>NC_091705.1:2500000-5000000 GCF_041296265.1 Equus caballus | reverse complement strand
GAGCCCAGGGAAGCGCGGGACTTCACCAGGGGAAGAGGTTTGGGAAAGGTGAAGAAGGGTCACGAAGGTCAAATGCCCATCCACACCTCACATCTCTGTCAGTCTAGAGGAGAAGCATGTAATTGCAGCGACAATGAGTTTACTTTGTCCACTGCAGTCAGAGTCAGGGGCCTTGCTCCGAGTGAGCACCGAAGTTTGTGTTATTTCCTAAAAGGGTAAGGGATCCCTGGAGATGGGAGGAAGGCAGGGCAGGCTGTGTGTGTGCCTGGCAGCTAGGCAGGCAGAAACCTTCCTCAGTTTTCCACTTCTGGAGCCCCAGCCCTTGTCTAAGGAGAAGCAGCCTCTTGTTGTGTTTATTCCACTCCTCTGCAGGGTTAAAGCTGGTGCAGAGCCAATTGGCCCTGCTGCCCAGGAGGGCCAGGCCACAAGTTTGTGACAGACCAGCTTTCCTCCCTTCTGATTGGACTAGGGGATCAAGTAGCATCCACAACCCAAATGTCCCATACTAAGGTTATTTACACAGCCTCAGGATAGCTCCCCACAAGATGCTTATTCATTACGAAGGGAAAATAGTAAATTCACAGTGAAGAAGCTGGTAGGCAACTCATTAACCAAGTGATCAGAATTAACACAACCAGAAACGGGACAACTTGACATCATGCACTTCTTAATAGAATGCACCGAAAAGGATACAACAGCCCTTCTGAGGTCTTCTGACCAAAATGCACCCCCTCCATACAATCATGAGGAAACATCACACAAAGTCAAATTGACGGACTTTCTACAAAATAACTAACTTGTTCTCTTCAAAGCTGTCGATATCACGAGAGACACATCTACTTTTAGCCTTTATAGATTTGCCTATTCTGGTTGTTTGATATAAAGGGAATCATACAATATGTAGTCCTTTGTGACTGGCTTCTTTCGCTTAGCCTGATGTTTTCAAGATTTGTAGCACGTATCAGTACTGCATTTCTTTTTATTGCCAAATAATATTTTGTTATATGGATATGCCACATTTTGTTTAGCCATTCACCAGTTGATGGGAATTTGGATTGTTCCCACATTTGGGCTGTTATGAATAATGCTGCCATGAGCATTCATATACAAGTTTTTGTGTGGACGAAGTTTTCATTTCTCCTGGGTGTATAGCTAGGAGTGGAATTGCTGGGTCAGATGCTAACTCTATGTTTAAGCTTTTGAGGTACTGTCAGATTGTTTTTCAAAGTGGCTGTACCATTTCACATTCCCACCAACAGTGTTTGAGGGTCCCAATTTCTCCACATTCTCACCAACTTGTTATTTTCTTTATTTTAGTTATCCAAGTACATTTGAAATGGTATTTCATTGTGGTTTTGATTCTTTATACTATTCTTAAAACTTTCCTCTAAGTCTGAAATTATGTCAAAATAGAAAATGAAAAGAAAAATGTCTGTACCACAATTCCTCTGTAATGAAAAGACTTTGAAGAGAAGTCCTATCTTTTTCTTAAGCTGAGCTGATGAACCAACAAATAGATCCTGAGGACAACAGCCGAGCTCGTGACCAGAGTTCTAGAAATTTGGATACTTCCTGGGTTCAGTATTCCATTCATTTACTCAAAAGATACTTATCAAGCCCCAATTAAAATAAGTTAATAATAAGATGAATACAGGGAAATGTGTGCTGCTGTCCTATTCATGTAAAAGTGAACTTCTTTGGAAGCTCCTTTCTAATGGGGATCGCAAATAACACATTCAGAAATGCAATAAATGCATACCAAGTACCAAAGGCTATATTTATCTGTTCTAGTAAGATACCACATTCAGCAGTGCATCTATGATTAGAGCTATCATTTGGTTAAGTTTATGGTAGTTCACTGGCATCTGCCCTAAGCCGTCTGGTTTTTGCAGAAGCTCATACAGGTGAATTAGATGAGGATATGATGGGGACACCACCTTTGCATTCTTAAATTCTTTGAGAATGATGCAATCCCTCCTGGGATGTGTTATCATTCTATCTTGGCCAGGATCAGGGAGGAGCAGTTTCAAAGGCTTCCACTTGGACCTTCCTTCCGTAACATCTCTTAATCCACATAGTAGGGACTCAACGTGAGGATTTGGCCAGCTGCTAACGATCTCCATCCTGATTATGCATGTAAGTACTGGGAAAATAACCTTAAGATGGGTGTGAGGACCCATTGGAAACATTGTGAGAGGGACTTGGGCCAAAATTCAATTTGTCACCTGCTCTGCATAAATCCCACTCTAATAGGGGCCACAATGTTGTTTAGATTCCCTGGTATCCCTGTTAGCTCAGATCTGTACCAAATAGCTCTCTAAAGGTCAGGGTATTTCCTCTGCTCTAGTGCAGTTATTAAGGCAAATGGCAGTGGTGGTCTAATGACCAGATAAGACACAGGGAAAGGTTACAGAAGAATGTGGAGGAATCTCAAAAATTCCAGACTCATACAAAGAACATGGACTTTGGATCTAGCATATGCGGGTTAGATGCCTGCTCTACCACTCATCAGCCGGATAAGGCTCTGCATCACCTGTAAAGTAGGATTGTTAATGCCTACCTTGCACGGACATTACATATAAATATATAGAGCAGAAGACACAGAGCAGGCCCTAATTAAATAAGTAGCTGTGTCTATTAATATTACCAATGGCATGTCCTTTGGTCATGGGTCATGGTTCATGTAGCACGTGAATGTTCACGTGGCACAGTCTTAGTTGAATTTTGAGAGCTTACTAGTATAGAACAGTTTCGCCTAGGACTCTGAGGCAACAGAACAGCGAGCACATAATGAAGAAAGTGTATTTTTAGGGCAACTGGATTTTACCAAGGAGCAGGAATTTAGTCTGAGATGATATGGTAATGAAACAGGGAGAGAGATTTATACACCGCCTTAGTCAGGATCCTGCAAAAGCAGAGCCTCAGTCAGGGGCTTGGGTGCTGGTAGTTTATTTGGGAGGTGATTCCAAGGAGGGAATGGGGAGAGTGTTATGGAAGAGGAAAATCCGGTAAAATGTGTGTTAAGATTGTTACTGCTGTGGGCAACTGAGGCTCAGTTCTGTTAGGAAATCATGGAAAATGCACTTCTGTATTGTGCCTTCAAAATACTAGAAGTTGAGAAACTTATCTTTTAACTCCTATCAGCTATTGTTTGAGGGTTACCCCTGGAGGGCATGGCTTCAGCCTCGTTGGGGGCACCTGTGGCTGAGCATGGCTCCAAGGACCCTAACAAGGCAGGTGGAGCTTTGTGATGAGTCCTTGAAGTGGGACACTAAAATGACTCAGGAAATACCTGCCACAGCTAAAGTCAGCTAAAGTCAGAGGTGAGCTCAGGGCACGTTGCGCAGGATGCAAAAGAGGCCCCTACATCACTCTGCATCTTCAGAATTCATTACTATTCCTTGGCTAAGCCACTGAGGTGTATTGTTTTTAACTAGCCTCAGTCTATCCATCTGCAGTGGTGTCACAGCAGACCATCAGGATTTTGTGTTTGTTATATGACTTTCTGGCATTTACTTCTGAGCATGCCTACCATAGAGCAAGAAATTGCTTGAGAATCTTCTAAACATTATGGCCTTTCCTGATGCACAGTCACTACACCTGGCAGGAAGCGGAGAGCGTGGGGTAGTTGGTCCAACACAAATAGTGAAAGCAAAACATAGTACTTGGATTTGGAAGAGTGTCTAAAAGATTTGGGTTCTACAAACATAGCATTTTTGGCAGCTTAGGGCAGCTACAACTGTGTGTCCATAATTTTCATTTTATTTTAAGAGGATCTGTGCCTATTTTCCTTTAGCTGATAAGAAGTCTTCTCGAATTATGAACATACTCCAAAGCTTATGTAAAAATTCATTTGGCTCTACCTAAGAAATTTCCCAATTTTCCATTTTGGGCCTGGGTACAATGGAAACAGCTTTCTTTTAATTGATTCTGGAGAGAATTGTAATCACTCTTTGGCTTGGGCCTCACAGCTTTGGGAGGTGAAAGAGGTGCTGTGCCGGTTGGCTCTCTAGCTTCTTGGTGACCCCACAAGGATGTACACAATGCCATGGGTCCATTCCACTTCTTCAGAAGTCCGGGCCTGTGGGATGACTGCAGGGGACTGGAAGATAGAAAAGAGGTTGAAGCCTCCATGTCAGCCAGTTTCCCTGTGATTTCCCCCTCTCTCAAAAAAAAGACAAAAGAAATTGAATTTCTCTGAATGAAATTTTTATCGTAAAGCCCTTCTGAAGAAGCCCTTAATAAGTTATAGTTTGACATAGATGTCTGTAATTTAGAGAAAGCTCTTTTTCTCAGGACAGAATAGACACCCAATGTCACACAGTGAAATACATCCTCCTTCCTCGGCATCATCTTCCTCCTCTTTAAAACTTGGAGCCTGTTTGTTTGGACTGTTTTGATTGCTAGTGACAGTAACCCATCTGGAACTAGCTTAAATAACAAAGGTGACCCTATCATAAGGTCCTCAGCTGTTTTACAGGAAAAGGGCTGCAATCTAGAGCTGTGAGAGGAATAAGCCTGGTCTCAGGAACAAGTGCCTCCAAGGACACACTCAGTCCCCAGTAGACTCTCTCTCCATCTCCTGGATATGTCCCTCTCTGTAGATCTGCATCATTCTTCTCTCTATAAATATGGCTTACTTCTTCTGTCTCTTTGGCCCATGAGGTAAAACTATGCCGTGCTGGACAATTTCCAAGTATAAGGTCATAAAGCCTAGCCACCAACAGGAGGAGAGACATTTCAGCTCCATAATTCCCAGAGAAAGACTCTAACTGGCTCACTTGGCATCAGTCAACTGTAATCAGGGTTCTATTCATGGAATAACATGGCAGATCTCTTTATAACCATGATGAGAAGTCTCCAGAGAAAAGATCACAGATTTCCAAACCATAATTCTCTCTTACCAAGGGGTTGGAGCCAATGATTACTAAGGGTCCTTCCAGCTTTAACAGCCCACCTTGTATTCTCTGCTTGACTTAAGCTGACTGTCAGTTCAAAGGAGCTAATGACTGTGCATTTCTTAAACAGAGGTGTAAATTTGCTCTAGCCAAAGGCTGAACCTGTGATAATGGAACCGGAAGCTTCCCCAGTTACTAATGCTGCCAAGTCCCCGATATACCTGGGCTTTTCGCTCCATGAGCCATTACACATCTGAGCTTACAAACAGTTCCTCTGGGCACACGGCAATACTCAACTGAATATCCTGCCAGCTGAGCTTGCCTTTGCTCTGAGTTAGAAACCAGTATCCCCAAGATGGGAACCATGGGGATCAAGAGTATTTAAAAGTCTGAGTCAGTAATGCAGAATGATTCTCTTTATCTTCTGTTTATTATGAAATCAACAAATCTTTAGCAAATATTGCAGCCATTCATTCTTCCATTCTACAAGTCTTTATTACAGTTCTACCACGGGCAAGGCACAAAATTGAAGACCATGTCATGCTTACTTTAGTGGAACTCAGTTATCTATTTACATCTTGTCTCAGTCAGTTTGGGCCGCTGTAACAAAAGTACCATAGGCTGGGCGACTTACACAATAAACATTTATTTATCTCTTACAGTTCTGGAGACTAGAAGTCTGAGATCAGGGGGACCACATGGCCATGTTCTTGTGACAGCTCTCTTCTTGGTTTCCTTTCATGGTGAGAAAGAGAGAGAAAAGAAAGAAGGAGAGCTCTAATCCCATCACCAGGGATCCACCCTCATGACCTCATTACCTCCCAAAGACCCCATCTCCAAATACCATCACAGTGGGGATTAGGGTTTCAACATACGAATTTTGGGGGTACACAAACATTCAACTCATAGCACCTCTGTTGGAGAGACAAGCAAGTAGCGGTAATAGCATATAAAAGGTGCAAAATAAGATTAAGTAGTAGAATAAAGGGAATTATTGACTGCACTAAGGGGGTAGAAGGCTCAGAGAAGAATTCATAAGGGAGGTGACACTTGAAACAGTTCTGTAGGGATAAGAAGGGTTTTCCCAGAGAAATATAGAGAAGAGAGAATTCCAAACAGAGTATGTAAATGGGATTTTCTAAAATTCAGGGGCACCACACCAAGGACATCAAAGCGGTTGGCTGCTGAGGAATCCTGCCACAAGGAATCATGCATTTCTCATGTCAGATTTTAATTATCCTAGCACATTTCCTTACTGTATTAGGGTAAGCTAAACTGCCATAACAAATACACTTCAAAAATACATTAAGGCTAAAATACAATAGGAGATTATTTCTCATTCACATGATGATTGTCTGACACCTCCACTCCATGCCATAATTTCAAGCCTCGAGTTCCTTCCATCAGTGGCTTCATATCTCCTAAGTCCTCATCTCTGTTTTTACTCAGTCGATGGCAGGAGAAAAAGAGAGCATAGTGGAAGCATCCCCACCTCTTAACAACCTTAGTGGAGAGACGGCACGCATCACTTCCATTCACATTCCATTGATGAGAGGTGGCCACATGCCCACATTTGTTTGCCAGGAAAGCTGGGAAATATAGTCCCTTCTTGGGCAGCCACTTCCCAACTACAACAAAATCTTATGTGCAGAAAGTATTGGTTTTGGTCAACAGCTAGCTACCTCTGCCACACTGACAACGTATATAAAATCATCCATAAAATACACATGCCTTCAAACTACTGACACAAAAATGAGCCACAATAAGAACCTGAAAGAGAGAAGAAAAAACAGAAATCAAACTTTTAAGTTCCTGCTTAAAAATTCTTTAGAAGGGAGTTTTATTTACTTTCAAATATGCATTTTTTTTTACAAATTTTAAAATGGTAGTTGATCATTTTTAAGCGATCTTGAGTGATATGAAATCCTTAAACGTTCTCTGTCTTCCTTCTGACTTTATTTGTGGTGTAATCAAGTTTATTGTAATCTTAAAATAGGAAAAACAAAAACACCTACTTGTTTTTTTAAAAACAACAACAAGAAGAGGCAATTTTATTCTAAGCATTCCAATAGCTATTACATAAATAGCAAGACAATAGAAGAGGTATTTTAAAAGATAAAAAATACAAAAGATCTTTTTCTTCATTGACCTATTTTATGTATGTATGAAGGAATTTGTTCTAAAATACAGTGAGATTTTATTTTGCTAAGTCGCTCTTTTAAAAATTGCGCTTGCATTTTGACCAATAAATTATACATTTAGTAATTAATCCTAAAGAAATAATCAGAAAAAAGTAAAAAGCTGCATTTTTATGGATGGTCACCCTCCCCATATTGTTTGCAATAGTAAACAGTAAATTAAGTTTGCACTTAAATGTCCAACAATAAGAAGCAGGTTAAAAAAGAAGGGCATAGCCAGTAGGATCTCAGTTTACTCCTGCTGTCCCTATGTGATTGGCGCGAGCACCCCTTTCTCACTCTCATAAGTATCTTAGTTTAAATGAAAACTTACATGCTGACTCTACATATGATGAAATATATCACATCCGAAAAACTCATGATGTATGAGATTATATAATAAAAAGGAAAATTTTTAATAATTTTTTGATATGTGTAAAATGCAGTTTATTATCTACAGATTCCATGGAATTCCAATCAAAATCCCAGCAAGTTATTTTGTGGATATCAACAAAATGATTCTAAAGTTTATAGGAAAAAGCAAGACCCAGAACAGCTAACACAGTAAGGAAGAAGAAGAAAGTTGGAAGACTGATACCACCCAATTTCAACACTTAGCAAAAGCTGCTGTAATCAAGTAGAGAGCCCAGAAATAGACCCACATAAATACAGTCAACTGATCTTTGATAAAGGAGCAAAGATAGTCCAATGGACAAAGGATTGTGTTTTAAATAAATGGTGCTGGAACAAGTAGACAGCCACACACAAACACAAAAATGAATCTAGACACAGACCTTACAGCTTTCACAAAAATTAACTCAAAATGGGTCATAGACCTAAATGTAAAACACAAAACTATAAAATTCCTAGAAGATTACGTAGGAGAAAATCTAGGTGACCTTGAGTTTGGCGATCATTTATCAGCTACAACAACAAAAGTATGATCCAGGAAAGAAAAAAGTGATAAGGGAGACTTCCTTAAGATTAAAACCTTCTGCTCTGTGAAAGAAACTGTTAAGAGAACGAAAAGACAAGCCACAGACTGGGAGAAAATATTTGCAAAACATATATCTGATAAAGGTCTTGCATCTAAAAATACAAAGAACTCTCAAAACTCAACAATAAGGAAACAAACTACTCAATTAAAAAGTGGGAAAAGATCTTAACAGACACTTCACCAAAGAAGATATACAGATGGCAAATAAGTACATGAAAAGATATTCCACATCACATGTCATTCAGGAATTGCAAATTAAAACAACGAGATACCACTACATAACTATTAGAATGGCCAAGATCCAAAACACTGATAACACCAAATGCTGACAAGGATGTGGAGCAACAGGAACTCTCACTCATTGCTAGTGGGAACGCAAAATGTTATAGCCACTTTGGAAGACAGTTTGGCAGTTTCTGTCAAAGCTAAACATACTCTTACCATATGATCCAGCAATCACACTCTTTGATATTTACCCAAATGAATTTAAAACTATATGCATGCAAAACCCATATACAAATGTTTATAAGCAGGTTTATTAATAACTGCAAAAACTTAGAAGCAACCAGATGTTCTTCAGTAGATGAATGGATAAGTAACAGATGGTATATCCAGACAATGGAATAAGATTTGGAAAATTTTTTAAATGAGCTAACAAGCCACAAAAGATATGGATGAAACTTAAATGCATATTGCTAAGTGAAAGAAACCAATCTGAAAAGACTACATATTGCAGGATTCCAACTATATAACATTCTGGAAAAGAAAAACTATAGGCAAAATTTTTAAAAAAATCAGTGGTTGTGAATGGTTGGGGGTGGGGAGGGGCGAGATGAATGAGTGGAGCCGGGGGATTGTCAGGGCAGCGAGACTACTCTGCGAGATACTGTAACGGTGAATACAGGACATTATGCATTTGTCAAAACGGATAGAACTGTACAACACAGAGATTGGACTGTAATGTAAATTAACGAATTTAGTTAATCCTGTATCGATATTGATTATTAGTTCACCAACTGTAACAAAAGTACCACACTCCTACTAGATGTTAAATAGGAGAAACTGTGTTGGAAGGGGTATATGGGAACTCTGCACTTTCTACTCAAGTTTTCTGTACACCGAAAACTGCTCTAAAAAATAAAGTCTATTAATTTAAAAATGCAGTTTCATGCAGTATGATTGCACAATCTCATATTTGTTAAAGTATATAAAGATACATGAGCTCAGAAATGAATCTAGAAAATACAAATCCAAATGCGAACAAACCTTTGCACAATAGAATTGGGGGAGGTTTTTTGCTTATCTGTAATTTCTAATTTTTTAGAATAATACATAATTTTATAATACTTAATTTTTGTATTACTTATAATACAAATAATACATAATTTTTTAATATGTATTGCTTGAATTAGTAAGATATTAAAGAGGGAAGGGTTTTCTTGCCTCGAGAATCAGGTTCTTGGTTAAAGTACTAAATACTAATAATGACACTCATTAATAGGAGCTTGCCATGTTCCAGGCATTTTGCATGTAACAGCTGATTCAGTCCCTGAAAGTTATGCCCTTTGTACATATGCACGCTATACAGATGCAAAACTGAGACATTGACTACTTTGCTTGACGTCATATGTGCCCCAACAATTTTGAGAAAGACAGGCCAGGCACGCCCATCTTCCTTTTTGGTGCTACAGAGCCAGCTTTTTGGGAAAGGATTTACCAGTCTTCCACCTACACATGGGTATGTGTACAGGCACGTGAACTGCCATACCACAGAGGTATTCAACTTAACCAGAGAAAAGAGTCGTTTTACCTCCCCAGGTCAAGATAAATGTCCTATGGGTGCAACAGAAGCTCTAAATATGACATAATTAGAGCTGGAAATTACGTGAAATTAGCACTAAGTACTTAGCTGAATGCTAGCTTTCTATCTAAAAACATGAAAAGCAAGTCATTTTTCTAAAGTAACGCCTCAGCCGTGTCAGTACTAGCCACATATTTGCGTCTAGAATAGCTTTATAGAGAACACCTTGTCAAAGGGTAACAAGAATTTTTGTTCATGTCATCCTTTGCTTTCCTTTATTATCTCCAGGAGGGGAAATGGGCTGGTTTTGTCTTTGTTTTTCAATTATTCACACATAAAGCCTGATAAATATTTCATACCTATTTGCAAGGCTGTTTACCAGACTGTTACTTTAAAATTACATGCTGGTAGGATTCTAGAGAAGGATAATTCTTGAAGCCACACCATAGACTGTGCATCTTGACCACTTCCTTGGGTTGGATTCTCCCAGAAGCAGATCCCGAGACAAGAATTCAGGGGCAAATAGGTGATCACTTGGGAGGTGACCTGGGGAAACACCAGTAGAGGAGTGGGGAGGTAAGACAGGGAAGAGAAGGAGCCCATACAGGGCAATCGAGTCAGTTACTGCAGTGGACTCCTGGAACTTTCGGTGGACTTAGTCCCTCTGGGTTAAGAACATGCTGTACTCGGGCATAGCAATTACTGTCTGCTCCAACATGAGGCTGAGCGTCAGTCACATCCTCCCTCTGCCTTTCCCTCCACCCCTTGTTTTACTTTGGCTTCTCCCAGAAGTAGACCCTGAAACAAGGAGAGTGCAGGCAGTTTATGCGGGAAGTGACACCAGGAAATTGTGGTGGGGAGGGGAGAAGTAAGCCAGGCAAGGGAAGATGTAGCATGCTCAGGTGTGTCCAGCCCACCTGGACATCAAACTCCTTAGTCCTTTTTAGGACAGTGTGTTGTTAGAAGGCGGTGGTGAGGCTCCGGCAGCATCCTCTACTCACCTATTCCTGGAGAAGGAGATTTGGGGCTTTGGGAAAATGAACTTCAGATTCTACTGGAGGCCGCTTGCCCACAGTGTGCCCACCAGAACTTGGCCATATCCCGGCTTTCCCCGCCTAGGGGTGTGATGAGCAGGGATAGCCTCTCGCCGAGGTGGGGACTACAGAGAACGTGACCACACGTGGTTTTCGGAAGCGCAGCAGAGCGCGGTCAGCGCGGGCCTCCAGTGCGGCCGCGTCCTGCGCCACGGCCGCTGCCCTGCGTTATGTTGGACGGACGGCACCGTATCCTGCCATGAAGAGCTCCTGCGCTTCTCCTCCTACTCTACTCCCCCGGACATTTAATCAACATCAGGAAAGTCTGGAGACGAAAATCTTCCTTGCCCACGTTTCTCCTTCCTCCTACACGAAACAAGATAGGAACCGTGCCCTGCCCCGTTCTCCTGTTTGCCTCCTAGGGTGAATTTGGGGAATCGGATTCCTTAGCTCAGAGTGGTGGCAGATGGGGCGCCACGGTTTCTTAACTCAGACGCAGCTCGGTACAGCGGGGATCTCAAAGTGCGCGCTTCAGCCCTGCTCACTGATATGTGTGGTTTTCCAAGGCAACTTCCGTGTGTTTAATCTCCAGTGCACGATGAAGGAACAGAGCTGGAGAGAGAGAGAGAGATCGTGAGAGAGAGCAGTTAATTCAAAGCTTTTTAATAAAGGGAGTAGGGGAGAAAAAACAGACTTGAAAATTTCTCATCATCTAATCCTGTTAAGGTTTTCTCCACCATATGCCAGCATAACAGCACACTGGAAATGTGCACTAATTACCCCTGTTGCATCGTGTGTGCACGCTCACATGCAGCCCCTGACCTTTTCGTTAATAACTTTGCGTTATATTCATTGACCTGAAACAAATTGAATTCAGTGACACTCACTCAAGAATTGAATTACATAGTCTTCTTAATTGATCTCTTATTTATTTAAATGTGAAAAAGTAACGGCTTGCCACCTGTAATATTTTTCCAACAAAATAAAATTAGAATTCTAATATTTTTCCCGAGCTAGATGATTTTTTCAATCACCTAGCCGTGTATATATATTAGCCATGAAACTAGAGTGCTGGTATTATCTCCAAAAAGAATCTCTTAATTTTCTCTCTCATGGCCAATGCCCTGAAAAATGCTGATATAGAAATGTATTAATTAGAGGAGATTTGTGTAAATCAGCTGGGCTAGGAAGGCTTTTCTGGGAAGTGGCCCTCAGGATAGGCAGCACTCCATCTCTGTCACCAATAGTGACTCTGTCTCACCCTCCCCAACTCTTTGGAGCCTTCTCATGTGATTTAATATACCTCCGGATGGCAAAATTGGGAGCGTTAAGACAGGAATATGTTAAGCATGTGAAGATATTTTCTGCTGCATTTGTTAGTCTTAAGTCCTTGAGCTGCATTGTCTGTTGACTGGAGGAGGCCAGAAGTCTAATTTCAGGAGTTAGTGATGTTCTGCTATGGCCGGTTTCACAGGCAATAGATCCTGCCGGTAACATTGTTCTTAACACCGTTCACTCATCTCTTTCCTTGGAGGAGTCTTGCAAGCGATCGAAGAGATAGGAGCCGCTAGAAATTTTGGGCTTTGCTTTCTAATTCCAGTGTGAAATTAATTGTCCCAACCGCAAAGAGCTACTTACTCCTTTACTTGCTATATTTAACTTAAAAATGCAAATGTTATTAGTGGACTGATGACTGATAAGGGTGCCTTTGTGCCCGGCTTTAACCTCTATTAGTGAGGATTATGAGGACGTAGCCACATTGGCATTTTCTAAGTGTCACCGTGACAGCACTTGCTGCACAAATGCCTAGCTGTCACCGTGAGTTTTATCACTCGGTTTTTCCCTCCGAATGTAGACTAATAAGCCCAGAAATTACAATTGCCTCCCTGCCGAATCTGTGATAGGCGGAAATAATGATATCAGTGCCCTGCTAATCTTCTTGCTTCTGCGTTTGGCACTGTCCTATTGAGTCACCTGTCACACTCCGCTTTGATGAGGCGAATTCAATCTCCCTGCTGTAATGACAATGGGGCCATTTTAATGTTTGGAAATGATTATGTGGAAGCTTTGCTGTGCTCCGTCTTGGCAAGCAAGGCAGGGCGCTGTGCACACCAGGAAAGCCGGCTCTGGCTGTCGGGCAGGTAGGGGAGATGATGTGTTATCGGGAAATAGGCATAGCAGTCAGCTTCATTGTCAGCCCTCTGTGCCGGCCTTGCAGGAGGTAAGGATGGGGACGGGAAGAGGTGGGATCACTCTTGCAGAAATGGAACCATTGGCTAATCTCTCAGTTGTCTGCACAAACTTGCCTCTAGAAGGATTTCCCAGAACTGTCTGTGTTGTTCCAGGAGGCAGAAGTGGCTTCTGTCATGCTACCAACATTATTTGCTGGGCAGGGCAGCCATATTTGGATTGTCGAGTACTGCTCCAGGACATTAACCAAATCAAATTACTCTTACCCCAGACCTACTCTTTCCTTCTTCTTTGAGAGTAATTCTGCTGCAGAGCCAAAAAAATATAAATTGGAAAATACCAGGTGCTGATGTGATTTGAAGCAACCAGAACCCTTGTCTACTGCTAGCGTTGATTTCTAAAAGTGCTTAGGAAAACCAGCAGTCTCTACTAAAGCCAGACATATACAAACCCAGGAATCTTACTCCCAGGTAGGTATCCCACAAAGATGCCTGCTGTAGCAGCATCCTGCAGGATAGGGCCCGACTGAAATTCATCCAAATGTCCATCAACAGTAGAAGGGATAAATTGGGAATAGGTTTATAGCAGAATACCACACAGCCATCAGAATAATTGAACTACAACTACATGGATGAATTCACAAAGATGATGCTGATTGAAAGAAGTTCAATTTAAAAGAGTACATATATAAAGTATTCCATTTATAAACCTTCAGAGGCAGGTAAAACTGCTCCACGGTGTGAGAAGTCGGGATCGAGGTTACCCTTGGTGGAAGTAATGACTGGAAGAGGACACAGAGGGGAGCTTGTTGGGGCTGGTGACATTCTGATCCTTGATCTGGGTGCTGGTTATGCTGGTGTATTTGGTTTCTGAAAATTTATTCATTCGCATATTTTTCTGTATGTACAATATACTTTAATAGAGGGTTTTTGATTACATTTAACTTAATGTTTTTAATGCAATATTTGAGGCATCTGTGTTTTCTCCTTGCCTCTATAGCACTAGAGGACTAAGGGCAGAAATGCCACTCTGAAGCTGGGCCTCGGGCTCCCTTAGCAGAACTTGCTCTGTGTATATGGGATCTGGGAAAAGGATTTATTGTTGAGAAGCAAGAACATTTCTCTCTCAAAGTTTGGTCACTGAAAGCGGGACGGGGAAAATGCTGAGACATCTGAATCTCCAACACCCATAGCATCTGGCCAATGTGGTCCACTTTGGATCCCTCGTCTTTGGGCAAGAGAACTAAGAAGGGAGACCTGGAAACCACAGGAAGTGTGCTTGCTACGCTCTTCAGGAGGTGGGGCAGGTGCCACAGTCCATTGGGGTGAAGAATCAGGCACCCCAAGACTGCTTTCCAACTTCATCTCCTACAAACTCTTCCTGCCCCGCTTCAGCCATAGCTTTTCTGATGCATTCACCAAATACAAGTCACGTGAATGAAAATTGCTCCCTTTTGGAACTATTCCTTATACATGGCTTCTCTATTTGAACAATAAAGGTCCAGGAAAGCATTTTTATCTCTGGTAATCACATCTCTGGGGATAGCAGCACATAGAACACACATAACCCACAGCCTCTAATCTTTCTAGAAGGGCAGATCCCAAACTCCCTGTTACCATGAAAAAAAGGTGTGTAGACACAAGCTATAACTCAGCCAGTCAAATCACGTGCAATTGGACTGGCCTCTGTAATGTTAATGTTTGCCTTGTTTTCCAAGCAAAATGGAGATGCCCCTGGCGGATTAAGTAGTCTCCAAATTCACTCTGTACCTTCATTTGTCTTTTCTGGCCATCTGTTTTGTTCATCTTATCTGTCCAGACATAGGATTCATTTAAGTTAGTGGTCACTGGTTTATAGTTACAATAAAAGTCAACAGCATACACATTTTAATTTTAATACACAAGATTCTTAGCAGACTCTTGGTCTTTCTAAAACATGGAACTCTAGCAATGCTTTTAAGTAATACCAATAACTATAATAGTAACAATGAATCTACTCAATTTTAAATCATTTTCAAGAAAATAAGGTTTTCTCTGCCGACTGCTGGCAGTGTGATATCTTGGAAAAGGTTTTTATCCTCTCTGAACTTCAGTTTCCTCATCAGTACAGTAGGGATCAGAAAAGCACCTGCCCCACAGGGGTATTATGAGGATCAAATGAGACCATGAGCGTAGAGTGCTCAGAACGGAGCCCAGTACGCTGGACACTCTCAAGAAATGATGGCTCCTGGAATGATGACGGTTATGATACTATTTCCTCGAGCAAAGCTCATCAATAGGCTTCCATTGCCCGGAAAAGAAAACCCACACTTCACTATCGCAGCCAAAGCCCTTCACGACCTGACGCTAACCTGCTGCTCAGGCCCAGTATCTCTAACAGACTGCACCCCTCCCCGTTTTCCAAACCTACTCTGTCCTTCTTTTTTCTTTAATTGAGATAGAATTGACATAAAACATTATATTAGTTTCAGATGTACAACATAATAATTGTATATTTGTATATATTGGGGAATGATCGCCACAGTAAACCTAGTTAGCATCCATCACCACACACAGTTATCAATATTTTTTCTTGTGATGAGAACTTTTAAGATCTACTCTCTTAGCAACTTTCAAATATACGGTACAGCATTGTTAGCTATGGTCGCCATGTGTACAGTGCATCCCCAGGACTCACTTATCTTACAACTGGAAGTTTGTTCCTTTTGCTGCTCTGTCCTTTCTTTCTCTCCATCCTTTTGCCCACAAGCATCTGTGATAGAATTTCTTCCTTTCTCTCTGTTTATTTATTGCAATTTAGAGCCTACTATTTCTTCAAGGCACAGGCCTGAAACTCTTTCTTTCATAAATCCTTTGCTCCCTTAGGTAGAACCTCGGGGTACTTTGGTGGGTACCCAGAGGCAGACACACAGCAAGACCTCACAAGTTTCAGTTTTGTGGCAGAGCAGTTATTATTCTACTATTATCCATGTGATTCCTTTCACTTCCCAGCCTCCCTTGCAATGTAACCTGTTCTGACCAATAAAGTGTGATTAGAAGTGACGTGTGACACTTCCAGGATGAGCTCAGCTCTTCAGTCCTTCCCTTCACCCACCACAGTAACCTCAGAAGCCACGTGGTCCAAATGAGGCAGCTACGAAATGGCAGCACTTCCATCAATGTGGATCCCTGAGGGAGTGAGGACAGCCCCAGCCAACCTGGGTGGGATATGCAGACTTTCTTGTGTGAACCACCGAACTGCTGGAGTTAGTTTGCTGGAGCTGCTGACCCTGATTACTGCGTCTTCCTCCTCTGTGCTCTCGGCCGACTCAGAATCTGTATCTTAACAGCTGTTGATTGTAGTTGTTTGGGATGTGTGTGTGTGCACAGATGTACACACACGAACTTTATTCCTGGCAAGGCTGTATCCTCCTAGAATTCAGGGGTCACGTTGGCTTCATCTTTGGCTCTCTCCTGGCCCCTACCAGGTGCTGGAACTCAGTAGGAGTTCAGAAATATTTGTTGAATTGCTCGTGCTTCCTTTTGTTTCTTAATTAAGACAAAGTCCAAATGGGTGAAAGTGCAGCTTTAAGTGAGGATATTTTTTCCTGTACATAGTAATAAATGATTATTCTCCAGCTTGGGAAATGTCTTCCTTTTCAATAAATGAACTCCCCCTGAGATAGCTCCAAGCCATTTGTACGTGAAACATCATCACAGATCCATGAGGTGCCAGGCCTCTTCCTTCTTGTAAGAGACTCTTCCCAGCCTCACTGATTGAGCTGTAAGTCACCAAGGACAATGATTTGTGAAAAGTTTGTGAATTTGCATAAGCAAATAGCAGTGTGTTTTTCTGAAAGTAGCCCTCCTTGGAATAGCTGTGTGTGTGTGTGTGTCTAATCCCCTTCACGTGTTAGTGAATCAACATGTATCATGGTTAAATGGGTACAGAGATGGATTTCTATCAGAGCCAAGCTCCTCGCATCATGGCACCCTGATGCTGGAGCACACACAGCCACTGCTACCTCTTTGTGCAGACCACGGCATAGAGGGGAAGGGAAATCCCTGAAATGCAGGAGACATTTGTATACTTTCAGTTTATTTCAATCTGTTCTTTACTGCTGGCAACTACTGAACTTTTTATACATAAAATAATCACCTGTAATGATAGCTAGTCTTTCATTTAAATTTCAAAAAAAAAAAACTAAGAATCTTTCAGACTCTTTAGACAACCCTTCCCTAGTCTGATTATCTTGTCTGGCTTGACAAAGGAAAAAATGGTTTGATGAATTCACTATAAATTGATTTTGTGGACAAACAGTCTGTGGATCTAGCTAAAATCTTGGTCTAAGAGATCCCTAAAGAAAACGAAACACCAACTTGGCTAAATTCAAAGAGATTTTGTTTGAACAAGACACTAAGAAAAGGTACATACCTTAGGGGAAAAAAAGAGGTGAAACAAACAAAAAGAAGGACGCTCTGCATGGGAACTTAAATTTCCAGATATCATTGAAGCAATCAAAACTGAAGAGACAAGCTTTAGTGAAGACGTTATTTACTATGAAAGGTGAAAAATATGATTTCAGAGGCTGGGGAGAATGGTATGGAGTCAATTCTCAGGGAGGAAAAAGAGCTTCCTCAACAGGTTTGTATAAAGGGGTTTCCATAGTAGGTCTGAATAAAGGCCTATTGCCTCCAGCCTGCTAAACACACAGAGACCTTTGCAGAGATTAGCTATGATGGGAATAGAGAACGTCAACAGCGTTCTTGGAAATATCTCTGCTCCCAAAAGGAACAATGTTGGAAGGCTGCTCCTGCACAAACGTGTTCCAGGTGAACATGTCTCATTGCCGAGGGAATGTATCCCAGTGTGGGGGTCGGAAAAGGGTCCAAAGGGAGTGCCAGAGAGCATGGAGAAAATACGGCTGTCAGGACAAACCACAGGTTTAAGAGATATACACCAAAACGTCAACAGTGGTTCCTACAGAAGTGGGATTTGAAGTCTTTGCAGACTAGAAACTGCTATAAACCAACCAGCATGGCCAAGTCGGCAAGTGAGGTTTGGAGACCTGTGAATGGAGTGTCTACTCTTTAAAAAGGCTCACAAATGATTCAGGAACATTATTGAAAACTAGAATTTGCAGATATCTGAAAAGGGAAGAGAGCTCACTTCTACTTGTTCACAAGCTAATGAAGACGTCTTTGGAGCCTTACCTAGTGCCTCCACTGAGAAGCTGGATTCTTAATAATCGCCATATGCCGGATGATCAAGGATCCTCAGTCATCAACCAAACACATGCCGATTTTTGGAGGCAGCGATTCTGATCTCCCTCTGCATACTTCCCGAGACTTAGGAGCAGCCGTGGGGCTCCTAGAGAAAGGTTTGAAGTGAGCTGAGCAGCCCCTCACTGCAGAGTAGGTTTGGCACTTGCCCTTCAGAAGCTAATGCCCCTCCTCATGTGTCAGTGGCTCGCCAGGTTGGGCTCCCTGACCCTCTTCAGGCTCTCAGGATCCTGGAAGCTCAGGCAGAGCAGACAGCGAGGAGTGGTTTAGCAGAAAAATAGATGCACAGCACACTCTTCTGTTATTTGAGCATACTTTTGTATTTTCTCATACGTAGGTATGTCTATTTTAAATGAGCTTTGTTATTAATTTTGAAATCTTGAGTAATCTTGAAAGGAAATTCTCTCTTGTTCTTTCTCACAGGGAGTTTACAAACACGTGCATAGCTTATAAAACAAGGATGTTTTCCACTCCAACAATACAGCTCTCAGGATAGGTTCCCCAGAAGCAGACCCTGAGATGAGGGTTCTTAAGCAAGTATTTTCTTAAGAAAGTGCTCCCAGGGAAATGTGAGAAGGGCTCGGAGAAGCTGGAAAGGGAAAACAAGGAAGCCAAGCAGAGATGTGCTCTCAGGCAACGTCCTGCAGAGGCCAGCGGGAGTCGGACCTCGCAGGAGACACGGGAGCATATGTTGCATCTCAGAGTTATCTCAACCTGGGCCAAGGGCTCAAAGTACCCTAAAACCAGAGGAAGCCCACAACAGAAAAGGTTTTTATCTGCAGGGATATAGGCAAAGTGCTTGCAGCATCTTCTATATTGGATATCTTTAAGAAGCATGTGACATAGGGAATGGAAACGAAAGTTATCAAAAAGTGGGAGAAAGTGGAAGTAGAAGAAAAACAATTAAACGTTCTTTTCAAAAATCAGAACAAAAACTCAAAACTGCACAGGGGCCTGACAGACTGCTAGACTTTTATGAAGTGTCGTAATCAGCCTCCAAAATGGCCCCCAAAGATCCTCCCCTCCTGGTTTTCATGCCCTTGTGTGGCGTCCTCCTACACTGGATCATGGTTGGTCTTGGCGGGCAATAGAATATGGCAGAAGTGATGGTATGCCCCTTCCACTAGGCTAGCTTATAAAAGACATATTGGTTTCTGCTTCTCTCTCTTGAGTCACTTGCTTTGAGAGAGGCCAATTGCCATGTTGAGGAACTCAGGTAGCTCTGTGGAAAGGCAGGGACCTGAGGCCTCCAGCCAACAGCATTGTGAGTAAGCTCCAGCCCTTGGCAAGCCTTCAGATGGCTGCAACCCCTGCCAACATCTTGACTGCAATCCCACAGAGAGACCCTGAGCCAGAACCACACAGCTACACCACTCTGCAATTCCTGGCCTTCAGAAACTGTGAGATGATAAATGTTTGCTATCTTAAACCCATACATTTGAGAGTAATTTGTTATGCAGCAAGAGACAACTAATGCATGAAGCATGTTTTCAAAGCACGCTTTGTGCCGCTACAGGTGGTACCAAATGCTGGGACCCAAACAAATCCGGACATCAAACCAACAGGAGAGTCCAGAACCAGGCCAGGGTGAAAACGCAGGGGTCACCATGGATGACAACGTCAACACAGCAGCCCCCGGGGGACTAGGAATATTTCCCATGCTGTCAAATGAACAGCTGCGTCCAATTTAGAATCAGTGCCTCCAATGAGGACAGAGCAGGTTTCAGGTGGTTAAAGGAAGCAGAAGGAAATGTAAAACAGGAATATTTTAGAAAGATTTTCATTATGATTAAAATAGTATAAAACTTTTCCGCTTGGCAAGGAAACTTCAGTTATCTGGAAACTCATTTTTAGAGAACATGTTTGGTTGTGTATTCAATGACCATCCCCAACCCTCTTCTCCATGGTGGCAGAGCCCACCTCCTACTTTAGAGACTAAAGTGATGAGATATTCACTTCCCCAGCCTCCCTGTGGCTAGGTCGTAGCCAATGGCACCCAAGGGCAGCCTGTAGTAGGGGTTTTCGGAAAGGTTTTCCATAAAAAGAAAAACATATAAGGTAAAACGTCAGTAAGAAAATGAACCTCCACATTTTAGTGGGCTATTCAGTTACTTGCCACAAAATAAATCTATTGCTGTATAGCAAACCATCCTAAAATTGTGACTGAAAAGAAAAACAAGCATTTATTTGCCTCATGAATCTGGTGGTTGATTTGGCTTAACTGGGTGGTTCTCCAGGCCCTGGGGATGGGGGGGCGGGAGGGGGGGTCATTCACATGTCACAGTCAGATGGTGGCTGGGGCATTTTGAAGCTGTTTTTACTTTTATGTCTGGCATCTAGGCTAAGACGACTCAACAACTGGGGTTAGAAGAGCTGGGGCTTCCCAACATCATCTCTCTCTCTCTCTAGTGGCCTCGGGGTAGTCAGGTCCGACCTCTTACATGGTAGGCTAAGGTCCTATAGAGAATGTTCCAAGAGAAACCAAAAGAAATGGCAAGGCCTTTTCTGATCTAGCCTCAGAGGTCACCCAGTCTCACTTTCATCATGTTCTATTCATCATGTAGTCACAAAGGCGGGCTCTTAATTAAGGAGCAGGGGCGTATACTCCACCTCTGGATGGGAGGAATTTCAAATAACTGATGGATGTGTTTTTAGACTGCCAAAAATATCCTCACGCAGACATTTGGGTTCCACTGACAACTCTAGGGGAATACAGCATCTCTGTTTATCCCTCTGTAGGATGACCTGGAAGGGACCCCTCACAAGACTTCTCACACCATCCTTACTGGGAAAGCTGGTCTTCCCTCAGGACACTTGTTAACCCTTCCATCCTTAATAACCCTAATTAAACTCCTCAGAGCCCACGGTGGGCCCCAGCCCTGGAGTGACTCACTGCAGTTGGCAGGATAGGGCTTCCCGGACAGTGACCTGGAGGAGGAGTGAGCAGTCCCTATAATGCTGAGATTATTAATAGAAAAAGGAGAATATTTTAGTAACTAATGGTTTATCCTTGGCTCTGTTGGAGAGGCGAGTTTGTGTTTTTCTTAACCTTACTTGCTAAGAAGCTAAGAGTATACTTACTACCAGTTGTGGTAACTCTGTTGTATTTGGGTTCCTCCCTCCTGAAAGCAGACAATAAAATGAGGAACTGGGTGTAAGTGGCTTACTTGTGATACCAGGAAGCACTGAGAGGGAGCCAGGAAGTGAGATAAGCAGAGAGAAAAGCTAACAGAAAGCGTGGTAATGACCAGGCTATCGCTGAGGACCTCCAAGTGACCATGTAGGAATATGTTCGGCTGTCCCACTAAAATGTCAAGGAACTGGGGTCTTTATCTACCATCGCCTGTCCCTCATCAGTTGGAAGTTACTCCTGGGGGCACTTACTTGTTAGCACCTCTGAGTTGCCCCACGTAGAGAGACACAGAAAGCCATTGGCATGTCCAGGCGCTCTCCACAGGAGACCTCCACGGTAGGCCTAGGGAAGACAGCAGGGCGCTAGCAGCATCTAACCAGCAGCTCCTGGTACAAACATCTCTTTCCTGTCTCTACCATCGCACATCAGATTCTCTTTTAGAAGTAGGCAGAGTACACATTATTTTTCAAAAACAGGATTCATTCATTAGAGTTGGTCACATATTACTTTGGAGTGTATGGAAGAAGTAAGCCTTGGATGTGTGTAACTGAGGAGCCCCAGCGCGTCTCAGCTGCTTATGATTCAAGCTGATCAAAAGATCACGGGAGAGAAAAGTGCTCACCTACAAGCAGACCCCTGGAGCTAGTTGACTCATTAAGCAGAAACTGATTATCCAGATGTCTCGTTTCTGCCCCCAGCCCCACAGCTGCTCACCTTTTTCCCTTTCACTGCTCATTAGCACCCAAGGGAAAGGAGCAATGGATAAGAGCAAACCACAGGAGTTCCTTTTTTTTTTTTTTTTTAACTTGTCTCAGCCCAGAATGAAGTTGAACCTAGGAACAGAGTAACAGATGATATAATTTTTTTCATTTTTTTTTTGTTGTGGTAAATTATACACAACATACAATTTACCACTTCAACCATTTTTAAGTGTACAGTTCAGTGGCATTAAGTACATTCACCATTACCACCATGCATCTCCGGAATTTTTTCAACAGAATGGAGAATTTGGGGTTGCCTGTAATTTTGGTTTTCCATCATGTTCCTGTTCCTCACTTATTTAGATATTCAAGAGTTGGATGGATTAAACAAAATATCACTCTGGGGAGCTAAAAGAAGTCTATTTTTGCTATTTTTATATCAAATATTAAAAATCAAGGATGTTGTATCAGATAGATATTGTTACATAATAAACCATCCCAAAATATAACGGCTTAAAACAACTAACATGTATTTAGTCACTATTCTAAGGAGTGGATGTTCAGGCTGGGCTCAGCTCGGTGATCTGCCTATACGGACTAGACCCAGTTGATGTTGGCTGGGCATGCTCATGTGTCTGCTGTCAGTTGCCAGGTCTGACGGAGTCGGGCCGGTGGAAGATGGCTCAGCTGGGATAGCTCATCTCTGCTCCATTTGGTCTCTCAACGTCCAGCACACTTATTCAACATGGCAGCTCTGCAGGATCTCAAGAGCAGCGAGATGGCCAGTGCTCAAGTGCTCTTCATGTTACGGCTTACATCACGTTTGCTACTGTCCCATTGACCAAAGCAAGTTACATGACCAAGCCTAGATCAGTGTGATAAAAACTACCAAAAGGCATGTAATAGGGAGGCATGAACAATTTGGGGCCTTTACTGTAATTAATCCACCGTATATGTTATCCTTTCTGGGGCTAGAATTCCACGTGAAGATAACTATTCTTCTAGGATCACCTTAGTTTATGTTAAAGTACCCCAGTCTGCCTCCAGTGCCCAGGCAAACGTTTTCAAGAGCCGAATTTGTGTAACCGAAATCATTGAGCCATAGGCATTTTGACCCCAGCAGTCAGCCGTCTTTATGATCCAACAAAATCGCTGAATCTAAACCATATTTGTTCTCTGACCCAACTAGGTGGAGGCCTGTTTGGCCGTTGTGGTTCGTGTTACCTCTTCTGAGAGTCGTCTTGCATTGCATCTTCTTCTCTTGAAAGGAATCAAAGGGCTGGGAGACATTAGTGCCCTAGGAGAGAGAAGTGTGTGCAGAGTGGGCTCCCCCTGCCACTTTTAAACATCTGCTCCCATCTCTAGTCCATGTTCTCACCAGTCAAGTGGGGCCGGTTTTGATTAGTGACCCTTCTCGCTTAAAGTGTTCTCAAAATAAAAGAGTAAATATACTCCATTTCTCACATCAGAATTTGATGAAATGAAAAATCTGACTCAAGTTTTTAATATTTGAATCAAGACTCTGTCAGAAATTGGGAAGCCTATTTCCTCAGATTCAGAGTGTCAAGTATATTTCTTTTTCCTTTTTATTATTTATATTTTATAAAAGTAATGCTTGCTCTTGGTAGTAAATTCCCTGTTCTTCTTATCCGAGACCTCTCGTCCCCGGTCACCTACCCAGGATGCATATTCTATTACTAGTTTCCTATGTATTGTGTACTTATACAAGCAAACGTGTGCTTGTGTGTTATACATGTATAGTACATTGAACCATATGAAATTGCCACTGTTGAAACTTTTTTGAGCTACGAAAGCAGGATTGTCATATCATTCAATCTAATATATCTTTTTAACATAAATGAGAGTATAAAAATATACTGGTCTGCATCTTGGTTTTTTACTTACCTATATGTCCTGGAGATCATTCTACATCAGCACACAGGGCTTGATCTCATTCTTTTCCATGACCATATAGGTATGACTGTAGTTTATTTAACCATTCTCTCTCTGATGCACACTTAGGCTTGTTTCCAGTTTTTATTATCACTCAGCATTTGAATCTGGGCATCTGCAGAAAGACAGATGGGGACATTCAAGGCCAGCCCACCATTTTTCTGTCTCGTGGTCCTCTGGCTCCCAGCAAACTGGTTCAAGTCTTGACAGAACCCCTTAGTCATTGGCTCCTATGTCACAAGACTTGTCATAAGGGATATTTATATTTATAAGGGATATTGATATTTATTTATAAGGGATGCTTGAAACACCAACCAAAGTCGTGGTTCTTCCCACTCTTAAATTGGTTTCACTCATAAAATCAGAAGGCTTCAAATGCCCAGCAAACTCTTACCTCTGCGGGCAGGAGATTTTCTTCTCTGGAAGCCCTTCAATGAGAAGAGATACTAGTTTCCCAGACAGACATGGTGTCAGTTCTTGACTCTGCCACTCAGTAGCTGTGTGACCTTGAGTGACTTACCCTCTCTGAACTTCAGTTCCCTCACTTGTATAGTGGTATTCCCATGCCATAAACTTCTGATGCGGATTTAATGAAATGATGTGCCTATCACGTAGTAGGCACTCAACAAACAGGCCATTTGCTCCTTAAACCAAATTTCCACAGCCAAAATACTTAGTGTTTTCCTAGCAGAGCCAGGCCAGTGATGTTTTTAAGGAAATGTGAAAAAGTCTTCTGCAAGCCCTCCCTTCTGGCTGGCATGCAATGGGCAGTATTCATTTTCTGCTCTCACAGGTCTCGATGGATTGTGACTCCTAATCCCCGAATTCTGCCCCACCCTCGGCACAGAGAGCTTGGCCTGGCAGTTCTTATTCCTAAAGAACTAAAGGTCAGTAGGCAAGAGAGTATATTATTCCCAAGTTCCTTACAACACCACCAGATGCTCTGTCTCATTTCCTAGGCTCTAATTCAGTCCGGACGATCTGTAGACGTGTACATTATCCACCATCTAGACAGAACCATCTTGTGGAGCGCTCCATGAGGAGCAGAGGAGGAGAAGCAGGGCAGGATGGAAAGGACTAACTGGTCAACTGGTCCCAACACTATACTTTTATTTATTAATTTTAGAATAATGTTCGAATTTAGACTTTTCAAGCACATGCTCATTTTCAAGTGATCCATAAAGTACCAAGGAAAAAAGCAAAACCTTTCTGCCTAGAAATCACAGTTTTCAACATTTGTTGAGAACCACCCTTGACATGTCTCCACGCACTTATGCAGCTCAAACACTCAAAATACGGATAGGCAGTCTACTGGAGGGGAAAGATGATACTAAATATTCTATTTGTTTAACTTATTTTCTGTTTTCCAACTCTCCCACTCCAAACCCTGCACTTGAAAAGTCCATGAGGGTAGGATATTTGACTATCTTGTTTACCACGGAATCCTCAAAGCCTTGTACACTGTCTGGCACATAGTAGACTCTCCAAATGTATGTTGAATGTTGAAATATTTCCACTTGGATGTCTTTATGATTCTTTCCTTAGCCCTGGAGTTCAATGGCTCCTCCAGGATATAGCTTAGTGCTGATTATTGTACAGCAGTATGTTCTATCAATGATTCCTTATTTTAGTAAAGCTTTCTTCTGTTGTATCCTTGAGTATGTTGTTCCATTTTCCTGTTTTCTTACTCAGAAGAAGTAATTATGAATACATGTCTCCCATATCTATCATCTACTTTGCAATCATTATCTATAGTTGACTTTTCCATTTTATTTTATGTGATGGCCTCAAGCCTACACACAATCTCTTTATTTTCTAGTATTTTTTCCCTGTACCTTTAATTTCCTCATAAGGGCACCTCTTTCTTTAGGTCTTATGCTCCTGGACCAGTGTTGCTCACAGTAAGCTCTTTAGGGCACATGCCCTCTGGGATGTGATCAGGTTCTGGCTGTTCCCCATGCTTCCCCTACCTTCCTTTCTGGGAGTTTTCCCTGAGTATAAGCTCAAGCTTACAGGCAACAGAAACAAGACTACCAGCACACCAGTCCCTGACCTCGCTATAAGCATAGAAATGAGGACATTCCTTACCCCTCCCCTGACCTGCCCTATAAGAATCCTTGGATATGTTCTTGGTGTTGATAAACACTTTTGAAGAAACACACATCCTCATCAGAGTTTGAGCAACATGCGTCAGCTATCAGCTTATTCATTCATCTCAGTCTAGATTTCTTGGCATTTACCAGGAATGTTTCATAGTTTGTGGTGTGATGCTGTTGCAGATTCCTACTTCATTGACGATGGATTGCATTCCCTCTATCTTTAGTCCCTTTTGCTAATTTAGATGGAATTCAAATGAGGGGTAGAGCAAAGATGCTACCATTTTTACGCTACTTCTAGCTTGATCAGAGGGGTCAGACTTGGCCTAGGTGAAAGAGATTTTTACAATTGGGCATCATGGGTCTGAAGCCAGCTGAATGCCTAGGACGCTCTCACTTCTCAAGTTTACCCTCCCCAGCCATCTATCTCTACGGTGAAGACACTGCTTAATGCATACACCACGTGCCTCACTAATTATATTTTCCATAGTCCTGCTGCTTTCTTCTCTCTGTTATAAGTGCTATGTGGCCCTCAGTGTCTGGGCCACACACCCATTAATATTTATGCTTCCTGAGAGTGATGGGGTCTCCCAGTGATTTGCAGGCCTGAGCAGGTGCCCCTAATGGAAGAATAGGCAGGAGTCCTCTCTTGGGGAATAGCAGCTTTCAGTCTTCCTGTCACAGAAAAGAATAACTTGGGTTGGTAGGGGAAATAGCCACAGCCTTCACAGAGTACTCTCCTACTATACAACTGGCTAACTTGGACTACCGTTGTGGGAAAGTTTAGAGAAAAGGTGGAGAGGTAGCTGACGACCCCAGCTGGAGAAAAGAGAGCTCCTTTGTCCTTCCCCAGACAAAAGATTCCCTGTTGCTATGAGATCAGAGGCAGAAGTCATTCAAGTGGCAAGTTGCACATATCTCAAGTCTTTCGAGATTGTCTTCTTGCACACTCACTCTCCAATTCTCTGCCCCTGACGGGTTGTCTCCTACTCATAAACTTTTCTTCAATGCATAAAACCTTAGTAAAATACCATTTGTCATTATCCATATTGGTTACAAACTGCCAGATCTACTTCAATCTTTGATTTAGTTATCAAATTATCACAGCAGAAATAAACAACCAATCCCATGGGGTGGGGTCAGGGTACTGCCACTTTCTGACTGGCTGCATCTCCTGAGGCCCATTGGCTCAGACGTCACATGGGATGCACTTTTACAACAGGGCAGGTTGCTGAATTGACAGTGCTAAAGTTTTTATATTTTACATAGCTTGTCTTAGCTTTGAATATCTGGCAACGTCCAGTTCAATAGATTCTGCTGACCACATACAATGACTCCCTCTATGCACACATTTAGAGTGTGACATTTCTGCAAACTGAATTTGTATGAATGAAGTGGGAAGGATTACGGTAGGAGTCCAAGCTGGTGTGACTCATGGTCTGCTGAGGGCCTTGTTCAAACAAGGATGTTGACTGGTTTGCCTAATGCGGTGATCTTAAAATATTGTCTGCAAAAGGTAGGGAGTTTAATTCCCCTCCTATGCAATATGAACTGGCCTCCATGACTCACTTCTAATGAATAAAATGCAACAGCGGTGTCTCTAAGTGACTTCAAGCTAGGTCACAAATGGCATAGCGTCCACCTGGCTGGTTCCACTCTCAGAACTCAGACACCGTGTTGTGAGAAAGCCAAGACATGCAGAGAGGCCACATGGAGGCATTCTAACCAACAGCCCCAGCTGAGGTCCAGCCAACAGCCAGCATCAAGCATCAAAGATGAACGAGGAGCCTTTGGGCGAATCCAGCCTCCAGCCTTCAAGCTGCCCAGTTAACACCATGTAGAGCATGATGAGTGGCCCCTGCTGTGTTAGTCTGCTAGGGCAGTCATAACAAAGTGCCACGGACTGGGTGGCTTAAACAACTGAGATTAATTTTCTCTCAGTTCTGGATGCTGGAGGCCCAAAATCAAGGCGTTGGCAGGGACAGCTCTTTCTGAGGGCTGAAAGGAAGGATCTGCACCAGGCCTTTCCCCTTGCCTTGAGATGGCTGCCTTCTCTCTGCTGTGCCTTCACGTCATCTCCCTCTGTCCGTGTGGGCACCAAATTTCCTCTTCTTATGAGGATACCTGTCATATTGGATATGGGCCCGCCCTAATGACCTTGTTCTAACTTAATCAATTCTATAAAGACCTTATCTCTGAAGACAGTCACATTCTAAGGTACTGGAATAATATGAATTTATTTGGGGTATCACTATTCAGCCCATAACACCTGCCAAGCCTTCTCAAATTCCAGACTCATGAGCAAAATAAATGTCCTCCTTTTGAGCCACTAAGACTCGAAGTGGTTTGTTAGCCAGCAGAAGATGACCAGCACACCTAAGGCAGACGAGTGACTTGATTCCTGTGACTATCTCGGAATTTATTCAGCAAGTGCCCTTTGACAGCAGGACCATACCACATGCGGACGGTGCCCACAGGGACAAGGCCAGACCACAGGCGAACACCTGGCAGACTTGCAGGGGCAGCACGTTCAGTGCTATCTCTGTTTTTCTGTTTTAATTTTGCTCTTTGATTGCAAGGAATAGGGCCTGCTGAGGCTGTCTCCAGTTAGAGAGATACGGAGGGCAAGTTTTTGTAAGAATAAGCATGGAGCAGCAGAGGGATGCAATCAAATAGAAATCTAAGGCCGGACAAGGAAATAGTTTTGGGCCTCGTAGCAGTTGACTTTGAGACCTATTCTGATGCAAGGAGGCCTGGGCCCTTAGCAGAGATGAGGCAGTACTAACAATAGACTTTCCTGAGCACAGAGCCTGGTTCAAACCCTGGCTCCACCTGTTACTAACCGTGTCATCCTGGGGATATTACTTAATCTCTCCATTCTTCTGCTTCCTTATCTGTTAAAATGGATGATACTAGAACCTATTATGAGAGGTTGTAATATAAGGTCATTTATATGGCAGGTTAACTATTTTTATCTTCATTATAGAGCTTGCCATGAATGAGTTTCACTTCTGATTGTTCTCTCTCCATCTGGTTTCCTTTGGTGACTCTCTGTTGCTACTCCCGCATTACATCAGCTTTCGCAATTGATTCATTCGTTTATTCAGTGTTTCCTGAGAACCCACTACGTGCTAGGCACTGTTCTGGGCCCTGAGAGTACATCATTGGGTCAATCAGACAAATATCCCTGACCTCATTGACCTTGATTCTGTCTTGCTCTTTACAGCTAAAGTTCTACCTTATGACCTTCCAACTACTGTTCCCACCATTTATGGGTACATTTTTCCTGCTTCTTAGCTCGGAGCCTTGAAAGAGTTACTGTGATTGGCCCAGCTTGTCTTTTCAAGTCAAGTCACAAAATATTTCTAACCAGTTTTCTGATTGGTTGCCTAGGATGAGGTGGCCACTCTGATCCAACCAACTATATTCTAGAGCAGGAAATGGGCATGAGGTCTAGGACATTGCCCCACAGCGATTATGGGGCAATCACTGTGATGGGCAACTCTGGTAGAAGTCCTCAGGGCAGTACATTATGGGTGGGGAAGACCACCATAGACTCCCATGGGAGCTTGCAGCACCCTTCAGTCCATTTCATTCAACACAGGCCGAAGGAGGGTGCCTGACTTCCGGAGGTCATGCACAGCCTGTTAGCTACAGAATCAGGCTTGGAGCCTCACCCTTGCACGAGCATCTTGGCGTTGTCTGTGTGATTTTGGTCTGCCTTGTGTGGCGGAAACAGTCAGTTCCTCCATTTCCTCTAGGCACTCACCATTCCCATGCAAGTCAGCAATTTCAAAGGGGGATTTCTCTGGCCAGAGGGGTGTACCTCAACCAATGACAAATGAGAGTTGGTGGAAACATATTCCAGCTTCCTCGTTCCTGGGGTAGGACAACTCACATCACCTCCCAGAGGTCTCCAATAGGACCGAGCCCCAGTTGCCCACACCTGTAACCTGCTCATTAATGCAGACATCTTGGTCTCACTTCTATTTTTCTCCACCTATACTTTCTGGAGTCACCTCTCAATAAACTACTTGCACTCCAAACCTTGTCTAAGGGTCTGCTTCTGGAGAACCACAAACTAAGACACCTCGCAAGAAAAAAAAGTGGTGAGGCCGTGTTAGTGTAAGAGAAGCAAGAAATCAAGTCATAGGCAGAGACCTGATAGACACAGACATCCAGACCACTCATGCAGTGTCACTTAAACCATAAGGCATAAGGATAGTTCCCCAGGTCTGGAGCTGCCGAGAAAAGCAGACTACAGATGAAGGAGTGCAGCCATCATGAGAAGGGCTGCTTATAAACCGGATGCCCAGCTATCATTCTTAAAATGTTTCTTTCTTCTATTTTTAATCTCACTCATTATTGTATCATTAATAATGATTTATGTGACATTGACTTTCTTCAGGAATCTTGACTAAATCTTTGACGAGAGATTAATAAAGAGTGGGACTTCAGATGTCAAGTTTTTATGAGCAAAGTGTCCAAGGCCGTCTCTAGATGGGTATTCTTGGCTGCATTCACCACGCTCTCCAGAGATTGAAAAGCAATTGTTTGGCTGGGCAGAGAGAGCCAAGCTGAATTAAATTGACCTGCATGATACAGAAGGTAGCACTGAGCACATTTAAGTAAGGGGTCTTTGAAAGAAATCTATTCTCTTGCAGCTGAGTGCTAAAATTATTTTAAAGAAGTGATTATCATTCTAATAATTTAAGATGCACAAGTGATGTCAGCATCTAAAATTAAGACAGACTGAGAGAACAGCATGCTTGGCTCTAAGCAACAAGCTAAATGCATCTTTATTTCTTTCTGTGCAATTTTTTTCCTTTTCACAAATATGAATTTGCCTGCTTTCAAAAGCCAGTTCTTATGCCTACATCCTAAAAAGAGAGAAGACATTCCCATTTGCAGCGGGATACCAGTAGCCTCCCTTCATCCAGACACACATACACCTGAACACACTTTTGTTCCAAATATAATTATTACTCTGTAGGAAAATCCGGTGTGATTCTTGATTTGGCAGCATTTTAAGCCTGTATTTAATTTCAGATAACTTTATTAGAACCCGGAGAGATGAGAGTGGACACGGTAGGAAAAGGTAGTTTTCACGATAAGAAACAGCAGAGCACTGGACGTCTTCCGAGGCAGGCTTCTGGCTGGGGTTATTAACTCTGACACGCAGTTTGAGCCCTTTCACCATTTAGGCAGTGAATGAACAAATACATGTTTAAAACCCTCCGCAACCTGCCAGTCTTGCCCTTGTGCACACGTGTGGCTCTGAGAGCACACGGTCATGGTCAGAGCAGAGGCGAACCCTCTGTGGAAAGGTTTCCTCTCAGAGGCTTCTCTCAAAGTCAATGTTTGCTGGAAAGGCAGCAATTTTTTTCCTCTTCAAAAGGACCTTTATGTACTAACTCACTCCCACCTACCGTGCATGTAAATTATTCATCAGAGATACGGTCTCTGTTTATGACTTTGATCCCTTCCTTCCCCTGGAGGCCACGAGGAGCATGGTAAGGCCGATGAGCTCCCAGAGAGCCTTTGATCTCCTACTTGCAAATGACATTTTGTGGGGGAACATCTGGACCCCCTCTGCAGCTGCAGGGTGGCTCGAAAGGGAGCAGAGTTTGGGGGTTCTGAGGTATCCGTCTCCTAGCATCAGACTGTCTTCAAGACAAAGTGGGATGGGAACAGAAATGGGCACACTTGTCCCCCAAGCCAGCAACTGTTCACACACAATGATTAACAGGCACCCACAACTGCTCTCCCAACAGGCGGGACGGCGTTACGATGATTCAGAGGAATAACTCTCCAGAATTCATTTCAGAGGAATTACACAGTCGGGGCGGGGGTGCTATGGAGTTTCAGGATAAATGAAAGTCATTTGGGGAGAAAATGATGGACGAATAAGGGACAGATCCCCTCAAAATTGTTTTCCCCTTCCCACAAGGTAAAAATGAGCTTTTCCTTGTAAAATGGAATAAAATGTAGGGCACAGAGAATGCTGGAAGGAAGGAAGAGGCAAAGGTCTGTATTTCTCACAGCTCTGAAATGATGCCTCCCTGTAGTTTGTCATCAAACTATTAGTGACTGCCGATTGTGTCTGGCATTGAATCTTCAGAGCGCTCGCAGTTTAGAGACCAAGGACAGTGGACTCCCTCTCATAATGGCAGTGTAAACCACTTTGCATTAAGTAGGAAGAATAATCTTTTTAAAAAGAACATGTCAAAATAATTACATTTCTTGTTGCTTTCCTTTCTTCCACATCACATGAGCACGCACATCAGCCTCACTTGAATGAAGGAAAGAAGGACTTTTTTTTAGTATGGGCTGCTCTAAGAGGAAGACACATCCAACAGTGAGGGTTCCATTGTGTCACGGCTGACTGGGATTCTAGGCACGGCATGAGCTAATGCCACCCAGCGTTTGGGATTTGCTTGTACCTCTCCTTTCTGGGTTGATTGGGAAGCCATACTGGCATGAATATCTACCCTACAAATGTCTTAGTTGATGTCTGAGATGTTGTCAATATGTCCACCATTCCTTTGCATTCTCTCTACTCATTTCTTTTTCTTTTGATTTAGCCGAAGGCAGTGTCCTCTGAAACGTTAATTCTTTAACTGGGAAGCCAAACTTGAAAAAGGGATTTAGTAGCAGCCCTGCTGTAGGTTTCATCATTTTGTGAAGAAGTGTTTTCAAATGCATTTGAAATCTATTTTTAGAATTTCAAAATAAAGCCCCTTAATGTTTTTCAATGGTACAATAAAAATTCAGCAGCGTGGTCCTCAGCGTGGTCGGCTGTGATTCAGGTTACCTGGCTGGCTTAGTTTAAAATTGATATCATGAGAGGCCTGAAGTGCATTTCATCAAATGTTTGCAGCTAATGAGATATTTGGGGACAGATCATTTTTTATATCTTGAACGGCCTGCTGTACAAATCACCTCATCTCTATAAAGCAGAGGGAATCATTTTAATTTGGCAAAGTGGGAACAGATTACTGGAATCTTTCCGTGTTTTCTGATAGTATGTCAAAAATAAACAGCCTTGATGTCCCAGAAAGCAAAAATCGCTGAGCTGAGGAGAAAACAACTGACACATGCACATACACACTCACAGCCTTCAGCCTCTCCCTTGCTGCCTCCCCATGTGGGAGGAAAGAGAGATGTTTCCAGAACATGAGCAGAGTAGGTAAACACGATGAGTTTGTGATGCATTGGCGACTGACTTCTCCTTTCTCCTTCTGGCCGTTGTGGTTCCTGATTATGGAAAGGTTCTGTCTACAGGCCTTACGGGTCCCAGAGGTGTGCTGTGCCCACCGCTCCAGCCCCACCGTCATTCCTCTGCCATCCTGGGCAGCCTAATTATACAGGGTCAGGGCAGTGTTTCTAAGTTTGCTGGAAAGCTCTGACTTACGGGATTGGACAGTTAAGACCTTGGTTCCTAAAGAGCTAAGTGTTTGCTTGGGATGTAGCATTATGTCCTGGGGAAGGGGGCTCTCGAATGAGACAAATATCATGGTCCACAATCCCCGCCCTCCTCCCAATCTCAAAAATGCCTCCAAAAGCCAGCTTCCACAGAGCGACCACATCTGAGTTTTCCTCCCGTTTGCTTCGCTCTATCTGTGGTGGGGGAAAGCCAGATGAGCGTGCCTGCTGTTGTTTCGGCAAGGCTGCTGCCGGCGGGCAGGCCTCTGGCCCCCGCCCTGGACTCGCACACCCCACAGGGGCCGCTTTGGAAGTACAGACGCGCCAGCGTGGGCGCGCTCAGCGGGCAGAGCTTTGTGCTGCGGCCTCCCGGGAGGAAGCTGCAAACCTTCAGATCCCAGCGCAGACCCGCCGGCGTCGCTCTGCCCGCAAACTTCTCCTAATTAAGCCAGTCCATCTAATTACGGGGCGTTCCTTCAAAAATTTCTCCAGATGCTTCCGAGGCAGCCTGTGGGCGCTGGTCAAAGCTGGCGAGGCTTCTGATCAGGGATGCTGGCCCTGCGGCGCGGGCGCGCGGTCCCCTCTCGCCTGGACGCGCCCGGCCCGAGTACTGCGCGATCCGCCCTCACTCATTTGCTCTGCTGCCTGGTGAAAGCGCAGAGCGTAATTACTAAAGTTAAGAAAACATCCCTGTAATTAGCTAGGCAACTCTAGGCACAAGAAATGTAAATTAGTCACAGTATCATAAATTAGTTTGTGCATACATTACATTCCAGGATCGCCCTTGGGGCCCGCTGTTTGCAGTGTTTGGCCAGCAATCCCTGTATCTCAATAAAGCGTTCCTCCCCAGTGAGTATGTCGCAGGAAAGGGAGGTTTGCTTGAATTACAAATTTTTTAATTCTTTTGTAGAGGGCAACCAGCGTAAAGTCTAATATTCGAGCTGGGGAAAGGGAGACAAGTAAACTGATTTTCTTGTTGATTTTATTTTTCTTTGTGGGCATCTGTTAGCCTCGGGCCATCAAGGTGTCTCCACACAGTGGGCTCATCAATGGTATCGTTTCACTCATTAGGAGCAGTAGTGATAAACTCTCCAAATAACCCTGATTTTGAACTATTTCCACAGTCACTCCTCTTCCTTGCAAAAGCCAGGAAATTGGACTCAGACACACACAACACAGCATTTGCATCAAAATAATACAGCGGGCAGAAGCAAGCCACGATCACATCACTCAGAGGAAGGAATAGAATACAAATTAAAGGAAGAATGTAAATTTTTTGCCATTAAGCTTCAATGACCATTTGAAATGGTGCAAGGCACAAAGGTTCTTGATGAGCGTCATCTAGTTTGATTATTCATACTTGTGTTTCTGCTTGAATTAAAGCAGGAGTGCTAGAGCCTGTTACGGGAAAATATTTGAATTGATAGTGAACTCTCACCTTGCTGCGCATCCATTTACTTTTCAAATGAATACCAGATAAGTTAGTGCATTTTCTAATCGGCCTGTTTTCCAGTGAGTGCTGTCATTACATACCAATTTCTTTTAGAAGTGCTTGCTAAGAAACATTAACTACTTACAAATAAGGAGCTGTCTGTCACGGGCTGCAGTCTTCAGCTCACCGGCATTTCTGCTAGGACAGTTGAGGGCTATCGTCCACCGTACCCTCGCCTGTCATGGCTTCGGCCTCTGCCCTACTTCCCAAATGCGTTCTTAAGGGTAGGCAGGGCTCTTGTCATGGGCCATCTCTCCAGAACCAGGTGGAGTCCTGCTCGAGGCAGAGCCGAAGCAGTTTACTGTGGAGTATCTATGGCATCGTGTGCAGGTGGCCTGCTGAGGCTGGGCAGCCACAGTGGGTTCTGACCCAGGCTTTGCATTCAAAGCTGGCTGAGGGCACCATCAGGGTATCATTGCTTTCTGGACACAGACTCCACCACTGGCAGGTGACTCAGTTCAACAGACAGAAACAGCATGGAAAAGGTAGATGCTGAGGGTTGGCGGGGAGACAGGGATGGCGGCACGTGTCTCATTTTAAAACTGTATGCTCCTGTTTCGGACAAGGACAAATAGGCAGAAACTGCTCCTCCCAGTGTGAGGAGGGCACTGGAACATTGCTACACCACAAGAAGAGACTTAAAAGAAAAATATTTGTGCTTAATCAGGGAGGAGTGAAAAAAAGATCATTATTACTCGGGGTCTGGATTTGGCATCCAAAGGGCTTTTTTAGGTTACTTATTTAGGTTTTTGTAGGTTACTTTTCTGTTGAGTGTTGCTGGCCCCACATTTATAGAAATGTGTCAATTATTTTTTTTTTTCCTAAGGAAGATTCTCCCTGAGCTAACATCTGTTGCCAATCTTTCTCTTTTTTTGCTTGAGGAAGATTAAACCTGAGCTACCACTGTGCCAGTCTTCCTCTATTTTGCATGTGGGTCGCTGCCACAGCATGGCTGATGAGTGTTGTAGGGGTCCGCACTGGGGTTCCAAACCCACAAACCACGGCCACCAATGCAAAGCACGGCAAACTTAACCACTGTGCCATGGGCCACCCCTCTTGATTTCTTTTTGATCAAAACTTTTTTAGGAATTAACCACAGGGAAAATATAGGGTGTACCCAAGTAAGCGAAGCAATACTCACAAACACCAAGTGAGCTTGCTTCCAAATTATTTTGTTTTGCAGACTCTGGCTTGTTCACTGACAGAACGAGAAGCACACTGATTTACCTCAAGCCGTGGGCAAAGCAAGTAAAATGCGAACACTTCACGTGTCCCCAGCCAAGGTAAAGAGGACAAGGAAAAGCCTCACGAACTATCCTCCTGAGTGGAGAACGGTGGGACCTAACGCCAGGTGAGGGAAGGGTCCTTATTGAGGTTGAGAGCCAAATGTTGCTCCTATTTTAAAAATAAAATACTGTAATCCCCAAACTGGTTATCCCATAAGTGAATTAAAAGTCAAATGAAAGTGTGGGGAACGGGGTTGTTGAAAATGTGCCATGACCACCAGTTAGGGAAGGTTATAAAGCCCTTAGGAAGCTATGGATTCATTCAGACCAGATGCACACAAACAGGAGTACTGAAAAAGGTGTTCTAGTATCTTAGCTAATCATTATCCTTTTAGAAATGTACAGACACTGCTGTGTCTAGACAGGCGATAGTATCCAAAGGCATTTTGTAAAATCTGCTTTTTAACGTATACATCCACCTGCATTCCTGACAATCTATGTATGGGTTTACGATTTTAACATAGCATATATATTTCAAGGCTTCAACTAAATAATTTCATACAAAGGGATGTAGGCATTTCCCTTTTTTCCATTTCTTTGAAAAGTTGGTAAGTTCTCTGAGAAGCTATGTATAAGTACAAGTACCCACAAAATATGGCTGAGGGAGATGGCAAATGGCCACAATTCTCCCCCTCCCTAGACCCACACCCGCCCTTTGGTAGTGCCCTCCAGACCTGACTCTGCAATTGGTTGAGGATTTGATTGACTTGCTTTGGCCAATGAACATCAATAAGTGTGACGTGAGCAGAAATTTGGAAAGCGTTCAGCACCCACACTCTTGCTGCACTTGGAGATGGCCATGTGAACAAACCTGAGCTATCGTGCAGGAAGATGAGAGACGCGTAGGGAAGACCCAACACCCTGCCACCCATCAGACTTGTAAGTGAGGCCATCTTCCATCATCCAGTCACCAGACAGCCCACAGACACCTGCCAGAGTCCAGCAGGGGTCACCAAAGCTGGCCCAGCTGGTAGAATCTTGAGCTAAACAGAACATTCAAGGTGCTATCTGTGCAGAGTATGCGACCCAGGCCTATTTTCATAAAAACTCTCTTTTGTTATTGAACCATCAAAATATATTTTTTAATTCTTGAACTATCAAAACTGTAGTGAGCACACTGTTATAGGTACCACTGAGTCTTGATGGCGTATTTATGCCTCTCTCGGTGTTCCTAATTGTCACCGATTACACCAGATCTTCTGATTAAGCTGGCCCTTACCTATATAGGCAACTATATTAGAAATGACACTTTTCAGTATTTTGAAGACTGAATAAGAGTGTGTGTGGATGTAGCAGATGCTATCAGTGCTCTGCCCGTGTCTGCTACAATTCCTTGTTATTTTTATGCAAACCACCTCCCGTGTGCATTCACTCTCAACAGCCAGCACCTGCATCTCTTTGTCGGAGGACAGCCCTTGAGCTGCTGGAGCCCGCTTTGCTTGTGAGCACGGAGAGCTGGAAGCGTCCGGGGCTTTACATGCCATTGCTGAGCAGGACAACTCTGAGTCTGACCTTGACTCTCGAGCTCCTGAAGGATTGAGCCAAAGTTATCCTCCATGAGATTGTATTGGATACCAAGTTTTGCTCAGCTGTCCTGGCCCTACTTCCCCACTCCTGTCCTGAATTTTCCTGGAATCACTTCTTAATGAATCTGTTACACTTTGTTTCAGGGACTGCTTCTGGAAAACCAGTCTAACTTAGCCGCTTTCTCCTCCAGGTCAAAATTAACCCCCTCCTGTCCCTGAGAGAAGCTTTTGGCTGGCCTAGAGATCCATCGGTAGCAGGGATATCCTTTGCTTGGACAAGATGTTCTGATGTCCATGCCATCCTCCCTGCACGTGTCCAATCCTCCCACATTACTAGTCAACACAAACGACTCCTCAACCCATGTCCGATGTGAGAGAATTAACAGTGCTCTCTTTGTTGTTTTTCCATCCTTCCTTCTGCAAGAGGATTCCCTTCTTTAGGAGAAACTATTGTTACCCCAACCCAGGAATAGAGCTCTCATGGACTGACGATCTGAGCCACCCTTATCCCAGTCACAGTTGAGTGGTCCATCCACAGGCAAGTGACCCATCAGACCAATTGGAATCCCCTGTCCTGGAATTTTTCAAACTGGAGCTGAGGAAACATAGGTGATTGGACTAGGCACCTCTCAGCAGCTGCGTTTCCTTCCAGTTTGACATTCAGAGAGACAGAGACAAGAGAGGTCAATAGAGAATGTGTCATGGGGTGTCCCTGAGGCCTTCCCCACTACATGAGACATCAGTGTGTCCTTTTACCCCAAGTCACTTCGAGGTGTATTTCTGTCACTTGCAAACAACATATCTCTGGCTGACTGACACCTCTGAGTTCCAGGCTTCCTGTGTGAAATCCAGTGGCTGAACCCACCTACGAGAGCGTACTCTTCCTGATCCGCCTTGGTCATATCTTGGGTATGGTGTTTTCTCTCAGAAGTTCTTGAAGTGTGTTCTTCTCTTGCTCATGGACTATGATCCTGAGAACCAAAATAGGAAATTCATGAGCCAGCCCTGATGGTGTAATGGTTAAAGTTTGGCCTGCTCCACTTCAATGGCCTGGATTCATTCAGTTCTCAGGCATGGAACCACACCACTTGTCTATCAGTAGCCATGCTGTGGCAGTGGCTCACAAAGAAGAACTAGAAGGGCCCACAACTATACAACTATGTACTAGGGTTTCGGGAGGAAAAAAAAGAGAGAAAGATTAGCAACAGATGTTAGCTCAGAGCAAATATTTCCCAGCAAAAATTTTAAAAAGTTAAGCTATAACCTTAAAAAAAAAATAGGAAATTCACTGCACCCATGGAGAATAGTTTCAGCCTCCACCCTAACCAAAACTCTTGCTTTGTTAGACTTTCCTTATTCTCCCTCAGCCACTGGTGATCAGTGTTAACTTCCTTGAGGTTGTCTAAAAATAAAGAGGGAAGGGAGCTAGACTACCCATGAACCAAAATAAAATCATAGTGACTCTACTTGACATAGAGAGAAACTGGACAACATGAGGGAGTTCTAAACTTCTCCTTGGATCGTTTATATGAACATGTTCATGCTTAATTGAGTTGGCAGAGGTGAAGCTCTTGCCACATAACACAGTACTTTTCAAATCAGACTTGCTTCAGAAACATCTGTGATGCTTCTATAACCTACAGATACCTGGGTCACCTTCCAGACCTCTCTGATCACAGTCTTTGAAAGATGGTTAAAAATGAGAACTCTCCAAGGAACCCAATCAAAATGAGCCAAGGACTTGAATAGACGTGTCTCCCAAGAAGATATACAAATGGCCAAGAAGTACATGAAAAAATACTGAACATAATTAATTCTTAGGGAAATGCAAATCAAAATCACAATGAGATACCACTTCATATCCATTAAGATGGCCTCAATCAAAAAAAGAAAATAAGTGTTGGTGAGGATGCGGAGAAAATTGGAACTCTTATGCACTGTTAGGAATGTAAAATGGTGCAACCAATATAGGAAAATCGTATGGCAGTTCTACAAAAAATTAAGAATAGAATTGTCATATGATCCAGCAATCTTACTTCTGGATATATACCCAAAAGAATTAAAAGCAGGGTCCTGAAGAAATACTTGTACTTCCATGTTCGTAGCAGGTTTATTCGCAACAGCCAAAAGGTGAAAGCAACCCAAATGTCCACTGGCAGATGACTGGATGGACAAAACGTGGTATATATGTATAATGGAATATCATTCAGTCTTTAACAGGAGGAAATTCTGACACAAGCTACAATATGGATGAACCTTGAGGACATTATGCTAAGTGAAAAAAGCTAGTCACGAGAAAACAAATACTGTATGATTCCACTTGTATGAGGTACCAGGACTAGTCAAATACATAGAGACAGAAAGTAGAATGGTGGCTGCCAGGGGCTGGGGGGAGGGGAAAATGCCATAGGAAAACAAATGGTTTAGAGATATGGCTACCCTTAATCTGCATCCATGACACCCCTCCCAACCTCTCAAATCCAGTCCACAAATATGGTCTATTACAGAGTTTTTCAAACATGAAGGGGCATGAGAATTCCCTGGGGATCTTGTTAACACGCAGATTTCTGGACCCACCTTTGAAATTTCTGATCGAGTAGGTGGATTTGTATTTCTAGCAAGTTCCCAGGAGATGCTAATGCTGATGGCCTGGGAACACACTTTGAGAACCGCTGACCTGTTGATTTTAATTCTAAACACTGTCTAGAATTAGACTTCTCTTTCTTCTGCCATCACGAGTTCAGACTCCCATTCCCAACAGTTCTCCCTGAGTCCCATCTCGCCTCCTCAGTCCATCCTACCATCTCTGCTGGGTCAAATGTTCTAAAGCACACTACTGCTCCACTTGACAAGGACGCTTGCCTGGCATTCAAGACGCTCCATGAGGGGCTTTAGCCTTCTTTGGTGGAGTGGAAAGAGTTCAGGCTTTGAAATCAGAGATGCCTGGATTCAAATGCTCCAGTGCCTACACTGAACTAGCCATGTGGTCTCAAGTAAGTTACCTCATCTTTCGGTACTTAATGTGCTCATCAGTAAAATGGCAATAAGCATATCTACCTTGTCGGGTTATTTTAGGATGAAATGAGTTAAGGTATGTAAAGACACTGGACACACAGTAGGTCTGTCTCATGGATCCCCTAGCAGTTGTTGGTCCTCTCTTGATTTTCCATCATTACTGCCAACTATTTACCCACAGGGAAACTTATGCTCCCCTTTCCCCAAACATACCCTCGAAGCTGCCCTCTCTGGAATCTTCTGCTCACCTTTTCTTCCACGTAGACATTGTCTTGATTAACAATTTTTGAGATACAGAAACCCACTTTTTTGGATCATGTGATCACTGTTTGGTGACATGAGGTCATACAGTACAAGCCCCAATCCTGAGCATTGGGACAGAGACCTCTGTAAACGGGGCAACTCCCAGCCTGAATATTCACTCATGAAATTGTCTACCAGAGTGTCCTCCTTTCACCAGTCCCTGGTCTCCACCCAATGAAACCCTTCTTACATGTCCAAGCCCCTTTGAACTACCACCTCCTCCCTGAAGCCTGCCCTTGTCCTTAACCAAATATGACCTCTCCCTTCTCAACCACCATCGCATTCCATTTATGCCTCTCCAACAGCGCCGGCTGCGTCTTGCTAGTGGTTGGTGTACGTGTGTCTACACAGCTGAGTTCTGCTGCTTGCTAACTCTGTGCTCTTGAGCAAGTTACCCTTCTAGGCCTCATTCTCCCCGTCTCAGAAATGAGCACAGTAGCAGTGCCTACCTCAGAGGCTTGTTGTGAGAGTCAACTGAAATAAAATACGTAAAGTGCTTCAAGCAGCACTCCACATATGAGTGCTCGATAACTGTTATCGATGACGTTGATGATGATGACGATGAGTTTTCTATCCTTACATAGGAGCCCCAACAATCAGCGTCAACAAAAATGTAACAATGTTCTTCATCTTGGTGTCTCATGTTACCTTATGCCACATGGTAAGCCCTCAGAAAAGCAAACAAAAAAATAATAAATTAGATTGTATTTATTATCATACCATTGCAATTATGGTTACATGTCAGAAGGCAGGGTCTTCTCCCTCAGACAGAAGCAGACCTCTATCTGTACCCCAGTCTAGTTTACTGGGCAGCCAAGTTTTTCTCCCAATTAAATGTTCTTCTCAAGTCACCTGATTCTATTTCATGAAATGTTTGGCACATTAGCTTAGCTCTAAGGAAGCTCCATTAATGATTCTTTTAGTCAATATTTTCACACTAGTATATAAATTTGTGGCTCAGAATTTTTTAATAAGGATCCCAAGCTACCAATCTGACATTTCAGACACAGAACTAACATTCAACGTGTATTCACAGATGATGTTTTAAAAGTGTCACCTCTATCCCTTTTCCCCCTTTTGGGCAAATTTTGGCGTGGGCGAAGATGTCTTTTCTCGCTGTTCATCCACTCCTCTAGAATTTAGTGAGGTGATGTCTCCATCTGCCTTTGAATGTTGTTTCCCTTTCATTATTAAATGCAAGGCCCTTGAAATTCTCTGCACAAACTTGTGCCGACGTGCAGCCACCCAAGCGAGGAGGCTGTGAGCTTCTCCACGGCGTGTTGCTTTCCGGGATTGTCCCACCCAACTGGCCCAGGAAAAAAAGGCTTGGGCTGGAACAATTCTGTAATAGTTGGGAACTATATAACAGTGTTGTACCTACTGTGTGATTTATTCTAATGTGCCTGGTGGATGATCATTACTGACCAAAGCAGAAAATGGAGCTTGCCTTTTCAAAAGTGATGAGCCACTCTGACCCACTCCAGAGCCGTCTGGGATTACCGCAGAGTCTTGGGTGGCTGAGCCAGAGTCCTCACTGACAGCCAGACTGCTCTGCAAAGCGAGTTAGGATCTGACAAAGGTAAAGCTCTCTTTCTCACAATGGAAGGGTGTGTATTATAATTAAGTAGAAATCCTGGGCTTTAAATAGAGATGCGTGCAGTAGCTCAAAGCTTGCTTTCTTGCAATTTCAGGAAAGACACAGAAAGCAAAATGTGTTTACAGACTCAGATGTTTGCATTCCTGATGCGGAACACACTCACAAAAGCGGTGCTTGGGAGAAAAAAAAACACCAACTGCTTTTCGGTCAGTTCACCCGTGTCTGTTAAATCAAGTGGGGAGGAAAGTGCTTTTACTGGAAAGTAGAACTTCTGCCTGGTAGGAAACGAACTTGAAAATGTGTAGGTGGACATCGAGAGAGTAATTACATAATTAAAATTACTAGATCTGAAAACCCTCATTCAATTATTTGTCCTCTTCAAATCCTGATTATCATTTTAATTTGCAAAGACAGATTTTTTTTTTAAGTGTGCCAGCTGCCCAGGGCTGTGTTAGAAACATTGGGAAGGATGTTTAATGACATCAAGTTAGGCTTAAATTTCACTTTCAAAACAAGAAAAAAATACAACTGGGAGTAGGGTGTGCGTATAACTTGGGTTCATGAGAGGTTCATGACAAAGCTGCAAAATCCTGTATCACAGTCAGAAGTTCCTACCTCTATGATTTCTAGTTTAATCTTTGGATGGGGAGAGCAAGTGGGGTGGTGTTGAAATTAACTCATTATGCTCTCAAATTAAATGTGTTTGTTTTCCAAAATCTGCTTTATTTTCTGCCTTCCCCACTGCCATGTCTCAATAAATAAACCTCCTCTCCCACTGAGGCTCAGGACTGTGATTTGGGAGGGGAGTTAAGCTCTAGCACTAGCCAGGCTCCGTACACTTCTCCACTCTGCAACCCACATGTTGGGTTAACAAAGACATATGGCCTGATCCTACTGATAAAGCCTGTGGGGTCAGCCCTGGGGGCCAAACTGGCACCTCTCTCTGGTGGTCCCCATCTTTCAGCCTAGAGCCCAGAGAGATTACCCAACCCTGACTCTCAGGTGAAAGTACATCTGACCTTTTGTGGCAGCCTGTGGGGCTGAGGGAGAGAAGTCAGAACCCTCACAGGAAGAGAGGCTTGCCACTTCTGTAGGAGCCCAAAGCCAACTAGCTTTGTGACCAGCACCAGGTAGCCCTTGGGGAGCCTCTCCAGGGTAGCTGCAGGCCTCAGGGTTGCCTATTTTTTTCTGGACCAAGAGCCCCCCGCACACACACACCAAGGAGGACAGGCTCTCTCCTCACTACTGCTGTCTCACTACTGCCTCAGAGACAGATGGACCAAGTAGACCTGGAGGGGGATGAAGGGAGAGGGATCCTCTCCCTTATTATTTCTCTTGGTTGCTTCTTTCAGCAATTTTGGATGTCTCCAGAGGGATGCTGGGGTCCAGGACAAATCGTACTCTATACCTCACCTTACTCCCTTGAAAGGAAAACGCTTCATGGTTTACAAGATGCATTCACATCCATGATTCACTGGTGCTCTACAGCAACGTGACCACTTCTTCTACTTCACAGAGGAGAGAATGGAATTCAGAGTCCAAATGGCTTGTCTAACATCCCATAGCTTCTAGGTGACAGAACTGGGTCTGTTCCTCAGATATCCTAGCCCAGACCTCCTCCTACTCTTCCTAGCTACATCCTACTCCCCTCCTTAAAAAAAGAAAAAAACAGCCTGCATCCTGCCAAGTAAAGGGACTTGAGCAGCAAACACCAACCCATGCTGGCTCCAGCTGGCAGGGCACAACCTTTTGTCATACGCTCATTGCCTCTCTGAGGTCTCGTTCCCATCCACGGCACAGGATGGCTTCTCCCCAAAGAACCCCCACTGGAGTATCCTCCAGCCTGCTTGCAACAACAACAACCATGGAGTGAGTATGAAAGGAGGGAAGAGGCAAGTGACTCCTTCCAAATCCAAGAGAATCAGAATAACAGGAAAATAACTGCTGCTTCCAATCATGATGGAGTACCAAGTTCCAGACCAGCCCTTCCTTTGTAAACCACTATGAAACTGGAAAAAACTATTTTCAGACATTGAAATGCAGCACAAGACTGTGGCCCCAGAAGGAAGGGGAAGAAGCAAGGTGAGACCCATTATTGCCCTGGTTGTCAACCTGGAGGCACTTTCCAGACCACACTGTAGAGTCAGAGAGCAAACAGACCGTGGTATCCTCACTGAGGTGAGGAGTTGAAAATCAGAGTTTGGATCTGCTGGAGTGGCTGCAGTATGAGGGGCAGGATACCAAAGAGGACTGAGTTGTCCAGAGAAAGAACTCCAGAAATCTGCATAAAGTTCCCCTTGACACTTTGGCCAAATACTAAGCTGCACATGTGCAGAGCAAGCATCCACAGGGCCTGGGGGAGAGCAATCACTTGGGAGCTGTAGGCTAACGGGAGTTTCTGGAGCTTGGCTAGGGCAGAGAGAGACTGCAGTTTTATTGGCCAGAGTGGAAAGACATCACTGAATGTTCCAGGCAATGAGTCAAGATCCTTGAAGCCACACCTTGGAAGGAGAGCTAAGCAAGCTCCACAGCACAAGCTACTTTAGACCCACCCTAACAAAGCTTAAAAACAAGCTTCCAGGGATCAAACTGATCTGCAAGGAAATTACTGCCTGCCCGAATACTCAGCACTCAACAGAATCCACAACTCATAGTATACAGTCAGAAGATCTTAGCAAAATCGTAGGAAAATACGACCCCTAAGCAGAAGGAAAATCAGTCAACAGAAACAGACCCAGAGATGACAGCATTGTTGAATCAACAGGCAAGGACTTTAAAGCAGCTATTACAAATATATTCAGAAGTTTAAGGAAAAACATACCATAATTGAAACAAATTGTAAATCTCGATAAAGAAATGGAAACTTTTTCTTTTTTTTTGAAGAGCTGTCCCAGCCCCATACCCTCAGGTGTCCAGCTGAGCTGCAGTCTGCCCCAGCATGTACCTTCTTTTCACCTTTCCTGCCCAAGTGGTTCACCTCAGTTCTCTTTCAGCACCCCACCTCCCTTTCCAAATTCCCAGGCCCCCCCCATTCCTGCATCTGTTCATGTCTACAGCTGACTGTTCTTTCAAAGGCCAAAATAAAGGGACAGGTAGATCTCCTGAGAGTGCCAAGAATGGGGGTCAGAAGATTTAAGAAGGACGTTGGTCGTTGGTCACTTTCTCCTTTGTTTCGCTTTTTATGGGTAGTATGGCAATGCAGTCAGTTCACAGACTTTGCTTGGCTAGACCTGGCTCTGCTACATTAACGCTTGCAGCCTATGGGGGTGAGGGGAGTGTAAATACCAGCTGCTGTTACACACACAGTCCCACATCTCAGCATCTTAGCACAATAAGAGCTGACTTCTTGCTCACACAAAATCAAAAATGGATGTTTCTGGTCAGGAGGTGCTTTCCACATGATCATTCAGGAATCCAATTTCCTTTGACTTTGTGGCTCTACCACTCCCCAAGGCCTCAGAGTCCTCTGTTGGGTCCTTGGCACTCAGCTGCCAGACAGAGAAAGAGAGTGCAGGGGATCATGTAGGAGGTTTCTGTGGCCACTTCCCCATACAATCTATTGGTCAGAACTCATTCACATGGTCACACCTGACTGCAAGGGCAACTGAGAAATACATTCTACCTGGATGCTTAGGAGGAAGAAAAATGGATTCCGTGACCACACAGCAGTCTCTGCCTCGCTGGGACACCTCGGGGAGGTTACTTATCTCTGAGTCTCGGTTTTCTCGTCTGTAAACAGGCACAGGGGTAATAGCTTCTTCGAGGGTCATTGTGAGGGTTCACGGCGATGGTCCCTACGGAGCAGTCAGCAGCCCCGGAACACAGCAGGGTCTGAGAAACGCTGCTGTTGCAGTTACTGCAACATCTGCATTGACTTCATCTTTGTGTGCCCATGAGGTACTTTCCAACCTTGTGGGCTGAAGCTGGGGGTGTTTTAACTTTTTCTCATGATGTTGTTTTTTGGTCAAGAAATAGTAAAAAAAAAAAAAAAATTATTATTATAAAGGGATTAGTCCATAACATATTTTCATACAAAAGAAATGTTTTTACTTAAAAAGCTTAAGAAGCACTGTCCTCCAGGCCCTGAAATGCTCTTTCATACACAGCAGATGATTCATGTATTGCATAAACCGGCTTCCCTCCCCCCGCTCTGTTTTTCTTTCCTTACTTGCCCTTCCTGCTCTTCTCGTTCCACTTACTCCCTCCATGCCACATATCCAGTACTTCTCCCACCACCAGCACCCCGTCACACACACACACAAGCACACATACCTCTACCACGTGCGCACACACACACACACTCACACACACATTGACAGTAATTCCATCTCCTTATCTTGGTGTGAGATGTCTGCAGCCCTACATGGCGTCCGCCCAGCCAGCCCTATCCTGACATGTCCTGCAGCTCCCTGCAGATAACCTCCTGGTCCTGCTTCCACTGATGGCCCTAATAAAACTCCTGTTCCCTAACTGTGTTTCTGTGAGGCTCTGGGAAAACAAGCTGATTAAACTAATTCATACTAGGTTGGGAATGACTTGCTACAGCCATTGTCTTTTCACAGAGAGATATTTGTTTACTAAAATTAATTTTTAATTAGTAGTGTGCCAAGCCATGTAAGGGAGGAATTTGTGTACATTGGTGAAAGTCTCTCCACAATTCATGACACTCAGCTTTCTTCGCTCTTTAAAGTTGGTCTGAAGAGGAAGGGTTCACCACTGCACAGCCCCTCTTATTTCCCTGACAAACTCTTTCCCCAACCAAATGGCTAAGTTGGCCACTCATTAGCTTTTAGTCTCAACTGCCCTGTCTGATCCTCCTTCCTCGACGAGCAGAGGCATCTTCCAGAACAAATGATTGCCCCAAATAGATAATATGGATCTGAGTATCCCCCTGTCCCTGTTCTCCATACCCTGGAGGTGGGTGAAACGCCTGGTCGTAGACGCTCCTGGAGGAAGGTCAAGAAGCCTAGGCCCCCTCGACTTACGGTCCAGGCACTTTGAGACACAATACGCTGGTGCACAGCTTGCTGCTCCACTCCTTTCTTGCTCCCCATACCTCCACCTCTACAGAAAGAGCAAAAGTCATCCCCATGACGTACCCTGGGCCTAATTCACACCTGGCCCAGAAATGATGATGCATTTCATTAAAGGTGTCGGATGAACATTGATGTAAGTTCTATCTGATTAGGGCAGCAGGATTCCAGTCCTCATGCTGCTCTTCATTTTTCAAGGGCAAGGTCAGCTGCCATGGACACCACTAAAATCTGAGGCCGATACAGACAAGCCCTGCCATCCTGGCTCCATGGGGTGGGTCGGGGATAAGTCATGTGTGTGTGTGTGTGTGTGTGTATGGAAGTCCACAGCATCATTAATTAGAGATAAGACGTTGTGCTCCTGTCTCCCTATACACAGAGCTTACACCAGCTTCCAAAACCCAGCAGACAATCCCCCACCTCATGTTGGCTGCTAAGTCCCACTTTCTCCTCCAGCCGTTCCTCCAGCAATGCTAATGGGGAAAATGATCTGATGAGTGTGCCCCTTGCCTTTCCGTCTCTGGCCCCAGCCAGTAACAGTGATGCTGGCCACTACGTGGTACTGTGTACCGTGCCCTGTGTTAATCCACACTCAGCTGTGCCAGATAAGGAGCCCCATGTCCAGGCTACAGAGTGGGGGACAGAGGCTCAGATGCACACGGCCATCAGGAGCCCAGCAGGACTGAAATCAACATTTTTGTCTCCAAAGACTTTGGGCTGAGATACTACACAATGCTACCAGGTAGCAAAAAGAGGAAGGATGGTGACTAAGACAGGACAAGCAAAGTTTGGGCTGTCTGGGTAAGCCCTAGCCCCTGCCCCACTGTCCCATGCAGCAGGCCTCCGCTGAAAGGATATGCAGGATGCCGCCTTGCAAAGGTTGAAATCGCTCAGCATTATTTCTCCTATGAAACCTTAATGACCCTTGTCAACTTGCTCTTGTCACCAAGGAGCAACAGCTGGGTCCTCATAAAATATGGATATGGGTTAGAAATACCCTGAAGTTTGCTTTGGGCCTTTTCTTTATAATGATGTGGGATGAGGGGAGAATGTTTTGGAATAGCTGAAACCAAATAAGAGCGACATATGCCAGAGATAAACACGAAGGTAAGAACATCTGCTCAGGTTTGCCCAGGAAGGAAAGAAATTACATTACTAACAAAATTAGTGCGTGGCCAAGCATACCTTAAAACATAAAAGGGACATTTGTGTCCTGCCCATGAAGAAATAACAATTTCTTCTTACATTAGCATTTGCCCATTAAATTCCTTTGAAAAATGTAGACAGTTTCCTGCACTGGTATACCTGGTATCATCATAGAATAAAATAGACATTTGATTTAGGCAGAAAGTCTGGGTCCACCTAAACAATCCCAGGGGCAGTTTTTTGGTTTGGGGGTTTTTTCTTTCCTCCCCAAAGCCCCTCTACGTAGTTGTATATCCTAGGTGTAAGTTGTTCTAGTCCTTCTCTGTGAGCCACCGCCACAGCATGGCGACTGACAGACGGGTGGTGTGGTTCCACAACCAAGAAGCAAATCCAGGCCGCCAAAGTGGTCAGAGCCGACCTTCAACCACTAAGGCCATCAGGGCTGGCTCGGTGGGGGGTGGGGGTGGGGAGTTTTGAAGAAGGAAGGAAAATAACTTGTGGCAGGCACTGTACCAGGGGTTTCTATTTGGGAAATAGAATTAAATTTTCACAACAACCCTGAAGGCAAGTGTAACAATCTCCATTTTACAGATAATGAAACTGAGCCTTGGAAAAGGTAATTTGCCCAGAACTGGAATTGGAACCCACGTCTATGAGATTCCAAGAGCATGTTCCTCCTACTACAGCACCTTGTGATTTGACAACCACATTATCCATCAGGTAGGCATTATCAGGTGCCATCAACAAATCTCTCAGGAAATCCGTTGTTAGATTGGTGGTTGCCAGAGGCGGGAGTGGGGAAGTGGGGGAATTGGGTGAAGGTGGTCAGAAGCTACAAACTTCCAGGGGCCAACCCCATGGGCTAGTGGTTAAGTTCAGTGCACTTCGCTTTGGCAGCCTGGGTTTGGTTCCTGGGTGTGGACCCCCACCGCTCTTCAGCAGCCGTGCTGTGGCAGCAACCCACGTACAAAACAGAGGAAGATTGGCAACAGATGTTAGCTCAGGGCGAACCTTCCTCAACAACAACCAAGGTAAAACTTTCAATTATAAGACAAGCCCTGGGGCTGTAATATACAGCATGGTAACTATAGTTAACTGTATATTTGAAATTTGCTAAGAGAATAGATCTTAAAAGTTCTCATCACAAGAAAAAAAATTTGTAACCATGTGAGGTGATGGATCATTTCACAATATACACATATATCACGTCATTTTTACACGTTAAACTTATACAATGTTATATGTCAATTATACCTCGATAAAACTGGAGGGAAAAAGAAAGAAGTCCGTTATATCCGTCATTCCCAAATGAATGCGAGTGTGCTCATGGCTGTGAGTCACTATCACACAGACAACCTTAAAAAGGAGCTATTAGAAATATGTTTAAGAATCCTGGACCGTTGCATCTCAGGATGGTGGATTAAGCATATACTTTTTGTCTCCAAACCTTTCCTAGATTCTGTTAAAATTGTAATAATGGATTTAAAATGATAAAACCCAGTAACAGCAAAGCAAATGGGATAGAGAGAGCGTTCGCAGCCAGTGAGATTTCAACACATTTCCAAAGACAGGAAAAGGTAGGAGGGTTAGTGAAAGAAACGAGCAGCTGCAGGCAAAAACATCGCAGGTGGGGCTGAGGTGGAGGGGCCCCGCCTGCCTGCGAAGGCTGCCATGGCTGTGACGGGAGGTGACAGGGTTGGCAGGGCAGGCACGAGAAGTGGACTGAACTTCAGCAGAGTGAAGCAGTCGTTCTCAGCCCAGGCTGCACCCTGGGACATCTAGGGAGCTTTAAAAAGCAACAGGGCCTGGATTTAACTGGTCTCAGGTGCAACTCAGGCGTTGGGAGTTTTAAAAGCTCCCCAGGTGATTCTAATGTGCAGCCAGGGCTGAGCCCCGCTGGCTTGAGGTCATGGAATCCACTGGGTGCCCCCCTCTACCCGTCTGCTCCTCCACCTTGAAGCAAGGAAGAGTCTGCCCTGAGAATGGGAAATGCAGGGGAAGACATATACTAGCCCTACATTTAGCACTTTGGTGAACACCAAATAATCACATAGTGACGATAATGTAAATGTCAGCTACTGGTTTTCAACTTTTAGCCTTACCATATAGACACATAAAGAATGGCTTTAGAATGCAATATAAATATATTTTTAACCTAGCATAAAACTCAAAGACTCTCCCAGTACTGCTGATTCTGAAACACAGGGAGGACCATAGGTAGGGCCCAGCCAGGTACATTTTTAAAAACATTCTGCTACACCGAGGATGGAAAGAAATTGACATCCTTTATCATTTTTCTTCTTCATCAGTTATTTTCCAAAATAGATATTCTGGGCTGTCCCCCTCAATCCACCGCCTCACTCAGACATCCCCCAGCACAGGCACATGTGTGCATACACACGCGTACGCAGTGACATCCACATTTCCCGTGTCATTAGGTGAATTCGGCCTTTCCCCAACTTGAGGCTCCCCCGTTCTTCTGTCCACCACGCCCTTTGTCCTGGAGGTCTCCCGCCTGACTCCCCTAGAGCTTCTGTCACCTGCAGACCCATGGTTCTGAAATCCTCCCCTATGCCACACACACCCCAGCACCCCAAGCTGCCACGTGCTCATGCTCAGACTCTTCTGGTACAAGTTTTTGCCTGGATCTTGGGGTGCTCTCTGAGAGATAAAACTAGCAGCATGGGTGTGGAACACTGTATTAATGACCCTGACTCTTCATCCCTCCCTTCACCATGTGGCTGGGCAGCTCCTGCATTGGAGAAGCAGAGTCCATTCCCCACCCTCATTGCAGTAGGTTTGACCATGTGACTTGCTTTGGCGAATGGAATGTGAGCAGAGGTGACGTGACTGAAGGCTTGCAAAGTCTTCCACGAATGGGCAAGCACCTCAGCCATCATGAGAGGTGCTCCCCCTCGGTGTGAGCTCCAGAAGGACACATGAAGAGCAGATCTGAGCCCAATCCTCAGGGAGGAACCAAGCCCAAAGCTCTACCTTGGAAGTAGAGCTGCCCAGCCAAGCCAGTCTAACTCAGCCAACCCCCAGATCCGTGATCCAGCCTGGCCATGCCAGCAAAGATCAGCCCACCCCAGCCAACCCACAAACCATGAGTTAAATGAACACTTACGGTTGTATGCCCCTGAAGTATTGTGGTTGTGAGTTATGCAGCATATGTGGCAATTGCTAACTGATACAGATAAACTCTAAATTCGGTAAAGGCAGAGACTCCTTCTTGTTAACTATTGTACATCCAGCATCTAGTACAGGTCTGCCAAATAATAATGCTTGATGAATAATTGTTGAGTGAATAGAAAAATAAATAAGCAAATGAGTGAATGACAGCAAAAGGAAAACACTGAAAGAGCTAGCATGAATGCCTACTTCGAGTTGCTGGTTGTGTTAGAGTTCTCCAGAGAAACAGAATCAGTTGAATGTACATATATATAAAGAGATTTATTATAAGAAATTGGCTTACATGATTATGGATGCTGGCAGTTCCCAAGATCTACAGGGTGGGCCAGCAGGCTGGAGAGTCGAGAGCGCCAATGGTTTAGTTCCAGTCCAAAGGCAGGAAAAAGCCAATGTCCCAGTTCAAACGCCGTCAGGCAGAAAGAATCCTCTCTTCCTCAGGGGAGGACAGTCTTTTTGTTTTATGCCAGTCTTCAACAGATTAGATGAGGCCCACCCACTTTGGGGAGGGCAATCTGCTTTACTTAATCTATCAGTTTATATGTTAACTTCAGCCAAAAACACCCTTACAGAAACAGAGTAATTTTTTACCAAATATCTGAACATCCCATGGCCCAGTCAAATCGATGTATAAAATTAACCATCACACTGGTTTTATGCATATTAACATGCTTAAAATGTACTATGTCCCTGTGGTGAATCTCCAGGTGGAGGTGGCTCACCCCTCCCCCCCATCCATCATTTTCTAGAACAGCTATAGCAATGGATGAATACAAAACCGTGTGAATTGTTCTAGAGTATGGCATCTTTGCTATGCCCAGACCAGTCAGGGTCTGTCGTTATCCAGAAATGAAGGGGAAGGGGTTGTGAGGTGGGGGAGGCGAGAGGCTGAGGGACAACATCAGCCCTAAATTCCAGAAACACCACGTGCAGGGTTTGTTAAAGGCTGGCTTCTCCATAATATGATTTGACAGGTTTGAAACTGGCCTGATAAAGGCCAACAATAAGGGAGAGTCGAGCTTACATGACAGAAAATCTATACTCTCTAGACACCTGCTTACTGCCGGAGAATCCAAGGTACTGACCTTCAATTCAATGCTGAGACAGGAGGCGTGATCCGTCCAGCCTCCCAGGCACTTCCAGGCTGACACGGATCTCTTCATCCACAGCTTTGCAAGTCACTAAATGGGATTTTATTGATGGTTGGGCCTTTATTGACTCAAGCAGGGGTTACACCCCTAGCTCAGAGTAGAAGGCTCTATCAACGGGCCCAAAGTCCTCCTCCCCGCCTCCTCAATGATGCCTGAAATTCCTTAAATAGAGGCTTAAAAATTCAAATGACCTTGAGAGAGGGAATTAATGAATTTTTTTTTTTTTGAGGAAGATTAGCCCTGAGTTAGCTACTGCTAATCCTTTTTCCTTTTTGCTGAGGAAGACTGGCCCTGAGCTAACATCCATGCCCATCTTCCTCTACTTTTATACGTGGGACGCCTACCACAGCATGGCTTTTGCCAAGCGGTGCCATGTCCGCACCTGGGATCCGAACTGGCTAAGCCCGGGCCACCAAAGTGGAATGTGCGCACTTAACCGCTGCGCCACCAGGCCCGCCGCGAATTAATGAATTTCTATTCATTGAGATCGCTAGAGATGGGGATTTCTCACCCTACTCCCTCCTGGCCCCCAAAGGAGGGTCCCCACTAAAATTGGTCCATTTCCAAGACACAGATTGGGGCATGTTTATTTGTGTGGTCCTCTTGTCCCCCTAGCCAGCCCTGGTGGTCTAGTGGTTAAGATTCGGCACTCTCACTGCCATGGCCCAGGTTCATTTCCCAGTCAGAGAACCTCACCATCCCAGAGCTTCCAGACTAAGACAGCCTAGGAAGAAGGACCTGGCCACCCACTTCTGGAAAAAGTTGGCCATGAAAACCCTACGAATAGCAGTGGAGCATTGTCTGATGCAGCACCAGAAGGTGAGAGGATGACACATAAAGACCGAGCAGGGGTCCGCTCTGCTGTACGCAGGGTCTCTAGAAGTCAGAATCGACTTGACAGCAAACAAAAAACTTGTCCTCTTCCAGACAGAAGGTCAACAGCAGACGCTGGCCCAAGACCTTGCCCACAGGGAAGGAGGCCTGATCCTCTTGCTTCACCTTGCTGGCGCCTCCCTCTCTCTCTTTTGCTTGCTCCTTCCACATAGCCAATGTGGTAAAGATGGCCGAGGCATTCCATTTATTCTTCTCTGTCAAATGCAGTTTGGTCTTCTCCTTCTGTGGGTCCCCAGGCCTTCTAGGGGACTAGCCAGTGTGTGGGGCCTTGCAAGTTTGTGGGTTTGCTTTTGAGGATCGGTGCTGGGCTGGGCCATGTTCTCTAGCCCAGCATATCAGGGCTCAGCGTTCTATACATTGTTAGCCCAAACATGACCAACAGCAGTAAGGGACTCACTTTTCTCGGCTGCTGTCCCTGTCTCTAACTCTAATGGCATCCTTGAGGGAAAAGCAGCTGCAGCCCCGGGTTAGATTCAGGAATGCCCGCTCTCCAGCTTTCCTGGGCCCTACGCCATCCTAATAAAGCTCAAACCCCATAATTCTGCTTCACAATATTAAGGCGTGAATGATTTACTGCAGGTTCTTCCTGAACATTGGTGGCAGAGTGAGGGCCAAAATGGAACAAATAACAAGGAAAAGATTAAGCGCCTGAGAGGGTGAGGTGGCAGTGAAGGACACAGCCAATCAGAGACTGCAGGTAAAGACTCAGCCTACGGCATGATTCGGTGCCACCCACTTCATGTGAGCTCACAAAGGGTCAGAAACACTCCCACAGGCTTGCACAATCGACATGCGATGTGATCGCCAGCAAGTCTCCTTTCTTGTGGGAGGCTGGAAGTCACTTGTTAGAGAATTCTCACTGATGGAAGCTTCCATACTGAAACCTATGAAAGGGACGAGGTTATTTGGTAGGGCAGGAAAGGAGGAGAGGGTTGAGAAGGGAGAAGTTTCTAAGGAAGAAAGACAGAGTTGGTTAGGACTGTAAGTCTAGGGAAGGACATAAAAGAGACTCCCAAAATAATTCTGCTTTTCTTTTGTATGTGGTTGCTTATCCAGGTCCCAGTAAAATCAATGCAGTAAATTCTGTACCCAAAGACGGCAGCACCTTGTCACTTTCTGGCACGGTTGCACTTGAGAACAAGCATTCAATGAGAGCACAGTTTGAAGACAGAAAACTTGTAGCTTAAAAAGTTTTTTAAAGTTAGAACACTTTTTAAATGGGTTATTTTTCCAAATTATGTTTCCACCAAATTGTAAACACAACTAGAAACATTCCAGAAGATAAAGTTGCAACTATGAAGAGAACATCTAGAGAGCTTGTCAGATGAAACTTTCTGCTTTTAAGGGAAACTAAGTGGCTTGTTGCTACACAGTTCAGGGTCTGCAAAGGTCACACTCCGGAACTCAGATATCTTATGCCATAGAAATATTCTGACCCCAAATTTCACTGCCATCATGGTTTCTTTGTGGCATATCTACCTCAAGAGTGAGCCAAAGAAATATATGGCAAACTGCTAAATTATGTGCAGAAATGCGTTCTAGGAAGTTAGGCATAATATTAACAATAACGGTGGTAATAATTAAAATAGTCATGATCGTTAACATTTATTAAGCACTTTTGGTATGCTGGGCACTATATTAAGCCCGTCGCAAACATTTTCTCCTTCACCCCCTGCAACAACCTTATGAAGTAAGGACGATTTTGATCTCCAGTCCCAGGTGAGGAAACTGGGACTAGAGAGGGTAATTAACTAGCCCAGGCTTATTCAGCTCTGGGTGGCTGAGCCTGGAAATGAGCACAGGATGAAGTAAGGGAGTCAGCCAAGTGGTCCAGAGAATGGAGCGATTGCCCCATCCCTGGACTCTCAAGCTTCCTAAGCTTCTCATCCCAGCGTTGGACTCGGAACAGAACTAGCCTGGGGTGGAACAGACGCAAGGATGAGGTGGACGCCACTGCCTGTCTTCAGACATATCAGATTCAACCAGAAGGACAAGAGTCACATAACAACTTTTCTACAAAAAAATTGATTCTTAACCTTCACCTTTTAGGAGAGGGTCTGAAGTTCTCCTTAGAAAACTCTTCCCCTTCTTTAAAAAAATCAGTTGTCTCCTGCCCTCAAACTGTGCTGAAAATAAGTTCCTTGAGCCCCAGTAAGTTCTGTCTGGGACAGTCTGTTCAGGGCCTAACCCAGAGTAAAGGGCAAGCAGAGACCCGCGGGGCCGGGGCTGGCTGGCAGGGACGGGCAGGGGCTGCCCATTGAGAGGTTCTGAGTTTTTGCAGGACCCCAGGCCTCAATGACCTTCTGACCCCATGTGACTGATTTCAATGACCAAGGCTGAGACCTTCTGCCTTGGTCATATAAACATCCTGATTATGAAAATCATATGCGATCCCTGTACACCTTCAGGCCGTATGGACAAGGAACAATGAAAATCCCTCCTAAACCTGCGAGTTAACATTTTCATCTATAGTCTTCTGGATGTTTCTTTTGTTCTTTGTATATCTCAAACCGGGTCACACTGTACATACTATTGTGCAGGTTGATTTCACTTTCCTACTTAACATCTGATGGGTGTATTTTTGTAAATAAATACAGCTTTTTGGCAACTGCGTAAGTTTCCATTTTATAGTTGTATCACTTATTTATAAATGTTTTGCAGGTCGTTTAAGTTGATTGCAACATTTTGCTGTTAAACACTTGAGCTACTATCCTTGTGTGCAATTGTTCTGACTGTTCACTTAAGACTGATCCTTAAAAGTAGAAATGCTAGGTCAGAAGGATTGTACAGTTTTCATTTCGACATGTATTAGCACTTTCATTTAAGACTCATACTCAGAATGTCATCTCATTCTATCTTCGTCTTAGTTTTGAAATGTAAGTGATAGGTAGTTGATACAGGTGAATACACAAAGCCCAGAAAGGTCAAGCAGATGTCCAGGGTCACACAGCTGCTTCATCGAAGACCCCGGCCTGGAGTTCATGCTTGTCGACTCCTGCTTTTCTGACAGGGTACCCCTTGGGTTCCCAGCCAAGGATCTCTGTATAAGCCAGGTGTCAGCCAGGGCCCTTGGGAGCTCAATCAGATTGCTTCAGCCTCCAGTTCTGTAGCCTGAGGAAATCCAGTACCTTTCCTAGGAGTGAGACCTCATGGTCCCCAGAAGCAAAACTCAACTCCTTTACCAGTTTCCACCAAAAACCCACTGGCACCAATTAATAGACTTGACCAAATATTGAGCATCACAGGGTGGGTTGTATCTCAGCACGCGGTGGTCTAACCTCAGAGTATGGACTCAGGCCGAGAAGAACCGGGTGGGACCAGTGCACAGTGGGGAATGAGAGACCAGGGATTGCACAGCCAGCCCTAGTCTGTTCCACACGGACTGGCCTCATGTTTGGTACTTGACAGCATCTAATATTAGACTTCATTGCCCTTGTAAATGGAATTAGGCCAAGTTCTCCCCAAAATAGACCCTGAGACAAGAATTTGGGTGCAAGTAGTTTATTTGGAAGATAATTCCAGGAAAGACCACGGGGGAATGGGGAAGTGAGACAGGGAAGAGAAGGAAGCTGGTCTGAGGTGCACTCATGAGTATGTTACCACTGTGGGCAGCTGGGGCTCAATCCCACTGGGGACATCTGGTGACTATGTTGAACGTGCCTCAGAGTTATCCTGTCCGAGGCTAAGGAAGCTGGGCCCTGTAACCACCAACTCCTGTCTGTCAGTGGTTGAGGACACCTCCCCTAGCATTAATTTCTGGGGACTTTTGGCCTGTCCTTTGCCTGAGCTGTGCAGGCTCTCTGCCTGACACAGGCACTGGCATGTACAAACGTGGTAAAGCCAGGTGACTGGGATGGGGGTGGCCACTGACAGTGTCTGCTCCGTAGGTATGCTTCCACAAGGATATTCTTGGCTTCAAATGTGACAATCACTTCTCAGAGGCATCATTCTAAGAAAATTGTTCTGGCCAATGGCTTGGAATTATGACCACTGAGGATAGACTACTCTTATTTCCCTAGACCCTTCAAGTTTTCACCAACGAGAGAAGGAAGAGATTACATCCCACGCCGCCCCCCCACCCCCAATCCCTCCTCATGAGACATGATTTGGCACCAAAGAGTCAAAGTGTGCTGGAGAATGCCCAGGGTGCTGACTTCTCCCGCTCCTCTCCTCCACGGTCCAAGCTTTCTGAGGGGCTGGGGCAAAGGGGCTTTGGGTAAAACAAACCAGGGGACATACTCAAGGCAGCAAGGAGAATGGTAAACACCCACGTTCCTTTTGTCTAAGAGAGCATGGATTTGAAAGTTGGTAGTGAAAGTGGTAAACAGGATGGTCAAGGACATTTAAGGCCTAGAAATCCAGATGTGAGACATTGTGAATATTTTGCTACATTGATTTGACCCACTTTTTAGCGTTTAAAAGGAGCTTATTTATGTACCACATTATACCTGACTGCGAAAGTGTGAAGGATGTGTGTGTGTGTATGCATGGTGTGCATAATCCGAAAAGACTCAAAAGTTTACAGATAACAAGAGGGCAGGCCTGAAATATGTCACAGACAAGTTGAAAGCATGCTACTACCAAATATATTGCAATCCAAATTTTTATTGCAATCAAACCTGAGTTCTGATTTTTGTCCTTCTTAACTAAAATAAAAACTTTTCAACAATAAAAGCTTTGATAGAATTCCCATGGAAAGGATATAAATGGAATCATAAATAATTTTTAGTTTTCTTCTAAAATCTAAATTGGGTGCTGTATTGCAAAGATGTATTCCACAAAATACTATTTGAATGCCAAGTGACCCAAGTGTATGGGAAAAAGGTGATCTAAAGGTTTGGGGTTTTTTATTTCCTCCTGAAGCACTTTGTCTAGATTTCTGCTTTCTATGACTATGATTTAAAATAGGACTTTTCTGAACTTTATAACCTTATTTTGAAGGAAAGCATTTTAAGAGCAAGGGATAAAATTCAATTAACTGAGATGACAGAAAATAATCTACTAAGCGAATATATCAGGCAATTGGAAGCTTTCATACCTTTCAAAAAGGAAATAACCTATTTCTTGCCTTGTTATCTAATGACACAGGAGTTTATTTCTCTTGAAGCTGTTACAAATCTACCTAATGAGGCCTAAACACTGTTGCCAAGCAATTAGAGATTTTATTGTGTAACTGATTTCCTTCATTTCCGCAGTTGCTGATAATCTTTAGCCAATACTGTCTCATCTAAGAATGCACGTGTGTTTGCTCGCACATGCACACACACACATTCCAGCTGGCTAAAAATACAACAGCTCCACTGACAGCCTGGGCCAGTGGCTGTGGGTGGGCAGCCTCAGACTTGGACCAAACTTGGACATTTCTGCATATCTTATTAGTCAAGGCATTTGTGCTGACCCATGCTCATCTGCTCTTCCGTAGGTACTATTTATTTCATAGGTATTGAAAGATGGCAGGATTTAATAATATACACACATGCACACACACAGAGCAAGCTGTATTTTCCAAAGGGCCTCTTTGCTATTACCTGTCCTACATGCTCTTCTAGAACCTTGCCACTCCTCCATCAAGAAGTAGAGTCTAATTCAGTTGCCCTTGGATATGGGCTGGCTTGAGATGAGCCTGTAACCAAGAGAGTCCAGCAGAAGTGACTGCCAAGGCAAGATCATAAAAGGAATGCAGCTTCTGCCTTGGGAGCTGGAACGCCTGCTCTTGTAGACTTCAGCCGCTATGTTAGCAGCCCAACGGCCCAGAGCCGCCACGCTGTGAGGAAGCCCAAACAAGCTCATGCAGACAGACCACATGGAGAGAGAGAGAGATTCCGGCCATCTCTGGCTGCTCCAGACAACCATCTGCCCCACCAGCTCCAATCAGCAACTGACAGAACCACATGAAAGATGTGCCCAGGGAAGCCTTCCTGAATTCTTAGCCACAGAAACCATGAGTAGTAGTAAAATAGTAGCTGGAGATTAAACCAGTGAGTTTTGGCATTATGTTACACAGCAATACATAACCAGAACACTACATCCTAAGAAGATGAGTATAGTTAGAATATTTCTATATATGCACTCTTTTCCTTAAGGGATAGAGCAGCCAGTGTTGGTGCTCTGTCCACACCCCTTTGGCATTCATTGTTCCCGTACCATACTGAAAGCCACTGCCACTCTCTGCCTTGGAGCTTTCCTGCCTGCAGCCCACATGGCCAGTGAGGGGCAGGCCAGAAGTACCAGGGAGTTAGGTTAAGGACCAGGGAAGCCCTTAATTAATGGAAAATGGAAGTTCCTGGATACATAGCCCAACTCTTCACCCCTCAGATGGGAAAACTTCAATGCACGCTCTATCCCATCTGCCCAGTTGTAGCGGGCTCGAGAATACTTTTCTCACTGCCTTCCCCTTCCTGCTTCACTCCCCTGCCCACTGGTGCTTCACGGCATCCCACTCAAACACTTGTCCACAAATCCTCATCTCAGAGTCTGCTTCTGAGGGAACCCAGGTGAAGACAGTGAACCCAGATGAAGACTAGACTGAACGGCAAGGGAGCGATGTCAACTGAGAGCCCTGCTCTTCAACTGCCGCTTCAGATCACAGGAGGCGTCTGCGCAGCTGCTGAAAATGGAGCCAGTGGCTGTGCCCCGCCTGAGACGAGATCAGGAAGGGAACTAGAGCACCCTCATTCACGCCTTTTATTAGGCACCTAGAAGAGGTGCACACGAACATCCACACAAATTTACAAATAACACACTTGTTCTGACTGGATAATTTTGTCAAATACAGCCTTTACCCTTTCTTGCTCCAAGATATTTTGAAAAATATCTGTCAATAAGAATGTACCGCATGTAAACCATATGCACAGTTCTGTTAGACATAGCTCTGCTAGACAAGGCAACAAATACGAGAGAAAAGGCACACCAAGAGTCACAGGACTTGGAATGTGGCCAGAGGAGCGACCTGCTCTCACAGCAACGGCATGGGGCCACTCGGGCAGGCGAGAGGCTTGCAGAGAAGGAAACTCCAGGCTGGGCAGTGAGATGAGGGTAGTGATGTCACCCATCCTTCTGTTCCGAGGGAGTCCCTGCAGGCTGGTGAAAGAAGACTCAGGCACAACCAAGCTCATGAGGACCCAAGAGATTTGCGTGGTACCCAACTGAAGACTGCAGCTTCACAGTAATTGCCATTCATTGAGCTCCCCCTCCATGTCAGACAGCCTTCAAGGGCTGTTTCTATGCAAGTTCATGGCATTTCATGCAAAGGTACTGCTCCTGAAAAAACTGCATAATGCAAAGCTTGCATAATTCAACTTTAATCCCAAAGAAGGAGCTGAGCATTTCTGATTACCAGCCATGCGGACACAACATGAACCAGTGTACAATTCCCTCTGCCTGCCTGCTTTGAAGTTACACAATTCTGGATTAATTTTTATTTCATGGAAACTCTCATTCTTTCAAGTTGGGAGCAAAAATATGAAATAATTAATATATTATACTAAATTAAACTCATAAAAATGCATCCTCACTACATAATTGTCACATCTTCATTTTTATGCTAACAATTAATCAATACTTATATTACTAGTAATATGATAGCTATGGAACACTTACAAAGAGCTTCATGTTTATGAAGTGGTTACATAGATAAGGGCTTAGCATGGATGGTCACTCATTTAAGCTACTGCAAAGCAGATGTTACTACTATCCCACTTTATAGATGGAATAACCGAGGCACGGAGAGGTGAAGTAGTTTTCCCACGGCTGTATGACTGACAGGTGGTGGAACTGGAGCCAGCCAGTCCGGCTGTAGAACCTACTCGCTGTCAACCGCTAGGCTCTACTCCCTCACTTAACCCCCATGACGACCCTATGATGGAGGTGTTGCTTACCCATTTTACTGATGAGAAAACTGAGGCTTCGGTGAATTAGCCAGAATTCCAACCCAGTTCTATCCTGCTGTCACCCCCACACTGCTTGCATCAAGTTCGCTGCATCCTACCTGCCTCCTATTTCCCGACTGTATCCACGTCAAGGCAGACCTAGTCCAGCACTCATCAAGGCCGCCCTTGTCAAGCCAAACACTTCTGAACTCGGCATAGGCAAACGAAAAGATCCCATGTTTACCATGAAACATGATGAGAGGCAGGAAATCCTAGTGGTTGGGTGATCTTAAGCCAATAATAGCGAACAGTTAAGTCCCTATGACAAACCAGGCACTGTTCTGGGCACCTTCCATACGTCAGCTCTTTGAAGCCCCCCAACAACCTAATGCGGTGGGCACCACTTTTCCTCCCACGGTACAGTCATCTCAGAGAGATGGAACCGTGGGCCAGGAGCTGATTTACAGTTGTTCTCTCAGTAGCTGCTGCTCCTCAACTAGGAGAACCGAGAACAGACCGGATGACAAGTCCCTTCTCAAGCTCACTCACAAAGATGCAGACGAGCTCCAATGCATGGAGTGGGAGAGAAACTGAGGCAGGGGAGGTAGATGCTCAGAGGAGAGCAGCAGTGACCTCAGGATGCCCAGAGACGAAAAAGCAGAGTAAAGGCTTGCTTCACTATTTCCTGGAGCTTCCAGAAGAGCCGGAGTGCCAGATTACAGACACCATGTGGGCTTCCCAGAGAACGACTGGGGCAACTACATGGACGCTCAGCAGAGTGCCTTCTAGAGGGCAGCAATGAGCAGAGCCCAAGGGCAAAAAGAAGGTGCAAAGGGCCTGGCGGGGCACGGAAGAAGGGATGCTGGCAGACGGGCCAGAGAGGACAGGGAAGTGGGACTATTGCACAGTCCTGGTGAAGCAGCAGTCCCCAGGGACCTCATGTGTCTTTGGGAACTGTTTTTTATGGAGCTTTGAGAGAGTGTGGCTCATTACGGACTGTTAGTTACTGTGATATACCTGTTGGTGCCTTATGTCTACATTGCAGATTTTCTTCTCACTTAATTGAAATTTCTTCTAAGGCAACTTTGTCAGAGTATTTGGAAATGGAATGGGTGGGGCAGCCCAACTGAGTACATAGCAAAAGTGTGAGTTGTAAGTTGATAATCCACATATACCATAAAGAGAATGTACTATAATTCTCAGTTGGGTAATATTCTATACATGAGCTATAGTGCACACTGCTGTGCCCAGGTCCCCTCCACAAGACATCAGCGTCCCTCAGCTGCTGGGAATCGTGCCAGCTAACAGCTCTCAGCTGCCTCCTTCTCCAGAGAATCATCCTGAGCCAGAAGGTGAGCTACCTCGCCCAGGGGATTATAAGTCCACCCCATGGGCAGCAGTGTCCAATGACTGTGTGATAAGGGTTCATATATGCCTCAACGGGCATAAATTCCATAGTGCAATTCACACTCCGGAGTGCCCAGTAGGATTGGGCTGAGGCTGGAACCCAGGCAAGAATCATAGCTTTGCTCAGCATTAACTGGTGAGGTAGAAATGGTATTTCCAGCCACCAATCAGAGTGGAATTTTCAGGGCTGTTTAGTTTCTAGTAGACAAAACCTTATAAATTATTTGGCTTATTTTCATTCAAGGGTGAAGTCCTGTGTAAGACAGTAAAAACTTAGAAACCAGGCAGGCTGCATGGCCAAGTGGTTAAAGTTCCACTCACTCCACTTTGGCAGCTGGGGTTCGCAGGTTTGGATCCTAGGTAGGAACATACTCTACTCATCAGCCATGCTGTGGAGGCTTCCCACATGCAAAATAGAGGAAGAATGGCATAGATGTTAGCTCAGGGTGAATCTTCCTCACAAAAAACAAACAAATAAACAGGAAAGAACTTAGAAACCATCCAGTGAGTTAGGTAAAGGATGGTGCATACAACAAGAAAATTCTACATCAATTATGGAAATTAGGAGTTACATATATATCTAGTAACATAGAAAGTGCAAATTCAGGTTACAGAGTCATGTGCATAGCATGGCCCTTTTATTTGACGTTGCACAGTCATTCATCCACATGCGCTTACGGTGTCCTAGTGCATGTGTTCCCCTCAGGTCAGCCTGTGACAAGGGCTTGATACGGCAGTTTATTTTTAGAAACTGACCACCGGAACAGGATGGGAGGAATGGAGAAGAGTGAAACAGGGAAAGAGGGAAAGCCAACTCAGGGACAATTGTCAGGCCAGTCACTGCTGTGAACAACTGGGCTCAGTCCTATTTGGGACCTTCTGAGGAGCTGTGTAGAAAGCCTCAGAATTATCCACTTGTGGAACAGGAAAGGGGTATTTTTATCCACTATCCAGGCCCCTTCGGGGTGGATCACCCCAGGGGATGTTCGCCCCTTTCCACTTCCAGTGAGCACCAGCACCAGGATGGGCATGATGCTCCCAGAGCAGTGGTAGAGGAGCCTAAGGGCAGAGATGGGCAGGGGAGCTGAGATTAGACTTGCACAGCTGGTGGCCATGGCAGCAGCTGGAGTAAAAAGGTGGGCAAGGGGCTTTGAGGAGGGCACAAGAGGTGTGCAATCCACACAGAGAAGTGTCAGGAAGGATACTTACCTTACTGTTGATGGTGGTCATCCCTGGGAAGCAGATTCTTTATTCTCTTCTTTATGCTTCCCTGTACCATTCAGCAATTTTTGTAACAAGTATGTAATTTTTATCAAAAAACAACAAAGCGATGTCAAAAGAAGAAATTACTGCATTTGACTCCCTCTTGTCACAGAGGAGTAAATGAGGCTTGGGCCAGGGCTCATGGACTCATGGCTTGGACGCCTGTCTGAAGTGTGAGTATGGTGTTATGGCCCACCCAGCCCAGGAGATATAAAGGATGTCACCTATACACCGCAACTCAGAGCAGAAGAGGGACAAACCAAGCAGTGGAGCCCCCAGGAAGGGGTTAAAAAAATGGATCTGAACACTCCCCAGGCCCCTGGGGCAACGAGTGCTTCAGTCCTAAAGGTGGGGAGGATCTGGAGGGTGCACCGCAAGGCCCACTACCTTCATGTGAGGGACTCATAGAGCATGTACACTGTGAATGAATGAATAATACTCATTCATAATGAATGAGTCTACTCATGAATAATGAATAAGACTCATTCATGCTTTCCTATTGCTGAGTAGTATTGAATGATATGGCACAATTTTTTAACAGCTTTATTGAGATATAGTTTACATACCACACAATTCATCCATTGAAAGTGTACAAATTCAATGGTTTTTAATATATTCGTAGGTATGTACAACGATCACTACAGTCAACTTTAGAACATTGTCATCACCTCAAAAAGAAACCTTGTACCCCTTAACAGTCACCCTCCTATTGCCCCCTCCCCCTGCCACCCCCAGCTGTAAGCAACCACTAATCTACTTTTCACCTCTACGGTTTTGCCTACTCTGGACATTTCACATAAATAGAATTATGTATGTGGTCTTTTGTGACTGGCTTCTTTTACTTAGCTTAATGTTTTCAAGGTTAATCCATATTGTGGCATATATCAGTACTTCATTCCTTTTTTCAGCCAAATAATATTCTGTTGTGTGGATAGACCCCATTTCGTTTAGCCATTCATCAATTGATGGACACTTGGGTTGTTTCCACTTTTTGGCTATTATGGATATTGCTGCTGTGAACATTCATGTGCAAATTTTTGTGAGGACATATGCTTTCATTTCTCTTGAGTACACATCTAGGAGTGGAATTGCTTGTCGTATGGTAACCCTATGCTAGTTTTTTGAGGACCTGCTGGACTGTTTTCCAAAGTGGATCCACATCCTCACCGACACTCGTTATTGTTTGTCTTTTTGATTCCAGTTATCCTAATGGGTGTGAAGTGGTATCTCACTATGGTTTTGATGTCAAGCATCTTTTGATGTGCTTATTGGCCATTCTTCTTCTTCTTTTTTTAATTAGCTTGTTTGTCATTTTATTATTGAGTTAAATGCGTTTTTTGTATAGTCTAGATACAAACCCCTTATCATGTATATGATTTGCAATTATTTACTTCAGTTCTGTGAGGTGTCTTTTCACTTTGTTGATAGTATTCTTTAAGGAACAAAAGTTTTTAATTTTCATAAAGTCCAATTTATCTACTTTTTCCTCTTGTTTGTGCTTTGGTGTTATAGCTAAGAATCCATTGCAAATCTGAGGTTGTGAAGATTTACCCTTGTGTGTTCTTCCAAGAGCATTATAGTTTTAGCTCTTAGATTTCGGTCTTTGATCCATTTTGAGTTAATTTTTGTATATAGTGTGAGGTAAAGATCTAACTTCCATCTTTTGGATGTAGTTACCCAATTGTCCCCACACCATTTGTTGAAAAGACTACACTTTTCCCATTGAATGATGCCGACACCCCTGTTGAAAATCAATTGACCATAAACACATTACTTTCCATCTGACTCTCGATTCTCTCCCATTGATCCACATGTGTCTCCTTAAGCCAGTTCTACACTGTCTTCATTACCATTGCTCTGAAGCAAGTTTTGAAATGGAGAAGAATGAGTTTTAACATATTTTTTTTTCAACATATCCAATCATTTCTCTTGAATCTATGCCTGGGAGTGAAACTACTGGTAATGTGTATGTTTAGTTTTAGTAGAAAACCCCACAATAGTTTTTATGAGTTATTCATTTTCAATAACATGTGAATATGAGTTTATACAAATCAATTTAATGGAAATCAAACAAACAGCTGTGCTGTATTGCAACTGTTTTTACGTTGCAATAGTGAGAGGTGACCTTAGTCCCTTTTCCTTGGAGGTGGTACTCTCTGGGAGACAAAGTCCTCCAAGAACAGGGTCTTGGGTTGCCTTGGAACCTTGCACTGGGCAGCACATAGAATCTTCAAGACTGGAACCAAAGAAGCGGCCACGGTTGGCAACCCAATTGGTGATCCTCCATTGGCCATGGCTGCCGGACTTAAAGAATCTTTGGGCAAGTTAGAAAAGTCATCCCTATGGGGATATGACTCATGTGCTCTCTGGATCCACCAATTAGCAAAAAGCTCTCCTTCCTCTGCTGCCCCAGCCCCATGCCTTGACTCAGGGTTGTTGGACAGAGCCAGGCAGGCCTGATCTCAGCCTCCACTGGTCCCTCTCTTGAGCGGCACCCTGTGCTTCACTGCACTCAGGAACCTGCCAGAGACTGCCCTGCTCTGGCTGTGGTAGTTGTCAATGAGGCAAAAGAACCAAATTAAAATGGAAAGGGACCAGGTCAACAACCCCAGGCACCCAGTGAATGCTACAGACAAGGCTGCCTTTCCTGCCCACTGCTTCTCAGGCCTGCCCTTGGCAGCTTCAGCCAGTGGTAAAGGCTGCCTGACTTGGTTTGACTTCCCCCTCAAAAAGTTCTCTGCTTGAGTTCCTCAGGCAGAGCCTGAGACAAGGATTTGAATTCAGGGGTTTGTTTGGGGACTGATCCCAGGAAGCCCTGTGAGGATGTGATGAAAGTGAGGCAGGAGGGAACGCAATGTACATTAGTGACCATGTTATCACTGTGGACACCCAGAACTCAATCCCTCAGGGCCTTCTGAGAGGCTGTGGGGAATCGTCCTGTCCTCAGAGGCCAGGACAAGAGAATGTTTTTTCGATAATTCCCACACCTCATTGATTGAGGGTCACTCCTGGCACTGGTAGTCTGGCGTCTGCATGATGAGGGAAGCTTAGGGGTGAGGGAACCCTCTGCAGGCCACCTCTGGGTGGGCTAAGGGAGTATGGGCAGGGTACTGACAACATCTGCTATACTCCCAAAACTCCGGAAACTCAGAATTCAGATTTTCTCCTGCCCGTCGTGGGCCTGATGGCTAAACCATTCAGATTATAACAGAGCAGCAAGTGGGACCCTGACTATAATTTATGTTCCCTTCTCCATCACCCCCTATGTTGGAAGAGGGATGGAGAGAGTGGGAAAATGTTGATGCAAAAGACAACAGCTTGGAGCAGATAAACTGTGCCTGAACGGATTTCTTATTCTCAAACAGAGCAGGAACCTTATTGAATGGTTAATCCTCACGTGTTGCAACAGCCAAAGATCACCCCACAAAGATGATTATTTGCCCAGTGTTGCAGACTGGGGAAATCTTCTTGGGCCTCTTTTCTTTTTAAACACTAGATCTTGGCCAGGCCAAGATATTTGAAAGCAAATTATGAGCCCTGTCTGCCAGCTGGGGGCATGCTGAGACAAAGGAAAGATTCTCGCTGGCAGAGCTCGCCGGCCAGGAGACCCTTAATCTAGCCAGACCGATTTTAACATGTTCATTCCCATGCGGCATGGACATTCCTCCATCCTTGAAGACGCTACACCAAAAAGATCTTTACTGCTTGTTGTCAGCTTATTTACAGTTTTAGATTTGGCTGTAGCTCATATGTTGTATAAATCTAGGCCAGCTGAGAGGAAATCCCCCGCAGGGTTCCTTCTAAGTTATAAATAAATAGGTGATGCAGCTGGAGGGGTCATGAAATGGAGCGCTTGTGATTCTGTGGGGTACCTTCAACAGGATCTCTTCTAGAAAACAAAGAGAACTGAGGGGGCAGGAGAGTATCTATACCACAAAGTCATCCTCGAGGCCACGAGTCACTTTAAAAGGAACCATTTAAAAACTTTTGCTGTCCATAAAACTTCTCGAGTGAGTTTCAGTCCGTGAGCCAGCTCAGTTTGGCAGAAAATCACACAACATGGCTGAAATTACTTCTCTCAGGCCGACAGTTAGAAAAACTCTTGGAATGAGCCAATGATGCTGAGTTTTAGAGCGAGAAAGGCAAAATAAACTGAGCCCCAGTTCAGAAGAGCTTTAGGGTATTTTTACAAAAGCTCTCAGAAACACTCAAAAGCCCATTTAAAATTCTAAACAAATACCCTTAGAAATATAGTTGGATTTTTAATAGTTAAGCAACAGTTTGCTCATGTCTGTGCAATTAATGCATATCCTAAAGCAGAGATTTCGTTTATCCAGGATGCAAAGCCTGGGGCTTCAGCTGGTATTCTGATTAACTATTTGGAAGTTGCTAAGTTATGAAGGGAAGCCTTCCTCAAGACATTAGTAAAACTTAGTCAAATATAAAGATGAGTACTGTCATTTTCACGGTCATATAAAATTTTTTTTTACTGAGAAAAATTTTAAAGGATGCCTATAAAAGAGACACAGTAAAAGACGAGAGTTATCATATATTCTAGACAATCTTCTATATTACTGTCCTTGTAATTCATTCATTAATTCATTCAACACAGTAAAATTTGGAATTCATTCATTCATACATTTGTCCCACAAAGATGTGTGTGACTTCTCTGCCAGGGACTCCTGCTGGACACTCATGGTATAACTACGCTGAAGTTGGCTGGGTTTCTGCCTCCTTGAGCTTACCATTTTGGACACAGGTGAAAAGTGAGATATTTTATATTGTGCATGGATGACCACTATTAAATAAAACAGTATTTAGTTAAAAACTAAAAGAATTTTAATAGTTAAAAACCAGAAAGATCAAAAGCAATGATATTGGGCTGTGTTCTGAAGGAGGAATGAGCAAGCCTGTGTGTTTCCAGGGACCTCCTTTCCCCCATAGCAGGTCTCCAGATGAACCAAGGAAATAGCTAGCCTTTCTCACCTACACAACAGGTAAGTAATGACACCTAACTCATAGGATTACTGCAGGGTACATGCATGAAGGGCTTAGCTTGGTGGCACCCATGACAAGTACTCAATAGATGTGACCTGCTGTGGTAAGTAACTCACATAGCACAGTGCTTGGCACTAGAAAATGGCTTATAAATATTCATTCATTTCTCTTTCTACACAGACACACACACACAAACACAGCCTTAAGCCAGAGTCTCCAAGTTGGGGTACATATGACAACCCATTGGGTGAAGAAAAAAAAATTAAGACTTCTATTTGTAACTTTTTATGTAACAACAGCAAGTGATTAAGCTTCACTGAACTATATTATGCAGATTGACACTAGTGCCTTTCCTACGTCTGTGTGTCAGTCTTGCATTATTGGTACCCTCGTTACCCCAAGAGAAGGTGGCAATCCCACCCGCCAAAGAGCTGAGAGGCACACACTTGCTTGGTGACTTTCCAGCTACTGTGATAAAGGGCACTTTTGTGAGCTCCACTAAATGAATGTTCAGATTATATAATTCTAGCTTTCACTAAATTAACTCTCCCAATTTGGGAAGTGACTTTAAAATATTCTAGCCAAGAAATCACACATTGAAGATAATCCTAATATCACACGCAGAAAGGAACAAAAAAATGGCAGAAGTGACACTTCGTTCCCATTATCCTCCATTCACCTCATTACAAGGTCAAAACTATAATGATCCAATTAATGTGGCAAGAAGTCAACCAAAAAAATATTGAAATTATAAAGAAGACTACTGGTAAAAAGGATATACAACCATTATTATTGACAGTGAACCTAACTCTATGTGTATGTTGTGGTTTAAACATGTCAGCTGATGGTGGCATAAAGCCATAGCGATAACCAAGACACGCATATAGTAAGCATCAGCATGTAAAAGTAATGTCAGCCATTTTTTTCAGCAGTATTTAAAGCTGTGAGATATGTAATCCAGGATATTATCAAAGCTTCACTCAGCTTAATGAAAAATATTGCAGTTTTTAAATAAATAAAAGCAAAATGAGACTTACCACTAGGTAAACCGTTTTCTTTAATGCCACAGTAAAAATGGCCACAATAACACAGAGAGAACAATATGGAAGCAAGTTAAAGTGTCTTCCTTTATTGGCAACACTACTGGAATTGCATAGCAAACAACGCTGATGATTTAAAGATATATATACATTAGAACAAATTATGCCTTATTTGAAGTTGCTAAGAGAGTAGATCTTAAAAGTTCTCATTACAAGGAAAAAAAATCTGCAACTATGTCTGGTGATGGATGTTAACCAGACTTTTTGTGGTGATTGTTTCCCAATATACACAAATTTCAAATTATGTTACATCTGAAACTAATATAATTTCATATGTCAATTATACCTCAATTAAACTCAATTAAAAAAAAAAAGAACAGGAGAGTGACATCAGCATCATGGCTGAGAGAGTTCTCCGGTGATCTCTCCCCTCCACCATACAATGAAAACAGATTCATACTCCAACAGAGGACATCCACACAACACAAAAGATGTCTGAGAGACCCACGCAGCCACACATCAGAGGGTAGAGAGGCTGGAGCTCCCCTGGGAGGAGGAGGAACAGGGCAAGAGAAAACTTTGCTCCCTCCCCAAAAGACTGCGATCTGAGACTGCCTGTGGACTCCAAGAGGGAAGGAAGTGGGGAGAGGACACTCATTGACAAGAACACCAAAGACGCCCACAAAGTCCCTTGCAGCCTAGGGGAAAGCCCCTACAAAGGTGAAAGCTAACGTGGGGGTGACCTCATCAAGCCAACACCCCAGTAGAGCAGATAGTGAGAGGAGAGCAAGCCCACAAGAGCCTGCAGAAGACAGTGCCCCTCCCCCCACCTGCCCAGCACCAGCTCCAGTGCCTGGGATCTTGGTGGAATGCAGAGGGCTCGGAATATACGGCTCTTGACCCCCACCCAGTGGTGAGAGGTGGTAACAGCAACCAAATAATACCAGGATGCAAAAGAATAAAGCCATGCCCCCTAGCAGTATCAAAAATTATATTAAATCTCCAAACCAGAGAGAAAATGACAAGTACCCAGAAATAAGTCCTGAAGACACAGAAATACGTAATCTAAATGACCAAATGGAAAGATGGGCTGATACACTTGACAACTGTATCTCAGTGTGTGACAACTAAGTATTACAAATATTTAAGCATTTGTGTGTGACAGTTCCACCACCACAGCCACACTTTAGGAACAGATTCATCTCCTTTGAACCCAGAAGTTTCGTAAGAACTAAACAGCAACAACAATGCTAAGAAGCAGACAGAGCATACAGTTAGCCAAGTCTATCTGGCATCTTGTTCACCTATCCCATGTCTAAGACGCTATTATTTCCTGTGTGCACACTTTCTATCATGTTCTGCACAAGGGCTTACACCACTTCTTTTCCAGCGGCATATGTGATTAACCAGCTGGCATTTCTTCTTAACCAAGTAATGAAAAGGCAATTGCCAAAATCCAGCAATGTACCACCAGAAAGGCAAGTCGTTTCATAAAATAAGAAACTGCAACTTTTAAATCCACACTTATTAAGAAGCTAAAAAATTCACACTGATTTTTAACCACTTAGAGTGTAGACTATTAAAACAATCAAACCATTCTCCAGTTTATAAATGATTCAAAGCCAAAAGAAGGAATTTTAAAATTAAGCAAAAGAGAAGTTGAAAAAGTTACATATAAATATCCAAACCAACACACATTATGTCTTCTACTTAGAAAACAAGCTTCTTTAAAGGCTGAAATGAAGATATGCAGACACAGGGCTTCTGGGAAAAGGTTTTCAAAATGTGACACACTGGTATAAGGCACCACTTTAACTTCAGTCACCACTTAAGTCATCTTACATCCAAAGAACACAGGATAGGGGAAGGAACACACACACACGTCCAACTCCTCACATCCATTTAGCTGGTTTGGCAGTTAACTGCTTTTCTCTTTCAAATTCCTTCTCTTGTTGCTGTTCCCTTTCCAACTCTTCTTTTTGCCTCTTCTGCTGCAGCTTAAGTGCTCTTTTTTTTAACTTTGATGTCTTTTCATGAAGCATCAGCATCTCTTTTCTTATATTCACCAACTTGCCATGATAGTGTTTTGCTTCAGTGAACAAAGCATTAATATCCAACATGGAATGACATTCTTTAAATTTTGAAATCTCTTGTTCCAGTGTGTCTAACAATACAACTTGGTTCTGTTAATATTTATTAAATGGACACAGTTGATTATTCCTCTCCTTTTGCCCTCATAAAGGCTTGTGAGATAAATTTTCAAAGGGTAGGTCTTAGGGCAGCAGCACTTCACAGCCAGTTGAAAGCTGACCACCACAAAAAGAAATGACACGCCAGCCTGGGCAATCCAGAGAGGTCGTGAGTTCCTGGAGGGCCTGTTTGGATCTCTGCAGATCGGGCAGGTAGTGAGAAAGCAATCCTTCGGCCAGTTGCTCCACAGCTTTGTCGTCTACCATCAGGTCCTCTACTAACCCTTCGTCTGGAGAAGTGTCACTTAAACCCAGCGTAGGCTCCGCGGCCCCCAGACAGTCCAGGGGCCCTGACAGGACCCCGTCCGGGGGGGACGGCCCAGGGACGCTCATGTCCCTTCCGCTGGTAACAGGCAAGGGGCAGCTGTGTAGACTGTCAGATGCAGGAAGGAGGAACCGAACGCATCCAGCGCCCGGCCGGACAGAAGCGACGGTCGCACCGGAAGTGACAGTCTTGATTTTTAATTAAGATGTTCAGTCTGTTTGTATTTAACATATACACTAATATATTTGGGTTTAAATCTACCATCTTACTATTTGTTTTCTATCTATTCTTTGTGCTTTTTCTCTTCTTCTTTGCCCTTTTTGGGATTAACCAAGCGTCTTTATTATTCCATTTTTGCTCTCTCTTAGTAAGTTATGCATTCTTTTATCATTCTTTTAGTGTTTGCCCTAGAGATTACAACATTCACCTTGATTTATTAGGGTCTACTATAAATTAGCGTTGTTACCATTTCTCAGACAGTTCAAGGATTCTAGGACACTTTAACTCCATTTGTTCTTTCTAAATTTTGTGCTATTATTAACTTTTATTTTTAGTTAAGTATTTTAACACCATAAGACAATATTTTTGTTATTTAATGCAATCAATATTTACTTAAGTCAGTTTCTCAACCTCGGCACTGAAACTTGACATTTTGCATTAATAATTCTTTGCTGGGAGAGGGAAGTTTGGCCCATGCATTATAAGATGTTTAGCCACATCCTTGGCCTCTGCCTGCTAGGTGCCAGTAGCACTCCTTCCTGTTGTGGAAACCAGGAATGTGTACGCACAGCACCAAATGCCTCCCAGAAGACAAACTCGCCTTCAGTTAGGAAGCACTGAGTTAGAACTATATGTATATCTATCATTTCCAATACTCTTTCTGCATTTCTGTGCTTTTTAGGGGGATAATTTTTCTCTGTCTTCATTTTTTAAAAAAAATATGGTTCTTCTGAAAACAAATTATCTCAGTTTTTGCTTCCCTGAAAACATTGCCTTTTCACATTCACTATTAAGGATGTTTTCACTGGGTATAAATTTGAGTTGGGCAATTGTTTTCTTTCAGTGTTTCACCTTCAAAGGGGCAACAATTAAACTTATAGTTAATTTTTCAACAGAAACTGTGGAATAATGTTGTTAACGTGTCTTCTCCCACCACTCCCACCCTACTTCCCACCTACTTTCAAATTTTTCTCTGGTTCTTTAGTTTTCATCAGTGTCAGCATGATGTCCACAGGTATGGTTTCTTTCCATTCATTGTGCTTGAGATTCGTAGGGCCTCTTGAGTCTGTGGCCTGATACCATTTACCGGCTTTGGGATATTCTCAGTTACAATCTCTTCAAACATTGCCTCTGCCCATTTTTTGCCCCACTCCTCTCAGACTCCAAATCCACGTGTTTTGATCTTTTTACTGTGTCGTATACATACTTATTGCTTTTGTATGGAGCTTTTTGATTTCCAGCCTCTGGGTAATCTGGGTGGGCTATTTGTTGACAAAATTTCAATATCCATATCTTTGGATATTTCCTTTTGGACTGTTCAGATTTCCAGGAATCTAGTCTTCGGTCTTCTATCTGGATGGAGAAGATTTGACTTCTAGCTTTCTGGGAAGCTCCAAAAGAGGAGTGAGAATCTCAGCATGTAGCATTTATCTAAGCATTTGGTCAATGAATACCTGTTTTCGTTATGATAATATTGTATTAATTGTACCTGGCATCCTCCAACCCAATGACCCCATTTTACACCCCATTGTTACATAAAACAATGGTGTTATAGTAAAGAAAATGGATTTAAAGTCTCCATTAAGTATAAGGATTGCTGCAACTTTTGGTATAAAACTTTTATCAACTAAAAGAAGTTCTCTTATGTTCATGACTTGCTAAATTTATTATAAAAGGGTGCTGAACCTTATCAAGTGCTTTTTCTGCATTAATTAAGAAAACCCTATGATATTCTCCTTCATTTTATTATTGTAATGCATGTACTATCCTTACTTTCGGGGGATAAATCCTACTCAATCTTGAAATATTTTCATATACTATTGGATTCAATTAACTGATATTTTATTTAGGATTTCTGCGCTTATCCTCATAAATGAAATGGACCTATGATTTTTCTTTGTATTGTACTCATTAAGTCTTAGAACCAAAACGATACCGTAAAAGGGATCAGGCAGCCTTTACTCTTTCCAGCATTTTCTGGAATACTTTGTTTATGGTGAGAACTAGCTACTCCTTGAAATTTTTTTTAAGAATTTACTTTAATCATCTAGGCATGTGAAGTTTAGAAAAAAAAGAGATCTTTGACCATGATTTCAATTTATTTAATTTTTATTGGTTATTCAAATTATTTTTTTACACCAATTTTGGGATATTATATTTTTGTCTAGGAATTTAACCATTTCAACATAGAATTTTGAATCATTACCATACATACATAATAATATTCTTTTACTTTATTTAAGTTTCTGGTGTTTCTATAGTTGTTTTCCTTTTGTCATTCTTTATGTGCAGAGGTCAGAGGTTGGCCTATCTTATCAATCTTTTCAAAGAACTCGTTTCTAGTTTAAAACTCTTTTTTATTTTTTCTCTGTTTCATGAATGTCTGCTCTTTATTCCTTTCTTCTTTTGAGATGTCCAATTTGGTCTTGTCCTGTTGTGTTTCTTCCAAATGTTTTACTTGAATATTTATTTATTATTAACCTTGCTGATTTCCTAATAATGTATTTAGAAGCTTAAAAAAATTCCTTGTAAGTGCTGTGTTTAGCTATAAACCACAAATTTGATAAGTAGGGCTTAATTATTCAATTCTAAATATTCTTTCATTTCTTTAGTGATTTTTAACTCAGGGGTTAATTAGTAATATGTTTTTAATTTAAAAACCTATCAGATTTGTTATTCACTTCTAATTGATTCCATTATGGCAGAGAAAATAGCCAAATAGAGAAAATAAAAATATTGGTTATTTGGAATCTATTGAGATTTCCTTTATGACCTAATACATGGTTTGTTTTCAAAAATGTTCCATGTGTGATCAAGAAAACTCAATCTCTCTCCCTCTTTCTGTATAAAGCTCTATATACATCCATGAGCTGAAGCTGTTCTGTACTGTTCAGATTTTTATATCTCTGCTTCTTTTTAATGTCCTTTGTCTAGTAGTTTCTGAAAGGGCTGTATTAAAACCCCAGGAACAACTGTTGGTTTATCTAACTCTCTCTGCGGTTTTATCAGTTGTTGCTGATCCACAAGGGCCATATATAGTTAGGATGGGTAGATGTTTTTGTCTTTTTGTTCCTCTACAGTTGTATAACATTTTGTTTTGTTGTTAATGGTATTTTGCCTTAAATTTTATTTTGTTGAACATTGAGATTGCTACAGCAATTGTTTTTTATTGAAGTATAATTAACATACCACATTATATTAGTTTCAGGTGTATAACATAATGAGCACAATGATTCGATATTTGTATATATTGTGAAATGATCACCACAATAAATCTAGTTAACGTTCATCATCCTACATAGTTACAGAACTTCTTTTTCTTGTGCTGAGAACTTTTAAGAGTTACTCTTTCAGCAACCTTCCATATGCAATATAGTGCTGTTATGCAAGTCACCTTGCTCTGCATTACATCCCTTGACATTTATTTTCACCGACTTTCTTTTGATTCATATTTTCCCACCACAGTTTTTTCATCCTATTATTTTCTAATTTTCTTTACTTTTCCATTTTGAGTGTCTCTTGTATATATCATTGGATTTTTAAATCCAGTCTGAGAGTCTGTTTTTAAGTCACATCCATTTGTTACAATTACTAATATATTAAAAGTTAGTCTATCTTCTTATTTTATATTTTCTATTTAGTCCTTTTTCTTTTTTTTTTCTTCCTATCCAATAGATTAAATTTACTCCTGCTGATTTAAAATGAAATCTCTTCATTCTTTTTTACGGCTGCATATTATTCCGTTGTATGAATGTGCTGTAATTTATTTAACTCATCCGTTATTGAGAGATGTCCAAGTTGTTTCCAACTGTATTCCAGTTTTATTCTGTTCTACATAATGAAAAACCTTGTTCATACTTCCCAATTCCAGTTTGTCTTTCAGGTTTACCTCCCTGGGTGGCTTTGGCTCCAAGAATTCACAGACCTTTTCATGGATTCCGTCTTAGGCTTGGTTCTCCAGAAGCAGTCCCTAAGATGAATGTTCCTGTGAACACTGCTTACTAAGAACTGAGCCCAGGAAAAACTGGTGGGAGAGTGGGGAAGGAGGACAGGGAAGGAGGCCAGCCCAGGCACAGTATCAAGCCAACTGTCCAGAACGTGGCTTTGGTTCAACCCAACAGGGGAGCTCTGGGGACAGTACAGATCCCACCTCAGCGTGTCCTGACCAGGGCAGGCAGGCTCCTCCCATCTGACTTTGTTACAGGCTGCCCCTAAGGAGACATAAATTCAAGCATCTCCACTGGCCTCAGAGCAGAAGAGCCCTGAGGGCAGCCTGTGGACAAAGAGACACAGGCAAGGGCTTTGGGGAGCTAGTGTGCATGAGACTGCCGGGGCAGACATGATGTCTGCTATGGTGTCTTGGCCCTTGACTTAGTGCAGGCCAATGAAGGAGAATCAGGCGGAGATGCAAGGGGAGCATCCTAATCTCTTTGATTATCAGCCTCAAAGCAAACAATGGGCTTTAAAGCAAGGAGTGTCTAGGCCCCAACCCTTGTTTCCACCACTTAAAGGTCATGGGACCTCAGGCAAGATATCACTTAACCTTTTTAAGCCACATTTCCTCATCTGTAACTGGGGATGATGATAGCTCTTAAACAGAAAGCTTAGCACAGTGCCTGGTAGAGAATAAGTGGTGGTCCAAGTTCCTGTCATTATTATTATTCAGAGAACTTTTCTCAAACAATACCTCAGAGACTTTGAGCTGGTCAAACAGCCACTAGAAAGCACCTTACAAAGCAAAGATGCCAGCTAATTTATTATTTATATAAAATACATAAGTGGGAGGAAATCATATAAATCCTAAGTTTCTGTTTTCCTTGGGTTCTACAGTTGCCCTATTATTTTATGAAAAACTAGACCAGGCCTTGGAAATTTGTAAACCTGTAAATTCTACATTGGGAACAACCATTTATATGTACTGTCACTTAAAGCACAAATTATGGTTTGTATAAAAGATTTTAATTCACATAAATTCACTAGTAAAAACTATACATACCAGGAGAGTACTGCTCAGGGCTTGCTACACATATGAAGAGGCTACTGGAGGTTACCACGGTTAGAGTGATGAAGTATTGGAAATGGATGGTAAAAAGGGAATGTTTTTGTTGGGTTTTCCAAAAGCAGACCCTGAGGTGAAGGTTTGAGTGCAGGTAGTTTATTTGGAGGCGTTTTAGTCAAGGTTCTCCAGAGAAACAGAACCAATAGGAGATTATGTGTATATGATGAGGAATTGGATCTCAGGATTATGGAGGCTGAAAAATCCCATGATGTGCTGCCTGCAAGCTAGAGATCCAGGAAGACCAGTAGCATAATTCAGTCTCGAGCCCAAGGGCAGGAGAAGATGAGATAGCCCAGCTTACCAGTGAGGCAGCTAAAAAAGGGGCAAATGCCTTCTTCCTCAGCCTTTTGTTCTGTTCGGGCCCTCAATGAATCGGATGATGCCCACTCACGTTGGGAAGGGCAATCCTTTAATGAGTCCACCAATCCAAATGCTAAGCTCATTCAAAAACACCCTCACAGACACATCCAGAAATAATATTTAATGTGAGCAGCCGACAGCTTTTCGAATTGACACATAAAATTAGGCATCCTAGGAGATGATCCCAGGAAACATAAGTGAGGGAGTCAGGAAGGGAGACAGAAAAGGGACAAAAACTAATAAAGACCGCGTTAACAAGCAGGTTGCCACTATGAACAAATGGTACTCAATGGTGCAGGGGACCCTCTGCGAAACTGTGTAGAACGTACCCTCAGAAATGTCCCCCAAAGATGGGGAAGCTAGGGTATCTCTCCACCAAGCCTCCTTTTGGTTGAGACTTATCCCAGAGTTGTTGAATCCTTGACACTTACAGCTCACCCTACAAGTGGGTTGACCAAGCTCATGGGGGTACTAAAGAAAGCATCTGAGGGGGCCAGCCCTGTGGCATAGCAGTTAATTTTGCGTACTCTGCTTCAGCAGCCCTAGGTTTGCCGGTTCAGATCCTGGGTGTGGACCTATGCACCACTTATCAAGCCATGCTGTCGCAGGAGTCTCACATATAAAATAGAGGAAGATGGGCACAGATGTTAGCTCAGGGCCAATCTTCCTCCCCCAAAAAAAAGAAAGAAAAGAAAAGAAAAAAGAAAGCATCAGGGAAGAAAAGCAGAGAGAGAAAGATGCTTGGGGTGGGAAGTTTACAGTATATATGGGAACTGGCCACTGCAACTGTGGGTGAACTCAATGACCCAGCGAACACAGAGTAGGGCATCCATAGCATCTGCTGCAAATGTCTTGAAAATCTATCTTAATTCAGGACATGGTGAAATGCATTATCATGTGAATCTATCTTAGAACACAACTTTTATTACAGGAAGCAAAATATCACTATAATGTTATTGCTTCTCAAACTTTGTTCCATAAAATGAATTCCAAAACTGTGCTCTAAGAGGGCTCTGGGCAATAACAAATAGCCGTCTTTCCTCTTATAAAGAACTACTTCTTAATCCAGTTCTCCTTAGCCGAGGACAAAACCATTATAACTTCAGCACATAATACTCCCTGAGTCAATAGTCAAATGTATCATAAATTAATGCCAGCACAATTACAACATTTCGGTCACTGTATCTGTTACAGAAAAATCTAAATGTTAATACTATCCAATAACTCTGCCCTCAAGTTTTCCAGGCCATTTAGCTATTAAATTTCTTTTTTGAAAGGGATGCCTATTGTAAGCAATTCAGCTTTTGGTGGATGGCAGGGTTTTTTCTGAGGTCGCCAGAGCTTTTAACCACTGCCTAAAGTATATCCTGTGCTGATTAACATACCCCGGATTAACTAGATTTAGCATGCGGCAATCACACTCCATTCAGTAGGGCCCATCTCTGGTGAATCGCAGACATTAATGACAGTTGCAAGAGCTCAAATATTATATAATCACTAATTACATTCTGCGCAATTAGTGAAGGCTCATCAGTGTGAATCACTAATGGCTGCTCACCCTGTTCTCTCTGGGAAGGAATAGACGGCTTGCATAATTTTCTGATTGTATTAGCATAGAACAAACGCTATTAACGAACCTTGGCGATCATGAAGAGGCTCGACGTCTGTGATGGACAAAGGCAAGAGGTTCGGCTTGATGCGCATGGACACTTCATTTTGAACCTCACAGCCGTGCGCCTGTGGTTTGTCGATGTGACTCATTCACTCCCCACCTTCCAAATGGAAAACACACACAACACCCTGTCCAACCAACCACTCAAGAACTTGCACACAAGGCCAGTTTTAAAAAACACACCCTCTGGGGGGCTGGCCCCGTGGCCGAGTGGTTGAGTTCGCGCGCTTCACTGCAGGCGGCCCAGTGTTTTGTTGGTTCGAATCCTGGGTGCGGACGTGGCACTGCTCATCAGACCACGCTGAGGCAGCGTCCCACATGCCACAACTAGAAGGACCCACAACGAAATATACAACTATGTACCGGGGGGCTTTGGGGAGAAAAAGGAGAAAAATAAAATCTTTAAAAAAAAAAAAAAACACACCCTCTGGGTATTTCTTTTTCTTAAAATGGTTTTCAGAGAGCCAAGCTCTAAGGATTTGTGGGACATTAAAATATGAAGCTGGTGACAAAATAGGAGGAACGCATCTGAAATGATGAAGAGCTTACCCAATTTTTTTTTAACCCTCTAGCTACTGGACCAGTGTATTGGTCAGCTCAGGCCGCCAAAACAAAATACCACAGGCTAGGGGGCTTAAACACCAGAAAGGTATTTTCTCACACTTTTGGAGGCTGGAAGTCCAAGATCAAGGCGTCAGCAGGCTTAGTTCTTTTGGAGGCCTCTCTCCTTGGTTTGCAGGTGACCACTTTCTTGCTGTGTCCTCACATGGCCCCTCTTCTGTGCGAGTGCATGTCTCGTGTCTCTCCACGTGTCCAAATTTCCTGCCCTTAGAAGGATACAAGTCATACTGGATCAGGGCCCACTCACATGACCTCGCTGTACCCAAATACCTCTTGGAAGTCCCTGTCTCCAAGTACAGGCACATCCTGAGGTACCGAGGGTTAGGGTTTCAACATAGGAATGTGAAGGGACACAGAACAGCTGGGATGTTCACAAACTACAACCGTTCTAACCCAAGAAGTTCTTTCGGGAAGACTGGCGATGGGCTTGGACTGCATGGAAATCTTAAGGGTACCTTTAGGTGAGAGGTATGCTGTCCGAAACAGCAGACCACATCCACATGTGACTATTGAGCACTTGAAAGGTGGCTACTGCAACTGAGGAACCGAATTTCTAATTTAACTTCATTTTAATTAATTAAGTATTAAAACTAAAGAAGTGTAAGAATGGGTTTCTGTTAAATACAATTTTATTGTTTTAGTACAGATACATTTCACATATTGAAAATTTAGCATCTCTTTTGAGATATGCTATAAGTATGAAATATATACTGAAATTTGAAACTTAGAATAAAAAATCTGTAAAATATCTCAATAATTTTTATAATGTTGGACTATTTTGAGCATATTGGGTTAAGTGAAATGTATTATTAAAATTAATTTCACTGTTTCTTTTTACTTTTTATAATTTGGCTATAAGAAAATTTAAAATTACATGTCTGGTTTGCACCATATTTCTATTGGACAGCATCGAGTTAGAACTTGAGTCCTCCAACTCACCTTGCCTCACCAAAGTTGTCAGTGGATAAACTCAAAGATAAATTCCTTTTGCCCGAATGATTAAAACTCCAGGTCCTTTTCTGTCTGTCCTCTGTACTCAGATTAAGATAATTGAAACCAACCATTCCCTCTGGGATACTAATATATTATTCAATCTCCCGTTACTTGCCTCAATAATATTGTAAGTATTCTCAATAAAATTTTCAACGTTAAATCTTGTTAACGCATGCTTATATTTAGGAATCTGGAATAATTTTCTTCATAATGAAAAGATTCTTTCTCATAAATTAGTCCTGCTGTCCTGGTGCCTCTGGCTTTTCCCCACACACCCTGACTTCATTTGTCCTCCCGTCCCTCTCATCTTTTTTCTGTCCTCCTTTCTCAGTTACCAGGAAATTCTTGGGGAAGGCGTCTGATATCCTTTCCCTATTTCCATTTAACGCATGCTGAAAACCCACTCTAGTTTCTTCATCTGCAGTAGGGAAGTGCCATACTGTACTTTATAGCATTAAAAGCTAAAAGTTCAAACAAAGCAATGGTTTCATATTAGGTCAGAATAACTGATTGGTTGTCTCTAGCCTTTTTAAATAAGTTTAATCCCCAAATGTCATAAAGAACAACTAATAAACAGCACACAGAACTTCTGAAAACCTGACCCCATGGTGCAGCTTGTCCTTACCCCACCCGCTAGCCTGCCTTAGCCCCCCAGCAGGGAATGTCTAAAATTCCCTAAATGACGACAGAATTTGTCCAATATCACATCCTCATTCTAAAATACAAGATAGAGGGGCAATGAAAGAGATGTTTTTTGCCTTATCTCTTTGTTCTTTCTGGCGTCAATCAGCCTTTAGAAATAATGAAATCAATGCAAACGTTTGTTGGAAGGATGCCCACTTTGAAGATCATTTACTACCTCACTGTCTTGGTCATTTACATGGATCCCAGGGAGGATTTCAAAGAGTGACTCACCCTTATTACTCAGATAAAAGGAAGAATCAGGTGCTGAGTTTGGTTTTGTGTGTGTATGTGTGTGCGTGGTTTAATATTTTATGAGGGTTCCATTTCACACACACAAGGCTTCCCATGTGAATTTTATTTTTCTGTCCTTTAATTGAAGTGATGCAGATTGAATTAAAGATGAAAAATACATTCAGATCCAAAATGGAGAGAATATTTACAACCAGAAGAGTGACATATAAGTGTCTGTCTGAAATACATAAAGCAAATGTTGTTTTTCTATGTATGTAGTAGCAGCAATATATGGCAGAGTGGCTTGAATTAGAAAATAGGGAAAGAAATATTGGTGAAGGTAACCAGCAGACAAATACAAAAGATCTACCTACCAAAACTAAAGAAGGGAAGATAAGGAAAGTGCATACGTGAACTGAATCCTCATGTAATACAACAGAGCTTTAGTAGAAAATGTGAAAAGATCAAAAAAATCAAGAACTAGTGGGAGGTCATGTTAATTAGAGTTATGTAGGCAATTACAGGAAGGCAGAAAATCTTTGACCTATTGGTTGGTTGGTCAGGAGTGTCTTGTTTAACTTCCGCATAGTTGTGAATGTTCCAGTTTTCTCCTATTATTGCCTTCTAGTTTCACACCATTGTGGTCAGAAAAGATACTTGGTATAATTTCAGTCTCTGTAAATGAGCTGAGACTTGTCATGTGACCTAACTTATGATCTACCCTGAGGAAGGTTCTGTGTGTGCTTGAGAAGAATGTGTATTCTGCTGTGTTGTATGCAATGTTGTGTATATGTCTGTTAGGTTCATTTGGTCTGAAGTATAGTTCAAATCCAATGTTTCCTCATTGATTTTCTGTTTGGATGATCTATCCATTGTTGAAAGCGGGTTTTTGAAGTCCCCTGCCATTATTGTATTGTTGTCTATTTCTCCCTCCAGATCTGATAGTATTTGTTTAATATATTTAAGTGTCCCAATGTTGGGTATATATATATTTACCATTGTATATATTCTTGATGAATCCACTCCTTTATCATTATACAATAACCTTTTTTTCCCTCTTTTTGCAGTTTTTGACGTAGTCTATTTTGTCTGCTGTAAGTATAGCTACCCCTGGTCTCTTTGGGTTTGCCTTTGTGGGAATGTCTTTCAAATCCATTCAGCCATTCCATGCCTTTTGATTGGAGTATTTAATCCACTTACACTTAAAGTAATTACTGATAGGTAAGAACTTACGACTGTCATCTTGTTCTTTGTTTTTTGGCTATTTTATGGTTTCTTTGTTCCTTTCTTCCTCTTTTGCTGTCTTCTTTTCTGATTTGATGATTTTCCATACTGGAATACTTTTGTTCCTTTCGCTTAATCTGGTGTGTATCTAATACAGGTTTTGGCTTCGTGGTTACCCTGAGGCTTACTTGGAACATCTTATAGGTACACCAGTCTATCTTAGGCTGATGATGACTTAACTTTGTTCATACACAAAAACTCTACATTCTTTTATTCCCCAAAACACACATTTTATGTTTTCTATGTGACACTTTACAACTTTCTGTATTGTGTATCCATTAACAAATTATTATTGCTGTCGCTATTTTTAATACTTTTGTCCTTCAACCTTTATACTAGAGTTCGGTGGTTAACACGCCACCGTATTACAGTATTGGACTCTTCTGAACCTGACTATATACTTGTCTTTACCAGTGTGTTGTTTATTTTCATATGTTTCCATGTTACTAAAAACTGTTCATTCATTTCCACTTAAAGAACTCTTTTTGGCATTTCTTGCAGGTCTCATGGTGATGAACTCCCTCAATTTTTGCATGTTTGGGATAGTCTTTATCTCACCTTCATTTCTGAAGGATAACTGACAGATACAGTATTCTTGATTAACAGTTCTTTCTTTCAGCAGTTTTAATACATCAGCTCTGGAAATATGTATTTAAAAAAAATGAAGCTTGACCCCTACCACATACCATCCACAAAAATTAATTCAAGATGGATCAAGAACCAAATGTGAAAGCTAAAATTACAAAAGTCCTAAAATAAAACATAGGAGACTATCATGAACTTGGGGTAGGCAAAGACACAAAATCTATAGACCACAGAAGAAAACAACTGAAAAATCGGACCTCACAAATGTAAATCTATACTCATCAGGAGACACCATGAAGAAAGCGAAAAGGCAAGCCATACCCTGTAAGAAATATAACCTATATGCCGGTCTTAGTCTATTGGGGCTGCTATAACACACTGGGTAGCTTATAAAGAACAGAAATTTATTCCTTAGAGTCTGGGAAGTCCAAGTTCAGGGTGCCAGCAAATTCATTATGTGTTGAGGGCCCACTTTCTGGGTCATAGACAGCGCCTTCTCACTGTGCCCTCACAAGGTAGAAGGATCTTGGGAGCTCTGTGGGACCTCTTTCACAAGGTCACTAATCCCAATCATGAGGGCCCTACCCTCATGACCTACTAACCTCCGGAAGGCCCCCACCCCCCAATATCATCAACTTGACGTTAGGATTTCAACATATGAACGTGGGAGGATGCAAACACTCAGGCCATAGCAATATCTAACAAAGGACTCCTATACAGAATTTATAAATAACTCCTATAAATCAAGAAAAGAAGTCAAATAACCCAATTTTTTAACGGACAAAAGACTTTAACAGACATTTGCCTCCATCTTGAAAGAGGGATCTGGGCAATACATCACAGCATCCATTCTTAATCTCAAAACGTTAAGTTGAGTAAAAGAGCCAGATACAAAAGAATGTATTACTGTATGATTACATTTAGATGAAGTTCGAAAGTAGGCAAAACTAATGTATGGTAATAGAAGTTTGCAGTGGTTTCTCAGAGAAAGAGTATTGACTGGAAAGAGGGAACTTTCTGGGGTGGCAAAAATGTTCTATATATTGATTGGCAGTTATGTGTACACACGTATAAAATTCCATCAAGCTGCATACTTATGATTTGTGCATTTTACAGTATATAAATTATTTCTCTATTGAAATAAAAAGCAAAGCCTCTGAGATTGAATTATAAAATCCAGCTAGGGCAATTAGGCAAGAAAAAGTAATAAAAGGCATCCAAATTGGAAAGGAAGAAGTAAAACTACCTCTATTTGCAGATGACATGATATTGTATATAGAAAATCCTAACAAATGCACAAAAACACTATTAGAACTAATAAACAAGTTTAGCAAGTTTGCAGAATACAAGATCAATATATAAGGGTCAATTGTATTCTCTACACTAGCAGTGAAAATCCAAAAATGAAATTATGAAAATAAGTCCATTTACAATAGTATCAACAAGAATAAAATATCTAGTAATAAACTTAACAAAAGAAATATAAGACTTATACACTGAAAACTATATGACAGTGTTGAAAGACATTAATAAAGACCTAAATAAATGAAAAGCCATCCCATGGTTTATGGATTGGAAGGCTCAATGTTGTTAAGATGGCAGTACTCTTCAAACTAGTTTACAGATTCAACACTTTCCCTATCAAAATCCCAGTTTCTTTTGGTACAGAAATTAACAAGTTGATTCTAAAGTTCATATGAAAATTCAAAGGACCAAAAATAGCCAAAATGATCTTGAAAAGGAAAAATAAATTTGAAAGACTCACACTTCCCAATTTCAAAACTTGCTGCAAAGCTAGGCTAATTCAACACTGTGTACTGCTGGAACAAGGATAGACATACACATCAGTGGAATAGAATTTAGAGTCCAGAAATAAATCCTCACTTTCATGGTCAATTGATTTTTTTTCTTTTTTCAAACTAATTTTTAAATTTTTATTTCTAGATCACTTAAAATAAATGTTTAAGTAATTTCAGACTTCAAATAGTTTCAAATTTACAGAAAAGTTGCAAGAATAATAAAACTCTCATATACCTAGGTAAACCAATTTTTAGCATTTTACTACATTTGTTTTATAGTTCTCTGTATATATATATATGTGTGTACATACATAAAATACGTGCTTTTTCTTCTAAACCATTCAGAAGTAGACTGCATACACCTTGCCCCTTCACCCCTTATAAAAAAGGATATTCTCTTACTTAACCACTGTACATTTATTAAAATCAGGGAATTTAATAAATAATTTGAATGCAATCTATAGTCCATATTTCAGATTCATTAATTGCCCTAATAATTTCCTTTATAAGCAACTTTTGTCTGGGCCAGGATCCAATCCAGGATCATTTATGTCATTTACTTGATGCGTCTCAGCCTTTCTTCGTCTTTCATGACGTGGACATTTTGGAAGAACACAGGCCAGTTATTTTACATAATGATCTTAAACTTGTGTTCTCTAATGCATCCTCGTGATAAGTTTGGTGCACTTTGGCTGCAATGCTGCCTAAGTGGCACTCTGTCTCTTTCGAGGTGTCCCATGAAGGAGGCACATGATGTCTGTTTACACTTCACTGGTGATGTCGATTGTGATCGCTTTGTGAAGGTGTTGTCTGGTTTCTCCACTCGATAGCTATTATTTTTCCTGTTGTAATTAATAAGTAACTGTGGGGGATACTTTGAGTAAACATTCTGTTTCTCTTCAAACTTTCACTCTCCAGATTTAGTTTCCATTGATAATTCTTGCCTTGAGTAAAATTTTACTACAATGGTTAAAAAATGGTAATTCTGTAACTCCATTATTTCTTCTACCTCCACTATTAGTTGGCATTCTACTGTAAGATAAAACACTCCCTTCTTATTTATTCATTTATTTCTTTTCTTTTTTTTTTTTTTACTTTTTATTAAGATTATGATAGTTTACAACCTTGTGAAATTTCAATTGTACGTTATTGTCAGTCTTGTTGTAGGTTCACCCCTTCACCCTTTGTGCCCTCCCCCCACCCCACCTTTCCCCTGGTAACCACCAATCAGTTCTCTTTGTCTACATGTTTAACTTCCACCTATGAGTGGAGTCATACAGAGTTCATCTTTCTCTATCTGGCTTATTTCACTTAACATAATACCCTCAAGGTCTATTCACATTGTTGTGAATGGGATGATTTTATCCTTTTTCATGGCTGAGTAGTATTCCATTGTATATATATACTCTATCTTCTTTATCCAATCATCAGTTGATGGGCACTTAGGTTGCTTCCACATCTTGGCTATTGTAAATAATGCTGCAATGAACATAGGGGTACATGGGACTTTTGGAATTGCTGATTTCAAGTGCTTTGGATAGATACCCAGTAGTGGGATGGCTGGATCGTATGGTGGTTCTATTTTTAATTTTTTGAGGAATCTCCATACTGTTTTCCATAGTGGCTGCACAAGTTTGCATTCCCACCAACAGTGTATGAGGGCTCCTTTTTCTCCACAACCTATCCAACATTTGTCACTTTTTGTCTTGGTTATTTTTGCCATTCTAACAGGTGTAAGGCGATATCTTCATGTAGTTTTGATTTGCATTTCCCTGATGATCAGTGATGATGAACATCTTTTCATGTGCCTATTGGCTATCCATATATCTTCTTTGGAGAAATGTCTGTTCATGTCCCCTGCCCATTTTTTGATCGGGTTGTTTGATTTTTTGTTGTTGAGCTGTGTGAGTTCTTTATATATTATGGAGATTAACCCTTTGTCAGATATATAACTTGTAAATATTTTTTCCCAATTAGTGGGTTGTTTTTTAATTTCAATCCTGTTTTCCTTTGCCTTGAAGAAGCTCTTTAATCTGATGAAATCCCATTTGTTTATTCTTTCTATTGTTTCCCTCATCTGAGGAGATATGGTGTCCGAAAAGATCCTTTTGATACTGATGTCAAAGAGTGTACTGCCTATATTTTCTTCTAGAAGCCTTATGGTTTCAGGTCTAATGTTTAGATCCTTGATCCATTTTGAGTTTATTTTGGTGAATGGTGAAAAAGAATGGTCAATTTTCATTCTTTTACATGTGGCTGTCCAGTTTTCCCAGCACCGTTTGCTAAAGAGACTTTTTCTTTTCTCCATTGTATGCCCTCAGCTCCTTTGTCTAAGATTAGCTGTCCATAGATGTGTGGTTTTATGTCTGGGCTTTCAATTCTGTTCCATTGATCTGTGCACCTGTTTTTGTACCAGTACCATGCTGTTTTGATTGCTATAGCTTTGTAGTATGTTTTGAAGTCAGGGATTGTGATGCCTCCAGCTTTGTTCTTTTTTCTCAGGATTGCTTTAGCAATTCAGGGTCTTTTGTTTCCCCATATGAATTTTAGGATTCTTTGTTCTATTTCTGTAAAGAATTTCATTGGGATTCTGATTGGGATAGTGTTGAATCTGTAGATTGCTTTAGGTAGAATGAACATTTTAACTATGTTTATTCTTCCAATCCATGTACATGGAATGTCTTTCCATCTCTTTATGTTGTCATCAGTTTCTTTTGGGAAAGTCTTGTAGTTTTCATCGTATAGGTCTTTCACTTCCTTGGTTAAATTTATGCCAAAGAATTTTATTCTTTTTGTTGCAATTGTGAATGGGATTGTGTTCTTGAGTTCTTTTTCTGTTAGTTTGTTGTTAGAATATAGAAATGCTACTGATTTGTGTATGTTGATTTTATACCCTGCAGCTTTGCTGTAGTTGTTGATTATTTCTAATAGTTTTCCTATGGATTCTTTGGGGTTTTCTATATATAAGATCATGTCGTCTGCAAACAGTGAGAGTTTCACTTCTTCATTGCCTATTTGGATTCCTTTTATTTCTTTATCCTGCCAAATTGCTCTGGCCAAAACCTCCAGTACTATGTTGAATAAGAGTGGTGAGAGTGGACACCCTTGTCTTGTTGCTGTGCTCAGAGGGATGGCTTTCAGTTTTTGCCCATTGGGTATGATGTTGGCTGTGGGTTTGTCATATATGGCTTTTATTATGTTGAGGTAGTTCCCTTCTATACCCATTTTATTGAGAGTTTTTATCATAAATGGATGTTGGATCTTGAGTGCTTTCTCTGCATCTATTGAGATGATCATGTAGTTTTTGTTTCTCATTTTGTTAATGTAGTGTATCACGTTGATTGACTTGTGGATGTTGAACCATCCATGTGTCCTTGGTATAAATCCCACTTGATCATGGAGTATAATCTTTTTAATGTATTGCTGTATTTGGTTTGCCAAAATTTTGTTGGGGATTTTTGCATCTACGTTCATCAGTGGTATTGGCCTGTAGTTTTCCTTCTTTGTGTTGTCCTTGTCTGGTTTTGGGATCAGGGTGATGTTGGCTTCATAGAATGTATTAGGGAGTGCTCCATCTTCCTCTATTTTCTGGAATAGTTTGAGAAGGATAGGTATTAAATCTTCTTTGAATGTTTGGTAGAATTCTCCAGAGAAGCCATCTGGTCCTGGACTTTTATTTTGGGGGAGGTTTTTGATTACTATTTCAATTTCTTTACTTGTGATTGGTTTATTCAGATTCTCTATTTCTTCCTGCTTCAGTATTGGGAGGTTGTAAGAGTCTACGAATTTATCCATTTCTTCTAGGTTGTCCAATTTGTTGGCATATAGTTTTTCATAGTATTCTCTTATGATCTTTTGTATTTCTGTGGTATCCGTTGTGATTTCTCCTCTCTCATCTCTAATTTTGTTTCTTCGAGTCTTCTCTCTTTTTTTCTTAGTGAGCCTGGCTAAGGGTTTGTCAATTTTGTTTATTTTTTCAAAGAACCAACTCTTTGTTTCATTGATCCTTTCTACTGTCTTTTTTGTTTCAGTTGCATTTATTTCTGCTCTAATTTTTATTATTTCCCTTCTTCTACTGACTTTGGGCTTTGTTTGTTCTTCTTTTTCCAATTCTGTTAGGTGTCGTTTGAGATTGCTTATCTCAGATTTTTCTTGTTTATTGAGGTGAGCCTGTATTGCAATGAATTTCCCTCTTAAGACTGCTTTTGCTGCATCCCAAATGAGTCAGTATGGTGTGTTTTCATTTGTCTCCAGATAATATTTTATTTCTTCTTTAATTTCTTCAATAATCCATTGTTTGTTCAGTAGCATGTTGTTTAGTCTCCACATTTTTTCCCCTTTCCCAGCTTTATTCTTGTAGTTGATTTCTAGTTTCATAGCATTATGGTTGGAAAAGATGCCTGATATTATTTCAACCCTCTTTAATTTGTTGAGACTTGCTTTGTTTCCCAAGATATGGTCTATCCTTGAGAATGTTCCATGTGCACTTGAGAAGAATGTGTAATCTGCTGTTTTTGGATGGAGCGCTCTATATAGATCTATTAAGTCCATCTGGTCTAGTTTTTTATTTAATTCTATAATTTCCTTGTTGACTTTCTGTCTGGATGATCTATCCATTGATGTTAGTGGGGTGTTGAGGTCCCCTACTATTATCGTATTGTTGTTGATGTCTCCTTTTAGTTTTGTTAATAGTTGCTTTACATACTTTGGTGCTCCTGTGTTGGGTGTGTATACGTTTATAAGTGTTATTTTATCTTGGTGGAGTGTCCCTTTATCATTATAGACTGCCCCTCTTTGTCTCTCTTTATCTGTTTTGCTTTGAAGTCTACTTTGTCTGATACAAGTATGGTGACACCTGCTTCCTTATGTTCATTATTAACTTGGAGTATCGTCTTCCATCCCTTCACTCTGAGTCTGTGTTTGTCTTTGGGGCTGAGGTGCGTTTCCTGGAGGCAGCATATTGTTGGGTCTTGTTCTTTAATCCATCCTGCCACTCTGTGTCTTTTGATTGGAGAGTTCAATCTATTTACATTTAGAGTGATTATTGAAATGTGGGGGCCTAATGCTGCCATTTTATTGCTTGTTTTCCAGTTCTCTTGCCTTTCCTTTGTTTCTCGTCCCATGATTTTTGGACTACCAATTCAGGTAGGTAGTTTTCTATATTGGCTTTCTTGTTATTCATAATTTGTGTCTTTATTTTTGTTATTTGTTTAGTGGTTACCATGTGGTTTGTATAAAACATCTCATAGATGAGATAGTCCATTTTCTGATAGGCTCTTATTTCCTTAGATTAAGCCATTCCATCCCTTTCTTCTTCCCCTTCTAGGTTGTTATTGTCAGATTTTTTTTTCTTCCTTCTTGTGTTGTGAGTTTGTGGTTAAAATGACAAGATTATATTTATTCTTGGTGTTTTCCTTCCTTTTATCTTTAATGTTCTACTTAGCCTTTGGTAACCTGTTCTGATGGAGAGCTGCAACTTTCTGATTTTGTCTTTCTACTTATCTCCTTTGCTCTGGGTTTTGTAACCCCTTTCCTTTTTTTGTTTTTTCAGGTATGAGGGTCTTTCTGAGCATTTCTTGTAGGAGAGGTCTTGTGGCAATGAACTCCCTTAACTTTTCTTTATCTGGGAAAGTTTTTATTTCTCCATCATATTTGAAGGATATTTTCACTGGATAGAGCATTCTTGGCTGCAAGTTTTTGTCCTCCAGAGTTTTGAATATATCATTCTACTCTCTTCTAGCCTGTAAGATATCTGCTAAGAAATCTGCTAACAGCCCCTAAAGGGGGCTCCTTCGTAGGTTATTTTCTTCTGCCTGGCTGCCCTTAGTATTTTCTCTTTGTCATTGACTTTTACAAGCTTCACTACTATATGCCTTGGGGTTGGTCTTTTTACACTGATAAAGTTTGGAGATCTATTAGCTTCTGTCACATGGATTTCCATCTCTCTCCCCAGTTTTGGGAAGTTCTCAGCCATTATTTCTTTGAACAGGCTTTCTGCCCCCTTCTCCTTCTCTTCTCTCTCTGGGATACCTATAATCCTTATTTGCATTTCCTAACTGAGTCTGATATTTCTCAGAGAGTTTCTTCATTTCTTTTTAGTCTTAGTTCTCTCTCCTCCTCTATCTGTAGCATTTCTATATTCCTATCCTCCAAATTGCTAATTCTGTCTTCCATATTATCAACCCTACTGTTCAGAGAGTCCAGACTGTTCTTAATCTTCTCCATTGTGTTCTTCATCTCCAACATTTCTGATTGGTTCTTCTTTATAGTATCAAGCTCTTTTGTGACATAGCTCCTGAACTTGTTGAGTTGTCTATCTGTATTCTCTTTTAACTCATTGAGTTTTTTAATGATGGCTATTTTGAATTCATTGTCATTTAGGTTACAGATTTTGGTGTCTTTGGGATTATTTTCTGGGTACTTGTCATTTTCCTTCCATTCTGGATATTTAAGATATTTTTCATACTGATTGATGGCGTGGATTTGTGCCTCCGCATAGAGATAGAGTTTAGTTACTGCTTCCTCTTGCTTCTACCGGAGGGGGGCAGGCAGCAGCTGTGTAATCCAAACCAAAGAGGATCCCTGTCAGCTGTTGCTGACTAGACCTGGGCCCCTCCTCATGATCACAGTGGCCCTGTGGGGGTCTCTCATCAGCTGTGAGGACAATCGCAAGGGGGCCTCGTGTTGCTGTTGCCTACTGTCACAGACTGCCTAGATGTGCTCCCTCCTTAGGGTCTGCAGCAGTGTTATGGGCTTTCACAGTGGCCAGGAGCACGTTCACCTAGACTCGCAGCTCTGCCATTGTCAGGTCCCGCAAGATCTCACTTGTCCACTGTGGGCCACAGCAGAGCTATGGGTATCTACTTCAGTCTGTGGTTAGCTCACCCAGCTGTTCTACTTCTGCCCCAGGGCCTTCCAGCCTTGTGATTGCTGGGTGGGGCCTCTCCACTCACGCTGCGCAGAGGCTTTCCCTGCAGCTGCTGTGGGGTCATGGATTTTCCTCCTGAACCATGGAGCAGGCTTGCTGGGGCTCCAACCTGCCACCACCCACTCCCACGGTCCCTCTGGGTCTCCCTTGCCTCTCTGGGTCACAGCAGGACCTTGTGTGTTAGAGGCAGCTGGCAGGTTGCTGTGCAGGCCGGGCTTCTTTTGCCTCAGGGCCTCCCAGAGTTCTGAATGCTGAGAGTTCTGAATTAGCGGAGAGGGTGGGGCCTCTCCACTAATGCCGAGTAGGGGCTTTCCCGTGGCTTCTGTGGGACCATGGATTTTCCCACTGGGCTAAGGAGCAATCACGGGGGGCTTAGATAGGGCTGTAGTCACCTGTTTCCACTGTCGCGCTGCTGATACACATGCACACCCACCCTTGGTGCTGTGGCGATGCTATGAGCATGTCAGCTGGTAGAAAGTCACTTGCAGGTACTAGGCTGTCCGGCAGTTGGTGAGTTTTCACCTATCTCCACCTCCTCCCAGGGGGAAGTCCATCCACCTTCCCATGTACAGCAGCATGGTTCTCTCAGGCATCCTGAGATGCTGTGTGGATATCCTTTGCCCAATGAATGTCCAATTAGTTGTAGTTCAAAGGGGGAGAGACAAAGAAAACTGCTTACTCCACCATGTTACTGACGTCACCTCCATGGTCAATTGATTTTAATGAGGGAAAGAATAATCTTTTGAATAAATGGTGGTGAGGCAACTTGATAGCCACATGCAAAAGGATGAATTTAGAGCCCTACTTCACACCATATACAAAAATTATCTCAAAACAGATCATAGATCTAAACATAAGAGTTAAAGCTATGAAACTCTTTAAAAAAATTTGTGTAACATTGGATTGGGCAAGCTTCCTTAGAAATGTCACCAAAAGCACAAACAATCAAATTAAATCAAATTAAAAATACACACATTGAATGTTGTCAAAATTAAAAACTTTTGTGCTTCAAAGTATACTGTCAGAAAAATGATACAATAACCCGCAGAATGCAAGAAAATATTTGCAAATCATGTATCATGTATTAACCAAGAGTCTAGTATTCAGAATACATAAAGACCTCCTACAACTCAACAATAAAAAAGACAAATAATCCAGATAAAAATAGATATCTATATCTGGATTATTAAATAACATTGAAAATATATACATTTTTTAACTGAATTCAAAAATTGAATATATTCCAATAATAAGAAACAATCCAAAGCAAACAACACAGGAAGCTTGCAAATAATGGGAATGAAAACATATACTATCCAAATGTAGGAAGGAAGGGAGGAGGGTTGGGTTGGGAGGGAGGAAAGAAAGGGACAGTAGAAATATTATTAGACCAAATATGATTAGAAAATTATATAAATAAGCAAACAAATAAGAAAAAGATGTGTCCCATACTAACAGACAGAATCCATTCAGAAGACAATAGTTCTAAACTTGTATACAATTCACAACAACTTCACAATATTTATAAGCAAATTCATAGAAATATCAGGAGATGGACTTAAACAGCAGTTATTTTGACTGCCTACCCTGAATAACATTCTGCTGCAAAGTCATTAATGATTCAGATAAATTTTTAAAAATCTTTTTCAGATACAACGTAGTAGTTTGCTAGGGCTGCCATAGCAAACTATCACAGACTGGTTGGCTTAAACAAAAGAAATTTATTGCCTTCCATTTCTGGAGGCTGGAAGTCCAAGATCACCATGTCAGGAGGTTTGGTTGCTCTTGAGGCCTCTCTCCTTGGCTTGCAGATGGCCACCTTCTCACTGTGTCCTCGCATGGTCTTTCCTCTGTGCATGTACATCCCTAGTGTCTCTCTGTGTGTCAAGTTTTCTCTTCTTATAAGGACACCAGTCAGGTTGGGTTAGGCCCACACTAAAGGCTTTATTTTACCTTAATCACCTCTTTAAAGGTCCTGTTTCTAAACACAGTCACATTCTGGGGTCCTGGGGGTTAGGGTTCAATATACTGATTTGGGAGGGATATCACACAGGTAAGAAAACAACCCAAATCCTCAGGGGCCAAAACAACGTGAAATCAGGAATCCAGAGAGATAAGTAAGCATTAAAACCATCAGCTCACCTGAAGCCAGATGCCACTACCTGGTAGGAAAAAACTTTCATTTGATGACTTGCCCATAGAAACAGAAGGCAGGGTTCGTAGAAGGTGGGGAATTAGAAACACCTCACATAAAACAGCATCTCCCAAAAAAACCACACTTCAGTAAAAGTAAATCAGAAAAGACAATCTCCCTCATGTAAGTGGAAGGCAAAAAAATTACCTGTTTTAACATGGACAATAGGCAGGAAAAAAACCTCCCCTGAAAATCCTTCCACTCCCCAGCCTTAACATGAATTTGTGACCTAAATTTACACTTCCTTGAGAAGGGTTATTGTGGCCACAGCTGATCCTCTGAAGGCTGTCCTTCCAGAAAAGAGATTGCATCCCAAGCATTTTTAGGGCCCTTGAACACGGGGACTGACATGACTTTGATACCCAAGGAACCAAAGTAGCATTATGGAATCCCTATTAGATTGGGGAAGGTATAAGTAGAGTCCTGGCCAGGATCTCAGTGGGTCTACTGCATCTGTGGACTTATCTAATGGTATAGAATGGATATATTTTGTAGTTGGCACAATCACCACATTGGTTCCTGTGATGTAAGAGCTATCACAGTGGGGAAAGCCAAGTCAAATGGCACCCTCTGAAATAGCCCCCTCTGCTCTTAGTCAAGAGGTTGCATCAAAAACAATGTCATATTCTAGGAGAACGGCAGAAATTATGGTCACTCTTAAAGATCTGAAGGAGGCAGGAGTTATCTCCATTATATCCTCATCTAATTCACCAATTTGGCCCTACAAAGCCAAGACATACACTGGAGAGTGATCATGGACTAAGTGCAAACGGAACAAAGTCATAGCTGCAGCCATAGTTGTGCTCCATGTGGTATCTGTACAGCAGATTGACCTTCTTCAGGTAAGTGGCATGTAGCCATTGATTTGGAGGATGTTTTCTTTCCCATACTCATCAGGAATGAGGACCAGAAGCAGTCCGTATCTACCCAAGATGGATAACGGCATACATTTGCAATCTTTTCCCAGGTCCATGAAAACTCTCCTTCCATTAGACCAATGGACCATAGGTCCATAGACTCTATGTCCATAGAGACTTTTACTGGTTGGATACCCAGGAGAACATCACATTGGTCCAGGTATCGATGACATTAAGTTAATAGGACCAAATGAGCAAGAAATGGTAAAACAGAGAATAGGAGATAAACCCTATGAAGATTGAGGAAACTACCCATCAATGAAGTTTTTAGTGGTCTGAGGCATGATGGAACATCTCCAAAGGAAAAAAACAAGTTACTGAATCTCATGCAATGCCTGGTAAACCTATTCAGGTTCTGGTGGGAAATGCTTGGGAGTGCTTCCCCAACCAATCTACCAAGTGATGCAAAAGGCTGCCAGCTTTGATGGGGCTCAGAGCAGGAAAGGGTCCTGCAGCAGGTCAGGCCTGTCTCTTGGGCCATACAATCTGACAGACCTTGTGGTATTCAGAGGCATATGTGGTAGGAAAAGATGCCCAGTGGAGTTTATGTATGTCCCAGTAAAAGAATCACAAGGTCAGACCCTAGAGTTCTGGAATAAGTCCAGGCCATCAGCAGTACAGAATTTTACACCATTCAAAAAAAAACTTATCCTCAAAATGTAGAATATACTTGTAACAGAATATCATTCAGCCTTAAAAAGGAAAGAAATTCTGACATATGCTGCAATATGGATGAACCTTGAGGATATTATGCTAAGTGAAATAAGCCAGATACAAAGGGACAGACACTGTGTGATTACACTTTTATGAGGTACTTAGAGTAGTCAAATGCATAGAGACAGAAAGTAGAATGGTAGTTGCCAGGGACAGTGGGGAGGGGAGAACGGGAAGCTACTATTTAATGAGTACAGAATTTTTATTTTGCAGAATGAAAAGAGTTCTGGAGATGGATGGTGGTGATGGTTGCACAGCAATATAAATGTAGTTGACACCACTGAACTGAACACTTAAAAATGGTTAAGATGGTTAACTTTATGGTTTGCGTTTTTTACCAAAATTTTTTAAAAAATGGTCATGGGGAGAAATTGCTCCTAGTGGTCTTCTGGGCCCAGGTAAAGATTGAGTACCTGACAATGAAGCAGCAAGTGACTGCAGCCAGAATAGCCCATCATAAGCTGGATTCTATTAGACCTGTAGAGTCTTAAGGAAGGGCAGACCCAAGAGTAATCCCTTGCAAAATGGGTGTGGTAGATCCAGATTGGAGCATGAGCAGGTTCAGAAAGGGCAAATGATTACATAACCACATGGCCGGACATCCATGCCGTCCACCACCAGTTTCTTTCCCGAAAGTAATATGTGAACCACACGGGTGCGTCCTTTATGACCAGCTGACAGGGAAGGAAAAACACCAGTCTTGGTTCACAGATTGATTCAGTAGATGGGTAGAAGCAGAAAACGGACAATAGTTGCACTACGGCCCCACTGAGGGGTGGCCCTAACAGCCGGAATATCCTCCCAATGAGCAGAGTTTTGGGGCGGTGCAAAGGATCATCCACTTTATGTGGAAAGAGAAGTGGCCCAAGGGAAGACTGCATAAAACTTCACAGGCAGTGGCAAATGACTTAGTGGGTAGATCAAGGGCCCAAAAGGAGCGAAATAAGAAGACGAGGAACAAAGAATTCTGAGATTGAAGCATGTGGATGGACAAAATGAAGTGAGTATGAAGTATAAGGATTTTCATATCTCATGTTAAGGACACCACAGAAAAGACACTAAAAAATCAAGTAGAGAAAATGATTCAGCCCTCCCCTATCATCAGCTATCTCAGTGCCGGCAAAATATGTGTATGAACTAACTGGGCATGATGGCAGTATGGGGGTCAAGCATGGGCCTGACAGCATGAGCTCTCACTCACCATGGCTAATGCTGCTACAGAATGTCCAATATGCCAAACACAGGAACCGATGGTCCTATTATGGTACCATCCCTCAAGGAGACCAACCACTCACTTGATAGAAGGTTAATTACACTGGACCCCTTCCACCCTGGAAGGAATGGCCATTCCTCTTGACTGGAGTCAATATCTATTCCAAGAATGAGTTTGCCTGCCCTGCCCTCAGAGTCTCAGTCAGCACCCTGCTTAGAGAGCTTACAGAGTCATGGATCCACCAACACAAGGTCCCACATTACGTCACATTGGACTGAAGGGCCTACTTTATAGCAAAGATGGTCCACCAGTGGTCTCGTGTCCATGGGGGTCTTCTAGTTCTACTGCATTCAACACCACAAAGAAACTTCCAGCCTGATAGACTAGTTAAATGACCCATACAAGGCATAGCCAATGTGCCAGCTGAGATACAATATCGTGCAAGGATGGACCTTTATCCTCCAGAATGTGGCACATACCATAAATCAGTGACCATTATGTGGTACTGAGTTCACAGTAGGTGAAATAAATAGGTCTGGGAACCAAGGAGTGAGCGTGGAAGTGGCCCTATACACCATCACTTCCAGTGAGTTATTGAAGAATCTGCACTTCCTATCTCCGCAATTCTAGTTTCTGTGGTTCTAGACATCCTAGTTCCCAAGAAGAGGAACACTTCCTCCAGGGGATGCAAGAGACCCATTAAACCCTAAGTGATGAATGCCAACTTTGGGCTCCTCATGCCAAGAGACCAGAAAGCCAGGAGCAAAGTCCCCATCCTGGCAGGGTAATTGACCCTGATCACTAGGAAGAGGTAAGGCTGCTGTTACACAATGGAGGCAAGGAGGAAGGTGTGTGGCACCCAGGTGGGTGCCTCTTGGCCTTCCCCTGACCAGCTTTGATGGTAAATAGACAAGTGCAGGAGCCACAGTCTACAAAGAGCAAGGAGACCAGAGGCTCAGACTCCTTAAGGATGACTCCCCCTGGGTCATCCTAACAGGTAAGCCACCTAGGCCAGGAGAGGCTCAGACTGAGGGAACTCAAGAACAGTTAGCAGAGGAGGGAGAAGATGAGTACCCACTGCGGCCCCAACACAGCTGCAGCACCAGGTTCATCCCACTAACCTTCCCCTCCTAGTTACATTTCCCCAGGAAAAAAACAGGAGAATCCTGAAGGGGTGAATTGACATGCAGCAAGTGCACCTGAGAGGCACAGGCACATGTGTGGTGGACGCTGTGGGACTGGCCAGAGTCCCCCTGCAGGGCTAAGGCACTCACTGCAGGTTGCACGGCAGTTGCCTACTTAGGACTCACTGTTGAGTCTCTTCCCAGAAACAGTCCTCAGCTGAAGGGAGCTGCCTGCCCCTGGGGGCAGTCTACGGCCATTGACTGGACACTGCAGGGGTACAACTTAAAAGACAGCTGGTCTTGAATCTAAGAAAATTCCTTTGAGATAGTATCAATAAATTGAGATTTACAGAAGATCATTCATTCAGCAAAGACTTCTTGAGCATATGCTGTGTATCTGAACTATTCCAGGAGCTTGGTGTACCTCAGCGAACTAAACACACAGGAATTCCTGTCCTCACAGAGCTTACCTTCTAGTGGGAGCAGACAGTACACGCATTAAGGGAGTAAAGTATATGGTATGCTATGAAAAAAAAAGAGCAAGGAAAGAGAGATAAGGGACAGGGAGAATAGTCGCCATTTTGAATAGTGCTGTCCAGTTAGACCTCCTTGAGAAGGCGACACTGAACAGACTTGCAGGAGGTGAGGGAGGGAGCTCCGCAATTATCTGGAGAAAAATACTCCAGACAGAGGGATTGACAGACTCAGACCTGGTGTGCTCAGCAGACAGCAAGGAGACCAGTGCAGCTGGAGGGGGTGAGCGACAGGGTGTGTAGGAGGAGAAGAGGTCAAGAGGTAAACAGGTGGGAGGCAGGGAACTGAGCATGGCCTTTTCGGCCATTGTGTAAGGAACTTGACTTTCCTCTGAGGGAAATGGAGAGGCATGGAAAGCTTTTGTTCAGAGGACTAACATGATCACTTCCATTTTAAAAGGACTTCCCTTGCTGCTTTCCTGAGAAGACACTGATCCAGGGCGGGTAGAAGTGTAGATGCCTGGAGACAAACTGGGAAACTCTGACAGTAATTCAAGTGAGATAGGATGGTGGCTCAGCGAGGTGGCAGTGGAGGGGATGAGAATATTCTAGATACATTTTAAAGGTAGAGCCAACCTATTCCCTAATGTGTTGACAGAGATGTGACAGAAAGAGGGGAGACATGGGTGACTCCAAAGGATTTTGTGTAAGTACTGGAAGGACGTACTTTGGAGATGGGAGTTGGGGGAGGAGTGTCAGAAGTTTTGGACACATTACATTTGAGATATCTACTGGACTCAGTAGCAGACTCTGCTGATGCTCTGCTGCCAAGCCAGAAGTGCCTGGGTGTTTGTGCCCTGCAGAGAGCCACCCTTGGACAATGACTGATGAGTGCAGAAATAGAATAGCCCAGCTCCCAATTCTTGCACTGGGACGAATTGCGAGGCATAACTCACACTCCAGAGCACATTTGTGGGGTCAGGGTGAAGCCACCCTCTCTGGAACTCTGCCTGATATTGCACCTTGCCTGATTTCCTCACCTTCTCTGTCTGTCCTGCTTCCCCCAACACCTTACTAGTGTCTCCTAAGAGTATCTCCTTATGGATCACTTGTACACAAACCCTCATCTAAGGTCTGCTTCTGAGGAACCAGACCTAAAATGACATCCAAGTAGGGATGTCAAGGAGGTAGATGGATATATGAATCTGGAGTTAAACAGAGGGGTTTTGACTAGAGAAATAAACTTGGATGTCAACCAGATATAGATGGTACTTAAAGGCATGAGACCAAATAAGTTCACCATGAGAGCAAGTTGATATTATTCTTTCATCATAGAGATGCCTTCATCTTGAAAGCAATTCAGGGGGGCAAAAAGTTGGCCTATTTCTTTTTAAATATTATTAAATTGTAACTTAATTATAATTGTAATCACAATTAATAGATTGTAATTACAATGTAACTATATATAAAATACAATTTTATAAGTAATTATAACAAAATGTCAGAAGTTGATACTTGTTAAAGTTGGGCCATGGGTGTATAGGGGATCATTATATCATTCTTTTTACTTCTGTGTATGTTTGAAAATTTCTAGAACAAAATCATAAGTGTTGGAGAGGATGTGGAGAGAAGGGAACTCTCATACACTGCTGGTGGGAGCGCAAACTAGTGCAGCTGCTATGGAAAACAGTATGGAGACACCTCAAAAATTTAATAATAGAACTACCATATGATCCAGATATTTCACTGCTGGGTATTTAGCCAAAGAACATGAAAACACGAATGCGTAAAGATACATGCACCCCTATGTTCATTGCAGCCTTATTCACAATAGCCAAGACTTGGAAGCAACCTAGGTGCCCATCAAGGGACAAATGGATAAAGGAGATGTGGTATATATACACAATGGAACACTACTCAGCTATAAGCAACAATGAAATCCGGCCATTTGTGACACTATGGATGGACCTTCAGGGTATTATGCTAAGTGAAATAAGTCAGAGGGAGAAAGTCAAATACCACATGATCTCACTCATAAATAGAAGATAAAAACGACAAGCAAACACATAGAAACAGAGATTGGATTGGTGGTTACCGGAGGAGAAACGGGGAGAGAGGGGTGCGAGAGGGGTGATTAGGCACCTGTGTGTGGTGATGGGTTGTAATTAGTCTTTGGGTGATGAACATATGTAACCTACACAGAAATCAAAATATAATGAAGTACACTTGAAATTTATATAATGTTATAAACCAATGTTACTGCAATAAAAAATGTTTTTAAATCATACAAGTAATATATAAATATGCTCTCCTTTAAAAAAGAAACAATCGGGGGAATTGAAAGAAGGTGGTCAAAAGATACAAACTTCCAGTTATAAGATGAATAAGTACTAGCTATGTAATGTACAATATTATGACTATAGTTAACACTACTGTGTGATATAAATGAAATTTGTTGAGAAAATAAATCCTAAGAGTTCTCATCACAAGTAAAAAACATTTCTTTCTTTTTTTCTTTTTCTCTTTATTGTATCTAAATGAGATGATGGATGCTAACTAAACTTACTGCATAATCACTTCACAATATATGTAAGTCAAACCATTATGCTATATACCTTAAACTTATACAGTGATGTATGCAATTACATCTCAATAAAACTGGGGGGAGAAAAGAAAGAATTTCATAGTAAAATACCTGAAATAGTGCAACGTCCATCAACAGTAGGATATATAGATTGTGGCTTATTGACACAGCAATGATTATGATGACCTACAACTATCCGTAATGATACGGATGAATCTTATAAACATAATGTTGCAAGAAAGAATCCAGACACAAAAGAGTACAGATTGTATGGTTCAATTGATGTAAAGTTCAAAAATAGGCCAAACTAGGGAGCCGGCCCAAAGGCATAGTGGTTAAGTTTGGCACACTCTGCTTTGGTGGCCCAGATTTGCAGGTTCGGGCATGGACCTACACCACTCATTAGCCATGCTATGGTAGTGACCTCCATACAAAATATAGGAAGATTGGCACACATGTTAGCTCAGGGTAAATCTTCCTCAGGCAAAAAAGAGGAAGATTGGCAACAGGTGTTAGCTCAGGGTGAATCTTCCTCAACAACAACAAAAGAAGACAAAAGTAATCCATGCTGTTAGATAGGAGTGTGTTACCCTTGGGGGGCTATCGACTAAGGGAGACATCACTGAGATTTCTGTGACACTGGTAATGTTCTTTTTCTGGATGTCGTGCTGGTTACATGAGTGGGTCAACTGCGTGAAAATTCTTCAAACTATACACTTATAGGTTTTCTTTTCAGTACCTACGTTATATTTATGAGTACTGTGAATGGGCTGAGAGTTTAGCCTGCCACAATCTCATGGGTGCTGGCAGAATCCAGGAGACTCCTGCATCAGAGACAAAGGACTTTATTATTCACAGCAAACATGAGCTTCACGTTGGCGTCAGTTCCCTTTGACTCTCAAGTACCACGGGGGTGACATGAAGGTGGGCCCAGGTGGATGCTGCACACACACGGGGTCTGCATCAGACCTGAAGAACCCTGAGCTTAGGAAATCTCAGTCTTTTAAAGGGGCTGCAAGCAAATACTGCTCAAACTTGGCGCTGTAGGGGGACATTATCTTTATTATACTGGACAGCAAACAGACCTGCCCTTGCCTCAGAGGGAGACTCTTTCACTGTCTTGTAAAGCTGATTGCTGTACAAACATCCTTGAACAGATAGTCTGGAAGAAAAGCTGTCAGTGCCTTTGCTCACAAAACATGCAATATAAAATGAGACTCGCGGAGAATTGCCTCCTAACAATATTGCAATAAAAGCGTACATTTAAAATATCATTTAGGGGGCCATCCCCATGGCTGAGTGCTGAAGTTTGCATGCTCCGCTTCAGCAGCCCAGGGTTTCACCAGTTCAGATCCTGAGTGCAGAACCAGCACCAATCATCAAGCCATGCTGAGGTGGCACCCCACGTAACAGAGCCAGAAGGGCCTACAACTAGAATATACAACTATGTACTGGGAGGGTTTGGAGAGAAGAAGAAAAAAAACAGAAGATTGGCAACAGATGTTAGCTCAGGTGCCAATCTTAAAAAAAAAATCATTCAGATAAATCATTACAGATGAGGCGAAAAATAAAGTTTCTTTGACCATTCCCCTGCTCTGAGTCCAGAAGTGATCATTATTTATTGGGTGTATTTCTTTCTAGAGCATTAGCTATACAATTACAAGTATCTACATCAATCTATATATATACATTTTTTTCAACCAAAAGATGAATACTGGCAAAAATCCTGAGAATAAGGATTGCACGGACTTGAGCTAGGATCTGTCTCTGAACAAATTCCCTTTGTTGTCAGAACCTGGTGGATTGGTGGGACAAGCCCTGCTCAACATCATGACTAAAATTTGGGGCAGATGCTGGAAGTATATATATATACTTAACCAAAAGGTGATTTTTTTTTAAAATCTGGAATTCTCTATGTGTGTGCGTATACACAGAGACAGACAGAGACAGAGAGAGAAAGAATGATTTAGAGTACCGTGTGAAGTATGAGTTAAATATATGACATCGTATCCTACATGTCATTCTGCAGCTTGTTGTTTTCACTTAACAAGTTCTTAATATTTCTTCCCTTCTTTCTTTCCTTATCTCTACGTACACACAGATCTTCCTCATTCTTCTAATCTTCTGCATAATAAGCCGTGGCATGGATGTACTACAGTTTAATTAAACATTCCTCATTTGGATATGTGCAGTTTTTGTTGTTTGGGGCTTTTTCCTATTACAAGCAGTGTTTCAGTGACTCTTGTCAGACAGGTCATTTTATACATTTACGCAAATATTTCCCTAGGATGGATTCCAAGGAGAAAGGTTGCTGCCAAATTGCCCTCCAAAAACACCATCCCAGTTATCTCACTAGTGGCTTAGGAGAGTGCTTACGTCCCTGAGAACTTGTCCCTCACACATTATTATTTATTTTAATTTTTGTCAATTGGAAAGGAGAGAAGAATGACATCCTTTTGGGGTTTTAATTTGCACTTCCCTGATCTTTAGTTAAGGCTGAGCATATTTTCATACCTCATTTTAGATCACAGTATCTTAACGTTTCTGTGCCGGAGACTGAAATGGGCACATCGCGTGAAACACCTCATTTTATTCTCACAACCCTGGTATCGCAGGGAGGAAGGGGCTACTATCTTTTCCCATGTGACAGATGAGTAAACTGAGACTTAAAGAAGTTAGATAACTAGCTGGGATTCACACATCTAGTCAGTCTTTGTGGCAGCAAACTCTTCCTTCAATTAATTACACAATGTCTGTTCTTTTCTTCCTTAGTACGAGAAGTCAGACGACGGAGGGAGCAGTGACACGTCAGCTTCAAGTTTTCTCCTCCCAGCCTTCTTTGTAGGTAGAAACAGCCATGTGAAAGTCTTTCCCAATGAGCTGTAGACACACGTTGAGGGGTGGAGCTGCTTCCCGCAAGCTCCTTGAATGGACAGCGACTCACCTGGCTCTTTGCGGGGCCCTCCTCTCTTCTTCCCCCCTTCAGATGAGACTGCTGAAACTGCACAGCCATGACATGCCCATGAGGCGATCTGGAGGTGGAATCAGTGTTCTAAAAAAGGTGGAATAGAAAAACAAAAGAACCTGGGACATTGATAGCATCATGGGGCCTGTTCTATTCCAGGCTAGACTGCCTGCTTCTGGAACTCCCAGTACATGAGCAAGAAATGGCCCACTCTCCTTTTCTGCTATTGCTGATACAGTGACAGATGCAAGATTTGAACCAAAGCCAAGCCCAGGTTCTTAACCCTTAAACTACACTGAATCACTGCTTCTTATCCAGGCAACGCTCTCCACACAAAAAGGATGCTATTACCATAGTAGTCACCGCCAGGGACCATTGAAGACTGGAAAAACCCTTGTTCTTGGCTATTCTTCCCCAGGACAGTTGGAGTTGCACATCCTGCTTCCAAGTCAGAACAATTTCAACCTCATAACAGCAACAGAAGAGATAGTGCTTGTGAAGGATGAAAGTAGAAATAGCCTAGTACTGACTACATTTCTTTATCAAAAGTATCTACACAGGGGAACAGGGATTTATAGAAGAGAGCACCATGGCAAACGTTTACAACAGAAAGTTCCGACTCTGGCTTTACCACTGTATTTGCTGTGTGACCTTAGAAAAATCACATGATTTCTCTCGCCTCCCTTTTCTTACATGTTAATAAAACAGACTTTTGTGCCATAGGATTGCCATGAGAGGCCAGTGAGAAAATACACATAAAAGCTTTTCAAAGAAAGCAGCACTGCTCTGGACACACTATACAAATATTGAATTCCCGGTGTGCATGGACTTCATGCACACAGAGCCTGCGGTTATCATTATTGCATTTTAGTGACCCCAATTTTCTCCCTCTTTTTTAGCCATTATGTCATGGGAGACCCCACGAGACAAGAATAATGTCAGAATGGAGCAACATTGTCACAATGAGGGGTAGGTGTGCCTGTGTGTGTGTGTGTGTGTGTGTGTTTAAGACTTAACCTATTTCTCATTGAGTTTCATATATTTCATGCAAAAGATTGCTGAATATTCATTGCCCTATCCAGTATCCACAAGTATCCACACTATTAGAAATGCATTGCTTATCTATATTTTTGAAATGTTGAAATAATTCAGTGTTGATCCTCTGCGAGATAGGTTTGCTACCTTTAAACTGAAGTGACAATAACACCCCAGCTGCCTTCAGTTTCTTTCAAGTTGTACTGATATCCTTGATGTCGCTAACAAACCAAAGACTCCCTGTGAGAATCCTGTATGTCACCATTAAATTGAAAAAGGCCCAAAATATCGAAATCTCACTTCTAGTAGGGCAGAGAAGCGAGAAAAGAGCAAACCGATGGTTATTCATGAATCACTCCGGCCTGCCATGATAAATACCACTGGCCTTGTTCTCCTCTTCTCCGGGCTTGTAATTTTCTCCCTGAAGGTGTTTCACCTGCACAGGAAGAACTGGGCTGGAGGGATGTCTAGTAAAAACGATTTTAAAGCCTCTTAAAACACAAAAGGCTGTGTGTGGGTGACAAGCCCTTCTTTTTGCATACAGTAACACAAAGTCCAATTAATCACAGCAGACTGGGGAGAAAAGACTAAAAACCATTTGTCACGTTTGGTCTGGGGTTTTCTGGCAACCTAGTAACTAACGTTAAGAGAAGATGAAATAAATACACGATGGAAGGACTTCTTTTAAAAGATTATAAGCGAATGGGTTCAGATTTGGGCTTCTGTTGCAACACTAAACACACAGATTCACCATCCAAATGTAGATTCTGCATGGAAGGTAGGGAATATTCGTGCCATTTCCACATAAAAGGCCAGGATGGTATATTATTTGGAATGAAATACAGCAGTGCAAAAATAACCAGTAAAAGTGTGGCTTCGGGGTATTTTATTGTAGACTTCCGAATGTCCTTTCATTGTTTCAACAGGGAGTTGTCGTTGTTGCTGGCATTGACAGGCAATCCTGTGTGACATGTTGGCAAACAATTTTACTGTTTTCCTCTCTCTCCTTATGAATGATATTTATAGACTAGGAATTGCATTTGGTTCCGCTTGCCGACACAGTTATCTTCCTGGGCGTGGATTAAATGTAGATCTGGGTGTTGAAAGACATTTACATAAGTGCTGTTTGTGAACAGGGAGGCCAGTTCTTCTATTATCGCCAGAACATTTAAATCTTAATGACTGGCATTGTTGTCTAAAAGACGGTGTTTTTCCTGCTGAGAAACTGCATTAGATTCAAGAAACGGAGCTCATTTCCATTCTCTCAGCAGTCTCTCTAGAAATGACATGCAGTGCTTGAAACTGTTTATTTCCAAATTCAGGCCTCCCTCGCATCAGTCATCAGCTTCAATTACCAGTTTTCCGGAGCCGAGCCATCAGGCAGTCTGACACCAGGGTCCGGCCTAATTCCCACCTTCTCCAGAGTCAAGAGCATAATGTGCGGATGAAAAGGTGCAAAATAGCCTGGACTTCATTAGCATGCAGGGCCTGGCTGTTCATTTGCTGGCTGCGAATGGAAGTTCTGACACTCGGAGCTGGCTGCAAAATGAGAAAAGTCCTCTTCAGGGGAGATGGGGTCCTTGGTGGTGAGGAAAGGTCATCAAAAAGACAGCCACTGCCCTTGCTCCCTGCTCTCCACGACTGCTTATTGATTCCAGGGACACCTCATTACACACCGGATCAACATATTATTGCCATGTTCTGGGACTGAATTGTTTACAAGTGTCTTTATCACAGGCAAAGGCCTGCCCGGCGATGCATGACTACACTCATTTGGCTGTGACCCGCCAATTATGTGTTATCCGATATGTTGCTGGGTATCTTGATCTTTGCCCGGGTCTTCTCCCAGCATCAACACAGTCCCATTTACTACTTCTTTCTAACCACTCTTTGGGAAAGTAGCCATTAGCCTGTCAGTGTGTAAGTGTGTGTGTGTGTGTGTGTCCTCTGCTACAGGAAATCTGAGCTTCATTTCTCCATTGCTTGCTATGCATAAGGTTCATAACCAGCTGGGAGAAAGAAATTCTCTCCCTCTCTCTCTCTCTCTTAAGCACACACACACACACCTTTTTTTTTTTTTTTTATGGCATCCAGGAGAACCCACACAATTTGCAATCAGTATGCATGGCAGAAAGCATAATATGGCTTGTTAGTGAGCTCCCTCTGCTTACATATAGGCCCTATGAGAGAGCTGTCATATTTTATTTGGGCATAGCCATTGCAAAACACTGCACAGGACCATTTTAATCTTTCGTTACAGACACTTCTATGGCTCCATAAAAGAAAGAGTGGAATAGCAACTCGATTAAAAACTCAGTAAAGAGATTGTGCAACCTCTCTCCGCTCCCCAAAAAGTGGAAATGAAACCATAGTTTTGAACAAAGTGCATTCTGCAATGCAAACCTGATTTCCATTCCCCTCCAATGGTGACTACTGACATAACTTTAACGATGTTGCGTATTGACAACTTGGGTTTATTTTCATGAATATTGCCTGAAGGAGGTTTAATGACTGCCAAACATTTGGGTCATCTCAACCAAATACTAAATGGGGGGCCATTTCATCTGCATCTCCAGTTGCCCTCAGGAATGGCTCTCTAACGGGTTTTCCAGTGGGAGATATAGCTAAGCAAACGCCAAGAAATTTGCCTTTACTTTTCCTGGAAGAATACATCCTCGGCAATGGGCACAAACTATGAGTGAAATAAAACTCAAGAATCTAACTGCCTTCAGAAAGGTGACATCTGTAAGTACATTCATTTCCAGCAATTTCTCAGATATGTCTGGTATCTATCTTCAAATTGATTTTCTCCAGGCATTTTTTTCCTATTTCCAATTTTTTGGAGAGGAGTTTTGTAAAATTACCAAATTCCTTTTGTTCTTTCCAAAATCCCTGGGTCCTGGCTTCCTGACAAATGGCCACATAAAGACCCCTCATCGGGGTGCTTCAGCTCAGTTAAAGAGTCAATGGAGAGATGCTTGCTCCACCAAGTGCTTGAGAACACTGCAAATTCTGCAGTGTCATCAACCTACAGAAAGCCTTTGGAAGAGAAGAAGATGACGGCAAGGATTACTCTTACACTCTTACTTTTTCTCGATTTTCTTTTTTTTTTTTTTTTTGGAGATATGATTGCACGTGGGAAGTTTGGCCAGGGGATAAAGATGGAACAAGCGTGACTGCTCACCAAAGTTCCCCTTCTGAGGAGCAAGTCTCAATGTGGAATGTGGTTGGGATTCACAGACTGAGGAAAAGGATGACTCTCAATAACCGGGGGTCATCCAAAAGGAAAGGAGCTTTCTTTACACACTTAGCAGAATTTGTAATAATGAAGCAGTGGGAATGCCCAGTCAACGGGCAGTTGGAGGTTGAATGTTCTAGGAAAGACTTCTGCCAATTTTTGCAACCAGTTCATCTGTTATTTCAACCACAAAAAAAGAATTCCTTTCTGTTATGGCTTGAACATCTTATCTTCTTTATGAATCCCCAAACTGGTGCCAAAATATTCTTTTCAATTAACAGGATGGACAGAAATCCTAGATCCTCTGGATTTCTTCCCTACGTTTAGGAATCATACATGCCTATGTTTATTTTCTGATGGTTAATGGAAAATGCATACACACTCCCTGCCAGCACAGTGGTGTGGTGAAATCATCAGACGGTAAGTAACAAAAAAAACAAAACTTGTTTTTAAAGTCATTTATTATATACAACTTTGTGCCAAGGAACTTCTAGAAACTTAGCAAACGTTTACTTATTTATTACTCACAACAACCCTATGACTTAGGTATTATTATTCCTACTTTCCAGATGAGGAAACCTTTTCACACATCTAATAGAATTTTCAAATGTGCTCAAGGTCACAAGGCTAGTGACAGAGGCAAAATTTAAACACAGGCATGACCCATGGTAGAATCTGTGCTCTGTTCTGCCTCTCCTAGAGCCAGCATCCATTACAAATTTCCAAGAATCCAATAAGCACATTTTCGGCATGCTAGCCAACATCAGTGCACAAAAAGTTGCCAGTCACGATAATGTGTTAAAACTGTCATCTTTTACACATCCGATATCCTTAGCCATGAGGTGGGCTGAAGCAAGCCTTCTTTGATTGATCCAAAAGAGCAATTCAGGACATTTAATAAAAAAGTGGGGTGGGGGTTGCATGCTCAGGGAGCTATAGAAGTGTCCCCACCAGTCACTAGGAGCAACAGAGGAAGTCTTGTCAATCTTTAGCACTTAGACTCATCCAGTTCCCCGCTGATCTCCTTTTGCTGCTTCTACTACACACAACAATGATACTTATTCCACTTCCTGTGGACACCATGGGCCAGTCTGTCCACAGGTGTACTCTGCCTTTGGAAACCTAGTGACCAAAGACACAGTGACAAAGTAGAAGACTGGATCCCAGAGACTGGAGGGATGTCCATCCTCTGACTGTAAACCCATACAAATGTGCCCATAAGTTTTGGAATCTTCCTTTGGCTTATGTTTCCATTTTTCTCTGCTGTCCTTGAGAATGCTGCCCACTTTCTAATGCCCAGGATAATGCATTGTTCAGAATGTCTCCTGGACAACTGGCCTTTCTGACACGAAGGGAGATGACAGATATCCTTCCTCTTCAGTTCTCCTTCCTTTGGTATCAGTGGTCTCTAAACTTCCAGCACATTCATGCTGCCCCAGTTTCTTCTATGAGAGAAAAATAAACACTGCTCTTATCAGTTAATTTTGCACTAAGACATTAGAGATTCAGATTTCCACATCTTCCCTCCACTTCCTATTCCATCTCCAAGAGGTAGTACTTGCACTTTCAGAGAGGGCAATGCTTGACACAAGGGAACAGTGCCTCACGGGGGAGGGGTGGTGTTTGAAAAGGAGAAGCCTTCCAGGCACCTTCTAGGTGATACATTCCAGTCACAAACATGGCCATTCCTGCATGTAGATGTGTGTGTCACTTGAGCTTCCCTTAGGCTGGGAGGATTTCATGATTATTTGATTTTCAGAATAAGCTGTTGATGACTCTAGATAAATCTACTAGAAGTGAGCTTGATTCATCTAGATCTTAGCCCAAGGACATATGCATGCTGGTCACTCCCTCCACCTAACCCTTACTTCTGTGTCCTTCCTTTGTCTTTGCACAGATGCACATTGAAAGTCCACTGTGTACTCCCACTGTGCAAGTGTTCTGAACTCTAACCTGCATTTTCTGGCCCCAAAGAGCCAACAATAAGCAGCAACAAAAAGTGGCACAAGACAAGTGAATGACTAAGGACAAAACAGCAAGTGTGTATAATAAGAGGTACCCTAGGAGTTTAGACAGGGCTAGAAGACCCCAGTGGGCTAGCATGATAGGAAAGGCTTCCCATATGAGGTAGCAATATGTCTTAGAGATTTGAATAAGTGGAAAGGGATGGGTAGGCATGATACAGTATCCGAATATGGCCATGTCAGTTCTTCCATTTCTGTACATACTTGCAGCTCCTCCCATCAGGAAGGGGAATCTATTTTCCAACCCAACCTTGTGACTGGTTTTAAACAATAGAATGATATGGGAGTGACATTTTGAGACTTCCAGTGGCACAGGCCTTAAAAGCACTAGCAGCTTCCATTTCTTCCTTCTTGGAGCCCAGCTGCCATGCTGTGGGGAAGTCCAGGCTGGGCTACTGAAAGATAAGAGGCCATGTGAAGAGAGGCCCGGGAAGATGAGAAGCCATCCTGGTCATTCCACATGAATAAGCCCAGCTGACAATCCATGGAGAAGAAGTGCCCAACAAGGCCTGACCAAATTCCTGATTCATGGAATTGTGAAAAATAATAAATTATTGTTGTTTTAAGCCACTAAGTTTTGGGGTGGTTAGTTAAGGAGCAATAGATAACTGATTTAGTGGGGATATAGGAGATTATACAAGCATTGAGCTGCTTCCACATGAAAGGAAGGCATGAGTAAAATGAGAATGCATGCACGTGGTATTTGGGGAGCCCTAAATTGAGTAAACCTATCTGGTTGGAGCAGACATTTCAGATTACCAACTAGAAGAATAAAGATTGATAAACTAGGCCCAGATAAGTAATGTGGGAGGGAGATCTTCAAGACTATTCGTCAACGCCCTCTGTAGCTGATGCTGTCAGTGTCCTGTCAGTAGACCCTTGTCCTTATACTTCAGTGCGTACCAGCTCAATATCCAACTACCAGAGCCTGCATCTCACTGCCTGGGTGCTTCTTTTGGCCCTGCAGCCCACCCTATGCAACAGGCCAGAAGTGCTGGGGAAACAATGCCTGTGAAGAGGAACCCTCAGCCAATGACTAAGAGGAGTTGGCGTATAAATACCCCAGTTTGGGTGGACTTACTCTAAGGCAGGTGTCCTACACAGTTTCCCAGAGTTTTCTCAGTAGAATTAAAGCCCAGTTGCCCACAAAGGTAACTTGCTTTATAACGCACCTTAATGGCCATCTTTCCTTCCCTGTCTCTCAATCCCACTCATCTACTGGTTTTTCCTGAGATCACCTCCCAATAAACTGTTGGCTTCTGGGGAAACCTAAACTACGATGCTCTCATTTTACAGTTAAGAAAAACAAAACCAAGATGCAGATTATTTTGGGTGAGTGCTGTAACAAAGTGAACAAAAATATGCAGTTTTTCAAACACTATAGAAATTTATTTGTCTCCATAAAGAGAGGGTGAGAAGGCAGACTCTGCTCCAGGAAGTCATCTTGCAAAGCCAGGTCATTGGAGGAGCTTCATCATCCTCAATTTGTGGCTTCCATTAGCATCATTTCCAGCCAGCAAGAAAGGACAAGAAGGTACAAGTATGAGATGACAATTATGCCCATCACTTCTACTTGCGATCCATTAGTGAGAACTTAGTCACATGAGCTATATGTAGCTGCAAGGGAGGCTGGGAAATGTAGTTCAGCTTGGCAGCCATGTGCCCAGCAAGGAGAGAATAAATTGGTGAGAAGTGGCAGACAGGAGTCTCTGACACAGGAATATTAGGTTATTGCTCAAGTACTTGCAGCTAGTTAGTGGACAGCTAGAACTAAAGGCTTCTGCCCACCATTTTTTTCCTTTTACACCCACATTGATTCCAACCAGACTCTGGCAGGTCTCAAATGTCATGCTTAAGGGTCTGATATTCTGCAGGGTTCATCTCCCCTTACCAGAGAGTCAGCGAAGCAGAAGCTCTCGGAACCCCTCTCAAGTTCAGTCTACACTAGGCTGCTAGATTGGACTTTCTGGCTAAAGCAAATGTCATAGGGACCCATTATCCCTACTGCCCATGATCCTCTCTTTCAAGCAGAACCAGCCAGCCTCACTTGGAGCCATGTTTTCCCTTGGTGCATTTTTTTTAAAAAAATAATAATGGTGCTCTTCCTCAAGGAACTTTACTGCCATACACCAGAACAGTGTCTTTAAAACCACACAAATCTACAACAATGGCGTGAAGGGTGACCCTGAGTTTTAGGTGAAGCTCAACCTGTCAATCATAATCACAACTCCTGGCCAGGGGAGGGAGAGGCAAGAACCATGTGACTGGCTGACATCCATGATGATCAGAGACACTTTACAGACATCACTGAAGAATCTGGACTTATTTCCATGGCTTGCCATATCCACAGGCTAATAAGTGCTGAAGCTCTTTCTTTTTGAATCCTGTATCAGGAATGGAGATGCTCACCCAGCATCAGCACTCAGCACAGCTCATTTAAATATTAAAACAGAGGAAAATGAGAACAGACAGGTTTATCTAAGTGAATCCTGCTCATAACTTTTACATACTAACCCATATTTTTCAAATTCAGTTTTTGACTAGATTTGGGTTTAAGCAGGCCATATATGCAGAACTTGTCCTTCTTTAAAGAGCAATGGAAGCAAATGAATAGAAAGAATTTCTTTATTGGAAGAATTATTTTAATAGCTCTGCCCTGTTCTTCTCTCTCAAATTAAAAAAATAAAATCCTTTTATTCTCATAGAGATGACACTGAGTTTTTAAATCATTATTCTGCACTTTGGCCATTCTTTAACTTTTCCCAAGATAGAAAGCATATTTCTTTCACAATTAGGTTGGAAATAACTAGGGTATGTATTGTTTAAGCCACTGAACATTACCTTTGTAGAGATTTGAACTCTACAAAGTAAAGCAATACTCTAGATTTTTTCCCCGACAATTTCCTGTTATGCTCAGCAAACCTCCCTCCAAACGCAGACCTTAGTCTCGCTTAGGAGACTGTTGAAAATATGTGTCTAATGACCAGGAAGCCCAGCATTTATCAGGATAATCCTTCCAAACTCATCAACTTTAATAGTATCCAGACGGCTTTTCTGGAGAGGGCTCATTAGCAAAAAAAAAAAATCTCAAAATTTCAATGTTCTGTGGCTTTACTTACATAGTCAAAATATAGTCAGAGTTCCCTGTCTCCTTGTTTAATAGTCATTTTCTGCCCATATACTGCCTTGAAAAATAGTTAAACAAATGTAAAGAAGATAAATATCAAGCATAAAAGAACTATGGCCTAAGGAGATGGGTTGTGTGCATAAAAATGAGTAACATCAGAGCTGCAGATTAAGAAATGGAATATGTTGGTGTTTAAAATTAGAATGATTCCCAAAAGAATTGATAATATTCCATTTAAGAAAAGAAATGTTTTCAAATCAGCCTGCTGAGTAGAGAAGTCTGAATCAAAGTCAGAAATTAATAAAAAGATGCAGACAGAGACACCCAATCATAAATAACAGAGATGATTTGTATGCTTATAAAAGCCTGCGAGGCTTGGCGGTGTCCATAGTTCTAAGGGAAAAAAATCTAATGAAATGCAAGAAGAAAATGTTAAAAATAGAAGTGAATGCACCTGGTAGAAAAGCTATTGTCATATTCTTGTGACACAATGACTTGTTTTCTGGAAAAGCGATTCTTCATCTGAGCTCAGGCAAGCATTGTATTCATTGTAAACTTGTATATTTAGACCTGAAGTCTGAAGGGTTTGTCTGTATTTAAAGCTCAGTGCTACCCCAGGCTCATTAGAGCACAAGGACAGGGCACTATCATATTACTGCTTCAACACTACTCAGAACTTCGCGGTAGTTTTCAGTGGCTTCAAGTACTTAGATTGTCAGCAGCGTAGGAAATAGAAAGTAGAATACTGAATGGGTGAGATGTATACATCAAACATGTAGGAATGTATAGACAAAGATAAGGATCCTAGTCGAACATCCTATTATAGCGAAGTCGGGGCAGAACAATTCCAGGACAAACACAGACTTGTAGTAAACAGAGCTGAGCTGCACACGTTGCAAAAATTAGAGTAGTCTGAGTCTCATTCAAGATCAAATGGCTCCTTTCTAGACTTTATATCAGGAAAAGGGTTCTGCTAGGGGTGGCAGGAAGATAAAGGAACATAATCGCAGTCATGAAATCTTTAGTGTAGGGAGAGGGATAGCATAGGAAAAGTGTCTAAATTCACATCTGTTTTGATAACAGGACGGCATCATTCTGCAAAGGCTCCCTTCCAAATTCCAGCCAACCCAACCTTTTGGTTGACATACCCCAGCTTTGTGGGAAGCTGCTAGGAGGATGGGGGCCCATCGCCTGGGGGTAAAGGTAGGAAGGAGGGAGTGTGGTCACGAGGAGGAATGGGGAGAAATCACTAAAGGACTATATCCAGCCAAAATAATCCACCCTTTTTTCTGGTGACTCAATTTGTTTTTTGTGTATTTAATTTTTGAATAAATAACATCTGCAGGTAGGGAGAACAGTGAAAGGTACAAGAAGCAATAGAGTGAAAAGTTGGTCTCCCTTTCACCCACCCAGCCGGTTCCCCTTCCAGGAGCAACCACCATGCCCCTTCCTTGCATTGTAGATACTTCCATGTACAAGTTCAGTCACTCAATTTCAACCCATGATATCAAAAAGAAAGCTCCCCACCCCCATCCAGTCGCTCCCCAGCACCCGTCTCTCCCTCCCCTTCACGCTGTTCAGCAGGTCTGTTCATCTCAGGGTCTTTAATAGACGGCCTGCCGACACTGTGATGATCCAGGCGTTTTTATTTTTTTTAAGGGGCAGGGTTATTACTTAATGATAATGACTTATTTTACACATTGTCGACTGCTGATGTTTAAAAGATAAGAAGACATTTGTCTGGGCGGACGCCTGAGGCCCTCGGAGGACACCGGGAGACGCTGCCAAAACATTTCCAAACTTAATAGTCATTGGCCTGCCAGATAATTCAGAAACTATTTGTATGAGCTGTTTATCAAATTATTAACCGCACAGATGTTGTTTGGCTGAAGAGCAGCTGAATCCCCTCTCTGGCAGCCGTGGAGACAAAGGTCTCCAGGAATAATTGGAGATGTGCATGGAATATTAAATTAATTTACTGCTCTTAATTCTTATGCAAATTCTGACCTCCGATGGCGCCTATCAATTACTCCGAGCGCAGTGAAAGCGAAGGCGACAGTTTCTTTTCTTCTCTTCGCTTTTTTTTTTTAACAACTCGAAAAAGGAAATATTTGCAGTAAGCAAGTGGTAGGAGCACCTCGTAGCTGGAATTATTTAATTGAATCTCTAAGTTTTCGGGGATGTCAGTCTAGGATATAACCCCAGGACTCAGGGGAGAGGGCGGGAGGGGTGTGGAGGGCGGAGGAATTTGTAGGTTTGACTGCAAATCTGCGGGCAGCAGAAAAATACAGCAACGAGCAGGGACCTGTGATGGCAAATGAAACGCTGGCCTGCAGGCGGACGCGGGCCTTAGCGACCCTGCGAGCTCGGCGTTAGCGCCCGGCCTCCCCGGGGCCACCGATTCCGTATAAGCAGGGCGCGATTCCGCAAACCTGGGTCCGGCTTGGAAGCACCTTTGCGCTGCTTTCCTCGACCGCTGCCTACAAGTTCTCCATCGGAGCTCTGGCTTCCTTTTATTTATCTTTTAAGGATATTAACCCGCCTTTTCCAATCTCCAACAACAACAAAAAAGATTTTATTCTTTGTTTGAAAAACCAAAGCACAACGCTGCTCATCCATGTTCAACTGATACCCCGGGTGGGCCGAAATATGATTTGTCTCCTGCGTGGAGAAGTGACACACACTCTTCTCTGAATTGAGCAAACGCCCGGGCTTTGTCTGCGCTTGTGGCTTAAACTCTGTGCGGTTCTGCGCCCCAGTGGTGGGTTGTAAACTAGGGTCTCCGAGTCTTTCATCATCTTTTTAATAAGGAAAACCAAATCGGGCGCATAATGTCATCAGCCCCGGCTCGACCTCTCCGGGACCTCGGCAGCCCGATGATGTCGCCAGCGGCCCCCGGCGCAGTCACGACGCGCCGCCTTTCAGCTCCTCGCGGCCCCCACAAAAGCCAGACAACAATATCAATTAATCATGCAGCCGGCAAACAAGGAGATTTATCCCGCGACAAACAGCCCCACCGAGAGCCGCTGAATGGGCGTGATTAGCATGTGAAAAGGCGAGCAAAACTCCGCGGTTCAACAGCTAAAGAGCAATTTGATGGGGCTGGGATGGGGAAATTACTTGATTAGCGTCCGTCGGAGGAAAGCACGGTTACAGCCCCTCGCCCCGGAATCCGACAGGGGAACAAAACGCGCTGGTAAACGCGGCGAAATGGAGGGGGAGCGGGAGAGGAGGGTAGCGCGGGGGCCGCACTGCCTAGACGTGATCCCGGGTGGGGGCGGGAATAGTGAGCCAAGGGGATGACCCGCTGGCCGCGGCCGGAGCCCGAGGCCGGAGCCCACAGGAGTCGCGACAACTGGTTCACACTGCCCTCACCCAGGGCTCCCAGGCCGGGACAGGGCGGTCGCAAGACTCCCCCACGCAGGGCTGGAGGTCAGCCTTTAAGCGCTGCCCTGCTCTGGTCCGAAAAAGAGTGAGGGAGGCGCGTGCGGAGGGAAAGGCCCGCTCACACTGTCCCCGGAGTCCCCTGCGGGCATGGCCCGCTGCGGCAGCAGCCTCTGCCGGCTCTAGGGCTCCGGCCCTCTGTCAGTCGCGGTGCCGGCGGCACGGCCGTTCCATACACCGCTCAGCGCTTCATTCGCGCGGACGGAGAAGATTGGAGCTGGGAAGACGCGCTTTCCGACTCCTCCGAATTTAACCACCCTGTTCCTGCCTTCTTGAAAAGTTGTCGTGTTTGGGCTTGGCGTTTGACAAAAAAAGGGCTCCTTGGCTGCACCCCCATGGGGAGGGGGTGGGAAGTTGGTAGGGAGCGCCCTAACCGCGCTGGCGTGGCGGCGGGGCCCGGGGAGCGCAGGAGGCTTGCAGAGACGCGCAGTGGGCAGGGCAGAGTGCCGCGAGGAGTGAGGGCGAGAGGGCCTTAGCGTAGGGACCTGGATGGAGCAGCCGCCGGGGCTTGACTGGGCAGCACCGCCCCTGCCTTGGATCGGGATACACAGGGCCAGAGCTGGCGGCTTGGGAGGCTGTGCTTCCTGGCCTCGTCCCAGGCCCAGAGGGCAGCTCCAAACGCCTGCGGCCCAACACGGCCCAGGGTTTGGTTTGGGTACACTCGGGCCTCGTGGACGGAGCTTTTATTTGCTGCAGAGAGGAGTGACTGGGCGAAACCCTAAGGGGTAGCGTGGCTCAGGGTCCGCAGGGCAGGGCCAAGTGGAGGGAGCGGGCACACTCAGGCCTCCATCACCCCACCCTGGGCAGAGGCCCACGCCTTCCCCGCAATCCCGACACTGCTCCGGAGCTAAAGTCTGTGCCGACCCTGGAGAGAGAAATTGAGTTTCCCACTCTCGACGCGCCTGTAACCTTCCTTCTGGACGCATTCCCACAACCTCTGCTCCCTGGCTCCTCCCAGTGCCAGGGAAAGGGAAAGGCTCCCACCCTGTCCCCAAAGGCTCCGACTAACTCCCTCCGGTTCTCAGGATCCACTAAAAGAGTCCTTCCAGTTCACGCTTCGAATCGAGCGCACAGGTGAGCCTCCGGGAGGCGGACTTCAATTTATCGGGGGGGGAGCAGGGGAAGAGAATTTAATTCTGCCTTCGTGAAGTACATTAACACAAACGTAATAAAGACTTCGACAGACTGATTCGCCAAGGCCCCCGCTCGTCTTAAATTACCCTGCCCCTTGGCACAAATGAACCAAGCATCAAGAAGTCAAATCTTCTTTTACATCAAAGTGGAGGGGAGGGTGGATCACCCTCATGGAGCTCAACAATTGTCGCCCAGTTGAACAGGGTGTCAATTAACAAACCATAGCTCGTGGCCGACTTCAAAAAGCTTAATTCTTTCTGAAATGTCGCTGGCGGCGGGGGTGCAGCGAACGCAGGTTCACCCCTCTCCTTTTTCCTTCGCCCTCTCCCTCTGGACTCTGCGCTGAAGCCACAGTGAGGCTCCCCCCTCTTTCTGGTCCCCAGTCGGACTCAGCGAGCCAGGGCTCCGGGCTTTGCGCCGGTGCTGAGGTCAGAGAGGGGAGCCGCGGCCCGCAGGCCTGGACAGCACCCGGGTAAGCAGGGCGCAGCGGCAATGGCTCGCTCCTAGCTGGGAACCCACGACCCGCGAAGCTGGAGAGCGCACTCGCCGGCCGCTGAGCCCCAGACCCGCCGCAGTCTCCAAACGCTTAAGCCCTGCAGGCAGCGCGGCAGGACGCACGGAAATCTGTGCCTGCACACCGCCGATCTTTCTCCGCTGGACTCTATTACGCGCCGCGTAGCCCGAAGCGCTTTCTCTCGGTGGCTACGGCTGTGCATTTTAATTCCAAAGCCCAGTGGTTGAATCATCTCTAAGTTGGCGGGCGAAGGGGGCGGTGGCAGGAAACTGGGTAGCTGAATGCCTTTGCCTGCAGGGTGGCAGAGCTGTTCCCACCAATAGCGACGGCTCAGGGCTGGCTTTGTAGTTATTTTTACAAGTTCTGCCCGGTGCCCAGCATATTGCCCTGAAAAGCAAGAGGCTGCTGCAATTTATTCCAATGGGCGGTTTTTAAGAAGCTGGCAATTTGAAACGGCTGGGTGTTATTTAGTGCAATATGAAATCAAATGATCCTATTTCTCAAATAACAGTGTCTGTGAGGAGAAGTGAATCCTCTGAAAGGGTAATTGTCAGCTGATGGTGTTTCCCATTATGCCCGATCTTGGCCTAAATGGTGTGCGGCAGCGGGGCTGAGAGCGAGGGCTGAAATCAACGCGCGAACTCGCGCTCTGAAGGCAGGAAAAGACAGCACCGCTCGCGTCCTGGTACGTTGAATAAACAATGCCACCCAAAGTGCCACCAGTTCGACGTCATTTTGCAGGTGTCCGATATCATTTGACATGAGTGATCTTGTGCATGAGAGAATAAAACAATCTCTTCCTTCTTTCGAAACTTTGGGAATCGTTAAAGATGGGAGACTACCGTCACCTTCACTGTATCCTGGCGTCGTTTAGTAAGACAACAGATTGACCATGATCTGGGAAATCAAACCTAGCTTGACGCCCCTTATCCATCCATGTTAATATTGAGAACGTGGAGGCCTTCCGTCCAAGGACACACTTTTGTCTAGGATCTTCCCATTCTGGTTTCTGGAACCAAAATTTAATTTCTGGGAAAGATATTGTGTCCAGGAGGCGCCTGTTATTTACGCGGTATGTGGCACCTTTGGAGGAAAACTTGGCCCTGAGCTTTTAAATTGTCCTCCGTGAGCCCAGCCACTGTTTTGGGTGGAATCCACATAGAGGGGTTTAGCTTGTGTCTAGGAGAAGCAGGAACGAGGAGCAAACTTAAGGAGTGATTTTAAGGACAGGGACAAAAGCGGCAGTGCGTGACCTGTGCGTCTAGCCTCGGGGCTGTCAGTACCCCAGGGTCGGGCGCTGGCGAGCACACTGTTGATATCTGGGGCTACCTCTCTGCAGAATTATTGCCGGTTGCGGAGACCAGTCGCAGGCAGCAGCCTTGCCCATAAACCCTTTTTACTTATTACTCGGGCGCCTAGAGGGGAACCGCCTCCTCCTTGCTCTAGCCTTCCGGCCTGGACAGAAGGGTCTTCGGCCACCTGGGCAAAGGAGGAGACAAAGCTTCTGGGCGTTTCCTCCACCTTCACCACCACCCCCCCTTCAAACTTTTTTCTTAATGAGGATTTGGTGTGTTCTAAATATCCTGGAATTGTAGGCACAGCCTACACCTTCTGCTAATTTGCAGCATTTCGGGCTGTGCCTCCTAGAAAGAATTTGTGGCTTGTTTCTGCTCTAGCTAGGCAAGTTCATTTTTATATTCTCTTTGGGTGTTTTGAGGTTAAATATATATTACATATATATATTTCCATACTGTGACCTCTGTTTACAAGTCCATTTGGTTGTTCATGCTCTTTCCCCCTTCCTTGGTGCTTCTTCCAAAGATCTAGAGAAGCTGAGGAAGAAACGGTAATTCCCGCATAGCCGAGGAGCCCGGCCTAGGAAGCTTCCATCCCATTCTCAGAGGGAGGTTCAGCCACCGCACCTGTAGCCCAAGGCACTGGACCCCAGGCACGCCATTTCTGGAGCTCTCTCGGGCCTCTCTAGCTGAAGGAAAGCGGGTAGTCTAGGTTCAGTCGGCGGCATCCCCTCCAGGATGTCATTGCTAGGCTGAAACTCAGCCAGCAGCCGCCCTCCTGCCAGGCCAGGGCACCGCAGGACGCCCGGACCTCCGGAGTCCGGGTGTGGCGCTTTCATTCTCTCCTTCCCGCTCAGCATCTAAACAGCCCGGTCTGCAGTTTCCCAGGGTCTTCCGGGGACGTGCCCGCCTCTCCAGGGCCTGCCCTACCCCTGCTGAAAGTTAAGCCCTTCGATGCGATCACGAAGAAAGAGGCGACCCTCCCTCTGGCCCGCGAGTGGCCTCCCAGGGGCTCCTCCGAGAATGCCGCCTCCCGCGCAGACCCAGCGCTCTGCGCTGCTGCGAAAGCACCCACCTGCCTCTTCGGGACAGAACTGCGCCGTGGCGGCGGGGACAGCATGAGGGCAGCCGCCCCTTACCCATGAGGGCCAATGCGGGGCGCAGCCTCCAAACCCGGGGTCTCACCTCTCCCAGAGGAAGGGGTGGACACGCCAGAACCTGTCCTCGACCCCTTAAGAAGAAGAGAGTGGCAGCAAGGAGTCCCTCTAGTAATCTCGAAGGGGCTTACACTGGCTCCCCGCGCCTCCTCCCCAATCGGTCAAGCTGGGAACCCCGGAGGCTGCGCCTAGCGTTTCGTTAGCCTCTCTCCGCCTTCCTGAGGCTTTAGGCTCCTGCGCGGCTTTATATTCCCTTTCTCCCCGCCCGACGTGCCTGCACCCCGGACCCTGCCCGGCACGGCACCGGGCTGGGGTCCGCGGGCTGGGGAAGAGAAGGGGGGCTTTGGGTAGCTCGACCTGGCCGCCACATCCCCGCCTGCAGGGAAACCCTCTCAAAGTCCCGGCGCGAGGGATTGGGGGCCGGGAGGAGACCCAGCGGGGCCAGGAGTCTCGGGGTCCCTGTGGCGGACAGAGAGGGGGTTTAAGGGAGAGATCGTCCCTCGCCTGGGGCCATTTCCCCGGCTCTCCGAGCCTTTGCGGCGGGGGGAAAGAGCCGGCATCGCCCAGCTCCTCGGCTCAGACCCGAGCTGTCCCGCGCCCATACCTCTCCCCTTGGCTCTGCAAGCCGCCCTTTCCCCCACCCCCACCCCCGCCGCCCTCCCTTTCCGGGACCCACTGACCTTGGGAAGGCGCGGACCCGCGGCTGGCGGAGCCTCGCCCGGCGCTGTGTGAAGGCGCGCGGCTTCGCCGGCAGCCCAGACCCGCTGGCTCGGCGCCGTCGGCCCGCAGAGCTCCCCTCCCCCACGCCTTATAATTTAATCTCACGCGATATTAAATTATCAGGCCGCTCATTAATCATCATGCGAGTTATTGGGAGTGAGCACGCTGCCGCGTGTTTTGACAGCCCAGACCGGTTCGCGGGATCGGGGTGTGTCTGGTTTGGGGGATGAGGGAGGTGTCGAACCAGCGCGGGCTGATCGGGCCTCTTGCCTGGAAAAAGGATTTGCTAAGGTGCAGACTAGGCTTCTGAGTTTGGTCGAGCGTTTGTCAAAAGCCCAAACGCATCCCTCCGGGAACCCTTTCCCTACTATTTGGATTTTGATCACGATGATTAAGACAGTCGGCGGCGTATCCATCAACAGCATCTTAATTTGCAGGTTTTCCGGAGGGTGAATTTAACCCAAATCTATGCATCTTCATTACCTATTGTGGATGGTGTGAAATTAATGCGTTTGAAATACAGATGAAATCATATCACTGAAGTCATTTCAAAGGACAACTTTTCCCCCAACTCGGAGAGGCTCTCTTGCCTTTTGCATACTGTAGATACGAATAAAGGAAAATAAATGACTTTTTTCAATTAAATCCTTAATTTGAGGTTTTCTTTTTAAAAATAATCCACATGCTTCACTTTAAAGTCTTTAGAAACTGGTGTTATTTTCTCCTATTTTTTTTCCTTTTCCTATTTCTATTAGATGGCTTTTTAAAATGAATAAACCAATTAAATGAAAGTTCATATGATTTGATTCCACACAATAGAAGAAGCAAGTGAAGTGCTCATAGAAAGTTGTCTTAGTGGCACAAGGAGGGTAATTAGCTCTCAGCGTTCAGTATCTAACCCGCTGGCAGAACAACCAACAAATGCAAGAACACCTCCCCTGGCGGGGGGGGGGGGGGGGGGGGGGGTGGGGGGGGGGGTGGGGGGGGGGGTGGGGTGGTGGGGGGTGGGGGGGGTGGTGGGTGGAGATAGGAATCTGTCAACCAACAGTATTTTTTTTAAGATCCAGTTTGAAATTAGTATCTGAAAGAAATGTAATTCCCAAATTAAGACCTTTCCTGCTTTAGCATAAGCCAAGGCTAGTGTGCAGCAAGAGAACGCCAGTTCCTGTTTCTGTAGGAAATGGCTGTGAATTGAGTTAAGTTGGCAAGCAAAGTTTTCTAAGCAAATCGTAGATCAAATTAGATTATTTGCCTTTTAAAAATACAACATAAAAACAAATGTCAACCCAAGGCATGTTCACAATCCTTAGCAGCTAAATTGCGTTTTACCTTTTTGACCAGAAAGTGTGATCAATTTGGCAAGCAAATAAGTACATAAATCTTGACCCCATGGTTGTTTTATCACAGGATATGGTCGATATTATTCAATGTGTCCAAGACTATTCTTGAGATATTTTCTCCCTTATTAATCTGTTGTCTGCATTTTTCTATCCTACTCACTAACACACAAAGAGATAGGTATCAAAAACTCAACACACACACGCACTGCTAGGTGAAATTCATAAACCCTGAAGAAGCTAGTGAAGGAAAAAAAAAAACCATACTATGGTATGAACTTTTTTTTTTCAATGAGGAAGTTTGTCCCTGAGCTAACATCTGTGCCAGTCTTCCTCTATTTTATCTATGGGATGCCGCCACAGCGTGGCTTGATGAACAGTGTGTGGGTCCACCCTGGCATCTGCACTTGCGAACCCTGGCCGCCCAAGCGGAAAGCACAGACTTAACCACTAGGTCACCCTGCCGGCAGATCCCTGAACATTTTTTAAAATAAACCAATGGAAAAAAAGTATCTTGACTATCTTTATCCAGACAGTTCAGGCCTAAGTATGTTCTACAATGACAGGGACATTTGTTGACCAGAGTGAGAGAAATTTCTGTCCCAGGAGTTCTTTCTACTTAAAGTGGCCACTGGCAACTGTCTGCTAAAAGGCCTATCTGAAGACTTTGTTTTAAAACCCGACACTTTCAGGGGCTAGCCCTGTGGCATAATGGTTAAGTTTGGCGGGCTCTGCTTCAGTGGCCCGGATTCGTGGTTTCAGGTCCCAGATGCAGACTTACACCACTTGTCAGCCGTGCTGTAGCCACAACCCACATACGAAATGGAGGAAGACTGGCACAGATGTTAGCTCAGAGCAAATCTTCCTCAGCAAAAAATAAGTAAATAAATAACTGGACACTTTCAACATAATCTGCTCTATCCAGAGAGCATAGATTGGTGAACTGGGCAATTGTCTACTTCTGGAACGTAGAATGACAATCAAGACTACATGAGAAGCTTATGGAAAAAAGTAAAAACACCATGTCTTGTTGAATGGAGCCACCAAAATGAGAAAAATTAATTCCTTCCATTCATTTACCTCTTTTTCATCATGATACTGCTTTTGCAGACCTCATCCATTCGGCTCCCATGGAAATACCAGAGGTCTGATTTCAGGAGGAGGTTTTAACCTCTCCGGCTCTGCTTGGGGAAGTTACACAACTTGTTCATGATGGAGCAAAAGTGAGAACCCACATCTCCTGACTCCTAGTCCAGTGCTCTTTCTAAACATGTTTAAGATAGCTAACATACACACTTCAAATTTTTCTCTTTTTTAAGCCCTCCCTCCATCACTTGATAGTTAGGCACTGGAATATTCTGAACCTCTTTCAGAGTGTAACAAATATGGAAAGTACTCTTGACTGGGGCTCAGCTCAGCCCCTAGTTTTAGCTCTGACTGTGGACAAGTTACTCTATAACTTGAGTTGGGTTCTCCCAGAAACTGACATTGAAACAAAGATTTGAGGGCAAGTAAATTTTTCAGCAGGTGCTCTCAAGAAGCAATATAGTAGAGGGAGCAGGGGAGACAAACAAGGAAAGGCAGACAGCAGTAAACAGTGTATGATCAGGCAAGTTACCATTGTTTGCAAATGGAGCTTAATCCTGCTGGAGGAGCTCTAGGAGGCAAGGGAATTGTAGTACCCAACTCTTGTCAGTCATTGGTTGGCTGCTAATCTCCCATTGCTGGAGACCTGCCCCATGAGAGGTGGCAGACTCTGGCCACCAGTGAAAGCCCTGAGGCAAAGAGTTGCAGGTGCTGGCTGTTGGATGGTTGGCCAGTGTGCATGGAAATAGCAAGAGCCATTATATTTTCAAAAAATGTCCACAACTAAATCTCCCAGCCCGTATGTTCTACAATGTGGCCTTGCCACTTTCCAATCAAGAGGTGAAATCTATTTCTCCACCCTCTTGAATCTGAGTGAGCCATGACTGCTTTAACTAATAGAACACAGTGGGAGTGACACTGTACCAGCTCCAGGCATAGGCCTTAACTGGCCTAGGAGCCTCCATTTCCTGTTTCTTGGAATGCTAGCTCCTAGGACACTCCCTCTCAGAATGCAGCCACCATGCTGAGAGAATTGCCAACCAGTGGAGAGAGATCAGACTGGCATGCTGGTCAACAGCCCCAGCTGAAGTCCTAGCTGCCGGCCAGAATCAACCACTAGCCGTGGAAGTGAATCATCTTGGACATCCAGCCTAATTGAGCCTTCAGAAGACATGTGACTATAACAGTATAAGAGGCCCTAGGATGGTGAGTTTTACGTGTCAGCTTGGCTAGGTTATGGTACTCAGTTATTTAGTAGAATGCTAATCTAGATGTTGCTATGAAGGTATTTTGTAGATGTAGTTGACATCTAAAATCAGTTAACTTGAAGTAAGGGGATTATCCTCAATAATGTGGGTGGGCCTCATCCATCATGAAGGCCTTTAAGAGAAAAACCTGAGGTTTAATGAAGAAGAAGAAATTCTGCCTCAAGGTTGCTGTATCAACTCTTGCCAAAGGTTCCAACCAATTTTTTTTAAAAAGAAAGAAAGAATATATATATATATATATATGTAATGTATTTACGTTTATATGTACTTCTATTTCTCTGGAGAACCCCGACTGATACAGACTTGAAGCAAGAATCATCCAGCTGAGCCCAGTCAACCCACAGAACCATGAGACGTAATAAAAATCATTTACCATGCAGTAATAGGTCATCAGAACAGAACCTGACATAGTCTGCTATACCCTGCTTTTCTGGGCCTCAGTTTCGTCATCTCTATAGTGAATATCTTCTAGATTTACCTTTTAGGTATTTTTCAACTTTCTTCTCAAAATCCCGAGACTCATTAATGAGATGGAATATTTTGCTGTCACTAAATTGATAATACATATTTTATTAATACTAAGACAAACAAAATATGAAATAATCAATAAAAAGTAAAATAAGATAATATGGACCAATTACTAAACTATAAAAATTGTAGGACCTGAAGAGGTTATAGAGTTAATTAAATAGTTGGTAGGTTAGGGTGAAAGAGGCTTTATAGCTGCTTTCTCTATAAAGTTGCTTAAATAAACCTTAAAATACTTCTGTGGTTTTATTATGAGGGAGCTTTTATCTGATGCTTTTATAAAACACGATGGCATTGACCTTGTCTACAGGCTTTCCACAGAACAAGAGGTAATCATTTTCTTCAATGATGTAGCCAAAATATTCTGGAGATATCATTGAATATCTTAATGGAAATAACATGAGGTCCAATTATTCTCCTACTCTTGGAATGCCCAGGTACATTCTCTGAGATTTGAGAGGTCATGGGTAATCTTGTATTTCTCTTTCACCCCCATGGCAGATAATTCTTTCCCTTTTTGTCCTTTTATTGCCCAAAGATAATGATGTCACGATTTCCAACACGTTCTTTGGAAACTTATGAGAAATTCAGCTTTGAAATATTCAAGGAAGCTTAAGAAAGGTAAGCAATTTAGAGAATGTTAGAAAAGGAATCTCGTGGGGTGTTGAAAATGGAGACACGATAGAGAACTTTGCCTTCACGCTCTAGGACTTCCTGACAATCTTAGTTTCTCTATACACCTTTCAATATCCAGGTGGCCTGAGACTCTTTCTTCATTTCATATTGTCAGCTCTAGACCTCTGAATCATTTCATCCCCTCTACTTTTTTTTTTTAAAGATTGGCACCTGAGCTAACATCTGTTGCCAATCTTCTTTTTTTTCTTCTTCTTCTTCTCCCCAAAGCCCCCCAGTACATAGTTGTATATTCTAGTTGTAGGTCCTTTTGGTTGTGCTATGAGGGATGCCACCTCAGCATGGCCTGATGAGTGGTGCCATGTCCTCGCATAAGATCCACCAGTGAAACCCTGGGCCACCGAAGGCGAGTTAGGGAACTCAGCATAGGGCCGGCCCCTCCCTCTACTTTTTACTTAAAATTCATTCCATTGATTTACAGTTCCTGCTCGGTGATGTAGAGAGCTGGAAACATAGTTGTTCCCAATTTTACAACAACAAAAGCCAGAAAATCAGCAAGTACCATACAGTAGTCCCCTCCTTATCCGTGGTTTCAGTTACCTGCCGTCAGCCTCAGTCTGAAAATATTAACTGGAAAATTGCAGAAATAAACAATTTATAAGTTTTAAATTCCACACTGTTCTGAGTAGCGTGATGAAATCTCACGCTGTCCTGCTCTGTCCTGCCTGGGACAGGATTCATCCTCTTGTCCAGCATATCCACACTGTGTACACTACCCTCTGGTTAGTGATTCGGTAGCTGTCTGGGTTAGCAGATCTATTGTCCTGGTAATGCAGTGTTTGTGTTCACATAACCCTTATTTTATTTAATAATGGCCCCAAAGAGCAAGAGTAGTAATGCTGGCAATTCAGATATGCCAAAGAGAAGCTGTGAAGTGCTTCCTTTAAGTGAAAAGGTGAGAGTTATCAACTTAATAAGGAAAGAAAAAAAGTCATATGCTAAGATTGCTAAGATCTACAGTAATTCTTATTACACTATATTGTTATATTTGTTCTATTTTATTATTAGTTATCATTAATCTTACGGTGCCTAATTTGTAAACTAAACTTTATCATACATATTTAAGCATAGGAAAAAACCTAGTATATACGGAGTTCAGGACCATCCATGGTTTCAGGCTTCTACTGGGGGTTTTGGAACGTGTGCCCTGCAGGTAAGGGGAGACAACTGTATAATCAGCAAGTAAAAAAGTCATTTTCATGAACATATTGGAGTTGCTAATGTGACAAGGCAACCGACTGGCCCAAGACTTGGGCTCAGGATTGCTTGTGCCCAATCTCATCCATCTTCCAGCTTCTAAGAGCGTCCACCTAGTTCTTCAACCTGAATCACACAGGGGCAGCTGAACACTTTCCTTTTGTACAAAGCAGTAGATTACTGTAGCCCTGTAATAAGTCTTGAAATCAGTCTTCTCCAACTTTCTTCTTTTTTTTTTTTTAAAGATTTTACTTTTTTTCTTCTTCTCCCCAAAGCCCCCAGGTACATAGTTGTATATTCTTCCTTGTGGGTCCTTCTAGTTGTGGCATGTGGGACGCCGCCTCAGCGTGGTTTGATGAGGAGTGCCATGTCCGCGCCCAGGATTCGAACCGACGAAACACTGGGCCGCCTGCAGCGGAGCGCGTGAGCTTAACCACTCGGCCACGGGGCCAGCCCCCAACTTTCTTCTTTTTTACAGTTGTTCTGGCTACTCTAGGCCCTTCGCATTTCCATATTGAATTTTAGAATTAGCTTGTCACTTTCTACAAAAAACCTGCTGGGACTTTTGATTGGGATTACATTCAATCTACAGATCAATTTGAGAGAATTGACATTTTAACAATGTTGAGTTCCTGACCCGTGTTTCTCTCCACTTGTTCAGATCTTCTTTAATTTCCTTCAGCAATATTCACAATTTTCAGTGTACAGAACTTTCTCACCTTTTGTCAGATTTATCTCTAAGTGTTTTATATTTTCTGATGCTACTATAAACAGAACTTTTAAAACTTTGATTTCCTATCGTTTGTTCGTGGTATGGAGAAATACAATCAAGTTTTTTATATTGATCTTTTATCGTACAACCTTGATAAGCTCACTTATTAGTTCTCAGCAAGGCAGTAGAAACCAGAGGTCAGACACAGCCTGGTCTCCCTGCTCCCCTTTAGCCAGCGGACAGGACATGTGTCATGTAGATGACCATGAATTCATGTGTATTTCTCTGTTTGCTGTGGGACTTTGAACCAGAGAAGCAGCCTTTCAGAGCCTCAGGCTATTATGCCTACCTTGCCACACTACATCAGGACTGATGGGATCAGGCATGTTACAGGCCCAGCCAGGGCAAACACTCAGTATACATCAGGGCCCTTTGCCTCATATTCTGAGCTCCTTATGGAAACTTCTTTTATAGGCCCAAATGCTAAGCACCCTTTAGGCCCAGATTAAGTGCTCAAAAAGGCCTTACTTGTTGACCTATCATGGAGTACTCTGTTAAGGAGCCAAAGACTAGGGTTTTGGCTAACCCATATGCTGTTTCTAAACAGAGCAGTTTCTGTCAGAGTCCGTTTCTCCTTGGTCTAGCCCTGGAAGTTACCTTCACAGTTTCTGTTCAGCCAAGGGCAGCCAGCATCTCTCTGCCTGAGGGTGTTCTCTGGTCCTAGGGCACACTGGGAAGAGTACATGGAAGATTGTAAACACTAGGGAGTTAAGACTCCAGGAGCAACCTTCCACCAATGAATGATGGGAGTAAGTAGATAATAAAAACCCTACTTTCTCATCCCTCAATCAGAATGATTCTGTTCTAGTCTACATAGTCCCTTTGAGGTCCCAGTTGAATTGAGCCACAGTTGCACACAGTGGTAACCTGCTCATCAAAACACCTTATGTCTGCTTCCTCCCTTCCCTGTCTCTCATCTCTCAACCACTTCCTGGGATCACCTCCTAAATAAACTACTTGTTCCCAGAAACCTTCTCTGGAGATCTGCTTTCGGGAATCAAACCAAGGCAGCTCACAAATGATCAAGCTAGTCAGTAGCAGAGCTAGATTTAGAACCCAGGTCTTCTGGCTCTGGACTACGTCCTTTAGTCTTATTGGATATGGGAGTAGTACATGTGAAGCCATGATAACACAACGTTGAGCAGTATATACCTGGACACTAATAGTGCAGTACTTGATTCTGCCACACTTGTCTCCTAAGACTGGTGTTATGAAGGACACATCTGACTGTATGTGGTTTCAAGCAGCAACATAAACAACTAATGATTGAAGGAGGGGCCCAGGTGCAGGTCACTGAAGCCAAGAAGGGATAATATTTCTAAGATAATAGAATAGTAGTAGTATGGGGTATTAAAAAATCTCATGGAAATTGGAGAGAGGAGACTTTAAGCGCTGGAGCACATCCGTACATAAGACTTAAAGAGGCAAGTTTTACAAAGCCCAGAGGTATGCCTCAGCAGCGTTTCCTGTACCACGCTTCCATAAGCATGGCACATGTACACAGTTGGTGAGTGGCCCACTAGCAGCACTACAGTGGGGTGGTGCTGTGGTGTACCAGAAAGATGCCTACCCCCATGACCTTATGAAGTCAATTAAAGAAAAGTAAATAGCAGTCACTGCGTTAAATGCCACCACCGTCAGTATCATAGGATATGAAATAAAAACAGGTCCATCAAGAGAGGACTGATTAAATTGTTTCACATAACATCCATAAAAGGAAACACTATATAGCTGTTAAAAAGGAAGGAGGTAGGTCTGTAGTACTCCATATACTGATATAGAAAAACATCCAGGATAGGTTCAGCAAAAACACAAGATGCAGAAATGTGTAAAGAATACTACCACTTATATTTTACCTGATGTAATAGCTATAGGTATAGAATTGTAGAGAGATATATATACATATAGACGTAGATATAGATGTGTGCTCAGAATAATTCAGGAAAGCTAGTTAAGAAAGTGATAACTGGTTGCCTCTGGGAAAAGAAACCAGGGGGCTGGCAGCAGGGATAAGACAGATATTTTTCACCGTGTATCTTATTCACAGTTGAATTTTGCATGACGTACTGCTTTAAAAATAATGAAATGCATGAGAGCTCTCTTCGAAGCCAGCCACTGGAGAAAGAAGCTAGAGTATTGAACAATGCAGGACCATGTGAAAAGAGGAGCTCAGCCAATACCTATACCAAGGCCCAGATATAAGGGTGAAGCCATCCTGGACATGCCAGCCTCAGGTGAGCTCCTGGTTGAATGCAGCCTAATATGTAACCCAGGTCACCCAGTTGAGTCCAGCCTCCCACAGATTTGTGAGACACAATAAGTCATTTTTGTTGAAGACTCTAACACACACACACACACACACACACACACACCCCTGAAAAAAGAAAGGAAAGAAATAGAAGAGAGGAAAAAAGGAGAAATGTTGAATGCAAAAAGGTAACTTTTCCTAAGTAGAATTCCAAGGTAAGTGTGAGGTACATTTTGGGTCACTCTTATTGCAGCTTAGTGATAGCAAGTAACTAAAGGTGTTCACAACAGCAGTCCCGCTGGAGGGTAGCCTACGGTAAGGATCCAGTAATACAGTAGAAAGCACGGCGATTTAAAGCCTGGGCAATTCTTGAACCTCCCAAGCCTCAATGAAAGCATGATAATAGCACACATTCTATTGTGCTATTGTGAGCTCTACAGAGCTCTTGTGAGGCTTGAAGATAGTTCCCACAGATGATTCTATGGCTAAAAGATAGTGGGTATACAATAATCACTGACTTCTTCAACCGCTACCATCCTACCTCAGCTGTATCAATTATCTAATGCTGCATAAGAAATCACACAAAACTTAATGATTTAAAATAACAAGGATCATTTATTGTCTCGTGGTTTCTGTGGATCAGAATTCCAGAGCAGCTTGGCTGGACAGTTCTCTCCTGAGACCTCTCACAAGGTTGCAACCAGATGGCTAGAGCGGCAGCCATCAGGAGGCTGGACAGTGATGGAGGATCCACCTGCACTCCCCCGCATGGCTGGTAAGTTGGTCCTGGCTGTTAGCAGGAAGCCTCAGTTACTCTCCAAAAGGCCCTTGCTCAGGACTGTTCAGGTGTCCTCACAAATGGTGACTGGTTTACCTCACAGTGTCATCCTTAAATGTCACACACTGTCACACACATTAGCCCTGATTTGACGTGGGAGAGGACTACACAGGGGTCTGAATTCCTGGTGGAAAGGAACACTGGGGGAATGATATTGGCTGAGTTTCTCCCCTAAAATTCATGTGTTGAAGCCCTAACCCCTAGTACCTCAGAATGTGACTGTATTTGAAGGTAGCGCCTTTAGAAAGGTAAGTTAAAATGAGGTCACTAGGGTGGGGCTAATCCAATATGATTGGTGTCCTTATAAAAAGAGGAGAGTAGGACACAGTCGCGCATAGAGGGAAGACCACGTGAACACAGGGATAAGGTGGCAATTTGCAGGCAAAGGGGAGAGGCCTCAGGAAAAACCAGCCCTGCCGACACCTTGATCTTGGACCAGCCTCCAGAACTGTGAGAAAAATTCCTGTCGTTTAAGCCGCCAGTCTGTGGTTCTTTACCACAGCAGCCCTAGCAAATTAATGCAGGGGCCACTGTGAAAGCTAGCTTCCATACTGACTATCCTACTGCATTTAAAAAATAATGGCTTCCTCAGACACAGGCTACATAAAACCATATTTATATGAAATTTCCAGAATAGGCAAATCCATAGAGACACAAAGTAGATTAGTGGTATCTGGGGACTGGGGGCCCAGGGAAATGGAAAGTGATTACTAATGAGTATAGGGTTTCTTCTTGGGGTGATAAAAATGTCCTGGAACTAGACACTGCTCATAGATGCACAATTTGGTGAATATACTAAAACAACTGAATTCTACACTTAAAAAAAGTAAATTTTATGATATGTGAACTATACCTTAATGTTTAAAAATGGCTTCTTGTTACTGCATCTGACCATCAGCCAATATTTTTGGGTGGTTTTCTGGGCTAGGTTCTGTTCCCAGAGCTGGGCTGAAGAACACCAAAGAAAAAAATGCCTGTCTTCCTCCCGCAGAAGACTTACGATTGAGTTTTGGTAATGAAACCTGGCTTCAAAATACTCACAATGCGTTATTGAAATAGCTGCAAAGATTCCAGGTTGAGTACATCCCAAAAAAGTCCACTGCTGGGGAGAAGCAATGCCTCCCTCTCATCTCCACAGGCTGCACTCCAACGTCTGCTCCGAGTGCAATGGCCCACTTTGGACGGGATACAGTCTCTCGTGCCTCAGTTTCCCTCTTCCAACAAACACTTGCCAATGTGAGAAGCACTAGAAGATAGTGGTTGAGAGTTTGGGCTCTGTGCTGTATCATGTGGCTTATAATACCACTTCTCCTCTTAGAAGATGTGTGGCCTTTGTTGGAAAGCTTAACCTTGATGTGCCCCCAATTCTTCATCTGGAAAATGGGGGTGATACATATAAAGAGCTAGGAACAAAGTAAGGATCTGCCAATATTAGCTGTTTATTGGTGCACATGTGCACGCACACACACAACCACTAACAAAATGAACCAGTTGCCATTCCTCTTTGGTTACATTTAAAAGTCCTGGGAAATTAGGAATGCTCCTCGTCCTCAGGGAGAAGTTGGAACCATTTCCTTATTGAATGTTTTCTATTAACCAGGCCTGTGCTAAGAGCTTCTCAAATGTTACCTCATTCACACCTCACAATAACTTCATAAATAAAAATGTCATTACCCTCATTTAAAAATGAGCAAAATGAAGCATTCAAGATGTTAAGAAATGTGCTGAGAGCCCCACAGCTGATATGAGGCAGAGTCAGGATCTGAACTCAAGTCTTCTGATTCCAAGGCATGTGATCTTTTGATAACATGGTGCTGTGTGCCCCCTCTGTGTCCTGATTTTCTCTTCCTGAAGGGTGATGGACTGGGAGCCATATGACTGCCAAGGTTGACACAAAAGGACTGAAACTGAATCTCGGATTGAGGCTCCCAACTGCAGGTGACCTGACCCCTCTGAGTGGGCGTGTGAGCGCAGGTCCAGCAGTATTGATAAAGAACGATAGAGAGGAAGCTTGGGAAATGACTCTGAGAGACAGAGACAAATAGTAAGAAGCAGAATGTGGGCCCTTACCTCTGATGGCTCTACCCACGTCCCAAAGGGAGATTTTTCTTGCTTTCTGAAGAAGTGATGCTAGCTTGTGTTTACTGAGGGCTGACTCTACCGGGCATGACTCTAAGTACATCACACAGACCACATTTAATCCTCTCAACAAGTCTGAAAGGAAGGCACTGTTACTATCACCATTTTACAGATGAGGAATTTGAGACACAGCAAGGTTAAATAATCTGCCCAAGGTCACACAGCTTGTAAGAGGAGGTGGTAGTATACCATGCAGAGGGGCACCTGAGCCAAAATTCTGGCCTCCTGTATTCTACCACTTCTCTAGGACACAATGGCTAATGTTTGCTGGAGCAGAGAGGGTGTTCTGTGTGGCGGTCACCATCCAGGTGCGCTAGGAATGAATGAAGCCAATATTTCTACGAAGACACATGCCATGGATAATTGCAGACAATGAGAGGTGGAATATTCTACACCTGTCCCCTTGTAAACATAAACACATAGCCATCAAATTAAACGGTATTTATTATGCACGACCCTTTGGTTTCAGCCTGCCTGTGAGTTGTAAGCGCAGGCCTAGAGCGTCCCTTTGTTTCCAGTCCTTGTTGTTAGGAGTACTTGTTGAACCCTGATGAGAAGTGCATCCAAGTGGCAAACAATTATGAAATCTACCAAAGGATTTTTGAGGAGAATCTCAGCATTCAAAGCTTGTTCGTGCGTGACATCAGCACCTACAGGGATGCGAGGATGCCGCTTGTGCACAGGGATCCAGGGCTGTGGAGCAGTCCTTTCCAGGCAGGAGCAAGCCACCATCCAGTCCTGCAGGGAGAAAAGAGGACAAGGATTTGGCGTGTCAAGTCTATCGCCTCTGAGGATTCCTCTTTGTCAACAAATAGAAAATTCTGGAGACCTCAGGGAAGCACAAATTCAAGGACTTCAGTGGAAACAGGCATGCAAGAGCTGTGAGACAGAGTGAGCCCATATCCCTTAGGTAGTGAGTCTCCAGCTAGAGGCATTCGGCTACTCTATTATTCTGTTCTTTGGCTGTTATTTAGTTTTCATGGAACTGGTATACTTTAGAGACCCACACATTGGTTGTTGGTTTACATGATACAAAATAAAATGAGGGAATCTATGATTTCATTTTATTTATTGGAATTTGCACCCAATTCTTGTCTTAAATTAGCTATTACAAATGCCTGTGAGCACAATGCTCTTAGCAACCTCAGGCCCTCTTGTATTAGTCAGGGCTCTCCAGAGAAACAGAACCAGTTAAGATAGACAGATAGAATCTACATCTATATTTATATCTGGAGAGAGAGAGAGAGAGAGAAATTGATTGATTTTAAGAAATCGGCTTATGCAATTGTGCGGTCTTGGAAGTCCAAAGTCCATAGGGCAGGCCCGCAGGCTGAACATTTCAGCAGGAGTTGATGTTGCAGTCTTGAGTTTGAAACTGGTCTGGAGGCAGAATTCCTTCTCTTTCTGGGACCTCAGTCTTTTCTCTTAAGGCCTTCAACTGATTGGATGAGGCCCAACCACATTATGGAAAGCAATCTGCTTTACTCAAAGTCTACTGATTTAAATGTTAATTACATTTAAAAAATGCCTTCACAGCAACATCTGAACTGATGTTTGACCAAACAACTGGGCACCATGGCCTAGCAAGGTTGACACATAAAATTAACCATCACACCTCCTCGCTTGAGCACCATCACCTCCCACCAAGGATGAAATCTTACCTTCTAGTGCCTTTCTACTTCCCAGTGACTTACGACCTCCCCCAGTCCCCTACTGTGCTAATCCATCCTTCCACTTTATATCTGCACCATCCCATACATAGCCACTAGATATACATGTCCTCAAAATTTAGATTTTAATTAATTACAGTTAAATAAAATAAAAAATTAATTCCTCAGTTGCACTAGCCACATTCAATTACTCAATAGCCACATGTGGCTAGCAGCTACCATATTGGACAGTGCGGGATAGAAGATTTCCATCATTGCTGAAAAGTCCCATTGGACAAAGCTGCTTTAGATGGTTCTTCACTGTAACTTTGCCTTCACTGTCCAGGCTTCTCTTCTCAGACATTGACTCCATTTTTTGAATTTATTTTTTTATCAAGGTAACAATGGTTTATAACATTATATAAATTTCAGGTGTAGCTCACTCTATTTCGACTACTGTATAGACTATGCTCTGTTCACCACCAAGAGTCTAGTTTCCATTTGTCACCATACAAATATGCCCTTTTACCCCTTTTGCTCTCCCCCTCACCACCCTTCCCATCTGGTAACTACCAATATATTCTCTGTGTCTATGTGTTTGTTTGTTGTTGCTGCTTTTTTATCCTCCACATATGAGTGAAATCATATCACATGTCTTTCTCCATCTGACTTATTTCACTTAGCATAATATCCTAAAGGTCTATCCATGTTGCAAGTGGCAAGATTTCATCTTTTTTTATGACTGAGTAGTATTCTATTCTCAGACATTGACCCTTAATCTCAGAGTTCCAGGTTTTCAGTCTCCTTAACCAACTGGATCATCACATAAATCCTCACTGAGAATGTTGTAGAATGTTTTGGTGCATTTGTGTAATTGTTGCATGGAATGCTTGTGTATTAGTCAGGATACACAATGACAGCTGCTGAAACAAACAACCCCAAAATATCAGTGGCTCAATACAATGAAGGTTTATTTCTTGCCCAAGACACAGTCCTGTGCTCTTTGCAATCATCCATTCTTCTTCTCGGGCCTCAGAGTTCTCCACTGAATCCTCTGCATCTAGCTGGCCAACTAATAAAAAATGAGGAAGAGAGTGCAAGATGTCTTGGGGTCAGGCCTGGGAGCGGCTGCATCACTGCTGCTCACATTTCATTGCCAGACTAGGTCATACAGACCCATTTAACTGCTAGAAAGGATGAGAAATGTAGTCTCACTGAGTGCCAAGGAGGAAAATTAACAGAATGGTAAACATGTAGTGTTATATCACAGCATGTAAAAATGCCTTCTATGTCAATGAATACATTCCCCAAACAATGAACCATGTATATGTATAAACCCTTCTAGGTCACAAAATACATATTTTACACATCTCATACAAGGAAAATAAATTATATCAGTAGCTGTCAAATCCTGAGTTTCAAGGCCATATAGAATGGAGGATAAGAAAGGATAGACTTTGGAATTGGAAAAGATCTGTGTTTGAATTCTAGCTCCACCTCTAATTGATCAAGAACACACTGGCAGCATGATCTTAGGCCAGTTGCTTAAACTTGTGGTGCCCTCAAAGAACTGTTATTGGGCTTAAATGAGGCAATAAATGGTTACACTTGTATAAATGCTCAATGGCAGGAGGGGTTACATATACCTATACATGTGACATACAGCCTTTCTCCCTACTTTCTACTTTTGAGTCATCTCTACTTAACTGAATTTTCTAATAGCATAGGATACCATGTCAAATATTTCTGCATAGCGATTGCAAAATGAAATACTTTCCCATGTTCATGTCTGTTATGGATTGAATTGTATTGAATTCAACTAATTGAATTTGCACCCTAAATTCATATGTTGAAGTCCTAACTCCCAGCACTTAAAAATGTGACCTTATTTGGAAATAGGGTCATTGCAGATGTAATTAGTTAAGCGGAGGTCACACTGGAGGAATGTGGGCCCCTAATCCAATACAACTGGTGTCCTTACAAAAGGGGAAATTTGGAGACACACACACACACAGGGAGAAGGCCACGTGAAAACGACAGAAGGGCTTGAGGTGATGCATCCACAAACCACAGAATGCCAAAGATTGACGGCAAACCACCAGACGCTAGCAGAGAGGCCTGGAACAGATTCTTCCTCTGAAGGAACCAACTCTGCCAGCACCTCCATCTCAGACTTCTGGCCTCCAGAACTGTGACACAATAAATTTTTGTTGTTTAAGCTGCCCAGTTTGTGGTACTTTATTATGGCAGCCATGGCAAATTACATAATATAATATCCAAGCAGTTATTGACTCAAATATGTAGTATTTAACTTCAAAATTGTGTAGCATTTACATTTTGAAATGTAAAATTCTAATTTCAACATATTTCTAAAACCAATCTTCCATTCATTGATCCAGCTGATTCTGAGCTACAAAAATAGCAGTTTCATATGGTTTACCCAAAGACCCATAGGACTACTGGCATGAAACACTGACTTTCCTTGCTGTTTGTTTAATGGGGCCATTAGGGACCCAGCTTTGGAACTAGACTCATTGACGTAGCTTATCAGCTGTAACCTTGGCCAAGTCCCTTATCTGCCCTGAACCTTTTTCCTCCTCTAAAAAAATAAGGGAGTGAGGCCAGAGTCCCTCAAACTTTCAGCTAAGACATTCTGTAGGTTATAGGAAGCCTTGCTGATCTAGACAGACTTGATGGCCCGTGGTCCAGGTAAGTAAAAACAAAGCTATTTACAGAAATCAGCTCTGCTAATATAAAAGGATTTAAGAACAGTATTAAAAGAGAGTGCTCCAGCAAATTAAATCTTCAAAGTGAAGAACTCTCCATTTATTGAAAGTCTGTCACCATTTAGAATGCATAATTTTAGCATAAATACTCTAGAAATATTCATTTAGTTTGCTATTTGTTATTGTTAATAGAGTCCTGCATTTAGATTTGTCATATGTCATTAATAAAACCATAGAATGTAAATTATAATTATTTTAAATTATCTATTTACTGTTTAATTATATTTAATTTTAGACTCTCCTATAATGGTCTAATAAAGATTTGGGATGCTAAATGATGCCTCATCTGCTTACTCTATGTATTTGCTGAAAATAATTAGTTATATCAATTGTTGGGGGATATCTTTCCCTTAAAAAACTAACCTGGGTGAGGGTGGTCCTAAATAAAATATCCTAAAGGTAAGCATTTTGGTTTTTTTTTTTTTACCAGGCTTGTAGTAAAATGTTTGCACTGAAATCAGTAAAGTAAACCTTTGTACACTATGTGGAAATTAATAAACAGAAACTTTATTAAAATGGAGACAGGAGGCTAAAAGAGGAAGCTCTGACACCCTGTGAAGATAGCAGGGCCCAACAGGAAGAAAGACTTTCTCTTCTTGTCAGCAACAGCTCAGGCCTATGAGAGACTACCACAACTCAGCCAAGGAGAAGCAACTACACTTCCAACTCCCGGTCCCCTCCAACGAACTCTTTCTTTACTTTCGCCCTCCCAACTTGCTCTTCCCCTCTACAAAAGAGTTTCTCCTCTCCTTGCTGCACCAGGACTTGCAGATGGCTTGGCATGGTTGTAGACCTCAGATTGCAGTTCTTTGCTGATCCCAAATAAACCCATTTGTGCTGGAGAAATAACTGGCTATTTGTTCAATGTCAACAACTACCACGGAATCAATTTGGTATAATGATTTGAAATAACAACTAAATAAAAGTAACATCAGTACTACCCTTAGACCTGGGCAAGAGGGCCCCTACTCTGGCTTCTGTATATTACAGAGCCTGTTCCGGCCCTTTTCTAGCCATGCTATGCCATATAAGGCAAGGAGGCCGAGGGCCAGGGCCCTGCTTGCCTGGAGCTCGTGCTCATGCTTGCACGTGCGCTCTCTCTTTCTCTCTCTCTCTCTGTCTCACACACACACACCATTCTAGAACACATTCCAGGTACCCATCACCCTGCTATTCCCTGTTCAAAGGGCCCTCAGTTCCTTTCTGAGACCCTCAAAGCCCTATTTGCTGGGTTCTTCCTGCAAGGGTGACTATTACTTCCTGCAAGGTGCTCGCCCTTAGGCCTGAGGAGTGGCCAGGAGGAGGCTGAGGTGGGGATGAGGACAGAGCTGGGACTTGTAGACTGGGCTGGGGGAGTGGGGGAGACACACACATCCCTGCCAGTGTGTGAGGCTCCTCACAGTGCAGGACTCAGCCTAGGGTGCGAAATATGGGAGTGGCTGGGGAAGGAGTCAGAGAACTAAGTTTCTCTGTGGCTTTCCAGGTTCTTATAAAGGCACCTTGGTCGAGGTAGGAGGAGAGAACATATTTTATCTACAGTTTGTCATCTTGATTTATAATTGTTTAATATTTCAACAGATAGTATGAGGGCTTCCATTCATACTCTTGGCCTGGACCTGGCACATGTGAAGCAAAGGCTGAGTAACATCATAATTTTATATTGTCAAACTTTCAGTGGTCCATCTCTCTTGCTAATTGATTTACTAGTTTAAGTGACACCTTGCATGTAAGTAAAATTAATGACTGAGAAAAGAAACCAAAAGAAATGAAGAACAAGAGACTAAAGAAACTATAATTTCTTTTTGTCTTCCCTGTGGGTTTTGGAGTATGGTTGTGTTTCTTCAGGAAGCTCTTCCCGCACGCTGGTGATGATGATGATAAAAACTGATGCTTCCTATGTGCTTCCTCTTCTAAACACTCACACACATTAACAAATCTAACCTTTATAACAACAGCACAGGTGGGCCCTGCAGTAACAATCCTCCTTGTCTTACACATGAGGAACCCTGGCCTTTCAGAGGGTGACTTGCACTTGGTTACACAGTTGGGCAGTGGAAGAGGGGATTTGGGCCTACTGCCTTTGTCTACTGAGCTTCGTCTGCACAAACAAATGCCTGCTTTGCAAGCAACTTGTTAGCAACTTTCCCTTCTTCACGAATCAGTAATGTGACCTGCAGCATTAACCACACCCTTTGGCTCAGCATGGATTTACAAGTAAGGGGTAGTTCTACTGCCAGGACTGAGCACATTTGGGCTTTTGTCTTTTTTGTGGTGTTTTCTTTTATTCTATCTTTTTCTTCTTTTTCTAAGGAAGTTTCACCCTGAGCTAACATTTGTTGCCAACCTTCCTTTTTTTTATGTGAGCCCTGCCACAGCATGGCCACTGACATTGGCGTATGCCTTTGCCAGGAACCAAACCTGGCCGCAGAATCAGAGCGCACCGATCTTAACCACTGGGCCACCGGGGCGGGGCCTTGTGGTGTTTTCTTTTGCTTTTAAGTGCTGGTAGGAAAACAAGCTTAGCACAGTGGGTGGCACTCAGCACATCCTGGAGAGAAGGGAGGAAGAGGTGACGGGAGGGAAAGAGAAGGCGTCTTATAAAATTAATGCAGTTTCAAGCCAAGACAAGATATGATCACATGACTCGCTCCTGGCCAGCCTCCATCCTTTACCCACGGTGGGGGTCATTAGTAGGCTTCTGCCCGACCCTCAGAGAAGCGCCCCGCCGGGAGGAGGGCCAGGGTCTCTCCTGGCAGAGCTCTGGAGAGTTAGGGGAAAGGAAGACGCCTGGCTCGGCCGAGAGGCCTGGGCGCCAAGCCCACCAGGCAGCAGACCACCCCAGCGCGCAGCCTCGGTCCCCTCCCACCGAGAAGCGGTACCCGGCTCCCAAGACATACCGCCTCCGCCCCGCCCCTCCACGGGGCCCCGCCCCCGACGACCGGCAAACCCCGCCCACTCGCGGCGCCCCGCCTCCTGCACGGCCTCGGGGCGTCGTGTTTACCCGCGGTGCATGGTGGGGCCGTCGCCCTGGACGACCTGCTCCCCCGCCCCCGCCCAGGCGCTGCCCCGAGGCGGCCGGAGCGAGCGTGGCGGCGGCGGCGGGATGCACCAGGCCTCCGCGCGGGCCGCGCCCCTAGCGAGCCCCGACTACTATGAGAGGCTGGGCCGCCTCCAGCACGGGCTGCGGGACAGGTACGGCCTACCTGAGGCGGGGGCGGGGAAGCGGCCGGTGCCGAGGGTCAGCTGGTGCCCTGCCCCCTGGTCCTTCCCACTGGCGCCGCCCATGGCTCCCCTGGGCCTGGGTCTTCCCGCCCCAAGCGCCGAGTGGAGCCTAGAGGACAGAGCTCAGCAGAGACACCCCCCTTATTGGAGATCTCCCTCTGGAGAATGCGGCCGCGTGGCTGAATTTGCCCAGAAGTGAGCGTGGGAGTTCTCTTGCCTGTCACTCTGTCAAGCCTTGTGATTGTCTCTAGTTACCTTCTACGCGCCCCCTCCCCAGTCTCTCTTCACATTGTCATCCCACCCTGACAGCTGCACGGCATCGGTGATGACAGGTCCAGGAACGCAGGCACGAGAGTGTGTGTGTATTTGTCAAACATATGTCCCATTTAAATGCGGGAGACTTTTGGGGGCCATATTGCCAGCGAAGGGATGAAATTCCCAGACAGAGAAGTCCAGCTTCCAGAGGATTCGTGATACATTGATTAACACATGAAAGATGAGAACCATTGAAAACGGCTAGATCTAAGAGCACAGAGAGAGAGAAAATTATGAAGCACTTTATGATAAATAACCACGTAAGAGATAAGTTGTTGGAACTATCATTTAGCTGCTAAATTAATTAGTGTTGAAACTCTCATTAGTTGACAAGAAAGGAAATAGATTTTTGGATCTCTTGATAAACAAGATGTTTAATGAGTTAAAAGTTACAAAATCATTTTAGTGAAGAGGAGAGCTGTGTGTGTGACGATTCTAAAATGACAATAATTACATGGAAGGTAAAGGCAGAAGGAAGTAGTTTGGAAAAGGAATTATATTCATCTTATGCTAGATTTAATTTTTGTCAAGTATTTATAGAGCATCTTACAACAGGCCTCCTTAATTGTCCTCACCATATTTTACCCTTTAATCCTTTTTTACATCCTATTTTCTTTCTGATGTACCACCACTCACCCACCCCAGTGACTTCCTCAACTCTCACTTTAAAACGATCAGTGCCTGCCCTGTCCCTAACTTATGCCACCTTGGTTTCTTACAGCACTCTAGATAATGGCTTAAGTGACTTGCTCCCTACCTAGATGCAGAACTCGAGGAGCAGAGAAACCCTATCTAGCTGAATCTTTAGCTCCTAATAGGGTACCTTAGGTGGAGGAGGGGCTTGATAAATGTTTGTTGAGTGAATGGAAGAGAGCTCAAGTCAACCAGCTAGTGTCCAGGAATTATGAATGTCTTGTGTAGGACACTGTAGCCACACATTGCCACTAAGTAATGACTATTTTCCAGTCAACCAGGAAAAGTGGACAGTGTGATATTTCAAAGACGTATTAAAGTGTCTGCATATACCTGATCATTAAAAGACATTACTCTGTACTTCAGTACACTTAAAGTGCTTTTTATTTACAAAAAAGTTTCTTTAATGTTGTTTGTTATATTGTGTTTACAATGAAACCATTATATAAGATTAAATACGTTAAAAGAAATCACCAAGGGGAAGAACAATAAAAAATAACAATAAGAATACTAAAATAATTTTTAAAATTTCAATTCTGCTCCGAGGTTCCTTAACCATTTTAAAAAACTAAAGTTTGGTTTATAGATTCAACCAATTTAAGCTGTTGTCCCATCCTCGAATCTAAATCTTATGCTAAAGTCCAACTCCAGGTTAAAAAGCAGACAAACAAATAATAAATTCACCTCTGGGTGTGGGTATAAGTTTTTTTCTTTACCTTTTACTAATTTTTTTATTGAGGTCACATTGGTTTATAACATTATATAAATTTCAGATGTATGTCATTGTATTTCAACTTCCATATAGACTGTATCCTGTTCACTACCAAAATTGTAGTTTCATCCGTCACAGTACAAATGTCCCACTTTATGCCTTTCACCTTCCCCATACTGCCTTCCCCTCTGGTAACCACCAGTCTGTTCTCTGTGTCTGTGTGTGTGTGTGTGTTTGTTTTCTTTTTAAGTCCTTTTTGACTCTGTTCTGTTAGAAGAGTAGCTTAGTTACCCTAGGCCTTGAGTTGTTTGTATCTCTTAGTCCAAGTTCTAGTTTTATAATGTTACTGGTTCAAATGGCATTCTTTTTGAGCTAATTGTGAGTTATCAATTTTGCTTCCTGTGCTAGGAACACCTGGCTGTTTATAGTCCTTATGGTATAATAACTGTGTAATGATTATTACTCACTTAATGTTTAACACTTAATGCTTTAACTATTAAGCAAGGTGAGGCTGTTGAAATTATATAAGGAATTTGAGTCAAATTTTACAGCCTATTCATGGTTTTGCATTTGGAGGTTGGTTTTATTTTTAAGTCAGCACAGATCTGTTGCTATGTGTACTCATTTTTCATTTTAAAAGTCCACAACTAACTCTAATGCATAATTAATGAGTATAGAGGCAAATAATTTTGGATACAGAGAAAACTGCAGTAGAAACGTGGAAACCTAAGTTCTAGTCCATTAACAGTTGTGTGACCTTGGGCAGGTCATTCAGCTTCTCTGAACTGTGTTTCTTCACCGGAAATGAGGGGCCTTCACTAATATGTTAAGTAAGGCCACAGATTTTTTTTCTCTGGTAGATAATGAGCCTCAAAGTAAAAAAGTTCAAAGCTGTAGTTTGGCAAAGCAACAAGTAATGAATATCATTGTCTGTATCCTATTTAAGTGTTTGAATGTACCTGTTTCTCTTAACCAACCCCAGTGACCACAATGACCATTGTCCTTAAAACTCCAGACATTTTAAAGGATACAGCCCTGGGTAGTCACAGCTGCTTTATCAGTCCAGAAATTTCCTGGGAGTGAGAGATAACAACAACTTGCCCTTTCTTGGCCCTCTTAGAGGGGGGTCATTGCAATGTCAGCTGGTCTCATAACTGGGCCTCTCCCTTGTACATGGTGTATTTCTAGCCCAAATTGTCTTAGCTGTAGTCACACATAGATGCAATTTTATATTCTGAATTTTTTTCCTTTTTGTATTGGTGTTTTCTCTGCATCATGGGGAAAGTCATTGAATCTAAAAGAGCCTGATGGAGTGATGTGTTACAGTATGTATATGCCACAAGCATGGTAGAAACATGGAAGTGGAGCTGACACTTACAATTATATAAAAACATCTGTTTAAAAGGCCCCTTAACCAGTCCCATTTTTTTCAATGGCAATATTGATTCAGGGTTGAGATATCATAAAGATCCAGAAATTGATGTTGAGATAGTAGTTGAGTAAAGCTGAAGATGACATTGAGACAAAAACAGAATAACATGTAGCTTAAAAGGAGAAAACTAAACCACCTGCTCCACTTTAAGGACCAACCTGCTGTGTAAAATTTGGAAAGGTCCGAGTGAGGGGTGCAGGTGCCTGAAACCTTGAGCAGTGGGTCCACATCCCAGGACTGGGTGTTTTGAAGATTCTAAAGTGGAGATTTAATGTGTAGGAATTGCAAGATGATCCTCCCAATAAGCCCTTTCTCTGGCTTTTTATTGGGGTAAATAATTTGTTTTAAGTCTTAAATTTAAAGCAGATAAGAGGGATCGGCCCTGTGGCCGAGTGGTTAAGTTCGCACGCTCCACTTCAGCCTCCCAGGGTTTCGCAGGTTCAGATCCTGGGCACAGACATGGCGCCGCTCATCAGGCCATGCTGAGGCGGCGTCCCACATGCCACAACTAGAAGGACCCATGACTAAAAGTATATACAACTATGTACTGGGGGGCTTTGGGGAGAAGAAGGAAAAATAAAATCTTGAAAACAGATATGAAAGACAGCATTCAAAGACACTATAGCATGGATGACGAGATTAGAAAATGGACCTCTGATGAAGAGTGAATGAGATTACCATCATTTTCCCTGGAGTAGAAAGCCCAGAGGTGTTTGTGGTTCTTCAGTGTATGAAGTGTCATGCTAGGGAAGAAGTCTGACCCATTTGTATCTACTGAGGATAGAGCAGGAACAAAGAAGTTTTATGTTCTTTATTAAAAAGAACTTGCTACTCAGGAGTGGTGGATTCCCAGAGACACTGTGGTCATTCTTCACTAGAGGTCATAGGTAAATTTTTAAAATTATTTTGAAATAAGTTCACCCTTACAGAAAAGTTGCAAGTAGAGGACAAAGACCTGTAACATTACCCTCACCCACATTCCTCAACTGTTAACATTTTATTGTATTGTATTTTTCTCTTTCTGTCTACCTTTCTATCTAAAATTATTAGTCTTTTCTGAACCATTTGAGAACTACAGATATGATGCCCCATCACTCCTAAAAACTCCAGTGTGTAGCTCCAAAAAACAAGGATGCTCCCTACATGATCACCATGGAACCCTCCCAGTCAGGAAATCAGCGTTGATATACCAGTCCACAGACGCCAGTCAAATTTCACCAACTGTCCTAGCACTGCGTTTTTTGTTTTCTGGTCCAGGATTCCATCTGTGAACCTACGTTGCCAGTCTCTCCCAGCTCGAGCTATTCCTCAGTCTTTCCCTGTCTGTTACATTCCTGACAGTTTCAGAGTACAACTTTCGTTCCAGAGAGTGATCCTCAAGCTGGGTCCATCTGATGTTTCTTCATGACGAGACTCCAGTCGTGCTTTCTTGGCAGAAATTCCACAGTAGTGAAGTATGACATCAGAGGCACAAGATCATAAATGCTTTTAAGGGCCTTTCTTTCTCGTAATTTAGTGACGAATTGCTCACTCTGTCTAGACCTTCATTCTTCATGAACTAAGTAACCTGTTGATCACTGAACCTTAGAAGGGAGAAAAGTGCCTAATAAAAATTTCTAAGGTGGAAGCAGTGATACCGTATTTCTTTCACTTTTCTTCTAAGTTCAGTCATTAATTATTAATGAGAAAGTAAAGATCTGTGTGAAGCTATTAGATTACAAATTTACATTCCTATAATTTTTTTCTCTTTTAATTATTTTTCCCTCTTTAACATAGGCATATGTCAACTAAGGAAGAGATTATTCCCTAAGCAAAGGTTTGGTGTTTGGGTTTTGCACCTCATTTTCCCATTAAAAGAATTTTGATTAAATGGTGGTTTCCATTCTAGGTTATGCTAAGCAAAGAAATTCACTTAACATATAATTTATCTAACAGAGTAACTTTTGGGCTTTTTTTTCTCTGAAGGAAACAGCAACTAATAATTAAGAGCTCACAAATGGAATATGGGCTCAGGCCCTGTCCCTCAGGAGGCCAACCTGAGCTCACCTTCTGTTGGACTCTTGTCTTTGATTCACAGTCTTTTTTTGTTTGTTTTTTTAGCATTTTTTTCTCAGACATTATGTGACTTCTCTTTCGGCCTTTGGTTAATGTTGACTTAGACGCGCATTTTGGCTTCACGTAGCTGGGATGGAAGCTGGTACTTGGGTGGTGGTTGAGCGGAGCCCTCTGTGCGTAAACCGCCCAAGGGCACTTTTGGGGACTGGGATGGTTTCCCACTCAGATGGCTAGCCCCTTGGTTTTGGCTGCTGCCACCTCCCATGCTGCCTAGTTTCCTCTACCTCTCGCCCAGGCTGGGTGTGCAGGGTAGGCTGTGTCCTCTAGCTGACTGCCAGCCCTCACCTGTCATCACAGGCTAAGTCTTTCCTGGTAGTAGCTCCAGGGAATAGCAGTCAGGGACAAATCATGGCAATATTACAAAAGTTATAAAAAGAAATTCCCGCAAATTTGAAGTAGTGGTGTTAGGGGATCTAGTCTTCATTAAATATGAGTGAGGGCAGATCTGCTTTTCAGAGACCTCTTCCTGTCTAAGCCACTTGGCTCTGCCCAGGCTCGTCTGGTTGGGAGCAGAGCAGAGCAAGCCATCAGTCTTCAATCCAAGGTGGATTTGGGTAGGCATTCTGTCCAGACCTGGTGGAATGCCCATTGCTCAGATGTCGCTATCTCAGAGAAGTCTGACCATATTGTATTTTACATATTTACCTTATTTATTGTCTGTCCCTCCCTCCTAGAATGTCAGCTTCCTGGGGGCAGGGGCCTTGGTTGTCTGTACAGTGTATTAGTCTCCAGGCCTAGAACTGGGCCTGGCTCCTCATGGCACTCAAGAAATACTTGCTGAGTGAATGAACCTGCTCCCCAGCCGTTTCTTACTGCATTTCCCTGTTTACTTTGAGAATCTTGTTTTTGCTTCATTTCAATGTCCTTTCTGCTTTTTAGACTTCCATGGTGACTGCTAAGTATTTTTGTGTTTTGAGTTTCAAGTGCAGCTGGCATTTTCTGCTTCTTACAGAGGCCAGAGAAGTATTCTCACAAAGGTGTGATTTCAAAGGAGATCCTATTCTAAATCCTACTGCCTATCACTTAGTGTGAGTATTCTTAAAATATTTTCTTTCTGTCTTATAGTGAAAAGAAGAGATTGGACCTGGAAAAGAAACTTTATGAATATAACCAATCTGATATATGCAGGTAAGATATGACAGTGGTAACGGTTTTTAAACCAATTTGCATAGGTTAATCAATAAAAATTTAACCCTAGAGCTGGCCTGGTGGCATAGAGGTTAAGTTTGCACCTTCAGCTTAGGCAGCCCAGGGTTCTCCAGTTTGGATCCTGGGTGTGGACCTACACACTGCTTATCAAGTTATGCTGTGGCAGGCATCCCACATATGAAATAGAGGAAGATGGGCACAGATGTTAGCTCAGGGCCAGTCTTCCTTAGCAAAAAGAGGAGGATTGGCAGTGGATGTTAGCTCAGGGCTAATCATCTTCTTCAAAAAAATGTAACCCTAATATATGTTACAAATACCATAGTTATGGTACTTTTACCATTCTCTTATTTCTAAGGTGTAGTAGTTTCTAGTAAACATTGCAGTTTAATAGAATCACTATGAAATGTAAGAATAAATTTGGTTAAAATTAGTATAAGATAAAAATTATTTCAGGAATCTGTTTTGCTTAAATATATTAAGAATAAGATATATTATAGTCTTTCTTATCTTTTTGGTCACAATTTAAACACCTTGAGCCTGTGTAATGATTAAGGCATAATTACTATAGCTGACCTTTCAACAAACTGTGGTGGGCAGGGTTACATGATGTCTCATTTGTTCATGGATATATGCTAATGACTGTTAAAATTATTGTGAGCAGTGGCTAATATACATGTTATTCTGTTTAGGTTATTTACTTTAATATTAAGAGCAAACTTTTAATATTTTTAATGATATTTTGTAGAAACTGAACTTCACCTTTAAGTATGGTGTTACCTCCCATATTATTCATATGAAAAATTTCTGATTATGATAGCATTTAGTCTGTGACTTATCTATATCATAATATGAGCGAGAAGGGAAAACATCTCATACGAAAGAGAGAGAAGCCAAGAATACTTTAAAACCAAATCACCCATCTATTCCATTTATTTCCTCATCTTCAAAAGTATTCTTTGGTTTTAAGATTGCGTGTACTTCCAAAGGTACCAGTCCGGGTAGACAGCCGTATGTCTCTAGTAGCTCTAGAAGAGACAAGAAGAGCCGATGAGAGGGTGAAAGAAGTAGCAGTGTTGTAGGTGCCCTGGCCTCAGACGTGGGCCCCAGTCTGAAAGGGTCCATGGCAGCTGCCATTTTTCAAGCCCGTGGCTAAAGGGGCAGAAGACAGGGTGTAGACTTTTCCTGCACCCTATTCTTGGCGGCTTCCTGGCTTATTGGTGGTTGGGAAGGCAGTGAAGTGAGAGAAGACTGGGAACCTTTACTAAGCCATCAGTGCCTGCATGTTGCTGAATTTGTTTCCCTCCCTCAGCCTCTTGTTTCCTGGAAGAGAGAAGGTATGATTTGCCAAAAATATGCTTTCTTTTTTTGCCTGTAGGGTAAACTGTCCAAACTGTCTAACATGGCTGCCTCAATCTGGTTCCTCCCAGAAGGCAGAGTGTGGGAGGAGGGTCTGTGTGTAGGTGGCAGTTTATTTTAGGAAGTGGTCAGTAAAACTGGAGAGGAGGGCTTGGCAGAATGAAGTAGGAACTGATCACTGCGGTGGGCACCTGGGGCTCCGTCCCTCCAGGTCTTCAGAGGAGCCATGTAGACTGTCCTTCTGCTCCCCACCAGTGTCTGCTGAAGGCAAGGGAGAGGGGGGCTGTTTACCTACTGGTTGCTGACTCCTGTTGGTCAGCGCTGTCCCAGGAGGTGCTAACTCCTTCTCACTTCCAGGCTTTCCATGCTGCAGCCCTGGGAAGGCGGGATTCCTGGTAGAGCTGAGGCAGGTGCTACCAGGTGACACTCCATACAGCAGGTTGCTGCAGCCATGGCTGGTAGAGGAAAAGGTGGGCCAGGAGGATGTGAGCAGGGCATGAGAGGTGTCTGGTACAGGGGCTTACCAGACCCTCCATTATCTGCCCCTGTTTAATTTTCATCATCACCATCTCTTGCCAGCCTCCCCCTAAATTCTTTCATGGACTGAAACTTCAGTTTCTGAAGCACGACCAGATCTTTTGTAGTACAGTGTAAGCAGGCTGTTTGGTTCAGTCCGAGTCCCCACCAGCTCTTTCTTACCCATGGGATGATTACTTCAACTTTCTGTGCCTCCATTTCTTCATCTGTCAAATGGGGATAACGATAGTTATGAGAACTTAATGAGTTAATACATATGCAACCTTAAAGCAGTGTCTGACCCAGAGTAAGAGTCACTAATTTATTTTTCATTACTATTTATGTCAATATCACTGTTATTCTTATTTATTGCCTTTGAGCTTTCCAACATGCTGTTTCCCCTGTCTGAATGCTTTCCCCTCATTTTTTACTCTTACTCTCCCCAATTTTACATTAACTCTTACCCACCCTTCAGGTCTCAGCTGAAAAATGATTTCCCCTAGGAAACCCTCCCTGACCCTTCCACTAGGTCAGGGGGCCCAGTCACTCAGGGTCCCTTGCAGTTGCCCTCATAGCATCCATCACACTGTATTGTACCTACCTGATTGTTTTCCCTATGGACCGTAGCTGAGAGGCTTTTGTATTCAGAGCCCTGAATGTATGAATGATTGCATGGATGGATGGATGACTTGCATATGTGGTCAGCTTTGAAGGTTAATGTGGGGGCAGGAATGAAACTAGAATTTGGATGGAGAAGGCATGGTTACTGTTGTCGATACTCCAGATGGGCACTAGCCACCAGTGGCAGCTTTACTCTGTGCCTGCAAGTGAAAGACAGTAAGTACATTACATTCTTCCTCCATTACTGTCACTTCTGTCAAAAACGTTAGACATGGGCAGCAGTAAAACCAGTCTCAAGTGTTTTGTTCAGAAGAAAAGATAGGGACAGCCAACCAAGATTAAAGCACAATATTAGCATGGTAAGGAATTTCTTAAAATTTATTGTCTCAGGGTTGGTTAATTTTGGACATCTCCAGTATCTTTGCAAATCTGTGTTTTGAGGATGAATATTTTTGGGGTATTTAACATGTTCTTGCTTGCTAAAAGAATGTTGTATAATTTTTTGAGCCAACAATAGAAATGCTGCATAGCAGGTACTCTTTTGTAATTTGAATACTTGTGAAAAAGAAAGAGCTAGAATTAGCAGTGTTGGTTCTATGAGAAGAATGGGCTGCACAACTTGAGCTATCCAGCATTATGCATTGGATGAGAATCTCTAAAGGTTTTTTCACAATTTGAGTAGAGTTACAGTCCATATATTATTATAAAATATTTTAATAATATAGTATGTTGTAATTTCTGAGAAAAGTTTTTACATTATCTAAATGAGAGCTTCTTTGGTATTTTAAATTTAAAATTTTCTTAATGTTTATGGATTGTGGTTTATAGTTTGATTCTATTTCCATGTGAGCAGATAGTTTTGAAATTGTCTGTCCTATAAAGGAATGCTCATGGGTATTCATCTGAACATGGCCACATAGACACTGCTGTTGAAATCACATTTAATTTTGAGAAAGAAATCCACATAAATCTTTACTGTGTGAATGTTATAATATGGTCTTATATACATTTCTCAGGAGAGTTATGCCTAGATGTGAGACCTCAGTGATGTTGCATTAATTTCCTCTCTCTCAGAATGCACATACATTCTGTCCTTTAGGTTTCAATGTTTGGGTAAAATATCTTAGAATATATTGTCTCCTTAACAATTTTATTAAAGAAAATTCTCCTCCTTAGGTTTGTCAGAAGTCCTAACTCCATTGCTTAAGTATCTGCTTTTATTTTTCTAGAGTTAAGCTGAAGTATGTAAAACTAAAGAAATACCTGAAGGAAATATGTGAATCAGAAAAGAAGGCTCACACTCGAAACCAGGAATATTTAAAGCAGTTGGAACGTGTTCAAACTCGTGTTGGACACTTTGCCACAAATACAGAGAAGCTTCAAGGACTGAAGGTGACAGCTCGTTTTGTACTATTTTTTAATCCTGTTTTGCTAAAATTGGAAACTATGAGCAGTAAGTTTCAGATCAGTGGCAGTCGTTAATGTTTGTTCCCTCTAGAAACTTCTTCCTTCTTTAAAAGGTTCTTTTTCTGTGGACTGGGCTCCTCTGTTCCGGTCCCTCGGTGCACTGGGAGAAGCCTGAGGGGCTAGCACGAGGAGTTCGCCTTCCTGCTCCTCGGTTGTGCGACACAGAGCAGCTGCTCTCATGGCCCTCTTGATCCTGCCATTCCCTGTCCTTTGAGATGCTTGGCAACCTTCTGCTCTACAAATTATGCCACGTGTGGAGGGCTAAGCTTTTCTTCTCACAATTTGCACAGGTCAGGGGTCGTTGCCCAAGTTAACCCAGCCGAATACTGGTCACAGGAGGAGTTGGCTTCAATCCTTCCCATTCTTTTTTTTCTCCCCCTTAAGCAGTTTTTCTCCAGCTATTTATTATAAAAATTTCAAATACACAGAAAAATTTAAAGAATTTTTATAATGAACATTCATGCTGTGGTCTGAATGTTTGTGTCCCCCTGAGATTCATATGTTGAAATCTTAACCCCTAAAGATGAAAGTAGGTGGGGTCTTTAGGAGGTGCTTAAGTCATGAGGGCGGAACTCTTATGAATGGGATAAGTGCCTACAAAAGAGGCTCTAGAGAGATCTTTAGCCCCTTCCACCATATGAGGACACGGCAAGAAGGTGCTGGCTCTGAACCAGGAAGAGAGTCCTACCCAGAAGGTGACCACGCTGGTGCCTTGGTCTTGGGCTTCCAGCCTCCAGCTCTGTGAGCAATACATTTCTGTTGTTTATAAGCCACCCGGTCAGTGGTGTTTTGTTACACAGCCTGAATGGACTAAGACAACTCATATACTCCCTACCTAGACGCAATAGTTGTAAATATCTTGCTATATTTCCTTTGTGTGTGTGTGTATATTTTTTTTCCTGAGTCGTTGACTGTGTCCTGCAGACACTGTGATGCTTCTCCCTTAAATACTTGTCTGTACCTCCTAATAAATAACAAGGAGAGTCTCCTATGTAATCATTACCATTATCAAACCTAAGAGAATTAATAATGATTCCATAATATCACTTAATACCTATCCAATATTTAAATTTCCCCAGTTCCCCCCAAAAGTCCCTTTATTTTTCCAGACCTGGAGCCAACTAGAGTTCACGTATTACATTTGGTTATTGTGTCTTTTTTAGTCTCTTGATCTAATTTAGTCTCCCACTGCTCTTCCTATTTTTTTAAAAAAAAACCCACATTGGCTTTTTTACTAAGGCCGGCCAGTTAGTTGTTTGTAGAATGACTCACATTCTGTATTTGACTGGTTATTTCTTTGAGGACTCATTTAACTTGTCTAGCATTCCCTATGTTTCCTGTAAACTGGAAATTTGGTCTAGACCAGCACTGCCCAACAGAACTTTCTGTGGTGATGGAAGTATTCTCTGTCTATACTAATGCTGTCTAATATAGTAGCCACTAGGCGTACATGGCTGTTGAGCACTTAAAATGTGGCTGAATTTGTAACTGAATTTTCAGTTTTGTTTATTTTAATGAATTAAATGTAAATAATCACAGCTGAGGTTGTTTGCTTCTCAGTGCTTCCCATCAGGAGGCTTATGATGTCACGATGTCAGGTGATTCTACCTGAGTGAGGCTGAGTTTGATGCCTTGGTTAAGATGGTAGTCTTTAGATCTGTCTATTGTAAGGTACCTTTTTTCCCTTTGTCAATTAGCCAATAGTCTATGGGGTGATGGTTTGGCATCTTGGGAATATCTTGTTCCTCAACAGCCTTTTCCCTAGTGGTCTGAGGATCCATTGACGATTCCTGCATCAGTTATAGTGGAGGTTGTAAAATCGTGATTATCTAATTTTATCTTATTGTCTACAGTAGCTGGCATTCTTCTGTAAAAAAGAGCTTTCTTTCCTTTATCTTCCTTCTCTTTCTCTCCCTCTCTTTCCCTTTTTAAATATCACCATGGACTTGTGAATTTTTATTTAGTCAGTATATTATCAATTACTATAATTATTCTTTTTGCTCATATTTTCCCAAATTTGGGTGCTGAGAGTCTCTTCCGATTGGTTCCTGTGTCTTTTTGACATGACTCTCTTAGTTCAGAGCTTTCTTTGCTTTTGGGCACAAGATGTTTCAGGTTTACCTTATACTTCCCTGCCTCAGACCTGGGACTGGCCTCTTATCCAAGCAGCTGTGGTTCCTTTTGGTGGAGAAGGTGTTTAGAAACCAGGATCTGGAGGTTCGATGTGCTCCCGCAGCAGCAGGTTTTAGCCACAGTACTCCAGGTCTTTTCCTCTTAGTGTTGCAGTAGAATGCATAAAGTTGAAAAAGCAATGATCATTATCAACATCAAAAACCTCTTGTCTTTTCAAAGATTTCACAGAGAAAATAAAAGTGGTGCATGAAGCAGGGAATAAAGGAGATAGAAATTTTCCTCTTATTTTCATGTTGATTTACTTGTTATAAACAAATACGAGGGAGGAATTTAAAGGGAAGAATCATCCTTTGTAAATATTTTTATATTGAAAGCATTTGTTGCATATAGAATGTGTAAAAAAGTAAATAAACTTATATGAGTATACTCATACTTATATGAGTAGTGAGCTACTAAAGGATGTGAGCGTAGGGGACCATTTTAACGAAAAGAATGATAAACTATATAAGAATGTGTAAACCTTTATTCAAAAACATGGTTCAAAAATTACATAGATGTTTCTTTTTGAATTTTGGATAAGGAATGCCTTCAAAAAAATGTGACGGCATAAAAGAACAGATCATGTAGCTGCAGGAGGGAGAGATGAGTTCCGTGGAGAACTGTGCTTTGGCAGTTACGCCGAGTTAAGATGCTTTATGTGTGCCCACGAAACTAGCGAGCTCAGGATCCCCAGCCAGTGCCACCACTTACCTCAGCAAGCTGTGCAGTAAGTGGAGTCTCCGAGTGGGGGATGTTTGTCTCTGGTGTCTTCTCATTTCTTTCTGCCTCTTCCTTTGGTGCTGGTGTCCAGTGGTGGCCTGAAGTATGCTAGAAGCACTTTTCTCCTCTTAATCCTGCCCCACTCAGGAAATCAGATCTTTCTCTCCTTTGCTGACTGACCTCGTGTAAGTCCTAGGAGAAAGGTGTTCTGATTGAGCATGTTCATGGTGTATTGCCCACAGCCCCCAAATGCCAAGGTATTTCCCCTTGCAAAGAATATTGTTAATGTGAATGAACTTCTAATTGGTAGAATTCCGGAAAGTGAAACAGTGGGGGAGAAGTGGGGATTTTCTACAAATTATATTAAGTGAATTTCTTCCTCCTTGTAAGACTGGCCTGCTTAATTATATAATGTTAAAATCTTTTAAAAAGAGCTAAAAGCTTAGAAAAACTTTTCAACTGATTTTATGAATTATGCTACTTTATTTGGGGGCCTATTAATAATTTTCAGGGCTTTGTAAGGAAATTGATATGTCATGTAGTTTTGAAATTACAGTGTTGTGGCTATATTGCTACTTGTCAGATGGCCAAAGAGGCTGAAGAATCTCAGTTGAAGAATATAAATATTACTGTTATTAGTTCTGTGAAGATTGTGTCCTTCTCTCTTTCTGCCCTGCATTAGCAGCTTTGTGGAAGGCTCCACTTGGCCCTTAGAGCAGTTTTCCTTGGGTGTCCTTTGTCCTTGTCTCAGGTTGAGTTCTCCCTGAAGCTGACCCTGAGACAAGGTTCGTATGTAAGTCGTTTATTTGGGAAGTACAAGGCAAGTCAATAGGCCAGTGGGGAGGTGAGACAGGGAGGGGCAGGTGGCTGGAAAGGGTGTTTTATTAAGCTGACTGCCACAGTCAGCGCCTGGAGCTTAATCCCACAGGGAAATTCTGGTAAGTGCTTCAGGGTGTTTTGGATATGCATACACTGGCTTCTGAGCATCATTGATTGAGGACTGATGGAGGAGGGGTGCAGGTAGTGGGGAATTAACCATGTGCTCCTGTGAGCAGAACAGCCTTGCCAGGTTCTGAGGAACCTTAGGCACAGGGCCAGAGATACTGGAACTTAGGAGCACCCAGAAAGATCCCAGGGACACGTGTGGTGTATTGCTGGCATCTGCTTTAGCTTTCCACATTCAGGTGACAGGCATGGGGCTGGCATGTGAGGGCATTCAGGGAGGGTCCGCAGGCAGAGTGAGAGTCATCATCTGGTTATATCTCTCATCGGCCTGAAGTGCTTGAGTGCTCACCCTTTTCAGGACAAAGCCCAGAAGCTGGTCTCTGCCTTCAAAGCACCCTAAAGCTTCAATCTTATGACCTCCCACCCCAGTGACCACACACTCACACGTTTTCGCTCCCTCACACACAAATACACAGACGTGCACATTTTCTCTCCCCAACCTGTCCCCTTCCACCTTCTCCCTCTACCCCACCTCATCCTTCGATCTCTCCCTGACTTCCCTCGTCTTTTCTCCCTCTCTCCTATGCCAAAATTGTCCCACCCCTGTCTCCTCCATGTCTTCCCCTTTATCTGTTTCACCCCCAGGTCTTCCCACTGTCCCTCTACATCTTTATCTCTCATCCGTGTGCTCTCGCACTCTCTCACACACACAGACTCTCACTCATTCACATGCACCACACAATTTTAAATTTGTTGAACAATTTGTATCTCCTTGAAAGCACTACATTATCTCCTATCTCCTTCAACTAGAAGGCCTCTCTTCCTCTCTCTTGCCTTAGATCTGTGTCATAATGATCTTAGTAAGCACTTCCTTCATAGTATTATAATTGTTTACGTGTCTGTTTTCCCACTGACTGTGAGCTCCTTGTCTTAATATTTCAATGCTCTCAGCATCTGACCCAGAATGTGACACATAGTAAGCACTCGGTGAGCTCTGATACCCCCCCATCCTTGACTGTAAGCACTCAGTGAGCACTGAGACCCCTCCCGTTGTTGACTGTAGGCACTCAGTGAGCACTGAGACCCTCCATCCTTGATTGTAAGCACTCAGTGAGCACTGAGACCCCCCCATCCTTGACTGTAAGCACTCAGTGAGCACTGAGTCTCCCATCCTTGACTGGAAGCCCTCAGTGAGCACTGAGACCCCCATCCTTGACTGGAAGCCCTCAGTGAGCACTGAGACACGCCCATCCTTGACTGTAGGCACTGTGAGCACTGAGACCCTCCATCCTTGGCTGTGAGCTCTCAGTGAGCACTGAGACACCCCCCCCATCCTTGACTGTAGGCACTCAGTGAACAGAGTCCCTCCATCCTTGACCATAAGGACTCAGTGAGCACTGAGACCCACATCCTTCCCTGTAAGCACTCAGTGAGCATTGAGTCCCCCGTCCTTGACTGTAAGCACTCAGTGAGCACTGAGACCCACATCCTTCCTTGTAAGCACTCAGTGAACATTGAGTCCCCCATCCTTGATTGTAAGCACTCAGTGAGCATTAACAGCCCCCATCCTTGACTGTAAGCATTAAGTGAGCACTGAGACTCCCCCTTGACTGAAACTTAATTCTCCATGTGTTTTGTCATTTTCTTCTATGGACCATCAGCAACTATGTGGGAACTAATGTGGTATTGATTATGGCCTGTGTTATACCTTCTAGGAGCATTTGTGTTTAATAGCAGAGGCATTCTGAAGATATAATGTCAATATTTAAAGTATGATTCTTGTTAAAAATTCACTCATTAGGTCATATGTCCCAATAGGGGATGAAATTTGAGGAGAACAAATCTTTTGAGCTCTCACTGGACACCTTACTGAGCATTGTGACAGCCACTGTGGGCAGGGTATGACCTTTAGGCTCCTTGAGGACAAAGTCTGTAGCAAATCCCATTTTTTATCAACCTGAGTATCTTGCCTATTAATATATTTTAGTTGAATAAATAAATGTTCTTCCATATCTTTTGGTAAAGTTTTAGCATCTAAGAGGAATCCCATATACTAGAAAAAATAGAAGAGAAAACAAAAGACTATAAATCTTAGTCCCATCTCTCATATTCACCAAAGGGTCAAATCAGTCAGTTTATGTGACTCTCTGTGCCGTTATTCAACTCTACCATGAGGAGGCCAGGCCAGCCAATCTTTAATTCTATTTACTTTTATAATTGAGAATTACTGTACAATCCCAAAAACCAATGAAAAAAGAAAGCCTGGGGATGGGGGAAAGTAGTGGTGGCGCTTTTAGGTAAGCGGTAATGTGATGAGGGGAAATTGAAGGAATGTTAGTGAGGATATAGAAGAAAAGAAGAAAGCATAATGGAAAATGGGACAAACTGTGAGCATGGAGAGAGATGCTAGAGTCCTGAAAGACCTACCAGAACCGCCGTCTCCTCTTCCCGGGGCCCCAGATCATTATCAACAGACTCCATTAATTGAGCTGAGATAAATTGCTTGTGCCGAGTAAGGAAGTGAGTGGGAAGGTCCTCCTAAGCTTAGGTGGGCATCGAGCCCAGTTCTGTAAGGTGATACAGTAACGGACAGAACAAGTTACCTGATGGGTTAATTCAGTGCTCTTGGGTTTGTTAAAACAGATTTCCCTAGGGGAGTTGGGGGATGAGGGGATTATCCTTAGAGAGGCTCTGGACAGGCAGATACTGCTGGGGCAGGAGTGATTTGGCCCCTGAAGCAGCATATCTGACTGTGAGGAATCTAGGCCACATTGCAAGAAGAGGACAGGGACCTGAGTCTGCACCAGAGAGAAAGGAGGCAATGCAAGCCCCAATGTGTTGTGGAAATAGAAGAAACACGTGAGACCTGATCAGAGAAGAAACTGGGAATAAAACATGAAAGACTGATGGTTGGAGAAATAGATGCAGTTAAGGACCCATGCTCTGCTGTTTTGTCAGACTTGTTTAGCTGGGAAAGTATTGGAAAGAGTCATCTATTCAGTGTTTTCTAAACTTTAAAAAAAAAAAAACACTTTTAAACACAGTAGAATGCTTTGTTTAAATGCAGGTAGAAGAGGAAGTGGAACTCGGGGGTCTGACGGCCCCAGCAGAGCACGGTTGAACCGCTGATCTCCAGTGTTCAGGAGGTGGATTTGATGGATAATAACCAAGTATCATATGTATAAATAAAAAAAGAGAGCAAAGCAGTTTTACATGGAAATCCATGGTCCTAGCTGATGCAGAGTAACGTTTGTATCACTTATCAATTTATCATACTAACTTTTTGATTTCAAATACATCGTACAGTTTTTATTTGCATCCTTAATTTAGAAGAGTATGTACAGTTCAGTAAATTTTTCAGATGCTGTGAGAACAATCTAAATTGGACTGGGTTTTTTTTGCTTTTTTTTGGCTTTTTCTCCCCAAATCCCCCTGGTACCTAGTTGTATATTCTAGTTGGGGGTCCTTCTAGTTGAGGCATGTGGGACGCTGCCTCAACGTGGCCTGACGAGCGATGCCATGTCCGTGCCCAGGATTCGAACCATAGAAACCCCAGGCCGCCTAAGCGGAATGCGCAGACTTAACCACTCGGCCACAGGGCCGGCCCCTAAATTGGACTCTTGAAGATACTTTCCTTTCTCTTCTTTATGAAGCCGTCATGCAGTTATCACTTTTTCTTGGGCAAAATGAATTGAATAATACTCTCATGTATCCGTGACAAAGTGCTCTATCTCTGGAAGGTATGGCTCTGAAATGATGTTGTAATGAGAAAGTCAGGTTCAATGCCCGTTGCATGTTTATAACTGATCTCAAAGAACATAAGAAAACAGTTGTAGCCACAGGAATAAAGAATTTTTATTTAACCTCTAATTTTTTAGTAAACTTCTGTTTATTTTGTAACCCCCCCCCCCCCCAATCTCTTTTTAAAGATACTTTCCCTTGGAATCTGTGAAATACACCTGTTTAAAGCTCTTGGGGTTAAAAATTAAGTATCTCTTGAGTTCAAAGAAGTAGATATGGGGCAGAGAGATGTAAACTGTATTTTTTAATTGCCTTATGTCTTTATTATTGGTTTATGTTATCATTTGTACTGGCCTTATAACACTTTTTTTTAACTAGGTATCTTTTTAGAACATTACTGCCATCTGTCATATTGATAGCATTCTGACAGAGGAAAAAAATCCCCGCTTAACTGTTATTTAAAATGGGGCAGCATGTAATACCTTTTAAGATACTTTGAGGAAAACAAGTCAATTTTTGTTATTATTGTCTGTTCATTTTTTGTGTGTCAAAACAAACTCGGGCCTTTTTTATGTTCAAACTGAGAACTAAGGAAACAGTTTTCTAACTTGATTATCTCACAGGTGTGTTTCTAATTGCAGTGCATCACTGCCTAATTTAGAAAATATCCTGATACTTTTCTGTGATGGACCACAATCAGTGACTTTTTAAGGCTTTAATTACTAACATACTGAATCAAAGTGCTTATTATGCCTTGCTTTTAAAAATAAGACATTTTACGATGGAATCACTTTCATCAATTATAGTGTGACAATGATGCAGACATCTTTGTCTAGTTATTAGTGCCAGGGCAAACTTGATTCCCATGGTACTGATCATTGATGGCTACAGTGTATTTCTATTCATAGAAAATGGAATTCATTTCATGTTGATGATCTAGCAAGTAATATACTCTATTGCTGTTACTAGTAGGATCATGATATTATGTAAATATCACAGAGATAAGAAGTCAGTAGGATTGATTTCTTTTCCTTTGTTTAGGACAAAACTTTTCTGAGAAAACACTATCTAATGTGTTACCTTCCTAATAAAGTAACTGGATTTTCATGATAGCTTAATATATCAAGGTTTTATTCCCTCAATTGATGAGAGAGTAAGTAAAAATCTATCAGATCTTATTTTGTTTAAAAATATATAACATTTTATAAAATGCAGCTTTTGATGTGTATTTGTGAAATTGTATATTTTTTAAAGATAAGTTGACTTTCTCAGCAGCATCAGCTTTGAATTTCTACTTCAATGTTCCTTTTATGTTGTAAGGACTGAAAAACATGGACAATGTTAGTTGTAATAATATCCACCACAAATCAAACTTTGTTTATATTTAGATAGAATATGAGACTCAAATTAAGAAGATGCAGCTACTTTCAAAAGATAGCCTGGGAATAACAGATGAACTGAAAGATGAAGATAGAGAAAAGGTAATAAATTAAAATGCTAAACTTTGTGTTAACAGACGATTTCTGGAGTGTTCATCTTTTAAGATATTGTTTAAAATAAAATCATCTTATTACAAAGATCTTTTTCATTAAACTTTAAGTGATTATTTAAAGACTTTTGCTTATAGAGTATTGCTTTAATGTCTAATTCAATTAAATTTGCTGAAAGGCAGTCACTGTGGGTTTAAAAGAGAGAGATTCCAAAGAAAACCTCAGTGTTATTAGTAGGTGAAATTGTGTTTTTCTACATAATGCTTTGGAGCTGCTTTTTTCTTAGTTCAGATATGTTTTAAATGAAAAGTAAACAAAATGTGGCATTTTGCTTCTTTGTGTATTTAATTTTGTACATTTTAACCCTTTCACAGAGAAAGTGGGAAGAAAAGATTGCATATCTAAGCACAGACAAAAAGCCCGGCAAGGAATCCTTCAATAAACTCTGCTGTGGCTCTGCTGTGGTGCATGCTTCTAATCCTCCCGCTATCTCCATATAAATGATTCTGTTCAAGACCATAGATGTTTTCTTCCCTAAAAGCAGTAAAGCTCTTTTAGATGAAATGTCTAAAAACATCTTGTAATAACTTGGAGCATGCTGGCAAGAGTAGTCACTTGTGACTATGTGTGAAACCCCCTCAGCCAGTCGATATTGTAATAAGCAAAAATGGTCGCATCACTCCATTATTCAGGAAAGCCAACAGCATGCTCGTTCCTTAGGCTGCAGCCTTCATTAAGAAAAGCTTACTGGGCTGAAAGCTGGAAACAGATGATAACGGGATATGATTTTCATATTTAATGCTTTCCTTGGAAGAGTATGTGTGCTACAGATTGATAGAAGAATCAACTGCTACTTTACTAAAAGACTTTCAGGTTTGCCCTATAGCTACCGATGGAATCATTCAGCCAAGAAATTAACTTTTTCTCCTTTTACCTGCTTTATATATCTGCTAAGCAGGCTGCCTGGCTGCCAGTAAATGTTATTATGCAGTTAACTGTTTGGTATTTAAGACTCTTATCAGAAAAGAAACAGAGGCCACACTATTTTGTTTTTATAGTAGGAGGAAGGTTTTAGTTTTCCTTTTTTCCGTGCATTAGCAGGCATTAATCTGAGTTTATAGGAAGTTTTAGTTTTTCTTCCCAAAGATTAAAAAGTTTAAAAACCTAGAATTTAGAGCATTCTTTAAACTGTAAGATACAAAACACCAAGCCCCAGCACCCCTGACCTGTATAAAAAGGCCTTTAATGATAAATGATTTCTGTGCCATTAGATGTACGCCGGATGTGGTATGATGTGATAGACTTCTAAATCATTCAGACAGTTTTTCTGTTTGGCATTTGTTCATGAAATAGTTGACATGTTTTTAATCTATAAACTGGTTTGTTCTTTCTGTGCCCTTCCTGATAGACACATTCTTAGTACGGCAGTGTCAATGGTACTTAAGTAAAATGGGAGATTTTTTTTTCTGTTTGCACTCCTGATTCCTTACCTTACATAAAGTTATGTCTCCTTTTTAGTTATATTTAAAGTTAGGACAAGACACATATAGCTGACAACCTCTTAAAAATGTCACATGTAATAATTAGAAGTGTTTCCTTTATACTGAAAAGTGTCATCTCCTTAAAAGCTTTGACTATTGGCTGTCTATAAGAATCAATTAGGCAACATTTTGAGAATATTATATCTTGCCTTTTTCAATTTCCCATGGATGTTCCATCAATTTGAAGGTAAATACTTTTCGGTAAAATCATGTCTTAGTTCATCCTTATTACATACTAATTCCAGAACAATTCCTATCATAGTGTTACGTTTTATTTTTCGGTGGAAGTCTGTGATCCTCTTCTTTGGGCAGTCATACGAATTAGTCTCTGTGCGCAGAGACGTTGGTCTCCAGGGACTGGCCTGAAGCACAGTACAGTCTCACTGGTTGAAGTCAGTAATAGATGTTGAGCAAGTGTTCTGTCTGAGACGCCACAAAAGCCTCCCCCGTGAATTCCACAACGCTTGCTCCCCAGGTGCTTCCCACAAGGTGATGTTCTTTCTAAGGCACCGGATAGTATGTGATAAGTGCCGGTTACATGGGGCGGGCATGAGGTACATGGAGAAAGAAGGTGTGCTTCCTCTGAAATGAGAACCTAAGGCTTTGTGGAGGAGGTGGTGTTTGAGGTGGTGTGAAGGATGGGTAGGGGATCAGTCAGTGGGGATGTGATAGGCATTCTAGGATTATGAGTAGACATCTAGGGAGATGTTATGAGTAAAGAAGTAGAAGCAGGAAAGCCCAGTGGGTAGTTGTCCGGTTTGGCTAAAGTCTAACATTCTTGAAGAGAAGTGGTAGACAATGAGCTTGGAAAGGTACATCATGGAACTTCTTAGTACCAGCTCAAGAATTGAGATTTCCCCCCGGAATCGTGTGTGTGTGCATGTGTGTCTGTGTGTTGGGGCAGGTAAAGGAAGGGCTTGTGACCGGAGCAGTTACATCACAGGTGTGCAGCTGGAGGAAGATGAGGCTGGGGAAGGAGTTAGTGGAGCTGAGGGAATCAGCCTTGGTTCAGACGGGAGGAATTAACAAAGGGCCTGAATTGGGGGTGTCCGCTGAAGTGGAAAACACTAATGAAGGGGAAAGGATCTATCAAATGAATAATAATTCTGAATTATAGAAAAAGGTATATTTTTTTAAAGTGGTCGTGCAGCTGTCGACTGTAGGAATAACGTGGATGCTCTGCTAAGAAAAGTCATCAAGTAGTGGTGGTTCATTTTTTCAATGTAAAAACTCTTGCTCAGTTTTATAATAAGACTCCAATGTTTTCATGCATCCAGTGGCTGCTCTTAGAGTCATGTTCTCTTAAGAAAATTCATAATTGGTCTAGACATCCCCCAAGATTGTTTCTACTATTAGTTTACTTAGTAAAGGTTTTTTAAGGGGTTGGTAAACTTTTTGGTTAAAAAGACAAGAGTTCAGGCCCCCGTTTGAATCCTCACAAATTTCACTGTAATTTAGTAATGATTCCCCTGTGTTATACATTGTCATTTTTTCTTTTGGGTAAACTCTAATTCTCTTGGTCTCTAGACATGTTCTTCTAGTTGCTCAGCTTTTTGTATGAGCAGTGACTAGAGAATATACATAAAAATACATCAGGATGTATCTACCTAAGAGAGATGGGGATGGCGTTTGTGCAGGAATAAATTTTGGGGTGGGGATTGTGAATTTTCTTTGAACTATTATGCTGTGAAATACATTCTACTAAAAGCAGCAGTGAACTAAACACTTCATAGCAAGATTGTACTCTGCGAGGACTGGAGAACTGTAGAGGACCAGGGAATTCCACCACCGGGCTAAAGGCAGGTTGGGGACTTCCACTTTCCCTGTTGTAAGCCTTCCTGCAGGGGTCATGTGGAGCATGGTTGTGCAGGTTGTTACTTCCACTTCTAATACTAATAGTAACAATGAATGATGATCATTGTATACTTATCCTGTGCCAGGTGCTGCATTAAGCACTTCATATTGATCAATTCATTTAATCTTCTCAGTGATCCTGGAAGTAGATACTGTCGTTACCCTCATTTTATAGGAGGGCTCAGAGGGGTAAGTTAACTTGCCCGAGACTACACAGCTAGGCAGCGTCAAAATTAAACCCAGACCATTTGGCTTCAGCATCTATGCTATTAGCCATCCTGCTAGACTGCCTTTTAAGGTAGCAGGGGTGAATGCTCTTCACAAGTTGCGAGAAATTCCTGATCAGATAAAAACATCCTAGCCATACATGTGAAGTGTTCCAATTTATTTAGATGCTGCATTTTTATCTAACCCTAGGAGAGAGTGAAATGGTCTCCCTTGGTGCTGTAATATTCCAGCAGATCAGGTGAGCCATGAAAAGCAGAGTGCCTGTCTAAATTGCTCACATTTCCTATAAAAGGAGCATCCGTTTGAGATGGCTGTTGGGCAGAAAAAATACCTTAAAGCTCCACTGAAGAAGACTTCAAGCGAGAAGACATATGTGTGCCTGGTGTGCAGTGGCTTTAGCCGTGGGTTTGAGCTGCGTCAGGAGAGGTAGTGGAGCTGTGACTGTGCACAGCCCCGCTGCAGGAGAGTCACCAGACAGGGAAGACACCCCAGCATTGCATGGTGGGAAGAGTTCCATTCCTGAGAGGACAACCTGCAGCTCCCAGGGTCTGAGTGGCGTTTGTAAGACCAAGGCAGCTACTGTAGGGCCCAGCTCATCTCCAGTGGCTGAAGCGATCAGCGTTATGGAGGGGACGCCTGATTGAAATAAACATTGTGGCAAGGGGAAAGGAGTCATAAGATTCTCCCAAAGTGCCCATATATAAAGAGGAAATGACTTAGGTTGGAATCTCCTGGAAGCAGATCCTGAGATAAGGATTTGCGTGTAAGTAGTTTATTTAGAAGAGAGGCCCAGGAATCCCAGATAGAGCAGAAAATGACACAGCCAGTAAAGACTGTCACTGAGTGGGTTACCACGGTGAGCAGCTGGAGCGCAGTCCCATCACAGAACCTTGAGAGCCTGTGTAGAGAACGTGCCTCGGCATTTTCCCATCTTGGGCTGGGAAAGGGAGGCCTTTACCCTTCACGTCCCATCTGTCACTGACACTGTTGTTCTCGGCTCCACTTCTGGCAGCTGCACAGCAGCGAGGGAAATGCTCAGGCCAAGAGGCACAGGTGCTTGTAGGAGGACACTGTGGGCATGTACTGGGATGGTGAGGGCCCCAGGGATATGGGTCTGGTCCTGTCATACCTGCTGTAGGAAAAAACAGTAAGTGGAGGGGTGACAGGGTTGGGTTCTTACTTAAAGTTGTCTCTATAAGCCCCAGTTTCTTATCCTTACTAGCCCACAGTGCTTCCTTCACCAACAGTCTCCTTGCATCTCTGCTCAGTTATAAACAGTACATAAGAATCTCCCTAAAGTGGGTCTCTGAGTGGTTGCCCAGGTTTCTAATACTGGGCTGTTGTACCTTCATGGGGATGGTGACCCGTCAGCTCTGCCATCCTTAAAAATGTGACTTTATTTGACCTAGAGCAATGACAAGTTGCAAGGTAGTCTCTCTGTGTTCAGCTGGATGTCTTTTATCTTAATAGCTTTTTAATTCATATGTATTTCTATTCAGAAAACAATTAGAAATTAAACTGAATACGCAAATAGTTTTTCAAGTCCTGCCCCTGAAACTAGATCTGCAGACATTTTTTCAGGAGAGGGCAGTAAATGCTCTTCTCGCCAGGCTCACTAGACCACGAGCTCCCACAGGGCAGGGCCCAGGGCCCCTTCCCCTGCTACACCTAGTGAGGGACAGCAGCCTGCAGCCCTTCAAAGAGGAAGAAGAGAGATGTTCTCTTTGAGCCTGGTGTGCATCCCATTGCACACGGAGTTAGAGGGCAAATGAAGTTTGAACTCTCCACATCCTGCTTCCTTTTGGGGTGCCTTCCAGGTGGGTGGTGGGGAATGTGGCTCAGATTTACAGCTAACACTTATATTGGTCTTGCTGTGTTTCAGGTACCAAGGACTTTATATATATGCATATATAAATGTTTATAAATATACACACAAACATAAACATATACACACTCTCATTGCAACAACCTTACAAAGTAAGAATTATTTTTATATCCATTTTGCAGATTACGAAACAGAGGCCAAAGTTAAGTAACTTGTTCCCAGGTGACACAACTGGTCAGTGGAGGAGCTAGGATTCAGATCCCAGCAGACTGGTTCAGAGCCTTAATTAATAAATTTATCAACTCACTTTTCAGTTACTGGAAGAAAGGTTTCACTTAAGAAAATGGTGGGAGGGAGCCTTTCTTTAAGGGATTTAGCCTCTCTCATAGTCAAGAATGAAAGTAACAATAAAGTCTTACCTTTTGTGGAGACATTTGGCTACCCAACTGTCATTCCTTTCCCCTCCTCTATGGTGGAATTATGGGACAAGTGTATTATGTGTCAAGGCTCTTACAAGTGAGAAAGCTGCGTTCATACATATGGATGCACCTCTTGCAGTGGAGTGATGGGGAAGAGAGAAAAAGTGAACAAGAAGGGGAAGAGGAAATGTAAGTGGATTTTGCAAGAGGAAGATAAATTTTATGGGGAACAATTTCTTTTCTACTTTTCTCCCTACAAGGGATTACAGAAGCCTCCACAGGAGAACAAACATTGGTTTCTTGTTCTTTAGAAGACTTTCCAAACTTCATGTACTTATATTCTATGAAATACTATATTAGTAGAAAAAGACAGTCTTCTTCATATAGTCTGAAAAAAAAAGATTAGTGCCCAGAACTTCTTTGGAAAGGAATCTAGCAATAACTATCACAGTTGATGGCCTCATACACTTTTTACCAGCAGTCCAACTTTTGGTAATCTGTCCTCCAGAAATAGAAGCTCTAGTTAATTTAATAATGCTCATACAGTAAGAAAAAAATTAAATGTATGAGGAAGGAATGGGCAGGTGGTTAGCCCATTTTAGGAAGAAGGAGCCCGCCTATGGATGAGGTTGCTCTCTTCATTGTGGTAGGGATGAGTTGCTTCTCTCTTTCCTCAGATCTCTCAGAATTAGAAAACAGAGGTGGTGTTCTGTCTCTCTGCTGTAGTTCCGCACACGTCCTTAGTGAACAGGGAACTCTAAGAGACATAATTATATCCTGAGTCACCCTATTCGGGAATCACAGAGCATATCCAGGGCATATTAAATTGTGCTATAAAAGAAAGAGCTTTTGTCTTGATATTCTCAGATACTTGTTACGCTTCTGTTCTTCACTTGAAAACCATGACTTGACTTTGTATTGTTTTGATGAAGGCAGTTGCTTAGGCCTGGAGATATTGGGGAAAATGTTGGTGCTGGGGTGTTTGTGTTCATTTGATTTTTGAGAATCACTTACTGCTAAAATTTAGGAATGCTGACTTTCTCCTGAAGCTTCTGTCTGCTTTTCTACTCTTCCTGTTTACCCTACGTGGACTGTTTTATTTATCAGGTGCAAGCTCCATTTAGAGTCTATTTAGTAGATCTGATTTTGTCCTGGTTGTGTTTAGTAAGAAATTAGACATAGACTTCAGATTCATTATTAGGGATTTTTATTTATTTTTTCAAAAAAGCTGTGGTTCAGTAACAATTTGAGTTTAAATGATTCAGTTTTGAGAATTGTAGCATAAGAAATGGGCACTAGAGTCCTCATCTCTGGGTTTGAATCCTGTGACATAGAGCAAATTGTTCAACCTTGTTAAGTCTTGTAAGAGTAGGGATAATAATAATGGTTGTTTTGAAGAACAAAAAAGGTAATGAATATAATCTGCTTGACATCTGGTAAGTGCCTGACAAATGTTCGCTGAGCCTCTCACCACTCTCACCATCATCACCATCTTTGTTCTCCACCAGGTCAGCCATACTTTGGTCCTGGCTTCTTGCCTCTGATCTAGGATAGTGGAGAGGCTGGCTGTGGGGATGGAGAGGCTGCCTATGAATTAAAGAAATGAGAGAGAAAGCCACCTGGTGGTAACAACTCATAATAGATTGATTTTACAGTGATTTATCCTACAAAATAACTTAGAGAAAGTATGTTTGAAGCCTGAATTTAATGGGTCCATTAAAGAATTTAGATAGCTCCGACAACTATTGGAGTTAATGGCCAGAGACATCTCTTTGTGGCCTCAGTGGAGAAAATTTGATTATGTCTGTTATCTATCACAGTGGCAAAATGAAAGGAGTGAAAAATGACCTTGGTCTGCCTTAGTCGTCTCAGTGGTGTCTTAGTTGGCTCAGGCTGCCATAGCAGAATACTGCAGACTGGGTGGCTTAAACAACAGGAATTTATTTTCTCACACTTCTGGAGGCTAGAAGTCCAAAATCAAGGTGCCAGCAGGGTTGGTTTCTGGTGAGGCCTCTCTCCTTGGGTTGCAGGTGGCCGCAGTCTCTCTCTGTCTTCATATGCCCCTTTGCTCTGCTTGTGCATGGAGAGAGATCAATCTCTGGGGTGTCTTCCTCTTCTAAGGACACCAGTCCTATCAGATTAATGCTCCACCCTTATGACCTCATTTAACCTTAATTCCTCCTTAACGCTCTGTCTCCAAATACAGTCACATTGGGGATTGGGGCTTCAACAGAAGAAGAATTTGGGGGGAGCACCTACATTTCTCCTGCATTTCTGAAGGAACGTTTCGGTGGATACAGAATTCTTGTTTGACAGTCTCTTTCTTTCAGTACTTTGAATGTGTTATCCTACTGCCTGCTTGCCTCCATGGTTTCTGATAAGAAATCACCTGTTAATCTTATTGAGGATCCCTTGTATGTGAGGAGTCACTTCTCTGTTTTCACTTCAAGATTCTCTCTTTTTCTTTGGCTTTCAATAATTTGATTGTGATATATCTAGGTGAGGATCTCTGAGTTTCTCATATTTGGACTTTTTTGAGTTTCTTGGAAGTATAGGTTGATGTTTTTCATCAAATTTGGGAAGTTTTTGCCATTATTTCTTCAGAATTCTTTCTGCACCTTTTTCTTTCTCTTCGCCTTCTGGGGCTTTCATTGTGCGTATGTTGGTATGCTTGATGGTGTCCCACAGATCTCTGAATCTCTGTTCATTTTCCTTCATTCTTTTTTCTTTCTTTTCCTCAGTCTGGATAATCTCAATTGACTTATATTCAAGTTTATTGATGCTTTCTTCTGCCTGTTTATATCTGCTGCTGAACCCCTCTAGTGAATTTTTTGTTCTTGTGATTGTAATTTTCAACTGCAGAATTTCTATTTGGTTCTTTTTTTAAAAAAAAATAAAATACTTTCTGTCTCTTTACTGATAGTCTGTATTTGGACATTGTTCTCATGCTTTCCTTTAGTTCTTTAGACATGATTTCCCTTAGTTTTTTGAACATATTTTAAATAGCCAATTTAAAGCCTTTTTCCAGTAAGTCCAACATCTGGGCTTCCTCAAGGATGGTCTCTATTGACTGCTTTTTTTCCTCCTGTGTATGGGCTATATTTTCTTGTGTTTTTTTCATGTCTCATAATTTTTTGTTAAAATTTGGACATTTTAAATAATCAAATATGATAATTCTGAACATATGATTTCTCCCCCTCCCAGAGTTTATTGTTGCTGTTTATATATTTAGTGACTTTATGAACTAATTATATAAAGTCTTTATTTTTTGTCATGTGTGGTCAGTGAAGTTTCTGTTCACTTACTCGTGATCAGCTAATGATTAGACAGAAACGTTTTTTAAATGCCTAAAACCAGTAAGTCCCACAGTCTTTGCCAAGGGGCTTTGAGTGTGTGTTGGAGCACACCTTCAGTACTCATCCAGGCAGCTTACAACTCCACCTTGGCCTTTACTTAATGCTTGCACAGAGCCTCAGGGTGAGCTTGGGGTGAGAGCTTAGGCCCTTCTCAGGACTTTTGCTGAGCATGTTGAAGGCCTGGGCATGCAGATGGCCATCTAGATTTCCAGGAGTATTTTGAGCTTTTCAAAGCCCTCTATGGACATCTTGTTTACCAGCTTTTCCTTTTAAGTTTTTTTGGTTACCCTGTTGTTTACCTAGCTTTTATCTGCTGCCTTAGGCAGCCTTGATGTCAAACGATTGTCTCTGGTTGTTTTTGACAAATGCCCCCAAGGAGAAGGCTGTTTGTACTATGTGAGCTCCAAGTCAGGTCAAATAAAGACAGTCTTGTGAGTGTAGTCTTCCGGGAAACCACCAGATAAGTCAAATAATGACAGTTCTCTGGGAGTGGGGCTTTGAAGGAATGCCATCTCTTTTCTACTCCTTCCAGTAGCTGTTACACTGCTGGTTTACAGGCTGTGATTACAGGCTGTTGATTTTCAAGGTTACCACAGACCTGACGAGGGGGAAAATGAGAATAGGACAAGTTAAAATGCCATACAGTGTACTGTTTTTACCAATAGTCAGTTGTTTTTCCTGAATAAATCCTCCCAGATTGCTGCAAGCCCTTGGTTAAACTCTGGAGTTCTGAAAAGTTATTCTAAAGATGTTTTCCAGCGTTACTATTTCTTTTATGGAGCATAGAATTTTGAGAGGTCTTTATCCTACCATTTTCTCTGACATCCCTGTTCATTTGTTTTTAACTTTGAAGTTGTTTCTTTTATTTTGGACCATGGAAGAGATGGTATATTTGAAGAGAAGGAACACCTGATTCTGTTTCAGCTGTGTGTATGGCATTTTCTGTCTTAAAATTTTGGCCTCAGTTTTTCCATATGCAGAAAAGGGATGTGAATACATCTCCCCATCTATTCCGTATGGCTCTGTGAACTACATGCTGCTGTGTGGGAGTCGGCCCTATAGCCAAGTGGTTAAGTTTATGCTCTGCTTCAGTGGCCCAAGGTTTGGCAGTTTGGATCCTGGGTGCGGACCTACACACCACTCATCAGGCCATGCTGTGGCGGCATCCCACATAGAAGAATTAGAATGACCTATAACTAGGATATACAACTATGTACTGAGGCTTTGGGAAAGAAAAAAAAAAAAAGAGGAAGATTGGCAGCAGATGTTAGCTCAGGGTCGATCTTCCTCACCAAAAATAATAATTAAAAAACCAAATTAATGCTACTGTGTATGTGGAGATGCTTCAATTTCTTTGGAAGAAAAGCACTTAACTTCCTCAAGGCTTCATGATTGTTACTTCCAGTTCTGCTTCCCACTCTGTGTCCTTGATCAAGCCACTGAACCAGTTGCTTCTGTTTCTTTCTCCACCCCTCCCTTCTTCTTCTCCCCTCCCCTCTCTCTTTTTAAGGAAGAGACAATTCTCATTCTCTTGATAGACATGACGGTAAATATAAATTGCTTTAAATGTCTTTAAAGTTATTTGAAGATATTCAAGAAAAACTTGTCTGCAGTTTGACTAGAAATTATGACTATTTTGCACATACACGGTATATTTTAATGCAATCCTGAATGTGGTTATTGGAGGATTTTATATTACACATAATAGTAGAAATAGAGTTGTGAAACCTGCAGGAGTCCTTTGTATGCATCTCTCTCTCTTTCTCTCTCCTTTTTTTTGGTCAAGTACCTCCCTAGCTCCATCAAATCTGAGCTTCTCTGAGGAAAGTGGTTAGAACTCACAGCTTTTTTTTTTAATTGTGGTAAAATATGCATAACATAAAATTTACCATTTTAACCTTGTTTAAGGGTACAGCTTAGTGGCATTAAGTACATTCACCTAGTTGTGCAAGGTATGCATTTCTTTTTGAAAAATATAGATTCCATAGTTCTTTGACAATATTTGCTTTGTGAACCAACATTGCTTTTAAAATAAAATAGTATGGACTACACTGTTTTTTTGCTCATTTATTTTGTAGGAAGCCATGAGTTTTATAAACATGGTAGATGTTGATTTCAGTGAACATGCTTCCTTTACCTCATTTCATTTCTGAAAACAACCTAAACAACCTAATTGTTCAAATACACTATGTTTGACTTTCATCTCTTTTGTGCTGCAGGTTGCAATGCAGGCAGGAATTAACTCGGGGACAGCTGTGTCAAGAGGATTGTATCAACCAGCAACAATCTTTATGGGCCTCCAAATGTCAGCCATCTCAAGCATTGGAGATTTTAGTACAGAGCAGAAATCTCCCCAGCCCACAGAGAACTTTTCAATTTCTGACCCACATTCACACCAACAGACAGCCCAGAGCAGTAATGTGACAGACAGCTATGGAGTACAAACTAATAGTGACACACAGTGCTTAAATAAGTCCGACAAAATAGATGGAAAGACATCTCTTCAGATTGGTGAGGAAACGCCAGTCACAGCCGGCGTATTGTCTGAGGAGGAACAGACTCATTGCTTGGAGATAGGAAGCAACACACGTCACGGCAAGAGTAATTTATCTGAAGGCAAAAAGTCTGCTGAACTCCATTCCCTGTTACGGGAAAGATTAAGTCCAGAGAACAGAACCACTGATTTAAAGTGTGACAGTTCCAGCAGATCAGAGGGAGAAATACTGACACGGGAACATATAGAAGTCAAGGAAGGAAGTGCCAGACCGCCAGTCTCTCCGATATCAGTCTCAGAATACTGTGCATCTGAAAATAAGTGTTCTCAAGAGAAGCATTCTGCTCAGGAAGGTTTCTCAGGTTGGGTGAGAGGCTGAGATTGTTTGCTGGATTTTGTTGGTATTTGGTTTTTCTGGGTGGTAGTGGTCTTATGTAAGAACAAAGTATACTCTCTAATTTTATCTCTTTGTCAAAAAACAAAAGTACAGCTGTGGCTTTGCAGACAAGTTCCATTCTAATGAGTTCTTAAATATATACCTGGAAATATTTTTGCAAGCAAATTCTCTGATTTTTAAACCCATTGTTATATTTTAAAAATATTTTTAATGAGCTTTTAAGTACTATAGTTAGTTGTGGATTGTTTCTACGTGATTTAAACTGATGAGTAATCCTGCTCTGCGAGGTGGAGCATCTTAGCTCGCTTCTCCCTGCACTTAGTGATCAGTAATCTGTTCACATCTCCTCTTACAGGTCATCTTCCTTCCGGGGACCCAGAGTCACAGAAGCCTTTCAGAAGAGTGCAGCAGGAGCGGGAGGAGGAAAGTTTGAGCAGCAGCAGTGACCTCACAGTTTCTATAAGTGATGATGATCTGATTTTAAAGAGTCCAGAACCACAGCCAAATCCGACGGACAAGATGGAGGGAGAAGACGGAATAGAGGCCTTAAGTTTAATCTACTCTGAGCAAGAAAGAGATGCCCTATCCACCGAAAAACATAATTGTATTTTGCAAACTCTAAGCTCTCCTGATTCAAAAAGGGAATCCTCCACTAACTCACCAGCAAGACAGTAAGCCATTCAATGTTTTTTTTACTGTTCTGTTTTTAACTATAGACATTTTTAGAGATCATTCCACTGCGAATGTATTATTGAACACTCAGTCATGAATGTAAGTTCCTTAAGTCTCATAAATAATCTTTTAGAAAGGGTCTAGTTTTCTTTTTTTTATAAAATAGTTTTAAAAGTCTGAATATCATTGAAATCCTGGTGGTTGGCAGTTTATAATTATATCCAGACAATCCTTGGCTGATGCATAAGTCTTCCCCGCCCCCCCCCGTCCCCCCGCCCCCCGCAGCCTTTTAGAAAATAAATCATTTTGAAGTTGTGGTAACACAGAAGGTGACAAACAGGTAAACATACTAGGAATTCACCTTTAGAGTCTTAAGAACTTTGTCTGTAATTAATTTGCTTGATCCTAATATCCCTTGCTATAGTGTCATTTTTGTCATACGATTAAATATGAGTTAATACGTTCTTCTAAGTGTGTATTTAAGCCAGCTTTCCTTTTCTGAATGTAAATATAAGGACATTGGAGTCTCTAATGTTGAATAGGAACAACGTCAGTGTTATACATTTTGAGGGCTTATTGTAATATCCAGCTCAAGGAAGCTCAGGTATGATTTTTTTACTGTTGATTGGAGGGACTAGGTGGAATTGCATAGAAAACATGAAAACTGTTGAAAATCAATTCTGCAATGAAAAATAACTCTAATACCATCAAATCTCTTTTAGGAGTGGAAGGAACCTGAGTAAACAACCTAAGGTACATCTCGCCTTTTAAAAATGAGGAAACTAAGGCCGGGGGCGTAGGAGCGACACATAGGCCACTGGGGCAGACCCTCCATACAGCCTGCCTCCCCAACCCACATGCCACACCTAGAATTTTGTGTTACACTGTGATGCTGTCACTCTTTCCAACAGTCCCAGCAACAGTGAAAAGCCAAGTGAGCGTTCTTATATATGAGGGTGTATATTCTCTTTTAGAGCACCATTGTACCTTTTTTTTTTTTTTTTTTTTGCCTAGCTAAGTAACTTTACTTTTATTTTTTTTATTTATTTTTTTTTTATTAATGTTATGATAGATTACAACCTTGTGAGATTTCAGTTGTACATTTTTGTTAGTCATGTTGTGGGTACACCACTTCCCCCTCCGTACCCTCCCCCCACCCCCCCTTTTCCCTGGTAACCACCAATCAGATCTCCTTCTCAATATACTAATTTCCACCTATGAGTGGAGTCATATAGAGTTCGTCTTTCTCTGACTGACTTATTTCGCTTAACATAATACCCTCGAGGTCCATCCACATTGTTGTGAATGGGCCAATTTCGTCTTTTTTTATGGCTGAGTAGTATTCCATTGTGTATATATACCACATCTTCTTTATCCAATCATTAGTTTCTGGGCATGTAGGCTGGTTCCACGTCTTGGCTATTGTAAATAATGCTGCAATGAACATAGGGGTGCAACGGACTCTTGAGATATCTGATATCAGGTTCTTAGGATAGATACCCAGTAATGGGATGGCTGGGTCATAGGGTATTTCTATTTTTAACTTTTTGAGAAATCTCCATACTGTTTTCCATAGTGGCTGTACCAGTTTGCATTCCCACCAACAGTGTATGAGGGTTCCTCTTTCTCCACAACCTCTCCAACATTTGTCGTTCTTGGTTTTGGATGTTTTTGCCAATCTAACGGGGGTAAGGTGATATCTTAGTGTAGTTTTGATTTGCATTTCCCTGATGATTAGCAATGATGAACATCTTTTCATGTGTCTATTGGCCATATTCATATCTTCTTTTGAGAAATGTCTGTTCATGTCCTCTGCCCATTTTTTGATCGGGTTGTTTGTTTTTTTGTTGTTAAGTAGTGTGAGTTCTTTGTATATTATGGAGATTAACCCTTTGTCGGATAAGTGGCTTGTAAATATTTTTTCCCAATTAGTGAGCTGTTTTTTTGTTTCAATCCTGTTTTCCCTTGCCTTGAAGAAGCTCTTTAGTCTGATGAAGTCCCATTTGTTTATTCTTTCTATTGTTTCCCTCAACTGAGGAGTTACAGTGTCCGAAAAGATTCTTTTGAAACTGATGTCAAAGAGTGTACTGCCTATATTCTCTTCCAAAAGACTTATTGTCTCAGGCCTAATCTTTAGGTCTTTGATCCATTTTGAGTTTATTTTGGTGTGTGGTGAAAAAGAATGGTCAATTTTCAATCTTTTGCATGTGGCTGTCCAGTTTTCCCAGCACCATTTGTTGAAGAGACTTTCTTTTCTCCATTGTAGGCCCTCTGCTCCTTTGTCGAAGATTAGCTGTCCATAGATGTGTGGTTTTATCTCTGGGCTTTCAATTCTGTTCCATTGATCTGTGGACCTGTTTTTGTACCAGTACCATGCTGTTTTGATCACTGTAGCTTTGTAGTATGTTTTGAAATCGGGGATTGTGATTCCGCCGGCTTTGTTTTTCTTGCTCAGGATTGCTTTAGCAATTCGCGGTCTTTTGTTGCCCCATATGAATTTTAGGATTGTTTGTTCAATTTCTGTGAAGAATGTTCTTGGGATTCTGATTGGGATAGCATTGAATCTGTATATTGCTTTAGGTAGTATGGACATTTTAACTATGTTTATTCTTCCAATCCATGTGCAAGGGATGTCTTTCCATCTCTTTATGTCATCGCCTATTTCTTTCAAGAGAGTCTTGTAGTTTTCATTGTATAGATCCTTCACTTCCTTGGTTAAGTTTATCCCAAGGTATTTTATTCTTTTCGTTGCGATTGTGAATGGGATAGAGTGCTTGAGTTCTTTTTCTGTTAGTTTATTGTTAGTGTATAGAAATGCTACTGATTTATGCACGTTAATTTTATACCCTGCTACTTTGCTGTAGTTGTTGATTATTTCTAATAGTTTTTCTGTGGATTCTTTGGGGTTTTCTATGTATAAGATCATGTCGTCTGCAAACAACGAGAGTTTTACTTCTTCGTTACCTATTTGGATTCCTTTTATTTCTTTTTCCTGCCGAATTGCTCTGGCCAGCACCTCCAGAACTATGTTGAATAGGAGTGGTGAAAGTGGGCACCCTTGTCTTGTTCCTGTCCTCAGAGGGATGGCTTTCAGCTTTTGTCCATTGAGTATGATGTTGGCTGTGGGTCTATCATATATGGCCTTTATTATGTTGAGGTACTTTCCATCTATACCCATTTTACTGAGGGTTTTTATCATAAATGGGTGTTGGATCTTGTCAAATGCTTTCTCTGCATCTATTGAGATGATCATGTGGTTTTTGGTTTTCATTTTGTTAATGTAGTGTATCACGTTGATTGACTTGCGGATGTTGAACCATCCCTGTGTCCCTGGTATAAATCCCACTTGATCATGGTGTATAATCTTTTTGATGTATTGCTGTAATCGGTTTGCCAAAATTTTGTTGAGGATTTTTGCATCTATGTTCATCAGTGATATCGGCCTGTAGTTCTCCTTCTTTGTGTTGTCCTTGTCAGGTTTGGGGATCAGAGTGATGTTGGCTTCATAGAATGTGTTAGGGAGTTCTCCATCTTTCTCAATTTTCTGGAACAGTTTGAGGAGAATAGGTATTAAGTCTTCTTTGAATGTTTGGTAGAATTCTCCAGAGAAGCCGTCTGGTCCTGGACTCTTATTTTTGGGGAGGTTTTTGATTACCGTTTCTATTTCCTTACTTGTGATTGGTCTATTCAGATTCTCCATTTCTTCCTGATTCAGTTTGGGGAGATTGTAGGAGTCTAGGAATTTGTCCATTTCTTCCAGGTTGTTCAATTTGTTGGCATATAGTTTTTCATAGTATTCTCTTATGATCTCTTGTATTTCATTGGTATCTGTTGTGATTTCTCCTCTGTCATTCCTGATTTTATTAATTTGCGATTTCTCTCTTCTTTTCTTGGTGAGTCTGGCTAGGGGTTTGTCAATTTTGTTAATTCTTTCGAAGAACCAACTCTTTGTTTCATTGATCCTTTCTATTGTCTTTTTTGTTTCAATATCGTTTATTTCTGCTCTTATTTTTATTATTTCCCTCCTTCTACTGACTCTGGGCCTTGTTTGTTCTTCTTTTTCTAGTTCTGTTAGGTGTCGTTTGAGGTTGCTTACGTGAGCTTTTTCTTGTTTAGTGAGGTGAGCCTGTATTGCGATGAATTTCCCTCTTAGGACTGCTTTTGCTGCATCCCAAATGATTTGGTATGTCGTGTTCTCATTTTCATTTGTCTCCAGATAATATTTGATTTCTTCTTTAATTTCTTCAATGATCCATTGTTTGTTGAGAAGCGTGTTGTTTAGTCTCCACATTTTTGCACCTTTCTCTGCTTTTTTCTTGTAGTTGATTTCTAGTTTAATAGCGTTATGATCAGAAAAGATGCTTGATATTATTTCAACTCTCTTGTATTTATTGATGTTTGCTTTGGTTCCCAAAATATGGTCAATCCTTGAGAATGTTCCATGTGCACTTGAGAAGAATGTGTAACCTGCTGTTTTTGGATGAAGTGTTCTATATATATCTATTAAGTCCATCTGGTCTAATTTTTCATTTAATTCTATTATTTCCTTGTTGATTTTCTGTCTGGATGTTCTGTCCATTGGTGTTAATGGTGTGTTGAGGTCCCCTACTATTATTGTATTGTTGTTGATGTCTTCTTTTAGTTCTATTAAGAGTTGCTTTACAAATTTTGGTGCTCCTGTGTTGGGTGCGTATATATTTATAAGTGTTATGTCTTCTTGGTGGAGAGTCCCTTTTATCATTATATACTGTCCCTCTTTGTCTTTCTTTATCTGTTTTGCTTTGAAATCTACCTTGTCTGATATTAGTATAGCGACACCTGCTTTCTTTTGTTCATTATTAGCTTGGAGTATTGTTCTCCATCCCTTCACTCTGAGTCTGTGTTTGTCTTTGGGGCTGAGGTGTGTTTCCTGGAGGCAGCATATTGTTGGATCTTGTTCTTTGATCCATCCTGCCACTCTGTGTCTTTTGATTGGGGAGTTCAATCCGTTTACATTTAGAGTGATTATTGAGACGTGGGGGCCTACCACTACCATTTTGTGTCTTGTTTTCCGGTTTTCTTCAGTTTCCTTTGTTTCTCGTCCCATGGTTTAATCTGTTCTGATGTAGAGCTGCTACTCTCTGTTGTTGTCCTTCTACTTATCTCCTCTGCTCTTGGTTTTGTAGCCCCTTTCCTTTTTTGGATTTTTCAGGAATGAGGGTTTTCCTGAGGATTTCCTGAAGAGGAGGTTTTGTGGCAATGAACTCCCTTAATTTTTGTTTATCTGGGAAAGTTTTTATTTCTCCATCGTATTTGAAGGATATTTTCGCTGGGTAGAGAATTCTCGGCTGTAGGTTTTTGTCCTTCAGATTTTTGAATATATCATTCCACTCTCTTCTAGCCTGTAAAGTTTCTGCTGAGAAATCTGCTGATAGCCTGATGGGGGTTCCTTTGTAGGTTAGTTTCTTTTGCCTGGCTGTCCTTAATATTTTCTCCTTGTCGTTGACTTTTGCTAGCTTCACTACTATATGCCGTGGAGTTGGTCTTCTTGCATTGATAAAGTTTGGAGATCTATTGGCTTCTGTCACCTGAAGATCCATCTCCCTCACCAGATTTGGGAAGTTCTCAGCCATTATTTCTTTGAATAGGTTTTCTGCCCCTTTCTCCTTCTCTTCTCCCTCTGGTATACCTATAATCCTTACGTTGCATCTCCTAATTGTGTCTGATAATTCTCGGAGAGTTTCTTCATTTCTTTTAAGTCTTGCTTCTCTCTCCTCCTCTGCCTGCAACAATTCTATATTGCCATCTTCCAAATTGCTAATTCTTTCCTCCATATTATCGGCCCTACTGTTCAGAGCATCTAGATTTTTCTTAATCTCCTCTATTGTGTTCTTCATTTCCAGTATTTCTGTTTGGTTCTTCTTTATCGTATCAAACTCTTTTGTGACATAGCTCCTGAACTCGTTGAGTTGTCGGTCAGAATTCTCTCTTAACTCAGTGAGTATTTTAATGATGGCTGTTTTGAAGTCATCATCATTTAGGTTATATATCTCATTTTCTTTGGGATTGTTTTCTGTGTATTTGTTACTTTCTTTCTGTTCTGGAGATTTAATGTATTTTTTCATATTGCTTGATGATGTTGATTTGTGCCTCCGCATGGAGATAGAGTTTAGTTGCTCCTTTCACTTGTTTCAGCTGCTGCGGTGGGGGGAGCAGCTGTTTATACTTCACCAACCAGGAACCCTGTCCGTAGTTGCTAACTGGGCCTGGGCCCCTCTTCGTAGCCACAGTGGCCCTTTGGATTCCCTCCTCTGCCGTGGGGGCCGTCACGGGGGGCTTCAGGCTGCAGGTGCCTACTGTTGTTGCCCACCTAGATGCGCTCTCTCCTTGGGGTCTGCAACGGTGTTATGGGCTTTTCCAGCGGCCAGGGGTGGGATCACTTTTATTTGTTGCTCGGTTGCTGTCGGCACCCACCAAATCTCACTTGTCCTCTATGGGTCGCAGGAGAGCTATTGGCATCTTCTACAGTCTGTGGTTAGTACACCTAGCTATGCTGCTTTTGCCCTGGGGTCTTCCAGCCTTGTGGCTGGCGGCTGGGTGCCTTCTACTGGTGCTGTGCAGAGGCTTTCCCTAAGGCTTCTGTGAGCCTATAGGGTTTCCCCCTAGGCTACTAAGCTGGGTCTCTGGAACTCTCTCCAGCCCCAGTCCTCTCCGAGATCTCCGGCAATCCCTAGCCTCACCGGGTGGGCAACGGCAGCTGGGGGTTGCCCCGCCCTCTGGGCTTCTCTCCGGGCCTCTGCCGGGAGCTCTGAATGCTCAGCGTGGCCCCTCTGCTACCGGCAGACAGAGAGTTTTGTCTGCTGCCTGGCGGAGCTCCAGCGCTTCCCCTCCGGGTCGCCGGACCCGCCTTTGAAAGTTCCCCCGCCCCGGTCCTCTCCGAGATCTCCGGCAATCCCTAGTCCCACGGGGCGGGCAACGGCAGCTGGGGGACGCCCCGTCCTCTGGGCTTCTGTCCGAGCCTCTGCCGGGAGCCCTGAATGCTGGGCGTGGCCCCTCTGCTAATGGCAGACAGAGAGTTTTGTCTGCTGCCCGGGCGGAGCTCCGGCGCTTCTCCACCGGGTCGCCGGACCCGCCTTTGAAAGTTCCCCCGCCCCGGTCCTCTCCGAGATCTCCGGCAATCCCTAGTCCCACGGGGCGGGCAACGGCAGCTGGGGGTCGCCCCGCCCTCTGGGCTTCTCTCCGGGCCTCTGCCGGGAGCCCTGAGTGCTCAGCGTGGCCCCTCTGCTACCGGCAGACAGAGAGTTTTGTCTGCTGCCTGGGGGAGCTCCGGCACTTCCCCTCCGGGTCGCCGATCCGGCCTTTGAAAGTTCCCCCGCCCCGGTCCTCTCCGAGATCTCCGGCATTCCCTAGTCCCACGGGGCGGGCAACGGCAGCTGGGGGTCGCCCCGCCCTCTGGGCTTCTGTCCGGGCCTCTGCCGGGAGCCCTGAGTGCTCAGCGTGGCCCCTCTGCTACCGGCAGACAGAGAGTTTTGTCTGCTGCCTGGCGGAGCTCCGGCGCTTCCCCACCGGGTCGCCGGACCCGCCTTTGAAAGTTCCCCCGCCCCGGTCCTCTCCGAGATCTCCGGCAATCCCTAGTCCCACGGGGCGGGCAACGGCAGCTGGGAGACCTCCGTGCCCTCCGTGTCTCTCTCTGGGACCCTCCGGGCGCCCCGAGCACCAGGCCGGGTCTCCCCGCCAATGGCGGGGAGAGACTCTCCCCGCGGGCTCAGGTGTGCAACTCCAAAGTTTCCCTCTGCGTTTAGGAGTAATTGCGGGGGGTTTAAGTAGGGTTCTGGTCACCTGTTTCCACCGTCGCTCCTCTGTTGTGTTCTCGCTCCTGCCCTAGATGTGTGTGGATCCTCTGGGGGCGTCCGTTGGAAGAAAGCCGCTTGCGGGTACTAGGCTGCCCGTCGGGGTCGGAGAGTTTTCACCTATTTCCACATCCTCCCGGAGGAAAGTCCGTCTGCCTTCCGATGTATAGTCGCGTGGGTGTCTCAGACGTCCTGAGATGCTGTCTGGATATCCTTTGTCAAGCGATAAGTGTCCAAATAATTGTAGACTCGAAGGGCGAGAGACAAAGAGGACTACTCACGGCGCCATCTTGGAATTCCCCCCACCATTGTACCTTTTAATGTCTTGCCTCTTACCATTCATTACTTATGGTGAAAATTTTAATCTGTAGTCTGACTTTAAACTGATGTTCAAGAAATATTTATTAATAGTGCATCCAAGTACAAAGTATTTGTGCTGTGGATGGAAAAACCAACACGGTTCCTGTGCTTGGGAAATTTGATTTATTAGAGAGGCAAGCCAAATGTATTTTTCTAGTAATAATACTTCTCTCATCAAAGAGGTACAGATATTGTATACTACATCATCAGAAACTGTATTACTAGAGATAGAATGTATGTACTTTGGGTTTTGTATTGTAGGCTTCTTTTTTTTTTTTGAGGAAGACTAGCCCTGAGCTAACATCTGCCAATCCTCCTCTTTTTGCTCAGGAAGACTGGCCCTGAGCTAACATCCATGCCCAACTTCCTCTACTTTATATGTGGGACGCCTACCATAGCATGGCTTGCCAAGCGGTGCCATGTCCGCACCTGGGATCCAAACTGGTGAACCCCGGGCGCACTTAACCACTGCGCCACCGGGCCAGCCCCTGTAGGCTTCTTTTTATAGCAATTCACTGGACAAGTTAGTACTTTGGTAGGCTAACTGAAAGACTAGTGTACTTACCTGGGACAGTCTTTTTCTGAGATGAAAAAAGTTGAGTATGTTATAGAATTCAGAGTGTTCTGTCTCTGTTTCCTGTGATCTTAAAGCCAAGCTCCTTAGAATTTTGGGATATGGTTTTCCAAAATTTATTAGAAAATATGGGCATTTGGGCAATTTTTGAATAATTTGTCTGAATAGAATGCTCCCAGAAAGAAAGGTCAGTCAGCTGTGGTTGTTTTCTGTCTGTCACCAGATTTGAGCCCATTGATTTTTCTGTGGTGAAACTACTCCCCAGGAATAGGTTGAAGGTGGTTTTAAATGATCCTGGTTAGCCCGCTGATGTCCCTCTGCTTTTGAGGTCCTGCGTTCTCTTGTTTCCTCTTTAGCATGAACTCTCCTCCTTTGCTCTAAGGGCTCATCTGAGACCATAGCGTTGTATTTACAGAGCTAGTACTGTGACCTCAAAGGCTCGTTGTCTCAGTTTACTTTAGGGTCTGTTGGGGCCTGGAGAAAAGCCACTTGGATGAATTTTAGTTAACAAACATGAAGAGGTGGGACAAAGGAAGACACATAGAAGGATCTGAACAGGAAACTGGAACCTCTGAGTTGAGGAGAGTGATGATGGTATTATGTTTTAGCACATCTATGTGCCAGCTGAGTTGGCGCACTTGAACATAAAACTTGGTCTTAAGCGTCCTGGCAGTGAAGGGGAAAAGAGAAGTGCAGTATGCAAGGTAGTTTCCATCTGAGGAGAAAAGTGAAGCCAAGGGTGATTTTTGGTGGTGTTTTGTCTTGTTTTTTGTTTGTTTTATTTAAAAAAATTTTTAGCAGCTTTATTGAGATATAATTCACATACAATACAATCCATCTATTTAAAGTGTATAATTCAAGAGTTTTTGGCATATTATTAATATTTAAATATTGTGTTAAAATATATATAACATAGAATTTGCCCTTTTTTTTTAAGATTTTATTTTTTTCCTTTTTCTCCCCAAAGCCCCCCAGTACATAGTTGTATATTCTTCGTTGTGGGTCCTTCTAGTTTTGGCATGTGGGACGCTGCCTCAGCGTGGTTTGATGAGCAGTGCCATGTCCCCGCCCAGGATTCGAACCAACGAAACACTGGGCTGCCTGCAGTAGAGCGCGTGAACTTAATTACTCGGCCACGGGGCCAGTCCCCAAAATTTATCATTTTTAAGTGTACAATTTAGTGACACTGATTACATTCACAACTTTGTACAACCATCATCACTACCTATTACCAAAAGTTTTTCATCCCCCTTGTGTATTTGTCCTTTGGTATTTGGCATATTTCAATTAGCATAATGTTTTCAGGGTTCATCCGTGTTGTAACAGGTATCAGAACTTCATTCCCTTTTGTAGCTAAATAATATTCCAGTGTATGGATAACCATATTTTGTTTATTCATTCATCTGTTGATGGATATTTGGGTTGCTTCTCCCTTTAAAAGCCAAACATCTTTGAGAAGCTTTATGACCCACTCCATGGATACTTCCAGATAATTGAAGACTGTGCTTGATGCACAGTTCCTTCATTGCAAGATGTAATTAATGTTTCTCACAAGGAAGCATACTAGAATGAAGCTGAGTAAGAGAAATATAGTTAAAAAGGAGGACCTTGAATCTCTTATCCTTAAAGAGTAGTTTGCTGCAAACACTGGTACAAAGCTTCATAACTTAAAACATCAGACACATTATTTTTCAGTTGCCAGGTGGTTGGCCTAGTGTCATTTAGGGCCACAAGAATTGTTTGGCCACATTTCCCTCATCATCCGGTAGAGTAGTCCAACCTCTGTCACCTGGTGGTGGTAGCAGGGTTCCCAAGACAGCAAGAGGATAAGCCCCGGTGCACAAATGCTTTTCTCTGTTTGCATCATGTTTGCTGATGTCCCATTGGTTAAAGAAAGTCACAGGGCCCAGCCCAGAGTCAAGAAGTGGAAAAATACAATCCACCTCTTGATGGAATGAGTGGCAGAGTCACATTGCAAAAGGCTGTGCACACAGGGATGGGAAGATTATGGTCATTTTTTGTGATCTACCACAGTACTTAGGACAAATTCAAATGAAGATAAGCTCAGTGTAAGTGCAAAGGGTCAGGAAAGGTTTTATACGTGTGTTGCTGCAGCACCTTGAAGGCTGTATAGGCTTTGAATAAGGAGGAGGGAAAGGGGTGATTAGATCTAGAGGAAGAGCTAAGGAGGAATGCAGAGAAGACAAAGGGTGTGAGAAGGCAGAGCAAAGCTTGGACTGAGGCCTCATTGGAATAAAGGCTTAAAATGTTGCCTGGGGCATGTTTGAGAAAGACCTTGAATGTCAGGTTGATGAATTTAGAGTTCCTTCTCTGTTTTGCACAACTGTTGAAGGTTATTTTAAGAGAAGGGTAGTGTGGCGGGTAACTTCATTTAGAATTAATCTGACAACATTAGCTGGGTCAAGATTAATTACCCACAGTGGAAGGCAGAATTCCAAGATGGCCCCTGAGATTCCCACCCTCTGGTGTACACTGTGGAATCCCCTCACCTTGGGTATGGGCAGGACTATGAGTTTGAAGGCTCCCATGATTAGGCTGTATTATGTGACAGAGATGAAGAATTTTGTAGATATAATGAAAGTCCCCAAATCGGTTGACTTTGAGGTAATCAAAAAGGAAATATTCAGAGTGGGCCTGACCTAAACAGATCAACCTTTAAAAGGGACTAGGCTCTTACTGAAATCAGATTCAAAGCAAACTGCCATCTTATGAAGAAGGCCATGTGGCAGAAAATGGGGTCTGGCTTCTGGGAGCTGAGGACCTCAGTCCAATAGCTACAGGAACTGAATTCTGCCAACAACCAATGAACTTGGAAGAGGACCCTGAGCCTTAAATGAGATCGCAGCCCCAGCCAACATCTTTATTTATTTATTTATTTTTTGATGAGGAAGATTGGCCTTGAGCTAACATCCGTCACCAATCTTTCCCTTTTTGCTTGAGGAAGATTGTTGCTGAGCTAACATCTGTGCCAATCTTCCCTATTTTGTGTGTGGGACACAACCGCATCATGGCTTGATGAGTAGTGTGTAGTCCCTGCCTGGGATCCAAACCTCCAAACCCTGGACCACCAAAGTGGAGCACGTGAAGTTAACCACTATGCTACTGGGCCAGCCCCCCAGTCAGCATCTTTATTTCAGCCTAGTAAGGCTCTGAGCAGAGGACCCCACTAACCCAGACCCAGACCCCTGACCCGTGGGAACTGTGAGATACATTTGTAAGTGCTAAATTTGTGGTAATTTGTTATGCAGCAATAGAAAATTAATATAATCCAATTGAAGAATTGGAATCAAGGATTGTATCTCTGCAAGGATTGCACGAGTAAAAGTTTCTGCCCATAGTGACCTAAAGCAGGGTGAATCAGATGTGCTCAGGGTTCACTGTGGGAACAGATGGTGACAGGGTGGCGAAGTGAGCAGCCCAAGAAAACCTGCGCTTTCCGTTGTGCTGTACCTTCTCCATCTGAGCAAGTGTGTTTCCACACATGGCCACATGCAGGTAAGCAGGGATGGAACATGGCAGATGGGTAGGGACCTAGAAAAGTGGGTGTGCACATCTGCATCATCCAAAAAGCAGCTTCTCATGCAAATGTTATTTCTCTGGTTCCTTCTCTAGTGAATGAAGCAACGTATTGAGAGTTTTTTTGTTTGTTTGTTTTCATTTGTTTGTTGACAGGTGCATAATGCCATGTATCCACCTTTACAATATCATACAGAATAGTTTCACTGCCTAAAACTCCCCTGTGCTCCATTTACTCATCTCTCTCTCTTCTCCGTCATCTGAACCCCTGGTAACCACTGATCTTTTTATTGTCTCTCTAGTTTTCCTTTTCCAGAATGCCATATTCTTAGAATCCTACAGTATGTAGCCTTTTCAAATTGGCTTCTTTCACTAAGCAATATGCATTTTAGATTCCTCCCTGCCTTTTCATGGCTTGATAGATCATTTCTTTGTTAGTAATGAATATACCACAGTTTGTTTATTCATTCACCTCTTGAGGGATATCTTTGTGACTTCCACATTTTAGTAATTATGAATAAAGCTGCTATTGACATCCATGTGCAGCTTTTTGTGTGGATGTAAGTTTTCAGTTCATTTGGGTAAATACCAAGGAGTGCAATTGCTGGATTGTTTGGTAAGACTATGGTAAGCTTTTTCTTTCTTCTTCTTCTCCCCAAAGGTCCCTGGTACATAGTTGTATATTCTAGTTGTGAGTGCCTCCGATTGTGCTATATGGGATGCCGCCTCAGCATGGCCTGATGAGCAGTGCCATATCTGTGTCCAGGATCCGAACCAGCAAAACCCTGGGCCGCCGAAGCAGAGCGTGCGAACCTAACCACTCAGCCCTGTGGCCGGCCCCTGTGCTGAGCTTTGTAAGAACCTACCAGACTGTCTTCCAAAGTGGCTGTACCATTTTGCATTCCCATCAGCAATGAATGAGAGTTCTTGTTGCTCCATATCCTTGTTAGCATTTGGTATTGTCAGTTTTTTGGATTTTAGCCATTCTAATAGGTATGTAATGATATCTTGTTGTTTTAATTTGCAGTTCCCTAATGACATATGATGCTGAGCATCTTTTCATATGCTTATTTACCGTCTGCCTATCTTCTTTGGTGAGGTGTCTATTCAGATCTTTTGCCCACTTTTTAATTGGGTTATTTGTCTTCTTATTTTTGAGTTTTAAGAGCTCTTTGTATATTTTAGATACAAGTCCTTTATCAGGGGGATAATGTGTTTTGCAAATATTTTCTCCAAGTTTGTGGTTTTTCTTTCCATTCTCTCTTAGTGTCTTTTGCAGAGCAGAATTTTTTTATTTTAATCAAGTACAACTTGTAAATTTTGTTCTCTTGTTGTGCTTTTGGCATTGTATTTAAAAACGAACTACCATACCCAAGGTCATCTAGATTTTCTCCTATGTTATCTTCACGAAGTATTATAGTTTTGCATTTTACATTTAGATCTATGATCCATTTTGAGTTAACATTCATGAAAAGTGTAAGGTCAGTGTTTAGATTCTTCTTTTTTTTTTTTGCATGTGGATGTTTATTTGTTCCAGTACCATCTGTTGAAAAGTCTTTCCTTTCTCCATTGATTTGTTTTTGCTCTGTCATAAAAGAACAGGTGACTGTATTTCTCTGGGTCTATTTCTGGTCTCTGTTCTGTTTCTTTGATCTGTTTGTCTGTTTCTTCACCACTACCACGCTGTCTTGATTAGAGTAGCTTTATAGTAAGTCTCGAAGTTGTGTAGTGCAGCCCTCTGACTTTGTTCTTCTTCAGTACTGTGTTGTCTCCTCTGGGTATTTTGCCTTTCCATATAAACTTTAGAATCAATTTGTCAATGTCCAGAAAAATAACTTTCTGGGATTTTGATTGAGATTGTATTGAATCTATAGATCAAGTTGGGAAGAACTGACATCTCAACAGTGTTGAGCCTTCCTATGCACGAACATGGAGTCTCTCTCCATTTATTTAGATCTTTTATTTTTTCCATCACTTTTGTAGTTTTATCACTTTTGTAGTTTTCTTCTTGCAGTTCTTACACATATGTTGTTAGACTTATTCTTAATTATTTTTTGGTGTTAATCTAAGTGATATTGTGTTTTTAATTTCAAATTCCAATTTTTCATTGCTACTGTTTAGGAAAGCAATTGACTTTTGTATATTAACCTTATATCCTGCAGTATTGCCGTAATTGCATATTAGCTCCAGGAGTTTTTTTGTTGATTCTTTGGGATTTTCAGCATTGACAAACATGTCCTCTATGCATAAGGACAGTTTTACTTATTTCTTCTCAATCTGTATGCTTTTTTCTCCTCTTGTCTTATTGCATTAGCTAGGACTTCTAATACAATGTTGAACAGGAGCAGTGAGAGGGGACATCTTTGCCTTGTTCCTGATCTTGTGGGGAGTGTATCTAGTTCTTATTAAAGATATTCTTTGTCAAGTTGAGAAAGTTCCCCTCTATTCCTAGTTTGCTGAGTTTTTATCATGTATAGGTGTTGGTTTTTGTCATTTGCTTTTTCTGCACCTAATATTGTGGTCATATGATTTTTCTTCTTTAGCCTGTTAATGTGATGGATTACATTAATTGATTTTTTGAATGTCAAATCAGCCTTCTATTCCTGGGATAAAATCAACTTGGTTGTGGTGTATAATTTTTTATACATTGTTGGATACAGTTTTCTAATATTTTATTGAGGATTTTTGCATCTATGTTCATGAGATATACTGATCTGTAGTTTTCCTTTCTTGTAATGTCTGTATCTGCTTTTGATGTAAGGGTAGTGCTAGCCTTATAGAATGAGTTAGGAAGTATTCCCTCTGCTTCTTTCTTCTGAAAGAGATTGTAGAGAATTGGCATAATTTGTTCTTTAAATGTTTGGTAGAATTCACTAGTGAATCCATCTGGGCCTGGTGCTTTCTGTTTTGGAAAGTTATTAATCATTGATTTAATTTCTTTGAGATAGATTATTCTATTCAGATTCTCTGTTTCTCATTGTATGAGATTTAGTAGATTGTGTCCTTCAAGGAATTGGTCCATTTGATCTAGGTTATCAAATTGATGAGCAAAGAGTTGTTGTTGTTATTATTCCTTTATTATCCTTCTAATGTCCATGGGATCGTTAACAATGATCTCTCATTGCTTTCTGATATTTGTGTCTTCTCTCTTTTTTCTTGATTAACCTGGTGTTATGGACTGAACGTTTTTGTCCTCCAAAATTCATACGTAGGGATACTTCATTTAATTGTGCTGCATTTTCTTGTGCTTCACAGATATTGCATTTTATACAAGACCCTCAACCAGCAAAAAGATTATGACTCACTGAAGGCTCAGATGACGGTTAGCATTTTTTAGCAATAAAGTATTTTTTAATTGAGGTATATACATGGTTTTGTTTTTTTTAGACATATGCTGTTACACACTTAATAGACTACAGTATAGTGTAAACAGAACTTTTATATGCATTGGGAAGCCAAAAAATTTGTGTGACTCACTTTATTGCGATATTTACCTCATTGTGGTGGTCTGGAACCAAACCCACAATGTCTCTGAGATATGCCTGTATTAAAGCCCCAGTGCCCAATGTAACTGTATTTGGAGACAAGGGCTGTGAGGAGGTGATAAAGATTAAATGAGGTCATAAGGGTGAAGCCTTAATCCAACAGGGCTAGTACTATTCAAAGAAGAGGAAGAGCTATCTTTCTCTTCCGTGTGAAGACATAGCAAGGAGGTGGCCATCTGCAGATCTCACTAGGAGCCAAATCAGCTGGCACCTTGATCTTGGACTTCCTTGCCTCCAGAATTGTAAAAAATAAATTTTTGTTGTTGAAGTCACCCAGTTTGTGATATTTTGTTATGGCAACCTGACCAGACTAATATACCTGGCTAATCGTTTATCCATTTTGTTGTTTTTTTTCCCCAAAGAACCAGCGTTTTGTTTTGTGGATTTTCTCTGGTGTTTTCCTGTTTTCAATTTCATTGATTTCTGCTCTAAATTTTATTACTTCTTTTCTTTTTCTTACTTTGAGCCTAATTTTCTCTTATCTTTTCTAGTTTCCTGAGATGGAAGCTTAGATTATTGACTTTGAGAGCTTTCTTCTTTTCTAAAATGTGCATTCAGTGCTATAAATTTCCCTGTAACCGCTGCTTTCACTGCATCCCACAATTTTTGATAAGTTGCATTTTCATTTTCATTCAGTTCAAAGTATTTTTTGTTTTGAGACTTCCTCTTTTATTTATTTATTTTTTATTTTATTGAGGTGATAATAGTTTATAACATTGTGAAATTTCAGTCATACATTATTATTTGTCAGTCACCATATATGTTTGCCCCTTTGTCTCTTGTACCCACCCCCCCATCCCCCATCCCCTCTGGTAACCACTAATCTGTTCTCTTTGTCCATGCGTTTGTTTATCTTCCACATGTGGGTGAACTCATGTGGTGTTTATCTTTCTCTGTCTGGCTTATTTTGCTTGGCATAATACCCTCAAAGTCTATCCATGTTGTTGCAAATGGGACAGTTTTGTCTTTTGTATGGCTGAGTAGTATTCCGTTATATATATTTCCCACATCTTCTTTATCCATTCATCCCTTGATGGGCACTTAGGTTGCTTCCACATCTTGGCTATCATGAATAACACTGCACTGAACATAGGGGTGCATAAATCTCTTTGAATTGTTGATTTCAAGTTCTTTGGATAAATACCCAGTAGTGGGATAGCTAGGTCATATGGTATTTCTGTTTTTAATCTTTTGATAAATCTCCATACTGTTGTCCATAGTGGCTACACCATTTGCAATCCCACCACCAGTGTATGAGGGTTCCCTTTTCTCCACATCCACTCCAACATTTGTTATTTTTCATCTTGACAATTATAACCATTCTAACAGGTGTAAGATGATATCTCATTGTAGTTTTGATTTGCATTTCCCTAATGATTAGTGATGTTGAACATCTTTTCATGTGCCTCTTGGCCATCTGTATATCTTCTGTGGAAAAATGTTCATATCCTCTGCCCTTTTTTCGATTGGGTTGTTTGTTCCTTTGTTGTTGAGTAGTATGAGTTCTTTATATATTTTGGAGATTAACCCCTTGTCAGATATGTGATTTGCACATATTTTCTCCCAGTTGGTGGGTTATCTTTTCATTTTGTTCCTGGTTTCCTTTGCCTTGCAGAAGTCTCATTTGTTTATTTTTTCTTTTGTTTCCCTTGCCTGAATAGACATGGTATTCAAAAAGATGCTTCTAAGACCAATGTCAAAGAGTGCATTGCCTATGTTTTCTTCTAGGAGTTTTATGGTTTCAGGTCTTACCTTCTAGTTGTTAATCCATTTTGAGTTATTTTTTGTGTATGGCAAAAGATAGGTCTACTTCCATTCTTTTGCATGTGGTTGTCCATTTTCCCCCTGCTGTTTATTGAAGAGACTTTCCTTTCTCCTTTGTATGTTCTTGGTTCCTTTGTCAAAGATTAGCTGTCCATAGATGTGTGATTTTATTTCTGGGCTTTCAATTCTGTTCCATTGATCTGTGTGTCTGTTTTTCTGCCAGTACCATGCTGTTTTGATAACTATCGCCTCGTAGTTTATTTTGAAATCAGGGATTATGATGCCTCCAGCTTTGTTCTTTTTTCTCAGGATTCCTGTAGCTATTTCAGGCTCTTTTCTCACCCCATATGTGTTTTAGGATTCTTTGTTCTATTTCTGTGAAGAATGTCATTGGGATTTTGATTGTGATTGCATTGAATCTGTGGATTGCTTTAGTTAGTATGGACATTTTACTATGTTTATTCTTCCAATCCATGTGCATGGAATATCATTCCATTTCTTTATGTCATCATCAATTTCTTCCAAATAATGTCTAATAGTTTTTATTGTATAGATCTTTCACCTCCTTGGTTAAATGTATTCCTAGATATTTTATTCTTTTTGTCGCAATTGTAAATGGGATTATATTCTTCAGTTCTCTTTCTGTTAGTTCGTTATTAGAGTATAGAAGTGCAACTGAGCTTTCTAAGTTGATTTTGTACCCTGCAACTTTGCTGTAGTTGTTGATTATTTCTAGTAGCTTTCCAGTGGATTCTTTAGGGTTTTCTACATATAAAATCATGTCATCTGCAAGAGTTTCACTTCTTCTTTGCCAATTTGGATACCTTTTATTTCTTTTTCTTGCCTGATTGCTCTAGCCAAAACTTCCAGTGTTGTGTTGAATAAGAGTGGCAAGAGTGGGCACCTTTTGTCTTGTTCCTATTGTCAGAGGGATGGCTTTCAGTTTTTCACCATTGAGGATGATTTTGGCTGTGGGTTTGTCATATATGGCCTTTATTAGATTGAGGTACTTTCCTTCTATACCCATTTTATTGAGATTTTTTTTTATCATGAATGGCTGTTGGATCTTGTCACATGCTTTCTCTGCATCTATTGAGATGATCATGTGGTTTTTATTCATCATTTTGTTAATGTGGTGTATCATGTTGATTGATTTGTGGATGTTGAACCGTCCCTTCATCCCTGGTATAAATCCTACTTGATCATGGTGTGATCCTTTAATGTATTGCTGTATTTGGTTTGCCAGTATTTTGTTGAGGATTTTTATCCTCTTGGTGGACTGTCCCTTTTATCATTATATACTGCCCCTCTTTGTCTCTCCTTGCCTTTTTCATCTTGAAGTCTACTTTGATATTAATATGGCCACACCTGCTTTCTTTTGTTTGCCATTTGCTTTGAGTGTCATCTTCCATCCTTTCACTCTGATCCTGTGTTTGTCTTTAGAGCTGAGATATGTTTCCTGGAGGCAGCATATTGGTGGGTCTTTTTTTTAATCCATCCAGCCACTCTTGTCTTTTAATTGGAGAATTCAATCCATTTACATTTAGAGTGATTATTGATATATGAGGGCTTAATGTCATTTTATCTCTTTTTTTCCCATTTTTCTGTATTTCCCTTGTTTCTCGTCTCATGTATTTCCAACTGCCAACTCATTTTGGTTATTCTCTATGGTGGTTTTCTCAATTTTCTCTTTATTTATCATTTGTGTCTCTGTTCTGATTTTTTGTTTAGTGGTTGCTGTGAAGTTTGTGTGAAAGATCTCATAGATGAGATAGTCCATTTTCTGATAGCCTCTTATTTCCTTAGTCTAAGCAGGTTCCATCCCTTTCCTCTTCCCCGTCTAAGTTATTGTTGTCACAACTTATTCCATTTTGTATTGTGAGTTTGTGATTAAACTGAAGTGATTATAGTTATTTTTATGTTTTCCATCCCTTTATCTTTAATGTCATAATTGTTTGCTAACCTGTTCTGATAGCTCCACTTTTCTGATTTTGTCTGCCTATTTATCTCCTTGCTCAAAGCTTTGTAAATCCTTTCTTTTTTTTTTCAGGTATGAGGGGCTTCTTGATCATTTCTTGTGGAGGGGTCTTGTGGCGATGAACTCCCTCAGCTTTTGTTTATCTGGGAAAGTTCTTATTTCTGCATCGTATCTGAAGGATAGTTTCACTAAATAGAGTATTCTTGGCTGAAAGTTTTTGTCTTTCAGGATTTTGAATATATCATTCCACTCTCTCCTAGCCTGTAAGGTTTCTGCTGAGAAATCTGCTGAAAGCCTGATAGGGTTTCCTTTGTAGGTTATTTTCTTCTGCCTTGCTGCCGTTAATATTTTTCCTGTCATTAACTTTTTTCCAGTTTTACTAATATATGCCTTGGAGAAGGTCTTTTTCATTGATGTCATTAGGAGTTTTATTAGCTTCATTTACGTGTAATTCCAGCTCCCTCCCCAGGTTTGGGAAGTTCTCAGCTATTATTTCTTTGAACAAGCTCTCTGCTTCTTTCTCCCTCTCCTCTCTCTCTTGAATACCTATAATCCTTATGTTGCATTTCCTAATTGATTCAGATATTTCTCTGGAGAATTTCTTCATTTCTTTTTAGTCCTAGTTCTCTCTCCTCCTCCAGCTGAAGTATTTCTATATTTCTGTCCTCTAAATTACTAATTCTGTCCTCCATAACATCAGCTCTGTTTTCTTAAGGATTCCAGATTTTCCTTTCTTATTCATTGTGTTTTCCCTCCTGAACATTTCTGATTGTTTTTTTTTTTTAATAGTTTCAATCTCTTTCGCAAAGAATTCCCTCTGTTCATGAGTTTTCTTCCTGATTTCATTAAACTGTCTTTCTGAGTTTTCTTGTAACTCATTGAATTTCTTTATAACTATTTTGAATTCTCTGTCATTTAGATTGTAAGTTTCTGTGACTTCAGGATTGATTTCTGGGTACTTGTCATTTTCCTGCTGATCTGCAGTGTTAATGTATTTCTTTAAGCTATTTGATGGGGTAGACTTTTGCCATCGCATAGTGGTAGTATCTGGTTGCAGATTCCACCTGCTGCCACTAAAGGGGCGAGGAGTTGTGTTTTCTGAGACTGCCATGATCCGTGGCAGATGTGCCGGTCTGTTGGAAACAGTGCCAACAGGGCCTGTCTGCACTTGCCTACTGGCCACTGCCACTCCACACACATAGGCATGCAGGCACTCTGGCAGGGGTCCCCTGCTCTGGCTGTCTGGCCGAGTTGGTGCACCAGGCACATGGGGTAGGGGCACTCTCTTGCATGTATGATCCCATGAGCTCCTGCTCTTCACTCACTGTCTGCCTGCCTGGGCAGCTCAGCTTGGTGGGGACGCCCCTGTGATTGCTTAGCCACGTTGGTGTGAAGTGTTCGCACAGACCAGGAGACAACTCCAAGAGCGAGAGCATTCCTACAGAGGGCTGCCCTTCCCCCTTCCCCTCTCAGAGTTGCATGCCGGTTGCCACATGAGGTCCTACGCGCTAGATCGTTTCCACTTGGGACAGAGTGAAGATCGGCTTACTGCTTCCTGGGGGAGTCCAGCACCCCCACCTTTAGACACATGGCTGTGTGGATCTCTCAGATGTCCATTGTGTGTTTGAATGTCCTCTCTTGGTTAAGGAATGTCCTCTTCATTGTATCTTAGTGGGGAGAGACTAAGAGAAGAGGTCACTCCACTCTGATGCTGATGTCACTCTTGAGACTTCCTCTTTGACTCATGTCATTAGGAGTGTATTGTTTAATCTTCAAATATTTTTGAGATTTCCCAGCTATCTTTCTGTTATTGATCTCAGTTTAATTCCACTGTGGCCTGAGAGCATACTTTCTATAACTTCTGTTCTTTTAACTTTGTTGAGGTGTGGGTTTATAGCCCAGAATGTGGTTTGTTCCATGTTCCATGTGACCCTGAGAAGAAGGTATATTTTGATGTTGTTGTGTGAAGTATCTTATAAATGTCAATTAGATCCAATATGATGGTGCTATTCACTTCAGCTATATCCTTTCTGCTTTTTACCTGCTGGATATGTCAGTCACTGGTAGAGGTATGTTGAAGTGTTCAACTATAATAGTGGATTTATATATTTCTCCTTGTAGTTCTATCACTTTTTGCCTGTGGATTTTGATGCTCTGTTGTTAGGTGCATATGCTTTAAGTTTTATGATATTCCTAGTTGTAGATTTTGGGGGTAATTATCCTACTTGGGTCTCTCTGAGCTTCCTGGACCTGTGGTTTGGTGGTGTCTGTGGTTAACTTTGGAAAACTCTTAGCTCCCATATTTCCCATATTTCTTCTGCTCCCATCTCTTTCTTCTCCTTGTAGTATTCCCATTACTTGTATGTTACACCCTTTGTAATTATCCCACAGTTTTTGGATATTCTGTTTCATATTTTTTCATTCTTGTTTCTCTTTGCATTTCATTTTGGGAAATTTGTACTGACATATCCTTAAACTCACTGATTCTTTCCTCATCTATCTCCAGTCTACTAGTGAGCCCATCACAGGTGTTCGGTTTTGAGTTTAATGTTTCCCTTTTTGGTTTTGAAATTATGTAGACCATTTAAAATTAATTATTTTTTCTAAACCACTGTATTAAAGAACCAACCTATTCTCTCTTGTGACTATAGTATCTTAATTGAAAACCCCATTCTATAATCCCATTTTGAGTCAACCAAAATTTCCTGAATACCTAACAGGCTCTAAGCTCTGTACTTACTATCAGGTATGGGGTTGTGGCAGTTTAAAATATAGCTGCAAATTCTTCAACACTCCTCTTATCAAAAGATGGGATCTCTGTCCCCTTCCCTTGAATATGGATAGGCTTATGACTGCTTCAACTAAATAAAGCATGGTGGAATTGATGCTCTGTGACTTCCAAAGTTGAGTTAATAAAAGGCCATGAATTTACCACCCTGTTTGCTGGAACACTTGTTCTTGGAACCCTGAACCACCATGTAAGAAGTCTGACTGTTCTGAGGCTGCCATGCTGAAGAAATTATATGTGGGTGCTTTAGACTGTGGTCCTAGCCAGGCCCATCCCTCCAACTGTCCCCTCCAAGGTGCCAGACATGTAGGTAAAGACTTCTTGGACCCTCTAGACAAATGCATCCACCAGTTAAATATCTCAAATAGCCTCTCTCAATAATACATGAAACAGAAGAATCACCCAGCCAAGCCCTGCCTGATTTTCTGATCCACAAAAATCATTAGATATGATAAAATAGTTGTTGTTTTAAGCTACTAAGTTTCGTGGGAGTTTGTTATGAGTCTATAGATAGCTAGTTTTGGACTTGGTTCATTTAACATTAAATATTTACTGAGTGCCTGCTCTGTCCCGGTATTACTCTTGCTCTTATGGTACGTATCATCTATGTGGAGAGGAGGAAGGAAACATGAAACAATAAACAATCTGTGTGAAAAGTATTATGACAAAGAACAAGCAGATTAAGTGGATAGAGAGGCATAGATGCAATTTAATGTAACATGCTCAGGGAAAGTCCTTCTCATAATTTGACATTTGAGAGGAGATCTAAAGTAAGTGAATGAGTAAGCCACATTATATTGTACCCACGCCCTCTCTGTCTATTTAACCTGTTTTATTCTTTGCTACCTTATTTTCACCATGGTGTATTTGTTTATCAATTTATGTTTCCTCTCTCCCCTTCAACATCTGGGAGATGGGTAGAATATATCTTGAGGAAGAACCAGGCAGCGGGAACAGCAAGTACAGAGGCCCTGTAGTGGGACAATGCTTGTTGTTTCTAGGAACCTCAAAGAAGCCAGTGCAGCTGGACCAGAAGAGGTAAGGGAGGAAGGTAGGAGACAGAGTGAGAGAGGTATCAGTGGGCCACATCATGAAGGGTCTTGTAGACTGTAGGAAGAACTTTGGATTGTGCATCAAGGAAGATGAAGAATCACTCTGGCTGCTTAATGGAAAATGAACTGTAGGGAAAAGGATGGGAGTAAGGAGACCTGTTTGGAGAATATTACGGTAATCCAGGGGAGAGTTGGTGGTGCCTTGGGCCAGTGTGGCAGCAGTGAGAAATGGTCAAATTCTGGATGTACACATATTTTTGTATGTTTAAATAAAAAAGATACAGGGACTGGCCCCATGGCCAAGTGGTTAAGGTTCGGTGTGCTCTGCTTCGGCAGCCCAGAGATCACAGCTTTGGATCCTGAGTGTGGACCTACTCCACTCATCAGCCATGCTGTGGAGGCATCCCACATACAAAGCAGAGGAAGATTGGCACAGATGTTAGCTCAGGGCCAGTCTTCCTCACACACACACACAAATACATAACATGAGATCTATGCTCTTAACGTTTTTTAAGACTATTTTTTTAGAGCTATTTTAGGTTCACAACAAAATTGAGAAGTAGGTACAGAGATTTCCTATATACCACCTGCCCACATACACACGTAGCCTCCCCCATTATCAATATCCCACACCAGAGTGATACATTTGTTACAATTGATGAATGTACATTTCATTGACATATCATAATCACCCAAAGTCCACAGTTTGTATTACAGTTCTCTCTTGGTGTTGTTCATTCTATGGGGTTGAACAATGTATAATGACATGTATCCATCATTACAGTATCATAAAGAGTATTTTCACTGCCCTAAAAATCCTCTATGCTCCACCTACTTATACCCCCATCTCCACCCCCTGGTAACTAGTGATCCTTTTACTGTCTCCGTAGTTTTGCCTTTTCCAGAATGTTGTATTCTTGGAATCATACAGTATGTAGCCTTTTCAGACTGGGTTCTTTCATTTAGTGATATGCATTTAAGTTTCCTCCATGTCTTTTTGTGGCTTGACATATCGTTTCTCTTTAGTGCTGAATAATATTCTGTTGTCTTGATGTACCACAGTTTATCCATTCATCTACTGAAGGACATCTTTGTGACTTCCATGTTTTTGGCAATTACAAACAAAACTGCTGTAGACATCCATGTGCAGTTTTTTTGTGTGGAAGTAAGTTTTCAACTCTTTTGGGTAAATACCAAGGAGTGCAATTGCTAGATTGTTTGATAAGACTATGCTAATCTTTGTAAGAGGCTGCCAAACTGTCTTCCAAAGTGGCTGTACCATTTTGCATTCCCATCAGCAATGAGTGAGAGTTCCTGTTGCTCCACATCCTTGTTAGCATTTGGTATTGTCAGTTTTTTGGATCTTAGCCATTCTAATAGGTATGTATTGATATCTCATTGTTGTTTTAATTTGCAGTTCCCTAATGACATATGATGTGAAATGTCTTTGTATACTTATTTACCATTTGTAAATCTTCTTTGGTGAGGTGTCTGTTCAGATCTTTTGCCCATTTTTTAATTGGGTTATTCATTTTCTTATTTTTGAGTTTTAAGAGCTCTTTGTATATTTTGGATACAAGTCCTTTATCAGATGTGTCTTTTGCAAATATTTTCTCCCAGTCTGTGGGTTGTCTTCTCATTCTCTTGACATTATCTTTTTGCAGAGCATAAGTTTTTAAATTTTAATGAAGTCTAGCTTGTCAGCTGTTTCTTTCATGGATCTTGCCTTTACTGTTGTATCTGAAAAGTCATCACCATGCCCAAGGTCATCTAGGTATTCTCCTGTGTTGTCTTCTAGGAGTTGTATAGTTTTATATTTTACATTTAGGTCTGTGATCCATTTTGAGTTAACTTAAGGGTATAAAATCTGTGTCTAGATTCATTTTTCTGCATGTGTATGTCCAGTTCTAGCAACATTTGTTGAAAAGTTAACATTTTTACATGTACATTACAATATTATTAACTATAAGCAAAATGTTGTATAGCATATCCCTAGAATTTTTTTATCTTGAATGACTGAAACTTCATACTCATTGAATAGTAAGTTCTCATTTTCCTCTTCCCCCAGCACCTGGCAACCACCATTCTACTTTCTGCTTCTATGAGTTTGACTACTTCAGATATGTCATATAAGTGGAATCATGCAGTATTTGTCCTTCTGTGGCTGACTTATTTCATGTAGCATGATGTCCTCAAGGTTCATCCATGTTGTAGCATCTAACAGGATTTCCTTCTTTTTATGGCTAAAAAATATTCCATTGTATGTATATACTGCATTTTCTTTATCTATTCGTCTGTCAATGACATTTAGTTTGTTTCGCTGTCTTGGCTAGTGTGAATAATGCTGCAGTGAACATGGGAGTGTGGATAAGTCTCTGAGATCCTGATTTCAGTTCTTTTGGGCAAATAACCAGAGTGAGATTGCTGGATCATATCCTATTTTTAATTTTTTGAGAAACTTCCGTACTGTTTTCCATAGCAGCTGCAACATTTTTCACTCCCACGAACAGTGCACAGGGTTCTAGTTTTTCCACATCCTCACCAACACTTGTTCTTTTCTTTTCTTTCTTTCTTTCTTTCTTTCTTTTTTTTTTTTGATAATGGCCATCCTAACACGTATGGAGTCATGTCTCATTGTGGTTTTGATTTGCATTTCCCTGATAAGTAATGTTAAGCTTCTTTTCATATACCTGTTGGCTATTTGTATGTCTTCCTTTGAGAAATATCTATTCAAGTCCTTTCCCCATTTTTAAATCAGGTTATTTGTTTTTTTGTGATTGAGTTGTTAGAGTTCCTTATATATTTTAGACGTCAAACCCTTATCACATATATGGTTTGCAGATATTTTTCCCATTCTGTAGGTTGCCTTTTCACTCTGTTGTTTCCTTTGCTGTGTAGAAATTTTTTAGTTTGATGTAGCACCACTTGTCTAATTTTGCTTTTGTTGCTTGTGCTTTTGGTGTCCTGTTTAAGAAATCATTGCTAAGACCAATCAGTGTCAGGTAGCTTTTCCCCTGTGTTTTCTTCTGGAAGTTTTAGAGTTTTGGGTCTTATGTTTAAGTTGGTTTTTAAGCCCATTTTGAGTTGATTTTTGTGTATAGTATAAGATAAGGGTCCAGTTTCATTCTGTTGCATCTGAAGAACAGCACCATTTGTTAAAGAGACTGTCTTTTTCTCCATTGTGTATTCTTGACATCCTTGTTGAAGATCAGTTGACTATATATTTGTGGATTTATTTCTGGGCTTCTATTCTGTTCCGTTTGTCTATATGTCTGTGTTGATGCCAGTACCATACTGTTTTGATTACTGTAGCTTTGTAATATGTTTTGAAATCAGGAAGTGTGCGTCCTCCAGCTTTGTTCTTTTTCTCAGTATTATTTTGGCTATTCAGAGTCCTTTGTAGTTCCATTTGAATTTTAGGATTGCTTTTTCTATTTCTGTAAAAAGTGCCATTGAAATTTTGACAGGGATTGCCTTGAATCTGTAGAACACTTTGGGTGGTGTGAATATTTTAACAATATTAAATCTTCCAATCCGTGAATATGAGATATCTTTCCATTTATTTGTGTCTTCTTTAATTTCTTTCAACAATGTTTTATAGTTTTTAATGTACAAGTCTTTTGCCTCGTTGGTTAAATTTATTTCTAAGTATTTTACTCTTTTTGATGCTATTGTAAATGGGATTTTTTTCTTTGGATTGTTTGTTATGTAGAAATCCAACTGATTTTTGTTTGTTGATTTTGTGTCTTGCAACTTTACTGAACCATTAGAGTGTTTAAAATACATTTGTATTTTAAAGCCATAGACCCTGAGAAGAACGTTAGGGGCTGAGCATAAATATGAAAGCAGCCCAAGGCCTAACTCCACATTCAAGGTCAGGAAGATGAGAAGGAACCAGCAAAGGAGTCTGAGACGAAGCTGCAGGGAAGAATCAGGAGAACTGAGGAGGAGTTGTGCTGCAGATGCCAAGTGAAGTGTTTAAAGTGAGGTTTAGAAAGATTAAATAACCTTCCCAGGTCACAGAGCTGGTCAGAGGGGCAGCGAGCATTCAAACTGACAGCCAGATGCCAGAATTCCTACTCTTAATTTCTGTGCTCTACCATATAATTCGCAAGCATAATGGTGATGTACCCTTCAACAGCACCAACTCTGTCCCAGGCCCTGTTGTTGAGCTTTGTTTATAATAATCCATTTATTCCTATCATCATCACTGTTTTAAAGAGGAGGAAACTGGGGCCAGCCCCATGGCCTAGTGGCTAAGTTCGTGCACTCAGCTTCTGCGGCCCAGGGTTCGGATCCTGGGTGTGGACGTGACACCGCTCATTAGGCCATGTTGAGGTGGTATCCCGCATGCCACAACTAGAAGGACCCACAACTAAAATATACAATTATGTACTGGAGGGATTTGGGCAGAAAAAAGCAGGAAAAAGAAAAAAAGGAAAAGATTGGCAACAGTTGTTAGCTCAGGTGCCAATCTTGAAAAAAAAATAAATAAAGAGGAGGAAACTGAGGCACAGAGAGATTATGTTCAAAGTCACAAAGTGGCTCAGTGCACTTTGAACTTGGCCATCTACGTCCAGAGTCTGCGTTCTTAACTGGTACCTGGCTGTCTCCCAGTAACACTCTACTGCCTAAACAACTGGAATATCTTCAGAGATAATATTTCATAAGGTTAAATAAGGAAGCTCAAGAAGCAAATTAGATTTATTTAATTAGAAAAAGAAAATAAAACTAAGTGGTGGCAATTTGACCTTTTTCTCTGTGCGTATTGATTTTTGTGCCTTCCAGCCTCAAATAAGCTGATGAAGTGCTATGTGCCTTTCTTCAAGCTTGAACAAAGTACTTGCAAAGTTGCTTTGTTCTTTCTCCTCCTGGAGTATGACTGAAAGCACGCAGCCTTTTAAGCTAAATAAATGAAAGCCTTGGTTTCTCAAGGTCATAAAAATGTGATTACATAGATTGACTCTCATCCAGTGATTTTAATTTAGCACCCCTTCAAAGTTAAATACAGGAAGGAAGTTCTTGCATCTGACAAAGATTTGCTGCTGGAAATCACATTGCCTGGAATAAAACTGTGTTCTTTTAGAATTTACCCTAAAGTCAGTTTAAGAGGAGCTGGAAACATATTTATCAATTCAGTGTTCCTTCACCTGTGATAATGGCTTCGGGTGTCTGTTCTCACTTGCTTTTTTTCTTCACCACTGTCTCTTGTTTTTCCTGGACCTGACCTCTGCCCCTCAACAGGTGGCCCCTGAGCTTTTTCTTGCAACCCCAGAGATGCTGGCATTTGTTCCAAAAGTAAGATTGTACATTATACTTTTGAAAAAATAACCTGGTGCCAGCAGGTGGGACCGTCAGTGTATCCGCTTCATATTCCACCTGGCACTTCATTCCCCAGTCTTGCCTGTGCCTCTCTTGTTAGCTCACCTGTTTTAATCTGAAAATTCTAAGACTTTCCTTATCTTTATTTTTGTTTAAATTTTCAAAAGTCCAGGACCAGGTTTCCGAGAGGGCAGTGGTCCCGAGACTTGATCATCGGCAAAGTAGGCCATAATTGTCACTCACTGTCTGTACAGGAGATGTTAAAAGAAGTCTCCATTGGCCAACCCGAACCTGGTTCCCCAGCCTATACCAGCCTTCTCACTGTAGGCTGCTGGCCTTAGTCAGAAGAGGGGTTGACGTGGAGCGAAGGCAGGGCTGGGGGTGCTGGGAAGCACTTGCAAAGGTTACAGCCTGAAGTTCTTGTACATTTCTTGCAAGACAGGTCCACTGACGAAAATACCCTCAATTTTTGTTTGATTACTTATTCCAGTTCCTAAATGCTCACATGTACATTCATGTTTTCATTCATCTTGAGTCAATTTTGAAAATGTATACTGTACTAGAAATGTTCTCTAGTTTCTTAGTACTTTTCTAAGTTTTCAAATTTGTGGACATATTTTATATCTTAGAATTTTTACTATTTCAATAATTATGTTTCCTTTTTTCATTCATAATTTTCTCTGCCCAGCGTTTTTAATCAATCAGTCTTGTGTGAGATTTTGTCTATTTTATCAATTTCTTCAAATAGTCAGATTTCATGCCATCTATTTCTTTTTGAAAATCTTGTTTCTTTCTGTTATTATCCTTATTATTCCCTTTTTACTTTGCTTGGTTTTACCATGTGTTTTTTTTTCTAACTTGAGTTGAATGCCTACTTTTAAGTCTTTCTCATTTTAGAGCATATGCTTTCAAGGCTTTAAATTGCCCTTTAAGTACTGCTTGACTTGCACCCCACTGGTTTTAACACATAATGTTATCACTGTCATTCAGTTTAAGTATTTTAATTTAATTATCTAATGGTTGTAATTATTATACTTTTTTCTTTGCCATAGGCATTATTTAGAAATGATTTTTTTGTTGTTTCTAAACATATTGGGGGAAAAGAGGATTCTCTTTTCATTATAGATTTCCAGTTTTATCACATTGTTGACAGAGAATGTATTCTGAACAACATCTGTTCCTTGGTCTTTCTTGATTAGCCACAGCAATGGCCAATTTTTATAAAGCCCATGTATGCTTGAAAAGAATGTATATTCACTCTTTGTTGGCAGTAGGGTTCTATATGTTTCCATTAGCTCAAGCTTATTAATTACATGATTCTAATTCTATGTATATTTACTAATTTTTGTTTGATCTAAAAGTTTCTGACCTTTCAAAATCTGTTGTTAATTAATGTTTTTACATTCTTTCTAGACTGTGTAAGTACCTTGGACACTGTATCTCCATTTATTCCCTGTGGGTCTGTTTCTGTTTTCTTTTGTTTCTCTTGATTTTGAATCACTCTGTCATGTTTTTCTCAAATTTCTGGCAGTTTTTGAATGGATATTGTGTAGGAGCATTTTTGGAATGATTTGAGGACGAGGAAGTTTTCCTCCTCTAAAGAGGATTTACGTTTGCTTCTGGCAGGCATCTGGGGCAGAAGCAATCCTGGATCCCTTTCATCCAGGTATGAGGATCGAGATGGTTTGGAGGCAAGCTTTGGTCCCTTTAAGGGCCACACTATTTCCGTTTCACTCTTATCTATAGGAAGTAGCCTGTTGAAGTTTCAGTTCAAAGTGTGAGTGGTTTATTAGGGTTCCTCTTCCATGGTAGACCTGGACTTCAGTTTTTATTCTCTGATTTTGTGGTATTCCCTACAGCTCCATTCAGCTTCTCAGACTCTCAGCTGCCTTTTCTGGAACTGGCACATGCCCTTCAAAGAAAAGGTGCCCAAATGTTAGGCTTATCTCTCTCAATTGCCTTTTTTTCCTAGAGTTTGATTCTGTAATTCTTCACTACCTTGTCTCTCTAAGCTGTCAAAGAGATATTTTTTATACTTTTTTTTGTTCTTAGTGCAAAGATAGACCTGCATTACCGACGATGCCATTATGAGAAGCAGAAGTCCTTGTCATATGCACTTTTTAAAACAAATTGTATTATTGATGTATAGCATACACACAGAAAAGTAAACAAATCATGAGTATACTGCTTGATTGATTATCACAGAGTGAACACACCCCATAACCCCTGCCCAGTCAAGAAATAGTATCAGCACTCCAAAGCCTGCCCTGTGTCTCTTCCTCCCTTCTCCCTCATGGTCACTTCCAGTTGGCTGCTGCTTCCTTCTGAAGGCCAGAGAACCGGATGCCCTCTGACCCCTTTGAGTTTTAGTTATGAAATGCATAGCTTTGATGAAGTTATTTCTAATTTAGTTTCTGTTTTACCTTTTAAATCTATTACTGGAATGGTTTTCTCCCCTTCCATTTCATCTTTCTTTCCTTGTGATGAGCTCTCCCACGGCTTTTAACAATTTGTCTCTTTAGATTGTACATGATACTTCTTATTTTCCTATGTGTGGTTACTGGAAAGTTCCAAACTCATAACCGTCTGCTGACCTGTAGAATATGTTATTTCAGAATGTTATTATGTTTTATACGCATTTATGAAAAGTTATCCAGAATATGAACTTGTTCCCTTACGTTTATTTCTCGTGTCAGATTAGCCCTGTCCCTAACTCCCTTTCTTTAGCTAGAGGTGATCAAAAGAAACAAATGAGGAAGTTACTGCTTTGGTTTGGAATGTTCTCTTGCTGTCTCCCTGCTCTAGACCACAGGAAGAATGACAGAGCCCTGACCTTTTGTGATTATAATCTTGGATCTCCTTTTGACCAGTATCATCTTTTGACTAATTAAACTTGACTTCTAAGTTCTCATTTACCACCTTCCTCAGATTGATTTTTTTCATCTAAAGCACTTGGTGTAGAGGCTGGCATATGTTGGTGTTTGATAATTAATTAGTTAATGGTAATCTGATAGTGTGGTTCTCGAAGGCAAGATGCAAGTACATATGTGAGATAAAAAGGAAATGGCCAACTTTTTTTAAGTCAGAAATGAACTTGGCTTTTGTCTCTCCTATTCTTGACTGTTGGCAGTTTGGTAAATTTAATTTTTGTCATCAAAGGATCAGAATCCTGACAAAATAGACATTTTGTTTTACTTAGCTCTTTTCCTTGAGAAGTGTTGGGTGTGATGCACTGTAAGTAGAACTTGTGCTTAGCGTCAGTATCTGGGATCACCTGTGAGACTCCAGAACTCTGAGAGAGTTCAACCGAGAAGTCATCATCCAAATGGGTGTGATCAGAAGTTTTCCTAAAAGATGAGATACCTTCCAGAAACAAGATAATCAGGGCTGAAAATTTATCGTAAAGGAAAATCATAGACTAAGCAGCTGTGAGATTCTCTCTGAAGCAAGGATGTGTGAGCAGCTGGAACAGGGTCAGTCTGCAGCCAGGGAAGGTGAGAGGCAGAATTGAGTCATTATGTACTGGGTAGTACTACCCAGTACTGTTCTGGGGAGAGAAGCACTGAGTCCAGGGGTGGACAACTTGGGAATGTCCTCTGGAGTGATACAGTGCTGTTTTACCGTGCTTCGTCTTGACCTATCTGAAATCTTTACTATTTTGTTAGGGTTAGGCTTAAGGTTCTTATATAAACTTGATAAGCTAATATTTATAATAATAGTAGAAGTTTCTATCATTGATTTATACACATTATCTCATTTATTACAGCAACCCTGTGCAGTGGAGGTGTCATTACCTGCATTTTATTGATAGGAGACCTAGACTCTTTTCTGGGGCTGTGTCCAGTGAGATGAGTTCTCCTGTACTCAGGACGGGTGGTGGGCCAGGCTGGCTTTCCTAGTTTTATGGCTCCAGAACTCCCTCTTCTGCTGTTCTCCCAGAATGTTTATAAGTGTGGCCCTTTACTTTCTTAGATCCCTTGGCTCTTTTCCCCTCCTCCACTTTAAATGGAAAGATTCTTCTTCTGCCCTTATTGTCCCAGTTAAGCTCAGTTTAGAATTCACTTCCAGCAGCTTCTCCTCGGTGCAGAACTCTCTGCTGAAAGGGCGCTTAGGCTGGTACAGTTCTGGAGTTGTAGGGCCTGGATTGCTCCTGCATCTACCACAGACCCTCTGTTCTCACCCTTAAAATGGACCTGCAGCCCCTTCCAGATGGGCTGCCCTCCTCACCTCAGCCTGCCAGTCATTTGAGTGAGTACCACTTGACAATGTGGGTTCTTGCATTCTCAGGAGCATCATACATCCTTTTGCTATGCCTCCACTTCCTTCTATACAATTGCAGATAAAATGGGGGTTTGGTTGCCATCAGTAGTTTGTCCAGCTTACTGGTATTTTGTCACCTAATTTCATCATGAGTTTTTGGTTTGCTCTCCTAGTTGTTCTATCTTTTTTTATATTTATATGAGGGAATTCAGGGAGATTTTTAAAAAGAAAGACTATCGTGCCACTGCTTTCCTAGAATTCCTCTTACTACTTGATATTTAAGTAAGTTACAACATTGTGAGGGAGATCTCTCAAAGGAATGTTTAAGAGGCCCTACCCCAGCACTCTGGGAGCAGAATAAAAGGTGTAGGGTGAGGAGAGGGAGAAGGTAATTGGGGAGAGGGAGAAAGGGAGGACGGGGGAAAGGAGAGAATAGGGAGGCTAGTGAGAGAATGTAGCAGACCTGCACCTCTGCCGGGGAGGGAACCAACAGGCCAAATCCCACAAGGGCTGTAGCAAAACCAGACCTCTTTCAATACAAATTTGAGATCTGAAAGTAGTTTATTCTCAGTGAAGCAAGTTTACCTATGGTTTCAGAAGTTGGAGAGGAGACTCTAGGGGTCAGGTCCTGATTGTTTAGGTCAAAATAAGGTAGGGGAGACCGAAACATGGCCAGGTTTCCGAGAAAATGGGGCTTATAGCAAGCAGGCCTCAGGGAGAGGCCGTGTGTACATGTTGCTGTCAGTAGGTCCAGATGAGCCTGAAGTCATTCCAGCCCAGGACCCAGGTATGAGTATGGACGCCTCCAAATTGTTCCAGTTGCCTGCATTCCAGGTCACCCCTGGATATTCAAACTGAAGCCCCAACTTTGCAGAGCAGAGACAAGCCGCCTACACTGTGCCCTGTCCAAATTCCTGATCCATAGAAGCAATAAACATAACAAGAAGTTGTTGGTGGTGGTTTTACACCACTAAATTCAGGTTAGCTGTTACAAGCAATAGAAAACCAGAGTAGCCCTGGTGATTGGTTTGGCTGATTAGCTATCCAGATTACAGGAGAGGGCTCCAGTGTGAGCAGAGGCCTGGAGACAAGCCTGCATGGCCCTGTCTGGGGAACTGGGCATCTCCAGCTGAAGGAGTGGCTCATGTGGCAGAGTATAGCATCACTGCAGGCCAAGGGAACACATTCATGGGCTGCAAGGGTCTTTTTCTCATCTCTCCAGCAACCACTCAGTCCTGCTTTCTGCTGGCCCAGCCACACCAAGAGCAAGGATTCTGCTATTACTCATATTTATAAAAAGAAGAGGAGACATGCTAGGGGGCCAGAGTGACAGGGGTAGGATTGTCATTTTAAGATACCTTCTTAAATTCTTTTCAATGAAAGGTAAATTTGAATTACAGAAAAGCCGTCCATCAGAGTTCTTTTTTCAAACTTAGCTTTCTGGCCCTGTTGAACATTTACCTATTAATTCTCTTGGTATACCAGAATGCCGTCGCTGCAAATAGCAGGAACATTGTCTCAAACTGCCTCAAACAATTAACACGTTTGTCATTTATTTCTGGAAGTCCAGGGGTAAAGCAGGCCCTGGGATTGGTTGATACTGCCCTTCTCTTTTGTCATCAAAGACCCAGGCCCTTTCCATTTCCCTGCTCTGTCATCCTCAGTGCTGACCTCATCCTTAGACCAAGAGCAAGATGGTGGCAGCAGTGCTCTTATGGACAGAATTGTGTCCCCAGAATTCATATGGTGAGGTCTGGACCCCTAATGTGATGGTATTTGGAGATGGGCCTTTAGGGGGTAATTAGAGTTAGATGAGGTCATGAAGGTCAGGCCCTCATGGTGGGATTAGTGCCCTTATAAGAAGAATCATGAGAGAGCTCTCCCTATCTCTCTGCCATGTGAGGACACAGCAAGAAGGCAGTCGTCTGCAAGCTAGGAAGTGGGCCCTCACCAGGAACCAAATTGGCCAGCACCTTGATCTTGGACCTCTCAGCTTCCAGAACTGTGAGAAGTAAACATTACTGTTTAAGCCACCTGGTCTATGGTATTTTGTTATAGCAGCCCAAGTTAATACAAGTGCCAAGAACCTCATCTGGACGTCGCAAAGATAGAAAGAGACTCTCTCCTCTCGAGTCTCTTTGTTAGGAGCAAGGAAAGCCTACCGTAGACTGCTTCTCACATCTCATTGACTAAAATTTGATCACAGGCCCATTCCTAAGTTAATCATTGGCGAGGTTGTTATAATTGACTGAGACAAGAGAAGCTTTTTCTGTAAAGGGCCCAATAGTAAATATTTTAGGCTTCGCTCCTCTTCCTCCTCCCTTCCCCCATCCCCTTTCTCTCCCTTTTTCTGTCTTTAAATCTTAGCTCAAGGGCTGTGCAAAGCAGACTGTGACTGGATTTGATCACCCCTGGTTTAGACTAACGGTTTGCTGACCCCCAGCTCATGATCTACTAATCATAATCTACTCCTGAATCAGACAAGGGGTTACCTTCCCCTGAGTTATACCAGGAGGAGGTTGATTCCTGAACAAAATTGAGATTCCATTAAAAGGAAGAAGGGAGCTGGACATTGAGTAGGCAGCCACAGTGTTGCTATACTTGGTTGAAAGAAGAGTTCACAGATGCAGGAAACAGCCAAAGTTGCTGTGTCTAAAATAGAACTCCACCCCAGCAAGATTTCTGACACATGACTCTGGTGGTTGAAAACCAAAACACTACATTCAGGTTTTCTGTAGTGAATAGATATTACTTTTATAATCGGACAGAAAAATTAAAAACAAGCCCTCGAAACTGTCTTTTGGAAATATTCTAAAATTAGATTGTGTGATGGTTACACAATTCTATATTAATAAAAACCATAGACTACATACTTTAAATGAGTGAATTTTATGTTATATGAATTACATACCAGTAAAGCTGTTTCTTTTTTAAAAAAAAAAAAATCTTTTGAATTTTAAAGCTTAAAAACCACGTCCTGAAGCTCTGTGGTGCTTGCCCTGTCAAGGCAAGGGCACCTTTGGTCTTATGGCTGGTTTCACAGCTTTCACTGATGGCCTTGGAAATCTTCCTATAATGGGGATGCTTTTAATGACTTTTTTTTTACATAGGTACTAAGTATTCTTCTTGTCATACAAAGTATCTTATATTTTATAATCAAATGCTTACAATAAAAAAACTGATGCAGAAATAGGAAATTACTGGATATTTTTGTCCTTTTCACCTCTTTTTAAATTTTATTTGCTCTTTGTGTCCATTAGGATTCTTTCTGTTGTAAGTATTTACTGGATTTAAACTGCTTTAAGTCAAAGGGAACTCTACTGCCACATGGCAAGAAATCCAGTGGTAGATGGTCTTTGGGCTGGCTTCACCCAAGGCTCAGATGATGCCACTGGGCTCTGACTCCTCTTTCTCTTTTTCTTGGCTCCATTTCCTCTGGATTGACCCAGTTCTCAGGCCCAGCAGCTGGAGGCTTTTGTCCAGGCATGCTGAGCCAAAGTTTCTCATTGGCTCTGACCACATCATGTGCCCACCTGCTCCACAAACACTGTAGCAAGGGGAGGGCACCATGGGCTTATACCTGGACTCCATGCTTCACCTTGAACCAAACCCAAGATAGATGGATTACGATGGAGTAATGGTGGTTCATCAGAGCAAAACAGATCTGTTACCGATTGAGTGGCAAACCTCCACATTTTCCTTCTCTCTGTACCTGACTTCACTTCTCCATTTTGTTGTCCATTTTATTTCTTCTCTTTCAGTTCCTTGTGGCTCATCTTCCCTTTTATTCTCTTTAACTTATATTTCTCACCTTTGAAGAACAGTCTTTGAGCTCTTGGTAATAGCCTTCTGGAAAAACGAAATTTGTTTTAAGTTGGGATTTGAAAAGGAAGATTTGAGCTTGATAACTGAGTGGACAAGCTTCTATTCAGTGAGGGCTTTTGTGAGGGAGTGTGTGCAGATAGGCCAAGTAGGTAAGACAAGAAAAAACTCAAAAAGCAAAAAGGGAGACCTTAATATGTGTTCTTGTACTTTTGTACTGAATCTATTTTGAGTCTCAGTTGGGAGGCTTATAGTATTACCTTAAACCTACAAGGGAGATGTGAGGAGCAATGCTGAATCCCCTTTCATGGCCTTCAAGTAGTTGTCTAATTTCTTCTATTTTCCTTTGTCAGCGTCGGTGCATTTTAGTTTGATTGTCACTATGGTGGCCCGGAAGTGTGTTTGAATCTGCCGCTTCAAACAACGCCGGATCTGTTTTCTCTGAGTGCGGTGATTCTCAGACAGATGCCAGCAGAATTATTCTGCACTTGAGTAAAGTGGTCTTTTCCAAGTTTGTAGGGAAATGAATCTTTGTAATTTTGAGAGCTTTCTCAAAATCGTTTTAATAAAACTTTGGTAACCTGCTGTAGCTTGCCTACTAGAAGAGAAAATGAATGAGAGTACCAAATGAATAATAATGAAAAATGTGAAATCAGCTGGTCTTGTTAGCTTTGATAGATTGGTTTTTTATCATGGATGTTTGTGTTAGTGGTGTGATTTTTATATTGTATCTGTATATTCATTGTCCGCTAGTAAAAATGTTTCTAATTTGCATGATGAAGCGAAGTATATCAATACTTCATGATATTTTACAGAAAGTTCTATGAATTTGAGGTGTTCTGCCATATTGAAAAGCACTACTGTCCAGGATAATTGAATCCCTAAAAGCATTTCCAGTGTTGAGTCTGGGACCGATGGTCCTTACTGAGCAGCAGTTATCTATTATATTGATATCTGCTGGATATGGTTGTTTTGGAGCATTATTACATCTGTAATCATGAGCACAGTTGAAACTGGTTTCTACTGTTTTGAAAAGTGTACTTACCCAGAATTGGGGATGCCCTTGTCTGGTATCCCCTGAACTTTCACACTGATGAGAGAAGCCTTCCCGCCTGGCTCCTGGGGTCTACCCAGGAGAACGTTTCCTCCTAGCTTGCATTCTGCCTGCCTTTCCTCCACAGCGAATCCATTTATTCATTCATAATGATGATTTGTTATCATTCACTTTCTTGTGTCTTCTTTTTGTCTTTGGCTTCCTTTTAGCAGTTTCTTGGGTGAATGAGTATTTGAATAATAAATTGATTCAGCTTCTTCATTTTAATATAGTATTGACCCTCTAAACGGCCCAGTAGCAAACCAGCACAGTCTTGTCAGCAATTCTCTTTGATTTCGACCATGTTCACGTAACAGGAGGCAAACTTTAATAGCCAAGTTGTTCGGTCCCTTTCCTTCAGGCACGTTCCCTGGGTGCTGCCACTCCCATCTCATTGTCATCATGGAGGTGGGCCCAGAACACTGGGTCAGAACTCAGGGAGAGGCCTGCCTTCACATCTGAGCTTCCCCTCAGTGGAGGGTGTCTACACTAGACCCATTCCCATTCGCCAGAGTTAATTGGCCTCTAAGGAGACTCACTTATCCCAGAGAAGTGACATAGTAACTTCTTTCAGAGTCTGAATGTTGCCTGAGCCCTCAGTGAGCCCATCCACCATCCCATCATGCCTTCTGGTTTCCCTCTCCCCTGGATCCTGTGGGGACCTGAAATTGGCCACCCCAAGATATGTCTCTTTGGCATCAGGATTATTTGAGGCTGATTGCTTTTGATAAACTGGGACAGGGAAGGAGGCTCTGAGGAATGGAAATTGCCCTTTGTTAGGACACATTTACATTTGTAAGGTAAATCTCTGTCTGTAAAAGGTGCCTCCCTCTCTGTACCAGGAAGAAGAAAGGAGATGACCTTCTCTCTAGAAACTCTTAATCAATACCAAAGGCAAGGACTTAAAATCTGCATTTTATTGTGCTAGTCTGGTAACCTCCTGTAACTGACTTCCCTCCCCCTCCCAACGTTGGCATTTCTTTAAGGATTAAGCATCTTTCCTTAGGCTAGGAACTGATTGCTGCGCTCACCTGTGACCTCCCAGCTCCAGACAATAGACTTGCCTCCTGCTACGCCCACCGAGATAGCAGACCCACTGCCTGCTGTGTCCATCAAGTGCTGTGCCGACAGGGCAATCTTGTGACTATTGTGGGAGGGACGTTTCAATCACATGTGAAACACCCTGTTTGGGGGTATATAACTACTATGTGCACCCCACTTCTTCGGTGCCCTTTCTTCCTTCGGGAAGAAAGGCCCCGGGCCATGGTTCCTCATAAAGCTTTGTTTAATTTTCTCTTGCTATTCTGTCTCATGTGAATTTAATTCGTTCTCCCGCCAGACGAACCCACATTTGGGGAGAGGAAATGTCCTGCCTCCCCTACAATCCCCTCATGTGGTGTGACCTTTGCCAGCCCAGTCTGAGCCTCCTTGTCTCTTCTCTTACAGACGCATGCATGCACACACACACATATGGAGACAGACAGACATGTAACAGCAAAAGTCTAGTGTTTTGTTTGATGGTCCTCCATCAGTCCTTAAGCCCCAGCAAAGATAATTCTCCCGACAATATCAGATGCCCTTTTACAAAAAGCACCCTCTACTGTTTAATTATAGAACCAATTATGGTAATATCTAATAAACAGAAAAAATGTATTATGTTCATAGTATTTTTTAAACTTTGTCAGAACACAAGGCCTGATTGTATTACATTTTTGAAAGGCATAAAGTTGTATGATAAAACCTTTACCCTCCCTGTTCTTTTTGGCAGCAGATATTTAAAGCCAGGTCGCTTTAGGTGACTGGCTCCGTAAATCTGTTTTAACCACCTCAGATTGGAGAGTACAGCCAGCACGCTAAAGACAACACCCTTCTGGTGACACGTCTCTGCTGATTTAAAAGAAACCCAGGGAGCAAGAGTAAATGTCTCCAGTGTTCACCTTCCCCGCAAAGAGAATTTTTATCAATCTGGGTGTTAAGTTTGGGATCCATAGAGTTATCAAGGAGAAAATTGAGAACACTTATCCATTTCAAGGACTCTGCAGCCATCACAAATGACTCTCGGCTACTCAAATCTCATTATGGGTTCAGGCTGGTTATCTCTGTTTAAGGGTGGAGGGAAACACCTATTATAAAGTCTCTCAGGCCTCCCCGCACCTCATTAAGGAACTTAAAAAATAAAAAAAAAAAGGAAAAGTGGCATGGGAAAGTCGTCCTGAGAATTAAAATGGAGCAGAATGATGAGGTCTGTTTTGAGGCCACAGAGAGGGAAAAGGCAAGGGTTTTGCTTGTGCAGCCTCTGCCACAATAAAGAGGACCGCAACACGGACGGACTGTACCCTACAAAATGTCGCCCATAATTCAAGCTGTCAGCCTAATCCCGCTGTTTGCAGGTAGAGAGAAGGAGCCCTTGTTTCCTGGGTGAAGAGAGAGCCTTGTTTGCTGACCTCTGGTCCGCAGCCTGCCGCAGACCGCCCAGCTCTGTTGGCCTTTGTGTCGCTGCCCCCTCCTTCCCTCCTTTTTGGCATTGTGCTCCCTTCGAGTGGCCCCCTGGAAGGGACCACCCAGGGGGCTGCACAATAGGGACTGAGGTAGCCACCAAAACATAGGTTTTTGTAAGACAGCCCGTTAAAAGAAAAATACTGTTTAACTATGTATGTGTTTGTCCTTTCTACAACTGTTTTGTGTGGCAAACAAAACCCCATATACAGACCTCACTGTGCCCGCACATACAGCTGTTCCAGCCATCGGGTGTCAGGCTTGAGATAGTCGCTTCCAGTTTATTTTCCCAGGGCACTAATTCTTGATGCAGTTTATATTTACATGTTTGGATTTATGGTCAGGAAACTTGATATCAAAGTAAACAAAGTGCGCTCGCTTTATGAAACTAGTTTATCAATAGCCCTCAGAGTTGGTGGTGTTGCTCTTGGGTGAAATTTGTCTGTAACGCCACTTAACAAAAGCTAGCAGCCGGAATTCAGTTCTCAATAGCCATTTACACCTCTGTAAAAGGATTAGCTCTCGCCGATTGTTATACTGTTTAAATCTTAATTTGCATCTTTATGGAGGTAGGGCTTCCACAGACCTCTCGGGTTCCCTGTTGTATTTGTGTACCTGTCTGTGGGAGGTCACTGGAGGTTTTCTCTTATTGGTGAAGGTGCTAAATTGCTTCAGGATGACCAGTAATCTACACAAATTGAATTAGCTGTCAGGGTTTGACTGACAGCAGCCGCTTTGGTTCGTTAGTTATATTTTGTAGCAGTTGTGGTCCTTGAGAGTTGGGTACATGAATGCATTGTTACTTCTGTTTAAACTTAAGAATTCTCATGGGTCTTAGGAGGATTTTTAAATGTTGTTAATTGTAACCAACAAATTTCCCTGGGAAGTAAATGTGAAAAAACAGAACCAGAACATGATAAATGTGATGGTTTTAAAAGTAATCTTTTCTATCCAGACCATGTGTTCTAAGTTTAAAGATCAAAACCTTCTTATGTTTCTGTTGGAGGGTGGGGTCAAACCCATGAGAAGGAAGAAGTTGAGTTTCTGGGCCAGTGTTCAGCAGGCAGTGGAATTGGAAGCAGAGGCTGGTCACATTGCCCGGTGCCCACCTTTCTGTGTAGGGGCTGTTCCTAAACTCCATGCTCAGAACTTATGGACCACCTCCACGGAGGATGCCTTTTTGTTGTAGCTCATTTAGAAACACAATTTCTTTCCCTAAAACTTTTTTCTGGATGTGACTAACTATGGTGCTTTGTTATTCTTCAGTCTCATTACAAATACAGTAAGCGTATTTTATAAAACTTTTTAGGGCCCGGCCCTACGGCCAACTGGTTAAGTTCACACGCTTGGCTTCAGTGGCCCAGGGTTCTGCTGGTTCAAATCCTGGGCGCAGACATGGCACCACTCATCAGGCCATGCTGAGGCGGTGTCCTGCATGCCACAACTAGAAGGACCCACAACTAAAAATACACAACTATGTACCAGGGGACTTTGGGAGAAAAAGGAAAAATAAAAAATCTTTTAAAAAAACTTTTTAAAAGTGACACTACATTATGTAAATTATGATTAGTTATGGTCAGTGATTACCATGCCATTTTGAGAGTGTTATTCCCTGGGGAAAATAAAACCTGGAAGTCAGGCCTACAGTACTGCACCAGAAACACGTCAACTCTAAGATAACAGCTGCAGCACTGTGTGGACGTTACCTAGTGGGGTTAAGGAAAAGTTTATTTTCTACAGCCCTCCTACAGGGTTATTTTTGCCAAAAAGTAATTCTCAGTTTGCAATGCTGAGAGAAAAAGCATAGTACCTTTTCTCTCTTCCTCGCTTTTTAAAAGAAAATTATACCTTCATTTGAGTGTTCTCTTTAGCCTGGAGTGGAGTTGTTTTCTTTCAAGTTATCTCCTAAATTCTGTGTGACTGAAAGATGAAAATGAAGCTAGAAAGCAATTACTTTAAATTTGGCCCCCCAAAATTTATTTATTGTATGCCTGCACTGTTGCGTAAAATAAAATGTGCCTCTTTAAAATGCCTTTTGTGTTTCTAGTGATTATGTTACCGAAACCAAAGTGGGCTCCCTCCTGGCGAATTAAATAAGACTCTTCACCACAAGTAGTTGTCTCACAAAATAAAGTATATTTTGCAGCAAATAGGAGCCCATGAGGAATCATTTCCAGAGTCATGGCATCCCGACCAAAGGGAAGCAGGGACATTTATTTCAGATGGGAATGAATATTCAAAAGGGAGAGGAGGGTATTCGCTTGTGCAGGCTCAGTTAGAAAACATGCTAACATATGCACTACAGGTTACGGTAATGAGGCGTAAGCTCCTCCTGGAGAGATCTTAGCATTAAAAATAAGGCAAAGGTCATAGGCGTAAAGTAGCTTTTGTGATGAGGCTTGGTCTGATTCAGGGTGGTTGGTGATTGCATCTCCTTCACATAACCAAAGGAAAACAACAATTTGGAACAACAGTTAAATGCTTCCAAACCCACGCTTGAGTTCCTTGGGGCAACTAGTGGGTAACAATTACTTGTCATCCATCAGATTTGTCCACTTGCTGGATTTGGCAGAGACAAACTGATGGTAACGCCCAGCATGTTGGTGCCAGGCCCCTCCGCAGATTCCCCAGGAAAGACTGGACGTGGGCTTGTCAGACTGATGCCCCTCCAGCTGGAATTATTTTGGTAGGAATGCAAATAGAAGACATGAAAGAAATTGACGCCTTGAATTCTAAAATAGTATTTTTATAACACAGTCTTTCATCTTTAGCTGCATAGTGTTTGAATTCCTTAATAGAGTTGTTTTCAGCAAAGGACTGATGGATATTTTGTAAACTAAAGTAAGGTATCACGTGGGGAAATAACTATTAGAAATCCTCAGCGCAGACCAATTCGTGTTTTAGCCAGGGAAGGTTCTGAGTTAATCTAGAGTAGTCCATAAGCTCAGTCAATACTTGTGGCCATCTTATTGATCACTCATTGCCTAGCCGTGGAAGCCCTGGACTCATATAACAACAACCGTATAAAAACATACTGTAAAAATAGGTGTCATGAATTTCTCTAATCTAGGTTTAAAATCTTGGCCTGTCATTCATCACATAGTGTTGTTAAGTGTGTCTTCAGTATTGTGCTGAGTGTGACATGAAACTTAAAGTAAGATAAAAATTCAAAAGTCCAGTTGCTGTACTCAACAAGCTTTTGGTCTTGTTGAAAAGACTAGACAGACATGACATAACTAGAGAACGGTACACTGTAGGAGGTTGTCTGTCTTGTGCTAAAGGAATTCAGGGGTAAGAAATATCCTTATGAATGAGGTAGTCAGAGAAGCCCCTAGATAAGTATGAGATGAGCTAGTCTAAGCAAGCCTGATATTTGGGCTGATCAGATTGGAAGAGAACAAAGGTTATCTGGCATCTGTCCTGACTGGACAGTCAGGTATAATTGAGCACAGGCATACCATGGGGGTGGGGGGGGGGGGGATGCAGATACAGGCAACCAAGAGTGCGTTGGCTGTAGAGAATTTATAAACAGTAATAAAACCGCTGAACCTATTTTCTCTTGTCAGCATTCCTGAGAATGGCACAGAGAAAATAGCCCTCCCTGGAGGGGGGCTGCTCAACACCCTGCCCGCCCCCCACCTTGGCACCGCAGCCTTAGTGAGTGTCTGCTGACTTCCACTCCTGCACTGGTGTTCCAGAGGAGGTACAAAAACATCAAGCCTCTTGGTACCACCTGGTTCAGGAAGCGAGACTAAAGGCAGTCTGAGCCGGAGACCTCAAGCCTGCAGGCCAGCTCTGTTTGTCCAGCGTAGCATCAACCTTATTTTGAAATAGTGGCCACATTTTTAAATTTGGGAGATGTCATACAAAATAAAACTAGCAATTGTGAATTTCTAGCTTCTCTTGAAAACCAGGAAGACCTGCATCACTGAGATACATTCCATTGGGAGCTGAGAGTGACTGGCCCTTTGAGTGAGGTACATGCCCCAGTTTTTCGCAACCCTACCCCACCAGCTGTCGGCGCTTGACTTCCTCCCGGCTGAGTTGTGAATGACTGTTCTCCCCCTCTGCCACCCGTACCACTGCTGTCACACTTACACGCTCTTCCCCTGCCATCTAGAGCACAAGTTCAGTGTTCTGGCTGGGCTTAAGCTTCAAATCTCTGCCCTCACCAACCACATCTGCACATAGCTGCCAGGCTAACCCTCTCAAAAACACTACTTTCAAGAAACCAGCTGTAGCTCAGAAATCCACAAGATTTATTACTGTTTTCTCACCAGAGTTTCATATTGAATTTTATTTCCCATTACTATCCCATCGCCACCAAGAGCAACCCCCACCTGGCCACACTGGTGTCCTTGCTGGTCCTGCACCCCTCTTACCCTGGCATTTCCTGTCACCTTTGCCTGTGCTACCCCTTAGCTTGAAGTGTCATCTCCTCCCCCGTCTACATCCTGCCTGGCTGAAGTTCCTCCTCTGTAGTCAAGCCCCTGTGATGCCAGGGAGCTCTCTGCCTCTCTACTGCCTCACAGCTCCCGATTGTCTTCCCATGATGATGTGCTCTCCTTTGCTGCTCTGAAATTGGCTCACCTCCGGTGGGCCTATCTTCCTCTTCTTAAGGGCAGGTGTTATTCTGTGAATTAACTGGTGACAAGATAAAGCCTTCCAGGAAGAATTAGGACCCATATTTTGCCTAAGGAAAAAGAAGTATTATAGGTACTATAAGTCATATAGGTCAGGAGTCTGGAAGGCTTTTTGGGTTTTTAAAAATTTATTTTCAAATTATTTTCTTGAGGTCATATTGGCTTATAACATTGTGTAAATTTCAGGTGTACATTATTATGTATCAGTTTCTGTGTAGACTGCATTGTGTTCACCACGAATAGTCTAGTTTTTATCTGTCACCATACATATGTGCCCCTTTACCCCTTTTGCCCTCCCCCGACTCCTTTCTCCTCTGGCAACCACTAGTCTGTTCTCCTTATCTGTGTGTTTGCTTATCCTCCACATATGAGTGAAATCATACGGTGTTTATGTTTCTCTGTCTGGCTCATTTCGCTTAGCATAATACCCTCAAGGTCCGTCCATGTCGCAAATGGCATGATTTTGTCTTTTTTTAAAACTGATTAGTATTCTTTTGTTTATATATACCACATCTTCTTTATCCATCATCCGTTGATGGGCGCTTGGGTTGCTTCCACATCTTGGCTATTGTGAATAATGCTGCAACGAACATAGGGGTGCATAAATCTCTTTGAATTCTTGATTTCATGGTCTTTGGATAAATAGCGAGTAGTGGAATAGCTGAATCATATGGTATTTCTATTTTTAATTTTTTGAGAAATCTCCATACTGTTTTACATAATGGCTGCACCACTTTGCATTTCCACCAACAGTGTATGAGGGTCCTCTTTTCTCCACATCCTCTCCAACATTTGTTGCTTCTTGTCTTGTTAATTATAGCCATTGTGACAAGTGTAAGATGAAATCACCTTGTTTTGATTTGCATTTCCTTAATAATCAGTGATGTTGAACATCTTTTCATGTGCCTGTTGGCCATTCATGAACAAAACAAAAAGACAACCCACCAACTGGGAGAAAATATTTGCAAATCATATGTCCAACAAGGGGTAAATTTCCAAAATATATACAGAACTCATACAACTCAACAACAAAAAAACAATCCAGGGGCTGGCCCAGTGGTGTAGTGGTTAAGTTTGCATGCTCTACTTCAGTGGCCTGGAGTTTGCAGATTCAGATCCTGGGTGCGGACCTACACACTGCTCATCAAGCCATGCTATGGCAGCATCCCACATACAAAATAGAGGAAGATTGGTATGGATGTTAGCTCAGGGCCAATCTTCCTCAAGCAAAAATAGGAAGATTGGCAACAGATGTTAGCTCAGAGCCATTCTTCCTCACCAAAAAAATACAGACAAACAATTCAATCAAAAAATGGAAGGCTTTTGGCAAGGGAGCTCAGGAGTGAAGGACCCAAGAAGGATCTGGTGGCCCAGAGGGACTAAGAATCTCAGCCTTAGAGTTTAGACAAGAGCTCAAGACTTGTCAAGGAAGTGGGGCACCAACAGGGTGGCCCAGAGTCCAGAATAGGGCTTGAATCAGGGGAGGGGGAGCATTTATATTTTTTGCCCAAGATGAAAGCCTGCTTCAGAGTCAGCGTGAGCCTGAGCCTACACTTGCCATTCACCCTCCAATGAGACAGAGCACATCTCTTTCATCTTTGTGATATTAGTCACATGGCCATCAAATAGAGCCAGTAACTTAACCCACTGTTGTACTAATTACAAATTAGTAATACTTTGCTAATTAACATATTGCTTTCTAAGTTACTTCGTTTTCTTTTTGGAGTACATGTTGAATATTCCCAACTACATATGTCATCAGCTTTTATAACGTAGAAGTACTGTTTGTCTTTGGTATCTTGTCCCATAGCTTTTTAGAATCATGCTTTCCCCCACATAGACATTTTTTTAAATTTTTTCTTGCTGGGGAAGATTTGCCCTGAGCTAACATCTGTGCCAGTCTTCCTCTATTTTGTCAGTATGTGGGCTGCCAGCACAGCATGGCCGCCAAGAGAGAGGTATAGGTCAACCCCCAGGAACTGAACCTAGGCCGCTGAAGCAGAGCAAACTGAAGTTAACCACGAGGCCACTGGGGCTGGCCCAAATAGACACTTATTTAAAGGGGCTTATTAACCAGTCTCTTTGGGGGCTAGTTTGATACTGTGACAGACCTAACGTAAAACAGCAGCCAAATCATTAGGTTCGACCAGTCCCCCAGTAGACTGGAAATAGATAATGAAGGCTACATTTCTCTTTCCTTGCCTCCCTATTCTTACTAAAAATAGAGAAAATTTTATTGCAGTGGGATCTGAATGGAGAAATAATATTTTTCTGCATTCAGAACTGGAGAACATAACCAGTACTTCAGCCAGCAGTGTTCAATTTCTTAGCACTGACAATTTAAGTAAATTTCACGTGAGTTGTGGAGAGCTAACTTTGTTGTGATTGACAATATAAAATGAGCCTTTTCTGCTGTTAAGATTATGTAGCACTCCCATCAGTCAGGTGGAATGCGGAGTGCGGTTGCACAGCTGTGGACGTGAACATCATTAAAGTCTTCAAAGGGTTAAAAGTTACTTCCGCTGATGCGTTTAAAACTGCCACATACACGCAAACAAGTTTTTCGAACTGCTCCATCTTACATCTTTGTCGAGAGACAGTCTAGTTGCTGCATTTTTATGTCTAGATTGTATTACAGATGCATTTCAATAAACCGTGAAGAACCACTGTGGCTTCTAGAAGCTGACCAGCTGTGCTTAAATAAACATCTCATGCAGCACCTGTTTTATTTTCTAGGCTCCATAGTCAGAGTGACATTCTGAAAGAAGACCTTGAAGCCTGCGGAACAGCTGCCCTTCACCAGCCTCCGAGACTCTTACCTGGAGGTGGGAGTGTTGAAAAGTAAGTCAGGTATTACTGTGGTGAAATTGCTGCTGTGGTAGGATGGCCATTCTCGTTCCCACATGCTTCCAAATGAAAACAAAACTCCAGTCCACTTGGTCACCACTAGGGTAGACACTTGCAGTTGTCAGTTTAACTTTTTCATGGACTTTACCATTTACTTCTTTGTAACTGTATGTTACAATCATTGTTTAGATAGATCCACTCAGTCCCTACTCATAACAATGTGTTAAGGGCTTACTTGTGGGGAGGGAGCACAGGTAGCGTTTGTCTGGAATATCAGCATACCTTGGTGAATAACCCAGGATATACTCCAGTATAGCCACCACCCTAGAAGATGTCCTTGGCAAGTCCAGACCCCAAATGAGTTCCTCAATTTCCAAGGTCATGCTAGTGATACAGGCCCCCAGTCTGCAAGTATGGTCCCTGGACCAGCAGCATCAACAAGACTTGGGAGCTTGTTAGAAGCACATGTTCTCAGGCCCCACCCAGGACGCACTGAATCAGGAATCTGGGAGTGGGGCCCAGCCATCTGGGTTTTACTGAGCCCTTAAGAGAACTCTGCTCAGGTTTGAGAGTCAGTTCTTCAAGGATATGCCTAAAATGGCCGTAAAGCTGGGATGAGAGAGAGGGTTAATTATTTGCAGCGTAGTTGGCACATATGAACCATAATTCTTGTACATCCTTCCTAAGTCAATCAGAAATCTGTTCCGTACCCTCTCTGCACCCTTTAGGTAGTCTGGGTTTCTTTTCATAGCCTCAGGAGCTTTGTGGCATCTGAGCCTCTTACTGAGTTCATAGAGTTACAGATGTGTGATATGTGTAATGGTCTGTCCAGTACTGGCACTTGGTCAGTGTCTAATTCATGCATAATTGTTGCCAGGGTCCTAACTTTTATTTTACGGACTATTTCCTCTTATTAAAATACATCCCCACTGTTTGCTAGCAGAGAACAAGTTATTTCTTGAGCGTGGTCAGCAGATGAGTGTCTGCAAAAGCCCATCTGAAAGGACCTTGTCTGGCAGAGAGAGTGAGAGGGCCTTGGGTCTGGGTGTCTTATATCCGACGTCATTTTCTTTACCTTCAGTGTGCCACAGAGGCTGTTTTATGTTAATGACTTTCTTCAGAGTAGAATTCAGCATAAATCTATTGTGTATTAGGTCCCATCAAGGCATGAGGAGAAGTCAGGGTAATGGTTTCTAAAAGGACCTTGTCACAAGAAAACTTAGCCAATGTTGTGGTTCCATTTAACAGACCACAAGATGAGGTTCACAAGTCCTTAGTGTGTTTACATTACTGTAGGGGAGGAAGACATTTCCTCTTCCCAAATGTGGGTTCGTCTGGCCGGAGAACGAATTAAATTCACATGAGACAGAATAACAAGAGAAAATTAAACAAAGCTTTATGAGGAACCATGGCCCGGGGCCTTTCTTCCCAAAGGAAGAAAGGGCACCGAAGAAGTGGGGTGCACAGAGTGGTTATATACCCCCAAACAGGGTGTTTCACATATGATTGAAATGTCCCTTTTACAGTAGTCACGAAGCTGCTCTGTCAGCACAGCGCTTGATGGAGGCGGATAGGTCTGCTGTCCCAGTGAGCACCGCGGGGTGGCAGGTGTGTTGCCTCGGCCTGGGGGGTCACAGATGAGCTCAGCAATCGGTTCCCAGCCTAAAGAAAGATGCTTAATCTTTAAGGAGATGTCAACGTTGGGAGGGGGAGGGAAGTCAGTTACAGGAGGTTACCAGACTAGCACAATAAAATGCAGATTTAAGTCCTTGCCTTTGGTATTGATTAAGAGTTTCTAGAGAGAAGGTCATCTCCTTTCTTCTTCCTGGTACAGAGAGGGAGGCACCTTTTACAGATAGAGATTTACCTTACATATGTAAACGTGTCCTAACAAAGGGCGAGTTCCATTCCTCCTTCCCTGTCCCAGTTTATCAAAAGCAATCAGCCTCAAATAATCCTGATGCCAAAGAGACATATCTTGAGCTGGCCAATTCCAGGTCCCTACATTACCTTCTGCATCTGAACTAGTGATCTCCAAACTATGGACAATGCTGGAAATGACCTTCCTGGTCAGTAACTTTTCAACCTAAAGGAGTAAAGGGCAATGCAAGAAAATCCTCTTTCGTGTTTTTATCATATGGAATAAAAAACAGCACTTTTTTTTTTTTTTTGAGGAAGATTAGCCCTGAGCTAACTGCTGCCAATCCTCTTTGATTGCTGAGAAAGACTGGCCCTGAGCTAACATCTGTGCCCATCTTCCTCTACTTTATACGTGGGACGCCTACCACAGCATGGCTCTCAAGGGGTGCCATGTCCAAACCTGCGATCTGAACTGGCAAACCCCGGGCCGCTGAGGCGGAACATGTGCACTTAAGTGCTGCATCACCGGGCCAGCCCCAAAACCAGCAGTCTTAAATACTCCTTTACAAGGCAGTGGAAGAAGCTGTCTGGGGAGAATCTTTCTGCGCTCTCTAGGTCGTTTGGTGATTATGTTATGTGAGGCTCTTTAGCCAGGCCCCTGTTTCTTTCCCACTGCCTTTTATATCTGTTGATATACTATTTGGCATAAAGCACAGTTGTGGTATGTAGCATAGAAGGCATATATGCATTTATAATTCTGTGTGCAAACTGACTTATTAGACTAAATGATTCATTGTGTGACTCTCTTAACCTAGGCTGCCAAACTGTGATTGTGGGTGATAAGATAAAATATCTACGTCTACTAGACTAAGCATTTGTTATAGTTCCTCAACATGCATAATGGAGCGTTGATTTCCATTATGAAAGCTTGCATTTTACGTGACTATTGATATACAGTTTTGTATAAATCAGCCTTCCTTAAGAAATGCTCCTTCTTTATGACCAACACAAATTTTAAAATTAATATCTGGAGGCTTCAAGACTGTTTCTTTACAACAATGATTTTTTTAAGCCAGATAAGGAAGTCAGGAATGGTTACTAATGTCAGCGTTATGTTCTGTTGCTATTAAGATTGCCCTGTGTGTTGTGACTGGGGATGCTGTTTAATGGGCACTAATTGTCACTGGTTCACTCTCTAGCTTTGGTAAAGGTGCCAAGTGTTTATATGACCTTTGAGAGAAAAGCAGTCAGGTCTTTAAATACAGATTCTTTCTAACAAGTTTTAATCATGGCCACAGGCTCCCTGCTGCCGTCCTTGCTCTAGCCGTCCCCTGACCCCTCAACTCCCAAGAGTCATCGCTGGCTATTCCCCTAAGTGAAATATTCCTCTCTGCTTTGTGATCTCCCCTGGACCAAAGCAGTCAACTGGTCAACTTGACAAACTGTTTCAGAAACACACATTTGGAGAGAATGGTCTACTTTTGTTCTTTAGTTGTTAATGACACTGATGTCATAGAATTCTAAGCCAGGCAGAGTGGGAAGGCTCTAGCAGGTTATGAACTCCTTAAAGCCTATTGCTGTGTTTGGTGTGGCAGCAGCCCTGCTTGTGCCCCTGCCCAAACCATGGCAGTTGACATCTGTCTCTTTAGTTTAATCTCATCCACAAAATGGAACACCTGCCCCACAGCGTACGCTAAAAGCTGGTGTGAAGATTTCTCAATTCCTGCTCACAAAGAGAAGCAACTTAAAAGAAAAAAGAACAAAACTATTCCTGTCATCATTATTGATTTTTGTTATATCAGAGATTAAATGTTCAAAGACCTTCATATGAAAGGTTTATTATTATTAGGTGGAGGACCAAGTTGTTATTTTACACAATCATGAATTACTAAAATATGATTCATGTCGTTTGGAGTAATTGATAAAAAAAAAAAAACTTTGTTCATTATTGCCTTCTGGAAAACATAAAAATGATTACGTAGTTTTATCGTACATGAAAACCATATTGAGACTACCCATTATGTTATTTTTTTCCAGGTGCCACTAATTAATTGTCTCTTATTAGTGTTTACTTTCAGAAACAGTTGCCCAATTGTGGTTTCAAACTCATGCTGAAAAATTGTCAGCTTTAATTATTTGGATTACAATATGTAAAATCCTCTTTATTTTAGTCTGCCTATTATGTTCAGAATAAAATTCAGGGTACTTATTACTTTGTCTGCATTTAAAACTTTAGTCAAACTACCAATCTGTTATAAATCAGTTGTAGTTAGGAAATGCTGGTACATTTGTTTAAATGCAGTTTTCTGATTGGAAGCCATTCCAAGTATATAAAATTAAGCATAGACTGTTTAAAGTCTATTCTTTTATTAATTTTTAATTGAAAGAGTATATAATTTAGCTGACGTCAAACTTTGTTTTTTCTGTGTGACATTGATTTTATAAATTTTCCAATGTAAAGTGGACAAAAGAGGAGAAAAAATTCCTTTAAATCCTTTGTACTACTTTGTAAATTTTCTGACTTCGTGTGTTTATGTAGAACCATGGGCAAGACTTCATGCAAGGGCAGCCATGGCTTTTGTACTTCTTGCCCAATCTGTCCTGAAATAAATCTGCCAGAAAGCCTGGTTTTGTGCTTTACGTGTTGGCTTAGCTGTCCAGAAGTCACAAATTCTAGATGCTGTGTCTCCTTCCATAGCTCATTTGCTATTTGACCCCATGCAAGTCAGTGAATGGGTTTCATCCTTTTGTGAAGTGCGTATAATAGTTATAGGAAACCTTAGCTAGTTCTTTAATAATGCCAGGGCCCAAAGGACGGTTATACTTGGTGGGGATATTAGTAACCAGACTTGCCTTGGCTTTGCCTCTGCAGAAAGTCACTATGTATATCGGTCACCAGAGAGACTGGTTGCTGATAATTCAGTCTATGCCACTGCTTTAACTAATGTTAATTTATCCTACTTCAACTTGTTTCCAAGTTTAATTCAGCCTAAGTAAACATCCTTTCAGGCTGCAAACACAATTGATTTACTCATTATGAGAAATATAAAGGCTGAATGGACTAGAATTTGCTGGTAGCCTGTGAGTGCATTTTCCCAGTAGGGAAATCTATTGTGAAACCAAATGTACATGCAAAGGTTGCTTCATTTACATAGGATCAGAAAAAAGGAATTAGGTGGCATTATGATGTTGGTGAGGTCTGGACAGAACCAAGAAATGCAAGTTGCTGAAGGGGCTTTCTACCAGGCCAGCCAGAAACCTAGAATCATTCTGGGAAGGTTTTAGGTAAGTTCAAGGATCCTGATGACCCATCCCACTTTATTCAAGTCTTGGGAAAAACTAGAGTTAGGTCAGGCAAAGGTTATGACAATTAAGGTTTATTAAAGAAGGTTCTGAATTGTACCTAGACTTAGTTTTTTTCCAAATATTTTATTATGAAAATTTACAAACATACAGAAAAGTAAAAGGAACTGTACAGTGAACATCCAACCCACCACCCAGATTCTACCATTGACATTTTATTGCACTCCCATGTGTCTCTCTTTCCATACTTCTATCCATCCATCAGTCACAATCTATTATTTTTGTGCCTTTTCAATTAAGTTGCAGACATTAGTATACTGTTCTTTAACTTTTTACTTTGAAATTTTTAAAACATTCACAAAGGCAGGTATAACAGCATAATGAAGTACCATGTACCCATCACCCAGATCCACCAATTGTCAACATTTGCTAGTCTTGTTTTATCTTTCCCTCATCCACACTTTTTTCTTTGAGTATTTTAAAACAGACAACATATTTTACTTATAAACACTCACAAATACTTATATCTCTAACATATGAGGATTTAATACATTACCATTTAACAAGATTCTTTTTTTTTTTTTTTTTGTGAGGAAGATTAGCCCTGAGCTGACTGCTGCCAATCCTCTTCTTTTTGCTGAGGAAGGCTGGCCCTGAACTAACATCCATGCCCATCTTCCTCTACTTTGTATGTGCGACGCCTACCACAGCATGGTGTGCCAAGCGGTGCCATGTCCACACCCGGGATCCAAACCGGTGAATCCCAGGCTGCCAGAAGTGGAATGTGCACACTTAACCTGTGTGCCACCGAGCCGGCCCCTAACAAGATTCTTTACTTTATCTAATACCTATTCCCTGTCAGTTTGCCTTGATTATCTCAAAGAAGTCTTTTTACATTTGCTTTGTTTGAATCAGGATCAAAATGCTATTACCTGTAAACTGGTGGTTCAATCCAGATACACGACTATATTCCAGCCCAGTTATTTTGGCAAGACAACATCATAGTTGATGCTTGCACTTCTTATTACATCTCCTCAGGCAGCACGTGGTGTCTGGTTGTCCTGTTGTTAGCGGTGCTGAGACTGATCCCTGGGTTTGAGCAGCGATAGACTAATGCTTCAGTATGGAGTTTACTGTTAGGCAGTTTTCACCAAATTATGATCATTTCCTAGATGCATTCATTAATTTGAACTTACGAAATGCTGCCTTTTCTAATTCATTAATTTCTTCTTCATTTATTGGTTGGAAGAATTTTTCCCATCATCTACTTGTTAATTGTGAAATGTGTTTTTTGACCACAAAGGCAGGATAAATTCTTGATTCTATCCCTTTACTTACCAATTTTCAAAATAACAGATTGTTGCCCTAGCAACCTCCAAAGGTTGGTTGGTTTGTTTATATTTTTAATTGTGGTAAAACACACATAACATAAAATTTACAATCTTAACTATGTTCTTTTTTTTTTGTGAGGAAGATTGGCAACAGATTTCCTCTTTTTGCTTGAGGAAGATTGTCCCGGAGCTAACATCTGTGCCAATCTTCCTCTATTTTATATGTGGGACGCTGCCACATCGTGGTTGACCAGTGGTGTCTAGGTCCATGCCCAGGATCCAAACCCGCGAACCCCGGGCTGCAAAAGCAGAGCACACGAACTTAACCACTACACCACCAGGGCAGCTCCCATCTTAACCATTTTTAAGTGTACAGTTCAGTCGTGTTAAGTACATTCATATTATTCTGCAACAGATCCACAGAACTTTTTCATCTTACAAAACGGAAACTCTATATCCGTTAAACAGCTCTCCATTTCTCCTTCCCCAAGTTCCTAGCGGTTACCTTTCTGCTTTCTGTTTCTATGAATTTGACAACTCTAGGTACCTTATGTACGTGTAATCATACAGTATTTGTTTTTTTGAGACTAGCTTATTTTACTTAGCGTAACATCCTTAAGATTCATCCATGTTGTAGCATGTGACAAGATTTCTTTCCTTTTTAAGGCTGAATCTAAAGATTTTTTATTATTTTTAAAACTTTTTTTTATTATTTGCTTTTTAAATGAACTCATGGATTTTTATAGGTTTGCTGTATTTCAGTCCATTGCAGTCATTATTTTTTTTGGTGCTCAAATTTTCCCATCTTTGGCCAGTAGGAGCCCCTTCAGTATGGTCTCTGAGGCCTTTTAACATGGTTCATTAGTCTTTCATAGCTTCCATACTTTCTAGTATGACGAGGTGTTCCAGGCTCGTCTTCTACATTTCCTGCCCCAGAACTGAAACAGGGCATTTCCTTAAGGGGCCCTGCTTCCTTTTAGTATCTAAATACCGTAGTCTAGACAGCAATATAGCCTTCCTTTTTAACTCTTTCCTAATAGTATCTTAATTTTTAAAAAATTTCATAGTAAGTATATAGCAAGGATCAACTGTTGCTGAGATGGAAATGTGATGTATTTCTCTTATCTACATTTAAGAGGAGCCTGACTATCTGTGCAGTGATGTGAAACCATGGCCTTGTGAGCCTTAAAAAAAATCCCGATGGTGGAGATAAGGGGTTAATCTCCATAATATATGAGGAACTCGCACAACTGAACAACAAAAACAAGAAAACAACCTGATCAAAAACTGGGCAGAGGACATGAACAGACATTTTTCCAAAGAAGATATACAGATGGCCAATAAACACATGAAAAGATGCTCATCATCACTAATCATCAGGGAAATGCAAATCAAAACTACACTAAGATACTACCTTACACCTGTTAGAATGGCTATAATCACTAAGACTAAAAATAACAAATGTTGGAGAGGGTGTGGAGAGAAGGGAACCCTCATACACTGCTGGTGGGAATGCAAACTGGTGCAGCCACTATGGAAAACAGTATGGAGATTCCTCAGAAAACTAAAAATAGAAATACCATATGACCCAGCTATCACACTACTGGGTGTCTACCCAAACAACTTGAAATCAACAATCCAAAGTGACATATGCACCCCTATGTTCATCATAGCACTATTCACAATAGCCAAGACATGCAAACAATCCAAGTACCCATCGACTCTAATGACTGGATAAAGAAGATGTGCCATATGTGTGTACACACACACACACACACAGATACACACAATGGAATACTACGCAGCCAGAAAAAAAGACAAATTCATCCCATTTGCAACAACATGGAAAGACCTGGAGGGAATTCTGCTTAGCGAAATAAACCAAACTGAGAAAGACAAACATCAGCTGATTCACTCATATGTAGAATATAAATAAGCACATGGACAAAGAAAACAGTTCAATGGTTACCAGGGGAAGGAGGATGAGGGGCGGGCACAGGGAGTGAAGGGGAACCCCTATGTGGTGATGGACAAGAGATAATGTACAACTGAAATTTCACAATGATGTAAACTATCACGAACTCAAATAAAAAAATTTTTTTTAAAAAGTCCCGATGATGGGGTCACACCTCAGACCAATTTTACTAGAATCTATAGGGGTGGCATTAGGCACCTGGATTTTGCAAAACTCCCTAGGTGGTTCCAGTATGCAGCCAAAGTTGAGAATGCTCAGCTAGCAATGAAATCATAACCAAAATAAAATTAAAATTAAAAAAGAAATACCTAGACTCTGGAAATTCCCTCAGTCCAGAATATATTAGGTTTCAGACTTTTCTAGATAAACTGTCTTTACTAACTTGATTATGGGGCCTTTAAAAATGTGGGAATCTCATAAGTAACCTAATACTACAAATCTCTAATGTGTCTCCTGTTTCTGTTTTACAGATATGAACGAGCACCAGCCTCAGGCTTATTGAGGGCACAGTTGGGTCAGCATGTTGCCACCTCAAAAGAACATGATAATTCTATCATAGAAGAGGTAGCTAAGCTGTCTAAAGTTTTTTCAGTCAAAAACATGGACCAGAGGACAGGGGTTAGTAATTTTTATTTTTTTTAAATAAGTTTCAAGATGTACAAATTATTCATTTGAGGAAATAGTCGCATGCTCAACAATGGTTAACATATTTGAAAAAAGGTTAAATAATAGTGAGGTTTTGTGGTTTATTTGTTTTAACTTTCTGATCTCAAGCCTTTTGCATAGTGTTTTATGTAGGAATCTCAACTCCGTACATAAAGTTAACTCAAATTTTGGAGGTCACCTAATTAAGCACATCCACCACAACATTTTCCAAGGAACTTAGAAGCATCTTGCAGCATTCTGGTTTTCCTTCTCTGTTCCATGCTGACCCAGGAAGCAGAGCCATCCCCTGTGGCTGGAGTCTGGGCTCCAGGGGATGGTAGGTGAGAAAGTCCGACTGGTCATGCCCTGTTGCGCAGGGTCCAGCCCAGGCTGGGGCGTTGGTGTGTAGTTGAATAGACTGTGAAAGCCACTAGAGCCTTTTGAGCTGGGCTGCAATAAGATTTCTGCAGCGCCTTGGGGCATTTAATCTGCTTGGATTAGGACTGAGATGGAGAGGAGGAAGCCCTGCTGTGGTCAGACAGACAGGGAGGGGCCTGACTCAGGAGCTGGCGCAGAGGGGAGTATGAACGAAGAGTATGCTGAAGAGAAATGGAACTGATGGCGCAGATTCCCGAGGAAAGCACGAGGGGAGGACCCCGGAGCCCAGATTTAGAGCCTTCCCGTTATAGTCTTTGTCATTCCCTAGAAAAGCCATGTATTCAGAGATGGCCTTTCTTTTCCTTAATTTGAACGTGTCTTGTTTCAAGTATGTTTTCTCATCTGTATATGTAATACAGGGTTTTCTGGCTTTGATCCTTTTTAAGTTTTTATTTTTATCATGCACAAAGTTCAGGGATTTTACACGTGCCCCTCCTGGAGGCATGGCTTGCACCCCTGTATCAAAGTCACACACCCGTGTTGCTGTGCAGTCCACAGCCCCTGCCATCACCCCTCAAGCCTTTCAGAGTACCTTCAGTCCTCCTCAAGCCCCTCCTTTCCTTGCGCATTTAATTGAAAGAGAGTAGGAATCGTCTTTTTAAGCATTTCAAACGTACGTACATGGAGTGATAAAATGAACCCAGCAACTCCCTGCCCACCAGCCGAGACTCACATGTGCCGTCACCAGTGCACCTGTTTGTTTCAGGCCTTCTCCCCCTCATCTTCCTTCTCCCCATCTTCCTATCCCCGACTTGGCTTCTCTCTCCCCGATTCACCCACCTTCCCTGCCTCCTTCTGCTCTTTCCTCTTCTTCTTCCCCCCTCCTTTTCTCCTTCTCCTCTCTAAACTCCTTCCTCCCCACTTTCCTTCTCCTGAAGTAAATTATTATGGGGATAAGGCCCTGTGCGCCTCTCACCGAGCCCATGCGCCTTTTCAGAGAGAACCTTGTGCTGTTCTTCCTGCACACGTTTTCATTTTACTGCACTTTGTGTGACTCAGCAAATAACCTGTAGTTTTGTCTTTGTTTGAGGTATGATCCCATTTGTGTGAATGTTGTTTAAGAAAGAACTGTGTCCTTGAGGAACAACAGAACCTGTGTTTTTTAGATCCATTCCATATCTGTTGATAAGCGTAGATCTTAAGAAGGATTTGTTTTCTGGTTTTGTTGTCCGTTTTATTTAGCACCATTTTGTAACAACATTGTTTTCCATTCTTGTGTGTGTGTGTTTGCGAGGAAGACTGAACATCTGTTGCCAATCTTCCTCTTTTTGCTTAAGGAAGATCATCACTGAGCTGACGTTGCCAATCTTCCTCTACTTTATGTGGGATGCTGCCACAGCGTGGCTTGACAAGCAGTGCTAGGTCCATGCCTAGGATCCGAACCTGTGAACCCCAGGCAGCCGAAGTGGAGCGCCCAAACTTAACACTGCACCGCTGGGCCTGCTCCCGTTTTCCATTCTTGTTCCTTTAAGTATGTCACATCTCAGCCATGTCAAGGATGAAATAACTAGTGGTCTACTGCCCTTTGCCATCTAGTCATCTTTTTTAAAAAAGGTATTATTTATATTAGAAAATATATTCCAAGTTCCAGATAACCAATCCGCTCATAATTTTTCAAATAATAATTCCATTGTGAATGAGAAGAGAGCTGCCCAATTAATAACTTATGAAGCAAATGATATTCTGCCTCCCCTAGTAGGTTTTTTGTTCCCTTTTAAATCATCATGATCATTTTAGTGACAATCATAAGAATTATCAATAAATTAATGACAAAATCTGTCCTTAAAAGTAGAAGTAAGCAGGCGGTTTCTCAAACGGTTAGGTTGTGACTGAAGAAATTGCACAGCCCTAAAGAACAATGTCACCAAAATGACATGGGCAGGGAAAGCCTTGAGAACTTTAGAACAAAATGCTTTTATGAGTTCTAGGACTGTTTTGGTTTACACATCATCCTTTTACTATTAGCAAAATCAAGTATCTTTGAGTTGTTTCCCTATATTGAAACAATATACACGTTTAGTAAATACCATGGGTTAAATATTTCTCTGTAGATAAAAATCTTAAGAGAGATTGTCAAAATTTAAGGAAGTTCTACTAAAAATTACTTGGCTAAGAGTCTAATGAAGCTCAGAAATATTTACTTTGATTTCTTGGGTAAGTGGCTAATTAAACAGCCACATGTAAATGATGTTTACCTGTGGGTCCCCTTGCCATCAGCTGGAGTCAATCCCGTCTCTTGAGTAAATACATCATTAAAGCCTCCGAAACTCAGATTATGTCCCCTTGAGACCAGATAAGATCCACAGCACCCGCATACCCTATTAGGCAATTACATAATTGAGCTGCATGCTTTTAAATCAGAAAAATTTGTAATTACTTTATGTGGGAAAAAAATGAGTTGGGTGCTTCATTAAAACACAGAGTGCCTTAATACTCCTTTTCTCCTAAGTGGTGTCTGTTTCCACCCAGGAGAACTTCTCCAGGCAAGACAGAGTGGCTTGCTGGTGGCGCTCAGAGAAGTAGGTCAATCCTGTCCCCACCACACAACGCCAGAAAGATATGTGACTAGTCACAGAAATCCCTTCACCTCTCCCTAATGATGGACTGTTGTCTTGATCTTCTCTCTTGAATATTCATTTACTGGCTCCTACGAATACTTTCCCCTTTCTTTTAATTGCTGCATAGATAAAATCCCCTTCTTCTCCTACAGCTTAGACATAACTTATGTGATGATGCTTGCATTTCTATTTAAACATTGAAAAATGGCTTCTGGTGTGCAAGAGGAAGGTTCTTGAAGAAGAGTCAGTTAAGTCTGTGTGTTAGGAGAAATGTCATCTATTGTCTGCATCTGTGGTTTTAATTCTCTTGCTTTTCTGTCTGCATTAATGGCAGTGATTTACATATATAAGGAAATGTGATTTTAATAAATGCTTTCACATTCACTTTCTGTTTGTATTTGTACCACCCATCGCAGAAACCAGATTCTTTTAGGGCTAACGTAATGTTTTCTTTAAAAAACTAGCAGGAAAAAAGAAAATCAAACTTGTAATATTGAGGTCAACAAAAAGGAGAAAATAAAATCACCCATTGACATTGTGCTGTATGGTTTCTAATATTTACTATATTGACAAACATGGGTTGTACTATTTAGGTACATAGCTGCTGCTTTTCCCATTTGTCACAAGTGACTTCCTTTCATGCCATCACATGTTCTTCCACATCATTTCAACGACTGCACAGAGGCCCCTGTGTGGATACTCCACCGTCTCCCTAAGCAGGCTCCTATTGGTCAAATTTAAGTTGTTTTTAATTTTTCCCCTAGTTAAAAAATTTCCAAGAACATCTGAGCAGTTCAGTTTGTGCAAATATCCATGCTATTTCCTTAGGCTGAGTTCCTAGGTGTAGAGTTGTTCGGTCAAAAGGTGTCTACGTGTCTCGGGCTGTTGCTCTGCACTGCCGGATCTCACTCTGGAGGGGTGGTCAGAGTCACCAGGAATGGATGGAAGTGTCATTTCTCTGAGCTCTTTGTGAAACTGGGTGCTATCAACTCTTTTGTTTGTTTGATCACCAAATTAAGAAGTGCAAATGACATCCAGTTTTTTGTTCATTTGGCCTTTACATTACAATTGAGGTCAAACTTCTCCCCTACCTATTTGTTAGCCTTCTCTTATAATTTGCCAGTTCATGTTCTTTGCTCATTTTTATATTACGTTAGTAATATTTTTTCTTATTGACTTATAGGAACTGTTTTTATATAAATTTTTACAATTTGTTGCAATATTTTGAGCAGTTTGATTTTCACCTTTCATTTTTCTTAATGATGTTTTGGACACAAAGTCTTTTCCATTAATATCTTCATCTGTCTATTTAAGCATTTGAATATCACAATTGATAAGTCTCTGGGTATAAATTGAGTCAGCCTAGACGACTCTTGTGGTTCTAGACCTAGCAGGACCCATATATAACTGAACTTTGAGAAAAATTCTGGTAGAATTGAGCTAGTAATTCTAGGTGTCCTGCTCGGTGTAAAGCATAGGACAACTTATCTTTCTAAGCTCTGAAATATGGAGATGTATACCATCAGTCATTCTGCAAACAATGTGTGCCTTGGCATTGAATTTCCAAGCCTTTTCTCCTGACTCCTGGGAAGGCAGAAAAGTGAGGAACTAGTTAGTTGGTGTTCACTTAGGCTTCAGACGACTGAGAAGAGTGAGATGGGCTCCAGTCTCCCTCCTGGGCTCCAAATGTATGCAATCAAAGAGAGCTTTTATTAGCTGAAGGGTAAGTTGAAACCCAAGCTAGTCCCTTCATAAGGCCCATCAGGAGGCCCGTGGTAAAACTGTTGTCTGGTGGCATTTTTCAGATAGAGAGCTCCCTTCTGCAGAGCCCGTTCAGTCCCAGCAGGAGATGTGTAAAGCAGCTTCTTCACTCTTGCCTGGGTTTTTGTTCCTTTGTAGGTGTAGGTTAGTGTTAGCAGTCTCAGGCTGTAGGCTCCTTCAAATTAGGCTCTTCCTTAGAAATATGCCTTTCTAAAAGATCTGCAAACAATACATCTTGAGAATGTATTACAGATGTTTTTCCTGACTCTGCAGAAGTTGTTTTTGACTAGAAACCTCTGACCATTCCTTGTCGGAGGTTGACTTTTGTTTCTGTCCCCACTTTTCATGATTCCCTGCTTGTTAGGGACTTATATTGTGGATTCCTTTACAGATGACCCATTGGGCAGATCTGCTGCTCTCTGTTGGCTCCATGGTCCTGTAAAGTCAAACCAACCATTTTCATGTTGTAATTTGACCATCAAAATCCTTATAGAATAAAAGACTCATCTTTGAGAAATGATCTCTAGAATTATCTTAAAAGATGAGTCCTTTTATAAACATATCGATCAAAAAAGTAAGAGAAATCCTAGAGATATGAGCGTTGAATAATGAAGATAAGTGAGATAAAATATATGAAATAAATGAAAACCTGCAGTATGCCCACCACTTTATTTACCTCACTGTGGTATGAAAAAGAGGGCTCCGTGTACAACTGGCAGTGGTGGTATTCGTATCAAGCAGAGAAGGACTGGTTAGAAAGATGTTTGCCATATTATTGTAGCATTTTATTCTGTGTTCTTTTGAAGCCCACTTGGAACCCAGCTAAAGCAAAAGCTCTTTTATGAAAGGGATGCGCAAAACAGATAAATTGTGTGTCATTATTGAGAGACTAGAAGTAATCTGAGTCATTGACAGTCCACACCAGTTTCCATTGACTGCAAATTCTACAGTAAAAAAGTATAGAAAGTCCTTTAACAATTTTATTCTTAAAATGAGTGCCTTAAAACAGTGGCTATTATGAAGTCATGTGAAGAAATTATTAGTTACAGCTATTGCATAAGATGATATGAGGAAGAAATACATAAAGCAGGCACTCTCAGCATGTTTGGATTATTTTAAATATCAGAAAAAGAAAATTATAACTTTCACTACAGAATTTGGGCCAATTCTTTTTGTTCATATTCTAAAATGCTTTTCATATATCCAGGCACACAGAATAGGAGCTTAACTCTTTGTGGGAACAAACAGACTAGATCAGGATAGGTAGAGATCTAGAAATGAGACAGGCCAGGATGGTCCAGAGAGCATACTGACAACTGAGAGATGACATATCAAGGAGGTGGTACTACTCTTCACACCTGTCTTCCTGGACAGATTCTGGAAGCAAGTGCAGTGCAGTGGTCCATGTAGGCAGCTGGAATTGGAGTACTATGGCAGTCAGTGATGGAAACCAGCCCTGGCCTGAACGTCAAGGGCAGGACTCCACACCTGAACCCCAGTCTACAGAAACAGGGATACTGTGTAGGTCATCCCAGCAGAGAGTTACCGCAGCTCGAGTGAAGTGCACGACTGCTTCATATAAATGGAGGAAGAGCTCCTGGTTACTAGAACTGGACCCCCGACACGTCCTGGCTGCAAGGCTAACTTGACATCAAGTCCTTTGGCCAAGGAGACTAGAACTCCTAAAATCCTCTAAAATCAGCTGCTCCAGGCCCTACGACGGGCCGTGGATCCAGGAGGCCAGCCAGTCCTAGAAAGGGCAGAGGGCAGAGAGCAGGAGCCTTGCTTGGATAGCAAGGCCAATAGCAGTGGCCTTGTGTGTTCAAAGCCAAACTTGCAAGGCAAGATCTTCCATATTCTGCCTCTGATTCTCCCTGTTGGGGCATCATCACAAGGAGAGATGGTTATCTTCCCCTTGTTCACTAGAAAATAATGTTGTTACTGCTTGCTCTTGGACCAAAGATGACCTGTCAGGCTTTGTCCAGTTTCACTCTTCACATTTACTTGTAGTCTCATATCCGTTCTACAGGTTGACTTGGACATTGTCCTGTATTTACTGCTGTTGCCAGATACCAGTGAAAGATCAGCACCACCACTGAGGTTTCCCCTCCCAACTGCCTGGCAAATCGCCACTTCTAAGTAGGAAATGAGAGACAAACGTACACTCTAGCAGTGGGACAATGTCATCATTGGTTGTTTAACTCTCGTTGCTTGTTTATTTTTATTTCTCGGGGGAAGAGTGCTGACCTAGAAATTATGAGACAGGAGTATTCACCTGTCCTAATTGTTGCCACTTTTTCTCTGCCTCTCAAGTTGGCTGTGATAAAATCTGTGCCCACCTCCTTGCCCAGGACACATGAGGTGATAAGCGTAAGACAATTTAGTGCCCTTTGAAAACAGATAGACAGTGTAGCAAGTAAGTTTCCTGAGCTCCCCAGCAGACTAGCAGCAAAGTGCAGGGCGTCTTTATCCTTGATTGAAGATTATGATTTAGAATAAGGGGAGTTCTCTTTTTGCTTGGTGTCTCCTCCTCAGCCACCAAGTTTTTATGCGGTCTTCTCATTTTGAGGAAGTTCAGGAGTCATTTCTAGAAGGATGAGGATACTCTGAGGTCACATTTTTCCAGATCTCTTTTTCAGTCCAAACCAACAGCATTCATGCAATGAGGGAGTAAATCCTGGATAAACCAGCCCAGATTTGCAAGGGTGGTCACATCTCATATACATGCTTCACAAGTAGAACACTTTAGCATTACATAAGATTCAGGCCACAAAAAATGTATTATTGCATGTGTAAGTTGTTGTAAAGAATTAAATTATGCTGCAAAATAATCAGATGTTATTTTATCTTGAAGACATTTTAATTTCAGTTAAATGTCAGGAAGCAAATTAAATCCTAAGTAAAGTTTAACCTAAAATTATATCTGAAGGCTGGGTCTTTGAGACCAAGAGGAATGTGGCTACAGTTTGTTTTTATTTCTTTTAAACACTGTAGGGAACAGCATTACTGAAAAAAGCCCTTACAGAAGAGTGTGATGATAGGTCAGCTATTCACAGTAATGAATCATCTTGCAGCTTGCCATCTATTCTGAATGACAATAGTGGAATAAAGGAAGCAAAACCGGCTCTATGGCTCCACAGTGTTCTTACAAGGGAACAAGGTAACTATTGTTAAAGGGCCTGTCAACGGTGAAAATGCATTCAGAGTCATCGCAACACACTCTTTCTCAAGGTGTGCCTATAAAATAAAGCAGACTTGAGAATACCTCTGACTTTAATATACCTAATATGTTATTTGTTCTGTACGACCTTCCAATAAATATATGTTTTTGTTTGGTCTAACAGGAATAGGAAACCTAATCGTAGGTCTGCTATTATGCTGAATTTCCAATAAAATAAGTTTTTGTAAGTTGAAATCAACAAAACTAATCACTTAGTAAATAATTTTGATCATCCTGCAAAGATGAAGATGGATTCCATGAAAGTGATTCCTTAAAGTACTTCACATAAAGTACTGTAAAGTTTTTGATATCGCTTAATAGAATTTATTCATAATTTGTAAATATTCTTTTTAATTATAATAGAACCTTTTATAAGTCTAAACAGATGTTTAAGAATCAATGAGTTTATGCCCCCCAAATTTAATAACCAATTTTTAGTTTCCAGAAATTGTGATTATGTTAGCGTTACTGTTAAGACGTGCCGGGAAACTGCTGTAGTGTGTTCCCAGGACAGCTGTGAGGTGCTCAGGACGTGCTCAGAAGTCGATACACACACACAGGATTGGAGACTCGCTTGTTTTAAGCTCCACTCGAACTTGCTAGGTATCAGGCTAAATTATTTTGCAAGAAAGCAACATAGAGATACCTTAGTTTTAGAATGGGTTTCCTTGAATAGTACTGTTTCAGATAAGAAATAGACTAACCAAAAAATGAGTTGAGGGTGCAGTGAAAATAAAAGGCATGGCAGTTAAAAAAAAAAAAGCAAAGGCCTATTCCATGAGTATAACCTTGAAATACATTTTTATTATCATGTGTTCGATTTTTTTAGAAGTTTCAAGTGGCTACGGAGACAAGGGCAAGGAAGAAAGCGTGGCAGCAAAGATTCCAGTCACAGGTAAAGTTATGGTTTCCTATGAGTTTCAAATGCAGGATTCGACCTTGTTATATAATTGGAACATTCCAGGTTAGTGGTTTGTGGACTCCACTAAGAGCAAGTATATTCAACTACTACGTGCTAGAGCAGGAGATTACATTAACATAAACTGGGGTGGAAAATAACCATGTCTATTGCATTCTTCATAATCATGTTATACGTTTACACATGTGAGCACCCCATCACGCAGCCTTACAACACCTGCGTCTGTGTGAAAAGGTCAGTCTCCATGGGGAACACCAGTCATTGTGTGGCCAGCTACAGATGTTTCTGATTTTACTCTATTCTTTCCTCTGATAATTGAATGTGTATTATTAAAATAAGAGCCGGGGCAAAACAGTGCCAGACAGGAAGCTTGCTTGTGCCTCAGTTACAAAACCCATCTGATACTTTAAAAATTTTAGCAGTAAGGTTTCATCAACACCTATTAAGATTTTTGCACATGTATTAGACTTGTTTAGATGGAATCTGAATATCATTACTTTTTTAGCTTTAGATTGTCAACAGCAGCAATGAGTATTCTGAACAGAGTTCTACTTGTCATACATCTAAATTTACTAGGATCTTATTTTGTAAAGTGGTGTGCTACTTCATTATAAATTCAAAGGTCTGACTTTAAATATTTATACAAATAAGCACACCATTGCATTGAGGTACCAAGGCATGCATCTGCATATGTGGTCGTTTTGTTGTTTATAAGCAGAAAAGAATGGCTTTCTTTTATGGCAATATAATTCATGGGCCGATGATTAATTTTTTAAACCCATGTTTCTGTGATGAACTCTGATTTTGAAAAAAAAGTTTATAGTAGAGCAATTATTGTATATATTCTGCAGCAGATAATATTTCACTCCAAAATACAGAGGTTTTCTTTTCTTTTCAACATTTTCCCAGTGATATGTTTCTTGCGTTTTTATTCTTCATTTTGAGGAAACTCTGCTCATGTCCCTTCTTTATTATTTGTTAACAGGGGGGAGTGTAGATGGTCTCGCATTGCAAATAAGCCAGAAGTTGGCTTTTCTCTCGCATTCGCCCTTGGATGCAGAAGTGTCTAATGGCCTCTGAATTCATTTCAGTTAAAATTATAAAGACTTACTGGGGAGAAACCAGGAGATCACCTGGTTGCCCACTCTTTCTTCTCTTTTCAGTATTCTTTGCTGCAAGTAGATAACTCTTCTTAAAATTAATGCAAATATTGTTTTCTCGTAAACTTTCTTTATAAGAGAAGAAATAGTTAAGTACCGGGGTTTGAAATCTTTCTTTTCTTCATACAGAAAGAGGTGTGATGTGCCTAGAAGTAATAAGGGCTATTTGCCATTAAGATTTTTAAAGAAATTGTAATTCCCACAACTTGCCATCGATCCATTAATAGTTGGCAGTTTAAAAAAAATGCTTTGTGCTTGTTGCATGCCAAAGTATTAGACTTATAAAATAACTTGGGAGATATGGAAAACAACTTTCAAAGCCATTTACTTTGTTCGGGCGTTTCCATTCTGTCCTTGCCGCCACACTCTCTTCCTTCTTTGCTCCCCGCCCACTACACCTCCATGAAATTGACGTTTGAGAGCCTCATGCACCGTGGCTCTGCTTAATGCTCTTGTCATGTCTCATTGAAGCTACTTTGATCTCTAAGTTCCTGTTTTTCCTAGTTTTTTTTTGGGATAAAATTGACATATAACATTGTGTTAGTTTAATCTCTAGGTTCTTGACCATTATCTCTTTATTAAATTTTTGTTTCTTTGGGCATAATTATTTGGAGATTTGGCCTTTGGTAGAGTAAGGCAGGTACGTAGTTTGATTTAAGATAGAGTCTGCATCGCCCTTTATAATAGTTTTGTTGAGACTTTCCCATTGTATGGCCTGCGTTCCTTCTAGAATATTCCAAAAAAAAGGAATATTCCAGAGGCTGTTCTTAGGGTTGAGGGGATGTGGTAGTTGAGCCTGAGCTTTGGCGTCAGTGTCAGCATTTTACTCCCTGCTCTATTTCTCCACCTCTCTGAGCCTCTGTGTTGGGAAAGCAGACATACTGCCTGGCAAGATGATCTTAAAGTTTAAATGAGATAATGTGTGTAAAAGTGCCAAGCATGTACCAGACACTCAGTACATGTAAGTCACAATTTATAATAATAATATTCATGTGAATGTTAGTAGTAGTATTGATCTTCTGCACCGGGCCCACAATCCTTGGCATTTTCAAACCAGGCACTTCTAGTTGAAAGGAATCTCACAAACCAAACTCAGGGGAAAGGAAGCAGAGGGATGGGGGTGCATTGCCACAGGAAGTGTGATCCTGAGACGCACCATGGAAATGCGACTGAACACCACCTCCAGAGTTGCAGTAGCCGCTTGGGACCAAGGCCCGCCCAAGCCCTGTGCTGCTATAATTCCTCACACAGTGCTTCCCAATGGCACCACTGAATTAGTTTCCGCAAAAAATTTCCATTGGAGGACTCAATTGATGATTTGAATCCAGAAGGATATTTACCTTATCAAAAAGGAATCTTGAGTAGAGTTTCATGATACTTTTGGAACTTCCCAATTAGTCCCATGAAGAAACCCTTAGAGAAGAATCACAAAAAGCTGCTAAAGTTACGCCTGGGATCTCACTGGTCAAGGCCCGATGTCTCTGCCTGTGAGTGCCTGTGTGCCATAACTCTTACGGCTCCCAGGTGAGGGTGCTGCAGGGCACCCGGTCACCAGACGACAGTCCTCCTCTGGGGTGCTGCCTCACGGTGTTGATGGGCTGATACAGCATCTCCCCAGATGTGTTCTGTGCAGGCTCCACCCCGAAAATACTTCAGGGAATACATGTTCTGTGACGAAACCCTGCCTCATCTCTCTCTCCCTCTGCAGCATGCACAGTGCGTGGGAGCATGTTGAAAGCTTCTAGAAGACTTTGAGTAAATGAACCATTTAAAGGTGTAAACTTAGAGTTTCAAATAATTTATCTTCTATTTGAAAATGGAATCCTTTGTGAAAGCAGCCAACAGAATTAATGTTCTGTGGAACATGTTTTGGGAAATATGCACACCTATATGTGGCATGTTTTCTAAAACTTTGAGTCCAATGAGGGTGCCAGTATTCTTAGTACACTAAAATTATCGTCAGCATTTTCCCGTGATTCCTTTTTGTGGTAATCTCCCTTGTGGATGAGATTGCTTTATAATGAGGCTTTGGCGACATTAGTGTAACTAAACCCAGTTGATGCTATAATTGAAAGTTACTTGTTAAAGCTGCTTCCTGTGCAGCTTTCAAGTGACGAACTGACAACCAGCAGGTTCCAGTAGTGACTTTGGGCAGTCCAGAAGTGCTCCTCTGTCGTGTGGGTCCTTCTGTGTGACTGTTTGCTTTACAGCCATCTCAGAAGGGCTGTAGTAGAGAAAGAGGCCCGGGTGAACTCCAGGCAGGCACCAGGAGTTTGGGCAGAATGGAGAGGAAGCTCCAGAGTTAGACCACTTTCATAATAACGAAGGCCGTGGGGAAGCTTACCTGTGAGGGTACAAAAGCTATCTTTAAATATATTTGCAAGGCTGCCACATACAAGGCAGAACATTTATCGAGCTTAATTTTAGAGTGTAACTTAGGGGGCCCTGTTTGTTCCAGGGAAGGAGTCCACAGCTTAGTAACAGAGGAACTTTCTAGCTCTTCTTTGCAGCAAAACCAAGCTGAGTGTCCTCCGGGTATGAGATTATGTGCTGGGTGCTTGAACCGTGGCGGGAACCCACTCTCTAGAGGGGCACTGTGGAAGGAGTTCTTGTTCCTGGAACTCCGGCTTTCCTTCCGCTGCTGAGCAACTGTGATTCTCGTTCCAGATTAAAGAAATCAAATATGCCAATATTCTCACTTCTTTCTTTCCCTTTCTTATTTGCTTATCACTTCCAAACATAGGTCTCCTTGGCAGAGGGGCTCATCCTTAGAGTTTACTGTCACTCTGAAAGCATCTGCTTTGTTAATCATTTGGAGAGTGTAAGTTTCATGACTGTAGCTCCTGCACTCTGTGCTGAGATTTACATAGAAACCTCCCATACACACACCCACACACTCAACCAGAGTTTATTCCCATTGCCTGTATGATCTGTTGTTGTTAACACAGTCTGCCCCTTTATTAGTCTAGTTGTTCACACTGAAGAGTTACGATAGAAAGCAAAGGTTAATTTTGATATCTATAAATGTGTGGTTTTCTCTAGATAGTAAATAGTATATCATTTTCACGTGTATCACAACTTTACTTTGGCTAAGTCCTGGGAGTGAGACTGGGTCTTTGCCCTCACTAACCCTCCATCATCTCTAATCTTCACAACAGCCCTGTGGGGTAAACATTAGGAACTCATTCTACAGACAGTCCAACGCAAACTTAGGAAGCCTAAGAGTCCTGCTCAAGGCCATATAGCTAGTGTGTTGGATCTTGAATCAAACTCAAACTTCAGGATTTAAGCCCTGAACTCCTTCTGTTCCACTGCCTTCATTTTGTAAGAGAGGCAACTGCATCAAGATGTCTGGATTAATTAAGTGTCAGTGTATATCATAACGAAAGATGAGCTCCGCAAGGATGCTTTCAGAACAACGATGAAGACAGCCGTACCTTTCTTTGCTCTTTTGTTAGGCCTAGAGGTGGGCACTCGCAGGGATTTCCAAGTATGGATTTTACCCAGAGGTGTGTATGCCCTTTATAAAGCAGGGCAAACATGAGTACACCTAGGCCTGAGACCCCATGCAGGTAATAGGATGTTCAGGTCAGCGTTTCCATGAAACGCTTAGGCCAGGAGTAAAGCGATGCTTATCTAGACTCTGAGAGAAAGTCTCGTTTGAACTACTTATACCCCCAAAGTGAAATTTCCCACGTTGGCAATTTTGTTTGTATTCACACTGAATTTACCTCTGAGAGTTAAGTGAGTTTTAGTTTTAGCAAGTGAGCAGTTTATGCTACATGTCATAAAAACCCATCACCTAACCCAATATCTGGCACACAGTGGGCACTCACTTTGTCAAATGAATGAATAAAAATGAGAGTATTAAGGAGTTTCCTTAAATGCTTGTTGATTCAGGCCAGAACGCTGTCTCTTTCAGTCAGTCACTCCACCAATACTTTCCCACCCCACGTGCCCATCCTGGCAAAACTCATCTTCTTAAGCTGCATGTGAAAAGGCTCTCAGCTTTTATCTCAAGAGGATTAAGCCTCTAAGAATGTCCATTCAGCCTCTCATTCTTTTGACACCAATTCTCTTGGTCAAGCTGTGTTGAAAGTGGTTGCCTGATGTGCCATTTCTCACTGATGTTCTTTGGCAAGCTGAAATATTCAAGGTCATACTAAGGTATGTCCGTTTAGAAGCTTTGTGGGAGGTCAGGATAGATTGTAGGGGTGCCACTTGGGGTTCTGGGCAGTGCTTCTCAAAAGATTATTGCTTAAGTTTTACTTCAAAGTGGAAAAGGCTGGGAACATGCAATGGCCAGGTGGTGGTTGGTGGCTGGATTTACCCTGGGAGAGAAGACTGTGGTGACAGCGTTGGACTGCAAGAGTACAGGGGTGTGACACTCCACTACTGAGACTTTACTAGGAATGTGTCTCCCCTCTCCTGTCCCGGAAATGCACGAGAATCAGGGAAGGTGTGTTACCTGCTGTGTCTAGGACAAGAAGCCCCGAACTCGTGCAAAACCAGGGAAACCATTGCATGTTGCTGGATTGTCCACTGCAGTCCCCGTGGCCCTGTCTCCAGAGGTCAGACTGCTGGGGCTTCACCCATGGGGCCTTCAGCAAAGCGTCTTCACTCATGACATTGCAGGGTGGTGGTGTTTATTTAACACGGTCATTAAAGAATGAAAGGCACCTTTTTGAAGAGTGCTCTTGATTGGATGTTCCTGCGTTCAAGGAAATTAATTCATAAATGCCTAGAGAAATTCTCTTTGGTGGTTGCACAGTACAATCCTGTGTGGAGTTTTCAAACCTACCCGTGCCCCAGCCACACCTGTGACCAGTTACATCAGAATCTCCAGGGGAGGGACCCAGGCATCAGTCTTTTATGACACACCCAGGTGTCTCGCCAGGTTTGAGAACCATGGAGCAGGGGGTCCAAAGCTGAAAGAGCCTTTGTAGGTCATGTTATGAAACACCTTCATTTCATACAAGAGACTCAAGTGGGGAGAGAGGAGGTTGGGCTTTAGATATTTTAATAGAATCGGGGATAAGGGAGTATATTATTTTCCTAGTGCTGCTGGAACAAAGTGCCACAAACTTCAACCAACAGAAACATATTCTCTCACAGTTCTGGATGCGAGAAGTCTGAGATCAAAGTGTCAGCAGGCTGTGCTCCCTCTGGAGGCCCTAGGGGAGAGTTCTTCCTTGCCTGCTGCAGCTTCTGCTGCTTCTCGTTTGTGGCAACACAACTTCAGTCTCTGCCTCCACCTTCACATCCCCTTCTTTCCTGTGTCTCTGTGTCCGCTCCTCTTGCTGGCAGGACACCAGTCATTGGATTTAGGGCCCGCCATAAATCTAGGATAATTTCCTCTTGAGATCCTTAGGTAATTACATCTGCAAAGGACCTATTTCCAAATTAGGTCACGTTCTGAGATTCCGGGTGCACATGAGCTTTGGGGGAGACTCTATTCAACCCACTACAGGGGCTGAAGAGGGATTTCTTCATATTTTACATTTCTGGCATCTAGTTCATCTTATACGTTGATTATTCCTGACCCTGCTCCGTATGATGCTAATGATAATATTGATATTATCGTCTTTATTTATGATTTCTTCTCATTATGTAAATCTTTGAATGTAAATTGCTAAAAATATTGTTTTTAAAAATATTTAATTATACCTGTAAAATATAGATTCCTGATCAAGATTACTCAATCTTTGAAAAGTAGAAGATTGCATGACTTTGAGAGTTGAGAATTCTCTTCCCATCATTAAACCGTGTGAAGTGGCAGGCACTGTGGTTATAACTCCCAGCAGCACTTTTCAGTGCAGTTTTAGAACATTCGTTAAAGGTCAGTTACAGGCCTGGCATTTACTTCCAGGTGTATTGTTGAATTGCTGCACAGAAATTAAGAATGTGATCTAAATATGTATTTTCTGAAGCAGTTCCAGGCAACTCGTAGGAATTAGGAGTCTCTCTTCTCTGTGCACTGCCCTCTCCGTGAGAGCACAGAGAAGCCTTGGCACTATACTCACAGGCGCACGGCTGCTGGGGGAGTGGAGTTCACTGCAGAAAGTCTGCACGTGGACAGCGATTCTGGTTCTGGAGCCAGCCTCTGTATCGCACGTTCTCATAGACTTGTGGCCTTTGAAAAAAATTCTAAATGTAGATGAGTTTTCTGTATTTTCAGAATTGTGAAGGCAATCTATATCCAAATATTTTCTTGTTTTCATTTGAGCAGATTACTGGACAAATGATTTCTGGATTTTAAGTGATAATATTTATCTTTATAATTAATTTTAGAAATATATCTGACAATTTTTATTTTATTTTACAAAAGGACTAGGTTTGCTGCATCAGCAACACATCTAGTAGTGTGGAAAAAATTTGCATGAGTATAGAAATACATGAAAAGTAACAGCACTGGGACACTCAGTGGACAGAAAATACTTTTCAAATTTAATTTTTAAATTTCGGCATACTTGGTATAGGAATAGTAGTTACCCTTCCTTACTCAGAGATGCGCAGTTCTTTGTCGGTTCAAGGTTGTTTTCCTAGCTGTCCTGGTGGTGGTGTTTGCGTCTCCCTTTGTCACTCCTTTTCCAGCCCAACTCCTCTTTTTTCATTAGGGATTTCTGCGACAGCCACAGGCAGGTCCTCTGCCTCGAGATGCCCCTTAGAGACCAGTGCTCCCGCCTTCCTCTGGCTCTTGTAATGGGTTGTTAAAAGCACTTTTTCATCAGATATTTTCTTTTCCTTTTTATTTGTAGATTTAGAAGTATTTTAGCAGGTGTACATTTGCATAAAAAAGAGAATAAAAGATAAGAAGTTGAGGCTTTTTTTCCCTCCCCTCCTCAACATCTTCTCTCTCCTACCTCCCTTTATTCAGCATGTTTTCACTTTCTTTCTCTAGCTGTTTCCATTTTCTAGACACGAAATGCATATCAAAAAGAAAAAAAAAACAATCTCAATGATTCTGACTTTGCGGGAAGATAGATGATTGGGTTCGGCTGACCTATGTAACAACGTAGAGAAAAATATATTTATCTCGTCGTGTCATCAGCCTGGATTTAATAGCCAAGGAGGGATTCTAGCCCCCTGGACTCCTTTATTTATGTTTTAAGTTGCAGTATTTTCTACTTTTTAAATTAAATCTTGACACAGATTTGAGTATATACTAGATGCTTGACTGAGAGATCCAGAACTGAAAGCTTGAGCATGCATGTATATTTGTTTCTGTGTGCACCAGAACATTCTAATTGAAAATAATTGTATTCTTTAGAAATATTTGTTTTATCTAATTATATGCACTACTCAATAATTGTCTGAGAGTTTGACGTTACTAGTGAGACGAAGTGTTTCCCTGGAGTTGTAAGTCAGAGGCTGGAAAGTGAAGCCTAAGGCGCCACCTGGGCTCAAATTTGCAGACAGGGTTGACTTAGAGTAGAGGAGCCTCAAGTCTTCTTGGAACTGGAGGAACCTCGTACTGACCTTGTCTGGAGCAGGCTGGCTTGAGTCTCTAGGCCTGTTCCTTTTCCTCCTTTTTCTGTTCGTTCATGCATTTCGTAACTATGAATTTGCAGAGCAACGCAGCGCAGCTTTTCACTGCTTGATTCTTCGTCATCCTTCCTCCTTCCAGAACAGCCTGGGCCTGAGTTACCCCAAACCTCACGTCCACAGCTTTGCCGTGTAGTTTTATGAAGTTGGTATCCTGGCCAGCTCTTCTAGGCTGTTCCAGGAGGATGTCTGAATTGTTTGAGTACCCCTAGCAAAAGGTATACTCTTTTTTTGAGGAAGATTAGCCCTGAGCTAATTGCTGCCAATCCTCTTTTTGCTGAGGAAGACTGGCCCTGAGCTAACATCCATGCCTATCTTCCTCTACTTTATATGTGGGTGCCATGTCCACACCCGGAGTTTGAACTGGTGAACCCCAGGCTGCCACAGTGGAACGCACGCTCTTAACCACTGTGCCACCAGGCCGGTCCCTGTATATCTTGCCTCCAAAGAGTCTGAAACCTGCTCTATAAAATAGACTATAAAATTGTTTATATAAAATGCAAACAGCTACTTAAAAATCTCCATATGGCTGTTGCAGCCCCACTTGATAATGTGTTCCTGGGTCTCGGGACTCTCTAAACTAAGAAAGCTTTTCCCAACACCTAGCTTATATCCCTTAGCTGAAGTTTTTCTGTACATGTTCTTGTGCCACTTTTACTGAACACAGAAAAAATTGCTCAGCACCACCTAGCTTTGAGGTTGCACGTATGTTCTATTTGGCCTGTGCATTGTTTTGTTTTATTTTTTTTAAAGGCGGAAGTCTGGCCAGATAGGCCCACTTTCCCACCTGGCAGCAATTGGCTGTAGCCAGGGAACAGCTTTCCCCCCTGGACAGGCTCCTGCTCTCCAGCCTGCTTCAGGGCTTGCCCCTCCACTGCTCCCACGGGGCCTGACTCACTTATCTGTGGTACCTGCTTGGCCCAGAGCATCTGCGTTTGCAGCCCCACCCTGTCCGCTCCATGTGTAATACCTGCTCTTGAGCCCTGCTTCCCTTGTGTCTACGCAGGCTATGTCACCTTTAGCCTCTCCTGATTATTTTTTTAACCAAACCCTCATTTTGTTTTTCCTTTTTGGGTTGTTTCCCAGTCCTTCAAATGTTTTGTGCAGCTCTTCTCACTGAAATGGGGGGACTAAGGCTGTGATGCATCCCAGGGGAGACGGACTCCCATCTCTGAGCGTCTTCTCCCCGGCACAGCCTCCTGTTTGTTACTCAGCAGTGCCTGCCACCTGCCTGACCCCTCCGGCTGGTCTGGTGTCCTAGTCCTGCCTCAGTTAGTGTTTATTCCTCCAAGTGAATGCATTTATCCTTTTACCTTTTCCACTTATTTTTTGCCTTTTTTGCTTCCACTTGAGGAAGTCTGTGTCAGGGATGGGCGGGCCATATGCCCAGTAGTCCTCTTGGTTTTGCCAACCCTCTATTACTCAGGTCAGGGTGGCTACACCCGTGATAAAAATTGTCTGGGTGGGCTTCGATGACTCTCTGCTTAAAGAAGAGCCACAGAAGGTTTGAGATCAAATCCCGGTAGGAGCCATGGCTGGGAAGGCAGGTGGGCTCCAGTAGAATGGGACAGGAGAGACGAGCAAAGCCCTCCAAAACTGTTTGTACAGTTGAAAGCGGACCCAGGGCAGCCTTGAAGGGAAAGGCCAGTTACGGAGTCCAAGTCCTTCAAGAAGGAAGAGAAGGGTAGATCCTAGAAGTCCTGATCACAAGGAGAAACAATTTGTAACTATGTGTGGTGATGGACGCCAACTAGACTCATTGTGGTGAGCATTTCACAGTGTGTACAAATATTGAATCATTATGTTGCACACCTGAAACTCATATATGTCGACTATACCTCAATTAAAAAAGAGAAGCAGAGGAAGGAAGGGAAAGAAACCAGAATGGAAAGTGTGTGGAGCATGGAAATGGCCTGTCTTTTCCAGAGTAGTAAATGGTCCCTTGCTGCTAAGAGTGAATTCGCTTCACATTTCTCCCCTGCTACACTCAGACCAGTAATAGTATCCATATTGTCCTGTACTTAGACGATATTTAATCCCCCCCAAATGTTAAATTAACATACAACTACTAGCTGGATATTTTTCACAAAAATCCTCTCCTGAATGTAAAAGGCCCCTGTTCCCCTGGTTTCTGAGAAGCAGGAGAGCCGGCTCAGTGGAGTCGGATGGTTTACCTGACGGCAGTAGACGAGAGGAAGCCCCAGCCCCAGCTGCCAGCTGCCAGCAGCCTCTGTTTACCAAGAAACTACTCTTTTTTCTTTTCTTCTTTTTTCTGTTTTGTTTTTAATTTTCATCTTTACTCTCTTTTCCTTGAGCAAGTAAGTTTAATTGAATGCAGAAATACCATGTAGTTATTATGATCTGGACTTACATCCTAAAAGCTGAAAATCTTTTATAAAATAAAAACAAAACACAACATTTTCACCTCTTTTACAGTGATTCCTTACCTTTTTAGAATTCAGACCCTCTGTATTTGATTTTATTAATATTTCTCCTCTCCCAAAAGTACCTTACCACAAATCTGAAGTAATATGGACGGTAGGATTAATTGGAGAGTATTATGATCCCATCCTAGGACAGTGGGACTAGTCTGTAGCAAGAAACACTTTCTGTTCCAGGCCAGTACCCAACACACACACGGAAGTTATGCAAAACAGTACTTTCCCCTTCTGCATGCATTATGTCTCATGTTTTCTTTATTAAATTTGTCAAAATACTAGTTCCACTGCACCAAACTAACATCACAATCCAGCAATGTTAAAAAGTGTTGCCCTGGGGCCAGCCCTGTGGCCAAGTGGTTGGGTTCATGCACTCAGCTTCAGCAGCCCAGGGTTTCACTGGCTGGGATCCTGGGCGCGGACATGGCACCACTCATCAGGCCATGCTGAGGTGGCATCCCACATAGCAGAACTAGAAGGACCTACAGCTAGAATATACAACTATGTACTGGGGGGCTTTGGGGAGAAAGAAAAAAAAAGAAGAGGAAGATTGGCAACAGATCAGGGCCAATCCTTAAAAAAAAAAAAAAAGAAAAAGTGTTGCCTTAGGATTTATTTTCAGAGTTAATAGTTCCTGATCTAGGGCCAGCCCCGTGGCCGAGTGGTTAAGTTTGTGCACTCCACTTCAGCGGCCCAGGGTTTCACCAGTTTGGATCCTGCTCACGGACCTAGCACGGCTCATCAGGCCATGCTGAGGTGGCGTCCCACATACCACAACTAGAAAGACCTACAACTAGAATATACAACTGTACTGGGGGCCTTTGGGGAGAAGAAGGAAAAAAAATAAATAAAGAGCCCCTGATTTATACAAATTTTAACTATATAGCATTTAATATTTCAAAATATCATGCTCATTTTAAATACTTATTTTTATCTTGATTGGTTCTCAGTAGGGCAAGATAAGTTACATTTTTATTCTTCAGCATGATGGTAGTTTTAATCCAGTAATAAGGGGCTTGTGGTTAAGTTCTTAAACTGAGCCAGCAAAAGCAGGAGTGCAGCCGATTGCCAGCCTCTGGTGCTGACAGCAGGAGCCCTCTTATTTGTGGCCACGTTGAAGATGTGGACACGGATGCTATTTTGTTATATCTATGCTAAAACTCTATTTCTCCATGCTCTGTTTCATCCAGGTATCCTTGAGACTTGAGGTAATGGGGAAGGTTTATCTCTCAGGTTCTTTCTGTGATCTTTATTGTTTTTCCCAACAGTCTTCCCCACTTTCACTTACAGCAGACATTATTAGAAGCCCTGCAGGGTAAGGGCGTCCTGTGGATCCGTGCGAGGCCCAGGCTGCCCCCTCTGGGGCACCTGGCTTTGCTCCCTGCAAAAGCTCTTCTCTGTCCCCACAATAAGCCTTGTTTAGGTTTTCTCAGCGGTGGGTCTCTGAGCTCATCCTGCTACTACTCCCCTTCCGGACCGTCCTTCCCCTCACTCAGCCCAGAGACCCCACGCTCAAATGTGAGAGCCTGAGCGCTCGGGCAGGGAGTGCTCCAGAGTGACCAGCTGACCAACCAAAGAAGTCAGTGCTGTCTCTTCTGATTCGGTCCTGTAGTAGCTGCTGCATGGCCTGGAATGCAGAGAAACCATTTTACTAGGAGTTGAACCTATCCACAGATCCTCTCAAAATAATGACTGGAATTTGGCCACTTCAAATAAGCTCATACAACTTGACTTCAAGTCTTGAAATCTGGGTTCAACTAAATTGTTTTTTGTTTGTTTGTTTTCAGAGTATCTAAAAAGGGACAGGGCCAGACCCATGGCCTAGTGGTTAAGTTTGGCATGCTCTGCTTTGGCAGCCCTGGTTCAGTTCCCAGGTGCGCACCTACACCACTTGTCTCTCAGTGGCCATACTATGCCTATGGATCATATACAAAATAGAGGAAGATTGGCAACAGATGTTAGCTCAGGGCTAATCTTCCTCAGCAAAAACAAAATCAAAACAAAACAAATAAAAAGAGACAATTCAAAAAAGTAATTTACATGCATTTGAAAAGTGTTAACATCATAGGAAGAATTTAAAAAACTTGTCTCTAGGTAGTAGAAAATTCAGTATTTCTGTGTATTTTTTTCACACCTAAAACAATTAATAATAATTTAGCAATACCATCAAATATTCAATCAGTGTTCACATGTTTATTCAGTTGGTTTTTTGGTTTGTTTTTCTTGCTGAGTAAGATTCGCCCTGAGCTAACATCTGTTGCCAATCTTCCTCTTTTTGTATGTGAGCTGCTGCCAGAGGATGGCCACTGAGAGACGAATTAGGTATGCCCGGCCGAAGCGGAGTGCACCAAACTTAACCACTAGGCCACCAGAGCTGGCCTGTCAGTTGGTTTTCTTTGATGAGTAACCCAACTGTGCCGTTGCATTGCCTTTTGTTCATATGTCTCTTAAGCAGCGTGACCATATAATTTATTGTCTAAATTAGGAAACTTTTGATAACAAAAGACTATCTTGTTAATTATCATGCTCAGACAAGAGGCTTAAACCTGCATTGTCATGGACAAATTGGGATATCTGGTTACTCTACTTTTTTTTTTTTTAATTGTGGTAAAAAATACATAACTTTAAAGTTACCGTCTTAACCGTTGTAAGCGTACGGTTCAGTAGTGTTAAGGACATTCATGTTGTTGTGCAGCAGAGCTCCAGAGCTTTGTCATCTTGCAATGCTGAAACTCTGTACCCACTAAACACTGAAACTCCCTCCCCTTCTCCCCAGCCCTGACTACCCACCTTTCCACTTTCTGATCCTATGATTTTGCCTACTTTCAGTACTTCATTTGAGTGGAATCATACAGTATTTGGCTTCTTGTGACTGGCTTATTTCTCGTAGCGTAGTGTCCTCAGGGTTCATCCATGCTGTAGTATGTGACGAATTTCCTTCTTTTTTTAAGGCTGCATGATATTCCATTGCATGTATATGTCACATTTTGTTTATCCATTCAACTATTGATGGACATTTGGGTTGCTTCCACCTCTTGGCTATTGTGAATAATGCAGTGATGAACAACGGTGTGCCAATAACTCTTTGAGATCCTGTTTTTAGTTCTTTTGGATATATACCCAGAGTGGAGTGTGGGATCATATGGTAGTTCTATTTTTAATTTGTTGAGGAAGCTCCATACTGATTTCCGTATAGCTGCATCATTTTACACTCCCACCAACAGTGCACAAGAGTTCCAATTTCTCCACGTCCTCCACAATGCTGATTTCCTGTTCTTCTGATAATGGCCATCTTGATGGGTGCGAGGTGATATCTCATTGTGGTTTTGATTCACATTTCCCTAGTGATTAGTGATTTTGGGCATCTTTTCATGTTCTTATTGGCCGTTTGTATATGGAGAAATGTCTATTCAAGTCCTTGCCCATTTTTTAATCGGATTATTTGTTTGTTGTTGTTGTCATCAAGTTGTAGAAGTTTCCTGTATATTCTGGATATTAACCCCTCTTCAAATATATGATTTCAATTATTTTCTCCCATGGTGTAAGTTGCCTTTTTAGTCTGTTAAGATTGTTTCCTTTGACATGCAAAAGTTTTTAAGTTTCTGATGGTCCTATTTGTCTGGTTTTTATTTTGTTGACTGTGCTTTTGGGGTCATATCCAAGAAATTGTTGCCAAATCCAGTGTCCTCAAGCTTTTCTCCTCTGTTTTCTTCTGGGAACTTAATAGTTTTAGGTCTTATGTTTGAGTCTTTAACGCTTTGTGATTGGATTTTGTGTATGGTATAAGGTAAGGGTCCAGCTTCATTCTTTTGCATGTGGATATCCAGTTACCTGTGCCGTTTTTTTAATCTATAGAAACAAAAGCGTACCAGTTACTGAAGCAGTCTACCCTTCAGGACAATACGAAGCAAACTGAAGACAGGTTCCAAAAGGCGGATGCTTCTGCATCCCGACTGTCAGGTAAGCAAGCTGATTTAGCACTCACAGCCAGTATCTAGGAGACCCAAGGCAGTGGCTAGTGCTGTGTTCAGGAAAGCGTGGTCATTCTTTGAAGGTGCCTGGTGCTTTGTAACACACTGTCACTGGGTTAGAATAAGCCAGTTCTTTTTCCATCCTTAACAACCAAGAGTTGGGAAGAGTCTCCCCTCCTGGATATGTGCCAGCCCTGGCGTGGCGATGTCCTTACGGGCTTTGGATTCTACCTGGCATGTCATGGTAGTAACTTGTCGCTAAGTACCGCAGGAGACACCCCAAATGCCTTCTTTTCCCACATCTTCCAGTTTCTTAATCACCAATGGGGAGCATCATCCCGGGCTGTTTTCCCTTACCAGGATATTGGGAAACTTTGGGTTTTTTAAATGAAAAGACTGTAAATCCCAGTAAAGCTAAATTTTAAGCTTAATTGTAGTTTCTTCAATCTAGGATTTTTGTTTTAATTGTAATTTTCTTATACTTTGTTGCATTTTTATTATTTTCAGTGGTTCTTATTTTATTACACCTCTTTTTTAGTATGTCATTTCAACTTTCTTTGTGAAAGTAAATGGATTAATACAGAGGAAGTACACTTGAATGACTTTATTTTTTCGTAAACCACCATGCCATAATTTCACCTATCAGAATGAACAGCGATTTCTTAATGTCACATAATTCCCAGTCCATATCCAGATTTCCCAATTGTCTCAAAGGTGTCTACATCAGACAGATGTTTTTTTCGAGGGACATACGGTGCATCAGACTTAGCTGTCTGTCTTTAGAGACCTATTTCCTAGATAATATTAGTGTTAGAATCTGTTGCTGCAAAATCCTGTTATTTTGGTTATTTTGAGGATTCAGTGAGCCACTGTAGGTGAAATGCCCAGCACAGTGCCTGTTAGAGAGCGGCCCTCAGGGAGGGCTGGCTGCAGGGGCGGAGGGTGTTATCTGAACTTCGTCAACATGAGACCTGGTGGTTTGTTGAGGTGTAAGACGGGGCCTCTGCCCCAATGGAGGGCTTCATTGTTTGGAAAGATGCAGCTCTTGTGAGCCCTTAACCGTTTGCTTTTCATCACCTTCTTCACATTTGAGTCACAAAATTAGAATCCGGAGAGATCTTAGAAAGTATTTATCCAACCCCTTCATTTTGCAAAGGAGGGACCAAGAGAGCAGCACCTCCCTCAGAGCATTACAGCCAGTTAGCACACACGACACACGTGTTTGCAAGGTGACTCCGTAAATCTGTGTGTGGTAAATATGTTTTGGATAGTTAATTGGACAGGTTCAAAAAATGAGTAAATTTGACATAAGTTGTAGTCCCTTGGATGTGTTTCAAAAATGCTGGTACTATTAGTATAGTAATTATTAATGTATTTATTAATTTATTCGTAAGTGATACTTTACAGGTTGTATAATCAAGCACCCCTAGATTCTGTTCGCTCGCTCCACACTCTAACTTACACTATGTGCTTTGCAAGACTCCACGTTTTCCTGCATTGGGATCATAGAAGTCCTTCCCCGGTGTCAGATACAGCCTCTGGTATTTAGTTTACTTGTGATCACATGATACTTTGCACTCTCCCTCGCACTCTGATCCTGGAGACTTCTCTGAGCTCCGAGGAGAAGCAGGAGGCGGGCTGGGAGGGCCGAGGGAAAGGGAAGCCATGCACCCTGTGCTAGTGCCGTTACAGGTAGTGGTGGGTGAACTCTGAACATAGGAGCCACCCCAAATCTCACTATTGATGAAGCAGTGCATGTTTCCATTACTTTCTGCGTCAGATGTCTCTGTCTCTGGACCTGTCACAAAGGAAAGCCACTGCCACCTTGCACCTTCATTTCCACATCTGCAAAGGCCTTGTCCTGTTAAGCACGTGGAGACCCTCTTCGGGCTGAGCATGGACACAGGGTTAAGACAATAGCTTTGCTGCAGAGATTACAGGAAGGCAGGCAGGTTACAGGATGGAAACTCAGCAAATGCCTTTTGCAGACATGCCCATGCACTCTCCATGCGTGATCTCAGGTGACTGCCAGTTAAGAATGAGACTTGGCAGCAGAAACATCCAAGGCTGAAGTCCCCCAGGGGGCAGAGGTCAGGGGTTACCCTGCAAGCTGAGAGCATCGTGGGGGCAGTCCGGTTCTCCTGGCTCCAGAGAAGAGGTGGATTGTGCATTTTCCCCATCAGCCTTTTCCAGGCTGGTTAAAGAGTGGCCGTGATGGCTTTCCGTGGAGCTTCATTCTCTCCTGGAAGATGGAAAAAGAGGATTTGGCAGAGAGCTTAAGGGTGGGTGGGGTGGTTAACTGTCGTCCAGGGGTGCCAGTCATTTCTGAGACCTGGTTCCAGCACCCACTGTCCTGGTGACCCCTTGCTGCCCGTGTGTTAGAACACTGTGAGTTCTCCAGCACGTGGTGCTGTAGGAGAGACCCATGTGCTCGCTGTGTCTCTTGGCCGTTTAGAATAGAGCTCTTTGAATGATTTTATTTTTTACTTTTTGTGGCTGCTGTTTAGGTATCACAGGAAAACCCTCCACTTCCTTTCAGAATTCTATCAACATGTTCCTTGCCTCAGAAACTGCCTTGCCTTCCGCGGCTCGAGCAGCATCTTCCTCTGTCTGCTTCACTGGAGTTATTGTGAGGCCGCTTTTTCATTTGATGCTGCGTGGTGGCTGACGCTCTCCACGTTTGTGCTTCTCACAGGTCTGAATATTGGCAGCAGTACATTCAAGACAAAGACAACTAACAAAATCGCCTCGGAAGCTAGTTTTTCATCTAGCGAAGGAAGTCGTTTGTCAAGGTAAAGTCGTGAAAGCCTTTCTGAATAGCGGCGACAAGATGAGAAATGTCACTGTGTGATGAATTAAACTCCACTGCATATTACTTTGTTTTGTGACTTGATGGAAGGTTATGGTTTGGGATTTTGTTTATCTAAAATAACAGTTGAAACTTTAGTCTACCTTTGAAAATATTTGCACCAGAGCCAAGTATTGTTTTGCAGCTGTTGTTTCCTTGGTTTAAGACTCAATTGACACCTCAGTGAACCACAAATTAGCGTCTACAGCTGCTCGCAGTAGGGCTGCTTAGAGACCACACAATGGAGGGTGTTGGAAAAGGGCAGAGAGAAAACATGAGGCCTTAAAAGAAATAAAGTGGCCTGTTTCTTCTTTCTGAGATGGCCAATATATATACTAGCAATTGCTGGATATTTGTTTTTGTATTCCTCTTTCTTACCAAGTGATGGGCTAGATTATTCTTTCCTTTTCTGATACTTTCTTCCTTATTTTCCTAAAGGACAAAATTTATTTTTTTCACATTTGTTAAACAGTAGCACTTCTTGTAAGTTTTTCAAGCAACGATAAGTGAGTTGTATGCGAGATTTGTCATCAACATAAGATTCTGATCAGGCAGTGGCACTGAGTCACCTGGGAAGAATTTATAGATGGGAATAGAAGCGATCGCCTGCTGAAACGCCTCCCTTTTTGCTTTGGCTAAATCTCTTGTCAAACAGCACAAGTCTCCTTTTGTAATAGCGTTTCTCAGGAAAAAGCTGTCCTTTAGATGACTGCGTCACATGTGAATTAACTGCTTGCCCCGAAGAGATTTTAAAACAGGAACTCTACATTTCTAATGTCACATAAGATAAAATGATTTGATCCAGGAACGTAGTATTTTTTAAGTGAAAAAAAAATCCTATTTTCATTTATATTTTGAAAAATATTACAATATTTTTAGGACCTAGAATACATTAAAATAAGATTGATTTTCTGAAATTAAATTCTTGCTTTTAGAAACCTGATAAGTTCAATTTTAGGGACATTTAATTATCAGAAATTATTATTTTAATACCTGGATTTTTATGTTTTTTGAAGGAAGTGAGAAATAATGAATTATGACAGGAAAAGTGTCACAGTATTATATTTTTATGATTATGCTATAAATTCAAATTCTAGGTCTTTTGAAAGAAATTTTAAAAGACAATAAATTCTACAATAAAGTTTTCAGGGCTTAATGTTACCATTTGGCTTAATAATACACCGCTTTAGTTTTTAAAGATTGTTAGAAGTGTTTCCATTATATTTTAGAGGCATTAAAAGACCCAATTCTTCTTAAACTTTTATTTATTTATATTCTTTGGGCAATTTTTAAATACATTCAGAAGGCAGCTGATTCTGGAGAATATTTTCTCAGCCAGATTGTTTCATGCCTTGCATCTACAACTAAAATCGAACTTTTTTGCCCTTTCAATTTGAGGCAGGGGCCTTTTGTTATTACTGTTTCTGCATGAAATTAATTTCCTAAATAAACTACAAGTAATCTTATCACCCCCTTTAAGAAAAAAAAGACAGGTCTTCTAGGAACCCTTGGTTGTATAGATACTTGATCAGATGCAGTGAGGGAAGGCCTGGACGGCGTGCGAGGGCTTGGCGCGCGGGGTGTCGCCGTCTGGGTCTTGCGCTGGGTTTGGTGGTCTTAATGCGCCCCCCCGGGCTTTGGAGAGCCCCGCTTTTGCTGTTTGTGCCTGGATTCACTGAAATTTCTTAGAGGCTTACATTTAAGGATCCCACTTAGTGCAGTCACTCCTTGTGCTTTATTGCCTTTACAAGTGGTCTCGAAACCCAGTACTTGAGAATAAACATAACAGTACAGTGCTGCTGTAGCACTTTTAAAAATTCTTCTTTGCTCTATTTTGTCAGTGAGCTGATGAGCAACCTCAAAAAAAAAAAAAAAAGAGACCTTGTTGGACCTAAAAAAAAAATGGCTTCCTCTGATGTCCTAGAGACAATAATTATGATGTGCTAGTTAAGCCCAAACTACAGCTGAGGGATTTTACTTTAAAGCAGCGGCTTGGGCGCAAAAATGCATTTATAGCTCTTTGTCTGCACCTCATTATGTGTGGGCCTGATTCATTAAGTAATTGGTTTGCAGTTGTTTACATGAGTATTAAGGCCTTCTTTTCAGCCGCCTTTGAGAGATACATTGTGCAAATGTTGCCTGTGATGAATGCAGAATGAGGGCCGGAGGGTCCGTCCTATTGGCTAAACAGTGCACTCTGTTGAAAAGCCAGAGAAAGAGATTGGGTGCTGCTTTGCATAGCAATGACTTTCTTAATAAGCGTTACAGATTAATACACACAAGCTATAAAAGATGCAAAGAGATACTCTTAGCACATTTATACATGCTCATTTCATTGTGATGGTGGTGGGGTCTGGGCGCTTTCATATTCCGTTTTTCAGAGCAGCAGCTTCAGTGCATGAGCCGTAATAGAATCCGATGTTTATTGTATTATAAATCACGGGCAAGTAGGCAGATCGGCAACAGTTTATTATTAAAGATTCTTTCAGTGTAAATCTTTTTCTACCATTGTATTTGCTTCAGCAAAATCATTTTGTGGTTGAGTGGGGATGAAAGGCATAATGTACGAAGGAGTGAATCCTAATAGGAAGCCGTTCTCTGAGTAAAGACCACTTGTTCCCTTTTGTTCAGGGGTGCATGCCAGAGCTTCCTCTCCTCTGCAAACATTATCTCGCTTTACCTTCCCCAGGAAGCAGTTTTCACTCTCCTGGATCCGTTTATTCAACAGAGAGTATATTTTAACAGCCTGCCGTGTAACTTCAGTTTACTGGTTGGATCGAGATAACGTTTTACCAAAAGAAAAGGATGTGTGCTTGCAACATAGTTGCCTGGGGGAAAGGTGGCAGAAGTCACCCAGCCACGCACCCTGGCAGGGCCGCCCTGGGTGGCATTCTATGCTAGCCCTGCAGCCGCAGGAGTGGCCAGCGGAGGGCGCCAGGCTGCAGCTGATGCTCTGCTGGGGGCTGTGGTCTCTTTCTTCTGGCCTGGTCACTGTGCCATTTTCCCCTAGGATAATAAGAAGATCATAAGGAACCAATAGTCCAGTGAAATAAAAATGAGGGTTTCCTGGAAGTCCTGTAGGTTCTCATGTAAAAACACCCGTCTCAGTCTCTGGCTTAGCACATCTTCATTCTCCTTAAATTCTACTGAATTAACAACTTCCTAAATATTCCACGTTTCTCATCATAAGCCCGCATACTTTATTTTTTCTGCAGAGCATGAAAGAACAATTACTTGCATGATTAGCTGAAAGGAGGGAGTTAACAAGTTGACCCCAGGCAGCTAAAAAAATGGCATCTGCTGCAGGGCCCTCGTTTAACCATCAGGGGGCGCTCAGACTTTGTCAAATTAAAACCGTCTCAGACTTTGGTTTGCCTCTAAAACGTAAAATTAGTATTTACAGAGATTTGTGGGCATCTCTGGGGGGTTTTTTTCTTTCTGAATTATATTCTACCTTCTATTTTTCAGAAATATGTGTCTGTTTTGAGGAAAAATTCTAGCCAAATATGTTGTCTGAGACATTCAAATCATTAAAAAAATATGGAATTCAAAGTCTGGAGACCACATCTTCTCAAAAGTTAGCTATTTTTCAGGCTTATAATAAGACCCTAGAACTGGAAGGACACTTCCCGCTGGGAGCCCTTCCCCATTGTCCACTACACCATAGACTGCACTTGGCAGGATGCTCAGAATCTCAGTGCCAAATTCGACTGACATGGCCTCAGAGTCACAAGAACTTGGGTAGTTTGTGTATGGGCTGTGAATATTTTTTTCTTAAAAAAAAATGATACTGACCTTGAGGCTGAAAGTTAATGTGTTACTAACATTAGGACATGCCACAGATCGGCTGTTCTCCAAATTGCTTCTCCCTGCAGGGCTAAGATGAATGTCTGACGCCCCAGCTCAGTTGTTTCACACTCGCCACTGTGAGTCTCTCAAAGGCCCCTGTTGCCCGTGCGCCCTCCAGCTCGGCGTGGCCTGCACAGCAGCACCTCCCCGCCTGCTCCCTCACCTCCCCTGCCCGCTCGACAGCCACAGGTCATGCCCTTACAGTGTGCCACGTCATGGGCCCTGGCTTTCATTTCTGCTCTTTTGCTGGAATGCCTCTGCCCCTCTCTGTCATCTGGCTGATGCCTACTAGATTTTCAAGGCTTAACTCTTAACCTTCTAAAAGTTTCCAGCAGAAGATCTGGCCACACAAGATCCCCTTCCTGCGGCCCTGTGGCTGTTTCTGCCATCATCGTAGCACAGGGGTGGAAGCCATATACAGGTACACTCCCCCCGCTGTGAGCTCCTCACTGGTATTGGGGGCTTTTCTCAGTCACAATGCTCAGTAACCGTTGGACTTGGAGTGAATGCGCATCTGTATGTGGCTCCACCATTCATGCAAGCGTTTTTCTTTATAAAAGTCACTTGCACACCTGCCCTCACCTCTATACGGCATCATGCACCTGACCTGCAGGTACTCACGCAGTCCATAAAGTTATCTGCACGAGTGTTCAGGGGAGGGAGGGACACGTGCGCACACAGGTTTTCAAAGGGAGACTCTCGTGGTCCACTTTGATTCCATCCTCTCTGCTCATGCACTCTGCATTGTCAGTTTTCAGGGAGCAGGACCCGGGGGAGTGCACTTGCAGAGTGCCTTGTTGGGGTGCTTACCTGACAGCCATCCTGTCTGCTGCTGAAAGGGCATCTGGCTCCTGGCCCTGAACTTGTCGAGGACTGCTGGGCTCTTGGGGCCCTCGAATGTTACCTCCCAATCAGCTGCCGTCAGTTCTCAGCCCACTCCACAGTTGCCCTTTTTGGCTTATGCCACAGTTGTTCTTTTGGTGTCTGTCTCCCACACTGGAGCGTGAGAGCCCCAGGGCAGAGATGGAGTCTGTCTGTTGCTGCAGCCCCAGCACAGAGCCTGATGCATCATGTCTCCTGTCGAGTATTCACTGAGTAAGTACATGAATGAGTGAATGAAGGTGTGAACAAGCCATTGCAGGTTAGATGCTCCGCCCGCCCGCCTGTAGAAGGCCTGGAGGCAGTTTCCTGTCTCTGCCCCATCCCCAGTGCTCCCACCACCAGGCTCCTCCAGGGGAAAACTTCCTGTGGCTCAGGCCTGTTTCTTCTCAGTCTGTCCCCAAACCTTACCTTTCTTTGTCGCTCTGCGCCTGAGGACTCATTACCTCTGCTGAGAACCCACGACTGCAGATCACAAAACCAAGCACGTACCTCTGTCCATCCCAAGGCCGTGACGGTTGAGCAGCTCTTCCTGCAGCCTGCTGGCCACGGGCTCTCACGCAGGATTGTCCCTGAGCTTTACAGACACTTAAGGAAGGCATTACTACCCCATTTCACAGACAAGAAAACAGGTGCTCAGAGAAGTAGGGAACCCCAGGGCCGCGCAGTGAGCAGAAGTGGGCATTAGGAGTAGAGTCCGTCTGGCCCCAGAGCTGACACTGTCCCAGCTTCTGAAGTAGCACCTCCCACCAGTAGTCAAACCTGGAACGGGGACCAGTCGTTCTGACCCAGGTTCTCCCCGCACTGCTGTTTGACCACTTCTCACAAGGCCCTGTGGAGACAGGTGTGTGCAACATGTGCATTGTGTAAGTGTCAGTGGGCCAGGAAGAGCGTTTTGTTCCACTTCTGCCCCATCACCCACTGGCTCTGTGTCTTGGGACACATCCCTCAACCTCTCTGGGCTCCACCACCTGTAGAGTGAAGGCACTGAATTGATAATCCATAAATGCTATACTTTAATAATGGGTTTCTTAGAAACCTGTAGGTCTTCCATGTCCCATTTTTGTCTCTTCTTGCTGACACTGCAAAGCAAAACTTAATGCTTACAGAAGTCCTTGCCATCTAATCCTGTGTTGTGTTGACCAGGTGGGCTGTGTAGACTGTTTCTAGCTATGTTAGCCTTTTGCTCATATAAAATGAGCAACTGACAGGTAATTTCTGCTATTGTCGTTAGCACACTGTATCATCGTGATGACACACATGGGTGTTCACTCTGTGCCAGCTGCTGCTCTTAGACTAAAACCTGTTCTGTTAAGACCCTGGCTGACCTTAACTTCTTAAATTTAGCAAAGATGAGAACAAAAGTGACTTTAATTAGAGTTGTCCTAATCTAGTTTATCAATAGCAGGGCAATTTATAAACAATTACCGAAATGCATCAAAAAATAAGGTGGCTTCATGGATAGACAGAGGGAAGATATGCCAAGATGGCGAAATGTTAACAATTGAGCATCTCCTTGGTGGTTCATCATGTTCACTTTACAGCTATGGGAAAACATTACCAAACCTACTAGAAAATTCTGTAGAGATCATTTCCAATTATAATGAGACCAGCAGAACATGGTCACATTTTAATTTAATCAGTTGTCTTTGGTATCTTACCTGAAAATGGGTTATTTTGAAGTAGTCTAATTGTAAACTTCTAGGGAAAAAAAATGCAGTCTGCTATCCTGGGTTCCAAAAGTCTGCTGTGAAAGACCACGCAGGTGCAGCGTGTGTGGGCCGTGCTGGACAGCAGGCTCGCAAACTGCGGCCCTGGGGCCAAGTCCAGGCCGCTGCCTGGTTCTGTGCAGCCCACAGGCTAAGATTGGTTTTTACATTTTTAAATGGTTGGGCAGAAAATCCAAAGAAGAATAATGTTGCATGATACCTGAAAGTTATGGAAATTCCAGTGTCAGTGTCTATAAGCGAAGTTTGATTGTAATGCAGCCACGACCCGTCATTTACATATTGTCCGTGGCTGTTTGCATGCCACAACCACACAGGGGTTACTTTCACGCCCTCAGGGGAGATTAAGCAGTCAGGTTCCAAGTGCATCTGAGGGAGTAAGGTCACCACATCCCATGGCCTATCAGCTTAACTCTTTCTTGCGTTTCTTGTACTTTCAGAAGTGAATTTGTTTTTCTCTCATTTCCAATAGTAACTAAACAAGTTGCCTCTATCCAGCACTCCAAAGAAAGTTCTCACACTGTCTCCATTGGTCTTGTCTTAGTTTTACATGTTAGGTATGACCCAAAGAAAGAAATGTTGACCCTAAGAATTGTGTGTAATTAAATCAACCTTGAATTGCAATGTCACATTGATTTGCAGAATGATTCCCCAAGGGGAAAAATAATTGCCCCTTACATTTGAGATGGAGTTGGAGACACCTGAAGGGCATCTTCCACCTTTCTCAGTGGTGAACTACATGCATTTGGTTCTGAAACATGTTTCTTGTAAAGAAAATATGTCTCTGGTAAGAAACTTGAACAACCTGATTCTGAAGTCACATAGTAAGTAGAAATATGCAAATCAAATAGTGTGTCATCAAATATCGATCAAGTGCCTTTAAGCAGAGCCCTGTGCTCAGTGAGGTTCATCACTTCATCCCGCACATGTTCACTGAGCACCCACAAAGTGCAGACAGAGGGATACGCAGGGAAACGAAACAGGAATGGGTGCTGCCCTCGCTGGGCACATGGTCCAGAGGGGAGAGGTCACATACCAGTCACACAAATGGTGTGAAACTGCGACTTTGAGGAGGACTCGGTGGTTGGCTAGGGGGATAGGGGATGGGAAGGCTACAGCAGGAGGGCCCGACGAAGTCTTGGGGATCCACCTTGCAGGCCCTGTTCAGGATTGAGGTCTTTTGCCAAATACAATGGGAAAGCATTGAAGAGTTTTAAGCGAGGAAGTGGAGTGATCAGATTTGTGTTTCAAAAAGCTTACTCTTGCTGCTGAGTGGAAAATGGGTTGTAGGGAGAAGATGGATGTGGTGTTACCAGTGAGAGGGCTGTTAGAAAGGTCCAGGCAAGAGATGCTGGTTTTGTTGACCCAGTGGTGGCAGTGCGTGGGGAAAGAGAGAGGACTTGGGGAAGTGCTGAGAGGTGAACTAGGCAGGACCTGCGGGCTGACTGGGTGCGGGAGGGCAGAGGAGTGGAGAGGGCCTTGGGAGGGACTAGAGGGTTAGGGTGCCACTGGCTGAGACAGGAGGAGGGGCATGGTTTGGCAGGGGAGGGGCCCATGCTGGGAGGATCATGAATTCGGTCCTGGATGTGCGTGTTGACCGCAAGGCACTTTGGAGGCAGCCAAGTAGAGTTAGCAAGTGGGCAGTGCACATATTTCTGGAGCTCAGAGAAGGAGCCTAGGCCATGGGGACTGGCCTGGGCTCACCTGCCTCTGTTCTCTTGCTTGTGTCAAAGACTCCTTACTGCCACATCCCACCGCCTCCTGCCCCTCAGTCCCAGTCTGTGAAAGCAGAGTCCAGGAGGTGCCTTGCTTCCTCAGGGATCCTGCAGCCACCCATCACCCAGCCCGTGCTGTCAGTTCTCCCAGCCACTGGTGCTGTCGCCTCACCCTCCCAGAGTTCTTCTTATTGAACCACAGCTGGCAAATTAGCCTCTCTTTACACTGCACTAGCATTTTTATATTCTGCCTCTCCCCCTAGCATCTAGCCCCATGTCCTCATCAATGGGAGGGGGGAAATGGTGGACAGACCCACAGGAGCATTTAGTCTGTGTGTGTGCGCCCACTCGCTCACACGTGTGCACTTTGTGTAAGGGAGTCTGTCAGGCTCACATCCTCAGTGCCCACCTTCCTGGCAGCCTCCTTGATCGTCAGTTAGCACCAGGCCCTTTCAGGTCGTCATGGGCTGTCCGCTCTTCATGGCCACAGGCCTCTAGTTGGTCCTGTCAAGTAAAGAAACCGGCACCAAGTTTAAGGGAACATAGACGAATATTGAGCCTAGAAAATGAGACCTTAGTGGAGTTTCTTTTACTGAAAAGAAACTGTACATTATGGCATAAGGCAGATTTTTAAGCCCTGGGTTAACCAGACTTCACCGAAAGGAGAGGAGCACATGAGTTCACAGGGTTTCCTGCATCAGGGGACCAGGGTCCCAGCCATGAGCAGAGCAGTGATGGTCACGGTGGGATCTGGGTGTTTTCTCGGCGTTCTTCCCATCTAAAAGGCCGGAGTCTGTTTTAGTGAAATAATCTGTACACGTAAATGCAAGTGAATACTTTGACGAAAACAAGAGAAAATAAATAAAAATGTCAAGCCATACACAAGCAACAGTTTCTGTTTTAATATCTCCATCAACCATTCAGTATGAACCTAAAGAACGTAAGTATAATAAAAAACTTGGATGATGCTCCTCGAGGGGACTTTTAAATTCATTAAAATTGCAAAAGCTCCTGAAAAGGCGCACTGAGATTCGGGACTTAGATTATTTCTTTATTTTACAGGTGTGAGACTAAAAAGAAACTACCTGTCAATTTCAAGTCTAAAGGTAAGAGAAATAACTGAAGACTAAATTCTCCTGGTGTGTTTTAACCAAAAGAGCCGTGAGTGGCTTTGTGTTCTGCCCCTCGTGTCAGGCCTGCGAGGCGGGCCTGTGGCCACAGGGCGGCCTGCGGGTCCCCGGGCCAAGGGCTGCCTGAGGGGGTGCGGGCACAGGGGCCGTGGGCTCAGCACTTGAATTTGCGAGTGCGAGTTCGCAGGAGCTGTTGGCCTCCACATCTCATGGGTCACCCACACCGTGTATTCCACCTTGTCTCTGTCCCGCTCACCGCTTGTGCCCCGCCAGTGCCTGCTGCTCACGACGGGACAGGGCTCTTCCGTAGACTCTGACTGGTCTCCTCAAGCCCAACCGCTCCCCGACTCCTGACTGCCCTCCACTGGCCACCAGCGTCCAAGTCTCGTTTAACCTTCCGTTCCTAGCTAAGAATTGCCAGTGCCTCCCCACTACCTGCAGGATAGAGTCTGTAGCTTTCTCCCTTTGTGGTCTGGCCCCATCCCTACTTCCCATCCCAGTTCTTCCCAGTCTTGTCTTCTTTGGGTCTAGTCACAACTAGCTTTTTCCAGATATACCACAACGTACCTCTCTGCCTTTGCTCATGCTTTTCCCTTTTCCTCAGCGCAGTGAGCTCCTATACATCCTTCAACACCCAGCGCACAGGGAGAATCTAACCCTCCTTCCACACTAACACAGTGGCATATGCGCTGCTGAGCTTGGGCTCTCTCTACTCCTGTCTCCTTAAACCCCATTCCCAGTGGGTTGTAATTGAGAGCATGGGTTTGAGTCAGACAACCTAGGTAGAACTCCTAGCTTGACCACCCACTAACGCTGATGGTGGCCACTTACTTAACCTTTCTCAGCCTTGATTTGCTCAGTGAAACTGACATTAATACCTATCTTACCAGGTTGATGGAAGGATTAAATGGGGTTGTATATAAGAAGTCATCACAGAGCTGACAGGTCATGCCATGTAGATATCGCTGGTCATGGAAATTGTCAATGTAGCAGACAGTGTGCCCCGGCACCTTGGAGGTCACCTCAGCCCAGTGCAGTGACATGCCCTTGGCCTTCTACACCAGGTAGCTGTGTATCTCCACCGGAGGGCTTTCTTTGGCCCCAGGAACATGCTCAGCTCTCACAGGCTGCCCAAAGTGCCGGGGAATTGACCAGTGCCCTGGTTGAGAACAACCCTCAACCAATGAGAGATGGGAGTTGGTGGATAAATAACCCCACTTCCTTACTTTTCTTTGGGATAATCTGTGGAGAGTTCTTCAGTCTCCCAAAGGGCCCCCTGCAGGACTGAGCCCTCATTGTCCACTGCCAGCCCCTGCTCATTAACACCCTCGGTTGGCTTCTTCTCTTCCCTGTGTCACTCTCCCAGCCTCCCCCATATTGTTCCCAGGATCACCTCCCAAATAAACCATGTGTAGCCAAGCCCTTGTCTCAGCATAAACCTCACTGCTGTTCCTCCACCTTGTCTGCCCTGCCCCTCTCTGCTCTCTGAAGACCAGAGGGAGGGCAAAGTGGGGAGCAGCTGAGGCCAGTGGTATCAAGCCTAATAAAAGACCCCAGGTAACCCTGCTTCCATGTTAATCCTGATTTTAAACCCCCATCCTGAAGAGTTAGCTACAAGAGAAGGGAAAAGAAAGTATTCTGTAGGGGCCGACCTTGTGGCTGATTGGTTAAGTTCGTGCGCTCCACCTCAGTGGCCCAGAGTTTCGCGGGTTCGGGTCCTGGGCGTGGACCTAGCACCGCTCACCAAGCCACGCTGAGGTGGCATCCCACCTAGCACAAGCAGAGGCACTCACAACTAGAATATACAACTACATACTGGGGGGCTTTGGGGAGAAGAAGAAGAAAAAGAAGATGGGCAACAGATGTTAGCTCAGGTGTCAATCTTTAAAAACAAAAGTACTCTGCAAAGTGTTTTCCATTATAATGCATGGAACACACGGTGAAATGTCTAAGTTTGTGCAGCGTTCACATGCATTCCGGGTGTATCTGTTCGGGTATATCACATGTGTCCCTTTTGCAGGCCAGTGTTCCAATCAGCCAGTCAGCTGATTAAGCTGAGCTAATCAAAATGCAGAGATGTTAAACAACTGTCTGGTTCTCTCTTCCAGCCTTCTGGGGTGAGTCTGATGACAGCAACTCAGAAATTGAAGCCGCTTTACGTCCTGGAAACCAGAACACGTCCACGGATGATTTTGATGATTTTTATGACTAATAAGCTGTAACGTCTGTTGGGAATAAAGACGTTAAACAAACTGAAACCCTGTGTTCATATGTGATGTCCAAAATAAAAATGTCCTTTTAAGTTTTTTAATTGTTTAATATGAAAACTTGGGACCACATTGTTATTCCAGTGAAATTTCATGACATCGATATGAACTAGCATATTCATTTTTAAATGTTATCAGAATGCAAAGTGATTAATGCAATGCCCATCAAAATTCAAGTTGTTTCTGTGTAGAAATTGACAAGCTGATCCTAAAATTCATATGGAAATTCAAGGGACCCAGAGTAGCCAACACAATCTTGAAAAAGACATACAAAGTTGGGGTACTCACACTTCCCAATTTTGAAACTTACTAAAAAGCTGCAGTAATTAAGACAGTGTGGTACTGGCATAGACATACAGATCAATGAAATGTTGATTTATTTATAGTCTAAAATTGATAATCCAGAAATGAACCCTCACATTTACGGTCAATTAATTTTTGACAAGGGTGCCAAGACCATTCAATGAGGAAAGAATGGTCTTTCAACAAATGGTGGTGGGACAACTGGATAGCCTCGTGTGAAAGAACAAAGTTGGGTCCCTACTTCACACTGTATACAAAAATCAACTCAAAACACATCAAGGACCTAGATGTAAGAGGTAAACTATAAAACTCTTAGAAGAAAACATAGGTGTAAATCTTTGTGACTTCCATTAGGCGATGGTTTCTTAGATATTACCCCAAAAGCACTAACAAGAGAGAAAAATAGATAAATTTGGCTTTATGAAAGTTAAAACTTTATTGCTGCAAACGACATCATCAAGAAAGTGAAAAGAATGAGAGAAAATATTTGCAAGTCATATTTTTTATGTAAATCAAAAGGGGGCATATCCAGACTATATAAAAATCTCTTACAACTCAATAATAAAGAGACAACCCAGTTTAAAAATGAGCAAGAGATCTGAATAGACAATATTCCAAAGAAGATATACAAATGGCCAATAAGCACTTGAAAAATGCTTGACATCATTAGTCATCAGGGAAAGGCAAGTCAAAACCACAGTATCTTCGTACCCACTGGGATGGCTAGAATCAAAAAGACAGGTTAATACAGGCTTGCTGCGGATGGGGAGAAATTCCCTCATACACTGCTGGTGGGGATGTAAACTGGTGCAACGACTTTGGAAAACACTTGGGCGATTCTTCAAAAGGCGACCAGTTGATGGGAGCCAGTTCGCTGGGAAATCCCCCAGTCACCCTACCCCATGGTGAAGCCCAGTGGAGTCTCAGGACAGCTGGCACACTATCTCCAGCATTTCTCAGGGTGTTTATATATATGTCTTAGCTAGAAAATAGCAGATGAACTAAGTTTCCTCCAACCCTCTGACCCAGGAAGGTGAGCTGAATTCTTCCCTCCCCACCATCCCCTTTAGCGTGGGCTGGACTTAGTGACTCACGTCCACAGAATAGAGTGTGGAAAGGGACAAATGGCAACATTACAGAGGAGAAACCTGGCTGACACCACCTTAACCATGTGGTCAAGGTTAATAGCATCAGTGATAGGTCCTGTGAATGTCAGGGACCCCCAATACGCAGTGATGAGAAGGGCGCTTCTCGTGATGGTCTTTCCAAAGGCTCATAACCACAGTCTAATCATGAGAAAAAACATCAGACAGACTCAAATTGAGGGACATTCGACAGAACCCCTGGCCCATACTCCTCAAAACCGTCAAGGTCATGAAAATCAAGGAGACAGAAACTGTCACCAGAGGATACAAAGGAGACGTGACAACTGAATGAGGTGTGGGATCCTTGGTTGGATCCCTGAACAAAAAGACGTTAATGGAAAGTTTGATGATATCCAAACATTGTCTGGAATTTAGTTGATAGTGACATGCCAGTGCTGGTCTCTTCGTTTTGACAAATATACACAGTCATCTAAGATTAGAGGAGCATCACCTTAGGGGAAGCAGGCTGAGTGAAATATATACAAGAACCTCCGCCACTCTTCTGTAAATCTAAAATTATTCCACACACAGAAATCCAGCAATAAACATTCTTCACATTTGTGTGATAGCCTTCCAAACTTTTTCTATGCATTTTTTCCTATGCATGTAATTCTCTTAAACATTTTTAGTTTTAATTCTAAACCTTACCAGGTTTAAAAGATTTATACCCACTAAGGAAACAAAACAGGCCCTTCAGCCAGGGCACTAACTGGCTATTTGTCCACGATGCCAAGGGAGCCCGGAGTCCTGCAGGTGAGCTCCTTTGACTGGAGGTCGCGTGTCGTGCGTGCCGTGAGGGTGCAGAGGAGAACCTCGGTTTGGCGCTGCTCTTTAACACTTGGCTAACACGTGTCTTACTTTTGAATCGTGGGGGAGTAGGCCTGGGGCCCAGCACCTTTCGTAGGCAAAATTTTCCAGCTAAAATTTAATAACTCTTGTTCTTTTCATTTACTTTCTATTTGTTGCAAGTGACTCTGGTTTAAAATGTATAGAAGTGATAAAAGCTTTCCTTTTTAAATACATTTTAGGGAAAAGAAGAGAATTTACTTTAAAAAATATACTAGGAAATAATAGTACAAGTGCCAGGAGGCCATGGCTAGGTGGATGGGGGTGGAAGCTCCGCTCTGTTATGCTCACCAACAACTCTAATCTGTTTTGAGGTCTCCAGGGGGTTAGGCTCTTGGGGAGGTCGTGCCCTGAGCCCGTGGCTTGTCTTGTTTCCCAGGTGAAAGCAGTATCACAGGGTCAGTTAATAAGCTGGTTGTATGGGAAAAACACTCCTGTGTTTTCCTTTACTCTCACACTACTACCACACACACTTCTGGCACTAGATGTGTGGAGGGTTTTTCCCATATCAACCAACTCTCTGACACCAGCCGAGTGCCCTACAATTCAATTCTGGCACTAACTGGAGTTGGTGCAGACCCACAGGTTAAGGGCTCAGTCCCACAAGACTGGCCCCCACTTCAGAAACCAATTGCAAATAGTAGGTCCCCACGTTCCCACAACTTCTGACTGACTTGGCTACAAATCAGCATTCCCACAGCACCCTCCTTGGCTTTGATGATTTGCTGGAATGGCGCATAGAACTCAGAGAAGCCCTTACTTACATTTACCAGGTTATAATGAAAGGATATGAAAGGATGATGATAAACATCCAGATGGAAGAGATGCATAGGGCAAGGTGTGGGGAAGGGACCTGAAGCTTCCGTGCCCTTGCCGGATGCGCCACTCTCCCAGTACCTCTGTGCTCAGCAACCTCGAAGCTCTCCAAACCTCATCCTTTGGGGATTTTTATGAAGGTTTCATCACGTAGGCATGACTGATCATTGACTCCACTTCCAGCCCATCTCCCCTCTTGAGAGCACGGGAGGTGGGGCTGAAAATTCCAAGCTTCTAATCATGGCTTGGTCTTTCTAGTGACCAGCCCCCATCCGGAAGCTATCCAGGAGTCCCCCGTGAGTCACCTCATGAGGAAGGAAGATACTCCTCTCACCCAGGAAAGGTTTTAGGAGTTCTGTGTTAGGAACCAGGGGCAGAGACTCATATATATATTTTCTATTCTTTCACACTGGTCTTCTAACTTATAAATCAAACTTTTGTGAGCTTAGTTAACGATGAAATTGAGCACCAAAACTCACAGTATTGAGGACTCAATTCTCTATAGATCTGGGGTAACCACCCTCCCAGCTCCTACTAACTGAAGTTCAGATGCAGCTTTATCATTTGCTCATTTAGTAAGCCTTTTCTGACACTCCTGTGTGGCAGGCACTGGTGTGCTTGTCATTGGGAATATAAAGATGGATCTAACACAGTCACTGACCTCGGGGTGCTCACACTCCAGCAAGGAGACAAAACCTGGAGCCACATTAAGTACAGTGCATGTGCCCCAAACCTCAGAGGAGTGAAAAGAATTGTTCCTCCTGGGGTTGAGTTAGGGAAGTTTCATGTAGGAGGTGACATTTGTACAGGATGAGGTGGAGCTGGGGGGATGAGGAGACTCTAGGCAGAGAAAGGACATGTGCAAAGCTCAGAGGTACAATAAACTCGTGTAAATGGAACACAGTTGTTGCGTGAGGCTAGCACGTGTGCAGCGAGGATGAGAGCTGAGTGTATGACGGCAGGCGGAGTACACCAAGAGAAGGGGGCAACTGCAGGTTGGAGGGGAGGAAATAACGTGTTCTTTATTGACAGAAGATACAATTGTCCATGAAGAAAATCAAGAGATGTAGGACCACGCGTTAGAACCAGTGAGAGTTCAGCAAAGTTGGTGGATATAAGAGCAATTTCAAAATTCAACAGTATAGTGATACACCAGGAAAACCAGTTCAGAAGTAAATTTTAAAAAGATGCCATTTGCAGTAACACCAAAAATTATGTCAAAAATATTAAAATTTTTAAGACGTTATTGAAAGACAAAATTTTAAACATTTATTGACAGTAGAGAACTACATGTTCATGGATGGGAAGACTCTGTACCTTAAAAATCACAAATTCTGTCCAAATTAATCCAAAAAGTCAATGCCATTTCAATCAAAATCCCAACAGGTCTTTTCCAGAACTCAACAAGCTGGTCATTAAACTCAGAAGGAATTCAAAGGGCCAAAATGGCCAAGACAATTTTGAAGAATAAAGAGGAAGAGGTCTTGCCATAGCAAATATCAAGATTTATTATAAAGACTGGTGATAAGGCCTTACAGTATTGGCTCAGGGACGGGAACATGGAGCCGAATAGAAGCCCTGCATGAGAACTGGCTGTAGACAGACGTAGTATTTGAAATCGGTGAGGCTGTAACAGACTTCTCAATAAATGGTGCTGGACTAATCTGGTGATCCAAATGAAAAACACAAATTTTTTTACATGGTAATCATAAAATTTTTATTTTTGCATCAATTTAGCTCTCAGTGCTTAGTGACGTCTTTAGCATTGCTTTGTCAGTTCCCTAGGAGAGTGCACCACTACACCAGCTCTTCCAGACCTTTCCTTTCCCCTGGCTGCAGCGGGTAATCTTACCCCTGTTTTGCTAAGATTGGGGTATCAGCTCCTTTTTCTTTCATTGCCATCTCTTAACAGCTGGCATCTTCTCTCTTTCACGAGTAGACAGAGAAGAGGCCCGTCTCACTGCCTCGCTGCAGCACTCTCTCCCCCATTCATTCATTCATTCATTCATTTATTCAGGGTACATTTGATGCCCTTCCACTTCCCCCAGTACATGTTTTTACAATCTTTTTTTATTTTGGTAAAATATACATATCAAAAAATTTACCATCATGACCATTTTTAAATGTCTATTCAGTGGCATTAAATACATTCACGATGTGCAACCACCACCACCATTTATCTCCATAACTCTTTTCATCTTGTAAAACTGAAACTCTGTACCCGTGAAACACTAACTTCCCATTCTCCCTCCCCCTAATCCCTGGCAGCCGCCATTCTACTTTCTGTCTCTCTGATTTTTACTACTCTGTACCTCAGAGAAGTGGAATCATACAGTATTTGTCTTTCTGTGACTCGCTTATTTCACTTGGTATAATGTCCTTAAGGTTTATTCATATAGTAGAATATGTCAGAACTTCCTTACTTTTTAAGTCTGAATAATATCCTCTTGTATGTATATACCACATTTTATTTATCCATTCATCTGTCAATAGAAATTTGGGTCGCTTCCATGTTTTAGCTGTTGTGAATAATGCTGCTATGAACACGGGTGTGCAAATGTCTCTTCAAGACCCAGCTTTCAGTTCTTTTGGGTCTATGCCCAGAAGTGGAACTGCCGGATCACATGGTAATTCTATTTTTAATTTTTTGAGGAAACTCCATACTGTTTTCCACAGCAGCTGTACCATTTTACATTCCCACTAACAGGGCACAGCGTTCCAATTTCTCCACATCCTCACCAACATTTGTTATTTTCTGTTTATTTGCTTGTTTTATAGAAATAAACAGGGCGTGGACATACACCGTTCATCAGTGGCCCACATACAAAATAGAGGAAGATTGGCACAGATCTTAGCTCAGGGAAAATCTTCCTCAAGAAAAAAGAGGAAGATTGGCAACAGATGTTAGCTCAGGGTGAATCTTCCTCAGCAAAAAACAAGCAAATAAACAAAATAACAAATAACAGATAAGAAAATAAAGAAATAAGAAAATATAGAAAGAACCACATGCCAATAAGAGAAATACAACTCGGTAGAAAAATGAAGTAAGGATCAGAACAAGCAATTCATTAAAAAAATAACCCAATGACCAGTAAACATAAAGAGGTACTCAAACGTACTAGCCCAGCAAACGGCATGAGGGAAGCACGGTGAGGTGCCATTTCCTACCCGGCAGACCGGTCGCGATTGGGAGGCAGATCGCAGCGGGTACTTGGAAGGGCAGCAGGAAAGAGGGACTTTCATACACTTTGAAGAGCACATTTATAATATCAAGTAAGGCTGCAGATGGCATATCCTATGATCCATGGTTCCATCTCTAAATATAAGCTCTAGGGCCACGCTGTCCACCACAGTCATCAGCAGCCATGTGGGTCTTCTGAGCACTTGAAATGTGGCTGATCCAAACTGAGAAATTCATATCAGATTCAAAGACTGTGTATGAAAGAAATAGTCAGATACTTCATTGATTTTTAAGTTGGTTATATGCTGAAATGGGTATATTGGATATGTTGGGTTAAAATATTTTATTAAGATTAATTTCATCAGTTTCTTTTTATGTTTTCTGATGTGGCCAGTGGAAAATTTAGAGTTACATGTATGACTTGCAAATGTAGCTCTATTCTATTTCTCTTGGACAAAGCTGCTAGAGAGAAACTGTCACTACTGTACACGAAGAGACATCCTCAAAAACTTAACTGTAGTATTGTTAGAAATAGAGAAAATTTGGAAACATTAGTGCCCACCAACAGGAAAACAATAAGAAACACATTGCTGGAGGATTCCTACAGTTAATAAACTATACGTAAAAGTGAAAACAACGCAAAACAATTCAAAGTGTTGTTTATAGAAAGGGGAGAAAGGGTTCATATATAGTAAAAATATAAAACATGGGTGGAGGGATAAAAAAGAGAACTTCAGTGCATCAGTAACAGCTTATCTCTTTGATTGAAAAACAAATATTCTAGGCAAATATGGCAAAGTGTCAACATTTGTCAAATATTTGTCAAATCTGGTGGCATCATGTTAGTTATGTCGTTCTCTACATTTTTGTGTGTTTAAGGTAGTTCGTAATTTTTAAAAGAAACAGGTCATGAAGAGTTTTGTATGCCATGGTGAGCAGTTTGGACTGTCTTCTGTTGGTCAATGGGTGGAAGCCATCAAAGGGTTTTAAACAGGGGAAGAGATTTCCATTTAAGGAGAGCATTTTGTCATCTCATTTTAGGCTCATCCAGCCCACCAGCTGATGAAAGTCAAGCTTTTTTCCCCACATTTGAACAACTCTAAAATTGGGACATGTCACGTTGGCCACTCATCAGAGAGGACATAGTCGTCAATGCCTGTGTTGATGCATCAACACTTGCAGAACGAGTGTCAGCTGCTTGGATGAAAAGCCTGGAGATGAGAATGGAGCTCTCTTAAATGCGGCAACACCAACATGCTTCATGGCACAGAGAATGATAATGTGTGGGAAAATGTTGACATCAGAGACTCTGAATCAAAAAGTCATTTAGAAGAGGCAGTTTCTATATGTGAAGGAGTTTTAGGAAAGCATTAATTATTTAACTGGCCTATATTTTCCTTTTTATATGTGCACAAGAGTGGAATGATGGTTTTTAATTACGGTAAATTTCTAATTTTCAAAAAATTATGCTAAAACACACATAACATAAAATTTACCATCATAACCATTTTTAAGAGTATAGTTCAGTGGCATTGAATCCATCCACATTGTTGTGCGACCATCACCACCACCCATCTCTAGAACTCTTTTCTTCTTCTATGACTGAAACTCTGTACCCATTACACAATAACTCCCCATTCCCAGCCATTATAATGAAACCGCTTTGCAAATCTCATATAAGTATATCTGACTGGTAGCATCTGCCTAAATCACAACAGAACTCCAGCTTCAAGGGAGTCTAGAAAACGTGGTTCTTAGCTTTCCAGGGTCTGCAGTATAGCAAGGCAGACTACAAGGGGCTGGAATGGATGTTGAGCACCATGCTACCATATCCACTGTAAATAGCTACTACTACTAGTTCTGGAATACACTTGGGAAGGATTGCTCTAAACAGGGAAACCAAATCCAGAGGCGAATTCTGTGTTTTAACCACGAAAGTTGACCTCACTGAACTCCGTCCCTGGGGACCCAACCCTGTAACTCCCAACAGAGGCCAATCTAGGGTCTCCCATCCACAGTGGGAAATTACACATCCTCCAGGCATAAACCCTAACGAGGCCAGTCTAGGCTGAAGACCTCACACGGATAAGGCCTGTAAAATCTCCTGCATTTGGGGGCCACTAGGTCTTGGCTCTCCATTTCATCTCAATGAATTGCTTTTCTAAATGCACTTCATCTTTAATGGTCAACACGCCTGTGTCCTCCCAACTACCCCCATCACTATGTGGTGTGATGTGCTCATCGTTTAGTTGTGTTACTGACTGGCGAGATTTGTTTAGGCCCAATTCTCTATTGGTGACTGCTCGTGAGTTCCCTCCTCCTTTTCCTCAACAAAAAATGAGGAAACCAAACAACCACAAATCCTAACAGCTTTTATCCAATTCTCAAGCTTTCGTCCACTTTCAGTATTCCTGTCACTAGCAGTTGTGTCACCAGCAGAGTGCCTCGGTGACGATCAGATCTTGATGTATCAAACTGGCAAAAACACATTAAAGAAGATCGCAATAATTCCAGCCCCAAATCCAAGCAGATAAGGATTATATTACTCGAGAACTTACCCCGAGTGACAGAAACTGAACTCATCCAATGGAAAGACTCATTCGCATTCAGCAGCCAAGATTTCAAGTCTAATGGCTTTTGTTAGTAGTTTTGTATATTTATTTCAAAATCATCTGGAAATCTCCAGCTCCTTAAAGTAGCTCCCTTTAAATCTTTTTGAACGGCATAGTGTCGTCATTTGCCTCTCCACTGATGTTTTCCATTTCCTCAGGCCAGTCCAACCATTGACACAAAGACTAATATTTGATGACAGATGGCTCTGTGAGCTTCTGGTAAGGCCATATCTCACTTTTGGAATGCAAGCGATAACCGAGTTCCTCTAGAGCCTTATTTATTATACTATTATTGTGCACAAACTCATTAGATGTAAAACATTCTGCCAGTCAACTTGATCCTGCTCTTCCCCAGCTGTCACGCTGGCAGCTCAAAGATGGCGACAGATGATATTGATGGACAGTACAACTGCCATCTCCTGCCTTCCCAAATTTAAAGCCGGATGCTTCTCAACCGAGGGAGCGTGCTAGAGAAAAGAGCTAGGACGTCACTCTGCAGCATCCTGCAGATTAATCACCATGGTATTACGAAATGGCATTCATAGGGTCCTGCTGGCCAGGCCTTTCTAGCACCTGCAAGCATACTTATGGCAACTGTATGAAATCAGCTGAAATCAAACTACACCCCTCCCTCCAGTGCCACAAGAATGCTGTCAGTCCTGCATCTTGGTCCCAATTCTTGCCAAGGACTAGTTCTTTTTTTTTTTTTAAGATTTTTTTTTCCTTTTTCTCCCTGAAGCCCCCCAGTACATAGTTGTGTATTTTTAGTTGTGGGTACCTCTAGTTGTGGCATGTGGGACACTGCCTCAGCATGGCTTGATGAGTAGTGCCATGTTCGCTTCCAGGATCCAAACCAGCGAAACCCTGGGCCGCTGAAGTGGAGCACGCGAACTTGACCTCTTGGCCACAGGGTCGGCCCCCAAGGACCAGTTCTTGCTCCCATTTCAGATATGCCTGCATCTGGTCTCAAAGCTCAGCCATTTCTCACAGGCATTTTTGCAATAATATAAGAAGTAACAATTTATTCAATCACTCATTTAAAAAGAGCGCTCGTTCCGGAGTACTTGCTACACCGCAGGCCCTATGGCAGGCCAAATATATGGAGAGATGAATGTGGTATGTTCCCTGCCCTCAAGGATTTCTCTGTCTAGAAAGGTAGAGACAAATCATGTAAATGTGAATTGTTGAGGGTGATGTTTTACCCATTGTGACAAATAGGCCCCCAAATACAGTGGCTTTGAGAATATGGAAGTTTATTTCTCTCTCAACAGCCCCAAGTTTGGCAAGTGGCTCCGCTCTTAGACATTCAGAAATTCAGGTCCCTTCCATCCTGTTCCCCCACCATCCCTGGGTTATAATCCTGGTCTGCAGGGCCAAGCTGGGTTGTAGTCACTAGAGGAGGGAGAAAGTGGAAGTCCTGAGAAAGGAACTTCCTTTTAAGGAATGACAGGAGAATTTCTCACATTTCACTGATGTATACTTACTTGGATATATCTAGCCATACAGTGGATTGGGAAACACTCTCCAACTGGGCAGCCATGTTCCCAAGAAGAAGCGGAAAATGAATTTTGGTGGAAAACTGGCAGTTTTTGCCAGATGATGCTATGTACTAAATATTGATAGAGAAACCTCTCTTGAGAGGCTGAACCATGCAATGGTTAAACACTCAGGTTCAGGAGTCAGACAAGTCTATATCTGAATCCCAGTCCTTAGCACAATATCTTACACGTAGTAAGTACGCAATAAATATTAGCTAACAGTTTTATTATTTGCTATTCTGTGGAAACACATCTCAAGGATTGGATAGACTGCCTGCTAGTGGATGTGGCTAGACATTAGGTTGTGGTTAGGCTTAGACAAGGAGGTAAACTTTGGGCTGAGTCACAAAGGACCAAGAGGAGTTCTGCAAGTGAAGAGTGGGGGTCTGGTCATTCTGGGCATACGTGTACGAAGGGAAGTATATGACTGGGTAATCATTTTTACCTGTGAGCAATTACAATTTTATCATACCTAGGGAGCTACATTAGGCTCCTGAGTCTCATATTATGACCCCATGGTGACATTGAACCTCAGCAAATTCCCTTGGGAGGATGTGGGAGCAAAGGGACCATCGACATACAACATGAGAATCAGGGGACAGGTGTCATGTTGGCACCAACAACGGGCAGCAGAAAAGCCATGACTACGATCCAGTGAGAAACTTACCATCTTCCATGTCTGAAGGACAAAACATCCAAACTAGAGGAGAGAGGATTCTGGGAAGATGGCAGAGGAGAAAGCACCAGAAATCTGTCTCCTCACCTAGAACAATTGGGCTGGCAGAATCTGGCTGATGTAACTATTTGGGAACTCTAGAGTCTATTCCAAGGCTTGCAACTTCCAGGGGAAGGTTTGAATGATAAACTGCAGGGAATTTTTGCCAATTTCAGCTTCCACCATGGTAGCAGGTACCAATCCCCGCACCTCCCATAAACATGGCAGGCAGCTTACAGGCAACTTTTGGGGGCCAGGATGGGCAATGAGGACACTGTCTTCCAAATATTAGGGATCTGTGTTCTGATTGCTGATTGCTGCTTCTGATCTTGGAGGTACAGAAATCTAGGCAGGTGGCCATTGCTGTACCCCTCCTCACAACGTTGCAAGTCTCTCCCTCTCCAGCTGAAACAACTTCCAGGGAATTAAAGGGTCAGCACCCTTTTTCCGTTTTACCTCCCCCTCATTTTTCTCCTTTTTCTCTTTTGGGAGCCAGACGTTTAAAGTCTAGCACTTTCAAAAGGAATCACACATATGGGGGAATTTAAAAAATCACCACACAAGCCCAGGGAAAGGCACGGGTTTTAAAAAGACCTAAGAAGACCTTAAGTTTATATCTGAGACTTATCCTTGTCACAGATACAGTGTACAACAATCAAAAAACAAAAATCAGCAAACCATGAGGAAGGGGGAGAATCTGATATTCAATTACTGCATCATTAGATTCAAAGGTCTGGTTTTCAACAAAAACTCACAAGGCATGCAAAGAAAAAAATCACAAGGCATACAGGAAAGTATGGCCCATTTAAAGGGGAAAAAAAAAGAAAGCAATAGAAACAGTTGTTGAGAAAGACCAGGTGGCAAAAATGCTAGACAAAGACTTCAAAACAACTACCTTAAAGATGTTCAAAGAACTAAAGGAAGACATGAAGAAAGTCAATAAACAATTTATGAGCAAAATGGAAATATCAATAGAGGTAGAAAACCTGAAAAGAAACTAAAAAGAAATTCTGGAACTGAAACCTACAGTAGTTGAAATGAAAAATTCACTAGAGGGATTCAAAGGCATATTTGAGCAGCCAGAAGAAAAAGATCAGTGAACCTGAAGTTAGGACAATTGAAATTATTGAGTCTGAGGAACAGAAAAAAAGATTGAAGAAAAGTGAACAGAGCCTAAGGGACCCATGGGATACCCTAAAAAGGATCAACATATACACTGTGGAAATCCCAGAAGGAGAAGAGAGAGAGAGAAAGGGGTAGAGAGATTATTCAAAGAAATAATGGTCAAAAACTTCCCAAATTTGATGAGAGACATGAATGTAAACATCAAGGAAGCTCAACAAACTCCAAGTAGGATGAACTCAAAGAGACCCACACCTAGACACATTACAGTCATGTGTCACCTAACAACAGGGATACGTTCTGAGAAATGCATCATTAGGCAATTTCATCTTTCTGCAAACATCATAAAGTGTACTTACACAAATCTAGGTGGCATAACCTACTACATACCTAGGCTGTATGATGTAGCCTATTGCTCCCAGACTACAAACCTGTACAGCATGTTACTATCTAAATGTAGAAAAGATACAGCAAAAATACAGAATAAGAGATAAAAAATGTCTAGGGCACTTACCATGAGTGGAGCTTGCAGGACTGGAAGTTGCTCTGGGTGAGTCAGTCAGCGAGCGGTAGAAAAGGTGAAGGCTTTGGACGTTACTGTACACTGCTGTGGACCTGATCAACACTGGATACTTAGGCTACTCTAAATTTATAAAAAATATTTTTCTTTCCTCAATAATAAATTAACCTTTACTGTAAATTTTACTCTATAAACTTTTAAATTTTTTTAACTTTTTGACTCTTTCGTAATAACACTTAGCTGAAAACATGAGCACATTGTACAGCTGTACAAAAATATTTTCTTTCTTTATATCTTTATTCTATAAACTTTTTTCTATTTTTAAAATTTTTATTTTTTTTTACTTTTTAAACTTTTTTGTTAAAAACTTAGACACAAATACACACATTAGCCTGGGCCTACATAGGGTCAGGATCATCAATATCACTGTCTTCCATCTCCACATCTTGTCCCACTGGAAGGTCTTCAGGGGCAAGAACACATGTGGAGCTGATCTCCTATGATAACAATGCCTTCTGGAATTTCACCTGAAGGACCTGCTTGAGGCTCTTCATGAGGAGGTGTCACTTTCTTCAGAAACACATTCATGGTGGTTTCCTTGGTTTGTTTCTTTTTTTCATGACAGATTTGCTTGTAAGCAGATAATGCACCATGAACATTCCTCTCCATTAATGAAAACCTTTCAGTGTTGGGTCCATATTTTCAAACTTTTTAAGGAACTTGTTGAGGTCTGCAAAAGCTTCTGCTAAACCCTTCACTGTGAGTTTTCTAGGGGGTTCTTCTCTCTCTTCTGCAGTTTCCTTTTCTCATGTGTCTTGTTCAGCTATGCGTTCCTGTTCCAGTTCCAACAATTCCTCATTAGTCGATTCCTCAGGAACCACCTCTAGGAGCTCCTCAGTGTCATCCTCAGCCACATCCAGGTTAATTCTGTTTGTCATGTCAACCACAGCCTCATTGATTTTTGCAAGCTCCTCATCTTTGACAAATCTTTGAAGTCACGGACGAACCTCTTGAGTGTCTTCTTCCAGATGCCGTTCATACACTCCTTGGTCACATCACCCCAAGCCCAAGCAAGGTTCTTGATGCAGTCAGAAATGTTGTAATCCTTCCAGAATTGCACCAGTGTCTTCCTCAGTTGCAGCAATACCCTGGGCAAAGGTCCTCCTTAGGGAGTAGGCCTTAAAAGCTCCTTGATGCACTGGTTGGATCAAAGAGGTGGTGTTTGGAGGGGGAATAATGCTTTGATATTGTGATGAAGACCATCAATAAAAGGAGGATGTCCAGGAGCATTATCAACAATAAACAAAATCTTGAAAGTTATGTTATTCTCCAAACAGTACTTCTCCATTTTGCTGGTGTAGCAATTCAGGAGGGCATCTTGGAAGAGGAGCTGGGTCATCCATAACATCTTATACCTCCTGTAGTACACTGGCTGTGTGTGCTTACTGACATTCTTGAAGGCCCTGGGGTTCTCACTATGCCAGATCACAAAGGGTTTCCATTTGTAGCCTGCACAATTTCCCCCAAGCAAGACTATCATCCTGTCCTTAAAAGCCTTGAAATCTGGCATTGACTTGGCCTCCTTGTGGAGAAAAGTCCTTTCAGGCCTCTGTTTCCAGAATAGGGAGGTTCATCCATATTGAATATTTGCTCTGGCAAGTAATTTTCCTCCACAATCAGCTTATCTAGAGTTTCCAAAAATTCTTCAGCTGCCTTCACATTGTCATTCACAGACTCACCACTCACTTGCACATTATGTAATGAATACAGTTCTTCAATCATTTAAAACACCCAGAGCTAGCAGTAAATTCAACATCATAGTCACATCCTGCCTTTTTTTTCAACATTGCAAAGAAAGTTTTTGATTTGGCCCCGTTGTCATAGTGCTGAGAGGGATATGCTTCTGTGACTGGTCTTCAGTCCACATCATTAGAAGTTTCTCCATGTCTGATATAGGCCCTTCTCGTATTTTTGTTAGTCTCATTGCCTTGAACAAAGCACATCCTTTAACAACTTCTGTCACTTTGCTCTTATTCTGCAAGATCATAGCTAGGTGGAGTGGGACATGCCTGACTGGCAAGCAATGACCATAACTGATTTTCCACCTTCGTAGTTCTTAATCACTTTTAATTTTGTTTCCAGTTCAATCACGCAACATGACCTCTGAGTGGCAACATTAGTAGTGGATTTTGTATGCTTAAGGGCCATGATGAACAAAACAATATGAGATTAAATCAAGCACAAGAGAAAATCAAGAGATGCAGTAAGCACATGGCATACTGTTTTTCAGTAAAACTTTTTTGTAAGTAGAAAGAGTACACTCTACAATAATGATAAAAAATATAGTATAGTAAATACATAAACCAGTAACATAGCTGTTGATTATCACTGTTGAGTATTATGTACTGTACATAATTGTATGTGCTATACTTTTATACAACCGGCAGTGCAGCAGGTTTGTTTACCCCAGCATCACTACAAATATGTGAGTAATGTGTTGTGCTATGCTGTTACAATGGCTACAACATCAGTAGATGATAGGAATTTTTCAGCTCCATTGTAATCTTACAGGACCACCATTGTATATGCAATTCATCACTGATTGAAATGTCATTATATGATGCATGACTGTATAATCAAGCTGTTGAAAGACTAAGACAAAGAGAGAATCTTAAAAGCAACAAGAGAGGGGCTGGCCCAGTGGCACAGTGGTTAAGTTTGCATGTTCTGCTTTGGTGGCCCGGAGTCAGCCAGTTCGGATCCCGGCTGCAGACCTACGCACCCCCTTGTCAAGCCATGCTTTGGGAGCCTTCCCACATACAAAATAGAGGAAGATGGGCACAGATGTTAGCTCAGTGCCAGTCTTCCTCAGCAAAAAGAGGAGGATTGGCAGCAGATGTTAGCTCAGGGCTAATCTTCCTCAAAAATAAATAAATAAATAAAAAGCAACAAGAAAGAAGTAAGGCATCATATACAAGGGGTCCTCAATAATATTCTCAGCAGGTTTCTCATCAGAAACTTTGGAGGCCAGAGGCAGTGGGTTGTTACATTCAAAGCACTGAAAGAAAAAAACTGTCAATCAAGATTCCTATATCTGGCAAAACTGTCCGTCAAAAGTGAGGGAGAAATTAAGACTTTCCAAGATAAACAAAAGCTGAGAAAGTTGGTTGCCATGACCCCTGCCCTGTAAGAATGCTAAATGGAGTCCTGCAGGTGGAAATGAAAGAGCGCTAGACAGTAACTTGAAGCTGTATGAAGAAATAAAGATCTCAGTACGATAAATATATGGGCAATAGTAGAAGCTACTAGTATTATTTTAACTTTGGTTTATAACTCCAATTTTTGTATTCTACATGATTTGAGACAATATATTTTTTTAAAAACTATTAGTTTAAAAGCTAGTATTGTAGCTTTGGTTTGTAATTCCGCATTCTGTTTTCCGCATAATTTAAGAGATTAACATGTAAAAAATAATTATTAGTTTATTTTCTTGGAGAATGTATAAAGATGTAATTTTGTAACCTCAATAACTGAAAAGGGGTGGGGATGGACTTGTATAGGAGTAATTTTGTATGTTATTGAAGTTAAGCTGGTATAAATTCCAATTGGAGTGTTATAATGTTGGCATGTTAAAAGTAATCCCCATGGTAACCACAAAGAGAATAGCTGTAGAAAATGCACAAAAGGAAATGAGAAGAGAATTAAAACACTTCACTGCAAAAAAATCAACTAAACACCAAAGACAGTAATGCAGGAAATGAGGTACAAAAAAGGCGATAATGCATATAGAAAAAAATACCAAAATGACACAATAAGTCCCTCCTTATTAGTAACTACTTTAAAGGTAAATGAGTTGAACTCTCCAATCAAAAGACAGAGATTTTTAGAGTGGATTTTTAAAAAAAAAATACACTGTCTACAAGAGACTTGCTTTAGATCTAGAGACACAAATAGGTTGAAAGTGAAAGGATGGAAAAACATGTTCTAAGCAAATAGCAATCAAAAGAGAGCAGAGATGGCTATAATAAGCCAGTCACAGAAAGACAAATAGTGTATGAGTCCACCTATGTGAGGAAATCAAATTCATAGAGACAAAAAAGCAGAATGGTGGTTGCCAAGGGGTTGTGAGGGGGGAATGGGGAATTATTGTTTAATGAGTATAGAGCTTTAGCTTTGCAAGATTAAAAGAGTTCTGGAGACGGATAGTGGTGATGGTTGCACAACAACGTGAATGCACCTAACACCACTGAACCATTCACTTAAAAGTGGTTGAGACGGCAAATTTCAGGTTATGTGTATTTTATCACAATTTTTTTAAAAGTGTTATTAGATTTTTAATTTTTTAAAAAAAATCCAAATTGGAGTCTTTATAGTTCTAATGTCCCAAACAATAGCCTTTTTTTTTAAAAGTGTGCACCATAGCCAGATAGGTTTAAGAAATACTTTATATCATACCCCCAATACATATGAGCTTCTTAAATTCTTGGAGAGGTGCTGCAATAAGGAAACCCTTGTTTTTCCCTTTTTTCGTGAAACACTTTGATCACTGCTTTTCATCTAAGGTGCCCTGGTATGATCAAGAATCCAAAGATTTTTGAAAGAAAGTCATCTCTCATGTACCTGTTCCTGTTGCTAGCCTACAGGAAATGTCCACTGGTCACAGCTCCTCGTCCCTATGTGTGGCCCCCACTGAGCCTCTCCTCCTGGTGTGTAAGTCGTTTGAATCTGCTCTGGCCCTGTGACCTGCAGCCGAATCGACACAGTGCCAGTTCTGGGCTTAAGCCTTATAGAGGTCTGGCAGCTTGCAGTCTTGCACTTTGAGGAAGCCAGCTGGCATCTGGGAAGTCCAACTGCTCTGAGGCCACCATGCTGTGAGGAAGCCCAAGCCAACAACACGGAGAGGACATGTGGAGAAGAACGAAGGACCTAGCCAACAGTAAATCATTCCATTCGGCCCCAACCTTTTGAGCACTAGAGATGAGGCCACAGGAAGCAGAGATGAGCTGCCTGCCCGAAGTGCAGACTGGGAGCAAGCAAGCAATTGTTGTTTTAAGCCTCTATGTTTTGGGCTAGTTTATTATGCAGCAATTGACATTCAAAACAGTCTGTTTTCCATGTGGCTGAGTGGGGTCTTGAGCAGACCAGCTGGGTCTTCAGATACCTTCATTTTGCTTTTCTCTCTAGTCTCCTCTCCTTTCTTGCTGGCCTACATCTTCCAGCCTGCACCTCTGAAGAATAAGGACATGTCCCACCTAATCACAACACTATTGTCATATTGAAGACAATTAACAGTAACTCAACAACGGCATTCAATATATAGTTCATATTCGAATTTCACTATTGGTGCCAAAAAATTTCTCTTATATAGCATTTTAATTTTAACTCCAGGAGCCACTTAACTCTTACTCATTGTATTTGGTTTTTATAGACATAGACATGGATACTTCCTTTTTTTTTTTTTTTTTTGAGGAAGATTAGCCCTGAGCTAACTGCGGCTAATCTTCCTCTTTTTGCTGAGGAAGACTGGCCTTGAGCTAACATCCATGCCCATCTTCCTCTACTTTATATGTGGGACGCCTACCACAGCATGGCTTTTGCCAAGCGGTGCCATGTCCTCACCCGGGATCTGAACTGGCAAACCCTGGGCTGCCGAAGTGGAACGTGCACTTGACCACTGCGCCACCAGGCCGGCCCGACATGGATACTTCTTGAAAGGCATTTCGCTGAAGAAAAGGATCATAACTAGAAGTCACAGCGTGGTTATTACCTGGCTGACTCCTCGCTCCTCTTAGAGTGGGGAAGACGCCTGTTCTACCTACTCCACACGTGATAAGTTTCGACAGGAGCCATCATTTATATGTGGTGAACACTGTTCTAAACTAGTCCTTTCTAGTGTGGAACTGAAAAAAGATGGAATCTCTCACATTAAGGCACTAAAAGGGAGTGGGGCTGGCCTGGAGAGGAGAGGAAAAAATCCCTCCTTTAGGACGAACTCTTGAACTCATTGGATGCCTGAAATGCATCTGCAAGTCTTCTCAGAGAAGATAAGATTACCAGGACAGAGACCTCGTTCCTGTCAGGGTCATCTTCCACACTCCTAAGTTTTAATGGCTTGTTTCAACCGACCCTCACCCCATGACTACCTTGCATCTGGAATTTGTTAAAAAACATCCCTGCCCTGTTTTTCTCTGCCTTTGTTAGCCACAAGTATAAAACCTTTGTTCTCCTTTCCACAGGTTCAAGCCGCTCTTGCATCTGTGTTCCCGGGCTGCAGTCCTAACAAGCCCTGAATAAACTACTTTTTGTTCAAGTCTATCAGTCTACCTCATAACTGGTTGACACTCTGTTATAAAGCACTCTCATATGTATTATTTTCGTTTATGGTCATACGTGAACACAGTGCACCTGCTATTTGGCATCGGCGTCTTCGTGGATCTTACTGTAATTGCGGGCCCTCCAGGACCAGTTCAACTGACCCCATCTCTTATCGACAGAGTGATTTAGAATTGCTTTTCAGAAAATCTGCAGTCCCACGGCCAGAGCATGTGCAAAAGAAGAAATCGTGACCTGAAATGACCTCGGGACAAAAGATCCTCCTTCTTGAGGAACCCAGACCAGAACTTGAAAGTCAGACTCTTATCAGAAGCCAGGGGCCCCTCATTCGGGAAGATCCAGTGTTAAAATTCCTCCCCTACCTCATCATAAATGTTTAGAACCCCATCATAAATGTTTAGAACCCCGTCATGAATGTTTAGAACCCCATCATAAATGTTTAGAACCCTGTCATAAATGTTTAGAATCCCGTCATGAATGTTTGGAACCCCATCATAAATGTTTAGAACCCTGTCATAAATGTTTAGAATCCCGTCATGAATGTTTGGAACCCCATCATAAATGTTTAGAACCCTGTCATAAATGTTTAGAATCCCGTCATGAATGTTTGGAACCCCATCATAAATGTTTAGAACCTCACCATAAATACTTGAAGCCCACGCATCACAACCTGTCCCACCGGCATTTCCACATGCCAGCCTGTTCTCCCTAGCCGCTTAAATTTCACCCCAAATCCTCAGTCGGGGAGACAGATCTGAGGGCACACTCCCCCTGTCTCCCTGCAGACCCGTCCTGCAGAATAAAAGCTGATTTCTCCCCCAGACACTGACACCGTAATTAATTGGCTGTTTATGCGCATCAAGCAGAGAACCCCGACTTTGTGAGGTAATGCTACCCGTGTTCTTATTTTATTTCTTGGTGGATCATTGATTTCTCTGTATAGTAATTCCAAGACGTGCGTTTCCCTTATGGGAACCTCCAGCTCCCTCCTGTTTACTTCAGTGCACCTTTTCTGAGTAGAGATGAGTCACTCTGGAAGGGAGGTGCTTAGAAAGAATGAGACCTGGAGGGTGGGAAGAGAAGAGGAAGGTAAAACTGTTTTTGCAGTGTGGTGTCAAGAGAGTGAAAGTAAATAAACAGAGGGCTCTCCTGCCTCTGTTGATGGAAGAGGCAGAAGCACACCTCCAGAAACAGAGAGGAGTCAGGGAGACAGGAGTCTACCAACCCTACTCATGGCATTAAACAATACTTTTTTTGCATGAAGAGCTAGCATACTCACAGTAATAATTCTACTTGGCTTGTACAATATGTGGCCCAAAGCTGAATAAATTCACAAGCTTCTTATTGACAGTGTGGAAGGATCCTGAAGGTTCCTGGAGTGCTGATACTGGCATTTCATTATGTGAGGAGTCATTATTTTATTCTAATAAACGCAAAATGTTTACAAGGACTTTCAAAGTTTCATTCACGACCTCAATCCCGTGAGGTGGCGTCCCTTTCCTGTGAGTCCTCTGCTGGAGGGAGAGGGACTCTGACCCTGGGTTTAGACTGTTCCCCTCCTCCACCCTCTACCCCAGGAAACCTTCAGAAAACAGAATCCTGCAGGAACCCCGCAGGCTGTAAGTAGAACCTTGGAAGTCAGATGTAAATGTTTACTTATTTCTTCCCAAGGAAACAGCTCTGCAAGAACTTGGAAAGGACTTTAGAGAGAGAAAAGGCACAAGGACAGATTACAGTCCAGATCTTCTGTGCAGCCTCAGGGGAAGAACCATTGATTTAAAACGGAAGGTCAATATCGTCCCTGCTGAGCAAACTTGAGATCCTTGAAGAGCCTCTCAGCCCAATAGGACTCTCAAGCCCTGCTCTGAGTGAGCAGAAAGACTCAGCGGCTTCCCCTTGGAGGCTGATCTTGGCCTGAGCTCATCATTAAATATGGAGCACATGGATCTTCATGCTGCTGGTGCTGCCCCAGTCAGAAAAGCGTTCATCACAGCAACTAGCTTTATAATTTCCTGAAGAAGACTAAGGTTTAAGTCACTCCGAGCCTCTCTTCTCAGAAAGTGGGAGATGATGTTGTCCCAGATGAGTTCAGAATAGCACGCCAGGTCCCTGTCCGCATAGCTCATTGACAAGGCTTGCCCATGACCACTCCTGACCCCTCCATTCTAACTCTGCATCCATCTGCGGATTACAACCAGTCCCTCTTATGCAGCAGAGAGCTTTCTTCTGAGATTTTAAATAGATGTCAAATATTATTATAGTTGCAGTTTGGGATCACAGCCATCATCCTCCATCCTAGTGGTTATAAACAGAGACTCTGTGGTGGACACATTCCCATTTTGGGGTGGGGTAAGGGGATGCTCCCCGGCACGTGAGAGGCAGACCACAAGGTCTGGGAGAAGCTCCCTCCACCTTTGTCCCCACCCATCAGCCCTCAGCACCTGGCCCCCAACCTTTTCCCCGTGGGAATATTCTGCCAGGGCTTCCCATAGCTATTGACCTTGGATGCCCCACACCCGTACCTGTCTGGTGAGACTCAACAAGGAGAAAACCAACATCCTAAGAAGACTGCTCTGGAAACAGAATCAGGCGTAGACTGGGAACCCCTGGAGCCAGCAGACATGTACATATCCATGCTCTCACCGTTAAATTAAGCAAAGAGGCCATTACATTAAAGCGGTTTTAATGCCTTAGTAGCCTATGTAAGCAAACCAAAAGCTAAGCCTGAAATGCCTTGAGGTTAAGAAATCAAAACCTAAGGATAACCCATCACAAACAGCCAGCTAAGCTTTTCCACATAAGGCAACCGCTCAAGCTATAGCCTCTCAAATCATTTCCTTGCTTTGTTGGACGGACCTTAAGCACATTGTGCCAAGTGGGATAAGTTGGACAAAGACAAGTACTGTATGATATCACTTACATGTGGAATCTGAAAAAGCCAAACTTGTAAAAACAGAGAGTAAAACGGTGGTTACGGGTGGGGAGGTGGGGCAAGACAGATGTTGTCTAAGGGTACGGACTTACAGCGAGTAGGAAATAAGCCCCAGCGATCTGATGCACAGCATAGTGAATATAGATGCAATAATGTATTATAATCATCAAACTTTCTAAGAGCCTAGAGCTTAATTATTCCAACACTAAAAAGAAAGAATAATTATATAACGTGATAGAAGTGTTAATTATCGCTACAGTGGCAATCATATTCCAATATATAAACCTATCAAATTAACATGTTGTACACCTTAAATTTACACAATGTTTTATGTCAAATATATTTCAATTAAAGAAATCTTGCTTTGCTTCCACCTCTCCTCTATAAAAGTCTTTCCCCTGGCTCCTGTGGGTGGAGCACTCCTAACCTTTTCTGGCTTGGTGCTGCCCAATTCGAATAAAGTTTGCTCAAATAAACTCTTAAAATTTTTAATATACCTCAGGTTATCTTTTACCCCTGTCCACTGTGGATTTTCTGTGACTGCAGGGGACTCCCTACTTGGAGCTTTCCCTGCAGGTTGTGGGTCACCTGAACTCCTGGCTCTGGGCAAACCTGCAGCTGTCCGAGCCAGACCTGAGACAGGAAGCCTGCCCCCGAGTGGAAGATGCTTCCCTTTCCTGCTCCCCACCTTGCCCACCAGGAAGCCGGCTGGCTTGTTAGACAGCGCAGCTCTGACCCTCCGCCATTCTCCTTAGAACAGTGGTTCCCAGACTTGCGAAGCATCAGAATCCCCTGGAGGGCATGTTAAAACTGAGATTCCTGGGCCCCACCCCCAGAGACTCAGATACAGAGGTCTGAGTGGGGACTGAGAACATGCGTTTCTTCCCTGTCCCAGGAAATCCTGTCACTGCTGGTCCAGGGACCGCACTTTGAGAACCACTGCCTCACCTCTCTGTGGGGTCAACTAATTGCCTGCTCTCACCTTGTTTTCTTTGCATGTTCTCACATGTTGGGCAAACCATGTATCCAAAACACGTGACCTGGTAGGAAATCTCTTTGTCCCTGAAGTTCGTTTGACAGGTATTTTCTGAACTGACCCCTGGTGAACATAGAAAGGACTACAAGAGCTGAGTCCTGCGTTAAAATGACACTTTCCGCCACTGAAAGAGTCGAGCTTTGAATTGGTTTCCAATTAAAAGTAATTATAGATAAACAGAAGCACAAGAATTTCAGGATTAAAGGCAAATTTAGACTTCACTCACTAGTTCAACTGCCTTTTGAACCCATCTTATGACTAGCCTATCTTTCAAAGTCCTTTTATAAATTGGTTGTTTTATCCTCGGAAAGCATTTTCCCATACAAACAGTGCTCCACACGATGGCTAGGTCGCTGTCCAAATGAGCCCTTAACACTTGCTCATCCTATTATGTGGCTGAAAGTACTCATTTTGCAGAAAAACAAAAGGTAGAAAGTCATATTATATTTTATTCCAAATTTCATAAGACATTTAAACACATAGAATACATCAAGAGTCTCTTTTATTTTTTATTTTTTGGGGGAGGAAGATTCACCTGAGCTAACATCTGTGCCAAGCCTCCTCTATTTTGTATGTGGGATGCTGCCACAGCACAGCTTGATGAGCAAGCAGTGTGTAGGTCCGTGCCCGGCATCTGAAGCGGCAAACCCCAGGCTAGCAAAGCAGAGTGCATGAACTTAACCACTACACCTCCAGGCCAGCCCCAAAGTCTCTCTTTTTAAAAGATAAATGATCATTTTACAATGTGTTATACTACTAATAATTAAGATGCACTCCAATTCTAGGTCACCAAAGAACAATGATTGCAGAGGTCCGTTACCCTGCTCTACCCCCACCGCCATGTACAGACTCCCTGGGAAGTATCTATAGCCAATGAGAAGGGTTCTAGAACATGCTCAGGAACTCTCGCTGTGCAATTTCCTATCTCCTTTAATGAGCACGTTCTGTTAATTTTTTTGGTGGTCTCTTTTTTTTGTTTCTATTGTTATTTCGACACTGTCCTTTTTCCCATATAAATAATCATTCTAAAAATTTACTAAATGCATAAATGAAGATGTAGAAGAAAATAAACACTAAAGCCTTTGATTCTCAAGCAAGCACTGCAAATATTTAGCTCCATTCTCTTCTAGTTTCTCTACAAAATTTTGTTTTCATTGCCCAAGTAGCACAGGAATAGGTTCTCCTTCTATAATACAGGGAAGTGTCCTTAGACTTACCTTATGTTTTGCTTTGCATTCAGTAACAGGCACTTACATTTAGGAATTTTAAGTTTCATGTTTCTGGTTATAAAAGTGCTACAAATGATAAAATATTAATACCTATAGCTCTACTTTGGTCTTTTTACATTCCTACAGAGTACTCCTTTATATCAATATGCTACCTTTATTCAACCATCCTCCTTTCTACTAAAAAAGAGTGCTGCCTTGAAATTTTCTGTACCTGCCCCCTTATGCACAAGGATACTGATAGCTCTAGATCCTGAGAAGGGAACGCTGGTACAATTTCAGTAGAAACTCTCAAGTTGCCCTCCACAAAGGCTGTATCAATTTTCAGCCCCACAGCTTTTGAAATTACCCATTTCCCCATGTGTCACCAACACATGGTATAATTAATGCTTTTCATTGTTGCCAGTTCTAACGGCTTAAAAGAATGGCATCACCCTGTTGGTTTAATTTGCCTTCCTGTAATTACTACTAACGCTGAGCATCCAGGCAGGTTTACAGTTAGTGACTAAGTCATTGCTTTGGAGTCAGAAAATGAGGATGGTGGGATTACTGCCTTCAGGAATTTGCGATGCCCAACCTAATATAGTCATTTTTGTAAATATTCTAGGGAGATCTGGAAAGGATGCAAGGTCTCTGTTGGAGACAAAGCTCATTTTTACTATTTGGAAGCCTCTTGATCTATCTCGGCAAAGCCTTCCTAAAGGAAGGATGTATTCTTCTTTTGTGGGAGTGTGGGGGTGAGGAGGGGATCCCCATCTCTGGACCCCTTCAGTCCCCATCCAGGGTTTAGACCAGAGATGATCATCTGAGACTCAGCCTCCCCTCCTTCTTGCTGTTTTCAACAAACTGTCGCTAAAGACCTCCAGTGAGAACCTGCAAAAACTGCTTTGCTAACCAACAGAAACGACAAGGTGCTGAGGAACCTTACCCTCTAAAATCATTCTTTTCCAAAAAAGAAACTCTGCTGTTTGAATCCACGTCAGTGACAGTGCAGCCTCTGCCTCTTGTCAATTTTGAGTCACTAGGACACAGACAAGCAGCCTCCATTGCCACCCAAAACAGCATTACCACTTACCTTAATTTTGTATTTTTCAAGGAAGTAGGATCCTGAGTCCAGGCCTAATATTAACTTCTTCATACACAACCTGGTTTGCTTTGAGCCTATCAAAACACCGCTTTGTTCAAACTTTACCTAAACTTCGCCTCCGCCCAATCCGAGGCTACCCCGGTCCTTTCCTTTGTTTGGTGAGCGGCTCCATGATTCCCAGGCGCTCCCTCCCTTGTGGCAGCATGCTACCAAATCTAACTTTGTTGGACTTTAAAAGGTCCTTAAAGGTCTTCATCGGACTCCATCACTGGCTGCGAGATGGCTCGCCACTCTCTACTGCTTCCGCCCCGCTTCTCCGGCCTGGCCCTTGGGCATTCCCGCTCTGGCCTTCGGCTGCCCAGTCCCTGGCTCCTGGACATGCCAGGTTCAACTCTGGTTTGTAGTTTGTTTGGAGAATAAGGAAGGAGAGAGGCCTCTGGAGATCTCACCAGCCTCTCGCGAGCCTGGCAATGCCTCAAAGAGTGTGTAATATCTGGTTGTTGTGGGGCCAGAGGGGCCCCAGAGCCCTCGGTTTCTTGTGACACTGGAAGAAGAATCTGCCTCTATCTTTTAATATGCATATATATTTTTTAAATTGAACATACAAAAGGTTACTATTTTACATAAAGTCAAATCATTAGCTTTCCTCATTTGTGATTTCCTCTAGTCTCTTTGTTCTGATAGTAGAGAGTCCTGCCTTCCAGGTACCTACTGATGTGTAACAAACCACTCCAAAACTTAACGGCTTGAAACAGCAATTGGTTACTATTTCTCACGGTTCTGTGGGTTGACTGGGCTTAGCTCAGGGGTGCTTGCTTGGCGTCTTGCATGTGATAACATCATGGCTGAAGTGGGAGTGAGCTGAATGCTTAACTGGGCTGGATGTCTAGGACAGTTTCTTAACTCTCCTGTCTGGCCCCTGGACTGAGATGGTTGGATAAGAAACAAAAAAAATGTATTTGTCATTTGAAAGAAACACATAAAAAACACCAGAATACATAACGAGTGAAAGAAAAAGGATAGGAAATTACATATCTGGCAAGTATCGAAAGGAAGCTAGTATGGCTAAATTAATGTTATACAAATTAGATTTTTATGACAAAAAGCATTTCTCAAAATAAAGAGTCACTTCATAAAGATGTAACACTGTAACAATTTTAACTCTAAATGCATGTAATAACATAGCCTGAAAAACACAAAGAAAAAAATATTGGCAAAACTACAAAGACATAAAATCACCCATTAGTTGGTAACTTTAACATGCCATTTTCAGTAATGGATAGATCAAACAGACAACAAAAATAAGGAAAGATAAAGGATTTGAACAGAATTAGCATGGTTTATCTGACATATACAGAATACTGCACCCCTCTGCTACAGAAAACATTAGTAAACATTAATTGCATACTCAGCCACAGAGCAAGTTTCAACAAATATCAAATGATTGGTATAAGTAGCAGGCTCCATAGCAATGTGACCTCTCAATACTGGAGTACCTTGGGCTCTGTCCTCAGAACTCTTCTCTTCCTTTTTAACACAAGCCTTGAGCAATTGCATCCATATTCATGACTTTAAATACCGCTTACACACCGCTGACTTCCAAATTGAAGTCTCCAGCCCAAATTCTTCCCCTGGATTTCAGACTTCCAAATCCACCTGCCTAGTGAACACTTCCACTTGGAAGTCTAATAGGCATATCACACTTAACATATCCAAATCTGAATTCTTGATTTCTTCCCCAAACCTGCCCCTCTGTCATTCTTCCCATCTCAGTAAATGAAAAGTCCATTCCTCCAAGGGTTAAGGCCTAAATCCATTGCGTTATTCCTGTTTCTTTTCTTTTTCTCTTACTTCACAATAACAAACCTTATCATCTCCCTTTTTACTGCCTCCACTCTACTACTCTAGGCCAAGCCACCATTACCTCCTATCCAGACTAACAGTCTCCTAACAGGTTGTTTCAGTTATTTATTGCTGCATAATGAACAATCCCAAAACAAGTGGCTTAAAGCAACAACCGTTTATTTACTATTTCTCATGGTTCTGTGGGTTGGCCAGGTAGTTCTACAGTTTCAGCTGGTGCCAGCTGGGTTGCTAAGATGACTAGAAGGATTAAATGACCTCACCTTCATGGCTGGCAGTTTGTGATGGCTGCCATCACAGTTGGGAGCTCAGCAGGAGCTGACAGCCAGCAGCCTTGGATCTCCTCCACGTGGACCTCTGCTCTCCATGTAACTGCTTAGGCCTCCTCACAGCATGGGTTCCAGGCGAGGGTGTTCCAAGCACTGAAGCTACTGGAGACTTTTTGGGATAGGAGTGAAAGGAAGATGCAGATTTCTTAAATTGCAGCCTTGGAAGTTACACCAAGTTATTCCGTGCATTCTTTTAGTCAAAGCAGCCACAGGACTGCCCAGATTCAAGCAATAAGAAATAAACTCTACCTCTCGACGGGAAGAATGGCAAAGAACTTGTGGTCGTTTTTAACCACCACGCCTCTCTCTGCTTCCACTTTTGCCATCCTATAATTCTTCACATAACCTTCAGACTTTCTTTTAAAGCTTAAGTCAGATCACGTCCTCCTATCCTAAAAACTCTGCAATACCTTCTCCCTGGTCCAGAATGAAACCTAAATTCCTCACTATGGTCGTCAACATTCTACTAATCTGCTCTCGTTCCCTCTTCCAGCTCCTCTCTCCTGTTCACTCCATTCAGGCCACATTAGTCTCTTTGCTGTTTCTCAAACTCACCAGTCACATTCCCACATTCTCTCTCCGACCCTACTCACCACCCCAAACAAGACTGTAAAATCTAGGAGAGCAGAGGCCTTTGCATTGGCTGTTCCCTCTGCCTAGATCCCATGGATCTTTGCATGGATCACTTACTCCTTCACTTCCCGCAGGTGTCTAATCAGAACTCGTTTCATCCAAAGGGACCTCCTTCTCTAGAATATGCAAAACTAACTTCTGACAGTAAAATTTAGAAAGAGGTGCCTCTCGGTGGAGGGTGGAATTGACTGGTAGGGGCACAAGGGAACTTACTGAGGTGATGAAAATGTTCGTATTTTATTTTGGATGGTGATTACATGGGTGTTGTTTCTGTTATCTATCACTGTGTAGCAAATTGCCCTCCAAACTCAGTTACACAAAACAACTATTGAATCACTATTGAATATCTGTCAGAGTTTCTGTAGAACAGGAATGTGGACAGAGCATAGGCGGACAATTTATTCTGTGATGTCTTGGACCTCAGCTAGAAAATTTGAAGGTTGGTGTGTGGAATGATACGAAGTCTCATTCACTCACATAGCTGGTGGTTGATGTTGATGTTAACTAGGATCTCAGCTGGGGCCATCCTCCAGAACACCTACACACGGCCTCTCCATGTGGCTGCTTGGCTTCCTTACAGCATGGTGGATGGGTTGAGAGAGAGAGAGGTGTGGGAGAGAGAGCCAGGTGGAAGTGGTATTGCCTTTTCTAACCTAGACTCAGAAGTCACATCATGTCTCTTCTCCCACATTCTGTGCATTGGAATCAAGCCACTAAGGCCAGTCCAAATGCAAAGGAAGGGAACCATGAGGTGAGTGCTACAGAATTTTCAGACATGTTTTAACACCACCACGGGTCTGTACATTTGCCAAAACTCACGAACTGTACATTTAAGAACTGTTCATCTTATGGCGTGTTGTGATATTGTAGTTTATGATAAGAACATATATTTGGTCTTTGTCCAGTTTCTGGCACAAGCTCCTAAAACTTTTAGAATTTCCTAAGTGATGAGTTGATGATAAATGTGTCTTTTGTTATGTTAATGAAGTGACTTTTGGAACGCACCTAAGGCTGGGGGCTTATTACTCGGGGAACCAACATTGATTAGAGGGTTGGAATTTTCAGTTCCATTCCCTGATTTCCCGGGAGGAGGGAAGGGCTAGAAATGGAGTTAATGGTGATCATGCCTACTAGGTGAAGCCTCCATAAAAACCCAAAAGGACAGTGTTCCGAGAGCTCCTAGGATTGTGAACGCGTGGAGATTTGGGGAGAGTGGTGGCTCAGAGAGCATGGAAGCTCCGCGAGGCTTCTCACATGCCTTGTCCTGCGCATCTCTTCCATCTGGCTGTTCCTGAGTTATATCCTTTTGTAATAAACTGGTAATCTAGTAAGTAAAATGTTTCTCTGAGTCCTGTGAGCCGCCCTAGCAAATTAGTTGAACACGAGGAGGAGGTCGTGGAAACCTTCAATCTGTAGCCATTAGGTCAGAAGCACAGGTGACAATGTGGACCTGTGATTGGCCTCTGAAGTGAGGGTGCAGGGGGGACAGTCTTGAGGACTGAGCCCTGTGGGATCTGATGCTGTCTGCAGGTAGATAGTGTTAGATTGAGTTGAATTGTGAGACACCAACCTGGTGTCAGAGAACTGCTTGATGGTGTAGGGAGAAAACCCACATTTGAAGTGGTGGCAGAGTCATAGAAGTCAATTACAGCCCAGTTTAAAAAATGGGAAAATAGCCTTCCTTGATCCTAAAATAGAGGCCCCACCCTGCCGTCATTCCTCATCTCTTTGCTCTGTTTTACTTCATAGCACTTATCACAACGCAACACAACATCATACATTGTTTCTTCACTTATTTGCTGTCTCTCTCCTAACCTCCTCCCCACCCCAAACAAGCCTGTAAAATTTAGGAGAGTAGGCACTTTATGCTGAGCACCCAGTACCTCCCACAGAGTCTGGCACATGGCAGCTGTTCAGTCAGGATCTGTCAGATGTCATTAATGCACTGAATGACTCCAGGAAGTGAAGTGAAGGCCCACACAGCTGAAAACAAATGGTGATAGGGCCATGTGTATCAGTGTATTTAAATGCAGATCACAAAGGTCCCAGGCATTCAGACAAGGAAGGGAGCATCTAACCCTGGCCTGTTAGAGCCGGAAGGGTCCTTGGAGGTGACCTGGTTTAGCTCCTCATTTATAGGTGAGGGCAGTGGGATCCAAAGGAGGTGAGAGGCTTGTTCAAGGTCACACAGCAGCAGGTTTAGGAGCCAGGCCCTGTGACTTGGCTCACTACGTAAAGTTAAAGCTCCAGGGTCTTATTCCTCTGGGGAGGGGCTGCCCCTCTCTCCAGCACAGCACCTTTCTGGAAAGGAGCATTCCTAGCCTGACAGTGCTGTCTGGGCAAAAACGAATGAGGTTTTAGAAAGAGACTAACTCTATGAATCGGACAATAAAATCAGGCTCAGACATTGTAGCATCGCTGTGTACCAGACAGAAGGAAAATGCATTTTCTTTGGAGTTTTACGTCATTTGATACCTGAGGTGGTGGGGTCAGCTGCATGAAAAATAATCCTGGTCTTTGGTGTCCTAAAATCCTCTTTTTTGCAAACCATTGGCTAAAGCACTCTTGGTAAAAGGTAGAGATTTCTAAGCCTATTCTTCTTCAGCAGGTGACTCCGTGACAGAAAGATATAAACATGTTACTGCCATTCACTCACAGAAAAGCTTGTGGGTCTTTAGCTTTGTTACATTTCTGCAAGTGCTAATTAAGGTGCTCTCCTATTGTGCTGCGCTAAATTCTGGAGTATGAGCAGCTCCTACATTGTGCAGCCATACGTCAAATATGACTCATTTTGCATAATACAAGAGTCCAATTCTATGTTTTAGTTCTAAATCAAGTTTCTTGAATAATTCTATTTAAGTAACATGCATTAGTACAAAGAAATGTACTAGTCCAGGGGGAAGGTTCATTCCAGAAAAGAATATGAGGATTCACAGAACAGTGCGAATCAGGTTTAAAAAATAGGGAGAAGAAATGAGAAACGGTGCTTGTATACTTTCTACACTAAATTAATATAGTTTCTCCTTTAAATTGATACCATTGTCCTATGAGCAAAATTGGACATTGGTGATTTTTTACATACACAACTCTTCTCCCCTCCATCCTTGTTTTCATCTTCATGATTAGCGTTACCTTGAAGAGACCACCAGCTGAGCCCAGAAGACTTCATGGGGCCAAGTCTTGCCCCTGATGGTGCTTCATTCACATTCAGCATCACCAAATGGATGATTTAAGTTTATTTGCTTAAGCAATGAATAAATAATGAGGCAGGGTGGGCTGCATTTTTATTTTTCTTCCTCTTTGTAATTGTCATGAAAAATACATTCCAATTTTCTAGATTGTGCTTCAGTTAAAATCACATCATCCCACTTAGCTACCTCTGGCTTTCTAAGAGCTGTCTGCTACTTCCCTCCTTGTAGATGCTGCAGCCTCACATCTGTCCTACAGAGACGCTGCATACCTGTGTCTCCCACAAAGCTTTGTCCATAGTAGATGCTCACTAAATGTTTGTGGACTGAATGTATGAAGACAGAATGCCCTCTGTACTCCTCTCCCCTCAAAAAAGGGATTCCTGAATCCTATAAACATGTTTGCCATGTTTAGAGACAAATAAAATTTCAAGATTAATAATCTGTGAAATTTGTCTTAAGAATGTGGTGAGTTAATATCCAAAATATATAAAGAACTCATACATTTCAACAACAAAAAAACTAACAAGCCAATTTTAAAATGGGCAAAAGATCTGAACATTTTTCTAAAGAAGGTACACAGATGGCCAACAGGCACATGAAAAGATGATTAACATCACTAGTTATTAGGGAAATGCAAATCAAACTACAGTGAGATATACCTCACTCCCATCAGAATAGCTATGATTAACAAAGCAGGAAACTATAAGTGCTGGAGAGGATGTGGAATAAAGAGAACTCTCATACACTCCTGGTGAGAGTGCAAACTGGTGCAGCCACTATGGAAAACAGTATGGAGATTCCTCAAAAAATTAAGAATAGAACTACCTCATGACCCAGCTATTCCACTGCTGGGTATTTGTCTAAAGATGATGAAAACACGGGTGTCTAAAGATTTATGCACCTCTATGTTCATTGCAGCACTATTCGCAATAGCCAAGACTTGGCAGGAACCTAAGTGCCCAAGAAGGGATGAATGGATAAAGAAGATGTGATGGAATACTACTCAGCCATTAAAATAGATGAAATCTTGCCATTTGCGACAACATGGATGGACCTCGAGGGCATTAAGCTAAGTAAAATAAGTCAGAGGGAGAAAGTCATATACTGTATGATCTCACACATAAATAGAAGAGAACAACAACAAACAAACACATAGATACAGAGATTAGATTAAGTGGTTACCAGAGGGGAAAGGGGGGAGGAAGGAGGGTAAAAGGGGTGATTGGGCACATGTGTATGGTAATGGACGGTAATGAGTCTTTGGGTAGTGAACATGATGTACTCTACACAGAAATCAAAATATAATGATGTACACCTGAAATTTATATAATGTTACAAACCAATGTTACCCCAATAAAAAAAAAAAAGAATGTGGTGAGTCACACATCTAAGCTGGTGCCTAACCCTGACCACTTGGCTGGTAAGTGTGTGCCAATTGTCATACGGACGAAGCACAAAGAGGAACTGAACTACTGCTAATCCATTTGCAGTCCTAGAAGCACTGTCACTTATGTACAGCTCAGTTGTGGATGAGAAAGTAGATGAATGATGTGTGGATAAGCGAAGTAAGCATATACCAGAGCGGTGGAAAATAAAGTCTGAAAAGTGAAATAAGGGCAGATGGTAGTAGACCAAGGATGCTAGACTTAGGAGTGTGAATTCCATTCTATAGAAATTAGAGAGGCTTCCAAGGTTTTTGACAATGACAATAATGCTCACGGAGGCCATTCCTATAAGCATCAAACGTATATTTAGGTAAAATGGTACAACTACTTTAAAAACAGGTTGGCAGTTTCTAACAGAGTTAAACATATAGCTACCATGTAACCCTTAGTCCTAGCATTTGCTCCAAAGAAATGAAAGTGTATTTCCTAAAAAAAAAACAACTTATACATGAATGTTCATAGAAGCTTTATTCCAAACCACTGGAACAAGCCCAAATATCCATCAACAGGTGAATGTGTAAACAAATTGTAGTACATCCATGCGACGAGATACCACACGGCAAAAAAAAAAAAAAGCTGATGAATTTCAAAAACATTATGCTGAGTAAAAGAAGCCAGACAAAAGACTATAAGTGGTATGATTTCATTTAAGGAAACTCTAGAAAAAACTAATATAACCTGTAGGGTCAAAAAGCAGATCAATGGTTGCCTGAGGCCAGGGGTGAGGAGGGAGTTGGCACTGTGTAGGAATACAAGGGAACTTTTGAGGGCAATGGAATTGTTCTGTATCTTGGTTGTAGTGCTGGTTACCCAAGTGTATACGTTTGTCAAAATTCATTGAACTGTACACTTAAAGTGGATGCATTTTAATGCATGTAAATTACACCTCAAAAAGTTGATTGGTTAAAAATATAGAACAATATTTGGGCACAGCTGTCCACAAGGCAAAGAGGAAACAGGAGAGACTTTCCTAAGGTGCTTGTCATCTACATGAAGATCAGGTACAGCTCTGTGACATACAGACCCTACTCTGAAGAGCAACGGATGGCAGTGTGGATTAAGTGACCAAAGGAGCATATGGACAAGAAGTAGAGGAAGAGAGTGTGTGTGTATGTGTGTGTCTGTGTGGGATGAGATCACTATGGCTGGACTTAACTAACGACATATTATCTTAAGGAAGATCTTATTTATCTCACTCTTCGGTCAGGACCTGTTCCTAATCCCACTTCCTCCATAAATTCTTGCTTGACTCGCTACCCATGGCAACTTCTTCTTCTTTCCTTCCTCTGAACTCTTAGAGTAAATTCTGTTTGTTCAATTTGTTTGGAAATAACCATGGCTTTTGTTTTCTTGAATTGCTATTCAATTTGCTTATTGCTAGTTAATTTCTTAAATGTGGTTATGCCTTCTCACATCATCTACACCAAGCTCCTTAAGAGAGAAGCATACCCTGGATCTCCCAAAGTTCCTTAACTATAGCAGCTGGGCAGCTTTTGTAGATGTCCCTGAGCCATCCTGATTTTCAGTTCCTAAAACTGGACTGTGTTAACAATTTGGGGGAAGAAAGAGACATCTATAATTCTATTATGGTTGTATTCAGGGACTAAGTGGGGAGATACTGAGTTTTGTGAACCCCTTGGTAATTCATCTCCACTTCTATTTTAATTGACAGATCACAGTTTCTATCACAAAGCCAGGACCGTCTTCAAGCAATGACCTCTCTGAGGCAAATTGAAATCAAGTTGATATATTTACCTGATGATTTCATATCTCAATGTTTTTTTTTTCAATTGGGAATTTCAGCCAGGGCAGTCACATTTGTATTCAAAGGCTGCCAACTCTGACCAGAAATCAGGTCTCTGTTTAAGACACACCTTGACAAGTGGATTAGATGTTCTAGTGAAAGGCAGATAAATGTCACTCACGTCACTATAAATAAAAGTCTGGGCCTGCTTGTCAGCTTGTAGGGTTGAGGTCTTACCTTCAACTCTTTTGAGTGCTTTACACTTTATTATCCTTTAAAAAATGTCTTTTCCATCCAGCTTCCTCTATTTATACTCCCAGAAGGAATTATTACCGCTCAACTCTTTGAAACATGTGTCTTCTGTCAACTTCCTGTCTTTTGCTTTACTAGACAATACAACCTGTAGCTTTAAACAGAAATCTGCCAGAATTTTCTCAAATGTCATATTATGGAATGAAATGTAGCAGAACCCTTTCATAGCACTGGATCTTGGACGTCTTGTACCTGCTTTATAAGCGAATCCTGTTCTCGAGCGCTTTGACTGTCTGCGGTTATGTTTTAGAGCATGGGATTTGTCATCCAAATCCATGTAATAACAAGTATGGATTTAGATTCATGGTTTTGGTCAAATCCTGCTCTTCGAAACCTAAGAACATAAAGCCAAAGCTTGATAAAACATCAGTAGCAGCCTGCACACACTTACACATATGCAGCATCATTTCCCAAATTAACGGAGGGATATAAGGCCCATGAAATGCATGTTAAAAAAAAGAGGTTTTGTGGTTAGAAAAAATTAGAGATGGGGCATAAAGTCTCTAAGATGGCTACAAAATGTAGTCTGCTTAGCTCAACTTAACCCAGAGCTCCCAGTTATTTGACCGCAGATGCCCTTTCTCACACCGTTTGGGGTACTCTACTCATTGTTATATGGCTTTGGTTAACTTAAGGTGTGAGCACGGACTGACAAAGTTGAGTTAAATAACCCTTCTGAACACATTTAGCAACAGGTACATATTGAGGCCTTAAAAATGCATCTTTCCGTTATCTGCATTTCTGTATTACCTTTCAGTACCTACATTTCTGAGCTACACTCTAAAGCTCAATGAGGATAAGACTGCATATGAACAGACATGCTTTGTACATTTGCTCACCAACATCATGTCCATTTGCCTGTGAATCATACTTGGCGATAAGGATTGCAGATTGTTTTAGGTTGCAAGGAGTATTTGAGAGAAGATCTGAATACACAAAATCCTAGAAATTTGAAAAAGTAGCTTTGGATGGGTTCTAAGAGCAGAAACTTGTAGATTCCATTTCCATTTTTACTTTCTAAGCCAGAGGTTCTCAAAGTGTTTGGCCTCAGGCTTCCTTTATACTCTTAAAAATTATTGAGCACCCCAAGGAGTTTTGTTTAGGTAACTGTATCTGTAAATATTTACCAGTGAGAAATCAAACCTGAAAAACTTTTAAAATACTAATTTACTAATTCACTTAAAATAAGAAACTCATAACATGTTAACATAAGTAACATATTTTTATGAAATAACTATATTTTTCCAAACAGAAAAAAATTAGTGAGAAGACTGGCATTGTTTTACATTTTTTGAAACTCTTCAATGTCTGGCTTAATAGAAGACAGCTGGATTGCCACGTCTGCTTCTGATATTCAATCTGTTGAGATATTACATCACAAAGCCTCTGCAAAATTCCACTTACACTTGGAGACTGAGAGTGAAGAGGGCAAGTCACATCTTAATATTATTATTAAAATAGTTTTAACCTCATGGACCCCCAGAAAGGGTCTCTGGGACCCTAGGGGTCCCTGGACCACATTTTGAGAACTACCGCTCTAAGAATTCAATTTAATAATAAAAATATGCATTGAGAGTCTACTGGATGCCCACCACAAGACAAATAAAGACATGTCCCTGTCTCCAGGGAACTTACAGTGCCTCCTTCCACATCTCCTTATTTCCAACCAAATCTTCTTGATGTTTCAAGACTCCGTATCATTCTACTTTCTCCCTATTATCTCTGACGACCCCATTAGATGACTAGATCTCTCTTGTTTTTATGTCTGTAGCAATTATTGGTGTGCAATTCACTTGGGATTTTAATCAAACACTGTGGTGTGAGATTTGTTTATTGTTGGTCAAACTGTGACTTACATTATTATTTCACATTTTGTGCTTGTATCTTGTCCTTGCTACTGATGATGGGCTCCCTGAGGGGAACAACTTATTTTGCTTATAGTACCCAACATACGTAGCAAAGACTGTGGACCTTAAATATATATTTAATAATTTGATTTTGCAACTTAATTAAGGGATGTGGCAGAGATAAGGCTATGTGTTCACCAATCATGTTTCCTCCTATTCTTGGGCACTCAGGAAGACAGTATTTCCAAATCTCCTCTGCAGGTTGGTTGGGATCATGTAACTGGGTTTTGTCAAAAGGATGTGAGTAGAAATAATGTAAGCCAACACCAAGCCTGGCCCTTCAAAACATCCAGGACAGCTCTCTCGCCCTGTCTTCCCTTTTGGTAGCAACTGTGGTTGTCATGTGTTGAGCTGGCAGAATTATAGGATGAAGGCAGCAGGAGCCCCAAGTCACCACATGGAGGACATCCCTGGGGAGTAGTCCAACTCCAAATATGGTAAGCTAATGAGATTTCAGGTATTACTTATTAGTGTAGCAAAGTCTAGCTTATTCTGACATAGTAAAGAGAAAGTTCACAAATGAAACAGAACATAATGTAAGAAGCGATATGTTAGTCAGGGAGTGCTATGGAGGAGGAGAGTGGCAAGAGCCAGTTTAGGCTGATGTGCTGGAAGAGATTCATGCAGAAGAGAAGAGAGAACAAGTAGAATCTGAATTGGCAGAAAGGTGGTGGGAAGACTAGCAGTATACCAAGGTGGGAAAGAACAGGAAATATAAGGGAGAGAGAACGAAGACAGTCTTGATGATAGAAACTCAACAGTAGGTGGGAGCTGGAAAAACGAGGCTCTGCTAGATTACTCAGTTATCCAAACCTTTTAAGCAGAACATGCTAATAAAATTGTAAGGCTTTCTCAAGGCAAACAGCATGGAACCCAACAGATAATCATCCAATGGCTAAGACTTGCTGGGTACTTAACATGTTTGGGGCTATGCTCTGAATGTAACATCACTGAATCTTCACAGAAACACTGTGAAGTCTATAATCCTCATTTTACAGTTGAAGAAACTAAGGTTTAGAAAGGTTAAGCATCTGGCCCAATATATTAGTTAGGGTTCTTCAGACAAACAGAATCAACAGGGTGTGTGTGTATATATAAATACATATACAAGTATATATGTGTGGCAAGAGAGAGAGAGAGAGAGAGAGAGAGAGGGAGGGAGGGAGGGAGGGAGGGAGGGAGGGAGATTAACTTTAAGGAATTTGCTCACACAATTGTGGAAGCTTGGTAAATCCAAAGTCTGATGGGTTGGGCTGACAGGCTGAAGTAACCGTCTTGACACATCATTTCACTGTTCTATCAAGCCAGCTGCTTCAGGATGGTAGGGAAAATGGAAAGATTAGTGAATTTCATGAGCATGGGCCCACTGCTGTACTTCATTACCATGAAGTGAGTTCTTTGATCAGAAGCAATGCTGTTTGGAATACCATAATGGTAGATAAAGCATTCCCTAAGTCCATGGGTGGTAGTTATGGCAGAAGCATTGCGGGAAGGGAAGGTAAATTCATATCTAGCACTTGTCTGTTTCAGTAAGAGCAAAGTGCTGCCCCTTCCATTGTGGAAGTGGTCCAAGACTAATCAGAATTAAGGGTCTCAATGCCCCCAGCTCTGTCAGTATTCCCACATGTCCTCATTTCAACTTTTAGGATTCATCTTTTTCTTCCTAATCAATGCCCTCACTTTAACAGTAGACATCCTATGAGGCTGTGAATTCAATTTGTTTTGTAACTCAACCACTCACAGGATGAGGTTCTGAGTCTGCTTTTCAGCACTCTCAGCCCTGTGGCTACAGGAGATAAGGGTTTCTTTCAGGGCAGACAGATTCTTTTAAGTCATTTATGCAGTGCTTGAGCTGGGAAATTGAGTCTGAGCTCATCCTTTTCTTTGCCCACTTTCTCCAGCAATCTTAGGAGCAACTAGCCAATCTCATTATATTTGTTAGTTTCACAAAAAAATGTTTGAAGTATTATACACATGATTACCCAGATCCTTGCTTTTTATAAGTGGTTGATTAGGAGTATCCAATGGTGATATTTTGCATATCTTTATTGCTAGATCACACCACCTGTTGTCAGTGCCCTCTTTATCACTGGAAATAGTCACTAGTGTCTTTAAATCTAATCAGATTAGAGAGCCAATTCAAGAAGCCCCAGAAACAAATCAGAAAATGCATTCTTAAGATTCTGTTCCTCTCGAATCATTCTTGGTACCAAAATTTATATTAGTTAGGGTTCTCCAGAGAAATAGAAGCAATACGGGGTGTGTGTGTATTATTATATATATATATTTATTACAAGGAATTGGCTCACACAATTAGGGAGACTCTCAGGTCCAAATCAGCAGTTTGAGGTAGCTAACCCAGGAGAGCCAATGGTGTAGTTCCAGCGCACAGGCTGGCAAGGCAGATGGTGCAGATGAAGTCTGAAGGCAGTCTGCAGGAGAACTCCCTTTTGCTTAGGGAGGCTGGGCGTTTTGTTCTGTTCAGGCCCTCAACTGATTGGATAAGGCCCATGCACCTTATGGAGGACAATCTGCTTTACTCTGTCCATTAGAATGTTAATCTCACAGGAACACATCCTTGCAAAAACACCCAGAATAAAATTTGACTAACTATTTGGGCATTCTGTGACCCTGTCAGGTTGACACATAAAATTAACTATTACAACTATTATTTTAAATACACCAGGTTATCACAAGGAATTTTGTAAAGATAATGAGGGAAAGGAAGCACTTGATCATCCAGACAGCAATAATTTTTTCAAAGATTCATTTCTGTAATTATAAGGCTAATGGGGCTTTAAAATGAATGTACCAATGTTTACATTCTGATTTCTATATAGTCTACATATTTCATATTATTACATAATCTAGATGTCAGCTGAGGGGCTTCCCCTGCTCCCTTGAGGTCTGGACAAAAATGATTCAAAACCTCCTGGTTCCCAGCCTATATAAGTTCAAAGCCTGGTTCAACGTTCCTGCTAATTTCCAACGCATATAAATTCTCCTCCCCTCTTCTGTTTCTTGAGCTCTGCTATGTTGCCCAGCCCTGTCATTCTGGACCACAGTGACCCCAACATGAGGCGCATACTCTTTTTCAAATTCTACAACAAAAAACCCCACATGGAGCCAGAGTCTGGTAGACATTACTGGAAACACTGGGCTGGGGAAGTTATCTTGCAACACTTGGCTCACATCCTCCTGCCATCTTTGAGGTTCCCTCTCCTCTCTACCTTTCACCCTTCCCTTTTCTGAGTGCCAGAAATGCCAATTTTTGTGCCTCCTTTTTGCAAAGCAATTTTAGCACCCAGGTGGCTTACCTGTTTACTCCTCAATTTCGTTACTGGTTTGTTTGGATTCTTTCCTTTGCAAGGGACGGGAACTTAGCCCAAACCAGCTTAGGACAAAAGGAGAATTTACTGGCTCATGGAATTAAAGCACAGGTTTACCAACCAAACTGCAGTAACACGGATTTAGCTGTACTCAAAGCCACTGGAACCAGAGACTTAAATCTGCTTCTCTCATTGCAGACTGGCAACAAGTCCCATTTTCTTTCAGCTTTCAACCATCTGGGAGGACCTACCTTACCTTCCTCATGATTCTAAGTTCAAAAATGTAGGGCAAGGACTCTCAAAGCTCAGTTTGCCCAACTGTTCAATCACCTACCACATGTGTATTCCTATAAGAACATAGCACCTCTAGGGGAAACAAATACCTGCTGAGGGGCTATTTCCAAAAGAAATGAGAGACTTCACAATAGACATAATACTCTGGAATAGTTTTGGCTGTCTTTAAGTAAAACATGGGATAACCATTTCCTTAATTTCCACACCAGCGGTTTAAACAGTTTAAAGCAGTTTAAAGTGACATCCGACCACAGAAGAGGAAGCAATAAATGTTTGCAGGTAGCATGAAGAAATACTTTCATAGAGGCCTCCTGAGGTGAGCTTTTAGGATTGACTGTGATTTGTCAAGCCAAGAGGGGATTCCAGGGAGACACACTTTCAGGCTTGAGCAAATGGACATAAATATCTCTTCTTCCAGATCTGTCTTTTTATATGCTGGAAAAAAGTATTTGAAGCCATCAGAAAATAAAGGATAAAAGCATCCCGTTAGTACAAGGACAGAAAGATCATCACGTGTTCTTTACTGGGGCTGAAGCTGTATGAATAAGCAAGTGACTTAACCCCTCGACAACTTGGCTTTCTCATGTTACATGAGGATAATAATATATAAACTCTCAGAAGGCTCAAGTGATGATCAAATTGTTACTGCACAAAGCACTCATCTGCTTCCTGCAAGACACAAGGCCAATTGTCTAAGAGGCAAGATGGCGGCAGAAAAAGGGCATTTTATTACAGCTTGTCAGCCAGAGGCAAGATGACCCACTAATGTCCAAAAGAACCATCTCAAAGGGGGCATGGAATCTTGAAGCAGTTATATAGGCCAGTGGGTTATAGAGGAGGGGTTAGGAAAGTTGAGCTAGGAGTTACAGCATATCTTTCAGTTTTCATTGATGATGGCTATCAGCAGACTCTCTGTTCTGTGGTCATCACATTTCTGGATGTAAACTCAAAGGAACGGAGCTATCGTCTTAGAGCAGCTGGGAGGTATATGCACAAGCAGGGGTCATAAAATCTACAAAGCAGGTGGATCTCCTGGGGGGTGCAAATACAGCTAGCTTAGTCAGTCAGAGATCATTCAAAATCACAATATGGTCTCTTTTCTACAATATGGCTTCCCTTATGTTGTGTTGAGCCGGTTTCAAAATGAGATAATCCTTAGCCAACGTTTTAGCACATTCTAAGCACTCAAATAAATGCTGGAGAGTGAGAGCAGCAATTATTTTATACTCATAAGTGTAGCTGGCAGGTTGACTTTATGCTAAATGCCGGCTAGACCCCATTTTATAACTATTTAAAGTGAGTTACTTATGGAAACCAGGCATCATTACTGTAAAATACCTGAAAATATTCCTTTGATAGTCCAAGTATGTACCGTGGCACAAAACCTGAAGAAACCAGGAAGTAGAAATGACTAGCCAGTTTATATGCTTTGATTCTACTCAGAATTGAGATGGCGGAGAAAGAGGTGATCCAACCGGCAAAAAAGACCTCCCCTGGAGCGGGCACCTCGCCCCCGGGTATCCCGAAGGCTGGGAAAGAGAGCTGCTGCGGAAGCCGCGGCCACGGCGCCGCCCGGGGTTCCCCGCGACTCACACGCGGTCCACCTCGGGCTCCAGGACTGGAACCACTGAAAGCGAGCGCGCCAAGCAAGGCCGGCCACAGGCCTCACCACCTAGTCGGCCAACGAACACGGAGTCCAACAACTACTCGGGGCACAACCCGGCTTCGCCCACCCGAGCCTCCTTCCCGGCTTCCCCGGCGGCGGCGCCGTGACGTCACTTCCTGTCGACGGCGCGCACGTGGGAGGAAGTGCCGGTGCCCTCGGCCGCCGCTCCTGCCTGTTTCTCTGGTTACGTTCCTTCGGGCCGCGCCGCCGCTATGGGAGTCCCGGCTTTCTTTCGCTGGCTCAGTCGCAAGTACCCGTCCATCATTGTCAACTGCGTGGAAGAGAAGGTGAGGAGGGGCCTGGAGGCCGCTACGCTAAACCCCGGAGCCCCGGCGCGTCGGGGCCACGGCCCTGGGGGACCGCCGCCTGACCCTGGGGCGCCGGGCCGGGCCCGCGCCGCTCTGTCGCCCTCGCGGGCAGCCGGGGCCCGACACGCGGTTGGGTGCCGGCAATCGGATTCGCGGCCCTGGAGAGGGGCCTGGGCAGGCCGAGGGCCGTGCGGGGTCTGAACTCCCTGGAGGGCTGCTCCTCCCCTGCCCGCTTTTTCCGGACGGGAAGGCCCCGCCCACGGCTTTGTTTCCCCCTGGCTCCGCGCACTTTGGGTTTCAGAGGAGGCTGAAAGCTGTTGGGCCGCGCACGGCTTCTCCGCACAGTTACCTGGTTAGCGATGCGCGCGTGCTGATGCCAGCCTCGGAAAATAATCCCCGCGGCGAGCTTTTCGTTGTTTACTGTCCATGCCTGAAAGGTTGTCTCCTAGGGTGAAAGGCCTTTTGTTACTGTTTTAGATCCTACGGTGAAAGCAGCACCTTAGAAACGTCTCAGACGGGATAGAAGTCTGATAAGTGCCCCCCTTCTCTAGGTGCCCCGACTGCTGGACATCATACTTGTTGAAATTGTCAGAATTCCTGGATGCGCTTAAACACTTTCTGTTGTTTGTTACTGTATACGTCGACTTCTGGCAGTTCTTGAGTTTTATGTTTATCGTTTCTGTGATTCCGTCCGAGTTCGGTTTTGTATACTCTTAATTAGAATTTCTGGATTGGGAAGGTTTAGCGGCACTTCGTGGTCCGCTCCCTCCCGTCCCCTTCATTTTTGAAGGAAGTGCCAGTGCGTCACTGTGAACGGATTTTTTTGGCTTAGGTTGGTGAGATCTTGAGTTTTGCTTAGTTCCTAAGGAGGAACTGAAAACCTGGTTTTGATGACAGTCTCAGTATTCCTTGTGTTTTTCCCAAAGAGAAACTGGTAAACTGAATGCTCATTTCCTTTCTTTTTAAAACTTTCATCAAACTTTACTTGGATCTCATCTCATTTCTACTCTCCAGAGATAACCACTTTTAACTGTTTTGGTTCTGTCTCTAATATCATGCTTATGCCTGATTTATTGGGTTTGGATGTATTGATTTGGATGTATTGAATTCTAGCTATGATAGAAGAGGATTTAGTCACTTATGTAGCGCTCCCCACCCCATTCCTGAGAGTAAATCATTGTATTTCTTCTCTTGGTAAGCTTTGTGAGTTTAAGTAACATGCCTTTTTTTTTTCCTTTTTTTTTTTTAAGATTGGCCGTGAGCTAACACCTGTTGCCAGTCTTCCCCCCCTTTTTTTTCTTCTCCCCAAATCCCCCCAGTACGTAGTTGTATATTTTAGTTGCAGGTCCTTCTAGTTGGGCTATGTGGGACGCCGCCTCGGCATGGCCTGATAAGCGGTGCTAGGTCGGTGCCCAGGATCCGAACTTGCGAAACCCTGGGCCACCGAAGTGGAGCGCGCAAACCCAACCACTGGGCCGCGCGCGGGTCGACTGACACCCCTTTTTGAGGTCTATATTTTCTGTTCCTGTCACACCTGGTTATTTAGACTTACTGGAAAGCTGCTTCCTTGGATTTTAAAAAATTCCTTTCTTCAATTGAGGGTACTATTTTCTGATGATCATCTTTCTTGGCTTAAATCCTTCCTTGATTTTTATACTCAATTGAATTCTTAAGAAATGCTGTGTGGGATATGAGTTTTCTGAGTCCGTTCTACCCTTGTATATATGAGTGATCATTAGCTAGGCATAGAGTTTGAGTTTTTTAAAGGATTAAAAAAAATCTTCTTTTCTGCTTTTTCTCCCCAAATCCCCCCATTACATAGTTGTAGATTTTAGTTGTGGGTCCTTCTAGTTGTGGCATGTGGGATGCCGCCTCAGCATGGTCTGATGAGCGGTGCCATGTCCTCGCCCAGGATCCAAACCAGCGAAACCGTGGGCTGCCTGAGCGGCGCTTGGGAGCTCAACCACTCGGCCGTGAGGTTGGCCTTTAGAGTTTGAGTTTGAAAATTACTTTCCCTCAAAACTTTGAAAGGGTTGTTCTTTTGACTTACGTCATCCAGTATTGTTGATGAGAAGTTGAATCTTAACGTGATTTTTTTATTTAACCAACGCTTACGTAGTATTTAACCTGTACCAGGCACTGTTCTAGGCACTTTACAAATTAATTTATTAAATCCTCATAACCGCATGACTACTACTACTTACTGTTGTTATTATTACAGATGAGAAAACTGAAGCACAGAAGCGTTAAGTAATGTACTCAAGGTCACTTGGCTAATACGTCTCAGAGCCAGTGCCCAAACCGAGAAGGCCATGCTCTTAATTTCTGTGTTCTGCTTTCATTTTTTTGCAATCTGTTTTTCTTTCTGAATTTTTAAAAGATCTTTATCCTTGGTAGTGTAAGTGTTCAAGATTATGTACTTAATTATAGGTTTTTTAAAAATTTAAGTTTATTTTCATCAATACTTGGCTGACTCTTGATTCTGGAGACTGTGTTCTTCAATTCTTGGTAATGCTCTTTGATGTTTTTCTTGACCTCCTTTTTCACTGCCCTCTCTGAACTCTGCATACTGGTCCTCCTAGATGGATTTATTTTTCTTTTGTCTCTCCATTCTCCCCCTCCTCTTCTCCCCCTTTGCAGCTTTATTGGAGTGTAATTGTCCTACAACAAACTGCTCATGTTTAAAGTGTACAATTTAATACATTTGACATACTTGTACATCCATGAAACCATCACCAAGATGATGAACATCACCTCTAAAACATTCATTCTGGCCCTTTGTTATTCCTCCTTACAGCCCCTCCCCGCTGCCCATCTTTAGTCAACCACTGATTTATTTCCAACTCTGTAGATAAGTTTTCATTTCCTACGATTTTATATGAATGGAATTATATAATATGTACTCTTTTTTTACTTTGGTCACTTTGATTCAAAATAGTTATTTTGAAATTCATCCATGTTCTTACATGTAGCAATAGTTCATTTCTTGTTATTTTTGAATAGTATTCTATGTTGTGCATATATCACATTTTGTTTATTCATTCACCTGATTAAGGAACATTTGGATTGTTTCCAGTTTTTGGTTATTAAACAAAAAAACTTCTGTGAACATTAGTGTACAAGTCTTTGTGTGGACATATGCTTTCATTTCTTTACAGAAAATATCCAGGAGTGAAATTGTTCACTTGTACGGTGGGTATGTGATTATTTAAAAAGGAAAACTCAGGTCAGCCCTGGTGGCCTAGTGGTTAAATTTGGCGCTCTCCACTCGAGCAACTCGGGTTTGGTTCCTGGGTGTGGACCTACACTACTTATCTGTCAGTGGCCACACTGTCATGGTGGCTCACATATAAAAAGAGGAAGATTGGCAAGATGTTAGCTCAGGGTGAATCTTCCTCAGCAAAGGAAAAAAAATAAAAAAGAAAAAGAAAAACTTGCTAGATTGTTTTCTAAAGTGGTTGTATGATTTACATTGCCACCAGCAGTGTATGAAAGTTCTAGTTGCTCCGTTTCCTTACCCAACACTTAGTGTGGTTAGGCTTTTTAGTTTTAGCCATTCTAGTGTGCTCATTGTCATTTTAATTTTCATTTCCCTAATGACAAATGACATTGAACATCTTTTCAGGTGCTTATTTGCCTTCTATATATCTTCTTGAGCAAGATGTCTCTTCATCTTTTGCTCATTTTTAAGTTGTTTATTTTATTGAATTGTAGAGTTTTCTTACATATTGATATGTCTTTTGCAAATATTTTCTTTTACTTTGTAGCTTGCCTTTTTACTTGTTAGCAGTGCAAAGAACAAAAGTTTTTAATTTGAATGAAGTCTTTTTTTAATATGTTCTCATATTTATTCTCTTTTATTGCATTTAACAATATTTGTATTAACAGTCTTTGCCAAAGCCAAGATGGCTAAGAACTTCTCTTGTGTTTTCTTAGAGATGTTTTATAGTTTTCCTTCATCCTATGGTTTCTGTTTTTCGTTTTTTAATATGATCAATTACATTGATTTCAAAATGTTAAACTCACCTTGCATTCCTTGGATAAATCCCACTTGGTCATAGTATATTATTTTTGTATACTGTTGGATTCAATTTGCTAAAGTTTTCTTGAGAATTTTTACATTAATATTCAAAAAGGATATTTGTCTGTAGTATTCTTGAAATGTCTGTCTAGTTTTGGTATTAGAGAAACCTTGGCCTTAGATTGAGTTGCGAGGTGTATACCCTCTTCAGTTTTCTGGAAGTGTGTGTGTAGAATTGGTATTCTTTCTTTCTTAAATATTTGGTAGAATTCACCAGTGATGCTGTCTGGACCTGAAGTTTTGGGGTAAGGTTTTTGCCTACAAATTTAATTTTGTTAGTAGGCATAGAACTATGCAGATTATCTATTTCTTTTTGAATGAGCTTTTGTAGTTTGTATTTTTCACAGACTTTGTCCATTTCATCTAAGTAGTCAAATGTGTTGACATTAAGTTGTTCATAGTATTCCTTATTATCCTTTTACTATTGATAGAAAATGTAGTAATGTCACCTCTCTCATTCCTGATGCTGATTTTACTTTTTTGCTTTTGTTGTGTTAACAGGCTGGCTGGATTGATCCAAAAGAACTAGCTTTTGGTTTCATTGACTTTTCTCTATTGTTTTTCTGTTTTCTATTTCATCAGCTTCTGCCCTTAGTCTTAATTGTTTATTTCTTATGGTCACTTCGGGTTTAGCTTGAGATGCTTGTCCTTGTTTCTTAAGACGGAAGCTGAGGCCATTGCTTTGGTACATTGCATCTTCTCTGATATAGGTGTTGTGTACCATAAACTGCCTTCTAGGTACTGTTTCGGCTACATGTCACAAATAGTGGCATGTTGTGTTTTCATTTTCATTCAGTAACAAATACTGTCTAATATCCTCTTTGACTTCTTCTTTGGCCCATTGGTTATTTAGGAGAATATTACTTAATGTTCACATATTTGGGGTACTTTCCAGACATTTCTTCTGTTATTGATTTCTAATTTAGTTCCCTTGTCAGAGAACATGCTTTGCTTATATAATTGGAATCTTTTGAAAGCTTATCTGGTTTGTTTTATGGCCCAGAATATGGTCTTGGTAACTGTTTCATTTTGACTTGAGAAAGATATAAGTTCTGCTGTTGCTGGGTGGAGCATTCTATAAATGTTATCATGTTTGTTGATAGGATACGGAAGACTTGAACAACACTTACTGGTTTTCTGTCTCCTTGTTGTATCAATTATTGGTAGGGGTGTGGAACTTTCCTACTATAATTTTTTGGATTTGTCTGTTTCTTCTTTTAGTTCTGTTATTTTTTGCTGCTTGCATTTTGAAGCTCTTTTATTGGGTGCGTGAAAGCTTAGGATTATTATGTCTTCTTGATGAATGTACTCCTTTATCGTTATAACATGATCTCCTTTTATCCTTGGTAATATTTTTTGCTCTGAAATCTACTTTGTCCAATATTAATATAGCCACATCTTTTGACTAGTATTAGCATAATCTTTTTCCATCCTTTTACTTATAGCCTGTTTGTGTCTTTATATTTAAAGTATTTTTTTTTTTTTTGTGGGTAACATACACTTGGATCTTGCTTTTTTATAGTTTGATCTCTGTCCTGTTTTTTATTGTGACAAAATATACATAACGTAAAAATTGCCATTTTAACCGTTTTAAGGTCTAGAATTTGGTGGCATTAAGTACATTCACAATATTGTGAAACCATCGTGACTCTTCATTTCTAGAACTTTTTCATCATCCCAAACAGAAACTGTACCCATTAAACAATAGTTCCTTGTTCTCCCTTCTCCCCTACTTTTTGTCTTATGAATTTGCCTCTTCTAGGTACCTAAGATGAGTGGAATCATGCAATATTTGTTATTTTGTCTCTGGCTTATTTCACTTAGCATGTTTTCTAGATTCATCCATGTTTACCATGTGTCAGGGTTTCATTTCTTTTTAAGGCTGAATGATATTCCATTGTATGTGTATATCACACTTTCTTTGGGCACTTGGGTTATTTTTCTCTTTTGGCTGTTGTGAATAGTGCTGCTATGAATGTTAGTGGACAAGTATTGTATGCCTGATCAATGTTTTGAGTGTATACCTGTGAGTGATCCCTGCTTTCATTTCTTTGGGTGTGTACCTGTGAGTCGAATTGCTAGATCATATGGTAAGTTCTGTGTTTGCCTTTTTGAGGAACTGCCAAACTGTTTTCCCAATCTCTGCCTTGTAATTGGGGCATTTAGAACATTTACATTTAATGTGGTTATTGAAATGATTAGATTTAAATCTGTTGTCTTACTATTTGTTTTCTGTCACATCTGTCTATTTCCTTTTTCCAATTCTTCTGCTTCTTTTGGTTTAAGTATTTTTTATGATTTCATTTTATCTATTTTTTTGGCTTTTTAACTACTCATTTCATTCAACCATCAGTTTCTTCACTTTTTGTCCTTGGCTCATACGGTCCTCCATTCATTAGCTTTCTGATTTGGGGAAAGTGACTTATACTCTCTTAAATTCTAAAGAACTGGTGCTTCTTGCATTACACCATACTGCTCCCTACCATCCCTATCCTCTGGTCATCTCTGTACGAGAGCTTCAGGAAGGCAGAATGTCACCTTGTCTCACCTCAACTGGAATGTGTGTGTTGCTCAGATTTTTCAGTGCTCTGCTCATGTTTGCAGATGACCATGAGAAAGCTGCAAATACTGATTTGGGGTTCCAAAAAAATTTTAATGAGTAGGTAAATTCACAAATATGGAAGTCATGAATAATGAAGATCAGCTATGTATGTACCACATGGGGTGGTTTTGTGGATTAAATCAATTAGTACAAGTTAAGTGCTTCAAACAGGGCCTTGCACAGAAGCACTTGATGTTCAGAAATTTATTTGGTAAGTTAGTCTTCAGTAGTTTGTAAGTGGGGATATTTTTGTGCCTAACTCTTGGTAACATTGCACAGTGTAGGATTGTGCTGTTTTCATGTGGTGAAATCCAGCTTTCCTGCCCCACTTTTTTCCTCTCAGTCTTCTCTTTCATTGAGTCCTTTTTTTGGGGCAAACATACGGACATGGCTTTAAGGGCAGGGAAGATAGTAGTGAGCAAAAGTGATGTTGCTTCCTGAACCTACATTCTGTTTTCTTCACGGTGATACTTTGTTTGGAGTTGGCTACTACATTTTTTAGGCAGCTTTACTGAGCTATGATTCACGTACCGTACAATTCACCCACTTAAAGTCTTTAATTCAATGGTATTTTTGTATATTGACAGATATGTGCAACCATTGCCACAGTAAATTTTAGAACATTCTCATCACCTCAAAGAGAGACCTGTACCCTTCAGCTACCATCCCTCTATCTCCTGGCCCCACTTGCCCCATCCCTAAGCAACCACTAAGCTCCTTTCTGTCTCTATAGATTTTCCTATTTTGACCTTCATATGAATGGAATCATATAGTATGTTGGGTTTTTTTTGCCTTGTTTCTTTCACTTAGCATTGTATTTTCAAGGTACATTTATGTTGTATCGTGTATTAATATCTCATTCTTTTTTATGACCAAATAATGTTTCATTGTATGGATGTTTGTATGAATATGGCACATTTTGTTTATCCATTTTTGTGTCAATGGACATTTGGGTTGTTTCCACATTTTAACTGTTATGAATAATGCTGCTACATTCATGTACAAGTTTCTGTGTAGGCTTTTTTTTTTTTTTTTTTTTGCTGAGGAAGAGTTGCCCCAAGCTAACATCTGTTACCAATCTTCCTGTTTTTGCTTGAGGAAGATTTGGCCTGAGCTAACATCTGTGCCCATCTTCCTCTATTTTGTATGTGGGTCACTGCCACAGCATGGCTGCCAATGAGTGATATAGGTCCATGTGTGGGAACAGAACCCAGGCTGCTGAAGTGGAGTGTGCTGAACTTAACCACTAGACCACAGGGCCCGCCGCTTGAACATGTTGTCATTTTATTGGATATATACCTACGAGTGGAATTGCTGGGTTACATGGTAGCTCTGTGTTTAATTATTTGATGAACTGTCAGACTGTTTTCCAAAGTGGCTGCAGCATTTTACATTCCCATCAGCAGTGTTTGAGGGTTCCAGTTTCTCCACATTCTCACTAACACTTAGTTATCTGACTTTAATTTTAGCCATCCTTGTGGGTATGAAGTGGTATCTCATTGTGGTTTTGATTTGCATTTCCCTTACGGCTAATGATATTGAGCATCTTTTCATGTGCTTATTGGCCATTTGTATATCTTCTTTGGAGAAATGTCTGTTTAGGTTCTTTGCCTATTTTTAAATTGATTGTCTTTTTATTACTGAATTGTAAGAATTTTTTTAATATATATGTTCTGAACGCAAGTTCCTTATTAGTATATGATTTAGTTCTGTATGATATATAGTATAAGTTCTTGATCTGTATATGATTTGCAGATATTTTTCCCCATTCTGGATTGTCTTTCCACTTTCTTGATAGTGTCCTTTGAAACATAAAAGTTCTTAATTCTGATGATGAAATCTAACTTTATTTAGTTGCTTGTGCTTTTGGTGTCATATCTGAAAGTCCATTGTCCAATACAAGGTCGTGAAGATTTATGCCTGTGTTTTCTTCTAAGTGTTTTACAGTTTTAGCTCTTAAATTTAAGTGTATGATCCATTTTGAGTAAACTTTTGAATATGGGGTAAGGTGAGGGTCTAACTCCATTATTTTGCTTGTGGCTATCCAATCGTCACAGCACCGTTTGTTGAAAACTGTTCTTTTCTCATTGAATGGTCTTGGCACCATTGTCAAAAATCAGTTGACCATAGTTGTGTAGGTTTATTTCAGGTCTTTCAGTTCTATTTCATTGATCCATGTGTTATCCTTGTACCAGTACCACACTATCTTGATTACTGTTGCATTGTAGTAAGTTTTGAAATTTGGAAGTATTAATCTTCTATTTATTCTTTTTTAGAATTATTTCCTCAGTTCTGGCTCCCTTACAATTCTGTGTGAACTTGGAATTAGCTTCAGAGTATAAGTTTTGCATTTCTTTGGTTAAATTTATTCCTGTTTTTAGATACTATTGTGAATAAAAGTGTTTTCTTAGTTTTACTTTTTGGTTTTTCAATGCAGATGTATAGAAATTAAATTGGTTTTTGTGTATTGATCTTGTATCCTGCAACCTTGCTGAACTCATATTACTTCTAATAATTTTTTAGTAGATTCCTAGGATTTTCTGTATACAGGATCACATCATGCAAATAGAGATAATTTTACCTTGTCCTTTCCAATATAGATGCCTTTTATTTCTTCTTCTTGCCGTATTGCCCTCCCTAGAACCTTCACTACAATTTAAAATAGAAATGGCAAGAGTAGAAATCTTTGTCTTGTTCCTGATCTTAAAGGGAAACCATCCAGTTAACATTAAATGTGATGTTAACTGGAGATTTCTTGCAGGTGCCCTTTATATTGATGAACTTCCTTTCTATTCCTAGTTTGTTGAGTTTTTCTTTTTTTTAGTCATGAAAGCTTGTTGGATTTTGTCAAATGCTTTTTTCTGCATCTGTTGAAGTGGTCCTGTTATTTTTGTTTTTCATTCTATTTGTATGGTGTATTACATTAATTGATATTTGGATGTTAAACCAACTTTGCATCCTTAGGATAAATCACACTTGGTCAGTTGTGTAATTCTTTTTATATATTGCTGGATTCAGTTTGCTAGTATTTTGTTGAGGACTTTTACATCCACGTTCATAAGAGATATTAGCGTGTAGTTTTGTTTTCTTGTGACATCTTTGTCTGATTTTGGTATCAGGGTAATATTGGCCCCATAAAATGTGTTGGAAAGTGTTTCTTCCTCTTCTGTTTTTTTTTTTTTCCCCCAAGAATTGATATTAATTCTTCCGTCACTGTTTGGTGGATTTCAGTGGTGAAACTGTTTAGGCCTGAGCTTATCTTTGTGGGTAGTTTTGTGATTATTGATTCAGTCCGTTCACTTATAGCTTTAGGCACATTATCTTGAGTCATTTTTGTAGTTTGTGTATTTCTAGTAATTTGTCCATTTCATCCAAGTTATTTAATTTGTGTACTATTATTCATAGTATGTCTTTATAATCCCTTTTGTTTCTGTTATGTTGGCAGTATTGTCTTCTCTTATGTTTCTGATTCAAGTAGTTTGAATCTTCTCTCTTTTTTTGGTCAAACTGGCCAGAAGTTTGTCAATTTTGTTGATCTTTTTGAGGAACCAACTTTTGGTTTCATAGATTGTTTCTTTATTTTTTCTCTACTCCATGAATTTCTGATCTATTACCTTCTTTCTGCTTGCTTTGGATTTAGTTTTCTCTTACTTTTCTAGTGTCTTATGGTGGAAGGTTAGGTTATTGATTTGAGATGTTTCTTAATATAGGCATTTACAGCTATAAATTTCCCTCTGAACACTGCTTTGGCTGTACACCATAAGTTTTGGTATGTTGTGTCTTCATTTTCATTTATCTCAAAGTATTTTCTGATTTCCATTTTGATTTCTTCTTCAACTCATTGGTTATTCATGAATGTGTTGTTTAATTTTCACGTTTTATGAATTTGCTGTTTCACATTTTATGAATTTATTTCCTGTTAGTGATTTGTAATTTTATTTAATGTGGTTGGAGAACATACTTTGTGTTATTTGTATGCTTTTAAGTTTATTGAGGTTTGTTTTACGGCCTCACGTTTGGTCTGTCCTGGACAATGTTCCATATGCACATGAGAATGTATGTTCTCTTGTTAGATGGCATGTTCTGTAGAAGTCTCTTAGATCTGGTTGGTTTATATGTTGTTCAAGTCATCTCTTTCCTTGTTGATCTTCTGTCTAATCGTTCTATCCGTTATTGAAAGTGGAGTATTGAACTCTCCAACTATTATTGTTGATTTATCTATTTCTTTCATTTGTTACTTACTAAAATTTTCGTGTATTTTGATGCTCTGTTAGTAGTTGCATATGTTTTTAGTTGTTAAATCTTCTTGAAGGATTGACCTTTTTATCATTATAAAATGTTACTCTTTTATTTCTAGTAAAATTTTATGTTTTAAAGTCTATTTTTGTCTGTTATTAGTATAGCCACTCCAGCTTTCTTGTGGTTGTTGTTTGCATGATATCCTTCCCCATCCATTTGCTTTCACTGTGTTTGTATTTGTGAATCTCAAGTGTGTCTCCTGTAGACAACATATAGTTGGATCATGTTTTTTAAAATCCAGTCTAACAGTCTCTGCCTTTTGATTAAATTGTTTAATGTATTCACATTTAATGTTGTTGATATAGTTGGATTTATAGCTACCATTTTACTTTTTGTTTTCTATATATGTTTTCTAGTATAGCGTTTTAATTTTTAGTGATCTTTTTTTTTTTGCTATATATTTTTAAGTTTTTTTTAAGTGGTTGCTCTAGGGTTTAGCATATACACATCTTAGCAGCTTTAGATTTATACTAGCTTAATATCAATAATATAGAACCTTTACTGCTATATAGCTTGATTCCCATTTTCCCCTTTTTATGGTAGTGGTGTTATATATATTATATCTGTTAGTTACAAACCCAGCATTGCATTGTTACAATTCTTACTTGAGCCTCTGTAGTCATTTCTTTAGCCCATTGCAATTTTGCTTCCATCTACCTCCTTTTGGGCTGTTACTAGGAAATATCTTACACTTATATTACATTGTGTGTTTTAAGCTGCAATACATTTTGTGATATTATTTTATACAATTGCTTTTTAAGTCAGTTAAGAAAAGAAAGGACAAAAAATATGTAAAATTATCTTTACTAGGGTCACTGGTTTTCAGCCTGAAGAACTTTCCTTAGTATTTCTTGTAAATCAGGTCTGCTAGCAACAGATTCTCTCAATTTTTGTCTGGCAGAGTCTTTATTTCATCTTCGTTTTTGAACAGTTGCTTTCCTGAATATAGAATTCTTGGTTAATAGTTCTTTCTTTCAGCACTTCATGTATATTATCCCACTGCCTTCTAGCCTCCATTATTTCTGTTGGATGCCAGCTGTCAGTCTTATTGGGTTACCTTGTAAGTGACTCATCATTTTTCCTCTTGATTCTTTTAAAGATTTTTTTCCTCGTCGTTTACTTTCAGCATTTTTACTTTGATGCGTCTGTTTGTGGGTCTCTCTCTGTTTATTTTACTTGGAGTTCTTAGAGCTTCCTGCATGTGTAAGTTACTGTTTTTGAATAAATTTAGGAAGTTTTAGGTTATTGCTTCCTTGAATATTTTTTCTCCCCTCTCCTTTCAGTACTCCAGTTATGTGTGCATTCATGCACTTAATTGTGTCCCATATTTCTCTCAGGCTCTGTTCATTTTTGTTCATTCTTTTTTCTCTCTGCTCTTCAGCTTACATAAATTCTATTAATCTATCTAAATTTGCCAATTCAAATCTACTGTTAAGCCCCTCTAGTGAATTTTTGATTTCGCTTATTGTGCTTTTCAGCTCTAGAATTTCCATTTGGTTCTTCTTTATAATTTCTATCTTTGTTGATGTTCTCTGTTGGATACAAGTTGTCATCATGACTTCTTTACTTCTTTAACATACTTCTATTTAGTTCTGTGAACATACTTATAGTAGCTACTTTAAACTCTCTTCTGGACACTCTCACAGGCAGTTTCTGTTGCCTGCTTTTTTCCCAGTGTATGGGTCATACTTTTCTGTTTTTCTACAGGCCTGATAGTTTTTTGCTGCAAACAGGACATTTTAGATAGTCTATTGTATCAACTCTGGGTATTGGCTCCCCACCCCCAAACTTTTGCAGGACTTGTTACTGTTATTTGTTTATTTAGCACCTGAATTATTTTAATGATGTGTATTTCTTCCTCACTGTGTTATACCTCTGATATTGCTCCTCAGGGAGCTGCAATTTGGGGCATGCCCAGAGCCACCCTAGGATGACAGTGGTACAGGTAGGGCTCTTGTGCACTCTTTCCCTCATCACACGTAGCAGTTAACCTCTGCTAAATCTGGCCCATTCTCTGTTGTTTTCAGCAGTGCCCTGGGTCATGAATTCCTATATAGACTAATCTAGTCAAATTGTGGCTCCTCCCAGGGATTCGTTTCTGAGGTTAGTGTTTGGTATTTGTTCCCACCCCAGGGAGGCTCTTCCTAGCTGTCCTATTCTCTGGTTCTCCTGAAGACTAGCTGGCCTATAGTCTAGGCTGTATCTTCATTAGATCCAAGATTCTCTTCCCAATTGCTTTTCACCACAACTTGCACTGTTCTTGAGAGTCTTTAGGTTTAAAATTTCCATGCTGTGTTGCATTGTCAGTGCTGAATTTTCATAGGTTTTTGTGACTAGAGTGCTGTTTGCTCCTAGGATTGTTTCCAAAGGCTTTATTTATTTATTTATTTTGAGGAAGATTAGCCCTGAGCTAACATCTGCTGCCAGTCTTCCTCGTTTTGCTGAGGAAGACTGGCCCTAAGCTAACATCTGTGCCCATCTTCCTCCACTTTATATGTGGGACGCCTACCACCGCGTGGCTTGCTATGCAGTGCCGTGTCCACACCCAGGATCTGAACCGGCGAACCCTGGGCCACCGAAGTGGAATGTGTGCACTTAACTGCTGCGCCACCAGGCTGGCCCCTCCAAAGGCTTTAAATGATGTTATTTTAAAAAATTTTGACTGGTTTCCCTGAGAAGCAGGTAAGCAGAGCTCCTCATGCTGTCGTGCTGGAAGTTGATCTCTCCAGAATGCTCTTATGTCTTAGAGAGTGAGGATCAATTTCATACATCTTACGTATTTTGTGTCCTCTATAGTACTGGGTGTAGTCCTTGGCTCACGTTATAGATGTTCAGCAAATTCGTGTGGAATCTAGTGAAATTATAATTAATCAGTCTAACATGCTGGTTAAGATACAAGCTCTGATTCAGACTGCTGGGTCCTTTGGCAGTACAGTGACTTTGGAAAAGCCACTTAACCCCTCTAAACATTTGTGTTCTCATTTATAAGTGGAATGCTCCGTGCCTCACAGGCTTGTTGTGAGGAGAGAGTGGAATAATCCATGAGCAGAATCCCTTAGAACAGTGCCTGTCACGTTTTAAGCGCTCCATAAATGTTAGTGATAATTAGTAATGCTTGTTGACTAACGTGTAAAAATGAAGGCCTAATAGACATACAACTTGAAAAAGTACTAACCACTAAAAATATTAAAATTTTCTGTTTGGTAACTACGTTAGAACTTATAGCCTGAATTTTTCACCAAAATATTGCAATTTGAAACTTTCATTAGCCTTTTGATCATTTCTTCCCAAAATATCATCCACATTTTGCAGTTTTTCTCTTGAGTTCCAAGCTGCTTAAAGGGAAATGTAAAACCAAGTTCTCTAATTTGGTATCTGACTTCCAATAGTAAGAACTGGTGTTACAGTGGAACTTCAGGCATGATTCATGGTTTTTCTAATGCTGCTGTTAAATGCTGTGCAGGCTTAAACAAAAATGCATCTACTTAGCTGTTATTGTCGGTAGTGGTTTCTGCTTCACATTTGAGGAGCTAGAAAGCCTTATTAGATCGACTGGAACAGTAAGTTTGTGTGAAATTCATTTGGGGGGTTTATTTCAAAACCTGTGAAGTTGTATTTTTATACAGACTCACCATTTGTATATTTGTGCCATCTGTATTTCTTTAAATACCTTCTTTATTTTGATTCCGTAGCATCTTTGTGTACAAATAGGATAATTTCCCAACTGCCTATTTGGGATAAATATATCCCTTCCTTTTTCCATGAAGTAGAAGAGGAGTAGGATTCCTGCTAGGCAGAACTGCCTTGACTGCCAGCCTTCTGGGTAGGCGTGCTCCTTGTTCGTCTGGGGAACTGCTAGTCAGCCAGAGCACTACACTGCTTTTCCTACTCAAGCGCCTATGTTCTCTGGGAATGCCTATCTCAAGTTGCCTGGTCCATGTGGGGCCTGAGGGGGTGAGAGGAGAGTGCAGGGGTTGACCCACCTAGCTGTTGCTGCTGCTGGTAGTGAAGGATCATCCGGAGGCTGTCCCTTGAGCCCCCTTTCTGGGCCTGGAGCCTCCTTGTGTTCTCCCACTTCTTGGCAGCCGAGCTCCTCTCTGCGTGTTTTAGGCTGTGCACTCCATCTTATCAGATCTACTAGTTTTCCACGTTTCAGGCATCCCTCGTGATTTCTCAGCCACAGAGGGTTCTTCTGGTTTTCCAGTACACTTATGCAGTTGTGGTTATTTGTTTGTTTTTAGTCTTTCTGTGGTCTTGGAATAAAAAGGGAAGGCTACAGTGTGCCCTCAGTTTATCCTCTGGAAAAACCAAGAGATACTGAAAAGTTATTTGAAATGAATTGGTTTTAGGGTTCAGAGTGGCTCTCCTTTTAGCTGCCCTTTGGTTGATTAAGGATCTCTAACCCAGCAGGAGACATGTTGGCATTGTATTCGGCAAGGCTCTTGAGGAGTGAGTTCATTTGCTGAGCTTCAAAATCTTTCTCTTGAAGAAAGAAACTCTGAGTTTACATAATTAATGTGTTGAATATATCTACAGTACTCCTGAGGGGAAAGTATATTCAGTTTCCTTATTGGGAATGCCTGGAGCTCTTTTCTCAAAATTAGGACCCACCCATGCCCCCTTTCTCATGCTATATTTTCTAGCTAGTAGAAGTAAAAATTCTCATGTAGCTATACTCAATATCCGTTGAAGAGCTACGATAAGCCTAGTGGTATGCTCGGCAGTAGGGCAGAGGTTAGCAAGCCAGTGACCTCCTGTTCTTGTAAATAAACTGTTATTGGAACACAGCTGTACCTGTTCATGTCCATGCTGTTTATGGCTGCTTTCGTTCTCCAAAGGCAGATATGAGTCATTGCAACTGAGATCATATGGCCAACAAGTCTAAAATACTTACTATCTGGCTTCCTGGGGAGCATAAAGAGAGTGGGTCTGGATTCTCCTAAGTGTGGTGTCTACTTGACAGGAGAACGGCAAATGTGGACTTTGAAATGTAGAGGTTCGATGGAGAGGCAGAGAGCCTCCTGCCTTTATAGAGTTTGTTTTTGGTATGTTTGAGGGTCATCAGGTTATCTTCTTCAATAGACCCCCTCAAATTGACCTCCTGCTTTCCTTACCACTTATCCCATTTACTGCCTCTGATCAAGCCCCTCTTTCCTGATTCACAGCATGTATGTAGAGAACACTGTCTGATAGCTTCTTTCCTTAAATCCCTTTTGATATCCTTTTCTCCAAGTTATAAATACAAATTGAAGCACAATCTCATTCCTTTCCCTGTGTCTCAAAGATAACCACTGTCCTGAAATTGGTGTTTATCATTCCTTTGCTTTTCTAACTCTGCTTTCACTGCATATGTCTTCATCCCTGAACGGTACCTAATACTGTTTTCTCTGTTTGATAACTTTCTGTAAGTGGTGTACTGTATGTATTCTTCTGCAGCTTGCTTTTTTGGCTTAGCAGTATATTTGTGACTATCCAGCTCTATTTGTTTGCATCTCACTTTTGTTTGGTGTTCTAGAATATGGACATACCGCAGCTTATTAATCCATTCTTTGAGCTCTTTTTTTCCTAATTAAGTTGACCTTCTTTACACCTTCATTGAGATAGAAATTGTATACCATAAAGTTCACCCACTTAAAGTGTGCAGTTCAGTGGTTTTTAGTACGTATACAGAGTTGTACAACAATCACCGTTATCTAAGTTTAGGATGTTTTCATCACTTCCCAAAGAAATGTACTCACTTGCAGTCACTTCCTGTCTCCCTCACCCTTTCCTCACGCTCGGATTGAAGCTAGTCTATTTCTGTCTCTATAGGTTTGTCTATTCTGGATCATATAAATGGGATCTTTTGTGGTCTTTTGTGACTGGCTTTCACTTAGAATGTTTTTGAAGTTCAGCCATGATGTCGCATGGATGTGATGGGCTTTTAAATTGTTCACAAGTTTTTACTATTACAAATGATGCTTTGCATGTGTTGGGGAACCGTGATTTTTTAAGTGACTTTTACTATTAGTAAAAAACCTCTCTCATATTCTTATCATCTGCTGAAGCTCTGGAAGAAAAAGACAAAGGTAATGTTTCTCACAAAAGTATAATTGAGTGCCTCCAGGAGTGAGTAAGGCATAGTCCTTACCTTTTGAAGAACACACAGTGTATGTAGTTGGGTTAGAATGACAAGTTAATTATAAATCTATGCAAGTACTGCAAGTAAATAAACAAAATTCTGAGGAAATGCAGAAGGAAGAGCAGTTAATTTCTTAGGGGATGTGTACAAAGTGTTATAAAGTGAGTGACATTTGATCTGAGTCCAGACCCTGGAAAATTACTAAGATTTCAGGAAGTGAGTGTTGATCGGGGGAAGCAGTGTGCAAAGATAGTGAGAGATGAGAGTGTTTTCCAGGAACTTAGAAGAGATAGGGTGGGCCTGGACAGACAATATTTTGGCAGTACGGGAGACTAGTAAGGGTTCAGGCTCATTGGTCTGCACCTGTTATGGGAATCATTGGAAGAATCAGGCAAGATTAAGATGCAGCCACATTTTTATTTTAGAAAGAAAATTTTGGCAGCATGGCTGGTAGGCTGGAGACAGGAGAGTCTAGAGGTGGGGGCAGTCCATATGAAGGCTGTTCCAGTCTTTTAAGTGACTGATGATGCCCTGATGTTCTTGGCATTTTTCATGTTAAATTGACAGGACTTATTGGAATGGGTGGTAAGGGAAAAGAATTCTGAGATGACTGCCATGGTCTCTCACTTGGACAGCTGAATGATTTGGGAGTTTGATAACTATCCCTCACATAGAGAAGATTAACTTGTATTGGAAGCTGTCCACTGTCAACAGATGAAATATCTGCTTCAGTTTGCTTTAAGGAGTAAAATAACTTACGTTGTTATTTAAAGATTACTTAAAGTGTTTTATTTCCAATTCAAAAATGAAATACAGGTTCATGCTGAGCCTGGTTGCATCAATTTCAGACTTGAACAATCAAACTATTATTAATTATCACTTCCTCATAGCCAAAAGAATGCAATGGTGTAAAGATTCCTGTTGATGCCAGTAAACCTAATCCAAATGATGTGGAGTTTGATAATCTGTATTTGGATATGAATGGAATCATCCATCCCTGTACTCATCCTGAAGACAAGTACGTAACCCGTTTTTGTCACTGATATCACAAATTACAGAGGAATACTATATTATATTACATCGTTTGCTTGTCATTATAGACCAGCACCAAAAAATGAGGATGAAATGATGGTTGCAATTTTTGAATACATTGACAGACTTTTCAATATAGTGAGACCAAGACGACTTCTCTACATGGCAATAGATGGAGTGGTAAGTGCAAAAATAATTAAACTTAGAATCCTCCATTTTTGTTTTTCTGTGTTCCCAATGTCTAGAATGAAAGTCAGCTAAATAAAGAAAAATGTTGACTGGTGAATTTGAGAATGAAAACCTCATCCTTCAGTCATTCATTCAAACATTTTTTTTATGCCTGTTTTGTGCCAGATACTGTAAAATGCTGGATATGTTGGTGACTGCCTTTGCTTTTGAAGGGCTTACCAGTAAAGGGACAGAGACTTAGATAAACGAGTGAGCTTAGTTACTTATGGGCTTTGTGGGCACTAGATATCACATGCTGGGTGTGAAGGGAAGAAGTCAGTGCTACTGAGGGACTTAGGAGATAGACAGGAGGTGACTTTTGTCCTACTTCTTGAAGGATAAAGAATAGTTGGAGATTGGGGGGCAGTGGAGGGGGATGGATGGGACAGATATGGGGAGGGAGGACCTTCTGGATTTCTCAAATGTGGCAGGTAAACACACTCTCCATGCCTCTGATCACACTGACACATTTGGGCACCTGCAGGAGTTTTAGACTGGAAAGAGAAGTAGAGCGATGACATGAATAAGGCACTACCCACCACACTCGGGAGTTTGGATTTTATCCTACAGGCAGGCAGTGATTAGTCACCACAGTAATTTAAGAGGAGAATAACTTACTGACCTATGATGATAATATCAAGCAGCTTAGGTTATAAGTGACTAGCAAATTATCTATCAGGGTTCAAGGAACATTAAGGTAAATCATAACCCTAAGTTTATTTAGCCATATGCAAATAGATTCTCTTTCTTTTAGACTTAGTAATCCTAGTAGCTAATGGAAAGACTTTGAAAATCCAGAAAACTTGGGGTTCAAGAAGATTAACTTTTCTGTGAGGTTCTGTTTACTCAAAGAAAACTCTTGGTTATCTGATAACTTGTTAAGTTGTAGTTAAAGTGGAGTAAAGAATAAAGGGAACAGGAATAGTCTTATTTGGAGCATATTCCAGTTCACATTAGCTAAATTTCTTGAACAAAATTTTTAACTTTACCACAGCGTGCCCTTACAGCTGGATCAAGTATAAAATATGTGCATATTTGTGTGCGTATGCAAATGCTCGTCTCTATAACACTGTTTTTGTTAAAATATAAATGTAGATCATAGAACTTGGTACTTGGAAAAGATTAGGTGGTCTCATTTTACAGGAAAGGGGACTGTTTAAAAGAGAATATAAAATAACTTATTTTATGTAGACAGGATACTTTAGAGTCCTGTCCAACCCCAAAACTCAGTTCAGTAGTTTAAAACCTTATCTGTAGTCCAGTTCACTTCATTCACGCTTCTCCAGTGCTTTAAATTACATTTGGTTAGAGTGATTTAAAAGTGCTTTTGGTAAAAACCTTGTCCCCTTTCTACCTGCTGTGTAGAGACAGAGTGGTAATTATGAACCTTATTGTGGGAGGTACAAAATAGAAGTGCCTTAAGCTCCTGCAGATCAGGTCATTTTCTCTTGGTTTTGTAGGGCACTGTGGATCTCATTTGGAGACTGTCTTCCTCTTAGGCATGGACAAAAGGAAGCTCTTCCTGATCCGGTTCTGTAGTAATTGTGTGCTGGCAGAATCTTTGAGTAAAATGAGCTTTCTTCTTCGGTGCCTTGAAGCACCATAACCCAGTGGAACTGGCATTTGGTCGTAGGCCCTGAAGTATTAAATGCTGTGGCTTCACAGGATGTTTGTCCATTGACATGTCGCTCACTCATTTGACTGAGCTCAGCTTTTAGGTTCTTGGTCCAAATTTAAGTTCTCAGGATTTCCTGTCTGTCATGAAAGGATTATTAGACATATAACTTACTTTTCTATTTTAGTGTACTATTTTTATAAAAACAATTGATTAAAAATAATGTACAGATTTAGTTGCAGATATTTTGAATTCTATTATGTGAATATGAAATACATGTTTTTCAGGCACCACGTGCTAAAATGAACCAGCAGCGTTCAAGGAGATTCAGAGCATCAAAAGAAGGAATGGAAGCAGCAGTAGAGAAACAGCGAGTCAGAGAAGAAATACTGGCAAAAGGTAAAGAAAATGCATCTTGAAGTTGGACTTTTTACAAGATGTATGCAGAAGGGCGAGGGGCAGCAACTTTTTCCTACAAATAGATAAGTTTAATTTACTTAGGATCCCAGAACATCCGAGGAAAATTTATGTTTACTGTTGAGGAAAAGAAGTTAATGGACTCCTTCGCTCTCATTAAGAAGCTTTATTTCCAAACTCTGTAGTGAAAGGGAAGCTTGGGAATAAAAGGAGGGAATTCTCGTAGGGAGAGCAGGTTGTTAACCCCCCTCAGGGCAAGTGCAGCTCTTCCGCTAACTTTTATATAACTGTAAAATAGAAATATATTAAGAGTGCTTCCTACTTCCTTTTTCTAATGGGGGCTATTAGAAGGCTACCATTCTGTAAACATTTCCCTCAAATTGGTCTTGATAGCTTGCTTATTGCTTCCCCTTAGAACTCAGAGGTCTATATGAGGAGGCCCGGGATGATGTGATCTGTATTTCCAGGCTTTCACCAAGTCACACACACTGTCAGTATAGGTTGATGCAGCAGGCACCAAGGCAGTGAGGTACCCAGGGTTCTCTCAATTTGGGGGATGGGGGGGTGGGATATGGCCATTTTTGCAGTTCTGCAAAGTCTTGAAATTCCTGAGGGGTACGTGGGTAGGAGTTGACTAAGTCTGAGAGAGGAGGAAGGTCCAGGGGTCTTGATGCCCAGTGGGAGTGAGTCTTTCCCAAGACACTTGTGTGTGAGATGGGGTGTGGTTGTAGCAGAGTGAGTTGTTTCGTGTTTTGTTACATAAGACAATATGATAGACCAGGAAAGCCACATTTTATTGGCTCAGTATATTGTACTTGGCTGTTGAAAAAAGAATCATAGCATATCATAGTGTAGTCAGCTCAGGCCTGCAATTATGATACATTTTATGTTATTTTAATTTGCTGGAAGTGTGCAAGTATATGGTTACTTTAGCTACAGCTTGTAATTAATACTCTAAAACCTGTTTATATTTGTAACAGGTTGTCTTTGATTTTAAAGATGTCTTCTTTCTTGAAGATGTTATGAAATATCTTTGTGTCTTGAGAAAAAGCTAATTAGTGAGAGAGGAGAAAATAGGATTTTTGTATTCCTCTGATACAAAAGCTGATAATTTTATTTCTTGTCATATAAACCTGTGATAAACTCAGCATTTTAATTTTGTTTTTCTGAGGCACCTTTATTTTAAAAACTGTTATCAAATTAGAACCCGTAACTCGTGTGTGTATTCTGCTGCAGAGGGCATTAGGAAGAACGTCATAATTTCTATATTTTTATATAACAATATAGTATCTTTTGGGTACCATATATTATTTGACAGTCATGTTAAAGCTTAATTTAAACTTCAGGCGAGGAATCTTGTTTTCTTCCCAAAAAGGGGAACATTGTTCCTCAGGTGACAGCACTTGTCTCTCTGTTGTATTTGAACTTAGTGTTTTTGTTGTTTTGGTTTAATATCGAGTAATTTACCTCACCTTTTATGGGGAGACCAAAACATTGCCTCTTTTTCTCTAGGTGGCTTTCTTCCTCCTGAAGAAATAAAAGAAAGATTTGACAGCAACTGTATTACACCAGTAAGTGGTCTCAGACTTTGCTAGCTATTGCTAACTCTTAAATGATAGGTTAATTTATTTCCTTCTGTCATTTTAGGGAACTGAGTTCATGGACAATCTTGCTAAATGCCTTCGCTATTACATAGCTGATCGTTTAAATAATGACCCTGGGTGGAAAAATTTGACAGTAAGTTTCACATTTTGATACTTCAGAAAGATTAGGGTGATCATCTGAGGCTGTGCTGTGATATGACTGATAATATTTGTCCTTTTTTCCCCCCTATAAAATACTAGTTGACTCTCAGAGGAAAGGAGAAACTTCCAGGGTTATTAGAAATGGGGTGCCTTGCAGGGTCCAGTTTTAGACAGCTGAATTTTCTCTCACTGCCAATTTTTTGTCTTCTCACCATCACTGTGGAGCCATAAAATGGGACTCATGATTTAAAAAACTTATATTTATGTATCAAAGTAATTTTTAAATGAAAATTTCTATTTGAAATCAAAATACAGCAAGATTGAAGTCATAAGGCTACCTTTAAAGAATGGCTGTGTTCTCCTAAGTATTTAAGCAGAATTTGAACAAACTTTTATGTAATTTTAGGTTCATAAGCTCGTTTCCCTATTAGTTATGGTAAATTGTATTTAATGGGTATATTTTATTGATTACTGCCGGGGCTTGTGTGCTTCAGTCCTGTATCCTTGGGTAGCTGTGAGAATAGTAGAGATTCGTGACTGATCAGTTTTTCTAATGACTAAGTTTTACCCAAACATTTGATTTTTTTCTATTCCATGTAGTTAGTAAAGCAATGAAATAGTTTTGGTGTTTAACACACGCACACATCCCTTTTTAAGAAATATTTCCAATTAATAACTATCTTAATAGAATTATCCCAGTTTAAGATATTCAGTTCTGTTGATTTTTGTCCTAGAAAATTGGAGACGAGCTGAAAGCCTAAAAACTGTTTTTTATAGGTTATTTTATCTGATGCTAGTGCTCCTGGTGAAGGAGAACATAAAATTATGGATTACATTAGAAGACAAAGAGGTAAAAATCACTTATAAATATTTGATTATGTGTTTTATTAAAAAAAGATAAGCCATTATATAGAAAATATTTGGTAAAGCGTGGTATTCTTGTGATATAAATATAATAAATGTATGTTTCCCCCCCCTTTAGCCCAGCCTAACCATGACCCAAACACTCACCATTGCTTATGTGGAGCAGACGGTAAGCAGCTTCTTTGGAATTTGAGTCTCTTGGATTAAACCATAGCAAGTTGGTGGGTTGGTGTGTGGCAATGGGTTATTCATGATTGCCTGGAAATTCTGAAGGGCCTTGCTGATTTTATGTTTGAGAGGAAACTAGTACTGAGTTGTTTAACCTGTGATTAATGTTCACCTTCTTTAATTATTTTACGTTTTTACCTTTTGATACGGCTGCACATACCTTTAAAATGGACAGGTGTTGACTCCTGAGTGGGAGTCTACATTCTAGGCCCACATATCTGGAGGACATCTTGTTGGCTGAGAACTACCAGGAAGTTTTAGGCGTTTTGGCTTTGCTGCTTCTGTTTGTGTGCTCCTTTGCACTTTTCTTTGTGTTGGTGTCTTGTGTTACAGTAATGTCTTAAGTCTTTGGTTATGGTAAGAATCTTCTGAAAGTGCTCACTGTTCAGTGTTTTGTCATTATTGATTGATAGCTGATCTCATTATGCTCGGCCTTGCTACACATGAACCCAACTTTACCATTATTAGAGAAGAATTCAAACCAAACAAACCCAAACCATGTGGTCTTTGTAATCAGTTTGGACATGAGGTCAAGGACTGTGAAGGTTTGCCAAGAGAAAAGAAGGGAAAGGTAAGAAATTTGAGATGATAGTTGCCTCATTTTTTAAAATTTTATTTTTTATTGTGATAAAATATACCATTTTAACTATTTTTAAGTGTATAATGTAATGGCATTAAATATATTCAGGTTGCCTCATTTTTAAAATGGATAAAGAGAAGACTATGGTTGATTAGATCTTTTCCTACTTGCTCTGTTGCCCCTCAGAAATATCTTTTAAAACTCTTTAAAGACTTTCAAGGGGCTGGCCCCGTGGCCGAGTGGTTAAGTTCGCGTGCTCTGCTGCAGGTTCGAATCCTGGGGGCGGACATGGCACTGCTCATCAAACCACGCTGAGGCAGCGTCCCACATACCACAACTAGAAGGACCCACAACGAAGAATATACAACTGTGTACCGGGGGGGCTTTGGGAGAAAAAGGAAAAAATAAAATCTTAAAAAAAAAAAGACATTCAAAAGCATGCATGCACTCATTCTTTCTACTCTCTACTTTTTCTAACGTAGCTTATATCTACATGAGGCTTAAGTCTCATAGGTAATAGTGCCCATTGCACATGATTTGTTTGTAGAAGTTGTTTCAAATGGTTATTCTTAAAAGGAACTGCAAATCGAGTATATTAAACTCTTGATACCTTTAAGTTACTCTTAGTTTCTACATGTTTTGGGTTCACTTGATTATATCCAGTCTCTTTTAAAGAGGTTTCCATTTGTTTTAAGAATATGGTACCTCTTTAAAAGACATGTTGAGTGAAAAAAGCAGGTAAGGAATATACTGTATATTCACAGAGAATGGTCTAGAGGCATTCACATCAAACTGTTGGTTGGGTAGTGGTCAGGGGTTGGCAAACTTTGGCCCTCTAGATTTGGCCTATGAGCTAAGAATGGTTTTTACATTTTTAAAGGGTTGTAAAAACAAAATAAAACATGAAAGAATATGAAACTGAGACCATGTGTGTCCCACACAGGCTAAAATATTTACTGTCTGGCTCTTTGAAAAAAACATTTGCTGATCCCTGGTCTAGATGTGATTAGGATTATGGGTAATTTTTATTTTTAAAATGATTTGGTGAATTCTTTTTTTACTTAATACTTGTAATATTAAAATGGATCTTGCCTTAGAAAAAGCTGTAATGTTCATTTGGCTGGAAAAAGATTACAGGGATTGGAGTAGATTTGTGTAATCTTTGCTCCCTGTCTTGCAGCATGATGAACTTGCGGATAGTCTTCCTTGTGCAGAAGGAGAGTTTATCTTCCTTCGTCTCAATGTTCTTCGTGAGGTATGTTGCAGTAGTCATTGGAATTGGCACTGTAAAGCAGGATGCCTTTTCATAACTTTAATGGCAGTATTCCTTTTTGGTTGTAGTATTTGGAGAGAGAGCTCACCATGGCCAGCCTACCGTTCACATTTGATGTCGAGAGGAGCATTGATGACTGGGTCTTCATGTGCTTTTTTGTGGGCAATGACTTCCTTCCTCACCTGCCGTCATTAGAGATTAGGTATGTGTGTTTGTGTGGGTTTTCAAACTACTGTTTTAGCCTTCTTGCCTTTACAGTGCGTTCTGGTCCTAATGGATAATGTTTGTTTCCTGGTGGCAGGGAAGGTGCAATTGACCGTTTGGTTAACATATACAAAAATGTGGTTCACAAAACTGGGGTAAGTTCATTCTTGAATAATTTCAAAACAGAAGTATTTGCTTTTATAAGAAGATCATTTTACATGTATTTTATCACTTACAGGGTTACCTTACAGAAAGTGGTTATGTCAATCTGCAAAGAGTACAGATGATCATGTTAGCAGTTGGTGAAGTTGAGGATAGCATTTTTAAAAAGAGAAAGGATGATGAGGTAAAGTGCTTCTATTGCAGTAGCTAAATTGCTCCTGTCTCTAATAGGCTCTGATGATCCTGTGATTGTACTTTTAACCTCTTTGAGTGCGTTTTTCTATTATTATAGTGTATCAAACACCAATGTAATTGTGAGTGGTCAGTGCTTTGGTTATTTTCTAAAGGCTGCAATGATTGCTGTGTGGAGCTGTGTATTGCACACTGTGTGAGTTGCATTGTAATTTTTTTCTCTCTTCCTAATCTTAAGATATAAATCCAAACACCTGTCTAATCAACAGGATATGAAATGAGGGTCCCAAGACTAGAAGAATGCTGGCAGTGAACTAGTGTCTGCCACCTTGTATAGGAAATAGTTATGCTGTGGAAGTCAGGTGAAGACTAGAAACTCTGTACTCTGGTAGTAGAGAGTGTAGGGGGCTCTGGGTTAGATTGCATCAGCTTAGGCAGGGGGTTGCAGCTCTGAGCAAGAAATTTTAAACATAAAAGAAGGAAATAAAATAACAAAGCACTTGGAAATTGGTGACATATGATAGGGCGAGTGTTTAGGTGAGAGGTCCAGTCTGGCTTGGGCATTCAGTAGTTTGCTGGTAACATTCATGAGATATCAAGTACTGAGAGTAGAGCAGGTTGGGGTGGGGACAAGGTGGAAATTGAGTTTCATTTTGGAGATACTGAGTTTGAGGGGCCACAGGACACCTGAGAGGAGAAAAGTCCATGAAGCAGTTAGATGGATATGTGTAAAGCTCAGCCCGAAGTCTTTGGAAAGGAGATTTGAGAACCATTAGCAGAGGTACTTCAAGTCACGAGTGTGAAGTTGAAATCCCTGGAGCTTGTATGGAGCTCAAGTGCCTGCAGCAGAAACCTTAAGAAGCGTGGACGTTTAAGGAGAAAGAGGAGTCAGTTCTAGAGAGCTGGGAGGAAATCCCTAAAGAGGAGAACCTGGTGGTGCTGCCTGAGGTGTCAAAGCGAGATGGACAGACCTCTAGTCTGTGGCCAGGGATTCAGAGGCCCTGGAGAGGCAGTGGAGGGGAGGGGCAGTAGCCTGGAGGCAGAGTGGGTTGGAGGGTGATTGTGAGGGAGTGGCAAGGGAGGCAAGCAGTGGGTAAATGAGCAGATAGTAGCTCTTAGGAAGAGAGTGAAGGAAATCCTTTTAGAAACTGATTTTATAAAAAGTCATGTGGCTATTTTGAGCAAATAGCACGTAATAATATTGCTACGTTATCTCCTAACAGATTAAAACGTGTCATTGTATTCGACAGGATTTTGTATTTTCTTTAACTTTGTATACTGCAGCTTGTGATCTCTTTTTTTAGAACTTTGGGTACCATTTTATGTAACAGTATGAGTAGACTGTAAGCATTCTTTCCAAAGCCTTTTGTACTTGGTAATCTTCTGTGATGGCAAGAATTTTTCACATGTCAAATTTAAATAACGTAACTAACTTTGGGATATCAAATGTCTACCACGACAGCCATTTTTAAACTAAGCCTTCAATAATTACAGTGGCTCCACCTGACCTGCTGCCATTTATACTTAAGAAAAACTGTACTTATGGTGTACTACTTGGTATAGAAGCCTCACGTTAGAACAGCCCTTTTGTGTGGCTTTAGGTGACTCTGTACTGTTAAGTATTGGTGATATTTGGCATTAGAGTGGGATGTATGGGATTTGATAGATAGCAAAGTGCTTCAGATGTGAGTAATAAGGTTTCCAGCTGGCCTGGCAGAGAGGATATTTTAAAGCTTTTGATCTTTTTTGGTATCCCTGGCATCTTATGATGTTTGTCAGCATGATTGGATGTCAAGGAAATTTCTGAACCCTCAGAAATTCAATACAATAGTGTCTGAGTGTGTGTATTTTCCTGGGAAGTGTGTCTTTGGCTTTTGACAGATTTCCAAAGGAGTTCATAGCACAAAAAGATTAAAGATCAGTAAGGTGCACCCATGTGGACCTATTCTGCTTATGTGTGGCTACCACCCTTAGGAATAGGTATTTAGCTGACGGGCAGAGTATAAAGTAGAAAAGGAATATATCAATGTTTATTATTAAAATGGAGCACTTAGGTCAGAAATATGATGCTTTTTATTTTATGAGCTTTGATGTTTGCCTTTTATCTTGCAAATGTTGTTCATTTATTCAGCAAATGTTTAAGTGTTGCCAGATAGTATTCTGAGTGTTACTGATAAAACAACAAACAAAACAAAAAACCAGACAAAAATTCCTGACCTCATGGAGCTGACATTCTTCCAGGGGAGATGGACAATAAACGTAAAAACTAAGTAAAGTGTGTAACGTGTTGGAGAGTGATAAGTGCCCTGAAGAAAATTAAAGCAGGTGGGGAAATACCTGGGAAGGTGGAGATGAGGACGTTGCAGTTCTAGAAAAGATGACTAGAGAAGGCCTCAGCAACAGATAACTTTGAATAAAGACCTGAAGGATGTGAGGGAGTAACCATGCAGATGTTTTCAGGAAGAGCATTTCAGACAGAGAGAATAGCCAGTGCAAAGGGTCTAGGGCAGGAGCATATCCACGATGTTCACGAAACAGCAAAGAGCCAGTGTGGCAGGAGCAGAGGAAGCAAAGGAAAGGTCGTAGGAGAAGAGGTCAGAAAGAGATGGAGGGCCAGGTTGGGTAGAACCCGATAGGACATTATAAGGACTTTAGCTTTTCTTCTGCATCAGTGGAGGGTTTTGAGTATAAAAGTGATAAGATCTGACATATTATAAAAGGATGATTATAGCTGCCATGTTGAGACTAACTGTGTGGAGGCAAAGATAGAAGCAGTGAGCCCAATTAGGAGGCTGTTGTACAACAATCCGAGGGAGTCCAACATGGTGGCAGTGGAGACTGATAAGAGGTGGTTGGATTCTGAACATGTTTTGAAGGTAGTTCTGATGGGATTGGCTAATGAATTAAATGCTAGGTGTGAGAGAAAGAAAGCTATCAAGAATGACTCCAAAGCATTTCGTCTGAGCAGTTGAAAAATGGTCTGGGCTGCTGTGATGAGGAAGACTGGGAGGTGCAAAGCTAGAGCTGGGGATTCCATTTTGGACGTGTTAAGTTTGAGATACCCAAGTGGAGATGTTGAGTGGGGAGAGGTCCTGAATGGACAGTCATCAGATGTAGATGGTGTTTAAAGCCATGAGACTAGATGATTAGTCCCATGAGAGTAGAAAGTGGAGAGGTCCGAGTATTGATCCAAGAGGAATGCCAACATTAAGAGCTTGGGAAGTTGAGGAGTGAAGGCATTCAGCAAGAGTGAAAGAGGAGAACCAGGTGAGTGTAGTGTCTTGGAAGCCAAGTGAAGAGCATGATTCAAGAAGAAAAAGTCATAGTCAGTTAAAGACTGAAAACTGAGTAATGGATTTCACGGTCTCTGGGTCATTGGTGAGCTACATAAGTTTCATTGAAGATGGGGGCAAAAGCTTGATTAAAAAAATTGGTGGCTTTGATATTTTAAGGTTGTCAGTCACCATGTAGCCAACATTCAGCCCCTCCCCTGGCAGAAAGCACACATTTGAAATCTTGATACAAGGTATTATATTGCAGGTGGCAGTACTGACTTGGAAGGGTTAGAAGTGCAGCTGCTAGTAGAATGACAGTCAGTACAGTACCTGCTGGCCCCTGTTTTAGGCCGTAGCGGCAACCATGGCCACCCTAGCTGTCATTTCACTGCCTTGGTACAGAAACTTGGACATGGGAGGAGTGCTTTCTGGGGTAAAGGAGGCCTCTGAATGGCCCAAAGTAAATGGGGAGTTACTTATTTGTATCTTTGCCATATTGGCAGCCTATTTGCTCCAGGGTAAAACCAATGGTCTTTGTTATGACCCTTGCATTCTTTCCTGAAATGATATCAAAAACTATCTGAAAAAAATTGAGGAACAATTAAATTGTATTTAAACTCAGTTTAGAATGCTCTCTATCTAAAGTTCTGATAAGCAGCACTTTGAACATATAGTCCATTGCCGAGTTTAATTATGTACTTATACTTCTGGGGTCTTCCTTTAAAACTTTAATTGTCTGCCGAATCATTCCTGGTAATGTTTAACTCTTACATTTTTGTGTAATTATTTGACAGAATATGTGGATTTTATACTTTTAGGACAGTTTTAGAAGACGACAGAAAGAAAAAAGAAAGAGAATGAAGGTGAGTTTTAATTAATTTCATCAGGTTGGCAATAAGATAAATTGACAATTTGGGAGGTAGTTTATTCCTTATGCAGTAGGAGTTGGTTAGGTACGTAATGTCCACTCAGCAGCCTTCTTACCTGGAGAAAGAATGCTAGTGTCAATTTTGAAGTCCTTTCTAAGCTCTGGAGTCTGAGGGGAGACACTTGAGAGGCAGGAGGGGGTGGGTGGCACTTAGCTCTTTGAATTTTTTAGAATAATCGGTTATTGTTTTTGTAATAAAAATAGTCAACTCTGTATCCTCTTGAAAGTTACTACACTCTGTATCTTTGTCAGGTTACTCTTCCTGGAACACGACACTGGACCTTTGTTGTTTCTCTGCTAAGAAATCACCAATGATTCCCTAGTTCGCTCAGTCCAGTTCTGTTTTAGTCTGGGATGCAGGGCATGCTATGATCTGATGGAATTCTAGCCACACCTTTGCCCCTGCTGTCCTCTAAATGTACCAAGTGCCTCCTGTGTTGGAACGTTGCCTTCGTTTGGTACCTCTAAATGAGTTTCTGACTTCTCAACTCCCCTCCATCTTAGATTTTCCACAAGGCCTCCCTGTTGCTTCTGCTTGTCATCCATGTTGAGCAGCCTTTTCTTTTAACTCCAGTGCTTCTTGCTTGTGATATTTGTTTTCTTACTTAATTGCATAATAGTTATAGTCACTTAACTTCTTAGTTCTTATTTTCTTGTCTTCCTTACTAGTTTTAAATGAATGAAGTTTGGGGGCTGCCTTTTATTATTATATTTTATTAGAATTGAGCAATTTCAGGAATCCGTAAGGGAGAAAAGTAGAGTTATTTATAGTTGCAGGTAGGTTCAAGACCACTTAGATTGGGAAGGGCATGTTTGGTTTCTACCTTACATATTATTATTTTGTTTTAGTCAATATCTGTTTGAAAAATATCTTTTATCAGTCAACCATGACTGTCACCTACTATAGCTATAATCATAGCTTTAATTAATTGGAAACAAAAAGTTTAATTTTATCGAGGTAAAGGATAAATAGAAGTTATAGTTCCTGAGTATAAATCAAACTGGTGACTTATTTTTTTTACCTTAATAGTTATTTTTATTTGCCTAAAATTGTGTCTTGAATATGTTCCTAAATTTTAAGTGAACATAATGGAATAGCCTAATGAGACTTGAATAGTTTCTCTCTGTGTATCAGAAAAGTGTATCATATGTACTTTTAAAGTGGAGTTATTAAATATTACAGACTATTGTTTACAGGGTAAGTTGCCATCAAATCAAAGTGTAGACAACCCTGTAGTGTTACCAGAAATCCATTTCATCTTTAAAGAGCTTGCAGTGGGGACTCTCTTCCATTGCCTTCTTTTCTTCCTGTCATCTGACTGTGTTGTGATTTAATTTTAATTTCTACATTCGTTTCCATTTATGTTAGAGAGATCAACCAGCTTTCACCCCGGGTGGAATATTAACCCCTCATGCCTTGGGTTCAAGAAATTCACCAGGTTCTCAAGTAGCCAGTAATCCGAGACAAGCAGCCTATGAAATGCGGATGCAGAATAACTCTGTAAGTGACTTATTTTTATGTAGCATTGAAGAGTGGTGACTATTAGATGCCTCTTGAAGTTATGTGTAAATTTTATCACTTAGCCCGGAGTTGTTGTGTTTTATAGTTTTTCTCAATTTCTTTTGCCTTGAGATATTTTTAACTCTTAAGCCCATCTTTATTAATATGAAAATATCTAAATGATGTGAAAGAAAAGAAAATGCATGTAAATATGGATAGCTAAGTGGCTGAGTGTTTCTCTGCTGCAGGCAGGCCACAGTGCTTCCCGCTTCCTCCGAAGGTACTGGGTGTTGATGGTTCTGGAAGCGTGACAGGACATCCAGTGTCTCCGAGCTGGAGTGAGCACGAGGGTGGTTTTGCTGTCTTATTTCCCCTTTCCTTGCAGGGGTCAGTTATGGACATTTTGCTGAATAGTATTCCTCCAGTTTTTCAAACGCAGGTACTCTTCACTGCCTAAACTCTAACTCTGCAACTCAGGCATGGAATATGTCTGAAGATAGATTTTAAGGTAGCTCTCACTATCCAGATTCTGGTTGTTCCCTGTTTATGGACTCAGAAATGGAATGGATTTGCCTTGAGGTATCCCTCCTTGTTTGAATTTTGTAATCAAGACTGCAGAAGCAAATATCTTAGCCAGCAAGGCTGTACTCTGTTCAGTAGCTTCTTGTTGCAGTGGCAACAGACCCTGGGCTCAGAGCACATGGCAGGGCAGCCGCAGGGGTGGGGGAACAGACCATGAACTGATGTACACAGACAGCAGATAATCAAAGCTATTGCTGTTTCAGGCTAGTAGGCATGAGAGAGAGAGAGTTGTAGAGGGAGGAAAGATACTATGTAAGGTACAGTATCTTATATAAACTTTTGCTGTGATATATCCAAGGAAATTGTATCAGTTTGGATATTTAAATTTCCTCATTCTAATAGTTATCCTGTCGATGCTCAAATCCCTTATTACAGGACAACCCTATATGTGGAATTTTTGCCGTATCAGGAGACTGAGAATTAATATTCCTATAAATTCACACATAGAAGTTTTAGGACCTTAGATTTGGAATTTGAAAATCGATTTTGCATCTCCTGAGAGAAGTGGGCTGGGTTTCTGTTGTGTTTTTTGTTCTGTTTAATTTTTGTTGTCTTGTCTTATTCCTTACAACATTAACAGAGTGGGATATGGAGGGTCAGTGAAAAGGATTGCAGTGAGACACGTGTGTAGAACAGAAAAAGCTGATGTCCATCATTTAAGATTGTAGTGACTGTAGTCCCCACAAAGTGGAACTGAGAGTGACTAGTATTTGCAAACACCATGTTGATGATAAAGTGCTTTTTTCTTAATTTCACAGAGTTAGGTAGGTTTAATCTTTGCCAGCTATGATTGCTTTGAGAAGGATTCCAATATTCACACTCCACAGGACTAGACTACTATTGATTAATAATGTCTGCCATGGGAATAGGAGTGGGGAGATTGGTGATTAGGTTGCTTATTTGATCCTGTCTTAATCATAATTCCCCTTGACACACTTCTACTGGAATCTTTGCATAGACGGATTTTCATCTAGAATGTTTTGAATTTAAGGAAGTCATGAAGCCAAATGACCAGTTTATTTAAAGGGAGCCTTTAGAGTTATGGATTTTTGCTGTTTTATTTTTTCTGAGCTGTTTGGGCACGTTGGGCTCCAGTACTTGACTAGTATCTACTGACGGTCATTATTAATGTTTTATTAGATAGCTTCTGTTTCCTCTTAAATATGTTTTTAAATTTTGCATTCTGAAGCATAGTTTCATTATATTTGTGACCATTATCAGTTTAATAAAATTTGATTGCAAAAACAGCTTTTTAAAAAGAAATTTGAATAAATCGGTATCTGTCTGGTATGTTTAGGAAAGAATACTCCTGAGTACTTTTGTTGGTAGAGATGGAGCAGAAAAGAGAGCAGTGGAGATTTAGCATTAAAGAGCAAACAACTTCTTTCTTTTTTTTTTTTTTGAAGATATATTATTTTTATCTAAAGATTGTTTATATCTTGTTTGTCAATTTGAGAAAGTTTGCTCTTTACAACTTCTCTGTACTTAGATGATTGATAGGAATATCACTTTCATAATTTAATCCAAATGGATTAGTGTTGGATTTAAAAAATAATAGGGATGACTTAACTTCATGAATGGTTAACCACCATGTGCCAGGCAGGCAGCTTTGATCTTTTACATATATTGTTTCATTTAATCCTTGCAGTAATCTGTAAAGAGTTAGAAAGAGCATTATCGTCCCCATTTGAAGTTGAAGCTGACAGAGGTTAAAAAAATTGCCCAAGACCATACACCCAGTAAAGGTTGGACTTGGTGTTTCAAACTCAGATCTGTCTGACTGAAAATACCCATCTCGTTTTCCACGTACAGCAGTGGCCTTCTTGGATTGAGTTTTATTATTGTTTTTTTTTTTTGATAGGATTGGCTATATAGTATTATTAATAAAATTGATATTATACAGTTTTAAAAGGAAACTGTTATAAGCTCTATGTGAAATACAACTTTGCTTTGTTGTCACTTTTCTTGGCCCATGGTGTGAACTAAGGTTTTAGTTATACTATCATTAAATTATGCTACTGAGTTCTCAATTTAAAAATAATTCAATTTACTTGCAATATCAAATATACTGTGAATAACAGAAGAAAAAGTTTACCATGAAAACATTTTCTGCCACTTATCTTTTTGGTCATTTAACATGAAACTAAAGTTGCAAGAGATTTTAATTTTTTAGTTAAATATTAAAATACTTTAGGTTGCTACTGTGTTCCTTGAGTTAGGTACAAAGGGAAGATAATACTGATTTTAAAGTGGTAACCAGGTCTTTGAAATAATAATAAAACCTGCATTTTTCTAAGATGACTAGTAGACTTTATTTGTACAAAGAGATTTAAAACAGTATATATAAAATAATGTAACAGTTATCTGGTGGAGTCTCAAGCTGTTGCTTTCCAGAATGGTTGTACGAGGTTGTAAACTTACCGTTTAACTTCGTTCTTACCAGCATTGACTATTTTATGTATTATTAATCTGTATATATATAAAAATATTTTTTCCCTTACAATTTTGCTAGTTGGTTGGTGGAAAGTGATTACAAACTTATAACATGAGGGAACCACCAGAGGAAAAAATGTTCAAGTCCTATAATTTAAAAAAAAATCTATAAAATTAAATTTTTCTTATTTCTTCTGAAGCAGTTTTTACCTTAATAATGTTCAAATTCTTTTGAGTTGAAGCATAGGAAGCTTGATACTATATTATTCTTTTTTGGGGAGGTGGAGTAGGCCAAGATCAGTCTTTGTACTTTCTATATATATTTACCGTATCTATTTAATAGTTTTTAAAAATGTATTGCCATGAAGCATGGTGGTAATAGCAGTTGGATGTAACTTCTTATGTGAAATGAATAATTAAATCCTTCGTCTGTAATGTCAAAATTTTCTACAGAGTCCTTCAGTATCTCCTAATGCGAGTTTCACTTCTGATGGCTCCCCGTCTCCAATAGGAGGAATTAAGCGAAAAGCAGAAGACAGTGACAGTGAACCTGAGCCAGAGGATAACGTCAGGTGAAGCCATTTTTTGGTAGCACTTTGTTAGCAAATTGCTGAAATAGATGAGGTCTAATTAATGCTATTTAGCTTAGAGCAGCAGTGCCTTCACATGCTTGCCTGTGATCTTTTTATCCACAAGTAATTAATGTGGAGGGTTAGAATAGTCAGTAAATTCCAGTGAGATGTGTAAGCTATAGCTGTTAAATCTAAGTATCTAGATTAGTATGCGTGCAGGTTTTCGTCCGCCAAGCCACTTTTCCCTCTGAGACCAGGCACTAGATTGGCTAGACATGAGGTGTTTAGCCCTGACTATGTGATCTGAATGTTACTGTTATGAGATTAAATTTTCAAGCTGCTTAACCCAGAAAGTTCAGTTACATTTGGATACTTAATATAGTTTGTTTTAATCATCTCAATTGAAAAAGTTCTTCCTTAAAATGAAATATGCAAAAGTCATTCACTTAAGAGGTAAATATATTTTTAAAAACCGCGAGTTTGCATATGCACACTTATATTTCATGACATAAGTTTCCTGTTAGCTGTATACTTAAAATTTATAATAGGAAACTTGGATTCTTTAATTTATCCAGAGGTTTAGGATCATTATATAATAAGATTAACAGCCTCTTGTATAATTAAATCCAGATTTGAACCCTGGGCTCCAAGTGCAAATGGCCAACAATCTCAATAATTGTAACTCATTAAGAATTTTGCAAAATGATATATTTCAAAGTTAAACAATAGTGGTTCACAGCTCATGCTTCTTTTATAGGACATGGATGATGCATTTGTATTTATGATTAGAAACTTCTCAAGTGTCATGTCTGATTCTGTTTTTTTCCCAATGTCCTTTGATGTCAGATTCTGAGATCTGTGGTGACTTGTGATTGAACATTTACCTAATCTGAGTTTTTATCCTCTGCTTCTACAACTCTGGATTTTTCTCTTAGAGTATATTTTTTCTTTTATTATGTAGCCATCATACTCAAGACCAGCTTAATAGTTAACTTGATTTTTTTAGTACTTTATTGTTTGATCTTGGTGCTGAGGGTAATAACGTAGAATTGCTTCTATCAGGAAATACTTGGAGTTGTTAGCATTTATTTCAGTAATAGTTTCTGTAAAATAGTGATAATCAACATTATGAGTAGAAGATATTTCTCCTGATTGATGTTCTGTAAATCTTTTGTGTGGGGGGAAAATTAAAATTGGTATGGTGTGTTCTAAAACATGACTGCGGTTACTTTGTAAGATTTGGCACATGGTGGAAAATAGCCTTTAATGGAGAGTCATCCTGATGTTCTTGATCTGTCTTGTTTTGTTTCTTTTTAGTATACTTTGGTATCTTTGTTTTCCTTCAATAAAATGTTTAAATCTTTCAGCGAATGAGAAATGAGTACTTAAAAAAACATATACTTTGAGTGAAAATATGGTTTTTCACGTTGTATTTTCAATGATTAATGAAAATTTAGTGAATTGATTGACCTCCTTCTAAGTTTTACCAGAACAAACGTGTGTGTGTGTGTGTGTGTGTGTCCTTCGCTCGAGCCAGCAATAACTCTCTGCTGAATGAGGGAAAAGGCCTGAGGATAGGGAGAGTAGGTATATACGTAATTTCTGCCTGGCTTCTAGGTTATTCTTTTATAAACCTTTTTTTGCCTTTTAAAAATTTACCTGTACAAGTCTTTTCTTAAAAAGTAATTTAATTGACTTTCTTTGTGTAGTTTACATATATTTTAACAAACGGAGGAACTTGAAACTATATAAAATATCTTCAGTATTTGAATCTTAAAATATAGTTTTAGAATTGTTCCAAAATCAAAAAACCTGTAAAACACTATGAAAATCTGAGCACACAAGTGTTCTGTATCTACTTTAATAAATTATTATTTTTTCTAAATTTAGTTTTATAATGATCTTACTAGAATCAGTGTTTGTGTTTTTGATGTTTAACTATCTTTAAGTTGATAATAAATCCTGTGAAAGTGGGCTTTTTAGAAATAATTAAATGAAGCTGTGTTAGTATTACTGTTTAACTCATTTACATTTCACGTGGCTGTTAAGTGTAAGTCCATTTGGCTGATAAATTGGTAGACATTTACTGAAAGTGTATTAATTCAACATGACCTGGCTTTGCCTGATTTTCAGGCTCTGGGAAGCTGGTTGGAAGCAGCGGTACTACAAGAACAAATTTGACGTTGATGCAGCTGATGAGAAATTCCGTCGTAAAGTTGTACAGTCTTACGTTGAAGGGCTCTGCTGGGTTCTTCGGTATTATTACCAGGTACGAAAAGAGTATTTTCCTCTAAATCTCCAGTTAATCATTTTAAGAAGATAGTTATTTCTATAATAATGTAATAATGTGTATTATTGAGTTATATTCTGAAATTAAACCCAGACTCGTATTTTTAAGCTTCCTATAAAGAAATTCATCACCTTAAATAATATTTGTTTGTAAAGCCTTTGAAGCTCCTTAGGTCTTAATATATAAACAAAGCTAATTTTTCTTGTGCTAAAGAATTTCAGCGTTAAATAGTGTGGTTGAGAGTACTTTGTCTTTAAAATGATTCAAGTTTAGTGTTTTCTTTAATTGGAATAAAAAATAACAGAGTAACTAATAGGCAGTTGTTAAATGACTGAACAAAGGACAAAGCCTGGAAAAGAACTAGTAAGAATTTGAAAGGAATTTGAATAATACTATTTCCTCCATATAATGTAGTGATGTTACATGAAGTGCATGCATTCTAATTGGAGTAATCTGTATCTGACTTAAAGCTTTTGATAATTGAGATGTCAGATTGGTGAGAGATTAGGTGGACATATAGGGGATTGTTGCACTGATAGTTAATATCTGGTTTCGTGCTTGGAGAGCGAAGCAAGTTAAGTTTGATGTGACCTGGGAATAGGTGAAGTTTGTCAGAAAGTAGAAAGTGATTTAATACACTAAGTACCAACTGTAAAATATTCTCATTTCACGTTTTACTCCTACTGTCAAGATTTTAATTCGCTAGGCACGGAGTCAAAACTCATAGCAGGAAGACTTCTCTTTTCTATGAGTATAACTTGCTATTTTCTTTTTGATGAGTTTACTTAAATATTTTTACAGCAAAGAGAAAGTTGTCGTATGAAAATATAATAGGGAATTATGAAAGGGAAGTTTTGGCTGTTTTGCTCTCAGTCACTGTTCAGGGATGTCCCTTACCACTGTGCGTTCAGTGAGTGTCTGCTGCGGTAGCTCTTCATTGTATTTGATGGTAGCAGCTCTAGAGTTGGAAAGAAATGTCACCAAACACATTCTAAGGATAACAGTCTTCACCAACTTGTGTTTGTGAATGTAAAGTTTGGTATTAACTGTTGATTATTAAAGATGCTTTGCAGTATTTTTAAGTCAAAGAGCCACTGATGTGAAGTAGCAGTTTGGATTTAATCAAAACAGCTTTTAGGACTCATGGAAAATAATGTGTGGACTGTATAGCAGAAGTCTCATGTTTGATCAATAAAATATTATAGGTTAATAGTTTAATTTTTTTTCTTTACTGTGTCCATCATTGACATGGATTTGTTTGTTTTTAATGATTCTAGGGCTGTGCTTCCTGGAAGTGGTACTATCCCTTTCATTATGCACCATTTGCTTCAGACTTTGAAGGTATTGCAGACATGCCTTCTGATTTTGAGAAGGGTACTAAACCGGTAAGCTTGATTATTTACAGCCGTAAAATTCATGGAATTTTGGCTTAGATAAAAATTGTGCGTCTTAAACTTTTTTTCTTTCTTGCAGTTTAAACCACTGGAACAGCTTATGGGAGTTTTTCCAGCTGCAAGTGGTAACTTTCTACCTCCATCATGGCGGAAGCTCATGAGTGATCCTGTGAGTGTCTTCGTGTTTTGAGTGTGTTGATAACTGGATTTTTGTCATACGTTTTACTAACACTAGTCACAGTTGCTTTTGCATTTTATAGTTAAAACAGGGAAATCCAGAAACAAAAGTATTTGGATTCTTCTGTATATTTTTCACTACTTTTCTTTTCCTGCTTTTCTTGGACATCAGTACCCTTCACAGTAAATACAATTGATTTGTGTTTGGGAGAAATTCTTATAACGGGTATTTTGTTCTCAGCGTACCTGTAAGTCGTTAGTTTTATTTGTTCCGGCCACGTGTGGTGGCTACCAGAGCTCAAAGACTGGATTACCTGAAATCACTGCTGCATGTGTTTTGTGTGCTAGCTAGAAAGAGTGAGACCCAGCTGTGAAGTAGGAGTTACTAGAGTCAATAAACTCTTCACTGTCTTGGGCCCACAGTTGTCAGTTATAAAATTCTTTTATAATAATGCCTTTTTCATTGTTTAAAATAAAATTGTTAATTTTGTTTTACTAGACCCAGGATCAGTGCCCTGATATCTTAATAACATTTTTTAAAAGGAATGAAACCTCATTTTCTCCTCAGACCTGATAAGTTGAATGAAAGTTCTATCAAATTCTTTATAACAGATATATGTGACTTTTGTCTTGAATCTTTACTTTTCTCCCTGATACAGGATTCTAGTATAATTGACTTCTACCCTGAAGATTTTGCCATTGATTTAAATGGGAAGAAATATGCCTGGCAAGGTAAAATTTAGGCATTATTCCTTTTTGTTAAAAAAGTGTTCTCCTTTTGGTAAACTGTAAGCAGACATGATTTATTGAATGAAAGAATTTCTGTAGAAGATAAAATTTTGAAGAGTGTAGGTGAAAATTTGATATTTTTTCATCCAACCTGGTATTAGCAATGATTAGGGTAATTTTAATAGTAGCATTCTGATAAACAGTAAATTGGGTTGAAATAGATTAATGATTATGTCTTTATCTCCTTCGTGATTAATTACTGGGACTTGGGGCTTGCTCCTTCCATCAGTAGCTCATTGATGTCTGGTGAGGTTGCTGAGAGATGTAGAAACATGATAGTGTCCGTGTGGAGATTCACTTATACTCCATGGAAACTTGAAAAGTATTAGAAATGTAATTTAAATACTTGGCGTTAATTATTACTTAAAGTTTATTTCTTATTTATTTATGTATTTCCTTATTCCTTCTGTTCACGGATTTTCTAAGAATGGCAATATAAAATTAGTACTAAATTTAAGGAACTGTTTGCCACTCAACAGATGTGTGATGATGACTGAATGTAAAACATAGAGAAGAGGTCTCTTGCACAGTGAACCAACAGTTACTTCACACCAGAGCCCATTTTAGCAAATCATTTTAACCTTTTCTTCCACCATATATTTTTCTAGGATAAAAGCACATTTGGTAAAATCATGTTTTCACTCTTTTCTCTTTATTCCCTCTGGTGCAGATGACCAGTAAAGTGACTCAGAATTTTGGAGCGAAGGGGGATAAATAATAATTTATAAATTGAAAATCATTTTATGAGATTTTAGGGTTTACTTTTGGTTTATGTAGTAACAGAAGTTTCATAGTACTTTAATGGAATGATAATAAGAATTGCAACCCATTGATTGGGGTTGTGTAAGTGTTGTGATCTGTAGTCTATTTTGTTATATGTGAATGGATTGGGGCCTTAGGTTGTTTTTGAATGTGTTTTGTGGAGGATGTTTTGATTAAAGTAGAAGGAGAAGAGGCATAGGAGAATGGGAGACAGTAAAGTAAAAATATAAATATATAAATAAATATATTTATGTAAGTGTTTGTTAAATAAATAAGTAAATATATAAGCACGCAGATGACTTGCTGACTATATCATTGTAGTATAAATCATCCAGAGGAAAAGTAAGTGCACAACAGTTAGAATTTCTCCACATCCTTGCCAAGGTTTATTATTTTCTGTTTTTTTGATGATAGCCTTCCTGATGGGTATGCAGTGGTGTCTCACTGTGTTTTTGCTTTCCGTTTCCCTAGTGATGTGATGTTGAGCATTTTTTCGTGTGCTTATTGGCTTTTTCTAGATCTTCTTTGGAGAAATATCCAAGTCCCTTGTCCATTTTTGAATTGGGTTTTTGTTGTATTGTAAGAATACTTTATATATTCTGGACACTATTCTCGTATCAGATATATGATTTGCATATATTTTCTCCCATTCTGTGGGTTGTCTTTTCACTTTGTTGATATTGTCCTTTGATGCACACAAGTTTTAAGTTTTGATGAAGTCCAGTTTTTGTTGGGCTGTTTTGTCGTTGTTGCCTGTGCTTTTGGTGTCATATCCAGGAAATAGTTGCCAAATCCAATGTTGTGAAGCTTTCTCCTTGTTTTCTTCTAAGAGTTTTATAGTTTTAGCTACGTTTAGGTCTTTGGTCCATTTTGAGTTCATTTTTGTTTATGGTGTAAAATAAGGGTCTAATTTCATTCTTTTTTATGTGGATGTCCCTTTTCTGAGCATCGTTTATTGAAAAGACTGCCCATTGAGTGGTCTTGGCACCCTTGTTGAAAATCGTTTGCCCATGTATGTGAGGGTTCGTTTCTGGACTCTGTTCCTTTGGTTGCTATATCTGTTTTTGTGCCAGTCAGTACCAGACTGTTTTAATTACTGTAGCTTTGTAGTAAGTTTTGAGATCAGGAGGTGGGAATCCTCCAACTTTATTTTTCTAAGATTGTTTTGGCTATTTGAGGCCTCTTGAGATTCCAAATTAATTTTGGGATGGGTTTAAACTCAGACCTTTCTTTTAATATTTTTGTATGTTATATAAATGTTTTTATTTATTAGACTCTGTAGCAAGACACCTTTCTTGAGGTAAAGTTTAGTACTATTAGGAGATATAGTTATTTCTCCATATGTCTTTAAAACTTATCAGAAGTAATAATAATACTTAAGTTCTTGCCTAAGTTAAGTACATCTTAAAATGATAGAGGATAAAATATATCTGGGTACTTTTTCAACATTTATTGAACACATGTTCTTGCAATGTTGTGTTTTCATAATGTTTGCTTAGTATATATAAAAGGAATATAGCATAGTCATTTCAAATACTATGTATTTTCTACATGAACAGAGAATTTAAGTAATTTGATCAAAGTCCACACAGTGGCAGAACTAAGATCTGAACCCAGAGAGTATGACTACTGTGTTTCCCTAAGTATTACCACTACTTGGGCTGCCTGTGTGTTGTTGAGAGGATTAAATGAGTTAATGCATGTAATGTAGTAAATCAGTGCTCAGAAGAAAACAGCTGTTATTGTCAGTTTTACTATCAAGCTCATGCTCAGGTCCAACCATTGTCACATCTGGGTGTAAGGCATTCCTTCCTACCCTGCCAATAAGGCTGACTTGTTGCTTAATAACCTTATTGCTGTCATTAGCACTGCAAGATGCTTACTGGTTGTAGTTAGCTTCTGGAGTTGATATTGAAGGAAAGTCTTTCTGATAATTTGTTTAGATTCTAAATCTAGAAGGTAGAAAACAAAAGCTAGATAATGTAGTTTTGCATGATATAGGTTTTGTTAAGTGTTTGACTAAATAAAACTTGAACAGCTCCGTAGGTTTTTTTCCATGTTTGGTGTTTACCGGTAATTGAAATAGCCTTATTCAGATGATGGATGTTAATATCTTTGAAATCACTGTTTGGCCTTTCAAAATTCACACTAGAAGCTAGTTTCTTTTTAACTTTGAAAAGTATATTTTCCCCTACTAGGTAATAAAATTGAACATGTTTCCTAACTTTTGAAAATATGGTAGCTAAATAATTTAATGACAACTTTGGAAACCTTTCATTTCTCATCGTTTTAAAGGGATCAATCACAAGTACAGCAGTTTTTGAGTGGCAATAGTTTCAAAAATTGTTTAGCTGCATTCAGCTTTCTCATTGGTATTTATCTTTAAATTTTTATTTAGCCAAAATGCTATTTATACTGTATACAGCAGAACATATATATGCTTCAATAACTTTGCATATTTTTGTAGTAATAGATAATTGTATTACTATTACCACTGTGCATCTTTGAAAATTATGCGTGTAGGTCCAAATTATGACCTTAATTCCATCACGCTCCAGAGGACAGTTTTCAGCCTAAAAATGAACAGCTGCTATTCTCCACGCCCTCCCCAAAGTTATTTAAACGAGTTTAAAATTTTTTTGTATGTAATTATTAGGTTTTAAAATGTAAACAGAATACTGTGCAATTTTAGAACTAGAAGAGACATTTCACATATTCTAGTTGAACAGACCTTCTGAGTATTTTGGTTGAATGGTCTCTTTTTACAAGAAAAGAAACCAAGTCTTAGAAAGATGAAAGGATGGGCTCAAGCCCTTGGGAGATTAACTGACTTGCCCGAAGGCATCCTACTATAAGGTGAGAACACAGACTAGTGTCCAGGTGGCCACTTGTTCATTTAATGTAAATATTTTATCATCACAGTGTTAAGATTCAGCAAACATGGTTTTCTATATGGATGGAAAATATATAGAATTTTTTCTTCTACCACCACGTGGAAAGTATTTATGTGTGATATTTGGCTAAATAGACTTCAGTTCCAAAATGTTTTCATATCAGCAGGGATATTCTACTAGAAATGTTTATTTGGATCAGTGATAGTTGGCATTTAGGTGATCCTAATAGCTGGACCACTTGTCATGCCTTTGTTTCCCCAGGTGTTGCTCTCCTGCCGTTCGTGGATGAGCGGAGGCTGCGAGCTGCCCTAGAAGAGGTGTACCCAGACCTCACTCCAGAAGAGAGTAAGAATCCTACTTCCACTTGGTCAACGTTGAGTCTGTGTAATAGAGACTTTACATTTCCTTATACAATTAGACCTTTTTTTTCATTTGTCAAATTTCCCATAAAGGGAGGCATAAATCATTGATTTTATTTCTTTATGACAAAAGTTAACTTTGCTTCTTAAAGTTTATTATGCATAAATTGAATAGTACTTAATTAAAATTTTTTAACTTACAAGTGTTTGTTAAATTTATTAAAAAGCAATACTTCAAGAATATCTTCTGACTTTGATTCTTATATAACATGCATACACAAAAGTGTTTTTGCATGTTGGGAGGGTGTTATTAATTTCCCCCATCTCCCTTCTTCCCTTCATACCCCCAAATAACAATAACTTCACCTGAAAGGTTAGGTTGAAACAAAAGCATTTGCCCTCATATTGCTAACTTGAAATGTTATTTTGCACAAAATGTGACATTTTGCCATTAATATTGACAGTTAAAAGTATCAGGAAATTGCAAAGCTGGTCTCTATTGGAAAATTTATTTAATGCCGGTATAATAAACCTATTGAAATAATTTCTCTGTCAGCCACCCATAGAATAATCTTTGTTACCAGATGATACGATTTATTTGTGTTTCCTTGGGGAATGTTTGTATGTTTCTTATAGTAAGAAATTAAGTTCTTTGTAAATAAGAAAACTTTGTCCCTTATCTTGCATTACTATATTCAGATATCTTTTAGTGATAATTTTTTCTGATAGTCATTGATCTTTGAAACTTTATTGTCAAAGCTTCCTTTCTTCCACGGAAACACATCATATATTTAGATCTATCACTTTGAAATTACTTTTTGTAAACTTTATAATGAAATTTTTAAAATTTAGATGCTGCATATTTTACTCTCATAAAAGTTGCTTTTATAGGTATAATTGTTAGATCTTTGTTCTTTTCTTACTTTCCCCCAGCCAGAAGAAACAGTCTTGGAGGTGACGTCTTATTTGTGGGGAAACATCACCCACTCCACGACTTCATTGTAGAGCTGTACCAGACAGGTTCCACAGAGGTATGGTCTCTTTTGCCATCATCAGGTGTTTTCAGATACTATAATTATTTGATTAGTTAATCAGGAGTGCATTTAAAATTTTTGGTAAAGTAGAAAAAAATTTTACCATATTCATCATTTTTAAGTGTATAAAATTCTATGGCATTAAGTCCATTCACAGTGTTATACAACCATCACCACTATCCATTTCCAGAACTTTTTCATCCTCCCAGACAGAAACTGTAGACCCATTAAACAGTATTAAACAATACTTCTCCATTCTTCCCTCCTCCTAGCCTCTAGTAATCTCTCTTCTACTTGGGGTCTCTGTGAATTTGCGTCTTCTTGGTACCTCATATAAGTGGAATGATGCAGTATTCGTCCTCTTGTGTCTGGGTTATTTCACTTAGCACAATGTTTTCAAGGTTCATCCATGTTGTAGCATGTGTCAGAATTTTGTTCCTTTTATGGCTGAATAATACTCCATTTTGTGTGCATACCACATTTTGTTTATCCATTCGTCTGTTGATGAGAACTTGGGTTGTTTCCACTTTCTGGCTATTAAGAATTATGTTACTATGAACATCAGTGTACAAGTGTATGTTTGAGTCCCTGCTTTCAATTCTTTTGGGTATAAAATCAGAAATGTGTTTTTCCACAGCCAGTGGGTGTACCCCCTGAACTATGTCATGGGATTCAAGGAAAGTTTTCTTTGGATGAAGAAGCCATTCTTCCAGATCAGTAAGCATTCATTTGTGTATAATTGGGTCGACTGGGAGGAAGTTTGGTTAGCATTTTTTTCCTTGTTGCCTGAATGTTTTATTTTCTAGTAATAGTGAGAAAACAAAATAACAACAACAGAAAACCTGATGGACTGAAAAAGACTTGGTGTCAAAGCCCACCACTTTAATATAGTAGCTCTGTCAGAGCTGTGACATATCTGACAGAGCCCTAGGGAGATCCACAAGGTCAAAACTACTTTCATAATAATACCAAGATGTTAACGATGTTATTTACTTTTGTTGCTCTCTCTATTTCTCGAGTGTACAGTGGAGTTTTCCAGAGGCTAAATGTAAGGTGGTATCTCAAGAGACTGAATCAGAAACAGATAAGAGAATCCATCTGTTAAGATAGACATTAAGCCAGATATTAAAGAAATTTTCTAAAATTGAAACAATAGCACTTCTCATTTATTTCTTTTGCTTTGTAAAATAGTTTTTCATAAAAAATGTTATGTTGACATGTAATCTATTAAGTTATTTTTAAATTAGTATTTTTTTAAAAGTATTTTTAAAATTTCTTGTTTTTTTGTTTTTTTTTTTAAGTTTTTATTTTTTTTTCTTCCTTTTTCTCCCCAAAGCCCCCCGGTACATAGTTGTATATTCTTCGTTGTGGGTCCTTCTAGTTGTGGCATGTGGGACGCTGCCTCAGCGTGGTTTGATGAGCAGTGCCATGTCCGCGCCCAGGATTCGAACCAATGAACCACTGGGCCGCCTGCAGCGGAGCGCGTGAACTTAACCACTCGGCCACGGGGCCAGCCCCTAAAATTTCTTAATTTTTAATTAAAATTAACCTTAATTTTTAACAGGTAAATATTGATTGACCTAACCAATGTAAACAAAAGCTCTTTGAGGTCCTCAATTTTTAAGAGTGTTAAGGGCGTCTGAGATCAGTTTGAGAACTGCTGCTCAAGGGTATATATCAAGGAATAGAATTGCTAATCAAAGAGTACATGTATCTTCATCTTTTCTGGATAATATCGGGTGGTTTTCCAAAGTGATTACACTATTTTATAATTTCATTGGCAGTTTGTGAGAGATCTTGTTGCTCTATGTTCTTGCAAACCCTTGAAATTGTCATGACCTTAATTTTTCTCAGTCTAGTGGATACTTATTGGCACCTTGTGGTTTACAGTTGCATTTCTCTGATTCCTAATGAAATTGAATGCTATATGCTATATTTATTAACCATTTTGTTTTCTTCATTTACAAAGTGCCTGTTCTATTTTCGCATTTGGTGATCTGTTCACTCAACCCCCCGTTTTGGTTTGTTGGTATTCTTTACAAATTCTGATAGAAGCCTTTGCCTGTAATAGTTTTCTGTTGATGAGCTTACAAACCAGGAAGACAGGGTCCTTTTTTAAAGATATAAATGGTTGTATTTTGTTGGTGCATTTTAATGATTTCTCTTTCTTAAAGCAACATCTTACTTCCACTTACCAAAAAGGTTGCAATTTACAAATAGATAATTCTTCTTTTCTTTCTCTTTAGAATAGTGTGTTCTCCTGTTCCCATGTTACGGGATCTGGCACAGAACACTGCAATCAGGTAAGTTTTCCAAAATTCATGGCATTTACCCAAAACACAGCTCTGAACTTGCAAATAAGTTTAAGAAGACTTCTGATTCTCAAGGAAATGGCAGCTACTGTTCCACCAGTGCTTTGAGATTGGAGAGTCCCTGTATTGCAGACCTCAGAGCAGAGCCTCTTGACTTTAAATTATGTATATTGTTAAGGTTACGGATTTAACAAGCTTGCTTCTCAGCTTTCTGGTTTCCCCTGACAACCTCTAATTCTTCCCGGATTAGGAAAGTGGGAGGTAAAAAGTAGGCGTTTCTAGGGGTAGTTTGCTATATGGGAGCAAACAGACCTCTATACCTCAGAGGCCCACACAGCTTTTCTGTATTTGTAACAGATTGTTTTAATTATATTTACAGTTGTGGTGCTGCAGAGTTTGAAAAGAAAACTATTATATACTTTATTTTGGTTGAGATAGAATAAATTTGTGGAAATTTTTATGAACAATTATTATAAACTTAAAGGGCTAATTTCTGCTGTCTGGATAACTTAAGAGTTCATTTCTTCAATGTTAACAGCATTTTCTAGTGAGCAAAAATGCAAAATATAATATGACTTTAGAATAAAAATCAACAGACTTACCTACTCATTTGAGTAATTGTTGTATATGATTACTAATCTTGACGGCATTGTCATTTTCTTTAGTCTTTAGGCAAGACTAAGGCAAACACATGCTAGTAATTCAAGGATTCGTGACAGCCTGCTTGGGAAGCTATTCCTGAGCCCTCCTTTCCCACTCATCTCTTTCACTCTCAGGAAATAGTTTGGTTTTACTTAGGTTTCTCTTTGTGAAGTATAGGCATATTTATTTTCCTATCTTTAATGGATTTAGAGAGCAACTGCCATTCTAGAAAGGCTTTTATTTCAAGAAAAGTATCGTAAATTTGGAAAATCTTTCTAGATGAGTTGCTTTTGTTTACACACAATTTTTGTTTATTTTTAAGCATAATTTGTCCTGACTCCTTGTCTTTGGGCTCTTTTGTTAAGGGAGGAGTTCAGAAGTAATTGTAAGCTGCGCTCCTACACCCATCACAAACCGTCTGGCTCTCACAGGTCCAGTGTGGACACTGCGTATTAACCCTTGGGGTCTATGGCTTGCAGTGGTACTTTGGGCCACTTAATCCCGCTGATTCCCTCTTTGGATTATCACATGTTTGCTTGTGCCTCTCAATTTTTCTGCATGTTTTCAAGGGCCTTCCTGCCCAGCCCTCTGGAAATAGTTAGTTCTGCTTAACTTTCTAATTAGTGTAGAGAGACTTGCTCAAGGGAAAAGTTACAAAATTGACAAATCCTGGAGTTTTTGTTTGTATGATGTTGTTCTTGTTGGTTTTTTTCTGAGCCTTTAAGGGGCCTTTTGGTAGAATTTGACATCCACTGTGTTCACAAGATTATTAAATTTATAAAACAAGTCCCAGATGTAGGTACATATTTAGGTATATGTTGAAAATAATTTCATAATAAAATTACTATGAATTAATTTCCTAGAGATTTGTGAAAGACCACAGTTAACTTTTACTTTATGAGGTGTTTTCAGTGTTTTCTCTGAGGGGTAATGTTGAGGCCGAGATCCAGTCTACTGCAGGTTTTGTGTATTTATTTGTTTCAGGACTTGTACATTCCAGTGTTGTGTTTGCCTTATAAACGAAAATTTGAGAATGCAGCCTCCAGTGCCAATTGCCAGTTATTTCTCTCTATTTTGACTCCTGGCATTGTTTTCCCTCCTCTTTTTGCATCTAGTGTTCCGTTCCATATTTGAGAAGTTTCCTCAAGTTAAGTTTAGGTGGGTTCCTCTCATTACATTAGGTCTTATCTGTAGAGGTGAGAAAATATATTGTAGAGATTATTGAAGTGTCTTAAGTTCATAGAGGGACCCTTAGAGAATACTGTGACCTAGGAGATCTTTTTTTTTCTAGTTCTGGTTCCATAAATCATTCAACATATTAGTAGCTCAACTTTGAATTAGAACTGAGCTGTCTCCCTTAATTTTCCTCATCCTGCGCTTCACCATTGTGATTTGCTTAGACACAATATTTTTAGAATAATTTTTTGTTAACTTTAAATATATAAAACCTGCATATGATTTTAATATTACAGAAAAGTTATCTTCCTAGTGCAGGAAGCACAATTTTCTGTTCATCTGGAGTAGAACACACACACGCGCGCACACACGCACACACCCCTTTGTTCTACCTCAGACTCAGTATTCCAGACTGACTTCTTTGTCCTATGCCCTCACCAGTTCTCCTTGCCAACCTGTCCTTTCTGTCCCTGGGGCTCCGCTTTCCCCCATTGCCCAGACTTAGGAGTCCATTATATGCTTTGGCCTCTCACTCTACATTACTCCCTTTATCTACACCACTGTTGTGGAATGTTTTTTTCTTTCCAATTATTTTTCATATCTGGCTCTTCCCAGTGAGGCTGTTTTGTAGTTTCTTCTCCTGAATTACTATAGTGATCTCCCAGCTGATTTATTTGATTTCACCTTCCCACTGAATCTATTGGTTTATCTTTCTTAAACACTACCGCCCCTCACAAATCTTTGGATGCTTTGTAGTGCTGGTGGAATTACACTCCTTTGCTGTTTCAAGGAAGGTCTTTCATAATTTGGTAGAGCCATAGCTTTGAATGCCCACAGTTCCTCAAGCACACTTCCTCCTTGCTACCCAGGCTGGTCCCTTGAGTATCTCAGTGACCTCTGTGCCTTCCTCCCATTGTTTGGAATTTTCTTCCCTTTGTAGCCTGCCCTTCATTGCTTTTCTTTTCTTCTAAAAGGTAATCTATCATCTTTGTGTTTGTTATTTTCATCAATAGCATTGTTTTGTGTTTTTTTTTTTCTCATAGCACCTAGCATAGTTTTAAACCATGCAAAACCTCAGTTGTTCATAGTATTGGGATCAGGGTTTGCAAAAGTCTTCTAAGAGTCCAAATTTGTTTCTTCAGAGGAGTCTTTCTCAAACTTTCTGTATTCACCTTTGGATGAATCAGGCAAAGGATAGAATGTTTTATCTCTTCAAGGAGATTTTTTTGAAACGTGAATATGTATGAAGATAAACTTTTTAATGTAACCATTACTACAGTGTTTGTAAGGCTTATGGTTGGCAAGCAGATAACTCAGAATCAGAAGCGTGGAGGAAGTGGAGTACATGCAATCAGTAACAGACTTGCTGGTTGAAAACACTTGGGAGGGTTTAACTTTCACTGCCTGTAACACTTCACAGGATGCTGAACTGGCTAACCTCTTCTGATAGAATGTCAGAAAAGATATCTTAAGTCCTATAAACTCTTTAAGTGTTTTAAAATGTCAAGTATATGAATTGTGAAATTTTCCCTACAAGAACAGTTTGCATTGGTATGCTGATTGAGCATTAATTGTGGAATATATCTGGGAAAGGTAGAGTAAAAATGAAACTTGGTATTTGGAGTTTTCTTCTTTCTTTATGAAGTGTGCTAGCACTCTCAAACAATAATAGTACTTAAAATAGCATTTCTAAGGATTGTTCTTAAAGTGAATTGAATCAGAAAAAGGTGTCATACGTTTCTATTGAGACTTTGCTACAGTATTTTCTTACTAACAGTGTTTAAAGGGCTACTTGTGCTACAAATAAAAGCTCTGTTCAGTTTCTTTATTTTCAACCATGCTTAGGTTTTAAATTTTTATTTATTTTGTCCTTGGTGTGTTTATGAAGACAATTAGGTGATTAAAATAATAGAGAGGTCACCTACCAAGGAAGGGATCCATTCTGCTGCTCCTGGGTCAGAGCTGGTTTGCTGGGTAGAAGCCTATGCTGGGTGCGTCAGCGCTGTTCCACCTGGAAGAAGTAGTTCAAAATAATTCTCCTATTTGCAGAATTAGATAAAACTATAAGTCTAAACACAGTTCTCTTACCTCAGCTGGGCAGTCTGCTAAGTCCATAGGTGGTTCTAACTCATTTCCTCCCTGAAGGTGCTTCTGTCTTATCGCAGTGCTACTGCCTTTCCTCCCTGAAATACTCTCCACAATTAATCCCTTTTGTTTCTGGTGGTGGAAATTTGTCAGAGCAATCTGTATTTTTCCCCCTGTATTGTTTCCATTATATTTACTAATGTATTTTATTATAATAAAATTATTTCCATTATCTTTAATTCTCTACCTATAAGAATTTGAATTACATAAACCTGAAAGAACTTCCAAAGTTTGGATCCAAATAAAAAGTTACCCTTTGGGTCTTTGCCTAATGGGTTCCTGCCTGATGTGTTTCAGTTTTAGTGGGACTAAGTCGCAGCTGATGTTACCACACTGGAGAAGTACAGTTGAGTTGTGCATTAGCTTCTTTGTTCTTCAATTTCTAAAAACGTAATAGTTCTTAGTATATATTTTGGGAACAAATTAAAATATGAAAAGTCTCTCAACTGGTGAAAGGTTAACTCATTTTAGGAGAGGGTGAGTCTTCAAATTGTTCTCAAAAGATCCAAGGGACAACAATGCTTTAATCTTTGAGATCATCATGTCCCTTGTCCCTTCAACAGGGACTCCAGACTTGTTTTTAGAAACTCCTTTTCTGTCTCCTAATGGCTTGTACCGTGTTAAGTATATAGATAACTTTGTTGTCTGCGGTTCTGAAAGGAAGTAGGGGAGATCTTTGAGGTTGTCTTCCTGTTAGCTTGGAAATTTTTCCCTTTCAGAGCATGAGCATGAATAATGGAATTTTTAGGACACTTTTATTGAGAAATAATTGAATACAATAAACTTCACATATTTGATAAATAAATTGATTTGTTTTCCCAAACATTAGTTTCAGCTGTCTTGTTAAATCTCTTGTTGAAACCATTGTCCTTTAGGAGAGATTATCCCTGTGACCCTGGGATTCTCTCATCTCCCTGGAAGCTTGTTACCTTGGCTGTTCATTTTCTTCGTTTCAGCTCTTTCTGTGCATGACTTGCAGATCTTCATGTCAGAGCCCTTGCCTGAATATGATCTTCTTTCCATTTCTAGCCCTGCCATTACTTTTGCTTGCCCGACATGCCCACCTCAGGCACATGTTGAAGGCCCTTGCCTAGACCGTATTGGTGACCACCTTTTGGTTCTCTCTCCTTCTCTCTTACACACTGCTGCTGGGTGGTTCTTTTTGAATTGCGTCTTTGATTGCTTTTACTCCCTTACTCCCAACCCCCACCTTGAAGTGGCTTCACGTTGTGGTCAGAACAAACCATTGATGACAGTAACCCAGTTCTAGCAGCCTGTCTTACTACCCACTTCTGTTCACAAACTTTTTCACTCCAATCACCCCTTCTCAACTGGAGTCTCAGCTGAAAATTAAGCCTTGAGAACTTAAAGCATTTGTTGCAGCTAATGATCAGTTGTGTTCTGTGCCTTTAGAATGGTACTAGTTATGTATCTTCTTTGGGAGAATTGAGAATGCAGTCACTGAGGTCTATAGGGCTTGCTTCTCTCCACATTGAGAAGGCTGTTCCAGTTAAACTGAGCTACTGCTTGGTCCTGGGACCCTTTTCCATGTCTTTGTTCCATTTATTTTCTCTTCCATCCTGTAACCAGTCCTGTCCCATCTTAAACCAAAGCCTCTTAGATGATGTTTTCCTTGGTCCCAGGTGAAAGAACCCCACATGCACGTGCTTTTATCCCACCCTCTCAAAGACGTGTATGGAGGGCACGTGCTCACACCTGCTTTGACTTAACGTCTTTTCTGTTCCGCCTGTTGCTTTTTCCACTTTCTTCTTTATAAAACTGTTATTAAACATTTCCATTTTCCCTTATTAGACGGGGAGGCAGGCTTGATACCTGCTTGGTGTTTGTACCCCAACACCCACTGTGAGACCCTCTCTGCAGTTGGTACCCTAGGAATTTGGTAAACTGCTGCAGAGCCCTGCTGACGCGAAGATAACTGCTTTGAGACACTTTAGTTGCAAGTCTTACGTTATTAGCAATTTTCTCTCTTTCCTTTGTATTTACAAAGCCCTAATGAACCCAAATACTTAACTACCATTTTCTCTGTCACCCTCTTAAACCTTTATCACTGCCTGTCTGCCTTGCCCTGCCCTAAGCTACCTTGCCCAATACAGAAGATTTGAGATAAAGACAGTTGCCAATGATGAGTGAGTTGTAAGAGGAACAGATTGAGTAAATGAATGTTCAGCTATTCTTGAACTCATAGCATTTTTATTATAAACGAAGCTATTTTTTTGTAGTTAAAATATACTGTTAAATCCTACTACAACAAAAATTTCTCTATACCACATGGGCCCTAATCATTTAAAGTAGCAGTATTTGAAGAGAAAAAAGTCTAAAATGTCAACCAGTTTAATAAAACCTTTTTCAACTGATTGCAACTATAATCTGTAATTTTGGAAAATATAAAAAGCACAAAAAAGGAAAGGAGATGATTATACTGATAACCTTTTGATGAATATATGTCTAGTCTGTTGTATATGTATTTTTCCCATGTCATTAAGCATTCTATTACTAAATTTTTAAAAATATCAACTGAGGATTTCATTTTAGTAGTTTCTCTAACTAGTCCACTATTACTCATACACTTAGGTTTTACAGTTTTTCAGTGTTATGAATACTGATGTGAGCATCCTAAAGTATAAATCCGGTGCATATCCAGAGTACTGGAAGAGGCATTGCTGTGTCAGAAGGAAGACTTAGGTACTTACCAGCCTTTGGGACACAACCCCTTCCCCCCATCCCTCCACCAGAAAGGAAGTTTGATCCAACTTATATTCAAAGTCTGAGTGTCCAGCCTTTGTGTAGTTGTCAAACTGTGACTGTTTCATTACAAAAGAAAAACACATTAGTAGAGCAGGATACAGGGTTCCAACTGGAAAGTTTAGTGTTCTTGCCCCACAGATTATTTGTGTTCATTTTTGATTTTGCATATGTTTCTAATGGTGTTTGCTTCTTTTTTTTATTGCAACAAGAGCTAATCTTCCCTAAACTGCTAGAGGGAAAGTCTCTGCCACGGACTAAACAAAATGAAGGGTGTTTTAAAATTTTTTGTTGTTGTAAACCTCTGACCTGTCTCCAATATCATATTCGGATTTCTTGAGAGTTAGGGCAATGTCTCTTATTTTTCTGTGATCAACCACAGTTAGCTAGAACATGGCTTTCCCCAGAGAGAAATTACACGAGGGCTAAGTACTAGCAATTCATGGCAGTTTGATAAAGAAGATATTTAGCCATTTAGCAAAACTCATTGACTAAAATAATTTTTGGAGAAGACTTGAATTTTATTTATTCTGTTTAAACATGAAAAATACCTCAGTTTACATGATAGTTAATCTAAGGTAATATAATAAAATCATTGAATTGTGTACTTTTCTCTTCTAGTGTTAATTTTAAAGACCCACAGTTTGCGGAAGATTACATTTTTAAAGCTGTAATGCTTCCAGGAGCAAGGTAACAACAGTGCAATTATAAAATATAAACTATCTAGGTTGGTTTTGTATGCATGATGTTTATCTCTATAACTAAGTATTGTATTTTCGAATCAGAAAACCAGCACCAGTGTTGAAACCTAGTGACTGGGAAAAATCCAGCAACGGACGGCAGTGGAAGCCCCAGCTTGGCTTTAATCGGGACAGGCGGCCTGTCCACCTGGATCAGGCGGCGTTCAGGACTTTGGGGTGAGTGGTAGGTTTCTATTCTTTGTCTATTTTGCTTTTGCCAAATCATCCACAAAGCATTAAGTCAGTATTTATGCCACAAATATTTGAGACCATTAAATACAACCATTTTGCAGATATTTTAATGACTTTGATACTTTTCTGCTTTTATTTTTTTAAATTCACTTCTATTTCTTTGATTTATGTATTGCTTTATGTGTTGCTTGACAATTCCGTTGTGTTCTCTTAAAAGGTTTTATTATCTTTCTGACAGTTATTTCAAAAGAATGAAACATTCTCTTTACCCTGCAGAAAGTTTTCCCCAAATTAATGTATGACAGAATGTGTTTAAATTGTTAACCAATACATTGGTACACAAAGCCACCAGTCTTGTAGGTTTTTGCTTAACTAGTACTCAGTGATGTCTCATTGTTGCTTGAATTTGCATTTCTTTGCCTTATTAGTGAGATTGAGTCTCTCTTTATTTTCATTGAGGTCACATTGTTTTATAACATTGTGTAAATTTCAGATGTACATCATTATATTTCAGCTTCCATGTAGACTGCATTGTGTTCACCACCACAAGTCTAGTTTCTCTCCATCACCATACGTGTGTGCTCCTTTACCTCTTCCACCCCCCCACTGCCTTCCCCTCTGGTAACTACCAGTCTGTTTGAGATTGAGTTTCTTTTAATGTATCTACTAGTTGTTTGTGTTTCCTCTTCCTTGAATTTCTGATTTTAATCCTTTGCGCTTATTAGCTATGAATTGTCTTTTTCCTAGCTATAGAGAGAACTATATATAGAGAAAGGGGACTTTGAAACCATAACAGGTAAAGCTGAAATAAAAAGAGCAACAGGTTGGGGGAAATACTAATGAGTTACTGTTTATGAATTACTAATGATAACTCATAAATAGATAATTCCAATTCATAGGAAAACCTTAAGATTCAAAATGGATTTAGCAGTAGGTCACCATCAGCATGTGTTTTGCATGGTGAATAGGAAGGGACAGTGTGGCACAGCGGTCAAGAGCATGGGCTTTGGATCCTAAAGATCTAGATTTAAAATACCTTTTCTGCCACTTGACATTTTTGTGCAAGTTACTGAACCGCTCTATGCCTCCATTTCCTCCGTGTAAAATGGGAATGATGGTTACGTCTGCCTCCTGAAGTTGTGCGGATTAAGTGAGCTAATGTCTACCAAGTGCTGGTATAGTTCCTAAACACTGTGTAAATGTTAGCTGTTACTGTGGTGGTTTGTTTGGGAAGTCTTCATTCTTAATAGTAAAATAAATGCAAATTTAAAACATTCTTAAGATATCTTTTTGCGTTATTTCTGCTATTTTAGAAAGCAACATAGAAGGTCCTCTAAACAGAGTTCTGAATTCTGAAGATACTCTTACCTTTGATGTAAATTTCTATTTCAAATTTATCCTGAGAAGATAGTTTTAGAGGAGCATAAAGTTATATGCCCAAATATCTCTTGTGCATTGTTGTCTATAACACTAGTACTAAATGAGAGGACTGGTTTAGTAAAATATATGAGACATTGTCATGGTAAAGTATTCTGTAGATATACATATTATAATTATGAAGACTATGAAAGATAAAGGGAAATGTTTGATAGAGTCAGTTGAAAGTACTAAGATACAGAGTTGCACTGTACACTGATAGCAACAGCATGAGTCATTGAGGATAAAACAAGTATAATACAAAGAAAGAAAAATAGACTCAAATTATTTTTTGCGTAAAATAATATTTAAATGATCGTCAAGTAAGAATCTTGGTTTGACAAATGAACATTTGCTGTCACTGTTACCATCAGGTATTGTTTTGAACTTTGTTAATTACAAATCTTTTAAATTTGCATTTTCTTGATAAGATCTAGTAGTGAGGAGATGACTACTAGTGTGTGTTTAACTTCTGTCAGCTGTGATATAATGGATATGTCTACATCTAATGTTTTTTTTGTTGGTGGGGGTCCTTTTACAGGCATGTTATGCCGAGAGGCTCAGGAACTGGGGTTTACAGCAGTGCCGCACCACCACCTGCGGCTTACCAGGGGAGCTTATACAGGCCGCTGCTGAGAGGCCACGCCCACATTCCAAAACTTATGTCAAGTAAGTTTTTACTAATTGATTATTTTACATGCTAAGTTAAATATTACAACAAAGGCTGGTTTCTAATTTTCATTGCTAAAAATTTATTGTATCAGTGCAGAGATCCTAGACTTAAAAGCATTTAATTTAGAAGAATTACAAGAGAATGCTTCATGCAAAGTCTTTGTTATTTTTATCTTGACTATATATAGCTAATTGAATAATGTGAATTGGATTTCTTATTTTCATTTATAAATTTGCTTCTGAGTGAACGTGGGCAGAAAGAGATATGTGGAATGAATTGCTCTTTATTCCATTAATACAAGTATTGGGACAATTAAGTCAGGTGCAATAGATATTGAATTGCATGACTTCATTATTTGATAAAGCCAGGCATTGCTTTAGGTAGGAATATGCCTTTACCCTTCTGCTTCTGTGAAAACCTTGGCCTTTACCTGACCCATTATACCTTTGTTATATGGACAGAAATGCTTCAGAAATGTCAACCATGAAATTAATCACATAGCATTGGGATTGCAGTGGAAAAGGGAGAAAATAGTTGAATGTTAGACTTCATACATTTTGCGTTAATTTTTTTCTTTTTTTTTTGAGGAAGATTAGCCCTGAGCTAACTACTGCCAGTCCTCCTCTTTTTTGCTGAGGAAGACTGGCCCTGAGCTAACATCCGTGCCCATCTTCCTCTACTTTATATGTGGGATGCCTGCCACAGCATGGCTTGCCAAGCTGTGCCATATCCGCACCCGGGATCCGAACCAGCGAACCCCGGGCCGCCGAGAAGTGGAACATGCGAACTTAACCGCTGCGCCACCGGGCCAGCCCCTTTGCATTAATTTTAAATGGTATCCCCATTTAATGTTATTTTTCAGTTCCATGGCTGTTCCTGTTTATCAAGAAAGTCTAAGGCACGTGCCAAGTTCTCAAAACCACTTTCTTCATGAAGCCTTTGCTTCTCCATTCCTGGTTGTCTGGTAGCTACCCAACCAAACAATGGCAGCCACCCAACCAAACAGTGGCAGCCTGGCAGGGTAGGGGGCAGTGTGGTAAGATGCTAACATTTGTTAATTCAAGTGCCATTCTGCTAGATGGGTAGTGGTATCTCACCAATGTTTTAAATGGCATCTTCTCGATGACTTAGTTGAGCATTTTTTCATGTTTATTGACCACTTGGATATCTTTTTTTTGTCATGTGCCTGTTTGAGTTTTTTGTCCATGTTTCTATTGGATTGTCTATCTTTTTCTTTTTGCTTTGTAGGAGTTCTTTTATATTGTGGTTATGAGATTTTTTTGTATTGGAAATATCTTTTTCCACTTAGTCATAGCCTTTTCACTTTACTTGGTGTCATGTGATGAACAGAGGTTTATGCCAACATTTGGGGAATGTGGTAAAGGGCATGTGGGAATTTATTCTCTTCTTGTAGCTTTTCTGTAACAAAAAATTGAGGACAAAAAGAAATATTCCTAGATATTTGATATGTGTTGACGTTTTTGCAAGTAATATTATCTTTTAAATGTCATTTTCCAATTGTTTGCTTGTATATAGCAATAGAGTTGATTTTTCACTATTGACTTTTTATCCAACAACTTTACTAAATTCATTTATTCTGGAAATTTGGATGTTGTTTTGGATTTTTTGCCTATACAATCGTGTCATCTGCAAGTGACAGTTTTGTTTATTCCTTTTTTAATCTTAATGCCTTTTGGTCTTTTTGTTTTATTAAACTGGCTAGGACCTCTAGTATAATTCATTAAAAGTGGTGATGGTGGACATCCTTGTTTCATTCCCAGTCTTAGGGGAAAACTTGTAATATTTCGCCGTTAAATATGGTGTTTGCTATAGTTTTTTTTTCTTTATAGATAGCCTTTTTTAGATTGAGAAAGTTTCTTTCTATTCCTTGTTTCTGGTGGGTATTGAATTATATCACATGCTTTTCCTTCATCTGTTGAGATGGTAACGTGTTTTTTTTTTTTAATCTGTTATGTGGTGAATTACATGGATTCATTTTCAACTGTTAAACTAACCTGGCGTTACTGAAATAAGCCTAATTGGGTGTGATATACTGTTCTTTTGTATGTATCACTACCTTCCACTTGTCAGTATATCGTGGGGTATGTTTTTCATCTGTGTATAAGAGAGGTTAACTTAGAACTTTCCTTTCTTCACGTATTCTGGCTTCATCAGACAAATTAGAAAGTGTTTCCTACATTTCTGTTCTCTGTAAGGGTTTACTGTAAGATTGTCGTCGTGTCTTAATCCTTAGAAGAATTCGGTGGTGAAGCCATTTGGGCCTAGCAATTTCTTCACGAGGTTTTTAATTATAGATTCAAATTCTTAAGTAGATATCTGTTCCAATTTTTTTTGTTACTTCTTGTGTTGGTTTGAGTAAGCTCTCTTTTTTTGTAGAAATGTGTCCATTTATTCTAAAATTTCAAGTTTATTTCCAGAAGTTGTTCATGATATGCTCTTAATATCTTTTTAATGACTCTAGGGTTTTAAAATTAATTCCTGGTATTGGTAATGTGTATTATCGCTTTTTTTTTTTCCTGTTTTTTTTTGATTAGTGTTGCTAGGGCTTATTTAATTTTATTGGTTACATTTTTTGTTTTTTTTTCTTTTTTATTGAACTAACTTTTAGCTTTGTTGATTCCCTCCCCCCCATCATGTTTGTTTTCTGTTTAATTGATTTCTGCTTTTGTCTTAATTATTCCCTTGTAGTTTCTTTGGAATTAAATTGCTATTCTTTTTCTAATTTTTTGAGATGGAGACTTAGGTAATATATTTGTAGCCTTTCTTACCTAATATATGCATTTGAGTGCTGTAAAAATTTCCCTCTGTCACTTCAGCTTTATTTCATATAGTCATTTTGTTTTGTGTCATATATTCATTATCCTTCAGTTCATAATATTTTCTGATTTCTATTTTATTATATACTCATGGATTATTTAGAAGTATACTGCTAGATTTCTTTCTTAACTGTAGGCTAAATTTCTACAAATGGTATTGCTGGATGAAAATGTATGCTGAATTTCTAGACTTTTGGTTGCTATCACCACATTAACCTCCAGATAAGAGTATACCAGTACTTATACCAGATCAGAGTATACACTTCCTGTAGCAGCAGATGAGAATTTCTAATATCCCAATTCCCACCAATACCAGGTGCTACCATTTTTTAAAAGTTCTTGCTAATTTGATAAGCAAGGAATAATGTATCTTTGTTTTAAAATAGGACTTTTTAAATTGCTTTGATCATATTTTTACTAATCATTTTTTCTTTCATAAATTGCTTGTTCTTGCCCCTTCCTGATTTCTTAATTTGTGTGTGAGTCTTTCTCTTTATATGTGAGAACGTTTTAAGCTCTTTCAAGCTGTAGAGTGCACAGTTAGATCTCCTTTCTAGATTCACAACTCTGTTGGTTGTAGAAAAGACTTGGTGGTGGTTCTGCTTAGAGATGATGAAGGTCTGAACTGATCTATGACAGTGAATTCAAAGTGGAGGAGGTAGGAGAGGAAGAACTGAAGCGCTGGATAATTGAATATGCTTAGGGAGGGAGAGAACATTCAAGATGAGGTTCATGTGTGCACTGTGGGCACCTGGGTTATAATGAGGCCTTTGACAGAATTTGGAAACCCAGGAGGATGAAGGAATATGGAAGAATATGATGAGTCTGGTTTTTATGGAGGTTGAAGTGCCTGAAGACATTGAAGTCATCTACTGGTAGCTAGTAATATGGGTCTGATACTTGCTCAAGAGAGGGTTGGAGAGAGAAAATTGGGAATCATCTGCATATAAACCAGAAATGTAAAAGTTCAAGAAGGATTAGATAGGTGAATGAATTTTAATTGCCCTGGGTTATGAGAGAATCTAGAAAAGCTTGGGGTTGTGAGGTTGGACTTCCTAGAAGGCAACTATGTCATTTCACAAATGATTCCCTGATAGCTTTGTACAAGATGTGTTGGATAAATAATTGGCCTAATCTAGAATGGTCACTGCGGGATAGTAGATTGGTCACAGTTGTATGATAAGCCCAGACAAATACTGCTAACTATCAAGAAAAAAAATCCCACATTCTCTGGTGTTTTCCCCAATACTCTTTACCCATAGTTCAACATAAGATTTGGTTCTTGTTTTCTTTTAGTTTACTATTGTTAAGACTTTTCTGGGATATTTATTTTGTGTTCTCTCGTGACCTTTAGATTTCATATTTATGCAGATAGAACTAATCCCTGCCTATCTGTCAATCAGTGTCTCCATCCGTCCATATCTATCTATATCCTGTTCTAATTTTTACCTGATCCTTTATATTTATATTTTCTTTTGAATCCTAAATCCTTTATTTTGAGATTTTATTCATTTGTTTATTTTTATTGAGGTAACATTGCTTTATAACATTATATAAATTTTGGGTGTATCCTTAGTATATTTTGACTTCTGTATAGACTACATAATGCTTACCACCAAAAGTCTAGTTTTCATCCATCACTATACAAATATACTCCTTTACCTTTTTCCCTCCCCTCACTCCTTTTTCCCCCTCTGTTAACTACCAATCTGTTCTCTGCATCTATGTGTTTATTTGTTGTTTTTAAATTTTCCACATATGAGTGAAATCACATGGTGTTCTCCATCTGACTTATTTAGCTTAGCATAATACCCTCAAGGTCCATCTCTGTCTTTGCAAATGGCAAAATTTCATCTTTTTTTATGGCTGAGCAGTATTTCATTGGAATACTAAATCTTGTAGGGTAGTATTACCCTTTTAGAAAGAGCAGTCATTTCAGATGTTTTAACCAAGACCTTGTTTTCCCCATGAATCCGTGTTTGTCAGGATGCTTAATACCAAAGTGCATGTGTTTAAGTATGTTTATTTTACCTTCTGGTCTTAATTAGATCTGTGGAATAATGTTAATTATAAACTTTGGAAATGTTGAAGGTAGTTTTTTTTATCCCTAATGCTGCCTTCTTGAAACGCTAAGCTTCTGAGCTTCCTGACTGAGGAGGTGGTTCTCCTCTGGTCCTCCTGAAATAAAATAGCATGAAGAGTCATCGCAACCAACAGCACAAGTGCATGCGAAACTTGGAGTAGCAGAGCGTAATGGAGGGTAGTTAAGAGAACAGAGCCCCTGGCTTTCACTCTGCCCCTTAATAGCCTGTGACCTCGGGCAGGTTTTTGTCAGTACTCCCATTTCCTCATTTCTAAAATGGTACAGAGTACCCATCTCACAGAATATCCACAATAAGTGAGTTTAAGTTATTAAGCACTTGAAACAGTGCCTAGCACATTAGTAAGTGCCGTGAAAGTATTAAATGATAAAAAGATCAGCTTTCCTTTTTGTAGAATTTTGAACTTAAAAATTTGGTCAGAAATGTTTGTTTTAGTAAAATTGAGATCTAAACTGTTTAATCTTTAAAAAAAATTTTAAGATTATACTTATTTTCTTCATGTGGTACAAAATTACACTCTAGAAGGGCCATTTGGTCAAACTGCCAACTCTCTGTCAATCGTCTCCTAGGTGTTTCTTACTGTTGGTCTTCGATGTGTCAGCTTTTGGCTGATGAGTCATTGTTTGGGTACTGATAACTTGTTGGAGTCAGTGCAGCCCTGAGTACTCAGTGTCAATAAAGCATTTCGTGTCTGCAGCCCAGAGAACCTCATAGGTCACTTCTCTTCATTTTAGTTGGTAAACTTGTCAATCAGCTGCATTTGAAAAGAGATTTTTGATTAGTGCAATCAGTAAACATGGACTCTTTTCTGTGATTGCTATGCTGATTAGGTAAATTGTCACTTGAGGAGCTGTTGGTGAAGCCTTGGTTTATGTGGCCTTAGAGCTCTAGGAAAGGGATGAGTTTTTAAAGACCCAAGGAAAATATTAACTGTCATTTTCCCTCCTCCCCTGTACCTTTCTGAAGTGCAATTCACTATCTCGGGATTTTTTTTCTCCCTCTCAAATGGATCTTCTGTTAGAGCCATACAAATGAATGATAAGTTTGTTTTACCTTCTACTTCATTACTTATCAGTCAGGAAATATTTCTGTTTTATGAATACTTAAGGGCTTATATATATTGTTCAGAGCCACATGAAGAGGTTTGTTTGAAAGTAGCCTTGAGGTTTTTTTTTATTGAGCCTTCTTATTTTTGTTTTTTGTATTGAAAGCAAGAGATGTTTTAATAATTGTGTGACAACTTTTATGTCTTAGAAAATTTGCTTAGGTTTTAACAAAAAAACTCTAGATTTTGCATGTGCTGGCATTGATTTATGTGAAAAAAAATTGCTCTGGAGGTAAGAAATAGTAAAAGCAAAATAGAGAAGGAAGCACCTGATGTACTGAAAGTGATGGAATAGAACTTTTTCCTTTTTCTGGGTTCTTAATGGGTGTATTGGCAAGACTATGGAGAAGGGTTCCCCCTCCACAAAAAGCATTTATGCTTAATGAACTTTACGTTAATTCTGCTTAGAAATATTGATGTGCTTAATCTAACATGCAGTATATTTGAATCTAGTGAGTATGTATTCCTGATGGTGATGACTTTTCAAACTCCCCTTGTACTGTTTCTAGGAGAAAATATACAAGGTTTTTTTTCTGCCTTTATTTTTCATAAAATATTAGGATAAGCATTTCTGAAGACTTTTCTTTTTTTTTTTTTAAAGATTTTATTTTTCGTTTTTCTCCCCAAAGCTCCCCGGTACATAGTTGTATATATTTTTTTTAGTTGTGGGTCCTTCTAGTTGTGGTATGTGGGATGCTGCCTCAGCATTGCTTGATGAGCGGTGCCATGTCTGCACCCAGGATTCGAACTGGCAAAACCCAGGACTGCCGAAGTGGAGCGCATGAACTTAACCGCTCAGCCACAGGGCCGGCCCCTTGAAGACTTTTCTTATTGTAGATGTGTCTTTTTATTTTCTTCATTCAATTTTAAATTATTAGGGATCCTATTTGGAAGCCTCTGTAAGTACGATGGAGAGTATGTAGTCTGTGATGATAGCATATATAAAGAGATACTGTGGAACCAGATTCACGGAATTCAGTTTTAATGGTAAAAAGGGACGTGTTTCCAGGATAACCACAGTGATTCTGGGACATGTAAAGTACAGAACTAGACAGGGGTCCAAATGAAATTCACTGTATTTCTTTTGACTTTTGTTATATTAGCTAATTTTGTGTATGTGAGACACTAAAATAAAACACTTTGGGAACATTTTAACCAGTTCTCAGTAAACTAATTTTTATATAATATCTGAATAGACCAGTGGACTTCAAGTTTAACAAAGTAATGATCAGAAAACGTGGCCCAAATGTTGATTTTACTTTCAGTAGAGTGCCTTCTCATAAATGTGATCATTGAAAATCTTTTATGTGTTGAGATAAGTATATCTTAAACATTTTTCCATAGAAACTAACCACACAGATGAACTGATTGCTGTTTTTGTAAGAGTTTCTGGGTTTACCTCTTCTGATTATGCTTTTCTGATAGTGAGTAGTGTGTAGTAGTGATTCAGAAGTTAGTCTCGGCCTACACTAGGGATCCTTCTTGCCCTCTTTTCTGTGGATTGTGCGGCACTTAGCTTCCTGAGTTTGCATTTAGGTTTTGAATATCTAATGACCACGGTGAAACCTCCTCAGCATTGTTCCTCAGTTTGACTACTACTAGTTAAGTTTAAGAGAGAAAAAAGGCACTTAGTTCAGATTGTCTAGAGGTGCCACCTTTCTTTAAATGCAAAATGAGATTCTGTGTGAAAGTAGTGGTAGTGAAGGCTTCCTTGTTCCTTTCCGAGAGAAGCATCTTGTGGGTCTGGCTGCTGGAAACCCCTGGTGCTAACCATGGACCCAGGGGCAGTGAGCTATCGCCACTCCTCACAGCTGCTCCCCTAGGGGGTAGCTTGTCCCTTTTGGAAACTTTCTTCAGTCTGCCGTTGTCAGCCGTGTTGAGGTGGGAGGAAGCCTGGAGCAGAAGTAGCCAGTTTGATGCTGGAATCATTGTAAGCAGCCAGATACTTTACTTGTTCCATATTTTCCTGCGTACAGGATTTTTAAAGCACAGTTCTACTTTTCTTTCTTTTAAGTCAAGCTGGATTGCATTTTTTTGGTTCCTAACCAGAGATAAGCTTTCATTTCTTCTTTCCTTTAAGAAAGTAATTTTGAAAAGCATGTTTCTAGTTTGTGTTTCCATTAAAATGTGAGCCTGAATACATTATGGTAAGCCTTGTTGTCCTTGGGTCTCCGGAGTCTGGAGGAGGTTACTGTCCTCACACAGTAAACTCATTAGACAACTCCTGGAACTAGCTGTTTTAATTAGGTCACATGCAGACCCTGCTGAAGGGTGGCCAAGGTGACTGTAAGACTGGAGACCGGAGTGATGGTTAGTTCATAGTGACCTGCTGAGCTACTGAGCGCCCTGGCTGACCTGTGTTGTAGGGTGTTCCTTTCATCCCGTTTATGTGGAGGAGCAGCAGCCTTTTGTTTCTTGTTAGATGTTGCTAGTTCAGCTTTGTATTAGGGGAAGAGTTTTGACTGGTGGAAAACAATAGAAAAGTGGTGGTTCCTTCATTTCCGTGTCTTCCTGGCCTGTGTTGGAGAGATTGTGTACTCTCCACTTTAAAAGGTTATAATAGCTGGGTAAGTCAGGATTCCTTTCCAGTTTGCATGTTTACGGGGGAAATTTCAGAATTTTTATTAAAGTTATTATTAGTTCAGTTTGTGTTCATGGAAGAACCCTAAATCCCTTCCTTTTGTACAGCATTTAAAATACAAATGTGAAAAGAATATATATCTTTACGTACACATGCACACATATATAGTGAGTGAGAGAAATGTGTAAGTTTAATGACCAAGGTTTCTAAAACTGTTTCGTTATCAAAGGAAAAATAATAAAAAACCCAAAAAATTTACTCACCCTGTTGGTTTCGTATCTTTTTACATTTTCAGTGTGTGTAATTATGCTAGTTTATTTGGTTTAAATTCTATCTCAGATTTGTTTTCAAGAATTTTTAATTATAAAATATGTAGGTAGCTTAATATGTGATTACTTTAAAAAATCTTCCGTTTAACCCTTCCCTATTTATTTTCCAGACATGAGGCCCCAGGATTCCTGGCGAGGGCCTCCTCCCCTTTTCCAGCAGCAGAGATTTGACAGGTAACATTAAAGCAAAGATGACTTAAATCTTTTCCACATCAACATTTTGAGGTTTGGGCTTTCTCCATGGTTTGAAAAATACTTTCTTCCCTCTAAATGGTTTGTTTTGTCCCTGTCCTCTAGGAAAATAGATAGTTAACACATTGAAGTAAAAGACTCATGTTTATATACTTTTCTACTTTTCTTGGTTCTTGGCCTGTATTTTACTGAAGCTTTTGAGCTGAAAAATGCAACACAGAGAGCTTAAAATTGTATTAGGTTTTGGTCAGGCTAAACAAATTTCTTTTTGGAAGGGTTGTGCAGCTTAATGAGGCATAACTAATGGTGTTCCACTTTTATCACTGCTGTGCCGGCAGTGCAGCATTAGTACAGACCAACCATTGATTCTGGCTACAAACCTCTTGAAGTCCTAATCAGCTTCTTTGGTACAACTTTTTCAGGGCTGACAAGCCTATTGTAGGGCAGTGTCACTGTAGGTCAGTAGTTATTAGTTGCCACTGAAAACAGTTTCTTTAACTACTTAAGACTGAACTGAATTAAACGCAGAAGGGACTCAGAAGAGGATTATGGGATCTGCAGTCTAATAAGTACCACGGACTAGGAAGAATGTGACATGGTTTAATAACAAGGGATGTTTGACATGTGTTCTTTCATTGATGAGTTGTGTGCTGCTAAGTCAGGTGGTTTCTACATGACAAGACAGCTAGGCATGTTATGAATAATTATATTAACATCTGTAGAATAATTTTTTAAAGGGCAGCTTTAAAATCTATCATTTCATGCTGGTTTTGTCAGCATCAGTAAATGCTAAAACACATTAAGCCCCATCATAGTAAGGCTTCCTTCTTTGCCTTCCCAGTTCACTCTGTTTTGTTCCCCTTTCTTCTACTGATTTAGCAGTCTGATCTCTTCACATCTAAAACGCATCGTGTTATTATGAACAGGGTTATAAATGCTGTTCCCCTTTTAAGAAAACTCTTTCTGTAGAGACTCCAAAACTTCATTATTTTCTTCAAGAACAATTGTTTATTAATAGTATCAACTACTTAGTGCAAACTACATTTTAAATTTAAGATGACTACTCATGCTTATGTTTTGTTTTCAGTATAAGTGCTCAGAGCACAGTGTATGTACTACGTCAACATCCTTAGAGTAGCATCATTTTCAGACAAATGAGTAAGGGGTAAATTTTTTCTAAATTACATATTATCATGAGAACTATCTCATTTTAAATAATTGTCTTTCTGCATTAGATTTGTTGAGTTTAAGACTTGGTTTCCCAACTTTGTTACTTTCTTCTTCCCCATATTATTAATAATCACTAATATTTATCATCTGCTTATGAAGTGTTAGCACTGTGCTAACGTGCTTTTAGAAATAGACTTCGTTTATTTCTCCTAGCAACCCTTTGAAGTTGATGATGATGTTTTTACAGATGAGGAAACTGAGGCATACAGATCCACTAGCTTACCTAAGATCTCTCTTTCATGTCTTCACTACGAAACTTTTCACTCTAACAGAACTCATCAGAGTACTTTGAGCATAATATTACAGTAAAGCCATACGGACTTCAAAGGGAGGATTCCACTTCTGAGGCATTCTTTCTTCAGTCCCAGCAGCTTTCTTTCCCTGTACACAGTAAAAGTTAGCTACTAAGATCATCACCATTGTCCTGATATCCATCATTTTTTTGTTCTTCTGCCCTAGCCAAGTACCAGTATTGTCCTGACTGGCTTTGTGAACCCAACAGATTAAGGACAGGTTTTCGGGGGACATTTTTGGTTTAGTTTTGGTGAGAAACTTAAAATCATGCCTTAAAGCAAAAGTTAAATATGAGCATAATAGAATTCTCTCTTATGTCTTAAATTGTGGTCATTTAAGAAATATACCATTTATTCATAAAGAAAACAAAGTTTGAATTTTCTACCCTAAACTTCTCCATTCGCCTATAGCAGATACAGTATATCATCATTTCTATAGCACCTGTCAGTCTGACCATTCTGACCTTAGAAGACATAGAGGAGAAAATATAAACTCAGTCACTTTGGCTTTGCTGAGATGTCACAGCTCGTAAGTAGTAGAATTCTTATCAGAACCAGGCTTTACTGATCCTTAGTTCATTCTTTTCCACAACACTACTTTGAGGGTTTGGTTGAGAACCCTGTTAGAAAAGAACATTTTGAATGTACCTTTTTTCCTAAACTACACTGTTTCTTGAATTATTTTCTACTTTGAGGTAGTATTTACAGTCCGTGTATTTATTTCGTTTAAAAATACAACAGGAACACACCCTCCTTGTCTCCCACACACAGACCGCCTGGTGTTAGTAGTGCTGATATTAAGCGGAGATGTCCAGCATTGGAGTTCTCTTCATTACTGCGTTCTGCCCCACTGTGTGTGTTCTTCTTGCCAGTGGACACGTCTTCTCTTTTCTGGCCAAATCCAAGGCAGCCATTTAGTTTTAACTTCTGAGTGTTAAGCTCAGTCGTGCCACTTCTTTAAAGACTCTGATTTGCCATATGTGTAAGTTAAAAATATCCAAATTGATAGAAGTAACTTGACATTACCAGCTGTTTTCCAAAACAGTTAATTCAGAAACGTCTTTGTTGCCGTCTGTGATGCTAATGCTTCAGTAAGTTGTCCCAGTCATTAGCTGCTAATTTTAAACAGTTAAAATGTGTCAACCTCGACCTTCCATTCCAGATGTAAAATGTATTTTCCAAAGAAAATTTCGGTTTGTAAGTATTTGCAAATTAATATAATTAGTATAGAAATAGGATAAACTTGTGGGAAATAAAAGACCTTTCTGCCTGTAAAAAGCAAAACAGGGTAGAACATGCCTTTCTTATTTTGTTTTTTCTGCTTAATTGTAATTATTTTTATAAAAATTATCTTTGTCAAAAACATCTTAAATAATCATTTCAAACAAAAAGGAGAACTTTGTGTTTTTAAACTGTAGCTGTGTTCCTATTTTTAAAACATAAAGTAATATAAAATTTATAATGCGTATTATCCATACCAGCAGATTTTCTGAAACTCAGTTGAGTGAGTTTTATCATTGTAAAACTGAAAAGAAAACTTGATTACAGTTAATACCGTATGTGAGTTGCGTTTTTGGCATGTGTTTTGCGTCAATGGCCCAGTTTTGATGAGCCTCCTTGGTCACAGCACAAACCCCAACCCCTCACTCCTGCAGAGACCAGAAGAGACCATTCCTGTCTCTGTGCACAGACCTGTTCTTGCCAAACAGATGAAGCACTCTTGCTAAAATGTATTTGTATTAGTAAGGAACGTGAAAAATAATTAAAAGCCCTGAATATATGCATATTGTTTCTAAGATACAGATTTATCTTTTATTTTATTTTGGTTCACTTACAGCAAATTATGTTATTAGAGCTTTGGTTTCACTGCTGTGAAGAACAGCATTGGCCTCTCTAGAGTTCTTCAGAGAGCTGTTCTTTGAGTCATCACGCAAAAATAATCTCTGGTGTTTAAAAAAAAAGAAAAAGGCAAGCTCCAAGTGAAGGGAGGAGAGTAGGGGGTCGAGAGGATGGATTCAGGCCTGAATAGCTGTAAGAATGCATTACTCAATGAGCACAACTTCAGGCTTTTTTCCCTAAGACGTAGGAAGTGAAATTTCTCTGCTGATACCGTTACAGCTGATACTAGCTAGTCAGTGCTTTAGCAAATTTAAAGTTTTGTTGTAATTCTTCCTAACATTTCTAATGGCCCCGAACCTTCTAACGTTAAAATATACTGGAGAATTTTGCTTCTGTTTCTTTGTAGTGACTGTTCTATAAAATGGAAGTTGAGGAAAATGCCTCAAGGAGAAAGTTGTGTCTTAAATGATATTGCCTTTAAAAGGTCTATCTTTGCTACATTAAGTTTATGTGACAATTTTAAATTGTTATGATTTAATACATCATACCTGTTGCTTTATATCTACAAAGTTAAAATAGGCACTTGAAGACAATTAAAACATTTCTTTTGACTAATAATCTGGGCCGGCAAACTGGGTTTTCATAGCTGTCGAATCTGTGTTCCCATGTAAACTGTGCACCAAATGCCAGTCAGCCCATGCCAATTAGTGCTCACGTTGCTAGGTCACCGTGGTCACTTGAAAGCTGCAGCAATAGAACTTGAAAAGGTTTCCTCCCGATCAGACCTTCTGACATATTGAGCAGAATAATGGCTGGGAAAAAACAACCAAGTCCCCTACCCTAGATTCAAAATGCTCAGCAGTAAGAATTCATTTGCAACCTGCAATTAACTAGAAAGAATGAACTCCAAGAATGAGTCTGGACATTTTTTTAAAATAAAGCCTCATTCTCCGTCTTGTACATGTTTATTCTTTGGATAGCATCTTAAATGTACCACCTTGGTGATCTTGGGTTCAAATCTTTAAGTGACCAAAAAAGAAATTTCACAATTGAAATTGAACAAAATATATTTTAAGTCAGATCTTTCTGATTCAGTTGAGTTTTAATGCCCTTTTTAATAAATGCTGATACTTCATGAAACATGTTAGACTACACTAGGTATGAGGGACATAGAGGCCACTCTGATACTGTATATCCCATATGACAAATCTGGGCAAATTGGATTGTCCTAAAATTTGGAGATGATACCTGCCAGTTTTTTTTTTTTTTTTTTTTTTTAGATTTTTTATTTTTTCCTTTTTCTCCCCAAAGCCCCCCAGTACATAGTTGTGTATTCTTCGTTGTGGGTTCTTCTAGTTGTGGCATGTGGGACGCTGCCTCAGCGTGGTCGGATGAGCAGCGCCATGTCCGCGCCCAGGATTCGAACCAACGAAACACTGGGCCGCCTGCAGCGGAGCGCGCGAACTTAACCACTCGGCCACGGGGCCAGCCCCAGATACCTGCCAGTTTTATTTTAGACTTTTGGCTATATAACAGGCTTGGCTTCTAATGCAAACATGATGCTTTTCCACAGAGGCGTTGGGGCTGAACCTCTGCTGCCATGGAACCGGATGCTCCAAACCCAAAATGCAGCCTTCCAGCCAAACCAGTACCAGATGCTAGCCGGACCTGGCGGGTATCCACCGAGACGTGATGATCGTGGAGGGAGACAGGTGATACAAAGTGGACTGTGGGATGAAAAGCATACTGCTTACTTCGTGCTTAGCCATGCCTCTTGGGACTGCTATTTTCTTAAAAACATTTCTGGATAAGATATTGATAGAATAGCTCAGCTGAACTTGGGTCCCTCATTAAAAATGTATATAGGGTGAGTGTCTGCCTCCCTAAATAGCTCCTGTCTTGAAGATGCTGAAGAATTTCCAACCCAAAAGCCTTTTTAATCATAGCAGTCAGTGATATTTAGCCCAAATATAGTTGGCCACCTAAATACATTTTTTATCCTTTAAGGGTAGTGCTCTTTGTCTTAGTAGAAACTAAATCTCATAATAATTTTCTAGAAACTGGAAGTAAGAATCTGTCTTTTCAGTTATCTTTTTTTGTGTGTGAGGAAGATTGGCCCTGAGCTAACATCTGTGCCATTCTTCTTCTATTTTGTATGTGGGATTCTGCCACAGCATGGCTTGGTGAGTGGTGTGTAGGTCTGTGCCTGGGATCTGAACCCAGGAACCCCTGGCCGCCGAAGCAGAGTGCGTGAACTTAAGCACAACACCACCAGGCCAGCCCCTCAGTTGTTATCTTAGAAGTCTCCTGTCTTGATTAATCTGATATCATTTCTCATGGACAGAAATCTCTCCTTCATAATTTTCCACGTTTGTCTACTAAATTTAATAGCTAATAGCTACATTGAATAAGTATGATGATTCCTAGACAGGCTTAGTAGATGTAAGCTTCATTTCCTGCTCTTTATAGCATCCAGTTTTAGCAATATTTAAGACAGAGGTCTATTTGCCTCAGTCTATTTGTCCCCCAGCCGTTTGACACCCTGGCCAGTATTTACATGCTCTTTAATCAAATCTTTGCCCAAGAGCAGGATGGGCATGCTACCGTTTATAGTGCATGTGGTATTTGTGGAATACGGCACCTGCGGTGATGTGCAGTGGTTTGTAAATTGCTTACCTGGTGTTGCCTACAGGCCTTCTGCAGTGCCTCGAATATTAATTTTCTAACTCAGCTTCTTGCCATTTGTCCCTATGTGTAAGACCTGTCTTTTGACAACTAAGAAAAATCTTTTTTTACCCTTTTTTTGGTGTATTCTTACAAGTTTCTGTTCACTTTACAAGAAAATAATCATCTTAATTGTCTTTTGAGAGAATTTTATTACAATTCATTAAAATCGGTTCATATAATTTTACTTTGAATGCTGTCAGCCCAAGACCTCTAAAAATCCTATCAGTATATTGATATGCTACTAGAGTCAAGATGATACTAGACAATCTAATAATGAGTATTTTTGAAATGAGGGCATATTTATAACTAGAAGAAACTTTGAAGAATGTGTAGTCCTATCACCTCATTTTCTAAGTCAGAAATGGAAACCCTAAAATGCCTGGAATTTTAGGGACTGGGTGCCCTGTACATCATTTTTCCTGCCTCCTTCAGAGATCTTCCCTTTAAAGGAACTGTCCGCTGTTAGACTGGTAACAGTAAATTCTAAATTTACTGTTGGTAAATTTATAATTCTCTTAGGACCTTTTAGAAATAGATTTTTTTCCTTGGTCTCTTTTCCACTGAGGCACTTTTTATTAAATCACAATTTTTAAAGCACTATAAAGTTGTAGAAGTTTATTATTAAAAACAATATAATTGGGGCCAGCCCCGTGGCTGAGTGGTTAAGTTCACGCACTCCGCTTCGGTGGCCCAGGGTTTCGCTGGTTGGATCCTGGGCGCGGACATGGCACTGCTCATTAGGCCACGATGAGGTGGTATCCCACATGCCACAACTAGAAGGACCCACAACTAAAATATGCAACTATGTACTGGTGGGATTTGGGGAGAAAAGGCAGAAAAGAAAAAAAAAGAGACGATTGGCAACAGTTGTTAGCTCAGGTGCCAATCTTTAAAAAAAATATATAATTATGACTTCACGATATTTTTAGTGAAGTTTATATGACTAAACAAGGCCTTAGTCTACATTGTGGCCTTGATGGTCTGCACATATTCATATTCTAATGTAATGCTCTGAGTGACAACTTGGGGAATGGGGTCCATTTCAGAATCCTGGAGGCCTAGAAAGGGAGTTGTGATAGAAGAGGTGTCATGTATCTTAGGTAGTACAGAAAAGTTATTTGCAAGCTACCATGGTAGGTTATGAATATCACCAGTAATTGATTATGTACTGACTTAATGTGTTAATGCTCTACTGTTTATAGCTAAACAAAAAAAAAGTCACGAAAACAGTTCATTAGGTCTTAACTGACTTAGCATGCTCTCGGCTTGGTTAAGCAAAGTGACTTTCCTAGTGTAATATGTCTAAAAATGATGTGGGTACCTTACCAAAATGTATCTTGAATTACTGCTTGGAGTGGTAGGGAAGATTGAGAACCACTAGTGTTTTACACAAAACGCTGAACTACAGTTCATTTGTGTGCATTTTAAGGAATTTTCTTAAGTGCTTGTTAAGGCTTGTTCGGTTAGTTTTCAGTGACAGCGTGTGTGCTAGAGTTCAGCTTTGCAGCAAGCTTTGTATAAAGCTGTGGAGACCTTCCATGTGATGTATCTTTAAGACATTCAGCTTCTTCATGGTGTTTTTTCCATAGAGATGTAAAATTAATTTACTTGCAGAGGTGTTAATCCAGAATATAAACTCTTTCTTTTGCTTGTTTTCAGGGATATCCCAGAGAAGGAAGGAAATACCCTTTGCCACCACCTTCAGGAAGATACAGTTGGAATTAGGCTTTTGTAAAGCTTTCCGAAATCCTTTCATCATTCTACAATTTTATGCTATTTGTGGAAAGATTTCTTTCTCAAATAGTAGTTTTTAATAAAACTACAGTACTTTATGTATTTCTTTTAACTGTGTATATTTCTACTGATCTGATCTCACTGTTTTATGTTGCTTTCCAAAGATGTGTGTTGCATAATACAGTGGATCTGAATTTATTATTGCTTGTAAAACACATTTGATGGAATAGGGATACTGGTTTTTCATTATGGTTAAAAATCAAACCAGCTGTGGATCTCAAAACACAGTGAATTCTAGATCATCTAAGACCCATGCTGATTTTTAATGCACAAGAATTAGGTATGAACTCTAGAGCTGGAACCCTCAGCCAACTAGAGTATATATTGTTCAGTATTTCTTTGGAAACATTTCATTAATGTACTTGTCTTATGGAAATTTCTGGACTTTAGTAAAAAAAAAAAAAAAACCCTCTGGTCTCTTGTGTTCTTATTCTTTTACAGTATTTCAGCTTTGAAAATCACAGCCAAGCATTATTTTTTTAATCAGTTTTGCAGAAAAAAATTTCTACAATTTGATGTCAAAAGAAAATCAATGAAGATGTCAATTTTAAGAGGATATGGTCGATAAGACAACCCAACCAACCCATGTATTAGTATGTCTGTCAACTACTGATTTGGCTAACAGTAAAATCTTTGTGAGAATAAATTATTTACATTTTACAAATTTCATGTAGACTTCTCCAGTTTTAAGGACTTGTTTTAAATCTTTCAGAAAAATTGAAAAGTTTAATTTGTAGTCTATGCTCCCTTAGCATATTTTATGCATTATTTCATAATAGATTTAATTTGTAGTCATTTTTTTTATTGCTACTACTCACACTATAATTCCTTAAATTTATGCTTGAAGTTCACACACAGCACTTCCAGGTGCATTTTCATTTCATCGCCACAACAAATTTGGATACACGTATCAAGAGTCTTGCTGCTTTGTTTCCATTGTTCCATTCTAGCCTAAGATTGTAAAATAAGGTTTCTCTTTGAACTTCTGATTTAGGATATTTTTGCTTTAATATTCAGCTAAGGCACACTTGTTAATCTTAGTTTTATGTGGGAAAAATCCCACCTTAACTTTGAATGGGAAGGTATTTTGAAGCTATTGAGTTCATTGCTGGTGATGGGTGAATAGAGTAGGGTCCTTTATTGTTGAGACAAAGCGTTTCTCTGCTGGAAATTAACACAGCCATTATATATTACCTGCACAATACAGTAAAGTACTGCTAATGCCTTCTGTTAAATTTTTCGAGTTTATCTTCCAAATATTAAAATGTATAGCCACGTAAATCAAGTATTGCATGTTCCAAAGGAGCCCATATAAATGTCCTGATGTGTATAGCTCCATAGGTACCCAAAACCCACACTTGTACAGAACCTATGTTTTCTCAGATCTTTGGTTTTGTTTTGTTTTAAGCCATCATGAGTGTGTCTGTAAAATAATTCAGTTTTCCCTTGGCCTTTTCACAATTAAATGTAACTTTGAAACATCAAATGTGAAAATGAATGTTGGAAGTGTTGTTTTGAAGACATCTGATGGAAGCGTGATGGCTGGATTCCCTCTAACAGGTGGTGGCCCTGAAGGACATCTGCCAGCTTGCTGGACGCTCACTTCTGGGCCTGCTCCATTCCTTCACCCCTGCTGCTTTCTCTCTCTATTCCTCCTCCATCTCTTTCCAAGTTTTCCCATGTTTGAACCTTGCAGAAAAATGCCGTGTTATTTCAACAAGTAAACGCTTTTTAGAACTTTAAAATCAAATGTCTAAAGCTATAAATATCCCCTCCATATTCGGATGTAAAAGTGAAGTCAACGGGCCAATTTTAAATAATTAACTGTACTCCATTATATTTAAGTAGGGCAGTTTTTCGGGGGCTCATAGTAAAGATGCTTAAAAATCTTAGAACCTGGAAACAGCCTGACTTTATTGTGGCGCTAAGGGCCCTTAATGAGCAGTTGTCTTCCCTGTAAAGATCAAATGAGGTATGCACGTTAAAGTACAAGGCCGTCTACAAACTACCGTCAGACTGCCGTTTAGCGCTACGAAGGCAAATGAAGGGTAATGACCCATAGGTTAACTTAGTGCGATGACGCGAGACGTCGGGGCGGGCCGGGTGGGGCTGGGGGTCCTGAGCTCTCCCTTTCCGCGGGGCGCGCTGGGCGTCGGCCGCACCTCGACCGCGTCCGGGGCCCCGGGGAGCGGCGACTCCGCAGCCGCGCGGGACAGTGGCGGCGCCCGGGAGCCGCGGGCCCGGCACAGCGGGGATGGACGGCCTGCTCATCAGGGTCGAGGTCCTGGGTCCGCGGGCCCAGTTGCCCTCGGGGCGTGGTCGGGAAGGGCTCGGCCCTCGGGGCTCCGGCTCCTTGCGGCGTTCGCTGCCCCGGCGTCGGGCCGCAGACCCCGCCGCTCGCCGGCCCGGGAGCGCCGAGCTGCCCGCAGCGAGCACGGTGCGCGCGGGGAAGCTCGCTCAGTGGCTCGTGTGTCGCGGCCGCCGCCGGGCCCAAACCGGAGCGTCGTTCGTCGGTTCCCCTGGATGCGGCGCTGCAGCTTCTCAAGGGCCCAGTTTCATCAACTGCCTGCACGAATGCTAACACCGGACCTGTAAGGAAATGGAAATATTCTTCCTTCCGAAACTGCTGTTTTAAGTTCTAAGTCTGAAAGTAACTGCGTCTAGCTGTGCTTAGAAATCCGAAAGTTGGGCATTCTCCGAAGAGTCAACTGAGTCTCCATTCCCAGACGGCAGAGCGGCTGGGGAGCTCCGTCCCGCTGGTCGGACGCCTCTCCCTGCCCACCCCAGAGGGTCACGAAGCCCCCGCCAGGCTATTCCTGGCGATCGAGCGCTCTACTATTTCTAACCAGGAAGAAAGTCCACACACTAACAAAATAACAAACGGCCCATTCTCGACGGGTTTTTCCTTCACTCAGGGTAAAGTTGAACGCTGTGTTGCTTGTTTCCCGATACCGTATTTACCAAATGAGGGCCAAGAGAGAACATGCTTTAATTTTTGCGTGTGAAATAGGAATAGAGTTATTTACTACTGCAAAATAGTTTGCACACCTTAGAGTTAGGCAATATTAGTGGTTAATCTTTTATCAGAAGTCACCTAAAGAATTACTGAAATAAGAGGTTACATAGAATTAAAAAAAACTGAAATGAAAGGCATTTCATTCAATTGCAGGTAAACATTCTAAAGTAGAAACAAATGAAACCAAAAACCCTCTCCCAGAAGTTCCCATTACCTCTTAACTTAAAAATAATAAAATGAAAGTGATCTTGAAATCACAAAATTATCTCAATACTTACTGGAGACAGCGAGTTCCTGACCAGACATCGATGTGGTTCTCAGTCTGTGAGTCTTCTTTGGATCTTCTCCAGATCCTTATCAATTCTCACTAGCAGTAAAAGGCTATTTTTAAAATAAAATGTAGCCTAGTTCCCTGTCTCATTGAGTTTGGGCATGGCAAGTAGCTGTATTTAAAAAAAAAAAAAAAAAAAAAAAAACTGGGCTGAAATAATTAACATACAGGATTTTATCCAGGACATGTTAGTGTTATGGTTAAACAGTTGGGCAATATCATGCTTTGAACTACATCTGAAATTTATATTGCCACCACCTAATGCATTAGTTTACGCACAAATCCATATCTAAAAATCCAATTGATGGGTCTTTATGTGATTATGGTTCACAAATTTATTCTGAAAGTCTCTCTACATCATCAGTATTCAATGCAGCTAACAAAGCCAGTCTTTGGAAGGTGCTTGCATTTAGTGAACAGGATTGAGTCTCCGATTAGCTTTAAATTCAAAGTAAACAGCCGATAGCAGAATAGTTTGAACACAACATCTGTGTTGATAAAAGTCTGACTACTTGTTCTGACCATTAGGTTTTAGTTCTAAGCAAAGTATTAAATAGAAGACAATTGGGTTACACCCCCACCCTTCCATATACAAAACACCCTTCCCGTGTTGTTCAACACTGTACACTCTCTCACACACACAACACTTCCATTTACCTCCCAATGAAGATTACAGAAAAGTACCTGCAATCTCTTTTGTTCCTCTCTGCGACTTTGATTCTGGGTTTTGGTTTCTGTGCCTCAGTTAGAAAAGATAAGTTAGATTGTTGTACAAGCCCCAAAACATTTAGGAAAATGTCACATCTGTGGCTAGCATTTCTGAAACGGAGTTTTGCTGTGGCCTCTGGTAAACTTTGAGGGGCTTTGTTCCACTCAGACCCTGCGCCAGTCCTCCTTCTTGGTTGTGAAGACACTTATCCTCCTCTTCAGTTAATGAGTTTCACCTAGTCTGGCAGTTTGTGTTTTGATAAAAGATCTACAAGCACTAATTGCAAAAGAAGAAAAAGCTCTTGTTTTACATTAATCAGAATGTGGAATTCTATAGTAAACACATTCTATTTTAATGTTTCAAGAATCTAACCTTATCCTAATTTCAAGATGTGCACACATAAACTCAGTACGTTTCTGTCTGTAGAATGTTAAGCCCTCTGCAGCAATTACTTCTAGCTTGGATCTTTTACTACTTATAGGAATGCTGAAAGGAAAAAGATATGCCTATACCAAATACTTTCAGAAAATACTGTATAAAAAAGGCTGTTTCTTCTTAATGATCTTTCTGATAGAGTTCACTTAGTCTAAGGGAATCTTTGTTCCAAAAATAAAGTATCAAGGAAAAAACTGTCCATGAAGATTTATTTTCTTTAAATATGTTACTCGAAGCCCTTAGTCCATAATCTATTGCTGTTTTTGTTAAGTATTGGGCTGAAAAAAAAAAAAAAAAAAAAAGAATTGCAAACCATGTGGACTTTTGGAACATGTTTTCTAGAAGTAAAATTTCAGAATTCTGGTACTACTATCAGGGTATCAAACTGATATAAACATGCATTTTGAAATTTGGCACATCAGTAATAGTTATGCTAGCTTGGTTAACATTTTGAGTCAACTCCATTAATATGCAAGAATCCAAACTGAGAGAATTTTCTGTAGCTGCACTGTATCATGTTCATGCTATTTTTCTGCTCAAATTATTTCTTTTTATGTACAATTTTAAAAAAATTAGTTCTCATTTCCCAAAAACACATTCACAGCCCCTTGATAAATGCTGATCCCCTTGCTTTTCTAGTGTTTTTTCCCCTCTGTGAAAGGGACTGGAGTCGTTGGGTCTTTTTAACTATATAAAATACAGTTTAGAGAAAGTACAAATTTAACTCCTAAAACACCGTCCTAAGGATTCACTTTGCACATTCAGAAAAACACCCGAACAATGAAGCAAAATAAAATGTTTCAGCCTCAAATGGTAATTCTAAAACTTCAAATGTTGAAGAGATTTAGGGTCCCTGGTAACTATCGGTTTTTGTCATTTATAAACCACGCTTTATCCATATTATGTTTTTAATTTTCATTTTGTAAGCTCATGTTCTTCAGCTTTTACTATTTTTACTTCAATACCAGTTATTTAAATCATGAGTAAATTGAGCTGTGTTGTCACATCATGCCAACTAGAGTAAAAACAAACCAAATCCAAACAAAACCTATACAACTTAGTGAAAAAGAAATGACCACTTGACTTTTACAAAAAAAAAGTACTTAAGGTTCTTTTAAGTTATATTTAAATATTCATTTGGAACATAGGAAATATAAATTGGCATATTAAAGAGTAAATACATTATTTGTACAAGAAAACACCAAGAAAATCGGTGTGCAACCCCTATTAAGTTCTAAATATAATGGGAAAATTATATTTTAGTTACTTCTTTACATCCTGATTACAATTCAGTAAATAATCTTATTCTTGTCCTTCTTCTTGACATGCTTTGAAATATAGATGAATTAATTGATGTCAATTTTAGCAATTTTGCTTGCTGACTCTAGTATTTTATCAAGCTATTTAAATTCAGACAGGCAAATACCTTAGAAAGAGTAAATAACATGTCTACAGAAGGATAGGGTGTATTTATTTCATCTGTTGATTTAGGGAGACCAGATACCGTATTTTTCAGTCTTTCTTATAATGAACTGCATCTTGGGGGGGGGGGGGGCGGCGGAATCCTCTTTTAGGGTAATATACAAACACACATTTGCCAAATAATGATCAAAACATTTAAAAATCAGTAAATTTAAAAAGCTATATGAATCCATATAAGCAGTATTTTTGATTATTTTTATTCCATTACTGTATTACCTAAATGGCAATAATTCCTCTGCAATAATGTTGCTATGTGCATGATCCACCTTGAGCTACACTTCAACTTACTTTCAATCAAACATTAATGAAATTGCACTTAAGGGGGGGCCCTTCGAAAATCAGTCTCCCAAGACAAGTTCCACTTCAAAAAAGATTCATTGTTAAAGCGGGTTGATTTTTAGAGGTACAAACACCAACAAAGTTTCCAACTTTCAAAACTCTGAGAGCTTTGGTTAGGAACGTGGTGGATGTGGACTCGGCCAGCTTTTCGCATAATTTAGGAACTTCTGGAAGGAGGAAATCACCACCTCCAAGCCTCCCGGCGTGACATTACACGATTCGATTCTGGGGCTGTCGCCGTCCCCCACCCCCCCGCAAAGAGGTTCAGAGCCTGCCCCTCTCCGTGACCCGTTGTTCGTTTTTGACGGGCCGTGTGCTCAGCAGTCCGCTTCGGCAAGTTTCCCCTATCCATTCCCGCAGTTTCTTGCAGACCCTTCGGGCCACAGGCAGGGCCCCGCCCCGGGGTGCCCGCGGTCACCACGTTCTGCCATAGAGCAGGTTGGCGCCCAGCACGCCGCCGCCGTAGTCCCCCGCGGCCGCGTCCAGGGCCGCCAGGCCGCCCGCCGGGCCGTGCAGCGCGGGCGGGCTGGGCGACAGCTCCTCGAGCTCGGGCGCGGGCGTCGCGGCGGGCGGCGGCGGGCCGGCCTGGCCGGGCGTCGGCGTGCCCGCGCCGTTCTGGCACGGCTTGCCGTCCTTGACCAGCACGGGCACCGCCACGCGGCGCGGGGACGGCGGCGGCGGCGGGCCCAGGCCGGCCTCCTGCTGCAGCTGCTGCGCCGCCTTGTCCTTGGCCTGCCGCTTCATCTTGTAGCGGTGGTTCTGGAACCAGATCTTGACCTGCGTCGGCGTCAGGTGGATCATGCTGGCCAGGTGCTCGCGCTCGGGCGCCGACAGGTACTTCTGCTGCTTGAAGCGCCGCTCCAGCTCGTAGACCTGCGCCTGCGAGAAGAGCACGCGGCGCTTCCTGCGCGGCGCCACCGCCGCCGCGTGCAGCGGTGCCAGCGACTTGGCGGCGTCCGCGATGCCCGTCAGAGACCCCATGCCGGCCACGCTCACTCCCGCCGACGGCCCCATGAACCTAGAGACTGGGGAGGGGCCCAAGGGGAAAGCCGGTGAGCGCCAGGCCTGCCTGGAGCCCGTTCCCGCCGCCGCTCCGCTCTCTTCGCGCCGCGACGCCGGCGGGACCCCGGCTAGGTCCCAGCACCCCCCGCGCGCCCTGGCTCCGTCCCAGGACCCCCCGCGCGCCCCCAGCCCCGTCCCAAGACCCCCCGCGCGCCCCCGGCGGGAGCACGGGAGCCCCTGCCCCGCGCGCGCCCCGGCCGTGGCGGGAAAAGCCCGCCCCGTCCGCCTTCCCTCAGTCCCGCGCTCCTGGCCCCGCTCACTTGAGTAGCGCGGGTCCGGGTTGGCGCCGTACCAGCCGGTGGCCGCGGCGGCCGCGCCGCCCCGCATGCCGTCCGTGTAGGCGGGCAGCTCGCCCATGCCGCCCAGGCCACCGTTGCAGTAGCCGCCCATGGCGCTGTGCGGGAACTGCGAGACGCCCGGCGGCATGTGGTAGGTGGCGGCCGCCGCCGCGGCCGCCGCCGCCGCCGCGGCCGCCGCGTTGTGCCCCGCCATGGCGTGCGGAGGCTGCACGCCCGCTACCGCCGCCGCCTGCGAGGAGGGGCCGGGCGGCGGCGCGCGGTAGGCGGCCGCGGCCCCCAGGGGCGCCCCCAGGCTGGGCGGCGCGCCGTCCATGGCGCCGCCGAACTTCTTGTAGGTCTCCTCGATGGGGCTCAGGATGTCGGACACGGAGAAGGGCGTCGTGTGCTTGGGGCTCAACGACATGGCTCGGCGGGCGGCCAGGTAGGGAGCCCGGGGCGGGCGCGGCGGCCGCTCCTCGCCGCCCCCTCGGCCGCGGCGGCAGCTCCTGTGAGAGGAGGCGGCGGCGCGGCGAGCCCCCCGAGCTGCGGGATCTGGGGTTTATTTTAGGCCGGCGCCAGGTTTACGACAGACTCGGGGGGCGGAGCAACATCCGAAACGAGCAAACAATGGTCATTGACATCTTTTTCTCTCGCCCCCCGCCCCCATAATGGAGGCGAAAAAGGTAAAGGGGGCAGTTGGGTGTTTCTTGAAAAGATCACCCCCCTTTGCTTTCTCCATCCCTCGCGCCTCTATCCTGGCGGTTCCCCCAGCCCTCGAGCACCAGAAATGGGAACTCCGAGGCGGCGTCGGGGCTGGACGTGAAGGATTCCGCCTTTCTCCCCGTCCAGACCCCAGTTTTCCTTAAGTGACTTCGTAGCGAAGTCCGGTGTAATTGGGGGAGGCGGATGTGCTGCTAAGTTGAGGGGGTGGGGGCGGTGCGGGGCTCGCCTCGTCCTGTCCAGCTACCAGCCCCTCACTCGCTCCATCATCTAAAGTGTTAAAAAAAAAAAGGCTCTTGGGTCCCACCATAAGAGCGCATAAAGAGATGAGGTACAATGACCGTCCTCTGCCATTGTAAGGCTTCTAATTTATGCATCTTTAAACCCTTGAGCATCATTTTGTGGGTAACCAAACGGGCACTTCCAAATTAGCTCAAAGTATCCAAATCCAAAGAAGAGAGAAGATACACACACACAGGCACAAATACACGGAAGCTAACTTGTAAGTATTCTCTTTTTACTTTGTGGGGATGGAGGTTGGTTAAAGGAAAGAGGGTAGATTTTTACTTGTTAGAATGTTTCGTGTTTAATTTGCACCTGTAAAGTTCTTTACAGCTTTCTTTCCCTTTGTTTTTTTCTTTTCTGTCTCTAAAGAAAGTAAATATCCAACTTAGAGTTTATTCTCCTCTCACTACCATGATCAAAAAGAAGAAAAAGCAAAGAACCCCAAATCCAAATATTTCTAGCAGTTCGAAATACATCCTTTTGTTATCGTTGGAAAAATATAACCTTTTCAAAAACTAAGAAATGGATGCAGAAATCAGGTGAAAATGGTAGTTTCTCTTGAAAAATACAAAACCATAGATAAACTGAGTTTTAAAAAACTTTGTCATCCTTTGAGTTGCAAATGTACCTGCATAGCAAAGAACTTAGACGTTGTGAACTCTTCACCAAATGCTGAACACGACAAAGACAAAAGAAGTGTGCAAAGCATATTGACTAAATTTTGAAAACAATCTTGCAGTTTAAAAAATAGTAACGGGGAAACGAAAATACAATTTTTAAGTTTTCCTGGAGACTGGACGAGAGAAAGAAAAGCAAGGAAAGTGCTTTTCTCAAGCAAGATTTTATTGTTAAAAAAAAAAAAGAGGAAGAAGAGGAAAAGCATGTGTGAAAACGATTCCAGTCTAACCTGACAGTGCATGTCTTAAAGGCAAGAACAGTGTTACCTATTCCTTTGCCTGTTTGCTTTCAGCCTTTTGGTTGGAATATCTTTGGTGGTTTTTCTCTTTTTATCATTGTTTTTCTCTCGTAATCTTTATCATTTTTCTCTTTTAATCATTGTTTTGTTCATTTCAGTGAGTTTTGCAAAGAATCTGCCCTCTCTGGTGGGTGGGGAGAGACCAGTAGATATGGTCACCTAGGGGGAAGAAAGTCTCAACCAGGCAAGTGTGTAGAGTAGTATTTTAAAATACAAGAAGAACAAAAGGCAAGCTTACACAAATTGTTTGCAGATGTCAGTTATTGACTTAGCAAAATTAATATTGCTACGATTTTAACATGATGCTACTTTTACAGGTCTTTTCCTCAACTTGAAACACTTGGGCTAGGTCTTCATGCTTACCTGCACTGGAATTGCCTACTTAATTTTTTAAAAAATTAATGATACAGAAAGGAGCATCTGTCTGTGTATTTAGGTGGTTGCTGGAATCCTGAAAATTGCACTTTGGCTTTTAAGGTTTGGTTTGATTCAAATTGTATTGTTTACTTGTATTAGCTTAAATGAGAAGTAGGAAGTCTTTCATTTCAAACTTTCCTCAGAGACAACAGGGTAAGTAAAACTAGTTGTTATGACATCTGTGGATATAAGAGTCACGTGTGAACCATTATATTTTATTTTTCAAGTTCAAACATGGTTCAGAAATGAAACCCATTATCGTAATCTTCATGTTGATTAGTTATCCAAATTGAAAAACTGTTTATAATTACAGTTTTTTTTCTGGACCATTATTATTTTCTCTGTTTCCAGGGTATACATTTTCTCTCATGTAATTTTCTTTATAGAACTTTGGGATAGCATAGCAGTTCTTATCAAGTGGTTATACTACAGGTTGTTGCTTATTTTGTTTTTCAACTGTATTGAGTCCTTCGACAGGTGCATTTACATCTAGAAGGCTCCTCTGTCTTTAAATAAAAAAATACTTTATCATATCTGGAGGCTCTCTGCAAAGAGTCACTTTCTGGCTGCTTGGGCACTTGATACCCTAAATAGTACTCATTCACTGGAGGTGAGCAGTTCTGAAAAAAAAAATCCCTATCAGTTATTCATGTCTCATTCTAGAAATTACATACTTTCATGCTGTAACATTATTTGGATGTGTGCAGATTCTGAAAATAGATATAGTGGAGGATGTATATGTACATTAATATACAGACACAAATTGAAATAATCCAGTTGATATCCCATTAAAGCTTTTCATCAAATTCAGTTCACCAGATTATTGTCTGCCTAAATTATGTATGGAAATTTATACTCTGTAGATTCTTAAATACTGTTGACCAGATTGGATTTCACAGGAAGTGTATTTCTGAGGAATGTTTTCTTGTTGGGTTTTTTTTCCCCTTAAAAACAATGTTGGCCCTCAGCAAAAATATGCAAATACTATCAAAAGGGATACAGTGAAAAGAGATGTCCCTCCCACTCTTATCCTCCAGCCTCCCAGTTCCCTTTCTCAGAGACACTGTTACCTATTTCTTCTGGGGTAGTCTATACATCTTGAAACATACTACCATTTTACACACAAGGGGTAGCATGCTTCCTAGTTCAAGTTTTTGTAATTTTACACATCACACTTCTCATTGGAAATTTAATAAATGGGCTGCAGCAGATAAAGTAAGCTTTCCTAGACAAAAAGGTTCCGTAGGATCTCTTGGACTTCTGACAAAACTGTGGTATTGAAAATCTCTGATGTGTTAGTTAACCTTAGGGCCAAAAATATTTGGCAAAAAACTTCTGAAGTAGGAGCCTTCCCCAGATTTGGGATTTGCTGTTGTCAGACAGAGGCTCAGAGAAAAAGGCCTGAGAGACGTTGAGAAACCTCCTGACATATCGAGCCAGTACTTAAAGGGAAATGTTGTTTTTCTAGGGTGGCAAATAGATTTCTAATATGTCCCAAATTTCCTGCTAAAGACAAACTCTGTTTGAAAATATAACTTTCTGTTTGATGCCCAAGAAAATGAGTATCTTTTAGAAATGAGACAATTGCTACATTGTGCTTAGTTCAAAATAGTTGTGGAATAATTTGATTAATAGAATTCTCATTTTGCAGAAGTAACTTTAAAATATCATCTTTGCAATTGGGAGGAAATAAAGAAACGTATCAGGATGATAATATTTTGTAGCAAAATTAGAGGTTATAAAGAGGAAATAAAACTGCTGTGGAGATGAAACACAAAATTTTTAAAAATTATTTTTAAAATTTTTGCTAATTTAACCAATTTCTGAAATTTGTTTCCATTTCTTTTAAATTCTCCTAAAGACTTTGTTTTAAATGTTCATTTCAATTATTTTTAATCTCTTACAATAACTTTACACTTGTATTTATATGACTTTGTTATCTCTCTCTCCCTCTCCCAATGGAGGACAGTGGAGGGAAGGATTTTCACAGTATCTATGTGCCTGCCTGCCAAGCTTCCCTCTCTTAATCCTCAGTCCATCGATCCATGGTGCACTGAAACACAGCTAGGGACAAGGGCCGAGGAGAAATGGGGATCTTTCTCCTTGAGAGTCGAGGAAGAAGAGACTAGAGAACTTGTTACCACCCACCTCATTCCCACAGTCATCCTCTCATATTTTTTTCACAAAATGCAAACTCCTTGCAATTTAACTCCTAGTTAAAAATATCTTGTCAGCCTTTCCTGAGATTCAGATATTTTAGATTGAAAATAGCCTTCTGACCAATGAATATATTTTAAATTAGCATGATTGTGAGTATACTATGAGAATGAATGGAAGATGTTAAAGACATTATTGTTGTTGAAGTCATTATAATAATGAGGTCCAATTAAATGATTCCTAAAAAACAAGAACAAAGGCTAGCAGCCTCCCCTTCTAGGGTCAAGCTGTATTACTAATTTTTACGGTCGTGGTAGAGAATAACATTGGGCTACACCAGGGGTGTAAAAATATGAAAAATGACCAGTATGTCACAACGCTTTCACTCTAGGATTATGAGCTTGAGCTAGAAATTTAAATGTTTCTGTTTTTAAAATTATTTTTAGAGTAAGTGATAAAATACATGATATAGGAAACAATAGCAATATTAAAAAATACTTATTTCTGAATAACGTTTACTTGTATATCTTGCTTACACAGAAAGTTTAATGTTTTAGAATATAATAACATTTCCATTGAACAATATCTTTGACTTTTTTTACATGTTTTGGAATTTCATTAAGTGACTCTTTTATAGGAAAAAAGAATCCTTTGTATTTTAACTAAAACCGTATTTCTATTTATTTTGTGTGAGGAGCTAGTCATTCTAAAGGTTCTACCATATCTCTACACATTCCTGACTAGAGTGAATGCATATAGCTTTTAAAAAAATATATACTTTCATAACTTTTTTCTCACACAGTCTCAATTTTTCCAAATCTAAGAGGTTCAATGAATTTAACATAGTCTCTTTCTCTCCTACAAGTTCCGTCAAAGCTGCATCACCTTCCGTTTACAAGTTAATGTGTAAGTGTCAGGGAAGGCATCAGTCCTTACATCTGAGTCAGATAATTGGGTTATTTGTTGCCATCACTTACTTGAAGGAGGAAGTCCAATTATCAACGTTTTGATAGATTAATTATTTGTTGTATTTATTAGTAAAGTTTTCCTATATACATTTTAGGAGAAATAACTATGACAGTAATATAATTAAAGAATAACTTGCCCAACTTGCTCCTTTTTTGTTTTGTGTATTGCTAATATTGAGGAGATACTTGACAGATGTTTGTATGTATCTGTCTGCATTCTAGGCTGAGAATTGTGCTTGAGCAATAGGCTAGTGTTCACCTCATAAATCAACATCAATTCTGCTAGATTTTAAACAGTTTAATTATTGGTTCCATAATTTGCATTAAAAAACTTAATATGAAATAATTTCATTAACCTACTTTAAACAGACATTGAGTGCCATAAGGAGAACTGACTGATAAAAGTTGCCTCATAAGGTTTGTTTAAAAAAACAAAAACAAAAGCCTAATAAAATAAGTCCTAAACCACAACAAACCTGTCAGATGGACTTGAAAACGACTAATTATTGCCTCAAAACACCCAGTTTGTGAAGTAAACTATTAATGGGATCTGACTCTTCAGTAAACCTAAGTGTTTAAGTTCTTGGAAATGAAGTGCTAAATTTAACAGGTAGTTTGATCTTGTCACTGTATAGGGAATTACATAGGGCTAATCCTGAAAAGGTGATTCAAACTGGTTTTTTGCTTGTAGAAATAATGGAAATTTCACAGAAGTGCCACAGGCCATTGAAATTTGGCCAAAAATGCCGAATAAGAATTGCTTGAGAAAATCAATACCGGCTTGAATGAAAGCAACTTGTCATCGGTATACAGTATGTCTTTAAAAATATGTAATTATCTAATAGAAGAAGTATGTAACAATTGGAGATCATCTCTTCCAAAATAAAAAACACATATATATTCAAAATAAGTTAAAAAACAAATAAAAAACTAATTTAACCGTAAGAATAAATGGCAAACTTCAATGGGTAAAGGATTTTTAAAAACTACACGGTAAAAAAGAAATTTAAAGTTGAATTTATAATTGTTTAAAGTTCAATAAATCTTGACCTTTGAAGGGTATGTCACAGTTGAACGTTGTGAATAAGTTGGTCTAGGCATTAGATAATGAAATACAGGGTAATTGTTGTAATTTGCTTTCTATGCTTACTATTATAAACATATAAAATACTCTGAAAGATCTGAATGAAAACTATTTCACATATGAAGTTTTATTTTTCTATGATTAGTATGTATGATGATTTCTTCTAGAGTTAATTCTCCTAAATGTAGTATTTCTTTAGAATAATCAGTGGTAGTGCATACATGATTGAGCTACCATTGTGGACGTAATTGATAACAGACTGCCTTGATACAGTTCTTAAACAATTTTCAGAGATTACAAGAGTGCTGGAAATGGTGGTTTAGGAATTTCTTTCTAAAGACACTGGAGGATCGAAAAGAAACCTGGGATTTCCAGTGCCCTCTGAAATCATTTTCACATAAAACTCGGGTTTAGTAGGTACAAGTGTTGTTTAACTGCTCATGAAAAAATATTTATGTAGCATCAAAAGATTATTTGGTCATGGATCTTAAATGAACACATTGCAGTATCTATTCTATACCTGTTCAAAAGGAGAAATGGAGAATGTTCTGTATATTAACATTGCATATGTGGTTGCATTTAACTACATAGGCAATAAAAGAATATAGGTAAGTGCTCATAAAAATCAAACACTTTTCATACCCAAGAAAGTCTAATCACGAATTGTCCTTGGCTTTCTATGAATAGATTACCACATTTCCATGTGTTCGAGCAGTAAGTTCTAACACTCTCATGTAGATATTTTGACATGGAGACTCAGGAGGAATTACACGATGCAAAAAGGAAAAGCTTAAATATACATTTATTCTTTCTCTCCCTTGATTCATAAAGGATATGTGGCAGTTTATTAATAAATATATTTGTGTACTTTAAACATTTAGTAAGAATCAGAACCTCATAAAAAGGGATCTTGTAAAGAGAGGACAACACCAGATCAACTCAATTAAGGTAATTGAGGGGTGGGGGCAAAATATTATGGTCCAGATAGGTAGCCTTCTAATATTCCAGGATTGAACTCCATACTCTTCAAAGAAGACTTTCTAAAAACCACAGCGTTGTTTGACAGTCTGGTGATTAGAAAGTTCTTATGTTGAGGCTAACTGTGTCACTGTAATTTGCAGGTATCAGTCCTAGTTCAGTCCTTTGATGCCAAACTGTAAATCTAGTCTCTTCCCAAAAGCTCTCTAAGTATGAAAAGATAAATTATTATCATATTATCTTATGTTTTCTCCTTTTCATACAAAAAATCCACCAGAACGAAAAAATCTGGAGTGAACATATATGATTGTATTAACCAAGAATTTATCAAGTGATTACTATATGCTTAAGAGTGTCCTGAGTGCTTTAGAAAATTGAAAAGGGAGCCCCTCTGATACCAGAGAGAGGAAACTTGGCATCCGTATCCTAATCCTGGAAGAGTACTTTAAAATTATATGTACATATGTTTGTATTTGTGTGTTATTTTGTTTATGTACATATGTTTTATATATGCATGTGAATGTATATGAATTATATGTATATTACACTATATATGTAGTATATATATGTGAAGTGCGTGGCAGGCTCTAAACAGTTGACTTACTGATGAGCTTTTAAGAACATACCCATTTGTAAGGTGGAAGAGATAAGGCTAAAATCCTAAAACCCACTAACATTTATTAATCTTTTACTAACGTGTTGGGTATGTTCATGAACTTTAGGTGTTTATCTCATTGAATAGCTACAATAGAAGAGAACTTAAAGTGTGATCTATATTGATGGTGAATTCAAGTGAAAAATATTCTGAAAAGGAGTGGAAAAGAGATCCCAAAGAAAATTGTTTATACTGTTTTCCTGCTTCTCTACAGGATCAGGATTTATGCAATATTTGAGTGCTTATTGTTAATGGTACTATGCTTACCTTGTCAGACTATTTTGATGGCTGTTTAGACAAAGTTTACAAACTCACTATTCAACTGGATATTTGTTTTGTATACGTTTTCTTTGTGAGGACAGCAGAAAGTTTGGAAGTTTCAAGTGACTGTAAGTAGAGCTAACAGAGCAGTGATAAAAGGTGTTTCTTTCCTATAGTTACTACAGTAATACAATAATTTCCTTAGAAAAAATAATATAATTTCTCAAGTTGTAGTGAGTTATAAATGATTTGTAGATTATAGGCATTAATTATTGATATCAGCCAAATATTATTAAAGTTATTAAAATGGTAAATAAATAGAAGCTTGTTGCAAGACAATTGAAAATAATATGGAAATCTATATAGCAATTCTTTCCAGTGGAAATACAATGTGAGTCACATATACAATTTATTTATTTATTTATTTATTTTTTTTTTAAAGATTTTATTTTTTCCTTTTTCTCCCCAAAGCCCCCCAGTACATAGTTGTATATTCTTCGTTGTGGGTCCTTCTAGTTGTAGCATGTGGGACGCTGCCTCAGCGTGGCTTGATGAGCAGTGCCATGTCCGTGCCCAGGATTCGAACCAACGAAGCACTGGGCCGCCTGCAGCGGAGCGCACAGACTTAACCACTCAGCCACGGGGCCAGCCCCTACAATTTAAAGTTTTCTGGTAGGTGCATGAAAGAAAGTAAAAAGAAATTAGTGAGATTAACTAAAAATTTATTTAACCCAATATACCCAAATATTGTCAGTTCAGTATATAACCAAAATAAAAATTGAGGTTTTTTTTCATACTAAGTCTTTGTAGTTTTTTTTTTTTTTTTTTTTAAGATTTAATTTTTTTCCTTTTTCTCCCCAAAGCCCCCTGGTACATAGTTGTATATTCTTTGTTGTGGGTCCTTCTAGTTGTGGCATGTGGGACGCTGCCTCAGCGTGGTTTGATGAGCAGTGCCATGTCCGCGCCCAGGATTCGAGCCAACGAAACACTGGGCCACCTGCAGCGGAGCGCACGAACTTAACCACTCGGCCACGGGGCCAGCCCCTAAGTCTTTGTAGTTTTACACTTACTGCACATCTCAATTTGGACTAGCCACATTTCAAGTGCCTAGTAGTGGTGTGTTGCCCATGACTGTGCTCTTGAGCAGTGTGGCTCTGAAGCAGGGATCAGGAAACTATGGTCTCCAGTCAAATCTGACCCTCTGCCTGTTTTTGTATGGCCCAGGAGATAAGAATGGTTTTTATGTTTATAAATGGTTGAAAAATCAAATTAATAATATGAAAATATATGTCAAAATTACATGAAATTCAAATTTTAGTGTTCATAAGTAAAATTTTATTGACTAGCCACATTCCTTCCTCAGTGTCAGAGTTGAGTAGTTGCAACAGAGACCGTATGGCCCACAAGGCTAAAATATTCACTTGCCTACCCTTTTACAGAAAATGTTGGTCAACCTCTGCTAGAGTAAAAGTGAAAGTCTCCTTCACAAATACCCAATCCCACACCTGTCTCCAGAAGTAACCACTACTAAGGGTTTTCTGTGTGTTTTTTTAGAACTGTTTTTTTAATATATGTCCATATATATATATACACATAGATTTTATGGTTTTATTTCTTTATGTAGCTAGAACTTACATTCACACTTAAAAAATGGAATGGTATCATTACATGTGTACAGTATTCACCCGTTATTCATGCGGGTTATTTTGTATTTCCTTCATGGCAGAAAATGAACATTTTAGACCTTTGATTCCTTGTCTATAAATAGGAAGATTCTACCTATATAATGGAATTGGCATGGAAGTTAGTAATAATTTAGAGCTAATGAAAAATTACCTGGCACAGAGCAGATGTTCAATCTAGAGCAGCTATTCTGACTATGTCCAAGACCCCCAGTGGATGCCTGAAACCTTAGATAGTACTGAACCCTGTGTATACTGTTTTTCCTATACATAGATAACTATGATAAAGCTTAATTTATAAATCAGACATTGTGAGATTAATAACAATAGCTAATAATAAAACAATCATAGCAATACACTTCAATAAAAGTTATGTGGATGTGGTCTTTCTTTCAATCCAAACCTATTCCTGAATCTGTATAACCATCCCTCACTTGTGGTAAATGGCTTGGTGTCACTGGTTTCAGGGGATCCCTTGCTGAAGCCTTCCTATAGGCTCAATGCTTTCTGGTGCAACACGTTGCTGTCAACAAGAACATGTCTTCCGCTTACAAGTGTAATATCTTTTCCATCTTAACTGAGAACGTACCTTGCACTGTGGCCTTAACTTTTGCAGTTTGAGGTGTGACAGCTAAACCAGCACAAATTTCTTTTTCCTTCTTCACAGTATCATGGATAGAAGATTTGTTCTTACCATAGATCTTAGCAACCTCAGCATACAATTTTTTTTTCTTCATTTATTAAGTCGAGAACTTAATAACCTTTTCACTTAAAGGGAGCACTTTACAACTTCTCTTTGGCATATCTGAATTGCCAGCATCACTGCTCTTGCGATCTGGGGCCATTGTGCCCCAACCACTGCGCCACCAACCACTGTGCCACCGGGCCGGTTCCTGGCGTGCAATTTAAAACTTATGAATTGTTTGTTTCTGGAATTTTCCATTTAATATTTTTCAATCATGGTTACCATGGGTAACTGAAACCACGGAAAGCAAAATTGTGGATAAGTATTCTGTATTCTGGTTTCCTTTCTTATTTTATATCAATTTCCATATCAGTACTTATACATATGTTCCTTATCAATACACATAAGTGCTTTCACAGCGGTGCATGTAGACGTTCATCATTCTTTGTAATGATTACATTATAATCCATGATATGGTTTTACTATAGGTTATTTTATCCGTCTCCTGTTAGTTTAAGCTCTTTCCTCTCCTCCCTTCCCTCCCCTTCTCTCTCTTTCTCTCCTCTCTATTACAAACAGTTCTGCAGTGAACATATATGCAGATCTTTGTGTACTGGTACAAATATTTCTGCAGGATAGATTTCTAGAAGTAAAATTGGATCAGAAGGTAAGTTTATTACACATTTGGTAGAGGGAGCTAAATTACTCTCCTAAAAGACTATCAATTTGCATGTCAGCAGTGTGTGATGTACCCTTTTTCCTCACATCTCTCACCAACACTAGATAATCATTAAAAATTTTTTTTACCAGTCTAGTTGTTTTACATACATAATTTAGTATCTCTTTAATATTCTTCTATTTACTAAAGTACTATTGCTCATTTAAAAAACCAAGAAGAAAAGAAAATTTACCAAGAAATATATAAAGTGTAAGGGCTCCCCTGAAATGACATCCAGAAATAACCATTCTTATGTATTCAAGCTAGAAATTTTAACTTAGGATTCTAATATATTTGCACTTGTTATTCTTCTTTGAGAGGAAAATGGCATAGAAGAAAGCAATTATGCTTTAGAATTAGACTTCAGTTGAATCTTTCTCTGCCAAACTGTAAAATTTGGTGGCAAAGTTTACTTAACCTTTCCGAACTCGGTTTTCTCATCTGTAAAATGTGAAGGTTAAATTAAATAGGTTTACTAGATGAAATCGCCTGTCATAGCTGTTTCATAAAATGTTTGCTTTGTTTATTGTTTCTTTTGCTCTCACTGCTTTCTTTCTGAGAAAACAAAAGCTACACTGCTTTCCTACTGAAGGACACCTCTGTAACTAGCGCAGTATTTTGCATATAAAAGGCATATTTCCTAAAATATATGTTTTATTGCAGAGGTTGACAACCCACGATACGTCAAAGGAGATAGCTGAGAAGTGACGTAAGCATAGTAATGGATCTGGACTTGTGGAGAGAAAGATTTATTTCTTTGAGGACTGAGTCTTCTCACCAGCCCCTGACACCTCTCTTTCACTTAATCTCCTTTTGTTCCATGACATTCTACAGCCAAAATGTTGAATAATATTATCCTTCCTTTTGGGAAATCATGAATCTTCAGGCGTCAAGGAAGTATGTCTTTCTGTTTTCCTTTTGGAAGAAAATCAACTGTATAATCCTGGAATCAACCAAACTGAAAAGTTGCTTATGCAAATAATTTGCCTTTAGACAGTTCTGCGCCAAGGTAGAAACACCTTCAAGGTTATGTCTTGGAAAAATCCTAGATAAGGACTGCAATATTTAACTTAAATATTGTATGTTACTGGAGGACATCTCTGTAAATAGTACAGTAGTTTGCATATAAGTTTGTTCTAGTATTGTTTGGCTGCTAAACTAACAACTGCAGAATCTGTGTCTAGAGATGGAATGGATTTTAGCCCTTTTCCACATGTACATGAATATGTGCTCTATCCACTCAGTCTCTCATCCGGTAAGCATTTGTGCATTTCCCACCACATGCCAAGCTATAGATACAGAGAAAGAGGACAGGCTCTGTCCTCAGTGAAGCCCCCTCCCCCCACCCGCCGTAGGAGGAGGTAGGAGGGAAGGAGAGAGAGATAAGTAAGCCAGTATCTACTATTTGTTTTAAAAAGTGCTATCGTAATTATTCATGATGTGCTATGGAAGTACAAAGGAGGGACCCCTAACTCAACCTGAAGAGAGGAAGTGGGTTGTGGAAGATCAGGGAAGGTGACCTGGCTGAGGTGATATATGGGGTGAATTTTACAGATCAGGGAGTTAGAAGGTGGAAATGGTATTCCAGAAGAAGAGCATGTTCAAAGGCATAGAGGCAGTTCAAGTCAATGAACATTTAATGAATGTCTGCCATGTGCCAACCCCAAGAAAGCATGGAGTGTAGACGGAATGGCGAATGGCTATATATGACTGGAGCATAAAATACAAATTGGGAATTATTGGGAGGTAGAACTGGAAAGTTTGGCAGAAGCCAGATCTTGAAGAACCTTGTACACCATGCTAAATAACTTGGACTTAATCCATAGAGAGCCCCAATACTGGATTTATGTTTCAGAAAGTTGTACTGGCATCAGTCTAGAGAATGAATTCAGGAATACTAATGCTGGAGGCAGGGCATCCAATTAGGAGACTATTATAAAAATACATGCAAGAATGAGGGCTTAAATTAAAGCAGCAGCCATGGAAATGAGGACAGATATGAGAGAGATTCAAGAGGTGGAATAGATATGTCTAGAAACCTAGGAGTCATCATATACAAATCTCTCTCCCTTATCCCCTTTAGCAGTTTTAGTCCTATTAATAAATTAAAGAAATGTACAGCCCCACGTAAAAATTCATGCCACTAATTTGCATTTAAACTTGTATTAGTCACAACCATTTTTTTTTTTAACTGTTCTTTATTTAAGTTCCTTTTGGTGGTTGTTAGGAAGATTGGCCCTGAGCTAACATCTGTGCCAATCTTCCTCTATTTTACGTGAGATGCTGCCACAGCATGGCTTGACGAGCAGTGCTGTGTCTGCGCCTGGGATCCAAATGTGTGAACCCCGGTTGCCAAAGCAGAGCACATGAACTTAACCACTACACAACCAGGCCAGCCCCTATTCACAACTATTTTTAGTTGCACAACTATTTTAAGTTACAGGAACCTAACTTGAAGTAGCTTATGTGAAGAGGGGCATTTATTTGAATGATACCGGGGTTGGTCTCATCTAGCATGCAGCTGGATGTCAGGGACAAATGAAACCAGAAACTCAAATGTTACCAGGACACTCATTTCCTGACATCTCTCTGAATGTTGGTGGTATTTTTCCTACTACAGATCAGTTTCCTCTATGTTGCAAGAAATGGCCAGCAACAATTTCTGGGCTTTCCATTCTGTGATTCCCTCTTCAGAGAGTGACTTCTACTCTAATCCTAAAAAGGAATGATTGGCTCAGCATGGGACAAGTGCTCTCCCACTGTGGCCACTGTTCTATGATAGGCAGCCACCACTAGAACTATTGAGCTCCAGATATGTGTGTGTTTGAGAGGGTATGCTTAGAGAACAGCCTGCAACTGGAGGGAGGGGCAGGAGAGACAAAATTAAACATGGCCACCAAAACTTTGTTATCAAATCCAATAGATTTCATCCAGTACCTTTTCTTTGACTTCTGTGCTATAACTGATGGTAGTGACCATGTTTACTTTCTGGAAAACTTCTTCCTTAGCTTCTGTTACTGTTTTCCCTCTGACTTCATGTTCATTCTACATTCCAAAACTGATTCCCCTTCCTTTTCTTGCCCCTCACAGTTAATGATGTTCAAAACTCAGTCCATGATATTCTGATCAACAGATCTTAAACTTTTGCTAGGTAGATCTCAAGCTGGTTGCTGCCACCACATTCCTATGTCTTTACTTTTTCTGAGTATGCAACAGGCAAGGGAAGAGTGCAGTTGGCTGTGCCACTTCTCTTCCAGTTTCCACCAGACACTTTGCCACCAGCTCATATCTCTGTTGATCTCTTGGATTAAGAGGAGTAAAGAGCCAGTCTTTTCAGAAAGACTCGATTCCCCCACTGTACATTCAGAAAATCCATTATTCCTATGGTTTTAGTAATGTCTCTCTGTGAATGACTATTTCCTAACTATCCTACTTCCAGGATATGTCTTGTGATCTAGTCAGCCTGGTCTTATTATCCCATGGACACTCCAAGCATAGTCCTACCTCCTTGTCTTTGTTCCTGTCCTCCTCCCAACAATCCATGTACTATTCATGTATCAAAGCCCAGCTTAAATTCTCTCTTCCATAAAGACTTTCCCGGCCACTCCATCCCTTTTGGTCTCTTTCTCTCTACTGATGCCCTATTCCAGCTTATAGTTTCTATTACTTGATTAAATTTATCAATTAAATTTTTCATTTTTTGTTATTTTGTAATTTTTGAAGAGTGTTATGTGGAAAGAGCTGGATTCTTTTTAACTTAATGAGATATATTTGGCATATAACGTTCTACTTGTTTGAGGTGTACAACATAATGATTTGATATATGTGTATATTGTGAAATGATCACCATAAGTTTAGGTAACATCATCTCTCCACACATAGTTGCAAATTTATTTTTTCTTGTATGATGAGAACTTTCAAGATCTGATCTCTTAGCAACTTTTGAATATACAATACAGTATCATTAACTATAGTCACTATGCTGTAAATTATACTCCTAGGACTTATATATCTTATTACTGGAAGTTTGTACCTTTTGAGTACCTTCACCCATTTCCTCCACCCCCCTACTCCACCTCTAGCAACCACCAATCTAATCTCTTTATCTATGAATTTTTTATCCCATATATGAATGAAATCATACAGTATTTGTCTTTCTCTGTCTGACTTATTTCACTTAGCTAATGCCCTCAAGACCATCTATGTTGTCACAAATGGCAGGTTTTTCTTCTTTTTTCTGGCTGAATAGGATTCCATTGTATATGTGTATATATCATATTTTCTTTATCCATTCATCTGTTGATGGACACTTACGTTATTTCCACGTATTGGCTATTGTAAATAGTGCCACAATGAACATGGGGGTCCAGATGTCTTTTCAAAATAATGATTTCATTTCCTTTGGATAAATATCCAGAAGTGGAATTGCTGGATCACATGATAGTTTTATTTTCAATTTTTGAGGAACCTCCATATTGTTTTCTATAGTGGCTGCACCAATTCACATTACCACCAACAGTGCACAAGAGTTCCCTTTTCTCCACATCCTCCCCAACACTTATTTCTTGTTTTTGATGATAGGCAGTTTAACAGATGTGAGGTGATATGTCATTGTCTTCTTGATTTGCATTTCCCTGATGATTAGTAATGTTGAGCACCTTTTCATGTTCCTTTGACCATTTGTATGGATTCTGATACCAGCGTTGATACTAGTTAGGAATATAAAATTGGGCAAGTTACTTGACCTCTCTTTGAGGTGGTTTTCACACATGTAGAATGAAGGGCACTGACTTGATTCTAGAAAACAAAGGAAAATGTTACAGGTTTGATTCCATAGGAATTCAAAATTCCTGTGAAGCAAAATGCATGACAAGAAAAGTTAAAAGACATACAACTGGTGAAAATATGTGTAACATATATGCTACTATAAAAGTGCCTTCAAACAAATAACCCAGGAGAGAATTACAATTCACAAAAGAAATTACACAAATGACTAGTAGCCACCTGAAAAGGTGCTCATTCCCCACTAGTATTAGGGACTTTCAAATTAAAATAGCCACGAGAAGGCATTCCTCTCCCCAAGAAAGGTTTACATTCTATCTAGAGTTAGAGAATATAGGACCACAAAAGCACCTTTTTTATGAGAGTATAAAATGATATAGCTTTATACTCTGAAAATGTTAAATGTACATTTGATTTATCAAATTCATCTCCAGGACTGGATCCTGCAAATACACTTGGACAAGGATATAGATAGATGGATAGCTAGCTAGCTAGCTAGCTAGCTAGCTAGATATAGATCTATATACTGTCCTAATAGCAGCACAATTTGTAGTATTATAAATAATATAAATTCCCATCAATAGGAAAATGCTAGGGAATCACTGAAAAGAGTGAGAGAGGGCTGCATTCAGCTGCATTTGCAGCCATGAATAGCTATCAATAATTTTGCAAGTTGCAAAACCATACAATATGATCTCATTGAAAAAAAAAGAAAGTATCATGTATTTAAATATATACTTAAAACTTCATCAATCTGTTTATGTGCCTAGAAGATTATTTCGAAGGAGTCACACCAGAGTTACAAAGAGCTACCTCTAGGGAGTAGGAGTAAGAGGAAATGAAGGGAGGAATTTTCCCTTTTGAAACATGGCTACAATTGTTAAGATTATCTGTTTTTAATATGTTAATCTTATCTCTCTAATTAGTTAACTCTTTGGCTTTGGATAATGTCATCTCTTCCTCATAGCACTTACCATGGTGCTGATCATTTAAGCCCTTGACTCCATTCTCTTCTTGCTTGCGTGGTTCCTGATTAGTAGTCTGCTGTAAATTTTTTTTTTTTTTTTTTGGCTGAGGAAGATTAGCCCTGAGCTAATATCTGTTGCAATCTTCCTCTTTTTGCTTGAGGAAGATTGTCACTGAACTAATATCTGTGCCAATCTTCCTCTATTTTATGTGAGACACTGCCACAGCATTGCTTTTTTTTTTTTCTAAAGATTGGCACTTGAGCTAACAACTATTGCCAATCTATTTTTTTTTCTTTCTGCTTCTTCTCCTCAAATTCCCCCAGTACATAGTTGTATATTATTAATTGTGGGTCCTTCTAGTTGTGGCATGTGGGATGCCACCTCAACGTGGCCTGATGAGTGGTGCCATGTCCGTGCCCAGGATCCAAACCAGCGAAACCCTGGGCCACCACAGCAGAGCGTGAAAACTTAACCACTCGGCCAGGGGGCTGGCCCCTACACACAGCATTGCTTGATGAGTGGTACTAGGTCTGTGCCTAGGATCTGAACCTGTGAGCCCCAGGTTGGTGAAGCAGAGTGCATAAACTTAAGAACTACATCACCTGGCTGGCCCCCAACCTTCCTCTTTTATTGCTCAAGGAAGATTAGCCCTGATCTAACATCTGTGGCAATCTTCCTCTATTTTATATGTGGATTACTGCCACAACATGGCTGATGAGTGGTGTAGGTCCGTGCCTGGGATCCGAACCCATGAACCTGGGCTGCAGAAGTGGAGTGCACCAAACTTAACCACTAGGCACCAGGGCTGGCCCCTAGTCTGTTGTAATTTTTATCCTTATTCCTCTATACTAAGGTTCTCCCCCACCCTCCTGTAGCTTCTTTCAAGATTTTCTTTTCATCTTTGTTTTTTTACAGTTTGAATATTATATGTCTAGGTGTGGATTTTTTTGGTATTTATTCTATTTAGTATTCTTTGAGCTTCCTGGATCTTTAGTTTGGTGTCTGTCATCAATTTTGAAATATTCTTGGTCATTATTACTTCAGATATTTCTTCTGCTCTGTTCTCTCTTTCTTTTCCCTCTGGTATTCCAATTGTGTGTTGTTATACCTTTTGAAATTGTCTCACAGTTTTGGATGCTCTTGTCTTTTTCATTCTTTTTGTCTCTTTGCATTTCAGTTTGGGAAGTTTTTATTGACATCTCTTCAAGCCCACTGAGTGGCTTTGATTTCTAGCATTTCCTTTTGATTCTTTCTTAGAGTTTCTATCTCTATGCTTACATTATCCATGTGGTCTCATTCATTGTCTTTTTTTTTTTTTTTTTTTGCCTTAGAGCTCTTAACATGTTAATCACAGTTATTTATATTTCCCTGTGTGATAAAAAATATATGTCATATCTGAGTTTGGCCTGACACTTGCTTTGTCTTTTCAAACTGTGCTTTTTCTTGCCTTTTAACATGGTTTGTGGGTTTTTTTTTTGAAAATCAAACATTATACATCAGGTAATAGTAACTGTGGTAAATAGGCTTTTAGTGTGAGGTTTTAATCTTAATCTGGCTAGGAGTTGGGCGGTGTTTAACATTTTCTGCAGCTGTAGATGCCAAAGGCTTCAAATTTCTCTAGCATCCAGCTTTTGTATCTTCTGTTGTTTTAAGGCTTCACTAATGACTCTTTCTCAAATAGAGTCTGTGTCTTGCAGCTCTTTCAGCTATAATCCACTGATATTCTACTGGAACCCTGATGGTGTGGTGGTGAAGTGTAGGGGAAGCAAAGTGTTCTATAATCTTATGATTGAGTCTCAGTCTTTTAGTGGCTGTGTCCCTGGATGTGACCTTCACAAGTATCTCTTAGCGCCCCTGAACTTTTGGTGAGGCAGGAAAGCTACACAGGGTTGGAGTTGGAGAAATGCCCTTCCCCCAGGTCAAATAAGTCTCTGGACAGGAGAGGGAGGCTCTGGGTGTATTTCACAATGGTCACTTTTCCCCTCTCCCTGCCACAGCCTTGAGAGGATCTTTCTTAGTTTTTTACCCTAAGAACCTGATGAGGTTTCTGGAGGTAAACTCACAGAAGTGTGGACTCCCCTAAGGCTGCAGCCCCCAAGGGATTCTCAATCCTGTGCTACTCCATCCTCAGCCTCCAGCATTCATCAAATTTACCATTTAATTGTCCCTACCAATTTATGGCTCTAGCACTTCTCTTCCAGGTAAGCAGATCTCAGCCGTTACACTCTGGGTTTTTTCATCTTGCCAGATTTCAAGGTGACAGATAGTCTTGCATCCTCAATTCTCTAATGAGTCCAAGAAAAGACATTGATTTTCCATTTGTTTAGCTTCTTGCTTGTTGTCAAGAGGAGAGCGATGACTTCCAAGCTCTTCACATGTTGGAGGTGGAATGTGCTGAGCGCTTAGTAGCCATTAAATAAACTGTTTATTAGACAGTAAAATTTTGTGTATTTGTTTAAGAACTAATTTTTTGTTCTAGGAATTGCCAGCTTACAAAAAAAAAAAAATAACATTTAATGAAAAATTAAAGCTGTCTTCCAAAACTTAGAAAGTTATAATGTGAAAGAAAGATTTGATTTGTTATCAATGGCATCAAAAGATCTATTAGTGGAAATTTTATATTTGTAGGCAGAGCATAACTCAATACAAGAACCTTCTAGCAAAATTATTCAACAATGTTGGAAGTGTAGTTTATGAATTTCAGCATCCATTTCTAATTGTGAATTGATTTGGGAATACCACTGAATTTTTCCTACTCCCCTAGGTGACTTTGTGAAAGCAGAAGCTAAGTGAAAAATGCCCAGGTACTTACAGTAAAGGATAAACTATCTTGGATGAGAGGTGGTACTATATAACTTCCAGTGTGGAGATTCTTTGATTTTCACACAATGCATCCTTTAATCTCCCAAAGGAGGAAAACATCCGTTAATTTCTGTCTAAAGAGAGTTTAAATCCATTTACACACTAAAAATGGTGACGGCCTTTGAGGAAGCTGATGTACAGTGTCCTGAACCCCATTCTCGGTTTGCATGGTTTGGCATGGAGTCCCTTTGCAGCAAGAGATGGTGCGTGTGTTACCAGCCCACCAGCCCCTAGGCCCCTAGCCATGTGTCTAAATGAGGCCCCAGTGGGCAAACTTACATGTATGTATAGTGCTGGTATGTTATGATGTTGCTCACAAGTGTGCCTGTGAGGCAGAGGAGAGAGACTATGCCTTGTGCACAAGCTCCTGTGAAGTGACTTTCCGCTTATGTGGGTACTTATGTGTGGGGAAGAGATAGGTTCAAGATGTCTTAAAATTTATGGCCATTGCTGGGAAACTGCTGTTTCTAGCAAGCTTGCTAAAATATAAAGCTTGTCTGCAGTATGGTTACTTTGTATTGCTTTTCACTAAAAGCCTTATTGTTAATAATAAAAGAGGGAAAGACCTTGGTTGGTTGTTTTACATCTTTCTGTTTTATTTTGAAGAAACATTCATGTTCCCAAAGGTTAAAAAATAAATCCAGTCTTTTAAAAGTTGTTTTTAAGGGCTAAGAAATACCATTTTGAAATAATAATGTTTCTGAATTTTATGTAATTCACGTTTTCTAAACTCTCCACAGTTCATTGGTTTTTTCCTCTAATCAACCCAAGATATCATTATGAATATATTTTTATATATTCCAGGAAGTACTTATATTGACTTCAATATACTTATTGAAGAGCTGAACCCAGAAAATTTAGGTTTTTGCCCAAGTCACATTTGATTGTTAGTGGCAGAGTTGATAGGTTTTATGTAAAGTGATCCTTTCTTAGCACTCATAATTTTAAAATTTTTAAATTAAAGTGTAATTTACATACATCAAAATTCACCTTTTTTAGTGTTCAGTTCTGTGATCATGTAGCCATGATCAAAATGTAGACTATTTCCATTAAACAAAAAAATTCAACCTTGCCCTTTTAAAGTTTTATGTTTGACTTTTAGGTTTATGGTCCATTTTCAGTTGATTTTTGTGAGGAAGTTATTTTGTTATTTTGTGAGGATCTAGTTATTTTACTTTTTTTATTCTTCCCACTCTCCCTCCCTCTTCCTTTCCTCCTTCCTTCCTTTCTAAGGTGGATATCTAATTATTCAAGGACCATTTGTTGAATTGTTTTTTTGCTGTTGTTGAAAATCAATTCACTGTATATGTGCATATCTAAAATTTCTAAGTTCTTGCTTCTATTTCATTGATCTATATGTCTATAAACTCATAAATTTTAGATTTGTTATTGTGGTTAAGACCTAATACTTACTGCCATCATTATCTCACTATTTACTTAAGCTGGGACATGCCAAAAAAGTACAAAGCAAAGCTCTGTGTATATATGAAGAGAGACTTTAAAATGTCTTAGGTAACTGTAACTCATTGACATTTATATTTCAGGGGTAAAATACAGAGATTACATTTGGATCAACACCTTTGGTACTTATATCCTGAAACTAATTATGTTGCCAGTATAATGAAATGAAAATGTTAACATGTTTAAACCTGTCATATGAAAATATTTCAGATATCACAAACCATTTATGCCACCCTGGTTGTCTCTGGTCCCATAATTACTTTCTAGTTTCTAGAGAATCTGTTTCAATATTAAAAGTATTCAAGAATAAAACATTACTAAGAAAGTAGAGATAGATATTTCTTTCCCTGAACTCCTAGTAAAAGTCTCTGTTTTTGTCTAACTTCATCTTGTCTGGCCTGAGTTTGAGTTGCAGAGTGTGCATCAAGATTGCAGGAACCCCAGCTTCTCCCTTTCCTACATGCAAAGCAAGACTTCTTTGGTTATTTTGACAAGAACTGTATTCCACCAGGTTTTTTGTTTCTAAACTTTCTCACCAAGCCCATATTTAGCTGTAGGTAAATTTTGTCTCTATTGTTGGGGGTGGTGAGGGCTCAGGGAGTAAGAAATGGAACACCAGCCACTAAAAACTATGCTCCTTATACCTCCAGGGGCTGGGATTCTAAATTAATCACTCACTCCTGGGGATAACCATTGCTGTGAAAGGGAGAAGAACGAGAGGGCAAGTTTTTTACCTTGACCCAGAGAACCCTGATCTAGTCCATTCTCTTCCCCAGTGACTCTTAATCTCATAACAATAAGCATGGTCACTCATAGACCACAGCTGTCTCCCACTTTGTACAATGCACATGGCTGACTGCCAGATTCCAGAAAGTTGCGGCTGGGCCTATAGATAGGGACCTACTAAGGGTCACACACTAGTTTGCCTCCATTATACTGCGGTGTTTGCTGCTTGCCAAAGCCTGGCTCCCCCTCTTCCAATTGACAGCTTGCAGAGTGTGCCTCTGAAGGGACTCTGTCCCAAGATCCTTTGCCAGCTCCCAGAGAGCAAGGCATTGCCCTTTCCTTGATGTCATTTCCCTCGCTCCCTGATAAAGTGAGTTGTCCTCCTTACCATCCCCTCTGCCTAGGTCAGAGCACAACTCGTTAGGCCAACTTTAGGGATTTACAGATTTCATCAGCACTTTCTAACACCCCCCTCTCCCATCTCAACCCCATCCCAGTGTTACAACAGACTCTTTTATCTCCCTTTTCTTGGGGGAATTACAACAAGCTGGGTAGTGCTAAATGAAAATGCATTCTAAGCCTTCTGATTCAGCCACCTACCCTCATTGTGCTCCTGTTACCTTATTTGTAGGGACTGCTATAATTGGAAGACATCTCCCTGTACCCTTAATGACCCAGCACTTGGAGTAGCTGCCAGCTGAGGCCAGAGGAGAAGCTGATTTTACGTGCAGGCTTCATCACTTTGTTTGCTTTCCAAATTTCAGTCTTCTAGGGAGGCATCTGTGCAAACGGTCCCAGGGCCTTTAGTCCTGCCTCCCTTGCCCTCTTTTCCAAAGCATGACTCCTAGAGTCAGCCATTTCAAAATTTGGTATGTAGTCGTCTAGATTCTTTTATGCATTTTTTAAACATTCGTGGGGTGATACTACACAGACTGTAGTCTTCTTTATTTACTCCTATGTTGATGGCATTTTGCATGTTCTCAGCTACATGAAATTCCATTGTATTGTTATAGCATGGTTTACTTCACCAGGCCCTTACTGACTGATGTTCATATTGCTCCAGTTTTCAGATATTGTGAACAACAGTCCCATGAACATCTGTGTACGTACTTCTTTGTGCAGCTAAACAATGATTTACCCAAGATGCATCTTTAGAAGTGGAATTGATGACATTTATATTTTGATATACACTACCCTTTAGAAAAGCAGCACCATTTATGCCCCTGCCTGCCACCTTTTCCCTACACTCTCCCCAGCATTGGATTTTATCATTCTTTTTCATCTATCTCAGACCATACCCATATCAGAGGAAACATTGTATTTATTGTTTCAGTTTACCTCTCTTTGAATATTAATAGGGTTTGGTATCATTTCATATACTTAATAGTCATATGGATTTTTTCTGTGAATTACCTGTTCACATCTTTTTTCTACTATCGTGTTCATCTTTCTGTATTGATTTGTAAGAGTTCTTTATATGGTAAAGAGATTAACTCTGTCTTGTGTATGTATTGCAGATATTTCCCTCAGTTTGTTGTTTGTCTTCTAATTTTGATTCTAGTGTCTTTTGCCAAATGGACTTTAAAATTTTTATCAGTCAAATGTGTTGGTATTTTCCTTTGTGGCTCCTGGTTTTTCACTCTTTCCCCACTCAAAGATTATAAAAATATTTAAATGTATTTATTGCTCCTAATGATTTTAAGTCTTCTAAGCATGGAGAATCTGCTTGGTTGAGGGAAGGAATATTGTAGGATGACTTCCTGTGCTGAATGAAGACGGGTAGTATGAAGTCACCTCTTTTTTTTTTTAAAGACTGGCACCTGAGCTAACATCTGTTGCCAATCTTTTTCTTCTTCTTTTTTTTTCTTCTTCTCCTCAAGCCCCCCAATACATAGTTCTATATCCTAGTTGTGAGTGCCTCTGGTTGTGCTATTTGGGATACTGCCTCAGCATGACCTGATGAGCGGTGCTGTGTCGGCACCCAGGATCCGAACCAGTGAAACCCTGGGCCACCAAAGTGGAGCGCGCGAACTTAACCACTTGGCCATGGGGCCTGCCCCTGAAGTCACTTCTTGACAGGTCTGGGGAAATAGAGTCTGATGAGCACCACAGAAGTTGAATAGAACCAGGAGCCCAGTTTGATGTTGCTTGTGTCTACAGAGTTGTTTATACAATCACCTCAAATGTTTCATAAGTAAATGAAATGTAGAACCTATGATTCTCTTGTTATTACATTGCACAAATCTTTTATTTCCAGTTTTGACCAAATACATACCAACTTTCTAAATTTTAGACCACTAACCAGTTGGCCTAGATTTTTCTGTATGAGTGGAAAGAAGCCTGGCTAAATGATGTTATTAATTACTGTCATAGTCACTCTGAGAAACAGAATGGACCCCTCTCAAAATTTGTTTCAGATGTTGAGACTGATGACATCACACACACACCAAGCGGGTATGAAAGGGTTAATTATGTACTTAATAGAGATCTCTGGAAGAGCAGGGCGGGCCTTCAAGGAGGTCTGAAATGGCTTGAGAGTAAGGAAAGGAGACTGGCGTATTTACTGTGGTTGCAGGTGGGGCTGGGGAGAGGTTTCCTTGTGTAGGCAGGGACTTGCCTGGTTTGAATCTTTATCTGGTGTCAAAGGAGGGAGCACCATCAGTCTGCCCAGATGGGGGGTAAACGGGGGAGTGTGGTTTAAAAGTTGATAGCAGTCAGACTCCTTTTTATAACCACTAATAACTGAATAGTTATATTTACATATCCTGAGACTCCTGGAAGTGCTGAAAGGTGGGAGCACCAGTATATGAAGAGTTCACTCCTGCAAAATGCTAGTTTACATGCAAAGGTGTTTATGTATTTATTAATAGTCAGAGAAAACCAACCAACCAAACACCTTTAAAAAAATTAAAATATTTGTGTCAGGAACTCCAGATAATCGTGCTGTGGGTGTTCACCACACCTAAACTGAGGCTCCTTGATAGCCTAGACATTTATGTTGAGATAGATTTTAAATGACTTCCTCAGCCACACAGACACACATGACCTTATACTCCTCTAACAATGAAGCCTCAGTCCTGAGTCTTTTTCCATTACTTGGTGATTAGGTTACTAATGTCCTGAGTCAGATGTCAGCAATGCATTTATTTCTAGAATGCTGAGCATTAAAGCTTGGGTAAACTGTGGCTATTTTCTTTTGTGAGAATTCTATTCATTGATATGTGATTTTCTCATTTCCTCCTGAAATCACTCCATCATTGTCAGTAATTTTGTTCTCTCCCTTTAGGCAGCAGTTACTGCCCTTGACTGCTTGCTTTTCAGATTTTCTTTCTCGGTAACCACTTTCAACAGTACAAACTGACATAGAGGAGCATTTATTTCTTAGATATTCCTGCTTTTGTTGAGAGTGTCAATGGCCATTTGATTTCAGTGGGTTCTTCAATTTAGATTACATATATCTTTGTGAACATATTTAGTTCTGAGATAAATTGGGCTTCATGTTCAGTACTAATTTTCAAGGCCTGAATGATTGGTTGGGAAATTTAAGAATCAAATATCACTCATTTTTCACCAATTACTGTTACTAATTTTTGCTTTCTCTGAAAGCTTTTCATAGACCAGGCTCGTAAGTTGTAAATTCTATTTGTAGTTCATTGTTTTTGAAGAGTTAGTATTGCTTTCTTTTGTTTTATACTACTATGGCTTTTCTAATCCTTTCACCCATGCTCTTCCTACATAGGTTTATTGTATATACAAATAGTTTGCTTTCTTTTTCAAGATATTACTCAAGTGCCTTTCACTGCACAAGTTGTTTTTATTCCATTTTTCTGCTTGTTGGAATTCCAAACCAGAGGTTTCTGAGATATCAACAGCAATTTTTACACTTAAATCAAGTTCATGGAATTGGGCGATTCTTTGCTAGACATATTTGGCAAATATAAAAACTGTTAATATAGAAACTTTGAAAATTAAAAATGGGAAAGTAACGGTTCTTAGTCCAGCTGTCCTGGAAAATGTTAAGCAAATTTTCACTTAAAATAGAAGCAATAATCTTCCAGTCAAAAGAATGATGTTGGCTCCCTGTACGTAAAACCAGAAACTTGATAGTAAAATACAAAGGGATTGTAGCATCAGCATTAACATGGATTAGATTTGTTTCTTAAGTCAAATGGCATTAAATCACTAAACTCTGAACTCAGAAAAATTTCAGCAAGTACTGTACAACCCTGACAGAACCTACACTATAACATGACCAAGGTAATCATTATAATCCATCAACATTACATTCAACATACCTACACATTAATCATTGAAGGATAACCGTATCTAGTTCCCTATGAAAGTAAATGTACTACTGATATGATGATGAAATAACACTATAAAGGTGTAATCAAGATGTTATTAGACATAGCCTTGAAGAAAAGGTGTCTAAAATGTTAAACTTTAATATAATATGATCCTCCAACATTACCATTTAATGTTCTAGTTTATAGTTAAATTCATAAGGTAGTATGGCAATATCAAATATTGTTTTTTAATTCACCATTAGAATGTTCCTATTATCTTTTTAATGTCTGAATAAATCATGGAGCCTTGTTCAGGGACTGCTATATTAGTAGATAATTACATGTTCCTCTTGGTCAGTGAATCAGATTCCAGCTTGTTATTGTCTGACACCTAAAGCATTTGGAGAGGCTGGAATTAGGAGTAGCATGATGTTTATGTATCTCTAGTATGTAGTATCCATACTAAAGATTCTAAAACTCCACTGGTGTGATAGTTACTTTTATGTGTCATCTTGGCTAGGCAATGGTGCCCAACTGTTTAGTCAAACACCAGTCAAGGTGTTGCTGAGAAGGTATTTTCTTAGATGTGATTAACATTTAAATCGGTAGACTTTGAGTGAAGCATTTTACTCCCCATAATGTGAGTGGCCCTCATCCAATCAATTGAGGGCCTGAAGAGAAAAGGCTGAGGTCCTCAGAAGAAGAAAAATTCTGCCTCCAGACTGCTTTTGGACTCAAGACTGCAGCATCAATTCTTCTCTGGGTCTCCATCCTGTAGCCTACTCTGCAGATTTCAGGCTTGCCAGCCCCTACAGTCACATGAGCCAATTCCTGAGAATAAATCTCTCTCTCCCTATATATATCTTATTGGTTCTGTTTCTCTGGAGAATCCTGACTAATACAACTGGTAATTTAAAAATGAGTAATCTAAAATATAAAAGATCCCTAGAAGAAAGCATATGCAGTAAGCTCCTTGACATTGGTCTTGGTGGTGATTTTTTGGATCTGACTCCAAAAGCAAAGGCAACAAAATAAAAAATAAACAAGTGGAATTACATCAAGCTAAAAAGTTTCTGCACGGCAAAGAATATCATCAACAAAATGAAAAGGCAACCTGATGAATGGGAGAAAATATTTGCAAATCATACATCTGATGAGAGGTTAATATCCAAACTATATAAAGAACTCATACAACTCCACAGGAAAAAAAATCTGATTAAAAAATGGGCAGAGGATCTGAATAGATATTTTTCCAAAGAAGACATACAGATGGCTAAGAGGCACATGAAAAGATGCTTAACGTCACTAATCATCAAGGAAACACAAATCAAAACCACAATGAGATATCACCTCACACCTGTTAGAGTGCCTATTATACAAGAAAAAAGACTGTTATCAAAAAGAAATAAGTGCTGACAAGGATGTGGACAAAAGGGAAACCCTGTGCACTGTTGGTGGTAATGTAAATTGGTGCAGCTACTATGGAAAACAGTATGGAGATTCCTCAAAAAATTAAAAATAGAATTACCATATGATCCAGCAAATCCATTTCTGGACATTTATCCAAAGAAAATGAAAACACTAATTTGAAAAAAATGCCTGCATTTAAATGTGGAATCTACAAAACAAAACAAACAAACAAACTCATAGATGCAGAGAACAGATTGGTGGTTGCCAGGAGGGAGGGGGATGGGCAGTGGGTGAAGGTGGTCAAAAGGCACAAACTTCCAGTTATAAACAAATAAGTCATGGGGATGTAATGTACAGCATGGTGACTATAGATAATAATACTGTATTGCATATCTAAAAGTTGCTGAAAGTAAATTGTAAAAGTCCTCACAACAAGAAAAAACTTTTAAGTATATATAGTGATGCAGAGTAACTAGACTTATTGTAGTGATCATTTTGCAATGTATACAAATATCAAATCATTATGCTGTGCACCCGAAACTAATATAATGTTCTATGTCAATTATATCTCAATTAAAGAAAGACTCCAACATGTAACAAAACCTTTATATTGGTTTTCCTCTAAACTCTGTTCAGACTTTTATTTTAATCTAAAGGATATTTGTGAACTTGTTTACTTTTAATTGTTTCATTCTGAACAATTGTTTCTGTCTTTTGGGACCTATTGAATATTGTGTTCACACTGAAGTTGAAAGATGGCTTTTGTGTGTGTGTGGTGATAAACTGTAGAGAAGAATTATGGTATTAATTTCCTGCCTGAAAAGATAGAATTGACTCAATTGTGGGCCTTCCCCATGCTTTAAACACCTTGTTTCAAATATCTCTTGACAAATTATGAAATTAATGTTCCTGTTGGGCTAGGGCTGAGATGCAGAGCAAATTACACTCCTTATGCCCTCTTTCCTTGAACTTCCACTTCAGCATTTCTTTTTAAAGGTAAAATCAGGTTGATCTAGAAGGGGAAAGAAGTCACAGAAAGGTTATGTGGTCTGAAGTTTGTGTTTGGAAGTGAGAAGAGGCAGTTGTATGCTCTTTGACAGCGTGAGTGGTTTAGTGTTACAGGTCAAGTGGGTTCAGAGAGCTCCAACTAATGTGGTATCTTGCTACTCTCATTCCCATCTGTCACTGCATAGTTACTAATTAGTAAAACAGCATAGGAACCCTTGAAATACATGGCTTCTGGTTATCTCTCCTTAAGTTTTTAGTCATTTATTTGTATATGCTATCGACATTTATTGAGCACCTGGTATGTGCCAGGACTTGTATTAACAGCTAGTATTATGGAATATGAGTAAAATTCAGCTTCTACCCCAGATAGATTATGCTTTACTTTATAAGACAATATGACAAATACTAGAACAAAGATTTGTAAGAATGAACCATGGAAAGACCATCCTTTCTCCACTTCTTTGCCTTCTTTGTCACAAAGCTGGGTTTGAGTCTTTTTCTGGATTCTACTCTGTGCCATTAGTCCATTTGTCTTTCCATGCACAATACCACACTGTCTTATTTACTGTATTATTTATAATAAGTTTTGGTATCTGATTAAGTCCTCCTATTCTTTTTCAAGATTGTCTTGGTTATTCTTGACCCTATAAATTTTCATATAAATTTTAGAATCACTTTGTCAGTTTTTACAAAAATATTTTTTGGATTTTGTTTGGAACAGATCAATTTGGAAGAACTGACTTATTTACGATGTTGAGTTTCCCAATCTGTAAACATGGCATATCTCTCCATTTGTTTAAGTCTCTCAATAATGTTTTATAGTTTACTGTGTAAAGATCTTACACATATTTTGTTAGATTTATTTCTAGAAAAATGATTTTTTTATTGAGTTATTGATAGGTTACAATCTTGTGAAATTTCAATTGTACATTAATGTTTGTCAGTCATGTTGTAGGTGCACCACTTCACCCTTTGTGCCCACCCCCCACCCCACCTTTCCCCTGGTATCCACTAAACTGTTCTTAGTCCATAATTTTAAATTCCTCATATGAGTGGAGTCACACACAGATTATCTTTCTCTCGCTGGCTTATTTCACTTAACATAATTCTCTCAAGGTCCATCCATGTTATTGCAAATGGAATGATTTTGTTCTGTTTTGCAGCTGAGTAGTATTCCATTGTGTATATGTACCACATCTTCTTTATCCATTCGTCTGTTGCTGGGCACTTAAGTTGCTTCCATGTCTTGGCTATTGTAAACAGTGCTGCAATAAACATTGGGGTGCATAGGACTTTTGGGATTGCTGACTTCAAGCTCTTTGGATAAATACCCAGTAGTGGGATGGCTGGATCGTATGGTAGTTCTATTTTTAATTTTTTTTAGGAATCTCCATACTGTTTTCCATAGTGGCTGCACCAGTTTGCATTCCCACCAGCAGTGTATGAGGGTTCCTTTTTCTCCGCAACCTCTCCACATTTGTTGCTATTAGTTTTAGATATTTTTGTCATTCTAACGGCTGTAAGGCGATATCTTAGTGTAGTTTTGATTTGCATTTTCCTGATGATCAGCGATGATGAACATCTTTTCATGTGCCTATTGGCCGTCAGTATATCTTCTTTGGAGAAATGTCTGTTCATGTCTCCAGCCCATTTTTTGATTGGGTTGTTTGATGTTTTGTGGTTGAGTTGCTAGAGTTCTTTATATATTAAGGATATTAAGCCTTTGTCAGATATATGACTTGCAAATATTTTTTCCCAGTTAGTGGGTTTTTTTTGTTTCAATCCTGTTTTCATTTGTCTTGAAGAAGCTCTTTAATCTGATGAAGTCCCATTTGTTTATTCTTTCTATTGTTTCCCTTCTCTGAGAAGGCATGGTGTCCGAAAAGATCCTTTTAATACTGATGTCAAGGAGTGTGCTGCCTACGTTTTCTTCCAGAAGCCTTATGGTTTCAGGTCTCACCTTTAGGTCTTTAATCCATTTTGAGTTTATTTTGGTGAATGGTGAAAAAGAATGGTCAATTTTCATTCTTTTACATTTGGCTTTCCAGTTTTCCCCAGCACCATTTGTTGAAAAGACTTTCTTTTCTCCATTGTATGCCCTCAGCTCCTTTGTCAAAGATAAGCTGTCCATAGATGTGTGGTTTTATTTCTGGGCTTTCAATTCTGTTTCATTGATCTGTGCACCTGTTTTTGTACCAGTACCATGCTGTTTTGATTACTGTAGCTTTGTAGTATGTTTTGAAGTCAGGGATTGTGATGCCTCCCTTTTGTTCTTTTTTCTCAGGATTGCTTTAGCAATTTGGGGTCTTTTGTTGCCCCATATGAATTTTAGGATTCTTTGTTCTGATTCTGTAAAGAATGTCATTGGGATTCTGATTGGGATGGCGTTGAATCTGTAGATTGCTTTAGGTAGAACGGACATTTTAACTATGTTTATTCTTCCAATCCATGTACATGGAATGTCTTTCCATCTCCTTATGTCGTCATCCAATTCTCTCACAAAGGCCTTGTAATTTTCATTATATAGGTCCTTCACTTCCTAGTTAAATTTACCCCAAGGTATTTTATTCTTTTTGTTGCGATTGTGAATGGTATTGTGTTCTTGAGTTCTTTTTCTGTTGGTTCATTACTGGAGTATAGAAATGCTACTGATTTATGCAAATTGATTTTATACCCTGCAACTTTGCTGTAGTTGTTGATTACTTCTAACAGTTTTCCAATGGATTCTTTGGGGTTTTCTATATATAAGATCATGTCGTCTGCAAACAGCGAGAGTTTCACTTCTTCCCTCCCTATTTGGATTCCTTTTATTCCTTTTTCTTGCCTGATTGCTGTGGCCAGGACCTCCAGTACTATGTTAAATAAGAGTGGTGATAGAGGGCATCCTTGTCTCATTCCTGTTTTCAGGGGGATGGGGTTCAGTTTTTGCCCATTGAGTATGATGTTGGCTATGGGTTTGTCGTATATGGCCTTTATTATGTTGAGGTAGTTTCCTTCTATGCCCATTTTGTTCAGAGTTTTTATCATAAATGGCTGTTGGATCTTGTCAAATGCCTTCTCTGCATCTATTGAGATGATCAGGTGGTTTTTATTCCTCAGTTTGTTGATGTGGTGTATCACGTTGATTGATTTGCGGATGTTGAACCATCCCTGTGTCCCTGGTATGAATCCCACCTGATCCTGATGTATGATTCTTTTGATGAATTGCTGAATTCTGGTTGCCAAAATTTTGTTTAGAATTTTTGCATCTATGTTCATCAGTGATATTGGCTTGTAGTTCTCTTTTTTCGTGGTGTCCTTGTCAGGTTTTGGTATCAGTGTGATGTTGGCCTCATAGAATGTGTTAGGAAGTGTTCCATCTTCCCTAATTTTTTGGAATAGCTTGAAAAGGATAGGTATTAAATCCTCTCTGAAAGTTTGGTAGAATTCCCCAGGAAAGCCATCTGGTCCTGGGGTTTTATTCTTTGGGATGTTTTTGATTGCTGTTTCAATCTCTTTCCTTGTGATTGGTCTGTTCAAATTGTCTGCCTCTTCTTGAGTGAGCTTTGGGAGATTGTAGGAGTCCAGGAATTTATCCATTTCCTCTAGGTTATCCATTCTGTTGGCATATAGTTTTTTGTAGTATTCTCTTATAATCTGTTGTATTTCTGCAGAGTCTGTTGTTATTTCTCCTTGCTCATTTCTGATTTTGTTTATTTGAGCTTTCTCCCTTTTTTTCTTTGTAAGTCTGGCTAGTGGTTTCTCAATTTTACTTATCTTCTCAGAAAAACCAGCTCTTTGTCTCATTGATCCTTTCTACTGCCTTTTTCGTTTCAATAGTATTTATTTCTGCTCTGATTTTTATTATTTCTCTCCTTCTGCTGACTTTGGGCTTCATTTGTTCTTTTTTCTCTAGTTCAGTTAGGTGTGCTTTAAGGTTGCTTATTTGGGATTTTTCTTGTTTGTTAAGATGTGCCTGTATTGCAATGAATTTTTCTCTTAATACAGCTTTTGCTGTATCCCATATGAGTTGGTATGGCATGCTATCATTTTCATTTGTTTCCAGGTATTTTTTTATTTCTTCTTTAATTTCTTCAATGATCCATTGCTTGTTCAGTAGTGTGTTGTTTAGTCTCCACATCTTTGTGCCTTTCTCAGCTTTTTTCTTGTAATTAATTTCTAGCCTTATAGCACTATGATCTGAGAAGATGCTTGTTATTATTTCAATTTTTTTAAATTTGTAGAGGCTTGCCTTGTTTCCCAACATATGGTCTATCCATGAGAATGTTCCATGTGCACTTGAGAAGAATGTGTATTCAGCTCTTTCAGGGTGGAGTGATCTATATATGTCTATTAAGTCCAATTGTTTTAGTTTTTCATTCAGCTCCACTATTTCCTTGTTGATTTTCTGTCTGGATGATCTGTCCATTGATGTGAGTGGGGCGTTGAGGTCCCCTACTATTATTGTGTTGTTTTTAACATCTTCCTTTAGGTCTGTTAATAGTTGCTTTATGAATCTTGGTGCTCCTGTGCTGGGTGCATAGATATTTATAAGAGTTATTTCTTCTTGATGAAGTGTCCCTTTGATCATTATATATTGTCCCTCTGTGTCTCTCTTTACCTGTCTTATTTTGAAATCCACTTGGTCTGATATGAGAATTGCAACACCTGCCTTTTTTTCCTTGCTATTTGCTTGAAGTATTGTCCGCCACTCCTTCACCCTGAATCTGTGTTTGTCCTTGGGGCTGAGGTGTGTTTCCTGGAGGCAACAAATTGTTGGATCTTGTTCTTTAATCCATTTTGCCACTCTGTGTCTTTTTATTGGAGAGTTCAATCCGTTCACATTGAGAATGATTATTGATGCATGTGGACTTAATGCTGTTAATCTGTCGCTCATTATCTTGTTTTCCTGTGTTTCTTTTCCTCTGTGCTTTAGACTACCCATTTAATACTGCAATTTCTTATGCTGGGTTTCTTAGATTTTTCCTTATTTATGATTTGTGACTCTGTTCTGTACTTTATTTTAGTGTCTGCCTTGAAGTTTGTATTTAGAATCTCGTGTATAATATAGTCTGTTCTCTGGTGGTCTCTTACCTACTTGACCAATACTGATTTAGACCCTTTGCTCTTCCCCTCCTAAATAATTATTTTCATTTTTTATTCCAACTCGTCTTATTCATTTGTAGTTAGAGTGCTAAACTCTAGCAGTTTTGGTAGTTTCCTTACCTTTACACTAATGCTATAATTGAATATTTGCTATCCTGTTCTTGTTCTATCCATCGGTCTCCCTAGTCTGTGGATTGTGTCCCCTTTCTCCCTTTTTTCTTTTTTCAAGTATGAGAACCTTCTTGAGGATTTCTTGTAATGGAGGGCTTTTAGTTACAAATTCCCTTAACTTTTGTTTGTCTGGAAAAGATTTAATTTCTCCCTCATATCTGAAGGAAATTCTTGCTGGATAGAGTATTCTTGGCTGAAGGTTTTTATCCTTTAAAGCTTTGAATATATCACTCCATTCTCTCCTAGCTTGTAGGGTTTCTGTAGAGAAATCTGCTGACAGTCTGATAGGGGCTCCTTTATAGGTTATTCTCTTTTTTTTCCTTACTTCCCTGAGTATTCTCTCCTTATCATTCCTATTTGCCAACTTTACTACTATGTGCCTTGCAGTAGGTCTTTTTACATTGACAAATCTAGGAGATCTAAAACCCTCCTCTACACACATTTCTCCATTTATCCCTAGATTTGGGAAGTTCTCTTCAATAATTTCATTAAGCACACTTTCTGCTCCATTTTCCTTTTCTGTATTCTTGGGAATTCCTATGATCCTTATGTTCTTACTCCTCATTGAATCCATTATCTCTTGGAGATTTTCCTCATTTTTTAAAATTCTTAGTTCTCTTTCTTCCTCTGTCTGGCGCCATTCAGCCTGTCTGTCCTCGATTATGCTGATTTTCTCCTCTATGTTGTCTACACGGGCATTCAGGGAATCCGTATTCTGTTTTATCTGGTCCATTGTGTTTTTCATCTCAAGTAATTGTGTTTGATTCTTCTTTATGATTTCAATCTCTTTTGTGAAGTAACTCCAGAACTCGGCTTGTTTCTCTATCTTTCTCTCTACCTCATGGAGTTTTTTTTATTATAGCTGCTCTGAATTCATTATCACTTAGTTTACCTAATTCCAAGTCCTCAGGACTTAATTCTGTGTTTTTATTGTTTTCCTTCTGGTCTGGGGCTTTTATAAATTGCTGGATGGTAGAGGAGTGGTTTTTTCTCATGGTGGTAGAATTCAGTTGCAGTTACAGCCCGTCGCCACTAGATGGGGGTTGAGAGTGGCGTGTTATGAGCTCTCCGCCTTGGGGCAAGACGGCTGCGCCCACTGGCTTCGCTGGGGGGGAGGGGCTGTTACTCACATGCGCCGGTCTGGGTTCAGATCAGTTCTGTTCTCTGGTCTCCCAAGGCCCTTGATTTATGGGGTCCCCACAGACGGAAGCTTTCCCCCCATCAGCGGGTCTCCACTGAATCAGCGGCAGGAGTCCTGGATGATCCCCCGGTCGCGCGGCCCCTCCCCCGCTCCTTCCTGACCCGCTCCGCAGCGATCGCAGACTCTAGGGGAGGGAGCGATGTTCTCTCCTACCGTTCCACTGCCTCTGAAGGTGTAAGCAAAGTTTATGATCTCCGTCTTCTTGGTATTGTAGGTCTCTAACGAGCTGGCATTATTTTTGTTCTCTGAAATTCAGTTCTTCCAATCTTTTGTTGTATTTTGGAGGGGAGAGGATCCCGGGTCAGCTCACCCCGCCATTTTGCTCATCTGTCCGAAAAATGATTTTTTTAACGTTATTGTATAAGGAATGTTTCAAAATTTTCATTTTCTAATGGTTGCTTGTATATAGAATATAATTGTTTAGAAATACTTTAAATCCAGCAAATTTGCTGAATACACCAACCTAATAATTTACTTGTACATTATTTTGAACTTCCTACACATAATCATATTGTCTGTAAATAAGGACAGTTTTAATTCTTCCCTTTCAATTCTTATAATACCTCCTGACAAAGCAGGCTAGTTCAGTATTCAAAAATCAGTCAGTGTAATTAGCTCACCATATCAAGAGATGAAAGAAGAAAAAGCATGTGATAATTCCAATGGATGCAGAAAGAGCTTTTGACAGAATTAAATATCCATTCATGATAAAAAGGTCTCAGAAAACTAGGAATAGAAGGGAACTTCCTCAACCTGATAAAGGATATATACAAAAAAATCTACAGCTAACATCAAACTTGATAAGACTGCATGCTTTCCCCCTAATACTGGGAATAAAGTAAGGAAGTCCATTTTCACTACTCCTATTCAACATTGTACTGGAGATCCTAGCCAGTGCAATAAGGCAAGAAAAAGACATGCATATGTCTTGTGAAAGAAGAAATAAAACTGTGTCTATTTGCAGAAAACAGGTGTCTATCTAGAATGGGAGAAAATATTTGCAAATCACATATCTGATAAGGAGTTAATATCCAAAATATAAAAAATAACTCATACAACTCAATAGAAAACATCAAATAATTCAATTAAAAGATGGGGAGAGCATCTGAATAGACGTTTTTCCAAAGAAGACATACAAATGTCCAACAGATGTATGAAAAGGTGCTAAACATCACTAATCATCAGGGGAATGCAAATTAAGCCAAAACCATGAGATATCACCTCACATCTGTTAGAATGGGTGTTATCAAAAAGACAATAAGTAAGTGTTGGCAAGGATGTAGAGAAGAGGGAATCCTTGTGCACTGTTGGTAGGAATGTAAATTGGTGCAGCTACTATGGAAAACAGTATGGAAATTCCTCAAAAAATTAAAAATAGGACTACCATATGATTCAGCAATTGCACTTATGCATATGTATCCAAAGGAAATGAAATCAGTACCTTAAAAAGATATCTGTACCTCCATCTTCACTGCAGCATTATTTACAATAGCCAAGGCCTGGAAGCAACCTAAGTGTCTATCGATGAATGAATGGATAAAGAAAATGGAATATTATTATATATTATTATATATATACAATGGAATATTAGACAGCCATAAAAAATAAGAAAATCCTGCCAGTTGTGACAATATGGATGGAACTTGAGGATGTTATGCTAAGTGAAATGTCAGAAAGAGAAAGAAATATTCTGTATGATCTCACTTGTATGTGGAATCTAAAAAAACCCCCTGGATTCATAAATATAGGGAACAGATAGGTGGTTGCCAGAGGCAGGAGGTGGGAGTGGGTGAAATGGTTGAAGGTGGTCAAAAGGTACAAAGTTCCAGTTATAAGATAAATAAATCCTGGGGATGTAATGTTCAGCATAGTGGCTATAGTTAACAATACTGTATCATAAATTTGAAAGTTACTAAGAGATTATATCTTAAAAGTTTTCATCAGAAGGAAAAAATATTGGAACGATAAGTTGTGATAGATGTTAACTAACTTACTGTGGTAACAATTTTGCAATGTATACATATGTCAAATCATTACATTGTACACCTAAAACAAATACAATATTATATGTCAATTATATCTCAACTTAAAAAAAAGCAACTAGAACTGATAAGTGAGTTTAGCAAAGTTATAGGATACAAGGTCAATATATAATATCAATTATATTTCTATATACTAGCAGTGAACAGTTAGAAATTTAAAAACTAAAAAGATAGGATAAACAAATGGGACTTCATCAGACTAAAGAGCTTCTTCAAGGCAATGGAAAACAGAATTGAAACAAAAAAACAGCCCACTAATTGGGAAAAAAATTTACAAGTTATTTATCCGACAAAGGGTTAATCTCCATAATATATAAAGTGCTCACACAGCTCAACAACAAAAAATCAAACAACCCAATCACAAAATGGGCAGGGGACATGAACAGACATTTCTCCAAAGAAGATATATGGATGGCCAACAGACACATGAAAAGATGCTCATCATCACTAATCATCAGGGAAATGCAAATCAAAACAACACTAAGATATCAACTTACACCTGATAGAATGGCAAAAATATCCAAAAGCAAGAGTGACAAATGTTGGAGAGGTTGTGGAGAAAAAGGAACCCTCATACACTGTTGGTGGGAATGCAAACTGGTACAGCCAATATGGAGATTTCTCAAAAAGTTAAAAATAGAAATACTTTATGACCCAGCCGTTCCACTACTGAGTATCTATCCTAAGAACCTGAAATCAGCAATTCCAAAAGTCCCATGTACCCATATGTTCATTGCAGCATTATTCACAATAGCCAAGTCATGGAACCAACCTAAGTGCCCAGCAACTGATGATTGGATAAAGAAGATATGTTGTGTATATATATATATATATATATATATATATATATATACAATGGAATACTACTCAGCCATAAAAAAGACAAAGTCGTCCCATTCACAACAACATGGATAGACCTTGAGGGTATTATGTTGAGTGAAATAAGCCAGACAGAAAGACGAACTCTGTATGACTCCACTTATAGGTGGTAGTTAACATATAGACAAAGAGAACTGATCGGTGGTTACCAGGGGAAAGAGGGAGTGGGGGGAAGGCACTAAGGGTGAAGTGGTGTACCTACAACATGACTAATAATAATGTACAACTGTAATTTCACAAGGTTGTTAACTATCATAATCTTAATTAAGAAAATTAAAAAGGTACCATTTACAATAGCACCGAAAAAGAAATATATAAATATAAGTCTAACTAAATATGTACAGCATCTGTATGCTTAAAGCTATAAAACACTGATGAAAGAAGTCAAAGATCTAAATAAATGGAGAGACATATCATGTTCATCGGAAGACTCAATGTTGCTAAGATGTCACTTCTCCCCAAGTTGACTCAACACAATTTCAATCAAAATCCTAGCAAAACTTTTTATAGAAATTGAGAAGCTGATTCTAAAATTTTATAAGGAAAGGCAAAGGACCTAGAATAGCCAAAATGATTTTCGGGAAAGACAAAAAGAATAAAGTTGGAAGGACTAAACTACTGGATTTCAACATTTATTACAAAGCTACAGTAATCCAGACAATGTGATATTAATGAAAAGATAAACACATAGATCAGTGGAACAGAATAGGAGGTCCAGAAATAGGTCCACACATGTACTGTCAATTCTCAACAGAAGTGCAAAGGCAATTCAGTGGGGAAAGGATAGTCTTTTCAACAAATGGTGATGGAACAAGTGGACAGCCATGTGTAATAAAATGAATTTTGATCCATACCTTGTACCCTATACAAAAATCAACACATAATAGATCATAGACCTAAATAAATGTAAAGCCTATATGTAAAACTATTAAACTTCTAGAAGAAAACAAAGGAGAACATCTTTTTGGCTTTGAGTTAGGTGAAGATTTCTTAGATATGCATGATCCATAAAAGAAAAAAATGATAAATTGACAAAAACTGGATGCAACCGAAATATCCCTCAACTGGTGAGTGTATAAACAAACTGTGGTACATTCATACCACATGCAACAACATGGATGAATTTCAAATGCATTGTACTAAGTGAAAGAGGCTAGCCTCAAAAGGCTACATCCTGTGTAATTCCATCATATGACATTCTGGAAAAGGTAACACTATAGTGACAGAGAACAGGTCTGGTGCTATTGGGGGAATGGTTTGACTACAAAGAAGTAGAGTAAGGAATTTTTGGGGGGGGTACGATCTGTTCTGTATGACTGGATATTTACAGTAAAAGCTGTACATTAAAAGGGTGAATTTTACTAAAAGTAAATTACACTTAAGTGAAAAAAAAAAACTTCTACAATGGGATAAATTCATAAAAGTAGAATTGCTGAGTCATCTCATGTACATATTTTTTACTCAATACTAAGTTGCCTTCCAGAAAGATGGTTCAATTTAGATTCTCTCTTCCCATCCCCGCAGGAGACTGCCCTGGGTAGCAATGATTTTTTTTGATTGTTTTAATTTTTGCCAAACTGATAAGTAAAAAATGTTATCTTTATATTGTTTTATTCTCATTTTAAAAAATTTTAAGTGAAGCCACACATCCTTCACATATTTATTAGTCATGAGTAGGCTTTATTTTTCTGGGTTCTCTGTTCATGTCGTTTGTTCACTTTTCTGTTAGGGTATTTGTCCATTTTTTTCTTTTTTGATTTATAAGTGCCTTTTGCTTGTTAGGAATGGTAACATTTTTTGTTTGTTATTTGACTTTAGCTTTATTGTTTTAGACTGTGCTTTACAATTTTTAATGAATAGTTATTGTCTTATTTTATAACTTTTGTGATTATTACTTTTAGCGCATCATCAAAGAATATGCTTTTAATGTACTTATGTGTTTTCTGTAAGCTAATTTTTGATCAATTTTATAGATGTTCACCAGATGTTACATAAAAAGGTAAGTTCTGTCATTTAAACATTTTTTTAAAGACTTTACTTTTTTAGAGCAGTTTTATTAGGTTTACAACAAAATTGAGAGGTAGGTACAAAGATTTCCTATATACCCACTACACCCACACGTGTAGCTTTCCCTTTTGTCAATATCATTCACCAGAATGGTATGTTTTTTACCAAGGATGAACCTGCACTGATGCATCATAATCACCCAAAGTCCATTGTTTACTTTAGGTTTTGGTCTTGGTGCTGTGCATTGTATGGATTTGGACAAACGTCAAATGACATATATCCATAAAGAATATTTTCAAAAGTGAAAAAATGCTCTGTGCCTATTCATCTCACCTAACCCCCATCTCTGGTAACCACTTATCTTTTTATTGTCTATATAGTTTTGCCATTTCCGGAATGTCATATAGTTGGAATAACACACTATGTAGCCTTTTCAGATGGACTTTATTCACTTAGTAATATGCATTTAAGTTTCCTCCATGTCCTTTCCTGGCTTGATACCTCATTTCTTTTTAGTACTGAGTAATATTCCATTGTCCGGATATATGACAGTTTATTTATCCCTTCACCTACTGAGAGACATCTTGGTTGCTTCGAAATTTTGGCAATTATAAATAAAGCTTTTATAAACATCCATGTGGAGGTTTTATGTGGACATAAATTTTCAACTTCTTAGGGTAAATATCAAGAAGCACGATTGCTGGATCTTATGGTAAGAGTATGTTTAGTTTCGTAAGAAACTAACAACTGTCTTCCAAAGTGGTTGTACCATTTTGCATTCCCACCAGCAATATATTGGAGTTACTGTTGCTCCAATCCTCACCAGCATTTGGTGTTTTCAGTGCTCTGGATTTTGGTCATTCTAATAGGTGTATATCTCATTGTTGTTTTAATTTGCATTCCCTGAGGACATATGATGTAGAGCATCTTTAAATATGCTTTTTTTTTCCATCTGTATATCTTCTTTGATGAGGTGTCTGTTAAGATCCTTGACCTATTTTTTTAATCAAGTTGTTTGTTTTCTTATTTTTGAATGGTAAGAGTTCTTTGTATATTTTGGATGATAGTCTTTGATCAGATGTTTCTTTTGCAAATATTTTCTCCCAGTCTGTGGCTTGTCTTTTAATTCTCTTACCATTGTCTTCTGCAGGGCATAGTTTTTAATTTTAATGAAGTCCAGCTTATAAATTATTTCTTTAATGGATCATGTCTTTTGTCTTATATCTAAAAAGGCATCACCATACCCAAGGTCATCTAGGTTTTTCCCTTTGTTATCTTCTAGGGGTTTTATAGTTTTGAATTTTATATTTAGGTCTGTGATCCATTTTGAGCTTATTGTTGTAAAGGGTGTTGGGTCTGTGTCTAGGTTAATTTTATTTTTTGCATGTGGGTTCCCAGTTGTTTCAGCACCCTTTGTTGACAAGACTGTCTTTGCTTCATTGTATTGTCTGTGTTCCTTTGTCAAAGATTAGTTGATTATATTTATGGGAGTCTTTCTCTGTGCTCTCTATTCTCTCCATTAATCTATTTGTATATAATTTTACAAATGCCACGCTGTCTTGATTACAGTAGCATTATAGTAAGTCTCGAAGTCGGGTAGTGTCAGTCCTCCCACTTTGTTCTTCTCTTTCAATATTGTGTTAGCTATTCTGGGACTTTTGCCTCCCCATATAAACTTTAGAGTCCATATCCATATCCAATATCAATATCCATAAAATAACTGGCTCGGATTTTGATTTGGATTGCATTGAATCTACAGAGCAAGTTGGGAAGAACTAATGTCTTGATAATACTGAGTCTTCCTATCTGTAATCACGGAATAGCTCTCCATTTATTTAGTTCTTCTGTGGTTTCAGTCATCAGAGATTTGTAGTTTCCCTCATATAGATTTTGTACATATTTTGTTAGATTTATACTTAAGTATTTCATTTTTGGGGGTGCTAGTGTAAATGGTATTGTGTTTTTAATTTCAAATCCACTTTTTCATTGTGCGTATATAGGAAAGCAATTGGCTTTTGTATATTAACTTTGTATCTTGTAACTTTGCTATAATCGCTTATTATTTCCAGTTTTTTATTGTTGTTGTTGTGGCTGACTCTTTTGGATTTTCTGCATAGACAATCATATCGTCTGTGAACAAAGACAGTTTTATGTCTTCCTTCCCAGTATGTATATCTGGCATTTCCTTTTCTTGCCTTATTGCATTAGCAAGGACTTCCAGCATGATGTTGAAAAGGATTGGTGGGAAGGGACATCCTTGCTTTGTACTTGATCATAGCGGGAAACCTTTGAGTTTCTTACTATTAAGTATGATGTTGGCTGTAGAGTTTTTGTAGATAGTCTTTATCAAGTTGAGAAAATTTCCCTGTATTCCTAGTTTACTGAGAGTTTTTATCATGAATGGGTGTTGTATTTTGTCCAATGCTTTTTCTGCACCTGTTGATATGATCATGTGATTTTTCTTTTTTTATTCTTTTTTTTTTTTTTTTTTTGCTGTGATATGATCAAACGTTGGTTAATTTTCAAATATTGAACCAACCTTGCATACCTGGGATAAAATCTAGCTGATGATGGTGTATAATTCTTTTTAAACTCTTTGGGATTCAGTTTGCTAATATTTTTTTAAGGATTTTTGTATTCATGTTCATGAAAGATATTGGTCCGTAGTTTTCTTGTCTTGTAATGTCTTTGTTTAGTTTTGGTATTAGCATAATGAATTAGGAAGTGTTCCCTCTGCTTCTATACTCTGAAAGAGATTGTAGAGATTTGGTATAATTTTTTCCTTAAATGTGTGATATAATTCACCAGCGAGCCTGTTTGGGCCTGGTGCTTTCTGTTTTAGAAAGTTATTAATTATTGATTCATTATCTTTAATAAATATAGGCCTATTCAGATCATCTATTTCTTCCTGTCTGAGTTTTGGTGTGTTATGTCTTTCAGGGAATTGGTTCATTTCATCTAGATTGTCAATTGCAGAAAATCAAAGATAAAGGTATAGTTTTTTTGCATTTATCCTGCTTGGTGTTCTCTGAGCTTCCTGGATCTGTGGTTCTGTGACATTAACTTGGGGAAATTCTCAGTTATTATTGTTTCAAATATTTCTTCTCTTTCTGTTATTCCCATTATGCATGTGTTATACCTTTTGTAGTTGTCCCACAGTCCTTGAATAATCTGTCCTATTTTTTTCAGTTTTTGTTCTCTTTGCATTTTTGTTTTGAGGATTCTATTAATATTCCTCTAGCCCAGAGATTCCTTCCTCAATTGTGTCCAGTCTAGTAATAAGCTGATCAAAGGCATTCTTCATTTCTGTTACTGTGTTCTTTATCTCTAGCATTCATTTTTTAGTTCTTTCTTAGGCTTTTCATCTCTCTGTTTACATTGCCCATCTGTTCTTCCATGCTTTATACACTATCCATTAGAACTCTTAGCATATTAATCATAGTTGTTTTAAATTCCTGGTCTGATCATTCCAATATCCTTGCCATGTCTGGGTCTGATGCTTGCTTTGTCTTTTCTTTTTCTTTTTTTTTTTCATTTATTTGTTGATTTTCAGATGTACGTCATAATATATGTCAAATTCTGTGTAGATTACATCATGTTGCTTTGTCTTTTCACGTTGTGTTTTTGCCTTTTGGTATGCCTTGTGATTTTTTCTTTGATAGCCAGGTGTAATGTACTGGGTAAAAGGAACTGCTATAAACAGACTTTTAATAATGTTGTGGTGAAGTGTAGGTGAAGGGGAAGCATTCTATAGTCCTGTGATTAGGTTTCAGTCCTGTAGTGAGCATGTTCCTCTTGTCTGTGAACTTCACAAGTGTTTCTCAATCCCCCACCTCCACCCCTCTTGCCTTAGGTGGGAAAGGATGGCTAAAGCCAGCTAGAGTGAGTATTTTCCTTCTTCAAGTCAATTAGGCTCTGATAATAACCCAGCAGGTTAGGGTCTGGTTAACTAGTTTCCCCCAAGGGTAGGCCTTGTTAAGAAGAACAGAATACTCTGCTATATTTCAAAATGGTTCCTTTTCCGTTTCTCCTGCCAGAAACAGGAGGAGATTTTTCTGATATTTATGGTGGGAATCTGGTTGAACTCCTGAAGGTAAATCTCACAATATTATGGGGTCCCCCCTATGACTGGATCCCTGTGGACCAGTCTATGGTCTGGGCTGGGAGGTCATGACTCTCTGTATTTGCCTATCTCTCCAGTCTTGGGGGCAGTGGTTTGCCCTGTGTCCTCCCCTCTCTTTTGAATCCAAGAAGTGTTGTTGATTTTTCAGTCCATTCAACTTTTTACCTGTTGTTAGGATGGAATGGCAATTTCAAGCTGAAGAAGTTATCTTCAGCTGAAGGGAGATCTCTTGCTCAAGGTTAAACCCCCTCCCAGGGGTGGTCTGCAGCCAACGACTGGCTGATAGATATAGGAATACAAAGGTCTGCTGGCCTTGCCTCAATGGGGAAATTTTTTGAAGGGCTGTGCCAGCTCCAGAGCTCTCCTCAGGATCTGCTGAGGCCTTCGTTGTGACTGCAGTACAGCTCAAATTCTCCTTGTGCCAGTCCTCTTTCTGCCGTTCCCTTACAATTGTTATTCTTGAGAGGACTCCCCAGTAAGCCTCTTGCATGCAACCTCTGTCTGTTTCTAGGAGACCTGGCATATGAGAGTTACCATTTGTCTGCATGATCTGTCAAAGATAGAGGGAGATTCACTAAGAGATTCTTTCGCGCTTCTACCCTACCTCCTGCTGCCCCTGCTTGTATGAAAATTTGGTAAATTTATTCTTGCAAATTCTTGCTAGGTACAAATATGTAACTTTCATATGTTTTGATGAAATTCTATCCAGAAAGTATGGGTTCATGAAACTAATTCGTTTTGAATTGTGCTCTTTTCTCTGTTCTGATACTCTTTGCCCATTTTAATGTTTTGCCTTAGATTCTAATCTGTTTCATATTAATGTTATTCTTTGAACCTGTCTGATAGACACTGGCCTGACCTTTTGCCACTTTTGGTGTCGCATTGTTTTTACTGAATCACGGAATTTGTCTTTCAATTTTTTTAATTATTATTATTAATTGTAGTGACTGTAATTGATATATCTTGTCTTGCTTCTATCATCTTGTTTTGTGTTGTCTGGTTTTTATCCTTTTTTCTTTTGCCTTGTATAGACAGTTCTGTGTGTGCAGAACGTGTTTTGCATTTATCTTCAGTGATCAAAAGGGCATATTTACTGTTTTAAATTCTGCTAATAATTACTTTTAAGTTTTCCAGAAACCATATTTAACGCTTATTTCTATAATCTTCAGAGACAAGAGGGAAACACCATTTATTAAGTCTCTTGTATTAAGTGACTGATTTGGCATAACTTTATTCCTCTCTCTCCTCATCCTCAGCTTTATATTTTGTGTTACTACATTTTAGATCTGAAAATTGGTATATTTTTACATTATATTTTATATTTTTATTATATTTATAAGTATTTATTATTTTATAAGTATTTTATATATTATATTAAATATTAAATATATATTAATACATATTTATATTTACATATAAAATAAAAATAATATCTATTAAATATAGTATAAATATCATAGTATAAATATTTATAATATATATAAATATTTATTTTTATATTTTTATATATTATATAAAATATAATTATATTTTATAATTTTTTTGAAAATAGTGGTGTAATTTTATTTATACGTTTTTGAAATTTCAAGTAAAATTTTTTCTATCTCATATCTTTTTATTGTGGTAAAGTATATGTAACATGATATAATTTTTTTACATTTAATTTTGGTTTTATAGCCAAATATTTTGAATTCTATTTGAATTTTTTTGCATGCAAACTACCAGTTCCCTATACTATCACTTCTCTCTTTTTCCTTTCCTTAATGGAAGCTGAATTCAGGTATGAGTTCAGTAGGTCTCTCTGAACAAAAATTTAAAGGTTTAAAAAAAAAATTTAAAGGTTTAGATATACAAGAAGAAAAGAAAAAGTGTACCAAATAAGGCAATATTCTGCATTGAGATGTCTAGTTGGCAGGTTATAAATATTGTACATTTTTCTTTGACAGTGATCATTCTCGTTTCACATCACTGATGGGAAACTGGTTTCAAACAAGTCCATGATGGGTTGTGTAAAATTCCAAAGGGATTAGGGTCATTCAACAGACATGGTCAATTTCAACAAAACAGTCCACTGGGATTTTGATTAGAATTGCATTAGATCTACTTATGGACACTTGTCATCCTGACAATATTGAGTTTTGCAATTCATGAACATTATTTAGGTTTTTAATTTCTGTCAGTAATGTTTTAGGATTTTCAGTTTATTCATATTGCATAGACATAACTAAATTTCTCTCTAAGTATTTTACAGTTTTGTTGCTATAGTAAATGATATATTTTCATTAATTTTTGGATTGTTGTCAGTGTATAGAAATACAATTGGCTTTTACATATCAACCTTATCTCCTGTAACTTTGTGAAATTCATTTACTAGTTTTTCATAGATTCCTTTGGAATTTTTACATACATGGTCACATCTGTGAACACAGACAGTTTTACTTCTTCTTTTTCAATCTCTGTACCTTTTATTTCTTTTTCTTGCCTTACAGCGAAGATTAGGACCTCTAGTCCAATATTGAATAGAAGCGCTGAAAGGAGACATCCTGGCCTTGTTTCCAGTCTTAGGGAGAAAGCATTCAATCTTTCACTATTAAGCATTATGCTAGCTATACTTTTATATTATTATTTTTTTTTTTGGTGAGGAAGATTGTCCCTGAGCTAACATCTGTGTCAATTTTCCTCTATTTTATTTGTGGGAGGCTGCCACACCATGGCTTGGTGAGTGCTGTGTAGGTCCACACCTGGGATCTGAACCTACGAACCCCAGGCCACTGAATTGGAGTGCCTGAACTTAACTCTACGCCCCAGGCCGGCCCCACTATATGTTTTTTGCTGATGCCCTTTATCAGTTTGAGGAAGTTTTCTATTTCTAGGTTACTAAGAGTTTTCATCTTGAATAAATGTTAAATTTCATCAAATGTTTTTTCTGCAAATATTAAGGTGATATATGTTTGTCTCTTTTATTCTGTTAATGTGGTAAATTACATTGATTATTTTAAAAACATATTAAGCCAATTTTGCCTCACTGGATAAACCTCACTTAATTATAATCTATTATCATTTTTATAAAATGATGGATTTCATATACTTTTATGGATTTTTGCATCTATATTTCACTTTATTTTTGAGCTTGGAGATTTTCCCCCCATCTCTTGGTCTACTGGAGTATACCTTTTAATGCTTCTTTTGTAAGGTGTGTTTTTTAAAATAACTGTAATACTATGATCAGACATAAAAGTAAGCAATAATCCCATAATATAAAAATATCCAGTGTCGTCATATGTAAAGATATATATGTTCTCTCTATACAAATAGGAGTATATTATACACACTTATTTTTACTTTGCTTTTTTCACATAACAGTATATCCTGGAGGTGACTCGACAGAGATATAGATATATTTTCCATTCTTTTTTTACAACTGTGTGATACTCTATTGTATGGATGTACTATAATTTATTCAACTAGTTCCCTACTGATGGAAATCTAGGTTGTTTCCAGTCTTTTGCTGTTACCAATGGTGTTGCAGTGGACAGCACGCATCATTTCATTGTTTTGCCAGTATATTTTTGAATTAGGTTCCTAGAAGTAGGATTGCTGTGTCAAAGGGTAACTGCATATGTAACTTTGCTACATGTTCCCAAATTCCCCTCCAAAGGTGTGCCATTTTGCATCCCCACTGTCAATATATGAGAGTAACTGTTTGCCAGAAGACTTGCCAACAAAGTGTGTCACTCTGTGTAATTTGCCAATGTGACAAGCAAGGAACGGTATTTCAGTATTGCTTTGATTCGTATTTCTCTTATTGTGAGTGAGGTTGAGCATCTTTTCATATGATTAAGAACCATTTGAATTTCTTTTTCTGGAATCGTCTGTACATATTCCCGGTCCATTTTTCTGTAAGGATAGTGGATTTTTCTTCTCTGTGTTTAGAAGTTCTTTATATATGAGGCATATCAACCTTGTGCCCATGATGTAAATAGCAAGTGTGGCTTCCCAGTTTGTCATTTGTATTTTTACATTGCTAATGGTATTTTTGACAGGTAAAACTTTTTATTTTTAGGTAAGTAATCTATTTCCCTTATTCTTTCTGGATCTTTGAGTCATAACCTCACTCTTAGGTTATAAGGAAATCCACCTTGTTTCTTCTAGTAGTTGTATGTTTCTTATTTTTTACATTGAAATATTTGCTTCATTTAGATTTTATTCTAATACCTGGGTGAGGAATAGATCCAGTTTTAATTTTTGCCATATGACTGTCCGGTCGTCCTAACATCTGACACCTTCTCTTTTCTACTAAAGCAGCTATGATACTGCCTTTATCATATACTAAATTTCAGTATGCAGCTGGTTATATATTTGTATTTTTATTTATATCTTTTTAGAGAAGAATAAATGGATGGTTCATTCTGGGTCTCTGCATAATAACTCTATGTTGCCTTTAAACGTCTTAGCCTGTTATGAAATTCTTGGTTCACAGCTTTTCCCCACTTAGTCTCTACAGATGTTAAGACTCTGGTGTTAGCATTGCAGAGAAGTCTGGGGCTGGGCTGATTTTTGGTACTTTGTACCAAAAATGTACATAACCGTTTTTTATGCCTGAAATCTTCTAGGATTTTTTTTTGTCTTTATATTTATAGTTTAAAATTGCTCTTAGATTTTTTCTAGGTGTAGTTTTCTTTTCATTGATTGTTTTTTATCTGTATTGCCCTAATCTTTTTTCAGCTTTAGAAAGTTATTTTTCAGTATCTTTGGCTGTTTTTGCTTAATTTTGTCTCATCTCTCAGAAGCACCAGTTTCCCACATGTTGACTTTCTAGTCTCTTGCTTCCATTTCTGTTACTTTGATCCTCCTTGTTTTCATTCTTTCTTATCCTTTTAGTTTGCTTATTGGGAGAGCTTCTTCAGTTTGTCTGTCATACCTCCAATTTCATTTTCCACATTGTCAGTTCAGCATCTGTTCTCTACACTTGTGAATTTTAATGATTGCATTTTTAGTTTCCTTACAATTATTCTTTGATTAACCTTCGTAGAGTGGGCATTAGAGACAACCCTGAATTCAGACCACTACTCTGACAGTTAGAGCTGCTTGAACTTGGGCAAGTTATTTTACTTCTTGAACTCTCAACTGCCTATTTTATAATAGAGATGTAATAACACTTACCTTTTCTACCAGTTTTTAGGAGTAGAGAGATAATGTATATCCTGTGCTTGGCATACCGTAGGTGCTCAATAAACAATAGCTATTATTAAGACTTTGTTCCACTATCTTTTTATCTGTTCCTGTTGCCTTTTTATTTCAGCCTATTATTTCCTTAAAAATTTCTGCTACCATCTCTAAAGGTAATATCTTCTTGTATAGTGTTTAAGGTAACAAAACATTACTAAAATTTTCTCCCATATCCTGAATTATGTCATTTATGGAGAAAGAATCTTCTCTGGGTCATACAGAAACAGTTTTCTTTCTTTTCTCAGTGGTATTTTTTCATAGGATCCATGTGGGTTTGTGTACCCTTTACTTATGCCTTGAACAAGGTAAAATGTGTTCTGACTTGATGTTCTGAAGCAGACAGTATGAGCCGTGCCTTAGCTTGGTTGCTGTTCACTGCCTGAGCCAGTGCAGGAGGAGTGGCTGATCGCCATGCACGGCTCTCAGCCCATGTCTGAGCTGCAGCAGCTCTCCACTGGTGCCTCGTGCTCTAGTGAAGCAGTGTCACCTTTGTCCCACAGTTCCTGGTCCTCTCTAACACTGAATTGATGTATACATAGATGAAAAGAAAAACCATGGCTCCTAGAAGCCACTACTCTTGAGATCCTGCCTGTCACCTTTCTACCTGACGCTTGAGGGGATTTTACCTTTCAATTGCCACTCACCACTGCTGGTCTCTCCCCATTGCCCCCTTCCTCTAGCCACAATTTTTGAAGGTGTTTTTCTAAAAATTCCTTTCTATGTGGAAAGATGACAAATGTAGAAAATGAAGAAAATAATATTCTGGCAGCTCTGCACATCAGCATCTTTGATGTAATGAGTTCATCAACTTTCTGACTGGTATAGGCTTTTTAGAAAAACAGCTTTATTGAGATATAATTCACATACTATACGACTCACCCGTTTAAAGTGTATAATTCAATCGTTTTTGATGTTGGTATAGGCTTTTAAAAGGTACATTCCTACTCCTTTTCAGGTATTATCTCTTTTTCTAGGTAAAGCTGGGGTAGATTTTTTTTTTAGATTTGCTCCATCTGCCTTATAGTAAATGCAGATTCTGATTAAAGCATCTGTTGTGTAAGAATTCATGAGTCCCAGCTGCTAATAGATAGATTAATTAATAAATAGAGGAGATGGAAGGTCTCTTGCTTGCCATGGAAGGCTGACTGGTAAATATGGAAGAGAATGCTGGAGTTGGAAAGTCATCATTTTTCAACTTTTATGGTAAAGGTAGGCTCAGGCAAGAATCACCAATAGAAGCAAACTCTTGGGAAAATTTTGATGAGGAGCAGTATGCTTGTGTGATCTAAAAAGTGTCTCTTCACAGATTGCTAATTAGTTAGAAAGAGAAAAATAAACCCCAGTTTATTTTAGTGGAGAAAAATGTAGAAATCAGGGAGCAACTAGACCAGTGGCCAAAATTAATGGCACCAATGAGGGAGAGACAGACATTGTGTGCCTCCAATGTGATATCCCAAGAAGGACATCACATCATCTATGCAGTGTTCTAGCTGAATATTCTCATTCTGAGAGTCATGAACGTATTATCACTCTAATCACAAGGAGATGTCAGATAAACACAAAAATGAGGAGAATTCTATTTAAGGGGGTGGGCACTGTGTTCTTCAAAAATGCCCATGTCACAGAGCACAAAGAAAGGGTATAGAAATGTCCAGATATAGGGAGGCTAAAGAGATATGACAACTAAATGCAATACCAGACCATAGATTGGATTCTGTACTGAAAGGGACAAAATGCTATAAAGGACATTATTAGATTAATTTACAAACCTAGACTATAGGTGATAGATTATATAAAAGTATTATGCTAATATAAATTTATGAAATTAGCAACTCTTCTGTGGTAACGTAAAAGAATATTCCTATTCTTAGGAAATACATACTGTAGGGATAAAGGGCCATGATGTACGTTACCCTCATGGTTCAGCAAAAAGTTGCCCAGAGACAGAGAGAGAGAGAGAGAGAGAAGACAAATGATAGAGGAAATGGCATAAAATGTTAGTAGTTAATAATCTGGATACAGGGGTACCTTGTGCTATTTTTATTTTTGCTACTTCTTGTAAGTTTAAAATGATTTCCAAATAAAAGTTTTGTATATTATTTTTAAGAAATTTCCTTATAAGCTTGTGGTATTTAGAAGTAACCACTTTGGAGTAAGGCCTTATTCTGGAAAGTGGTTGTTGAAATGCTGGTGTTCTTTCACTTGCTCATATTCAGTGTCATTTGGCATGACTGAACTTGGAGCAGGAGCAAGGACCAGGATTCTACAGGATATAGAACAGGTATGTTTTGATGAGAGGAGGAATTAGGAGTGACTAGAACATGGGAGTAGCCTTTACAATGGGAAAGAGATCGATATTAAGTGTGTGTGTGGAGGCAGGTGCTTTGGTCAGGATGAGGGCATGGGAATTAGGAATAAAAGGGAAGAAAGGTACAAATTGAAGATTAATATCTCAGGTTTCATAGTTTTGCCTGGGCAGGTCTTAATCCCCCTCCTCAAAATGACTCCTTTTCTTCCATTACTGATACATCAGTTCTGAGAGTTGATTTAATTCCTCTCTTAGGATCTGCTGGTCACAATGGCAACCTTACATCTCTCTAAATACAGCCTTCCTCATTTTTCCTGATCATCTGAAGAGTGAACTTTTTGCTCTTTCTTATGCTGTTTTCTCCAGCTGGTTAGCTTCTAAAAAGCAACTGCATTTCTTACCTTCTCAAAAGCTTTTGGGAGGCTGTGGATGTGTAGTAGGTAATACTGATGTATAAAAGAGAATAAATGTACACATTAAGAATCAGCTTATCCATCAATTATTCAGTTTCAGTGTGATGCTTACATTGGATGTGGATTTAGAAGGCTAATTCCTTCCTTTCTTCCTTTCAACATTGAGCATCTGCCACATGGCACACTCTCTGCTAGGTGATCAGAAATGGGTATAACCGATTACAGCAAAACTGTTGGTGTTTTGTCCATATCCCCTTTGCACTCACCATCCTTGTGTGTGTTGACATTATGGCTTCCCACCACAAGCACCTCAGCTTTTTTGCTGAAGTGTTTTTAGCCTCAGGACTGAAATGCTGAGAGGTTAATGCCTCCCCACCCCAGCAGCCCTCAAGCTATGCCAGATAGGGGTTGGTTGGTATATAAATCTCCAAGGGGAGACAAATCTGAGGCGTGTTTTACATAGTGTCCCAAAGGTCCCCAGCAGCATTGAGCCCAGTGGCCCAGAGTGGTGACCTGCTCAGTAATGTACCCTTTATTGACATCCTTCTTTTCTCTCTCACTTCTCCACTCCTAGTGGTACTTCCTTGCTTCACCTCCCAATAAACCACTTGCACTAAAATCCTAATCTCAGGAACTGCTTCTGGAGGAACCCAAACCAAAACATCTATGCGTAATGGCACTTACTGTCGAATAAGGGAAACAAATCATCACACGATTGGTCCTATAATTAAACTCACATTAGACATCATTGAACTTCTCTGTGTAACTGGATATATTTCTTTTAAGTGCTGGGGAAGACATTTTATCTTGGAAATGGCTCGTGTATTGTTTAGAAGATTTTTTTTTTTTATAAATCACTTAACACATGCCAAATATAAGAAGTAAAAAAACCATTTACATGAACTATAGGAAGGTAGTATTAAGTAAAAGTGAATTAAAAAATAAATAGTTTCTGCCTTCTTTGATTTTTGAATTCTAAAGAAGACAGAACAAATACAGATACATACGAGGAGGTTTGAATATTTTGTGGATTTGTTCCTAATCACTGCTTTCTGTTTGCTGTGCTTTTATGCTCAGAAAACACCTGAAAATGGTAGTTGTTTATACAATCAGATGCTTGACAATAATCCCAGGAAAATTATCCTTATCTTTCTTTTATAATGAATTCCAGGAACAATCAGGTCAATGGAGAATCTTAGGTGCTGCTGAGAACTATGAATTTGGTGACAATCATTGAAATTGTGCAGCATTACAGCTTCTTTGAGGACGTACAAACAAAGCAGGATGTAAATAACCCTCTTTATCTTTCTCATTTCAGCTTTGTTTTTTCCTCCATATTAATCAAATCCAATGTTACTGAAGACAATATGGCATAGAAAACTATCTCTGATTTTTTCCCAGGTGGTTATTATTTTACAATTATCTGGCAAAATAAAAACCAATGTTTAGTCAGTTCCCATATGTGAGACATTGTCCTTCTGTGTTATTTTAAATATATGAAAATCTACTTAGCAAATATAGAGAAATATAATGCATTCAGTAATAAAAAATCGAAACATGATTTTCTGGTACTAAATAAGATGAGCTAGGGTTGTGAAATGGGCTTTTATGGGGAGGCTGTTTCATAATCATGAATGATGATATGTAAACCTCTCTTCACAGAGGCAATGTAAAGTGGAAGAAGCAGTGGACTCAAAAGGTTCCTGCCAACTGCCTAGATGACCTTAGACAAGTCAGTTCACATTCTCTTGGTCTCAATTTTCTTATCTGCTAGATGCTCAGTGAGGTTCACTATGAGCTTAAAGTCAATGTCTGTCTAGCCATCATAGTCACCCAATGCAGAGCACAGCTCACCTGGCAGGGGCTGGAGAATGGGGAAAAAAGAATAGAATGAAAGTCTTTGAAGAGAATTGAATGGTTACCTCTACCCATCCTTCCAAGTCAAGGAGTAATCCCACCTCTTCCAGAAGCTCAGGTTCCAGAGAACAGGGCAGGAAAGAGTAAGATGGGACATCAGGAAAGTGAAGGATGCCTGACCAATACTCAGGATAGGGCAGGCCAGAGGTAGAACCAAAGTGGAAGCCAAGGCCCTGTGCATGGAGCCAAAAATGAGCAATAGAGAAAGGAGTGAAGAGTTGTAACTGGGATACCAACAAAGACACTTCAAAATAAGATCAACAGACTTGGTTAGAAATGTCTCAGGGCAACTAGCATAATCACAGCATGTGGAAATGAAAGTCATTTAAACATCTGTTGAGAGCCTATCATGTGCTTGGGAGTTACTGGAAATAAAAAATGAATCGCACATAGCACTGCCTCCTAGGAGTTTAAAATGTGGAGGGACAGGTATGCACACCACTAACTAGGCTATACTTTAATTTGCAGATAGCACTAAAACAGGAGTTTAAATCAAGTGCTATGGGCACTTAAATCTGGTTCAATTAATTTGGTAGGAAGGACAAGGAAAGGCTTTATAGTGAAAGTGATATTTAAACTGGGCCTTGAGAGATGAGTAGGATCATCAGGTGGAGGATTAGGGAAGAATAGAGAGAAGAGCATGTGAAGAGGGGTAAAGGAATAAGGCGACATGATGTGCCTGGTATCCAGTGAGAAGCTGAGTGTCACTGGAGCATGAAGAGCACTGTAGACGTGGTAGGAAGTGAAGCCAGAAGATAGGCTGCCCCTGGATTGAGAGGGGCTTTGACACTCATGCTAAGGAATTTGGGCCACAATCCAGTAAGAGGCTGGATGTTGTCATTAACACCAGGCACTCAAGCAGGTTTCTACACAGCCAGGCCCAGCCTCTGTTAGAAGTCTAGAGTGGGGGCCAGCCCCATGGCTGAGTGGTTAAGTTTTGCCTTGCTCCGCTTTGGTGGCCCAGGGTTTCATGAATTTGGATCCTGGGTGCGGACCTGGCACCACTCATCAAGCCATGCTGAGATGATGTCCCACATAGCAGAGCCAGAAGGACCTACAACTAGAATATATAACTATGTACTGGGGGGCTTTGAGGAGAAAGAAAAAAAGACGATTGGCAACAGATGTTAGCTCAGGTGCCAATCTTAAAAAAAGAAAGTCTAAAGTGGAGGAGAGGATGAGGTGGGCAGAATCGGGAAGGAAAGAGAGAAGTTAAAGCAATCTTGCAATTCCAACCTAGACTGAGTGGAAAGGGATTTTAGTGATTGAGATATAGACTACAGAAGGTTTGAAGGAAGAGAGATGATAAATTTAATTTTGGTAAAATTGGGAACATCCATGAGAAGCTCATCATTAGGCTATTGATAATGTGGTTCTGGAATTTGGGAGAGAGCCAGGGTTGGATTTAACTGCTTGGGAGAAAGCAGTGGGAATAGATGAGGTGCCTAGGGAGAGAATGGTGAATGGAAGGAGAAGAAAGTGAAGATGTCTTAGGGGAAAACTACCTGATGAGAAGTCAGTGAAGATGCCAGGAAAGATGAGAAAAGTAGGGTGAAAACAAGACAGGATTGTATCGTGAAACTGACAGGAAGTTAAGATTTTACAAAAGAGTTGGGAATTTTTAAAAGGCTCAGAGGAGGTCAAGATTGACGAGAAATAAAAAGAGGTAATTGGAATTGGAACTTAAGTGAACATGAAATGAGACAGTGGAGTCAGTGAGTATAAGAAGAATGAGATCATAGGAGAATAGAGAAACAAGTTGATAGCTTTAGGTGAAACTAGAGTCTAAGGAATGTTTGATGACTTTTTATTCAGATATAATTTCAAACTTGCAGAAAAGTTGCAAAAATAGTACCAATAGCTCCCATATAACCAGATTCACCATTCACCATTTGTTAACATTTTGCCTCAATTGCTTTATCATCCTCTGTCTTACTTTTTTTGAATGATTTGAGTTGCAGACATCGTGCCTCTTTTACCTCTAGATATTTCGGTGTATATTTCCTAAGAACAAGGACATTATTTTCCATTCCAACAGTACAGTTATCAGATTAAGAAATTTCACATGGATATAATACTATTACCTAATATTCATTCCATATTCAAATTTCAGTAATTGTCCCCAAAATGTCCTTTATAGCTATTTTTCCCCATTCTGGATCCAAACCGTGATTGTGAATGTATTTCATTTAGTGTCATGTCTCTGGTCTCCTTGAATCTGGAACAGTTTCTAAGCCTTTCTTTGTCTGTCATGACATTGACATTTTTTGAGGAGTACAGACTGGTTATTTCATAGAATGTTCCTCAATGTGGGTTTGTTGATGCTTCCTCAAAATTCGATCAAGTTTACTAATTTTTACAGGAATATCCCAGAAGAGATGTTGTGTCCTTCTAAGGGCATCATATCAGGAGGCGTATGATGTTATTTTGTCCCCTTACTGGAGATATGAACTTAGATCACTTGGTAAGGTGGTATCTGCGATGTTTCATAAGTAGGTATTTTCCTTCTATAATTAGTCGTTTGTGGAGAGAGACTGAGACTGTGTAAATACCATGCTCCTCATTAGATAATCACCTATGAAACCTACTAAAACAATCGTTTTATTATCTATTGATGATTTTTGCCTGGATCAATTACCATGATGGTTACAAAATGTGATGATTGTTTTCTAAAAAATTTGTTCCTTCTGTGTATATTGGTTTATTACTACAAAGAAGAATGCTCCCTTATTTATTTATTTATTTCTTCATTCATTCATTCATTCATGTCAGCGTGGATGAAGATTTTTAAAAAGGATATGGGAAGACTTGAATTTTCTTAGAGATGGAATGAAAAGAGCCAATGGGTAATGTATGGAGTATAGGGGGTAATTAAAGCCATCAGGTCTAAAGAAGGGATGAGACTGAGAGTGCAGATTGAAGGAGTTGGTCCTGGACAGGTGTGGGAACTATGCAATCTGACACCAGGAAGGAAGAAAAGGTAGGTGACTACAGCAGAAAGGTTACGGAACTCATACCTGATGCTCCTCATTGCTTACATGAAGTGCATGGTCATGGAAGCCACATATGTACCTGGTTCTAAGATGAAAATGTCGTAGTCTCTGCCCTTAGGTTGCTGGTGAGATGGACGATGACAACTAACTTTAATCCCAAATACTATGGTGAGTGCTAGGTATAGGTCCACAATCCCTCATCCAAAACCCTTCAGGCCAGAGGTACTATGGAATTCAGAATTTAAGGCAATATGGTACAAAAACCATATTTTACATAACATCCCCAGTAGGATCTGGGGCAGCATGCAGTAATCATGCCCAATTTTTTTTCTCTGTGTAATATATTTTTTTATTGAGGTAACATTAGTTTATAACATATAAATTTCAAGTGTACATCATTGTATTTCAACTTCTCTACATTGTGTTCACCACCAAAAGTCTAGTTTCCATCTGTCACCATACAAATGTGTCCCTTCACCCCTTTTGTCCTCCTCCATCCCCCCTTCCCCTCTGGTAACCACTAATCTGTTCTCTGTATCTATGTGTTCGTTATTGGTTTTATTTTTTTGGCATTAAAGGTTTTTTTTATTTGAGTTCATAATAGTTTACATCATTGTGAGGTTTCAGTTGTACATTATTTCTTGTCTGTCACTACATAAGTGCACCCCTTCACCTCCTGTGTTCACCTCTACCCCCTTCCCCGGTAACCACTGAACTGTTTCCTTTGTCTATGTGTTTGTTCATATTCCACATGAGTGAAATCATCTGATGTTTGTCTTTCTCAGTCTGGCTCATTTCACTTAGCATAATTCCCTCCAGGTCCATCCATGTTGTTGCAAATGGGATGAATCTGTCTTTTTTATGGCTGAGTAGTATTCCATTGTATATATACCACATCTTCTTTATCCAATCATCAGTTGATTGGCACTTGGATTGTTTGCATGTCTTGGCTATTGTGAATAGTGCTGCAATTAACAAAGGAGTACCTATGTTGCTTTGAATTGTTGATTTCAAGTTGTTTGGGTAGTTCCTCAGTAGTGGGATAGCTGGGTCATATGGTAGTTCTATTTTTGGTTTTTTGAGGAATCTCCATACTATTTTCCATAGTGGCTGCACCAGTTTGCATTCCCAGCAGCAGTGTATGAGGGTTCCCTTTTCTTTACACCCTCTCTAACATCCGTTATTTTTAGTCTTAGTGATTATAGCCACTTTAACAGGCACAAGGTGGTATCTTAGTGTAGTTTTGATTTGTATTTCCCTGATGATTAGTGATGTTGAACATCTTTTCATGTGTTTATCAGCCATCTGTATCTCTTCTTTGGAAAAATGTTCACATCCTCTGCCCATTTTTTGATCAGGCTGTTTGTTTTTTTATTGTTCAGTTGTGTGAGCTCCTTATATATTACGGAGATTAACCCCTTATCGGATATATGATTTGCAAATATTTTCTCCCAACTGGTGGGTTGTCTTTTTGTTTTGATCCTAGTTTCTTTTGTCTTGCAGAAGCTCTTTAGTCTGATAAACTCCCACTTGTTTATTTTTTTCTTTTGTTTCCCTTGTCTGAGAAGACATGGTATTCAAAAAGATCCTTTTAAGTTTGATGTCAAAGAGTGTACTACCTATATTGTCTTCCAGAACTTTTATGGTTTCAGGGCTTATCTTCAAGTCTTTGATCCATTTTGCATATATTTTTGTGTATAGCATGAGATAATGGTCTACTTTCATTCTTTTGGATGTAGCTGTCCAGTTTTCCCAACACCATTTATTGAAGAGACTGTCTTTTCTCCATTGTATGTTCTTGGCACCTTGGTCAAAGATTAGCTGTCCACAGATGTGCAGTTTTATTTCTGGGCTTTCAATTCTGTTCCATTGATCTGTGTGCCTGTTTTTGTACCAGTACCATGTGTTTTGGTCACTATGGTTTTGTAGAACATTTGGAAGTCAGGGATTGTGATGCCTCCAGCTTTCTTCTTTTTTCTCAGTATTGCTTTAGCAATTTAGAGTCTCTGGTTGCCCCATATGAATTTTAGGATTCTTTGTTCTATTTCCATGAAGAATGTCACTGGGATTCTGATTGGGATTGCATTGAATCTGTAGATTGCTTTGGGTAGTATGGACATTTTAACTATGTTTATTCTTCCAGTCCATATGCTTTGAATCTCTTTCCATCTCATTATATCATTATCTATTTTTTTAAATAATGTCTTATAGTTTTCCTTGTATAAGTCCTTCACCTCCTTGGTTAAATTTATTCCTAGGTACTTTATTCTTTTTGTTGCGATTGTAAATGGAATTGTATTCTTGACTTCTCTTTCTGTAAGTTCATTATTAGAGTACAGAAATGCAACTGATTTTCCCTAGTATAAATCCCACTTCATCATGATGTATGATCTTTTTGATGTATTGCTGTATTCGGGTTGCCAGTATTTTGTTGAGGATTTTTGCATCTATGTTCATCAGTGATATCGGCCTGTAGTTTTCCTTTTTTGTGTTGTCCTGGTCAGGTTTGGTATCAGAGTGATGTTGGCCTCATAGAACGTGTTAGGAAGTGTTCCATCTTCCCTATTTTTTTTGACTAGCTGGAGAAGAACAAGTGTTAAAGCCTCTCTGAAAGTTTGGTAGAATTCCCCAGGGAAGCCATCTGGTCCTGGGCTTTTATTTTTTGGGATGCTTTTGATTACTGTTTCAACCTCTTTACTTGTGATTGGTCTATTCAGATTCTCTATTTCTTCTTGATTCAGCTTTGGGTGATTGTAAGAGCCTAAGAATTTATCCATTTCCTCTAGATTGCCCATTTTGTTGGCATATAGTTTTTCATATTATTCTCTTATAATCCTTTGTATTTCTGTGGTATCTGTTATTATTTCTCCTCTTTCATTTCTAATTTTATTTATCTGAGCTTTCTCTCTTTTTTTTCTTCATAAGTCTGGCTAGGGGTTTGTCAATTTTATTTAACTTCTCAAAGAACCAGCTCTTTGTTTCATTGATCCTTTCTACTGCCTTTTTCATTTCAATAGCATTTATTTCTGCTCTGATTTTTGTTATTTCTCTCCTTATGCTCACTTTGGGCTTTGTTTGTTCTTCTTTCTCTAATTCAGTTAGGTGTAGTTTGAGATTGCTTATTTGGAGTTTTTCTTGTTTGTTAAGGTGAGCCTGTATTGCAATGAATTTCCCTCTTAATATGGCTTTTGCTGTATCCCATATGCGTTGGTATGGTATATTTTCATTTCATTTGTCTCCAGATATTTTTTGATTTCTCCTTTAATTTCTTCAATGATCCATTGCTTGTTCAATAGCATGTTGTTTAGTCTCCACATCTTTGTCCCTTTCTCAGCTTTTTTCTTGTAATTAATTTCTAGCTTTATAGCATTGTGATTGGAAAAGATGCTTGTTATTATTTCAATCTTCTTAAATTTATTGAGGCTTGCCTTGTTTCCCAACATATGGTCTATCCATGAGAATGTTCCATGTGCACTTGAGAAGAATGTGTAATCTGCTGTTTTTGGATGGAGTGTTCTATATATGTGTATTAAGTCCAACTGGTCTAGCTTTTCACTTAATTCCACTGTTTCCTTGTTGATTTTCTTCTGGATGATTTATCCATTGATGTGAGTGGAGTGTTGATGTCCCCTACTATTATTGTGTTATTATTAATATCTTCTTTTAGGTTTGTTCCTAGTTACTTTATGTACTTTGGTGCTCCTATATTGGGTGCATAGATATTTATAAGTGTTATTTCTTCTTGATGGAATGTCCCTTTGATCATTATATATTGCCCCTCTTTGTCTCTCTTTACCTGTCTTATCTTGAACTCTACTTTGTCTGATATAAGTATTGCAACACCTGCTTTCTTTTGTTTTCCATTAGCATGGCGTATCATCTTCCATCCCTTCACTCTGAGCCTGTGTTTGTCATTGGAGCTGAGATGTGTTTCCTGGAGGCAGCATATTGTTGGGTCTTGTTCTTTAATCCATCTCACCACTCTGTGTCTTTTTATTGGAGAATTAAATCCATTTACATTTAGGGTGATTATCAATATATGAGGGCTTAATGCTGCCATTTTATTACTCGTTTTCTGGTTCTCCTGCATTTTCTCTGTTTCTCATCCTGTGTATTTTGGTCTACCAGTCAAGTTATGTAGTTTTTTATGTTGCGTTTCTTTGTTTTCTCCTTATTTATTATTTGTGTCTCTGTTATGCTTTTTTGTTTAGCGGTTACCATGAGGTTTGCATTCAAAATCTCGTGGATAAGATAGTCCCTTTTCTGATGGCCTCATTTCCTTAGCCTAAACCAATTTAATCCCTTTCCTCTTCCCCTCCTAAGTTGTTTTTCTCATATCTTATTCCATCTTGTGTTATGATTTTGTAGTTAAAATGACAAGATTATCTTTGTTTTTGGTGTTTTCCTTCCCTTTGTCTTTAATGCTATACTTGAGTATTTGCTATCCTGTTCTGATTCTGTCTACCTATTTATCTCCTTACTCTATGCTTTGTAACCCCTTTCTCCCTTTTTTTTCAGGTATGAGGGCCTTCTTGAGGATTTCTTGTGGGGGGGTGGTCTCATGGCTACAAACTCCCTTAGCTTATGTTTGTCTGAGAAAGTTTTTATTTCTCTATCATATCTGAAGGATATTTTCTCTGGATAGAGTATTCTTGGTTGAAAGTTTTTGTCCTTCAAAGATTTGAATATATCATTCCAGTCTCTCCTAGCCTGTAAAGTTTCTTCGGAGAAATCCGCTGAAAGACTGATAGGGGTTTCTTTGTAGTTTATTTTCTTCTGCCTTGCTGCCCTTAGTATTCTTTCTTTGTCATCCACTTTTGCCAGTTTCACTACTGTATGCCTTGCAGTAGGTCTTTTTACATTGACATATTTAGGAGATCTGATAGCCTCTTCCACATGGATTTCCATCTTCTTCCCTAGGTGTGGGAAGTTTTCTGCTATTATTTCTTTGAACAAGCTTTCTGGTCCATTCTCCTTCTCTTCTCCTTCTTGAATACCTATAATTCTGATGTTGCATTTCCTAATTGAGTTGGCTATTTCTCAGAGACTTTCTCCATTTCTTTTTAGTCTTAGTTCTCTGTCCTTCTCTATCTGGAGCCTTTCAACATGTCTATCTTCGATTTTGCTCATACATTCCTCTGTAATATCCACTTGAACATTCAGGGAATCCATATTTTGTTTTATTTCTTCCATTGTGTCTTTCATCTCTAATGTTTCTGATTGATTCTTCTTTATAGTTTCAATCTCTTTTGTGCAGTAGCTTTTGAACTCATTGAATTGTTTCTCTACATCCTCTTTTAATTCGTTGATATTTTTGATGATAGCTATTTTGAATTCTTTGTCATTTAGATTACATATTTCTGTGTCCTCAGGACTTATTTCTGAGTACTTGTCATTTTCTCTCTGGTCTGGAGACCTAATATAATGTTTGATATTGCTAGAGGGAGTGGCTCTGTTTTTTCACATCCTAGTGTTATTTGGTCACAGTTACTGCCTATTGCCACTGGGTCGGGGTCAAGAGCAGTGTATTCTGAGCCCTCTGACTTCAGTGGAGATCCCAGGCACAGGAGCCTGGGTGGGTGGGTGGGGGGAGGGGCGCTTCCTCCTGCATGCTTTCAGGTTTTCTTGGTCTGCTCTCCCTATCTGCTTTCTGGTGTGTTGGCTTGATGCAGTCACCCCGGTGAAACCTTTCACCCTGGTAGAGGGGTTCCCTTAGGCTGCAAGGGCCCTTGAATGAATTCCCATGAACGAATGTCCGCTCCCCTGTTCCTTCCCTCTCGGAGGCCTCCCATGGTCCTGGATTGCAGTCTTTAGGGAAGGGAGTGAAGTATTCTCTTACCATTTCCACCTCCTCTGAGGGGACCTGCAGCCTCTCTGCCCTCCATCATATGGCTGCGTGGGTCTCTCCAATGTTTTTTGTGTTCTGTTTTGATGTCCTCTGGTGGAGTATGAATGTCCTTTTCGTTGTATGGTGGAGGGGAGAGATTACCGGGAGAACTTACTCTGCCAGGATGCTGACATCACCTTCAATCACACTCAATTTTTATTTCTAAAGTGAAATGTGAATTTTCACACTATAAATAGTCTCATGTGAGTTTGGATTAGGTTTAGCTACTGAAATAGTTTTCATCAAAACTACAAAAAGAGGTTTTGATGTTCAGAGCATTTTACATATCTGAACAGTGAATAAAGGAGTGTGGAGCTGTATAAACAGTCCTATGAAAGCAAGTACTTCCAACTCAAGGAGTAAAGGAAGGCTTTGCAAAGGAGATGGTACTTGAGCAGGGTCTTGAAAGTGTAGTCTTTTGATTAGCAGAAAATGGGGATTAGAGATAAGATAGAGAAAAGAATATTCTAAATAGCGGGAAGAATTTGAGCAAAGGCACAGAGTCATGGAAGTCCCTGGCTTGTCTAGGTAATTATTGGTAATCTCAAGTTACTGGACCACAGGCTCAGAGACGGAATGGCAGAAGATCAAGCTGGAAAAGTAGGTTGGAACTTGGACACGAAGAACTTTGAATACCATTCTCAAGGTTTGAAACTTTACTGTCAGTAGGGAGTGACATGGTCACATCTCTGCTCTTGTTAAATGAAATCTGGACTGGTTGGGTTCTTGCTTTGTGCCAGTGCAGAGGATTGATTTGAGTAGGGGGAGACTGAGGCCGGGAGGCAGTTGCAGTCATGGAGGAGAGGTTTGATGAAAACTGGTGCAAGCCCAGCAATAGGGAGAATGGAGATTTGAGAGCCAAGAATGGGCAGTTTTGAGAGCCAAGTTAGAGTCAATGGGACTTGAGTAATTGAATAGAGGGGATGGAGGAAAGGGAGATTCAAAGATGGGCTCCTGGTTGAACCTCGAGGAAGGAAAGCAAGACAGTATATGACTGATGAAGATTGAAGGCTCAGGTATCCATCCACCTGGGTTTATACCCCAGCTCCCAGTTCCTACCTCTGAGAAGTCCTGCAAAGAGCTTAACCTTCTCCGCTTCTGCAAATGAAAATAAAAATAGCATCTTCCTGAAAGGAAAATAGTGTAGCTTAAACGAGTTAATCCATATAAATACCAATCACAGGCTGACACATAGGAAACATACCACAAATGCTTGTGATTCTTGTTGATGATTTTGATGATGATAATATTGAGTAAGACAGGGATCCCCAAAAGGTGTTTTAATTCTGGATTGTCTGTAAGATGAATTGTAGTTATAAGGTCATTACAGAAAGTTTCTCATTTTTACCTCTTTGAATATTTAATATCCTTGGTTTCTTCTAAAAAAATTATGGAGAGTAAAACAAAAACTTGTTGACATTCTTCAAAGTGTGATCATAGAGAGATGTTTCCTGGCCTTAAGATAACATATATACTCTACTCCTCTATCTATTATTGGTACTTTAGAAAAGCTATCAATCACCAAAACAGTGCTATTAACTGAAAAAAAAAAAAAGGTTACTAGAGACGATGGGTGCTATAGGTTGAAGGTGCAATGAAAGAAAAAGAACTGCCCATGGATATAATTTTATCAAGGTGAAATTCAGAAAACTAATCATAGATATTCAAAATGGTATTGATCAATATGAGAAATTTTGGAAGATTATTTGGAATTTCAGTCTAATTGGAGAGCTGACTATCAATTAGGCTTCCACAAAAAGCCCCACATGGCTTGGTCTCTTTAAAATTGTTCAAAAGAATTGCTTAGTCTTCTAAATAAAAAATATATCATTCGACACCCTATCAAGCAGTGTCCAGCTCTCTCGAGCTTAAGTCAGATGACTTTTTCAGCTCTCTCCAAAGCAGAGATGCAATTTAGGCCTTGTGAACATCCTTCAGAAAGCATTTGTTGCGGGAAAATGGGGAGAGTTGATATAGATGTTGATCAAGGTGTGTCTGAAGTGGAACTTAAGCAAATTGTTGAAAAACTTCAAAAATCACTGACCATAATTAAGTACTTAAGAAAGAGTTGCGATTGCTGAGACTCTCTAGGTAGAAAATTCAAGTGCAGATTGAGAGACACGAGGGCAAATGTCTCTGTGGCAGTTAAGCTCCATATATATTGAGTTATGTAAACTCATAAACATTTAGAATAAAAAACTAGTGTTATCTATAAAAGACTTTCTCTTATGTACCATGTTGATTGTATAAATTTTTACAAATCTCTCATCATTTTTAGCAAAGTTTTCTGCATTCGGAAGACTTAGTTTCTCCTAAGTGAAGATAATGAAAGCTTTCTGATAAAGAGAACCATTATGACATTGTCTGGAGTTAAAAAATGTTTGAGAAGACAATTTTCTTTTTTAATTTTAGGATATAATTCATGAACCTATTTTATAAAGAAGCCAGTGGTGACACTCATGTATTCAAAGTTAACAAATGTGTGTGCCTCCACTTGTCCAAGACTAAGATGAAGAAGTCACCAGTATAGGGACAATGGATCGCCATGAAACAAAATCATTTTGGGGGATTACTAATACAATACAGTAGTAGGAAAGTATAATACAATGTAATATTTCCATATGGACCCCTGCATTATGGAGGAAATGTATTCTTCAGTGCCTTTAATATCAGAGAGTCATATTAACTCAGACTTGTCTCAGTTATTCCAAATAGGGCAAAACCCAAATGCTTTTGAAGCTATTTGATATAGCAGTTCTTACTAGAAATCCAAAGGCATCATAAGAAAAGCTACATTCAAGAAGCACTGTGAACATTTAACTTTTCACATTCTACACAGATGCATCAATATTAAACTAGAATAACCATTACAAAGTCAAGTGGTATATCTTTTAATAAGCTATGTCTACCTATGGTAAGTTAAGGTAAGATCTGTACCAATGATCCCGTTCATATAAGCAGCACTCTCCTTTCTTTCCCTTCTGTCTTAAAGATCTATGTAAATTTTCTTTTGGTCTCAAATTTGTTTCTTCATTATATTTTGCCTGTATAGATAGAATCCAAAAGAGACGATTAGAGATAACATTATTGAAATTAATATGGAAACACGCACATACCAACCAGGGGGAAAAAATCAACTGACTCTTTTGAAAGCTTCAAGACTATTCATATAATATCTAATTTGAAAATATTACAGGTAACAGGATTAGTGTACTTAGATTTAAAAATAAATCTCTAATCTTAACGAGAAGTCTCAGCAATAAAAAAGAAATATAAAGAAGCCTCAAATAAATGAAGACACGTGTTTTAGGGAAGGCTGGCTAAATTGGTAATGACAACTAATTCTTCTCAAATTACATAATTTTTTATTTTTTGGTGAGAAAGATTGGCCCTGAGCTAACATCTGTTGCTAATCTTCCTCTTTTTACTTGAGGAAAATTGTCACTGAGCTAACATCTGTGCTAATCGTCCTCTATTTTGTATGTGGGATACTGCCACAGCATGGCTTTATGAGCCGTATGTAGGTCTGCTCCCGGGATCCAAACCTAAGAACTTCAGGCTGCTGAAGTGGAGCACATGAACTTAAGCACTATGCCACCAGGCTGGCCCCTCAAATTAGATAGTTTATTTAAGTCAATATAAGGTTCATTTTTGAGGACTTTGAGAAAATAGTTCTAAGGTTAACCTGAAAGAGATAAAAAAAAAGGGCAGGTATTGTCCAGCCAGTGATAGGAGATCCTCTATAAAATGTAAAAGCGTGCTTTAAAGCCAAGCTATGCAAAACAGAGTGGTTAAGGCGGCAAAGTAGATAAGGGTAGCAGAATAGATAGCTACGTGATTGTGATTGTACAGGAAAACATTTGATAAGAGAAGCAGCATAGATCAATAGAGAGTAGATGCATATTCAATAAACGTCTTGAAAAAGCTGGAAAACTATTTGGGAGGAAAATATAGATTCTCCTTCTCTGCCAAAACTTTATGTAAATTTCTGATGAATTTAGAGTTAAACATAAAAAAGTAATAGTACTTGAAAAAAGTTTTATAAATATTTAATTGATCTCTAGAAGGGGAGACATTTTCTAAGCATAATGAAAAAAAATCACAAAGAAAAAGATCAGTATTTTTCAGCTTATAAACTTTTATCTCTAGGTTTAAAAAATGGCAAAATACTAAAAAGTAAACAAAATATATGAAAAAATAAGACTTCCAAATAAGATAGCTTTAAATTACAAAAAATTCATACGTTAGAATCCCTATAGACACATGGGTAAAGAACAAGAAAAGATAATTTTGCAAAATAAATATAAATGAAAAATAAATATGTGAAAAAGTTCAGTCTCATCTGTAATGAAAGAAATGTCAATTAAAATAGCTATGACTGACTGGGATAGCCCCTTGGCAGAGTGGTTAAGTTTGCGGGCTCCACTTCCGTGGTCTGGTGTTTGCATCCTGGATGCAGACCTACACACCACTCATCAGGCCATGCTGGGGAGGCATCCCACACAGAGCAACTAGGATATACAACTGTGTACCGGGGCTTTGGGGACAAAGGGAAAAAAAAGAGGAAGTTTGGCAACAGATGTTAGCTTAGTGCCAATCTTCCTCACCCAAAAGCATTAAAAAAAACCCAGTTATGAGATACCATTTTGCTTATTAAATTAGAAAAGACTGAAAATTGATGATGCTGTTGAGGATGTGTTGAGGCTGGGGCTTTTATAATGGCTGGTGGGAGCGTGAATTGGTACACCAACCTGGAAATGGACTTGGCAATGTGTACTGAGAGCAGAAAACGTTAATAGCCTTTGACCTGGTAATTCCTCTTCTAGGAAGGCATAGTGAGAAATAATCCAAAATGCAGTCAGAAATAGAGTTGTTCACAGCAATATTATCATTATTGTTGTCCTATTAGCAAGTGTCATTATTTGGTTCATTAGAAATGCAACATATTATCTTTGTGTTTTACCAAATAATCAAATATTAAAAAAATGAAATTGTAGGGCTGGCCCTGTGGCCTAATGGTTAAATTTGGCATGCTCTGCTTTGGCGGCCTGGGTTCAGCTCCCGGGCATGGACCTACATCACTCATTGGTAGCCATGCTGTAATGGCAACTTCACATACAAAATAGAGGAAGATTTGCACAGACGTTAGTTAGTCCAGGGCAAATCTTCCTCAGCAAAAAAAAAAAAAAAAAGGAGAAAAGAAAAGAAAAGAAATAGTTTGCAAATTTTGGCTTAAGACTTACCAGACATAAAAGGCTGAAAAACTCAGTGAATCAGTGCTGCTTTACAACCTTTCACACAGTGCCAGTTAGCATTTGAAAGTAAGTTTCCATGTGTTCATGCTTCTTTGAATTCAATTCAGTCAGTTAAGAGTAGAAGGTATGTTTAAGTCTAGGCTAAAAGTGATTCTTCTAACCAAAGACAAAGAAATACCCAGGTATCAACTTTATTAAACCATAGGTTTTAAAAAATATTTAATGGTATTTAAAAGTACATAGGATCTCATTGTGATCATTTCTAAGAAGTATTTTACTCTTCTTCCTGTTTTCCCCTTCCTTTGGATTTTCTCTTTAACCAGAGATGAGAGAAGGTATGAGGGGGCAATAAATACCTCCAATCCTTTCTCCTCCTGCTCCCTCATCTTCCAACTGGGAGCCAGAGGGCACAGGAGCCCCGATAACATGGCTTATAGAGCTCAGCCTCCCAGGGCACAGAGCAGAGCCAGGCAGAGCAGGGGGGAAATGTGCCTGGGCTCCCCACGGAGAATCCCCAGCAGCGAGACGAGGGACAAGGATCGCCTCTTCCCTGTGGATAGACACAGTTACTGTTCCTTTGTGCTCCACTCCACAGGCTCAAGCTATGCTGCTGATCGTTCTCAGCAGAAAGACAATCTTTGTGTCGGGGCCTCTAAACTCCAGGTCTTCCTCTCCTTCCCCCTTAATCTAGATGGAGAATAAAGCCCCGGACAGAACCCAGGTGGCAACTAGCCTTCGGAAAGGAAACTCATGTGTCTTCCACAAAAGGGACCCGCAAATCATTGAGAAGAAAGTGCTAATCCACAGTGCTTCAGGGAGTAAGGTCTGACACCCAGCCAAGACACAAAAACTCTGACCTAGTAACTCATTAATGCACGTTAATAAGGATTATATGTTGCTTAAAAATTCTAATCTGGAAAAGCAAATAAGATGAAAATAGTGATCAATATATGCTCCTGTCCCAGAAATAATTGAAAGTTTTATTCAATACGAAGTCACAATAGTACTGGAAAATAAAAAAGGATCAGCAGTAATGAGTGAAAGCTTTTTCCAAACATGACTGCAACAGCTCCCTTCTTATATGCTCTTGTACAATGTGGTCTTAACATTCTTCCTGTCTGGTGGCAATGTGTATATCTCTTTCTGATGCACCTGGATGGGCTTTTGTGACTTAACCAATAGAGACAGAGTAAGGGATGTCATATGATGTCTGAAACTAGATCATAAAAATGCCAGGCACTTCTGCTTTGCTCTCTCTTTTTTTTTTTTTCCCGCTTTATTTCCCAAACCCCCCCTGTACATAGTTGTATATCTTAGTTGCACGTCCTTCTAGTTGTGGGATGTGGGACGCCGCCTCAACGTGGCCTGACGAGCGGTGCCATGTCCGCGCCCAGGATCTGAACCCTGGGCCACCACAGCGGAGCGCACAAACTTAACCGCTTGGCCACGGAGCCGGCCCCCTGCTTTGCTCTCTTGATAGAGCTACCAAGTTGTGAGGAACCCAAGCAGCCTGTGGAGAAGTCCCTGTGGAGAGGAACCAAGGCCCCTCGCCCACAGCTCTGCTTCAGCTCCCAGCTGACAATCAGTACCAAGTTACCAACTATGAGAATGACCGTCTAAAAGCAGATCCCCCAGGACCTAGTTGGACCTTCCTAGCTGATGCCACATGGAGCAGGGATGACCTGTCCCTCACCAACTGTATGCACATTGCAGATTCCTGAGCAAAATAAAATCATTATTGTTTTAAGCCATCAAGTTTGAAATGGTTTTTATGCAGCAATAGTAACTGGAACAATGACGAATCCTTGAAAGGCGGAAGGCAAGTGGAATTGACTGAAAGAAGGAAGCATATCCCAAGGTATTCCTCTGGGGGCCTGCACGGGGCCACCTGAGGTTCGGAACCGGAAGCAGCCAGGGAGATCTGCCGCTCGATTCTGCAAGATGTTGGGTAGCAGAGCAGAAGGAAGGAAATAATGACAATAATTAAAAATAAAACAGAGAAAACAAAACAAAAAACCCAAGAGAGTGGTTCAATAAAATTAAAAGTTCGTTCATTGAAATATTAATAAAATAGAGTAGTGGTCAAGAAACAAAGAGAAGATCTGTTACAAATGAGAAAGAGAATATAATTATAGATGCGTAGAACATGAGTTCTAAGACAATATTGTGGGCAAATTCATAACAATAAATAAAAAATCATAGATGACATAAATATTTTCTATAAAATAGGTGTAAAGTTGAATGTTTTTCTATCACCATGAACCTCAGTCTTCATAGAAATACAGGGAATAGAGAAACAAGTTTAAAGATGTCAATAAGGAGTGAACAGACAAATGTAGCATGTGACCAGTATCTGGACAAATCAAGAGGAGGAAACAGAAAGGGGTGAGGGTGTCCTAAATAAAAGTTGTAGATATATAGCAACCCAGAGGAAGTGCTGGCTCCTTTGGATCCCAATGTGAACAAACCAATTAGAAACTGAAATTTTTGAAACAAGAGGGGAAATACAATTATGGACTGAATATTAAATGCCAGAGCTGATGCTAGAGTGAGGCAAGCCAGGTGCCTCAGGGTGCAAATTTTAAGGAGGCACCTACTCTCAGGGGTTGACCCTGTGCCTCACATCCCTGAGAGCGATGCTTCCTTAAATTTTACGCCCTCTAGTGCCTTGTTTGCCTCACCTGTTCTCAGCCTTGTCAAATAATGAATGTTTCCCTCCCAGCTTTATTGAGATATAATTGACACATAGCATTGTATAAGTTTAAGGTGTACACATGATGATTTGATACATGTATATATTGCGAAATGAGTACAATAATGTTAGTTAACACATCTATCACATCACAGAGGTCTCCCCCTTATGCAGCCATCCCAATCTCACCCTGCCTTCAATGGTTTCCTGTGCTTTTCAGACAATGTGCAGTCTATAAACACATTTATCTGTTGACAGCCTCTCTCATTTTGCTTGTTCATTCTGACTGGTCTCTCTACAAACAAGTATACACAGAGCATTCAGCCATCCATGTTGAAAATATAATTTCAAGATCTTTTTACTTTTTTAACAAAGTATAAGTTTTGGAAAATTAATTTTGAATTGCAAAATCAGTAATGAGAAGAAGTCTTTTTTTGTTTTTCTGTGCACAAAATGAAACATTATGGAGAAGATTAGGTTCACCTTTGTTGCCCTTCCCGCAAGCCTGATTCTCTCTCTGTCTCCTGAGGGGTCTCTAGACACATCAATTTGTCACGTGTGCTTTCAGACCTTTCTCTTGGAATGTATATATAACTTGTTACAGTTTAATATAAATATATGCTCACACACATTTGGTCCCTTGTTCTTTTCACTCAGTAGCGTGTCTTAGAGCTCCTTCTTTCTGAGTGCTGCATGACCAAAACCAAAAATAAAGTCAAAAGACAATCTGGGGAAGAAATAAGGATTTTTTCAGGTGTGTTAATGGGGGCATTGTGGTTATGTAACGTGTCCATATTTTTTAGAGACGTGTATTACGGCATGGAGGGTGAAATGACATGCCTGGAATTTGCTTTAAAATACTTCAACAAGAGGGGCTGGCCCTGTGGCCGAGTGGTTAAGTTCGTGCGCTCTGCTGCAGGCGGCCTGGTGTTTCGTTGGTTCGAATCCTGGGCGCAGACATGGCACTGCTCATTAAACCATGCTGAGGCGGCGTCCCACATGCCACAACTAGAAGGACCCACAACGAAGAATATACAACTATGAACCGGGGGCTTTGGGGAGAAAAAGGAAAAAATAAAATCTTTAAAAAAAAATACTTCAACAAGAAAAACTGGTTATGAAAAAGGACAGATGAAGTAAATGTGGCAACGTCTAGGTTACTGTGGAAACTAGATAATGTCTACATGGGAGTTTGTTGTATATTCTTCTGTCGAATGCTTGAAAATTTTTGTAACAAACTTTCTTTTTAAACTGGATAACAGCAGTTGCCACGGCAACATAAATAATGGCCTCACCCAAATGGATGTATTTGCTGACCAAGTCTGACCAGGAGATAACATGACATTTCCTCTGTTAGTACAACTTATATTTTTAATCATCCTCATCACGATGAGCCAAGGCATACACTTTGATGTGAAAATTCCTTTTTCAGGCCAGTGTATGATTGAAGCATCTGTGTGGGCAGGCAGTGAGGGCAAAGGTGGAGGGAGGATTATTGGAAAAGCTCGCGCCGGGAGAGGAGACCAAGCTTGAAGTTGGACGGAATCACTGAGCTTCTGCAGGCCTGCATGCTTGCTGTGGCCTGAAGCACCCCTGCTCCCTGGAGCTTTCCCCTGGGACTTCTGCAATGCCAGCCCCAGATAGCATGGGGTCCCATAAGCAGCAGAGTTATTTTCAAGAAATCCCAGTGCCCAGCCAAGGACATCAGAATCTCTGGGGTGGGACCAAGGCATCTGTATTTTTTAAAGTCCTCTAGTTAATCTGATGTGCAGCCAAGCTAGTCTGCTCTACATATTAACACTGTTGTCTTCCAGACCCTGGTTGCATATTCAAACCACCTTTGAAAAATTACCCAACCTTCTAGGCCCATGCCCAGAGATTCTGATGTCATTGTTGTGAGGTGGGTCGGCCCAGGAGTTGGTAGTTTTAAAAAGCCCTCCAAAGTGATTCTAACCAGCAACCGAGGTTGGAGACCACTGTTCTAATGCTAAAGAGAGCAGCTAACAACTGAGGCCAGAACCCATCTCCCCACACTCTGCCCAATAAGTGGCAGAAATAGCTCAACAAACCCTCCTCCGAGCAGCCAGCTCTCTCCTCATTTTCTGCCTCAGGAGTACTCTGGGAGAGGAGAGTGATCCTTGGGGAAGGGAAGGGTTAGCAAGGTCAGGTTATCTTCTTCCTCCCTACAGTGGAGTGGAAATGCTCCCTGCCCCCAGGCCAAGCAAACAGGGAGGCTTCCTAGGACTCTGGCAGAGATGGGGGCCTGCAAGAAGGGAGAACGACAGGCAGTTCCTAGCGGAGTGGCTCTCCCGTGTCAGGAAAATTTGGCAGGAAGTGCTGCTGCTGGATGTGACCCACATCTACCCAAGTGCCCAATGAGAGCTGGTCCCTAGAGCCTGCCTCACTGAGGGCCTCAGGACCAGGTACTTCCAGCCAGGGGAGCAATGACACCGGGGAGGGAGAAGGCCCGCTGAGATACAGTTCTCTCTTCTTTCTTCATCCCAATACGCTTACCCACACAGACCCCCATACTCCATACAGCCGAAGTCCCTGCTGAAGCCCACTGGGGACAGGAAGGAATGAGGTTTCAATAGAGTTCTATGGACTGAATTTCATCACCAAAAGCAACTGGGGAAGTTTTTTTAAATTGAGCTATAATTGACATATAACATTGTGTAAGTTTATGGTGTACGACGTGTTGATTAGATACGTTTATATATTACAACATGATCGCCACCATAGCATTAGCTAACACCTCCATCATATCACATATCTTTTTTTTTTTTGGTGACGTTTAAGATCTAGTTTCTTAGCAACTTTGAAGTATTATAATACAGTATTATTGACTATCATCATAATGTTGTGCATTAGGTCTCCAGAACTTATTCATCTTATAACTGGAAGTTTGTACCCTTTGACCAACATCTTCCTAATTCCCCCACCCTACAGTTCCTGGTAACCACCATTCTGCTCTCTGTTTCTGTGAATTCAGCTTTTTTAGATTTCACATATAGGTAAAATCATACAGTATTTGTCTTTCTCCGTCTGACTTAACTCACTTAGCGTAATGCCCCCAAAGTCTATCCAAGGTTGTTGCAAATGACAGAATTTCCTTCTTTCTCATGGCTGAATAATATTCCACTGTGTACATATACTACATCTTCATTATCCATTCATCCATTGATGGACACTTAGGTTGTTCCCATATCTTGGCTGTTGTGAATAATGCTGCAATGAACATAGGAGTGCAGATATCTTTTCCATATCCTATTGTCATTTCTTTTGGATATATACCCAGAGTGGGATTGCTGGATCATACGGTAGTTTTATTTTTAATTTTTTGAAGAACTTCCATACTGTTTTCCATAGTGGCTGAACTGAGGAAGTTATGTGATGGACCTAAGATGTTAAGGACCAGAACAAAGGCATGGATGTAGCCCAGTTGGAAGCAGAGGCTGGAGAAAAATAAAACAATTTCTGTCCATGACGTACTGAGTAGGGACTACTTGATACATCAGTTATCCATGCATCATGTCCCTCCACCAGATTCTAAGGTCCTTCAGGGCAGGGAATGAGCCTAATGCTTTTGAAGCAACCGGAAGCCAGCTCTGTCCTGGGCATAGAGCAGGGGCTTCGTGAGCACATGATGCTTGAGGAGGAATTCTCCACGAGGGTCCTGCTCCCCTTTCTGGATAATATCTACATTCTTCTTAGTCTATTGATGGCACAGATTTTTTTTTGTTTGTTTTAAACTAGGGATTTCTCATCTCTGGGGTGGGGAAGTTTGCCACAAAATAAATATATCTCTCAGCTAAGTGATTTACAGCACTTGAGCAATAAGGCATTGGCAGCAACAACAACAAAAAGTGAGCTATTTTAGAAGGTTATGTTTGTCTCTGAGGCTGGACATCTGTAAGTCCACAGATGTTCCTTGTCCCCAGACTTTGGTGCTCTTTGGCAGCCAGTGATAACGCTTAGGACCTGTGGACATCAGGTGTTTTGTATTGACCCGTGAAGTATGAGCAGCCCTGGAAGTCTTTATTAATCTCTTCAGTCAACCAACCTTTCTCCACTTAGAATACTGAAAGGATTCAACATGGAAAAGTCTTTATTATTGAGCATATATATTGCAATGACATACCTTGAAATCATTATGCTGAGGAATTAATTAGGTAAAACTTTGCAGGGCAGTTTATTGCTGCAACTCTCCCATATCAACCTTTGTTCTGAGAATCTTGGAAGTTCCTTGGGAACCGCATGGAGGGACTTCCACACTTTGGCCTCCTTAAGTCAAGAGGAGAAACAAGTGTGCTGTTTTCAGTGTTGAAATGAGTGCTGATTCAAACATTTACCCTTGTATTTACACTGATGATCTAATGAACAATCTGAAAATGTGGCTGGAGGGAGGAGGGTTGCCAGGAATGATAAGTGTATAATAAAGCAGTTTAATGTGCAGAAAACTGCTTCTAAGATACACTAGCTGGTGCTTAGTGAGGAAAACGATTGCTCTTAAGGTTAATCATGCTTCCTTCTTTTTTTACAAAAATATTTATCTTTATGGTATATTTCCCAATAGTCTTTTTTCATATTTATATTTTACCAGGATATAAATCAATATATATACAATTTTGCATTTCTTTCTTCATTTAATAGATAGCATAAATGCCTTCATGTTATTAGTCTTGATACTCATAATTCTAATGGCTGAAAAACATTTCGTTCGGTAATTTATAATAATTTATTTAAATATAAACTAATGTAAGAATTTGGGTTTGCTTCTAATTTTATTATTATAAAAATGCCATTTTTACTATAATAAAAATGTATTTTTATGATATGCATTTTTATTATTTTGAATTATTTAAGGGTAGATTCCCAGAAGTGGAGCTTTTGGGCACAATGTTTGAAGTCTTTTTAATTCTTGATAAAACTGCCAAATTTCTTTCCAAAGTGGTTATATCGATGTACAATTCTACTGTCTGCAGCTTCTTTATGGTCTTGTGAAAGTCTCCTTTTATTTATTAAGAGAAAGGTGGAAGCCACTTGTCTGATGATATGCGTGATACCTCCCTAAAGATGCCCAAAATAAAAATGTAATTCATACAAACTTGTAGAGAGAAGAAAAGGTAAAGAAATGCGGTATGGGTCTATCACAGCAGTGTGCTGTGTTCATGTGTGTGTGGTGGACAGTGTGCAGAATAGGGACTTAATGTACCTAACAAATGATTAAGCTTTTCCCTGAAACATAGGCTGAGCTGACCAGATGGTGAGTGGGTGAAATCACTTCCCCACCATTGTGTGCAAGATTTCCAACTCTTTGTCACCCACTCTGTAAAGTCAATGGGGATGCTTGCTTGCAAACGACAGGAGGCAAAACCTCATTTCCGCCCTAATTCCTCATCACTTGCTCAGCACCTATTCATTTAGACTTTTGTTTTTAATACGTGTATTTTCCCTTGGCAATACCGTAATGTCCCTTTTTTCTTTTTGGTCTCTCTCTTTGCCGTAATCATGATGAACACAATGTAATGGATGTAGTATTCCTTCGTTTGAGTCTCTCTTTTATTCTTTTAATTCTAAACTGCTGCTCTTCCTAAAGGAGGACTGTGTTACAAAAGAATGGAATTTTCCGGACAATGTTTAGTACATAATAGTTTTAAGAGGCTTCATGTTTGCAAGAGACAAATTAAGCAGCCTCCTCTAATATGTAGACAACATCTGTTACACAAAGTCACCATTAATGATAACACCGGGATCTCCTTTGTGGCTGATTTTCATCCAGCTGCACCTACCCATAAAAGGCGCCAGCAAAGAGGGCTACACATTTATCTGTCAGTTCAGAATGACTTTGGAAAATGGCACATAAACCCAAAGCAGATCTTTGTTAACCTTTGAAATCAGAGCCTCCATAAATCACCACAAAGGACAGCTTATAACCTCCTCACAGCCAACTCACCATCTCCATTTGGTGTTTTATAAGATGCTACAAATTTCAGATTGGTAATACAGAAGAAAGCCACATACCAAGAAACTGAGCCTTATGGCACCCCCTATAAAGGGACCAACATCCCCATCGATCTGTCAGTTACAAGTTCTCACTCCAAAGCTTTATTCAGAAAATATTCCCATTGGTACCAACAGGTCTGTTACCAAATAATAAAAACCCTACAAAATCCTTGATAGGGCTAGTTAGCTATGACTAATAGTTTGATCTGATGAATTGCCATTATTTGCTCTGATATTAAGTATTAATATTCTTAAATGAAAGTCATCCAGAAGACTAGTAGAAGGGCTCTACTTTCTTTACAAGACTGGGCTGTATAAACCCTTTTCTAATGTGGTTGCGCAATATACTCAGGTATACTTTCTTTTCTGAGTTTCTCTATGGATATATACCTTATAGTGTAACGTGTCAATTTACTCATCTAATACCTACTTGAGTACCTGCTGTTTCAGGCTTGGTGTTAGATGCCAGGGATACACTGGGGAACAACATCAAGACCCTCCCTCAAGTAGTTTTACCCACCAGAGGGAGAGAGAAACAACAAAAGACTAAAATGACTAAAAGAAAACCAGAGTGATTGAGAGGTGGCACTTTAAATGTAGTGTTCAGAGAAGGCCTCTGTGTGTACAGAATTGGAAATGAAGCAAGGGAAGGAGTAGTGTGAATATGCGGGAAAAGAACATTCCAGGCAGAGGGAACAGCAATTGCCTAAGTCTCAAACTTGGCAAGCACAAGAAACAGTATGGAAGCCTGTATGGCTGGATGCAAGAGGGAAGGTAGATGAAAGCAAGGTTGTGAAAGTGGGCAGGAATCAGTTCTTGGAGTGCCTTGAAGGCCACGGGAAGGAGTAGGATTTTATACCGTGTGAAGGAATGCCTCAGGAGGCTTTAAAGCAGTTTAAAGAGTGTTGTAGTCTGGTTTGTATTCACTTCAATTCAACACCAACTTCAACCAAATGCATAAATCTTACACCAGCTGAAAGAGCTCTTTGAGGCTTCAAGAAATCATTATGTAATTCAGTTTCCCTACTGAAAAGGTTGGCTTAAGATGCAGTTTTAACCTGGGCTTATGAATTTCCAGGGGCTCACGGATGGCTTTCAGAGAATCCACAGAACGCTTATGGAATGTGTACGTTTATGCATGCATGTAAGAAGAGTCCACACCTCAGGAAGGCTGAGGGTCACTGGTCTGCAGCGACCCTGAATTCAGTTCCAGCTGCACTATTCTGTGCTCCTCTAGGACCTAAATATACATGACAGTCTTCTGTTAGAATTTTTTAAAAAAAATGTGGGACTTAATTGTTCATTGACTCATTTTCTTTCTTCATCATTAATCAGGGGTATATTTTTAAGTCTCTTTGACCCATCTGGTAGATTGCATTAAATGCTTCATCCATTTTTGCATCTGTGTCCTTTGCCATATAACTTTGCAGTGTGGAGTATACCTCCACACACCTTGACTCTGGCTAAATAACTTGCTTTGCCCAATGGGATGTTGGTAGATGAGACACAAGCAAAAGCTTGGACAGCGCTTGTGAACTCTTGCTCTTTTGCTTCTACCAACATCATGAGAGGGATGTGCCTAGACTAACCTGCCAGTCCCAGGAGGAGAATGAGAGTTCTGTGGAGCAGAACTGAGTCACCCTAACCAAACTCAGGCTAGATTGGTCTATGCCCAGACATGCAGATTTGTGAACTAAGTGCATGCTTATTGTTGCATGCTCCTGAGACTTTTTGAGAAGGTTTAGTATGCAGCAATAGTTAACTGATAGGCCATATTGTTACCATACTTGGAGGACTCTTCTTAAAAATACCAAATTGAAGATCCTGAAAGTTATGTTCATTTGTACCTATTTTGGGCCCTGCTTCAAAACTGAATTCCCAATTTCAAATTTCATAACTCTGTTAATCAAGCCTGGTTGCTTACATTTCCTTATTGGCACCCACTCCAGCTTTCCCTTCAAAAACTGGCACAGCTGCTCAGAGGCCAAGTGCTAGAGGGTTCCACTAGTGGCAGAAGGGTGAAGTTTGCAGCCCTAATCTTATAATGCTGTGACACAGCCTGACAGTGGTATATGCCACAGCATCCTAGCTTGATATGGGAATGCTAATGAAGGATACAAATCCTCGTTCAAAGCAGGGTGTAAGCTGTAGAACCTTGCTAAATGGCTGTAATTAATGTAAACTGCAGCATACCAGCTGAACCTTGGGATACGCTTAATTGCCCAGGGTGGCTTAATCTTCAATCCTGCCAGGATTACTGGCTTTGGTGAACTCAGTGGAGAGTTGAAAGCAAATTTGCTTAAATGATAGTAGAGTTTAGAATATGCATAACAGAAGAATCATAAATAACTGCTACTCAAATGTAAACTACGGCCAAGCCTAAACCTGCTCTTTGTCTAGCCAAGGACTGGCTCCTTGAAGAAAGGGGGAGCGCTAGAATCACTTGATTTAGGCTTTTATTAAACTATAATATGAGTCACGAGGAGAACAACGGGTTCTATTTAAACATGTAGACATCTATTGTAATAACATGACCAAAGCAACATCACCGTCGTGTCGAAGCTACGCCTCCCCGCGTGAGCCATCTATGGTGGAGGGTGCGAGGGTTCTGCTGTCCATGAGCTTCACCAACCCCAAATCGCTCAAATCCCACTTTTCTTCCAAGTAAATGGAAACGAAGCAGACTTGGTTCTTAATCAGCTCACGCATTTTTTGTTTAAAAAAATTGTTCTTGGAAAGATGATAGAGGTAGATGGTAAAATTTCTTTGAGATGGTAGGAAAATAGTGAAAATTAAGCCTTCCTCATTTGTCCTTTATCCTTAATCCCTCAGTTCACCTGAGGTGAGTGGGGTGTCTTATTCTTTGTAATACAGATAGAATTATCCAAAATTCATTGAAAAATTGCATATTTCTCTCCATTATTTGGTCTTTGAGATTTTGTGAGTGCTAACATAAAGACTTAGAGATTATTTTCTCAATATTGTTATCAGGACAATTGCCGAGCTTCAACTCCACAGACTCAGTTCAAGTACAAAATAATTATGAGCATCTTTGACATATAAGGACAACTGAAAAAAGGTTTTTAAAATATAGGTAACTCTATGAATAGATAAAAACATGTACTGTGGAAGAAATTATTCTAAACTCTTCATGTCTACTGGCTTCTGTGGAAGACTGTTATTTGTCTACAAGAAACCTCTTCTTTCTTTCTTTCTTTTTTAAAATTTATTTTTAGTTTCTTTCCACATGGGTTGTGTGCCCCACTTCCGTGCACTCTCTGTATGGGGAAAACCCTTCCTAGGAGGCTTGGCTCACTCCATGAAGGACTGAAAGGTGATGGGGGAGTGGTCTCTGTCTGGAGTGATTCCTGGCCCCTCTTGGCTGGGGCCACTCTCAGCTGCAGCTGCCCCATCCCCAGCTGGGGCCCAGGCTACCCAGCTGAGCTTCTGTCTGTTTCCCTACCCAACCCTGCTGGTATGTGAGCCAGGCTCAGGGGTTCTGACACTGAGACTTCTGTGACCAGGCCCTCCCCATGGATCAAACCCCATTCCCTGTCATTCCCCAGAGGTCCTCAACAGCTGACCAAGCCCCTGAACCCAAGAGACCCTAACACCTAGTGGGCTATACCCACCCACTCACCTCCCCCACACACATGCACAGCTTCTACTTCCTCCCTGCCGGCTCTGAAGGCTAGGACCATCATGGTGATGCAACTACACTCAGAGACCCAGGGATGCTTTGGGACAAGAGTTTGGCCTCAACCCTTAGCTGAACTCAGACCAGTCCCTGGCAGGGAACCAAGGGGAGTCCTTCCTGAACACAAGGCAGGAGGGACTCCAGTCTGTTGAGCCCCTGGCTACATCCAATACCTATGCAGCTCATCAAATCCCCCCAACAACTTGGCAAAGTTGAATAGCAGATGTCTGGCCAATGAGGAAACTGAGGCTCCGGCAGGTTAAGGAATCTGAACCACACAGCTGGAAATTTGAGCAGCTTGGATTAAAACATCAGACCTGGCCCCAATCCTGGATTCTTCCTACTAGAACAGACCACTGCCTTTGGGATACCCCACAACCCCCAGCCCTGCTTGTCTCCCTCTGCCCTCAGTGTGCCCTGTAGGAACCCAGGGGAGCGTCTGGGGTCCAGTGCTCAGATCCAGGGCCAGCCTTGCCTAACAGGCCTGAGGGAGGAGGTGGCCAGACCCCTGACTAGCAGGTGGAGCAGCCTCAGAAGCAGTCAAGGCCCGGCTGCTGGCCAGGGACCCGCTGGGTGATCCCCCACAGCCTGCGTGGCTGAGCGGCCCCCCTCCAGCTCCCTCCTGCTAGCACATTTCTGGCTCCACGGCCCCTCCCTTGCTGGCCCAGCCAGTGTCTGAATCTCCGTCTTTATAATAGAGGCTTAATTTTATTTAGGACAGACTTGTGATCTGCTAAAAGGCTACATTTCCCAATTTCCTAGCTGAGTGTGTCCATGTGACTAGGTTTTGGCCAATGAGTTGAAAGTAGAAGGGTCGTGTGAACATCTTTCTTTGTTCCTTACTTCGCCAGATAGCCTGGAGCACGAATATGATCACTAGGCCTCCCACCACCACCTTGGATCATGAGGACAAGGATCATTATAGGGATGGTAGAACAGAACTTCAGAGAGCCTGGGTTCCTGAGGAATCCGTGGGCTACCCTACCATTCCTGGACTGTCTGCCTCTAGGTTTATTTTGCGAGAGGGAAAAATAAATTTCTCTCTGATATAAGCTACTGTCATTTGGAATTTTCTGTCACTCCCAGATGAAACTAATCTTTACTGCTATGCTTCCATATTGCTTCTGAGACTCCGAAGCAGCAGCAGCAGCAGCAGCAAATAATCTCATGGCACCTCTTTCAGCCCCTGGCAAATGTGGGCTTGGCACAGTGTCAGAGAACACTACTCCTGCAGAGCCTATACTTGCACGCAGTGACACCGAGCATGACTTTCAAATGGTGGTATAGGAAAATTCCTTTTTCTTTTTGGCTACTTGGTAAATATGTCCCTGTTTTGGCCCTGCCATTACCATTGGAGGTATTTATGAGCCCCAGTGCTTTTATAATAGCTTTTTCATTCTCCTGTTTTCAAATTAGTTCTTCTTTCAAGACCTCATTCCTATTTAGGATGTGGACTGCTGGATCTGCCACTTCTAGCAGCCCCAGGAGCTGGGCAAGGACACATTCCAGAGTTTGGTCCCTTTTTTATTTCTCATCCTTTCTTTCTCCCTTGGTCCCTCTCTCCATCCCCACACCCTGCCTGTCTCTCTCTCTCTTCCTTCCTTCCTTTCCTTCCTTCCTTTCTTTCTATCTATTGAACTATTACTAATGCATAGTGCTTAATCTTAAGCATACAGCTCCATGAATTTTTACATAGGTAAACACCTATGTATAACTACCACTCAGTTCCAGATAGGGAACATTTCCATTACCCTAGAAGATTCTCTTAAGCCCCCTTCCAGTCCATACTGGATTCTCACCAGAGGTAGCCACTACTCTAACTTCTATCATCATAGATTACTCTTTGCTTGTTTCTGAACTTCATATAAATGGAAACATACAATATGTATTCTTTTGTATCTGGCTTCTTTTACTCAACATAATGATTTTGAGATTCATCCATGTTGTTACTTACATCCAGTAGTATGTTCTTTTTTATTGCTGTGTAGTATTCCATAGTATGAATATATCATAATTTGTCTAGCCATTCTCTTGTTGATAGATATTAGAGGTTTTTTTGCTAGTATTTGGCTATTAGGAACAAAGTTGCTATGAGCATGCTAGCACATGTATCTTAGTGGATAGAAGCACTCATTTATACCTATAAGTAGAATTACTGGGTCATAGGATAAGAGTAATAGTTTAATAAACACTGCTAAACAGTTTTCCAAAGTGGACTTAACAACTGCTACTCCTGCCAGCTGTGTATGAGAGTCTAGATGCTCCATCTCCTTAAATCCTCGGGTTTTTTGGGAAATACTCTTAAATTCCTACACCCTCCCCTCCCCTTAAATATACATTCAAAATATATGCACACACACAAGACCCATAAAGACCACGTGAGTATGGGTAAAAAATACAGAAAAGTTTGATGCATTTTTATTTTAAATAGTTATTCAAAATAGATAGCAAGTACTTTTGGTAGTCACTAGCTGAGATACTTCTGGTAGTTAACTAACAACACCATAGTGTTCTTTTCTTCCCAGGATTCAACCAAAGTTCACCAATTCAGCCTAGAGTCTTCCTGTCTATTGTATGAGAACGTCTTGGAGCTCTCTGGTCAATACATGCAGGGCATTCATGCTCTGGTCACCTCCTCTGCTCCAAACACGTACCAGCAACAGTGAAATATAAAAAGCAGAAATCAAAATGATATAGCCAAGCCCAAAATTTTCAGCACTATATATAAAAGATAAAGAGAGAGAGAAAGCAATTATGGCTAAGAGTTAACATTGTTGATTCTAATTGGTAGGATTATGAATGTTCATTCTATTATTCTTTCAACTTCTCTATAAATGTAAAAGTTTTCCTAATAAAAGATGTGGAAAAATGAGTCAAATCCTTAAAAATAACTAATAATGAAACAAGCATAAATACAATGGGAGTTGGTGAATATGGTAAAGAATTGATTGGAAACCTTGAAAATAAAAATATAGTCATAATAAAAAATCTAGTAAAGAGAAGAAAAATAAGTGAACTGGAAGCTAAAATTAAGGAATTCACCCAGATGTAGAAGAGAGGTAGAAAGAGATTTTAAAATAATTATGAATATGTGAAATGCATATATGTGAAAAAGCAGTTGAGATATATGTAAATGACAGACTGTATGACTCCAGCAGTCATATAATATGAAATGCAGAAGAAGAGAATGGTCATGGCAGAGAAGCTACATTTGGAGGGATGATAGCTTAAAATTTCCTAAAATAAAGAAAAGTCAAGTGTCTTCAAGTCAAAAGGTCACTTTCAAGTACCAAAGAGGATAAATAAAAATAAGTCCACATCTAGACCCACCATAATGAGACTGAAGAAGAGCAAGGATGAACCAACGATCCTAATATGCTCTGAGGTTCTGGACTCCAGGGTGATAGAGATGTTCTAGATCTTCGTTAGAGAGGTGGTTATATGATGTAGACATTCATCAGAACTTAAATTGTACACTCAAGATCTATGTATTTCACCGTGTGTAGTTTACCTTGCTTTAAAAAAGATGTGGAGGGCAGGGTTGAGGGGATCCCTTGGTTATCACTCAGGGTTATGACTAGACTGACAGCAGAATTCTTATAGCTATAACAGACGTCAAAGGTGGTAGAGCAATATCTTCAAGGTGCTGAGGGGGAAATAACTATTTACCTATCTTTCAAGAGTGAAGACAACATAAAAATATTTTTAGTTATAGAAAATTATTTTCAGATTCTCTCTAACATTTTAAAAAGTATACTTGCGTGAGTAAAAAAAAAAAATTGAAACCACAGGAGATCACGGGCTATAAGAAATAAAAGTGAGTATTTACTGTCCATTAGTAAAATATATTGGTAGAATTAATTATCTATTGATTATAAAACTAAAAAAACCCCACCCAACTCTTTTGGGATGTAAGAAAGATAAAACCCAAATTCTAAATAATAATATGAGGAAGGGAATGTTGAGTAGAATTCAATGGGTAAAGTATGCTAAAGTCATTTTTGTGGTCTATAGGAAGTGAGAAATATTGAATAACTGTTAGAAAAAATGTACAGTTAATTGTGCATGGTAATATCTGAAGGGCTACCATTAAAAGAATAAAGCTTCCAAATGAGCAAAGGGTCAAAAGAGGGAATATGTAAATTTTATCAATACAGCATAAGCCAGGAAAAAGAACAAAAAGAGGCAAAGGAAAAGGATGGTAAACATAAAATATAAGGTGGTAGGTATCAGTCCAAATATTTTAGTAATCACAATATGTAAGTAGGGATGAAGAAGGAAAAAGACTTACCATGTAATTATTTACCAAAAGAAAGCTGGTATAGCAATAATGTCAAAAAATAAAATTTAAAGTGAGAAACATAAATGATGATAAAAGTAACCATCTATAATAATGATATAAAAATCAGGAACTGTATGTTCCTAACAACATGACATTGAAAAAGATAAAGCAAAAACTGACAGAATTACGAAGAGAAATTGACAACCAGACATTTTGGTAGAGATTTCTGATTTTCATGTCGTATCTAGGAAGACCCTCCCATCTGCACAGTTATAAAAAATCCATGCTTTTTCTGAACGCCCTTACCTTATCCAGGTGCATTGGGCTGAAGCCTTGCCCATGCCAACCTCACCAAGGATTGCTCAGATTCCCTAGAGGAAGGAAAGTGCTTCATTCCCACCCTGCACCTACAGTTGTGCCATGGTTGTTCTTGCTTACTGGTGTTGGCTCTTTACCATGGGGCCTCCAGCTTGTGTCTGCATGGGATTGAGCAGTGTGGATGAGTCACCTGTCCTTTGCATCACTTTGGAATGGCCTTTCCCACTAGCTTCCTTTTCCTCATGTCAGAATACCCTCCAAGGAGTCACAGCATTTTTTCCTCCACTATGCCCATCCAACCAACCACTACCTCAGACCCATTCTGTGGGTTAAAGATTTCATTTTAGATGTTTTCATAGTTAATCCTTTTTTCCCCATGTTTTAAAAATGTTTGATGGCAAATTTACTATAGTTGGTCCTCGATTTTTTTGGTTTGTCAATGGTTTTATGAAAGTGTTGGAGAATTTGTTCTAACCAGGATGGCCCTGTATCTGTAAATCCATGGTGAAGGGTCCTGTTGACTAATAACATTTTCATTTTCTCAAGGTGAGTGGGGACAAGGAAGATGTGTGTGAGTGTGCAGAGCTGTGTATAACTGTCTCTCCTAACTATACTCCTGTCTATACTCTGGCTATCCAGTGACAACTCATGTCTCCTCTTCTCTCTCATTACTCTATGTTTTGAATACGGCAAAAGCACATGTAGCAAACTGCCTGAAGTGGTAATTATTTGTGTGAAATGTAATCTTATTTGAAAAATTTGGGACTTTACTTTCTTAATAGAAATAAGCACCTATTTTTTCTTAAATAGAAAATATTACCTACCTCATAAATCAAAGGGGATAATTTACCAAAAGGGATATTCAGTGAACATTCTCTCCTGCTATCCCTTTCCCCAGCTTTTATGTTCTCCTCCTCACAAGGGATCACTATCAGTGTCTTATGTGGATGTTTTATGTAAATTCAAACAAATACTATTATATATTTCCTATATGGTAGCATACTGGAGTACTTCAACTTGCATTTTTACACTTCATCATCTGTCTTACAGATTTTTTCACATTAGTTCAAAGGGAGCCTCCTTGTTCTTTTTTTTTTTAAAGCAGTATAATATTCCATTTTAAGGATCTGCCATCATTCACCTAATCAGCGTCCTGTTGGTGGGCACTCTGCTGCCGAGAACAACCTCACTTGTGTGTCGCATTTAGAAGAGGGGTGATGATATCTGCTGGATTAATGTCTAGAGTTGAGTGGAACTAATGGGCCAGAGGACATGATTCACTGGTGATTTGATAAGTATTATCTGTGTGAAATATTAGGTTCTCTGCCTTTAGTGGATTAGGGAGTTTGTTGCGCACAGAATAGTTCTCAGAATACAAATTTCAAAAATTATTGCGTTAAAATTTGCAATGGACTTGCCGGGCAAGAACCTGATGGCTGTTTTTCAGGACAAGTGGCTCAGTCAGTGCACCCTCTCTTCCGTGCGGAGCTGATGCTGATGAGGTGTCTCCCATGGAGACACCTGGGGGACCTCAGGCTCATTCTGCCTTCTCCTCCCCTGTGAAGCTTGTGTTAATGGCAGTATGGCTCTGGTTTACCTTGGCCGGAAAATTGGAAGCAACTTAAACATTTCATGGTCAGGATGAATTAAACCTGGGGCGGCCATTAGAAAAGATTGATGTGAAAACTTGGAGAAATATTTTCAATCTATTAGGTGATAGAAAAGAGTAGACTATAAAATTCCACTTACTTTATAGGGACAAAAGTAGAAGGAAATATGCACTAAGATAGTCCTGGTAGATGGGGATTTATAGGTAATTAAAAATTTTATTAAGGATACTTGACAAGAAGTTGCAACAAACCAGCAGCTGCAGTTGCCGCAGTTCTGTCTTCAGCCCTCTTTCCTTGGCCCCAAACACACTAAATCATCTCCCAGTTTGAAGCTTTCAGCAAACAATGACAAGGCAGAGCTACCAGAAACAGACTCCTGACTTCCATGGCCAATGTGGGAATGCTGTGTGAGCTGGTACAGCCACTTTCCGTCCTGCTGTATGGGCCTCTACAGGAGCACAAACTGGAGTAGAAGGGATCCTGTCCCCTGCTGGCAGAGTCACCCCAAAGGAGTGGAGAGATGAGAGATCATCCCAGCTGGTGTGAAACTGAATGGTTTCAAAACCAACTCATAATTGATGCCAAGTGAAAGCACTGTGTACCTATTAAAATGTGACATGATTGAAGAATAAAGTACATTTGAAACCTTCAAAAACCTTTTATTATTATTTTGCTATTTAAAACATTTTATTTTGAAATAATTTAAGACACAAGAAGCTGCAAAAAATAGTCATCTCACATAACCACAGTACACAGTCAAAACAGGAAATTGACACTGGTACAATACTATTAAGGCAAATATAGACCTAGCGCTGTAGTGTTTTTCCAATAAAATGTGGCTGAAGTTGGTCTATGTTTACTATGTGATAATTTGTTTGACACAAATATAAACCACCTCATAATGTATATATGCATATATGCAGTATATATAATGGACTGCTCCCCGCCCCTAACGTGATTAGAAGTGAAAACTGCACATAAAGTAGCCTGGACATTCAGAAGTCTAGTTTAATCCATCATTAAAGGATAGAATTTGTTTTAGTTCTTTGAGGAGAAGAAGGTAAATAAGATGAACCATGCTCGGGAATGATAGTTATTTTTTTGTGGGCATGCATAAAAATACACTACCTTCTTTTCTTTGGGACCTGTAATTTTGAATAAACACTTTTAAATTTTATTGTATCTGTGACATTCTTATTTTAATCCATCACGAATTCCTTTTGGAAATAGGCGATATTTAAAAAAAAATAAGCAAGTCTAGCAATTCTATTCCTAGGTATACTGAAGTGTAACTGAAATGTATAAATCTGTTCAATAAAATACATAGACTAAAATGTCCATAAAAATATTCATAATTGCCTCAAACTGGAATCTACCCAAATGCCCATCTACAATACAATGGATAAATAAATTGTGCTATATTCGTATACTGAATGCTGCAATGAGAATTCATGGACCACAACTATATGCAGCTATACAGGTGAAGCTCACAGTTATAATCTTGAGTGGAAGAAGCTGGACACAAGAAAATACATGCTGTGTAATTCTATTTATATAAAGTACAAAACCAAGCAAGACTAATCTGTGCTGTTGGATCTCGGGATAGTGGTTACCCTTGGGTGGGTAGTGACTGAGAGGGGCCGGGGGGCTTCTAGGAAAGTTGGGGGAAGTTGGAAATGTTCTTTTTGTTGATCTGGATGCTGGTTTCATGGATGTGTCCACTTTGCAGAAATTCATCAAGCTATACACTTGTCATATGTCTTTCTTTTTCAGTGAGTATTAAACTTTAAAAATAGGAAAAGATAATAGGTAAGCATCTGTTTGTCCTCTGTCTTCATACTTCAAGGACCTTTAATAGTGTCAGTGTCCAAGATCTCATCTTCAGGATCTGCTGAGAGGTCCTTGTCTTTCATTGGTTCCTTTTTATTTGTATTCCTAAGAATTCCCAGAAATACTGTCAAGTTCCACAAATGCATACTGGTGGTCACTTGGTGCCTCTTGCATGGGGCTTCAACATCCATCCCCTCTGTCTATCTTATTATTCCATCTCTATCAAGCAGCATTTCTGCCAGGAATGTTTTGTCTTAAAGGGTGGACCCAAAGAATGCCAAAGCAACAGAAAATAAGACTAACACAACTAACTCAAAATGCTTGCAAACTTCTCTGAAGGAGAGAGACGAAGCTACAGCACAGAAAAGGAAGGTTTGAAAGGGAATATTACTACTACTATTCCTATGGTCCAGTATACGATCCTTCACACACAATTCCCTCCTGGGCCTAGCTCTGATGACCAAACATCGTATCCCCTGAAACTGGGATTCCCTTCTCTCTGTCTTCCTTCTCTGTGTCCATGGTCCCAAGTCCCAGGAAATAAAAGACCAGTTTCAGTCTTCATAATCTCAGTGGATATGGTCTCTGTTCTAATAAAGACAACACTTTTCAGGATTATATAGGATATTTAATATCTCAATCAGAAAGGCTTCCCCAATAACAATGAAATAAGTTATTTTCCTACCTCACATGTGCTTGATAGAAAGGGCTTACCAAAATGATCCCTCCTAAAACAAAGGAAGGCCCTCACCATGAAAAAATACCACCTTCCACTTTGGAGTCTAAAAGTCACTTATGACCCCACCCCACCTCACCCTGCACACAACACAATGCTACTTCAAATATGTACACATGTTGTATTATTCCTCTTCTCTTTGATAATGCAGCTTAACAAATTACTCCAAAATTTCAGAGGTTCACAACAAAAAATATTTATTTTTCTTGCTCTGGATCTGTGGTTCAGTTGCAGAGGCTCTGCTCCAGGTTTTGGGGTTTAACAGTACTTTGTGTGTCTTTCATTCTGGGACCCAGGATGAGGAGCAATGCCTACCTTGGACACATTCCTCTTATGGTAATAGGCAGGAGTTCAAAAGTACTGGCAGAAAATTCCAATATCTTTTAAAACATCTGCTTGGAACTGGCACACTGTCATTTCTGCCTACATTCCATTGGCCAAAGCCAATATAAAAATCATATAGCCAAATATAACTTCAAAAGAAAAGGGAAGAGACGTCTCTTGTGGGGAAGAAGGGGAGAGTGAATATTTGCTGAACAATAATACAAATTAACACACACACACACACACACACACACAAATGCACACACATCACATAATGTGGTATCTACAGTGTTACCTGATGTGTGAAGCAGAGATACAGAAACATATAAATCGCTTCCACTTTGGGCAATATGGTGGGCCAAACTCCCTGAGATGCCCTTCTACTGTGAACAATGAGACCTTTTTTGGGCTTTCAGGATGTAAGGAAACCTCCAATGAAGGTAGGAAGGAGTAGCAAAAACAACAGTGATCTTAAAGCAGAGTGGAGGACAATAAGCTAAGCATACATACACACAAAGGCCATTACTAGCATTCCCAAGGCTAAAGGGTATATATGTGTGTGCTGAGAGGAGAGGGGAGTTGGTGATATGGGAAGAGACCTTGAGAGCCCAGGAAGGGGACAAAAAGGATCCCAGGTTATTAGTACCCCTGGATCTTTGCAGAATCAATTACAAATCCATTCTGGAGGAAAGAATCTTCAGTTTGGACTCTTAGGTTTTCTACACATTAATGGACCAAATATGAGATTAAAATCAAAGATTATCAAACATACAAGGAAAAAATTCTCCATGAGTGAGAGTACTCATTAACAACAAGTAACAGATTTAAACTCCAGGACATGAAATCTCGAAATTTCACATACAGAACATAGAAAAGCTATGTATGAAGAATGGACTCACAAAAATAAGGAAGCAATTGAGACTAAACAATTACAGGGTGGATTTGAAAAAACCAGTTAGAAATAAAAATTTAGTTGTGGAAATAAAAAGAAAATTATTGGGTAAGCTAAACTAAAGATTACACATAGTCTAAAATTAGTAAACTATAAGATAGAGCTAAAGAAATTTCCAAAAATGTAGCACAGAGAAACGAACAGATAGAAAATATGAACGAGAGATAAGGAGATGTGAAGGATAAAATGAGCAGATTTAACAGATATCTAATAAGAATTCCAGAAGAGATAAGAGACAATGAGTGGTAACATTTGAAAAGATGGTGGCTGAGAATCTTCTAGAACTGACCAAAGATATTAATCCGCAGGTACAGAAAATGCAACCCTTACCTACCAAGATCAATAGAAGATAAAACACACTTAAACACATTATAATGGAACTGCAAAAATCCCAACAACCAAGAGGGGAATCTTAGAAGCAGCCAGAGAGAAAAGTGAGACCACCTGCAAAGTAATGGTAGCATACAGCAGATTTCACAAAATCAACAATGGAAGCCAGCAAAAATAAAGTAAATGCCAACCTAGAATTCTATGCCCAGCCAAAATATCCTTCAAAGATGGAAGTGAAGTGAAATAAAGAGACATTTAAGTAAAAACAAAACCAAACAGTTTTTCACCAAGGAACTTTTAAAGCACATTCTCTAGAAGAAAGGTCAGAGATAGAAGAAGAAATGATAAGCAAAGAAGTTGGTGGTAAGCATGGTATATCTAAACTTTGTTCTGCATAAAATAACAAAAATCTCTAATTTACGGGGTCATCTTAGTTCAGGTTTCTCCCCAGGCAGACTCTGAGACAAACGCTTGACTGCAAGTCATTTATTTGGGAGGTGGTGCCAGAAAGCACTGCCATGTGAATGGAGAAGTGGGAGAGGGAAGAGAAGGAAGCCAGCAGAAGGCAGGTTAATGAGCAGGTAACTGCTGTTGACAACTGGGACTCAAGCCTACTAAGATCCTCTGAAAGTCTGTGGGTAGCACTCTGCAGAATTTTTTCCCCATGAGGTGAGGAAGTTGGAGTATGTATCCAGTAACTTTCGTCCTTCATTGGCTGAGAGTTGCTCCTTCGTGTCACTCTTCTGGCCTGCTGCAGGTGAAGTGTACTCTTGCAACCGGTGAAAACCCTCAGAAGAGCAATGCAGGTGCTTGAGATAGGAAGCCCTCAGTGCATGTAAGAACTGCCCATTGAAGCTGCTGATGACCTCCAGGGTGGACTGGGAGATACGGCAGGGCACTCCACAGTATCTGTGACAAGACTGAAGCCCAAAATGTGTAGCACTAAAATATGAAACAACAGTAGGATTTCAGTCAAGAAGTGAGTGACTGAGTTAAATGTTCTAAGGTATTATCCAGGAGAAATGTTAAGGTATTAGCATTAGACTTTATTAAAGTAAACAAGCAAGGTAAAATTTTGAGGTTTCCACTAGATGAATAGAAATAGGTTGTATAACTTCCAAACCAATTAAGAGGGAAAAAAAGGATACAAGAAGAAAAAATAACAAATAATAAACCAGAAGTATCAGAATGACCTGGGTGCAGATTATAGGCAATAAGTAGACCCAGAAGAGAGGAGCTCTGGGGATGGATCCGGAGTATGTGTACTTTTCATGAGCTCCCAGCAATTCTTATACACTCTACAATTTAAGAACCACTTGAATATACCCAAAGCAACAGTCTAAGTAGCTTTCTGGAACATTCTCATGAGAAATAAACATGTGGCAGAAGCAGTCTCTGGTTTCAAAAAACACCCCATTGTGGCAGTTTTAAAATTTGTGGCCACAAATTCTTTACTACTCCTTCCATCAAGAGGTGAGGCTTCTCTTCTTTCCCTGTGAATCTCCCTGTGAACTCTGACTACTTCAACCAGTAGTGCTTGGCAGAAGTGAGGCTATGTGACTCCCAACTCCAGGTCATAAACATCCTCAAGCTTCTGTGTTTCCCTGTGGAATGTTAACTCTTGGAGCTTTGGGCTACCATGTAAGAAGTTCAGTTACTCTGAGACAGCCTTGCTGGGGAAGCCACATGGAGGCATTCTGGTTGACAGTCCCAGCCAAGCCCATCCTTCAGCCACCCCAGCCCAGACGCCAGACATGGGAGTGAAGAAGCCCTCTTAGAAGGGGGGTCCTCCAGCACCAGTGGCTCCAGCCTCAGCTCAGACTATCTGAGGCTCCAGACGTTGAGGAGCAAAGGTGAGCTGTCCCCACTGTGCCGTCTGAACTCCTGACCAGCAGAATCTGTGAGCAGGAGCAAATGGTGATTTACGCCACTAAGTTTTGGGGTGATTCATTACACAGCAATATGTGACCAGCACACCTGAATTAGAAATTGGTCACACACACAAAGAACATCACTGTGCTGCCCTACTCCATCCTTCCAAATTCAAACCCAAAGGCTACTGGTGACCCTATGTGCGTGAGAGACAGCGTGAAGAAATCCGAGTACTGCGGACGATGAAAAGAAGCCCATGAAAAGCAGGCAGAGCTCGGTGTGTGGAGCTCAAGCCAGGAGGCAGGTTCTGGCACAGAGCTGGTGTCTCTCTGTGGTGGGATGTTCTGTATACAATGCGAGTTAAGTCAATGATGCTACATTCCTCCTGACACCTCAGAGAGCCACTGCTCCAGGGAGAATAAAAAATTTGAAAGAAACATGAGTGGAAATCTAGGTGATATTTGTATGGACCCTTTGAAGGGTGGGCAGGATAACTATCTCCTCTATCCCCCCTTTCCTCCTCTGATTGCCTCTCTTTAGTCTCCCCACTCCCCCGCCTCCCTTAGGACACTTGCCCCTTCTTAGAAGAAGGAAAAGAGTCCCAGATTTCAATTCCTCCCTCTTTCTTGCAAACTCTGGTGGCTCCTTCTTCAGTGGGGTATTAGTGGGATTTTCCCCGCCCAGGGCTCTGCTATTGCAGAGTGAGGGCCCCACAGGCAGTGGGCCCAGGCACTGGGGGCATGCTATGGGCACTGCCCTTCCCATTTTGACTCCCTGACAGCGATGCAGCCGCCGCTGCTCTCCTATTGAATTCGCCTATGAGAAAACACAACAAGCCACAGCCAAGGGCTATTAGTTTTCTTCCAAAGACTCCAGTCTACGTAAAGAATATATGTTCCTTCTAGTAGCATTACTTTGACTTACTCCTGTCCATAATGACACAGATATGACCATATTAAAAGACCTTTTGCCTGCTTTGGGGCTTATTTTCATTAAAAGAGCTCTCAGGTTAGCTGAGATTGGCTTTGTCTGGAGCCGGCCAGGACCTCGCGTGCCAATGACAATGGACCCTTTCTGATCCCATGGCACCTGGAGGGAAGGCAGGTGGGGAAGGGAGTTTCGTTTCAGGTAAGCCTGCACTCAGGTATGACGAGGCACCTTTGCTTCATGACTGCAGTGTGGCCCATGGGCCAGTGCGATGGCTGTGAGGTACAGTGGTAACAGCTAAGAGGGACTACTGCTGGTGCTGCTGGTGGTTTTTCTAAGCATCTGCTCTAACATTTCACATTACGAGACATAACATTCACCTTTTTCTGATGCTACCTGATGAGCCACTTATTCTGTAGCTGGTAGAGCAGGAAGGTTAAGGTATGAGCTCTGACTTCAGACGGCATGGGTTTGAATCCCATGCCTGCCACTTACTATGCAATTTCAGGCAACTTCAACCCTCCCATGATGTGGTTTTTCTATCAGTGAAATGGAGGCGCTATGTGGTACCTCCCACATAAGGCTGTTGTAAGGATTAAATAAGGCAATGTATGTAAAGCACTTAGAACGGTGCCTGAATAAAGTAAATACTAAACAAGTACGAACTACGGTTATTAAAATTCGTTTTCTTTTAAAGATTGATGAGCAATTGTCATATAAAACTGATTCGTCGTGACCTCACCATCCCTCATTACAAAGACTCTAAAGACACAGCCCCCCTCACAATGCAGGAGGCTAAGTCAGCACCCACATCGTGCCCCTCCTTCAATAGCGAGAGCTCACCTGACCAGGTGAGGGGCGCTCTGACAGCAAGAAGATTACTTCAGAATCAGGCTTTGGAGCTCAGCTGAGCTGGGCAGATCATATTTTAAACAACCCCTTTCTCAATCTCCTTTGTTTCCACGTCTACTCATGACGATCAAAACCACCTTTACTTTCCCCGTGGGTTTTGAGTAACTCAGCTCTTGGACAGCCTTGACCTTTTTATAACACGTTCTTTCTTATAAAGCCTTTTATATTTGAGGGTGGAAGACTGCTTTATCCTCCATCTCCTGGGCAAACAACCCTGACCCCTTGACCATGTTTCTTCTGGAAGCCAATCAAAGAATAAGCTACTCTCCTCGAACATGAGGACTCAGAGCCATCATGGAAACAGGGCAAAGCGGGAGTTTATGGCCACGCTTGGTGTATTCTTAGTTGTTTTGAGGACAAGCTGTTATATTCTTTGAAAGAAGTTTCCAGTTAATAAACACAAAAATAAGTACCCACAAATGTAGACATATACAGCACATTTTAAATTTACTTCATTTTAAAAATCATGTCCACTTCTCGAAAGCATATAAAAACTGGGGGAGGAATGGTGGGCATCCTGGGTTGGTTGCTCAGCATCAACATGTTCACTTTGTCCTACCCCCCTCGCTGTTCATAACGCATTTTTGTAGCATTTCATTTTGAGGTTACTTTAATGTTCAGTTTAATGAGACCAAACTTCCACTGTGAGAAATCACAATTGGGGTAAAAGAGACAAGGCGATACCTGGAGTTGACCTTGGAGATAGCTTTTAAGATCTTTGGAAGTTACTATTAGGAAGAAATCTTCAAGTACGTGAACTTTGTTTGAAATACCTACAAATCTGTTCAAAAGTGTCCTCATGAATGAGAGAAGTACACAAGCACCAGGAGGCCAACATCACAGTAATAACTGCAATAGGCAAGATCCCTCGCTGGATGCCAAAATCAGAAGGCAAAAGTTTGAAGAGAACCAGGATATCTGCATAGTCTAAACAGTCCCTCTCCTAAGATACTTGTGAATTACAAAGCGAAAACTAGTAACTACAGTGGAGGAACCAGGCAGACGCCAAATTATCCACATGATCACGGTTAACATCACCAGTGATAAGATACATCCACATCTCTGACACCATGTTCTGAGGGTATCTTACTTCTGTAGTATTCTTGCCCCAAATGCACAATTTCAATCTCATGAGAAAACACCAGACAAATCCAAATTGAAAGACATTTACAAGGTAACTGATCAGTACTCTGTAGAAGTTTCAAGATTGTGAAAGACAAGGAGAAACTGAGGAACTGCCCAGATTGGAGAAGACTAAAGAGACGTAATACCTAAGTGGAAAGTGGGATCCTGGACCAGAAAAAGGATGTCAGTGGGAAAACTGGTGAAATCCAAATCAAGGGTGTAGTTAGGAGTATTGTTTCCAGGTTAATGTCTTGGTTTTGATAATCATTCTATGGTTATGTGACAGGGAAATGTTAGGGGAATCTGGGTCAGGGCAGATGGCAACTCTCTGAACTATTTTTGCAACTTTCTGAAAGTGTAAAATAATTTCAAAACACAAAGTTAGAGAAAAAAATAATTAAAAAGTGTTCTCTTCAATAGGTAGTCTCCAAAAACATATAGCTGCTTTGGCAGGTTTCATTGGCCTGGCAGATGTAAAGCCATAAAATTGCTTGAAAAAATTATATATAGAACTATTCAAAATAGATTCTTCCACCTTAAGGGAACAATTGAAATACCAAAAAAGTAAACGTTTTCCTGATGATGAAACGCTTCACAGCTTGATTTGGTAAATGTAAACACACGCTGGTGTATTGCCAAGTGTGATGACAGCTGCGTGGAAAAGAACTTTGTATCTGTCCAACTGACATCCTGTCATGGAATATCCCAAATCCTGACTTTTGAAAGCACAGTAGGAAACCCGGTGGTGTTCTCTTCAGTTAAAGCTGTTTTAACTCCAGAAAGCAAGATAAACAGAGGCTAATACAACCTGTTTACATTGGGTACTGACATTAGGGGGGACTGGAAAATGTATGCATTTTGATTTGAAAGCCTTCTTTCCTTTTCACACGTTTGGTCCAGAGCTTTTTAAAGAGGGCGCTCTTTCCCCCTGGTAATTCCTCCAAGAGAGCTCAACACAGCCCAGTACTTGGATCGATATTAAACCAGAGTTCTCACAGGCTAAACATTTAAGATTCATTAGGTGACAAATGCCAGGAAGAAAGATGGATCACCTGCAAGGATCCTGAATTCCACTGGTGATGCACTTTAGAGTTCTTTCATCGAGATGATGATTAGTACTATATGCAAAAGTGGCATTTTAATTAACACCTTCAATTTCCACCGGGCTTTGTGCGTTTTATAGCATTTTCTCATTTTATTTCAGCAGCAACAGCAAACCTTGATTGAGGGCCTACGGGAGTGAGACTCAGATCTGGCCCAGAGTCACTGCCAGCCCAGCTGAAGAGCGGGATGCATGTAAAGAACCAAACCCCACCATCAACCAAAAGAAAATCTAGACACTGGGTATCAGCACAGAAAGAGGTGCTGAGTTCTGGGGTTGATGAGAAAACTTTTGGGGCTAAGGCATTAGGCTGCAGAGGCCAGTAGAGGCGGAATGGCTGGAAAGTGGGTGGGCATCCAGAGGGGCAGGCCTTCCAGGTCCAGATGCAAAACTTGGTATTTTATTGAATAGATAGTGAGGAGCTCTTCAACTTTTTAAAGCAAGTATTTATAAAACTATATTTATGAAGATTTATTTGAAACAACATGTAGAACTAGTCAGGACTGGGGGAAAAAATTGAAGACAAGACCAACTGGTAGCTAATAACATGATCCAACATTCACTGAGAGCTTACTTAACCAGGGCCACGCTAAAGGCTATAAATGCATAATCACGTTTAATCCATCCAGTGTTCCTGTAACTAGGCTGCTACAGAACAAGAAAGGGAGGCGTAGAGGTTTTGAGTAGAATCATCACAACAGCAAGTTTGACCCAGAAGGTTAGTTGACGGCAGAGTCGGGACCTTAAACCAGCACTCGGCATGCAGATGGCAATACTGATGGTGACAATGAGGACACAGCTGCAGGGAATGACCATGTATTGAACATTTGTGGCAGGTAGGCACTATTCTTGGTGCTCTGCACACATTCGGTTCTAGGAGTGGGGTTGTGGTCTGGGCCTTCTCATCTTCAAGAATGCAGACTTTGATCCATGATAAAGGCCTGGAAGTGAGAGTGGGCTGGGGAAGAAGCGGGTTTGGCGCTGTGAATGTGGGGCTCCTCGGGAAGAAAGGGAGGAGCGGAGCAAGAAGCCCAAGGAGGCAGCTGGCAGATAGGGAGGAAGGGGCACTGTTTTGCTTTTAGTAAGCTGGAGACCACTTCCTGGTCTTGCGGTGGGGGGAAGATAATACTCTTTAAAAGAAGAAAAGGATGAATTTCCTTAAATTTCATCTAAACAATGTTAGCCATAAGTTTTGGAGAGTGTATTAAACTATAGGGTGGTCTTTCATAAGTTTGAAATCATTAAGAACCAATAATCCAATTAAAATAGATGGGTAGGTTTTAGTGAGCATTATCTTTAATTTTCTGAAGTCATATAAAAGGAATTTTCATTCACATAATAATCATTTGGAACAGTTTGAGAATTTTTCTGCTCAACTGTGTATTTGCAGAGCCAAACCTTTAGCTATCATTGTTGGAATTATCATTGGTAGAGGTATTACACATATAGAAATATATATTCAAACAGTGTAGAAGGTACAAAATGAAACCCTGAAATATCTTAGTCCTACTCCTCAGTGATACCATATTTGATCATATCTATTCTTGGTTCCGGCGGTTATTAAAACTGCATCTAAATTATTTATTTACTCAGAAAGGGCACATATTTTGAAGCTTATCAAAAGCCTGAATTGTGTATAAAATGGCATGGCGCATTTTGTTACTTTCGCCAGCAGGAGTTGACCCATCGTACCTTTTAGAAACAGACTTTATTGAGATTTTCAGCAGAGAGCTCTAAAAGGTTGGTATTTAATGTAAAAGTATGTTTTTAGTACCTGACACAACCACAAACAGCTACATTGCAACCATTACTAAATATTCAATAAAATGTTCATGTAAATTCTATTTTAATAACTTTAATGCCTTGTAAAATCTGAAGAACCTTTTAAATTGATGTGGTGTTAGAATGTTTAAAGAAATAAATTTGCTTTTAAGATCTGCTTTATCAGAATCTGTGAAGTTATATTGTGGCATAAACACGAATACTATAAATGCTGGGAGAACAAAAAGAAAAAGCCAACCTAAGAATGGAAAACATCGCTGTCAGATGTACTGTTACCAGTTTATTATTCTGGGAGCATTATGAAAGCATTCATCAGCATCGCCTTCCCTTACTTTTCAACCACACAGTTGAACTCCATCAGGGCATGGTCCTCCAACTTTACAGTCACTACAGGGATCCAGATAAGAATGGATTGCCTTGTTTATTCTGCACCTTTCGCATTTGAACGCTCTGGCTTACTGCTGCAAGATGAATTGGTATCGCGTTTCCTCATTTGATTAATTAACCCAGCTGCGATAATTGTGTCAGCATGCCCTGAACAAGCAGTCTCCCCAGCCGTCCTGCCCAAGTCTCCATGAGAGCCTTTCATTTTAACCAGTGGGTCTGGGGGTGCTGACAACAGCGTTCGTAATTGCTCTGTCTAATTGCATAGGAGCAGGGAGAAACTTTAAAAGGGTGTTTGCATCAAGAGTGGCATTCAATTTGCCTTGTTATTTTCTCCTGTTGCTGATATCATGCCTAATTTTAGGAAATGTCATTATGTCCACAGAAAGGAGCGAAATGGGAGTCGGAAGGGTTAACAAGAGAGCAATCGCTGCAACCCATCTCTCCGCCCCTCACTCAGTTCACACGCCTATCAACACCAGAATCCTGCCTCAGGCAACGCTGTCCCTCGATCGATGTCCATGGTCCACACTCTGTGGTGACTTCAGACACTCTTCTCTGACACAGAAGGCAGTCCTTCTGCCTTCCAATGTCATGAATTCCAGGGAAGAAGGCAAATCTTGACGTGTCTTCTTGTCCTGACTCACTCTGAGTCAGCAAAGGCAGCAGCTGGTGAGAGAGGCGACAGCGGTGGCCAAGGAAAGGAACTCAGTCACTCTGCTTAAATTAAAGAGCTCTAATAAGTTCCTTATTCCCAAGGGGTAGAATCATATTTCAATCTAATTTCCTTTATGACCTAAATTCGTTCTTCTGAGAAGGGTTCTATGGTATTCTCCAGCCCGTCAAAGGGTCTTTGGTGCACAAAAAATGAAGAACCTGTTGTAGGTGGCTCCATTCCTCCCTCCAGCTGAGCAGTAATTGGCATTTCTGAGTGTCCCCACATGTCCCGCCCCACCCGTCCCAGCCAGTTACATAGTCAGGAATCAACCAAGGCTCCTAACATATTTTTCAAAAACCTCCTCATCTTTTATGGAATTTTATCTAGCCTGAGGCATTTGTGATTGAGGGTAGAAAGAGTGTGTGAACAGATAAATATACATCCCCACTCCCAGCCCATTCCCTAACCCTTGCCATCACGGCTATTCATTTCAGAGTGAACTGAAGGTTTCATAAGAGCAGTTGAAGAGCTGTGAATAGTGGGTAATTAGCAGGTTAATTGCAGTGATGTTAATTAGCATTTATAGGAAGGAAGAAAGGCTAACATATTTTTCCTTTTACAGCTCCAAACAAATGTTCGGTATGATCTAGCTCTTCCCTGTTCAACATGGGAATCATTGGCCACATGTGGTTATTTGAATTTAAATTAATGAAAATTAAATAAAATTTAAAAATCAGTTCTGCAGCCACTCTAGCCACATTTCCAGTGCTTGATAGCCACATGTGGCTGGTGGCTACCGTACTGGAGAGCACGGGCACAGGACCCTCACTGCAGAACTATCCACCGGCAGTGCGCCCCGAGTCCTTTACCGTGTTCACCCGACACTCCAGAGCCTCGCCCCGCCTGTCCCTCCGGCTTGCTCCTCTTCTCCCCACCTCCTCTGTCCTCACCCGTTCCTGGGTGTGCAGCCCGCCTCCCTCAGCTCACTGGAGTCCTCTGCCATGAGAAGGGGTGTGTGCTGGGATTCCCATTGGGAGTCCAGCTCCTCCATTTCCAAATGATTCGATACCTTCACGACCTCCTTGTGATGCCCTTTGAATTAAGAAGGGCAGGTATATCCTTTTTAATTTTTTTTTTTAGCCAGTGAGGAATCAGGCTCAGAGAGCGTAACTAACTTCTCCAAGGTTGCACGTGACACAGACCATCTTCTGACTTCATCTTTCTGAGGTAAAAGTGTATTGCGGTCATGCGGTCTTCATTCCGAAGACAGGGAAGCCCACTCGGCTGTGCCTCTCGCAGGGTAACTGTGGGAAGGGTGTGGGCATGGAGCAGGGATCCTCCACATGGCTGGCAGCCCTGGGCAGCGTGTTTCCCTCTGGGCACCTCAGTTTCCTCATCTGGAAAATTCCAGCAGGGAGTTGTTACAAGATGATACTAAGATTTCTTAGCTCTAATGGTCAACATATATTTTGGATTACTTTTTACTCACATGGCTCTTAATTATTTATTTCCCAAATGATTCAAAGATTATTTTACAAAGTTTCCCTGCCTTTGTTTTTGGGGGGCCATCATTCGAGTAGGCTTCCTATTGATAATTTAATAGGGTCATCTTTAGCAAGGCATTTGGCATTGTCATCCAGGCCCTCACAACCCCAAGGGTGGTCCTGCACCAGCAGCAGCAGCAGCAGCCCCTGGGAGCTTGTTAGAAATGCAGAATTTCAGGCCTGCCAACTTGGAACTTGCATTTTATCAAAATCCAAGGTGATTCAAATTTGAGCAACTCTGCTCCAGGCCCTGCAGAGACAAGAAGAAAAGCAACTCACCTATGAAGAAATCTGCCTCAGGGGGACCAGGCACACACAGCGAGCTCATTGCTCCAGACACTCCCGGCCACACTGAGCCACATGGGCCACTCTCGTCAGGGGTTTTCCAGTTGGCGTTTGAGCCCTTTCCGGGCATGGATGTATTCTTTCCCACATCTGTCTCAGAAACATGAGAGAATCCATGCACCATACTTTCGGCCCTGGAGTCCACTTCCTTGGGGACTCGTCATCTGCTCTTACATCCTCTTTCTTCCATCTCATTAATACCCTGACTAAGGCTCTCCGGCTGGGAGTAGCCTTTTTGTGCACACCCTGGGGGACACAATTCAGTCCATAACATGCCATCTCCATAGCCTCTTCTGGGTAATGAGTGGCTCTTTCTGCATGTTGATGTCACACTCTGTACATGGGCGGTGTGTCCCTGTGTCCTGCGTCCCCAAGCCAAAAGTCAGGGTGCAGGCTGGACTTCAGGGAAGCCAACTGCCCATCAGATGTTTTGAACCCAGAACCTGACCAATGAGGACCGTGCAAACTGGAGGGTGCCTGCCTGATCCAAGGAGATTCTCTTTCCGGGGAGGTAGGAAAGTGAGCTGTGCTCAGAGCAGCTGGGAGCTCCCTTCTGATGGGAAAAGTCTGGCTCACTGGCCTGGAGGATGGATCCTGAGGGAATGAGAGCCATAGGTCCAGCTCTTCATAGGGCGTCTGTACATCCCAGCCTTGGCAATGAGGAGCCAGATGGCTGGCCAGCTGCTCGTTAGCCTCTGTATCCCTCCTCACACTGTTGCCTGGGCACAGTGACTCCTTGCCACCCCAAACTCTAGGACAGAAAGATGCATGAATGGTGGACATTCCCAAGAAACACGTAGGGGAGTAGGGCATTGGGATGGGCCATTAGGTCTTGGGTGACCTCTGAGAGACCAACGCCAAGTCCAGGATGAAGGCAGAAGTAAAATCCCAAGTATCTGTATCTCAGTTTGGGGTCCCCCAGAAGCTGCCCCTGAGACAGAGACTTGTATACAAGTACTTAATAAGGGAAAGGGTCCCAGGAAGGACCAACAAGGAAGGGGGAAGTGAGACAGGGAAGGGAAAGAAGGAATACCAGGTGTGTTAATGAGCAGATTGTGACTGAGGGCAACTGGGCTTCAGTCCCACTGCAGACCTCTGGGAGATGGCAGAGGACACGTCTCCAGTTCTTCCACCTGGGGCGAGGAAGCTGCCATTTATCCATCAATTTCCACCTGAAACTGGCTGAAGACCATGAACTTCGTAGCACCTGCCGACTGTTCAGGGGTCTGACACCCTCCTGCGCCTCCTTCAGGCACAGACTTGCAGGCTCTGGCAGTAGGCAGCCCTTGGCACAGGTGGGAACAGGGAGTGCCAGGGGCTGTGGGCGCTGTGCTGCAGTCCGTCAGAAACCCTTCCTCCCACCCAGAGCCACGTCTTTTCATGCTCGGAGGACGTGGCCGGATGAGCTGGTGGAGAAGGGCTGGCCATTTCTGAAAGGTGCCTTCAGGATCAGACCATCAGCTGTCTGATCCTCTGACATAGGTACAAAAATTGGATTTCTTTGTCTTGACCTCATAAATCCAACTCTCCCTTTTACATCAGGCGATGCTGAGACAATGCTTTGATGTTGTAGCTAGTAGAGTTAAAGAAACATGGAAAGGTCTGGAAGTAAATACTCAAGTAAGAGTACTTTTAAAAGTTCTCTAAATTTCTCAGATTAGGGAGCCCACACTATACCCAAAAGAATGATAACTTATTTTCCATTTCTCCCACATCTGGTAAAAGACAAGCAATCATCTAAGGATAGAACAATTGACAATTTAAAATCTATTTTTCTTGTTCCCCTTATCATCCTGGGGGGAGAGGGGAGTTGCTCATGTCACCAAAACCAAGGAGATGGCAGGCCACGGCCTCAGGAGTAAGAATAGACTCAGAGTGTGCCACTCAGGTGGCCCCTCGGCCTGTTCCCCCTTTGCTCTCCGGGAACACTTGCTGGCCCAGGATGGCCTCTCAGTACCCAGTGGAGGGGCTGGTGTGCAGGTTTCCTGGAGGAAGTCAAGGGCCTGGCACCACGCACCCAGACCAGCCGGGCTGGGCTCTGAGCACACATTGCTAGTGGGAAACGGCTGAGTCCTGCTCTGGAGAAGCCCGCCACCCAGCTGCCTCCCGCAGAACAGGAGAGAGTCTCTGCCCCCCGACCCCCTCTTCTGAAACAGGATAGGGCACCCTGGCGAATCCCACCTCCACCCCCAGGACTCTTTCTCTGTGAGGATACTGCCTTCTTCGGATGCACAGGGTGCTTAATTGCTCTGAGACTCGGTTTCCTCATTTGTAGAAGGAACAGATAGGCTGTGACAATCAGATAAGATGACACAGAAGTGCCTAGCAGGCGCCTGGCCATAGTGGATACTCAATAAATGGTGATGGTTGTCATCCTTCAGGTATGGGGGCTGGTGTCACAGAACCGTGGCTTTCTTTGTACCATTTTATGAACGAAGGCAAAAATACCACAGGTGAAAACAGGCAGCCAGGAAAGGGCTGGGATTTTTTTCATCTAAGTCTTTCAGTCGGTGCCTATATTCTGCAGGAGGCAGTATTTTGGGTGATAGAAATATTCTATTACTTAGTCATGGTGGTGGAGGCTACATGGGTGTCAGCCTGAAGAGGGGGGCGTATAAGGAGTTGGCTGGGATTGATATCTTTAGCCTCTTCCATCACACTCCAGGAGCCAAATTCAAGGGCTGAGAGTTTTAATTCTTCCAGAATGAAGATTTAGCAACCTGTCCTTTCTTCTCTAAAATAAGCAGACAAGACGTGCGCGCGCACACACACACAGACCCCTCAGCCCTGGTGTAAAACACACCTCACCGATACATGTCTTAATCCTGCAGGTGTCCGAACGCCGCTCCAGGACAGTGATCGATGGGGGAGTCTTTTCTTATCCAATCGCGCCACCACGCGGACAACTTGGGCACTGCAGAGTCCCTAATCTGACATCGATTCGCTAGCGTTGAAGGCCGAGCGCGGAGGGGAGGGGTGGGGAGGGGTGGGGAGGGGAGGGGTGGGGAGGGGTGGGGGAGAGAGAGGGGCTCAAAAAAGCAAAGGGATCAACCATTGGAGCCAAGAATGCCTTTGATGGGAGGCAGTTCCACCTCGTGCATCCACGGAAAAATCAGCGAAACAAGGTGGAATTGCAGGCCCTATTTTTTTTGGGGGGGGGGGGGGGAGCACAGACATTGAGGAATTTAACGCTTTCGGCCCCTAGTCCGCTGCTCCAGACCCAGCCTCTCAGAAAGGCACCAGGGCGGGGTTGGAAGTAGGAGGCATCTACAATCTGGCGCTCTTTCCACTCTCAAATACCCCTGCGCCCCAATCGAACCCTCAGCACAAGGAGCTCTTAGGTAGGGGGCGTTCTTGCCTCCCTCCCCGAGACCCCAAGGCCCCGAGTCCGCGTGGCGTCTCCCCCTGGTAACCAGGTGGCGCCACTGCACTGCTCGCCAATGGCCGGGGAAAAGCGTGAGGTGGCAGAGGGCTTCTCTTGCGTCTTTCTTCGCTGGCAGCAGCACCGGCACCTGATTGGGATTGGGGATGAGCAGGAGTAGCTGGAGCGCCGAATCGATGGCGGGCGAGAGGTGAGGCCTCTTCTTCCTGGGACTCCCTCCCTTCTCCCCCAAACCTAAATCAGAATCCCTCTTCGGCATTGTTCTCTCGCTCCCTGCACGCCCTGGACACCCACTCACCGCAGCCTTACAGAACTGCTCACTCTGCGTTCACTCACAGGGGACGATACGGACACGGACGTGGAGACCGCTCAGGATGGCAGAGACCGCGCCCTGGTGCCCGTCGTGGAGCCCTCCCAGCCGCCAGCGCGCGTCTGGACCACAGGACCAATTTGCTGTTGTTTGTGCCCATTCGCGATGGAAGTTGGGGAGGGGATGGGAGGTAGAAGGATGGGGGGGGGGGATTACAACGGAGGAAAAAGAGCGTCATCAAGAGCAGATAGATGGCTCCTGTCGTCGAGCACCTTCCAAGCCGCCCGTGCACCGGCAAGTCAAGGTTGGAGCGGGTGGCTCCCGCCGCCGTCTGACTTGCACGCTCTTATCCTGGTTCCGAGCCGCCGACTCCTCCTCGGCCCCCTCACCGGCCTGGGGCCATGCTTCCGTGGAAATGCAGCCCTGAACCTCTGGAGCAGGTCTCCTCCCGGCGCTCTTCCGGGACTAGGCCCGGCGCGCAGCCAAGCGGCTGGAGCGCGGTGCGGGGGCGCCTCCTGGCGGCCGAGGCGGCGTGCGGGCCTCGCAGTCTCTCCCACTCCGGGCAGTGCGTCTGCGGGACTCCGCTTCTGGCGCTGGCGGGCGGCCCTCTGGTCTGCGTTTCCCCACTTGCTCGGGTGGGGGCGCCGAGGCCTATGCGCCTCTTTATTAATAACGATGCCCCGGAGGAAAAAAAAAATTAGAGCCTTTAAAAACCAGACGGGGGAGGGGTGTGTGTGTGTGTGTTGGGGCGTTGGTGAAAGCAATAAAACTCAGATCGCTTCCTTGGAGAGATAGCGGCGGCTATAATGCGCCGAGGGGATCAGGGGTTTATTTGCAGATCCTGGATAAAAGATGATATATCGACACGGTTTAGAGTGTCATTGCGCCTGGCCTCTCAGGAAGCCACAAGTACATATTTCCTGAAATACCGGCCAACACAATATCTAATCCACACACCACTTAAGCACAGGAGGGGAACCTCAGCATCTCACAAGTTCGCGCCTGGTTTCCTAGCTCTGGGTGGGGAGAGTCCACCCGGGGCGGGATCTGGCGCGCCTGGACGCCCCCTTCCCTGGCCTTTGTCTTCAGTCTAAGTAATCACTTAGCGAGGGGCCTTAAATACGTCTGAGAACTGTCCTTATGCTCGGTAAATATTGGATTAGCTTTTCAATGACCAGGCTCTTGAAAAGGCTCGAGAAATCCACACCAGGTCTCAACTAAGCCCAACAGTCAATAGGTAAGGAAAATAAGTAGTTTCCTGGCGGGGCTGGGGAGGGTTGAGAAGGGTGTTCCTACTCTCACCAAATTATCCGATTCTACTAAATATGACAGTAGTACTAAATAGGAAAAGGGGGAGTGCCCATATGTTGGATTAGCTGGAATTTCCACCATCTCAGTTGTGGTCATTAAGGGCTGAGTGACTTTGCCCAAGGGGACACGCGCAGGCTCTATTTTTAGTCCCACCGAGCTCAGCATGAGCTTTTTGTTTAGCACATATTTTTCGTTTGGGGGATGCTTATGGGGGTTTTTGACTCGGCTACTGGGGAAAGGCATGACCCAAAGATCAGCGACTGCCCCACGCTGACTCGGACTGCTTAGGAGAGGCAAACGGCAGGCAAATTCCTGGGAAGCTCCGCTCTGTGTCTCTGTCATTGCCTTCTGCTAGCCAAACGGTGCAGGAGACATTGAGAATCAGAGAGGAAGTCCCTCTTTACTCCGACATGAGGCGTGGGGGGCTGGTGAAAGAAGTTCTTGAACTGGTTTCTTGTCGCACCGAGATGCCCATGGGATCCCTGCGCATAATTCGAATGACAGGGGATTGGTGGTCTGGCTAGGTGGAAGGGGCCTCAGAGCCGCCCGCAGCCAAAATCCAGCTGGACCCAGGACTGAGCCGTCCCTCGGCCTCTCCGAGCCTTTCCCGCAGCGCGTGGAAGGGTGGCTCTCTACGCTCAGGCGTCGCCACGGTTCCGGTTCCGGTGCGGGAGCAAGAGGACTGGATTTCATCTACCGTGGAGCTGCGAAGCCTGCGGGGTCCGAGCATCCCCCAGGGCCAGGCACTTCGGATCTCCTCCTGCAGCGGCACGGTCCGAGGGCTTCGACGCGGGGCTCCCAGGCAGGAGAAGCTAACTGCCAGTTCTGGCTCACAGCAACACGCCAAGCGCGCTCAAGGAGCCGCAACGCTTAGGGCATACGGTTCGCAGACCTGAGCCTGAGCGTTAGAGCCAGTATTTGGTGGAAGAGACAGAGAAAGAGAGAGAGAGAGAGGGAGAGAGAGGGAAGAGAGAAAGATATCCAGCTCTCGGCGTGTCATGGGGCCTGGGCGGGGCTAGCGCCCTCTGAAGCCATCAAAGACAGGGGTGGCTTTTTTCCCCTCCTCCAACCTCCTCCCCAATAGATATAGCACGAATTTTTAATGCGTCTTCCTTTCACAGACAACAATACAGGGTTTGAAAGCCGGACACAATTTGGGTTTTGTGCGGGTCCCTCCTCGCGCTCCCTCGGCCCAGCTGGCCATATGGAATCCAGCATGGAGCCCGCGGATGACAAAGGGACCCAGTGACAGGCCCAACAAAACCCCAAGGAGACTTCTGCCTGACTCCGGGATTCACTGCCCGCGATAAGCGCGCTGAATGGTGCGGGGGGCGGCGGGCCCTTTCTCCCTCTTCCCCTCTCTCTGTCCCCCGCGATCCTTTCTCTGTCCCTTTTTAATATGCACGCCTCTAACATCCCCGGCTCCCAGCTCTCCCATTGTGCCGTTTTGTGCGGCCCGCTGTAGATTGGGCGAAGATAGACTGCCGTAGCAGACCCTGCGCCGGGTGCGCTCCCAGGGCGCTGGGGTTAGGGCCACACAGGGCTCTGCGGGCGCTTTTATTGACTCTATAGGGACCCGAGGACAGAGAGAGGCAGGCGCTGGACCCACCTCCCCGGCTCCCGGCCGCGCGAGCGCACACCCAGACTGCGGGCTCGCGGGCCTGGCTACCGCCCAAAACGCGCCCTCAACGAGCATACTGTGGAAGCCTTAGAGAATTTGGACCTTCCAAGCTCCTTCCCTCCTCTTTGGAGGTCTGGGGGGTTCCTATGATCATTCTTGGCCCCCAGAAGTCCTGGGGCCTGAGTCTTGGAGCTGTGCCTCAGGCCTTGTGACAACTGCACTCCAAGGGGCTAGGAACTCTCACCTCCCTTCTCCGCGGATTGGGGGTTACAGAGAAGTTACTAGTGGGAGGGGGAGTGGTTGGTATTAGGGCAGGTTGAACATTCGACTTCTGCACAGCAAACTATTCGGGGGAGAATTCTCCTGGCCTTTACAGACAGCAAGAAATAAAACTCCAAACGTTTCCAAGCTAATGTGGGGAACAAAGGGAGACTCTTCTGCATTTAGAAAAACCTGGATGAACCCGGATGAACCTGGAGACGGGAAAGGACATTTAGGAGGGTATTAGAAAGACTCCAGCGCCCTCAGTTATCCAGGGGCGGGTGCGGAACGCAGGAATAACGTGTAATCACGTCCCTGGGCGTGTTGCGCTGAGTGCTACTGACGCGCAGATTTGGTCACACGGATAATCATGTTTGCTTTAGATATTCAATTAAATCTGATCATCAACTAGACGGAGCGAGAAAGTCAGCTGGGACCGCTCCCTTTCCTCGGCCTCCTCGCCCCCTGACCCCCACACCCCCACCCACGAAGGTGGAGCTCGAGAGAAAACTAGAGATAGAATTTCCGAATGGGGCCAACTTTCGATCCCAAGGCGTCGCAGAGCACCCGCTGGGCCCTGAGCTACAGAGCCTGGGTGTTTTCAGAAACCGAAAAATAGAGGAGAGGGGCACCCATTCCCCCCAAGTCCACATGGCCCTCTGAGACGCTCCCCCGCGCCGGCGAGTGTGCGCTAGCATCCGCCAAGGAGATCTCCCCGCGACAAGGGTGGGAGGGAATCAGTTTTCTACCAGGGATGGACCATGCGCCCTCCCCCAGGCGAACCGGGGGCTGTTTGCTCACTGCCCGCTCTCCTCACCCCAGCCCCGGAGGCCGGGGCGCACTACCCTACCTCCAAACTCCTACTTTCTAGCAAGCAGTTCACCCAGCTTCATGCCAAACAGCTGGCCTGGGCGATCGCGCGCAGCCAAATGCTAGGAGGGGACGAGGCACCGGACCTGGTCCAGGGAGAGGGGGCTGGAAACCGGGAAAGGATGGGGGCGGAAGAGAAGGGGGAAAGCTCCGTTTGCAGGGATTGCCACTGACTCCGAGTCCTTAGCTCTCCCGGCCAAAGAGCCTAGAGGAGGCCGCTGCACCCCCCTCCCTCCCCCGCGTCCCGGTCCCCGCGTCCCTCCTTATTGCCTCGAGCGCCCCGAAACCCGCCTCACCCTTCCTCCCTTCCCGCGCCCAGGTCTTCTACCTGTCTCCTGGGCCGCTGGCGTCCGCCAAGTTTGAAAAGGGGGTGGGAGCGGAGAGAAAGCAAACCAGTCTCAACCTCAGCGCCCCCGCCCCCTTCTTAGCGCGAGGTAAATCAAACGCGACAAAGTGAAAGTTATCGAGGCTTCAACAGCTTCTCAGGCTGAAGGAGCCACTCGGAGATTTGGGGCAGCGAGGAGGTTTGCTCTCCTTGCCTTCTCGTTTTCCACTTTTCCTCCCGGATTCAGACAGCGCGCGAGGCCGGGTGAGAGGCCCAGGAGAGGGCGGGCGACCCTGGCCTTTGGGTCTACAGCTCGCAGGCCCGAGGCCAAGCGCTTCCGCCCCGGCCCGGGGTCCGGAGCTCGGAGTGAGGCCTGTCCGGGGAGTCTATCCAGCGCCTCGCGCGGCCCTGGCCCCCGGCTCCGAGGGGAAGCCGGGTGAGAGCGCGGCTAGCCGTTTGGCCGGGCTCCTTTCCCAAGGCCTCCGGGCCTGGCGCAGGGCGACAAAGTAAGACAAACAGGAGGGCTGGGCTTGGTTTTTTTAAACACAGGATTTTTATTAAAATTCTTATTTAAAAAAATCGAAAGCTTTCAGCGCCCGGCGCTCTTGGGGAAACGCACCGAACCGCTGAGCTCCAACTTCCGGGGCTCAGGACCCGGAAGATGGGGCAGAGGGCTTCTTGCCTACACTTTTTCCTTTTTCATATTTAAGAAATGTTTGCACTGAACAAAATAAAAAAAGAAAGACGAGAGCAGGAGAAACCAAACGTAAGCAAACCGAAAAAAAACCACAAAGAAAGGAGTTAGGCCCTGAGGGGGAACAGGCCTGTCCTGAATGTCATTTTGGCAACAGTCACCACAGATATTTACAACGAAAATCGAAATCTGCCACCAGTTGTCTGAATGTTTACATGGCCATAAATATTTAGTATTTTCTTATTTAAAAAAAGGAGAAAAATCCTCGATATTTTTAAAGTGTTCTCCACTTGCTTTAAAAGAAGACGGCTGACAATATCGCTACTCACACAAATATATTTTACAAAATTCACAAAAGCAGGGGGTGGGGAGTGGGTTGGTCTTTTTCTCTTCACAAGTGAGGAGGTTAACGCTGGGACGATTCGGTCCCCGTGGGGAGGGGCAAAAAAGTGAAGCTGCGCAAACATTCTGTAAACACGGCTTATAGTTCAGCCCTCTCCAAAGGTTCACAAGGAGAGAGGACGGGGCAGAGCTGGGTGGTGGAATCTGCCGCTCCAAGGAGGCACAGGCAACCTCCCGCGCCTCCCCAACAGAGCCGAGAGTCAACTCGACTCCATAATAATAATTATAATAATAATAATCACCCTAAGGACCGAGTCCGCGTCGCCGCCGCCGCCGCCGCCGGGGTGGGGCCAGGGCCTAGGGCCGCGAGTCTCCGGGCGGCGGCGCTCACCAAGTCCACTGCTGGGCCTGGACCAAGGGGTGTGCTGTCGGATACTGGGGGGTGCTGGCCGAGCTGTACTGGGCGTTGTACTGCATGTGCTGCAGAGACTGCGCGCTGTAGGCCGAAAAGGGGATGCCCGCCTGGAAGGTGGCGGCTGCCAGGTCCTGGGCTTTGAGCGCGTGGCACGGCTTGCCGTCCCTGACCAAAACGGGCACGGCCACCCGGCGCGGCGAGGGCAGGGGCGTCACCTCCATACCTTTCTCTGCCCGGGCGCGCTTCATCTTGTAGCGGTGGTTCTGGAACCAGATCTTGACCTGCGTGGGCGTGAGGCGGATGAGGCTGGCCAGGTGCTCGCGCTCAGGCGCCGACAGGTACCTCTGCTGCCGGAAGCGCCGCTCCAGCTCGTAGGTCTGCGCCTTGGAGAAGAGCACCCGCCGCTTCCGCTTTTTGCCCGCGTCCCCCCCGCCGCCTGGGGTCTCCTTGTCATTGTCCGGTGATTCGTCGGCCGAGGGCTCCGGGGACTTGGAGCTCGAGTCCTGGGGCGCCGCGCCGGCCGCCAGCCCGTGCACTGGGGGAGAGAGAAGCGCGTCAGGCTACTGGAAGCCGCGCGCAGGCTGGGCCAGACCCTGTGCGCCTGGGATCCTCGGTGCGCCCCCAGCCCTCTGCACCCCTCAGCCCGGCCCCACTGTCTTCGCCTTGACCCCAGCCCTGCTCCACGCATGACAAAGCCATCGGCCTCCCCCAGGGGAAAGAGGAGAAGCGGCGGGAGTGGGGGCTCAGGACGTGCGTTACTAGGGGTTCGCACAGTGTGGGTGCGTATTTCGGGGGAGTGACGCACGGAGATGATCATCGCGGGTTCAGGGCTCCGGCCCCCTTAAGCAGTTTCCTCTCGGGAGAGACGTGGGCAGATTTTTAAAAGAAAAATCCCACAATCCCGGCATTGATCGGCTCAGCCATTTAAGGCAGGTTTTTGGGGGCCTTCGTTTTTGCTTTCGACTTTCTCGACACCCTCCGCGCCGCACAAAGCGTCCTCTATGATCGCGCAGGGGGCAGGGTGAGCCATTTATACGCGGGCCGCCGGGAGCCTCCCCCACCCTCTCCCCATGCCCCGAGGCTTGCTGGCTCGCTCCAGTGCTCCAGGCCAGTCCCTCCCGGCTGTCCGAACGGGGGAGCCCCAGCTAGAGCCATCAGTCCCAGCTGACTGCTGTAACCAGCCCTTGGGAAGTAGTCCCCCCCCCCCCAATTTCTCGCTTTGAAAAAAATATCCGAGACCGAGGCTTTTTCTGGGACTAGCGGGGCTCGACGCGGAGGAAAGTATTAGGGCCTTCTAAACAAGTGCTGAAACGCTTTCCAGGGGTGCAGGGTGAGGGATCCGGCGTAAATGGCTCCGTCCCCTTTCTCCCCCAGCGTCCGGCCCAGGCTGCGACCACAGGAAGACAGGCGGCGACCGCCGCGGCGGCCAAGTTCCGCTACTTACGCGAGTACTGGAGTCCCTCGGTGCTGGCCAGCCAGCGCGTATATGGGTTGTCGCTGCTGTCGTAGAAGGGGTTCTTCAGGGGCAGGCTCTGCACCGTGTCCAGGGCGCCCTGCCCCAGCGGCCCGGCCCTCTTCGCGGGCTCCGGCCCCTCGCTCTCCTCCTCTGGCCCTTCGGCCACCGAGCCTTCCTCATCGTTGGTGTCCGGCAGGTCCAAGATGTCCTTGACCGAAAACCCCGTCTTTGTGTTGGTCAGCGACATGGCTCTGGACCCCGCAATTTATGTCGCAAAGTTGTAGCTTCACTTGGTCAATTCGTGGCGCTCCCCAATTGGGGTGGGAAGGGGATATGGGGGGAAGGATTGGGGGAGGGGAGGGGGGATGGGCTTTAATTATTGAGAAAATTATTATTTTTAAAAAAGAAAGAAACTATAGGGAAGGGAAAGGGGGGAAATAAAAGTCCAATACAGCGTCTGTGTCTTCTCCGAGAGCGCGGGGAAATGAACGCAGGGAGCTGGCGGCCTGCGCCCCGGAGCGCCGCGGGCCGGGCCCTAGTTTGTAACTCCAGGAGGGGTGCCAAGGCGGCGTCAACTCGGGCTCCAGCGGCCGCTCGGCGCGCGGTGGCGGCTGGTGGCGAGGAAAAAATGGGCCATTGCCCGAGCGATCAGTCCATATAAGGCTGGGCTCCACTCACGAACCTGGTGAGAGGGGGGAGGGGGAGAAAGAGAGGGAGGGAGTGAGGGAGGGGGAGCGAGAGAGGGAGCGAGAGAAGGGTGGAAAAAAAGGGGGGGAGACGTTAAAACGCAAAGGTTGGACACGTGTGGGCGGGTCTTGGAAGTCAAGTGGATGAAGACAGTATTTGCAGATGTGAAATTGTGGGTTTTGGGGAGCTCCGCGCTCCCAGCCAACGGCCCTCTAGAGCAAGATGAGAGGTGTAACGTGTCAATTAATTGCAAAGACGGGGCGAGCCTTTTTTTTTTACCCAGTATTTACATACAAAGGACCACCGCGTCGCTCGCGAGTCCATACACTTGAAAGGGCTGTTTTAACGAATTGCATCTTAAAAAAAGCTGAGGAGGAGAGAAAACAAAACAGAAACCAAGAGGAGGGAAAAGAAATCCTTCTTAACATTCACCGGTTCCTACCTCGCCGCCCCCGCGTGCCCACCCCCAGCAAGCCGGAAAATTGGCGATTTGTGGCGCCTGTGGAAAAGGGGGAGGGGGCGAAGTCTGAGCCGCGGAAATCTCTCCTTTCCATCGCTGGTGGTTCCCTAAACAAGATCCGGTTCAAATGGCAAGAGCCCAACTTCTGTAAGCCTCCTAGGTCAATATTTTGGTTGAGGCTTAAGGTTGAGTACTAGAAATGACAAGGCAAGTAATTGATTCTAGTTAACGCCGAAAGAGCCCGAAACCCAGGAGAGGGTTATGGCTCGGGGCCGGCTGGAGCCACCACCAAGCGACACCCCCTCTCCAGCCACCCTTTATTTGCTAAAGACTTATTTATTTCCTTCTCTCCGCCTCCCCCCTCACCCCCTCCATTTCTTTGCGGCCGAGGAGCGCTGCGCAGTTCACTTTCGGCCTTGCAGGCGGCCCAAGGGAGGGGCGGGGTGGGGGTGGGGGACTCTAACTGGGGCGGCGTTCGGACCCCGGCCCCGCCGCCTGGGACTCCGAGGGCCGCGTACACCGGGTGGAGGGCAGGGCGGACGGCCCGGCAACCTTCCTGCCCCCTATTATGCCTCCGGGAGAGGTGCAGCGGCGGGAAAGGAGAGGAAAGGGGTGGGGGGCGGGGGCGCTGTCGCCACCCCGGATGGGGACCCCGAAAGCCGGGGGAAGGTACGCGGGACGGGCGGAGGATGCTGCGTTTTGTCCAGAGTTTCCTTCTCCCACGCAAGTCCTTTCATTTCGTCCCCTTTAGGCGCGATTCGAGGACACGCTCCAGGCTCCCAGCTCGCCTTGGGTTTGTGTGAAGTTCCCAACCTCTCGCCGGCCCGGGAACTGAACTTTTCTGGGACAGCACCTCCTCCTCGGCGCTAGGAAGGAAAAACCCTCGCCGCACTTCCCACCCCTGATTCGAGGGTTTTTGGGGGAGGGGGGACGGTTGCTACCTGATGCTCGTCCCCGCCGGAAGAGCATCAGGAAGGTGCTAGGCCTGGGGGCGGGGAGGGGCGCATAAGGCCGCGCGGGGGGTCCGGGCTCCCCTCTGCCCTTGGCCGGGGTCGCCTCAGCGCTGGCGAGCGGAGCGCGCGGGCGCCGCGTCCCCCTCGCGCGCAGCTGCGGCCGCCGCAGTGCCCCTGCCGCCCCCGGGTTGCCAGCGCCTAGCGAGGGCGCCTCTCCCCGAGCCGCTCGGCGGCTTTCTGCGGCCCTCGCCGCCTCGCCCCCAGTATGTGACGTGGGTGACAATGGCCCAGGTTCGAGCGAGCCCCTCGTCGGCGCGTCCTGGGTGGTCGGACCCGGGCAAACACAAATACAAACCGATTGCTAAGCTGCGGACAATGAGCGAAATGTAGACAAATGTCCCGCTCCCGTTGGAAGCCTTTGTCCCGGCGCGGTTTTTGCATTTATTTCAGTGGCGAAATAATACATGATTGACGCCCTCTTTCAATGTGTCCTAACTGTTTGGAATAAATCTAAGGTTGTTCCTAGTTGTCATGGCATTCAACCCTTTTCAATGGACTATCTCTTCATTCATTTCTGAATCCGTCCACAATATTAAGGAAACCCCTTCATGTCGACGCTCCCCATTCCTCTTTCTCCTCCTTTTTCTTTTTTTCCTTTCTACCCCTCCTTCTTTTTTCCCCTGCAAGAATTAGAAACTGGTTTGAATCGTGTTCCTCGAACCCATTACTTTTCGTGCTTTTTCCTCTCCTTCCAGCCTCCGTCTTTCTCAGCCTCCCTTCTCGTTGCCTCCCCTCCCCCCTTAAACGGGGGCGTTCTCCGGCCGGTCCAGTCTGAGGAGGGAAGTTGGTTCTTCAGGAGTCGCAGAGGCCCAGTTTGGAAACAGGGGCAGGGTGGGCCTGCCCCAACCATTGTTACCGAGCGGCTAAACTGGTGAGAAAAAGTTCCTCAACCCAAGCATTGCAGAGAGCTTCCTGTGGTTCCTTCTCTGATTCTTCCGTCCCATGGGGGAGGGGGGTATCTCTTGGGGACCAGGGCAGGCTGCAGGGATGGGGAAGGGTCAGAAATGAGTCTACTTGGGCCAGGCCAATTCTCGGGTTGCACATAAAATGGTCTTTGGGCAAGAAGTGTCCCTTTTTACAAACCCTCTGATTCCTCTCTCCCAAAGGGCGGGGGAGGGGCTCCCAGCCGCCTTCCCTGGAGCCCGCTCACTTCCTCAGCTTGGAACCACCCAGTTCCATATAGTTCCCAACTTCTCCCTCCCTTCCCCCAACATTGTGGGCCTTTCTCCCAGGATCTAATCAGCACTGCCACTGTTGACCACGTCCCCTCCCCTCCCCCTGGGAGCCTGCACGGTGGGCAGAGCACCTGAGAGACAGACCTCTGTTTTCCTACCGGAATCCAGGCTCCTGGGAATTAATCACTGGGGGGTGCGGGTGGGGGTGGGGTGGGAGGGGGGAGTGCTAACAATGGGCCTTGAGAAGGAAGCCCCCAGCCCAATTTAGGGAAGGCCAGACTCCCACGCGGCTGCCCCTTGGCCTCAACCAGATGGAGTCTTTGGCTCCTCAGGTCGCAGGATCCCCTTCCAGGGGCACTTGCGGGGGCCACACTTCCCGTGCCCGCCCAGACCTGATCTCGGCTCCCTCCTGCACCATCACTCCAGCCTGTGCCAGCGCTTTTCCTTCCGCTGGCCTTGGGGCAGCTGGGCAGGGAGGGAGCTGGAGGGAGCCTCGCCTAGTCTCCTGCCGCCCGGCTCCGCACCCTGGGGAGCCGAATCCGCTATGCCCAGGGTCTGTCTCCTGGGACCTAGCGAGTCCATTTTCCCCCATCCCTTCGTCGCCCGCGTGGTTCCCGCGTCCTCTTCCAAAGCGCTGACATTTGCAATTGAAAAGGCGCTGGGATACCACTGGGAGGCCCGTAATTGAAGGGGAGAAACTCGGCTTGTTAGAGGAAGATCATAAAATGCAAGTCCCCCAGGACTGGCCTGCGGACGCCCGGAGGCCGGCGCGGGACCAGCTGGCGGCCAGGGGCAAGTCCGGCGCCCAAAGCATGCTTCTCGATTTCGTGCAGCCGGGAGAGCGGGGGCCAGGCCACACACGCACCTTAACACGCAAATTAAACCGGTGACTGCGTTCAGAGGACTCCCCAAGAGGTCTGGCCAGGATCACGACGGCCTGGCCTTTTCAAGCCAGGGGTCTCCTGTTACGCGAGATCCTGCATAGCCAGCAGGCTGAGAGGACCCAGCACCCGCCTCCTCCTGAGAGCCCTTTATTAATGTCCCGTGTCAGTTCTGAACATATCAGTGTCCTCTTGCACCAGTTTCAGCTCTACCTGAATGTGCTGTAGTCTCCCCCACTGGGGATTCTTTGGTAGATTCTTTCCCGGTTCCATCTTGCAGCCAGGAGAGGAGGACAATGTCCTGGCTTCCACCATGACTGGGTTTGGGCTCTGGGCTCTGCTGCCGGCGTCGGGGAGCTCGTGAGCACCCTGCAGTGGGCCTTCGGCTGCTGCAAAGTTGGGGACGAAGTCGAGGAGGGTGCAGGAAATTTGATCCCAGCGTGTTCTAGGCCGGAGGGAGATGCTTTTGGTTTTCTTTGGTGAGCACACACCACCTAGCACCCATGCCAGCGTCGCCAGAGCAGCCAGAGGTCTTTATTCTCAGCGTTGGGGCTCCAGGTTCCTTACAAATCTCGAACTCTGTACTCTTTCTTCCTACTTTTAGGATGGGCGCAAAGGGAGTCGCCGGGCCGAAGGGAGGTGAGGGAGTGGAGGAAGAGAATCTTTCTCCTTGGAGGCTAGAGGGAACCTCCTTTGGGCAGCTTCCCAGGCCGCTAAGCTCCTTTCCGCCGCTCTGGGTTCCGGAGGGACTGAAGCGCGGGCGGCTGGAGAGGGCGGCGGGGGAACTGAACAATCGCCGGAGGCCCAGGAGGGGAGGTAAATGTACACAGGCTAAGTGGCCCCACTCCAGGACAAGTGGCCCTCCAAGTTGGCCCACTGTTTACCTGTTTACTTTCCCAGGTAGCTCAAACACGAGCGCCTTTTCTGAGCTCCGGAGCACGGGGGCGGCCCTGGCGCGCCCTGCGGTCCCGACTTCTGGCTGCCCCACACCGTCGCTTTACGCCCCCTGTTGGGGGAGGGGTGAGCTCCTAAGGGCAGCAAACATGGCAAGAAAGGAAGATACTTTGGGAAAGTAAGGAGAGGCCTGGGCACACCCCACGCCTGGGAACGTGGCTTGGTGCGCCTGTGGATGAAGTGGGCTTGCTGGCGCGGCATCCAGCGCCCTACTCCGCGCCTCTCTGTTCAGGGCTTGAGGGCCTCTTGGGAGGCGCTCTGCTCACATCCGTCCCCTTGCAGGCTGGTGAAAGCTTGCTGGTAGGCGCGTCCTCGAGGGCAGTTTAGGACAGGAAAAGTCCTGGGGGGGGGGGGGTGCACCTTGGGGGCTGACTCTAAAGGGGGGGGGCAGCCTTGAGCAGCCCAAAGCTTCGGCAGCAGTCCTAGGGGCCACCCCTCGCCCTCCCCACCCACAAACGCGCGTCCAATCACTAAAAATACAAGGTCTTTTCCCTTTATTTGGAAACACTAATTTGTTTGACTTCATTTCTTTTCTTTCTTTTTTTTTGGAATGAAAGAGGTTGAAAAGAAACTCCTTCCCTGGTACAGTATGTGGCTGAGCTCTCAGCCCCCCTCACATCCCATCTCAGATAACAACCTTCAAGTGGATTAGTTTATTGTCTGGTTAGCGCCAAGGTGCACGCGTTGGTCTTCATTCACTCCCGGAACAAAGCGCGTGGCCCCTTCCCGCGCAGGCGAGGACGGGCGCGGACACAAAGGTTCTGCCGGAGGAAACGATTATTTTATCGCGGGTTGGAGACTCGAGCGTGGCATGCACTCCACATCAATGCGGAAGGAAAATGTCGCCCAATCTGTTCCCTGACACCCGGCGATAAAGACGCTCGCCTCCAAATCGGCCCGATGGTGGCTTCAGCTTCAGGTGGGGAACAGGGGCTGCAGGAAGCAGGGGGTCAGCTCTGGCGTCCCGGGTGAAAGAAGTCCACGAGTGTGGCCCAGGTACCAAGCAGGGACTGTTCCTACCCAGAAAACTGAAAGTTAGGCTTGTCTATGGTGGGTCCAAGCCCCAACTGACATTGCCTTCTGCCCCGGGGAGAAGGAAACAGGTCTTGGAAATCTCTGCAGCCTATGGGGCAGAAGAGTGGAGTAACTGGGTTGGGAAGGCCTGTCACTGTGCAACTTTTGTGGGGCTAGACCATTACAGGGGCAAATCTCTGGTAGGGGAGACCCACAGCCATTGCACAGAGGGACCAGAACGCGGGGGCTAGTGGGAAGGGAAAGAAAATCTCAGCCCACTTTGGGTTCTGGCCTAAAGTGAGTTTTTTCTTCTTTGGTCCATATTGTGTTAACTCTTAACATTGTCTCAGGTGGGGAAGAATGACTGGGTGCCTCCCAGAAGGATAATCCTCCCAAGTCATCAAGAAAGTATAGGGCAGATCCGTTTTCCAGGCCCAGAGACAGAGCTCAAATTCTGTGTCTGGGGAAAGGCCCCGCTGCCTGCCTTCCTCCAGAGCCCCAAGAACTCTGTGAAGCCATGGAGAGAAGAGCTGATCTTGGGACCCAGAACCTGGAGGCCCCCCTGCAATTAATTGTGAGTGCAGGACGCAGGCATCCACTGAGCTACCTCCCCTAGTCTTTTTTCAAGGCGAAATACACAACACTTTCCCAATTACCTACCCTCAAAAAAGGGAAGGGGGGACCACACATATCTCCCGGGGACATAAATTGTGATAGAAATTAGGATTTCTATTAATCAGCCTCATTGTGTGGGCGTAAGACCCCGCGGACATATGTTAGGACTTTGATAAATGCACTTTAATAAGATCTTTGAAAATGCATCCTATAAAATAAAAGGCAAGAAAAGCCGTTTAACTTTCATGGATGTTAAACTGAACACGAAATGTGGCTCGGGGCACGCTGCAAAATGGAACCGGCTTGCCTCCAACATTTGCTTTAAAAACGCAGCTCTAAGCCCCCCTTGGGCCAAATGAGCCTGTCCCAGCCAATCCATTGTCACCAGTTTATTGGGGGAACCAAGCACTATGTCCCTCCAGGCAAACTCCTCTGCTTTATTCGTTCGCGGTGCTCTAAAGATTAAATATGTTACAATGAGATTACGCATCGTCAGTGTTGCCTTCAGGAACGTTCTTCCAGCCAAGCCCGACCTTCCCCCGATAAGGGCGATTTCAATGCAGGAGATTTGGGTTTCTCAAGGAAACAAGGCGCTGAAAGCATGTTCTTATCTGAATTTACTTAACACGTGACACAATCATTACTACAGACTTCGAAAAACAAGCGGCCTGTCCTAACGGTTAGTATTCGGCGCTTAAAGCTGGGCCAGGCGGGCTGATGTGAAACGTGGCCATCGCCTGCGCGGGGAAGCCCTGCTGAGAGAAGGGCTGGGGCCTGGAAGGACTAGGGACCGACCCGCAAGGCCCTCGGCAGGAGAGGAAGCCGGGTCCCAGGGTTCGCCCTCTCACTTCTCCAATCTGAGCACCAAAAGTCCACAAATCTCCTCCAGACGCAACGCCCCCTTTTTACCCCCGAGCGCCACTGAAGTCCAGAAGGCACGAGAAGCGCGCCAAAGGGCCTCTTTACAGTGTTGCGTGTGGTGGTGGTGGTGGTGGCGGGGGAAGGGTTTGGAGCACAGGGGGAGCCCCTCTGAGACCAGGACCTCAGCAGACCCTACCGAGGTTCATTTCTGATCCTCTGGCGATCTCTACCGACGCAAATGAAGAACTGTCCGGCGCCTGGCGCGACCCGGGCGACACTCGCCCCCTCAAAGTGCATGCTTGAACCGCTTCCCCAGAGACCCCCGACCACTGCTCAGCCCCCAGCCCTGGTCCTTCCTGCCTGCAACTCCCGTCACTTACCTTCCTCCTCCTCCTCCTCCTCCTCACTGTCCCCCACCTCGTGGCCCAGGTCTTCTCCATTAGGCGCCATCTCCAGATTACCTTCGGGACTTCTGCCGCTGCCTTAGCCCTCAATCCCGAGCCCCTCCACGGCGCCCAGGGGGAGACTCACCGGGCGGAGGTGGGTGCAGAGGAGGCCCTTCCTTGCCACGGCCGGCCGGCCGGGGCAGCCGAGGAGCATCCGGTACCGGCAGTGGGGAGGGGGCTGGCGAGGCGCTCCGCGCGCCCGCTCCGCCTCCCACTTCCCGGCGCTGCGGCGACAGCCCCGCCGCCTTTCAAGGCGCGTCTTTATCTAGCCCTCCACCTACCCGGACCCCCCTCCCCGCGCCCTTCCCCCACCGCGCGCCCTCCCGGGCGGGGCTTGCGGCACGGCCGCCGGCGCCGCGCCCCTCCCTCCACCCGCTCCTCAGTCCCCAGCACCTGCCCAGGCCCCGGGGCAGTCCGGTTGCCCGGGCGGTGCCGGAAAGCGCGCGGCGGCCGCAGCACCTGGCCTCGGCGGCAGGTAGAACTTTTCGTGTCCGCGGGCGTGACTGGCGGGGCTCGGTCCCTCCCCGAGTGCCCCCCTCGTGACCAGCCGAGGCAGCGGAGGACTTTAGACGCCCAGCACTTGTCCACCTGCTGCTTTCGGACTCCGCGGCTTGGGGACCGAGCCGAGTCGAGAGCGGTGAGAGGGCGGGGCGCGCAACCTTGGCACAGCTCGGAGGGCAATGCGGTGCCCCGAAAGCCGCTCCCCTGGCCTGCCGCACGGACAGCGCCCGGAGCGCGTTCCGGTCCCCGGTGGCTGCGGCGGCCCGCGCGGGAGCTGGGGCGGGAGGCGCCGACAGTCCGCACCTGACAGCGAGGGGCGACGCCCGGCTCCCTTGCAGCGCCCAGTTTCAGCCGCGGTCACGGCGCCCCCGGTGCCCCCGGCACCGCGCGCCAGCGGGAGGCTCACCTGGAGCGCGGCTGCGCCGCTGGAGCCCGGGCTCGGCGAGCGCGCACAGCCCCGGCCGCTCTTTATCCCGCGCCGCGGGCGGCTGCCGGGCCGCGGGCGCTCGGGCTGTGGCGCGGCGCGGCGCGGCGGGCGAGCGCCCCCCTCCCGGCTCGGCCCGGGCCCGGCGGCCCCACCCTCCCGGCGCCGGGCCCCACGGCGGCCGCGCAGCCCAGCGGCGGGGGCCGCTCCCCCGCGCCGCGCGCGCTCTGTTTGTTTTCCTTGCCCGACTGACGTGAGTCAAAATATTGGCCATATGTTCAGCGGTAATAAATTGGGTATGAGCGCAAACACACTTGGGCTTCGATGGCTCTCTCAGTTGCCACATGGCCGGCTTGGGGGGAGGGCGGCTGCCACCTTCCCTCGGCCCCTGGCCCCCAAACAGGCGAGTAGGTTCCTTCTCCTTAGCGCCCCCTGAGCTGGAGATCTGGGACCCTGGTCTCTCGTCTCCCTCGCCCCTCCTCCGTCCCCAGCCGTGCCTTGGACCCTGCAGTCCTGGCGAGCCGGGCTGCTGGTTAACAAGGTCGCCATCTATAAATTGCTCCGTCGCTAAGAAGCCATAAAACCGAAGGGCCAGATGTGGCACGTTATTTATGTGTGAAAACCGCGTTTACACTAGATACGCCGACCAAGGCCGATAGCGCGACTTCGAGGGAGGTCACAGACCTCTCGCCCTGAGCTCCAGGCTCCTCCCCAGCACACTCCCCCCTTCCAGATTGAGGGATGCTGGTCTTGCTGGCAAAGGGATTCAGCTCTCTGCAGCCCAGGAAGAAAGTGATTTCAGTGCGCTTGTGCCAAGGTGCCACCTGTCCAGAGTTAGAGGCAGCCGCGGTGATTTATTTCTTTTCCCTTTTTTTCCACAGGGCCTGGGAGGCTGTTTTATTTTCCAGGCGGTTGATAGGTTCCGCGGGGCTTTGGTCTGAACGGGAAAGGTGGCATTTGAACGCTGAAGACGTTCAACCCTGCGGGTGGGTGGGATTTGAGGGGGGGGGGGCTCCTGGTCCCTGAGGGAGGGTTTTTTTTTGCGGGGGGAGGAAATGGAAGTGGAACAACTCACCTGGCTGAGGGAGCAGCTGAGATGATTCCTACCTCAAGCCTGACTGTGGGCTCCAGTGTGGCATCTCACTGGCCTTATTTAAATTATATGGCTGCCAGGGCACTCAGACAGAAGCAATCCTGGCATTGGACATGAAATCCGAGTGGCCCTGTGTGCCTCAGGAGAGGGAGGTAAATACTGTATAGCAATGGAAAACAATTGTTTTGTTTTTCTCTTCCGGAAGGCGGCCTCGGGACTGCCTGTCCCCACACTGGTCACCGCACACTTTACTCACATGAATTCATTAAGAGTCATTGTCTCTCCCGTGCCATTATTTTACTATTTCTTGAAGTGAACCAAATTCTCTCTGTGGTTAATAAGCACGGGGCCAGGCCCCCTACCTTCCTTTTCATCTTCAGAACACCTGGGGTTCCCTGAATGACATCTTTCGCCTGGCCAAGGAAAATAAGAGATGAAAAATGTTGCCCTACTGCAGGGAAAAACATAAGCATTTGGCTTCACTATTACCACTTCCCCTCGGTCTGTGTTCACTGGATAACTGTCCTTAGGTGGCAGTTAAGGGTGGAAAAATGATGCTCTTGAAAGAGGGTGGGAGAGACAGGGAGAATGGATTTGGGGTGGGGGTGGGGAGGAGGACCCCCTTCAACAGGTGCAAGAAAAAGCTATGAAATGAACCTCTTACCCTTAAGTGCTGAGCAGGTCTGCTTTCCTGGGCCACAGAGTGAGCCCCAAGAAATCTTTAGTTACTGCAGAGAAACCTGTGGCTACACTCGAGCCTGCAGGAGCTATTAATCTTGGAAAATTACTACTGCACTTTCACTCTTTTTTCTTAGATTTTGTCTTTATTTGTGGTTATAAAGCTAAACCTAGAGTGTATTTGTGGGTTTACATCACCTCCAAGCATAAACTCTGGGATCACTGATGAATAGCTTCTTCAGGTCAGAATATTGCTTCATGCCCAAAACTGGCCAAAGGGATTTAAAAACAGACCTCACATTTGTAGTCCTCGTGGGAATGGGTATCTTTGTCTAACAAGTGCCTTGTGGAGAGGCTTGTGTTTTTTCCCTGCCCGTATTGCTGACACTGGCTATACAGTGAACTGAGATGCAGACAAAGAGTTTAGAAAGTCAGTGAGTGGTGGTTTCGGGGTGGAAAACTGAGAGATGTGAAGTAAAGAGCACATCAAGTCAGGCTTTTTATGACTGCCTATTGAGGAAACCTTATTTAAAAATAGCAAATGTACCAGGGCATCAATTAGGTAATTGATACTAAAAATCCGTGACAAAGAAGATACAGTGGGGAGCAAGATTTAAATGAAATGCAACTGCTTAGATCCAACTCACATGTCCTCTCTTTGGGCACATCTAGCAATCCAGTGCTAAACTTGATACACAGAGACATCCTCAGACCTAAGCAGATTTCATGCAATGTCTTTTTGTAGTTCCATGGTCTCTTATGCTATTGTCACTTCAGAGCCATTCCTGTCCTACCCATGGACTCAAAATTCATGGACTTTTCACACTGAAAAAACCTTCCTCCACGAAGTTCCCCAAAGGTATCAGCAGCAGCAAGGTGCTTGTGTTGTTTCTCTGTGGAGTGAGCAGTTCTCAGTACTTATAAGGAAACAATCAACCCAAACAAAAACTTTAGACTGCTTTGAACCAAGCTAGGATATAACTGCATTGTCTTGAGAAGAGTTACACAGCGGTTCCCACAGAGAGAGTTCCTTCCTTCTTAAAGCTTCTTGGTTTCCTACACAGTACACCCAGTCGAGGAAGGCAGGTGCCTTGTTTGTGCTTTACCTGGGCGTTGTGTGGTGGCCAGAGTGGCTCTGTGGAGGTGAGAGTTGAGATGGACTTGAAGGAAAGTCAGTGCCCACCACCCCCGACAACAGGATGGGAGCTGTCAGGAAGCTCTGTGCATCTGCAACTATCATCAGAATACAAAATGGGCTGTGGAGGAGGCCCTGCAGATGGGCGATGCTCCTTCAAGTGCCCTCAACCACTGAAAGTGTCAGTTGAACTCCTCTGATGTGGAATCCTGGTCCACTTTATTTGAAAGCAGACCTGCTTCTTTTCCTCCAGTGCACCCTTAGCAGAGCCAGAAGGCAGCAGCCATGGTCTTATGAGGCTTCTGTGTTCCCAGAGGCTGAGAATGATACCAGCTCCCTCTTATCCCCTGCAGAGGACTGGGATGAATAAAGAGAGCAGGGCACAGATCATTTTCTTAAAGCACTGGCAGCAGCCAAGGAGTTTGGCAAGTTGTGTCAAATCTTCAAGAAGTAAGTCAAATGTGTCTAGAGGCAGAAACTAGATTAGTGGTCGCCTTGGTTTGGGGGGCCACGGGGAGGGGTGTGGGATTTCATTTTGGGGTGATGAAACTGTTCTAAAATTGATTGTGTTGATGGTTGCACAACTCTGTGAATATACTAAAAGCCATTAAATTGGGTGAATTGGTTTTCACATAAATGGTGTATGAATTACATCTCAATAAAGCAGTTAAAAAATTCAAATGCATCTCTTTTTTCATCTGGGTTGGAAGGGCTGGGCTAGCAGCTACAGCAAATGGAGGGGTTGGGGGGAGACAAGTGATCCTGAAAGTTGTTTTTCATTTTCCCAATTTTTATTCTGAGTATTTTCAAGCACACAGAAAAGTTGAAAGAATAGTAGGGTGAACATTCGTATACCTTCCGTTGTATTCAACAGCTGTTAACATTTTGTCACATATGCTTTATCACTCTATATAAATACATTTTCTTTTTGCTGAACTATTTGGAGTTAAGGTTGCGGACATCACAATGCTTCCCCCACCAAATATTTTGGCACGCGTCTCTTAAGAACAGACCTTTCTCAATATAATCACAACACCATTGCCACACTTTAGAAAATTAGCAGTAATTCCATAATATTATCTGATATTCATTCCTCAGTTAAATGTCTCAAATTTTACACAAAATGAAATATATTTTTATAGCCAATTTATTTTTTCCAGACCCAGGAGCTATTCAAGGTTCATGTGCTGCATTTTTTTTGGAAATTATGTCCTTATTCACTTAAATTTACAACAGTCCTCACTGTCTTCCTTCCTTCCTCCTGGCATTGACTTTTGAAAACTGTTTTGTGGGCCTTTTGTAGAATACCGCCCCTCTGGATTTGCCAGATTGTTTTCTCCTGGTATCATTTCCCTTGCTCCTCTCCCCGCTGCACAGCCATAAGCTGGATGTTAGATCTAGAGTCTGGATTCTGTCCATGCTACACATTTGGGGTAAGAATGCCACATGTGAGGTGTGTCACACTGCGTCTCATTAGGAAGCAAATCATGGCCCTCTAGGAGTGAGGCTGGGTTTGCTACTCCACTAAGGTGGTGACCACCGGACCGCCCCCTGTGGGTCAGTAAGTGATTAGTAAGTACTCAGAGGGGTGAGAGATCCTTTGGCGTTGTCTCAATATTCTTTGTCGCTCTGTAAATATTCCCCATATTCTCCAGTTCTCAGTGGTTTTTAGCATCCACTGCCTGAATTCTATTGCTCCTTCTACTGTACTTGCTGATGTTTTTCTGCAAAGAAGAGCTTCCTTTCCCTCAGCCTCCATCATGGAATTGAAAATGTTAACACGTTATCATCAACTAGCACCATTATTTTGATGCTCAAATTATCCAAGTTGTCTGATGCAGAGCAATGCACCGGGAAGTGCTGAGGGAAAAGGGAGACATAGAAAATGATGAGGACCTTGGAGAATCCCACAGACCTGCAGAACGAGCCGTTCTCAGTCCTTCTCAGCAACTCAAGTTATCAGGGAAGACTTCTGTGTACATTTTGACCTACCATGAATCACCAACCACAGAAAAGTTCTTATGGGGCCAGCCCAGTGGCTCAGCAGTTAAGTTCACACGTTCTGCTTCAGGGGCCTGAGGTTCGCTGGTTTGGATCCTGGGTGTGGACCTATGCACTGCTTGTCCAGCCATGCTGTGGCAGGCGTCCCACATATAAAGTAGAGGAAGCTAGACATGAATGTTAGTTCAGGGCCAATCTTCCTCAGCCAAAAAAAAAAAAAAAGAGGAACAAAAAACTCTTCTTCCGCAGTTTGATGGAATTCAAATGTGTTACAGATTAAAAACAATAAAAATACTGAGTGTATGTCAAGTATCACACCATTGAAACAAGACAAAATGGAAGAGATTGAGTTTAAGGAATTGGCTCATCTGATTATAGAGGCTGGCAAATCCCAAATTTGCAGGGTGGGCCAGCAGGCTGGAGACCCAGGGAAGAGCTGAGGTTGCAGTTCAAGTTCAGCCAGCAGGCTGGAGGATCTTCTCTTGCTCAGGGGAGGGGTCCAAGCCTTTTGTTTTATTCAGGCCTTCAACTGATTGGACGAGGCTTACCCATGTTATGGAGGGCAATCTGCTTTACTCAAAGTCCACTGATTTAAATGTTAATCTCATTCAAAAACATCCTCACAGAAACATCCAGAATAATATGTGACCACATATCTGGGCACTGTGGCCCAGCCAAGTTGACACAAAATTCCCATCACACCCCCCGATCAACTGATGTTGGAAATTTCGCTCCAGGAGCGCTGAGACTTTGTGGAAAACCTTGAGCTAAGTTTCTGAGCAGCTCTAGCACAAGACACCACACGGTGCCATGTCCTCTGCTCCAAATCTTGCCTTTCCTGTTTCCTAGCATTGGCCTGGACTATTATTGTGACATTCCTGGTAAATATCTTTCATCACACCTCAGACTTTGAATCAGTCATTGGATGCACTTCCTGTAAGGCACATGGCCAGGATAATGCCATTTACAGCCCATACAAATATCCAGTTGTTTGTAGGTGGGAAAAAGATCAAGGAACTTGTTTTGAGGCTGGAGGGCAAAATGTGCCCTGTTGAGGCTGAATACACATGACCCCTGAATCTTTAATCATCCTAGATTAGACCTGGGCTTTCAAACAATGGAATATTGCTCATGTTGGTCTCTGTCTTGATTCTCTGAATGAACTGAGAGGCTTGCCAACATTTTTAAGGCCATACAATTGCTTTCTTTCCAAATAGGGATATTGGATTCCAAGAACCATGCAAATGTGGAGTAAGCCATCCTTAATATTGGGCTAATTCTTGGAAGAGAATGATGAGAATTATGAAATGGGAATCAACTACAATTTTGGGCCATTTTGAGTAGTTACCATTTAACTTCTAGCCAGAAGGGGATTGGATCCTAAGAGCATATGTTTTATTGGACACTTACTATGTCCCTGGCACAGTGCTAAGGTCCTTTATGGGTATCATCTCATTTAATTCCCACAATAACCTCATGAGTTAGGGGACACCAATTATTACCTTTATTGTAAAGAGAAGGAAACTGTTGTTTAGGGAGGTTACCCACAGATTCTGGAGTCAGAGAGCAGGGGCCTGAATCTACCCTCCTCCCTGCGGCTTTGGGCAAATTCCTTAACTTCCCTGAGTGTCGTTTCCCTCATGTATAAAATGGAGCTCGCGATAGAACCTATTCTTAGTTTGTCCTAAGCAGGAGGTGAGATAATGTGTTTCAAGCACAGAATCTGCTGCTGCCTGGCGCATGGTAGCCACTCCATAATTTCTTGCTTCGGTTATCGTCATTATTGCTAGCTCTAGTTACAGAAGAGCTGGAATTCCAGTCCGGGTCTACCTGACCCCAGAAGCCATGCTCTCGACAGTCACATCATGGCACATGGCTTTGTCAGTGAGTGGCAGCTGGAGAAATTCTGGAGAGTGTTTCCTCACCCTGAAGGGAGCTTTCTTCGTTTTTCTCCTCCAATCCCTTTTCTTTTAATTTTTTTCTTTGTAATGTTTTCTTTCTCTTTGATTCATGGTCCATTCTATTGCTGGCAATGAAGGGCACTGTCTCAGTTGCTGGCATTCAGGCCTAAGTAAACAACAGGCTCCTGGGTTGTTTTATTGCTTTCCAGTAAAAGGATGCAGCAGAAGACTCTGGAAGTTTGACGTGGAAAATCATGTCACTTTCAAATAACGTTAGTTTAGAGAAGTTTTGCATTTGGAATGTAAGTTAAGTCTGATTCTTTGCTTTGGAGAGTTTGTCTCCATGGTGTATTTCTCTTATGGACAGGAAGCCACTAGACAGGAGTAGGATTGGGTTGAATCAAATCCTGTGGTTAGGTAGGGCCAGGCTCAAGGCTGTCTAGAGGGTGGGATGGTCAGTTCTTATCATAGCGGGTTCTCCTTAAGTAACTCCTTATCTCCCTTACTATGGATCCTAGTCAATGCCCCCACTTGCTCCTTTGTCCTGCATCGGTCTTGGGGGTTATGAGATCTGCTCTAAGGAAGGAATGCCTAGGGAGGGCATATTGCTTGGGCTTGTGCAACTTGGAGAAGGAACACTGGCTTCGCTTTTCCCAGAAGGCAGCTGGCTTCACTGCAATATTGGAAGTAAAACACTTAGCACAAGATGCGGAGAGTGAATGAATTGGCATTTCCTCTAGTTATTCTGGATTCATGGTCACCGACTCCCTGGTGTGTTAACATGTTAAGAATAGGCGATTGAAGACAGGAAATTACAGCGGGTTATACTTTCCCCATCCCGAGCAGCTTTCCATAGGTGATGGGCGATCCGTCGGCTGAATTACAAGTCTGCTTTCGAGCCCTCTAGGGTTTTCTTGGAGAAGTTAATATTTATCTGACCCTGGTGAGTTTAGCTCTTTGGGTGATCTTTTGGGAGAAAAGGTATCATGGCTGATATCACAATAAAGTAAGTGATAAGGTCTGTCAATTACAGCAGTGGAGGAAGAACAAATTACGTTCAGACCCAATCATAACGTTGTCATCTAGATTACGGTTGTCAAATGTTAACCGGTGCTGATGTTGCTGTGGGGGAAAGGAACAACTCATCATAAATCTCCGTGATTCTTTGACAGTTTTCAATTTCAATGGGAAGCACCATGGAAGTGAATTTGATAAAGGACTTGGCGATGAGGGAAAAGTTTTCTTTTTTCTCTTGTCGATTTAAAGATCCTCTGAGAATTTATAGATCTCATTGGGCTCAAGGTTTAAATTTGTTTGCGTGTGAACTTTTTGTATCATGAGGATTTCACTTCAGAGGAAATGATGTGACCATTCTGCCCTTTGCAGAGGAAGTGGAATGACTCTCGCTTCTTCTAAAATTATTCAATCAGTTAACAAGCTCATTGTCTTTGCTTAGTCCACATGTTTACTTGGTGCATTAGTTTGCTAGGGCTGCAGTAACAAATGCCACAAACTGGATAGTGTTCTATTGTTTAAATAGAAATTGACTCTCTCACAGTCCTGGAGACTAGAAGTCCGAAATCGAGGTGTCGGCATGGACTGGTTCACTCTGGGAGCTGTGAGAGGAGGATGTGCTCCGGGCCTTTCTCCTTACCTTTTAGATGGCGGTCTTCTCCCTGTATCTCTTCACATTGTGTTCTCTCTGTGCCTGTCTGTCCATGCTTCCATAATGTCCCCTTTTATAAAGACACCAGTCATATCGGATTAGGGCCCACCTTAATGACCTCATTTTAACTTGATGACCTCTGTAAAAATCCAACCCCAACAACAGTCATATTCTGAGGTACTGGGGGTTAGGATTTCAACATATCTTTTTTAAGGGGACACAATTCAATCTGTGACCCTTGGGATGGGTTTAGGATGGGAGTGATGAAGATCATGGAAGGCCCAAAGCCCCGAGCCGTGCCTGTGATGCCGATGTTTAGACTGATTCTAGCACCTGCCTCTGAGTATGAAGGCCTGGGGGTTGGGTGTGCAGTTGATGGTGGGCATTTGGCGTTTAAGGTATATGACTTCTAGATGGATGGAAATAACAATTTGGGATAACAATCCCTTTAGGAGAATGGGCATTATGTATTAAATAGCTTAGGAAAAACGAGCAAGTTACCTAGGACCCTTCTGCCTGTGGATGAAGCAGCTATGAACTTCGTATCTGACCTCTGCCTACTATTCCTGTCACAGCTTTTTTCTCCATCTCTACTTTTTTTTTTTTTTGATATCGCAGCATCTAACTGAATGTCTCTGATAGACATCTAATTCTCACTGAATTAATGGGAGATTTTAGGCCTTTCTAATAAATGCTAGTGAATATTAAGATGTAATTAGAATGCCTTGGTCTTTATGTGACTCGACTTTTAGGAGCTCACAGCATACCAAGCATGGCCTCATTACTGTAATCCTCTTACCATCACTCGGATCTGAGTTGCAAGTATCACTACTTCCATCTTGGGGGAGGAAAACTCAAGGAACAGAATAGGAAGATCTGTTGTCTAATGCCACAGAGAGGGCAGGAAGGGCCACATTTTGCCTCTGTCATATCCTTTATTCTGGAGAGTTCTCTGTTTATTGAGGTTGTCTTCCAAGGCAATCTTAGGCTCTATTTTAGCCTCCCCAGTTGCTGTTTGTGTACCCTGGCTGATGTCTGGGGCAGGAGCAGTTCTGGATGAATTGAGAAGAAAAACGACAAGACTTCTATTATAATGCATTGTTTGTTATTGGATCAATATGATCGATGTCCACCTGTCAGATCTGTAACATTATCTGGGAACCAGCAGATGGAGCTGTTACAGATAGCATTCAGAGGTTTGTTTATTCTCCTGAACACGTGTTTCCATCCTGGGGGAAATGCCACTTCATTGTTAGAGCAGGGGAGCTGTTTGTAGCCAGATGTGGGACACGCCTGTTCTCTTGGCCCAAGTCTGCAGAACTGGAAGGTGGTTTAGGTGGAGCGCTAAGCTCTTCATGTGGAAACGGTATGATGACAGTCTCCTGTTACCTCCCACAGGCCTCTTCATGGCGGGAACAGATGCTTGCTATGTACAAGGAGGAAATGAGATATACTGCTTTCTGAAAACCCCACACTTAGAATCGCAGAAGTGTTTACATATGACAGACTAGAGAGGAGAAGAGAGACGTTGGTGGATGATGATTCATTTCGTAAACACAGCATCAATATTGATAGACTCCAAAAGGACGCATATCCAGAACGTCCTTGGGATTTGCAGGGACTGTTTGTCCAGGCAACTCCAGTACTATTCATTCCAGCCAGACACGACAGATGCTTCCTACCTGTAGTATGGAGGGTGGAGGTGGGTTGCTCTTCCCTTCTTAGGCTTTTGAGGATGCTCTGTGGTAGGTGTCTCCCTCCTCGGGGAGCAGTGGGGATGGGAACGGTCTTCAGTAGCGCGTAACAGACCGCCAGCAGAAGAGTGGGCCTCCTACTCTCCACCTCTGCTGAGGTCAGGAGGAAAGAAAATTCATTCTGGGGCAGCACAAAGGACATGGAGTGACAAGATGTTCCAACAGCAAAGGCTCATAAATATTGAAACGTGTCCCCGTGGCCTTATCCTCCAGGGTGATTAATAAATACTGACTCAGAAAATGGTATCTGAAGAATCTCAGATGGCTTCAGGGTGAGACAACAAGGGGGAAAAAGAACTTCCTGTGTGGTGGCTGATGAATGAGAGTCTTTAAAACCCACTTGCCGAGTTTCCTGAGGGAAGATGGTGTGAAGTTCGCCAATACCAACTACTTTTTAAAATGTTTAGAGCTTTGTGAAAAAATGTTTTCTTCTTTAAAATTCAAACTATAAGTAGGTAGTAGGATTTTGGACCAAATGTTCATTTTATTCCCTTCTAGCCTACGTCACTTAAAAGTAAAAATGTAAATCACAATAAATGGTTGAGAAGTGAGGTTTTTACGGTTATAATACTTAAAATTTAATTTGGAGCTAATATAATTTTTGGTTTCAATCTAGTTGGAAGTATTTCTAGAATGTCTTTGTCCAAATTTTTGCCAAGTGATTATAGTATACTAAAGATAATTGGGCCTTTTGGGAAGAGTTCTAGGATGTTGCAATTTCTGGAGTTACTGTACAGTTTTAGAGAACAAAACGAGTGGGTGGTTAGACTGTTCTACAGAGCGGGGCAACCCGGGTCCTCCCCTTGGAAAAGAAGTAGATTCCTTATCCTGGATCTGAGCCAGGCGGTCCCTTTGCCGGACTCTCATCTTTCTCCAGGAGGTGGCCAGTTACAAATCGGCTGGGGTTCTGATTAGTTTTGTTTCAGTCAATTAAAGTTCTGCGGGAGCCATGACTGTCATTTAGGATGTCATTTCCCAAATGGTCATAGAGGAAAATGCATTTTTCTATTTAGGCGTAATTTATTATGACATTTTCCCCAACAGATGGAGGTAAAGTGCTTTGAAGGAGAATGACTTTTCTAATTTGCATAAAACTGCGTCTGGATAGCTCTGGGCCTACATTTACCCACATATAATGTACATATATTCACATGCATTATATCTATATAGTATTTTGTATTTTATATCATAAATATGCACTGCTCTGTCTGCCTTTTTTCACTTATCAATATATCTTGAAGATCTTTGCATGTCTTTCTTTCATTCTTAATGACTACATAATATTCTGCAATATCAATGCACAGCAATTTATTTAATTTATCTCCTAATAAGGGACATTGAGTTCCTCCCAAATTTTCACTATATTAAATACTGCACCAAAAAAAATCCTTGAATTTGAACCCATAGGAAGTATTTATTCTAGTCTCTTGCCAGTCAATAATGTAGCTCCTGGAGAAAGTAGATCTAAAAGGATGTGAATAACTGAATCTTCAAGAGTCCCAAAAATCTCTTCATAGCTTTTGGAAAGAACTCTCTGTCCTCCTTCTCGTAACCCACCAGTCATACTTCACTCTTTTCATCTCCTGGACCAGGATTTACTAACCACAGACGGTGGGCTCGGAGCATTTGCAGGAGAGGAAGATGGTTGCTATCTACTTTCTATATACCTCCTAGCTCTTGCCCCGAGACAGCCAATCCTATGGTATTTTTCCCAGTTGGATAAAAGATGGCAAGAACTCTCACTGCACTTGCACAGTCATTTCTTTGTTCTCTCAAAAGGGAGAGAATCTCAGGACAGTGGAGTGGGCAAAGATTGCACCAGGCTTATGCTCAGAGGAGGAGAAAGTTCTCCAATCGTGGGGAATCCTCTAGACCAAGGGAACATGGGATGGATGTGACACTGGGGAATAGAGCCAGAGCGGGACTGGAGCACAGTAAGGGGACCTGAGAAGACGGAGCAGGCTCATACATGAGATGCTGGAAACAGTGAAGAACCCAAGGGAGAGGTGTTTATGTGAAAGCAAAGAGCTTTGAAAAGGGTATTGTAGAAAGAGTTAGGCTGGATAGGAGGCACCCAAAAAAATGCCAGGAGGTAAAAGAAGTGACAGTACCAGGAGATAGAATGACGACAATTTCATAATCAGGTGTGATCTGAGATCAGCACAGTCTGCTTGGTTTGAGTTCACTTACCCTTAACTCAAGTGCTGCTCTGGCACCATTTATTGACAGGCTTTTCGACTGGGTGCAGACGTCGTTTGTGGTGCGCAGTACGAAGAGTGTGTGTGTGTGTGTGCCTGTACACACACACAGTTTCCTGAAGGCTTATTTTAATGCAACATTCATGAATAAGCTTGGATTCTCAAAACACAGCAGTGCCCAAATAGAGAAGATAAGTTGCCTGATGCCGACTCTGACACGTGCAGTGCAGCTGTCTTCACTGGGCCAGCTTTCCAGAATCCAAAGATGTGTATAGACATAGCATCTTGCCAGTTAGGCAACAAAACAGCGAAGGGAGGCCCCCCCCTTTCCCTTTGTGTTAAAGTGTTGGTAATAATATTTTTCGATACGAAAAATACAGATATATTGTGGAGTAGGGGGCAAAATTCATGCGAATTTTTAGGCTAAAGCATAAACTGTCTGGGAAATTTTGAACCTGCTGCTGGTTGCTTCAAACTTTACTAGCCAAATATACCAAAAAGTTTATTTTCACGTACTTTTAACTCTGATTTCATCATCTTTTCCATCTGGAATGTTAGGTGGGGCACCTAGACTACCTTTCTTTAAGAACTACATAATCATTGAAATGCCTATCTTTGCCCTTTTAAAATGAAGATCCATGCATGTCTTATGAAATTCATACTTTCTCACTGCATAGCATACGCTGGCTCAGACATGCTTCTTTAAAGAAAACCAGGAGACGACCAGCCAGCCTGAGACCTGTGGAGACCTGCTGGCTTTTGAATTGTTTCAAAGTTGGCCAGTCATTCACTCTCATTCCTGCTTGTCACTCAGGTGGGATCTCCAGGAAGAGAACCAAAACCGACAGCAGGGCCTGGCCCCGTGGCCTAGTGGTTAAGTTTGCGCGCTCCGCTGCAGGCGGCACAGTGTTTCGTTGGTTCGAATCCTGGGCGCAGACATGGCACTGCTCATCAAGCCACGCTGAGGCGGCATCCCACATGCCACAATCAGAAGGACCCACAGCGAAGAATATACAACTATGTACTGGGGGGCTTTGGGGAGAAAAAGGAAAAAAAAAAAAAAAAACGATAACAAAGAGCTTCTCAGAACGAGCCTCTGACTTCCTGGGCATGGAGCTCCTTTCATCAGGAGCAGATGCAGCCTTCAGCCTGGTCTGAACTCACCTGGACTAAGTTATTTCAGGTGAAAATGCTGTGTTTGTTCCGGGCACAAACACATATATGTAGCTTGCCATATTCCAAAATGGCACATAATGACACATGAGTACTTGGCACAAAACCATACTCTTGAGTGACTCAGAAGGTACTTTCAACGATGGAAGCCATATAGAAGCTGAGCCATTACCCTCCCCATCTTACTCAGTGAGCTGAGCAGAGCCGCTCCACACACACCTGCGTGGTACAGATGGCACCCTTGTGCTATTGTTATTTTACAGACTGACTGAGTGGCAAACTGAACTGTCAAGGACAGAGTGTAGCCTATTAAAGTAAACAGGGCATTGTGACCCCCAAGAAAGGATTCCACCATCTTGGTGGACTCAAATATGGCTGCTCTTCACAGAGGAAGTGAGGACAGTTGAGATTCTTCAGAAGCAGTGATTCATATGATGGCCCTAAGGGCTAATTTCCAGGGCATTGTCTGCAGCATTGCGCTGTGTAGGCTTCCTGTTGGGAGCTTCCTAGAAGATGCCTACGGTTGGTCTGGATCTTGAGTTTCTGTTGCTTACAGCAGCCGGAGTTGCCTTTGCACACATGAAGGTCATATATGTTTTTTATTTGACATTTCCAAAATACGACTGCTCTGCAAAATTATTTGGGTGGAACAGGTCTGATTAACAAGCACAAAGCCTGGGTGTGAGAACCTGGGAGGCAAGCTACAAGAAGCTCCCGGTGAGTGGTATTAATTCTTAACACGCGAAGACAGCCACATGTTGGAAGCTAATACTCTAGAAAGGCTGAAATCTATTATTATTTCAGAGTATTAGCATTGTTAGGTGTAGAATAACTTAACTGTAATGACACCTTCAGAAATCAATATGACACGAGAACCAGTGTGCATTTTCTTAAAGATGAACTGGCTGATGGTTTCAGCGATGTTTTAACAGAAGGAATAAGCAAATCTCAAAAGTAAATGAATCAGAAACTCATAAGCAAGAAATACATTTGTGGTACATAAATGATTTTGGTTTAGCTGGCGATTATCACCATATTGTTTTAGAAATATATATTATGGTCTTTACTTTGTGTTCAAATTATTTATATGCAAACATTTGATATATTTCAGGGACTTGCCACTCATCAGCAAGAAATTCAAATTTTCTTTTCTTAAAGGACACTAACAATTTAGCACACCTGAAACTAATGGGATATTGTATGTCCATTATATTTCAATTAAAAAAATGTAAAAAAAAATTAGTATTGCTTGGCAAGTTAGTATGAAAAGTTGAAGATAGAGAGGAAAAGTTTGTACTGTAATTTTAGTGACCCAAAGAGAAAATAATGTCTTCCCCTAAGATTCCTTACTCCTTTTCTCAAAGAGGAAATAGCTTACTTTTTTTGCTATTATTTATAAGAAAATTAAATGCTAGTTGACAGTAATTTTAATCATGCAAAAGCACAGAGTAGAAGGTGAATGCACTTCTGTAATCGTACCCCATAGAGATTACAACTAGTGGCATTGTGATACATGTATTTCTTGACTTTAAATACATAGATATAAGTAAATATGTATAAATAAAATAAATGAGTTTGTTCTGTATCCACTACTCTGGAAGCTGCTTTTCCATTTGACTAGATCTCTAGGATGCCTTTCCATGTCAGTAAATACAGATCCAGCATTAAAAAAGATGGTCCGTTATTTATTTCACTAGTCCCCTGCTGACAGACATTTAGTTGGTTTCCAATTTTCCACTTTCATAATCAACATTGAAGCCATTATTTTGTACATACGTTGGTGTATATTTTTCAATTATAGTCTTGGGATAAATTACCACAGGTGTTATTACTGTTTTTTTCTAAAAAATTTTAAGCAAAATTCCTAGGTTTTGGGGTATAAGGCACTCTCGATTATTCACAAGGTAGATTATCCACAGTGAGACTGAATTCCTGGATGAATTTTCCCTGTCACCAGTGGTTGTGGTAGGGAGAATTCTAAGGTGGTCCCCAAGATTGCAGCCCCCATGCTGTACACCCTTTATGATCTCTCCCCTTGAGTGTAGGCAGGACTGTGAATATGATGGGATGTGTCTCCTGTGATTGGGTAACTATCAGTTGACTTCGAGTTCATCACAGGGGAAATTATCTGAGTGGGCCTGACCTGATCAGGTGAACCCTTATAAGACGGTGAAACATCTCCTGCTGGTCAGGAAGGAAGCCAACAGCCGTGTTGGGAACTGCCTAGGGGCCACATGGCCAGGAACCTTGAGTGGCTTCTAGGAGTTGAGATGGGTTCCTGGCCAGAGACCTCAGCCTTACAACCACAAGAAACTGAATTCTGCCAGTGAGCTTGGAAGGGGCCTCCAAGCCTCAAATGAGAATTGCATTTTAGTTTGGTGAGTCCCTGAGCAGAGGACCCAGCCAACTCATACTCGGGTTAAGATTGTCTTGTTTAAATAACTAAGTTTGTGGTGATTTATTACACAGCAGTAGGAAACTAATAACACAGCAAACAGAGGCAGGGCACTGCCAGTGTGTTCTGGGTTGTGCTTGAGCTGCCATATCTGGTGAAATGAATCCTTCCCAAGTACCTACCCTCTCCTCTATAAAGATGTGGTGGGCCAGCCTGAGGTGTGAGCCCAAGGTCTTCTTCCTGGAGACTATAGTTGGGCACCTCAGTGCATAGTGCTGCCCTCCAGGAGGACATCTCTGGAGAAGAAAAACCCAGCTTCACCTTCTCAGTGCTTAGAAATTAGGCCGGCTACCTAAAGAGCCTTTCTTAGAGATTTTTGTTACTCTAGCAGTTTTAAATTATTTAATTGACTTTTTTCAAGATAAAAATAATTAATGAATATCAATATGGGCTTGTGGATTCTTATTTTATTCAAAGAGTTGTAAGCTGTTACTATCGTTATCATTGTGATGCTCAGATTGTCATAGATTTTCCCAGTGGGTGCTCCTTCAGGCTGGCTCCTGTGTCCTTTTGACCCATTCCATCATTTTTGGAGCACTTCTTTATGTGTTCTGGCCCAACAAGGTATTCCAGATTCTTCTCGTACTTTCCCTGGAATCGGCCATTTCTACAAGAAGCCCTGTTCCTTTCAGTGGAGAATGGCAGTTAGAGACCAAGACATGTACAGCAGAGGTGCTCATGGCTTCTAGGCTCTTCCGAGCTATGGAATGTCTTTTCTTCCTTCCTCCCTCCCTCCTTCTATCTTTCCTTTCTTCCTTCCTTCCTTTCTCTCTCTCTCTTTCTTTCTCGCTCTCTCTCTCTCTTTCTTTCTCTTTCTTTCTTCCTTCCTTCCTTCCTTCCTCTCTTTCCTTCTTCCTTTCTTTCTTTCTTGCTCCTTTCTGTCTATCCACCCACCACCTGTGATAAAAACCATGAGTTCATCCTGAAGCCTCCTATTCCATTCTGATACCATAGACTTCATTATTTCTAACTCCCTTATCCAACAGTGGAAAACCTGGATCCTGTTATTTACCCATTTACTCAATCCTACGTAATACAGAAAAAGCTTCAGTATCGTGGACACATACCGCTGTGATAATCAGACATTCTAGTTAAAGTTCAATACTGATTTGCAGTTCTTTTTGGTTTTAGACTGAGAGGAAACAAAGTACTACAGTGCATTCAAAGAGTACATTAGAAGTTGCTTGGGTTAGTGTTTTTTTTTAATTGTTCTTTTGTCCAGTATGGTTATGTTATTCATTTGAAATACAATTAGGTTCATTTGTTTTGGTTTAGTTTATCCTGTTTCAACTTACATTTTTATCCTTTTAAATAATCCTTTTTATCTATATTAGAAAGGAAATATCTTAATAAGAGTTTATCCCCAGAACCCCTGCAGAAGTCTTTTTTTGCTGCAGAAATGGAGTTCCAGATCCAGGAATCCCCTGGCCACAGGGAGCATGTGAAGGCCCCACAGCTGCTCCAGGTGGCCTCCCCAAACTGGTTTGCTCACCGTGCAACCCTAGGAGTCAGCTGTAGAATTGGTCTCATTCCTAAGAGGTCCTCATGGCAGGGGACACGCCCTCCCATGGATTACTTCTCATTCCAAAAGGCAGTGCTCCCATGCCTCCTCCTCATGATTATATATTGACCTTCATTGAAGAACAGAGAGCAAGGCATGCAAAAAATGCCAGGAAATATGCACAAAACACAACAACATAGAGTGGCTCTGCCAAATCTCTCTCAGGCCTAAGGGTTAAGGAGAATAAAAAAATAAGGATCTTGGGTTGAAAAAAACATTGGTTTGAAGGACAGTATTGGAACAACTGTGATCAAATGTGAATAAAGATATCTTTGACATTATATAACAACATTGTATCTGTATTCAATTTCCTGAATTTAATATTTGCTCTGTGGTTATGTAAGAGATGGTTCTTGTTATTTGAAGACACACAGTGAAGAATTGAGGGGTAAAGGGTCATTATAACTGCAATTTACTCTAAAAAGGTTCACATATACACACACAAAAGCAAGATGTCAGTGTTAGTAGTCGGCGAAGAGTATATGATATATGAATATATGAGAACTATTCTTGCAAATTTTCCACAGTTTTGAATTTTTTTCAAAGTAAAAAGTAATAATATTGATAATTGATAACATAGATCCATTTTACATGTGGTAGATTGGCCACATTATATATCTATATCAAATCCTCTATACTTTTATTCAGACACCCATGTAGCAATCACAAAGAAATGGACCACATTTTAAGTCACAAAGAAAAATCTCCATAAATTCCAGAAAGTAGAAAGTAAACACTTTCCTTATTAAACAGAAAAGAATAAAAATAAATAAATTGAGTATTCTATTCAAGAAGTTAAGAAAAAAATGGACCGACAAAACATCTAAATAAAGCAGAACGGTGGAATTAAAGAAGATAAAATCAGAAGTGAATCAGAAAGCAGAAAACCAATCATATTGAGAAACAAACCCAGGCATTGGCTCTCTGAAACCACCAGTGACATAGATAAACTATTGCTGGTGTTTAATTTAAAAATATGAATTTATGGGATAATCCCACTTTATGGAGAGTGATACAAAATCTACTCATGTAGTTCACCCCATTACTAAAGGGATGATGAAAAATTATACTGGCATCTCAAGAGTTCTCAAAAGTCATTTAATAAACTTTAGTGTTCTGTGCAAGTGATGGGCCTTGAGGCTTAAGCTTCATCAGTCACGTGTGAAATCCACTTAAATCCACCGCTGGATTCCTACGGGCTGAGGAAGAGGTTTCAAGGGGCCACCTAGGATGGAGTACATTTACGCAAGCCAAGAGAACTGCAGGAGAGAGGGGTGGGGAGTGGAGTCTCCAAAGAAGTGGGAATCTCTAAGAACTCAAGGAAGTACCCAGGAAAGGAAGTTCAATTTAACATTTGCCAGACTGAGGGAAGAAGCCACTAGCCAAGGAAAAATCGTTGGTGGCTTTGGTCCATACCACACTCACACAGGTGTATGAGGGGAGGCAAGGTGGGTCCAAAACACCCAGGGGGTGGAGGAGGAGGTGAACAGAGCTGGGCAGAGAGAGCAGAGGCCACTCACAGCCTTCCCTGGAGGCAGGCAGATGAAGAGGGAGAAAGGCGTCCTGGCTTTGAGCAACATCTTGGACTGAGCATGCTGATTTCTCACACTGAGACCGTGTTTGTGGCTTAACGTGATCATATGACTTCTGCTCCCTAAGAATGAACTAGAAAGTCAGACCAAATTTCCACTCATGGTAGGGAAAGATTTCCCCCACTGAATAAAGTTTGCAGGACTAGTGGGAGACAAAAATAACGTGCATTTTGATAGCACCCTTCTCTCAACTTCTCTCTGTTCTCACGTTTTACTATAAGCAGCAAGAAGTGATGTGTTCCACCATTTTTTGGAATTTCTTTAACTGGATGACCAAGTTCACCAGGTACATGTTATGCTTTTTATGAACCCGAACCTGGCAATTTTGCTAAGCTTTCTGCTACTATGTAACGAGGATCCCTTCCCCCCAGATTCTAACAGGAATTTCCGTACTTCCTTTGGAGCCCTCACTGGCATCATCCTCAAAGTCCAGATTTCTATTCAGCAGTCTGTTTAGGGTTCTTTTATCATGCCGCTCAAAATCTTTCCAGCTTCTGCTTACTGCCTGCTTCCAAAGCCACTCCCACATTTTAATTATTTGCTACAGCAGCACTCTACTTCCAGGCACCAAAACCTGCATGAATTATCTAATGCTGCATAACAAATTACCATAAACTTAGCAACCTAAAAGAACACACATTTATTTTCTTACAGTTTCTGTGGGTCAGGAATTCAGGCATGGCCTAGCTGGATTCTGCTTTAGAGTTTCTCGCAAGGCTGTAATCAAAATGTGGGCCAGGGCCGGGCTCTCATCCGAAGGCTCAGCTGGGAAAGCATTTGTTTCCTAGCTTACTTACATGGTTGTTGGTAGGGTTCAGTTCCTTTTGGGTTGTTGGACTGAGGGCCTCAGTTCTTAACTGGCTATTGGCCAGAGGCCACTTTTAATTCCTTGCCATGTGGACCTTCCGAACATGGCAACTAACCAGCAAGGAAAAGAATCTGCTAGCAAGATAGAAGTCGAAACCTTGTATAATCTAATCATAGAAGTAACATCTCATCCCCTTTGCTGTATCTTATAACCTTATAGGGTAAATTTTTGTAACTGACTTCTGATGAAGGTTTTAAAATGAGTTTTGAAAATGCAGCCTCATATGTTTCATTTGAGATAGAAATTAAAAGCAAATACTATAAATTTATTAAAATTATTTAAAGATCTTTTCTTCTATACCTAAAAACATATCTTTGTGGACTGGTTTCTTTGCTATGAGTGTTATTAAAGCCAAACTAGAAACAGTTTACGTTATGCACTGTGAGTAGAAATGTTGTCAATCTAATTTGGGTCATATACGTTAACAAGTGAGGAGAAGGCTCATTTGTCGTATTAAAATCTTTAAATATTTTGTTTAGCTTTTGTTTCAGTTATCTATTACTGTATAACAAACTGCTCTCAAAACTTAGTGGCTTAGGGGCGGGCTCCGTGGCTGAGTGGTTAAGTTTGCCTGCTCTGCTGCAGCGGCCCAGGGTTCGGATCCTGGGCGCGGACATGGCACCGCTCGTCAGACCACGTTGAGGTGGCATCCCACATCCCACAACTAGAAGGACATGCAACTCAGATATACAACCGTGTACAGGGGGAGTTTGGGGAGATAAAGCAGAAAAAAAAAAAAAAAAGATTGGTGACGGTTGTTAGCCCAGGTGCCAATCTTAAAAAACAAAACAAAAAAAAACAAAACTTAATGGCTTAAATACAACAACTAATTTATCACATCTCATCTTTTTTTATGTTAGGAGTTCAGGCCTGGCTCGGTTGAGCCATTCCGCTTTACCTGGCATTGGCTGGGATCACTGCGTGCTCTTCAGCTGATGGCTGCTCTGGTCTGGAGGGTACAAGACACATTCACTCACATGCCTGGTGCCTTGGAGTGGATGACTGGAACACTAGGCTGAGCCCTAGGGAGTCTCAGGGTCTCTCTTCAAGGTTTCTCCAGCAAGTAGTTGGACTTCCCACATGGCAGCTTAGGATTCCAAGAGACAGGAAGTAGCATATTTCCATCTCTTGAGATTCAAGCCTGGAAACTGGCACAGTGTCAGCTTCTCTTAGTTGATGTGGTCACAGAGCCTGCTCAGAGTCAAGAGCAGGACACAGTGCCACCTCCCAGTGGGAGGAGTATCAAAGAATGTGTGACCCACCTTAACTGTTCCACCATTTCAACAGAAAAACAGCAGAAACTTATGATTTTATAATTTTTTTTTTCTGAGGAAGATTAGCCCTGAGCTAACTACTGCTAGTCCTCCTCTTTTTGCTGAGGAAGACTGGCCCTGAGCTAACATCATGCCCATCTTCCTCTACTTTATACGTGGGACGCCTACCACAGCATGGCGTGCCAGGTGGTGCCATGTCCACACCCGGATCTGAACTGGTGAACCCGGGCCACCGAGAAGTGGAACGTGCGAACTTAACCGCTGCGCCACCGGGCCAGCCCCCAGCAGAAACTTATGAATGTAATTTCATTTCATGTAATAATTGCCCACACACACTTTCAAAAGAACATGCTCAATTTTTATAATTCTTTTATTTTTCCCATTATGTATGTTTTGATCGTATTTATTGAAATGTTGTTTTCTGTCTGGTTAATCTAAAAATAAAATTTGGGCTTGTGTTTTGTTTGTCTTTTTCATTTTGTTTTTCTGATAATTTATTTATTTTTTAAGATTTTATTTTTTTTTCCTTTTTCTCCCAAAGCCCCCCAGTACATAGTTGTATATTCTTAGTTGTGGGTCCTTCTGGTTGTGGCATGTGGGACGCTGCCTCAGCATAGCTCAATGAGTGGTGCCATGTCCTCGCCCAGGATTCGAACCTATGAAACACTGGGCCGCCTGCAGCAGAGTGCGCGAACTGAGCCACTCTGCCACAGGGCCAGCCCCTCTGATAATTTATTTTTATTGTATTTTGCAAAAGCATTGGTCTGAGGCTGATTGAAAAAATTTAAAAACCCTGGTCTTTCCCCTCAGATAGTTTGCGAAGTGCTGTTATAGGTTGTGGAAGTAGTGCGTGATATAACTGGGTGGACTGGCAGATGAATGGGCGCTGGGTAGGGGCTGGGATCCAGCCTCTGCTCCCATCACTAAACCAAGCTCTTTGGAACCTGACATCCGTTCAATGCAGGGATAACTTTTTCTTCTCACAGACGTGAGATTCACTTGGCAAACCTGCAGGGTGGCTTCTTCCCAGAGGGGGTCCTTTTTCCAAATCATCTTCCCAGAGGGATGGCTGTCTCCTGCCAAATCATGAGCCAAGCCAGAGGGGGAGCCGTTTCCAACTGGTACAGAGGCCCATAGAGACGCATGGTGGCAGAGTGAGTCAGAGTCCCTAAAAGTCTTCAGCATCAGGACATCAAAGAAAAAGATGTTTAAAGTTAAATGTAAAGGCTTCCATTTGAATAGTCACAACCCAGCAGCACAAGTGTAGAGTGGAGATGACATGTGGGAAACAGGCTTTATTTGGCACTAGTAAGGTCAATAGAAGTCAACATGCCGAAAAATAAAATTTAAATTAAATTAAAAAAAAGAATGTGTTTCTAGATTTCATTCATGGAAATTCATATCTGGAACAAAGGAAGTGAGAGTTCCACTGGATTCTGCCCTGCTGAGAAAATGTATTCATCCACTCATCGATTATTAATGAGATATCTCCTGGGCTGGACAGTAGGAACACAAAAATGAATAAGATATAATGCCAGCCCGGAGATGCTGTTATTTCCCTATTACTCGGAATATTGTATTCATCCTTGGGATAACTGCACAGCGGCTCAGTTCTGATGCCACACTCATGGGGATACGGAAAATTAGAGTGACTCTTGAGGATAGTACTGGAATGTGGAGGACTCTGATGATCACACATGGACGGTGTTTAAAGGAGCTGAGGCTGTTGAACCCGTTGAAGAAAAGAGAGGGGACCCTTGCTGCCATTTTTTAAAGGTCCAAAACTGTGTTGACCAATATGAAAGCCACTAGCCACATGGGACTGGTAAAATTAAAATTAATTGCCACTGAACAGAATAAAAAATTCAGTTCTTAGTTGCAGTGGTCACATTCCACGTGTCAACAGCTGTAAGCGCCTAGTGGCTATCATATTGGACAGCACAGATGTAGAGCGTTTCCATCATCACAGGAAGTTCTGTTGGACAGTGTTGGAAAGGCTCCCACATGGAAGAGGATACCACACATCCCCATTTTGTTTAGATTTGACGGTTGAAATAATGATGATAAATAGTTGAAACTTGAGGATGATAGATTTAGCTTTGTATTAGGAAAAACTTCTGAACAAAATAGCTGTTCAGAGAAGCCTTGCAGGCAATGAGTCCTCTGAATTACACTCTGGGCTAACTGCTTTGGCTGTCTTTTTTTCCTCTCAAGGATTCTCCATGTTGTGAAAGGTATTCTTTCTCGAATACTTATTCTGTCCCAGGTGCTAAGCGTCATGCTTTCCCTACACTCACATTTGTTCTTTCAACAATTCTGCAAGTCAGATAATATTATCTCCTTTTTACAGATGGAGAAATCGAGACTCAGTGAGGTAAGTTGCCCAAGTTCTGGGCAGCACAATGGAGGAGTGGATTTTTTTGGCCTAATTCCAGAACTCTTAACTGGTGCACTTTAAGCTTGAAGCCAGCAGATATTCAATAAATACTGGTTGCTTGAACAGATTGTGCCAAACAAATATATTAGTTTCTGAAAAACAAATAAATAAACAATTTTCTTGTGTGGCTTATGTAATATGATCTCAGCCACATAAAAATAAATTATGTATAGAACAAAGGAATATTAATATCAAAATCTCAACATTGGTTAATAGTTCTTGGTAGGATTAGAGTTTACTTTTTATTATTTTTTAAAAACAGCATACATTGTTGTTTACTCAACGAAAACTTTTCTCAAAAATGTAATATGTGCACTGAGAGAACTAGGGCCTCATAGAGTAACAATTAACTGTTGCTGCATTACAAACCGCCCAAAACATAGTGGCTTAAGACAACAGCAATTTATTATTTCTCATGAGTCTGTGGGTTGACTGGGTGCTGGTTTCCCTGGGGTTTACTCATGCAACTGCATCGAGCTGAAGGTTGGCTAGGCTGGGAGGTCCACGGTAGCCTCGCTCGCCTGGCTGGCAGTTGGTCCTCACTCCTCCACGTGGCTCTCACCCTGTGGCTTCCTCACATAGTGGTTTCCAGGCAGCATTCCAAGAGGACAAAGTGGAAACTGCAAGTTCTCTTGAGGCCTAAGCTCTGGAATATGTCACATCATATCTTCTGCCACATCATTAGCTTCTGCCGCATTCTGTTGATCGAAGCCAGCCTGGATTCAAGGGATGGGGAAATAGACTTCGCCTCTTGATGAGAGGAGCTGCAAATGTTACAGTTAGGTTTTTAAATCTACCATCCATAGCAAAGCATGCATTTGACTTCATGGAATAGGGGCAGAAGATAATCTATGGATTGTCTTAAATACCATCCTGAAAAGTGGATTAATTTCCTTGTGGTCTCTGGATGGTTTGCCTAGAATGATCACAGCTGTGACTCATGATGCTCTTACCTCCTCATACACCCCACTTTTGGCCTGTGGAGCTAAAATATAATCTTGGACACACTCAAATGTCCAGGCACTTTACTTTTAAATGGTTATGCTCAAGTGGAATTAACAAGTGGACACCAGCAGTTTTTATCCAAGAGAAGGACCTCTGAATGATATTTTCAGGAAGGGTTGATGGTTTTAAAGATAGAAGAAATGAAAGCTTGATCAAGGAAGCAATTCAAATGTCCACCAATGGATGAATGGATAAAGAAAACGTGGTGCATACATACAATGGAGTATTGTTCAACCTTAAAAGAGAAGGAAATCCTGTCACATGCTACAACATGGATGAATCTGGAGGAAATTATGCTGAGTGAAAAAGCCAGTCACAAAAAGATAAATGGTGCATGATTTCATTTATATGAAGTATCTAGAACAGTCAAATTCATAGAAAGAGAAAGCAGGGTGGTGGTTGTCAGGAGCTGGAGGGAGAGGGAATGGGGAGTTTAACGGGTGCACAGTTTCAATTTTGCGCGATGAAAAGGTTCTGGAGATCTGTTGCACAATGTGAACATACTTAACACTACTGTATTGTACACTTAGAAATGGTTTACTTGGGGGCTGGCCTGGTGGCGCAGTGGTTAAGTTCACACGTTCCGCTTCTCGGCGGCCTGGGGTTCGCCAGTTTGGATCTGGGTGCAGACATGGCACCGCTTGGCAAAAGCCATGCTGTGGTAGGTGTCCTACATAGAAAGTAGAGGAAGATGGGCACAGATGTTAGCTCAGGGCCAGTCTTCCTCAGCAAAAAGAGGAGGATTGGCAGTAGTTAGCTCAGGGCTGATCTTCCTCACACACACACACAAAAGGTTTACATGGTAAATTTTAAGGTGTTTTTTTACTACAATTAAAAAAAAAAGCTTGATTAAGTTTAAAACAATGTAGTTCTCTCATTCAGAGCTCCAATTGCAGAGCTCAGAGTTCATACCTGTGGTCTCCTTCTGTGCCTTTCACTCAGGGGGCCTTTCTTCTCAGTGAGAGTGGAATCTGGGGGCCCCCTGAAAGAGAAAAACGAGCAATCTCTGGGAATGACAGGGTTCCCGTCCTAGGAATGTGCAAATGCAGCCTGTACAGCTGGGTTGGCGCGGTTCGGTTGGCTGCTCTGTGTCCATCAGAGACCTGCTCTGATCCAGCTACATCCCAGTGCAGGTGCCGACTGGGCTCAGTGCCTGAAATGCCACACGCCAGCCACGAGATACAAATCTTACTGTTGGCAATCGTTTCATCAGTTTACCCTGAGAATTTGTAAATGCTCTTCCTTTGGCCCAAAGTTTCCAAAGCTGAAGAGATAGGTAATTTCTTATTGAGGTTACCTCAAGGTTAAAACAATGGAGCTGTTTTTCAATGACTTCCTTCTTTCATGTCTATTGGTTACATGACTTAAGTGTGTTGGTGTCTCTGTCAGGAATGAATTCCACTACAAATAACAGAGCACCTGACTACTGGGCCAGATATGGATAGGGCTTTTACCTCGCTTAACAAGAAGTCTTGATTAAGCAGTTGAAGCCTCTTGGATGTTTCAATCCCTTTGGATTACGAACTCACTCATAGTGCCTTGTGGTTGTTAAAAGGCTACTGCTCTCCCTCTTCAGGCCTCACATTTGCTTTCCAGGCAGGGAGAAAGGGGGACTTGCTAAAGGGGAAAGAATCGACAGCTGAGTCTGTGTATTCATCAGGAATGCAAAACTTTTCTGGGAGCCCACCCCCCCAGACATCTCAGTGGCCATAACTAGAACCATGTCATATGACTAACTCTAGCTGCAAAGTAGCAGGGAGAAGAGGGTATTTGGATTGGGCTGGCTTCCAGTCAATGGCAGCAGTCACCTTCTTAATGTGGTGCACACTCATCTAATGGCCACCCTCCACACACCACTGTCTCCCAGACCATCACAGCTGGAAATGGAGCTCCACTCTGATGGCAGGGGAAGCTTGTGGATGCCCCTCTGAGCCACCAGCCCATGTCTACCATCTGCTTCCCAGGTCCTGCTCCCAAGAATTCCCTTTACAATAATAAGTCCCTTAAAGACAGAAGGCATTTAGCGTATCCTTAGATACTCTCAGGCATAGCATGGCCTTGCATTTGGTTTGTGCTTAATATATATTTGTTGACTTTCTGAAATAGTGAATTTCCTTCCTCTCTTATCTGAGGATAATTCCAGACTGTTCCACAGCTGGTTATTGGGAAGGGACAACGGGCCAATGGTTGCTGGAACATAGGATCTTTTGACTTTTCTTCAAGATGGCAGAGAGAGTAACATCACCTGGATGTAAGTTCCTTCTTCTGGTTTGATGCTTTGTGGCCCCTGCCTCTCCCTCCACACTCCATTTATTGCTGAATCTCTGTTGGCAGGGGCACCCGGATACACTCAGCAGCTGATTTGGTGATAGAATGAGGTAAAAAAACCACAACCTCTAACTTCCACCTGATGAGAATCACAGGGTTGTTTAAATAGCAGGGGTTATTAATGCCTATTTGTCCCTTTCTCCCTCATTCTGCTTAACAATTGTCAGGAGGGTTATGGAATACCCTGTATGTTGACAAAGGCCTGGAAAAACTAATTTAGTGCTTAACTTCTAACCAGGATTGCAATGAGGGATGGCTGCCTCCCTAGGATGCTCATTTTGTTCTAGATCCTAATGAGCCCCTGAAACCCGCAGCATTGCCTGGTGTTGACGGGACCCAGGCTACTCTGCCGGGCGATTTTGCCTGGGACCTCCAGGCACCACAGACTGATTTGTATGTTCTCATTGTAGCAATTTCTGAAGCCTCAATTTCTGAGGTCTTCCATGGCACACTATAATTTCAGGATTGACAATGATGCTGACAAGAGTGAAAAGAAAACATATTTAGGGAAACAGGAATTTCTCTCAACCTTTATTTTGACATTCAGCAGTAGATGATGGATGTTTTAAATTGCTCTTGATAAGAAGCTATCAGTAGGAGTTATTTTGTTTCACAGATACCTGGCAGGTCAAAAACATACTCAAATTGAACAAATATTCTCAAATTAAATACAGGGAATAGTAAGGCAGAGTAACTCGTGCTGCAGAAATGAAGGGAATTCAAAGGAAGACATCTACCACTACAGTGCTCTAGTGAGCCAAATCCATGTTGGAACAATTGGGGAGGTCAAAATGGAAATCAGTGCTGGGTGGTTTAATCTAGAGAGCTGGAGCTGACTTAAGGAAGAGGAGGGGAAAACCCACTGCCCATGTCAGGAGAGCTGAGCAGCTTGCAGAGAATGAAGAAGTCATTGTAAGGACACTTCAGTTTCAAATGTACTTCACTCATCACTTAATTTCTCTGAGGCTTCAGTTCCCCGTCTACAAAATGGGATGGTAATATCCCTCGTTGCTGTGAGGACCAAAGAAGATGAGGGATACGGAACTGCTTCAAAAACTGTGATTCACTCTGCAGCTGCCTTTCTTTGGGTCAATAAGATCTGCTATAATATAAAGGTAGTACATGTGCCTACTCTGAAAACCTTTTTCAATTTCTAACACAGCTGTTCAAAGTGTAATTTGTATATATATAATATTATTCGTAAGTAATAGTCGTACGAACATTCGTTGAGTACCTTCTATGCGCCGGGCGCTGTCCTTGGTGCTGGAGATATTAGACGCGTGAGGTAAAGTCCACGTAATGCTTTGTGGTGACGCGTGACCCATATCGCCTGTTAGTGGACATAAATAATGCTGAGGATTGTGGATTTTTAAAAAATACAAGGAATTTATTTTATTGTTATGCTTTATTAAAAAATACGAAGTATTCGTTTTATTGCTATATTTTCGTCTCATGTGCAATGACTCATGCACATGGGACTAAAAGTTCAAGCTGTAAAGGAAGATAGGACAGCCTGTATGTGAATTCACAAGGCATTCTTAGGCATTCTCCAAGAAGCAGACCCTAAGACTAGGATTTGAGTGCCAGAGGTTCCTTTTGGAGGATGGATGTGTAAACACACGGAAATATCTGAGTGGCTGTGTGTGCTCCAGGTATGTTGGGGAAGGAGAACTCTGCAGCCAGGCAGATGGGGGCTGGGCACCTTGTGGATTTGGCTTTTCAGTGAAATTGACCATGTCTGTACTTATCTGCTGATAAAGCTGAAACACTCCAGTTATACTTAGACAACTAAAATATAATTGTGAAATATTTGATGGATTTTGAGTATAAGAACCTCCAACATAGGTCAGGGGTACACCCTGATTGTGGTAAGCTGATTCCATTTGCCAGAGGGAGGGTTAGAAAGGAGTGTTTCTTATTTCTCTGGCCAATAAGATGTGCAGGCAGGCTTGGTGGGTGGGCCGGGTGGTGTGGGGGAAGATTTCCTTTCTCCTTAAAAAAGACACATGAAGAAGAAACTGTCCCTGTCTGTTACTGACTGCACAAACACTGCAACTGATCTTCCTGTTGTTATGTGAGATCATATGTTTTCTTTATTGTTGGAGCCATTTTGAGTAGGGTTTCTGTGACTCGAATTTGAAAGCATCCTAGCTGATACACTAGTATATTTTGAGCATCTATAATGTGTCAAGTGGTATAATAAGTGTTATTTCACTTAACTTTACATGTTTAATTCTAGAAGCAGATACTGTTATTTTTAGAGATGAAGAAACTGAAGTCCAGGGAAGTGAAGTAACTTGTTGAAGTTCACAGAAAATGGCAGAGCTAGGATTTGAGCCCAGGTTATTCAGCTCCAAAACTTGAGCTCTATAATCATGGCTAAACTGCTCTCTGAATGAACCAAAATATTCACAGTAGGAGAGATTTCCTTATTAAATAAAGTTTTAAGAAAAGGACTGATACATAAAAACCATCATATACTAAATTAAAAGCAATTAGCCATCTGTGGAAAGCATTTGTAGCATATAAATATATGAATATGATAGACAAAAGATTAAGACCCTTAATATATAAAAATACCTTACAAGTAAAAAAGATTTCTAAGAATTTTCAACAGAAAAGAGAAAATGGGAAAAACTTTATATTTCCAATAGGAAAATGGGAAAGGACATTAATTTGCATTTCACAAAAGGAGAAATACAGTTGACCAATAAATAAAAGAAATAATCTTAATCAAAGACATAAAAAATACAGGAACAAATGTACAAACAAAATTGATAATGATGAAGGAAAAGTGTTAATAGCTAGTGCTGACAAGGAAGCAGTGAAATCAGCATTCTCATAAACTGCTGTGTATATAAATTGGTATCTTGACACTTGTCTTAAATTTTAAAAAATATTTTTCATTCAGTGATTTCAACTTCTAGGGATTTATCCTAATGAGAGACGTGCCCAAGACTTTATGTTCAAAGGTGTGCAAGCAATAATTATAACATCAAAATTGGATATGATCTAATTGTTCAATAATAGGAGAATAACAAAATAAAATTTGGCTTGGTAGGCTAGTCTATCACGTCACCATTAGTAATCCCATGTTCCACAGGGAGGCTGTCTGGGCTGGAGCCCAGGCTCCATCATGCCATCAATTTTTCAGACACCTCTGGTTTTTCATCCTCCATCTTTCAGGGTGTATCGTATGTCCTCATGTTGTTGCCTCCTGGGGCAAGATGGCTATACCACTTCCAGCTTCAGACTGTTTCACAACAGAAAATGAAAAAAATCAGGGACTATGTTTGCATCTGGAAAGCAACATTTCCCCAGCAACCACTAGCCAACTTCCACTTCTACCCCACTGGCCAGAACTGTGCTTGGTTAGTATTTTAGGTGGGTTTGCCATCCCCTTCTGTCAGATAATGGGCCTGTATATAAGGGCCTATTCTGAGTTCTGTTTTATTGATTAATGTGTTTGTTCCTGCAGCAGCGCCACAGCCTTCTAATCGCAGTAGCTTTGTAGCGTGTCCTGATCTCTGGTCGGACAGGGCTTCTACATTGTTCTTTCAAAGGAAACATGGGCTCCTCTTGCACATTTAGTGTTCTAGATAAAATTTAAAGTTCTCCTCTGCTTTTAGATTTTGACAGTAATGGTACAAAATAAATGATTTTAGCAAATTAATTTAGCACATATCACATGATACAATGGTTTCAAAATAGTCATTGGATATGTTACAATTTACTTAGCTAACTACTTATCTTAAATCTTCAACCTCTGTCAATTTTATCCATTATAAATAGCACTTTAAAGAATATCCTTTTATGTAAATCTTACAAAAATCTTTGATAATTTTCTCACTCTAAATTCCTACAAGTTATTCCTATAAAGTTGTTGGGTCAAAGTGTGTGCAGACTTTTAAGGCTTTTTACAAGTATTACCAAATTGTCCTCCACAAATGCTGCCTCCACTGTGGTTCATGAGGAGTGTCGGTGTTTCCGATGACACAGGGTGTCATTCAAAATTTTTGTGCCGGCCTGGTATGTTATTTTAATTTTACTTTATTTTATTATTAATGTAATAAGATATTTAAAATGTGCTTAATATAATATATTCTGTTATAATATATTGTATAACTATATAACTAGTCTAACTATTACAATCATATAAAATTAATGTCTCATAAACAGCTCTTAGAGCAGAAAGCAAACAAGAATATTGTTCCATCTCATTTGTCCATTTGATGGATAGTAATTCTAGTGAGCTGATGAGAAAGAAGCCTTGGGCTTTGGTGGGTCTGTAGCAGAGAAGTCCACCAAGAGAGGTCAAGGGCTCAGGGCACACTGGATTGAGTGGTAGAGGGGCCAGAGAGGGCAGAGAGAGACCATAGTGGGGCAGCAGGATCCTGCCTCTTTCCTACAGGTGGTACTTGCTGTGTTCTGGCTGCTTGTAAGGCCTGGATGGCTTCTGAGGCTGGAGCTGTGTGTCATCCCACAGGAACAAATGGGCATGCTTGGAATTCAGATTCTGTGATAAGTACTGTTGAAAATATCTTTTAGTGGCTGGTACCATTTCTGTTCACTCTTTTAAAAAAATTTTTGTCAATTGTGGTAAAATACATGTAACATAAAATTTATCTGCTTAACAATTTTTAAGTGTACAGTTCAGTGGCATTACATAGATTCACATTGTCGTGCAACCAGCACCACCATCCCTCTCCAGACACTTTTCACCATCCTAAACAGAAACTCTGTACCCATTAAGCAATAACTCCCCATTCCTCCCTCTCCCAGCCCCTGGCAACCACCATTCTACTTTCTGTCGCTGAGTCCGACTTCTCTAGGTGCCTCATATAAGTGGAATCATACAGTGTTTGTCCTTTTGTGATTGGCTCATTTCACTTAGCATAATGTGTTCAAGTTCATCCATGGAACATGTGTCAGAATTTCCTTCCTTTTTAAAGCTGAATAATATTTCTGTTTACTCTTCAGGACCCTGTTTACTCATAAGGCCCCAGCCTCGTGAGGCCTTCTAAGTTCACGGGGAAGACTGGGTTTGCTGGGAATCCAGCCTAAGACAGACGGTACCTGGGAGATTTCAGGGTGTGAGTGTCCAGACCATCCACTGGGCAGCACCAAGCTCTGCTCAGACCTTCATCGTTCTCCTCTACATCCGTGCCTCCCGGTCCCCAAGGCACACCAGGAGTCCTCTGCCAAGGGCTTGGGGGCTGAGAAGTGTCCTTGCACTTCCTCTGAGCCTTATCAGATGCCAAACCTATAATGTTTCCCTTCATAATAGGTTCTCTCTCTTTTTGGTGGGTGCCGTGCTGGGGTTTGTTACAGTATAAAAATAGCAAAAATAGGTTAAAAGGGTAACCATAAAGGAAAATATCTGCTATGAAGTGGAAATTCTTTTTTTTTTTAAAATGTAGAGTTTGCACACTTTTTTTTTCTTTAATTCACATCCGCCTCTCTGGAAAAGCAAACTGGGGAGATGGAATGGCCATTCTGCTGCAAATTCTAGTCCTGTATGAGGCTTAAAACAATAAAAATGTTTTTGCCTCCTCCTCCATGAAGCTGAAATAGTTCATTTATTTGCCTCTCACCTTCGGTGTGAACTTTAAATTAAACACTCACAGTGTTATCAATTAATGTGAGAGGAGCCCATCCAGCGAGGGGCATGCATTGGCTCCAAGCCGGGGAGGAACTGAATGCATATAAAAGGGTTCAACAACGTGATCTTCATGTCCTGGACTCCTGGGAGATTTTCCTTGAACTGGTTCACGTAGTCAAAAGCTTTACATTCTTTTCTGAAGGACAGTTGAGATAATTTTAATCATAATAGAGACTATATACTGTGAAAGTCTTTAAAGAATGAAGGGAGAGAGTTAGCCGGCAGCGGAGGATAGGAAACAGGCCAGCCTTCGAGCGAGCGAGCCTGCATTAGCACACACCGCCTCTCGTCTGGAAGCCCCGTCTACCCTCACCAAGACTCACAGCATCTATGAAAGCGAGGGGGAGGCTGCAAGAGAGGCTGCTGGTGTTAAGCATGTTAACATTTCCATTATGTCTAAAAGCAGAAAATGGAACAAATAAAGCAGGTTTGATTTTTTCCCCTACTATAATGTATGCCAGAATGTCACAAGAACTCATTGTCTGCAATGAATACAAAAATATGGGCAATTCAGGCAGAACAATGACAGCATCGGTGATTCCATACAAGCATCTCACTCGCATTAAGTTCATCTGGCATGGTTTACCCTTATTTATTTTTTCCCAGTAAGGCTTTTTCCTGAATAGTATGATCTTTAAAGTTTAAGCCACATCTAAAATGGCTTATTTTCTCCCTTATCATTCTCTGTTTCTAAAGTGGAAGAAATGCAGAATAAAATAAAATCGAGCCATCGTTTTTGTTTTTCCTGCCTCTTCTCTCAGGTCAGATGCTGTTGTGATTTTGATGCAAACATTATTATAATTTTCACAGGAAGTGGATGCGGGAGTCTCAGCAGGGTGCGTGATCCATGGCACTGTCATGTGTCTTTGGCTGCAAAGAACTTGTGTAGAAGCTTGGGCATTGGTCCAGTGCACAGGCAGACCCTTGTCCCTGCTCACTCCTGAGCCTGAGACCTGCCGGGCCACCAGGGCAGGCAGTCCAAGAACCTGACAACGCACTTGGAGGGGAAGCTGGGTGGTCTTTTCTGTCTTCCTGGGTGTCCTCCTCTTAGAGGAAAGGCTTTCGGGATGCAACCCTTCAGGACTCAAAAGTGATTTTGTACTTGAGCTGAGATTTTCAGAGTGAAGGAGCCTGATGCAAAGGTGGCAGCATGGCGTGTCTGGCTCTCCCGTGGTTCCAGGCATGGGGTTAGGAGACAGAAAGAGCGAAAGGAGAGGACGTTTGAGGTTTAGGAAACTTAGTCATGTTACCTTCTGCCCCTCATTGGAAATGACTGTCAATTCAGTATGAAAAAAACAAAACAAAACGTGAAAACTCTCCTCTCCCCAGGGTCACTCACCCCTGGGCCTCAGAGACCAAAGAGACCTCAGAGACCTCAGAGACCAAAAATTAGGATGGCTTTTGGCATCAGGCACAGTACATGAGGCCACAAGTCATCTTTCTGCCTCAAAAAATCTAGACCTTGGGGTCAACTCATATGTACATCTACACAAAACTGCATATTTCCAACCCAAAAGAAAAGCAGTCTTTTTCAATTCAAAGGAGACTTGTTTGCTTTCCTATCCTTGTTTTTTGCCCCTGTATTCCTTTTCCAGTCATTTCTGATCCTTCTTACTCTGGACTCATTAAATACGGCAATACCCAAGACCGCCCTACCCCATGTGAAAAGGACTCCCCAGAGTCTTAGATGTCAAGCCGAGTGTACAGAAGGAGTTGAAGGCTGGAGGCCCCATCATTCAGAAACTATCACAGCCACCTGAGAGGGCAGGAAGGGGAGTACAGGGAAGGGAAGGCGAGAGAGAGAGAGACAGAAGAGGGAAGACTTGAAAGCCAGACTGGATTTGGAGGAGGGGTGAAGGCAAGGGAGAAGCCAAAGTGGGGAATCCTCAGAAAACCTGGAAAATGGTTTTCTAAAAGCCCAGACTTGCTCATGCTAGTCCCCTCCCCGAGCCGTTCCTGGCTCTCTCAACACCAGTAACAAGCAGAACACGGGAAAGCTCCTCCTACAACAACAGGACCCCAGAGGCCTAGCTCCTACATCCCTCCAGGGCTTCTCCCCCACTGCCCTCCTGGATCTGACACTGGGACCACCCTCAGCTTTTCTTTCCTGTCAGAACTTGGTTTGTCCTGTTGCCTGAAGCCTGGCCCTGAGAAATCATCTCCATCCTCCCAAGTCCATCTCAAGCACCGCCTCCTTCAGGGCATCTGTCCTTTCCCCTAGTCAAATGACTTCCTTCTCCCACAGTCCAGCCCTCTTTCATCAGACATTGGGACATTCTGCCTTCCATGTTTCCAAGCTCCCACCAGAAGGCATAAACATTTTATCCTCATCTTTGTATCTGCTACTAGTGCCTCTCAGGCCTGAAGGGCGTGGGCATGCCCTTCCGAGTTGTTGAACCGAGATGCAGGGCCACGCTGAAGTTATCTGGTCACTCAGTACAATTGCCTGATGCACTTTCTTGACAAGCTCCTGACTGTCTGGCTGAAGAAAGGCGGTGTGTGACCACGAGCCAGCTGTTCTTTTTGCAAATGCACAAGACTTACAGCAGATAGGAACTGGATCCACAAGCTGAGGGGTGCAAGAAATAGAAAGTCTTTGTTACAGCTTACTTTATTTTGTATACTGGGTCCTCATTCCATTGGGTGGTAGGAGCTTAATTTCAGAGTCTTGAGGAATTCCCGCTTTCCCAGGGCTTACTCCTAAGATCAGGGTTTCTATGATGGTTAGGCTGGGGGGATGGGGACTGGGCTGGTGCTTGGCGCATCCTTCTGCCTGCTTTTGACCCCTGCAAGGTCATTGCTTCCTGTCAGTCACTTGTCCAAGAGGATAATCCTTAACCATTCCTGACTCCTGATTCCAAGGCCCATCTCTGTCTCCTACTGCTAGGCCCCTTGTGGATATCTGGGCTCATTCTGATGTCTCTTCACAGCATGAGGGCACACAAACTCTTTGCAGCCATCTCAGGCCCTGCATTGCTTCCAGCCACTCATGGGCTCACACTGGTGGGGCTGTTTCAGGTCGTTCTATTGGACTCACCTGACAACAGGTACCACTGCCTCCTGGGTATCTCCCCGGAACTGGGATCCTAAAGCTCTCCAAGGTTCCTGTCATCCTCTCACACCAGGGCAGGGCTCAGAAACTGGGAGTCCAAGGTCTTCTCAATCACCCTCCTTTCCCCATCCGGGGAATCTTTATTTCAGCTCATCCTTATGCGTGGTCCAAAATCTGTTGTCATGGCCAGACCGTTTTCTGTTCCCTGGATGCCCAAACTTTTGAAACTCAACAGCCAGGAAAGTATTACTTCCTTTGCTGCCACCCTATGCTGAGGCAATGGTCACAGATTGGCTTAGGTGACTGGAAGAGAGAAGTTGTAAGAGCCAGCAGGAAACACTGGGGGGGGGGGGTGGGGGTGTGTGTGTGCTCGCATGTGTATGCGTGAGAGAGAAAGATCCATTAACCATGCAAAATAGACCTGCCACATGAGTGTACTTTGGCATGATTTCTCCTCTCTACATATAGCCATCAGAGGAGGCTGTACATCCTGAGGACACTTCCGTGGCTCAAAACATTTTGGAAATTGCACTTTTGGAATTGTCTCCAGAGCAACTTTAGGAATCTCTCTCTGTCTCTGTCTCTCTGTTTCTCTGTCTTACATAAACGCACACACGTGCACACACGCACGCCATTCTTATTATTTTACTGCTCGGCCTCTCCAACTTTAGTGCACGTTAGAATCACCTGGAGAAATTGTGAAAAGGAAGATCCCCAAGCTCAACGTCCAGGGACTTCGATTCAACAGGACAGGGGTGGGGGTCCCCTCGCATCTACTGTTTTTCCTGATAGATTGTAAGCAGTTAATGAATTTTAACTTTCCGTAGTAATTGTGACAGTAGTTGCAGCAGTATTTCTTTTTTTTAAAAAAACTTTTCTCATTTTGAAATAATTGTAGACTCACAGGTGGCTGGCAAGGAACAGTGCAGGGAGTTCTGCTTACCCCTCCCCCAGCTTGCCCCAAGGTTAACATCTCACATAATCATAGTTCAAGGGTCAAACTGAGGAAATTCACATGCATGCGATACTGTTACTGAACTTCGGGCTTTCTTTGGATTTCCCTGGTGTTCCCACTAACGCCCGCTTTCTGTTCCAGGATCACTCCAGGATGCCACATTGCATTAACAGTCACATCTCCATAGTGCCCTCCGATCTATGACAGTTCCTCAGTCCTTCCCTGTCTTTCATGTCCTTGGCAAATTTGAATAGTAGGGGTCAGTTATTCTGCAGAATGCCCCTCTCTTTGGGTCTGTCTGCACCTTCGCTCTCCAAGGAGCGTGCCAGGCCCTCCTGACGCAGCAGGTTTGGGAGCCAGTGCTTCACGCCTTGTTTTGGCTCAAGCTGATCCCCACCTGATTCATAAACAGAGCTCTGAGATCACATCCGTCCTACAGACCTGGGCACTCTTTCCCACTGAAGATATGCAAAAGCCTGTGTTCCAAGCCTTGAAATGTTCTGAATAATTCCAGCGAGAGACCAAACACATGGCTTCCTAAAGTGGCTGCTTTGCGGGGACACCCTCTTTGAGATGGAATTGCAGCTTTTTAGGCACGGGAGGACTGGAGAGCTTACCTAACTCTCTTCCTTTTACCCAGGAGAAAACCAAGGCCCCTTTCGGTGAAATGATTGGTTCAAGGTCTCAGAACGGGTTGTTGGAGGAACCAGAAATAGAAAGATTTTCTAATTTTTAGTCTAGTGTTCTGCCTCGCCCCCTTCCCCCTTATTGTTGTTTAAATAATCTTATGAACAATAGTCTCACCTCATCTGGCAGCAGGGGTGAGCTCCTGCACTCTCCTGGGCCGAGTGGGGCACAAGCGGGCGCAGGGGGCTGAGGGTGAGCGCTCCCCGTGGGAAAAGCGTGGGGCACACACTCCGTGGCCTGTGTCATACCGCACCGACCACCTCTGATTTCCGCCACATCTGTCCTGCTCAGTTCAGAACTTGCTGGGCCTGCAGCACTGCCTCACTTTTGGAAGCAGAGCTTTCTCTCACGCCCTGGGAGCTGTAGTAACCCTGCACAGCTCTGGGGTTTGCTCATGCACGGAGAGCGACATTGGTAGATGTGGCAGCCTCCAGTCCTGTGGGCGGACAATTTGGATGCTGGTTCTACAAAGAGGGCAGGGCCTGGGGGCATCTCTGTTTCTGGATGGACCAGATCTTTAACCCATTCTTTACTAGGTTTCTTCCTTCCTTGTCTCAGTCTCCTGCTTTCTGGGATCAAGTAAACCACCTGCACCCAGGTCCTGATCTCTGGAGCTGCATTTGGGGGAACCCAAACTAAGAAAGGTGAGCTCCCAGGTCCAAAGCCCCAGCTCTACCCTGCTTGGCCAACCATGGCCCTGCAGAAGGTGTGCCCAGGGGTGTAGATATATAGATACAGATATAGATATAGACAGAGATATAGATATGGATATGGACATAGATATAGACGTAGATAGAGATATGTAGATATTTGTGGTCAGGTTTACTGAGGTATAATTTATTTACAGCACAATTCATTCTTCTTACTATGCGTTGTGATGAGTTTTTGACATTAGCATACAGTAGTCACATAATCGCCACCAAAATAAAGATGCAGAGCAGTTCCACATGCCCAAATTCCCTCATGACAATTTCAAGTAAACCCCTCTCCACCCCAGCCCCTGGTGACCACAGATCTACAGTTTAGCCTTTTCTGGAATGTCACATAAATGGAATCACATGGTCTTTGGGGTCTGGCTTCTTCCACTCACCATGAGGCATTTGAGATTTGCCCGTGCTGTCGGGCATGTCACTACTTTGTTCTCATCTTGCTGAGCAGTTTTCCATGGAATGGCTACACCAGTGTTTGTTTTTCTACTCACCTGTTGAAGAACGTTTGAGTTGTTTCCAGGTGAATAGAAACTACTATAAGAATAAAACTGTTATAAACATTTGTGTATAGGTTTTTGTGTGAACATAAATTTTCGTTTCTCTCAGGTAAATATGCAGGAAAGGGAAATCTGGGTCGCAAGGTAAGTGTGTGCTAACTTGACAAGAAACTGCCCAATTGTTTATGGATGAAAGTTCCAGTTGCTCTGTGTCCTCGTCAGCACTTGATATTGTCAGTTCTATTGTCTTTGGCCATTCTAATTGGTGTGCAGTGGTATCTTATCATGGCTTTATTATGCATCTCCATAATGACTGATGATGTCCAGCATCTTTTCTGGAGGCTTATCGGCTACTTGCATATCTTGTTAATCTGTTCAAATCTTTTCCCGTTTTAAAAAACTGAAGTGTTTGTTTTGAGGCCAGCTCTTTGGAATTTTTTGAAAGAATCCAGAAACTGAGATTTTTACATGGAATCTTTTGATTTTTAAAGTAGGACCTAGTGTAAGAGACTTAGAGAGATTACATGGCTTCTCTAAAGCAACACAGTTTTTAATCCCAAGTCTTCTGAATCAAAATCTAATGTTCCTGCCACTATACCAGAGAAATGTCAATGAACAGACAAGGAGTACAATGGGGGACAGAAAACCCACCTGTGGCCTCTTTTCGTGAATTCTACTTTTCAGTCATACTGAGAATCCCAGAGATATCGGAATCCAAAACTCACTTGCTGAGTGGTGAGACATTTTTGCTCTCATCAGCAATGAGTTGTATAAATGTCACACTCACAAACGAACTACAGTTAAATTCAGAGTCAGACAGTAAGTGGTGGTTATTAGACACCAAGGGGTGGGGGAGAGGGGCGTTAGTGTTTAATGGGTACAGAGCTCCAGTTTTGCAAGATGAAAAGAACTCCGGGGATGGCTGTTGGTGAGGGTTGCACAACAATACGAATGTACTTACTTAATACAACTGAAGTGTACACTGAACAATGGTTGGTAGTAAATTTTATGTTATGTGTATTTTGCCACGACAAAAAGAAATAGACTATGAAGAAAGAAGCCATGCATTTCATTGTTTTCACACCAATTATGCCACATCTGAAGTGTCTTCCATAGCAAGACAATCACTGTGTCTTCACTGCTAAAGGCAGAAGAACCCCATCTGGGGACAGCATCGCTGGATTTTACATTGCCCTTGCCTCTGATCAAAGTCTCTTTAGAGCTTTTATGCTCATGAGTAACATTTTGCATTTGGAACTGAGGGTGCACACAGAGATGTGACAATGCTGTAATTGTTCATTAAATGCAAGTCTGCTATCTTGTGAATGTCAATTCCACATAGACGTGGTTAAGAAAATATACAGATCCTCCAGGAAAGGGGGGTTGAAACAAAGCACTCCGCTCACCTATTCAGTGGGAAGGTGGGTCCAATGGTGGCGACGATGATTTTCACGGATGTGGGTCAAGGCTGTCGTGAGCAGATGCATTAGACTTCCCCAGGACCTGAGGCCCATGGCGGGGCTGGGTTTAAGCATTCTGAGGGCCCTGTCTGAAATCCACTCTCTCATTATCAAGGAAACCACGTGAGTCCCTGGTCGTCCTTAAGAATCCGTGTTCAAGGTCATATGGATGCTCTGTGATTGTGAAGCCCCTTTCAGGCCCACCCTTCGGGCCCCTTCCCACGTGATCACGGGAGAAGCCAGCGGGTCTTGCGTGCTCAAGGCGAGTCGGGTTTGTATAACTGACAGCGGCTGTTCCTCACTGGGAAATGTTCACATCTTTGGGGCTGAAACCTATTTCTTTATCTGTAATAAGGGGAGAGTTCCAAGTGGTCTGGATGAATCATCTTAAAAAAGAGGACTCTTATTATTTTAATGTTGTCCAAATAGCGAGGGCTAAGCGTCCAGGGTCATATTTAAACTCTGTCTCTAAGCCAGACAAAGAAACAAAAGTGATAAAGGCCCCCTTGACCATCCTGGGGACTCTTATCGATGTTTGGGGGTGGGGTTAACCTCCTTGGGGTGGGGTGGGATTTTCTACCTTGGAACTCCTAGAGGCTTCTGTGCTACAGGATGCCACTTCCTCAAATTCACTCATTCCTGCACAACTTACTAAATTTCTGCTATAGTCACAAATCACCTACATTTACTTTGTATTTTTCATTAAACAGACTTGAAATCTTTTTTTCTTTTTTTTCACTTTGCTATAGGCAGGAAACTTGAGTGCACATCAGAATCACCTGGAGGTCTTGTTAATACACAGATTGATGGGCCCCTCCCCCAGGGTTCGGTAGGTCTGGGGAGGGGCCAAGAATTTGCATTTCTATCAATTTCCCAGGTGATGTTGATGCTGCTGTGGGGGCCACACATTGACAACTACTATTCTAAACAGTAGTATCCCAGACGTCATGGATTCCACACGGCAACTTTGTAGCTTTTCTAAAACATAATAAAATAAGGAGAGAACTACCAAAAAAGGTTATTCTGGGTCCCAGCTAAAATGATCTTGTATGCCACTGAGCATCCCTGGTATAGGGGCTAGAATGCTGGTTTTGGATTCAGAAGACCTGCACTTGAACACTCAGTTCCCCTGGAGAAGCACTAATCCTGTAAGCCTTAGTTCCTTTCTTGTACAATGGGAACCGTCTCAGGCCTATCGCTTTCAATCCGAGACAGAGAGATGGATCACGGCTCCAGCGGGGCTCGGGAACGGGTGGAGGCAATCACTAAAATCACAAAACAAATGGGTGATAAGCTGGTTTAGTGTAGGACGGCGGAGTGTCTGCTGCTTCTGGAAGGCCAGACTTTGTGGAGAATTGCAAAAGTATATCTGGTGGAGGGATTTCATGTAGAAAATAGGAGGAAACGCTGTTAGGGAGGTGCCTAGGACTGAGGCGCAGGACGGAAAGAGTATGGATGAGTCAAGTTGCAGATTTGACTTAACTCTGGCAGGAAGTCAGCCCAGGAGCAGGAGTGTGACGTGCAGGAGTGAAGGTCAGGAACAGAGAGAACAGAGGGGGGGGCTGGGGAAGCCCCACTAGAGGCTCAGGAGGGTTTCCTGATGTTTCCACTGGGAAAAGGAGGAAGGAAGGAAAGACTTAAGAGACCTCTCAGAGGGAGCAACCACTTTAACTTGGAGATAGTCACAGACCAGCATTTCAAGTTTGGGGAGCTGGCTGGAGTGGGGGAGACTTTGCAGTAGAGGAAACTATGGGACAGGTGATCTGGGGCGGAGCGCCTCCTGGAACAATGCCATGTGCAATTTCGGATGCCGAAGAGACACACTGATGTGAAAATGTCACATGCAACCTTTCCCAGCCTGCCTTCTGAGAGCTGCTAATCTGCACAGTAGGCATGGTGTGTTTTGAATTAAAAGAAAAGTGGGAGGGGGAGAGTGTTTGATGATCACTTCACAAAAGTGTGTGATGCTGCTGCTTGCAGTGGACCTCAGCGCACAGCAGCACATTAAAGGCTCTGAGGAGGTCTGCAGTAAAAGGAACTGATTGCAAAGTAACATCTATCCAATATCCATGAACGCCTTGAAGGACTAATGTTCCCAGGAGCAGTGGGGATCAAGTGGGATAAGAAATCATTTCCCCATCCTGTAGCTCAGGTTCATAGAGACATCTACACCCTGGACTTTCTACTTCCCAAAAGCAAAGATTCAAAGGTCAGAGGAAAAGTAACTGGCCATCTCTACAACTCCCCCCAAATTAGGTCAGCGTTCACGGTTAGAAGTTCAGTCGAAATTCAGCCTAAGGGAGTGCCTCTCCTCAGTGTTTGTCTTAGCAACACAGAGGCACAGACACCGGTTAGATGATGACAGTCTCAAACAGTTGCTTCTTGGACTGGTAGGAAGTTTATTGAGCAACTACTATCTATCAGGCACTAGTCCCAGAGTGAGCAAAGAGGTGTAAAATGTCATCTTAGCTTAGGAATACACAGGGAGATCCTGAGATAGGGAGTCAAGCGCAAGTGGCTCAGTTGGGAGGTGATGCTAGGTAATGAGTGGAGGTGTGGGGAGGTGTGGGCAGCCGAGACAGGGAGGGAAGGCAGGGGGCCTGACGAGCAGCTTTGCTGGGAAGCTCTGGGGCACAGTGTAGAACACGCACTTCAGTGTCATTGCTCCTGACGAGTCTCCGCCAAACCTCCATCGTTATGGGCTGAGGACTGATTGTGGGCATGACTCTCTGGTCCTTCCTGCTTGCCCTGCAGGCAGGGAGAGACGGCTCCCACGGCCAGAGCAGATGGTCCTGGGGCAGAGAGGTGCGGTGTTTCCAAAGAGCAGCCTTGTGCGGATATGAGTGCCCACAGAATAGGGCAGGGTGCAAGCGCGGTCACTGCAGACAGGGCACGGTGCTGGGTAGGAAAGATGGGGTCTTTGTCCTCCAGGAGCCTTGGTCTAATGGAGTCTCTCTAGGGACTGAGAACCAAAAATAGCACAGAGACCCCAGCTCTGCTACAGGCTTCCAACCGACTGCATCTCAACCCCGCGTCCTGTTGGACTCTGACCTCTGTTTCTCACATCGAGGCATTTTAGCCGTGGTCAGTGTTTGTATAAGTTATTTCCCCTTGAATTCACTGGAGCAAAACACTGTCCTGGCAGGCATGCACTGCGCATGCCCGTGGTCTGGGCAGACTGTGCCCGCGGTGTCGGTGCAGGGCCACCCAGGACGCGCTGTCCCGCTCTCTTTCCCGGACTGCAGGAAGCGCCGTAGCGGCTAGTGGAGCGTCCTGGTAAAGGGTGTGCATGTGACTTGGACTGTGGGACCCCCGAGTCTTAACCTCTCCCCACCATGGAGGGCACCTGTGTAAAGGGAGGAACGCTTACCTTAGAGCAGCGGTACACTTTCGGATACAGCTGCTGGATCATTTTGTGACACTTATTCCTCTCTGTGACAAAATTGCTTTCAGTAACCATCAGGTAATAATCAGAACTAGTCATTATTTTCCTGATTTTCTCTCTAGTTCTAAAACAAACATTTAAAACATAAGATGAAATCTCAACTTTAAAGATATTATTCAAATTAGTGCAATTTTTCAGATTTGGACTTAACTGTGCACTTTCCAAACTAAAATAAGTCACCTCACAGTTTGCCTTCTGTTTCATTGTTTTGAATTTTAAACACAAATAAAAACTCCGAGAGGTCACATAGAATGACAGAACTGAAATAACTCAGGTTTTGCTTCTTTGCCTTTATAAGCACCGAGCTGCCGTGGTTTACTTGGAATCTACTGTTAATGCCTGACTGTGCGGTCCCCCACGGGCTGGAGACGGCATCGCACCTGAAGCAGTGAGCCCCGGAGCTCACATGTGGGAAACAGCCTGTAGCTGAGGCCACTGGGGTCAGGGGCCGACTGTGTGACTGAGAATTCTCTGAATCAACTTCCATGTAGAATACAATGTTTATTAAAGGATAGGTAATAAAAATGTGCCAATTTGAAGCTTAAACACACATGTAATTTAAAACTCATCAATAATCATAGTCGTTGTTGAGGACTTTGATCAACAAAAGAGTTTTTGTTTTCAGAGAGGAGTGTTTTATTCCTGACGTTGTTTAGAGCTACTGGGCCATGATGATAAAAAGCAGACGACTTTGCATCAGCAGTATTGTTCTAGGTTTTCCACAGCCAGTGCCCCCACTGCCCCTCCCTTGGTGTATCACCGACTCAAGGGCTGCTGTGAGGAGCAAGTCAACCACAGCAAGTACAGCGCCCAGCAAGTTGGCTGTTATTTGTGTCTGTGGAGACACAGATCCCACTTCTGAAAGAATCCAGAAGCATTTTGACAAGGGCTGTCCACGAGCCACAAAAATCCTATATTAAGAAGGTAGAAATAGTCAAGATACTCCTAAAAAAGTGTAATAGTTGGAGTCTTGACCTACTAGATATCAAGAATTATCACAAAACTACAGTGATTAATCAATGTGATTTTGGCACAAGGATAGGCCAACAGACCAACAGAACAGAAGTGAGAGTACAGAAACAGACCCCCTGGTGTATGGAAGTGATCTATTACAGATCGCTGGGAAAAGTGTGGACTATTCAATAACCAGTGCTGGAGCAGCCGTTTATCCACATGGAGGAAATGAAATTCGATCCCCATCTCACAACCTACCTGAACTTATTTTCAGATGGATTAGTTAAAAATGAGAACAGAGTAACTTAAACAGTTTTCAAAGAAACGTTAGGACGCCTAACCTCAGGGTAGGGAAGTTTTCTTACAGTACAACACAAAAGCAGTGCTAGCCACAGGAGAAAAGATTGAATACATAAAAGGCAAAGGAAGACAAGAAAAGATTCTCTGGGTCATTCGTAATCGGTGGAATGAAAATTTAAATGATGAGATGCCACTCTGCACTCCCTGGAACGGCAACAGTGAGAGTCTGATATGAAGTGTTGGTGAAGATGCGATTTGCTGAGAACGACGGAACACCGCTAGTGGGATTGTATATTGCTGTGACCACTTTGGGAAATAATTGGGTGCCATCTTGGAAATATGAACTCTGCATTTCCTGGGGCCCAGCAGTTCCACTCTCAGTACATACCCTGAAGATGCTCTTGCATGTCATGCCAGGAGACAGACACGAGAACATTCACAGCTGCTTCTGTTTTTAAAAACATTTTTGTTGTGAAATGTATCACACTTACAGAAGTGAAACTCCTGTGTGATCACCACTAGATGACAAGACAGAGCATTGCCAGCCCGCAGAAGACAGCTGCATTCGCTCTTCTTAGCCCAAATCTCTGCCAGCCCCTCTCTTGAGAGCCACTCACCTGACTCCTATTGTGTATTTTCTTTGCTTTTATTCATAGATTTATCAACTAAGTATGAATCCCTAAACATACAGTTTTTCTGGCCTGTTTTTAAAGTTTCTATAAATGGAACTGTACAGTGTGTATAATTTTCATCTTTTTTTTACTTTTTTTTTTTTTTTTTACGAGATTCGTCCATATTATTGTGTTGTGGCTATGCTTCATCTATGGCTATGGTTCATCTATACTTCTTGTTTGTATAGTATTCTACTGTGTGACTACACCTCAGTTTATTCACTCTATAGTTTCAGTTTTTGGCTAGTATGACTATTATATTAAATTGCATTTCCTTGATTAATAATAGGATTGGACATCTTTCTTATGTCTGTTGGCTATTTGGATTCCCTTTTATGCAGTGTATATTCAAGGTGTTTTTTCCCTCCATTTTTCTATGGGATTTTCTGTCTTTCTTACTGATTTGGATATTCTTTATGTAGTTTCAGCTCTCTGTCAGTTTTACGTGCCCCAAATATTTTCCCCCACTCTGTGACTTGCCTTTTCACTCTCTCTCTTTTTTTTTTTGCTGAGGAAGATCTGCCCTGAGCTAATGTCTGTGCCAGTCCTCCTCTATTTTGTATGTGGGTCGTGCCGACGAGTGGAGTAGGTCTGGCCCGGGATTCGGGCCCACGAGCCTGGGCTGCTGTAGCAGAACGTGTGGAACTTAACCACTACACTACGGGGCCAGCCTATCCTTTTCACTCTCCTAATGGTGTCTTTTGATTAATAGAATTCTTATTTTTTTTAATGTAGTCAAAATTATCAGTTTTTCCTTTATGACTGGAATTTATTTTTTAAAGATTTTATTTTTCCTTTTTCTCCCAGAGCCCCCCAGTACATAGCTGTGTATTTTTAGTTGTGGGTCCTTCTAGTTGTGGCATGTGGGACACCGCCTCAGCATGGCCCGACGAGTGGTGCCAGGTCTGTGCCCAGAATTCTAACGGGCAAAACCCTGGGCCGCCGAAGCGGAGCTTGAGAACCCAACCACTCGGCCACAGGGCCAGCCCCCATAGTGTTTATTTTAAGTAATAAATGAATGTTACACTTTATCAACTATTTTTTTTGCATCTATGAAATAATCACATGATTTTTTTGCTTTATCCTCTTAATGTGATGAATTATATTGATTGGTTTGCCAGCATTACACCAACTTTGTGCTCTTGAGATAAACTAAATTTAGTAATGAAGTATCTTCCTATTTTGTATAACTGTGTTATTGCTAAATTTTTTTATTTAAGATTCCTGCATCTACACTCACATATGATATAGATCTGTAATTTTCCTTCCTTCTGCTAAGAATTTTGGTGTCAAGTCTACGTTAGCCTTGTAAGATGAGTGGAAGAATGTAGCCTCTTCCATTTTCCAGATGAGATTCTAAAAGATTAGTGTTATTTTTCCCTTAAATGTTTTGTAGAATTTACACATGTGCAACCTCATTACATAAAAAAGGCCGTCCCAAAAATTACATTAAAATTTACACAATTACATAATTTCAATTTTACAAAATTGTAATTATGTAAATTTACAAAAATTTACAATTAAAAATTACAATTAGATAAAAATCACATAAAATCACAATTTTACACAAATTGCATAATAAATTCCAAAATTACATCACAAAACCTTCCCCAAAATAGACTTTGGAGGCAGACTGTCTCCAGTGAATTATGGCTCTGCTGACAGGCTGTGCAATCCTGTGCTACTCTCTTGACTCCTCTGAGCTCTCAGTGTTTGTCATGTGGGTTTATTCATGGTCCCTTCACTTTCCGAAGGTGTCAGGAGGATTAAATGCAACAACTGTATGTAAAGCAGTTAGTCCTGAGCTGGGTATGCCGTAGGTGTCCAATAAATGGTAATGAATTTATGATCATATGTTAATAATTCTATTATCTACTCAAGCATTTATTGAGCATCTATTGTGGGCCAGACATGGTGCTGGGCACTGGAGATACAACAGGAGATAGAATCCGACGTGGCCTTTAATGCATTTGGAGCAAGGTTTCAGAGCTGTTCCCGCAGATGGACAAGCTGCTCTCACTGAAATGAAACTGAGGCTGATGTGTCTGGAACCACCTCTGGGCACCTCACAGGCAAGAGTAAAGCGAAGCAGCCACTGTGGTTGGGGAGCCACTGGGAGCCCATGTTGAGCTCTCTGGGGACCCACGAGGGGCAGTCATGTGAAAGGGCCACTTCTCTGAGGAAGTGAATGAAGATGTCTTGCATTTTCTTTCTTTCTTTTTTTTTTTTTTTAAAGATTGGCACCTGAGCTAACAGTTGCCAATCTTTTTTTGTTCTCCGTTTTTTTCTCCCCAAGTCCCCTCAGTACATAGTTGTATATGTTTTTTTTAGTTGTGGGTCCTTCTAGTCGTGGCATGTGGGACGCCGCCTCAGCCTGGCCTGACGAGCGGTGCTACGTCTTCGCCCAAGATGGAACCAGCGAAACCCTGGGCCTCCGAAGGGGAGCGCGCGAACTTAACTATTCGGCCTCCGGCAGGTCCCCTGTCTTGCTTTTTCTAACCGAGGCTCCCTGGTTGCATTTCTTTACATGGGCCAATGGCTGCACACGAAGATCCATTTCCATAACCCGGGTCTGTCACAAAGCCTCCTCCTCCTGCTGCAGGGTGGGCGGGTACCAGGAAAGAGGTGCGTGGAAGTGAAGACCCGCTGAAGACCAAAGTGGAAGCTGAATCCAAGCGGCTTGAGGCCCAGCCAGTGCCCACGGGCGTCTGAGTTTGCACCGTCAGTAAGTCCCAAGTGGCCCACGGACTCCTCCAGTCTCCTGGAAATGTGCGCGCCGATGCCCGTTTTCTGTCCATGGCTTTGGTTCTCAGGACACGTTTCCGGGATGGTTTTATGGGAAATGCACTCGTTGGTATGGGAATGAAGAGTGGCTGGAGAACAAATCTTCAACTGGCAAGAATTCTCCGATAAATTGAAAAAATTCAGGCTGTGATTGAGATGGATTTGTGTTAGAGTAAGGATTAGGAGAGTGGTTCTCAAACTCTCATAAAAAAGTATTACCTGCAGGGTGTTGAAAAATACAGATAGCTGGACCCCACCCCCAGAGATCCAGATCCAGCTGGTCTAGGGCGGGATCCTGATTCTGAAGTTCTAACAAGGCCATGCGGGTGGGTCAGAATCACCTCGGGGAGCTTTTAAAAATTACTGATGCCCGGTCCCACCTTGGGAAACTCCGATTCAGTTGGTTTGGGGTGGGGCTGCGGCACTGACGTCAGTTTTTAAAAAATCTCCTCAGATGATTCTATGGGGAAGCCAGAGTGGCAGACCACAGATTTTTTAAAAAATGTCATTTACTATCCTGAAATGAAGTTCATAGGTAGTATAACCTTACATATATCGTTAAAAAAGATAAAATAATGTTCTTTCTGTAATATAAAGGAGAAATAAATAACTTTTGGTAAATTTTTGTGTATATATATATATATTTGATAGTAAATGCGAGGGCCCAGTGCTCTAGAAGACGTTATGAGTGGTCAGGTGTTTGTCCTGTCAGCTGTGACCATCAGTCACAGCCCCAAATCCAGCCCAGGCCTGGAGCGAGGCGGGGTCGCTCACTCAGAGCCACCAGCTGCGAGGTCATTGAGCCTGCTTTTCTCACCCAGTGAAAAATTCTTGGTAAAGCTTTGGACACAACAAAGCTCCTTGACTCACCCGGCGGCTGGATTCCTGCACAATTCGGCACACGCGGTACCACTTCCGTTCCTACGTCAGAGTTGGGACCAAGGGCGGGAACACACTGAGCATTTCAGGCTGAATTTGGGGCATTTCTAAACCAGCCTCACCCCGCCCCAGACGCCAGGCGTTCTCTCCACTGCCACTGAGCACCCACCGACGCCCCTTTTCTCAGGCGCCCCTTGAAATCGGGCACAGGACGGAGCGAGGAAGAGGAGCTCGCTGACACTTGCTCAGCCCCCAGCCCCGCGGTGCGCACAGGGGCAGCAGTACCCGCAGCACCCCGGGGCCAATCCACGGTCGCGGTGGGCGGGATCAGTGACTCCCACTCCCGCCAAGACCCGCTCCCCTCGAAGGCGCGAAGGCGCGGGGAGAGAGGGCTGCAGGCAGCAGCCCAGCCCTAGCCGCCCGGAAGCTGGTCACGTGCCGTTCCCCTCCCAGGGCGCGCAAGGACCCCTTGGAGACGGAGAAGGGAGCCCTATCACACCGCAGCACCGCGCGGCTCCCTGCGGACGCCCGGGAAGCGTTCGGCGACCTCTATTGCCCGCTAGTTGCCTGTCACGCCAGGTACCGAGAGAGGGATTTTTATTGATTAAAAACCCGTGCAAGTAGACATTACGCTAAGTGAAATAAGACTGACACAAAACGACAAATACTGTATGGTTCCTCTTATGTGAGGCACCTAGACAGTCAGAGTCCTAGGGACAGGGAGGACAATGGCGGCTTGGGGACTGCGGGCAGTGGGTCCTTAATGGGTTTAGAGTTTCAGTTTGGGAAGAAGAAAAGGTTCTCCAGATGGCTGGGGAAGATGGTTGCACAACAATGTGGGTGTCCTTAAGGCCACCGAATTGTACATTTAAAAATGGCTAAGATGGTAAATTTTACATTATGTATATTCTAACACACACACACAAACCTCTACTCAAAATTTCAGTTTGTATAAGTTTATAGAGTAAAAAGTGCATGCGGTCCTGCATTTTCTTCTCTTGTTCCGATCTTGCTACACCCAGAGGAGGTTTCCACACTTTTTCTATGCATTTACAAATTATATATATTATATATATGTATTTGTTTCTCTATGTGCACATAGAAATGTACCCATCTAGAACTATATATTGTATGTGTACATGTGAAATATGTTTTATATGTAGCCATAAAATAGATATTTCACATGTTTATGTGTATATTTTATATTTATATATGTTTTAAAAGTTTATATATGTAGGTGTATATAGGCGTATACATACATATTTTAGGTATAAAAACTTTAGGTAATCTAGTTTTAAAATATAAGAGGGATCTGTGTTACTGCCGCATAGTATTTGCCGTGTGGCTGTAGCCTGATTGATCCGACTTGCTCCCCTGCTGTTGGACAAGAACACCTTGTCCATTGACTTTGTGCACACGGGAGGGTTTCTGTAGGAAAGTTACCCAGATGCTTCCAACTTCTCATTCAAGTCAGAAACTTGAATCTGAAACGCAAAAGCTTGTGGAAATGAGAAGTGTTAGAAGTCAGAATTTGCTCCTAGCAGTGGAATGACTGTCTGAAAGGGTCTGTGCATTTTAAGAATTGCAAGTTGCTCTCTGTAAGGGCTTTGCCAGTTTGTACCCATCCTTGGTTTGTGACCGTGTCTGTTTCACCTTCACCAAAATGATGTTGTGTTATTTCTCATTCGGATAAGTGAGAAATAGTATCTCGATGTGTGTTATCATGAGACTTTTTTTTTTTTAGTATGAGCCCCGCCAAATGTCTCTTCAACTACTGATGAGGCGCCCAGGAGTTTTTCTCCTCTTTTTCAGATGAAACTTGTGTGCTGGTCTGCGTGCCCCGCTGCCTCTTATGCCAATGGAAGAGCATTACGTCTTCATCAACCGCAGCTCCCTTGCAGAGCTCAATGCGCTTTAGGGTGCTACATGGATTTGGGAGAAAAAGAAGGGCCTTTTCTCTTCACTTGTCGGTCCCACTCGCCTCTCCTTGGGCATGGTCTCCAAGGGTTGCCTTTTTCCCATTCTCCCTCCACTCCCTCCTTTCTGCACTCTCTGCCACACCATCCTGCTCGTGGTCCCATAGCCAGGCCCATGGATCATCCCAGAGTGATATCAGCTTGTGGGAATAAATGTGAGAGGAGGCCTGGGATGTATGTTCCTTCTTGCATAGCTCTGGCTCTGTGTCTTCCAGTCTTTGGCCACGTGGTGCTCTCATGTCCTGTGGGCAAGGCCTTTTCCTCCAGTGGCGCTGCTTGTTCTCGGACAGCCAACGTGAACTATGTGCTCCTGGATGTCCCTGAATTCTCTGGGCTTCATGTCCTTGTCCATGCTGTCGTCTCTCCATGTAATGTGCTCTTCGAGACCAGGATTGGTGGTGTCTGTCCTGTGAACTCCCCCACGAGCTCTCTACCTCTCTTGTGGCACCTGCCCCCTTCTACTGTGTAACCTGGCTCTTTTGTCTCCTCCCCTCCCACAGTTGTGGAGGGGGAAGGATCCCTGTCTGCATTGTCTTTGTAATCTCAGGCCCAGCTCAGTGCCTGATGTACAATAAGTCTATATTCTTGCAGCTGGTGGCCACACCAGGAAGTATTTCCTAGCCTCTCTTGCTCTTGAAAATTGTATCCTCATTGGGGATGTAATGTACAGCATGGTGACTATAGTTAATAATACTGTATCAGATATTTGGAAGTTGCTAAGAGAGTAGATCTTAAAAATTCTCATCACAAGAAAAAACTTGTAACTATGTGTGGTGATGGATGTTATTAGACTAGACTTATTGTGGTGATCATTTCTCAGTATATACAAATAGCAAATCGTTATGTTGTACACCTGAAGCTAATATAGTGTTATATGTCAATTATATCTCAATAAAAAAAGAAAATTATATCATTAAACTTGAGCAGATCGTAAATGGTTAAGAAGAAAGCTAACACATGTCTTGACTATATTTTCTTTTGTTTCTGTATTCTTGATGCTCTGGCATTTGGGGCCTTGATCCTGGAGACACTGCCTCTCCCAGGGCTGGCTAATTCCTAGAGACAGCACATGCTCCCTCATGAGAGCGCCTTTGATAGAAAACCGACCAGTCCAGAGCCCACGCCCCCAACCATCTCCTCTGTCAAACTCTCTCACAAACCAGTATCCCCCTGAGCCTAAATCACCCCAGAGCCGGGTACCCACACCTGCAGTCCAGCACCTGTGGGAACTATTCAAACTATCCGATCCTAAGCTCACTCAGGTACCTACCCTGCCTCACCCATTCCTTCCTGTGAAAACTCCAGTAAAGGCTCTGGGCCCCCTCTGCCCTCTCACCTCATGGCCTCCTGACTGATGCTGGCACCCCCCATGTGGCCGTGTGCGGTGCGTCTCCTGTGTCTAGGGCTCTGTGGGCATGAGCTTCCTGCTTCATGATGGTCATGTCCGCGTCCGTGTGTCTTACCATACCCAGTTGAAACAAATCCCGCATCCCTTTTTGGAACAACATGGAAGCAGATTCCTGTTAGGGGCTCATGCTAAGCGTTTGGATATTTAGAATCTTCACCTTGTACACTGTCCTGTCTTTCCTCCAACTGCCTCCACTGGCCACAGTGAAAAAGACGCATCAAACTTTGAAGGAAAATAAAGGAGTGAAATTGGGGACCTAGCTGATTTTGGCTCTTTGTGGCTGGTTAAAGAACCAGCAGCTGAGGCATCTGCGTCTTTCCTTGTAAGAAGAGGTAGAAATGGGGGACGAGAGACTGAGGGTAGCTTTCTGCCACCTGGAAGGTGCTCTGTATTCAAGGTTTATCTTTGCATGTGGACAATTTTCTTACCTTGTGGGGGTTACTGAAAACACGATCATTACCGATTGAAAATCTTCCCCAGCAAGCTCTTGAGGCATCTTGGGTAATGAACGTTGTTAAATCTCTGCAACCTCCCTCTGAAGTGGTCATGAACACCCTCTCCTTCAGCGCTGAGGAAACAGGCGAAGAGGAGTCCGTGGGGAGACTGGAATTTGGCCTCAGGCCAGAGGACTCGGGGCCCAGGCTGACCCGGCTCCATCCGCTTTGCCAGTGGGAAGGCCACCAGCTCTGCCATGGAGTACCAATGTGACAGTTTTTACATATTTGAATTGCAGCAAATATGAAATAGTAAGGTACACATATATTAATGAAATTTTGCTTTCTGCACAAGGCTTAAAATAATGCAAAATCACTCAAAAAATTGTCAAGAAGGGCTTCGGGTCCGACTGCACTTCCAAAGATGGCTGCATTAGTGTCTCCCATATGCTCTGCTCTTCTCAATGTGATCCTGTCACTTTCCCTCGAGAGGTGGCATCTAATTTTCCTCCCCTTGAATCTGGGCTGGTTTTAGTGACTAGCTTGTCACAATAGAATGTGGCAGAGGTGGTGCTGCATGGCCTCTGATGCGAAGTCAGAAGCCGTAAAGCTTCCGCCTGAGTTTTTGGAGGTCTCGGTCCTGGGATGCTCCCTCTCAGAGCCCAGCCCTGGGCTGCAAGAAGCCCAAGCCCTGTGGAGAGGCCAGTGCTCTGGTCAGCAGAACCCACTGAGCCCCGGCTCCTGAACCCCTAAACCCCACACATGGAGTGAGGGAGCTTTCCGAGGACGCCTGTGCCCCGCTGTCCTGGGACCCCAGAGAGCGTGGGACAAAGCCTAGTCATCCACCTCCCACCCTGTCTGAATTTCTGACCCACAGAATCTGTAAAGACAAGATGACATGGAATGCTTGTTGTCTTGCACCTCTACTTGTGGGGTGGCCTCTTATGCAGCAATAGAGAACGGGGTCAGGCCTAAAATCAAATGTGGGGGGCAGGTGAGCTGTAAATTGTGGGAATTGTAGGGTCAGCACCATCATGCCCAGAGTCACGGTGGCTATACTTTGGCTAAAATCAGAAACACCTTCTGCCCTTTGACTGAATTATTTGAACTTGAATTATGGGAGGACTTCAAAGAGTATCCATCTGATAAAATACTGTTTTTGGTAAATTTTCTCTTTAGCTGTCTCCCTCCCTCCCTCCCTTTTTCTTCCTTCCTTCCTTCCTTCCTTTCATGAGGCATCCAGAAATCAGATCGAGTCGATTGTTACAAGGAGGCCATGTCTACATGACTCTAGTTTGGGAGGCAGCGCTCCGTGGGGACCTTCCAGGAGGCAGTGGCTCCCTCAGGGGAGGACTGCATGGGTTGGGTTTGCATCCAGCTGCTCGGCTGCTCAGGGAGGCCTCTAAATGCTGCTCGAACATCAGCAAAAGCTTTAATGGTTTTTGCAAGCCCTGGAGAAAGGCAGTGACTTGGTGACCATAGGTCCTTCTGGAGGAAAGGGACAACACTTCCATCTTGTTGTCTGAGAGATCCAGTGGCCAGTGAAGCTCTTTGCATTAGCCTAGGTGGGAAGGAGGGGTCTTAGCTCCCAGCTCCCAGGAGAACACGACACTATGGGAAGAGTTTGGTTCACAGAATGTTCCACTCTGGCAGGGCTGCTGCACTGCTCATAGACTCTGATGTGGATAGCACCTCCTGGAGATGTGCAGTGCTCATCCTGAGCAGCCATATGCTGCAGCCCAGAATGGGTTGATTTGTTCAAGGAAGAGTCTTTGCTACCAGGCATGTGGAGGTATTAGATATTATTTGCAGAGTTGATGTCTTTTAAAAAGAGAAAGCTGAAGAAGTAAAAAACAATGCATTTACCTGGCACCTCTCTCTTCCCCGGACATCAAATTCTTCCCAGCAGTTCTCCCCTGGGGCCTCTTTGTGGATAACTGCAAAGACCTTGTTCTTCAGACTCCATCCACTGGAAAAAGTGAACTTGCATAGGGTTCCAGACAGAGCAAAATGGGGCCGGCACAGGCAGCACAGGGAGAGGAGGGCCCCCTCAAAGGGCAGGGTGGCCTCAAAATTGATTCCTAAGGCTGGGACCAGGGGCGCCTCTGCTCCTGGGCCACCCATCATCATGGTTGCCCTGGTCAAAAGGAGCAGACATTTCACACCCCTTAGCTCCTCCTCAAGTCAGCCCTGCAACCCAGCACCCCGGACACAGAGAAATCAACTCCTGTTCTCAACTTTTCCCTGGTGGCCCCTCTCTGCAACACTGATTGACTAGGTTCTGTAAGTTTGGCGCAAACACTGAATTAGCAGTTAGATGACTTAACCGTTACTCCAGGGGGAACACACAGTCAGGCTCCTGTGAGCCTCTGGTCACAGTGTTTCATCAACTGATCAATGCATAACCTCATTTTGTGTGTATTTCTGTTTAAAGACGTCTTACTTAATATATATCGTTGGCTCATCAGCATTGAACTCATGGCTGACAGCAGCGTAACTCGTGCCTGTACCAAGCTGATCTAACATGCGGGTTTTCTCCGTAAGACACATCCCAGCCTTCTTGCACTTGGAACATGAGATAGCACTTCAGCGCTATGCTTGGGAGCCATGTTACATAGCAAAATCAACAAAAAAGGCACACAAAAATAGAAAAAAGACGTGGCACTAAATAGACATGGACAGGACACTTGTTTTCAGTGTGAGAGCTGAAACTAGAAGGCGGACCACGATCTTGTCCGGCCGCAGCTGGCAGCGTGTGCTTTGGGCAACTCAGTTTTCTTGTTATTCTGCATGTGTCTGCGAATGACCATGAAGGTACTGCAAGTCTTGATTTGGGATTACAAACGCATGTTAGTGAGCAGCTGGATTTGCGAATACAGAATCCGCAAATAATGAGAATGGGCTGTATTTTGACTTACTTGCTATTTAAAACAATGTCCTTTTCCAGTTTGTCCACTCACCGTGGTCCCAGGTCTCACCGTGAGTGCTCCCAGGGGCCAGGCGGGCCACCTAAGGTCTGACGGCAACTCCAGCAGCACAGGGAACATGGCCTTGTCTGAAGGAGGTGTGGCTCCCCTCCGGCTGATTCTCACCCTGGACGGCAAACCCAGGGGAAGGTGCGGCCCCATAAGTTTTACTTGGGAGGGGGAAGCTAGGGTCACAGACCAAGACTTCTTGTTTATTTGGGGTGGATTTGGGGTGCTGCTGGGAGTCATGGGGAGCTAGGGTTCCCTGTGTCATCCCTTGTGCTACCCTTTGGTGCTACCCCAGGGGCTCCATTTTGTCAGAGCTCCTGGTTTTTCAGGAGAAAGCAGGAAATCCAGATTTTAGTCTGAAATATCAGGATTTCAAAATATAGGCAAGTAATTAAAAATTTAAAAACTCTAAAACATTGTGCAAACTGAAGACAGCAGGCATTGTCTGGACACGAGTCTGCTATATTCCTGGGCTCCATTGTCACCTGGGGCGCAGCTGGGAGGCTGATGGCACACTTAGGTAGTCTGCTCGCCCATTACCTGCCGGTTCCGTTTGCTGATCTTGACTGTGTCCAATGGCATTATCTGCAGGTATTTCTGCGTTAAGAAAGGAGGGGATGTGAGTTTGTGGCTGTATTGAGAGCAGAGTTGAGCTGCAGTAGGTTAAAAGCCTGGCCTTCAGTGGGACATTACAAGGGTTTACATACACTTTTACACCTGGCTCTACACAAACCTAGCCAATAGCTACTAATGGCTTCTCCCAATAATGAGGAAAATATGACTTCTGCACAGAGACTGAGGCTTTCCCCGGCACTTTCAAAGATATCTGGGGTGCCTCCAATAAGAGCATTTTTTTAATCTTGTGCCTCTTGTGTATGAAAGCATTCTGTGAGGTTATGTCCATGAAACAAATGTCTTTTTACTCTTCGTAATAAAAGCAGGGTAATGAAAGATGAGGATGAGGTTACACCACGGCTATTGCAGCTGTCAACAAGCCTTTTGAGATCTTTTTCTGTTGAAATCAGTTAATGAATTGGAGTCTTCTGCGGAGCTCATAGAAGGTAGCTTTTCAGATCTGGGAGCAGAAAATCAGAGAGACACTTTCCACCTGCAATGCCGAAGGGCTCCCTTTGGTCTTGTGGCTGCACAGATTCAGTCGGGTCCAGGACCAATCTTGCTAATTACCACAGGTGGATCTTTGACCCAAGGAAGAAAATAAAGCTCCGGGGCACTTCTCTGTGACCGCCTTGGGGCCCTTCAGAAGTGAGGAGCCGCCAATCTGAAAGCTGCTTGGCTTATAATGATTCTCGAATGGGCTTTTATGTGGATGAACAACATGGCCTGAGGCATTGGGGACCCCGGCCAGGAGACACTGATTATGCAGCTTGAGATGTGAGTAGAGAGCAAGAGAGATTTCAAAACGTAAGCATTACTGCTCTTTCAAACGTTATACAGCATCTTTTTGAATTGTGACGGCGCATACTTGTACATGAACTGTACCTGAACTTCACAGTTTCGGAAAATAATTTGGGGTTTGTACTTTCCATGGACCAGATGTGGACCTAGATGTTTTATATACATAAGACCTCGTTCATTTGACCTTTCCAGTAAACTGGAGATGCAGGAGTGATTCTTTTTTTTTTTTTTTAAGATTGGCACCTGAGCTAACAACTGTTGCCAATCTTCTTCTTTCTTTTCTCCCCAAATCCCCCCAGTACATAGTTGCATATTTTCGTTTTAGTTGTGGGTCCTTCTAGTTGTGCTATGTGGGATGCTGCCTCAGCATGGCCTGATGAGCAGTGCCATGTCTGTGCCCAGGATTCGAACCGGTGAAACCCTGGGCCGCCAAAGCGGAGCGTGCGAACTTAACCACTTAAGCCCCGGTAGGAGTGATTCTTGTCCCCATTTTACAGGGGAGGAGACTGAGGTCACCAAGTTAGCTAAGGGCCCAGCTGGGACTTGAGCCCGTCTGTTGATCCCAAAGCTTGTGCTCCTTGGGGCTGAGGAGACGAAAGGGCTAACAGTGGAGTAAGAGAAGCTGGCATGTGGCATGAGCTCATTTCACTCACATGTTCTGATAAGATGGGCAGAGGAGGAGTCAGGCTGATGGAGCATTTAATGGGAAGTTCAGAGGGGGTTAGTCTGTTTAGTAACATGTTTCTAATCACCCTGTAGGATTTGTTTTAAATCATGGGGATTGTTGGAAATTTATTGCCAATGTGAGAAAAAACCAGTTCATTAGTGGTGTCGTGGGATAAGCTATTTTGGATCCATTACTTGATTAATAATGCCTGAGTAGGGAGATTTATTTTCATTTCCCTTTTTCTCTTGTTTCTATAAAGCTTCTCCCCTCCTCTCTCAGCCAGATGCCTTCACCAACCCCATTCCTCACACCTCCTTGGGAAATTTACTGCCTCTGTTTTCTTGCTTTTGAATAGTCTTTTTGTGCTCACTGAATTCTTACTATTGCTTTTGCCATCAACATTGTAAAAGTGGAAGAATTATATAGAGAACGCACTCACCACCTCGAGGCTAGCGTGAACATCTTCCTTTTGCTTTATCACATATCTATCTTTCTGTGCAGTCCTCTAGCAATCCCTCAATCCTTGTTTTTTCTTTAAAAACATTGCAGTTAAGTTGTAGACATTATACACTTCCTCTCTAAACACTTCAGCATGCGTTATCATTGACTAGATTTCACTATTTATTTTATTGAGGTATAATTGACATGTAACATTATATTAGTTTTAGGTATACAGAAAAATGATTTGATATTTGTATATATTGTGAAATAATCACCACAATAAGTCTAGTTAACATCCACCACCATTCATAGTTACAAATTTCTTTTCTTGTGATGAGAACTTTTAAGATCTATTCTCTTAGCAACTTTCAAATATGTGCTATAGTGTTATTAACTACAGTCACCATGCGGTACATTACACCTCCAGGACTCATTTATTTTATAACTGGAAGTTTGTACCTTTAGACCCCAGCACCCATTTTGCCCACCCCCGACCCCTCGCCTCTGGCAGCCACCAATCTGTTCTCTGTATCTATAAGCTTGTGTTTGTGTCTTTTAGATTCCACATATAAGTGAGATCATATGGTGTTTGTCTTTCTCTGACTTATTTCACTTAGCATAACGTCCTCCGGGTCCACCCATGTTGTTGCAAATGGCAAGATTTCATTCTTTTTTATGGCTGAATCATATTCCATGTATATATAAATATAAATATAAAGAAATATATATATACAAAGAAATGTATATATATTCTTCTGTCAATGAACACTTAAGTTGTTTCCACATCCTGGTTATTATAAATAGTGCTGCAATAAATAATATTTTTGATTTCTTTTCTGTTAAGTAAAAATTGTTTAACAGTGAAATGGCCAATTCTTATGTATACCATTCAGCAAGTTTTTCCCATTAGCTTTTATCCATACTCAAATCTCTTCTTTAAAAAATCAAACCAAACCTGCCTTCAGCCCCCAAATCTACTTCAGTGACTGCCCTGTAACTCTCCTCCTCAATTTCAGTGAGACTTCTTGAGAGCGCTGTTCCTATTTCTTCTTTCCCCTGTCCTTGCGCCCATCTGGTTCCTTCCCTACCTCTCCCTCCATCTTAAGTGAGGTTTCCAAAAACCTCCGATCAGCAAACCCAAAGGACATTTTCCAGTCGCCACTTTCCTTAAGCCCGCAATGGCTTTCACCATTGACCTCTCCTCTCTTGGCACATTACTTCCTTGACTCCCAGGGTATTGTATTCTCTTGGTTTTCCCTCCTGGCCCTCTGGCTGCCCACTCTTTCTCTCATTTGAGGTCACATTCACCATCTTCTCTTCCAGAATTCAACATTGGAGTTGCTTAGGGCTTAGCCCTTAGCCGTCCTTTCCTCTCACTCCATACTTTCCACCTACACACACGTGCCTCTCAAATTCAGGTTCTGGTTGGCACCTCTCCTCGAGCTCTAGACCCGATTGCTCAGCACAGTACCTCCTATTGGATGGCTCAGAAGCATCCACAGTCTTCATGCCCAAAACATTAAGACTTTCTTCCTCACATTGGTCCTACTTTAGGGCCCTCCAACACATGGAGTGGGGATTACCTAATGATAATGACCCAGGAGCCATTACTGACCCTCATCCACCAGATCTAATTGATTCCTAAATCCTATTGATTTTACCTTCAACAATGATCTCTTGATGCCGCCTTCTGCTTCTCTCGACTGCCGCAGTAAGGTTTTATATCTAACTGAGTCCCCACCCTCTCTTGATGCTCTCTCACCATCCATTCTCCACCCAGCTGCCACTAACCTGGTCCTGATGCTTCCCTGCCTGATCTCTCCAGTGGTGTTCCACCGCTTCCTTCATTATAGGGACTGCAAGGACCTACTGAGTTGGACCCCTGCCCATCTATTCAGCCCACCTCACACCCCTCCATCCTCACTGGTCATCTTTAGTTCCCCAGTCATGCCCTGAACCTTGCCACCACTGATGTCTACCTATGCCCTTCTCTCTTCTGTCGTCTTTTGCCCCATCTCTTTTCCTACCCAGTACCCACTATCCATACACACATCTTGCCCATAGAAATGCCTCCCTGATGCTCTGCATCTCATAATACACATGCCCCTCCTTTCAGCCATTTAGCACAGTCACACCTTTACATTTTCTGTGATCAACGTCCTCTTCCTCATGTAAACTTCGTGACTGTATCTTCATTTTTTTGCTTTTGTTTTATCTCCAGCACCTGGTGCAGAGGCTAACATATTAGATGCATAACAAATATTTGTTGACTTAATATATGAAATTTCATTCTTTGCATTATTCATCCTATTTTAGAATGGAATTTCCTTCATGTTAACCAAGGTACCAGAATTGGAGAATTAGTATAATAGTTGCTAGTTCAGATTAAGGAAGATATTTTGATAAATCTAGGGGAACTAGTTCCTTGAGTAGGAAACAAAGGCTCACTCGTTTTTTAAAAAAGTTGGACATGGTAGCCATACATTCAGTGGCTTACAGAGCTTGGGCAGGAGACCTGGAGCCTGGTGCCAGTTCTGAGTAAGTGCGGCTTTGGAAAGGGGCAATGCCTCCTTTTCACGTTCTGTTTTTCTCACTGGCAGAACAGGACAATCATGTGCTTCCTGGAGTCTCTGGAACTTGTGAGGATGAGAAAATATTTGTGCATCTCTGCAAAATGTTAAAACTATGTTAACCTACTGGGAAAGTGGCAATAATGTGTAGGATGAGGGTTCCACCAAATTCCCCTGTTCTGCCTTGTGAAGGGCAAGACACCACCTCTTGGACCACAGTGGAGGGCTGCTCTGTGGGTCCTCCTGCTTTGGAAACTTAAGGATTGTGCTGAATCCTACTGTCAATATTATCATTGTTGTTGTTATGATTGGCATCTCAGTAGGACCGGCTCTCCATAAGCTTTAGTTATCACTCCAGGCTTCTGTGGCCTGTAGGCGTGGCCATGGTACTCCACTCATCCTGCACAAGGATGGTTTGGTCCCTGGTCCCCGGGTGGCAGGCAGTTCAGTGGAAGTGCGCCTCCATTCTAATGCACAGGTTGCTGGTAACCCAGGGCTGGGCTCTCCAGCAAGCTGCTAACCCAGGTGTTTCTGGGAATTGTCTCTCTCTTCTCCTTGCTGTGCACACCTCACTAGTTGCTTCAGGAGGGAGGTTAATTAATGCAATTAACAATGAATGTCTTTTTTTTTAAAAGGTGTACTATTTTTTTTGTGTGTGTGTTTGAGGAAGATTGGCCCTGAGCTAACATCTGTTGCCAATCTTCCTCTTTTTTTTCTTTCTCTCCAAAGCCCCAGTACATAGTTGTATATACTAGTTGTAAGTCTCTCTAGTTCTTCTGTGTGGGATGCTCCACAGCTTGATGAGCTCGTGTGTAGTTCTGCTGCCAGGATCTGAACCAGCGAACCCCCGGCCCCTGAAGCGGAGCATGTGCACTTAACCACTCGGCCATGGGGCCGGCCCCCAACAATGAGTGTCTTCATTGCAGTTGTTTAGAGAGACACTTTACTATTATTATTGTTATTATTGTTTTATGTGCAACTCTCTGCACACTTGGATGTCTCTTTATTAAAGCAAATAAAACCATAATTAGGTGCAGCCTAATTCAAACAGTGGCAGTGGCCTGGAGCAGGAAACCATAATTCAAGAACAAGAGGCATTCTCGACAAATATTATGTTGTCTGCACGGTCACTGGTTGTATGCCAGAGCGCTGTGAGCCGCTCCAGAGAGGTCTTCCCTGCTTGCCCTGAAGCCTGGCCAGAGAGGGAAGACAGGATGGAGGAGACAGACAGTGGGGGGCCAGGGCCACATCGGCAGCTGCCTCGGAGAACATGCCCTTGAACAAGCTAGGGGATAAGGTCGAAGCTAAAAGAAACGCACTCATGCCCAGAGGCTAGGGGCTTCTCTTTTCCAGAGGCTTTGTCAGAATCTGGGAATTACACAGAAGCTGAGAGTTAAGAGAAAAGCAAAAGAAGGAGGTTCACTGCTCTCAACTTGTGGTTTTGCAGGACTGGAAGGAAGGAGCCGGAGACCAGCTCAGCATTTTGGAGAGGGTAACAATCGACAAAACACATACCCTGGGCCTTGACCATGGATCGAGGCCTTGACCGTAGAGGCTTTCGTTGCATTTCCCAACAGCACAGTCAGCTTACAATGTGAAGTCGGGCTCATCGATATGCTAATGACGGCCTCTTTAAGTGAAATTAATGCCCGGATTGTGTGAGTAGAGCCGCCCTTCATTATTCCCTGTGATATGAAGATGTGTCGGAGATTCTTCCCGGCCTCTCAGTGACACTCTTCATACAAAATTTATCTCTTTTATGGGTTTGAAGCTCTTTCAGATACATATCAAAGACCTTTCCATGCCTCTACCATGCATAATATATTCTGCAACAGCTTATAATAAATCATCTTCCTTCTCTGACTGGTTAGCCGTGAGCAAACATGGCTATTGCAAGCACTGAAAGGATGCAAGATCCTGGTATTTAATGCCTCGCCTCTTGTATCACCACTCTGTTCTTCTATCTTCCTTATGGAGCCCCACAAAATGGCAAGGAGCTGGCATCACGCCCATTAGTGTTCTGATTTTAAAGCCATTATCTGTATGGATGATATAGAAAACATAGCATGCTGTTATTTCATGTTGAAAGGATCTTTCCCTCTCCTTTGTCTCACTTGCTGCTTTTACAGATAGACACGGCACAGGTACTCACCGCATTTCCAAAGACGGGTTGGGAAAGGTGGACCATATTCATGGTTGCATTGGAGCTGAGCATGGGAGGGCTTTGTTGCACCTTGTTAAGGAGAGAAACAAAATAGGACAAAGGGGAAGACTGTCCAAAATGCCAGCCTCGGGCTGGGAACAGCACCACCATCCTGCTGGCTGGCAACATGGGGAGGCAGCTCCCAGTGTGGTGGCTTGGGGGAAAGCCTCCATCACAGCAGTTCCTGATGTGGAACCAAAGGGATTAGGCTTTCCAACGCTTGTGGGTCAATGGGCTCTGTGTGTGGGGCAGGTATTTTAAAAAAAGAAACAGAATTTTGCTTTTTGTGGTGTTATTTCCAAAGGCCAATGTTTGTTCAAGGAAACGTCCCAGTGGTGCGGATGGCTAGCTCGTCCCGCTCCCTTACCTGTTTTCCTCTTCTTCTGTAGGAACAGAACTCGAATGTTTAGCTGAACAAACGGTTGCACAGACTCAAGCTGACATTTCCAGTCTCCCTTGCGGCTGGATGTGGGACGAAGTTTTGGCTTTTATAGGATGTAGAAGTGGAAGTGTCTTGTGGCAGCTGCTGAGAACTCCCTTAAATGGCAGCTGGTGTGTGCTCTTTGCTTGTTTGTTTTGCCTTTGCCTCTTTGTCCTTCCTTCTGGCTGAGATGAGGGACACATTGGCCCGAGCTGGAGCAGCTGCTTTGGACCATGAAGTAAGGCTGAGAGTGGAGATCATCCGTGGTGAAGCTACAACACAGAAGGAGCACGAGCTCCGAGGGCTTCAGGTAGTAGAACTTCCTGAAGAGGTCTGGATGGCCTACCCACACACCCACAGACATCAGTGGGTGAGAGAAACAAACCCCAATCTTGTTTACTATTTCTTACAGTTAAGATAGAGGCCCAGAGTGCAGACTGGGGAGTTGGAGGTAGAGCGAAATTTCTCTCTTTCCCCTTTCTGCCAGGGCTGGAGGAGTGGGGGCAAAGTTTCCTTGGCTCCTATTTTCCCTGATGGCACTCACACACACTCATGCTTTGCAATGGCAAGGAGGGAGAGGTGAAACCTAGAATGTCCTACATATCACTTAATTCCCAAAGTGACACTGACAGTTATTATCCCCCAATATCATCCCCATTAACACCAAGAAAGGCTGGATTACCAGAGACAACAGTTGTCACATTGGTAAGCTATTGTTGGTTGTGGGTATCCTTGTGACCTGGGTGATTCACCAAGGACCCTCCCCAGGGTATTTGAGCAGTGGTAATTGACAGAGAAATTTGTCACCCTTCACAGTTGTACTCAGGAGGACGTGACACTCTTTGCTTTGCTTTTTGCCTCCAGGGAGAAGGAGAGTTAGTTATCTATGGAAGTCTGAAGCCTCTGGGGAGATCCTTGGGCAGCCCCCTGAACCCAGCAGAGTTGGGAAAGCTCAAAGGAATCCTACTTTACCTTCTCCAGGCTGGCTTCATTCATTCATTCATTTAGCGAATTTGTGTTAATGCCAAGAGCTGTGCTACGTGCTGGGGATATAATGATGAGCAAAATCAGAACTAGTCCTTGCTCTCATTGAGCTGATAATCACATGAAGGTGTGAAGAAAAGGACACTCAGGACAACACAGTCCACACGGGAACAAATTCCCTGTGAGCAGTGTTCCCTGGGGCTATAACAGAAGAGCCTGGGCTGGATTGGGGGTCAGTAGGATGGTGGTGGCAGTGGAGGGGCACTGTGAAACTCTTCCTTCCAGAGAACCTGCTGCAAGAGGACAGTTGACTGACAGTCCCAGCTGCCATACCTTTGGACCCTCTGTTACATTTACATCAAGGCCACGCTTCTCCCAGCCAAAGAGTGAGCACAGTGGGACTGGGGCTGCTAGAACCAGCCCATTCCTTCCCGATGTGGGGCTCCTCAGATGGGCAACCTCTCAACCCCATCACTGGCTGAGACTTTCTCGGAACATGCTGCAGTTGGAATCTCTTCCAAATCCATCCTTCCTTCCCCCTCTCCATTCACAGGTGGCAGACCTGCATTGTGATCCGAGGCTCTCCCTGCCCACTCCTGTCCCTTCTGTCTCTATCCTTCACAATAAAACTCTTGCATGTCTATTCCTGTCTTGGGGTCAGCTGCTCAGAGGACTCAGGTGACATAGGACTCATCCTGGGAAGGAGTGAGGAGGTGAGGCTTGTGGGCACGGGAGGAGAACATTCCTGACAGAAGGAATACCTTATGCAAAGTTTCTATGGTTCGAGAGACCAAGGAAAATTAGAAGAAGTGATGGAAGGCCAGTGTGGCTGCAGGGCAGAGAGTGGGTGGTGGGGGCTGGGAAAAGAGCAAGACTTAGAAGACATGGGCCCCCTAGGCTCCTAGTGGTTCTTTATCCTAATAAGAATGAAATGCCACTGGATAATTTTAAGCAGTGGGGTGTTGCAGTTAGATTTGTGGTTTGAAGTGATCACTCTGATCAGGCTCTGATGGTGGTCCCAGAGAGAGGCTGTGGTGGCTTGGATGAGAGGGGGGTGGCAGTGGAGAAGGAAGGAAGTAGATAGATCCAGAAATAATGCAGGAGGCAAAGTACCTACTATGTACCAGGCACCATTCGGGCAATATAGCAGTGATGGGGAGTGGCTCTAGGTATCTGAGCAGTGATGCTCAGCCGGAAGGTGATTCAGTCACCCGCCCTGCTTTCTCCTGTGCCAAAAGTATTACCAGTCCTTTTGCAATATATAAATCATTTTTTTTACTCCTATCTGGAAGCGTCAAAGGTAATGTGTAGATTTACAGGATGCCAGCAGCTTAAAAGTGAGAACTTTATAGAAATTAAAGTCCATCCCTCAGAGTCTGTAGTATCAGTAGCTTCCATATGCAGAATCTGGCTTTAGTAGGTACAGAAAAGCCTGCTTGAGCCCAGACAGGTCACCATGTCCGCTGAACAAACAGTCATCTCCCACCCGCTGGCTTTCATTCTATCTCATTTCATCCTAAGACAAAGGCTTTGAGGAAGCAACTATTATCCCCATTTGATAGACGAGGAAACCAAGGCTGAGAGAGATGAAGTAAAGTTCCTGAAGTCATACAACTGGAAAAGCAGTTGAGGTGATATCTGAACGCATGGCTGTTTGCTCTGGAAACCAGCGATCTTTATCGCTTCCTGTTATTCTCTCAGAGGCTGGAGACTTCCGCTTGGATAGTTTGCAGAATTTCCAGAGAATACAGAATGTGTGTAACAAAAATGGACTTCTCTTATCTTTAATTTATAGTGATACTGTCAATCCAGATAATCTATTTAATAGGTGACGTATATTACACATCAACAAACAAAAATACACCATTGGGACAATTACTGAACGGTTTCTCATAAATTATAAAATGTATTTTTTATCAGTGTTAGTGAGGTATAACTCATACGCAATAAAACTCATGGATTTCTGGTGTGTGGTTTGATAAGCTTGGCCAATGAATACAATCACGTGCCCGCCCTCACCACAAAGATATAGGACATTTCCGTCACCCCAAAGCTCCCCCTGCCGCTGTATAGACAGCTCTTCCCTCCTTCTCCACGCCTGGGAACCACTCACCTGCTTTCTGTCACTATCATTTTGCCTTTTCTAGAATTTCATATCTATATGGAATCATATAATATTTAGGGTTTTTTGGGGGGTATGTATCTGGCTTCTTTCACTTAGCAGAATATTTTTGAGATTCCTTCATTTTGTTGCATGTATCAGTGGCGCCTTTCTTCTTCTTCTTCTTCTTTTTTTTTTTTTTTTGAGGAAGATTAGCCCTGAGCTAACTACTGCCAATCCTCCTCTTTTTGCTGAGGAAGACTGGCCCTGAGCTAGCATCCATGCCCATCTTCCTCTACTTTATATGTGGGACGCCTACCACAGCATGGCTTGCCAAGCTGTGCCACGTCCTCACCTGGGATCTGAACCGGCAAACCCCGGGCCGCTGAGAAGCAGAACGTGCGAACTTAACCGCTGTGCCACCGGGCCAGCCCCACCTTTCTTCTTCTTACTGACTAGTATTCCATTGTATGGATAACTAGTTTATCTTTTTGCCTATTAATGGACATTTGAGTTGTTTCCAGTTTTGCGCTACTGTGAATAAAGCTGTTACAAGCATTCATGTGTGTGTGTGTGTGTTTAAAGATTTTATTTTTACTTTTTTCTCCCCAAAGCCCCCCTGGTACATAGTTGTGTATTTTTAGTTGTGAATCCTTCTAGTTGTGGCACGTGGGACGCCGCCTCAACGTGGCCTGACGAGTGGTGTCATGTCCGCGCCCAGGATCCAAACCAGTGAAACCCTGGGCTGCCACAGCGGAGCGTGGGAACTTACCCACTCAGCCACGGGGCCGGCCCCATGTGTGTGTTTTATGTGAACATAATTTTTCCTTTCTCTTCCATAAATATCTAGGAGTAGGATTGGTGGGTCATATGGAAAGTACATATGAAGTTTAAGTTTATAAGAAACTGGCTGTGCCATTGCCTTCCCACAGCCATGGATGAGAGTGTCAGTGGCTCCCATCCTTGGCAGCAATTGGTATGATCAGTCTTCTTAATTTTAGCCATTCTAGTGGGTGTATAGTGGCAAAAAAAAATGCATTTAAAAATACTTACCCTTCTCAGACATTTGGCATATCTCCTCGAACATTCTGCAGGTAGACATCCTGCATATCTCCTTAAAGGTGGACACGGGCTAAGAGCATCTAATGGGTCAACTTGAGGTCACCCACATCTGCACCATTTCCTCCTCTGAGGGAGATGGAAGATACCCAGAGGCCTCGCGGTTACAATCTGGTGCATATTCTAGATATCACATACACAGTTTCTATGCATTTGAATGCAGAACAAGGCATGTAGAAAAGGGCGTAGTCTTGCTTTGAGGATTTACTCAATTCTCGTGTTTGATCAGATATATAATTCTGCAGCTTCTTTCCCCCCTCCTTTTCTTCTTTTAACTTGATATGTCTCGAAGAGCCTTCCATGTGGGAATGTAGGCTGCTGTGGGCTGCTGCATAGTGCTACATGCTACAGATGTGTCGTATTTAGGCCACTGTAGAGTAGGGAGCACAAACCCTCCACCTACAGACAGCCTGCCTGGGTTTAATCATGGCTTCACCACTTACTGCATGTGCCACCCTGGGCATGTTGCTTAGCCACCCTGGGCCTCAGATTTCTCACTTGTGGTTCTCTCACCCGTAAAAAGTGTGAGCCTGTTGAAGGCATCTGCGCCTAATGGATCAACAAGGGTTGTTCACATTGCAGACACCACCTACCATGTTTCCCCAGGGCTTGTCATGCGAAGGGACACAACTGGAGTTCCAGTGAAACCTTACTCCTTTCCACCAGAAAAAGAATTCTAAGTAGATGTAGTTGAAATCTGGGCTTTGAAAATTCCTAGGCTTAAGAAATTATATTTTATGTAGTTTTCCAGACATTTCCACTTCACAACCTACTGGGATATGGGCAGTATATCAGTTGATTCCAGTGATTCTTTATTTCACCTTGGCGTGTCTTTTATCAGAAATCATATGGAAACTTTTTAATTTATGGGCTTTTATTGCAATCCTCAATTCACCCTGAGCAGTTTATTATTGTATTCTAGAGGTTCTTATTGTCCTCTATCGGAGAATTATATCTCGCTACAATTCATCTGTAGTCATTCTTCACAGAGAAAGTCTTTCATATTACCTTTCTTTCATCATACAACGACAACTCTTGAATACATCATTATTCCACAATGAGCTTATAAATTATTATCATTAAGCAATTTTTTATACAATCTGATTTTATAAACTGTTTCTTTTTATTATCGTTAGGGGGAAACCAGTAAATGCATCTGTCTGTTTTGATCCACCATGATAACAGTAATAGAAAAACTAAGTAAGGACATCTTACTGAGATGCAAACATGCTGGATTTATATCAGTTCAGACTGGGACATTCATGTGCGCATAGCCGAGCACCTGTGTCGCAGTGGGCACCCATAATGGCATCTTAATTGGTAATGCTGGGTTATCAAAATATCTTAAGCTGAAATTTTCTCTTCACAGAAGTGAATTTAAAAAATGTAAAATAAAATGCTTTTAAGTGAAGGAAAAAACCAAGGTGGATTGTGTAGAAATACATGATTCACTATGTGAAATGTAACTCAAGGAAGACGCCCCGTGCTCTCCAGTTCGCTCTGGGTCACCTCCCCCACCACCCTGTCCTTGTTCTTAGAGAATGCAGATTTTTCTTTCTGGCCATATAGGAGCAAGAAGGAACATTTTTCAATCTGTCTTTTAGATCAATATTGTTCAGTAGAACTTTCTGTGGTGATGGAAATCTTTCATCATCTGCTCCGTCTGGTATGATAACTATTAGCCTCATGTGTGGCACTGTGCATGTCAAATGTGGCTAGTGCAACTGAGAAACTGAACTTTAGATTTTATTTGATTCTAATTAATTAAAATTTAAACTTAAATAGCCTCATGTGGCTAGTGGCTGCCGTATTGGATAGTGTAGTTTTAGATTGTCCATAGTTTGTGGTATTTATATTCTGCATTACTGCTCATTTCCATTAGAATGGATAATTAAGAATTGACTAAAGTTTTTCCAACCTGGAAATTTTTTAGGTGAGTAGGACATGTAGCATTCTTTAAGAAGAGAGTAATGTCAAGAGCATCCAGTATCCACAGAGTTCTGGCTGTGTACTAGGCTCTGTTCTCATACTTTACCTGGACTGGCTCATATAGTCCTCCTAACAGCTACGAAGGAGGTACCACTTCTATCCTTATTTTGCAGTTGAGAGACTGGAGGAAGCATAGAGAGGTTAAGTGATTTGCCCAAGGCCACACAGCTAGTGGTTGCTTGGCTCCAGAGTCCCTGCGGCTCCAGAGTCCCTGCTCTTTACCAGTACACTGAACTACATCCTGTGTCTTACTCCCAGTTCTTTTGGTATGGTACAATGTCAAGGTCATCAGGATGGGGTTGGGGTGAAATGTTAGGAAGATACTTAGAGAGGTACTCAGGAGAGATTGGAGTGGATAAATTCCGATACCCATCCTGTCTCTATATTTCCATGATTCTAAAGATTAAGGTAGTTTAATGGAATTTTAGGTTCCTTACAAGTAAGACCTACTTTTCAAGGGAACCCAGTAGAACATTCCATCTCATGCTCAGGAAGATCAGAAGGTGTGGGTTACTTTCTTATTTTCTTGATTGGTGTGAATTATATTTTACTTATTAGTGGGCATGCACATGGCAAAAAGGGACTTTCAGGAGGTTTGTGACTTTCTCCTTTAATATCAAAGGAAAGATACCTGGGATGTCACAGCTCATGGTTTCCACATGCCATGTGTTAAAACTTAGCCTAAGTTACCAAAAATTCTAGTATGTCTTTCCCTTCCGCCATTTTATTTGCTGGAATTCACTCTATGCTGTAACAAACGACTAAAGGGCAGTTACAACTTAAATAAACTGAAGGCAAGTTGTAAAGGCTTGTGGAACACAGTCCTGTCAGGTAAAACACAACAGATCCCATCACTGGACACCTGAGTAAGGCTGTGACAAGGGGCAGTTTTTGGGGTCATTTCCTGCAAAGCTGCAGCTAGACATTTGGAGGCCATCTGAGTCTCTGCAATCTCATGTCAGACTGCTAGGATATCTAAGAAAATGCATAGTGTAAACCCTAGTAAGGAAGTAGCCATTTTTGACTATTAAGACAGGCAGAACTTCCGAGATCCCTTAATTTAACCTCGTCCTTTTCCTTTGTTTTTGTTTATTCATGGGTATGTCAGTGTTCTTTACAGTTTCTGAATAGTTGTGTGTAGCATTTTCTCCATGGAGCGTGCTTGTCTTCTAGATTTGCTTATGTTGTTTGTGGTCATACAACCATTAAAAACATTTGAACTGGTCAAATTATGAGTCTTTTTCTTTGCCTTTTCTGTTTTTAAATAGCTTTTTCCACAAGGTTTATTGACGTATAACTGACAAGTAAAGTTGTATGTATTTAAAGTGCACAATGTGATGATTTGATGCATGTGTACTCTGTGAAATATTTACCACAATCAATTTAATTAACATGTTCATCACTTCACAATTACCTTTTTTTAAAAAAATAACGTTTTAAGAAATTCTTTCCCTTCCAAGGTTGTAGTCTCTTATATTGAGTTTAAGGTTTTTAAAGGCCTTATGTTCGTCCAAAATTTATTTTTGTCTGGTACGGATAAGGAACCTAATTTCATTTTGCTTTTCTAACATTGCTCATTAAGGAGTGCGTCCTTCCCACCCTGTGACTTGTAATGCCCTCTCTGTCACATTCCATCTGTGTGTGGATTCGGCTTTTTATTCTGTTGCATTTAAAAATGTGTCTATCCCTGTTCCACTGACACGTGGTTTTATTTACTAAAATTTTATGTTAAGTCTTGAGATCTGGGAAGACAACATTTCGTCCATGTTTTTCTTTTTCAAATTAGTCTTATATATCCAAGAATCTTTCCTCTTTTATCTCAGGGTTCCTCAACTTTGGCCCTGGTGACATTTGGGACCAGATCATTCTCGGTGGTGGGGGCTGCCTGTGTACTGTGGGGTGATTAGCAGCACCCCTGGTCTCTACCCGATAGATCTTCAGGTCCTGGCAGATGTCCACCTTGGGGCAATATCACCCCTGGTCGTAAACCTCAGTTCTGGAGGAATGGTAAAATCCACGTATCAGACTCCACAAAAGGCTGGTTTGGGCACTGACTGAAATTCTCTTAAATTTATAGATTACTTTCGGGAAGAATCGCTATCGTTATAATATGGAGTCTTCTCAAACACGGGCATGTTTCATCTCTCTATATTTTCCCAGTCTCATTTCATGTCTAATTACTAAATAATGTTTTTTGATTTGTCCCATGAAGGTTGTGCACATCTTTTGTTAGGTTTATTCCTGGGCACCATGTAGTGTTTTTGCTATTATAAAAAAAGGTCTTTTCTTTTTCAATTCTGATCTCTAATTGATCATTGTTGGTGTAAAGGAACGTTATTTATTTTTTGTGTTTCTTCTACATCTGGAAATCTTGTTGAACTCTTTTATTAAATCTAGTAGTCTGCACATCTTCTAGAATTTTCTCTGTAGATAATCGTATTGTCATATTTCTATGTGGATAATCATAACCACGATGTTGACCTGTCGTTTAGCATGCTTCCACCTTTAGCTTCTTTTCTGCATCTTATTGCACTGGCCACATTTCCAAGAGAACACTGAATAGCAGCAGGGACGGAGGGACACTTTCATTTTACAAACAAAGGCACAAGGCCTTGCGCTTGTCCAAGGTCATTCTATGAATTAGAGCCCAGGCAAGGCTAGATTCTAAGGTTTACAAACTTCTCTTTCCTTTATTCTTTCTTGCTTCTTTTGTTTTTGGTTAATTCAGTTAACATGAAGACAATTTGCTGTCAGAACTCTTTTGATTTTAAATCTATTAAAACCTTAAAAGAAAGTTACATACAGTCTTTGTACCAATGGAATCTAATGCATCAGCATCCTGATACTGACATGAAACCTCTTGTTGTTCTTAGATTATAAAAGCACGTCAGCGATTTTATACTAATATCTACTAGTCTGTGAGTATGTTTCCACTTCTTGTTAGAGAAAGATTTTAGGAGGATGCAGGTTCTGTAATAAAAATATCTCAGGTTTATGGATCACTTAAAATGAAGCCAGCACTGTGCTAGGAACTTTGCAAGAATGCTCTCTTGATGTCTTTGTAACAATGCTTAGAGGTGTACATTGTTAGCCAGTTTTCACAGATGGGGAAATTGAGCCCCAGAGCATGAAGTAACTTCTCAAAGCCCTCTTGTTTCTAAGTTTGCAGAGGCTGAACTTAAATCTGAGTTGCACACCAAAGTGTATGATCTACTTGCTATATATTTTGGTTGCCATCAGGTACACGTGTGAAATTAATATTGGATGAATTCAAATTCAGTTTGGAGGGTCTAGGAATGAACTCTTCTCATTGCTTTGGCTTAAATTAATAGCATGCATGAAAAATAAAGCAAATGAAGTTGTCTCCTGGTGTCTCTTTCTCATAAATATATACAAGGCAACAAGAGGGTCAAGTTAGTAAAGACCTCCAACATGCTGGGCACATCGTGTACATTGTATCTCATCTGTATAGTGAATTTGGGAGGAGAGTCTTGCTAGTATCATTTTAGGGATGAGGAAACTGTGGTTCATAGAGAGTCAGCAACAGCTAATAAGGAGGGCAGCCAGGTCACACCCTGCTGCTTACACCACATCAGGCTGACCAAGCCGGCTTGTCAACCCAAAGCTCTGTTTTGGTCACGCTAGATTCTCAGTTGAAAAAGTGTGCTCCCGCAGCTGCATTTTAAAGAATCATTTCCATCATTATGCAGTATGTGGAACCCAAGAGGGGCTTCTATAAACATGAGTACATGTTCCCAGACACAGAAGATAATATCTGTGACAAACAGCCATTATCTAGAACATCTGTTAGGCTGTTTCTCTTTGTTTTAAATAATGCATGGCATGCTCTAATTCAGGTGTACTCCTGAAACCCAGCAGCTTCTGCTGTGATTGCTGTGATCTCGGGGTATGATGAGTGAGAATATGTGATGCTCATGGAGTACACCACTTAATCAAGCACTTTGGCTTTGGGTCAAATTTTCTATATTTTTAACTATAATTATAGCTATAACCAACACTACTTATCTTGCTTTATAATTTACATAGTGATTCCACATTCAGTGGCTCATGGTGTTTAATCCTCAAGACAGCTCTGCACACCGTCATTACTAATATCCTCATTATAATGTTTTTGTGATTGTCCACATGTATCCACAAAGAGAGACATTCAAGAAAGACTGTACTTTGAGAAAAGTGAGCTTTCACAATATGGTTTAATGTGGTGCAGTTTGGCTTAATTGTGTCCAGAAAAGAGGATGAAGAAACATACATCGAACAGTTAGAAGTGGTTATTTCTGGCAGTAACAGAGCTTCAGAAAAGCTTCCTCATTTGTTTTACGTTTATATTCTTTTTACTTTTTCAGATTTAATTTTTGTTTTACACACATAAATAGCTTCTTTGAATACATATTTTACTCAAAGACAAAGTTACACAGGCACATTGTTTTAAAAAATCATATAGTTCCATAAGGCTGGTAATAAGACAGCAGTGTGCTACCCATCACCTCCCTCAGCTTCACCGTCGATGGGAGGCAACGACCTTGAATTGTTTTAACTGTTTGGTATTTATGACTATATTTCAAACTAAATGTTTTCGCTGCTATTTCTTATTGTTCAGTTTGAGATGTTATATATTGACTTCCTGCTACGAGAGACGGGAGTTTAGAACACTTGTACGCATACCTCCCATCCCCCACCATCCCACTGCGGTCATATCACAGGTAAATATCACTTGCAGCCAAGTTATACCCTGTGCTATAGTTACTTTTCCTTTTATGCACAACTTTTCCCTCCAGAGTTGGTAACAATCTCTTTTAAAAAAACATTTGCTTGTTATTTTTTTTTAAAAATTTACCAATCACTAATTCATTTTCAAAGTTTCTGTCAGAAATCTGTTTCTTCTTAAGATTTTCACACATTCCAGGAATCCATCAGTTACCATCCCAATGACATCCTTCCTGGACTTGCCCATTCTCTTGGTCCAGGATGGCATGGCCTCTCTCTAGGCTATCTCCTGGGAGCGCTTTCAACCATCATCCGATTCTCTCTACATTTCTTTTGGAATGGATCCCGTGTTTTCTGGATCCTATGTCTCATTCTTTCTTGATTTATCGCTCTTCCCCTATTTTAGCGAAGCATCTCTCAAGTTGCTTCCTGCAAAAAGGGTACCTAAAAGATAAATTTTTGGAAGGCTTGAATGTTGAAAGTGTCTTTATTTTACCTTTTCATTTCTTGATAGTTTGGACGAGTATAGAATTCCAGGCCGGGAACATTTTTTTCTAGCTTTGGTGTTGTTATTGACAAGTCCAAAGACATTTTGATTCCTAAGCCTTTGTATATGAAATCTTATTTTCTCCGTGGAAAAGTTTAGGGTTTTCTCTTCGTCACGAGCACTCTGAAATTGCCACGTGATAGACCTTGGTGTGGATCGATCCTCATCTGCTTCGTTGACATTTGATGGGTGCTTTCAATCTGGGGACTCACGTCTTTCAGTTCTGGTAACTTTGAGTAATTTATTTATTTTTAAATAACAGCCTCCTCTCTGCCTTTTTGTTCTTGACTCTTGTTATTGGTTATTGGGCCTCCTGGACTGATCTCCTAATGTTAAAAATATTTTCAAATTTAAATTCTATGTCTTTTATTTTTTGAAAGCGATTTCTTACCTATACTTTCCTAACCTTCTAAGACATAGGCATTTATTACATATTTGTGGTTATTATTAACAGCAGAGTGGCTCTGGCAGAACAGGCAAGATGCTGCCCACGCTGCGCCTTGTTTGATTGAATAGGGGGGAACTTGCGGTTGAGATACCTGGTTATGTCCATTCTGACAGGATTCCCGTTCATTCATTCATTTGATCACTCATGCAGCAAATTTGATCATTCATGCAGCAAATATTCATTGAGTGCCTACCTGAGCCAGAGGTAGAAATCTCAGCACTGGAAGTGGTTACAAATGGTTGCAGGACCAAGTTAGAGTTATCTGGGGGACAGGAAGGTTGTCACAACCACTTCCCACTCCATTCTCTGACTCCATTCCCCTGCCCATCCCCTCAGCCGTCTAACTGCTCCTTACACGGATATCAGTCAATTCCCCTGTTTTCAGTCTTCCTCAATGGACCTTCAGACATCATCCCCTGCAACACCGAGCCCCTCCAGTTCCTCAGCCTTCACTGGGTTCCTCAGGGTGAATCAGTTTGTCCCCTTGGATCCTCTTCTCTAGGCATCTCTTCTTGTATCTCTTCTTTGGTTTCATCTTCCTGTACTCTGACGCTGTATGCCATGATATATGCCTGCTATGAAATATATCTCCTTTTCTCATTTTTAATAGGCATACACAGTAAACCTTGTTGCCTTGCATGCATCCCATTGCCCTTTCCACTTTGGTGCACACTGGCCCAACTTCCAACTGCCAGCACCTGCGTTTCTTGATCCAAGCCCACTTTCCCACCCAAGCAGCCATCACCCGCAGTGACCACAGGCTTGATACTGTGCACTTTCTTGGCTGTTTTGCTTTCCTTATTCACCTCCCTACTCCTCTACTAGAATTTTCTTTATCCCTGAAGTAAACTAGTGGCTGAATCCTCAATTTAGGGTCTGCTTCTGCGGGAACCCACACTAAGATTTAGTTTTAGATCTACACGTAATTTTTTTTAAAGATTTTATTTTTCCTTTTTCTCCCCAAAGCCCCCTGGTACATAGTTGTGTATTTTAAGTTGTGGGTCCTAGTCGTGGCATGTGGGATGCCGCCTCAGCATGGCTTGATGAGCAGTGCCTTGTCTGCGAAACCCTGGACCACGAGAAGTGGAATGCACGAACTTAACCACTCGGCCACGGGGCTGGCCCCTCTACAGGTAATTTTAAGCAAAATATATGGATTTCTGTTTCTTTTGCCATCAACTCTAAACACTATATCCTGATTCTTCATGGTCTAAGAGGAGATATTATTTCCCCTCCCCTCCACCTTTCCTCCACTTTTCCATTTTTTTTTCAGTTGTATCTTTACTTTTACATTGTTTGGGTTGCTAACATTTACATTCTGTAACCATAGTTACAGCATATGGGTTTTTTTTCTATAGGTTAATTCTAAAAGTTGAAAACCAATAGACTAAGTATACATCATTACACCTCGAGAACTCTCTTTAATTGCAGGGCCAAGGGCTATTGGCTTTCCTTCATGAGTTCAATGCCCAGACCTTCTGTCACTCCAAGGAGAACGTTTCCAGCACCAAGAACAAATGGAGTCCCTGGGTTATACTCCGTTCCTTTCTCAAATTCATGCCACATTGTAGCCTGTTTCATAGCAGGGCCTTGATTCTCTCATAAGCTTTTTGTTTATTCTGGAGTTTCTAATGGTTGTTCTTTTTTCCTTACCACGTCACGAATATTTTCTGACTTCTTACTAACTCTATCAGCTGCTTCTATTCCAGTTTTTCTTGAAGATATTCTTCTTGGAGCCTGCCTACTTTCTGTTTTAATTTGGGCTGATTGCTTCCTAGACTGACTCTACAACTTTCATCTTTAGATTTCTTTTCATTGTAGTTCAGGGTTAATTCCGTTTTTGTTAATACTACTCTTTCATTTATATTAGTTTTCATTCATCTTTTATCGTGGCACATCCTTAAATAATTTCCACAGAAAGGGTGTGTGAAAGTTTTGCTTTCTCAGTCCTCGCATGGTCAAAAATATGTTAATTTTATCTCAGATTTGTTAATAGCTTGGTTAGGTATAAAATGCTTACATACATTGATTTGGATATAAAATTATTGGGTAAATTAATTTTTCAATAGAACCTTGAAAGCCTTTCTGTATACCCAGTATGAATTTCAATCCTTTGTATATGACCTACTTTTTCTGTCTGCAAGCATCTTGTATTTTCTTTGAATCCTTGATATTCTGACATTTTGGAAGTATTGATATAGTTCTGAGTCATTTTTCGTTCATTTTGCTGGTGCTCAGTGGGCCATTTAAACGTGCAGACTTGGGTTAATCCTCTGGTGACTTTTCTTCTCTTATTGCATGCCTTCGACAATTTCCTCCCTGCGTGTTCTCTAAAACTCCTGTTTCTCAGATCATGTTCCTGGATTGATTCTCCATGCACACTGCCTTCGCTATAATCTTTGGCTGTTGTATATTTGCCCTGTGTTCTTGGGAATTACCTTGGCATTATCCTCAATTCTTCCATTTAGTTTTTAAAATCAGAAAACATATTTTTAGTTTCCAAGAGCTCTTTCTTGTTCTTTGTTCTATTTTTAGAGCATTCTATTCTTGTTTTGTGGATGTGATATAATCCCAAATTGCATTCATTTTGCTGGTAGGCAGTGGGCCATTTAACAAATTGATTGGAGTTTTTAAGTCTTTTTTGGTTTCCTGAAGTATGTCTGTTTCCTCTGGGGTCATTTCTTTTTCTCTTTCTATTTCATGTAGTTAGTATTCTCCAGATACCCCGTGATCCTCTCTTGTCATCAAGTTTTAAGAAGGAGGGAATGGATTGATTTTTCTAGGTAGCTGGTGTGCATTAGCTGTGTGGATCGGATGGGGAGCCTTCAAGAGGAGCAGAGCTGACTCACAGGCTTCACTTTAGGGTGAAGAGGCAGAGAAGGAGCCTTTAGGCCTGGGGCCCACAAACACCCACGTGGGGAGAGCTTGGCTGTGGTGCCAGCACCTGCTCCAGGAGTCCTGGATCCTAAAGCCTAGAAAGCTTGTTTAATTTAGAGAAGGCAGTTTTGTTGCTGCTGTTGTTGTTGTCTTTTGCTTCCCCAGAAGCCAGAAGTACGTGCTGCGTGGTCTGCCCTCTTTGCTCCGAGTCGGAGGAAGGCGCACTGGGGCAAGGGTGTAAGGAATGCATGGCTTGGTGGTTTGGGGAATCGATTTTTAATTCCTCCCTGCTTGGCAGTTGCTTTTTTCTTGCTGGCCCACCCCTGGGTCTGCTGACACTGAGCCTGAAGCCTTATGGAGTCTTCTGTGAGGTTGATCTTTGTCACTGAGGTCCTGTCCTGTGCATTTTGAGCCACAGTTCTCGGTCTACAGGCTTATTCTTCAACATCCTTCTACCCACCCAGTCCTGAAAATTCGTTTCTGGAAATCTCTTATCCTTTAATTGCTGGTTTCCATACCATTAGCTTTTGCTCTTAAAAGATTACTTTGAGGGCCTCCCTTTCTTCTTTTCCTGTTGCCTTAAGGAGTCTCGGGAGAGGAGGAAGACAAAGGCCTATGCTACATTTTTATCTACAACTTGCTCATTTTTGAAATTTCTGCTTTAGATGAATTTTCCTGGGAAATAATTTGGTGCTCCTTTAAACTGATGTTCTTTAAATATGTGTTGGTTAGGGAAGAGGCATGGGGGAAGATGGCGATGGGCAGCTGCTGATGGCAGTCTTGGCTGTTCTGTTGTCCCAGGTAATTGTCTGCTGGTCCCTAACCCACATCCCCAACAAACAGGACAAAAGCCCGTTTTTTTTTTTTTTTTTAAAGATTTTATTTATTTTTTCCTTTTTCTCCCCAAGGCCCCCTGGTACATAGTTGTATATTCTTTGTTGTGGGTCCTTCTAGTTGTGGCATGTGGGATGCTGCCTCAGCGTGGCTTGATGAGCAGTGCCATGTTCATGCCCAGGATTCGAACCAACGAAACACTGGGCTGCCTGCAGCGGAGCGTGCGAACTTAACCACTCGGCCACGGGGCCAGCCCCACAAAAGCCCGTTTTTAACTGGCAACCTCTCCCCCATATGGAAGTTCTCTGACTGCCTGTGGTCACTTGACCATGACCCTGGGAGCTCTGACTCCCTACCTGGAGGAGCTTATTAAAAAGAATTCCTGTTGGCCGCACTTGGTGAGACGAGTTCTGGTGAGTGCCCTTTTCTTCATGTGACTCCATTTTGAATGACATTCTAGCACCCTCATGTGGAGATAGTGTTACAGATCTCCTGCCAGAGGGCACCTCTGTCCAGGTGGATTTTCCATGGAGAGTCCCACTGGGAGCACAGTTTGGGAGGGTTTGAGAGTCCTTCTTCTTTGCCCAGAAGAATAACTCTAAAATCCACTGGAGCCTGGGACTGCAGGCCGTTCTCGCCTGCCTTTCTCTGCCGTTCAGCCTCCCATTGTCCTCCATACCAACACTCAAGTCTCTTGATCTGTGCCCACTTCCAGCAACTCCGAGTGGGATAACCAATTAAAGCAAGAAACAAAACGTTTCCTGAGCCAATGTGGTCTCCAGTTCTCTTTGCTTCCTGCTGCTGTTTGTGTGCATGTGTTTCCGCTTCTGATCCATGCCTCTCACTGTTCTCTGTGTGTGTCCTTCTCGACATCTTCATTATTCCTCATTAGCTGTGCTTTCCTCGCTCTTTTTTGCCCCTTTTACACGTCTGTTATTTCCAACCCTTTAGCCACACAAAATGAGGGGTGCCCCCTTTCCTGTCCCCTCGGGAGTCACTCCTCCCTCAGCATCTCAGAACAGACCCGTCACCTGCGGGATCTCAGGCGATGGCACACAGCCACTTATCGCCCACAATGGGAGCTCTGAAAGCCGGGCAGCCAAGCCTGGGCGAGGTGCCAACACGCCACAGAGAGGCAGCCCGGCCTCACAGGGGGAGTGTGAGCCTGGCAATCAGACCCTCGCAGAGCTGCCCCCGACTTGCTGTGGGGTCTGGAGCAAGTCACTTGACCTCTGCTTAGCTCCTGGTCCCTGAGAGGAAGTAAGGATGGCCTCCCTGAGTGCTGGTGGAATCGCCAATGAGGGCAGGGTGCACACGAGGCCCACAGCCAGCTTTCTGGATGGGCGGCTGTGTGTACACTCACGCACACACACACACAAACATACACATATTCATGCACACACATACATGTACTCATAGGCACAGACATAAATATTCATGCACAGACATACATTCACACACAACACACACAGACTTGGACAAACACATGAGCACACTCAGATACATAAACATCTACACACTCACATTAACACATTTATACAGACATATACACCTTTATATGCACGCACACCCACATTCACACACATAAATACACACACACAAACACACACACTCACATAGTCATACACACACAAATACATGTTTACCACACAGTTAGGACACACATAAATGTGTGTATATGAATGGGATTCCCAATGACATATAAACAAAATGTCAGCTTCTCTTCATAAAAAGAACACAAATAACATTCTGGCTACGACCCTGGGATTTCACCCACTCATTTCTCTTATTTGCAATCAACAATCCATGGCCCGCATGTGCTTGTCACTGGACCAGCACAGACAGGGATATGGCAAAGCAGCAAATGTGGCCCCAGAGCTTGAGGGACTTTCAGTCTATTCAGGGAACACAACAGGCCAATGGCTAAGAGCGATGACGAGTTAGTATGCCCGGGCAGAGAGCTTATCAGGTGGTTCAGTCGCGGCACAAAAGATGGAACGGTCCTCCTGCCAGGAGAGGAGGATCAAGGAAGCCTGTGTGGAAGATGGGCTCTGTCAGGGCACAGCACCAAAGTGGTAGCCAAAGCAGGCCACTGACCCGGGCACCTTTATACTTAGACACTCTCAGTTAACTCCTTGTACATTTTTCTCTTGTAGCTGTTTATCTATAGTGGTAGACTGTATTTTCCAAAAATGGTTCTAACAATATTTCTGAGTCCCAAATGCTCTTCTAGAACCTTGCCACATCCCATCAGGAGGTGGAGCGTCTCTCCTTCCCCTTGCATCACCTGGCTAGGCCTTTGTGATCTGCATCTCCCTCAGTATCACCTGGGTAGGCCTTTGTGACTGCCTCAATGAATGCAGAAGTGATGCTGCGTGACCTTGAGGTGAGGTCATAGGAGGTGATACAGTTTCCTCACGGCTCTCTGTCTTTGGGACAAGTGCCTTGAGAACCTGGTGCTCACATGCCAGGAGTTCAGCTACCTTGGAGCCATGTGCTGGAGGGACCACGTGGAGAAGGATACGTGGGGCAGTCCCCAGTACTCTGGCCCAGCTGTTTGCTCTCCCCAGCCCAGGTGCCAGCGTGAACGGGAGCTTTTGATGACTCCAGCCTAGCTTGGGGCTGCCCAGCTGATGCTGAGTGGTGCAGAGATGCATTCTTCCTGCAGAGCCCCACCCAGACTGCATATTCGTGAACCAAACAAGTGGTGCTGTTGGCTTAAGCCACCACGATTTTTTTTTTTAAACTATCATCAACTTATTTATTTAGTTTTTATTAAGAACTTATTTTTTAGAGCAGTTCTAGGTTCACAGTAAAATTCAGCAGACGGTACAGAGATTTCCCATATATCGCCACACGCGCACAGCCTCCCCCGTTATCAACATCCCCCAGCGGACTGGTACATTTCTAACAATCGATGAACCCTCACTGACACATCATTATCACCCAGAGTCTACAGTTCACATCAGGGTTCACTCTTGGTGGTGTACCTTCTAAGGGTTTAAACGAATGTGTAATGACGTGTATCCATCACTATAGTATCATACAGACTAGTTTCACTGCCCGAAGAAACCTCTGTGCCCAGTCTGTTCATCCCTATCCCTCAACCCCTGGCAGCCACTGATCTTTTTACTGTCTCCATTGTTTTGCTTTTTCCAGAATGTCATAGAGTTGGAATCACACAGTATGTAGCCTTTTCAGATTGGCTTCTTTCACTTAGTAATATGCATTTAAGTTTCCTCCATGTCTTTTCACAGCGTGACAGCTCATTTGTTTTTAGCACTGAATAATATTCCATTGTCTGGATGTACCACAGTTTGTTTTTCGGTTCACCTACTGAAGGACATCTTACTTGCTTCCAAGTGTTGGTGATTACGAATAAAGCTGCTATAGACATCTGTGTGCAGGTTTCTGTGTGGACATAAGTTTTCAGCTCATTTGGGTAAATATCAGGGAGCATGATTGCTGGATCATATGGTAAGAGTATGTTTAGTTTTGTAAGAAATCGCCCAACTGTCCTCCTAGGTGGTTGTACATTTTGCATTCCCACCAGCAATGAGACTTCCTTTTGCTCCACACCCTGGACAGCGTTTGGTGTTGGCAGTGTTCTGGATTTTGGCCATCCTAATAGGTGTGCAGTGGTACCACACTGTTGCTTTAATTTTTGTGATTCTCTGATGACAAATGACCTGCAGCAGCTTTTCATATGCTTATCGGCCTCTGTGTGGTGACATGTCTGTTAAGGAAGCTGCTTAGTTTTGGAGAGTCTTGCTATTGGCAATAGTCAACTGGAGCATCAGTTTGAGGCAAAGCTCAGTTCCATTTCCCTTTAAGGATTCAGAAAAGCCTTGAAAACCTTGGTGGCTCTTGGAGGTCTCAATCAAACAGGCAAAACTCTTCATCTGTGGGTATTTTCAAAATTGTATTCCTACAGAAAACACCAGAGAGGAAAAACTCAAGCATACAAACTTCCTCCTCACATGCATGTGGCATCTCACAAGCCACCCACACTGACAAAGGGGACAGCCGCTCACAGGGAGGCAGCCCTAGAACCAGGAACTCCTGCCCCACCTGCTCCATGATGCGTGAAATGAATGGTCCACAGGGGAAGTTGGGAGATGTGGAAAGAATATTCTGATTAAGGATACATGTTTTAAAACATTTCCAATCCATCAGGAACAGATATTTTTCTAAAATACAATAAAAACAAATTATTAGGAAAGTGAAATAAAATTAGACATTCAAAATACAAGCCCAAATTTATAATTAGGTTTAACAAACCTAAAGTTACTCTAAGTGCTATGAAAGTTTCTAAACATTTACCCTCCATATCTCCACGTGTCTCACTGCTGACCAGCACAAACCATGCGTGCACCAGGCCAGGCACCCAGGACTGCTCCCCAAATAGCACAGATCTAGAGAGAAGACAGAAGCCATTTTTGTGAAGACAGGTTTGGAAAAGGAGGCGGGTGGAGAGAAAAGACGTAAAGTGTGAACTGGGTGTGAGAAGAAAGAGAATTAGGCTGCCTGCAGTGGGAGGTCGTACCAACTTTGTTCGTCTCTTGTTTTTCAGCCCAAAGTTAGTCTTAAGACCAGAGAAAAGTCTCCCTTTGAGTGAAGGTGGACAGAGCATGAGGATTTATAGCACCTGGTATCCTGGTGGAGGCTGGTATTGGTATTCCAGTCAGTAAAAGCAAATCTTATTTCCGGTCCTTCACAGACTCAAAGTGGGCTCCAAAGAGCGTGGGATGCACCTAGATATGGGCCAAGGGCATAGTCCTCACCCCATGCTTCTCTTCTTGGGAATCAGAGATCCACATCTGAGCCTTGGAGTTACAGGAATGCAGTGGATGCTTCAGTGTATGTGTGTGTGTGTGTGTGCGCGCGCGTGTGTGCACGCACGTGTGTGTGCATGTGGCATGTGCCAGCCCTGTATCTACCAACCAAATTCTGTCAGGGCATGTTGCCAGTTGTAGCATGGCAGACAGATACATCCCTTCATCCTTGGGTAAGGCCTCTGTTCTAATACACGTTGTCCAGGATCCCGGGAATCGCCACGTGCAGAACTGGTTGCTGCCTCATGGAGTTGGTGGCAGGCAGAATGGCTCCTGGCTGACAGCATCAGCTGTGCAGAAAGATGGAGCTGTACGAAAATCATAGAAGACCTTGGACATGTTTGCAAATAAGTTACTTAAATATATTTAAATTACACTGTATTTAAGGGTTTTCATTATTAACATCATTTCCACCCCTCTTGCGTTCTGATGTGCCTTCTCGGGTGGAAGCGAAAAGGTGGACTTACAATTCATGTGCATTACCTACTCCCTTTCTTATCATTATTCCATCTTAATTGCCTGTGAATCTTACTGATATTCTGTTACTACTTATAATAATTTGTGTTTGTTATAGCGTTTTAAATCTCCAAATATTTTAGGGGAAGCATTGTAAATTTTTATGTGATATTTGTGCTTGTTTAATAAAATATGCACAGACCCAGCAATTCCACTTTTATTATTTACACAAAGAAATATTTCTACATATGCACAAGGAAGCATGTGAAAGGAAGTACATTAAGGCAACTTCTGGAATATAAATTTAGAAACAACCTAACTATCCATCGAAAGGGGAATGGACAAATGAATTAAGATTCATCCACATGGTGGAATACTCTACAATGGGTAAAAAGAACGTGGCAGGTCCATGGGTAGGAAGATGTACAGTGGAGTGAGGAAAGCAGTCTGGGCGGCTGGCACACGCGGCCTGATGCCGCTTCGAGAGAAACAACCCCCCACACAGTACCAAGCACCACCTCACGTTTCTAAGAGTATATGCTGCATAGCAAATATTCTCTAAGGCTCCATCCAAAATGATGACAGGAGTTGCTTCAGGGAGGAGAAGGGGAAACTGGAAATGGTGATGGTCAAAGGGGATTTTGAGCTTTACTTGTAATGCCTGTCATTTTTTTTTCACATGAAGAAACATTACTCATGTCTTATTTATGAAGTTACAAAACAATGTGGGAAATCTGGGTATGCCGACGAGTGTGGCTATCAGCCACAGGCCGCCTGTCAGAACAAAGACAGGGGAGGCAGGGCTCTGAGCGAGCGGGACGGGAAGGAGACAAGACCAATGACAGCGGGTGCCCAAAGTGAGTCACGACTCGCCAGTAGACAGGGCGTCTGGGGAGCAGCCCTGCTCTAAACCAGCCCAGGATGTGCTGGCCTCAGAGGCCACCTGGACTTGCCACCAGCCAAGAAGCATGGGGTTTAGAGAACGGACTACAGAGCAAGCCCCCTGGCTTCAGATCTTTCCGTCACCAGCTGTGTGATGCTGGGGAAGTTAGTTAACCTCTCTGTGCCTTAGCTTCGTCAAGTGTCAATGGACATAACAATATGAGCATGTTGTGAGGATTAAATTAATACGACAAACCTTTAAAATGGAGCCTGGTACGTAAGTATTATGTATTACTATTCGTCTGTAAAAGCTCTTTTTTTTTTTTTAAGAAGAGTCTCCAGGGACTAAGTTGTTCAGCCTCCACTAGGATCAAGCTAGTGCCTGACGGCTGGGAGTTCTCAGGGCCCCAAAACCCCTTCCTTCATTTCAGCAGAATTGTGGCAAGGTTTGGAGGAGCAGCAAGTGGGATAGCTCATTCTACAGGTTGGGAAACTGAGGCGAGTCGTGGGGCTCATCCCACCAGGCAGCCGGCAGCAGGGGTGGCCGAGACCCCCACCTCCGGACCCCACAGACCAGCACTGTCTTCACTGACACCACACGCATCACTCTCGGAAAGAAGAGAAGGTGGCATTGGCACAGTGGTGGCATTGGAACAGTGGCATTAGACTTCTTACCCAAAGACTGACCTATTCCACTTCGGGAATTGGCAAAATACTCCTGAGGTTCTGGCAGCCTTTTCTGTTCTGTGGAGCCTTGGTTAGAGCTGAGCCGGGGGTACCGACAGGCTGGTCCCTGCGGGTGTTGGCTTTGGAGTGGCCGCTATGGGATGCCCTTTGAGCCAACATAGACGGGTTTCCACATATTAGCACACATGCCCTCAGTTGGAGAGGACGTGCCTCAGGGGCCCCAGAGCAGGTCTCCCCCACTGAGCCCTGCTTGCTGCAGGCGGGCGGCCGCCCCCCTCTGGAGAAACAGCCCCCTCTCTTCTTCAATATCGACCCGCAAGGGAAAAAAAAATCCATCTTAATACTTTTTCAGGGGATAATGAAGCAGTTTATTTAATATTATTTGGATAACAAGCCTCCACATGAACAGGATTCGAATGTCAGTTGTCTTAGGGGAAAAAAGCGTTATTGGTTGGTAAATATTGGGAAAGAAAAGCTGATGAAAACGAGCGTCAGCTGCAGCCTCTGCCGGGAGCAGGAGGACAGGCCCGCGTTGTATGTGGGCCTGCGAAGGCAAAACCCCTGAATGTCTGTCTTTGTTGGTGGGTGTAAAAGTGGAGGCCGCTACAAATAATTTCTTATTTCTGTTCGCATAGATTTTAAATTATGTAGCTTCCCTACCTTGTTAAGTATTAAAGCGTTCTTGTTTAAGGAGAAGGCACTTAAATAATGAAGCTTATGTATCTTGCTTTCAGACATCAATATCTGGCTTTGAGTGGCACAAAGGGGTAAAGGAATGTGGATTCAGAGCTCGCGGGGATGCTTGGCAATTCTAATTCGACTGCAGACTGCAAATGGACGCAAAACTGTTGCAACTTTTGTTGAAGAGAAGGCTGGATGAGCACGTGGTGTTGGGAAATTGTATTTTCTTCTTCGAGTCCTTCTGTTTCCGAATATTTAATCGTACTGTTCTCTTCTTTAGCGAAATTCTCTTTGGTAGAGAATCTCTTTCCTGAATTTGCTGCAGGCAACACAGAAGCCGGATTCGGAAGCCCGCGTCCGGGATGCAGGACTCCGCGGGGCCTGGTGCGGGGAAACACTGCCATCTCGTGGCCGGCTGGGTCCTCAGCGCCTCGTTCACGCCCAGGCTGCAGAGGGCCAGGACTCGCGGGGAAATAAAGCTGCGAGTTGGATTTCCGCAGGACGGTGTGAGTGCCATTATCAAACACCCGGAGAGGAGCTGAACGCCTCTCAGGCAGGTTTTGGTGAATCTTCTGCTCATTCCCTGAGCCACGCCCAGGCCTCAAAAGCACTGCAGGCTCTCAGTACCTGCATCGTGAAAATGAGATAGAAGTGTGGGGCAAACAACCGCGTAGTCAAACTACGGAAATGAACACTAAATGCCTGGCAGGGAGCTGGTGAAGCACGCCCAGGCTGAGGATAGGAGACAGTGAGTTGTGTCAAAGGTCCTTGAAGGTCAGTGTAGATGGGCAAGAGTGGCAAGCAATGGCCTGTGGGTCCCCATCCAGCAGGACGTCTGGTCAGACCCTCAGACGAAGCCAGGCCTAAGCAGGCAAGGTCTGTGGATCTGCGACTTGTTTATCTTTTCAAAATTAAAAGGAAAATCTGATTGTAAAAATGTTATACATGTGTTGCAAACAAAGAAAATCAAATAAGATAGAAATTTACAAAGAAGGAAATAAAAGACCTGAAGCCCCCACCTTAGTTGCCCACTGTTAACGCTCAGGTGGCCATCCTTGCGGACATCTTGATGTGAATATATCCAAACGGAAATGAAAAACGCCCTTTTACAAAAGTGGAATTTGACCTTGCATTCTCTTCGGCGACCTGTTTCTTCCTTCGGCGCTATGCCATAGGCTTCTTTCCAGGTCAATAAATACAGGTCTGCATCATTGTTTTTATTGGTTATGCAATAGCTAAAAATATGCAATAGTGGTTTGGTACCTGCTACGTGCCTGTACTGGATGCTTTGTGTAAGTGATCATCCACCATCTCACAACTCTACAAGGCAGGATTTTTTATTATGCCCATTTCACAGAGGAGGAGACTGAGGCACAAAGACAGCACCACCAGGCATCTGACTTCAGAGCCCCTGCTCGAGACCTCTGGCTAGAAAGCCTTCATAATTTATTTACCAGTTTTTCAGTGATGGACATTAAGTTGTTTCCAGTTTTTTTTGGTGTAAAAAATAAGCTGTAATGAAACTTTAGAGCATATACTTCTTTGCACATTAGTGAGTTCTCTCATTAAGTGAACAGAGAAGTGGGGTGTCTCGTCAAAGTGCTGCTCAGTGTACACTTGGGTGCGTGTCTAACTTCCCCCCAGAGAAGGTGTGCTACTCGTCGCTCTGTTGGCCGTCTGTGAGAATTTCCAGCGCCCTGTGTGCTTGCCAATGCCAGGCCTTCCTCATCATTTAAAAAAATGTTTCTTTCCCCTCTGCTTTTTATACTGAAAAATAGTCTTTGAAAAAATTGCAAGAATAAGTATAATGAGCCCTTATAAGTCCCTACCCTATTATAGACTCACCAATTGTTAACGTTCTGACACATCTGCCCTCTCTCTGTATTCATCTTATCAGCCTCATGGAGTTTACTGTAGACATCGTGACCCTTGACCCCAAAACACTTTAGTGTGTATCTCTTAAGAATAAAGACATGATCTTACATAAGCATCCTGGAATTGTCACACTTGGGAAGTTTTACATTGATAAGGCACAGTTTTCTAGAGTAAAATCTATGTCAAATTATTGAATACTTAATAGCTTTTTGTTTTGATTCAGAATAGAACCAAGGATCACATATTGAACTTTGTAGTCATCTCTTTTATCTCCTTTAAGCCAGAATGGTTCTGTGGTCTTTCTGTGGGTGTTTTTGGCATCGACATTTGGAAGAGTTTTGTAGAATGTCCCTCAATCTGGATTTGTTTGATGGCTTCCTCAGGATGAGATTTAGCACAACTATTACCCAGGTGACGTTGCTTCCTTCTTGGTGCGTCGTATCAGGAGGAACATGGTGCCAATTTGTCCCATTATCGGTGATGTTAACTTTTTGATCACGTGGTTGAAGAAGTGTCTGCCGCATAGAAACGTGTCCTGATTCTTTGTGATGAATAAGTGACTGACTGAGTGATACTTTGAGACTGAATGTTCTGTTTTTCAACAATCTCTCACCCAATGATTTTAGAATCTGTTGACGATCCTGGCCTGAATCAATTATCACTTTGCTGGCTCTACAGTCATGAGTTTCATTTTCTGTCGTTTCTTCTACTTTTTTTGTTGTTGTCAATATTCTGTAAAAAAGCTTTTCCTTCTATCCCTCAGCCTTTTCAGTATCAATAGGGACTCATGGATTCTTTTTGTATTCAGTGTCTTCCCACAATTATCTGTTTTGATAGCCAGATAATTCCAGATTTGGCCAGAGGCAGCCTCTTCAAGCTGGACCTCATGTCCTCTGCTCCAGGCTCACCTTGACTTTCCTTGCCTCAGGCCTAGAGTCAGTCACTTCTCCAGAACCTTTCTATCTTTGATGGTTTATTTAATCAATCTCTCTTACTACTATTATTTTTAAAATTCATTTGTAATGCCATTGCCTTTTTGGTGTATACTTCTAGGGATTTTAGCACATGTACATATACGGTGAAACCACCACTTCAATCAAGATGCGGAACAGTTCCATCACCCCAGAAATTCCTTGGGCCGCCTCTCTATGGTCAAACACTCCCTGCATCCCTGACAACCACTGATCTTCCCTCCATCTTCATAGTTTTACCGTTTCTAGAATGTTAGACAGATGGAATCATACAGTAGGCAGGACTTTGGGTCTGGCTTCCTTCATTCCGCATAACGCCCCTGAGAGTCGTCCATCTATTGCAGGCATCAACAGTGCATCCTTGTCAGTCCTGACTAGCAAGTATTCCATTGTGTGGCTGGGCCACAGTTTGTTTATCCATCACCTGCTGAGGGACATTTGGGTTGTTTCTGGCTTTTGTTGTTTATGAATAGAGCTGACAAAAATATTATTATAGAGGGGGCGTGTGTGTGTGTACACGTGTGCATGCATAAGTTTTCTTTTCTCTTGGGTATATACCACGAGTAGTGTTGCTAAGTCATATGTAAGTTTATGTTTAACTTAAAAACACCCTGCCAAACCCTCTGCAGAGCGACCATGCCAGTCTGCGTTTCCACCAGCAGTGCAGGTGAGTTCCAGTTGCTCCACGTCCTTGCCAGCACTTGGATTGCCTAGTTTGTTTTTTTCTTAGCCATTTTGATACATGTATAGTGCCGCTCGTGTCTTTTTGATCTTTGTCCATGTTGTAGGTGAATTTAAAAGCTCAATCTTGGGTTGGCTCCATGGCCAAGTGGTTAAGCTTGTGTGCTCTGCTTCGGTGGCCCAGGATTTGCTGGTTTAGATCCTGGGCGTGGAGCTGGCACAGTTCATGAAGCCACACTAAGGCAGTGTCCCACATAGCAGAACCAGAAGGACCTTCAACTAGAAGATACAACTGTGTACTAGGGGGCTTTGGGAAGGAAAAAAAAAGAGGAAGATTGACAACAGATGTTAGCTCAGGGCCAATTGTCCTAAAAAAAATAATAAAAATAAAAGCTCAATCTCCATATATGTTGGCTGTTAATAATACTTTTAATTTGTATTGATATTAATCGTACTAATAATTACTACCAATCTCATAGATGATAAAGATATTTTATGATATTTAAAAGTTTGTGCTTTTTTTAATTACAAGGGAGGTCAAAAGGACTCTCTCTCTCTCTCTCTTTTTTTTTTTTTGGTGAAGAAGATTGTCCCTGAGCTAACATCTGTGGCAGTCTTCCTCTATTTTGTATGTGGGATGCCACTGCAGCATGGCTCGATGAACGGTGTGTAGGTCTGTGCCCAGAATCCGAACCCCAGGCCACCAAAGCAGAGTGTGCAAACTTAACCACTATGCCACTGAACCAGCCCCAAAAGGGCTCAATTTTTTAGCTGAGAGAGAAAAGGATTGACAAGTATACCCTTGCCTGAAGGTGCCTAATCTTGTGTCTGGGGTCACTGGGAGCCCTAGTGGCCCCTTCCCCAACTCCGGGCATTTTCATCGAGGCTGTGGATGAGAAAGAAGGGCCAGCCCATTCTTTCTCTCTCTCCTCCTTCTTCTTTATTTTTCTTTGCTGAGGAAGATTCACCCTGAGCTAACACCTCTGCCAGGCTTCCTCTATTTTGGACGTGGGTCACCACCACAGCATGGCCGCCTATGGGTGGTGTAGGTCCATGCCTGGGAACCGATCCCAGGCTACTGAAACAGGGCATGCTAGGCCACGGGACTGGCCCTGTGTCTCTCTTCTGATTAGAGGAAGGGGAAGCAGAGGCGAGGGAAAGGGCAAAACCAATGTAGGTCGTGGGAGATCAGAGTATGGGGTGATGTTTCCACATAGTCCCTTCAGGTCCCACTAGGAACCGTCAAACTCACCTCAGTGTGTTCCAGCTCAACAGGAGCACCAGGAGCACTGGCAGGGGTCAGGTCACACTGCTCTCAGAGACACGCAGACTAGTGAGACCCACTCCTGGTCCTGAAGGAGGCTCCAGTCCAGCGGAGACAAGGTGAGAAGGAGACACAGATGAGATCAGCCACAGGCTTAGTGAGGCCCCGTGTCTCGGCCGGATGACCCATGTGTCTCACGTGGGAAAGAAAGAAAGGAGACGGCTTTCCGAGGCCAGAGCTGAGCTCCCAGTGACTGTGGCTGCCGGGACCTGCCCTTCCTCTCCAGCACCAGCTTCTCCATCGTGAAAAACCGTTTCAGTCTCACGCATGGGTCTGGAGGACAATTAAAGAAGGCATTTTACAGTGGCCGAGGGAACTCTGCCAAGATCTGAAATGTCCTGTTGGCCCGGTGGCTACAGAATAACCTGCCTGGCACCGAAGCGGATGCCCACCAGGCCTGGAGGAAGGAGTCCTGCTCGCGAAAGCGCTCAGGACGACAAAATGTGTTTACTGAGCAAAGCTGCCATCCTGGCTGGCCTGGGGGACGGGGACAGCTCCACTGTCCAAGTCTCTTGCTGTCCCCTGACACGTCAGAGGCAGCTACGGAAGACTTGATATCTGAAGTCATTTCCTCGGACTTGAGGGACACTGCCCGTGGGAACCACAAGCTGCACTGATCCAAACATTTGTCCAGTTCACCATCGATGCGAAGCCTGATTCATCGTGGACAGCCATTTTCTCATCCTTTGGAAATACGTCAGCTCTGGGGTTAGGGGGACTCTTTCCTTCCAGTTTAGTACTTAACACAGGATTTTTGTGCTGGTTCATAGATGTGCTTGAACCAGCCAGGAGACAAAAACCAAACAGTTATTTTAACAGAGAGAATTTTATATAAAGAATTGTTAACTGGGTAACTGAAAGGCAAAGAGAGAACTCTAAGGTATTATGTTGGTGGCAACTGAAGGAAACAGCTGCCTCCCCCAGGATGGGGGAACAAAGGAAAGGGCTGGACGTGATCACAGCAGAGGAGCTCAGCACTCAGATATCTGAGCGGGGGGCACGATGAAATCAGTTCTGCCAGGACTGGAAAAACTGCCCGCTGGATTCAGTTGCTGCTGTGGGAAGGAACCGCCACCACCTGTGTGAAGAGCATTGCTCAAGCGGTCAGACAGTGGTAGGAAGGGACAGGAAGGAACAGAGCCTCTCCCTCGTCCAGCCTCCTGGCCTCCCCCTGTTACCCCCACCCGCCGGCAGATGCCAACGGAACAGCTGGCTGAGCAGAAATGTGACGCAGAGTCCCAGCCCCGGCCTCACAAAGCCGGGTATAGAGGATGGGTTTGGAGCTCAGAGATAACAGCTTAATAACTGGTACATGTTTGGTGAATACTTTTGAATGACTGGATAATTGTGCATGTAATAAAAGTCTAAGTTTTACTTTCATTCAAAATTTCATTACAGTCTTTATGATTGCTCTCTCATTGGGGCATTCTTGTCTTCCAGGTTAGTTATTTTTTTAGGCTTTCTGATTTATTTCTAACTATAGGAAAAGTAGGCCTCCATGAATCTCCTGGGACAGGTTAGCATCCTAAACTGTGACACTGCCTCAGTGCCTACTCCTCCCTGCCCTTCCTTCCCCATGCCTATCCTGGAGTATTTCAGGTTCCTGGGACAGTGATAGAATATGACTAATGCCACCCCCAGGCCAGGAATCAGAGGCTTTAGATCCTTATGACCTCTTTGAGCTTCAGGTTTCATAAAATGAGAGTAAGAATATTGTCTTCACCCATATTACACAAATGTCATCAGATAAAAATGAGACATAAGTCAGATAAGGGATTTAAAATTTTCGGATGCCTGTAGGTGGGTGAAGTTCACTGATTGAACATAGGTGTCTGCGTTTGTTTCCTTCTGGAACCCCCCGGGGAAAACAAGGAATGGATAGTTTTAAAAAGGGCAAGACTCACTGCAATGGAAAGAACGGGAAAAGAAATGACAATAACAATGATGTTTTGAAGCTGGAAGATAGATAGATGAGAAGGGTAACTGGCAAAAGAAAACAGAAATCTAAGATGGCTGCAGGGGGAAATCACAAGACAGCAGATTTATACCACAAATTCCACACAAACCTCAGAAATTGGTGACAACAGGTGCTTCTAGAAGTGGGAGTGAAGCAGAAAGACTCAAATAGGAAGAATAGACTGACAGTCTGTTTACGAAGAGCTTGGATCTCCATACCCCCACTCTACTGTGGGTAGCCAGGCCACTACTCGACCCCTCTGGCAAAGATGGCTGCAGAGGATGAGACAGGTGGTCTCTGGCCCAGAGAACACCGGTGCCTCGTCCTGGAACAGGGGGACGAAGGACACTCTGGCTGCCCAGGTGCCCAGTGCTTATTCTTTACTTGGCCCCCAGGATGCCGAAGCCAGTCTTCACCCTCCAGGTAGCAGACCTGAAGAGCATTCTCTGGGGACTCAGGCTAGCCCAAGAAGAAAGAGTTAAAGGCACTGAGAGCAGAGGTTCTCCAGCAAAACTGCCCATCCAGGTTCTCCCACGGCAGAGGCTGCAGCTAACAAGTGTTGTTCATGAACTCAGAGCTCCCTATTAGTATTTGGTTCCACACTCTGAAGTACGAGCAGATAACCAAGAATACTATTTTCATAATGTTAGTTCCCTATGGCTGGTGTAACAAATTACCAAAAACTTGATGGCTTAAAACAACACACATGTATTCTCATGCAGTTCTGGAGGCCAGAAGTCTGAAGTCGGTTCCAGTGGGACAAGGTCAAGGTGTCAGCAGGCTGGTTCCTTCCGAAGGCTCTAAGGGATGATCCATTTCCTTACTTTTCCAGCTTCTAGAGGCACCTCTCTTCCTTGACTTGCAGCCCCTTCATCCATCTACAAAGCTCGTCGTTCCAGTCTCTGCTTCTGTTGTCACAGGGACTTCTCTGTCTTTTTCTACCTGCTTGCCTCCTCTTATAAGGACCCTTGCGACTGCACTTAAGCCTCATTCAGGATAATCTCCTCATCGCAGACTCTTTACTTAGAGTGAAAAGTTGCTTTTGCCGCATAAGGTAAGATTCACAGGCCTTGGGGACTAGGACGTGGGTATCTTTGGAGGGCATTATGCAGCCCACCTCACTTGTCTTATGAAACTAGCGTTTCCTTGAGAGAAATAAACTTAAGGAGTCCACGTGCATGTAGAATCCTACTATTATCTACCATTCTTGGGAGAGTTAAGAAAATAGATACTCAGATAATTTTCTGTCATCTGTGGTTGAAGTGAGGAACCCAATTGAGAAAGGCTGATCTGAAATAAAAGACAGAGATCAGAGCAGTCAAGTAGAGGAGGCGTAGAATAGTCAGGAAGAAGATAACTTCTAAAAAGATATTGTTAATTCTTTAGGGAGGTAAAATAAGCTGAAGCCGTCAAAAAAGAGCAGGATGTTATAAAAAAGGATATTCAGAGCATAAAAATAGGCTCCAGGAAATGAAAATAGTATAGCAGCAAAGAAAAACTCAAAAGAAGGGTTGCAAGACGAAGTTGAGGTACTCTCACAGAAAATGGAGCAAGAAGTCTTCTATGCACGAAAGAGCCACATGCCAAAAGTTTGCGTAAACGTTCCTTTGGAATCTGCCCTTCTAGCTTACACAGTTGTCCAGGCACTGGGCCCAGCACATGTACCTGCTGGAAAGCCCTGGAGTTAAGAATCACATGGACAAGTGTCAAAACCTTCCTCTATGAGGTGATCTTGGCATATTCCGGGCTTTACTGAGCCTTATGTTTCTTATCTGAGGATTACATAAAATTATGTATGTGCACTGGGTTGAATGGTGCTCCCCCTAAAAAAAAACTCGTGTCCACTTCAGGGCGTGACCTTATTTGGAAATAGGGTCTTTGGTAGATGTAGTCAAGTTAAGATGCGATCATGCTGGGTTAAGGTGGGCCCTAAGTCCAATGACTGGCGTTCTTATAAGGAGGAGGAGAGACAGAGATAAAAGAAGAGCACCATGTGAAGAGGAGAGCAGAGATTGGAATGATGGGTCTAGAAGCCAAGGAATGCCAAGGATTGCTGGCAACCACCCAAAGCTAGGACAGATGCATGGAACAGATGCTCCTGTAAGTTAGCAAAAGTGAGGCCATCTTGTTTTGCTAAATGGCCCCAGGCCCTCCTCTGTGTGACTACTCATTGCTCCCGATGTACTCTAAAAAGTTCATATGCTCTCCTGATTTATGGCCTCTGCTTATGTATGTGCTTCCCAATAGCTTGATAAATTAAAACTTTGTTCTATGAGCTTCTCTCTAGGAACAGGCTGACCACAGGTGGGAAACGCACCTACAAGGTATCCATCACAACTGACAGAAGAATGGAATGATGTGATGCCTGGAGCCCAGCACATCCCTGGACCCCCTCCTTACTGCCCGTTTTCCCTATATAACTGCCTCAAGATTCTGTAGTTTTTGCAGATGGGTTTTTAAGACATTAGTCACCCATCTTCCGATTAGCCAGCTAATCTAATTAAAATTCCTTTCTAGATCTCTAACTCGTCGTGATTAATTGGCTCAGATTGTCAGCGAGCAGAGAGAGCCCATTGTTGATATCACTCCCTTACAGCCTGCAGAAGAAACCAGCCCTGCTGACACCTTAGTTTTGGACTTCCAGCCTCCAGAGCTGTAAGAGAGTAAGTTTTTGTGGTTTTCAGCCACCCAGTCTTTGGTAATTTGTTAGGTAGTGCTAGGAAACTAATAGAGTATGTTTCAAGCCTTGAGGGGGTCTGGCCCATGTAGGTACTAGGCTGCTATTTGCTCCCCCTTTACTTCCAGCTTGGTAGCCCTATATTGCTCACATCAGCAGGAGAAGTTAGACCCAGGCATCCTTGATGGCTGAGAGCAGGGTGGGTGGGATGTTTTCTGACACCAGTTGATTCTCCAATTCTCCAATACCAGCTGGATGTCCTACAATTCAGTTCAGTTCTGACATACTGTCTACCTGGGGTTAGTGTCAGATGCCACAAGGTAAAGGGCTCAGTTCCACAAGATTGTTCCCACGTCAGAAGCCAATCACGAATCCTGGGCCACCAGTACCTCTCACTGACTGGCTATAAATTGGAGTCTTCTATGACTCCCTCGTCAGCTTCAGTAATTTGCTAGAATGGCTCACAGAACTCAGGGAGGCATTTTAATGACATTTACCAGTTAAAGGATACAACTCAGGAACAGCCAAATGGAAGAGATGCATATGGCGACAGTGGAGCTTCCATGCCCTCTCTGAGCGTCTCCAGTAAATCAATGTGTTTACCAAGCTGGAAATTCTCTGGATCTCAGTTTCAAGACTTTTTACAGATTTCAATCCCCAGCCCCACCCCTCCCTTTCCTGGAGGTCTGTGGGTGGGGCTGTAAGTTCCAACCCTCTAATCATTTTGCCTTTCTGGTACCCAGTCCCATCTTGAGGCTGTCTAGGGGCCCCACCCTAATTCACCTGATTAGCGTAAACTCAGAAGTGATTGAAAGGGGCTCCTTATGAATCCCCAAAGACACTCTTATCACCCAGGAAATTTTAAGGGTTTTAGGAGCTTTGTGCTGGGAATTGGGAACAAAGACCAGACATATTTATTATACCGCAGTGAAGGAGCTTTCTGGTCCCCGTGATGAGGAAAATCCGTTGCTAACAGAGAAAGATTAGACAACTGTGTGCAACTTGCCCTTACCCACTAAAGATGGAAGGGGTGACTCAGCACTGGGGGTGGTTTTGGGGTTAGTGGTGCCCCGAAGAAAAAAGTCAGGACAAGATCCCCAAGAAGTGCTCCTCTTCCTGACAAAGACTGGGCTGATGATCCAAAGCAGAAAGCTGGCGATCACTAGGGAAGGCTGTCCTGAAGACCAGCTCAATTTGGGCCACCGTGCAGCCGAACAGCTCTGATGTTGGAAACAAAAGCCCTCTGCCCTTCCACCTGTGAGGTGGCTTCAAGGCCTCCCCACGAAGGGCTCCAGTGATCTGCTGCTCAGAATGAGTAAGTGAACAAATAAGTTAGAAAACATTAATAGAAAACTAAAAGAAACGTTAATAGAAACATAAAAGAAACATTAACAGAAAAGTAAAGAAATACTTTTCGCAAAATAAGCATTTTGTAAGATATTTTTCTGTGTAACAAGTGATAAATATAAAAGACAATGTGTAATATATTTTATTTTTAATTTATGAAGCATTATATTAAAATAAACTATGAACCCACTCTTTACCTTGAGAACTGATACATTACCAAAACCATTGAAACTAACTGTGCGTACCTCCCTGATCCTGCTCACCTACCTCCCCTGAGACGTAAACACTATCTTGAAATGTTTTTGAAAGTCAAAAATTTTTGCTTTTCCTTCGTCTTCCTCTTCTAAAGACTTTCCCTCCATATTTTTGTTTGGAAAAAAATTTATAGAAAAGTACAGTAAATACCCTTTTACTCTTTATCTTGATTCACCAATTGTTAACATTTTGCCCCATTTATGCTTGCTATTTATCTATCTATCATCTATCTCTCTATTATCTGTCATTTATTATCGATCTATTTATCTATCAATCATCTATCAATGTATCCATCTATCTAATGTTAGAGAAAATTCAATGACACTTTTAAAGATGGTAAGACCGACTTTATTCAGGACCTTGGTGACAGGTGTAGGGACCACCACCATGGTTGTTGCGGGGGAGAGTGGACTCAACTCAGAATGTAGCGTGGACAAGTGGGAATTCATAGCCAGGGGGCAGGGTAGAGTGAGTGGATAGGAAATGACTGAGAGGAAACATCAGGGTAAGGAGGGTTCTGGCTAAACTGGCCTCACAGGATTCTCGCTGAAGACAGGCTGGGGGATCAGCATCACACCACTGGGGGAGAGTGATCAGCTATTGAGGATTCTGGTTAAACTGACTTAGCAGAGTTCTAACTAAAATGGGATTTTACCAGGAAGTGCACAGATGGGCCTCAGAGAAGGTTCAGGAGCCTGACTAAAGTTTGGTCAAGCAGAGAATCTTTGTCACTATCTAATTGTTTCTTCTGAACCCATTTGAGATGTAGTTGCAGACATACGACCCTTCATCTCTAAATACATGTGCATCTCCTAAGACCAAGGGCATCTGCCCACGCAACCATAGTACAATTATCAGTATCAGAAAACCTAGCGTTGGCACAACACTATTACCTTCCATGCCGTGCATGTTCAAATTTCCCCATTTGTCCCAATAATGTCCTTTATAACGGCTTCCTTGTTTGTTTGCTGCAGGATCCAACCCAGGGTCACACATGTGTTTAATTGGCCTATCTTGTAAGCACCCTCGATTCTAGAATACTTCCTCAGCCCCTTCCCCCATGACATTGACAGTTTTGAAAAGTCTAGGCCAGTTCTTTTCAGAATGTCCTTCAATTTGGATTTGTCTGATTGTTTCCTCATGAGTGGGTTTGGATTAATAAAAAGACAGCTTTCAAAGTCCTTTAAAAGCTTCAAACTGAATGAAATCTGCTCTCAATTTGCTTCTCCACCAGGGACTTTATTGCACAGGGGAATTGAGCCTGTATGGCAGATCCAAGCCCTGGAAGAGATTTTAGCTAAGCTGGGTAAGGCTGGTAGCTGAGTTGTCTAGTTTAATTGGGTCGTCAGGGGCTCCAGACATCTGTGTTCCAGCCTTAGCTAAGTCTGTATTTCTAGCTCATCTCTGCAGCGTGCCTTCCCAACCCAGAGCTCTGCTCTGCTCCATGCCGACCGAGGTATGGTCCCTGAGGAATCCCCGAGGTGAGGCAAGGCCCAGGTGCCAGGGAGTGGGCCCAATGCCTGGCAGATGCTCATCTCATCTGCTGCTGGGCCAGAGGCCAGCAAAGTGAAAGGCATGTGGAGTCCCAGTAGGCAAAAAGCAATTTCCTGAGTTGGGGCTTGGCCAGGCGACTGCAGTTTTACACCTCCCAGCATTCAAAGGCGTGGGGAGACATTTCCAAAGGCCTGGCTTCCAGGATCCCTCCTACCCCGCTCAGGCAAGAGGAGTACTTCCCCTTCCTAAGTCTTCAGGGCCCCTGTAGCACTCCTTGGACGCTGTCTACGCCAGTGTTAACCACACCCAAACTCGCTGCCCCCCAGGGGCCGCAGATTCCCACACTAGGTGGTACAATTTAACTGCAGGCCTTGTTGAGTGGAATTTCCCACACATTTATCTCCCCTCTAAAGGGTTTGCATCTATGCAAGTTTCCTTCCAGCTCTGAGAACGCCCTGCAGGAGATGGGAGGGGGAGGAAGAGTGGTGGGATTTACTCCTGTCCCTGGCGGTGGGATCGTGGGCTCTCCACTCCATCTCCTCTCTTTCTGGAGTCAAGGCATGAGAAATTGGATTCACCACGATGAGACTGCTTGGATGAAAGGAGAGCTTCTGCTAGTGTGGGACGGCAAGAAGAGCTGCGTCTGCTCACCAGTGTGTCATCCCACAGCTTAACCTTCCAAGCACTGACCTTCTTAGCTGAAAAGTGGAGACGATAATGCTCAGAAGGCTGCCAAGAGAATGGCTTTAGACAACCAGACATGGATGTTATTAACAGTCAGTCGCTCTAGAATATCAGTGGTTCTTAGCCCAGTGTCCCCGGAGAGCCAACAAGGGTTCTGAGAGTCGAAGTCAGGAGATTGTAAACTTGAGTAAGAGATAAACTTGCAGCATAGAGATTAGTGTTTCCTTCAGTCATGTGGGTAACACCTCACCATGCTATTAGCAGGGCCTGTGATTTTGTCATCAATAGAAATCATAGGTATTTTCATATTATATTCTAGTTTTTGCAAGTATCTCAAAGTATTGTTTATACATCATGACCTCAAAATCATGTTTGTTATCATATATGCAGCTAGATCATGCTAATTAATGGCCAATTAATAATCACAGATAGTAACATATCATAAATTTGTTTTTAAATATTTTGATAACTGTAGTTAGGACGTAATTGATTTTCTTTGTACTCCTGTGTGTTTTTCTTAAGGTACTTGAAGGCATTCTGAGAAGGGATTCAAAGGATTTACCAAAGGCTTCCTTTTAATGAAACAATGTTTCAGAAATGCCACTCTAGGTCCTCTGGCTTCAGAGCAGCAACTTTCCCTTCTGAACCGGCTTTGATGGTGGCGCTGGCTGAAGATGTGAAACAGGCCTTCTCACTCATGGCTTCCGCCCACCCTCCCATTCTCTGAAAGGGTGATTGGTCTGTGAGAGGCGAGAACACCAAGGAGATCTGAACTGTTCCCAGTGTCTTCAGACTGGCGGATGACAGGCTGACATACCAGGGACATTCACATATGGAACAGAGCAGATATGCCTGATGTGTCAGTCATCATCTGATATTATACCAGAAAAGTGAAATACAAATTTTGAGCTGAAGGTCAAGTTGAAGGAGCATCACTACAGGTGAAGGTGGAGTATCCATCCCTCCTGGAACTTGCTTTGTTTTCTCATCTCTAATGTCTCTCCCTCTTGTGATTGTTTGGAATAAAACATGATAACATGCTTGCAGTGTGTTTTCGGCAGTCTGCACAATAAAAATGAAATCTGTAGATTTATGGGTAAATTCCATCACTTGCTGGGAACACTGGAATGATACATTATCACAGACACCTGGGGATGTGGGCAAAGCTGGTAACTTGACCAGGACAGGGGTGTCCACTGGGTAGATGCTGGGCAAGCTGATCCTTTCTCTTCTGCAATGAGGCAGAGAGTCAGAAGCCCCCACAGTCAGGAGCTAGGAGTCATGTGGGAGGCCTCAAGGGCCATGGATCTTGGCACAGGGAGAGCCAGGAATCTGCTTCTTGAGTTCCAAGAAATAAGATGTGGGGCAGACACTGTAGTAAAGCCACTGAGGCCACGTACTCCTGGATGCCAACTTTGACCAACAGAAGGAGAAGCCTGTGATCACCAAACTACAAGGCTTCACTTTCCCGGCCTTTTGTTTTGCTGTAAAATGGGTGATCCTGTCTACCTCTGAGGACTTAATGACAGCCTGTGAATAGAGACTGGCAGATTGCTGGACTGTGATAGATCCTCAGTAATGTTAGTTCTTGAGGTGGGTAACTGATGTCTTTGCCCAATCAACCTCCACTGTCCCCTGTGTCTTGGTAACAATATCCAGATTTTCCTTTAAAGAATCCCCTTCTTCCATGTGTTTTGGGTGGGATTAACTCTCCATCTAAATCCTACATGGATGCATGAGCCAATCAGAGTGCAGCATCCGTGATTGGATCCGGGATTGGTCCATCACCAGGCCAGGTTAATGAGAGCCCATCTGGACTTTTGCAGAAACTGTCAATGAACTGTCTCTACTGGGTCCGCGAATCCTGGAGCAGTCAGCATTCATCTTGGCCCTCCAAGCATATGGCCCACCTAAAGAAAGCTGAGCTTAGAAATGGGGATGAAATCGTTTAAGTTCCTGGATCCCACTATGCCTGAAGCTAAACTACTACTAGTATTTTCAGTTATATGAACTAATAACCCCCCCTATATCTTTGAGCTAATTTGAGTTTTGTTTCTGTATAGACCTTACAGCTATAAGGGCACTGAGTAGTTCAATTCCTTTTGTCTCCTTCTCCATGGAAAGACAGGATAGGATGGCTTAAACCTGAAAGTTAAGTGAACATGGAGCTGGAGGATTCTCCCTCCACCCTGTAGAGATAAGGAGGTGAGTTCAAGAAGAATCTGGAGACTCTAAGCCCTCATCTCCCTGCTGGAGGTGGAGGTCTGCCTGATCTGTGTATCCACCATGCGAATGTCCGTGTCTTAACACCAACCTCTGTCCAGGAGCCTGAATTCTGTAAAGCTGGTGCTTTTGGGTAGTTCTCTGTAACCTCTCTGTCGTGTTTTCTGTATTCCTGTCCTCAGTAGCTCCTGGCTTCTAAACAGACAGAATTATGTACCTCTACGAATAAGTATTGGGGTTTAAAAATCATCCCACAAGAAAAGTTGAGTGAACCAAACAAACCAGAGCAGACTTGATGATAGGACCAGAGACAAACCCAAGGGAGAAAGAGGAGAATGTGAGGCCCAGGAATTTCATTCAAAACAATAATAGAAGCATCTTATACAGCCTTGAGTTGTAAAGGCTGGAAGGGAAAGGAGGATTCGACAAGAGAAGGGGAATGAGTTTGTTGGAAAGTGGGCAGATTTCAAGAAAGAGGAAGGAGTCCTCAGTGGTGCTGACACCTTCGGTCCTCAGCCCCCGAGTTCATCCTCAGGGCCCATCCTGGGTAAGCTGGAAATGTAAGTGGAGGTTACTGCCCTAACCTGTGCTTCCCTCAAAGCAGACTCTGTGACAGGATTGAGGCGCCGGTACTTGCTTTGGGCTGTGGTCCCAGGTAGCATGAGGAGGGACGGCCAGCAAGAGATGGTTCATGAGTGGGTCACCAATGCCCGCCACTGAGGCTCAAGCCTGCCGGGGCCGCCTGAGAGACTGGATCACACTTCAGAATGTCCCTGAGAGACAGGGAAGTGGCAGTGTTTGCCACCACTCTGCCCTTCATTCATTGAGTGTCTCAGTGGGGGCAAGTCCCCAGGACTTGCAGGCAGAGAACACCCTCAGGCAGAGCAATGCGGGAAGCCAGGGAAGTGCGCGTCTGTACAGGAGCAGCCCCAGGGTGTGGGATGCGGGAGGACAACAGCCGGGACTAAAGCACCCCCTGGCTCTGCTTGATCTCTTGACTGCTGTCCCCCAGGATTCCCACTCTCTCCATTTCCTCTCCCCTCAACCATGCATCTTCTCCTAGGCTGGTTTTCTTAAAGCATTAATCTCTCTCATCCTCGTCAAAACTTGCCCCTCTAGTGTTCCATTCTGGCAAGCATCCTGCTCGCCAAGGTGCACTACATGATAAACCAGGGGTTCAAACTTCTCAACAAGTCTTACACAGAACCATCCTAGCAAAGGAAATGGGTGAAAGTGGAGCTGGTTGTGGAAGGCTCAGTGCCCCACTTCCTTGGCCTCATGCCTGCCCTTTGCTCATCTCAGTAGTGCCCATCTCCATCTCAGCATCCTTTTTGGGAATGGCAAATCAGTCCCCACTGAACTTTTGATTTCAATAGGAAAGAAAAACATTTACAGCATTTTAGATGGGTCAGAGGAGAAAATGAAGGCGAGAAAAGGAAACCGAGGGTCTAAGTTCCCAGCCAAGCCAGAGTAGGGTGAGCAGCCTTGGACACTGCAACATCCAAAATGACACCTCCCCTCTGGTTGGTCATGATGGGCACCTTGTGGGGTCCAGCATTTCATGGGACTTGGTGAGCCACAAGCATGTCTCATGTGCAGGCACTAACTGTAATGAGCTCATCTAATCTTAGCCACTCTCCAAGTAGTGATTGCTGACTACAGAGAAGGACGGTTCCCTCAGAGAAGTTGCAACTTAGTCCAGCTCCTCCTTGTAGAAGGTAGAGGAATGAGGCCTAGCTGGTTGTCTTTTCTCTGTTATGCTTTATGTGATGGGTTGTCCTTAAGATGGAGCCAACAATTCTTCCCATCCCTATAGGTCATATGGCTCTTTCCATTCACAGGTGGAGTCTATTTTCCTCCCCCTTAAACCTGGGCTGGTTTGTCACTTACTCTGACCAGCACAATGAAACAGAAATGATGCTGGGTCAATGCCAGGCCTAACTGTTAAGAGATCTGGGAGTTTCTGCTTTGGCCCCCTTGGGACCGGGCTGCCATGTTGTAAGGAGGTACAGGATGTCCTGGTAGAGAGAGAAGCCGTGTGAGGAGGCCCTGGAGGATTAGAAGCCACCTGGAGTGCAGAGACTTCAGACTCATGAGAGGGCCTATCTTGGGTCTCCCAGCCCCTTCCAGCTGAACACAGGAGTGGTCACAGCCAACATGATGCGGAACAGAAAAAGCACCCAGCCAACCCTCAGAAAGGTGAGATTGTTGTTTAAAGTTAATAATTTGCTTTAATTTAATAATAAATTGCTGTTTTAAGCGACTACATTCTGGAGTGGTTTGTTAGACAGCAACGGAGTTTCTGTCTTTTTTCATTGAAAATTAACTTTTTGTGGCAAATGGTCATCCACAAAGGTTCTCAAAGTTAGGAACAACTGGGTTATGTTCTTCCTGGAGCAATGACAGTCATCAGAATTGGAAACAGGAAAGGCCCGATTTTAGACCCTCGTTTTCTGAGAGAACCATCATGAGCTCAACTCCCCATTCTAGCTGGATTTTATTGGGGTTAACAGCAGACTGAGCTCAGAGCCAGGAATTTTCAATGCAAATTCTTCCACTTTTGATGGATTGGGACACAGCCTACATTCTATTTTGAGACACACTTGTGTTTTCTGAGAAGAACTTGGTTTATCATGTGAGATTTTGCTTCAGTGGCTGTCCTTATGCTGATGCAGTGTGAAGAGAAAGAATTGGCTGGAAACATCGTAGAAAGATCTAGATGTGGTTTTGCTTTGCTAAGGGGCTGTATTTTAGGCCCTGGCAAAGGCAAGTAACTTAACAGATGCCTTGTGGATAAAAATCCTGCTGAAGAAAGATGTTTGGAAACGTGAGAATGGAACATGGGTTTTCTCAGAATGTGGGTAGCTCACCTTTCTGTTCCTTTTCTCTTTTGAGAATTCCTTCTATCTTTATGTTTTTTGCACATATATAGGTGCCATGTTTGAGTTCCCTAAACCAACTTTTATTTTGGGGCAGGAGAACTGAACCAGGAGTAGTTGGCAAAAGCATTTCCCAGGCATCAGATTATTTACATGTTGGATTTTCCTATGATCATTTCCCGGCCCCCGAAAGCCTCTTGGAGACTTGGGTGGAAGCACAGAGCCTCAGACGTACGCTCATTCTCATTTCCTCCAGGAGCCGATAGGTGGTGGTAACAGGCAGGCAGAGAGGCATGTGCTGACACCAGTGGTTCGATCTGGTTTTGCATATAACAGAAGTGGCTACGCGATTTAAGGCAAAGACTCCATTTAGAGAGCACTTTAAGTCCGCATGGATGTGATACAGACACTAGCTTCTCCAAACAGCCTGCTTAGCACAGATTTCATTTTCCAAGAATCCCCTTTACCTAGAATACCTATCTATCTCCCACACGGGCACACATTCATAGAAGTCAGGCTGCATCTGAGCACCTACCACATGGCGTGCAACCTTCAGGGGTTGGTGGTCCTTGGCTTGGCAGGGGCTAGCTCTTCCTGAGCTTATGGTCCAAGCTCAGAGGGTGGAGGGGTGGAGGCGCAAATACTCAAAGAGCCAAATGGTATAATCACAGACACAAGCAATCCCGTAAGCAGTGCAAGGATACCTGCAAGGATATTTGAGGAAAACTGGATGAGGCAGGGATTTGGAGAGAGGCTGGGCTGCTCAGGCAAGGTTTGGAATCTGGGGAGAATTCAGAAGAAGGAACCTGATTTGGTGGGAGGAGGAGCTGTGAGGTGGGAGGAAGACAGGAGTGCCAGCATGACGGACTTTGATTTGATTCGGCGGAAGATGAGAGATTTCAGGCCAAAGGGGCTAGTTGATGGGGGATAGTGATGGGGAGCTGATGGGGAGCAACACCCACTTGGTGTGTTTCTGGTGCATTATATGATGGGGTATCAGGAGAGGCAGCCATTTCAGCGGTGAGAATCTGAACATCACCAGGAAACCAGATTCAGAGGCACTCACCGGGCTTGACTTGCCTGACATGTTCCATCCCACATTCTTGTTCCTGAATAAACACTTTTTGGCCCTCCAGAACTTTCCTTTTTCTTTCTTTTTGAGGAAGATTAGCCCTGAGCTAACATCCGTGCCCATCTTCCCCTACTTTTTTATATGTGAGACACCTGCCACAGCATGGCTTGACAAATGGTGCCATGTCCGCACCCAGGATCCGAACCAGTGAACCCTGGGCCGCCGAAGCGGAACGCGCGAACTCAACCACTGCGCCACCAGGCTGGCCCCTGGCCCTCCGGAACTTTCTAGACTAAGGTCTTTATCAGTAAAGGTGGTACCACAAAGACTGCGTAATAGTCTCTGGAGGAGCTCCCCCAGCTTGCTGCCTTCACAGCAGGTGTTCTGTAAGCGTTTGTTTGGTGTGATTTACACAGAACGTTACCTGGACTGAGGGGCCAGAAAGGTCCTCATCTGGGGAAAAGGATTTCTTTTTAGGAACAATGTCTTTCAAATATTTTTGACCACAATTCACATTAGAAATACATTCTACAATGTGATCCAATATACACATTATATTCATAATTGAAATAAAAGAGTCATGAAATAATTTTCATTGTATTATCTCTTATTTTGTTAAAAAAAATTCTGGTAGTGGCACAGCACTGATTTGATGAACCCAGCAATCTGACAAACACTGATGGCACTGGAACTGAGTTTTCCTTCTCACGATGTGTGTCCTTCTCTCCAGCCAAGACACCTGCGGGTTGCCTTCCAAAATCAGAAGCTTCTCACAGCTTCGGAGACCCTCATTAAACTGCTTGTTGTGATGATTTAACTAGGGGCTGGACAAAGTTTAGCTTTGCAACCTCTATAAGAAAGAGCAGTGCTAAGCAGATTGAAAGAACACAGTGAATACTAAGACAAAGCGAGTGACAGAGAACTTAGACGCGTTGATTCGACTTGCTCACATGTTGTTGATTGATTACTCGTTTAGGATTAATTGCTTTGCTTGCTTCCTTTGAGCAGGTCTTGCCCTCATCTCACAACTGCATTTTAGAGTCAGGTCAAGGAGCAGGCAGTATGGTGGACAGCAGGCTTGTGGTGTAGGTGCCGTGAACACTTACCGAGGGACTCGTGGCTCACAGGTCCTGTGATCCCTCTGGGTGTCTTCCAGCAAAACGATTCAAAAGCTGGACCTCCAGCTTTCCAACACTGAGGTTGGATCTCAGCTCCTCACTTAGCTGTGCGACCTTGTATATATTAAGTTTTCTGTGCCTCGGTTTCCTCACCTGTGCATGGGTAATAATAACAGTACTACCCTACAGTATTATTGAGAAGATTGGTGAGATAATGCAACACATTGAGCACAGTGCCGGGGCCAGGTGTCACCTGTCAGTACCGCACAGGGCTCCTGAGCTCCCTGCTTGACAATATCTTTTTATTAGCCTGCTCCCAGCAATAGTCCAGAAGTGCTAATAAAAACATATTTCTTTATTAAAAGAACGTATAAATCTAAGCTTTTTACAAATCTGACAGGCTTTTCCCCCAATAGACTGGTTTTTTGGTTCTTATTACATATGCTATTTCAAAAAAATTCTGCTTGTTAATAACTCAACTCGTGCGAAGCTAATCCAGAGTTAGTTAAATGGATAGAGAAGTGCAATCAATGCAGGTCAGTTACTAAGTTTAGTTACTAGGTCACTATACGATCCTTTCAAAAAAAATATTGGTCAGGTTACAGTGTCAGGAAGATTCTAAATTATTACTTAATAGTGATCGTTTTCTTGAACTACATAAGAATAGACTAGACAAGAAAAAAAATCGCACACATAAAAAAGATCAATGTAGTTTTTACCCAGATAACATCACACGGAAAAAGTTACTCTGAGATGTTTATATCAAGCAACATTATCAAACATGCTGACACATTTTCTATCTCCAGATGTGGCATTTTCTCTCTGAAATACTGCCCCGTTGTGACCATGTGAAAGTCTGACGTAAAAATACCCAAATACTCCCGTCTTTCCTAAAATTGCAAGAACACCAGTTTTTTCTTTCTCCTTATCCTCTCTGGGCCAGTTTTGTACTATCCTTAAAACTGCCAGCACTAAACCTGTCATATGATGTTGTCGTGTTTTGTTCCATCAGCATTTTTTCATGTGAGTTAGCTAAAACCAACAGCCTTTTGTCTACTTTGAGCGTGCAAGGACAAGACTTTTGGAGGAGCTTGGGCAAGCGCTGTGCAGGGACTTAAATTTCAGCTTCATGTGCGTGACTGTTGAAGGCTCCCTGTCAGTCAGCCCAGGTCAGCTGGGAACAGGGGAAGAGGTGGGGGAAGGAAAGAGTTCTCATCTCCTGAAAACACAATGAGAGGTGGGGCTGAGGGGGAGGATGCGAGAAAGAAAGCCAGAAAGGAGACTCTTCTGGCCTGACAGGGCCCCAAGAATGCAGTGTTCCTTGCCAAGACCCCTGGGACTCAGGCAATCACAGCATGTGCGGATCCCACAGGCGCCCAGTGTAGGGCCTCCACTTGGGTTATCTGGGAGTACAGGAATAACTTGCCTCTTGTGTGATGCTCTGCTTAAGCCTACTGGGATTCTTTTTCTGTGGTTCACTATGGTGATATCCAGACTGCTAGGGTGGTAGGCGCTGGGCCTGGGAGCTTCGAGGCATCATGTTTCTTCCCTCTCTCTCACATCTGCTAGAGGTGATCAGTTACTTCCTGAGCATCTTGCAAACCTGTCCCCCTGCCTCATTTTCATGCTGAGTCTAGGCCCACACTGTTCTTTACTTGCAGTTGTCTTGTCTTTGATGCCTCTATTTCCTATGTCACCTCTCCAACTTGTACTCTCTCCTGGCATCATAATATTGTCCTAAAAAGAAACTCTGAACATGTCGCTGTTATAAGGTCATTATCCCTCAGTGGGCAGCCATCACCATGGGGATAATGTTCCAACTCCCTAGTAGGGCGTGTGAGGCCTTTGCTGCCTGCCAACCCCCGCCCGCTGTTCCCAGCCGCACTTCCCTTGCTACAACATACACACCTGTTCTTAATAAGGCCATGTTTCCGTTCTTCCATATATGCTACTTCTCCTCCAGGGAATGTACCTGGTAACCAGTCCCACGCTCCATTCCATTTTGTCCTGTGACAAAATCTTACTTATACCTAGCACAAATATCACTTATGTTGACACTTCTCTGATCCCCGCTCACTCCAGGCCCAACATCCACGTGGTAGAGTTGGGGCCTCCATCTCTCTTATAAAGGCACTTAAGGAAACATAATTATCTTATTAGTTTGTTTTTTTGACCTGCTAACTGACTGAAATCCTTCAGGGCAGGCCCTGATGTGTTTCTGATTCCCTGGTGCTCAGATGAAGCCCAGCATATGAGTCCTCAGTAAATCTTTCAGTACAGAATATCATCTTTTGCTTATTATTGTAACCCAACACCGCCTGGCATAGAGTAGGCACTCCATAAATATTCACTGAGTGAACGAATGAATGAATGAAAGAATGAGTGAACCAGCTGCATTACTTTTGTAGAGCTTTACTTTTGGCAAATGAATTTTCAGAGTCCATTTGTCCTTCTCTCACCCCATTCTCTCCCAGGCTAATGACAATCACAATTACAAAACATTGCTGAAAGAAATTAAAGAAGATGTAAATAAGGAGAAAGTCATCTTGTGTTTATGGATTGGAAAATTTAACATTGTTTAGGTATCAATACTATCCAAAGCAAACTACAGTTTCAATGCAATTCTTGTTACAGCCCCAATGACATGTTTGCAGAAATGGAAAACTCATCCTAAAATTCATATGGCATTTCAAGGGATCCGGAATAGTCATAACAATCTTGAAAGAGAATGACAAAGCTGGAGGACTCACACCTCCTAATTTCAAACATCACAAAGCATTACAGTGCAGTACTGGCATAAGGACAGACATATTGACCAATGGAATAGAAGAGAGTCCAGCAACGAACCCTCATATCAACAAAGGTGCCAAGACCATTCAATTGGGAAAGAAAAATCTTTTCAACAAACGGTGCTGAGAAAACTGGATAGCTACATGCAAAAGAATGAGGTTGGACCCTACGCAACATTATATGCAAAATTTAACTCAAAATAGATCAAAGACCTGAATTTAAGAGCCCAAATTATAAGATTCTTAGAAGAAAACATAGGAGAAAATTATATGGCCTTGGATTTGGCAATGGTTTCTTAAAAATGACATCAAAAGCACAGATAGCAAATGAAAAAACAGAAAAATGGGACTTCATCAAAATGAAAAACTTTTATGCAACTTAAGACATTATCAAGTGACACCAGGGAAGATGACACTAGGAATCTGTCTCTCCACCAAGGCAACTACTGCAGTGGCAGAAACTGTCAGGAATCTATTTTGGAATTTTGGAGTCTATTTGAAGGCTTGTGGGTTCCAGGGGAAGGCTTGAATGGTAAATGTTGGTTAACTTCAGTCAATTTCAGTTCTTAGCTAGTAGCTACCACTCAGCCCCACGGCAGGCAGCCATGCACTTGTTCCTAGAACAGCTTGCTTGTGGCTTGCAGGAGCTAGGCTGGGAAATAAGGACCTGGTCCTCCAAATATCAGGAATCTCTGTTCTGGTCACTGATTGCTACCTACTTGTGATTGTGGAAGTGTAGACACAGAGGCAGGCCACCAATGTTGCAACCCCACCTCCATTGTTGCAGTCTCCTTTAGCTGAAGTGGCTTCCAGGTAATTGAAAGGGTCAGTGCTTATGTTCTCTTTTTCCCTCCCCTTTGCACCCAGATATTTAAGGATTTGGACAATTGAAAGCAGCCTTATATATGGGGGGGGGGGGGTTAGAAAATCACTACACGTGCCCAGGGAAAGGCACAGACTCAGAAAAGACCTAAGAAGACCTTCAGTGTACACTTCAGGTTGGTTCTCATCACAGAGCCAACTCACAACATTCAAAGAAACAAAATAAAACCAAACCAAACCAAAAGCAAAAATTTACAAACCTCAGCAAACTCTGGGAAAGAGGGGAATCTGATTTCATAGTTATCCCATTATAAGATCCAAATGTCCATTTTTAAACAAAAAATCACATGGCGCACAAAGAAATGGGAAAGTATACCCTTTTCAGAAGACGTCCCTGAGGAAGACCAGACAGTGGACTTATTAGACAAGGCCTTTAAAGCAAGTGTCTTAAAGATGCTCAAAGAGATGGGGGTGGTCACAGATAAAGCCAAGAAAATGATGTATGAGCAAAATGGAAATATCAGTGAAGAGACAGAAAATATAAAAAGGAAATTCTTGAGGTAAAAACTACAATAATGAAACAAAAAAGTTACTAGAGGGATTCAAAAGTATATTTCACCAAGGAGAGGAAAGAATCAGTGAACTTGAAGATAGATAAATTGAAATTCTTGGGTTGGAGAAACAGAAAGAAAAAAAACTGAAGAAAAGTGAACAGAGCCTAAGAGACCTGTGGGACATCATCAAGCAGATGAACATACACATTGTGAGGGTTCTAGAATGAGAAGAAAAGGAGAAAGGGGCAGAGAGATTATTTGAATATTCATGGCTGGAAATTTCCCAAATTTGATGAAAGACATGAATGTAAACACCCAAAAAGCTCAACAAACTCCAAGTGTGATAAACTCAGAGATCCACACCAAGATACATTATAATAAAACTGTATATAATATAACAAAAGCCAAGGACAATGATATAACAAAAGCGAAAGACAAAGAAAGAATCTTAAAAGGTGCAAGAGAAGTGACATCATACAGAAAGGATCCTCAATAATGTTATCAGCAGATATCTCATCAGAAACCTTGGGAGCCAGAAGGCAGTGAGCTGATATATTCAAAGTGCTGAAAGAAAAAAATAGTCAACTGAGAATCTTATATCCAGCAAAACTGTCCTTCAAAAAATGAGGGAGAAACTAAGATATTCTCAGATACACAAAAGTTGAGGGAGTTCATTACCACTAGACTTGCCCTACAGGAAATGCTTAAAGGGAGTCCTTCGGGTTGAAATGAAAGGACGTGAGACAGTAACTCAAAGCTCTTGAAGAAACAAAGATATTCAGTAAAGGAAAAAACATGGGAAAGCATAAAAGTTAGCATTATTATACTTTTGGTTTGTAACTCTGCTTTTTGTTTTCAATGTGATTTAAGAGACTAATGCAAAAAATATAATTATTAATCTATGTTTTTTGGACACACAATGCATAAAGGTGTAATTTACTGAATCGATAATCGCAAGGAGGTGAGGAGAGAGCTGTATAGGAGCAGAGTTCTTGTAAGCTATTGAAATTAAGCTGGTATAAATCCAAATTAGAGTATTAAAACTTTAGAATGTTAGATGTAATCTCCATGGTAGCCATGAAGAAAATAACTATAGAATATACAGAAAAGGAAATGAGAAGGGAGCTGAAATGTCTCACTACAAAAATCAACTAAACACAAAAGAAGATAGCAGTGCAGGAAATGACGGGAAAAAAGCTATAAGGTATAAAGAAAACAGATATCAAAATGGCAGAAGTAAGTCCTACCTTATCAGTAATTACTTTAAATGTCAATAGATTGAACTCCCCAAGCAAAAGACGTAGATTTAGCTAAGTGGAAAAAACCCCAACAAGATCCAACTATACGCTGTCTATAAGAGACTCACTTTAGATCCAAAGACACAAACAGTTTGGAAGTGAAAGGGTGGAAAAAGACTCCATGCAAATGGTGACCAGAAAAGAGAGTGGGTGGCCATACTATATAAGACAAAGTAGACTTTAAATCAAAAAACTTTACAAGAGACAAAAAAGGACATTATATATTAATAAAAGGCTCAATAGAGAAATAAGATAAAACAATGATAAACTTTACATATCTAATAAAAAGTATGTATCTAATCATAAGAAACAAAGTTGACAGAACTGAAGAGAGAAACAGTTCTACAGTAATAACTGAAGTCTTCAATACCCCACTCTTAATAATTGATTAAAAAATACCAGATAGAAGACAAGGAAATAGAAGATTGACAAACACAGTAAACCAACAGATTTAACAGTCCTATAGAATACTCTACCCAAAAACAACAGACTACACATTCTTCTCATGTGCACACAGGACATTCTCCAGATTAGACCATATGTCAGTCTGCAAATCAAGTCTCAATAGATTTTAAGAGATAGATGCACAAAGTATATTCTATGACTGCAATGGGGTGAAGTTAGACATTAATAACAGAAGGAAAACTGGAAAATTCACAAATTTGTGTAAATTAAGCAGCACACTCATAAACAACTGTTAGATCAAAGAAGAAATCACAAAGGAAATTAGAAAATAGAGACAAATGACAAAGAAAATACAACATGTCAAAACCTATGGGATGCAGTGAAAGCAATGCTGGGAGGGAAATTTATAGCTATAAACACTCACATTCAGAAAGAAGAAAGAGGGTCAGCCTGGTGGTGTAATGGTTGGGTTCACACGCTCCACTTTGATGGGCCTGGGGTTTGCAGTTTGGATCCTGGGCGCCGGTCTATACACCACTCATGAAGCCATGCTGTGGCGGTGTCTCACATACAAAATAGAGGAAGATTAGCACAGATTTGAGCTCAGGGACAATCTTTCTCACCAAAAAGAAGAAGAAGAAGAAGAAGAAAGATCTGAAATCAACAACTTAACTCTAGGAACTAGAAAAAGGAAAACAAACTAAATCTAAAACTAGCAGAAGGAAGGAAATAATAAAGATTATAGAGAGATAAATAGAGAAGGGAAAAGCAATAGAGAAAATGAACAAAACACAAAGTTGATTCTTTGAAATGATTAACAAAACTGATAAATCTTAGATTGGCTAAGAAAAAAGGAGAAAAGACTCAAATTACTAAAATCAGAAATGAAAGTGGAATGTTACTACTGATTCTACAGAATAAAATGGATTATAAGAGAGTAATATGAACAAATGCATGCCAACAAATTGGACAAGCTCGATGAAATGGACAAGTTTTTAGAACTACAAAAACTGCTGAGAGTGACTCACGAAGAAAAAGAAAATCCTAATACATACATAGCTAGTAAGGATGTTAAATCAGAAACTCCTGAGAGAGAAAATCCCTGGTCTTGATGACCTCACTGGTGAATTCTACCAAATATTTAAAGAACTAATACCAATCCTTTGCAAAAATTGAAGGAGGGAATACCTCCCAACTCATTCTATGAGGCCTGCATTACCCTGAGACCAAAGCCAGACAAAGACACTACAAGAAAAGAAAACTACAGATAAATATCCCTTATGAACATTAGTACAAAAATTCTCAACAAAATACCAGCAAACTGAATTCATCAGCGTGTTAAAAGTGACCAAGTGAGATTTGTTGCTAGAATGCAAATATAGTTTAACATACAAAATTGATCGCTGCAATACAGCACCAATAATATACTATTAACAGAATAAAGGGAAAAAACTCCACATGATCATCTCAATTGATGCCGAAAAATCGTTTCACAAAATTCAATACCCTTTTTTGATAAAAAACAGTTAATAAACGAGGAATCAAGGAAACCACCTCAGCATAATAAAGGCATATATGAAAAACTCATAGCTAACATCATACTTAATGGTAAAAGACTGAAAGTTTTTCTTCTCAAATCAAGAACGAGACAAAGATGCCTGCTTCCACCACTTGTACTCAACATAGTATTGAAAGTTCTAGATGGAGCAAATAGGCAAGAAAAAGTATTAAAAGACATCCACATTGGAAAGGAAGAAGTAAAATTATTCCTGCTCACAGATGACATGATCTTACACATATAAAATCCTAAGGATTCTACAAAAGACTGTTAGAACTAACAAACAAATTCAGCAGATTAGTAGGATATAAAAATACACAAAAAGCAGTCGTGTTTCTATGCACTAACAGTGAAAAATCCAAAAGTAAAATTAATAAAACAATTCCATTTACAATAGCATCAAAACGAATAAAATATTTAGGAATTAATTAACCAAGAAAGTGAAAGACTTGTACATTGTAAACTATAAAACATTGCCGAAAGAAATTAAAGAAGACATAAATAAATGGGAAAACATCCATTTCTGTGTGCATGAATCAGAAAACTTAATATTAAGGTGTTAATACTACCCAATGCAATCTACAGATAAAATGCAATTCCTATCAAAATCTCAAACATATTTTCGCAGAAATAGAAAAATCCATCCTAAAATTCATATGGAATCTCAAGAGACCCTGAATAGCCAAAATAATCTTGAAAAAGAACAAAAACGGAGGTCTCACACGTCCTGATTTCCAAATTTACTACAAAGCCACAGTAATCAAAATGGTGTGGTACTGGCATAGGTTAGACATAAAGAGACCAGAAATAACTCTCATATAGATGGTCAAATGATTTTCAATAACGTTGACAAGACTACTTGATGGGAAAGAACAGTCTTCTCAACAAACGGTGCTGGGAAAACTGGATATCCACATGTAAAAGAATGAAGTTGGACCTTTAAATAACACCACACAAAAAATTAACTCAAAATGGATCAAAGACCTAAACATATGAGGAAACTATAGAGGAAAAGCTTCATTGACATTGGATTTGACAATGATTTTCTCATATATGACACCAAAGGCATAGGCAACAAAAGAAAAAAAAGACAAACTGGACTTCATCAAATTTAAAAACGTTTGTACATCAAAGGACAGTATCAACAGAGTGAAAAGGCAACCCCCAGAATGAGAGAAAATATTTGCAAATCTCCTATCCGATAAGGGAGAGATATCCAGAATAGAGAACTCCAAAAACTCAACAACAACACACAACGCAATTCAAAAACGGGGAAAAGACTTGAATAGATATTTCCCAAAATAAGATGTATAGATGGCCAATAAGCAGATGGAAATAGGCTCAACATCACTAGTTATCAGGGAAATGCAAATTAAAACCACAATGAGCTACAACTTCACAGTCAACTAGGAAGACGGTAATACAAAAAAAGGAAAATAACAAATGTTGACACAGATGTAGAGAAATTGGAACCCTTCCACATTGCTGGTAGGGCTGTAAAATGATGCAGCTGACGTGGAAAACCGTTTGGTGGTTCCTCAAAAAGCTAAATATGGAATTTCCATTTGATCTAGCAATTTCACTCCTAGAAATATACTCAAGAGAATTGAAAACAGGGACTTGAACAGATACTTGTAAACAATGTTCATAGCAGAATTGTTCACAATATCCAAAAGATGGAAACAACTCATTTGTCCAAGTGTCCACTGACAAATGAATGGATAAACAAAATGTTGTATATTCATACAACGGAATATTATTGAGCCATAAAAACAAATGAAGTTCTGACACTTGCTACAAGATGTTTGAACCTTGAAAATGTTATGTAAGTGAAATAAGCCAGACAATAGAAGGACAAATATTGTATGATTCCACTGATATCATGTACCTAAAATAAGCAAATTCTTAGAGACAGAAAGTAGATTAGAGGTTATCAGAGGATGAGGGGGCGCAGGGAATGAGGAATTATTGTTTACTGGGTACAGAGTTTCTTTGAGATGATGAAAAAGTTTTGGAATGGATAGTGGTGATGGTTGAGTACATTGTAACTATAATTAATGTCACCAAATTGTACACTGAGAAAACGGTTAAAATGGAAAATTTTAATTTTACATATATTTATCACAATTAAAAAGTAGTAAAAAAACATAAAAAACATCCCCCTCTACACACAAAAAATAAGTGATTAAAAATCTAGAAAAATATAGAGGCGAATATTTGTCTGATCTCTGAATGGGACAGGTCATTGAAAGGATAACTGCAATAAGAGGCTGATAAGGAAAACGAACATTAGGTTGTCTAAGAATAAGTTTAAACCTCTTTATTCTCCAAAACCACATATAAACAAAATGAAAATGCTGATGAGAAGACATTGAAAATTCTATAACTATTTGGCAAAGGATTAATCCTTATACTATGTATATACTATACTATAAACTATACCATATAATTTAATAAAAATCACACTACACCCCCCAGAATTCATAGGGATAAAAATAGGCTAAACTCACTAAAGAGAAACCACAGGTGTTTGATAAACATTTTATACTATTCCACCTCCTTGGTAAACAAAATAAACATTTTAAGAAATAAAAAATGAAATAAGATTGCCTACCAATTATCATGAGACTATCCAGGACTGGTGAAAGATTGCAAATTTCTCCAACAATTTTTTTAAAGATTTTATTTGTTTTTCCTTTTTCTCCCCAAAGTCCCCAGGTACATAGTTGTGTATTCTTAGTTGTGGGTCCTTCTAGTTGTGGTATGCGGGATGCCGCCTCAGCGTGGCTCGATGAGCAGCACCGTGTCCTCGCCCAGGATTCGAACGGACGAAACCCTGGGCCGCCTGCAGTGGAGCGCGCGAACTTAACCACTCAGCCACAGGGCCGGCCCCTCTCCAACAATTTTTGAATGTGTTTCGACCAGTATGTCCAAAAAAACGTTCACACTCTTTGAAAGGGTAATTTCACTTCTAGGAATGTAGCTTAAGAAATATTTTCCTAACTGCAGAAAATGTTTTAGGAACAATTATATTCATTTCAGCACTACTTAAAATTGTGAAAAATTGGCAACAGGTTGAATAATGGGGGAATATTTTGGAAAAATACAGTTCACCGTGTTCAAGAAAAAAGCTAGAAATAAAGTTAGATACTGCATAGGGTCACAATGAACTACAAAACGTGCATAGAAACACACCAAAATGTTCACGGCTGTTGGTTGTTGGTGGAGACACTTCGGCTATTTTTTCTCTTTTCTCTTTTACTTCCTAAATAGTCTGTAATGAACTCTGTTACTTTTGTAATGAAGAAAAGAACTTAAACCGTAGTATTATACAATTAAAAAATGACTTAGAACGAGAGTATCTGAAACGGTAGTATTTATCTTTACCCCCTTGTGGAGAATAAAATCAAAGCAATCTTTTTCATAATTAAGTTGAAAACATTTGGGGAAAAAATGGAAATCCTGATAGAATAAGAGAATCTGAAATTTTCTATTTCAAGAGACCTGGCTTCTAGCTTTTCTAGATTCACCGGTGGGCAACAGTCATTACTACTGTTGCTGTAGGCTCAATTGTTTAGCCTCATAATGTGTGACCTTAGTTGCCTGGGTCTCATATTCATGCCATAAATATTGATTGACTTGGACTCTGTGATTTGGACTGCTAACAGAGGGAAAAAGAGAAGTTTATTAATAACAGCTCCTATTTATTGAGTGCTTACATGCATGCTGGGGGTGTTACAACTCCACCAAGTGGGCGCCACGGATCCCTCTTTACAAGGGAGGTAACCAAAGGCCAGAGAGGGCCTTGCTCCAGGTCCCATAGCTACAGAGCAGCGGACTTTGTCTTTAGCCCAGGCAGTCTTTCAGATTGCACCATGCAGTCCTGTTTCCCAAGCAGTACCCTGTGATGGCATTCCGGGTGGGACACAGATGCCTCACCCCGTGACTGATCTTGCTGTGGATTATGTCCCAGACTTGACCTTGCTCCCTCCCCCGGGCGTGCATTTACACTAATGGCCCTCCCACCTCCAAAGTATGAATATGCCAGTTCGACAAAACACCCAGATCCCCAAGAAGGGCAAAGAACAGGCAGCTTTTCTCGCCATGCACGCTGGTCTGTCAGGTTTGCTTTGGTGCCCAGATCCTATCTAGGTCTTGAACCTCTCCTGAGGGAGGGCTGTTGACAGAAAAGTGTGGAAGGATAACATGCTTGTCAGCGAAGTCATCCAGGGCTCTGCTGGCAGCCCAGTTTCTGTGGGGTAAAGAGATGCAGCATTTGGTCCATGTGCACACAAAGCAACCCACAGGCCCAGCCTTTCCGGCTCTGCAACAGCTTAATCAGACGGCAAGTCACTAAGGTGTTAAAACGTTTCAGAGGAACTCAGACAACTCAGCCCTCAGGTACCTCATCTTATAACATTTGCATGATGGGCCAGAACTAAATAATTTCTAAGTTTTCTCACAGCTAAAGCGTTCATGATTTTGTTTGCATAAGACTTGGAAAAACATTTATAATTTAATGTTAAGAGAAAGCCAAGGATATAAAACTGTATTCCCAGGATGATCCCAAATAGATTTAAAATAAATTATATTTGCATAGGAAAAAGGCTGGAAGAGAAATTCTAAAAATATTTACAGCATGCGATCACAGAAGATGTAAATTTTCTTCTTATTTCTCCCATGGGTCTGCATGAAGCGAAGATTGTGAAATAATAAACATTCTCAACAGCAGCATCTTAGAGCAAAAAATGCTGATGCAGCAATGAAGGATGGCTGTCTGATCCAGCGTGCCAGGGAAGGCTACAGCGCCAGCACAGACGCTCACGATTTCCAAGATGTAATGGACCTGAGAGAAGGTGAGCTCGGGGCAGGCCATCAGAGTCTCCAGGAACAATAGATCTCCAGCTTACATCAAATAAAACTGAGTAATAAAGGGATATATTTCTACTAAGAATTGTGGGAAAATGTCCAATAGATATTCAATGCAAAAACTAAGTCACAAAACAGCATGCATAAAAAAACTACTGCATTTATGTAAAAATTATGCTAGTGTATTCTTGGAAAAAATATGTAGAAAAAAATATATACCCAAGAGTGGTTATCTTTCACTTTCTAAGTCATACATTTTTCAAATGTTTGATTTCTTAATGCGTTATTTCCTAATCAGAAAACGTATATGAAATTAAGATTTATTGTTTATGTTTTTTCTGTACTGGCCTGATGTTGCTGCTACGGAGAGCTAAATGTACTGAGCGCTCGTCTCTGTGCGAGGCACTGTATTAAGAGCTTTACCTGCGTCATCCCATTGTGTTCTCACAGGAGAGGTAGGTAAATGGTCTTCATTTTACAAATGAGGAAAATGAGGCTTGGACAGGTTAAATAAAGACAGAAGTTTCACCCATTTATTCAGCCAACACTCATTCTTTCATTCGGTGAGTAGTTATTGATTCCCACGCACTGTCTGGGGTTCTGGAGATACGGCAGCAAACAAGTCAGGAAAGTCCCACTGTAGTTGGGGGACACACTGAGCAAGCAGATCAATCCATACTGTGTTTCAGGCAGTGATTTGTGCCGTGAGGAAGGGGAGAGAATCATGGGGATTGGGGGTAGGTTCAGATAGCAATGGTTGCCTAGCCAGCATCCATTCTCCATTTATACAACTGAATTTTGTTAAGGTAGCAAAACAGATCAGTGGAGGTGAATCCTCCTTCCCCCAGAGAAAGAAGTATGATTCGTTTAAGGCTAGCATGAGAATTCCAATCTCCTTTCTAGTGATTGGTTTAGGAGTAGCTATTTGACTAAGATCCAGCCAAAGAGATGTGATGGGGAAGTCTGGTGTGTTGGCTTCTATGGAAGCTTCTCCTCCCTCCTTCACTGATTAAAGAAAAGGGTCTGAGGAGCAGTCTCTGCCTTGAAAGACCTGTACCTCCTGCCTTGAACATGCTTGTAAAAGGATGTGGAGGCTGGAGCTATGGCAGCCATCTGGTGATCATGTATCAAGATTTAGGAGAATAAAAAGGCAGCCTATTGGGATGGCAGAGCAGAGAGTTGGAAAGAGCCTGGTTTCTGAGGGTATTGCTGAACTACCAAATCAGAGTGGAAACTACGCACCTCCAGCCCTCTTATTAATTGAGTTATTAAGTGTCTGTACTGTTTAAGCTGTTACTTGCAGCTGAATGTAAGCCAACTAATACAAGAAGTTATTTTAGATAGAGTGTTAGGGCAGGGGTCTCTGAGCGTGTGACACTTGGATGATGAGAAGTGAGCCATGTGAAAATATGGGGGAAGAACATTCTCAGCAGATGGAACATCAAGGACAGAGCTGGTTTGTCCAGGATAGCAAGAAGGAAGACCAGTGTGGCTGGGGCGCAGGAAGGTAAGGGGCAAGACTGGCATGGTGAGAGTGAGAGTGGGGAGAAGCAGGGTTGGAGAGGCAGCGTGGAGCAGATCCCAAGGCTTGGGCCTTCCTCTGGGTCTGACTGACTCTAAGTGCAGCGGGAAGGCCCTGGCAGGTTCTGAGCATGGCAACACAATGTCATTTACAGTTTAAAAAGCCGGCTCCAGGTGTGGTCTTGGGCCAGTTAGGAGTGTTGCTGTGGTCCACGTGGGAGAGACGATACTGGCCTGGACCAGAGTGGCAGCCGTGGAGGCGAGGAGCAGTGGTCAGAGTCAGGACATGTTCCGAAGGCAGAATCACTTGGACTGGTTGATGGATTGGACATGGCAGTGAGGGGAAGAGAGGAATCAAGACTGCCCCCTAGGCTCTGTGCCCGAGCCACTGGGGGAGTGGTGGTGCCATGTTCCGAGAGGGGGAGCCTCCAGAAAGGATAGAGTTAGGGTCTAGCTCTACTTTTATACAAGAGAGTGTCATGTGGCCTCCACAAACAGTAGATTTATTTAAAATGACATGTTCGCTTGGGACCCTCCCTAGCATTTGCTTATTGATCCTATTTAATCTCCGTTGAGTCAGATCCTGCTGTTTACTCTGTGAGCCAGGCCAGCAGCCTAGAAGAGCCGGAGCTTCCTCTGCTGTCCTGTTCATCAAAGCTCTGCTTCCTTCTCCAGGGTGTGGCCTCTGTGCGGTGGGGATGCCTACAGGGCAGGAAACTGCTCGCACAGCCCAGATTCAAACCCGTTCACAGGTCAACAGCCAGAAGTCACAGGCTCCTCAAAGATGTTTGCTTACAAAGGGCTTGTTTCAGATACCACCTCGTCCAGAAAAATCTCATCTGAGTCACCATCAAGTTCTTCTAAGAATCTGCAAACTACTCCTGGCCACAAGGAAACCCCAACACAGGCAAAGCATAGGAAAGTGAATACTTTTTCCAGAAAAATTGAGAAAACCTCAATGTAGATCACTCAGGCAGAAGAGGATTTATTTGCACCAGAATGTTCCACATGGTCTCCAGTATTCTCCATACAGGTTCCTCGTAGCACAAGACTCTAGTGTATTTTCATCTCCTTTCTCTTTCATTTCTCTCTGTTATAAGCTCCCAGTCTGTTGAATCTAGTTAGTAAACCGTGTATCTTTTCACTCACTTAACTATAGTGAGCATCTTTCCACGTTGATAAACACCGGTGCTAGCACTATAACATGACATTTATTGAGTACACGCTTTATGTCAATTCCTCTGCCAACCATTTTCAGCACTGTCTTATTGACTTCCTGCCCAAACCCTATGAAGATGTCGTGATTGTCTTCATCTTATGGATGAGGAAACCGAGGCAGAAAGAAATTAATGAACTCACCAAGGTCACACAGCTTGTGAGTGGAAGAGGTGTAATTTGAAGGCAGGCAGTATGATTTTGGAGCCTGCATTTCTAATCAGTATTATTTTACCCCCTAAATATGCTACATCCTTTCCGTGCAATTGTATCATATTCTGTTGTAGATGCACCACAATTTGTTTCACCAACAGCGTGATGTTGCACACTTTGGTTGGTTGCAGTTTTCACTACTACAAACTGTGTTGCAATGAATGTCCTCGTGGTCAAATCTTACAGGTTGCGGGTGATCCTTTCCTTAGGACAGACTGATAATCTGCCTTCCCTGTGTCCATTTCTTTTCTTTTTTTTTTTCAAGATTTTATTTTTTCCTTTTTCTCCCCATAGCCCCCCGGTACATAGTTGTATATTCTTCGTTGTGGGTCCTTCTAGTTGTGGCATGTGGGACGTTGCCTCAGCGTGGTTTGATGAGCAGTGCCATGTCCACGCCCAGGATTCGAACCAATGAAACACTGGGCCGCCTGCAGCGGAGCGCGCGAACTTAACCACTCGGCCACGGGGCCAGCCCCGCTGTGTCCATTTCTATGGCCTTGACACGCAGTACCAAACTGTTCTTCAGAAAGGTGGTACACTCCCATCGCCTTGTAAAAAAGTTCCTTCTGCTCTCCAGCCTCAACACTGGGTCTCAGCCATTTCTTAACTATTGTTGATATTATAGGAAAATAATGCTGTCTTATTGTTTTAATCTGCGAGTTATAACATCCCATTGTGCATCTGCTATATCTCTCAGGTTTGTTTCCTGCTAACACCCTTTGACCTCTGGAGTTTGTCTTTTCTTATAGATTGTAGAGCTCTTTATGTATGTCTTAGGTTTTGGAAATTAATACATTTAGTAAGTATATCTAATAGAAAGAAAAAAGGAGACTTACTCTACGTTCCGCATGACATCTTACATCTTGTTTTTCTTCAACACTGATAATAAACTATAAGAAATTATTCATGTGCCCAGAGGATGTAAACATATCCATTTTAACTAAAAGTCACTTGGAAGCATTCCTCTTCTCCAGAAGAAGTCCCCACCGTCTCTTCTTGCTCTTCCGTCTCAGAGACAGGGGAGATGTCAGAGCAGAGTGCCAAAGCCCACTCAGTAGTGGGCCGTGTGATCAGGAATCCGGCCTGAGCAGCCTCCAGGCCAACTTTTGGTAAGTCAAAAGGGTCCAGGCCAAGTGTGTGAGTTCTGGACATGACTCAAATGTGGAGTATTCTTGCATTTATTTATACTTATTTTCCCTTTTCTATGATGTTGGCGTTATCCTTGATAATGCCACAGTTCTAAGGTGAAATTTCAGTGGAGCTAAACTTGAACAGTTCAGTATCATACAATCAATTAATATAGCTTTCATTTCTAAGTGACCTAGGTCTGCCAGCATGATCAACCCTGGGTGGGTCAAGAGACCGGCTGGTCCAGTAGCTCATGAGGGCTGGTCACACACTAGCGATAGGGTTCTGGGAATGCAGAGCTTAGGTGAGGTGGGCTGAGTGGGACCAATGGCTCGATGCTTGAACCTCAGGCTTTTCAGAGAAGGCTGGCCCCCCACCTGTGCCTGGAGAGCCCTTAGGTCCCTTGCTCCCACCTGTCACAGGAGGGTTCCTCAGGAAACTGACTCTGAGATGGAGCGTAGCATGCAGGATGTTATTAAGGAGCACCCCTGGGATCACCACCTGTAGCAGGGTGGAGAAGAAAGCAGGAGTGGGCAGAGGGAGAAGTGGAGCTGTGACTTAGGTCCAAGGACAGCATCTGCTAGCCCCACAGGGAGCTCTGCAGCAAAATGGCTCTTCCGTGTTGTCCTGAGTTGGTCAAGATGACCATGTCACTGGACATGGGACAGCCTGGGAAGGGGTGTGGGCATGGGCCGGGCTGCTCTCTGACCCAGACCCAAGTCACAGTGTCCACCACACCCTCTCCTTTCTCTCTGCTTCTCCTTCCCCCCTAGGTCTTGTTCCTGTAGCTGTTCTCCATTTCAAAGACATCTCTGCTTGACCTCTGCGCTCTTTCCTCCTTTCTGCTTTGAATATGTCTTCACTTTGACATCATCTCAACCCCTTCCCACCTGGTTTTTCCTTTTACTCTACTGAAAATATTTCCCCAAATCACCAAAAGTACAGCAACCATGCCCACATCCCCCCGCCCACCTCTGACTTCAGCTGCAGCTGGAGTCAACCATCCCTCACACTTCACAGCCTCCCATCTCCAGGGTTGTCTGCAGTTCCCAGCTTTTCTGCCTCCAGGTTCTCTCCAGGGTCAACAGGAAGGCTGTGACTCCACGCCTTGCCCTCCTTTGAAGAAAGCAAGCAAGCAAGTTGAACAAGCTCAAATCTGCTCTAGTTTGTTAAAAGAAGTCTCTTATTAGAACCTTCTTAATTTGTGACAAACCTGCAAACTGATAAAGACCAAAGAGTGTGTGCAGGGCCAGCAGCATGATTTGTGGTACCCAGTGCAAGATGAAAATGGGGGACCCCCACCTAGGGTGGGAGAAGTTAATGCCCCCTTCCCAGGGGTCCACTATCCCAACCCATAGCCAATGGGTGAAGCCCGCTGAGTGATTACAACCTCGCGAGGCTGGGACGCTCTGGATCAGCGGCGGGCAAGAGGCCCGGCTAAACCCCCTGCCCAATGCATGTGGTGCTGTCAGCCTGGGGCGGGATGGCTGTCACTTTGCCCTGCCCTGAGACAGCTCGGGGGTACCTCTGGCCCTGAGCTCTCCTTGCTCAGTCCCAGTTACCCTCTCCTGCCAAGACCAGGTCACTGCCCCATGCAGAGGGTGGCAGTGGTCATGGGAGCCAGGGGGCAGGGAGCTGGTGGCCAAGAACCCGTCCCAGGGAGGCAGGGAGCTGTGGGCTGGGGGGCCACGTGTGGGATGAGGCTCCAAGCCCCTGGCGCATGCCCTATTTCCCACAGCACTTCACTTACAAACCACAAATTCAAAAGTAATTTGAAACGTTTCAAGACAGCAAACGCAGAGCAATAAACTGCAAGCAGGAGTTCCTCTGACTGCTTCTAGCTCCGCCAACTCACGTCAGTTCCAGTCTCAGATGGCTGAGTGCCTGGTGGACAGTTCTGCCTGCCGCTGTCGCCTCAAAAATCCAATAGGCCCACATTCCAACTGTTCCCATTTGTCTCCAAACTAGCACCCTGTCCAATTTCACTCTTGCTGTCCAAAGTACCGCCATTCACCAGAGGCAGCTTTAATCTGGGGAATCAGCTTTGTTTCAGCTTTCAGAAGAGTGGTGTTGATAAGAACAGCCACGTATCAGTCGACTGGGTTTCCAATCTCCTTCCTACACGCACACACACACACACACACAGACACACACACACACACGCCTCTCCCTTTGATTGGGTTGGTCCTGGCATGATGAGCCTTAGTTCCTGTTTCTGAGTGTGGCCTGAAGTAGGAGGGGCCTGAGGATAAAATTATTGCAAGAAAAAAGAGAAGAAGTCAAAGAAGGGAGGGTGCACACCAACAGCAAACTTACACTCCAAAACGTCTTTATGATTTACTTTTTACATCAGTGCAAACAGAATTTTACAATAATTTATGATGATATTCCAATGATAACAAATGTATCTTAAAAGCCCACACAAAGGATAAATTAAAGGTGAATAATTGCTAAGACTGTGGAGTTTCTCTTGAAACTGCAGAAGGGCAACTAGCTTCCCAAAAGACAGTTTCTGAGAAGTGTATGTGACCATGAGTAAGGTGACTGGAGGGATTAAAAGATCGTGCTACCCTTGCTGCCATCTCCCTGTACACCCTTTTTAAACTCTGGTACCCTCAGCAACTCTGAATGAGAAAGGCCACTAAACATTGCAACATTTCAATGACACCTTTATCATATGTTATAAAGGGCAAAAGACTTGACTTTCCCGTGCTCCCCTTGCCCACTGTGTGGCCCATGGCAAGCCTTTGAACCTCTCTGAGCCTTGGTTTCTTCGTGACTGCTGAGGATCACCCCCAGTACATGATAGGATGGCTGTGAAAAAGAAATGAGTCATTGAAGGAGAAATCACATTTCAGATTGTACAATTCACACCGTAAGGTATTATTATTATTGGAGATAGTCTCAGTCTGAATGCCTATGTTGAAAACGTAACTCGAGTAATAGGGATGATATTTGTGAATATATCAGCAGCTTTGCTATTTGTGTTTTCCCCCCAGCTCTGCAAGGGTCCATGTGCCTCAGAGAGGATTAGAATCATTCCAACAAGAATGCCAGGACAAAGAGTCGATGTCCTAATTTTTTTTTTAAAGATTGGCCCTGAGCTAACATCTGCTGTCGGTCTTCCTCTTTTTTTTCTTTTTCTTCTCCCCAAAGCCCTCCAGTACAGAGTTGTATATTTTAGTTGTAGGTCCTTCTAGTTCTGCTATGAGGGACACCACCTCAGCATTGCTTGATGAGTGGCCCTAGGTCCATGTCCAGGAACCCGGCCAGTGAAACCCTGGGCCACTGAGGTGGACTGTGTGAACTTAACCACTTGGCCACGGGGCCAGCCCCTTGATGTCCAACTTTTGATGTAAAAAGGAAAATCTTTTAGTTCTTGGCTCTAATATTGAGAGCCAGACTTTGGGGAGGGACAAAAGTATTTTCTAAATTTCTTTAGCTCCACTAGTTTATCAAGACCCCAACTTCATGTGCAACATCATGAAGTTTTAAGTCAGGAGCAGAGGGAATCTCAAGACGTGGACACGAAGTCTACGCCACGTAGACAGAAGATAAAGGGCTGATGCATAAAACAGTCTGGGGACAATGGGGAGAGGCAGGTCGTCAGATGTGCACGTATTCTGGTTTTCCACTTCTGAGCCAAAATCCTGCAAAGGATGTATTGGCTATTTTGGAGTGTTAGTGCTGAAGGCAGGGACTTGCTCCCTTTTCCTGCTCTGAGTGCTGGGTGAAGGCCACCTTGCAGGGTGCCTTGATGGCTACATGTGTGCAGGAACAAATGGCGCAGCAGTAGAAGGCAGAAGTGGCCAAACAGATGACCTTAACGTAGCATTCCTGGTCCCCTCACAGTCCCCATGTGGCACGGAAGGAGCAACAAGTCCTCACATGCCCAGGGAGGGAAGACGATTGTTCTAGTCACCTCTTACTACCCTATAAACCACCTCAAAACTTAGTGGTATAAAACAATGACTACTTTATTATGCTCAAGGAGTCGGTGGGCCAGGAATTCAGAAAAGGCACTGAGGGATGACTTGTCTCTTTTCTACGATGTCTAAGGTCTCAGCTAAGAAGATTCAAATTTCTGGGGCCTGGAATCATCTCAAGGCATCTCCACTCTCATGTCTGGGCTGGAATGCTGAAGGATGGGAACTGTCACCTGGAGCTCCTACGTGTGACCTCTCCACGTGGTGTGGGTTTCCTCACAACAGGGCTGCCTTGGGCCAGTTGACTTCTAACATGGCAGCTCGTGGTTTTAACAGTGGGTATTCCAGTGAAACACGGCAGAATCTTTCATGGTCTTTTATGACCTCTCCTCAGAAGTCACACAACCTTGGTTCAGCCATAATCTATTGATTAAAGTAGCCACAAGTCTGTCCAGATTCATGGGAGAAGGATAGAGGCGCCACTTCTCCATGGAAAGAGTGTCGAAGAATTCACAGCTGTCACAATAACGCAACTAAGAATATGGCTGGGAACTACAGCAAGGCAACAGGAAAATGCCTTAGTAACTGAGCACTATGGGGCAAGCAATCAGGCTGAGGAGCCATCAGGAGCCAGGGGACTCTGCAGTGCCAGTAAGAGACAGGGTGGTGTGAACCAATAAAGGGAGTTCACCTGACCCTTAGAAAGCCAGGGGAAAACCATGAATTCTCCAGGTGCAGAGGCTGGCCAAGGACCCCTGCAAGGCTGCCAGGGATGGCTCCCACAATGCAGAGGGACTCAGCCAAACCAGCTGGCCCACACTTGAGGACCAGACTCACTGTCCCTCAGCCACACCGCATAAGGAGAGGCAGGAGCTGAGGGAGACCTGCCCGACAAAGTCAGGTGCCCCTGCCAGCACTGCGCCCCCACCCCGCCCCCGCTCCCCCACTCCCCCACGCCCTAGGAAGGAGGTGGGGAAAGCAGACAGGCAGCCCAGGTTTGGACGCTAATGAATATTTCACTGATAGAGACACTTTGAAATAGAAAGTGATTAGCTAAACCAAAGGAGGCTGAAGTACCATACATTGGCAACCTAGGTCTCCCTGCTGGGGTCGGGGCAGAGCTCCTGAGACAGATGGGATCAGTTATGGGATATGAAGAAGCTACATTTTTCTTTTACGTCTTAGTGGAGTGAATATGGAACCCTGGCACACCAGCAAAGGAGACTTCCACGTATGTTCTTTTCCCACATAGCGCTTTTTATGATTTTTAACTTCATATTCATTTTAAGATAATTTACTGCTATCTCTGTGGTGTACTGTAAACTTCATAAGGGCAGGCGTGGAGGTTTCAAAACATGGCTGCAGATTTCTAACACTCCTCCCATGGCGGGGTAGGGTCTATGTCTTCTCCCCTGGAACCTAGATGGCTTGTGATCTACAGATCTCACCTGTAATCTGCAGAATGTGGCAGAAGTGATGCCCTGGGACTTCTAAGGTGAGGCCACGAAAGGCCACACAGCTTCTAACTCGTACACCAGAACACCTGAGTCTTGAGTCACATGTAGGAAGTCTAGACATCCTGGGAAGTCCATTACCAACACTTGGTCCCTTGCCCACCAAGCCACATGAAGAGGCCTTGTGTGGGTGTTCCCGTGAGCTGTCTCATTCTTGGAGTCATCCCAGCCCAGGCACCACCCACGGGAATGGAGACACCTCCAGAGGATTCCAGCCTCCTGTGGTGGAGTCACCCCCAGTCATTCAAGTCTTCCCAGCTGAGGCCTCAGACATGGGAAGGCAGACTCAAGCCACCTTCCCTTTGCTTTGTCCAAATTCCTGACCCACAGAATACCTGAGCAGAGTAAATGGACATTGTTTCACACCTCTAGGATGTGGGATGGTTGTTATGCAGCGATAGCTAATAGAACAGCAGGGATGGAGTCGTCCTCTCCACGATGCTCTCAACCTCACAAGATGCCTGGGACAAGATGCCCCATGGCTAACCGGAATTTGGGCCAATATGCTTTCATCAGAATATTTCAAAACCTGAGCTCCTCTACCCAATGGGGGTCCATTACTGCTGAGACGTTGCCCTCAGTTTGAATGCATTTATCAAATAGAGTAAAAATGACACAATGCCACATTGTGGAGAGATCAATTTCTTTCCTTATTTAAAAAAAATACAGGCTTTGACAAACAGAAACTCACAGCAAATACCACACACAGACTCACACACACACACGCATCCAAGGTCATGTGCTCTCTCGATCTCTAGCATGATGGGGATGTTTTTATCTGGTGTGACTACAGTTACATGAGAAATAGTCAGAATTCCAAAGTGAGAAAGTCTTCCAATGCCAGAAATGTAGGAGAAAGAAAGACGGCACTGAACCTCTGCCTGATGCCGCCCCTTTACCTTGGTGCGTCCAAAGTCTGGCCCGCCCCGCCCCGCCTCCGGTTCCAGGCCCTTGGCTGCAATCCTCACTTCCCTTCCCCCCACCGTCACTCAGTTTGGAGGGATTCAGTGGACATGGGGCCTGGGGAGACCTGGGTGGCCAGTTAGAGAATGCGATTGGATTACGGGAGGAACGAGACCTGGGGGGCGCTAGGAAGGGAGAGGAGGGACACTGAGTCCAGGAGGCAGGACCGGGAGTCCTGGGCCACCGCTGAGCACAGCCACGGTGAGAAGGGTGGATGTGAGGCTCCTAGTGCCGTGACGGGCCCGTGGAAAGCACGGCTGGCAGGCGGGATGGGGACACGAGGACCGGGCTTCACAGGGGTGACAGGAAGAGAGCAAAGGGGCCCAGGCTGGGGGCGATGACAGGCCCAAGCCAACCCAGCCAGCAACTCCACAAACAGGTGGTGAGAACAATGTCCTGGAACTGTTTCTGAAACCCCCGTGAGATCTGAGATTCCAGCGTCCAGAGAAACGTGATATCAGCGCGCACACCTCCTCCCTCGTCTGCTGAGCTGCGGCGTGCTGGTCAGCAAGACTGCGATCCTGGAGAGGGGTGTAAAGTGTCTGTTTACAGGGCCCTGCCTGTACTTCAGAGCCAGCGTTTTCAGGCAGCACAGAGCACACCAGCCTGAGAGGCGCCCCTCTCAGCGCCGGGATTCCAGCCACTGGCGTGGGAGGAAAGGTGTCCCTGGCGGGGACTCAGGGCCATGACATTCTTGAGGCCTGGCCTTGCCAATCCTGTCTTCATGCCAGGGGAGTGGGCACGTGTGGCTGCTGAACCTTTTTAATGGCACTCTCTGCCCAGTGGCATTCTGTCTGCCCTAGAGCAAGACCTTTTGGAATTCTCTCCATCAGCCTCGCACTTGGTAGACTTGTCCATTAAAAAGCTGCCTGAAGTCAGACGGAAACTCTTCTAGCCTGATCTTTTCAACGTTGTTTTCAATGCGATTGGATCCAGGCATATGGGTCTGAAACAGAATCAGACGCATGAAAATAAGATTTTCTGACAGTAATAATGAAGATAATAATAGCTAATGTTTATTGACTACCTGCCATGTGCCTAAATCCTCATTTAATCCTACAATGCCCTTATAAGGTAGATGTGATTATAACCCATTTTATAGATGAGAAAACTGAGGCTCAGAGTGCATTTTGCCCAAGGTCATACAGCTAGCAAGGTGGCAGAGCAAGATTTGAACCCAGACAAACTCATCAAATTGTATACGTTAAATACATGCATTTTTTTAGTATATCAATTATACCTCAATAAGGCTGAAAAAAAAGATTTGAGCTCAGGGACCTTGGTTCTAGAGCCCAGGCTCTCTCAAACCTCAGTGTTGCCTGATAACACCAGCAGCTGTGCTCAACATTTTGATTTTGAACTCTTCTTGTAAAAAGATCGTTTCATTTGCTCACAGAAGCTTTCCCCTACCTCACACCTTAATTAACTTCTTTTCCTGAAATCTTTGTTTCAAGAAGAGGATAAACATTAACAAGACACAAGTCAAATTCTGCTTTCAGCAAAGAAGTTCCGTGACTTTCATGTGGCCTCTATTTCTCCAGGTACCAAGAGAATTTTCCGAAGAATTGCTACAGCCAGAAACTTCTAATATTTATATGTGTGCTTCCTGAAAGAAGAGGAGGTACATCTGATTAGGGTGGTGGCTACATGACTACACATTTGTCAAAACTCATACAATCGTGTGCCAAGAAAATTGAATTGTACAATATGTAAATTAGAAAATTTTAAAAATTAAAACGAGAGGGGATAATTATATGCTCCAATAGTTCAAAAGGAGAAAAGGAATGTTCAGAGTCTTCCTAGAAGTGTCAGAGTAGACAATAATATGGATGTCCTCTTCAGTCGTTCATAGAAAGTGACAGTGTGTGCGAACTGTTTGGTGTCCTGTGAGATCCTCTGAGGATGTACCCCTCGTCATAGCTGCGGAGTGAGGCTCACTGAGCTCATTTAATCTAGTAGCTGTGGTCCCCGCCCCGCCCCCCACAGTGAATGTCCCCTGTCATTCCCACAGGAGAAATCCAGAAGAAACAGAATTCGATTTGATTGATAAGTGCATGGAGCTGTTTGGACTTCAAGCGTGCAGAGGGTTATCACATCACCTCAGATGATTATCTTCACGTCACTTGTAGTTTGTCCTCAAAGAAAACAACATTTACTGTTGAGCAACATTTCTCTGAGGCTTTAGAAACTGCACAGAAGCAAGATGCATTTACTTGCGGCTGTGATGATAAAATTCGTTGACGTGACCTTTATCAGTGAAGGTCCTGAGCGGCCCTCACGGGACACGTGGTGCAGAATCTGTCCACGCCACTTGCTGGGAACACGGGCCTCAGTTTTTACTTTGAGTAGTAAGAAAAATGGGATGATAAGAAGCAACATCTAATCACAAACTAACATCAATACGTTGTCTAAAAGTGTGAAGATAAGCAAATCATTTCTAGTCTCATACTTAAAACAACTCCTTTAACATTTTAATAGAAATGAAATTAAACATATTTTAATGATTTGCTATGACTATCATTAAATATTGTCATCTTTTTTCCCTATTTTTTTAAGAAAAATTTTCAAACATACAGAAAAATTGAAAGAATTTACAGACAATGAACACCTGTATGTGTACCATCTATATCTATTTTCTACAATTAACCTTTTCCTATTTGTATAGGATTGACTATCTATTTGTCTCTCCATCACTCTATCCAGCGATCAATTTTTCTTTTTTTACAGATTGCAAGTAAGTTGCAGACAATAGGACACTTCACCTCTAAATACTTCAGCATGAATATAATGAACTAGAGCTCAATATTTGTTTGTGGTTCTTCATTTAAGGAAAATTTACATACAGTGAAATGCACAAATTTTTTTCTTTTTGGTGAGGAAGATTGGCCCTGAACTAACATTTCTTGCCAATCTTCTTCTTCTTTTTTTTCTCCCCAAAGCCCCGGTACATAGTTGTATATCCTAGTTGTAGGTCATTTTAATTCTTCTATGTGGGATGCAGCCACAGCATGGCTTGATGAGCAGTGTGTAGGTCCACGTCCAGGATCCGAACCCATGAACCCTGGGCCACTGAAAAGGAGTGCATGAACTTAACCACTTGGCCACAGGGCTGGCCCCCTAAATGCAGACATCTTAAGTGAACCATTCAAAGAGTTTTGACAAACACATATGCCTGTGTAATTCAAACCCCTATCAAGGTGTAGGGCATTATCACCAACTACAAAGTTCTCTCGTGCCTCTTTAATCCCCCACCCCCCACCCCTAAGCCAGAACTATTCTGATTTTTTCCCCACATATTAGTTTTCTGATGTCATTTTTACTGGTTGCATATTATTCCACTGAGTGGATGTACCACAGTTTAAGCAATTTCCCATAGTTAGACTAGACGCTTATGTTGTTGCCATTCGTTCACTGCTGGAGCCATGCTATGTGGACATCCTCGTAGCTAACCTAGTGGTCACCTGCACTCAATCTAGGGGCATGTCACTTGGGAGGAAGTTGTTGTGAAAGAACTTCCTGGGTCAAAAAGGACGCCCATTTTCAAAACCTTCTGACACATTGTCTAGTTGCTCTCCCAAATGCTGCACCAACCTGCCCTTCCACCAGCAATGTTTTGAGTATCTCCCTTGTCCTCTGTCACAGCAGGCTTTGCGCCTTGGCTCCATCCCAGCTGGGCAGTGAGTGCTTACGTTAAGTGATTTGCCAAGGCTGAGGATGCTGCAAGGATGGGTGGGCAGTCCATTTCCACCGATTGCAGCATTTACCAAATGCACCATTGAACAGGAAAAGTGAAGTGATGTGGTGCACTCTTAGAACCTGTGTAGGATGATGTCCCCTCTGGACCTTCCTATGGCACAAATAAAGAGTGGGCTGGTTACGGGGCACGCTTAGGGAGAGGAGAAAGGAAGCAAGATTTATTTATTGAGGATGAGAGAAACAGTGAATTCCCAAGAGCCTTAGGTCAATGAAATGGAATAGATATATCCATATCCCCATCACGAGAAAGATGCTCCATTTAAATGCATTCGATTTATTTATTGTTCAAGAGTTTGAGCTTCACTCTTACAAAATCCTGTGTTCTGTCAACAGACTAGGTCTGTGACCTGTAAATTCCTCACTGCCAGTACCTTCCACATCCACGGTCAACATCAGGTCCCTAGCTCCCATTTTGCAGATGAGGGTGGTGGTGCTAGGTTGTTAATGATCTGCTCAGGGACAGCTTGAGAGTGAGCGACAGGAGTAAGACCGGAGCACTCTATCCCCTCACCCAGCCACCTCCCTCCCCCAGAACATGTACATTAAAGCAAAATGAGCCTGACAGAGGTTTCACCCAGTTCCGGACCATTGCTTCTCCCGGCAGCACCAGCTTTGAAGAGGGCCACCTCCAGGGGAAAGAAATCATCAGGGACATCAGAGGAATCCGCCTCAGCTTTGTGAGAAGCCAAGGTGAAGACATTTTTGCATTATAATAATTTCTGCTTTCAAAACCCCCTGGACACGCTAAGTAGCCCACCCACCAAATGCACACAGGATGACCCTCATCTGTCCCGCAGATGAGCCGACTGGGAGGTGGAGAGGGAGGGTTGCAGCCCAGGGGCACCAGCGGCTGCAGCCTCAGCCACGAGGCCTCTCTCCTTTCCTCGAAAGCTGCAGAGATGTGTGTGCAGCCTGTTGAGAAATCCCTTCCTGGGCAGCCAGTGTGATCCCCATTCATACACACTTTCTAAGACCTGGAGCTGAGGAGGGCCTCTCCAGATGTGGATGTCTAGGAACAGATCCCAGACAGCTGACGGAATTTGCTCTCTAGTTACTCCTCACTCTTGGATCTACTGTCTGTTTCAGACACTTGGTCTTCCGAAACTTCTCCCAAGTCAGACTCCAGGCAACACCCATTTGAAGCATTGAAGTCCCTGCTGAGGAGTGCCGGCCTGGGCTGCAATGGTGTGAAAACCCGGCCTCTCCCCACAGTATCCTAACTCTCCCAGGCAGTGACAGCCTCTTGGCCTGCTCTACTAGCAACAGCTGCTTTGGGGTCCTACCAATTCATCACGTCTGCAATGTGGAGTTGCTGCAGGCAGTGTGATCTCTTGGCACTCTGCTGGGCTGCCCCATTTGGAAGTGATTTGAGACTCAAAAAGCCTGCAGGTCGAGGAAACTCTGAAGCATTTTTCTCTTCTATTTCTGGCCACCCACTTTCTGAACCAAGAAAGTGGGATCTGGCCAAGCTGAGGCGAAGGGAAACTGTCTGAAGTCAAGAAAGATGGTAGCCAACATGATGGGGGTAGATGGGTGGGTGAGAGCTCTCTTCATCCTTCTCAGCTTAGTGGGCTATCAATTTGGATGCCTGGGTGGGCCCTAGCCAACCCCTCCTGCTGTTCTGTCTGCTTGGCCTGGCGTGCATTTTCCACGTCTCTATGATTTTTCCTCCTGAGTCTTGCAAGGTCCTGACACATCTCCTGCTTCCACAGACATCACCTTGATTTCTCAAGCTAGACATCAATTTGATTTCTTCTCCTCCTAGAGACCAAGCCATGTTTCTCCTCCTCTTCTCATGGGCTCCAGGACCCTTTGCAGACTGTAAAGGCTCTGTCCACAATTGAGGTCCTTTGCAACTCTCCTCTCCTTAATCCACCATCTCCCCCTTCTGTTCTTCTCAAATCCAACCAGATGTTGAACTTTCCCCATCCTGTATTTCAACTGCACATCACCAACTGCATGTCAAATGGTGATGTTAGAAATGGCTTTCCCTAATGATCCAGAAAAAGTCCCATTTTTCACAAAGTTTTTCTCCACGACTTGGTTTTACGTATGACTATTGTTTGCCATAAAGACCAAGTTTTTCAATCAATCAAGCTTCCTTCCCAACTCCCCTCTTGCTGCGGTACTCTTTCCCCTTCCACATTCGTCTGCCCTCTCTCCTCCCAGCCCCCACCCTTCTGTGGGCTGTGCCAACAGTGTAGCAGGAGGAATTTCTGGAAGGAGGCCAAATTTGGCTTCAGATCATTTCTCTTCAACACACACTGGCCTCTGAAAACCAGATTCTGTTTGTCATTTGGTTTGCTCTCCCAGCATTGTGTCATTCCGATGGTAATGCTGATGGATTTCAAGCTGGCCTCGTAGAGTAACGCACAAGGTTTTCATAAGCACATTAATCTTAAAAGAAAAACTGTCAGATGCAAACAATACCCATATGAGTGATGCTGTAAAGACATAAACTAACTCTTAACATCCATTCCCAAGGAATATTATCTTACAGAGGCCTTGTGTTGCCTTTAACTCCCTTCAAACATACGTACCTGTGTGGCAGGATTTCATGGCACCCAAAGAGCTTGCTTTCCACACCACAAGGCTGGGGATTAATGGCATGTCTGCTCATTTGCCAAGTCCGAATAACAGGCTTGGTCACATGGCCATGTAACTAAGACCATGATTACAAGAAACATGTAATTTCATTAGTTTTCACAAAATGTAATGTAAGTAGTACTTATGAAAACCAAATTGGAAAATCATTATACCCCAAGAAAAGGGACTCTGGTCTCCTCCAGACACTAAAAACTCATTAGCGGATGAGACATGAGGCCCAAACTCTCTCCCTGGTGGAAGCCTTCCGAGCGCACAGGCGCACTTGTGGAAGGCATTTTCCCATTTTGTTCCAAATTTAGCAAAATGTGTGGTATGAATTAAATATCTGATATTGCTGTAAACGTCATCTGGAAGGTTGCCAGGTCACAATCAAGAACGAGCTAGTAGCTTGTTTTAATTTAATGGTGTTGAAGTGTTCCACTGTAATTAAGCATCTTAAAATTAAGTAGAAACAGTCATTAGGCTCAGCGATACAAAGCCACCAGACCAAAGAACATCAATTATTTCCAATAGAGGCCCCCGAAGAGCACTGTGGGGTCCGACAGGGCGTGCTTCAACAGGGGTGTGAGTGATCACTGGAGTTTAGGGCCATAGAAAGTAATGAATGCAGACAGAGAATCCGGGGGTTAAGGCCCCACCAGGGAAGCCTGTGTTTGTTAGAAGTAGCTGTATTTGGTCGAAAATGTCTGGACAGGGTTAGGCCCAGCCCCGGTATTGCGACCCCACCCTACTCCTACAAGGTTGGTGTGAATCATAACCTGAGATGGAGCTGTGGCCAAGCAAACGGACTCCATAGAAGACGAAAGAGACTGCAGCTTTTCACGTTCCCTGTCATGCCTTCATTGAGCACCGAGGCCCCCTTCGCTGCAGCCATGCATCATGGCGCTCAGGGCCACTCAGGAGTCCAGGGTCCTTGCACCCTGAGAAAGCAGCAGTAGTTCCCAACTTCCAACCGAAGAAAGGACAAGTGCACGCCTTTCCTTTCATTCCCGTGCCCAACTTTCAGGGAAGTGGAAGATCTGTGGAGTATTTGGCCAGGTACGGTGACCGCTTGTCCCTCAGCTCACTCTCCAAAGCTTAGGAAAATATTGCGTATAAACTCCATGGACACTTTCTAGGGTTGATGTACTTTCCCAAGGCAATTTTATATTTTTTAGACCCACAACCAAACCACTGCACTTAGCAGGCATGGCAAATCTTGTTCTACTCCTTCTACAGATGAGCCGGCCGGGACTTTGAGAAATACAAGACTTTCCTTGGGACACATAGCAGCTTGATGGCTTAGCTGGCATGAGAACTGAGGTCTTCTGATTCCAAGTTCAATGGATTTTCTTAAGTGCTAAATTGACTCTTGGTAGTAAACGGAGTGAAACTTATTGTGCTACCCGAAATGATTTTTATTTACTACCAAGTTGCCTATTTCACAATAAATTTTATTTATCCACAAGTTTGAATAACAAAGACAGTAATGATTTTAGATCTTTATTAGTTAAACTCTTTGAAAATAGGATGAAAACAAAGGATACTCTCCTGAGGAAATATACAGAGACAGTTTCACAGTCAATTTTTGGGGTTTGTGGACCTGTAGCCCACAGGACCTTCAGTTAAAACGTAATCGATGGCTAATTGAAATCTTCAAATTATCATAGGTCTTCACTTTATAAATTGCCGTCAAGAGTCTCCTCTACCACATACTTTTGAAACCAGGCTTAGGTAAATTTCCAGTTGCCTGTCATCACCTCCTCTCCTACCAGCCCCCTCCTGGTGGGGGCGTTGGTGAGCAGTCAATACATCCCCAAGTGGGCAGCCAGTGGGGTGTGCAGGAGACATTCAGGATCTAGATAGCCCACTGGCCAGGAATCAGTTCTGGGAAATTATGAGTAGGCTGCCTATTAAATCTCAGAGGAGAGCTGAGGGCTCCTGAACTGAGAACAGAGTATCTGTGCCCCAGTGCTTCCACCTCCTGCACAGTGTAGGGAACAAACGTGCTCTCTGAAGCCGGGCGTCAGGGTCAAATCCTGGCTCACCTACTTTCTGGTTTGCGTGGCCAGGAACAAGTTATCCTCTATGAGCCTCACTTTCCTCATCTGTACAATGGGGGTCCTTTGATGTTAGTTTAGCCTCCAAGGGCTATTGTGAGACTCATGCAAGGTAATATGTACAAATGCTTCAAACAATGCCTGGCACAAGGAAGGCACACAGGCAGCTTCAGCTCTGATTATCAAGGCCGGGAGCAGCGTGTCAGCTTGGGGCAGTATGGCACCAGACGGGGTGTTTGACTCAGTGAGGCAGCTGCCATGATTGCTTCAGCACCCAGGCGAGGGCTGACTTGATTGAGGTTCGCTCATCAGCTGCGTTTGTGGTCCTTGTAGGGGCGAGACATCCAGGCTGGCATTTTCTCCCATTTCAGTTGGTCTATATCACGCAGAGTCTCATTGGGTAGAGAATGTTTTATCAATGGAATGCCTGCTTTCGTTGGCAGCGCTGTGGCGTCTCCTTCGCCCCCTCCAGTGGTTTATTCGCTCTGTGTCTGCGGCTGCTACCGTCTCCCAGTATTCCCGTGCTACTCCTCTTGTTCAGGGGTTTGGCACTTGGTCATTAAACTATACCCGCCTCAGAACTTAAGCACCCAAAACAGCTTCTATTTCTATGGTGAAAAGGAATGTTCCCTCTAAGCAGTTTTTAAACTTAAAAGCACCTCATCTTCAGTTTTGATTTATTATTATTTTTTAACACAGGAAGCCTTTCAACTCTTCTGAAATTCAGAGTCCAATTCTACTCTCATGACCTGAATTGCCAGCATAGTGCAATGCAGGTTATTGCTAATTGGAAATATTAAAGAACATTTTTTTTCTGTGCTCTGGGGATTGCTGCAGAAAGGGATGCTTGGGGAGCACTCTTTACTCATTGGGCAAGACTGACACTTGGGCTTGAGCGGCCGTTTCTCACTGGGTGCTCTGGTCTAGGACAGCTCTGGAATGAGCGTGGAGATGACTCAAGAGACAGTTCCCGTGCAAGCTTGTCCCACTGGTGGTGGGAGGACTCAGACATCCTCACACTGCCAAGAGCCAGCTGCTCCACAGGGCTCAGGAAGAGGCACACTGGCGGACACCTCTGTGGGCGCATGTGCAGGGGAAGAAGGGATCAAGAAGGGATCCTAGGGCTGATGACCCTGAAGGTCTCGTGCATGGTGGCATTGCTGTATCTGAGCTCCACAACACAGTGTGGTTTCTGCCTTCCCTGTGGAGTGGCAGTCAGGATCTGCTCGTTATCAGGAATAATGTGATGCTCTCTTTGCTGTCCACAATGACCCACAAAAAATTTGTGAGCCTAGAGATGAGGGAAACAAATGAAATAGGATGGCCTATGTCCCATTTTAGAGGAAAAAAATACCCATAGAAAGAGTTGTTTTATGCAAGACCATTATCAATAGTGGGAAGACTTCCCCCTAAAACCAGGCCATCATTTGTCTTCATTTCCTGTTACATCAAAACTTGATTTTGTCACCATCATACCCAGTAGTGTCTAACTGCTTACACATGTTAGGCCTCCTTGAAAACCTGAAATCTTTGTTTTATTTTATATCAGTGTGTCAAAGAGGTTCTATATCAATAAGACCAATAAAATCACAAGGTTACAAAAGGATGATGAAATGAATACTCCAGCAATAATATCCAATATAATTATCACAGTAGAACATTAACATTTGGGGAAAACATGATGCATTATACAGTTCTATATCTTAAGAGAAAGCAGGGTAGTTCTTTCAGACAAACAAATGGGGAGGGAGTCCAGGAAAAATTCTCCCCGGGGATATCACATGGAAAATACCGATGGACAAGTTTGTCAGTGTCCCAGTGGTGACTTGGTGATGAAGCCATGACTAGAAAAGCTTTATATTACCTGCATAGGCTTAGACTCCAAATTTAGATCTATAGATTGTACCTGAGCAGGAGCTACAGGTGAGCAGGAAGGTGGCATTTAGGAAGAGGAACAGAACAATCCACTCTGGCCATTCTTTGAGAGCCATTTGAGATCAACCATGTTTGGGAATAAAACAATAAAAGTCCTAAGAATCATTTGAAGTTGACCACAAGAGCTTTTTATTTTCCTGTGCCCCAGACACGTCAGGGGGCTTGATGGCTCTTGCTACCATCATTTTCCAGGCTCCTGTTGGGGGAAGGCGACTGGGCATTGAAAATAGCTTTGACAATGTCTGCAAAAAAAAACTAAGAATGCCAACCCTGACCAAACTACTGTCTTATCAGCTCATGTGATGACCCAGCTTACCCAGAGGCAACTGTCAAACTGAAGGACATTTGGAAACCAAGCTGTGCTCGTGTGCTCATGTGACTGTGCTGAGGAAATTCAACAAATGCCTCCTGAAAATCCTACTCAAGGCTGAGTAGAAGGATGTAGGACCTGCTTCCTCACCTTGAACAGCTTCTGACTTAGAAAGTATGGGTGAGAGATGTGCTGGAATACATTGTATACATTTCCTGGATTATGTTAAAGCCAATCCCTGATGCCATTTTATCAGTAAATATTTTAGTATGTATCACAAAGAGAGGAGGATTTTTTAAAAAAACAAAAACACAATACCATTATACACTTAAACAACTAGGAATAATTTCTTAATATATTCCAATATTTTTTCAGTGTTCACATCTCCATGATTGAACAATAAATGAGTTTTTGCAGTTGATTTGTTTGAATCAGGATTCAGACAAGTTCAGCTCTTTTCATTGGTTGATATTTCTCTTAGGTCTCTTTTACTTATTTTAATTTTATTTCTATCTATTACGTGCCCTCTCTTTTTTTTTTTTCCATTGTTATTTATTCCTTGAATAACTTGAGTCTGTTTTGTAGAATTTCTGACATTTTAGATTTGGCTAATTGCATCCCCATGAAGCCATTTAGTAACAACCTTTATCTTCTACGTCCTGTAAGCTGGTGATTAGATCTAGAGTTTTGATCAGATTCGGGTTCACTCCTTGGGCCCGGGGCTTCCTACTCCATCAATGGGAGGCATATAAGGTCAGGTTGCTCCTCTTTTCGTGATGTTAAGATTAATCACTGCTTTCAGATGTTGTCAGGCTTATTAACAGACAGTTTTTCATTAGAGCCATGAGAGGCTTGATGACACTTTGTGAACTCTAACATGTTCCAGGTATAGCTAACAGACTAGTATCAAAATTAGAGACCTCATATAGTGACGCAAGGTGAGATGAAGCTAGAAGTGCAGATAAAATGTTCCTGAACCCATGTAACCCCGGCCCTGTGCTAAATGCTTTGTATACATGCAAAGTGCCTAGAGCAGTGTCTAGGGCATAACAAGATTAAATAATAAATGATATTATTGCTGTTGTTAGTTTGCACCTCTTTACCCTGCTAGCTCTCTAAGGCAGCCTGGTGATCCAGGAAAAGGGAGCACCCCCCTCGCCCTGAGGACTGCCCCCTGGACAGAATGACCTGGTTGGTCAGGATGCTGAAATGGGACTTCTCTTTTTCTTTGGCGGCATTGAGCTGGGCCATTTGTGGAAGTGGATCAATGGGTTTACCATCGGTGCTGCAGGGTAGTGATGGAGGAGCCCTGGAAGTTTTAGACTGGAGAGCAGCGAGGTCAAAGATGCATTTTAGAATGGGACCCTGGGCGATCACTCACACACAAGGGACGGTGCAGGATGAAGGACTGGAGGCGGAAGGGCTGCTTAGTAAGTTTCGGTAATCGTCAAATAGGAATTGCCAGGGTTTCAGCTCCAAGTGACACTTCTGTGAGTGGCTCCTCCACCAGGAGGTCCTCTGGAGAAAGGTAGATCCATACCCCACACCATACACTCTGGTTAACTCCAATGGATCACACCTTAAATGTAAAACATGAACCATGAAAGCACCGATGGAAGCCTGAGAGAATTCTTTACATCATAGAGGGAGGAAAGCTTTTCTAACAGTGACACAAAATCCAGAACCCATAAAATAAAAGAACAAAGTAATCTGACCCCTTAGAGTCAAGTTTTCTGCATGGAAAAAAAAAACCACCACAAGCAAAGCTGGAAGTCAAGGGGGAAACTGGGAAAAGAGTATTTGCATCTTCTATTACAGATGTGCAAATCTCTCAAATTTATGACGATTTCCTAAAAATGGAGAAAAGGGCCAACAACTCAAACAAATGAGCAAAGATATTTCACAGAAAAAGAACCACAAAGGGCCTTAAACATGTGAAAAGATGTTCAATTTCATTCATACAAAGAGAAATGCAAACTATAACTGCAATAATATGCCATTTATCCCCTAGCAGACTGGCTGAAAAAGCTGCTGTTGGGAATGCAAAATGGTGAAGCTCCAGTAGAGGACCATTTGGCTATATTTATCAAAATTACAATCATATATCCTTCGGCTCAGGAATTCCAATTTTGGGATTTATCCCACAGATGCATACCTGTGTGCCCACAAAACAGCAAAACATTGGACACAATTCAAAGGCTGAATGAACTCTGGTACTCAGACAGCGGAACACTATGCAGCTATTAAAAAAAGAGCACGAGGCTCACTGTGTGCTGATAAGGAAAGATCTCCAGGATGAGTGAAAACAGCAGAGTGCAGAACAGTGAGCCTGGCAGGCTGCCCTTAGTGTAAGAAACTGGGTGAAAAGACTATGTGTTCTTATTTACATGTATTTGCATAAAAGAACACAAAAGCAACTGATGAAAGTGGGTCCCTGATATTTCAGGGAGGCAACAGGGCACGATGTGGGTGAGAACAAGATTTCTCAAAGGGGACCTTTGTATATCTTTTGGGTACTTGAGTCATGTGAATGTATTCCTTATTAACAAAAAATAAAATTTTGAAAAGTGAATTGCCCATGGTCTCAAAGGTCCATGGTCACCTCAGGGAAGAGAAGACCTGTGTACTGGTAGGTGTAACAGGAAGCGAATGTGATGAGTCTGGGCAGTAGCTGAAAGCATGGTGGCCTGGATCAGAGGGCACTGGAGGACAGAGATGGCTGTTTGGTGTCAGCACGGGGAAGACCCCAGCTGCTGGGATGGGGGCCTCAACTTACTCTGAAGGCTGTCAGATGCCACCAAAGGGTTCTGAGTCAATAATAGAACCCATCAGAGCTGTAGTTCTATTTATCCACTCAAGCATTTCCTGTATGCCTAAGACATATGGACACTGAGCCAGGTGCTGAGGGTGCTGATATGAATGCAACTCAGTACCCTCTACCCAGGAGCTGGCATTCTCCCAGGGAAAGAGATTTACAAACAAATAATTAGGGGCCATGTGCTGAGGGCAGTGCTAGAATTCTGAACCAGGTAATAGGAAACAGGTTCAATTCATCCATTTTAGGGGGAGACAGGGGCATGAGAGAGCCTCCAGAGAAGTCAAGATGCTTCAGTGCAAGGTGGGAATGCAAATGGTTAGTACTGTAGAGATTTGGGGTAAGTGCGAGGGGAGAGGATGCTGGAGGCTGAGGTCCAGGTAGCAGGTGAGTCAAAGCATCTAGAAAAGGCTGCTATAAGCTGGAGTGATAGTGTTTCCAGCAGGAAAGAAAAGTATCAGTCACAACAGAAGAGACAGCATGAGGGATGCTGGTGGTGAGGGAGGAAAGCACGGGAGGAATTGAGGAGGAAAGTAGAGTGACAGTCATGAGATTGGCAGAGCTGGAAAAAGAGCAAGTCGTCTTCCTAGGACCCAGGGACAATGCAGCACAGGGGTGAGGGGTGGGAGGTTGGGACAGCTGGCAGCTAGAAATGTGGACTCAGGGCTCTGGAAAGAGGTGGTGGTGGCGGATGAGAAGTTGGGACCTTAGTGAGATGGCTTGAAGCAGTAGGTATGGCAGAGGTCACAAAAGGAGAAAAAAGGTGAAAAGTAAGACTTTAAGAACAATTACATTTTAGGGTACAGGGGCCAAAAGAGGCAAAAGTGATGGAAGAAAAAATAATTGCAAGACTCAGGAGAGCCAGAGGACATCAACTCCCAGAGGGCAAGGAAGGAAGGGGAGACTAGAGGACAGGCTGTCTTTGACCAGAGACCAAGGCCAAGAGAAACCTCCAACAGACTCTGATCTAGCTAGCGGCAACTGGGACCCCAGCAAGAGGCCGGTTGCAGATGAAGGTGAGGGAGTCGAGAGGGAAAGAGAGCACTGCCCTCTTCTAGGAAGCTCAGAAATGGGAGGAGACTCAACAGGGAGAGGGAAGGTGAGGATGTCTGCAGGAAGCAGGGTCAAGATCTCAGCGGTACTGCAGATGGGCCTCACCACACTGCAGGGCTGACCCCACAGCCACAGAGGCAGCTGGAATGCTGGACCTGGCCTTGGCTTTGGGCAACTCCCATTCTAGCAGCTGGGCAGAGCCCCTGAAGGCAGGCAATGGGGGAGTAGGTGGTGCCCATGAAAGTCCAGGCTAAATGAACCAAACAGAGGTGATCCCACCCATAGACCTCATCCATCAGTCCATAGGGAGGTTCTGGATGTGATGGCCTCCTGCCTTTGTTTCCCTCTCAGCCTCTGGCCCCTCGAGGTTATCTTCAAAGCACCACTTTGTTTTCCAATGGCTGCTCCCAGTACTAAGTGTTTTGGGGTTGGAATGGAGGGCGGGCAGAACATTGTGAAAACAGAACTCAACTCAGACGAGCTTTTAAAATTGAGGTTCTGTTGTTCTCCAGGGATAAATATATTGGAGGCCAGCAGGCTGTGGCTTGCAGAAGTTCTGCCTTAGTGAATAACTAAGATCATCTTACAATCGGCAGAGCAAAACGCCTGTCTGGGCATCTTTCCCCTCTTCGGTATTCCCAGATCATGCTCACCTGGCTTCCTCTTGCCTTCTCACTGCTTCATTAATTTGTCTTGAGAGCCATAATAACAATTATATATTATAACACATTAAAATTGCTATATATTATTATAATCATATGATTTTATCATAACAACAATCATTTATTGAGCACTTGCTATGCAGCTGACTCTGTGCTAAGCATCTTATCTTCCTGATCTTATTTAATCCTCCTGATGTCCTCAAGAAATGGGTTCTGTTGTGACCCCATTTTCCAGATGGGAAAGCTGAAGTTCAGTGACTTGCCCACAGGATGAAAGCAGTCCAGCCAGGAGTCGTCTTCAGTCTGTGTCCTGAAGTCAGTGTTCTACCCCCGAGGATGTGGGCCTGAGCTCCTCAGTCCTCCCACACCACCCCCTCATTCAGTAGCTGCCCTTTACCTTGCCTTGTAGGCTCTTTCCTGCTGTCTCTGCCACCACTTTCCCCATCGGGCCCTGCTCCCTGCCTATGCCAAGCTGTCAACTCTCCTCCGCGGTTTTCCCGTGACCTTCCTTTGTTCACCTCTTTTCTTTCCTGGAAAGGCCCCTCCTGCCTCTCCTTTGCCCTCTGGGCATCCATCTGTCAAAATCCACTCCCTCTTCAAGGTCCATCTGAGATGCTAACTCCATCCTGAAACGCCCAGTGGCCCCTGGCCATTCGTGACCTCTTTCTTTGCAGAACTGTGTTTTTACCTCTGATTCTCTCTGCCAACAGTGGGGCTCAAAGGTTTCCACCACAGCACCTCTGCTGACACCCCAGGTGCACTCCCTGCCTGTCCACGGGCTCCTGGGAGGCAGGGTGGCATTTTTGGACATCTCCTGTTTTGTCCTTCAAACGGGCAGAAAATTTGTATCTTATGCCATGAAGACTCTGTGCTTGTCTGGATATCAAAACAATGTTATTTTCCAAAATCATTAGGTGAGATTGAGATCTCAGGAGGACATGCTTTCCCACGGCTGGGAGCTCCTTCTTGCCCACTGCCAAGTGCCAGCTGGAGATGCACACCCAAGTTTAAGAAACAGGCGACCAGAACATAAAGTCCATAAAGGTCTCAACTGCATCCCACTCGCACTCGCGGCACCACCACCCTGTATGACTGTCGGAAGAGCTTTCTTTATATTTGCTCAAACGAATTACATGTTAACACACCCTCCTAAAGAGTCTGAAAGTTATTTACTTCTCAGTAGATATGTTTCCCTGGTAATTGAAGTTATTTGATTAATTTGCTCAATGAAGGCATTTTTTAGAACTGGTACAAGCCCACCAACAAAGTTCATGTTCCCAAGTTCTAATTTGTGGAGTCCCTAGGAGGTTCTGTTGTATTTCCATTTCAGAAATTTACATATGTTGGAAACAGAGCCAGACCACATTTTAAAATGGCTGCGTTTGTCCCGGAGCCCTCCCACCTTCATACTTGTGGCCTTTCTCTTGATTCTCAGATTCTAAGAGCCTTGATGCTAATCTGAGATGGCCCTGCTGCAGCTTTTCCAGCCCCCTCCTCAGCCTGGGGGCACTGCAAGCTAATCACTTCTCTTTGGTGAGAACTCCCACCTGCTTAGAGCAGCTCCCTCAGCAAGGCAGGAGGATGGAGGAGCAGCTGGAAGCCAGCCACCCTGGTTTCCATCCTGTGTGACTTGGTGGCAATGATTGTACCTCCATACCTCCACCCTTCATCTGTGGAGCGAGGAAACTGCTGTAACAAACTCACACGGTTGGCAAAGGAGGTGATGTATGTCATCGGCTGGGTGCCCCGGGGAGCAGACTGAGTCAGAATCTGTGACAGGCGATTTACTGTGAAGTGTTCTTGGGATCAACACCTGTGAGAGATGAGGGGCCAGGACTGAGCAGGGGAAGAAGGGACTGCTCTGGGATGCAGTCGCCACAAAGGCCTTCACTGATCCCATGTGAGCTTTGGCACTGGGATGGCCCTTCACAGTTGTCTTCTGTGGAGGCTTTTGTACCTCCACATGAGCAGTCATTAGACGTGGGCTGCCCTCAGGAAAGGGGTATCTCCTTGGGTGTGATGGCTGTATCAGCCAAGGGCAATGGGAAGGGGCTCAGCTGAGAGCTGCCAGCATCCACATCCCAGCAGTGGGGGACAAGCGACTCAGACCTGGATGGAGGGGTAGGAGGGGATCAGGGCAGCACCCAACAGTGCGCACTACAGTACATAAAGTGCCTGGCCCCACAGTAAATAGAGGCCATTAGATTACTAAAGCTGTCTGTCTAAATTAATAAGGTACCAATAACAAATAGCCTGGCTATCACAAGGGGTGAAGTTTTTAAGAATAAAAGATGCCACTTCCCCAAAATCTTGGGTTTGAGGCATTGGAGGGAATGGAGAAAAGTTAAAAATGTGGGGCAACCCAAGAGAGGTGTGAATTTTCAGGGAAATGGTAATTTGCAGCAGGTAGGAGAGTCAAACCTCACTCCCTCTCAGCCAGGGTCACTCCATTACAGCAGGGGCCCGCGCGGGGAGACAGCCCCTTAACATCAAGCCCTTGGTTCACAAGGGACTGGGCCCATGCCTGAGGAGCCCCTGGTGCTTCCTCAAGGAGAAAGGACATGTTCAAAAGGCAAACAAGGAAGGGAAAAACCTCTACTCAGGTCAAAAATCAAGAAAGTAAACACAGAGCTAAAAGAGCTCCTTATCTCTGACAAAGGAAGAGCACGATGTTCCAGCAGGTAAAGCCAGGACAGGCCCTCGAATCCTGTTCGTGCAGGGCCAGCATTTCAAGAAGAATCGGCCCCAGGAAGGACCATAGTTCTCTCACGTTACTGGAAAACTCTGGGCCAACTATCGATTTCCTTCTTCCTCAACTTTCTCAAACTGGAGAGATTACAGCTGCCACTCAGCACCTCTGTCACTCCCCATGAGTGTCACTGAAGAGTCTTGAATCCAGCCCCATTGCAGTGCCTCAGAACCGTGAAAGAACGCGGCCAAGAAAATCAGGAAAAAACTTTAAAGCTGGTTCCTTCTCAAGACACAATTTAATATAGCTCAATTTATAAATATTTCTATTAGCAAACCATCTACTGCCTGTCTAACAGATGTCCTGTAAAAGAGACAAAAATTAAAATGTATTAGTTTCTTAAAAAGATAGAAAAATAATGTAGAGAATAACGGCCACGGACAAACCACCACCACCGTGTTCGGCACTTTCCACTGCTGGGCATTTAATCCCGACTATGCCTCTACTTTGTTGGTGAGCCCATTGAGGCTCAGGTCCCAGGAAGTGCTAGCGCCTGGATTCCAAGCCAAGAGTTGAGAGCTAGTAAAAAGCCTAGACTCGTCATTATTGTGCTTTTCTGTAGCCAGGTCATTTTCTGAGTTTGAGGTGCATATGCATTTTTGGATCTACAGACACTGAGCCCTAAAGAGGATGCATAGACCCTCGGTGTGCTAACTCCACAATGAAATATGCACACACATTCTCACCATGGGTAGTAGCTCCAATCATGGCTGATCATAAATTTCTCTTAAAGCCATCGGCTTAAATATTAGAGACACAAAGAAAGGCTCTAAAGGCACAATGAGAACAGAGAGCATCAAATTAAATCCCCATTCCCGGGGCCGACCCGGTGGTGCAGCAGTTGAGTTCGCAAGTTCCGCTTCTCAGCAGCCCGGGGTTCACTGGTTGGGATCTGGGGAGCGGACATGGCACCGCTTGGCAAAAGCCATGCTGTGGTAGGCGTCCCACATATAAAGTAGAGGAAGATGGGCATGGATGTTAGCTCAGGGCAGGTCTTCCTCAGCAAAAAGAGAAGGATTGGCAGTAGTTAGCTCAGGGCTAATCCTCCTCAAAAAAATAAAATAAAATAAAAGAGGGAAAAAAAATAAATCTCCATTCCCTCTGTGGTGAAGGGCAGTGTGAGTAGAGCGCAAAGCACATAAGGACGTCAAGCCTAGAGTGGTATTAATGGCCATCAAACCTCACCTAAGGCTATTCGTCCAAATTACAGTTCTGCTGTGAGCTGAGCCCGGCCAATTCCACTGCCCCTCTTCCAGAGTTACCTACGCCCCAGTTTAAAGAGAGGCTGAGATGAAAGTGCCAGATTCGTTCTGCCCAAATCAGTTGGCTGACATTGCAAACATGAACACATGTCTCGCACATGCAAAGACCAGCCCTGTGCAAAACGACCTGGGTTGTATTTTGTGAAACGTAATTACAGAAGAGAGATGAAACCAAGCAAAGTCTTGGCTCAGCCAGAGGTGTTATTACAAAAACTGAAATGGACGGCACCTCTGGTGCTACCCCATTACCGGGGAGCAAACCTCTCGCCTGTTGGCCTGTCAAGAGGCAATATTCCAAATGCTGAGTATTTCCCAGTCAGACGGATATTAATTCAGTTATCCACTTTGCCAATGTCTCAATGCTTAGAAACCCTGTCAAAACTCATTTTCTCAGCATATCCGTTTGTAAAGTCTACAGTCCTGTAGCCATGTTCAGCATCTGTTATTGCCTTGTTACAATCCTATAATCCTTAAGCTTCTGGTTGTTGCTGAGAAATCCTGAATCATTTTAGGGGCATTTTAGTTTTTATTGTTGTTACTATTTTTATTAATTTTCATGTACCTTTAAATTATTTTAATATTATCTTAGAACACAGTATAAACAGTATAATCTTATTAAAGTAGATGAATATAAAGGATTTTTTACAAGATGGATGTGGTTTCTAAAATATATATTTTAAGATCTTCTCCAGAGGTGCCCATGTAAGATTTTAAAAAATAAAAAAGACCTAAAAGCCTCACAAGAATTAGTGTATTTGTTCTATTAGTCTTAGTTGTGACTTAGGAGCAAAATTTTATAGCTAAAAGGGGTCTTAAAAAACTGCAATTTAAAAGTCAAGGACATAAAGATCCTGCAGTGACCGACTTACCCTCAGATTTTCTTGGAACTTGTTTAAAAATGAAATGTGGTTCAGATTTTGGAATATGCATATGCTTATAAAACAATAAAAATCAAATCAAAGAAAGCGGTCTAAATCTTAATTACCAGGGTGAGGCTAATAAAAATGAAAAGGAGGAGTTTTCTCTTAATTGATTTCTGAGACTTTCAAGAAAATAGGTGAAGCCTTTTTCTCCCTTTCTCTTACCCTCCCATCCCCGCTTGATACTTGACATTTCCGTCCTCATCAGGAGCCAGACATCGGGGAGAAGCAACTCTGAGATCTGAATTGCAACGCTGCCGCAGCCCAGCCCGTGTGAAAAAGTTTTCCCCCTCCCAGGTCCATGGCAATTAAATAATGTTAACAGCAACAGCAATAATTCATAAAAATACTAAACTACGTTTATTCCTTAAGAAGATTCAGTACTTCTTAGATGCTACCAGAAGCTTGAGGGTTATGCCTGCCCTGCTACCTTATGCGCCAGAGAGTCGTGTTATTTAAGCAGGTTAAGAGCCCAATTCAACTCCCACCTCCTTGGACAATGCAATTCTTCTGACTCCCCTGCTGGGCAGCGTTTATGATTCATCACCACCTCTCCCGAAGTCGATCTTTGTCAGCTCGAGAGGCTAAGTCAGCCGCCGTCTCCACGATGCCTCCTGCCCCGAGCTCACTGTGCAGATGGTTACACTTAACATGAGGCTGCAATCACCTGTGTGAGGGCAGGGAGACAGAGGGTTCTTGTTTTAAAAGACAGCAAACCTAGGGCAGCAAACAGACTGAGGAGGCAGCGTTCTCCCTTTTCAGCTGTTTCCAAGAGGGGCCAAAGAGACTCGTGTAAAAGGGCACAGGAAGGACGTTTTAGACATGGATTTAAACATGTTTTCGTGTGTCTCGTTAAGGTGAGTGAGAACAGTCGGTCGGCAGTCGTCGGTCTTGCATCCAGGAGAACAGTCGCAAAGCAAGAAGCATTGCATTGCATTGTCCCTTTCCTAAAGCAGAGATTCTCAAATTTTAATTTGAATTAAATCACCTGGGCACACCTAAGCACATTAGAATCACCTGGGCAGTTCTTAAAAATCTCAACATCCAGGCTGCATCTCAACGAATTCAACCAGAATTTCTGGGAGTGGGACCCAGGCATCAGGATGTTCTAAGGCTCCCCTGGTGATTCCAATGTGCAGCCACGTAGAGAATCAGTGTCTTCAAGAGCACTTTGCATAGCAGGACTGGCTGAAGCGGTCTCTATCCAAAGGCATAAAAACCGAGCATTGATTCTAGATGGCTGCGCAGTCGGCATATTGCAGCCCTGGGGACGAGGACTCAGCCCACGGTGGTGATGCGGGTCTTTTCCTGCATCCAATCTGCAGACCCTGTCTAATATTTTCCATACCGGGCAATGAGATCACAAACTCCAAAACACTAAATCAAAACCGGAGGCATTACGATCTTCAATAAAACTCCATAGCCCATACACAAGGGGGAAGGGGGAGATAATTCAAACCATCACCGAGCTGTGGACATATTACATATATATATATATATATATATATATATATATATATATATATATATATGCGTGTATGTAGCCAGACGTTGGGATAGTGCAGCAATTAGAGAGAAATAGATATCAAGCAATAATTAGTTAAAAGTGACCAACTAACCAAGCAGTAAAAAGTTACAAGTAAAAATCCCATCTTTGCCTGAAAGAAAGCTCATCAAAAAGACACTTGATTTCTGACAAGGAAAATGATTTAAGTGGCATTGCAGGGAGAAATAACATAGGGATATGAATATGATAAATTAAATGAACATGAAGGAGATCCTACTTTGAGGAGAATATGCAATTCCAGAGGCCTTCAAGATTCTGAGCTTACACTAAACAAACAAACCCAACCCTGGAACAAAGTCTTTATTCCAAAATAGCGACGTTTCTAAATAGTATACTGGATACAAAAAATAAAGTCATTAACATCTAATTACGAATGATAATTTTAAGCACTCAAGAAATGGGTGACTGAAGATGGGGGCAGCGCTCCTGCTTCACTGTCCCTCAGCCTGAGGGGAAGCTGAAACTGTCCACCAGCAGGTTTCAGTGTTCTTCTGTGCCGGACGTTACAGGAATAATTCTGCAAACCTCCCAACTACCCCGTTTCCAGTGCGTGAGTTATGTTTGTGTGTCTGTGTGTGTGTTGAACATAGAGAGGACTGATCTCTAATAAGAAATCAGACAAATCCAGGTAAACCAGGACTGGCTGGGCATTTTCTTTAATCTAAGAAAACGGGTTCCATACCTGTCCTTCATTTCTCCTGTCCTTGGCCCATTCTCCAGGTTCTATGTCCATGGAGGATCAGAAATTTGCAAAGCATTCAAGGGCAGCGCACTTCAAGCTGGTTCCAATTAGGCTGGCTGGTGTGGGTGTCTCACACGTGTCAAATTTGCAGCAGGGCAATGTGATCAGCAGGGGCACCCTCTAGGCAGTGGGAGACCCTCACACACCGCTGCCTCTGGGAGCCGTCTTGTAGGCAGGCACGCCATCACCCTCTCGGTTCCCTTCGAAAATGCCACTTCTATCCTTCGTATCCCTCTGGCTTCTCCTAGAGCTCTCCTTTTCAAGTACCCAGATCCTGTACAGGAGATATGCCCCATGGACAGTCTAAGTTTCCCAAATATTTCCATTTTAATATTGCTGTTTGGACTCTTAGCACTGACACATAAACATTTTTGAGAGCTCACTGCAAAGGTGGAATTTTGCTGGCTTTATATTGATGGAATGAAATGATATAGATGTAATTCTACACCATAGTCATTTTATACAAGGGGAAATTTAAGCTTATCTGACATGCCCGTTGCCGGGGAAGGCAGGGAGACAGAGCGATAATGGGAACTCTGGACTATGCACGCATGAGAATATACACGCAAGAACGACACGGACACTGCTCCTTCAGAAGGTTCAAAGAAACTTTCTTCCTACAAACGTCATTAGCTTCCTCTCATTTATTTTTATCACCCAAATGCCGCATTTAAAATGTTTCTACCCCAAGAAGGTTATAAATGGGTATCGCAGGGTAGAAAGTATCTTGGACCTTCCTTTGCCACACTCCATTTCCCCTTGTTTATTTCTAGTGGGAGGTTTCACTGCAAGTCTTCGTTTTCTGATTTGTTTTTTTCCTAAGCCTCTGAACGGAATGGGGAACCGTTTTGTTACGCGGAAATCTTCATCTCTTCTTGTTTGTTCATTTCATTTTAGGAAAAGGAAAAAAAATTTCTTTGCGTCTCTCCCTTGCATTTCCATGGACATTCCCCCGCCGTCAGCAGCTAGTGTAAGCGGAAACGGCCCTCCAACCCACCACTGTGGACCTGACCCGCTTGCAATAATAAACATTTCCAGGATAGCAAATGAAATGCGAGGCTGGGCCAAGGACTTCAAGCCCACCGTGGTCACAAGCTGGCCAAGGGGAAACAAGCGGCGGGAATGGGTCTGTGCACGCCACCGCACCGAAGACGGTATTTCTGGATCTCGGCTCAATTTTAATGCTAATTGGCACCATCTTCAACACCTTCCTTTTGGGATCTGGGGAGCACTTGTATCCCAATCTGGAGAAGCACGGCTGCTCACAAGGCCCCCCACCCCTTTCCTGTGAGTTCACTTGGTGGGGAGGACACACCAGCCCGGTCTCCCTAGGCCAGCCGCCCGCAAAGGTGCCAATTCGACCGCGTATCCTTCTTCCTCCCTTCTCTCCCTCCCTCCTCCCAACGTCGCGGTCACGCTGGCTGGGGTTTCCTTGCTTCTGCCACATTCCCGTTTCCGGCGACCTGGTTCACTGTTCTCGAGTGTGGCACGCAGGATCTCCTTTGCTAAACTGTGTGTGTAGGGGCACAATAGTTTGTAGTCTGCGCTACTTTTTTAAAAAGTAAATTTAAAAGGAAAATTAAGAGACTCGGTTTGTTTGATTTCTAACCACACGGCTCACGGCACAGTGCTCTCTAAATCATAGCAAAAGCGCGGGGCCTGCGTTTAGCCAGGACACTCGCGGGAACGGCTGCGGGCTCCGCAGGCCTGAGGCGCGGGGGTCCGAAGGAGGACCCCAGGACCCCGACCCTGCTCGCTCGGAGTCCGCACTGGTCTTGTGGCTCCTCCGGCGGGAGGCTGAGAGGGGGAACTGGCGTTCGGTGTTAGTCAGGCCCAGGCCCAGGGCCCTCCGCAGGATGCTGCCTGTGTTTTCTGCCCTCTGGTCCTTCCAGGCAGAACCGAAACGCGCGCGTCCTGTCGCGCCCAGCCCCGCGGTTGCTCCTTCAGCCCTGCGGACCCAAGTGGGACTTTCATCTGTTAGTTTTGGTTTCTCCTGAAGACTTTTAAATGCACGGGCCCCGGGAACAAGCTGGCCTATTGCACGTTTCGTTTACACCCAAATATCTCCCCCAATCCCACCAAAAATCAAAGCGACGCTGGAGACGTGAGGTGAGGTGAGGTGGGGTGGGGTGGGGTGGGGTGGGGTGGGGGGGACTGTCGTTCCAAGGACGACCTTGTCACCGAAATTCTGACTGTCTCGCAGCCTTAACTTTAGGGTGCTGGACTCAGGTGGCGCACCGCCAAGGAATATACACCCACCACCCTTCCTGCCGCCACCAGCCGCCAGTCCCCAGAAAGGCACGCACCCTCTTCCCGCCTCCTCTTTGCCCCACGCTTTTGGCACGGAGCTTGCCTTTCCTTCTTTCTCCGCCTTGGCAAACCTAGGTCAGTTCCCGAGGCCACTGGGGACCCTCGAATCCGTCCTCCTCCCCTCCGGGCATTTAGCCCAGCTGGACGCGTCATGTCCCGGGTCCGACGCGCACCCTTAGCTCGGCGGCTCCCGCGCCCCTGGGAGACGCTCTTCATTTTGCTGCACGCTGCGTCCAGGGCGCTCAAAACAACCGAGCCAAACCCAGCCAAGCATAGAAGTGGAACCCGCGAGCTTTTTACCTCTGTGCACTCAGCGCCGACCCCGTTGCCGCCCCCTGGTCGTGGAGGGGACCAAGCTGCATCCTGGGTAGATGGAAGAGAAGTTTCCTTTCTTTCTGCGCTCCACCTTTGGGCCACCTCGCCCCCAGGCCAGCCGTGGCGCAGGAACTGGCAGAGCCGAGCCGCGGGCCGACAGGGGGCGACAAACTAAGCTTTTTCGGCGGCGGGCTGTAAGCAGGCTGCAGCGAGCGCTGTGTGGTCCCAGCAGGCAGCAGCTAGCTGCTGAAGGGGTGGAGGGTGGAGGGATGTGGGATGTCTAGTGAGGGCCCCGTGGGTCCGACACCTCAGAAAGACCCAGGGGCAATCCTCCAACCATCTTTCCCAGCCCCGGACGCCCTTAGCCGAGGGCAGTGGGGAGAAGATGCAGTCCTGGACTGCACCTGCCAGCGCCCCGCACTCTACCAGCAGAGATGGGGTGACCATTCTCTGACAGGGCAGTTGGGCTCTCACCGCGGCACGACTGGCCTTATTTGCTCTTCTCTGAGCCTGCCTGCTGACTCCTCGCCTGCAGGGGAAAAAATGGCTTTAACTGCTTTACCTTATGTTGAGGATGCACTGAGTTATGGATGTTGCATTTCCCAGGTCTAGGAATCAATCTTTTTGGTCTCTGAGCCAGTCTTGAAAATTAGGCAACCAAAGTCTAGATCAGGGGCTAACAGTATCGAAACCATCTGGAGAGAACTGAGCGGGGCACAGACCACTCCCTATGGCCTCGGAGCCCCCAAATCTAGCGCGTGCCCAGTCCTCTGCTCCGCGCCTTCGCAGGGCTCCTGGTTCGGGTTTGCCCACTTTAATCCAAGCACCTCCTTTCCCCTTCTGTAACCCGACCCTGCGCCTCGCGGACAGGCCTAGCCTAGGCTTCCAGGTAGTATCCCCTCCCCTCACCAGTGCCCTGACTCTCCTCTTCCCAGTCCCCAGGCCTCCCGAAGCCCCCGGAGCCCGACGCTGTACTGTGTTCTCCGTGCTGCGGGAGGGGAGAGTCCTCACCTCTTCTGAACCTGGGTTTTCTTTTTCCAAGGATAATTCTTGCCTGTGGACCTGGGCCCAGCCCTGCCGGGCCCGCGCGCTCCCTCCAAAGAACCAGATTTATGGCTCAGGCCCTCCTCATAGACACATTCCCAGAGGCTGATTAGGAGCCAGCGACGCTCTCCGGTCCGCAGCGGAGGGAAAGGGGTCAGGGACTAGGTCGCCACTGCTCCTCAGGCTGCGCTGATCTGGTTCATCGTGCCTCCGGCAGCATCACTGCACCGTGGCGGTACGCAGCTCCCCGGTGGCTGCCAAACGCTAGACTCTTGGGGGGAAGGGGCGGGGGATTCTTCCCGCCTCCTGAGGAGAGCTGGGAGCATACGGGAGTCCGAGAATCATGGCATTTCCTAGGCTCCCTCCTAGGTCCCCCTTCCTGCTCTTACAGTTCAGCCCAACGCCATTGGCGCTTACTGGCCTCACGCTTGGAACTCCCGGGTCCTGGCCAGTGCAAAACCAGGAGCTTTGTCCCTCCACCTGCTCTCTCCTGTACCTCACCGCGTGGCTTTCTTTGTGGCGGCCACGGTTAGGGACACAGGCTGGGCGTTGATGCAGGATAGAAATAAAGAAGACTTGACATTTAATGCTAAGGCCAAAGAGTTAAGGGTTGCGCAAACCCCCGCTTAAATGAAGGGGACAGGGCCATTCAGCGGTTTAACGAAGACCCCCTGGAAGCCGCAGGTTCTGGGTGAAAGGTGAGACCCAGCCTCCCCCACGTGGAAGGATGCGGGTTTCCGGCCTAGGAGAAGGGAACTGCCCTTCAGGCCTAGAGCGTGCAAAGGCCGCTGGGACCGCCTGGGTCCAGGGAGGGCCGCATCCCTGCCTCTGGCGGCAGCAGGTCCGAGTCCCTTTCCGACCTGCGTCCTGTGTCACTTCTTAGAGAGAATGAGTTGGGGGGAGGTGCTGTCTGCAGGGAGTCGGGATCTAGAATGTGCCCCCCTCACATCACTCACTAAAATCACACCATTACCACAAGGGAGTGGGCGGCCACTAAACATTATAAAGATTTCCTGAGGACTGGGGTCTCAGCCAGAAACTGAACACGCGGGAGTGGGCTCCGCAGCAAACCGCTTTGGGCCCTCCCCGCCAGGCGCCCTACGCCACCCTGGGCGCTCGCCGCGATGCACGCACGCCCGCCAGGAGCTGGGGCGCTGAAACCATTCTTCCCGTGGCCCAGAGAGAGGGGCGGTAGAGGCAGCCACACACTAAACGCCTCGCCAGGATCAGCTTTAATCCTCTGATATCTTAGTAGTAATGGCGGTGGAGTTAAGAATAAAACTAAAACCCAGACTAGTACTAGTAGTAAACTAGTACTAAGTACTACTCATCTAGTTGAAACTAAGTACTACTCATCTATTTGAAATGACTACCCCATCATTCTCAAAACCAGAGGGGTAAGGCTTCGAGGGGAGCGGAGCGAGTGAAAGGCCTCAGGCCCAGCTGGGGTTAGACTTGTGTGTGTGTGTGTGTGTGTGTGTGTGTGTGTAGGGGGATGGGTTCCAGAGGAAGGCCGAGGGGGGAGGAGGACGGGAGGAGGGGGTAGAGTTTCAGGGCGGGGAGGGGGGCGCCGGGGTGCAGTGACGGGAACCAATGAGCTGCCAACTCGGGCGTCTCCGGCGTGACTGCCGAGATTGACGTGGAGGACACGTCAAATTGATCCCCGCACGCTGCAGCCTCCCGGTCAGACGAATTTCTCCTAATCGGATGAAGTTCACGCTGGGCCTGGGGTCGCGGGCCTGGAGAGTGTCCTGGGAGCGGGCGGCGGCGGCGGCGGCGGGCCCGGGGGCGGGCGGCGGCGCGCTCGGCGGCGGCGCACAGCGCGTTTCTAGCCCGCGGCCGGGCCGCCGCGGCTCTCGGCTCGCGCGCGCCCTCGCTCTATGCCTCTCCCGCGGCGGCGGCGCCCGAGCTCTCCCGGACTGCGCCGGGCCCAGCCCCGGCCGCCCCGGCGCCAGGCAGCTGGCTGGCCCGCGCGCCATGGGTAAGGGGCGGGAGGCAAGCAGGGCGCGGGAGGGCTGACGAGCTCGGCTGTGTCCTGGCGCCTCCCTTCTCTCTCGCCCGCTTTCCCTGGGGGACCTGGTCCTGGATCCCAGATGAGCCGCATTCTCCGCACGCCCCCAGCCCTCGGTGGGGTGGAGTGGGGGGAAGTTCGATGTGTCGCGGGAGGGCATGTCTCAAGTAGACGCATCAAAAGTCGCGAAAGGCCACGGAGGGCTGAAGCGCCCGGTACCCGCCTTGCGGTCCCTACGCCCGCACTCACTCCGGGAGCCGGACCCAGTCCGTTTGCTCTCAGATTCTGGGTACCCACGGGTCATCTTCGGAGGCGCTCCTGGGTGCGTGCCCTAGCCCCGCGCAGCCACCCGTGGCTAACCCGCCGGTGTTTCTCCCCCTCCCGCTCACTCTCGTCCGGCGCGTCCGCAGAGCAGACGTACGGCGAGGTGAACCAGCTGGGCGGTGTGTTCGTCAACGGCCGCCCCCTGCCCAATGCCATCCGTTTGCGCATCGTGGAGCTGGCGCAGCTGGGCATCCGACCCTGTGACATCAGCCGGCAGCTTCGCGTATCCCACGGCTGCGTGAGCAAGATCCTGGCGCGCTACAACGAGACAGGCTCCATCCTGCCCGGGGCCATTGGGGGCAGCAAACCCCGCGTCACCACCCCCAACGTGGTCAAACACATCCGGGACTACAAGCAGGGCGACCCTGGCATTTTTGCCTGGGAGATCCGCGACCGGCTGCTGGCCGACGGCGTCTGCGACAAGTACAATGTGCCCTCTGTGAGCTCCATCAGCCGCATCCTGCGCAATAAGATTGGCAGCCTGGCGCAGCCCGGGCCCTACGAGCCGAGCAAGCAGCCGCCGCCGCAGCCAACGCTGCCCTACAACCATATTTACCAGTACCCCTACCCCAGCCCCGTGTCGCCCACGGGTGCCAAGATGGGCAGCCACCACGGGGTCCCGGGCACAGCAGGTCACGTCAGCATCCCCCGTTCATGGCCCTCAGCGCACTCGGTCAGCAACATCTTGGGCATCCGGACGTTTATGGAGCAAACAGGTCAGTCGTGGCGGCCCTCTGTTGCCTTCAGAGAGGGGCAGAATTTGAGACTGGGGGCAGGGGGTGGGGAGGGCAGGCATGTGGGTGCGGGGTCACACTCGCCGTCCTCCTCCCACCGGTTTTGGCTCAGGGGAGGGCTCCGGGCTGGCCAGGAAGGCTGAGGGTCCTGGGCCTTCTGTGGGAGTCCTCGGACATCTTGAACTTTTTATGACAAATATGGAAAATATTTCCCAAATAGACGAGCAATCGCCAACCACAAATTCGGAGGCCTGAAATTGCGCTTTTTCATTCTTGCAAAAAGTATGCAAACTCCTATCGCCAGATCTAAGCCAAACAAACCGCAGTCATTTCTGCGACCCTTTCTTAAGATCTGGATCTTTCGGCATCCCTCACGTTCCCCAAAGGGTTCTGTCCCTCCCAGGCCCAGAGGCTCTTTTGAGTAAAAGGCAAACGGGCCTCTGGTGGGTCCTGTGGAGTGGCCTAGACCTCCAGCAGGCCGGGCAGCCTTGCAGGTCCTAGAGCTGGGGTCTCGGGTGACGGCGCCACTGGACTGCAGCAGTCCTCTGGGTGCAAGCTCACAAAGCTTCGCTCTTTGCCTGCAATTATAATTCAGCAAACTGTCGGTCTTTGCCTCAGTGGGAAGGGAGGCGGCGGGGAGATGGAGAGAGGTGTAGGGCGGCCTTGGTGCGGGGCTCGGCTCGGGCAAGAACGCTTGTGGGCTGGGACTGAGTCCCGAGTCTCTTCGCACTGTCCCCTGCCCTCAGCAGGCGGCCAGGGGATGGCGCGCTCTTAGGTGAGCATACTCAGGAGGAGGGCAAGAAACAAAATTCACCGTAGCCCCAGAGAAAGGAGGGGCGGCCAGAAAGAAACTGAATGCTTAGCTCCAGCTGCAGAGAGGCGCGCCTCCGAGGCCGCGAACACGCTTTGTTCTTCTCTTCGCTCAAACCCGGCCTGGGCTGCCGGCTGGAGCCAAAGCTTCCCATGGAGCGACCGGTGGGCACCTCGCTGGGAGGTGACCTCACCAGGCCTGCGCTGAAATCTGGAGCTTTCTCTCGGTTCCCCGGGCACACACGTGCGCGAGAAGCAGCCGTGCCCGGGACGCGCGCGGGTCGCTGAGTTGACGCTCTTTTGGGAGACCCAGGAAGTCTCCGGAGGCAGTTCTGAGTAGAACCCTCTCCCAGCCCTGCAGACGGGGAAACTTTGAGAAACCCATATAATTCTCATGAGCCTGCTGTGGATTTGAACTTGGACCTTTCCGGGCGCCGTCTCTGGACAGCAGAAAGGCCGCCTTGGCCAAGTGTACCGAGCCCCTGCCCCACGCGCCGCCTCCCCGCCTGAGAACTGCGGTTTCGCGGGAAGCGGGTCGAGGGCCGGGAGGAGCGAGGAGCAGGCCCTGCTGCCTTCCTTCCCTCTGCCCGCTAGGAGGGGAAGCGAACCTCCCTGGCCTCCGGCCCTCCGGCCCCGCCGCTCGCTCTCCGCGCGTTTGGCCGCCTCCGGTGTTTGGAAGACCCTTGGCCGCGCCCTCGGATGCGAGCTGAGCGCCTGTAGCCTCGCGTGTAAACGTCCCGGCTGCGGGGCCGCTGGCGTGCCCAGCGCAGATCTGGATGCCCCCCTAATCCGTCCTGTGTCCCCCGCAGGGGCTCTGGCCGGGAGCGAAGGCGCCGCCTACTCCCCCAAGATGGAAGACTGGGCCGGCGTGAACCGCACGGCCTTCCCCGCCACCTCAGCAGTGAATGGGCTCGAGAAACCTGCCTTGGAGGCCGACATTAAATACACTCAGGTAACCAAGCGGCAGGGGAAGATGTCCTTAACCAGGGGAGCAGAAGGGCTGGGGGAGTGTGGGGGGAAGAGAGAGGCAGAGAAGAGAACGCGCCCCCGCGCCCAGCGGCCGCCGGAGCTTCCGTGCCGCGTGTTTCTCCCCTTCGCTCAAGCGCACTGGTTTGGGGGAGGCTGGCTTTCGAGGGGATTGACTTGCCTTTTGCTGAGATACTTTTGCTAAAAAGGCTGGAACCCAGATCACAGATGGTCGAGGACTCCGTTTCTCTAAATCCTGGGTGGTGAATGCTATCATCACCTTTTATTACTATTTATAATAATTTGAGTGGAAATCACTCTGCCAGAGTTCTTACTAGAAAAATTAGAGGTCAGGCCTCGCGCGGGGATAATTGAGGGAACAGCAGGGGCAAATGAGGATCCCCACCTCAGTAACTGCGTGTGCTGGAGAAGGCGGCGGAATTGCCTGCTGCTGAGGGTCTGTCCCTCTCTATCCGCACAGTCGGCCTCCGGCCTCTCCGCAGTGGGCGGCTTCCTCCCGGCCTGCGCCTACCCGGCCTCCAACCAGCACGGCGTGTACAGTGCGCCGGCCGGCGGCTACCTCGCCCCGGGCGCGCCCTGGCCTCCGGCGCAGGCCTCCCCGCTGGCGCCCCCCGGGGCCGGCGTCACCGTGCACGGCGGAGAGCTCGCGGCGGCGATGACCTTCAAGCATCCCGGCAGAGAAGGTGAGGGGCGCTGGCGGGGAGGGGGTCGGACGAATGCCGTGAGGGTTAGGAAGGGTGCAGGGGCGGGGAGGGGATGTGAGCCTGGGAAAAGGTAGCGAGAGAGAGAGAGAGACAGAGAGACAGGCTAGAGTGGGTCCCGGCATAAATCCTTCCTCTGGGTTAAACGTTAAGCCTGCGGCTTCTTGGAGCAGATTGATTTCTAACAGGTGTATGCCTTACCCTAGAAAGGCAGGCAGAGGTTGAGAGACACCCCAGGACTGACCCCCGGCCTTGTACGAAGAGAAAAGACAGAGGGTCAGACTGGCGAACAGGACTCCTAGCCTTGGATCGGGTTCTTGTGCCCTTGGCCAAGGTTATGCGCCTCTCTGGGTCTCAGTTTTCTATCCATAGAATGGTCTAGAAGGCACCCTCCAGGTGAAGGCACCTCACTTTTCTGTGGCCTGTGGAGCTTTGCCTTTTATGGTGGACCTGCTGTGACACCTGAAACCCACAGGTGGGGTTGCACCTGTCCTAGATCCTTCCAGGCACTGCCCATCTTTTTCTTCCAGGTTCCTTTTTTTTTTTTTTTTTGCCAGGCCTTGATGTCCCCTTGGATTCATTTTCTTAAACACATCTTTTGGGAGAGGAGAGAGCATTTCAACCATGTGTCCCTAAGCCTAGACTCTTTGGAACTCTGTGTAGTTTGGGGTCCTTGTTCCTGTGGGAAATGTGGCTGAGAGGCTTCTCTCTCCTCCTCCTCTTCTCCCCCCTCCTCCATAAATCTACCCCCCCCCATAAGCCAACTAACAGATTTGAGGTCAGCAATGTGAGAGGCATCTTCTTACAGTGACCTTGGGATCTGATTTTTCCCATAACTTCAGAAAGGCTCACCTGCCCTTGAGTCCTCATTTTCCCCATTGGTGAAAAAAATGTCTGGATTTGCTCATTTTGAACCTGCCTGCATTTAGGTTCTGAGCACTAGAAATTTGCAACTTCAACTACCATGGGGAAGGGAAGAGTCACCTTAGGGACTCCCACCCCAGCAGTGAAGGAGACAGGGCACAAGCCTGGGGGGGGGGGGCTTGTGGGGCAGAGGGATGTTCCTGATCACAACAGGGTCCTTACTCGCTGCGGATCCACCTCACACTTCCCAAGACAGAAGTAGGGGGCAGGTGGAGTTGGGCAGGCCACAGGGGATGGGAGGGCACTTGCTCTTTGGTGATGCCCAGGCAAAAAACTTTATTTCCAGGTAATCTCAGTGAGACACAATAGCATAATCCAAGAGACAGGGAGAGGGAGAAAGGAAGAAGCGAGAGAGAAAAAGAGAGAAGATTAAGATGTTATCAGTATCAGCCAAGTGGAGGAACAAAAGTATTTTTCTGTTTTCACCTCTCCCAGAGCACAAACATCCTGGGATATAAATTTACAAAAGTTGAGAATTAAAATTGCTTTAGGCTTTAAATTTAATTTAAATAAAGGATAATACCATGTTCATTTATAAGAAAATCCAAGCAAAAGAAATTTTAAAAATTGAGACTTAGAACTCCTTTAAGCTTTCCCTTCAAGGATGGGGTGAGGGGGTCTCAGGGTGGGTGCTTTGCCCAGGGTCTTGTCCTTGGCCTGGAATCTACCTGTTTTCTTGATTACTGAGGTCATCTGTTGAATTAGAAATTGAAATGGAATTTACCTCATTACAGCTTTACACAAATCTTTTAACTAAGCAGGTTCATTTGAACTGGAAGAGTATATCCACAAATTTAAATGATTTCCTCTGGGCTGATCCCAGGAAGGAAGACTTAGAAAAAAGACTTGCTATCTTCAGAGCGAGGCCCTCTTTTACTAATTGAGCCACTTTGTCCTGGGGCATTTCAAGTGCTACATTAGAAACAAATTATAAGGGCTGGGTAGTAACCCAAAGGTAAAACATGCAGTTCTGATTTCCAGGCTAACTCTGGTCAGTTTAGGGTGGGGAATCATTGTTGGTTGATTTCTTTAGAAGGTACTTTCCTTTCAGAAATACAAAGACGTTTGAATGGCACTGGCATTCGTGTCCCTTTTACCATTATATTCTCTTCCTATTATGAAACATCCCACCCACTTTCAAAATCTGCTAATAGTTATTAGCAGTAATTAGCTACATTAACTACAGTAGTTAGCAATAATTAACTACATTCGTTATTAAGTTAATAATTTAATTTCCTGATCCTTACAGTTCTTTAGAAATCCAGGTAAAGGATCATTGAATAAATCAGGTCCATCATTAAAAATGATTTCTCAAGCTGGCAAACAAGTGTTTGTTTATGTTTGAACAAGAACATAAAAATAATGAGAATTACATACCTACTTGGGTTGTGGATTTTTACTCTTCTTCTCATTGGCAGAAAAGCTGACTTCAAAGACCCTCGCCCCCAAAAAACTAGTCTTTGAAAAATTACAAAGCAAAGTAATATGAATCACTGCCTTCAATTTTCTAATCATTGCTTAAGAAATTATCTTCCAAGAAACTTATCCCACAAGACAACTTGCTATCATTACTTGTTGTTCCATTCGTAAGAATAGTAAGAATATCATTTACTCAATTTTTTTCAGTAAGAAAAAAATTGTTTACTGAAAGCAAGTGAATATCATGACTGCTCAGTAAAAAACAAATATTTTGATCATCTAGTCCATACAAGCACAACATACACACAGAATAATATATATTGTAATGCATATTTCAGTATGTTCTTCAAATCAGGTGCGAATGAACATGAATGGTTATCCTGAGAAGCTTAATCAAACGTCAAATTATGCATTATGATTTCTTAATTTTATCTTGGTAAAGGGTAGAGAGTCTGGGTTCCCTGTTATGTAGGCAAGAAAGTCTGGATTTACGTTTCCCCTCCCTGAAAGGAAACTTTAATTCTTGGGAACTGGGAGAATAGACAAGTTCCACTTCATAGACAGTGGAGGGGCGCTGATACTGTAGGAATGTCCACATCCATCCCAGTGTCTTTTCAGTCAGGGCAGGACCACCTCCCCCCACCCCCCACAGGTGACAGGCCCCACCAGATGTCCCCTCAAGACAGCTGGTATTTCCAGTGTGTTTCCAGTAATCGTCAGAACCTCAAGGTTCTACACTGCCACCCAGGGGGGCTTTGGAAAGACTAAAGATTCGGAAATCAAATCTATAAGATATTGCATACACTCAAAGAAGAGGTGCTGTTTATATTTGTTAAAGGTAACTCGCAGCTTCGTTCTAGTAATCTCTGCTCCGAAATGATTCTTGAAGGAACCTAAAAGCAAACTTGGCCAGGGGTCACAAGGGCGCAGGCGTTCTCGGGAGAGCTGCCGCCGCCGCCGCCCACCCTGGTCTCATTTGACCTCGCCCTGAGAGACCCTTGCCAGGCCCCCGCGCCTCCGGCCCCCCTCCTATGGTCTCTTTAGCCCTGCAATCGCAGTCTTAGCATTTTAAAAACGCTTGTCCCCATTCCTGCCCCCTAAAGATGAAATGAGCCTGCAGAGCGCCTAACGCCGGCCCAAGCCTCCAAGGCCCCCCACGACACACCCGCTCACGTTGCCCCGGGGGGCTGCGGGTGGGAAGGGAGAGAGGAGGGTTCTAAGGCGGAGGGAGTGGCTCGCGCGGAGCTCAAAACGCCGAAGCAGGCAGGATTCGGCCCTGCAGAGTGGGGTGGAATCTCTCTCTGGGCTCCTGGGTGTTTGTTTTTCACAAGTTCATTTTCTCGCCTGTCTCTAGGGCAACCGGCCTTGGCTGGGAAACCTCCTCCTCCTCAGATGTTTTCTAAATAGGTCCTCACCTTGAAGTGTGTGTCTAGAGTGGAAAGAAAAGGTCTGAAAACATTGTTGGCTGGGCGGCCGCAACTGTGTTTAGGAAAGAGAGCTGAGAGGCGGGGGAGAGCGGAGCGGTCACTGTCCTGGACCCTCTGAAATCTTTGTGAAGCCAGATGTGTGTGCGTGCGTGTGAGCGTGTGTGTCCCCTGCACAGAGGGGTGTGTACCGCCCAGCTCTACAGCCACAGCAAGAAAAAGAAAAAATCCAGAGTTGGACTTGTAGGGGGAAAAAAAGAAAGTTGAAAATAGGCGCCTTTAGGTATAAACAAGCTTGTGCCTCCTACTGCAGGAGAAGCTGAGCGGCCGGCGTTGGGAAAGGAAAAACAGACGTTGCACAATCGTGGCGTCACTTTTCTGGCTTCCAGTAGCAAAACACGGGCCCCTTCCCAAACCCCTAAATAACAGAGCAAAGCGCAGAATGCCGCCTGATCTGGCAAATCCACTGTCACTTAATCCGGAGGCCCGCAAGCCCCAGAGCGTGCTGTGCCCACAGTGGTGAGCGCATCTGGACCCCCGGGCCGCGGGGGCATAGCAGAGTATGCCGCCCACTTAAAGCGCGACGGCCCCCTATATCGGAGGAATTCCTCCGCCCCAGGCCCTCTGCAAGGGCCGTCTTGGGTGACTCGGTCCCCACTCGATTTCCCCCTGCCCACCGCCAGCGCCCGGAGCCGCTTTGAGGGACCGCTGACCTGACGCGTTGGCAGCTCCTCGGGCCTGTGCGCGCGGGTCAGGAAGAGGGGGCCGCACGGATCTCAGCTCCCAGCTCCCTTCCGCTGAAGTCTCAAATCTGAGAACGTCCCCCGCCAGGGGCCAACGGGTCGGCAGCGCCTCCCGGAGCCCGTGCCTCCTTTATTGAGCGGGCGCGGGCGCGGGCGCGGGCGCGGGGCGGAGGGAAGTGCACCTGGTCAGCGGTCAGAGAGCGTTTGCAAAATGGCCTTTCGAGGAGAGTCGCTTGCCAAGGCTGTATTCGCGACTGACTTCCTTAAGGGGACGAAGAGGGGTGGGCGCCAACGGGCACGTGGAGCCCTTGGAAAACTCGGATCTTTGTTTCCTTCTTCCGAACACTGGAAGTATTGAGCGCGCGCCACAGCGTTCACCCCCGGATCCGCACGCTGTCACCCGCGGTTTCGGGCGTCCCGAGTCAAGCTCGCCCTGCGCTGCGCCAGGCAGTGACCCGACGCCCCTGTGCTTCTTCCCGCAGTGGCCGACCGGAAGCCGCCCAGCCCTGGTGGCAAGGCCCCGGACGGCCTCAGTAGCTTACACGGACTGCCCATCCCGGCCTCGACCTCCTAGGGCAGCGCTTCCCCGAGCCCGAGCCCCGAGGAAGAGGCGGACTGGTGGGCCGACCGGGGCGCGCAGGACCGAGGACACGCCGAGGAGGTGCCCGGAGCCGGCCCGCGGGGGGCGCGCCCGTCAGCCGCCAGGCCTCGCCCTGCCCTCCGGCCCTGCGGCCACACCTCCTTGGTTGGCCAGGGACTTTGGGCTTTTCTGAACTTTGGCTTTAGGCTGTCGCACCCTTGTCGCGATCTTGGCTCCGACGTGGCCTCCCTCGCTCTGTCAGCCTCAAGCTTCTCTTCCGACTTCTCCCGGGATTGTTCGGCACCCTCCTTCCCTCCTTCTTCCCTTGTCTTTTCTCTCTCTTTCCTGCTGTCCCTCGCTTCGCTTTTTCCTTTCCTTCCTCCCTCCTTCCTACCCCACTTTCCTTTCCCTCCCCACTTTCCCCTTCCTGCCCTTTGCCCTCTTCATTTTTCTCCCCAGTCTCCCCAGCTCTGCTCCCTCCTTCTCCCCTATCTACTGTGCTTCCTTTCCTGTGGTCCAGCCCCGTGCACCTTCCACCACCTTCTCTCTTTCTCGCCCTTTACAGTCGTGGCTCTGTTTCTTTTCATTGTACTGCTTCCCTGACCCCTTCCTTTCTCTGGGAAGCCCCGCATGATCTCCACCATCGTCCCTCCTCTCTTTAGCCTCACCCTTCTGGTCCCCCCAGGCCTAATGGAGGAAGCTTGGAACTAGGAAGTGGACAGAGAGGCCACAGCTTTTATTTTCCATTTTAATAATAATGAACCCTAACAAAACCCCAGTGAACTGTTGTCTCCCCGTCTCCCCTCCCTCCCCTCCAAGGACAGTGTCTGGAAATTTGTATTTTCTCAGTGCCCAGTGGCTGGGCTTCTCTTTTTCTCCTGTGAGATGATGTCACTCCTGGAGAAGACTGGGGTAGGAGTAAGGGCACTGGGACCATGGTGTTCTCTGTGGCTAGACAATCCTGAGCCCTGGAGTGGCCCCCTCCCACCCCTCCACACCCAACAAAGGGAATCTGACACATGGTAAACCTATCAGCCCTGTTTTTGGTATTCAGGGGCCAACACATTGTTAATTCAAACCACAAAGTGCTTCCGGGTACAAAGGTGCAATCTGGCTTCTGGTTTGCAAGGGGGTGGGGGTCAGAAAACCCCAGAAAATGCCTTCTAGAGCAGGACACCAAAGCTATGAACAGCTTCCCAGTTCAGGTGCACCGGTGGTGGGACCTTGGACATAAAACCGCAATTTTTATAGTCATAAAGATGTCACTGGTGAGAGTCCGACGTCACCTGTTAAACGTGGCTGCCTTTGAATAAAGGAAAGCATCTGAAGTGTGCTTTGTAAGGGTGAGCAAGCCGGTGTTCAGTCTGGAGTGTTGTGTAGGTGGGTACCCCTCACCGACTCTAGCCCCTGCGTTTCCAGCATGAACATGACTAAGAGAGAATTAGTTTAATGGTTTAGTCATGAGCACTTGCATCCCAGGTTGGGCAGGAGGAGGAGGAGAAAGTGAAATGGGAGGGACAGCTTCGGGATCAGTCCCAGGAAGCTCCAGCTCAGCCCTGGGGAACTGGGGCAGAGCGGCAATATGCAGAAATCACCCCCAAATGAAGCTAATTCTTAGAGGAATAAAGTGGGCAAAAGGCATTGAGCAGCACTGGAGGACTTTTCCAGAACATTTTAACATTCTGAAAGCTGAAGAAAATCGTTGAAGGCTCCCACATCATCTAGGGATTTCTCACGACAAACGGGTCTCTGGCTAATTGTTTTGTTTTTCCTCCTTGTGTGTGGCTTTCTCAAACTGATATAAGAGATCTTTGAATGGAAAGTTTTGCTTGTAAGTGCAGTTGGTTGCTTGGACATATGGAGGGAACCAGTGGGGAAATTATTTTCATTGCATCTTGTTGCAGTCATACCTGCTGAAGGTATTAGTTATAAAAGAATATCTGCTTTTTTCATATAGGAACTTTTCTTCCCAGGTTTTCAAAGTCTCTTGCCTTTAAAGAATGTTCCATTTTATAGATCAGAATATCGAGGGCTAGCTATTTGGTTTATTTTCTGTAGACCACACAGCAAGCTACAAATTACAGGGCTTGGGCTCAGAAACTGGGTGACACCATCTCATCAGAGAGCCAAGATTGGGGCTTGAACTTTGAGCCTGGGGTCCTCAGCCTTCTGTGCCTGCATTTCCTGCAGAGGCTGGTCATAATGATAATGGGGATAAAGTGTGAGAAGGAAGCCTGCTGTCAAGTCTCCCGTCCTCTCAGCCTGTCTTCATGTGCTTAGATGAGCTTTGCATGCCCAATCATTGACAGGATTTTCCAGCATCCATCCTTGCTGCCTGGAGGAGGACTGGCTTGCCTGGGCCGGGAAGAAGGCACCTCCCCCTTCCTGAAGAAATGAGAAGAATCTGTATAACCAGACTCTATGTCTGAGTTGCCACTTCCCACCCTGAGTTTGGGCTGACTGGGATTAAGGGTGAGAAGAGCTGAAAAATGCTACCCAGGAAGGATGCATGTGTTGTAAATGTCACTTACAAAAGGAGTCACTTTCCGAATCTGTCCCCTGGGGTTCCCCATATCCTGTGGCTGGAGGTGGGTCATTCAGAGTCCTTGGCTCTGGGGTGTGCATTCATGGAGGACAGCCACCATCCAGTCACAGTGCCAACAGGCTTTGATGTTTCATGTGAGCTGTGCAGGGATATCCCTTCTCTCCCGAGGCTGTGGCCATGGGAAGTCCCAGGGAGCTTGGCTTAAATCCCTGCTCCACTGGAGGCCTGTGACCTCTGCAAGACTCCATGTTCCTGTCTGTGAAATGCACCCTTCAATGCGGTGACACCCACAGTGACCTGGCCTGCAGGAAGACTGGCACTGGTGTTGCTTCACCTTCCTGGAGATGATTTTGCTGTTAACAAGGGTAGAAGAGTCCTTTCTATGGTTGATGGGGGACCCTGACTTTAAACATTTTTTAAAAGATGATCCCATTGGAATATTGCATTTTCGTCGTCTGTGCATGTGGATCTGTGGAGGTACTGGGGACTCATGATAAAATTACATAGTAACAAGTGGGGTAGAATAATTTGAGAAAGAATCACTCTCTAAAGGCTATTTGTCTTTGCTCTAGCACTTGCCTTTTATCATTTTTTTAAAATTTAAGAATAATTTTTTTAAAATATAAAGAAGTTCTAAGAAGAAAATAAACAAAAATGACATATAATCATTGAAATAGCCCTTTGATTTTTTGAAAGAATGAGAGTAATATATGTACATCATTAGAAAATTCTAGCCGTACAGAAACATTGAAATGAAAGTGAAAGTTTCTTCTTATCTGTAAAGGTGAACACTATTACTATCTTTTATGAAATCCTTCTAGGAAAGAAAATGCAGACAGCAAAATATCTCAGTTTCTGTATATGTGCTATTTAAAAGTGCTTACCAAGAGTTGTGTTAGATACCCACAGACGTGGTCTGGAGATCTGATCTTTGCATTCCAGCAGCTTCGGCTCCACCATGTTCACTTTTTTCTCTTGAGTGGATGCATATCAACAAGGGTTTATTAAAAACAGAGTATTTGTAAAGAGGGCAAGTTTTGTGCTTTAAATGAATAAAGACAGGATTTTGTTGCATTTGTTATTGGATGAAGTGCTTATAAAGTATTGTAATAACTTCTCCAGGAAAGGTGGCTGCTATTTGGCAAGGGGAAAGGAAAGCAAACCAAAGGGAAGGAGGCAGAGGGACAAGAGACACAGAACTTTGTCTTTCCTGAAGACATCCTTACTTGTTCTACGGATCACCGAAGGGCATTCAAAGCCGGAAGAGGCCTGGGGCATGAGGAGAGTCAGTCACTGTAGGTCAGGAAAGAGACGTGGAGGCAAAGGGGTGGGCAAGAACCCTGTTTGAAGAAATATTGTCAATGTCTAGTATTGGCACAAGCATTCTTTTTCCCTCTCCCAGATTCACTTGAAATCCACATGGAATTAACCTCCTGATGGATGAATCCTGCTCATTGACAGCTGTGTTTCCCTTTGTGTGTTTCTTGACTCCTGTTAAAGAGGATGGGGTTTATTCAATTGATCGGTGGTCCGGGTTAAAGCACTCTGTAGGTTTCCTGGCGTCGGCTTCCCTAGCTAGAATTTCATTGGCCTGGGTTTCTTTTCAAAAGAAACTCTACCTGCTCCATGTTATGCTGGATGATATGAATTTAGAATCTTGCCAAAATGTGCCCGAGGAGCTCAGTTGAAAGGATTGTGCATCTGGTCAGGCTATGTAATGAGAAACATTTGATTCTCTTCTTTTAATGGGTGGGATCTATGCACAAAAAGCTAGTTGGTTTTCACCTTGACCTCGCTATCTGAATTATAGCCTCACTCACGGAATAAATGTCCTGTGGCTGAGATATTTCTGGCCAAACTATTGGATTTCAACTTAAAAAAAATTCTCCTGTTTTTGGATTCTTTTTTAAAGGGCAGGGCAAGGAGGAAATGCACTGTCTTCTTTTTCAAGGTATTAAAACGAGAACCACACATTTAGTCACAATCTAGCTTGGGAATTCTAAACACTTGGAACAATTATATTCACTTTAGTCTAGTCTCTTCTTTGGAGTTGAAACTGGTTCAAACCTCTGTGTCATTCTAAAGAGCTCTTCTCCGGGAAAAGTGGTCTGTGATCCTCGTTGGGACACACATCTGTTTCTGGGCTGGCCAAATCCGAAAGAGGAATCCCAATTACAGTTTTCATGGGTGATGGAATTTCAACTGCATTAAAATTTAACCACCTGGGTCGCCTCCACTCTCTCTGTTTTTTTCTTAAGGATGAAATAAGCTGATCAAGTGTACACTCAGCTACTAAATTACATTTCCATCGTGTAGCACTTTATTTCCTTTTTCTCTGGTGAGATATCTTCACTCGATGGATTATCTCCAGTGGCTTATATTGCTCACACAATTTTCACTTTTGGGAGTTATCCCAGTCACTGGTGGATGTGTTTTAGCTTTATAAGATTTTATTCTACCCAAAACGACAAACAACAAAACAAAAATTCTTTAACTGGATGGTTTTAACAACAGGTCTCTTGGATGAAAAATGAGAAATTTATTGGAATGAATTGAGGGAAATTGATTTTTTGAAAAACGTTGAATTGGAACCTAAAACTTGTGAAACATGAAAAAATAAAACGCCCCTTTGGCAAATGAGTTGTAGTATGATTAGCTTGATCTAAGAAGCTAAAGGTGTCATTCTGGCCACCAGGGGGAGCACACATTGCTCCATGGAGATAAAGGCAAAACAAAGATAACGCTTGACATACAAAAAAATTCATCATTCTGGTAGAGTGGTAACCTGTCCAGTTTTGAACAACATCTGTTTACAAGAGGAGTGCTTTTGTTGTTGTTGTTATTATTATCGTAATTGATAATCAGATGCTTTGATTCTGGAACAAAGAGGATGGGCTGGGCACATGGTGAAAAATGGATTTTCTGGGGTCTTCCACATGGGAATTATCAAGTAAGTTAGCTCAGAAGTCAAGAGCACCTTAAAAATAAGTTTCACTGCTAACTTTGACTCTAATATATACATGTATCCAATTCTTTGAATATAGAACAAGTAAATAGGAGATTTAAATAGGAACCTAATTGAAACTGATGTTTTTAGGAAATGAAGAAAATTTTATCTGTATTTGTGCAGCTTTGATATTTTTGATTAATTTGGGCTTGAGTCTCCCCAATTTTAAGCAACATGTCCTTTATTAGTGATCTTTTTGAAATTCTTAATCATTTAAAGGCACAATTTACATTTAAAGTAAGGGCAAATACAGACAGGCAGCAAACAGCAAAGAAAATGACTATTTCCCCACTTTTCTATTTATTTTAGGATAAAATCCAAGAAGGATCTCTTACAGGTCGGGTAAAGAGAATTTTTCCTTAGCTTAACAAGAAAGGGAGCTTCTCTTACTTTCTTTAACCTGGACTTTTATAGATATTAAACTCCAGCTACCAGCTGTGGAAGAGCCCCTGTGGGAAGTGGTCTGAAAGAGATGGGATATGTGGTGCTAAAAGTTGGCAGAGCTGCCTGGGTTCAAATCTCAGTTTTGCCACTTAGCAGCTGTGTTGCTTTGGGCAAGTTTAGACAAAACTTATCAGCCTTGGTTTCCTTGTCTGTTAAATGGGACTAATATCTCCCTCCCTGGGCAATTTTGAGGATTAAGTTTGATAATATGTAAAGAGTAGAGACTTGCTTTGGGTCATGATGCATCATTATTAGTGTTGCTATCATTATTATTTTCTTCCTTTTCTTTGTGCATTCCCCATCAACATTTTATGGTGAATTCCATCATGTCACAGCCCTGCAGACCATATTTTCTGTTTATCAGATTTGTGAAAGATACAGAGACCATGAAGACTGCTAATGCTAGTCTCTGAATTTACTGAAACTTTCAACAGGATCAGAGGGAGCCGCCACTCTCAGCTGTAGATCAAATCTGATAGCCCTGGGACAGTCACCAAGGCCTTAAGAGTACTTGATGATTGTATGGCTAGAGCTGTGAGAATGAATGACTGGCCCAGTAGCCATCGTCACTGCACTGAAGTGGATTTTGTGTGGCAAGTCCACTTAGATCAATGTCATGTGACCCTGTTTCCTGTCAAGTCAACAGACTGGAAACTGGTGTACAGAGACCTTGTCCTACTCTGTTCACTTCAAGGGGGCTAAAAAGCCTGTTGCATCTGCTGCTGGCTTTAGTACGCTGAGTATAAACAGCCATGATGGGCTTTGGCTGTGTCTTCCTGCTCTTCGCTGAGTAAACGAATTTTGTTAAGACAAGGCCATCCCCTTCCTAACACCATCCCGCTAGCTGGCTGCCATGAAGACAGGTCACTGGGGACACAAAGCCATAGCACAGAAGCCTTCAACTCTGTATCTTCAGGAAGAGTCACGTTGAAAGTCTTCCCCCTTGGAAGATCCTGAGACTTTTAGGGCTGTTAGGAGAGGAAATGACCTGTCCCCCTTAGTGTCCATTTCAGAGTTTGAAATGTAGGTGAGATCTTCATGTATTGTGGAGTTTTAATTAGAGGAAATTCACAAATCCTCAAAGCCTTAAGAAAATACACATCAAATTTGTCTGACAAAATAACACTTAAAAGGTAGCTGTAGAATTTAGTGTTTTAGTAGCATTCATACGTATCCATCTAGATCTTTTTACTTAACAATGCTTCTTTGCTCCAGAGGGTGTCCAGGGGTTTATTCCAAATGTTCGCAGCCTTATCAGTCGTGGGTGATAGGGGCATATCAACTGAATATGGCAGCTGGGTTCTGACTGAAAGTTGTTTGGAGTTAATTCTCACAAACCGGATGCTTTCAAAAGTGAACGAAGACATTAAAAGATTTATGAAAAGACTCTGTCACACATTGTGAAGTGCAAAGTGTAAATGAATTTTTATAAGCATATGGATTTCATTTCTCTTATAATATGCATGAATTTAAAAATTAAAAGAAAATGTGCTGGTTACAATGTGCTTTTAGTTCTCATTTAGACTTTAAAAATAATCAGACGTGCCTGACATATTCAAAACTGAGCAGACTCCTCCATTCTATGATGTCATTTGAACCATGGGATAATGATTAATATTGTCCCCAAAAGACGGCTTTTTCTTTTTTTTTTTTTAAAGTTTGGCACCTGGGCTAACAACTGTTGCCAATCTTCCATTTTTTTTTTTTCCTGCTTTATCTCCCCAAACCCCCTCTGTACACAGTTGTATATCTCAGTTGCAGGTCCTTCTAGTTGTGGGATGTGGGACACCGCCTCAATGTGGCCTGACGAGTGGTGCCATGTCTGAGCCCAGGATCCGAGCCCTGGGCCGCTGCAGTGGAGCACGCGAACTTAACCCTTTGGCCACAGAGCCGGCCCCAAAAGACGGCTTTTTTGAAAGAAGCTCCAAAGTGGCACTTGCAATTTGAATTTCTATTTTTAAGCACATTCTACAGTTTATGGCCAGACCCATTTCTTCCTGGACAAACCTCCAGGTTGCTATGCTCAGCACACTATCACTGTCTTTTAAGTTTGGACAACACCATAGTCAAATCAAACAGCTGAGGCTTCATGATAATATTTACACTGAAGCAGAAGGAGCCTGAGAGAGGAAAAAAGTGCAGGGAGAGCAATGTTCGGATCCCTGTGCTCCCATGGAATGGATCTGTCAAGAATTTAAAATGATGTGTATGTCTGAGTTGTGCTCGGAATCATTAAAAAGATGTACAGTTCAATCAAGAATGTAGCCAATGTTTTATTTTTAATTGTTGTGATAACATAGCCTTAGAGAATTATTCTGTTGGTTCTAGGCTTAGCGTCAGAAGAAATTTTGGCTGCAAGAATTTCATTCCATTTAGTTAAATGAAAACAAATTAGCATAGTTTTTTTTTTTTTTCTTGCAAGCTCCACTTTTGGCTGTGATGTTATCAGTTGCTGTAACAGTGGTAGGTATTGGTCCAGTAAAAGATTTCTTCTGAGAGTTTAATATACCTGAAAATAATAAGTGGTCTAGTTAATTTCCATCTGTTTTTATCGCTATGGAATCTTTGAACTCATGATTCTTTGGATAAAAATAAAATTCCCATTCCCTCATACATGTCAAGTATTCTCATTTCAAAATAAGTATTATGGTTTAGAAAAAAGAGGTTGTATTAGGAGAAAAAGTTCTAAGCTTGAAAGAGCCGTATTTTGTTTTTATGGGACACTCTGGTATATGTGGAAAGGTAGAGTCCCTTGTTTGTTCCAAGGTTTCCTAGCAGAGATAGAAAGACACCATTGATGACACCTAATGTAGAGGCCACAGTTTTTAAAGCCGGTGTGCAGGAAAACAGGCTGCACAAACACAGGCTGTTAGATGATTAAATTTGCCCTTACAAAGCTCACGGGCTTCATCTACCCTCAATAATAAAGTCTAAAATTCATTATGCTCTAACCAGGTGCTAGTAACGTTTCAAAATACTTCGTGAATATTTTCTAGTTCAATCCTCACAGACCTCAGGGGAGGTCCTATTTTTTTTTTTTAAAGATTTTTTTTATTTTTTCCTTTTTCTCCCCAAAGCCCCCCGGTACATAGTTGTATATTCTTCGTTGTGGGTCCTTCTAGTTGTGGCATGTGAGACGCTGCCTCAGCGTGGTCTGATGAGCAGTGCCATGTCCGCGCCCAGGATTCGAACCAACGAAACACTGGGCCGCCTGCAGCGGAGTGCGCGAACTTAACCACTCGGCCACGGGGCCAGCCCCAGGTGAGATCCTATTTTTATCCCATCAGCAGATGAAGAAGTTGAGGAGCAGAGGTAACATATTTGCCTGAGGTTACCCGACTCATAATGGCAGGTCCAGAACTTGAGTCCATACACTTTGGCCTCACAGCCCGTGCTTAATCCCTGCGAAACCAGGAGATTCTGATAAGCCCCTCAGTGGTTTCATCCTCTCCTCTCCCTGCCCCCAAGTGGAGAGTCTCTGCCCTCGATGTCTTACCTGTTTCTGACGTCTGTATAACGTAACCTTTGGAGAGTCCCTACATTTGAGGTTGAGTCCACAGCAATGCAAAGGTATCATCTGTACATGACATTTACAGCATTACTGTAGATGTATCAGCTAGCTATTGCTGTGTCAGGAACCATTCCAAAATATAGTGGCTTAAAACAACAGCAATTTATTATTTCTCGTGATCCTGTGGCTTGGCTGGGTGGTTCCTTTGCTAGTTGCCTCTGGGCTCACTTATGCAGCTGCATTTAGCTGGAAGTTGGCTGGGCTGGAAGGTCCAACGTGACCTTGCTCGCATGGCTGGCAGTTGGTGCTAACTGTTGACTGGGGCTCCTTCGGTCTGCTCTGCATGGCCTCTTCTCATCCAGTAAGTTAGACCAACTTCCTTACCTAGCAGTCCCAGGGCAGCAGTCCAAGAGGGAGAAAGTGGAAGCTGCAAGATCTCTTAAGGTTTAGTTTTGAAAATTGGATGACATCACTTTCAAAACATTCTATTGGTGGAAGCAAGTCACAGGGCCAACCCAGATTCCAGAGATGATAAAATAGTCTCCACTTCGTTCTGGGAGAACAGCAAAGTCACATCACAAAGGGGCATGTATACCTAGATGGGAGGAATTTATGGTCAAGTTTTGCAATCTACCACCGTAGACACCATTAAAAAGATACACAATAGATATTAAAAGGATTATCAACTTCTAAATAATCATAACAAAACATAGTGTTTACAATATTATATTACAATGCTATCTTTAATGACTTGGAAGTCACTGCAGCCTCTTATTTCAGGGTTCTCATTAAGAGCATTGATGATCACCATGTTAAACTAATGTTAGATATGGAAGTGGGGGGGCATGTCTGGATTGTTACAGAAATAGATATGAGTGAGATGAATGAATAAATGTCTTTTTAAAACTTCTATTCTGTTGTCTGCATCCTGGAGGAAAAATGGGAAATATGAAAAGGTATGGATGTTTCATGTTTTATTTTGATATCCATATGTGGAAAGTAAACTGGAATACTGAGGAGGTTTTATATGAATACATATAGTATAATATGTATATTATATGTAATTTATACACACACACACTCCTGATTTTGGCTTCAATCATGTCGACAGTTCAGTTCTTGCTTTCAGACTTTGCCCAGGGTCTGGAGGCAGCTGCGAGAGCAGATAAGTAATACACAGTGCTGCGAACAGGTCATTTGAGCTTTATTTCTGGTGGATCAAAAGCAGAGGGCTAATCTAATGCAAAATCCCCAAACTGCCAGCTTTTAAACACTATTGAGTGAAGGCAAGGTTTAAGTAAGCACCTGAAATGCTGGTCGTGTACATGGAACCTGAACGCTTAGTCTTTGAGATTCATTTGTCAAATCCTTAATGTTCCATGCAAGAATTTTTTTTTTTAATTGAGGCTTGGCATTCAGCTAAGAACTAGAAAAACCACCTGCCGTTTCTACAGAGGAGGGGAAAAAAATTGGTCTTTAGCTGAAAGCAGGGCAGCTTCACCTCCCTCAGCCCTGAGCCGTGATCATGCAAGTTCAGATGTAGGCAGGAGCCCCGGGTCTTTCACAAGCACGAGGTCCATTTTAAGGGCGTGTGAAGTGCAGGATCACCAGGTGAACCTCCCCAAATGCGGACTTCACTTGTGTCTGTAGAAGGCAGGGCCTGTGATCACGATGCCAGAACACAATGGAGGCCAAGAGGAAGGCTCTGAATTCAGATGTGAATTTGAGCCCCTGTTCACTGCTGACAGGCCCTATTGATTCAGGACTTTACTCCATCTCTCCCCAAACCTCAGGTTCCTCATCTGTAAAAGGGATCTGTACAGGGCCTGCTCTGTGGGGTTGCCGTGAGAGCTACAACAAACCTTCCTGTAAAGCCCCTTAGCCCAGGGCCTGAAGCATGATCATTATTGGCAATTATTAATTTTGGAGGTATGTCTTTGGGATCGTCAGAGGTAAGAGACTCCAGGTTTTCCCTTTAGATATTACCCCCAGTTTGTTTGCAGAACCTTCAGCCTGGTGATCTCATATTTTTTCCCTGTCCCATTATATGCAGTTGATTCAGTCAAAAAGAACTCAGCCACATCCCTTTAGCAACTCATGAAGTGGAAAGCAGGGGAAAGGTTTCTGATCTGCCCAGTCAGAGAGTTCATCTGGAAGATTGGTCTGCATGCCCTGGGCAGGGCTCCTCCTTGGCCTTTGGACATGCCACACAGGATCCTGTGCTTATTAGACAGCCCCCAGGCCTGGTTTCATGCTTTATTGTTGCCCTCTTGAAATTCCTAATGACTTTTGAACAAGGGACCCCACATTTTGTTTTTGTACTCGGCCTTGAAATGATAGAGCCGATCACAGTCCCACAAAAGACATTTTAAAAGGCAGTCAAGACTGAGACAGTCCTAGGGGAGGCTGACCAGGACGTTTGCCTGGCCTCTGTAAATGACTGTGACTCAGAGCCTGCGGGAGGGCGGCACAGACTTTTCTGGATGTCACAGTGCTTGGCTTTTACTTTCTACCTTGACAAAATAATATTTTTTTAAAACACTGACAGAATAAGACTATAACAGAGTTTTCCTAATTTATACAGACAATTTTATATTCGTTGAGACAGTTATATTTTTTGCCTCTGGTAAATATTTATATAATGCTGGGGTGAGGAAGGGCTTTCCTATTTGTTATTAAAAACACAAATCACAAAGGAAAAGACTGAGAGATTTGACTACATACAAACGAAAATGTCAGCTTATTTAAAAGTACGAGTTCGAACACAAAGGACACGTGTGGGAAAATACCAGTCAGGAGGGGAAGGTGACCACTGCCTTGGAAAGCGGGCCGCCGAAAAGAACAGGATTTACAGAAGAGCCACAAACGGTAAGGGGAACTCCGCGGGAAGCAAGCGAAACAAAACCGCGCTTCAGTAGCCTGGAAGAAGGCAAAACAGAACCAGGGACCGTTTTCCTTTATTCACGGGATATATATACCAAGATTCTTGTAAAACGTGGAGGGGTCCGGGGCAGGGCACGGGTGGCTGGCGGAGGGAGGAGAGATGGGCACTGCGTTTCTGGAGTCCAACCTTACGAGGTGGGCGGTGGGGTCCTCAGGAAGCCGACTCAGATGGCGATCAGCGGGAGAGGTGCCCGTCAGGGAGTGCTCTGGGATGCGTCCTGCGAAAGGGACGGAGGGGAGCAGGAGCGGCTGCGGGAGAACCGGCCCTGACGCCTGGCGGGAGCTCGGGAGATGGAATGGGCTCCAGGGCTGCCCCACCCTCGGTGAGAGCGTAGGGCTTTACCTCCCTGAGGTGGGCCACGCTGGGAAAGGGTGACAGGAAGTTTTCTGCGGCTAAGGGCACCTCCTAGAGGCTGCGTGGAATGCGCTTGCGGCACTCCCAGGAGCTACGTGGTGGGTCCTGCGTTCCAGCACATTCCACACCATCAGATGCCGATGGCGAGACCAGCGAATCTACAAGGTGAGGATGCTTAGGGATAGATGTGACTCCCTAGTGTCTCCCTGAACTTCCTTCTCAAGGGCAAGTCTGGAGTTCAGTGGTTGCGGCCGACTGCAAGCTCAAGGTCCAGGCCCAAAGGGTGCTCGCAGATGCTTCCATCCGTGCGCTGGGGAGCCGCTGAGTCCCCGCCACGGTGCACCCTAGGACCAAACAAAGGCCATGTTCGCTGATCCCAGTTATAGAGCTCCCCCTTGGATTTCTTGCAGCTTTGCTAGGCTTCCCCACAAACATCAGTTTATAGTAGGCTTACATTTTTATAAAATGGCTATTTACGTATGCTAAGCAAAGGTCTGGAAGTACATACCAAACTATTGAAAATGCTGTCCAAAGTGATAGTTTTTTTTTTTTTTAATTCTTTATCTGTATTTTGAAAATTTTCTAATAAAGATCATGTTCATTTAATAAGACAAAGTATACTTTTTGTTTCTACTAAAGATGGTGTATTCTTTAAAGAAGAATTAAAAAAAATGCCCAAGTCAAATCACTTAAATATAAAATATTTAAAAATGGGACTATGACATTAGGAATAAAGAAAGTTTAGAATAGAAAAGAAATTAAAAACTCAAGAGCATAAATATAGTCGAAAAGAATACTAAAAGAGTAAAGTAGGGAGGATATAAAAAAAGTGAGATAAGAACAAAGATATATAGAGTGGTATGGCAAGAAGAATGTAGAAAAATAACTCCTTTATTAATACAATTTTTCTTCTGTGAAGCAGGAAATTATCTTAGAAGGCTGAAGTTTATTGAGAAAACATGCAGAAGGAGAAAAAAAATGAATCCAGAAAATTTCATACATCAATAGTAATAGCATTTTAAATAATATTGGAATTTGAATTTTTAAAAGGGAATTGTTGATTTTTTAAAAGAAAAACATTTTAGAATTTTTGTTAGAAAAATTGAGGCAAAATGTTCTAGTCTTCTTCAACATTTTTACCATCAGTTGGGACCTAGGACAATAGCATTTTATTAGGACAGGAGCAGAAAAACCCCAATGGAATGGAAAATATAATTTAAAGTAGAAAATAAATTGACAACCTTAATTTTATTAAGAAGACAGAGAGAAGAAATTGTAACAAGCAGGAGTGAAATGTAGCTGTGTTGAAAATTTCCAAGCACTCTAAGGCATGATTTTCAAATGATTTAAGTTGGAGAACTTTCTTTTTCCAAGGAACTCTTTCTGCGGGAGCCTAGTGTGTGTAGCAGGTAATGAGGCAATGGTGAGTGGTGGTGGGGACTGGGCAGCATCTACCTTAGCAGCTACTCAATCTCTTTTCTCGTTTTCTCTCATTCCAGCATCCTCCTTTTCTAGCCTAAACCATAGATATTAGGACTTACGTGATAGCGGGTCTGGGAGCCATTGAGACTCTGCCTGGCACCCCTTTTGAACAGTCCCTTTCAGTCTGTATAACTGAGCAATTACTATATTTAAACTTTCTCCCCGGCTCCAGAAAGATACTCTTCAAATTGTGGAGCATCTCATTTATATCATGGAAAACAAGTCTAAAACACACCAATGTTGTCTTTCTATCAGGAAGATTTAAGTTCCCAGAGGAAATGACCAAATTTGTTTACTGAAACTTGCATGTGATGGGCTGAATTTTGTCACTCAAAAAGATACTACATTGAAATCTTAACCCTTGGTACTTGCGAATGTGATCTAATTTGGAAATAGGGTCTTTGCAGAGGTTATCACGTCAAGATGAAATCATTAGGGTGGGCCTCAATCCAATATGACTGGTGTTCTTGTAAGAGGAAAGTGCCATGTGGAGACAGACACACACAAGGAGGTTGCTATGTGACAACAGAGATAGAGATTGGAGTGATGCAGCGACAAGCCAAGGAATACCACAGATTGATGGCCACTCTCAGAAACCAGGAAGAGGCAAGGAAGGGTTATACCTAGCCTCTCAGAGGGAACCTGGTCCTGCCCACACATTTATTTTGGACTTGTAGGTTTCAGAACTATGAGGGAATAAATTTCTCTTGTTTTAAGCCACCTGGTTCATGGTAATTTTTTAGAACAGCCCTAGGAAACTAATACGGTACTCAAGATTTTAGTCCCAAATAATTCCTATTTTTAATAATAATTTTAAAAGAGAAGGGAAAACATTTATTCTCAACATCGTGAGTAGAGGTGAGCTCCTCAAAGACAAGTACTATGCCTTATTCATGTTTCTGAAATTCATGCAGCTTGTAGCACTGTCCTTGGTACATACTGGTGCTCAATAATTGCTGCATGAATAAGTAATAAATGATCCAGGTGGAAGTTTCCTGAGTTGAGTCCAAGTTGGGCAACGCCCATAACTTGGATCTACACAGTGCTGAAATAATCATCTTGGAAGGGGACGTTTTTGTCAGTTATCTACATTTTGGGGCCTGTTTGACAGTAACAGTGTTTTCAGAGGTGAAGGAAGGGACAGCTGTATCATAGGAAGCTTATCTTTGTACTAAGACTTTGGTTTTATGTAAGTTAAATCTACATGGCACCAGCAACATTTTAATAAGTGTTCATGCTCTTTAAGTTTACTTTTAACCAGAATTTGAGCCCGAGCTGTGCTAACAGTGGGGGAACCCAAGATGAAGATCTCTGGGGAAGTTCTCCACTCCCCATTTTAAGGGGCCACCGTGTGGGTTAATCTGATTCCCAGGTTGTACAAGTTCAGGCCCATTTTCCCTTTGGTTTCAGCTTATTGCGTCATTCATTTCTGTTCATTTGCAAATACATGAATGAGCACCTTAGGTTTTCTCAGGCACTTTGCTGGGTGTCGGGGTTTTTACAAACATCTCTGTATTTTCCAATTGAGAGTTTCTATTCTTCTGCTTGTTTTCTTTTGCTCACTTTTTCATTTTGAAAGAATTCTAGACTTCTAAAACAATTTTTAAAATGATTCCAGGAATTTCTGTGAACTCTTCACTGAGATTCCTCTGAGTTTTGTCCAAATACTTCAGTGTGTATTTCCTAAAAACAAGGACATTTTCTTCTGTAACCACAGTACAATTACTAAAATCAGGAAATTAACATTACACTATTATTTAACTGATGGACCATATTTAAATTTTTCCAGTTATTCCCTTTATCTGGCTCAGGAGTCAATCTAGCATCACACGATATATTTACTCATTTATCTGTTTAGCTTCCTATAATCTAGAATAGTTCCTTTGTCTTTCATAGCTTTGAGACTTTTGAGTACAGGTCAGTTATTTTGTAGAACGTCCTTCAATTTGAGTTTGTCTGATGTCTTGTCGTGATGAGATTCAGGTCGTGGATTTTTGGCAAGAATGTAACAAAAGTGATGTTATGTCCATTTACATTTATTGTATCACAAGGCACATGCCGTCCAGTTGTCCTGTTATTGGTACATGCTATTATGGGATGAATTGTGTCCCCTCCACCCCAAATTCATAATTTAAAGTCCTAATTCCCAGTATCTCGGAATGTGACTGTGTTTGGATATAGAGTCTTTACAGAGATGATTCAGTTAAAATGAAGTCATTAGGGTGCTCCCTAATTCAATATGACTGGCCTTATAAGAAGAGGAAATTCGGACACAGGCACATATGGGAGGAAGACGATGTGAAGACATGGGGAGAGGATGGCCATCTACAAGCCAAGGAGGGAGGGTGGAAGAACAGATCCTTCCTTCATGACCCTCGGAAGGAACCCACTCTCGACACCTTGATCGTGGACTTCCAGCCTCAAGAACTAAGAGAAGATAAATTTCTGGTATTTAAGCCACTCTGTCTGTGGTACTCTGTTATGGCAGCCCTAGCAAACTCATACACAAGTTAACTTTGATCACTTGGTACGGCGGTGTCTATCAGTTTTCTCTACTGCAAAGTTACTATTTTTCCCTTTGCAATTAATAAATATCTTGTGAGGAGACACTTTAAGACTATACAAATGTGCTGTTCCTCATTATGCTGTCACCCCAGTCAGTTTAGCATCCGCTGATGATTCTTGCCTGAAACAGTGATTATTCTGGTGGGTGCCATGTGTATTTTTTAAATAAACTATTTTATCAAAGTAAAAAATATACGGAAAAGTAGATAAAGAATTTTACAGCTCAATGAATCTTCACATACTGAACACATTCACGTGGCTTCTCCTGAGCTCAAGAAGTAGAATGTTATCAGTGCTCAGAAACCTGCTTATGCTCCTTCTCAGTCTACATGCCACATTTCCTCAATGCTAAGCCCTTTCATGATTTCCAACACCAAATATTAGTTTTCCCTGATAAAGAGATTTATATTAATGGAATAATTCATTATGGATTGTTTTGTGTCTGGCTTCTCTCAGTCAGTATTTATTTTAATTACTGTATAATATTCCATTGTCTGAATATATCACTATATATCTGTTCCAATACTGATGAACATTTGAGTACTTTCTACTTTGGGGCTGTTATGTATAAAGTTATTGTGAATATTTTTAAAGTGTTTTCATTGATATTTTTTCATTTCTATTTGATAAGTACATAGAAGTGGGATTTCTGGATCATAGAGTGTGGGTATATTTATAAGGAACTACCAAACTCTTTTCCAAAATTGTTGCTTCAACATACTATCTCCACTAGCAAAGAGTGATCATTCTAGTTACTTCGTATCTTCACCCTACACTAAGTAATTTTCCTCTTATCTATTCTAGTGGTTGTGTAGTGGTATCTCACTGTGGTTTGATTTGTATTTTCCTGGTGACTAATGATGTCAAATACCTTTTATGTTCTTGTTGGATATTTGTATATTTTCTTTTGTAAAGTGTGTGTGCAAGTTTTTTGGTCTCATTTTAATTGGATTGTTTGTTTTCTTATTGAGTTGTAAGAATTGTTTATATTTCCTCTGTTTCCTACATATACCCTCTTTATTTAATTTTTTAGTGGTTACTCTATGGCTAACAATATGCATCATTCCATGAACAGAGTTTGCTTAAAGACAGCATTGTACCAGTTCCCACTTTGTACTTCACATCTGGCCTGATGCATCTCACTTCCCACTCTGCAAGTGTAAGAACCTTATGACAGTGAAATTCCTTTAACCTGCTTCCATGTCATTGTGCCATTTTAATATGGTTACCTCTACATACATTATAAACCTCACCTTACAATGTTCTATTTTTCTTTGTATAGTCAGTTGTGTTTTACAGAAATTATGAGATGAAAAATCCTCCATATTATTTTGTATTTGCCTATTCCTTTACTATTTCTCATGCTCTACATTCTTTCCTGTAGATTCAAGTTTCTATCTGATATCAATTTCCTTCAGCTTGCGGAACATTCTTTAATATCTCTTATAGTGCTGGTTTGCTGGAGATACGTTTTTTAAGTTTCGGTTTTTTCTGAACACATCTTTAGTTTACCCTCATTTTTGAAGGGCATTTTCACAGGGTATTGAACGCTGGGTTAAGAGTCTCCCTGTGCCCCCTCCCCCAAGCACTTTAAATATGTTGTTCTATTGTCCTTCGACCCCTATTGTTTATGATATGAAATCAGCTGTCATTTGTATTTTTCTTCTTTCATGTAATGTGTCTTCCCCTCTCCCCTTCCTGCTTTTAAGATTTTCTCTTTATCTTTAACTTTTAGCAGTTTACCTGTAATGTATGTAGGTGTGCTTTCTTGTATTTTCTTCAGTTTGGGGCTTGATGAATTTCTTGGATCTAAGAATTCGTATTTTTCATCACATTTAGGAATATTTTGGCCATTATTTCTTCAAAAATTTTTTTGCCTCATTCTCACTCTTCTCCTCCTGTGCTCCAGTTACACGTGTGTTAGACTGTTTGATGATGTCCCAAAGGTTTCTGATACTCTGTTCGTTTTGCTTCAATCTTTTCTCTTTCTGCTCTTTAGATTGGATAATTTCTCTTGAAGTATCTTTGGAAAAAGGAGGCCCAGAAACTGTTGCTATCTGGTGTTGTAAATCTTTCAACGTTTCCTTTAAGATTGTCTTGGCTATTTTTTTCCTCTCCATTTACATTTAAATTCCAAATTTTTCACACACAAAATCCTGTTGGGAGGTTGATTGGGAATGCATTGGATCCATAGAGTGAATTGCTGATAATTGATGTCATTATGATGTTTAGTCTTCTAATCCCCAAATATGGTATATCCCTCCATTTATTTAGGTTTTCTAAATTTTTCTCAGTACTGTTCTGTGATTTTATGTGTAGCAATCTTGCACATTTTTGTTAGGCTTATTTCTAAGAATTTGATCCTGTTAGTGGTGTCTATTGTATCAGTAGTATCTGTTTAAAATTTCATTTTATAGATGTTTACTGCTGTATATTGACTTTGCATCCATTGATTTAGCTAAAATTCACTTAATAATTTCAACAGTTTATAAGTAGATTTTTGTATATTTTATATGTATGTGTTCATGTAGTCTGTGAATAATGATGTTTTATTCTTCCTTTTCTGTCTTTATTCTCTACATTTCTTTGTCTGCTTTATTGTGTTTTAGAATAATATTTAATAGCGGGCATCTGGTCTCAGGTGAAAATGTTCAGTATTTCACCATTATGTATAATGTTTGTTCTAGATTTTCATATATACCTTTTCTAAAATTATGTTAAGCAAGTTTCATTATATTTCTAATTTGCTAACAATTTTTGTTTTCTATTATAAGAGTATTGAATTTTTGCAAATGCTTTTTCTGCACCTATTATATAGTCATATTATTTCTCTTTATTATAACAATGTGAATTATATTTATTAATTTTTAAATGTTAATCAACATTGCATTTCAGAAATACACTCAAGCTGGTCAGGATATATTACTCTCTTTATATATAACTTGATTTGATTTTCTAATATTTTGTTAAAAATTTTACACCAATATTTACAAGTGACATTGGCCTGCAAATCTCCTTCTTTGTAATAGCATTTTCAGATATCATAAAATTATTTAGGAGTTGCTCCTCTTTTTCTGTGTACTGGAAGACTTTGTGTAAGATTCATATTATCTCTTTAGTCAGTATTTGGTGGATGTCACCTGTGAAGCCATTTGGGTCTGTATGTTCCCTAAGGGAATTTTGTTCTTATATACTCAATTTATTTAATATTTTCTTTAATTGTTATAAAACTCTTCAGGTTTTTATTTTCTTCTTGCATCACATTAGTAAATTGTTTTCAAATTAGCTGTTTATAACATCTTCTCATTTTTTCTTAAATGTTCTGAGAGCTGCAGTGATGTTTTCTTTTTCATTCCTGATATTGGTAATCTATGTCCTCCTCCCCTCCTTTCTTCCTGTCTAGAAACAACTTTTGGCTTTCTGGAGTTTCGTGTTGGTTTGTTGGTTTTCTGTTTCATCAGTTTCTGGCATCATCTTTATTATTCCCATCTTTGTGCTTTCTTTGTGTTTAATTTTCTCTTCTTTTCCTAACTTACAGAGGTGCTCGTTAATTTTACCTTTCTTTTTTTTCTAAAATGTTCATTTAAGGCCATACCTTTTCCTCTAAGTATGACTTTAGCTGATTCCCCAACTTTTGATATGTTATATTTTTATTACTATTTAGTTCTATATAATTTCTAATTTCTGTTGTTATTTCTTCTTTGGTCCATAGAGAATTTAGGAATGTATTCCTTAACTTGCAAACATTAGGGGATTTTGTTAATTATATTTTTTATACTGATTTCTAGCTTAATTCTATTCTCATGAGAAAACATGCACTCTGGTTTAAAACCTGTGAAGCTCGTGGAGACTGGTTTTATGACCCACGTTTACTTTTGCATTTCTGATTTTCTGCAGGGGCTCACAAAGAATGTATATTCCAAAATGTTCTGGATATGCCCAATAAGTCAAGTTTGTGGATTATCTCATTTGAATGTTCTGTCTCTTTGCTGATCTTTTCCCCGTTTGCTCTGTTTAACAGTGCTGTGATAGGCCTACATGTGGGTTTCTTCGTATGTTTTTCTGCTTTGGGGCATAGCCCTTCCTAAATCTAAGATTTGATGTCTTACATCACTTTTGGAAAGTTTCTGGTCATTATTTCTTTAAGTAATGCTTCTGCCATGTTTTCTCTTTCCACTACTTCTGAGATTCCAATTATATGATATGTTACACTTCTTCCCTGGGTCCCATATTTCTCTTACGTTACTCTCTGTATTTTCCATCTTTTTCTTCTCTGTGTCTCAGTTTAGTTAATTTCTTCCCATCTTTCTTTCACTTCACCAATTCTTACCTGCTTTTGAACCCATTTATTTAGCATTTCTTTTTAGTTTATTCATTTTGCAGTAGAGTATCTGCATTTAATTCTTTCTTAAATTGATTTTAATTATCTGCTGAAATTCTCGCTCTTCTCTTTTATAGAATATATTTATCACGATTGTTTTGAAGCCCTTCTGCTGCTCTGTGGCCTGGGTTCTCTGTGGGCTCTTCTTTTAACCTTGTGTACTGTCGTGTTGTCTTGTAGTTTGGTGTGCTAATTCTTTTTAAATGCAGACTTTATATTTGATGTATGTTAGAGATAATTTGAGGCTCTGGACAGTCTTATCTTCCTCTCCATAGACTTTATTTGTGCTTCATGCATTTGCTAAAGAAGGGGCAGTTGTCCTAGACCAGTCGGTGGCTGAGCCCAGCCTTTGTCCGGGCTGGACTGTTTCTGGTTTTCCCTTACTCCCGGGGTCTGTCCCTGCACCTGTTCTGTCCAAAGCCTGTGGATTTGTCCCGAGCATCTCTTCTTTGGTAGGATCTGCGTTCTAGTTTTTATTCCCTCTCCCTAACTTTGTGAGACCACTTAAAACTCCGCCTAGCATATCTCAGACTTCTGGCTATCTCTCTCTGCTGGGTTGTTTTTTGTTTTTTTGGCCACTCAGTTTCCAGGCCCTTAGGCTGCTGCTTTGGAATCCAGAAATCTCTCAAGGAGAAAGGCTAGACCAAATGTAGACTCCGCTGTTTTTCTTCTGTCTTGGATCATGGCCCCTCAAATTCTTGCTGCCTCCTCAACTCTCTGCTGCCTCCAAACAGGTATTTATAATATTCTATGAAACCTTTTTTAGTTGTTTTATATGGGAGGTTTGGTTTATTATAAGCTAGTCCACCATAGCTAGAAGCACGTACAAAATTGTTAGGAAAAATTCTCACTTATCATCATCTTGCAGATCATGACTCTGAGACTAAGAGAGGAGGTATGATTTTCCCAAGGTGACATGTCTAGTTAAGTGCAGAACCAGAATCTGGACCAGATCTTTGTCTAGTTCTCATTTCTAGACTCCACAGCTCTCTGTAGCAAACACATCTAAGGACTGACACCTTAGCAAAGGCAACACAGAGAGTGGTTGTACACATTAGAAGGGGAGAGGAGGAGCGCGCTGAGTGATGGCTGCTTTGCCCGCAGGGGTCAGCTGGCTTGTTTGTTCACCTTGGCCTCTGGTCTCATCCTGGGCTTGGCTGATGCCACACTTCTGATGGAGACAGTCACATTCATCACTCATTCATGGACACAGTCTAAGACTTGCAGCCGTACATATGACCATGCCCACCTGGATCTGAAGAGGTTCATGTAGTAGGAAAGCTTTCCAGGTGATATTGCTCTTGAGTGGTCAGTTGATTTAGAAAACAGGGCAAGGAACTTTATTGCTTTTGGGACATGTATGCAGTGAGGCAAATTGTACCTTGGGCCTGAAAGACAATTGGCTTGGCCTAAAAGGAACTGAGCACATAAGTGCTTTATTCATAACACCAGAAAGTACAAGCCACAAAACTCCTCAGTTACCATTTTCCCTTCTGTAGGAAATGAGCCAACAGACATCACCAACGTGGCTTCAAGTTTGACCTTAGTTGGAGGCTGAGTAGAGAATGCTTCCTCAGGGCTGGGTGTGGAAGGACAGGCAGCCAGTGGAATGAAGGGAGAAGCCACTCTGCTATTTTGTGGAGGAAGTAAAACCGTAAGACTACTTTTTAGTGGCCCCCAAATAGCCTGGGATGACATGGTAATGGTTATTTTCCTCATTTCTCCTCCAAAAGTGATAGTGGCTGACTGGTGGTGATTGTCAAGATGGAGGCTGTGGTGAAGTTCTTGCCCAAATTCCTTCCATCTACATCCTCAAGAATGAGGAATGCTAGCAATGTCCATAATTAAAACAGTCTCTTCAACGACTCCATCTTCTAACAAATGCATGTAAAATGGGCACTTATTTCCCTCCTCACGTTTCGTCTATGCTTTTCATTGGGGAGCAATGTTGGAATGGAAACTTCTAGCCTCTCTCTTGCTCTCTCTTTCCCCAAGGAAGGAGCCAATGTGACTGGTGACAGCTTGTTGATTTTTTTAGGTCTGCACTGCCCAAGATGGGGTTACTGGACCTGAATAGCAAAAACAAAACAAAACAACAACACCCAGGCCCCGGCTTCTCCTCTCTTATGTTGCCTCTCTCATGAATCAGGAAAATGTGCCAGGACGCCCTTGCTCCCAGGCCTTAGCAGCCAACACAAGCTCTTCCTTCACTCTTCTGAAGGCCTGTGCAGGGAGACCCAGCCGCCCTGCCCGGAGCTGCACAGAGGAGCCCTGAAGGTGTGCGTTTCCCTAGTTCAGGGCAGGCCCAGGAAGTCCATCCCGGCCTCAGATCCAAGCTACTTCCTCCCAGCTGACTACTGCCAAATCGCCTACTAAAGCCATTATTTTGAGCCCCATTGAGTCACGTGCCATCCTCTGGGGAGAATCACCTTGAACCTAATCCCTCACAGGAAGAACATCTGTCCCTACGCTTTCAAGCATTTTTGCTCCCAGTGGCTGGATGTGTATTTACTGGCACTTTGACAAAAGCAGGACATGCTGTTAATATTTCTTAGTGTGCTGATGCATTTATTGAACATGTAGTATATAAAAGGCTGAATCACCATGTTGCCATCGTAAAAAACGATGCTATTTTTAAGCATGTCATCTTGGTATTCTAGATTCTTAAAACATAAGTCTCAAGTCACTTAAGTAAATGGATATACCAGAACATTGCAACTGTGAATAGCAATAAGGGAAAGAAAGAAAAAAGAAACCACAGCGGAAGCGGGACTGAATAATCCAAGTGAACATGTGTGAACAGAAGCACCATATATAATGTCGACTGGTGTTCAAGCAGCCCTCCGAGCTCCTTGGAGAAAGGTGCTACCTGAAATAGAAATAAAATAGATATTTTCCCCACATTCCTCATATCCTTTTTCCGGTCTTGGTCACAAAATGTAGTGGGCTTCAGGTTACTATTCAACCAAAATTATATTATGGGAGACCTCAAAATAGTTCCTCTTGGAACCCCGGGGGCTGATTCTCTGGTATCTCCCAAGGCCACCTTGTTTTCCCATCAGTTCCTGTGTCTGAGTCCTCGGGAAGTGAGATCTCTGGATTTTCAGAAGAGGAACTTGAGCGCTCTATGCCAGACTGAATCCTTGTCAAACAGCCTCATTCAGAGCAGAGACTTGGAACATTACTTACCTTATCCCAGGACACATGGCTGCAGTCATGCTGATGGTAATTACTTACTGTTGGAAAACCGTACTGCATTCCTCTAACTTAAATTGTAGATGGTTGCGTGAATTCTACATCGGTGGGACCAAGAGATTTTGGAACTCTGCCCACATGTGTCACCTGCTACCTCTTCTCCTGAGCGTGTGTGTCTGTCTGTCAGCACTGAGTCCCTAGCAGTTGGCAGGGAGGCCCGGCGGGTAACAAGTACTCAATTCTGTTTGCTGAATGAAGGCATGAGCAGTTTACCTACAAATGCAACCTATGCTGAGCGGGAAAGTGATATGTGGAAAAGGGGAGGAATTTAAAGCCTGCAGGAGGAAAGGGGGCAATGGGCTGAAGAGGTGCCCTTTTGTAGGAGCTTCTGTTACCTGAGGGCACAACCAGCTTGCCATCGTGTCTCCAAGCCTTACACACAAACGATGTGCTTGTCGGGTCCTCAACACCACCAGGTCCCCAACATCCTCAAGCAGGGAAAGAATTTGTTCTTCAGTCTCTGAAGAAATGTCTCCCAGAATGGCTTGGAGAGATTCAGCAATCAAAAATCTGACAGAAAGTATTCAGCAACAGAAAATATTAAAAATATTGGCTTGGTCTTTTGTTCCCCAGTGAAACTCCAGGAAGCCCCCGGGGCAGCTTCCCCTTCCTGAAGATCCCTCTGGTGGCCGGCCTTCAAGAGGGCCCACTGATCCTTTCAGCCCGCAGTCCCCTCCCACACTGAAATGTGTCACCAACGGGAGGCTGTGGAAGGGACAGCATGTGACTTCTGAAGTTAGGTCATAAAGGACATTGCGACTCCTGCCTTGCTCCTCTTGGATCATATGCTATGGGGGGAAGCCAGCTGCCCTGTCCTGACTCAAGCAGCCCTATGGAGGAGTCTATGTGGTGAGACGCTGAGGCCTCCTGCCAATGACCACATTGAACCTAAGTTTCCTTCTTTGCAAAATATGAATGATAACAGTACACATCTCATAGGGTTTTATGAGGATTAGATGAAATAATGTGTGTCAAGTGCTTAGTGCGTTCTTCAGATGCATAGCTTTTCCTGTTTGTGTAACGTTCCATGATATGGTTGTACTGCAGTTTCATCAGTTCCCTTTGGGTGGACATGTAGGTGGTTTCCAAATTTTGCTATTCTTAGAAATCACTTTGCAGTAAATATTCTTGAACATAAATATTTGTCTAGTCTTAGGTTATTTCTTTAGGGGGCATTCTGTTTGAGCATGTCCACCAAATGGCTTTAGAGCTTGTCTGCATGAGGGTTGTGAAGTCCCCTGTGTGAGCAGATGCTTCTCCTCCTGCTCATCTTGATCTCACTGGGTACCACCATCAAAAGCTGAAGGGTGGGGCACAGGAAACCACATTGTGGTGTGTAATCTGTAGGACCTGAGGGGACACCATCTCCATCAAGAGGGATTGAGAAGAGGATGATTTTGCCACAAATAGAAAAGGACAGTAACAAGCACGTCTCCCTTGGGTAACCTCTGACCCCCGGAGAGAGGAGACCTGTGGATATTTCACTACGGGCTTCTGACAACAACACAAACATTTGTACTTCTTCTAACATGCCCTTGGTTAACTCTGTGTTCATAGTCATATTTATTTCGGCTTTTCAGCAAATTCTAGTCTTTCTTAGTAATCAGATCTAAGACTTCTGGGCCTTTTGGTCCCTCAGGGAATGTGTCTGGTTCCCCATTAGGAAGGATATCCAGGATTTAACCAGTTGTATTGAATATTTTTCCCCATCCTCATTCATAATAAATTAAATTTTATAATATACTGAAACTCTCATAACATATTAAATTAAACAATGCTTAGGGGCTGGCCCCGTGGCCGAGCGGTTAAGTTCGCGCGCTCCGCTGCAGGCGGCCGAGTGTTTCGTTGGTTCGAATCCTGGGTGCAGACATGACACTGCTCGTCAAACCACGCTGAGGCAGCGTCCCACATGCCACAACTAGAAGGACTCACAACAAAGAATATACAACTATGTACCGGGGGGCTTTGGGGAGAAAAAGGAAAAAATAAAATCTTTAAAAAAAAAAAAATTAAACAATGCTTGTGTCTGGGTTTTCTACTTTACTGACTCAGCTTGCCTGTGTATTTTTGCACCATTACCACACATTGGATTTTTGTGCTTTTTTAGCATTTTTGATATGTGATTATAGGGTCACTTGCCTCTAGCTCACTTCTTTTGGTTCCAAAATTTCTACCTCTTCTTGCCAATTTATTCTTCCTGGTAAGAAAATAGGAGATTAAAAGATAGATGTGAAGATACTGTAAATCATATAGGATTCTGTACAGGTCAAGCACCTAGCTAGTTCCTTTCTTGTTTTTCCCTCAAAATTGGTACTTTTCTTCCTGCTTCTACTCCTCTTTTTTCTTTCTTCTGTTTTCATTCTCTCTTTGTCTGTTCTCCACTTATATTCCCAAGTTTGTATTTCCCACTTATTGGTTTGCTGGTGTCCCCATTGGATCTTTTCTACAGTGACTATATTTTATTTCAGAGTTATTTACAGTCTCTTAATTTTTTATTTTAGAGATTTTTAAAATTGAGGATTAGCTTCTATACAGTAAATTGCATATAGCACACGTCTTAAGTGAACAGCTTGATGAATTTTTGTAAACATATAGATCTGTGTAACTACACCAAGATCAAGAGTCCATGTGGTTCTCCCATGCCCTTTCCAGTCTATCCCCAGCTCCACCCCAAATTAACTCCCATCCTGACTTCTATCACTGTGTGTTAGTTTTCCTGTTCTTCAACTTCACATAAAGGGATCATACTGTTTGTATTCTCTTGTTGATGGGACAGTCATATTCCTGTTTTTTTTTGTTTTTGTTTTTGGTGAGGAAGATTGGCCCTGAGCTAACATCTGTTACTAATCTTCTTCTTTTTGCTTGAGGAAGATTGTCGCAGAGCTAACATCTGTGCCAATTTTCCTCTGTTTTATATGTGGGATGCTGCTACAGCATGGCTTGATGAGCGGTGTGTAGGTTCATGCCTGGGATCCAAACCCACAAACCCCAGGCCACCAAAGTTGAGCCCTCAAACTTAATCACTCTGCTGCCAGGCTGGTCCCCTGGGCACATATTCTTTTATTTTATTTATTTATTTTTTTGTGTAAGATTAGCCCTGAGCTAACAGCCTCCAATCCTCCTATTTTTGCTGAGGAAGACTGGCCCTGAGCTAACGTCATGCCCATCTCCCTCTACTTTATATGTGGGAGGACTACCACAGCATGTCTGCACCTGGGATCTGAACTGGCAAAGCCCAGGCTGCCTAAGCAGAACGTGCGCACTTAACCGCTGAGCCACCGGGCTGGCCCCGCACGTATTCTTAAAATAACATTTTAGTAAACTTTGTTACTTATAAATAATGTCCCATAATTAGAATAGAGATCTTTGAACGGTATTATAAAAGGCTTTCCAGATTCTTACATCATTTTACAGGTCTAACTAACTCAGCAAATTTGGACCATCTTTTGCAGTAAACGGTCACTGAATTTGACCTAAGTATGTATCCTCTCACTTGTGAGATAAGCATCTTTTTTCTTCCTTTTATTCTGGTGACTTCGAGGTACTGAGGCTTAAATATGCTTTCCTCAAGGTCCCACAGACTACCAGGGAAGAGTTGTCACCAGCAAAGTCAGAGAAGATGGTCAAAAGCTGGTTTGAATATCTTCATCATTTGTTTATTAATTACATTTCGGGTAGAACATTCTCCTCTTGTATATAGAACTTAAGGTGATGTGAGATGGTTGAAATGAAGAGGTCTATGTAAATTTCAAGACTGTAAGTAATTCACGATCATTTCCCATGATCACTTGAGACAGATAGAAAGGAGGCCAAAGGTTTGACAGCCGGCAAAACAGGTTTGCCGGTGGCAGGAACGGGCAGACATTGCCCTATTTTCTTTGGAAGCCATTTGTCACTGTCATGTACACACAGTGGCCTCTCTTTTAGCTTTGTTCAAACAAGAACATAGTTTGCATCCTGACATTTCCCTGAAAACGGCGAGTTTCATTTATCACCAGGGTAGTTTTCCAGCGTCGTGTCCACTGTTGTAAAGGTGAGTTGAGTTTGTTAAGAGTTGTTTTGTTGAGCGATGTTATTTCCTCATGAAACCCCATGATTTGACTTTTCAAACTTATGTCCCTTCGCATCCTCTTGCTGTCTCAGTGAAACTTGACAGTTATTTCTTTTTTTACTATATGCTTATTGAGCTCAACTTCCTTCTCTAAATAATCACATTATATTCATGTATATGATTATGGGTCACTGATTCTTGAATTATTACCATTCATGCATCTCTTCTTATACAAGAAGCTAATTTAAATATATGAGTCAAACATGAAATTAAGACCATTTTTTAGAACAATGATCTAAAACACAACTTTGAATGGAAAATTTCTGTTTATCCCTGATAGAACTGACATCTTGCTGTAAGTCGGAATAAAATGAGCTGCTTTTCACATGAGTTAGAAAAGTATAAAATAGAAACTTTTGTATTAGAAGAATGGTAATAAAATGATTAATATATAATTACATGTGTATTCCTCATTCAGCCTGTATTCCCTTAAAATGATTTCTAAAACCATGAGAGATTTGTAGAGTTAAAATATCCTTTTTCTTATTATAAAGGAAATGCACCCAGCTTGTAGAAACAGCAAAAGATATATACAATTCCACAGCAGGAAAAATTTAAAGAAATTTATGTAAAAGTAGTTATGGCAATCACTGTATCTGAATCTTAGAATTTTGATGGTACCTATGTGATATCAGTGCAGGGGTTGGCAAACCATGGCCCAGGGACCAAATCTGGCTGCCTGCCTGTGTTGTGAATAAGGTTTGATTGGAAGACAGCCACACCCATATGTTTACAGATTGTCTGTGGCTGCGTTGGCACTATACAGCAGAGTGGAGTAGTTGTGACAGAGACCAAATAGCTTGCAAAGCCTAAAATATTTGCTATCTGGCCCCTTACAGAAAACATTTCCTGGCTCCTGGTCTAGTCACGCAGTAAAGAGTAGATTATCTGGAGACACACTCTTGAATATATTGCGGTGTGCCTGGGTCTTACTTCAAGGAACTTACAGTCTAATCAGGAAAGATTGGACATGGACATTAATACAATCTGAAGTAAAAAGAAAAGTGAGTAGTGCCGTAGAGTGTATAAGTGCTTTAGGATTTCAGTGGGGGCATGGGGGAGGCATCCTGGAGAAGGCAAAGTTTGAGCTCAGTTGATGGATGGGTGGGATGTGACTATGCCGAAATGTCTGTAGAATATTCCTGTTCAAATAACAGTGCTAATAGGGGCCTGGCCCTGTAGCCAAGTGGTTAAGTTCGTGTGCTCTGCTTCGGTGGCCCAGGGTTTCGCAGTTTGAATCCTGGGTGAGGACATGTCACCGCTCATCAAGCCATGCTGAGGCGGGGTCCCACACGCCACAACTAGAAGGACCCACAACTAAGAATACACAGCTATGTACTGTGGGGCTTTGGGGAGAAAAAGGAAAACAAAATATAACAGTGCTAAGAAAGGCTTGGAGAAGGGGAGGCGCCATGCACATGTGAGGACCACGAGGTGGATCATTTGAGTTCTATGAGAGAGTATGAAAGAGAAGGGAAAACATTTGGAATGATAGGGCTGGGGATTTGAATCCAGGCTGATAGTGATGTGTTTTATGTGATAGGCTTGAAGGGGGTTGAAGACAAACATGGTTGTTACGGTGTTTTAAGGTATATCCACAAATACTTTTATATTCCTTTCAAAAGATGGAGTTGATTCCTCTCTCCTTGAGTGTGGACTGGACTGGACTTGGTAAGTCACTTACAAAGAATAGAGTAAGGTGGGAGCGATGGTGTGTAACTTTCAAGACTAGGACATAAAAGGCGCTGTGGATTCCCTCTTGCTCTCTCTTGCATCAGTTGCTCAGGGAGAGGTCAGATGTCCTGTCATGAGGATATTCAAGCAGCCCTATGGAGAGGCCCATGTGCCGAAAACCTGAGTCTTCCTGCTAACAGTCAGCAAGGAACTGAGGGCATCTGACAACAGCCATGAGAGGGAGCCATCCTGGATGCAGATCGTCCAGCCCAGTTAAACCTTCAGATGATGGCAGCTGCAGCTGACAGCCTGACAGCATGCACATGAAAGACCCTGAGCCAGAACCACCCAGTTAAGCTGCTCTCGGATTCCTGACCCTCATAAACCCTGTGAGATAATGTTTGTTGTTTTAAGACACTAAGTTTTGGGGCACTTTGTTATGCAGCAATAGATAATAAATACAGTTGTTGTCTTTATAGTGTTGCTTTGGACAGAATAAACATAGTAGTTTTCATTCATTCATTCGTTTATTCATTCATCCATTCACTGACCACATTCATTGGAGTGTGCTTCCTGCAGTGCACTATGGGAAGGCCTTGGTCCCTTGGTGTCATGGAATGCAGCAGTGTGTAGGATGGACCTTGCTAAGGATAGACTGGAGATGGGCAGACAGTCCCATAGTAGTCCAGGAAGAAGGTCATTGTAGCAGACACTGTGTTGCCCTTCCCACACAGCTCCCTAAACATGGATAACTTCCTACCTCTCTCCACCTAAGGGTGTTCTCTGGCTGCAGGAGCATGCTCAGCCTGAGCCTGGGGCAGGTTGGAAGTGGCAGAGAGTTAATGTCCCAGGAGAAACTCTCAACCAATGGGGAAAGGGAGTTGGCCAATAAATTCCCCAGTTTCTCACTCCTGAATAGGGCAACCCTGAGGTGCGGTCCTTACCAGCTCTCAGAGCGCTCCTGTGGGCTGGAACACCTATTGCCCACAGCAGCAACTCTTTCATTCACACATTCTTTATTGACTGGCTATCTCACTTCTCCCGTCTCTGTCAGTGCTTCCTGGGATTACCTCTCAAATTAGAGACTTGCATCCAAATTCTTGTGCCAGGGTCGGCTTTTGGGGGAACCCAAACTAGTTGAGTAATGAAGATTTGAACTAGAGGGGTGACTTCAAGAATGTGAGAGATATTGTAAAAAGAGAAGGAACAGGACTTTGCAATACTTGCTACGAGGAATCCATCTCAGCAATTTCCGAGATAAAGCCATCTTTTAAATGCTCTAAACATCTAGGCTCAGAATCTGAGGTCCTGAGGGGTAAAGTGACTAGGCTGGGGTTTGACAGTGAAATAGCAGCAAGTCAATCCATCCCCTGGGTTCCAGGACTGTTTCTCGTACTCCACATTGTAGAATTTATTTCTACAAGGCCGTCCCAAGCTGCAGATGGAAAACTGGCACAGGGAGGGTAAGAAGTCCAAGGACCTACAGCTCAGAAAAATGACAGCATCAGAAGCCCACCTGGTCAGTTGACTGCAGGCCACAGTTGAGAATCTAAATATACCTTTGTTGAGCCAGCGTTGATGGTCTAGTGGTTACAGTTTGGCCCTCTCACTGCTTTGGTGACCTGGGTTCGGTTCCCAGGTTTAGAACCACACCACCCATCTGTCAGTTGCCATGCTATGGTGGTTGCTCACATAGAAGAACTAAAAGGACTTATAACTAGTATATACAACCATGCACTGGGACTTTGGGCAAGAAAAAAAAAGAGGAAGATTGGCAGCAGGTGTTAGCTCAGGGCCACTCTTTCCCTGCAAAAGAAAAGAAACCCTGAGGTGCGGTCCTTACCAGCTCTCAGAGCGCTCTGTGTGCGTATACACACACACCTTTGTTTACAAGTTTACAGGAAAGTGATTCAAAGCCTTCAGGACTTGTTCCTTTAGTATCCTAATTTTAGGATTCAAAAGCAGGAATGAAATGAGCAGACAGCATTGCGTTCATTTGAGAATGGATTCCAAGATAGATGGCACATTTGTTCATTCATTAATTTACCTATGGAATGTTATGATCAGGCGCGGCACTGGGGATCTGAATAAGAAGTGATTCTGGTCTCTCTCAAGCTCAAGAAGAGAGACTCCTTATCACGTGAGAAATGCTAAAATAGAGGGACCAACATAGTGCTACCTCTAGGCAGGAGGTACTAAAGAGAACACAAACACACACACAAACACACAGATACAATTTTTTCTACCTTAACAAATTTAGGCTGTGGATTATCCACTGCATGTTTTATGGTCTTAAAATATGGGACTTTCTTTTGTAGTTTTTTTCAGTAATGGCAAAGAAGAAAATTTCTTGGTGATTAATTAGAGCTTGACTTTTAAAACTTTTAAAGTAAAGGCAATGAGTGGTTGTGTGTAAAGTATAAAGCTCACCTCATAAAAAGGTAGCTGTCGATGTGTCGATGAGACCTGGGGACATTCCACTGGCCTAAAATATCCCATCACTTGCTCCTCGAGGCGCATGAACATCCAACATTAGACGTGGACTTCTGCTGGGTCTGGAGGGCATGGGGTGTCCCAGATCTCCCTCTGAGATGGATCTACTACTGCATAGTATCAGCCTTAAGGCTCATCACCTACTCTTTGACAGGGATTAGGTGACAGCTAACTTTACACAAGGCTTTGGGGTACTGAATGAAGAAGGGGGGTGGCGGAAGTAGTGATGGAGGGTGAGAATCTCGTGGGGCACTGAAAGGGAATGCCAGGGGTCATCACAGTCCAAACTCACCTTCTTTGCCTGGATCTGGCTGGCTTTGACTGGCTGCATCAAGGAGTCAAAGCTGATGATTTGTTTTTAATCAGGTGTGGTACAATCCGTCTTTCAGTCGAACAGTTTTGTCATAGAATCCTCAGTCTCCTAAGACACAACAGCAGTAGACTGTTTTTGGTGGCATGTGCACTTGTTACTTGTTCAGATGATCATCTCTTGAGCAACAGGTGAGAAAAGTTTCTTGCCCAAGCCTGCTTCTCACCACGTTCAGGGGGCTTTCTATTAGTCAGGGAGGCATTATTTCTCTATTATTAATTTTTATGCATCCTTATATAATGATTTTAGCTGGAGCATGGGTAGAAATACACACACACACATGCATTTTTATTTATTTTACTTATAATAGACATATATATATAATACGTATATTTTATAGACTTTATTTTTTTAGAGCAGTTTTAGGTTCACAGAAAAATTCAGCAGAAGGTACAGAGATTTCCCATTAACCCTCTACCCCGAAGTATGCACAGCCTCCCCCACCATCAACATCCACCACCAGAGTGGTACAGTGGTCGCCACTGAATCAGAATCCACATCACTCAGAAGCCACGGTTAACATCAGGGTTCACACTTGGCGGTGTACCTTCTATGGGTTTGGACAAATGTGTAATGACGTGTATCCACCATTACGGCAGCATGCAGAGTAGTTTTGCTGCCCTCAGAACCTTTTCTGCCCCGTCTATTCATCCCTCCCTCTCCTGCCTCCACTGGCAACCACTAATCTTTTTACTGTCTCCACAGTTTTGCCCTTTCCAGAATGTCATAGAGTTACAATTATACAGTATGTAGCCTTTTCAGATTGCCTTCTTTCACTTAGTAATGTGCATTTAAGGTTCTTCCGTGTCTTTTCATGGCTTGATAGCTCATTTCTTTTCGTTGCCGAGTAACACTCCATTGTCCGGAAGTACCACAGATTATCTTTCCCTACTGAATGATATCATGGTTGCTTCCAAGTTTTGGCAATTGGTGAATAAAGTTGCCATAAACAAGGATGGATATTTTTATATTGCTTTTCAAAGTTGTGTATCAATTGTCAAATTTGCCTTCTATTTATGGTGATACTGATTTTCTACCTATGGTAGTGATGTCAAGTCTCCATTTAAAACATGTTTAAGTAAAAAAAGCAAGCAGAACTTAAAGACACATTTTAACGAACTAAGTTGTAAAGGTGGTAAGCAAATGACTGAAATTTGATGGAATGGGAAAAATTAATTTTGAAATCTGTTCTAGTAGAAAAGAAAGAAAATTAACTTTGAAACAACATTTTGTCCTAGCTGAACTGAGTGCCATGAGGTTTTGTTTTTAACCCTGAACACCTTTAACTATATTTAGCTTTTGCGTTGTAAGGAGGAAGTTACAGGGAGTGAATGACCTCACACCCTGGAACCCTCTGGCACATAGTTTAAAGGGGTATGAGTTTTGGAGTCAAGCAAAGCTGGGTTTGAATTCTGGTTTGTCCAGCTACTAATATGAGTTCTTGTCACTCAAACCTCAGTGTCGTCATCTCTAACATGGGTTAACAGTACTTTCCACAAAGGTTTGTTGTGAGAAATAAACGAGACATCTGCAAATACTTAGCACATACCGGGCACTCAATCATTTCGTGGCTGCAAGTATCACCTCCTTGTTTGATGTTCCTGACAGGCCCCAGGGTTGTGGTCATCTGGGTGCATGCATCCTCCAACACAGGCTCTGGCTCCGGGCTTTGTGCACAACAGTCTTGGGGCATGCTAGAGGCCTGTGGATGTCTGAGGTGTGTGTTTAGGTCTTGTTTAGCCAGCAGGACTGCTGTGTGTTGCACACTTTTTGTGTTTTTGCTTTGAATTTCTTGGTTTTTTAAAACTTATTTTCCTCATTTGATATAACAAATGGGTACCCCCAGAGAGAGGCAGCTGCTAGGAGGAAGTTGGGATGCTACAAGATGCTCTGATCCAGCTCCCCACAGAGCAGCACCTCCTTTTGGACCATTAGCAGTCCAGAGCAGGTGCACGAATGAACAGCCCTTAAATAGATGTGTTTTCCCTGTTGCTTATTTGTCGTAGACATTTTAAAGAAGTGCAGGATTAGAACCACACTAAAATGGAGAATGTTTTTCACCCATCTGTTGTGCAAATCTTTCTCTTTGGACACAAATACTCTGGATTTCCTTTGTCACAGAAACTGCTTACCATGGGGGCAGCTGATGTCCAGGTTTGCTCTTGAAGGGGCTGGTGCTTTGGCCACAACTGATTGCTTTATCTTTCGATCAAGCCTCCTTGGCCACTGGAATGTGACCTTCTGACCACTGGCTGCAGTGGGTCAGTGCCATCGAGCATCAAATGCTCTTTTGATGGAAGGGCCCAGTGCAGGTGTGCTGGGGTCTTCTGAGTCAATCTTCGATGCTTGAGGTGGATGACCTCGTTATAACGTCCTTCGGCGGGGCAGTGAAAGTCTGGCACAAGGGATGTGATCTGGAAATGATTCACAATAAACACTGGATTTTGTTAGTAATGGTAATAATTTGCATTTTAAAAGTATTTCTATGCAATATTATTATAAAATCTGCATATTTAAAACCTAGCTGATCATTAAAAAAAAACTTTTATCCAAGTATTTTTTTTCCAAGGGAGAGACTAAATCTCAAATATTATTACAATAAACAATCAAGAATTTTATTACAAAAATTGTCAAGTATGTAGAAAAGATGAAAGACTTCTGCAGTAGATTCTGTTGTGCCCTCCACCTGGATTCTGCCATTAACATTCCACTGTCCTTGCTCCATCATGTGTCTATCCGTCTGAATGCGGGGATTTTATTATGATTTACACTTCTCATGAGTTGATTTTGACTTCTAAGAATTCTTTTGCACCAAGTTCATGTAAAACTATCCAGAATAACTTGAGTATATGTGATTAAATTTACACTTGATGAAAATAAAAACAGCATAAATATTTCTGAAGAACAAAATTTAATCATTGCATAATTTCAGTCTCATCAGAATTCTTGATCCAGGACAGATTATAATTAACTCCTTGAAAAGGAAACTGGAAGAGCCTGACTCTTGATCCGGGGGCTGGTTCCATGGGGATCTTCAGTTTTTAAAAATTTGTTAAGCTCTACATTTATTATATATTACATATATAATTCAATACATAATTTTATAAATAAGCAAAAATGAAACTGTGTGGCAATTTTAGATTTTGCGAGCAAAAGGCTCATCTCCTAAGACAGTTTCCTACTGGCCCAGTGAGCCCTGGAAGCCTGGCGCGCCCATTCTCTGGACACAGCTCTCTCAGAGCCTCCATTGTCTACACCGGGTCTTCCGGGCATTACGTAATTGTCCTTACGTGGTTTGGGGTTTGGGATTTCCGTCTGTCCAGGTTTCACCTTGACGGCGTCAAGAGTTTGAGTTCTTTTGGAGATAAACTGACTTTTATTCTGTTAACTGTGCTGCAGAGTCCTACTAGCGATGCGCGATGAGAAGTGGGTATGAAATCAGGGAGAGCTGGGTTAGCAGTGGGGACACGACAGTTTTTAAATGTCTTCCCTGCCCTCTCATCACCTCTTGCCTTCCCCTGTAGTCTTCTAGGCCCAGAGGCACAGAGACATGCCTGACTTTTCTCCAGTTATTCTGAGAACTGGGAAGGTATGGCTTCTCTGATGAGGGAGAAGCAGACCAGGGGGCAACATTTGGAGGTAAAAAAGCTGGTCATAGGCATAGAGCTCAAAGAGGGGCACTGTAGGACTTGGCTGTTTGCAGAGTGCTATACAAACGCAAGATACTGTTATGTCATTGGAGTTACCTTGTCTACGGCTCTATATAATAGAGTCCTCTCAGAGGTTTTTTTTGCTGGCAAACAGTCTTTTTTGACAAACTGGTGTATTTCCTTCTGTCAGCTAACAGGAGCACTGTAACTCAATGTTTGTTTCTTTGCTCTGACTTATGAGAAGCTCAGAGCAAAATCTCATGTTTAGGCATTGAATTAGTGTTCAATTATAATTATTCTTTCTCTTTCAAAACATATTTTATTAATTTTAATCCCTATTTTAATGTCACTATTGTATGTCCATCTTTCATTGCTGTTTTTTGGAAGATTCTAGGTACAAATAAATAATGGATCAATAAATGAATGAACAAATAAATCCAATAACCATGACGCGTCAGAACTGGAGGTCCATTATCATATTTTATTATCACTAACTTGAAATGTTCACTCAGGTTAAAAGAAATATTTTCAAAACATTTCTTTTTGGGCAGTGGAAATGAAACAATTCTTAACTAAAGTTTAACATATTTCTTATTTTATGCATATTTCTTAAAATTGATATTTTTGGGTAAAGCAAGTCATTGTTTCACATTATTACAGAGCCAGTTTACTTTTTAAAATAGCCAACCCTGTTTGTAATATGTGAAACATTGGTAATACAAATTGTAAATGCAAATAATCTGTTTCCTGTTATAACTGGGACTTCGTTCCGTTGCGTGGAACAGAAAACTTAAATAACAGCTGCTCTTCTTTCTCAACTAGTAGGAAGGCTGGAGGTGGGCGGCTCAGGGCGAATGCAGGGTTCCTTAGTATAAAGACCCCAGGCTCCTTCCCTCTTTGTGTTCTGCATCCTAAGTTGGAGACTTTTGCTTTCAGTGTCATAGGATAGACCTTGCATCTTCGGGCATTAAGATTGCATTCCAGGTGGGGAGAGAAAGGAGAAACGGTAAAAATTCAGCTGAATCCAAACATAATTATCTGGAAAACAGTATTTCCCTGGAAGTCCAATTGACATATTTCTGCTTAACTCTACTTGGACAGAACTGGGTCACATGGCCACCTATAGCTGCAAGGGAGTCTGGAAGGCTGAGTATTTTTAACTAGGCACATTGTTGTACCACCCAAACCAGCTACTTCTTAGTAAGGAAAGGGGGAGAACTGATATTGGGGAGGCAGCTGTCAGGGTCTGCCACATTCCCCCACCTCTTTTGCTTGAGGGTCAGATTTCTAAGTACAGAAGACATTTCTAGCAATCCAAATAGCATTTGAGACACTTATTATACTTTATTGACTTTTTCTAGTCAGTGCATTTTTCTAGATGAAATTCTTACTTTGACGGTGGTTTTGAGAATTGAATGAGGTGTGTAGGTGAAGGATCCTATACAGACTCCCCTCACGTAATTACTGTACAGATGTTAATTTTTCACCATAACAGTGCTTGAAAAATTATACCACTTTCCAGAGGCTTTTTTTCCACTTTAAAAAAAATAATGAGCTTTTTACCCCAAGATTCACTAAATAAATGTACTATAATAAGTACTTTTTTGACACTACAGTTTTAGGCAAAGACACACACTCATAGTTGGACTCAAGACTACAGTCACTAGTCAAAGACCATCACATGGGATAAATTTGAACTGTGTGCCCTATTTGGTGAACCCACAAAGTTTTGCTTAACACATTGAGGCTGAGTGAGAGATGAAGTTGTCACTATTGTATGTCCATACAATATGTGCAACTTCAACAAGTATCAGGCCTCTTGGACATATGTGCCATTCACATACACTTTGAAGTGCTTTCACCTTCAGCCTTCATTTTGCCCTGTTTTTCTGCACTATGCATTTATTTTTAAATGCAGTTTGTGTGTGAGATAACTTTAACTCCACAAAAGTTGAAAAATTGGTGAAGAAAATAGGAAAGAGAATGAAAGTAATAAATCTTTGTTACTTTACATTTTATGTATAAAATTAATTTTTGAATTGTTATTATTTATGCAAAGTTATTTTTGTTGTTCAAATGATATATTTTTCTATTTGTGATTTTTTTTAGCTTGGATTGGGATGAAATGCATTATATTCCCCCCAATTAATGTTAGAGAAAACATTTAAGAATTTAACGTCTTTTCACTTACAGACAGGTTTTCAAGAATAAATTAAAGTCGTAAAGCAGGGGGTAGCTGTATGTTGCAAAGCCCTGTGCAGACTAATATTGCATAGAGAATGATGGGGCAGGGGATTGTGATGTGCATTATCTGGTTTAATCTTCCCAGCAGCCCTCTGGGGACAGGCGCAACAATCCATTATGCAGAGAAGTGATGATGGTTTTCTACTCCGTCAGTGTAGCTTACATGAAGCTATGTTTCCCAGAACTGCCTTCCATGCATAGTTCTACCTTTTGGTTGTGTGAGACCAGAAGGGAGAAGGGAAGTAGCAACGCTTGCACGGTGTACAGGGGTGAAGTGTCACCTGGTGGGTGTGGACTCCTCCAGCTCCCACTCATGTCCTCCTTCAGCTTCTCCAGGTCCTGGGCAGCACAGGTGCAGCTCTGTGGGGAAGGCACAAGTTTCTTCTGAAGGTCACCTGTGTCATCAAGATTGGAGATGGTGAGAAGGGATGTGGGCTTCAGTTGGTTCTTGTGGGTTCCTTCTTCACGTCTAGCTTTTCTTCCAGATAGCCCACCCTGCTAACCTCAGTGACTTCAGATCTACCACCAGATGTAGAAGCAATGATCTTTCTAGATTTTTCCACCAGCTGCCACATTGCACAAGATCTAGTCCCTGCAATAAATCCCTTATTCCATGTCGCTCATGGGGCTCAAGCTCTGAGTAAACCTGACTGATACAGGAGTCATCAGATTCAGAGAGATGTGCCTTACTTCTGGCCATATAGATCCTCAGGGGACTTGAGAGAAGTGAAGAAAATTTATTCAACTCCCATCCTGCGCCGGGGCCTGGGTTCAGTGCATTTACTCTTTGGATTGATGAGTACATTTGATCTTTACAGCAGGTATTATTACCATTTTATAGGTGAAGCGGCTCAAGTTTTATTAGGGCTAGTTCTACAAATCATTTTTTTTTTTGCCTCAGGGCAAGCTGATATCCAAAATTTATTTTTTTTGAAGAATCTGTCGTTGTAAAAATATTACTCTGGAGACAAATTTTCTGAGAGCAGTAAATACCAGAAGCCAAGCCAAAAACTTCGGCACCCTGTTGAGATTGGGAAAAGGCAACATTGAGTTATTTTCACTTAAATTTGTGACTTGGAAAAAAATCAACATGGATACTCTTCTTGTTCCCTCCAAGGCCTGTGGCTGCAAATTTTTTGCATGCCCATTTGTTTCACTACAGGGAATGGTAGCCCGAAGGTGCTGGAGATACACGGGTTACAAGGTTCTACAGCTGTATATTCATTTCCCAGAATTCAGAAAAGTGCAGTGGTCAATTTGGTAAACATCACTTCCATGGAAATTCAGTTTACTCAGGTTGTGTATTTGAATATTAAGCATACCCTGTCATGAATCAGGCTTGTTGGTTGACCAGCTGGCTAACCATTTCTTTGGGTTCAGTCTTTCTCATGTCTTTTGCTACTCCAGGCTGGCATTCAAATGCCGGGTCCTGAGCATGTTTTGAAAGAATACATTTGAATGCAATTACTAAGCCTCCTTTAGAAGTCCAGCAGCCCTGTCCATTATAATAATTGATAGTCCAGAAACTTGTTAGAGAGAAAGGAATTTAATCAAAGCTAAAAGTAATTTATAGGGTAAGTCCGACATACGCATACTTTCTCTAAGCTTTGGTTTGATTGGTTTTCATTTTTGGGATGTGTATTTGACATTTGGAACAATTTTGGTCAATAATGCTTTCATTCAAGGCTGAGAGTTCTTGACCTGTGTATAGAAAATGAGGGAGAGTGCCAAGGGAAATTTGGTGCCGGTGGCGACTGCTGAACTTTCAGGATCATTAAAATATACTGCTAACTGCATGAAATAAGCACATTTGACTCAGGTTTCTCCTTTGGGATGGTATTGGCCGGTTTCCCAGGAGAGAAACTTCTTCTCCCTTCCCAAAGATTCTACCTCTAGTTAGACAGACTGCTTCTTCGGTTATAGTGGCTGCAGCAGATGCCCTGGGTGCCTCGCCCTTGTCTCCGCAGAGCTTGTCTCTAATAACCTCAGGTACTGATGTCTTCTTACTGGGAAGTCTGCAATTCTTCCTGAACTTTTCCTAGACTTAGGAGCATGTTGGCCTGGACACATGCAAGCTGTAAATTCTGGGGAGTTAGTGCATCAAGAAGTAGCCCTTGGACAATGATGGATGGGAATTGGTGGGTTAATGTACAGCTGCCCCTCACGATGGACAACTAGGAGTGTATTCTCTACAGTTCCCTCTAGTTCCCCAGTGGGAGTGAGGCCCAGTTGACCACAGAAGTAACTTTTTCATATATACAACCCTTTACTGGATGCTTCTGTTCCCTGACTCACGTCCCCACTCTCCTGATCACCTCCCAAATAGCCTATGCATATGAATCCTTGTCTCAGGATCTGCTTTGGGGGAGTCCAAATCAAGATAATGGCCTTTATCTCTGGTCCTGTCGGGGCTGGCTTTGTGGGCTCAGCCTGAGGAGCAAGGTCTCTTGTGCTGATCAGATGAGTAGATTACTGGTGGACCCATCTGTAGAAGGAGCCAGCCAAGAGCAGCTGGGAGAACTGAGTCCCAAGGCAGCTTCTGCAGAAGCAAGATAGAGATGGAAGTGGGGAATTGGGCAGTGATCAGCAGGAGGATGGTTGAAGAGGAATGGAACCTTAATGGCTGGTAGCAGAGGTTTAAGGGGGCCTATAGGACGCTGGCCAAGAGACTGTTAGGAATTTCTCTTTTCTGCAGATACTTGATGAAGTACTTCATCCTCTTCTTCTGTCTCTTTACCCATCATCTGTGAGCTAGGCTGACGACTCTCAAATAGCTAGCCCCACCTCTGAAAAACCCCTCTTTACAATAATTGACTATAACTGCACCCAGACGCCCTGTGGCTACCTCAGCATGCCCCGAACCAAATTCATTTTCTCTCTGTAATCTTCCTTTTCACCCCACCCCAATGCCCCAGATCTTTTCCTTCTTCAGCGTTATTTCCTCACATTAAGAACACGCTCTACACTTCTGAGCCATGTGCTGTCGCTTTTCCCCGATCTTCCCCCCTTACCCAAACTGCTTGACCCTGTGCCCTGAATTCCTCCTGGATGAGTCTTCTCTGCCCCTTGCCTGCTTCTTATCCACATTCCCTCTCACTCCAACTTTTCAATAGTCTTGTGACTCCTTCCGCTCTCCCACTACACCCCGTTTGTCCTTCCTTCATGTTGCAACCAGAATACTCTTTCTAAATGACGAATCTGGTCATTTCATTCCCATCCCTAAAACCTTTGATGACCCTCCATTATCTACAAATAAAAGCTTCAATAATTTAGTCTGGCATTCGAGGTTTTTCACATCCTTGTTCTATTTCTTTTCTTATCCTATCTGTACATCTGTCTTCCTTGTGCTCAAGAAGTGTGCACACATTGAGATGCTCCTCTGCAAAAGGGTTTCAAGATAAGAAGCTGGACAACACTGCCCTCTCTGGCTCACTCTTGGATATTCAAAAGGTGCATCAGCACATTCTAGACTCCGAGAAGTCTCAAAATAAAGAAATCTGTTTAATTTTGCTTAACTCAGTGTTCCCTAACTTATTTGACCACAGAGTCTCTTTGTCACCTTTACAGAATGGCAGCTCTTAGTAACATTGTGAAGAACTAGTGTTCCTGGGAAACAGGCCACTTTTTCTGACCACACCAGACTTCACATCTGAAACACACGTCAAACTCTAGGACTAGAGTTTTGTTTGTTTGTTTTTTTTGTTTTTCCCTCAAGCTGTTCTCTTACTCTGAAATGATTTTACCCCAGTGTCTCTCTCAAACTTCTAAGGCGTCCTTCAGGGTCTAGCTCAGATGACCCCCTCGCCATGCAGCCTGCCCTCGTGCCCACCAGTATCCCTGCCTCTCTCTTGCTCCCACTCAGCAATTCCTGGTACCACTGTTAGAGGAGTGATTTCTTTCTGCCTTCTGGTATAATTACTTACATTCCTATTCAACTTTAAGATCTTTAAGGACAAAGATGTTTTATTTTCCTTGTTTAAACAATGTTGCCTACAGTGCTATGCAAGTACACTGACCCCAAATACTTAGTGAGCAAGTTTTTTTCTGAACTGACTTTATATTCATTTCATGACTCTCTGTGACATCTGTCCAAGCGACAGAGGAGCATTATTTGTTCAGTCAGATCTGGTTTGAATCTGCCTACCAGCTGGTGACCTTGACCATCTATGGAGCTTCTCTGAGCCCCAGTTTTCTTACAGAGCTGGTGTGAGAATTAAAGGAGGTGATGGATGGAAGGGGCTTAACACCATATTGGAACCCAATCTCAAACCCATAATAAGGGACAACCTGTATTGAGTGGTCCCCAGGTGCCAGCCTGGGACTAAGTATGTTACAAGCATTATTTAATTAAATCCTTGCCACACCCTTGTGAGATATGTGTTATTATTCTCATTTGATAGGTGACAAAACTGAGGGTAGGATCTGAGCTTTTAGTCTCTCTTCAGAGCCCCTGTCTGTTGAATCACCACATGATACTGTAGACTGAGGGAGCAAAAGTATTTACCAATTGTTATTTATTAGTTTTTGGTGAGGAAGAGTCCCTCTGAGCTAATATCTGTACCAATCTTCCTCTATTTTTTATGTGGGTCGCCACCACAGCATGGCTGATGAGTGGTGTAGGTCCACACCCAGGATCCAAACCTGGAAACCTGGGCTGTTGAGGCCCAGAATGCCCTGAACTTAACCACTATGCCACAGGGCCGGCCCCACCAATTGTTATTTTTATTCACAGTGACTGCAAGAGAGGTGGAATTCAACAGAAAAAGGGGATATCAGAAACTTCTGAATTGAAGGAGACGTAAGTGTTGTCACTGTTGACACCAATAGTCCTAATTGTGAGGTCTGGCACAAAATAATGCTATTAACATCTCAGCTTCCTTATCTGTAAAGTGAGGGTAATAGTGATATTTTCACCTCGCTGAGCTGTGAGAATTAAATGAGGTAACGTACATGAAACGCTTCACCCGTGTGTGGCTCGTGGTAAGTTTTCTGATGAATGGTAGCTCTTGTTGTTATATCTCAGCATCATCATCATGCATGGGGAAGAATGACCTCAGATGAAAAACTGCCACCTTGTGGTTATGCAAATTAGAAACATTACACATAAGTTGTCAGTAATCTTTTCACTAGAGGGAGGGAAAGAATTAATTCAACCTTGAAATTTCATTCCAGTTTCATCTGAAAAACAAAAAGCAAGAAAATCTCTTCTTTTAAAACTCTGGGACTTATGAGAACAAGTCCCTGGAAAAAACCAAGCCCATAACAGTGCAGGAGCAGGTGCAACCACAGATCTTTGCCTGTGTGGACATGGAGCAAAGCTGGCGAGTCATTGCCAACTGCCCATGAAGGCCTTTGAGGCTGTATCTACAGTGCTGCACAGATCCAGCCTCTCCTCAGATGCCTATGCTGCTGCTCAGCTGCATGTCCTTACTGCTCCCTAAACTGGTCTCCTTTCTGCCAGCCATTGATTCCATTGTGGCCATCCTTCACACAGCTGCCCGAGTTATCTGTGCATCACAGGGCAGGGCACGGTGACCTCCTTCTGGAAACTCTGAAAGAGAAGGAAATTTAAGTGTGTTAGCATGGCATTCAAGGCTCATCATGTTTGACTCTAGCCTACCCACCCAATCTCGCTCTTCACTACCCACCTGCTTGCCTTCTGTGTCAATCTCCTTGGGCTTCTCGCAGCTGTGATTTCAGGCTTCCAGGTCCTTGTTCACCCTGTTCCCTCATTGTGGAGTATCTTTTATCTCATTTTCCTCCAAGATGCATAAAAAGCCTTCCCTTCCATGAAGGCCTACCTGATCAACAAAGACAAAAGGTACATTATGCCCGGAAGGCCCCTCTCCCGTCATCCCTGTCCCTGGGAGTTTCCTTAACCTTTCTACTATAGCTGCTAGTATGTTCCACTTTATATTATGATTGGAAGTTGACATGTTTATGTTCTCAACTCTGTTGTAAAATCCTTAACATATTAAGCAGCCATGTCTATCTTAGGCAGGATCCAAGCAGATCTGGACTTAAATATTGCTTCTGCGATTCTTTCAATTTGAAGTTGAACAAGGAAACTAATCTCTCTCTTTTATTGATTGTTATTATTATTATTGAATTACGCAACTGCAGCCAAACTGTTAGCTGATCAGCAAACCCATTTCCTTCTTCTTCCTCGTCACACAGCTGCACATCATTTCTCATCCTCCCTTAGGGTTAGGTGTGCTCATGTGACAGAGTTCTGGCCAAAGGAGTGTGAACAGGAATGATGTTTGCTACTTCTGGTCCACGCCCATGAAATCCTGTTGTGCAATCCTCCATGCTCTTTTCCATTTCTATAGCAACCTTGGATGTCATGTTTTGAAGATGGGGATGGGGGAGTCAAATTTCATGATGGCCTCCAGTGATCTTCTCCTCCTGGTATTCATACCCTTGTGTGAATTCATACCTTTGTCTGTACCCTCTCCCACACTAAATACAGTGGATGTGTGTCACCAATAAGATGTTAGAGAAATGGCAGTGTGTGACTTCCAAGACTAGGTCATAAAAGCTGGGCGTCTTTTGTCTTGCCCTCTCTTGGATCACTTTCTCTGGTGGGAGCCAGCTGCCATGTCATGAGGACACTCAAGCAGTCTTGTGGAGAGGTCCCCATGGCAGAGAACTGAGACCTCCAGTCATCCACCAGCACAAACCCTCAGTCATGCTGGTGAGCCATCTCATAAATAAATCCTCCAGGCCCAGCCCAGCGTTCAGATGACTGCAGCCCTGGCTGACATTTTAACTGCAACCTCATGAGAGACTCTGAGCAGAACCACCCAGTAAAGCTGCTCTCAAATTTCTTCCCCATGGAAACTGATAATGTTTAATGTTGTTTTAAGCCACTAAATTTTGGGGTGATTTGTTATGCAGCACTATATTGTGAATATAGGGGGCCACAGATGGAAGCGGCTTGGGTCCCTGAATGACTCCTTCGACGGAAGCTTCCCACCGAGATTTGGGGTTTTACCTCTAAGTGGGAGCCCTGAGACTTAAACCACATTAGCTTCACAGTAAGTCTGCCGTTCTCAGACCCCAGTAAATTTCTCTATTTATTCAGGTCTTCCTTTTATGGACTTTAGTAAAATTTTATAATTTTCTTCATGTAGGTTTTGAGTTTTCTTCCTTCCTTCCTTCCTTTATTCTTTCTTTCTTTCTAGTGGTTAGGAACTTAACTGATTTGTGTATGCTGATCTTTATGTTTAGCTACTTCCTTAACTCTCATGTAAATATAAAAATCTGCTAGCTATTTAATTTTGGATTTTCTAGATAAGTCATATCATGTGCAGAAAATGACAGTTTTTCTTTTCTTTGCTAGTGTCTTATTTCTTTTTCTCATATTTTTTGTGATGACAATACTTCTCATAGGCCTTGTGCTTTTAATGGCTCACCATTAAGCATGAAAGTTGTTGAGGATTACTAGTAAATACAAGTTAGTATATTTTATTTGATGTGTAATTTGCTAAACATTTTTTTAAATCAGAAATTGTTTTTGAATTTTATCAAATCATTTATGATCTCTATTGAAATCTCAATATCATATTGTTTTTTAATGTAATATATTAATGCAATTATTAACATAAATAGACTTTTGTAATTTTGAATTGATCCTGCATTCTTAATATAATTGTTATTTCAACATAACATATATTTTAAAAATACATATAGTTGAACTTGTTTTGATGCTATTAAATTAAGATTTTTGCCTATATATTTACATGAGAGAAGAGTCTATTATTTTATTTTCTGGAGTTGTCTTTCCCTGATATGGATATAATTGTTTATTTTAGCTAGTAAAATGAATTAAGTAACTTTTCATTTCTTTCTGTTCTCCTGAACATCTCCCGTACTCTAGGATCTGTTTCTTTATTATTCCATAGAATCTTCTCATAAATCTGTTTGGGCCTTATCTTTTTTTTCCCGTTAGGAATAAAGCTTTGACTGCCTTTGTAATTTCTTCCAAGGTTTATTATCTACTGAGCTTTTTCACTTTTTCTTAAGCCAATTTTAACAACTAAAAAATCTCCTCTACGATTCTATATTTCCTTTCTTATTCTTAAACTTACTTGTTTGCTTCTTCTCTCCCAACTTCTTAATCAGATTTTCCAAGACTTTGCCTATTTTATTGGTCCTCAGATAAGCAGTTTTTGGTCTAATAAATTAATTCTACTTCATTTGGTTTACTATTTTAATAACTTTTTCTCTTTATTCTTTTTCTACCTTCTTGAGTTAAACTTTAGGCAAATGCAGTCCTGCTGTAAGTTTTTCTCAGAGTACACCTTAGTCTTCATTCCATACACTTTGTTATCAAATATTTTATGGTTTATTGCTAAAGACTGTACAACTTACAGTTTGATTTTTCAGCAGCTGTTCGCATCAGTGCTTTACATTTTCAAGTAGTTCTCTTTATTTTCATATTCTTTCTCCTCTTTATCTTTTCTCTTTCTTTTCCTTATTCTAATTTTATACCAATATGATCACCATGTTAACTGTATGACTTCTTCAAATCTGTTGATATGGGTAAATCTTTAATAATTTATTTTGTTCTGGTGGCTGTATCAATAATTGAGAGCAGTAATTTGAAATTTTCTACTATTATAATATGTTTGTTAATGCCTCATTTTGGTTTTATAAATTTTGAGGCTACTTTGTTAGGTGCATTCAAGTTTAGAATTGTTACAGGTTTCTGAAGACGTGGACGTTTTATCATGATGTTCTGTGCTTCTCTGTCCCTCTCAATGATTTTTGTACTCAAATACCATAACATAGTTTGTTCAGCTTATTTTTGATTAATATTTACCTGGCATTTTTTTCCCATCCATTCTTTTAGACTTTTGATGTCCTTAAGCTGAAGTTGTACAGCTGATAAACAGTGTAGAGCTGGATTTTATTTTCTGTTTTATTTCAATCAGACAAGTTCCACTTGATTGGTGAGTTGCAGCCATTCTTGTATGTTATGATTATTGATATGTTTGAACTTGTCTATTCTCATCCTATGTTTTTATTCCTATTTGACCTACTTTTTCTAGGCTTTTTTCTCCTTTATTGCCACTGATTAGAAGGAGTAAAGTTTCATGATTTATTTTTCTTGTTACATTTTTTCCCTCTCTCTGTGGGTTTGGAATTTATGTATTTATGTAATTTACATATTTTATCTCTGTTTTATATTATATATTTGTATCTGTTATTTTAATGAATCACCATATGGTGATTTTATACATATGGGTAAATATCCAAATGTAGAAAATGTAACAGTGTCTAAAGCCCAGCTCACATTTTTCAGGGGCACAGTTGGGTGGGGAGCAGAACGCAGGGTGTCCATGGTTTGTGGAAACCTCTGGCTACAGCCCACGTAGCAGAGACATTCTGGTATTTCACAAGGTTTTAAGGTGAAGGAGGAGGAGCAGAAAGTAGACAAAGTTGGCAAAAAGAGCAACCCAGGAATCACAGAAGAGCGCAGAGTCTCAGAGACATAAATGTGCGCTTCTCATTGGGACACAGTTTATGGATTTGCCAGTGTGTGTTCGTGTGTTTGTGTGTGAGTGTATGTGTGAATGTGTGTGAGTTTGTGCATGAGTGTATGTATGTGAATGTATGTTAGGGTGCGCCTGTGTGTGAATGTGTCCCTGAGTGTGTGTGTGAACATGTGTGAGTGTGTGCTCACACGTGAATACATATGAGTGTATGTTTGTGTGAGTAGGTGTGTCTGAGTGTGTGTTTGTGTGTGTGTGTTACACTAAGCACTGAAAACAGGGAGAGGCAGAGAGTGGGAAAGAAGCCAGAAAATACATCTGACATTAAACAAAAAGGAAAGAAGGTGGTGAGGAGGCTGAGCAAGCACGGGCTGTTCCTGTCGCCATGTCGGAAAACGTTAAAGGCCAGATCTGAGTTGTGGGTTCCTTTGCAGAAGACAAATGGATCAGGGGAAATTGAATTTACCTGGCTCAGAGGTTATAGGTTGACAGCAATAGTGACCCAGACAGGCCAGTCTGCGTAGTTCAAAATCATCTCCTCTTTCACAACGAAAGCCCAAATGACGTTATTTCTGAGACTCCTATCCTATGCTGTTGGCCTTCTGTTTCATACATCAGCTATCAGTATGAGAATCAATTTGTTGACTACGGTTACTAAAGAAGTTCCAGGTCTCATCTCAGTGTAATCTATACTCTGATCAAATTATAAACAGATTTCTAGAATTCAATAATGATAGTCCACATAGTGTAGAAAAGTAGAATTCAAATCGAATATTCTCTTGTTCAGTGACGAGAACACTAGTGACATGTCAGCTTATGAGAAACAGATACAGCAAAATAGACTACCCCCATGTCTAGTTTCCTTCTCTCCATGAGCCAGAGTTAGAAAATCTCCTGAAGTGACCGACACACAAAAGGGAGTTAATCAGTGTGATTTAAAAAATATCATGTTGTCTTTCTAAACTGTATTTTTTGTTGCCATTAGCACTAAAATCTCAGCACATGCACTTCCAACCCCAAAAGAAATGCAGCCTTTCTGCGTCATGCAGGCTGTCTTCCTAGCCTGCTTCCTTTCACAGTCCATGTTTTAGTGAATGAGAGGAGGGCTGGAATATGCCTTACACCAATGAAACACCTTCGATAGGGGATGCAACTGAGAAACGAGGAAATGACACATTTTCCTGGTATCGTGTGAAGAATGAAGGGATTTTTAAAAAGACCGATTTATCTCCTAAGTCAGCTGAACACTACCGATAGTCCCAGAACAAGTATGGAGATGGCTATGCAATAAATTAGAGACTACTAATTTACTAATGGGGAGAAGCACAAATTTGAAACCAAGGCTCTATGTGTGTTTTATTTAAATAGCCTATTTCCTGTGACTGTTTAGAAAATGCCAATTATTTTTTAAAAATCAGATAATTTGAAGTCACTTTGAAATACCAAGTTTTATAACACCGGTTTTGCTACTATCGTTAATTGGAAGATCCTGGGAGGCCATCCTGCTCTGTCCAGTAGCTCCTGCTGTCTCAGAATTCTCAGTGATCCTTTTGGCACCCTTCAACCTCACACTGGCTTTGTCCTTACCCTTTTCCTCCCTGCTGCTTCATATTTTCTGGCCATGCAAACTCCTTCAAGCAGGCTACCAAGGACCAAAGTTTACCCTGAGGTCCTACTTCGAGCTCTCACCGGGACATCTGGGAATGTCCACACAAGAGTCAGCCACAGGCCTCCGGGGGATGGTAATTGTGCATTCTGGATGGGAGAGAAATTGTGTACAATATTTCTCTGATGGGTCATCCTCCCCAGCAATTCCTTGAGTGGAATTTGGTGTCGTCCCTGCGCTGTCCTGTCAGCCCAAGCCCTCGCTGGCCTCCACTGCCGCAGGTGGACGAACACAGGTCAGAAAACATAACTTCAGGCTTCTTGCTCTGAGGAGGAGGCAAAGGCCTCATGATCATCAATCTGTCTTTCATATGGGTGGGTCAGGGTGGATTTCTGAGAGAATCTCATGATTCACCCACAGCCCATTCATCCTGCTCAAGCTGTAGGTCAGGCTCCATTTAAGACAACGTCACCGTTAATTAGGAAAAATAGGGGGTCAAGAACATTATAAACTCAAGAAACTCAGAGACATAATCAACTCCTGGTGGATGGGGGAGTCTGTTTTGAAGGTTGGTCCTGGGGCTTTTCAAGTGTGTATGTCCTGGACACGATGAACCTTAGTAGGAGAGCAAGTGGGGTTAGGACCAGGAGTTTCTGCAGAGCCCCTTAAATCAGGGCTGCCTCCCACCAGGGAGAAGCACATAGGAGGGGGCTGCTGAAGATAAAGGTCTGCATAAGTAGATCTCTATCCTTCCCTGTCAGCAGTCCTTCCTTTTGGACCCATCCCAGTGGCCGGCCTGTCCTAGAATCTCAGATGCATCTATCAAAGTCTCTCAATTCTTTTTCCCTTCAGACTCTCACTGACTCAGGCCATGTGCTTCCAGTATATCTCTCCTTTCCACTTGATCTCACACCATTCCCAGCATCACCTTCCTGAAATACAGGTCATTTCAGTGGCTCCCTATTGCCTACATCATCTACTTTGCTATTGAGTCCCTCTAGTGAGTTTTTCATTTCCAGTATTGGATTCTTCATTTCTGATTGGTTCTTTTTTATATTTTCCAATTCTTTGTTGATGTTTTCACTGTGTTCATGCAGTCTTCTCCCAATATCAGTGAGCATCCTTATGAGTTTTTGTTTGAACTCTTTTCAGGTAGATTGCTTATTTCTGTTTCATTTAGTTCTTTTTCTGGGGTTTTGTCCTGTTCCCTTGTTTGGAATGTATTCCTTTGCCTCCTCGTTATGCCTCTTTCTCTGTGCTCATATCTATGTATTAAGTGAGTCAGCTATGTCTCTTGTCCTTGGAGAAGTGACCTTATGTAAGAGACTCCTTTTGAGGCACAGCAGTGTGCTTCCCTCCTGTCACAAGTCCAAATGATCCAGGAGTGACCTCAATATGGGCTGCTTGTGTTCTTCTGCTGTGGCAGGGTTGCTCTTACTGAAGGTATCCAGAGTCTAGTCTTTCCCTCCCTGGCTGGCTGTTCGTAAATTGGGTTTGGGGAGCCCCAGCACTGTTGGCTACAAGGTCTAACAGCACACTTCTGTTGCAGTTTTCCTGTTAAATGAGTAGACACCCAGTGTAGCTGGTTGCTAGGCTCAGGGGCTTACAGTTGTTGTAGGCCTCAGGACTGCAAGGCTGTTGTCAGCTCTCTTAGGATCGCAGCTGTGTGGGGCAGGCCCTAGGCATGGGAGCACCCAATTGTTTCATGCTTTGGAAGGTGGAGCCAATCCCCTTTGTGGCTGTTTGTGAAGTACAGGTCTTCTGCCACTGATAAGCCCCACCCCCTGCAGGACCACACACACCATCAACACAGTCCTGGCTTGTGCACCCTTCCCAACTCCCTGGATTGTACCCCATTGCCCCACTGCAGAGGCCCCCACCTCTCCACCAACGTCCTCCACAGTTCACCTGGTCCTCACACAGGCCCTGCCCCACAGAAGCGGACACACTTGCCTGCCTGTAGAGGATCAAGGCACCCAGTCATTGCAGGCTGACAAGTAGCCTGAGGGTTTGCTGTTGGGTGGGGCTGATCCCTAGGGCCGGCTGCCTGCCCTGGCTGAACTGGATCGAATCTGTGCTCTAGTGGTTGTGGCAGACCCCTGGGCTAACAGGCTGGGGGAAGAACTCCAATGGCATCTGCCACGGTCTGTGTCAGCATGCCTGTACTAGGTCTCAACAATGGCTGCCACCAATGTCTCAGTCTCTGGAGAGACCTCACCTCTTACCAGGATATACCCAGAGCCCACCAGGTGAGTCATTTTTCACCAAAGAACTGTGCACCTTTCTTTCTGGTGATTTTAGGTTGCTCGCTGAGATGGGTGAATTTGCGATGGGCCCTTTAAGAGCTGGCTTTATTCTGCTTATGTTGATAGCTTTTCTGGGGGTATCCCCTGTTGCGGTTAATAGCCAGCAAAGCCAGATAATAGGATATTCATCTCAGTTGTGCTGAGTCTGAAGGATGCTTACAGAGGTGACATGCCCCGACTTGTGTCCCCACTCCTTCAGGGAGGGCTTTGTACCTTAGGGTGGCTCCTGCCTCACTGGCTGTGAAGCTCCATGGCTGGTGAAGGTGGCTTTTTTCTCTCCAGAAGGAATTTCTGCCTCTTCCTCCTCAGTCAGGACTGTCCCTTGTTGTGGGGGTTCTTTTTATCCAGTTTTCAGTTCTGTCTCCAGGGTAATTTTTCTAATAATAGTTGTGACCTGGCTGTGTTTGTGGGAGGAGGTGAGTTCAGAGTCTGCCTATGCTGCCATCTTGATGAGATCTCCATCCCTGTTGTCTACAGAACAAAGTACCAACTTCTGGGTTTTCTCCACATGTCCTTAACCTAGCACACTGATATAATCTTTATTTCTTGAGGGATATCTTCATTTTGATGCCTCTGGACCTTTGTGTATGCAGCTCCCTGAGCCTGGAAAGCTCTTCTCTTCCCCATTTCCAATGATTGCAAGACTTCATGCTGGTCAAGACCCCTCTTTACTGCTCTTTTTTGTGTGATACCTTCCCCAAGGTCACCAGTTGGAGTTCATTGATGTTCCTTCCTCATTTCCTCCCTGAATTTAAGCAAATGGGAGCATTTCCTCTATGCCATTTTGTGTGTGTCCTATCTGACTTTGTGTTATTTGTTGGAGTTTTACATTATTTATTTTATTCCCCCAGCCAGATGACATTTCTGCTCCCTTTTCTGCTCCTGGCTTGGGGCACCTGGGGAGCAGCCTCTGCCTTTCCTGCATCTTTGCCTTCCCCCTTGCAGGGACAGTCACCTGTTCAGGGGCAGGCAAGGTGGATGTCCCACTTCCATCAGACCAGAGCTATCAGAAGTGCCCGCTGCCTCAGTATTTTCAAACATAAGCTTGTATTTATTTATGAGAAAATTCTAAGCCCTTCCTTTCTTTGTTCCCGTTTTGACGCCACATAGAAGCTCTCTTTGAGAGATGTGTGCCATCCCCTGGGTTGTAACACAGTTGCCTATTTCTGGGCCCAAATTGGGCTCATACATCCCACTCCTTTCTTGGAATTAGGATGTCATCCTAATTTGAGGAGGGTCTGGGGTGTTAGGTTACTTTGTTTGGTGCCTGGGTAGAACTTCCTTGGTGCAGAGCCCAATGACATTAAATTTTCTGATAATTATGAGAAAACCATATTATGATTCCATAATCAAAATTATATAAAGAAATTGACATTATCTCCACTTTATCCTACAAACACAGTTGGTTCTGAATGGATCAATTTTTTATTGTCCAGGTACATCTAGTAAGTGCTCAATAAGTATGCTTTATTCTCATTTTTTATGTCTGCAAAGTCTTAATCTCCTCTTTCTTTACTTTGAAACGTGGGAAGAAGATTGAAAATGGCAACAAGCATGTCATAAAATCACATAGGATCATTTAGGAAAGTGGGGAGGCATTTATATCTTAAGTCAGCACTATATAAACATCTGCAGGAGCCAACAACATTGTATGTTCTCCAAGTATTTTGCGGAAGCAATGAGGCTCCTGCTGGGACATGATCTTGCCAAACTCCCTTGAGCCTCAAAGATGGTCTTTTCCAAAGCTCTTCTCTCTGTTGCCCCAGGCCATTTTCTGCCAAAAAGCTGCCTGCAAGCAATTTCTTTAATCAGGTCACTAAGTATGACCCCAAAGAAACAACACACCAAGATATCCATTCAACTCTCAAAAGCTTTACTTGTGATTCTGGCTCTGACCAAAGAGGCTTTCATGGCATATGTGAGAGAAGAGAAGAGCTTTTCAGAAACCACACTTGAGTCCACACCAAAGTGGAAGAGGCAAGAGGCATCAGGCCCATTTCCAGATTTCTCTCTGGCCCAGATTGTCTAGATTTACATCCAGCCGCTGGGACAGTTTATCCAAAAGCTGTTAAGACGATTTGGGTTTCACACAGAGTTATAAAAACACAGTATAAGCCTGATGTCTTTATTTCCCATGAAGTCTTGTTGGGGGGAGGTGAAGCATACTTGAGTCCCAAATCTTGGAGCTATAGGGGCCATAATGGAGAAATATCCAGGTCTTTCAACCAGGACTGGATAGTGACAAAGAATAATTCTCCCCTTTTTTTTCACATTCACTTATAAGTTGGCCAAACTGTCATCTACTCACCAGTAGATTCTTAGACCTGAGAGATATGGAACAATTTCTCTTCAAATGCTGACAGTATTCCTGCAAAATCCTTTTGTTCTTAGAAAACATCAAGTCAAATAAATTGATAAGATTCCTGGTGGAGCTGAGGATACAAGAATCACTATATCAGAGACCAAGCGGATTCACCTAGTTCTCAGCTCTGCAGGGTGTATGAGTCAGATCCCAGCTGCAATAATGCTGTGCAATAAACGCTATCAAAATCTCAGCAACAAAAATAACAATTACTAATTTTATCTTAATCGTGGGACTGTGGATAACTTGAGCCTGGCTTCAGGCTGCCAGAGGGTTTAGGTTTCTTACATCTGTCTCTCATCCTGGGATCAATGATGATCCAGGACATAGTCTTTTTGTGGTTGTTGCAGAAGCTCAAGAAGGGTGAGAAGGAGCACGTAATGTTTCTTAAGGTCCGGGCTCCGAACTGGCACATTGTCACTTCTGCCCCATTTCATTGGCCAAGCACGTCATATGGCCGGGCCCAACATTAATTGGGTGAGGAAGTAAAGTCCATCCACAGTGACTCATGGCAAGGGTGGGAAGGAGGCAAAAGTTGTGAGCAGAGACTATAGTTCATCACTCAGGGTAACTCAAACAATGTCAGTGCAAAAGGGTCAAAGTCTATCTTACCTTCTTGGCAACTCAACTGGCATTTCTCAGTCTAGCCAAGGGACCTACAGCTGAAGTTATGTATTAAGAATTACAATTGAAGCAGCCTGAGGTGCAACTCAGGCTTGTGGATTCTGAAAAACTTCCTCAGGAAATTCTATGGCTCTTGTTGCTGTCTCCCATCCCAAGGTATAAAAACATGCTAGCATTTTGCTTTTTGCTGAGGAAGATTAGACTTGAGCTAACATCTGTGCCAATCTTCCTCCACTTTATATGTGGATGGCAGCCACAGCATGGCTGATGAGTGGTGTGGGTCCACACCTGGGATCTGAACCTTCAAACCTGGGCTGCTGAAGTGGAGTGTGCCAAACTTCACCACCATGCCATGAGGATGGCTCCCAACTCGTCATTTTTTTCTTTTCGTTTTTTTTGGTAAGGAAGATTGACCCTGACCTAACATCTGTTGCCAAGCTTCCTCTTTTTGCTTGATGAAGATTGTCACTGAGCTAACATCTGTGCCCATCTTCCTCTATTTTGTAGGTAGGACACTGACATAGAATGGCTTGATGAGTGATGTGTAGGTCTTCGCCCGGGGATCTGAACCTGTGCACCCCAGGCTGCCAAAAGCAGAGTGCGTGAACTTAACCACTACGCCACTGGGCTGGCCCCTAACTAGGCATTTTTATGGCATGCAAATCTACTATATTTCGTTGACTACAAGATAATATGGCACATTGAGAATTTTCCAAGGTGGGGATTTGGGAATTGTATGTACCTGAAAACACAGCCTGTTGGAAGAAATTACTCTTGGATTCCTTAGAGTTATAAGGAAACAATAATGACTTGCATTTGCATAGCACTTAAGAATTTAAAAACAAGTCTAACATATCCAAACTTCACGCCCCTTCCTGCATCAGCTGGAGCAAATATTCTGACAGGAGAGCAGGAGACACCTAGAGAGATTCCACACGGCGTGAGCAGGGCTGGCAGCTGGACTTCTCACTCCATGCTGAAGGCAGTTTCTCCTCTCTCACCGTGTCTCTTTGATGTACCAACAACGCAATGATATTATGGATTTAGATATAAACTTCTTGGTTTTTCTTCACAGACTTTCTTTATAAAGATTTCCTCCCAGAGTGACAGTTATTGACAACCCCCAGGTTGCTCAGTGGCTAATCAACTGCTGACGACTCTGCAGCTGTGGACACGGCACCTGACTGCAGGTCCTATGAGCTGGGGTCCAGGCTTGGGTGCCACGATCATCCAGGTGGCTTTGGCTTGTTGGCAAGCTACTGCTTCAGCTTCCTCACGCATCTTCATTAGAGCGCAGTGAGAGATCAGTAAGAACATGCATGTCATTTGAGCACTTACTCGGCCAGGCATTGGAGACACAGAGAAACAAGAGGTTTCCGTCCTTGGGAAGCTTCGATCTAGTGGAATATACTGAGGTGTAAAGAAATAATTTCAAAAGAATGTGGCAAAGTTCTGTAGACACTTTGTCTGTGAGTCCCTTGATTGACTCTTCCAAACATCTCTTAAAGGTAGGTGGTAATCCCTTTTTACAGATGAGAATATTGAGACTCGGTGGGTCCTAGTAACTTGAGGAAGGGCTCACAGCAAGTTGACAGCTGAGTCAGAATTCCAGCTCAGATCAGAATTTGATCCCCAAGTCTTAGCCCTTCCCACCACATGGCTTATGGAGAATGGAGCATCCTATTCGGGGAATGGGTTACCTCCAAAATCTCATCTTCAGCAGTGCCCTCTCACATAACAGATTTCAAACTCATGTGTTAGTTTCTTTGCCATCTCCATTTGGGCAGGAACTGTGTCTTATAAGAATTTTAACCCCCTGAAGCAATTGACATTGTCTAGATAATAGTAGATACTAAAAAAAAATCACTAATGATTTAAAAAAAGAAATGCTAACACAGAAACAAAAAATATACTCTGCAATTCAAAGCCAAATAGGCTTGTGCTTGAGAAGATTGCTGCTTTGTTTTTGGAGGGTCTCGGGATTACCCACATTGATATTCTCTTCTTGAACAGAGACCCTCAAGGAATGAAGGATCAAGTGGGAACATTAGCATCAAAATCACATTAGAAGCAAGGCAGGTACCCAGTCACTTCACTGCTCACAAGAAATACGTTCCTCCCTTCCTTCCCTTTCCCTTTTCTATTTAAAGACTTCATTGACCTTTTCTTAAGTCCCACTTTCCATTTAATCTCTGTGTCTGAGATTAAACCTAACCTTCTCCTTCCACCCAGTGGTCACCCTTTGAAGTCACAGAGAATGCCACACACAGAAGGAAGCCATTAGTAGAGAGCGTCCCAGCCTATATAGCGACCATAAATGAGAACACTAAGGAAGCGTTTTCAACCGCTCCAAAGTCACTGGAGCTGCCTGCTGGCAGTGCCTTCCCATTGATGACAGGCCACCAAAGAGTTCTCTCTCTACAGCTCATTTCTGGTGGCAGCAATATTACTATTTAGGCCTCTGACTGAAATGAGTTTTGTGTTGCACGTGACTGCTGGAGACAGGGATTCTGGAATCAGAGTTTCAGCAGTCCCCTCCAGCCTGCTCCTTCTCCACCCGGGAGGGGCTGGGGGCCAGGCTTGTGTGGGGCCCCCTTAGTGCCTTTCTTCCATAAATCCGGAGCCTGTCAACCTAGAAATATGCTTATACTTCTAAAACTCTTTCTATTTTATTTTGTGTACTTCAGTTCAGGTTTTGAATTTACTCCTAAATCTCAAAAAAAAAGTGTGTTGAGTTTACTGAAAAGTGTGAAATTGGCATTTGTTATAATGATGAAATCACTTCTAAGAATTTCACATATATCAATGCATAGAAATTATTTTAAATATATGTTTCTGTGAATATAAAATACTTACTTGTTATCATAACACTCTAATCAGAAGGTGACAGATTCCAGGATACGAAATACTAAGAAGATATTTGATCACCTCAGTCTCAGGTTAAATCTGGAGAGAAAGGGTGTGCTGAAAAGAATCCTGACCTTGGAATCTGGAAACCTGGCTTGTAAACCCAACCACTTATTGCATTCTTGGGAAATCAGTTACTTCTTGAGCCTCACTTTCCTCACTTGTAAAATAAGGTGGGAATCGCTCGCCTCTCCATTTCTCCCAAGTTCCAATAATTCTATTACTCTGTCTTGGTTTGGGTTCACCCGGAAGCAGAACCGAAACATTAATTTGGGAAGTGATCTCAAGGAACACTGTTAGGGTGTGGAGAAACAAGACAGGAAGAGAAGGCAGTCCATAATGGGTGTATCATCCATCCATTTGTCCCTGTGGGCCACCCAAACTTAAGTCATCTGGAGAACCCTGGAATACAGGGTGAACACGCCTTGGGGTGAGGGAGCTGGGGTATTTACACACCAAGTCCCGCTGGTCACAGTTGAGGGCTCTTCCTAAAAGGCATGTCTGGCCTGCCTTATGGTGGACAAGGCTCAGGAAGCCCCCGAGGCTGAGAAATGCGGTGCTGAGGCTGCGAGGTGGGCGGTGCTTCCTCACGACGGTGCTGGAGGTGAGGGGAACACGAGGTCTGCCTGCCACACATTTGCCTGCCGGATCTGCATGAGATTTGTGCCTTGTAGACACATACAATGACTCTGTGTAGACAAAGTGAAAGTTGTCGCAGAACCACAACGTGTATCTTCATGATAACCGCCTAGTCTCACCTGGTGTGGTGGTTTCACCCGGAACGTTGCAAAACACCGGTATTGTTAATGCGTAGCCTTGCTGGTAAATAGATAAAAGTATGTGGTTCACATTATTTACTTTTATATCAGTAGAGTAAATCCATGTCACCCCAGTGATGTCTTGCTGTCACAATGTCATTCTCACTTGGATTCTGATGCGCCTTCTCAAGCAAGAGAATAGCAGCTGGCAGAGTCAGTTCCCTGGGGATGGACAAGGCCCGGCGCCCACGAGAGGGAGTTCAGCTCATGGAAATGACACCCAGGGCTGACTGGACGGACTACCGCCAAAGAGAATTCAGGCAGATTCCAGGCTTCTGGGCACTGAGGGAAGTTTCCTGACATAGAGAATTTGCCTCAGTGATGCATCCCTAATAACTGAAAATTCCCATCTCAATAATAACAGAGGAAAGGACTGAACTCAATTTCCAGTTTCTTTCATCCGTTTTTCAGTTGGTTAATGGAATTCATTCACTGAATCGACAAATCTCTGTTGAAAGCCTGTCGTGCTCCAGTGCAGCAGACACACAGTGACCAAAACGGATAAAATCCTACTCTCACGGAGCTTCCCTTTTGGTGAGAAAAGACAGAGAGCAAACAAATAAATAACTAAATGAACACTGTGTCAGGAGTGAGAAACGTTAGGGAGGCAAGTGAGGCAGGGAGAGCAGATGGAAATTGGAGAAATTTAGGAGCGGAGTTTTTGTTCAGATGGTGGACAGGGGAGCCCATCAGATAAAATGCCTTTGAGACCAGACCCAGTGGGGTGGAAGGAAGGCTAGAGAGAACCATGCAGACGGCTGGCGACAGAGGGGCCCAGTCAGAGGAAACAGAAAAACCGAAGAACCAGAGACCAAGCTGAGAGCCAGGGATGGCACTGGGCAGGGAGGCGAGGCCAGAGTGCCAGAGGTGGCCCATTAGCCTCGGGGGCTTGTGAGAACCCTCACTCTTACCTGAGTGATGGAGGAAGCAGAAGCCTGACATTCTCTGACTTTGGCTTGAAAAGATCACTCAGAAGCTGCAGGGGAGTGAAGCTGGGGGCAGTAGTGATAGAGCGACCCAGACTGCTTCATGCAGATTTTGTTCACATCTCCCACGCGCAAAAGATCCTCTAGCTTCATCTTTCCCAGCTGCTATGGACTGAATTGTGTCCCTCCAAATTCGTGTGTTGAAACCCTACCCCCGAAAGCGACAGCATTTGGAGACGAGGATTTTGGAGGATAGGTTTGGATGAGGTCCTGAGAGTGGAGGCCCCATCATTATAGGAAGAGGAAGACACCAGAGCTCTCTGTGCCCTGTGAGGACACGAGGAGAAACTGGCTGTCTGCAAGTGACGACGAGGGCCTCACCGGGAGCCGACCGTGCTGGCATCCTGCTCTCGGACGTCCAGCCTCCGGAATGGAGAAAACAATTATCTGTTGTTTAAAGCCACCCGGTTTATTTATTTATTATTATTATTATTTACCATATCCAAGGATTTCTTTATCATTGATAATATTTATAGAACTTCACATTCAAAAGAACAAAATTCCTCACAAGGACCTTACAGATCCATCCGTAAGTAGAATAGGATTTATGAAAGGAGACCCGGGCTGGCCATCCCAGGGAGGCATGGAGACAGCGAGGCTGCAGGCAGCCTGGCAGCATGCAGGGGCTAGGTCTTCTGAGAAGAAATGGGAGCAGAGTCCACGTGGTCAGTACACCACAGACTCCAACAAGCAACTGGTCTCTGGGGATCTGGAACTGACCAGGGAGAGCGAGAACCCAGAGAACAGAAGCCTCGGTTGTTTAAAGCCACGCCACCCATGGTGCTTCGTCACAGCAGCCAGCAGATGACAATTCAGCCTGTTTTATTTCTCGTCTCCCTTCAGCGCCTCACTGCAGCCAGCGGGCATAGGGCTCTTCAGGCACAGTGCTCAGGGTCTTCCGGAGACCACCAACTGCCCCGTGGAGGGATGGGCTGCAAAAGGGAGTCACAGGTCTGGAGACGCCAGAGGGGCCTGGATTGTGCAGGGCTTTGAGGCCCCGCACAGGGGCTGGGGTTTCACATCTTCAGCACGGGGCAGTTGGAGGGTGAAGGTGGAACTGCTGCACAGTGACGTTTGTCGTAAAGAGATGGTTCTGGCTGCTGGGGAGGTATAACAGGTGGAAGGAAGGCAGGACTGAAAGTGAGGCACAGAAGGGACATTCAGGCGACAGGCAGGCATAGGACCGCAGTGGCTGAGTCACCAGCAGCCGCAGTGGGGAGGAGGGAAGATGGAATTGGGGGACATTTTGGAGCTATCGAGACTCGTGGATTGAATGAGGGTGTGAGTGCATGTGCATGTGGGGAGGTTGCTGAGGGAGGAGGAGACAGCCAGGGAAAGCCCCAAGTTCAGGCTTGAGCAAATGGTGGGGTGGAATAGCAGGCAGCGGGGGTATGTCAGCGACCCCCAGAGCTTGTACAGTGGCTGTGGTCACAGGCGTGTGGCTAGTATCCGATACTGAAGAGATTCATGGAGAAACACCATGAGCCTGGGGTCAAACGGGCAGCAGCAGAGAGAGAGGGAGCAGAGGAAATGGGAGTGGAGGTGTCAGGGGAGGAGGGAGTGGCTCTGGGGCCAGTCTTGCTTAGATTTTCTGGGACACTTGGAGACCAGCAGGTGATTTGTGGTATCTGACCTGTGGGTCACTGCTGCAGTAACTGGAGTCTCAGGTCTTTCTTTTTTCTTTTTTTAAAGATTGGCACCTGGGCTAACAACTGTTGCCAATCTTTTTTTCTTTTTTCTGCTTTATCTCCCCAAACTCCCTCTGTACACAGTTGTATATCTTAGTTGCAGGTCCTTCTAGTTGTGGGATGTGGGACCCTGCCTCAATGTGGCCTGATGAGTGGTGCCATGTCCGCACCCAGGATCCAAACCCTGGGCCGCCACAGCGGAGCACAAGAACTTAACCCCTCGGCCACGGAGCCGGCCCCTAAGGTCTTTCTGAATGTAGGGTTTTAACAACTGAACGTTAACTTTTTTTTTTTTTTGCTGAGGAGGCTTGGCCCTGAGCTAACATCTGTCCCCGTCTTCCTCTATTTTGTATGTGGGACACCTCCCACAGCATGGCTTGATAAGTGGTGCCTAGGTCCTTGCTCAGGATCTGAACTGGTGAACCCAGTCTCTGAAGGGGAGTGTGCAAACTAAACCACAACGCCACTGGCTAGCCCTAATTTCTTTTTTTAAAACATGGAATTTTCAAATATAGACTGGTTCACCATCAGGAAAGTGTTGTTCAGGATGACGCCTAAAGCCCCTTTCAACTCAAATTCTAATGGTCAGATGCCCAGAGCAGTAGCGATGCTAGAACAGCTATTTCTTATCCATAGCAATCGACTTCTGAGTTTAACTTAATGTTAATGAATTTGTTTCAAAACCAACCAACATTAATGGCTTTCCGTAAACTTGTTACACGTGCCATTGAATTTCCAACAGGTAAAATCTAATTTTAAATCTTAGTTAAGGGAAAAAATGTTGTTGTTACCAATAGATAATTGGTATATAAAGGAGAGTTTGCCTTTGAATATATATATATTTAATATATATATATGATTTCATGAATGAATTATATTTTTTGAATTTAATCTTATGAATTTTATGAATGGCTCTGTATTTGACTTTGAAAGTACTGAGAACATTGCCAAAAAAATGATTTAAGTGATTTTTTTCAGAATCGCAAAGAGGAGACAGTAATTTTGCTTTCATAGTTTCCTAGCCATCTGAAACCATTTAGACACTTTCTATGTTATTTTCTTGATGTCTCTTTGAGGTAAGAAGGTAGAAACTGAAATTTCAGTTTTTCTATTGATTAAAAAACGAAATGAAGGGGATGACACATTGCTTTTCCAGCCCCAATTCCATGTAGATGCCGCACCTGCGGGAAGAGGGAGCCACTTGCACCCACTTAAGGACAGGCTAGATGGCTCAGGATGTCTCTCCTCTCGTCATGTTGGCTGAACTCCATTCAGATACCGTGAGGTGCCATTTGACATTTGTTAAGTTTTACTTTACTAAGATAATTTCTTATTGTTCTAGGAACAAAAGAAGTAGATTATTTCATTAATTAAAAAGCAACCAGGAAACCTTGTTGGGTGATGCTCTAGCAAGAGCCTTTAATCCTGATTATGGACATTCTACAACGCCAACCTTAAATTTTTTCTTGAGGAAGATGTGTGTAAATAAGTAAATAAAGGAATAATGTAAGGCAAAATGAATGGCTGGAAAGTGGGAGATATGGTTATTTGGCATTAGCACAGTTTTTCAGAAACACTCAGTTGTTTATACAGCAGAAACAAGCCCCCTAAACTCAGTCCACTGAAACTGATTTGCATGTGGGGTTTCATGCTGTTAATAGTCCATACATAATTTGCACAAATATTTGAAGTTGTAGATGCTTTCATTCTGTTTTAAACAAACATAACTTATTTGCAAATGGTTAAAAAGACCAGAAAAATTGCAAGAATGCTCTTTTTTAGTTCTGCAGATATTGCTTCGTTTTAAAGCATCAAGGATGATTTAGATTTTTGGAAGAACAGAGGAGGCGTGAAGATTTCTAAACCCGCACAAATGCAAACCACTACGGGGAGGACCAGCCTCAGGACAGCTGTGGTCTTTAAGCCAAATCAGTGCAAGACTTGCTCTTTTTGAACAATAGCAGCAAAACCCCTCCAAACTGAAACTACGAAGGACCAGAAACCTTGTTTTCTTACTAATGTGAGCTTGGAACCACATTGGCTTTCAAGTGAATTGGCCGTGACCACACCAACACTTGGATGTGACTGGAGCTGTGACTGCGGGCAGATGTGAGCTTGGCGTTTGCATGCCCACATTCACAAACTTTTCTCCTTTCTCTTGGTAGCACACTGAGGCTGGCCTTGCTGGAGAACACAAAACTGATTGCAGACGTATATTACCTGAAAGCATGCTGTTTGGCTTAATGCGAGGTCTGTATACTTAGGCTCTGATTTAGAAAAATGCAACATTTACCCAGGATATTTGACAAATGCTCAGAAATGTATATTATGCCAGACAGCTGTCTAAGCAGCGGGCTTCTCCCATGGAGAGCTCACTAACCCCATTTCCACTTACTGAATAAGGAGCTCTGTCTTGTCTGGGAGGAATCATAAAATCCAAACGTATGGCTTCAAAGTGAGGAGTGAGGAGGGGGTCAGAAGCTTGAGAAAATCACGATTTCTTGCTAGGACCCAAGGACTAGTCAATGCTTTTCCAAGTATGCATTTTAAGTGGTTATTATCTGTTTATTTCATTTATCTATGCATGTATCTATCTATTCATCCCATTTCAAAAAGGCTTTGAAACTGCAACAGTGATATGCTATCTTTCTAATTTCTTTAATATACAAAGAGCTCTTATAAACCAATAAGAAAAAGATGTTCCCAAAAGATATGAACAGAAAAAGACATACTAATGTTTTAAAAAGATTTTTACTTATCAACTGGGCAGAGATCAAAACTTTGAAAACAGGTCGTGGTTAATCTGTGATAACACACAGTGCTGGTGCGGCTGTGGGAAAGCAGCCGCTCTCATACAACGCTAACTGGCGAGCAAACTAGCATACACTTTTGGGGAAAGCAATTGGCCAATACCTTTCAAAATTTAAAATGCGTAGATTTCCTTGTCCCAGAAGTTTCTCTGGAATTCTAACAGATAAGACTCATGTTCACACAATTTGAATATGGTACAGTGACTACCTCTGGGGTGGGGAATTGTATGGGCGAAGACAGGGGTAAGAGAGAAACTCACTTATTCTCTGCATGCCTCTTGCATTAAGTTTCCCAAACACGTGCCTATATTACTTAGTCACAGAAAGAAATTTTAAAAGTATATTTGTTGGATGCATAAATGACTATAAATTCAACAAAAATAAAAAAAGAAAAGGAAATGGCCTATAAAAATACAGAGATCAAACTGAATAAGAAAGTGATAAATTAGGCTGAAGGGAAAATAAAGGCAGAAACATTAAGGCGAGTCCAGAGGAAAGCCTGCATCATGCACAGTTGCTAGAGGTGGGCTGGAAATTCCTAGCACCAATGTAAAGAGTGCAGAGGGTCTGAAAAATGAAAGCAGTCATTTACCAGAAGTATAACCATCCAGGACCTGAGACTGCAGAGAAATTTCTCCTGTGCGTCCTCACAGAGAAGGATATAGCAACTAATGTCCAAAAAAAAAAAAGCCCTCAAAAAAACCAAGTTTCAGTAACAACCTCTCCTTGTGGTAGATTGATTACTGTTCCAGATTCTCCTTTCTTCTTTGTAATAGGGTTCTCCACCCAAGCTCCTTGCCTGGAGACTTAGCGGTGCCTCCCACTAAGGCAGGCAGAAGGGACATCCCCACCCGCTAACACAAGTTCCCTCATGGAACTTCCTTTGTCCAGTGAAACAAGGGCAGATTGGAGAGCCATGTCTAACCAGAGGGTTTAAATGTGCTTGCATGGTTTGGCTTGGCCTTTTGGGCTTCATCCTCCACTGTGAGAAATGCATGCCTCATGCAGCCATTGCTCCTTCAGCCTCTCCCCTGGAACAAGACACGTGGAGTGGTCTGGAACCATAAACAAAGCCTGGAGTCCAGTTGAGATTGGCTAAACTGCAGCTGATCTGCAGACGTGGTGTGTAGAGTAAGTGTTTGCTCTAGTAAACAAATGAGATTATTGCATTATTGCAGCAGGACCCTAGCTAATACATCTATGGAGATGGGGATGAAAAGCGAAAATGAGTTCAGAAGGAGGCTTTTGAATTGCTGGAGATAGTGAGGATGGGCAGGTCCTCTAATAAAACAATATGAACTTCCCCTAAGGTCATGACCTTACCTGAGGACACTAGGACATTATTGATTAGTGGAGTATTATACCAGGTGACACAGTGCTGTGTGAGTGACTGCAGAAGCAATTAGTGTTATCACAGGAAAGCTGCCCTGTGATCCTGAGGATACCACCTGATGATTTCGGGCATTCATTGAGAGACGCTTAGAAACTGAGGTTGATGGGTAACGTGTGTGCGCAAGTGCGTGCACCTGGGGGTTGCATTACAGGCCATTCTTCTAAGAATCTTGGTGCTAAAAGTATGTCAGGGTCAAAGACCAAAACACAAGTGTAGAGTCAACCATCCTGAGCCTCACTTTTGGGGTTTCTCCCCATGTCCTTCAGTGTGACTCAGTTCTCCAGGAACAGTGTTGGTGGTGCCTTCAGGAATAGTCCAGGGTGAGAGCTGAAGGCAGAGGCTAGACGTACGCATGGGGAGTTCATTCTTCAAAAGGGATAACAAGACCCCTGTAAGCACAGCATGGTTCTATCAGATTGTCTCAAACAAAAGCCTTGGGCAGTATTTTGGCATATATTTTGTAATCTTTTTGTGTGTTTAGAAAGAAAGAGAATGTTCTTCAGATATTCAATGACTTTTGGCTTCATCCTAGGCCCGTCAGTGAATGTAACAACAAGGTTCAATGATGAGGCATGCTATAAGGAAGGAGAAACAACACAATTGCCTATGAAAACAACTTAAAAAGTTATTGGCCTACATATAAAAGTGAATTTTGGTGGATGCAAATATAACTAATGCTAAGGCGGGGAGTAGGGTGGATGTGGGGCAGGAAACCCACAGAGGTGCAGAGGGCTGCTCGTGACTGTCCCTGGAGCGCGCCACTCCTGTCTCCTGTTCCCACTTCTTTTTAACTCTCCTCCCCTCTAGGCAAGATCCTCAGATGTTTGGTGTTTATCCTTTTATCCGTGTCTTCTTGTTAAACCTGCAGAGTACTTTTATTTTCCATAAATGTGTAATACAGATGCCACCGTGCTTCTTGCTCTCATTCACTCAGCACTGTGGTTCTAAGATTTGTCCTCCTTCCCTCTGCACGTCAGTCTGCTGCTTTAACCCCCTCCTGGTGTCCTGACTGTCGTTCACCACTGTAGCTCTCCAGCTCTTAGGTGGGAAACTGTTTACACCATCCCACTCTGCAAACAGTGCTGGAGTGAACAGCCGAGCACACAGCACTCCACAGACTTGGGTGGGAATTTTTCTGGGTACCCCCCAGAGGCAGATTTCCTGGATCGTAGGGGATTTGTAGATTTAGAAGCTGTGGGGATTTTATCTTCCTTCCCGCCCTCCCCATACCAATTCCTCCAACCGCTCTCCCTGTTTCTGTCGGGAAGCTGCCTCACCGCAGGCTGGGTACCTCCGGTCACCTTTCTCTTCTCCCTTCTCTTTCCTTCTCATTTCCTTCATATCCAATCAGCTTCCTAGTGATCCGACCTCTGCCAGTCTCCTGTCACACTCGTATTTTCATTCTCACCATCACAAGTCTGGTTTCAGGTCTTGAGTGCCCTGATAGAAATGCAACAGTTTTCTAATTGGTCTCCCCACTTGGGGCTCTCTCTGACAGCAGCTCAGTCCACGTATGGATGCACGTTTGGTTCCTGCTACTCCCTTGCTCTCAGGCCTTCAGTGACTCCCCAGTACCTTCTGAGCTGGCATCCCAGACACTCCACAAAATGACCCTTCTCTCTTGTTCCAGCCTCCAAGTCCCTCCTTCAGTCTTGTCTCTTCCACCCTCCCCCCTCCAGCTCCTCCTCGCTGCACTTTAGCAAACCTAAACACTGCTCAGTGCAAACACCAAACCTCCCCGTGTCTCCCGGTCTAGGACCACACATCTTTGGGAGGGAAGAGGGATTCTAAAAGAAAGTGTGGAGAAGGAGGGTGGTTTTATTTTGAATATTCCTACTTGGCTGAGTCAATTTAGAGAGTCACTATTCCCTGCTTGTTCATCTATTGTTTTAGTCTAAAGAAGAGAAATATGTGCATGAAGGGAAACAGTGGCTTGATTTCCCTGGTGTTGTGTCCTTGGATATCTGTCTATCTATCTATCTATCTATCTGTCTGTCTGTCTATCTATCTGTCTGTCTGTCTATCTACCTATCTATCTATCCATCTATCCGTCTATCTACAGTCATTTCAAACGCCAACCTCTCTCTATGTATTTACAAATACATATATTTACACATACATATACATATATACACATACATATATATTCTTCAGATATTCAATGACATTATCTATAATATAATATGTAGATGTCTCTATATATCATATATATACTTAAATGAAGAGAGAGAGAGAAGAGACATTTATTTAAAGACCAGCTCATACAATTGTAGAGGCTAGCATCTGAAGTTTGCAGCGGAGGCTGGCAGGCTGGAGTCTGAACAGAGGCAAACTCCTTCCTTTTCTAGGGGGAACCCAGTCTTCTCTAAGGCCTTCAACTGATTAGATTAGGTCCATTCACATTATGGTGGGTAATCTGCTCATAGTCTACTGATTAAATGCCAGTCTCATCCAAAAACATCTTCACAGCATCCAGACTGGTGTTTGACCAAGCAACTGGATGCCATGGCCTAACGAGGCTGAGACATAAAATTAACCATCATTAGATCAGTGCCACCATACCTCATGCCCAGCCTTGAACCAGTATTTCAGTCTTCTGCTGGTCCAGGTGGGGAAATGGGAGAAAAATGAGGACCCTACATAGACCCTCTCGTTAAATTATGAATATCATTGACATTCCTGCTAGTCCAATTGGGAGATATTTGCCACTTGGTTTGTAAATATAACGATGTGTGTCTTCAGCACACATTTCCACTGTTTGGCAGACGATGCATCCATAACACATTCATGGCACATGGGTTTAGGAAATTATTTGACTCCCTAGTTCCAGATGGTGACATATTCCTTTTGTGATACTTGAATATGAATGTGTTAAATTTTTTATGTGTATGTGTGTATGTGGCAGCATATGTGTCACATCTGGAATATCAGAAATATCAAGAAACCAGATGTATATTCATATGATCAGATATGTGTACAAGCATATACTACATACCCCTTTAAAATGCGAACAGTTGCATTTGTATCCTTTGGTTTTATTGAAGGACTTTGTGAGTGAATAAAACCATAGGAAAACATATGGAAGAGCAGTCAAATGGGTTATCAATATAATCTACGTTGTTTTAACAGCGTCACAGAGGGCAGAGGAAGGGCAACGGTATTTATTGATATGTAGAGTTTATGGCAGGTCTGTGTGAGGCACTGCTCTCATATTGTCTCATCTGATGCTGCGCGAGAGCGTTTTCGTTCAGCTGGGGAATCAGGCTCAGCAAATAAGGTGCACACGTGAGATTTGAACTACAGTGTACCTTAGTCTAAATGCCTATGGTGTTTCCCCTTATTATACCATAGCCGCATCTCTGCCATTTAATGAATGCTTTCGGAACACTCAGTAGCAAATTATTCATAAGGCTTTATGGTGATAGTGGGCAATGCGTGGAGACTGCTTTGAAAGTCTTGCAGGAGAATTCTGCTTTGTGGCTTAGAACTTGGGGACACACTTTCCCGGTGTGGTGATCAGAAGGGAATTCATCCTCCGTCTCCCTCTTTTCTGCTTCAGTACGCACCTTTCCCCACACAGGGCATTTTAGAGGAAATTCTGCTAGTCCCTCCCTTTACCAGGTTCCTTTGTTTTAGAAAAATCATTCCAAGTGGCCTGAGGGGGATGGATTGGAAGGGATCAAGTTGGGAGACTGAAGAGGTGATACAGGTGGTGCGTGATGGAGACGGGAACGGATTCGAGACTCTTTAGGAAGTACAATCGGCAGGACTTGGTGTTGGCTGGGTGGGTTGGGAAAGCGAAGGTGAATGAGGCCAAGGATGACTCCTGAGTTTCTGATTTTGGCCCTGGGGCAGATAGAAGCAAGTTCGGATGGAAAGATAATCAGTTCACTTTGTGTCTGCCGAGGTGGAGGTGCCTGTGGGCCATCTGGGTGGAGCTGTCCAGTAGGTGGTGCTGTGGCCGTCAGGAGGGAGAGCTGGCCTGGACACGGAGCTCTGGGAAACACAGTGACTGGCACATTACCTGGTTCCTAACAGGTACTCAATAGATATTTGTGAAATGCATGGGATGGGAGGGGATGTTGCGGACATACTTGGATTGGGAAAAGAAGTTGACAGGTTTGCATCAGAAGGTTTTCTTTCCCTGAAGGAATTGTTATCTCCTGAGGAGGAGGAGTGGGTGGTGGTGTTTTAGGCTTGAGCAGAGAGGAGAACTTCTGAACTTGTCAACTATTTAAAGGAAGCGAGTCAAGTAAAGAAGGATAAGGAGATCCCTGGACAGTATCAAGGGCTGGATTGAGGTTGGATGCTGTAAACAAATAGTGATTCCAGCCTGCTAGGTGGTATGACTTCGCCCACAGGGCTGTTATCCTGGGTTTGGATCCAGATGGCAGAAGTTGGATTGATTAGCGTTGGAGTTTTACTGAGTACTTACAACGAAAGCGAGGCCAGGGAGTTGATGTGATTGACAGAAATGGAGTTTGAGAGTGTTCCTTTCTCTTCAGTTTTTTAAAAGAGTTTGAAAAGAATAGATATTAGTTCTTCTTTAAATGTTTGTTAGAACTCACCAGTGAAGCTATCTGGTCCTGGGCTTTTCTTTCCTGGGAGGTTTTTGAATACTGATTCAATCTCCTTACTACTTATTGGTCCATTCAGATTTTCTGTTTCTTCATGATTCAGTCTTGACAGGTTGTATGTTTCTAGGAACTTATCCATTTCTTCTGGGTTGTCCAATTTATTGGCATTCATAATAGTTTCTTATGATCCTTTGTATTTCTGTGGTATTTCAGTTGTAATGTGTCCTCTTTCATTTATAATTTTATTTATTTAAATCTTCTCTCTTTTTTCTTGGTTAGTCTAGCTAAAGGATTATCAATTTTGTGTACTATTTCAAAGAATCAACTATAGTTTTGTTATTCTTTTCTATTGCTTTCCTGTTCTTTATTTCATTTATTTCTGCCATAGTCTTCATTTCCTTCCTTCTGCTAACTTTGGGCTTAGTTTGTCCTTGTTTTTCTAGTTCTTTGAGGGGTAAAGTTAGATTGTTTATTTGAGATCTATCTTTTTTCTTGATGTATGTATTTATCACTACGAACTGCCCTCTTGGAACTACTTTTGCTGCATCCCATACGTTTTGGTACATTATGTTTCCATTTTTGTTTGTCTCAAGATATTTTTGATTTCTCTTTCAATTTTTTCTTTGATCCATAGGTGGGATGTTCAGGAGCGACAGGAGTGGAGTTGAAGGGCCAGACTGTGTGGTCTCTATGGGACTGGGGAAGACCTGCTGAGGTTAAGGAAGTTGAAATCTCAGTGAGGAGGAAGAAAAGTGAAGTGGCTGTAACCAAGCAAGAAAAAAGGGTTCTGGTGAGATTGCAAGTATGAATGTAAACTTTAGTGGTTCTAAGGAGGACAAGATCCAGGGTGAAGCCAAGGGAAAGTGTTGCCATGGTGGGATGGAGAGGGAGGTCACTGGAGGTGGGTGAACCAGGACCTGAAGGTGAGAGGTCCCAGAGATGCAGCGCCTCCAAGAAGAGGCCAGTGATGGGCAGAAGGAAGGACAGAGGGTTCAGTATGAAGTTCTTCTTGGGGGGGAGAGGTGAGTGACAGCAAGAGTAACAGTGTAGGGCTAGGCGAATGGTGGGGAGCTGTGCCTTTTTTTGGATTCTCAGAAGCAGACCTTGAAACAAGGATCTGGGTGCAGGTGGTTTATTTGGGAGATGATCCTTGGAGCTCAGGAAGGGAGCAGGGAGAGAAGGGAGGAGAGACAGTGAAGGGCTCACTAATGAATGGGCTGTTCTGAGGGCAACTGGGGCTCAGTCCCACAGCAGACCTCCTGAGACTGTGTGCAACACACCTCAGAACGGGCTCATTGAGGGGCGAGGAGCCCCCAGCTCTCACTCATTATTGCCTCTGAGTTGCTCTGGGGCCGCTACTTGTCAGCACCTGTCCTGCATATGGTCAAGATGCTCCACTGATAAGAGAACATCCTTGGAAAAGAGGTAGGAAGGCTTCAGCCTGTATGAAAACTGCCGCTGTAGGCTGAGTGCACACAGGTGAGGCACTGCCAGGGGCTTCAGTTTTGTGGAGTGAGTCTGGAAGGAGCAGTTTTGGGCAAGGGAGAAATGTCAGGACCTGGAAGTGACACTGTGAACAAAGAGGTGGCTGCTCTCACCTCCTGGCTCTGAGATAGAGGAAGCACATGGGGACATAGCAGATGACCCTCAGGAGGGCTCCAGGAAGAAGTTCACCTGCAAGGGAGAGCCAGGTTCCAGCTAGGGCAGGAGGATACCCTCGGTAAGGGGCTGCAGTAAGAGATGTTTGTCTTGGAAAGGAGGTTCCAGGGGGCTCAGGGAAGTTTGGGTGGAAGAAGAGAAGCAACATGTGGGGATGAGAAGAAGCTCAGAGTGCCAGGGGACACAGGTGCCTGGAGAGGTTTCTGTCTGCATTGTGACTGAGCAGTACAGGCATGTGACCCGGGGTGGGTTCTGCTGGCCTCGTGGCTTCTCATAAAGTTTGTCCCTGGTGTCCTTCAGAGTACTGGGGGCTTTTCAGAAGGAATCATCTTCCGAGCATGTTTCCGGGTGACTCCAAGGACAGATCCAGGAATCTTAGTACGTGTTGGAAACAGCAGCACCCAGGTGGCTGGAGGTAGCTAGACTCTCTGGCAGGTCCCTGAGGTGGGGCTCTGGTTTAAGGCCACTGGCTAACATGCCCCAGGGGAATGGCCAGAGCTGGTTCTCTGTGTTCTGAGGCAGTTTCTCCAGGTGCCTGCCGGAAAGCATAACCTCAGACTGTGCTGCCTAACTTCACCCAAAACGGGGCTGGGAAGGGTGAGGAGGCCTTCCTCTCATTTGTCATGTTGCCACTTTTTTAACTGACGCAATTCTTTCTTCAAATGCGACATTTTATCAAACCTAAAATAAAAACAGATTTAGGCAGAGCTGCTGGGAAAAAAGGTTCTGAGTGTCGGACACACCACAGCCTCCCCAAGTGGCCAAATGGAACCCAGTTTGAAAACCATCAGTCCCGATAGACTAAAATCTACCCCTACACTGGGCCATCATCAGACAGTCACATGCTGAGACCTCCTTGCTTTGGGCCCCCGTGCCCCGCACTGCGTTTCATCTGGCTTTGCTGAGGACTGCTGGGGGACACAGCCGTGCTCGCGTGTGTTGATGAAGATCCTGTGTACTGTTCACACAGACACCCTTTTATGGGCCACAGCAAGAGAAACTCCTTGTAGGAGTTCCTGGCAGAAAAAAGTGTTTTTCTTCTGAGCTGCAAATTTTTTTTTTAAACACCGTGGCTACCAGGAATGTCATAGAAGCATTTGTCTGCCTATAAAGCTTAGCTCCAAGTCTGTGGCCCGTCCACCATTAGCATTTGCACAGAAAAACTGGGAACCGATTTCACCTTGGACTTCATTGAACCACCCTACTCTCATTTTTCCTTCACTCTGCTTTCTCTCTTTAACAACTTTATTGAATTAAGTACCATATTGTGTTTAGAACTGAGAGAGGTTGCTTTTTGGAACTGTAATGAACTTTGACAATTTAAGGCTGTCTAAGTTTGTGTTCCCGAGAGGTAGCCTCTGAGATGAGGCTTTTCACGCAGTCATTGATTTGGGAAGTGAGCCTGGGAGCATCAGCAGCAGAGTGAGGAGGGGATGCGGGGAGGGTGGGGAGCCAGCTACTCAGGTATGATAGTGAATAGGTGACCACTGTGGGCAGCTGGAGCTCAGTCCTGCTGAGGGGCTCTGGGATGTTGGGAGAACATTTCTCAGAGTTGTTTCACTAAACCAGAGGATTTGGGGTATTTATCCACCAACTCCCATCATTCATTGGTGGGGCCTGCTCTTGGGGGTGTTAATTGCCCATCACTCTGGCCTGCTGTGTGTGTGTGTGTGTGTGTGTGTGTGTGTGTGTGTGTTTGGAGGGGGCATGCTGCTGTGGCCTAAGAAGGCCTTCAGGCCAAAGCTGCAGGTGTGTGCAACAGGAACCAGCAGCTGGCAGGGAAGGTGAGAGCTGAGAGGGTGAGAGTAGCACAACTACAGGGGTGAATACAAGGGTTTTCAGAGGAGCAGAGATCCATACAAATGCCTTTATTTACACAGTGCCTTTTGGTGGTTATTTCTCCGGACACCTAACAGTGTTTGTAATGTAGCGGAAAAGAATTTCAGTACTTTGAGCAAGAACTATCTTCTTCACTCCTTTGGCATGACATTTATGTGCAAATGTCACGTCACAGGCCTCATGGATCTGAAGGGGTGCCTACATGTTTCTGTAACTTGATCCCATCTGTTCTCTTTCCCTCTGGGGGAGCAGGAGCTCAGATATGGCCCTTGGAGTCAGACTGGGACATCTGCCTGCAGAGTGAGCTGGGCAGGCCATGGAGGGATGCTGCTGCTGAGGTCGGATAACCTGTGGGTCCAGGGCCGCTGCTTGCCCAGGTGCCCCTTCAGGCCAGGCATTGCACACATGTCTCCCTACATCCTCAGGGCTCAGCTGAGACCAGGTCATAACTCTTGACGAGAGTTTACTGAAGGTGGTAACCTTTTGGGGTAACCAAGTGCTTGCAATATGCAAGGCCACTAATTCTCCCTCCCAGCCTGATGCTGCTGGAATCAACACCTGGCACATGGAATTGGTGTAGATCAATACACGAGGGCGAAGTACGGAGCAGGTCAGAAAGTCCTGAGGAGCTGGCTCACCATCTCTGAATCTTGTAAAATTTAGAGGACAAGACTGGCCTTGTACACCTTATAGAAACAAGGCGGACGGAGGGTGTAAAACGACAAGGTTTTTTCCACAGTTATTATTTTAATTATTGATGTTTAATTACTAACATTAAGTTGCTAAGTAGGAGAAATGACAATAGCCATATAGAGTTTTACTTTTTATTTTGAATGTTTTTTAGCTTTTGCATAGCAAAACCTAATACGCATTCCTCTTTTGTTGTTTTTAAAATAGTGCTTTTTTATTGAGGTGTCGTTTACATACAATGCAATGCACATATGTTAAGTGTTCACTTCCAGCAACTTGACAGATGCAGGCACATGTGTAGCTCACACACCATCAAGATAGAGAACATGCCCACCCTACCAGAAAGTTCCTGAGTGCCTCTTCTTTTCCATCTGTGCCCAAGAAGCCCCCGGTGCCTGGACCCTACCCGCCCCTCCGGCCAAAGCCCCCGGTGCCTGGACCCTGCCCGCCCCTCCAGCCTCCTCTCGCTTCCCTCTCCTGCTTTGTTCACAGCTTTTCCAATTGCACCAGTCTTCTCTCAGCTGCTCAAGCACACCCAACTCTTTACCAGCTCACATGCTGTTCCCCCTGTCTCAAACGCTGTTCCTTGTATGCTTGGCTTGGCTGCCTCCTTCTGATTCTTCACATCTCCATTTAAATGTCTCCATCTTGGGGTGGCCGTCTCTGAACACTCCTTCCGAAGCGACCTTCTACCCTGTTTATTCTCTGTTACTGCATCTTGGTCCCCGCTCCCCTGGCACTTGGTACAATTTGAAGTTACATATTTGTCTTCTGGTCTGTTGTCTGTCTCCCTCACGAGGCCACTGGCCCCATTAGGGCCGGGAACAGGCCTGTCTTGTTCACTAGTGTTACCCAGCACCAAGTAGGATACACATGCAGCAGCTGCTCATAAGTATTTGCTGGATAAATCATTGAGTTTATGTAAAATGTTATCACACCAAGCACTGTTTTACTAAAACCCCCTTCACTGCCAGACATGGGGATGACCCCAACTGCGGTGGCCCCTCCCTCTTCTTCAGCCGTGGGGCGTTAAGTTGAATCTGGCAGGTAAAATCCAGCACAGTAAAAGGTGTGGAACAGTCACTTGAGACCTGAGAGGGAAAAAGTAGGGTAATTTACTAAGATATTAATTTGTGTGTGTGTGTGTTTTTCCTGTTCCACAAAGGCAGCCAGACTTTTTCTTGCCCCTTGGGCACAAAATGCATATTTCTTGCACACCTGTTTGTGCATGAAGATTCATACCCACCATCGATACTTCATTGTGATGGCTAGATAAGTTAAATCAAAGGCAATTTCTGCTTGCTAAACACCATCATCAAATCTTGAAACAGCTCATTGGATTTATGAATATTATTTTAATTTATTCTGTGCTATTTTCACCACTACAAAGATAACAGTGTTCTGCATTTGTTTATGAAAATAAGTTTGCCTTGGCATATTTTTAAAGTTTTAATTTCTCTTAGCTACACCGCGAAACCAGTTACTGCTGTCTAATTCATTCCATATTTGTTGCTGGGCATAAGCCACGCTTCTAGAGTCATTCGTGGACCTACAAAGACAGGCCCTGAGTGTGCAGGTGGGTAGTAAATGATCAGTCATTAGCCAGCGTCTGCAGGGAGGAAATTATTCCTAGGGAGGAAGGTAAGTTTTTCTGGAAGCAAAGCTAAATCTTCAGTTAACAGGAAATGGTTTCATAATTTATAATTCATGTGTGACATAATTTACATGATCTGTAAATTACCTAATGGTTCCCTAGAGTACATGTATTTATGCATACATTCATGGTGTAATCTTACCTAATTCTTCCACATTTAAAAATTTTACCTTCATGGCTGCGAGGATTGAAGTCTCCGTTCCCATCAGAACGCCGCTCTCTCACTTGGGGCGTCCACACCTTAGCACGTGTTGGCAGTAGTGGACTGTTTCGGTGTCTGATGCCCCACTTTGCAGCAGCCCACGGTTCTGTGAGTGGCCAAGCTGGCATTCCAACCGTGTTTCCCACTTCAATCCAGTGGTTCCACAAACTCAAGTTAAAAATGGAAGAGGAAAGACTGGGAAGAAAGGAGGCAGGTGGAGAAAGAAGAATTGTGGAGAGCACACAAATCTACTAGAGAGCAAGTGAAAGTGTCCCTGTCATGGTGGCCGCCACTGCTTTTGGGGGGGGAACCATGTTGGTGGTGGAAACATTAAGAAACTATTAATAAACAGTGGCTTTTGCTCTGATTGCATTTTCCCAGTGTTTTAGAAAATTAGAAATGAAAAAGACATGGATTTCCTCATCACGTAATGAAATGTTTTAGAAGAAAATTTGGGAGAATTTAAATAATTTTTGTTTGCTTATAATATTAACATCATTAACCCATTTTTTGTCGGAGGAGAATTTGCCATAAAAATCTCATCCACTGAACTGATTTTTTTTCCCCTTGGATTTAAAAAATTAAATGTATTTAGAAATATCTGATTCAAGAGTAATAAATGTTTATTACAGAAATTTTGGAAAATGCAAAAAGTACAAAGGAGAAAATTGTAATCTCCCATAATCTATCTCACCATACAGAGAAAGCCAAATTTACTTCCTCTTTTCCTGAAAACATCTTTTATTTCATATTTAGAATGTTTAATGGAAAGTTTACTTAAATTTTTTTAAAATAGAGTCTTATAAACATACACAAAATTAGATAGTATAACGAACCCACATGTACCCATAACCCAGCTTTAAAAATTATTGCCAGTCTGTTTCAGCTTTCTTTTCCCCTCTATATTTTATTTTTGTTGGAATATTTTCAAGCAAATCTCAGGCATCATATAATTTTGCCATAAATACTTTAGCATAAATACGTCTTTAACTAATAAGGGCTTTTTGAAAATCTGACTATTGCACCATTATTAAATCTAAAAAGTTAAGAAGAATTTCTTAGTATCATCTAATATTCGTTCACATTCAAATTTACCCAATTGCTGCCCCGTTGCTTGTTTTGAATCACACACTACATTACGTCTGGTTACAGGCTTTAAGTATCTTTTATCTGTTTTAGAGTCTCCTCTGTGTCTTTCCCTTTCTCTTACTTTCTCTCCTTTTCTTTTCTAGTGGTTGTTGGATACTCTGGGTCTTTGGAGCTGCAGAACGTTCTCCTTTCTGGGTTTGCCTGCTCCCTTCCTTGTGGTGATTTTTACTGGGTTTCTCTATCCCTGCTCTTTCCTATAAACTGGGTGGTAGATCTGGAAGTTTGATTAGATTAAGGCTTTCGTGTTTTCCTCATAACGATGCTTCATCTATGGGACCCTGCAGCATAACATGAGGCCTATAATATTTGTCAGGCATTGTCAGCCTGATACATCAGCATAATGGTTTTTATCAAAATTTCAGCAAACAAGGTCCACTAATGAGCGTTACTTAGATCTAGTGGTGTGCTGGAGCCAGCTCACACCTGTTTGTACCCCTTGTGGCAGTTCACAAATGCTGACCAACTGCATCTCTTCCCAGCTCTGGTTGGTAGTTTGAAATCAGCCGTGGTGGAGTGTCTGCGCCACAGAAACTGGCCAATGCTACGCATTTCTTCTCCCTAGCCAGGGTTACACATGTACAAACACAGCTCTGCCTAAATCCATTATTTCACTAAGGCGTACACAACAGTGATTTTCTAACTCCGTCTGTATTGATTAGCTAGAATTCTTCTATGAAGGAGAACTTTTTTCACTATATGGTTACCTTGAAATACAGAAAGCCTAATTCTGTTTTTTTCCATTGATGTATTTTCCGAGTAACAAATTCTTGCCTTTTGCAACTACCGATCATAACTAACGAGGTTTTCTTTAACATTATGTACTCATCTATTTTCATATATTTGATGTGTTTCAATTTAATGCACACTTTATTTTTTTGGCGTCCGGACTGCTCTGTCATAGGCCAGCAAGAACCTCTTCAATTTGACTCCTACGTCCTTTTGACAAATCTAATCAAGAACCTCCCATAGTGTGCATTCTCGAACACCTAATTTAGGGAAACTTTCATAACTGATCTGTTCTTAAATGATTCACTGCACTAATTTACCATCTTCTTCCCCTTAAAATACTTACTGACTAATGCCAAAGGCATTGCAAATGCACATGCACAGTAGATTACTTTCTTGACCAGCGTTTTCCTAAAGAAATTTCTACCATGACGAAATGTTCCTTATCCTCCCTGTCCAATATGGAAGCCACCAGTCTCATGTGACAATTGAGCACTTGAAGTGTATCTAGTGGGATTGAGGAGCTGAACTTTACATTTCATTTAACTTTAATTAATTAAAATTTAAATAGCCCCATATGCTAGTGTCTGCCGTATTGGACAGCACAGTCCTACAGTATCTATACATTTCTGCCTCCTTCAGTTACGTTCTGTTGTCATCAAGAGTCATTGGGCTTGTTTCCAAATTGCTTTAGACCTTTTGTGCTTGTTATTACATTTGTATACTTTGATTAAACACTGTGAAAACCAATGAAACACAAATGTGAAAATAAAGGAAAATCAAACTGAACACTTTTGAAAGAATTCATGAAGGCAAGTCACTCAGAAATGGTTGATTTAGATGTGTATTAGATAACACTCCAAGTCTGGAAAAGTTACAAAAGTCTGTCAATTTTTCTGTATTCTGATAATTTAACAAGTGTCTTCAATTTCTCATTGCACTTTAATAAAATAAAAGCTAGACTTCTAGATAATTCGTTGTGAGTGTGGCTTATGGCAAAAGATAATGTACAACTCCAGGTAATCCATTCTCAGAAAAAAGCTCTGGCTCCCTTTTTTCTTCCCTCCTTTCTTTTCTTTTTTCTTTTTCTTTTTTTTTTTAAAAGACAAACGTATGCATGTATAATTTTAAAAAGACTATATTTATAATTTAACCTATTATTTCAAGGAACTATTAGTTCTAATAGCAGAGGGTTTCAATGTATTTTCATATATCTGATCTATTCAGAAGGAGGTATTTTCTTTTCATTATATTTTCTAACCATTATGGCCTGTGTTTGTTCATGACTTTGGCAGGACAGCATGGAACATATGGAGTCCAATTCTTTAACACTCTAATGTGTTTCATTTTCTGGAATCAGACAATCTACATCCTGGAACTAAGGACTCATGAAAACAAAGCCATTGGTTTTAACCACTTTTGAGAGACCATGGAAAGCGACAGAGGTGAGGGAAATAGGAAAAAAGGGACATGGGCTGATACGTGGTCCCTGGACACTGAGAAGGGAGTTGAGTAATTTCAAGGAGTCAATATGGGCCATTACAAGCAAGTCACTTTAAACTGGCCTCACTCCCTTTTGTAAAAGAGTGGGAGGATCTTCATACTTCAGAAAGTATTGTTTCTGAATCATTACTATACACCAGGCCCCATTGTAAGTGCTTTAGGTGGATTTTCTTATTTAAATCTCCTGACATTCTTATGAAGTGGGAACTATTTTCGTCCTTGCTTTAGCAATAATTAAGTTGAGGTCTGGAGAGGTTAAGCCTCTTGCTCGAATCACTCCACTACAGGGAGGGAAGTCAGGATTTGAACTTACATTTTATCAATGGGTCAAGAAGGAGTTTGAAGATGTCTCAGGATATTTTTGTGAGCTGGATGGTCATATAATTACTAGGATGAAAGACCAGATTAATAAACAGATTTTAAAATGGCTGATTCTTGCCTTTTTAGTCTCTGTGTTTGAGTTTGACTATTTTAAATATATCATATAAGTGGAATCACGCAGTACTTGTCCTTCTGTGACTGGCTTATTTCACTTAGTGTAGTATCCTCCATGCTCCATCCATATTGTCTCAAATAGGAGGATTTCCTTCTTTTTTAAGGCTGAATAATATTCCATTGCGTGTGTATGCCATATTTTCTTTGCGCATTCATCCTTCAATGGACATTTAGTTGTTTCCCTATCTTGGCTATTGTGAATAATGCTGCAATGAACATGGGAGGGCAGATGCCTCTTTGAGATGCTGATTTAAGTTCTTTTGGGTTTACACTCAGAAGTGGAATTGCTGGATCACGTGCTAATTTTATTTTCAATTTTTGGAGGAGCCTGCATACTGTTTCTTATAGCAGCTGCTTTATTTTGTATTCCCAACAAGAGTGTACAAGGGTTCTGATTTCTTCGCATCCTTGTCCACACTTACTATTTTTTGTTTTTTTGATAATAGCCATCCTAACAGCTGTGAAGTGAGATCTCATTGTGCTTTTGATTTGCATTTCTCTGATGATAATGATGTTGAGCACCTTTTCATATACCTGTGGGCATTTGTAGGTCTTCTTTGAAGAAAAACCTATTCAAGTCCTTTACGCATTTGGTAATTGTGCTATTTGTGATTTGTTATTGAATTGTATGAGTCCCTTACATATTTTGAATATTAACCCCTTATCAGATATATGGTTTACAAATGTTTTCTCCTATTTTGTAGATTGCCTTTCAATTCTGTTGATTGTTTTCTAACCAGTGTAGAAGCTTTCTAGTTTGATGTAGTCCTACTTTTTTATTTTCGATTTTGTTGCCTCTGTTTTTGGTGTCATATCCAAAAAATCACTGTGAAGGCCACCGTCAAGAAGCTTTTCCCCTATGTTTTCTTCTAGGACTTTTATAATGTCAGGGCTTGTGTTGAAGTCTTTAATCCATTTTGAGTTGATTTTTGTGTATGTGTGTATGGTGTAAGATAAGGGGCCAATTTCATTCTTTCACATGTGGGTATCGAGGATTTTTTGGGTTTTTTTTGCTTTTTGGCCTTGAGATAACATCTGTTGCCAATCTTCCTCCTTTTTTTTTCTCTCCAAAGCCCCAGTACACAGCTGCATATCCTAGTTGGTTCTTCTATGTGGGATGCCACCACAGCATGGCTTGATGAGTGGTGTGTAGGTCCATGTCCAGGATCCAAACTGGTGAACCCCAGGCAGCTGAAGCAGAGCACATGAACTTAACCGCTCAGCCATGGGGCTGGGCCCTGGATATCTGGTTTTCAACACCATTTGTTGGTATATCCATAAAATGGAAGGCTACTCAGCAAAATAAAAGAATAAACTACTGATACAAGTGACAAAATAGATATTAAAAGCAATGTGCTAAGTGAAAGAAGTGAGACACGGCAGACACAGATATTATATATGGTATGATTCAATTTTCAAGAAAATCTAGAAATGGCAAAAATAGAGCAACGGAATGTAGATCACTTGTTGCTGGAGTTGAGGATGGCAGTAAAGGATTGATGGCAAAGGGCACGAGGGAGCATCCTGGGGTGATGGGAGTCTTCTGTTTCATGACTATGCTGGTGATTACACAGCATGTACACTTGTCAGTAGTCGTCAAAATGTACACTTAAAATTCATGAATTTTGTAGTATATGAATTATACTTCATTAACTCCGTTTAAAGAAAAAAATGACGGATTCATACAATTAATCCTTTTACCCTAGTCGTCACCCACTGCCACGGTGAAGACCTCTAGCAAAATGCCACAAGGTCACGCTAGATCCTATCTGGTTTAACATCCTTTCTTCTTTACTATTTCTTTATTTCTGTTTATTGCGCCTTGACACTAGCAAAACAAATATATTTTCATTGTAAAATAATTGGTAACAATTAACAGAGGAAACCTCGAAGTCCTTCCCTTCTCTTCCAGCTCTACTTATATCTGTCTTTTTCCGATGCAAGTAGAATAGAACTCCATATATTTTTCAGTGACCTCATTTTTTATGTAACAATGTGTCTCAGACCCTCTTGCTGCAAGTCATGAGTCTTAGAACTACTCCTATGTCATTTCATGTGGGCCTGTCTTATTCTCCTGAAGGATTTCTATGTATTCCAGTCTGCAGAGGCACAAGTGACAGTGGTGTAAAGTGTGTACACTGGGGCCTGACGGGGTCCCAGCTCTTCCACAGACTAGTAACATAACCCTGGGCAAGTGGTTTAAACTCTGTGCTTCAGCTGCCTCGTCTGTGAAATGGAGATAATAATAATACACAACTCAGATGAAACAATGCAGGGAAAGTCCTAGAACAATGCCTGGCACATGGTAAGTTGTATCCAAGTATTTATTATTAGTACAAGCGTGTAAACATTTATTTAACAACCCCCATAAATTGTTTCCTATTACTTGCTATTTTTAAATATTTCTGCAAAGAACATTCTTGCGTATACAATTTTGCACACGTGTGAGTCGTTTTCTAGGGCAGCTCCCTGAAAGGGAAATTGCTGGAGCAAAAGCCTTAGTTGCAACTTTGGCCTTTAGCTACAACTAAATTACCTTCCAAAAGTTTTTACCTAATTCTAATTCTGCCAACACCGTAAGGGATACGCATAGTCTGAATCCTGTCTGATAATATACATCTTTTTTTTTTTTTTCCTATCTGGTGGACAGGAAGTGATATCTCACCATCACTTTGATTTGATGGATTAACATTTTTGTCATCAAGGTGAGTGAAGACATAGGTGGCTTCTGATCAAGTTTGCCAGTAGTGACCCGGGCAGCTAGACCAGAGACTCAACATGTTGGCTGAAGCAGAACGTAGCAAAATGGCATTTAGTGGAGATCAGTGCAAAGCCTTTTAAGTAGGTTCCAATATTCCGCAGGCCAAGTTCGAGAAGGGGTTACAGCTGGACAGCAGCATTCATGGGCATAACTCAGAGGTTCCAGGTGTAGCAAGAGTGTGATCAGGTTCCTAAAATAGCTCACATAAGGATGGGCTGCCTAAGACAAGCAAAGTCCTAGGTGACTCTGTGTTTTGGGGAGAGGTCAGCTCCCTCTTACCGAAGGTGCTGAACAAGGCTGGACATGTTTTTGGATGTATTGTAGAGAAACAATATGTCTCATCCTAATGAACTTCTAGAATGGGTTCTAGAATGGTTCTAGAATGAGGGGGGATAATTTAATGAAAAAACTTAGAAATTCTTTTGTTGTCAATATTCTCCAGGTGATGGAGGAGCAGAAAGGTAGATTGACGCCCCCTGGAGCAAGCGAAAATTTTTTTATTGTAGGAAAATAATTCTTTTTTAAAAAAGTGTAGACAGAGCACAGAGGATTTTTAGCGCAGTGAAACTACTCTGTAGGACACTATAATGGTGCATATACGTCACTATACATTTGTCCAAACCCACAGAATGTACACCACCAAGAGTGAACCCCAATTTAAACTACAGACTTTGGGTGATAATGATGTGTCAGTGTAGGTTAGTCAACACAACAAGTGTGCCCCTCTGGTTAAGGATGTTGATAAAAGGGGAGGCTGATTGTGGAGGAGGGTGTGCGTGTGTGAGGGCAAGGAGTATGCGGGAAGTCTCTGTATCTTCGTCTCAGTTTTTGTGTGACCCTAAAACTGCTCTAAAAAGATAAACTCTTAAAAAATTAAGTATAATTTACATATAGTAACATCCACTCTTTTGGTGTATAGTTTTGTGAGCTTTGACAAATAATCATATAACCATCACCACAATCAACAAATGGAATAGTTCCACCGCCCTCCAAAATTCCTTTACCCTTCCCTTTGGAGACAATGCTTTCCTCCACTCCAAGCCCTGGCAACCATTGAGGTGTTCTCTGTCCCTTTACTTTAACCTTTTCCAAAATGGAAAATGGAAAAATAAATGGATTCATATAATACATGGTGTTTTGAGTCTGGCTCCTTTCACTCAGCACAAGATACTGGTTGTTAGCCATGTGGCTGTATGTATCAGTGGTTCCCTTTCTTTTCCTGTGGAGCAGCCTCCTGTGGTATAGAGGTACCACACAGTTTGTTTCTCCATTCATCTACTGAAGGGCATTTGAATTGTTTCCAGTTTTTGGCAATTACGACTAAAGCTGCTGTAAACATTACCATAAGTTTTTGTGTGAATATGATTTTTCATTTCACTGGGGCAAATAACCAGGAGTGAGATTTCTGGATTCCATGGTAAGTGCATGTTCGACTTTAAAAGATAATCGTATTTTGAATGCACCAATTTTGCTGATTTGCCCTGCGATTTGGGATCAGAAGTAGGTTCTAGGTCTAATTTTTCACATACAGCTGTTACCTTTCCCTCCCACGGCAGGTGGTGAGAGCACCATGAACATCAAGGCGTTCTTTAAGGTTTTGAAAGACAAGTTGCTCCATATAGATAGGTAGCAAGTGTCTAGGAATTTCCTTGGTGATATTTGTGCAGACAAATTACATGGAAGCAAATTTGCCTCGTAAGAAACCACCACAAAAGCATGCAAGTCAATTGCAAAACTTCCAGCTAAGAAAGATTTTCTTGTTCTTTCATGCTTAGCTTTCATTCTCCTATAAGGAGTCCTTGAGTAACTTGACACACAGCAAGTTCCATGTTTTAAACAAAATCAGTCCATTGTCCTGAAGGCTTCTTCCAGTCAGAGAAAACTAGCACTGAAGGGCACTAAATGAACAGTGGTACGGGGTAACATTATGTGGGCAATGTTGTTGAGAGTAAACAATATTTTTTATTATTTCACATTATTAGTTCCATCCGTTTGCATCAGATCAGTGGATAGGCCGGCCATGAGTTTCTTCTGCTTATAGCTACATAGATTTACTGTTTTGAAACAAAATCTATTTCTCTCTTAAATAAGCAAGGACATTGGATCAACCAACTATTCGCAGAAAAGGAGTGTTTTTAATTTTTATAGGCATCTTAGGACAATCAGATACCAAATAATGTGGAGTTTATCTGACAAAAAGGAAATCTCTTACCTGTTTGAGTAGTTTCATAAAGTTATAAGCAGCACTGGTTTAATATAGATCGAAAATTTTTATTTGAAGAAAAACTTATGTTTGGCTTTAAAGAATAGTGATTCAAATCAAATTAATCAAGTTAGCAAACCACTGTGACTTTTCTACTTTTTTAAATGAGGGTTCGGTGATTAAAAATCAGCACAGCTTTCAGTTAAGACTGATACAATTCTGTTCCAATTAACAATAATTAATATTTAGGGCACAAGGATAATGTACCACAGTATTTCTAATAACAATGCAAAGTGAAATAATAGAAATGATCATAATCGCTAAACTAAGCCAGTCGATACAAAGGAACAACTCCGTTCAGTGCTCTTACCTGTCAACTGGTCTTAAGTGACCTTCAAATAAACGCACAAGAAAGTCTGAGGACTGAGATGAAAAATTTCCCTACTTTCTTCAGTACATTCATTTAATATTGCTAGTATTAGATTTGTAATAACTGTCAATTTGTGAAATTTAATTTCCAGCAGAAATGCAGAAAAATAATATAGAGGCAATAGAACTCTTCTAAGTGGTTTCAGCTCTTGAGCAGTTGTTTCAAGAAGTTCTTATGATGAAATAAAATGCTTTGTACTGTGATCTTTTCTTTAGGGTGACACTTCTTAACTCGGGGTCTCGGGCTGACATCAAACGCAAAACAGCCCAGTGGGAGGACGGATGATTAGTCATCGGTCAGCCCTCACCCCTGCGCCGGGAAAGTGGACGCACAGGAGCATCTCTCAGTGCCTTCTTAAGTTACTAAAACTCAACTTTCTTTTTTGGATTAGTAAAGTGATACATTGTTGATTCTGGAAATTGCTAATTTAAGATGATTTCTCTGTGTAGTATTCAGCAAACCATAAGATAGGTTTTTGATAATTTCCAGTTTCATCAAAATATCGATTATTGTCCTGCATAAGCCCACTGTAGTCTTAGCACAGAGTCTGCACAAACCGTGGCCTGAGGGGCTGGCTTCTCTGAAATGTGGGGCATTCAGGATCACCTAACAGAAGAATGAGTTCTTGATGGCTCTTTTCGAGTGAAAAAGAAATTTACAATTTCACTTTTAAAAAAGAAAACAAACAAGGATGTAGTTTTGCAGTGCAAGCATATTTTCTTCTTAGACATCGTATGGTTTTAGGTTCTGTAAGAGAGCTCTATTAGAGATGGGGAATTACTGTATTTCTCAGGGAGCAGAAAAAGATGGACTTCTGGACCACTGTGTGCCTGGCCACGATAGCTCTTTGAAAGGGAGGGGTGATCAGCTAAGGGGGAGGCTCATTTCTATTATTTAGTTTGAAGTTCTAGGATCAAAGTGTGTCAGTGAGTGATTTATCGTTTCTTTTTCAAATATTCCTGTTAAACACACACAGACACACAATTTGTATAGTGGCTTCTTCAGGAGCCTGTGTCAGTCCCTCCGGGCTGGGAGACCCGATGACCTCACAGCATGTGGCTCCAACCAGCTACATCAGCATCCTCGGAAATTTGTTAGAAATGCAAATTATCAGGCCCTATCTGGACCAATTCAATCCAAAGCTCTGGGGATGAGGCCGGCAATCTGTGTTTTGAGGAGTCTTAAGGATTCTGAGGAAACTCAAGGGTGGAAACTACTGACCCTGACAATGTTACTGTACAAAGAAGCAAATTTAACTTCGAGGTTTTTTTCTTGAAATCTTGGAGGGCTGCTCTGCTTTTGGGCAGCATGGCAAGAAGTCAGAAGCAGTAGGCAATTAACACCCCTGGGGCAGCCCTCCTTCACTGTCTCCCGGGACCTGGAGGGTAGGTGTCCGAGCTCTTGCTCCCCTTCGGGTGGCATAATTCCACGAGCAGGTTTTGCAGAGGTGGCCCTGTGGGATTGCGAGCCGGTTGCCGACATACGTCGCCAGCCTGCTCTCCCTTCTCTGTGTTACTCTCTCTTTCCCTGTAAGTATTTCCTACAACCCCAAATAAACTACACTCAAATCCTTGCCTCAGCGACACTTCTAGGAGGCTCCAAACTGAGGCACTCACACTGTGTGAGTGCTCAAAAAAACCGGTGAACTGCACTTTCCCTTCCTTGTAACCTGGGTCAGAGGCCATCATTCCATTTACTACTCCCCTGAACAGAAGCCAGAATATACCAGGAATGTGAGGGCCAAGGTTAAGAACATGGACTTCAGAGCGAAATTCCTGCGATGGAATCTGGCTTTCTCTCTCACTGGCTGTGTGATCTTGGGCTCATCTCTTAACCTCTCTGTTCCTGTTTCCTCGTCTGTAAAACAAGCGTAATTATAGCACGTGCCTCAGACGGACGTGAGGAAGATTTAATGAGCTCATCACGCAAAGCGGTTAGGACAGTGTCTGGCACATGGTAAGCATTTAACAAATGTTATCTATTATTATTAATATTGTTGCTGTTGTTTTCTTAATTTGTTGTTTTTTTCTTGGCAAGTGATTTCAGCACTATTTTAGTTCTATTAATTCCTTTTCTCCAAAATTCCTCTGTTGTTCTCCGATCTGTTTATCATGCTTGTTTTTTGTCAAGTCATGAGGCTTCATAGAGCGTGAAACACTAGTAAGATAGAATTATTGATCCTGCGTTTAAGAGTAAACATTTGCAGAATAAGAGCTTTACACAAATTATGCTGTTGGATCGTCTCAACAATCTTAGGATATAGGTATGTTAATTCTCCATCTCACTGGTGGGAAAATTGAGGCTTGAAGAGGTCAAGCCACTTTTCTAGCGCTACAGAGCTATTAAGTGGTAGGGATTCAGACTCAGGACTCTTGACTGCAGACCCCCAACTCCTAACCCTGACACTGTACGAACAGGACTTCTCTGTGTTCCCTCTGTGGGAACGGTGTTCTTAGTTTCCCAGGCATCAGAATTCTCTGGATGGATGGCTAAAATACAGATCATGCAGTCCAGCAGCCAGCATGTCTAAGTGAGGAGATCTGGGGGCATTTCTAACAAGTTCCAGGTGATGCTGATGGTGTGGTCCAGGGACCACACTTTGAGAAGCACTGCTCTGCATCATAACCCTGTTAGAACAAAATAAATAAGATAAAGTGATTTGGGATTATGACCTCACTGTCTTGATACATTTGATGCATGTGATGCAAATACCTCCCTTGGCAATCTTTTTGTTAACGAGATATAATAGAAATTTATTTCTCTCCTACATAAAAGAGACCCAGCTGTAGGCCATGCAGGGATGGCACAGTTCTGGATGCCAGAGACTCGGTTCCTTTACACAGCATCTTGTTGCTCCTTGCACAGCATCTTGTTACCCCATCATCTTCAGCGTTTGGCTATCATTGCATAGTGTAAGATGGCTACTGGAGCATCAGACATCACTTCTGCATCCCAGCTGACAGGAAGGAGAAAAAACTAAAGAAGGGCACACTTTTCCCTTGAAATTTTTTTTTTAAAATTTTAATTGTAAAAAAACACGTGACGTGAAACTTCCCATCTTTACCGTTTTTACCTGTACAGTTCAGTCATAACTATTGTCACATCATTGTGCAACGGCTCTCAAGAACTTTTCCATCTTATCCTTTGTCAAACTTTAAGAAACGATTGCCCCAAAAATGTACCGAAGCATACTTTGAATGGCTGCCTGGGCCAGTGACACTGTGGGGATAAGATCTGTGCCTTCACCTGCAAAGCGTGTCAACTTCTGGCTTCTCTCTCCTTATTGGCTGGCTTTAAATAAATCACGTGGATGCCCAGCAAATGCTTTTTGGAAATACTGGGTCATCGTGCTAACGGAAAAATGGTGAGGGGGAAAGCCACTCTTTCAAAGCTCAACTTACTTGGACATCTGTTGCATTTCTTTGGATCACTCAAATCCCCTAATGAAATTTTAAAAATTATGTAGCAGTGGGCTCCTATGCCAAAAACAATGGCATTAAAATTTTTTGTTTTAGCAGTGGAACCTTATATCAATACATTTTATGTGAAACCATCTACCATGTAAAATGTTGCAGCAGCAATATTGCTGAGGTTGAGCAGGGGACAGGGTGGAATGGAGGCTTAGAACGCCATCCTTTAGCCTCCCTCTCAGAGGAGGACCCCTAGGATGTCAGGCAGATTAAATCACACCCCCTCCAAGAACAACAAAAGTGTCCTAATCTCTGAGGTCGTTAAATATTTATATGACGTCACTTATAGGAGCTAATTTAAGAACTCTTAATTATTCCCCCATTCACATATGTCTTGCCTTATTTTTGAGTACTAATGGGTATCCTAGGACTCTGTACAAATAAGCCAGTGGAATGTTCTGGAATAAACACTGGTTTGGGTGTTAAGAGACTTTTCGGCTAACCCTGGCTCTTCCGCTAACTGGCTTTGTTACTCGGGGAAGTCAGTTAATCTCTCATTTGTAGAATGAAGGGCTGAACTAACCGATCTCTTAGGGTTTGTTCCTCTAAGCCCCGACCCTCTATGGTTCTCCTTAATGCCTGGATATAATGACCTTACTGCTGATGGAAAGATTATCTTGGGAAATGTTGGCCAAAACTAAACCCTTTCCCCCAGACATCTGGTCTAATTTCCTTCTGCTGGGCAAAGAGACACCCTGGCCGAGTTCCAGTTCAGGTAATTACATTCTGCCCACCACGATTTTCCTTGCATTGTCAATTGGCTACAGTATTCTCCTCTGTTTCTCCTCAGTAACTTGTCCCTCGATATTGTTGTCTGCTGTTTCATAAAACAGAACTCAAGCTGTGGCTTCATTTGGGGGATTTTCTTGTGTTTTAGAAAATGTCACTTTGTCACTACAACGGGTCACAGATATTTCAATTTTTCTAGGTATTCTGAAGGGCTTAGCTCAAAAATACGAGATGGGCTCTCAGATTGGTCTAATTTTAATCGTGACATCTTTGAGACTTACCTAAAAAGTTTCTAGCTGGAAAGTACACTGACAACAATGGCTAATATTTATCTAAAAAGTTTCTAACGGTAAACCACACTGATACTAATAGCTAATAATGATGATGATGACTTATTAGGTTTCAGATACTTCTTTAAGTGTTTTCCATGTATCCACTCATTTACTATTGCTATTCTCATTTTGCAGATGAAGGAACTGAGGCGGGGGTGTTGGGGGCTATGTCTCTTGCCTGCCATCCATGTGGTTCTTCCAAGTGTCTCGTGCGAGGCTGGACAGATCAGGTATGATGCATGCATAGAATGAGTCACTAAGAAGAGTGCGGTAGATCCATATGCAGCAGAGGCAGCCAACTCTCAAGACATATAATTAAGTGAAAAGGGTTAGATGTAAAATAGTATGGATGTTATACTTTTTTTTAAATATACATCTTGTAAAGGGCTATGTATATCTTGCTGCTGTATGCATCTTTATTTCTGTTTTGGAAGGAAACCCAAGGCAATGTTAGCAGTGGTTACCTTTGGGGTGAAGGTCGATTTTATCTAATATTATTTTTATCTTCCGTAATGTTTGAATTTTTTTCACTGTATATATAGTATGTTACTTTAAAAAATTTTTAACTGTCAACAAGGGTTATCTGAATAGTGAGATTAAGAATAACCTTTACTTTCTCCTCCTTATGTCCCTATTTCAGAAACATAATAAACTTTATTTATTTTGTAGAAGATTTCTCACAATAAAATGCAATTCGGTCTAAAATCAGCCTGAGAATGTCCAGCTAAGAGTTGGAGAGCTTCATTCTTTTGGGCCTTTGGGCTGGCTGCTGAGGGGTGAGTCTGAGCTGGCGGGGGTGGTGGCAGGGGTGGGTACCTAAAGGCCTCAAAGTCATAAGCCAAGCAAGGACTCGGTCAGACAGTGGGCTTTTGGACCTGTCCCATCAAAACAAAAGCTGCAAAATACATTACAGCCTCAACATTGCTTTTCTCTCTTCCTTGGGGTTTCTAATACACTTTTCTTTAAAGAAACTATACTGAGATTTTTAAGTCACGTTGACAATTAAAACAAGGAATCTGAGGGAAGTGAGTGTTGTCTTACTGTGGGCGCCTCCCATGCTCACATCCCTGGTGGATGTGGTTTGGTTCACAGGCATCAGGGCAAGCCCCTGGACTTGTTCTCCACAATACCCCCTCTTCGGTCAGTACGATCTCAGATTCTGCTACCAACGTGTTAATGAAGCAAAAGGCTCCGGAAAACCATCCCGCCACTTCATGGGAATTGCCAGTTGTAAATGTGAGTACACACACAGCAGTTGGTTATCTCTTTGGGGGTTAAGTTACCCCATTCAGTGTCGGCTTGTGCAGACAATGGCTGGGGGCCAGCCACACCAGAGTAATCCTTTTACCTGCCCTATCTGAAGTGACATTGGAATGAAGGGGCACTTTCCGAGGGTATCAGTTTCCTAGGTAAGTTCTGCAAACAAGCCTGCGGATCCTTAGCTTTGTAATTGTGCTTCCACTCCAGGCCGCAGGAGCCAGCCCGACCTGTCACTCCCGCAAACGATGAAAGCCTCGCTGTGCCGTCTGGTGGAATTCCATTGTCCTGGTGTTTACTCACTGTCGTGCGAGCCTCCACCTAAGCATGGGCTGCAAGGGGCCTGGTTTTCACTCCAAGCACCATATCCCGAAGGCACAAACAGTGATTACAACCTATTATAAAAGGAGTTGGAAAGGCAGACGGGGTTTTCCATCTCTCTTGATGAATAAATTCACCTCCTACATGCCGACACCTTGGGGTTACCCAATACTCTGTCTTGTCATTTTTCTTTCAAAGAACCCACACCTTCCCTTTTTCACTACAAGGAGCTGTGGTGACAGACACTTAAGAATTTTATTTTGTTTTTAAAGGAACTTAGATTACAGCAGGGCTGCAGTGAAAAGGGCTATGCAGAAGAGCAGAGAGGGAGGGAGCAGAAAGGGCATGTTCAAATCTGACAGTGCCCTCGGCGACAAGAGCAAGGCGTGCTGAGCTGAGGTGGAGGCCGCGGTCCATCTCAGGAGTGAGACACACATCAGTCCCCCTTCTCTGGGGACATTCACCCTACCTGTGTAGACTGGTTTCTCACTTTTGCCAGCGTTTACAAGCCAGTGGCAATTTCCATGAATCTAGGTCGTTCATCCACATTCACATATATGTTCACCGACGACTTATAACCTCAAAGCTCGGCGTTCTGGGGAACAGCCTCGGAGACGTGCCCACAGCTCTGCAGGCCAGAAGTGATCCCATCCCTGGGACTTTCCGAACTTCTCTCAAGCCGAACAAACCTGATTCTGCCAGCCTCCTGTCGCAGACCTCGTAGCAACATAAAATCCAAACCGCGCAGCGGGATTCTGGTCCCCACATTCCCTTCCACCTTGCTTGATCCCCGCCCCCCTTCTCTGCTCTGTTCATCAAATACAGCACGCCCGTCCCACAGCTGGCCTCGACTCGGCCGGCGCCCTTTCCCGGGATGCCTCTCTTTCTGCTTTATCTGCCTCACCTCTGTCCACTGGAGACCCAGAGCAAATGCCGTCTTGTGGGCAGCCTTAGTTCAGTGCTCCAGGAGTCAGTCATTGCCCCTCCCTGCAGAGCAGATTACCATCAGCAGTATTATTTGTTTGTGAGTTTATGTCCCCAAAAGTTTCTTGAGGATTTCAGGGAAACGCATTTGGTTCATCTGCATATTTTCAATTTCTGGCAATGTACTTGGCAATTAATACCTATTTATAGATTATCAGTATTTCTTATGCAAAGAATTAGGAAGAGAATAAAATAAAATATACTCAGTGCTAGGGCACCTTGAAACAAAAAAAAGAGTTTTTCTTTGGAGCTTCAGGGTCATTTGCAGGAATTCCCTATGGCCCTTGGCAGACATGGCTCCTCATTCACTAGCAGGCACGTCCTGCGAAGCTCTTTTTGAAGATTCTCCTATTGGTATCAGTTTACCCTTTTTTCGGGGAAATAAAGAAAAATTATTTTTTTCTGTGTTAACATATACACACGCTCATTATAATAAATTCAGATGACCAAGAAAAGTAAAAGACAAAAAAATCAAACAAATGAAATCCAAAATGTTACATTTGCTCTAAATCCTACCACACAGAGATAACAGAGTTACCATTTTGGTAAAAATTCTTCTAGACATCTCTATAAGCATATACACACACAAACACAGAACATGCTCAGTTTCACATATTCACTTATTCTCAAAACTTATTAAACTTGACGTGAGTCACATTATCTCTGCTCTTATATAACCTCCTTTGTCTCTCAATGTATTAGTTACTTTCGTATCAATACAGTGCTTGATATCATCTACTTCTATCAAGTAATTCATTGAATGATGCCTTAAAATGTTTTCCAAATGTCTGCTGATGGATCTAGGGGTATTTCCAGATTTTCACGACTAGAAATTCCCACCATGATAGACATCCTTGTTCAGTGGAGTCACGTGTCATGTGAGATTTCAGGAAAGGCAACTTGTACAGCAAACTTTGGGAGGAGTCAAAGTCACCATGGAAAATCAGGGTCGTGCCATCCTGGAGAAAGACGTGGCCTCTCCAATCAGGCCAGCACAGCCATATTTTCCTCCTGCATCAGATCAGATAGTTGTTTCCTCAAATAAGCACCTGATGAAAGAGCTGGCTTGCATTTTGGTTGGGGTCATGGGTTGTGGGAAAGGTGAGCAACACATTAACCTTGCAACACTGGGCCCCAGCCCAGCACAGCGAGATGCTCTTGTCCATTCGAGAGTTTTGGAGATGAGATGAGGCCAGCAAAGGGAAGAGGCGGTCCAGTCTCCCTCCTGGCACATGCCTGCTGTCTGAAGGGGCTGAGGCTCAGGGCCGGAATCACCTGGCGAATTTAAGGTTCTGTCTCTTTCTCTCCTCTTACAGAAACCATATAGTTTCTTTTGCAAATGTTAAGTGTGAATTCAGTGTCTTGTTACATAAATGTCCAGAAACGGCTCTGTTAGGTCAAAGTGTACCAGGCCAAAAATTTGTTACCATCCTAATAATGATGCATACAAGTACCTATTTCTCCAAAATGGGCATGCTTGACTGAGTCCACCTTTGCCAATCTGACGGTCTCAGATGTGTCATTTTTGTGTGTCTTTGTATTTCTTTGATAGTTTTGTTATAATTATCCTCCCAAGCCCCCTGGCTATCTGCAGTGATTGTGAAGGGTCCTGTCATTTCCTTAGGTCACACCCTCTGTGGCAGGCTCCTCTTCTGAGGAGCTCGAAGACCTCTGTGCATTAACTCTGTTACACGCATTGCAAATTGCACATATTTCTAGTTTTGTAGTTCATCTTAACTCTATAGTGTTGTTATCTAGTATAAAAAGTTTTTGATTTTTATGTAGAAAACAATATAGTTTTCTTCCTATAGATCCTAACTCATCTTCTGTTTAGAGTGTTAGACTTTAATTTGAGGGGTTTCCACTTTTGGAATTAGGATAAGAGGGAGTTGGTTTTGGCCAGCATTTTGGACTAATTTTATCTATATTTTAATGCCCCTACAATAGTACTGATAATTTCTGTTTTTAAACATATGGAAGAGAGCAGAGGTTCTTCAGTCAAACTCTGCAGAGTAAATCCGTTCCGATGGACCTCGTGTTAGTGAAACCCTCAGACAGAAAACGTAAATTCGAGGGCAATGAACTCAAAATTAAGGATTATTTCTAATTATAGATTATCAGTATTTCTCATGCAGAGAATTAGGAAGAGAATTTTTATTTCAATGTCAAGTTATTTTACTTAAATAAATTATGCTTTTATTTCAATATCAAGTTATTTTACTTAAATAAATTATGATAAAGTACTTGGTAAATTCCAAGGCCTTAATCAAATGCAAATTTTTCATGTTAGTACTATTATTATTAGGGCAAGAGAAGTGAAATACTAACTTCATGAAAAAATAAGACGTAGGTAACATAATTTAAGCCACAAAACACTGTCCAGCATCAAGTCTCCTATGTTCTTACAACAACAGCGTTGGAAACAGACCTACAGTGGATGCCTCCTTGGGGTCTTGGAGTCTTTCTCAGGGCCCAGAGTCCATAGATAATTTCACTGTCACCGTCTTCCAAGAAAGACAAACTTCAGAGGGACATGCAATTCCTTTTTCAAGGCCTCTCAGTCCAGCCCTGAGCCCCACTTCTCAACACTGTTGTCTGTTCTTCCTAGAATGAGAAGAAAGGTATTGCCCAGGAGGCGGTTCAAACTGTCCAGAGAACTCAACTCTTTAATAAGTCAAGGTCAGGAAGCCCTCTCTGCCGCCCTTTTGCCGTTGATCATTTGTGTGTGGATGTCCCACAGCAGGTTACACACACGCACTAAGCCGTGTACACGGGCGCTGCGCACAGCAGCACAATCCACCTTTTCGGAGTCCCGCGTGTTCCCCCCGGTCTGGGGCCCTCGGGGGAAGGGTGGAGGAACTTCGGATGCATGTGGAGTCCTTTGGCCACAAACTTCTTCTAGAACGACTTGAAAAGCAGCATCTCCAAGGTCATCGGCTGCAGCGGAGCTCTTCCTGGCTGCGCGGGGCAGACACAGGCGAGGCTCTGCCCTGCTGGGTCACCAGGCGCCTCCACAGCCGGGGACCCGCCGCCTTGCCGCCAGCTCACAGACAGGTGTTCCCAGCGCTCATCTCCTCTCTCCTCCTCGCCCAAGACGCTCCCGGAGCACAAGCAACAAAGGCCGGAGGACGGCAGAGGGAGAAAGTTTAAAGTCACACGAGCCATCATTTCTCCCCCGTTGCGTTGGGGACACGTTGCTTACGCTCTGTGGGCCTGGATATTTTACTTTCTCTCAGAGATGGCAGGGTCCAACCCCGGAGGAATTGTGTTTGGTTAATTTTTGTCGAGCTCCGGGAAGAAAGAGGGAAAGGGGGAATTTGCCAGGAAAAGGTAAATGGGACAAGATAATTTTTTAAAAAATATAGCCTGACCTACAAGCGGTGAATGTTGTTAAGAGATGAAAATCTCTACTTCGTGTTTGCACTTCTCTGAAATGTGATCTCACTGCCCCTGATTCCCTCGGACGCAGCAGACCCCTGCCCGCTCTGTCTGAGAATGGCCAGGAGTTCTCTGCTTCCGGGGACCTTGGTGGCAACACCTCCCGCTCCTTTTTCGTGCTCTCCTGGTTGGCCTCTGAACTCTGGGGGTCCGAGTCCCCTCCATGCATAAGCTCTGCACTGGGCGCCCTTCTGGACCTCGTGGTGGCTCACGCTGCCCCCAGCTTGGTACAGCTCGTCTGGACTGTGAGAACGGCCTGCCCGTGTGGACGCCCTTATTCTTCCACACGCTTTTTAGAGGAGACTTCTAAAACCACAGCTCTGACATCATTCCTGAGCTCAAACACACTCGATGGCTTTATAAATTCTACCCATACTGTCCAGTGATAAGAACAAATTTCTTCCTCTGTGGGTTCTGCCTTGGCTGTGTGACCATTTGAAAACTAGTCAATGGTCCAAACGCCAGAAGGTCCAGGCTGGGTCCCAGCCCCTTCCCTTCTATTCTTCATTTCAACCCCAAGCCCAGGGAAAGGATGAGCAGAGGAATGGATGGGTCAGTTTTCCAACTTAAGGTCTGGGACTCGAGGCCCCATAGGTCTGACCTCCCCCTACCGTTTCTCCCAGGACCCCTCACCACACTTCTTGACTCCTCTCCAGGGGAACCCCCAGGCCAGGGCAGTGCCTCGGGGTTTGACCGAATGGCCTCCAATCGCCCTGTTTCTCCCTTTGGAATGCTCCCTTTCCCACTGCTGCATTTCATTTCAAAGCTGTGCTTCATGTTCCAGAAGAGATGTCACCTCCTCTTTGAAGCCTGCCCCTATTTTCTGGGCAGAAACGATCTCTCCCCATATGGCATTCACCGTTTTACAAAGATTAAAGCTATTTTTTTTGTTGTAAAGATAAATTTTTAAAAATTACAAATGTCATACATTTGTAGTACAGCAATTCAAGTAATACAGAAAAATGAAAACCTTTTGTGTCCCCGACACTCTTCCATCTCTTGTCTAATTCTTAGAGCTAACCACTGCTAATGGTTTGTTGTATGTATTTTCAGAATTTTTCTTTGCATATAAACAAGATATAAACACATAGTAGACATTTTAAACAAATATTGGGCATCCTGTAATATTTTTCTGCAATTTTCTTTTCTCACTCAATATATCAAGAACATTTTTCTTTGTTAGTTTATAAAAATATACTCACTATTTTTAATGATAGTTTAATATTCTATAAGATCCATGTGCCATAATTTGACTATTCTCCTATTAATAGATATTTTGGGTTGTTTCTCATTGTCCTGCTATTACAACTAGCTGTGTGGTAAATACTCTTATATTCTTATTTTTACACATTTGAAGAAATATTTCATAGGATAGATTCTAAAGGTTGGATCCCTCAAAAGAGTATTTATAGCTATTGGTCTATAAACGTCATCTCACTTACTAGGCCCTAAACTTGGCAGGGTGAATTCACGCCTCTTCAGCTACTTCGATCAAGTTTCCAGAATGTTCTCTGTGGATGGTTTGATATGGAATGGGACATGGAGCTGGAGGGAGAACTTTAGATAAAAATATCACATTTCATACTTTCTCATCAAAATTAGGATTGAAAGAGAAGCTGGAAGAAACATGGGGAAAGTGAATATTTATATAAATATGACAGGGTCGCTTCATGGAAGATAATCTGCATTTGAAAGTCAGAATTGCACACTAGAACTGCCTGGAGAATGTTAGAATATCCCGACGCCCCGGCAACACCCCAGATCATTTAAAACAGGGTCTCAAGGGAGGGGCCCAAGCACCGCACTCCAGGCATTTCCCCAGGTCCTTCCAGGATCCCGTGGAGGCTGAGAGCTGTTGTTCAGATGCTCCTTGCTCTGACCAGCTATGAGGCCTCTGGAACACTCTGGTTGCATTTTTTCCTTCTGTAACATGAGAATGTTCTGTCTATCTCACAAGTTTTTGTGATGGCAGAATGAGATAATAGTTGTAAAAACAATTGTCAAAAGATAAAAGCATTAAAAATAAAAATATTAACCATCATTATTTTTCAGTTCAGTCAGTCACAGAAAAGCAAAATAGCTAGAAATCTTTAAGAAGTTCTAAAATTCAAATAGTGAGAAAACAGGATCATTTAAGGAGAAGAGCAATATTGGGGCTGTCTGCAGCACTGCTGTCAACTTGGGATCTGATAGCCTGGACACAGATTAAGAACAACACTCTCCTCAACTTCACAGGGTTGTAGTATTGTGTAGGTAAACAAGGTCACATCACAGAAAAGAGCAATATAAATTTTTGCCATCAGCAGTGATAAGAACAAATTTCTTCCTCTGTGACTTCTGCCTTGGCTGTGTAACCATTTGAAAACTAGTCAATGGTCCAAATGCTGGAAGGTTCAGGCTGCCCTGCCCCCCCCCCCACACCCCTCCCCAGCCCCACTTCTATTCTTCATTTCAACCCCAAGCCCAGGGAAAGGATGAGCAGAGGAATGGATGAGATGGTCTTCTGACTTAAGATCTAAATTTGATGATTGCATTTTTCCTGTGTGCCCTGAAATAAACTGATATGTATGCCAGTTCCTGAGGTCTGAAATCCACATGGATTTGGAGCTCCTCCCTACCGTCCCATTTCTGAATGTCCCGATGTATCAAGCAGATAAAAGACTAAGAAATCTTGTAGTCAGAATAATCTGTTGGATTTGCATTTCCCAAACTTACTTGATCATGGAACTGTTTATTAACATCCACTGGGTCCCCATGCCATCCTCTGGATTGAAAGCACTGGCCCTTGTCACTCAATGACCCAGGAAAATTCAACAATGTTCAATCTGGACTTAGTATTCCAGACCATCTCCTTCAATTGTATTATTTTTCAGCTAAGTAAGCAGAACCCCAGAGATGTTAGGAGAATGGACCCCACCGTGCTCCAAGTATACCATGTGTCCCAGGCGGAGGTTTTGGACCCATCAGTACACAGATAGCTTTTGAACAGCCATGCCAGTTTTGCAATAGAGCAAGTGGAGTATATTCGATTGTGCAAGTTGGCTCTTGAGGACGTCTTGTTACCTATCCTAGAAGCAGTGACATGAAATATCAATGTACAATGCAAAGAGAATGAATTAAATGTTAAAGTGAGTGGCATAGACAGTAAGCAGTGGTATGCTGGTAAGCTAGCTCTCCGGAAAGCAAAAGCTCTGATTTGTATCATTTGCCAATTTCTATGGTGTAAATACTTCCACCGTGGCTGAGGGCAAGCTACCAACAGAATGTCACTGAACATGGAGTTGGAAAGAGATGGGCCCCATCAGAGGAGATTTCAGAGGACAGGGAAGTTGGTGATGATTGGAACTGCCTGGAAAGGGTTCATGCGGGGGATTGAACTCAAGCTGAAAAATGCTGAGTAAGAGGATAAGCAGCAGAAAAGCTGGGGCTGGCAGCACCCAGAGTCTCTGAAAGACTTTACACCTTTTCCAGGTTTGGAAAGAAAGGGAAACTCTCCTGAGATAAAATTTACCTAGTCCAGGACTTTTAAAAAATTTAGGTTCAGAAATTTTTTCTTCTAAACTTTTTACGTTAGAACACTTTTGAATTCACAGAGATGTTGCAAATATGCTACATAGAGTTCCTACATACCCTGCACCCAGCTTCCCCTATTGTCAATATCTTACATTGCTATGGTCCGTCTGTCAGAATGGAGGAACCAATATGAGTATATTGTTATTAATGAAACTCTATACTTTCTTTGAATTTCATTGGTTTTTGCCTATTGTCTTTTTTCTGTTCCAGAATTCCATCCAGGATACCACAATACCTGTAGTTGTCCTATCTCCTTTGACTCCTCTGATCTGTGGCAGTTCTCAGATTTTCCTTGTTCTTAATGACCTGATAATTTGGAGGAGTAGTGTGCAGGTATTTTGTAGAATTCCCTTCAATTTCTATTTGTCTCATGGTTAGGTGGGGGCTGTGGGTTTTGGAGAGGCAGAATGTGGAGGTGAAGTACTATTTGCATGACATTCATCGGGGGTACATGCCATCAATGCAACTTGTCACTCAGGAAGCTAGCCTCGATCGCCTGGCCCTGGTGGTGGCTGCCAGCTCTCCCCACTGTCCAGTTACTTTCCTCCCTTTCCCTACTGCACTCTTTGGAAGAGTTCCTTCATCCAAGCCTTGTTCTCTTACTCTGAATTTCCACTATGCCTCCCTTACTAAGCATCTCTAGATTTTTCCCGTTTCAATCAGTCCCAGAAGCACCAGAAGCGATCTTATAACCTGATGTTACCTCTGTCCAGAAACATCTATGTTTCTAACTTGCTAGTGATTCTGTCCTATTAAGAGCAAATTCTGTAGAGCCTGGACACTCCAATGTGTGGTTACTTGGCTGAACACTGTCCGCTATTCTGAGGCCCACTTGCCTGCTGCCCCTTCGCTCATCTCTGTCTTTAATTGCCCTCAACTCTCAAAAGACCTTCAGTTTTAGTTTGAGTTTCTCCAGAAGCAAACCCTGAGACAAGGATTTGGGCGCAAGTTGTTTATTCGGAGACGGTCCCAGAAAGCACTGGGAAGGGAGTGGGGAGGAAGACAGGACAGGAAAGCAGGTGGTACAGGTGTGCTAATGAGTACATGATCAGGTGGTCATCTGGGGCTCTGTCTTTCTGGGGCCATTTGAGAGACTATCTAGAACATACCTCAGATTTGTCCCCAACTGAGAGGCAAGGAAGATGGGGGTATTTATCCTTAAATTCCCATTTGTCATCAAGAGAGGATACTCCTGGGGGCATTAAGTCCCTGGAATGTCCAGTCTACCCTGGACCTCTGGTGGCCAGAGATAGCTCTCAGAAGTGTCCCACAAGCTTTCACTCAAAATCAGGCTGCATGCTCAGGTCTGGGGGGTGCTGAGGGGACAAGGTGGGCCGCCAAAAGCATCTACTATAACCTTCCTCATCCGTTTCCTTTAACAGTCAAAATCAGAGAATCCTAGGGGCTGGCCCCGTGGCCGAGTGGTTAAGTTTGTGCGCTCCGCTGCAGGTGGCCCAGTGTTTCGTTGGTTCGAATCCTGGGCGCGGACATGGCACTGCTCATCACACCACGCTGAGGCAGCATCTCACATACCACAACGAAGAATATACAACTATGTACCAGGGGGCTTTGGGGAGAAAAAGGAAAAAAATAAAATCTTTAAAAAAAAAAATCAGAGAATCCTAGATAAAGAACAGATCATAGACATCTGTCACCAAATTAAGATCTCAAACTAAAGGAAGGAAGTTCATATCCAGAAAAATACCTTCCAAAGAGACCTTGTAGCTGAAGTAATAATAGTAGTAAGAGAGTAGGGATAACGCTAGCAGAAACAAGAGAAATTCTTTTATAGTCTGTAAAGCTTTCATATACATTGTGTCACTTAAAAAATAACTTGAGTTTCACAAGAACCTCATGTGGTATTCAGAGCCTGTATTATCCCCATTTTCCAAATGAGGATATCAAGGCACAAACAGTCAGCTAATGAGTAACAGAGTCAGAGTTGGTCACCAGTTTTCTTGAGTCCAAGACTGATGTTCTAGAGTTAACAGATTATTAGATTTTTCTACCCACTTTGGGGTCAGTGTCTGGGGAATCAAATATCCTTTACCCCACTAATGGAGATAGAGCCGAATCGAAACAGCACTGCCAATTCCAAGATAAATCCAGTCTTTTTATTTTTAGATGGCTTTTTGAAGTATTGTAAAATGAGAAAATGGAATATAGCACATTCCAGAACAGCCAGATAAATTCCTTCTTATTAATTCTGTTGCATATGTTTCCAAAATCAGCCTGATGCTAAAACAAGCAAGAACATTGTACACTTTAATTTAGAAATTGGCCGAATTATAAATATAGCTGTGCAAATGTTACGGTTAATAACATAAAAACCAATAATCATGGACATTCTGGAGGTTCTTTCTTAGACGTCTGACATTAAATTTTAAAAATAAAACATGGAGTATTAAAAGACATTGCATTTTATCACAATGTGGCAGCGAAAGTTTGTATCTATCCAAAGATTTCTGTCAGAAAGGGGGAGACCCTGGGAGCACAGGTGGAGAGGCCCAGGAAGACCGTACGGGAAGGCTGGGAGGCGAGGTGGGCAGGCTGGATGGCCCCTCTGAGCATTGATTAAGGTTAGTTTGCCTGGTGCTTAAAAATCTCAGTTCTATGCGATGTTCCATCAGAATTTAGTGTTCTCTTCATGTTCAGCTCCTATAGGCTTTTCCAAAGTTCTTTCCCTTCTGAATTTCTATTAAGAATCCCACCTATTCCGGTGATTGTTTTAAGCTGTATACTCTTCATTATTCCTGATATCATTTCTGCATTTTTATTCACTCCATGTTGACCTGACACGGAAGTTCTAACATGATCTTGTCTTGGCACTCATTGCCTGGGAAGCTTATGTTAGACCGTAAGGAGCTTGCCCGGCCAAGGGGTTGCGTCTTTCTATGTGTAAAAACATCTCCTAAGTGCAAAGTACTATTCAAGCTTGAGCAACCGTCAAGCTGCCCGGAGAGCTGGTGAAAACACAGATGACTGGACATTACCCCCAGAGTCTGATTCCGTAGCACTGGGACGGGATCCGAGAATGTGCGTATCTAACAACTTTCCAGGTGATAACTGATTCTGCGGGTCTGGGGCCACACTTTGAGCAGCCCTGGTGTTGGAGTAAGAATTATATTGGGACTTCCCATCTGATGGAAGAGAGTGACTCTTTAGCAGTAAAAGAATTTTCAGGAATAGCTGACTGTAAGGCAGATTAAGTTCATGAGATGGTGGAGGAAGTGGGAAATCTGTCCACAGACACATGTCCTTATACACAGCATCAGTGGCCATTGCAAACTGTCAATTACTTCTGAGGAAAAGGCACATTATTGGCTTACGCCCTGGAATTCGGTCCCCCATGATATATTTAGTGATTTAGACACTTAATACAAATGCTCCCCTAGACTAATATCACTCAAAGCAAAGAGATTGGTAGTAGTGGATGGATCACCAAACTCTGAATTGGAAGCTCTGGATTCAAGACATGGTTCTGCTCCTCCTCCCTTTTATCTGCTGTGTTACCTCAAGCAAGTCACCTAACCTCTCTTAGCCTTAGTATCCTCCCCGGTCAAGTGATGATAACATGAGCAGTCCTGATCACTGCCCAGCATTGCAGTGATTGTCTAAATAAAAGTGAGCCAATGTCTGTACGTGTAAGGGGTTAACCAGGAGCAGCTTGCTCCTGAAATGGAGATGGGGGTGCGGGCTCCGCTCCATCTGCCCCCTGCCTAGTGGATTGCCATATGGCGCCTCACCTTGTTCCCTTTCAAGATGAACTCTCATTCCCTGAAAAAATTTCTCAGCCTTAAAGTCACAACTTCAAAAATGCAGTGGGGACCACATTTAAAAGGTCTGGCAAATTTTCGGTTGATTTAATTTTTTAAACTGCACTTTTAAAACAAACCCAAATATAGAGATGAAAGCCAAGAATTAAAATATACATACAAAATAGAAAACATTAATATTTTCAAGTACGACGAATTGAATAATTATCATAAGGAAACAATAAAACGTTAAGAGACTCAGACCAGATGATCACTGTTAGTCTCCGTGATGCCGGAACATGTGGTCTGTGCTGAAGACCAGCCTCCAGCCAGTCCAGCGCTGGCTTCACAATGCAGTCCCGCCCTCATTGCCTCTGCTGACAAGCACACTGTCAGCTAATTAAACAAGCTCTAAACCTAATTAGCAGAGGGGGAGCGGGGAGGAGACTGAAGGAAGTCTGGTAAAATGACTTGGAGGATTAAATTTTATAATCAGGACATCCTACGTTAAGTTGTCTCCCGGCCCACAATGCTCTGATTTTTAGTCTGGTTGTCAACCCGCTCTAGCAGCCCTTGCTCCTCTCATGGTGTTTTTTGCCACATAAAGACAGCTAAAGAGATGACTCCTGAAATATCTGGACTGCATCAACACAAGGGACTGGGTGACACGAGGAGAGGAGGGAACCATTGTGCTCCCCTTGCCCACGCCCTTCCCCCTTCCTCCCCAGCCCAAAGTCCTCTCTTCTCAACCAGCACTCTTCCGTAGTTTCACTAACTGAGGGAGATGTTCCACGTGTCCACCTGGAAGAATTTATGAAGAAGCAAGAAGAGTGTGGACTGACTTTGAAGGAGTGGAGTTAAAGAGTAACGTTTCTGCGGTGATGTCACCTCTGTCACACCCCATGTTGCGCTGAAACACAGTGTTCTGGGGTGGGGCACAGAGTTTCACAGACCATAAGGCTCAATGTCAGAAGCCAACTGGACATCGTGGACTTGAAGGCAGGAGATGCCCAGGAGGCCACTGGGTCAATCCCCCCAAAATAATGGTTGGTGCAGTGCCGCCTTTGAAAAAGGTATGTTTTCTCAGCTACTTCCCTAGGGAAGAGCTCCTTAGGATGAGAGTGTTCAAAATATTCTTTTACAAAATGCATTTCTAAAGTTCCTTTTCACTACTTTCTTATTCTGATAGCGAATCATCTCCTCTGGAGGCAGCACAGTGTTTATTTTTTTACTGGGTACTCTGGTTTGCATTTTATTAAAAGGGAAGGAGAGTCCCTTGGGAAGCTGACCCTAAGACAAGGGTTTGGGTGGAATTTGTCTATTTGGGAGCAGCGGGGCAGTGAGGCAGGAAGGGAAAGCAAGAAATATGGTATGCGAGACTGTGTTGGCAACCTTGTTGGTGATTGGAGCTTAATCCTAGGAGAGGGGCCCTGGAAAATAGTGTAAAACACATGCCATAGAGTTATCCCCGGAGGGTGATAGAGCTGGGGTCTCCCTCCCTGATCTCCCAAGCATCATTGATCGAAGCGTGTTCATTCATGGAAACTTCTGGGCTTCCAGGTATGGCAGTGATTTGAGAGCAAGTCTTTAGGCAGAGAGTGAGGCACATGAAAACAGAAATGGTGGAAGATGAGGGAAGGGGTCAGCACAGCACTACAGCAGAAGCAGACTCTCTAAATTCCTCCTTTCCCCTGAAAGCACATGTGCAGACTTAGGTCCAAGGAAGGCTGAGCTCAGGTATTCATACCCATCCAAACCATAATAGAAGTCCTGGTCCCTCAACTGAAAACGTCAAAAAGGCTCCTCCTGCCCTTTACCTTATTGCTGTTGTCGACAAGCACCCCCATCTCTCCTGCCAGCCCCCAAAATGTCAAGGCTGCCAGGGCAGGGCCCGTGCTCCAGCCTTGCTTCACTGTGAGCTCACACACTGATGCGATCTGTAGACTCGCACTGCGTGTTGAGAGTACTGTTTGTTATGCAAAGGGGGCTTGCTGGGCTGAACTGACAAATGGGAGCTGGTGTTTCTGTAAGTGAGGTACGCTATCTGCTTGGGAAAGCACGTGGGGGTGATGCTGGAACATGTACAGACAATGGCTGCTACAATCACAGCACGTGGGTGAGGAAGGGGCATAGAAACCACGCGCCCAGCACCTTCCTTTTAAAGACGAGGAGACCAGGGGCCGGCCCGGTGGCGCAGCGGTTAAGTTCGCACGTTTCCGCTTCTCGGCCGCCCGGGGTTCGCCGGTTGGGATCCCGGGTGCGGACATGGCACTGCTTGGCACGCCATGCTGTGGAAGGCGTCCCACATAAAAAGTAGAGGAAGATGGGCACGATGTTAGCTCAGGGCCAGGCTTCCTCAGCAAAAAAGAGGAGGACTGGCAGTAGTTAGCTCAGGGCTAATCTTCCTCAAAAATAAATAAATAAATAAAGATGAGGAGACTGAAAATAAAAGGGCTAACGCAACTTATTTAGAGGCTCGTGACTAGTTGGTGGTAGAACTGGGTTTGAGTCAGCTCATCTTCCAGTGCTCAAACTGGTTTTAATGGGGTCACGTAAAACTTTGCCCAATTCACAGCTGTGAGGAGGGTGAAGCTGCCTTGACTGGGAGGATGGTATAATTCCCCTGATACCAAGCTGTGGGGTGGTGGGAAGTGAATTCCCATGGCAGAACTTTCAGGAACTGGTGACGTGTCACGTAGCATTATTGGAAGGCAGCGTAGGATGTAACTCAGGAATTCACTCATTTATTTAGTTTTGGCTGCAAAACTGAGTTGTCCGAACATGGCACAGCAATAAAATACACACACAAACACAACTAACTGGTGCTCACAACAGTGCAGATGTATCCACAGATTGTGTTGGGTGAAAGAAATCAGACACAAAAGAGAATGTGCTGTATAAACCCACTTATAGAAAGTTCAAGAACAGGCAAAACTAAATCTACGATGATAGACATCAGAGTGGTGGCTATTTCTGGGTGAACATTGGTGTTGACCAGGAAAATGTAAGTGGGAGCCTAAATAGGTAATGGGAGTGTTTTATATTTTGAACTGGGTGGGAGTACATGGGTGTTTATATGAACAGAAGTCATTGAACTGTATATCTAAGATTGGGACACTTTATACTCTTTATGATATTATATTTCAGTTGAGAAAACAAAGAAAAAAATCAGAGCAATGCACATAACATAATAGATCATAACACTATAAGGGGATTGGAATAAAAGACGCAATTTTCCTCATTCACACATGAGTTCTTTCAGCAAACGTCTATCAGGCTGTGAGTGCCTGGTCATATTCCCCTGGTATTCATCCTTCCCGGACAAGCGGACAGGGTCCTGCTGCAAGCGTGCGCTCCCACGCTCTGCCCACGCTCTCCCACACTCCGGCACAATTTACAGCATGTTGGGGTGAATGGAAAATTTGATAAACATTAAAAATGAGGTAGGACGAGTGCTGAGGTGGGGGAGCACAGCCCGGCAGAGAGACAGAGCCTGCAGGGGAACCTAGCTAGTCCTGATGTCCAGGAGAGAGCTGGGGGTGATCAAGGCTCCCCTCCTTCTCTTCCCCTTCCCAAACTTCCATCTCTTTCTATTTCCTTCCTTCCTTCTCTTACGCAGAGAGAAATGAAAGGAGACATTCATTTATTTAAGACATTTCCTTATGTTCCCATAAATATCAGTCAGTATATTGAATTTACCACCCATGTTGGTTTATTGTGCTGCCTCATCTCATAGCACAGAACCAAGACTTAGCCTTTAGAATTGGCTCCGGTTATGGAAGCCATTTTTCAAATATATTTTCAATATTGCTTCCCAACTGTGTGACATATAGATCCTCGGAAAACCCAACACATATTTCTCAGACCAGGGGAGGAGATGCCTTTCAGGACAGCTCCAGACTGCCTACCAGTCAGCAGCTGGTGGAAACACGCACCGAGAGCGATCATCTGGAAACAGGCAGCGGACTTATGTCGTTGGAGCTGTCATCCCCACTCTAGCAGGCTTTCTGGGTGAAAAATTCTTCAAAGCATATGCATTCAAGGCCAGGGCTTTTCTCTTCTGTTTTTGATGCTCCTCACCCAAATGGACAGGTCATGGAGCTCTCCAATTCAGGATCCAGTAGTGCATCACATGGAATGCAAGCTGTGGTTTGAACATCTCTTTCTAGATAGTCTGGGTGTCACGTCAACAGGGATTTATGCATTAAAAGTATGAGATGCCGTACAATTCTGTACTGGGATGCCCTGTGACAGAGGATCATACAGAAACAGAAGAACTCTTCTTATGGGCTGGCCACTTGAAATATTCTTTCCCTTACTCTGGGTGGTGTCAGGCAGCTTTATACAAATGCTATCCTTCGCTTTATATTACAAGCTTAGAAAATCATGCAAAAATGGCAGAATATCTATTCTTATTTCTCTATTACTTTGGTCAAAACACATGCACTTCTAAAGACCAAAGGATTCTATTAAATAAAAAGTGAACGTTCATGGTGAAGTCTCTATAGAAAGCCAAACTCAGTTAAGACTGGATTTTTCTTTTGCAGGAATGGCTCTTTTATTTGCTTAGGGAATAATGATGTGGAAGAGAGGAACAAAAGTAACTTTTTATTTCAACCATTTATCCTTTGATAAAAATTACGGCCTTGTTTAGTCTGTATTACTGTATAACATATTACCACAATCTTAGAAACTCAAAACAACCCCTGGTTATGAGCTCAGAGCTCTGTAGGACAGACGTCCAAGCTTGAGGTGGCTGCGTTCTCTGCTTAGGGTCTTGCAAAGCTGAAGTCAAGGTGATGGCCAGGCCCTGTTCTTTGCTGGAGGCTCTGGGGAGCATCTGTGTCCAGGCTCGTTCACATCTTGGCTGAATTCAGTTCCTTGCAGTGTAGGACTGAGCTCTCTGGTGCCTTGCTGCCTGTCAGCCAGCAGGTCACTCTTAGTTCTTAAACGTCACCCTATTCCTTGCCAGGTGGCTCCCTCCATCTTCAAGCCAGCAACAGAGAATCTCCCTCACTTTGTAGCACTTTCACACTTCAAACACATTCTTCCAGCAAGAGCTCGATCCCTTTTCAAGGCTCACCTGTTAGGTCAGACTCCTTGAGGATAATCTCTCCATCTTAGGGTCAGTTGATTTGGGACCTTAACTATATTTGCAAAATCCCTTCACAGCAGCACATAGATTAGTGCTTGACTGAATAACTGAGAGAAGCTGTGCGTACACCAGAGGATTTAATCTTGAGGTCCATCTTAGAGTTCTGCCTATGACAGGCCTATGTGATAAATAGTGATTCACTTTTTCCAGACAAAATTAGTAACCATGGCATAAGAAATGCTGCCTTCTTTATTGATTACTTACAAAACCCAGCAGGCAATGTAAAGTAATGAAAGGTGCTGTGTATAAGGCGAGATGATGGAGCGGTGGGCTCAGGGGTTCATTGTAACCAGTCATACTCAACTCCAGTCGATGGCTGTCATATGACAATATGTGCTCAGTATCACCAATTTTTTCATTTTTAAGGGAAAATAGAATTCTCTTGAGCTTTAAAAATTGTTGATAACTTCAAGTTTTTTAAAATACTGGGTGAACCAAGTAAAACGCTTTTGCAGTCTTAATGGGATCTATGGGTCACCAGTTTCCTTCTTTCTGCAGTCCCAAGGCATTTGTTGGTTATATTCGTTCATTCATCAGAAGATAGTTATTGAGTACCTACTCTATACCCTGGTTCCAGCCACTGAGAATATAGGCTGGTCAAGGACAGCCTCACTAAGAAGGGCACATTTGAGTGCAGATCTGAAGCAATGGAGGGGATAAGCAGTTATCCCTCCACATGGCAAGCATTCCAGGAAGAAGGAACAGCAAGCGCAAAGGCCCTGAAGTGGTTGTATGTCAGGCATGTTCAAAGAGTGGCCTGGAAGCCTGTGTGTGGAGCGGAGTGAGCAGGGAGAAAGCAGTAAGAGAGGATATCTGAGGAGTCTGTAGGACCAGATCATATTGGGCCTCGTAAGGTAAGTGTATTAGTCAGTTTCTCCAGAGAAACAGAACCAACAGAATATATACATAATTTGTTTATACATAATTGCTATATACATAATTTGTTTTTTGTTAAAAAACAAAATTCAACTGAGTAAATTTTAAAGATCTTATTGGTGAAAGCAGGGGTCAACTTGCTTTAACTAGACTCAGTCAACTGTCTGCCAAAATAGTGAGATAACGCGTTATTAAAGCCCACCCTACAGATAATATCTCTGGTGTGTGGGTCACCACTGTAACAGGTGGGGTGCTTAAGCTTTTCAGGAACTAAGAGTTGACTCCTTGTCCAGTTCAGGTCAGTTGGGACCACCAACTCGTCAACTGGGCCTGTGAGGATGCCCAATAGGTGACCCTTCGATGTCAAGGAGCCAAAAACTCCACCCTCAGATCGTGGTAATGCTGCCATTTTGTGAACATGTCCGATGAAGAGCCACGAACCATGACCACGCTTGCACAGATCATCAATTACCTCACTTCTCCTTCCCTCCAATCCTCTATTCTAACACTTCAGACCACCTCACACCTGTATCCTGTAAATATCCCCAATCCTCATTTTTCAGAGAGGCGGATTAGAGATTGGTTCTCCTGTCTCCTTGCTTGGCTGCCTTGTGAATTAAGCCCTTTCTCTGCTGCAAATTCATTGTCTTGGTGATTAGCATAATTCTTCAGCAGGCAAAACGAACCTAGTTCAGTAACATTGTCTTTATTCAGCGATTCGTAAATCTAACAGATAGAAAGGAGCTCTGAAGAGCTGTACAAAATGAAAGACTTTTATAGGCAGGGAGGGAAGGACAAGGAAGTGACTAGCAAAGAATGGATTGTTTCAGGCAAGATCATCTTCCTTTGGGAGATGACAGGGGTCTATCAGGCAGATGACCTCACTAGTTCTGACCAGGTAATTCCAGACTGACTGGTTTAAGATTTCACTCCCAGGAGAGGCTGAAACTGTGATTGTTAGATATTGTCTTGGTTGGTGATGTGGGCTCAGCACAAGTGACTCCATTTTGAGCCTACTGTCTCTTTTTTAACAATATGTTAAAAGATTTATATTCATTTAAAATGAATAGCAGGACTAAAAGCATTTTTTATGCCTATTACTACATATCTAGTTTGACCTGAAGCGGAAATTATGTCTGGTTGTTTCACTGAGGGAAACATTTCAATTTTGTTCTACTTCAGGAGAAAACGTCTACAATTCGTGTCAGCTTACATATCTGCTCTATCAGAAAATGCTTCAAATTCAAATTTTCATTGTGGACAAGAATTATAACATATTGATTAAAATGTCTTAGCAATATATTTATAACATTTATAGCAAATAAAATAATAATGTGAATCTTACAATAATGCTTTCAGATCTTGACTCTGATGATAAACCAATAATGATAGCTATGTGTCTGAGTGAATCAGTATTCAGAATTATTAAGTAAGTATTATTAGTAAGCATCAAGGATTAGGTACAATATTTAAAGCAGAACTTCACAGACAGAAAGAGTACATATTGTATGAGTCCATTTATATGAAATTCAAGAACACCATCAATCCAGGCTGATGAAAGCAAGGATGGTGGCTCCTTTGGGGACGGGTGTTGACTAGGGGTGCAAGACATCTTCTGCGGGGTTGGAGATGGCCTGCATGTTGATCGGGGTAGTGGTTACAGGGTTGTGGACATATATAAAACTTCATCAAGCTGTATACTTCAGAGATGTGCACTTTACGGCATGTACATTGTATCTCTATAAAATAAAAATGAACACAAACACAGTCCCCCAGTTCTCCCTGTGATTTATATACATCTTTTAGGGATCCATAGATTTCCCTGTTACAATTGACCTGCAGCAGATTTCCAGCAATCTTTTTGACTTTCCTCAAGCTCGAGTTCCTTTGCAATGCTATAAAGGATTTTTGCACACGGCAAAACAAACATCATGTCATCCTTTCAGAAAAATATGCCAATTGAAAGATAGAATTAAATCAATTTTGTCATTATTTGTCTGCATGGCTTTATTTAGTTAGTCCTCAAATCTTTTCCTTATTTCCAGCTAGTAAGTAGAAAATACAGAGTGTATTTAATTCTGTGCTACATTCCTATAAAGAAGCCAGATTTTGCATTTTAAAGATTATTTATGTTTCTTTGGGGTTCCTGCAAGGATTATCTGGATTTACCATAAAAGTTATATGTATATTTCAATAAAATATTATTAAGTTCAGTATTGCTAAAGACGGTGGATAATGGTTTAAGACATAAATTCATGATTCTCTCTCGCTTTTTATTCTCCACCTTTCAAGCTGGCAGATTCTCCTGCTTCTGGGCCTCAGGTTAGGGGAAGGGCAGGGCAGACAGCAGAGGCAGCCTGGGCGCTTCCCAGCTTTTGTCTTCAAATCCTCAACCAGCTGAGGGAGGTAGGCTTGGCTGGAGAAAGTTTTTTTCTCTGACTAAAAGGAGATTTTGAGTCAAGGGCTGAGGGGAAGAAGAAGGTTTGTGAGTTTCTAAGAAGGTGGTTCTGGTCTCTTCTGGGGAGATGTTATAGGGGGAAGCAGAGTGAGCTGTCAACAGAGGCAGGGACCCAGACACTAGATTCCACTGTTCCAGAACGAGTGAGCGTCTTTGCACCTTCAGGAGCCACGAGCTCAGGGATGATGAATGCGTCAGCCACACTCTGTGTGGGAAGATGACCAAAGATGGGACTTCCCACCTGGTCCTTCCCTCTTTCCAAAGCCTTGGTATTGACCTGGGGGCTAGGGGTTGATGGGGAATGCCCCAAGAACACCTGAGATGAAATGTTTTGCTAGTCAGGTGGGATGGGAAGCTCAGGGTGAGAAATTAGGTTGGTTGAAAAGAAATAAAGGAAAGATATTTCTAGCACCCCTGAGCGTATAGGCAGAGATTCATACCTGCCATGCTATGAAAACATTCTTCTCTTCAAAATTCCAATCAGCACGATTTGAGGTGATTTTCTAGTAGCCACATGTTTTTGGACTCCACGGGAAAGATCAAATCTAAAGTGTGGTCTTTGAGAATGAAAATTGAAAAATATCATTTCAGATACTTTGGGGCCATGCAGAGGGCTTCCAAGTTGGATGTGAGTGTTGGTGTCGGTGGTTTGAATACTGAAGCGATGGACTCTTAAGGGCTGACAACTGGTAAACGGAGCCTGGACAGAGTCTGGGCCCGGACAAATTAATCAGCAGTCATGGCAGATCAGGCAAATTGAAACCTCAGGACTTGGCAGTTCCAGGTGACACAGACCAGAGGTCAGGAATTCATGCAGAATCAGAACATGCCTGAAATTAGGTCTTACAAATCTTGACAAGCAGCTGTAAAAAATATCAAAGGGAGGAAGGTACAGAAAAAAGCCCTAGAGACCAGAAAACAAACAAACAAAAGGTTGATCTAGATAGTTCTTTTCTTCTTCCCATTTGGGACTGGAACTGGGGACTGGAATTGGAGCGTGGGAGCTCCAGGCTGCAGGTGCATCCTGGGAAGAGACTGCATCTGTGTGGGAAGTGAGAGGCTAGCAGCTAGGTTTGCTTCCTGGCTGGAACCAAAGCAGGAGAGCTGGAATTATAGGGACCGCAAGGACCTACATCTCAGCCTCAAGCCAAGAGGGGGAAGGGATTGAGTTAGGAGCTCAAAACAGGGTCTTCTAGGTATTGCCCTCAGTCATGGCCAGTTAAAATAACCAATTCAAGGAAGCTCCTAGAATAGGAGGTGAAAGGATGAGAAGCAACCTGAAAAGGGTGTCAACTTGGAACCTGTGTGTGTGTGTGTGTGTGTGTGTGTGCGTGCACACACGTGTGTGTCTGTGTGTGATGGCCGTAACTGGGAAGCCAGCCTAGAAAGACTTGGCTCTGTCCATGTCCAGGGAATTTGGGAATGAGCGTTCTGTCTCAGCCAGGAGATAGAAGAAAAATGCAACTAGGAAAGGTTATTTCCAAGGACCAGTTTTAAAGAGTTGCAGTTTTGGAGAAAAGCTGAGAGAGAATTCTAAAAGCTTGGTCAAGTCAAGTGGTCCACGGAATAATCTAGTTATCTCTAACTGACCTCTCCATGTGCTTGTATTTCCTGTCACAAGAGTTAAGTTGCTTTTTAACTTAAAGAGTTCACCGTATGTTGTTGGAACCATTGGCCAGGTAAGAAGTACGTCAAAGAAAACTAAAAGAAAACCCTAAGTTTGTGGTCTTTGAAAGTAAAATTTTTCGTAAGTCTTAGTTTCAAAATTCTGAGATTCACATATTTTACAACCTACAAAATAACAAAAATATTAATAATATATTGTTTGCTGTGCACTCAAATCTCAATGGGAGAGAGAGGCGAGGTATCATAGAAGTTGGCCAAAAATGTGTGCAAATGGATTAGAGAGTGAGTGGAATCAAGTAAAAGAATGGTTTGAATAATAACATATTGATAACAGATAATGCAAACTTTTTTGATTAGGCTTCAGAAGAATCTGAATAAAAATGCATTGTTTGGAATGTACATGCTTTGGTCTCAATAAAAATATCCGGTTGCAGAAATATTTCATGTGGTTTGAACTAACAGGCAAAAAATTAAAAATTCATTGGTATATACTAATATATGTAATTGTATATTTTGGAGGTAAGTATAATGGCATAGGCTTGCTACAATGGAACTGATTGGAAAATGATCTCTTGGAGAAAATTTATTGCTGGTCATAAGATTTCTTTGGTTTAGAAAAAAGCTGGGCTTAGTAAAATCTGTAGCACTAAATGAAAGTCCGCTTTAATAAAAATGTGGATCCGAGAATTGTGGTTTTTGGTAAGTGGGTATTTGATCCATTAAAATTGTATTGGTTTATTCTGCGTGTTGGCTTTTCCTGAAATCCATCAGTTTGAAGCAGGAAGTAAGCACTTGCCAGGTATTGCTTCAATATTGAAAGAAAGACCCTCAGTAATTGTTAAAACAAGTCTTATTAATCAACTGTGACATTCCTTTGTAAGGTCCTCACGACGGAAAAAGCAGCAGCTTACTTTGCTTTTGTTGAAAATGGCAAAACAGTCATTTTATTGTCAGAGAATCCGCCCGGCGTCGTAGAACTCAGTGGAAAAATATCTGCAGAATTAGATCATGCCGCCGGCCTGGGCTGCCGGCACCGCTCCTCCGCGCGGCGCAGCTCTGCCGGCTTTGTCTGGGCGCAGCAGAGCTGGACCGCTGACCAGGACTCTGCCACTGTCCTTGGAACAGGATCCCACGGTCTAATTGACTTTATTGTTGGGAAATTGTTCATAAAATTAGGAAACTCAGTGTAAACAGAGAACTCAGACAGAACTTCTCCTCGCAGAGGGTAACGGACATATGGAACGAGTTACCGAGAGGAGCGATTGAGGCGAAGTGCGCAAATGAATTCAAGAGACTCCCAGGTTTATTTCTGGACGTGGGGGAGGAGGGAAGGGAGGAGGAGGAGGCTAGCAGGAAGGTAGGAGTAAAATGCATTTTGGAAGGACAGGCGTGTAAATAATTTGACTATTCAGATTTCTTTTGAAGTCTGGAATATTCCCAACAAAAGGCTACTTTACTGTGTTCTCATCTATTTGGGTCAACTTCTGAGCGACGATTCCGACCCTGGTTATCCTTTGTCCAGGGTAATGGTTTCTAGGTAGAGGCTGGGGTGGCCCTGATCCCGAGCAGAACAATCAGCAGAGAGAGAGGGAGGCTGGCGCTTTCAGTGGGATTCCCACCTCAAAAGGTGCAACCAAGAGGTGGGTCCCGAAGGCCCTCTGCTTTTAACTCTGTTTCCATCTTGTTTTAAGCCAGGAAAGGGCACTGAGGACTCTTTACCAGTCTTGTGATAGGCCGGTTACAAGGAAGAGCCCGTTTCCTCCTTGGTGCTCCAATCTCACGCTTATGAGTGTGTGAGTCTGCTCAGGCTGTTGTAACAAAGCGTCAGAGCATGGGGGGATCGTGTTGTTAAACAGTGACATTTATTTCTCACAGTTCTAGAGGCTGGAAGTCTAAGATCAAGGTGTTTTAAGTTGGAAAACATTTTAGGGGGGAGCAATGCAAGCAGGAGGCTGCAGTGCGTGCTGTATCAGGGAGCGAGGAAAAGAGCACTGCTGATCTATCCTCCAGGACATGGAATTTGTTAGTCTAGAAAACAGCTCCAAGGATGGGGCTCTTTTATTTATTTATTTTTTAATTGAGTTAATGATAGGTTACAATCTTGTGAGATTTCAGTTGTACATTAATGTTTGTCAGTCATGTTGTAGGGGCACCACTTCACCCTTTGTGCCCACCCCTCCCCCCCACCTTTCCCCTGGTATCCACTAAACTGTTCTTAGTCCATAATTTTAAATTCCTCATATGAGTGGAGTCATACACAGATTATCCTTCTCTCGCTGGCTTATTTCACTTAACATAATTCCCTCAAGGTCCATCCATGTTATTGCAAATGGAATGATTTTGTTCTGTTTTACAGCTGAGTAGTATTCCATTGTATATATGTACCACATCTTCTTTATCCATTCTTCTGTTGCTGGGCACTTAGGTTGCTTCCATGTCTTGGCTATTGTAAATAATGCTGCAATGAACATTGGGGTGCATAGGATTTTTGGGATTGCTGACTTCAAGCTCTTTGGATAAATACCCAGTAGTGGGATGGCTGGATCGGATGGTAGTTCTATTTTTAATTTTTTGAGGAATCTCCATACTGTTTTCCATAGTGGCTGCACCAGTTTGCATTCCCACCAGCAGTGTATGAGGGTTCCTTTTTCTCCACAACCTCTCCAACATTTGTTACTATTAGTTTTAGATATTTTTGTCATTCTAATGGGTGTAAGGTGATATCTTAGTGTGGTTTTGATTTGCATTTCTCCAAGGATGGGGCTTTTTTAAACTTTAACCACTCGGGGTTTAGTGCAGTGCCTCGTACTGAATGAAGTACCCCAGGCAGTTTTTGAGCTGGCAAGTGACGCTTATTTGCTGGAGCTGTCATCTAGGCTCTCGCTATATTTGAGGTTTCATATCATGGTCCTTTGCCTCTGCTTCCCCTTGTCCACTGCTTTCCACCAACCCCCAGAGTTTTTCTTGTTAAGTTTATAGGTTTGTCCAAGGCCTGATGTGAGTGGGCCTCAAAGAGAAGGTCAAGGGCAGGCAAGATGAATGATGCAAATAACCCAGACAAGCAAGTACAGCCGTGTGCTGCATAATGACATTTTGGTCAACGATGTACTGCATATATGACGGTGGTCCTATAGATTAGTATCATATAGCCTAGGTGTGTAGTAGGCTATACCATCTAGGTTTGTGAAATGCATGCTATGATGTTCACACAATGTCAACCACCTAACGATGTATTTCTCACAACATATTCCTGTTGTTAAGTGACACATGACTGTAAAGGCAGACTCCTTTATGTCGCCTCCTTTTTATGCAACTAATAGTTTCTCTCCATAGAATTTGTTTTGGGTCCCCAAATGTTAAATCATCTCTAGGATAATAAGAGGGGTGGAGCCCACTGCTGAGTTGTTCAGCTTGAGTGGCATCCAGTTGGTTCTAGACGAAGCTGCAGCTGGTTCCCAGCAGCACTTGGACCACTTTGGTCAAAGATTCATCATTAAACAGGCCACTGTGGCCCTTGGAGTTATTCGATCAAGGCTGACCTGAACTCCTCCGAGGAAACTTATTCATTCCCAGAAGATTCCATGTCAGGCTTCTTGAAAAGTTTAACCTAAACGAGAAGATGTTGGGAGCCTGTGTTGGTAGAACAGAGTCCTGCTACTTGGGATTGCCTCTCTGCACCCAGAGCCGTGACTTGTACATGGTAGATCGTCAACTGACATTGTTGAATGGAATTATCTGAAGGGGATGCAAGGAGGCTGCTTAATAAAAAGCTGAGATGTTGGTGTAGGCTGCCAGTTTTGAGATGTCTGTGCCTTCTAAAAATTAAGCTGAGTGATTTAACCCAGTCCAACTCTTTCCTTCCATTTCCTAGACCAAAAGGTTCTCCTTGTCCTGTTCCATAGAATGGGGGAAGTTTCACCTGGTTGTTCAGACAGATTTTGTGACGTTAAATGAGAGCAGTCAGTCTCTGGCAGGTAGGTAGTGTAAAAGCCAGACAATTAGCTTTTTTGATTGTCCTGTAAGCGCCTGACATTAAGCTTTTGATTGCCGATGCAACCATTTCAAAGACATCCATCTCAGATAAACATATTGCTAGCTACCAACTAGATAAAGAGCCAGGCTGCCCCACCACAAAGAAGTTTCTTTCTAGAAAGCCCTGGGTAACCTGGATAACTGACCACTTGTGTGACCCCACTTCTCCCTTCCACACCCTAATTCCCATTCTTCTTCTTCTTCTTATTTTTGAGGAAGATTGGCCCTGAGCTAATATCTGCTGCCAATCCTCCTCTTTTTGCTGAGGAAGATTGGCTCTGAGCTAACATCCATGTTCATCTTCCTCTACTTTATATGTGGGATGCCTGCCACAGGATAGCTTGACAAGCGATGCGTAGGTTCACACATGGGACCCCAACCAGCAAACTGCGGGCTGCCGAAGCGGAACGTACGAACTTAACTGCTGCACCACCGGGCCAGCCCCCTACTCTTATGTTTTAAATTCACCAATAAAGAGTGAACCCGTAAAACCCTGAACACCCCACCCTTGACCCTAGTAAAAGCAGATCCCCACGTTTGCACTGTGTGTCCCCTCACAGATGGTCTGTGTTGTCCCCAGGGTGCTGTGTATCCTCCAGGATTTATGAGTAATTTGTATTTTTTTCAAAATTTCCTGATACTTGTTGCTAAGGTGCGTCCTGCAATCATAAGAACCTCAAGGACAGCCCAGCTACAACACCACCTTGGTCAGGGAAATGTCTGTGGGAGATGCTGTAAGTAGGACAGCCCAGGAGAGCACGCCAGCATTCCCAGCCACAGCACCAGCATCGATAGGCTGAGACCAACACAAGACCAGGTAGTAAGTGCTGCAGGAGCCAGCTCATCATGATTGTTACCGTAGTTGTTGTTCTCGTCACTTGAGCTTAGACAAAAGGGCTGTCAACATCGAGATTTCTCTCGAAATCAACGGAGCGCTGAGCAGCCCGTCCAGAGGAGCTGAGACCTCCCTTCCATGAGAGAGTTCTTTAGTGTGAGAGAAGTGGCCCTGTCCAGAGAGGAAGAGGGTCCCGGCCTCAGTTGTGAGAATAGTCTTTTCATCTGTTGGAATCAGGCAGTAGCTAAAATTCACAAACTCCTGGTCACTTCAGATTTTCTGCCTGTTTTATGAAACACAGTTCAACATGAATTAATCTTGGGGACACACTGGGGTTTACTTGTAAATGTCTCTAGACCATTTTACAGCCCAAATCTCTTCCTGAAAGATGGCTCTGCTGTTGATTTCCAGTGTCCTTAGGCACTCTATAGAAACTTCTCCAGTTTGAAAGGGTCAGAATAACTTACCTGTTGGAGAGCAGTGATCATACGTAAGTGAATTTTCTTAAAGGCGGGCAGTAGTTCCTTAACTTTGAAGGTGTTGCCAAAGTATTTTTATCCACAGTACTAGACTCAAATGTTTGGCAAGTTGGTTCAAAAGAAAATTTCACTGGGATGAGGGAACGCTAAATACAGCTCATGAGGTGGATTTGTCTGCCCTTCATCAAGCCCATCTTTATGAATTAGGATCAAACGCTTCCTCCTTTAGCTTTGCAACATTTTGTTTTGTCATCTGAGCGCACAAAAGTGTGACTGTGGTACTTGCAAAGTAGGGAAGACTGAAAACAGCCAAGGGCAATGCCCTTGTTTCTAGTAAGCTGGAAGAGAGCAGTGGATTGGGCGACAAATATAGACACCAAGTGTATTTACTTGATCCATCTGGTCCAGAAAGATTTGCTCAGGTCCTACTACGTGTCTGGCACTGAGATGAGCGCTGGCTATAAAGTGGTGTTCTTGTCAGCACTCTGGCTTTAGGGAACAGAACACTGCTCAAGCATGCTCACGTATCAAGTGAGGTTTATTGAAGAGACACGGGGACAGCTCAGGGAGAAGGGGAACTGCAGAGCCAGATGGGAACTCATTCCCGGAACTAGGAAACAACCAGGGTCGCCACTAGCTGCTGTTGCTCTGTTTTTCCGCCCCTGTCTCGGCTCTCTGCCTCTCGTTTTCTGGAGCCACATGGCATCTCTTTTCTCTCCGTGTCTGCTTTGGCTCCCTGTTTCTGTCCACTGACACACCTTCTCTGCATGTCTGTGAGAGAACATGGCAGGAATTGGCCACCTCAGTCCTGGGTGACCTTTCCACATAAGAGCTCACTGCTTACTGTTACAGTCCTGGTGTCGTTTAGTTCCTGTTCTCAAGAGGGAACAACTAATTACTAATTGTTGATGATTAGCCCATGAATTGCAAACTTCTTCTTGTAACCCACTCCCTTCCCTTTTGGGGAGGATGAGCAAGGCACATGATACAAATGGAACTCCTAGACACCTGGTTTTTTAGAGGCTGGGAGAGGCAATTCCTAGAGAAGTAATAAGTGGGGCAGGCCTCCCCACTGTCTCCTAAGAGCCGGCTGTGGAATTCCTGCCATTGCTTGACCCTGAGGCACTGCTGAGATAAATCTCATTGCTGAAAGGGCGTTAGAGGTCATCTTGGTCCAAATGATACAATTAGGCAAAATACCTTCTTGTTACATGCCAGATCCTTTAAGAGCTTTTCACGCATTGGCTCATTGAATCCTCTTAGCATCCTAGCTGGAAGATACCTCTGTTACCCTCATTTTCACATAAGGAAACTGAAGCATGGGGAGACACAGAACTGACTGAGGCCGTGTAGTGAGTGACCTGAGCACTGGGCTGCAGAGCCCGCACTCGGCCGCTGCCGTGCGCTGTCTGCTGATGTGCGAGTGGGTGGTCCAGCTGAGTTAGAAGTTCAGCGTTCTGAGTCCTAGTCCTGCTCCTTCCACTTTGGAGGACTCCAAAGTTTGTGGGTTCCCCTGAGACACATGGTGAGTGGGTGGGATCTACTTGGACAGACCGTGAGTGCAGGGGTGAGGTCCATGAGACGGGGCTGACCAGGAGGCAGGAGGGGAGGGGGATGACTAGGAGTAAATGCCCCACTCACTGGATGCAGGCTGTGGGGAATGCCAGGCCAGGAATGAGGCCAGGAAGAAAGTGGGCCAGAAAGGAGACAAAAATCAGAGACAGGGTCATGGCACAGCCAGGAAGTAACCTTTGGGGGTGTAGATTCAGGGTCTATTATTTTTTTCTTGTCTGTTGAGAAGGGCTGACCAGATGGCGAGACTAGTGCATCCAATTCTAGTTTGTGTTGGTCAAAACCAGGCACCAGGGGTTTGGTTTCTATTCACTGAGATGGTAGGACCCATATGGCCCAGAGAGGTGGGCCTGTAGCTGGCCGCCTTAAGGCAGTGTCTGCCTCTTCCCCGAGAAGCATCTCAGTTCCCTCCTGATTCCACAGAAGATATGGGCCTGGGATACCCTGAAGGCTGCAAAGCCCTACAGGCTGCAAAGGGGACAATTATAGAGCAGGCTGTCCTGGAATCTGATGGCGGTATCAGCAAATTGACCCAGCACCACATTTTTAAAATAGTATTAATATTCTAACTGTCCAAACCTATATAATTTATTTTGGTGATAATTCTCTGAGCTTCCTAGAACAAGATATGAACTATGATTTAAAAAAAAATAAATGAAGCAAATACATATATCTATTGCTTAATTTTGTTTAGATTGTAGATGTCTCATATATCTCCATATCAAGTTGTACGATATCAGATAATCATCACATTTTACATATCTTTATGTATTTGATTACGGCATATTCCCAGTGGCTTACAACCTCTGTCACTGGACACTCATTGAAGTGAGTTTCAGTAGATTAGCTTTTTTTCCCACACTCAGTTAACAATCCTAACGTTCAAGCAATTTTAAATGTGTACACTGTAATTAATTTAAAAGTACCAGTGCTTCAAGCCCATGTGACATGTTAATCTCTGATGGCACTCTGTAAAAGTACCTGTATCTATTCTTTGTTCCTAGATTAGGGTGAATCCTTTGGAAATAGATAATTTCTGCAGCATTTCCTTGAACATTAATGACTACATTGGAACACCAAGTGGCATTCAGATTTGGTAACTTTTGTTTAAGAGGAAATTAGTCTTATCTAAATGCTTCATCAACGTGGTGGCCAAGAGAAAAGAGGCATCCTCCATTGGTCTTCTAGAGCAAAGTTTTGTACTTATTGTAACAATTCATTTGCTTGTTAGTGATGCCAGTAAGCTCTTGTTCAACATTGCTTAGTGTGGATGGTGTTGAAGAGCATTAATATGTTCAATAGTATTAGTTACTTAAGGTCCTTCACAGCAAGGAGAAAGATCTTCTTAATAATTTGTAAAGACGTACCAGAATTTTAGAGCAAGGAGGAATCTGTGACATTGCTGAGTCCAAAATTCCCATTTTCAGATTAGGAAACTGAGGCGGAGTGTCACTCAGTGACTTGATCAAGGCCACAAAGTGGTGGCTGAGTGATGAGTGGGTGCAAAGCACTCAGCAGTGTTGGAACGTTTACAGGAATCTACTTCCTCGTGGCCTTTGGCTGCCCTTCCCTGACCTCCGCCCAGGTCCGCCTGTCTATCTGTCCATCTCTTCTGGCTTCTTTCCTGTGTCTTCATTGTTTCTTGTTCTGAATGAAACAACCTCATTAGGAAACATATTCTATAAATCGTCTTGCTTTGAATCTTGCCTTTTATTCACAATTACCTTGGAAGAAATGAAATCTACTTGGAGTTGCCTATTTGGTCCTTCAAATATCTTCAATAAACGATCAAAGAAATATTGATTGAGCACCTAGGAGAGCCTAGCACAGTGCCAGGCCCTACAATGTATTAAAAAGAAACACCCTGATTTTATCAACAAACAGCTGTAGGTCAATAGCTACCAAGAGAATAATGATATAAACTCTCCTTGAGGGTAGTTTTGGGGATTCAGTGAGGTCACCCAATGTGGCCTTACATCAAGGCCTAGGCCTTCGGAAGTGCTCAATAATGTGAGTGAAAATGATTTTGATCATCATTATCATGGCACATACTCTGAATATTTCTGTATAAGAGTATTTGCTAACTGAAATGGACACAGACTCTTAATTTTTCTTGCATGCACTTGTTTATTCCGTGGTTTCTCATTTTGGTGCCATTTTCTGCCCTGCTCAGATTTAGGGCTAGTCCAGTTTGGTCGCCTGACAGTAGAGCCTGACACAAGGACTTGGGTGCAGATTTTTTGGGCAGTGATCCCAGGAAGCAGGAGTGAGGCGGCAGGGAGACTGAAGTAGGGCAGGAAAAGTAGCCAAATAAGTGTGCATTATTGAGATTGCTGCTGTTGGCAACAGGGGCTCAACCCCACCGGGGCCTCCAGTTTTCTACCTGAAGGACAGGAGGCTGGAGTGCTTATCCACTGGCTGAAGGTTGCCCGGGGCCTTTACCGTCTGCCACTCCTGGATGCTCCTGGATGTGGACCCGGTGAGCAGAAAAGCCTCTGAGCAGAAGGCACATGCCCACGCGATGGGCTATTTACCCTTGGGAGGTGTGGCTGAGCTCCCACAGAGCTGTGCACGCAGCTGTGGCTGGAATCAGTGTTGGGCAGAAGGATGTGACCTGACACCAGAGGCATTTGCTACTGGGGATGATAACGCAGAGGGAAACATCTGGATTGTGAGGAATCTAGATTTTGAGATTGTCTAGGTTTAATTTTGGATTGTAAACTCATCTCCCCCTTACCCCACATCAACCAAATGCACACAGTATAAATAAGATAATTTTTTTGATGTGTGTGAGGAAGATTTGCTCTGAGCTAACATCTGTTGCCAATCTTCCTCTTCTTTTTGCTTGAGAAAGATTAGCCCTGAGCTAATATCTGTGCTAGTCTTCCTCTATTTTGTATGTGGGCTGCCACCACAGCATGGCTTGAGAAGTGGTGTGGGTCTGCACCTGGGATCCGAACATGCAAACCTGGGCCGCTGAGGTGGAGCATGCTGACTTCACCACCACGCCATGTGGCTGGCCCCTATAAATAGGATAATTTTGCTTTCCTAGAGATTATGAGCTTATGTCTAATTTAACAAATAATTGTTGGCTACTGCAAATCAGTTTAGTAACTGAACCTCCATCAAAGCTTCCACCATGAATCCTGAGCTCAGTGGTGCCTCGTTGCTGTGGTGCTTGGGCTCTGCACAGGCTAACCTCTGCCAGACAGAAGAGCAGATGGGAACGATGGAAACTTTAGTCTGATAGGACCTCTCCTATTCACCACTTGGCAAAGATGCCACTTTTCAAAGTGACAAATGCATCATTGCTTAGAGTTTGGAAGATTTTACAGTAGATTTTTCTATGCTGGAAGGGTTTAATAGCTTTGTTGGGGCTCTCTCACAGTTATTGACGTCTTCCTTCTTTCCTCAAACATTAGTTGAGCAACTTCTATGTCCCAGGGCCAGTGTTAGCATCTACGGGGACACAGAAATGGCTACCATGTGGCACTTCCTCTCAAGGAGTTTATGTTGACATGTGCAACAAAATATCATATAATAAATATGATGTGACACAAAAGCTTGATGCCACTCACCTTCCTGAGAAAGCGTGAGAGATGGAGGTCAGCCCCTAACTTATGACGGCGTGTGCTCCAAAAGCTTCCTTACCAATTGTTGGCTTGTTTCTGCAAGAGAGTGTGCAGTATGTTCTGAGTTCCAACAACACACCTGGCACTTGGGATCCTTATTTAGCCTATTTTGCTCTTACTATAGAAAACTACTTCCCAACTCCCAGATACTCCACATCTAGTCCCTTTCTTATCTTCCCCAAACTAAGGGCATCAGATAATAGTGGCCATGGGGAGAATGGGCATCAGACAGAAGCCTCACTGAGCAGCTGTGGGGGTAACAGGGTGGGGGTGTGTTTGTGAGTCAGAAGCCTGATGGTAGTGAGAACTAGGTAACGTCACTGCCTCCCATTGTCTCCTGGGTCAGTGGGAGGAGGCTTCTGGGTTCTTGCAGGGATGTGGGGTGAAAGCAGGGACAAAGACCCTTGTAGTAGATTTATCAAGAGATGACCTTTGCTAAGTCAGGGCCACTGGCATAGGAATTGTTTTCTTTTATCCTACTTATCCTTCTGGTTTGCACCGTCCAAGGAGAGAATAACTAGGGTTGAGGAAATATATTTGGCTTACTGGAAATGCTCACCACTCTATTAATAAGAGCTGCCCGTGGGAAGCACACTTCTTCTAAGGATTCCACTGGACTTCACGATGCATGATGGGAGAATCTCCATGACACATTTAGGGTACAGCAGCCTGTGATACTTGTTTCCCTTTGGTAGAAGAGAAGGTAAACTCTGCAACAAACACAGCTGCCGTAGTTATATTCTTTTTTTTTTTTAAAAGATTGGCACCTGAGCTAACATCTGTTGCCAATCTTCCTTTTATTTTTCTTCTTCTCCCCAAAGCCCCCCAGTACATAGTTGTATATTCTAGTTGTAGGTCCTTCTGGTTGTGCTACGTGGGATGTCACCTCAGCATGACCCGATGAGCAGTGCCATGTCTGCGCCCAGGATCTGAACTCGTGAAACCCTGGGCTGCTGAAGCAGAGCGCATGAGCTTAACCACTCGGCCATAGGGCCAGCCCCATAGTTATATTCTAAGTGTAGAAACAGAGGTGGAGCCAAGAGGTACAAGAATTACAAAATCTGTTCCAGGTATCTATTGCTGGGTAACAAATCATGCAAAACTTAGTGCCTCAAAACAACAATAGCAATATCCATTTTGTTCAGGAGTTTGCAATCTGGGCAGTGATCGTTTCTTCTCTACTTAGGATCCGCTGAGGTGGCTTGAAGGCCGGGGCTGGTCTGATGGGAAAGCTCACTGACGTGTCTGGCTGTTGATGCTGGCTGGTGGCTGGAATCTTAGCAAGGACTCTGGCTAGAACATCTATGTGTGGCCTCTTCATGTGGCCTGGGCTTCCTCTCCACATGGGGCCCAACGTGGTTACGTCAACTAGCAAACGTCTGCTCAGCTTTTCTTCTATGCCTGGCTCTGTGTTGAACACAGTATCACATGAACTCCCAGAGAGAGTAGCCCTATTTACAGATAGGCTGGAAGCCCAAGCTTCTTCCTTCCCTCATGAATGTGCTATATGTTAAGGATTTATACAGATTCAGAGAATGTCAACTCTACTTATAAAAAACATGCTTTGAGAGGTAAGAAAAAGTAATTGAAGTGGATACACAACCTCTTAATTTCAAGTTCCTGTGCCTGATGCTCAGTAAACCAAACACTGAGACGTCGGTGCTTGGAGATGGAGAAAGCTTTATTCAAATTGGACAAAATGAGTAGGTGGGAGCCTGGGTTGGCTCAAATCAGCTTCCCCCAGAACAGAAAGCAGAGGGTTTACAGAGCTACAGGGCTTGGCAGGAGGAACTTCGGGGAAACACAGCAGTCACTCCAGATAAGCCCCTGGGTGGTCTGAGTTTTGGGCTTCAGCGCTGCTATTCAACCTTCCCAAGGCATTCTTTTTCTTCTGCAAAACAACCTCACAAATCCTCTGAAAAACAAGCTCAAAACCCCTGAGACCCCCGAGTCACCCCTCAAGTTAAACAGGAAAGGCAACAAATTGGTTTAATATCTACAGTAACCCTCAGGTACCCAGTTTCAATATGATACTGATTTGAAAAATAATAATGATATGGATGGGTCTCTCTTGAACACTTGATTAAGCAAATAACTCAGTGATGGCAGTACTCCTTCATGAGATCTGTATGGGTCATGGAGGTGAATGTAATCACAGGAGACACGCTTGTCACCAAAGGTACTTCCTGTGTCCTCCTCTGGATATACAAACCTGATTTACATCAAAGCTAAAAAAATTTGCTAAGTACCAGCAGCTATTATAGTTCATTTAGTACCTACTGTATGATGCAAAACTGTTTCCTCTGCATGTGTGTGTGCGTGTGCGTGTGTGTGTGTGTGTTTAGAGGGGAACTGAGGGGTTTTGAACAATGAGCACAATCCACTTAGTGGGGCTGAATCCAGCCTGGTGCTACGATTAAATAGTCACGTCCTGAAACGTTTGTCCTTGGATTGTCTGTAGACTAATTTTAATGCATACTCCAAAAGTTGGCCAAGCTTCTCTTTAAAGGAAAAAAAAAAATGATAGCTGGCATCTTAGAAGACTTTTCGAATTATTTGCTTTAAATCCTTTAAACAGATTAAACCCCTATTTGAAATGAAAGTAGCTGTTTACTCATGTAAATGCATTGTTTTTCCTCTGCTGTTTAAAGGCAAGTAGTTGACAGGATATGGGGAGTCTTAAAGAGGCTTTGGTAAGGAGAGTATGTTGAAATTCCTATTTTTTCCTACCGTACCCCTCCCCCACCTCATGTAGGCTTTCTCTGACTTCTAAAAGATGGGAGGGAGAAAAGTTTTCTAATCAGCAGAGTTTCACAAGCGGGCAGGCAGTGGCATTACTGTTTCCATTTAAAAGGTGGAGAAAACTCCAAAATGGGGACATGTTCCTTAGCTAGCAAATCCGAGCTTGGCTGGGAATTGACAGCCTGGGCAGGGAGGTATGGAGCACACTTCAGGACCTGTGAGGATGCTTTTGTCACTGAGAGATTTATTTTAAAATATTGCTTTATAAATAGAAGGACAATGCCTCGTTAGATTTTCTAACACCATGTTGTGTTTTAATGTAAAACAGCAGGATGGCTGATATTAACGAGCTGGCCTGGATGTCTCCCAGAGGCGGCTCTCAGGTTCTACACGGGAGTCAAAAGGATTTGGGATAGTCTAGTCTCCAACTTAATAAAGGCCATTTTCATCATTCTCAGTGGAGCAGTGAAGAATTTTCTCCCTTCCTCCACCGCACACAGTTCACAAATGCAAATGTGACTTCTAAAGAAGTCTGCCTGGCTCACCCCAGGTCTGGAGCAGCAAGGTTCATTCTGATGGGAAAACAGAATCCCCACTCCCCTCACCCCTGTCCCCGCACTGGAACAGCCGCAGCCGGCAGTGGCTTTGTGCTTTCCAGAGAGCTCCTCTAGGAGGACCAGGGCTTTTCCAGAGGCTAGACTTGGCAGCACTTCCCAGGGCATTTAAAGTTGTCAACCCCTCGTGTTCATAACCTCCTAACCAGGAGAGATTCAAATCACTTTTATAGACATTCTTGACTCCGTCTCCAGGTTAGGAATTTGCCACTTTATAGATGTGAAAAGCTCCTGGGCTCAGGAGACATATTTACCTTCTCAGCAGACGTATGGCACCTTTGAGGCAAATTTGGATTTGAAATTTGAAAAAGTAGACTGCAATCCCAGCTATGTCTTTTGTTCATTTATTCAGTCGACAGGTACTGGGAGCCAACTGCCTTCCAGGCACTGTCCTAGCTGCTGTCCCCCGCAGGGAATCAGGCACGGCTCCTGACCTTGGGGCTCTCATTTAATGTAGCGCTTTCCATAGTGGAGATGTGAGATATCTATAGGCAGTGGAGGATCAGCTTTTAAATTATGGGAAATCCACCATGGACCAATACTTTTGTAAAGTACAATAAAGCTAAATTACTAGAAAAATGAAATGAAAAAACAAAGATGCGCGAGCCGGCCTGGTGGCGTAGTGGTTCAGTTCATGTGCTCTGCTTCAGTGGCCCGGGGTTCACTCATTCGGATCCTGGGTGTGGACCTGCACACTGTTCATCAAGCCATGCTGAGGCAGTGTTCCACATACAAAATAGAGGAAGATTGGCACAGATGTTAGCTCAGCGACAATCTTCCTGACAAAAAACATAAACAACAAAGACATGAAAATACAAGCCCCAATTTTTTTATTATTAGATTCCACAAGCATAAAATTACTCTGTCAAAGTGGCTAAATGCTTCCTCTCCATTTCTGTGCTCATCTCTTTGAAGACAGAAGACAGCCTGCAGAGCTGCATTGGTTTTAGGACCACACTCTGTGTATCTCTAGTCTGGTAAGTGCTGTGATCCTGAGAAAGTGACATTACCCCAACCCTAGGAAGTGGGCATAATGGACTAGAGCAGGCAGTGGACACTGCTGGGTGGCTACTCTGCAGGCATCCCCTCCTTCCTCCTTCCTAGCAGGTCACCACCTACTTAACTATGCACTCGCCATACCCCCTGCCTTGGGAGCTGGCCTAACCTCCAGGTCTGTGGCAAGCCTGACTGGTCCACAGTAATCCCATGGCCCTTACCTCAAATGGTCTAGGAGGAGGCATCTGATGGGGTCCAGGCTGAGGACCTGCAAAGTGAGCTCTTGCTGTGAGTTTCTGAGAAGCTTCCCTTTACTCTTCTGAGAGATTCCAGAAGTAATCCGACAGCTCTCCTACTAGCTATAGCCAGGAAGCATGAAGTCTAGGTAAAGAGGATACTGGATGGCCAAGTGGAGAGGAGAAAAGAAGTGGGTTCTTGGTAACCTTGTTAATCAGCCACAAAGCCCTCCAGTCACGTGAGCCAACTCATTTCCTTTTAGTTTACTCCAGCTTCTGTTGTATTTTCTCTTCTCTGCAATCTGAAGCATTCCAGTGGCTACACCAGGGTATAGGGTTGTCGTTAAGGCTAAACAGAATGATATTTTTTAATATGCGTGACCCAGGGGTGATGTTAAAAATCCTTAGGAATGAACATAGACTGGCCAGGGACTCAGGCTGCAAACCACTGGGAGGGCTAGACAGGTGAGTACCGGCTGGTCACCAGCCGTGCCTGCAACAGAATGCCATTTGCAATTATTGCCAACAGTGTGGATATTTCTTTCTTTTCTCCTTCTTAGATAGCAGTAGCTCTTGTGCATTTGGCTTGCTCTCTGTTCTTACCTGCTTTCTCTACAAGATACTGGGATTCTCTAAGCCTTTTTAACGCCGTCTCTTCTTTGTTAGGACCATGTGTTTTCCTTGAGACTTTACGGGTCCTGTCAAGAGTGAGTGTGATGAAATTCTTTGTTGTGGGAGCAACACCGTCTAGAAGTACGGCTTTTCACTGCCCCCAGCAAGCCTCAGGAGAGAACTGGAGGTGGGCTAGGTTTATTTTCAGCCTTTTTGCCATTTCTTGCTCCTTTCTTGCCTTAGCACTCACCTGCCCAGAAAAATACTCCCTATGAAAGTTTTGGGGACTTTAATTAAACCTCCTTTAGAAGAGAGACTTTTTTTTTTTTTTTGCATTTTAAGAGGGTCCGAGGGGAAGAACCCTGCTGTACGCAGAGAACGGCGTTTAGATGGCAGATAAGTGTCCATGGTGGAGCCTTGGTTGATGCCTCAGACATATGTGCCCACTCAGAATTTGACTCTGAGACTTCTAGGAATTGGAGACATGGGCAAGCAGAAGCTGGGAAGAAAGAAGTAGAGAAGAAGAGGTAGAGGAAAACGAGGAATAGGTAGAAATACAAAGGAGAGGGATGGGAAGCTGACTGAGAAGGGAACAGATTGCTGTTGGCAATGGTTTCAGAAGGGACTGAGCAGACCTGCCCCAGTCTCCTGCCCAGCATTCCGCTGCGAGGAGGGAGTGCCATGGTCCTTTCAAAAGATACATAGTAAACTTCATTTGTACAAAGTTATCTGGAAAGAGCAGAAATCAGTGTCACATACTCTTTGTTTCCAGCATGAGGAGTTGTCCAGAGTGGGTCACATATCCCGCCTCTGGTCCCCAGTGCTGTCTTGTACATTTGGATTTCCGATTAACCAACAGATGTGGGGGGAAACGGCTGGCCCGGCCAGAGAGGTCCCGCATGACCACACGTGTGCAAATAACAAGGCTCACAAATCATTCAGGTGAGCTCAGCTGTAGGTCACGTGACCCCCTCTGCTGCTGCATCAGACATGGGGGGAGCTTGTGATGGGGATGGAGCTGGCTCAGGCATGAGAGGAAAGAGATTTGCCTGCGGGGATGAGCTTTATCATCTTGCTGCCTCAAACTTCTCTTTCTGATGAACTTCGAGGAGTGGGGAATGCTGGAAGGGAGAATATAATAGAAACTGCTTTCCTGCACAAATTCATAGCAGCTTAATAAATAAACAATAAAAGATAGGGTTCCTCAAACCCAGTTGAAACATTTTTGAGTGCAGGATATTTATCTGAACACAAACACAGTCCTTCTCTCACTGGGTGAGACTTTTTCAAAGTTTCAAAAGAACAAGCAAAAGGTTCATGAGTTTCTCAGACATCAAATAGCTCTCAAAAATGTCAACAACATCAGTGTAAAACTTATGAAAATATGGCACAGATTTAGCACTTGTACTTAAAGGAAATAAAAAAAGAGGAAAGAGAAGCATATGGAAAAGCATGTTTGGGGTTTGAGCAGATCAACCTCACATATTAAACAAAAACAAAAACAGAACAGTGCTGGTAGGAATGTTGGAAAAGGATGACTTACTTTAGAAAAAAATGATAAAGCCCTCCCCTTCCTTTTTCTTCAACAACATTGAGGTTGAAAATGGATTTTAGTTTCAGCCATTACCTTCGGCAGTCCTAGTGGAGGAGAGTTTGTATCTAGTAGTGTATCTAGGGATAGGCTATCAATGCAGACGCACCGAAGAGGAGTGGATGGACATTTAGGAAAAGATGGTTGGGAGACTTACAGGATCTATTGAACGCCTCTGGATTTCAATTTCTGCATATAGAACATGGAGCCAATAAACCCTTCCTCATAGATTTCTTGCGAGAATTAAACGATATAACATGTGGAAAGTGCCTGCACCGAGTAGACATCTAGATCAACACTCTCCAACAGAGCTTTCTGCGATGACAGAAGTGTTCTATGTTCTGTGCTGTCTGATAGAAAGCTACCAGGCTCATGTGGCTACTGAGCACTTGCAATGTGACTAGTGCTACCAAGGAAATAAATTTTATTAAATTTCAATCAATTTACATTTAAAGAGCCACATGTGGCTAGTGGCTATTGAATTGGACAGCACAGGTCTGGACAATGTAGCTAATGTTGATGATGATGATCATATGGATTTTGTTTCCTCAAGGTGGAGTCCAAGTTTCCTGCTCAGGGGGCTGTTGATAGATTAGGAGCTCATGCCTCTTGGATGGTGTCGGAGGCCAAACTTTTTCCGCGGCAAGTTATGTCGCAGTCAGGTCTTTGTGGATGCCATCATCTGTGACCAGGTAGGCTTTCAGTCTAGCTGTTCTTCAGTCCTGCCTTCTTTCCACCAGTTAAGAAGACTTGTCAGGGAGAAATGGGCAATCTATATACGAGAACTAAATATTCTTTCTTTGTGACATGGTCAGCTTCCATGCTCTGTTACAATTATTTCCATTTTGAATGTTTCTGTTATGACTCCAAATTGATGGCTGTGGGATTGACTGAGCATTCAGAATGGCCACGCTGTCTCAAAATGATATCACAGATAATAAGCTAGAAGTGGATGCTTCTGTTGAGGTTCAAGGATTATCAGACTATCCTGTGGATGTGAGAAAGTTTTCCAGGGAAGTAGTCACTAAAGAGATTCCCGTCTTGCGTAAGGGACTTCACTTGAAGGCCGTCAGCCAAATACATGGCTAGCTGGTGGGCTACCCGAGCTGAACATGCACAGTTAAGGTCCTCATGGAAGAAATGTGCCAGATTGATGCCACTAAAGACTGACTTGTGCTTGGAACTTTCTTCCTCTTTGCATATCACACACATCTGAAATTTTCCTCAAATATTGGCAAAGGGAACACATAGGGGAATTATTAGTTTTCTTCAACTCTGATATTCTAGCCTTCTAAATGTGCTAAGTGGCACTAGCATGTTAGCATCTAACTGACTGATATCAGTGTTACGTAATAATACATGTATTACGTGGCACTCCCAAAGTGTGCAGCATACACACAGGGCTCATGTCTCAAATTCATCATGACAGTGTCTTGCTTCATGTAACCTCAACTTTCCAAAATGCTGCTAAATCTGGTCCTTTCAAATAAATATTGAAGAGAGGACCTCTGAGTAACAACCTAATATACCCAGGATCAAAGGACATGATAAAATTACTCATTTAAGATGGTGAAAACATTCTTGTCAGCCAACGTTGGGGCAAAAATCAAACTACTTGGGGCAAAGTTCAACAACTTGGGAAAGGAAGCAGGAACATAGATGGAAGAGATAACAAGATAGAAAAAGAAAGATGAGATGCAAGATGAGCACAATAGGTAATAGAAAGAGTCATGGAAGTGCTAAGTAGACTGTTGGATTCCAGCTTCTCCCAGGCAGTTATGAGGGGCTTGTCAGGCAGAAACGGCAAATCTTATACCAGAACCAATATCCTTTCTTTGGATGTGGTCATCCAGAAGAGAGCAAGAAGTAAAGGAAAGAGATGGAGCCCTACAGAAGCCTTGGAGGACATGGGCAAGTGACCAAGGACATGGGAAGATCCCCCCTCAAGGTCCCACTCTATTGCACCACATTCTCTAACTGATGACAAGAATTTCCTGAAACATTTACACTGATAATGCTATTTTGGGCTTGTGTTCATTTTAATCCAGGGGTTATGCTTGTCACGTCCTTATTTTTCATCTATAAAGATTACTTTAATTATTTATTTTATAGTTTTGTATTGGATTTGTTGACGCATTTTTCTAAACTGTCTCCTATTTAAAGTATACATAACTATATCAACCTTTAACAGTTTCAACTCATAAAGCACAATTTTGTACATTTAGTGTGAAGATAAAGGTTGAATTTATAAAGGTTGTATTTAATATTCTCTACTTCTGAAACCAGATAATTATGTAATATTTCAAGGACATGGGAAGATCCCCCCTCAAAGAGAGCCATAAAATGGTTTGTTGTTTTTTTTTTATTTTAGAGTTTAAAGAGTTAAACTTCAGTTATCTGGATAATTCAGGCTTATAGGACAGCTAGTCTAGTGTCTATTAAACTGAGATGTTATTGAATTACTTACAAGCATCATAGCTTGCTATATTTCTCTCCTCTCTCTAACTTTGAGAATGTGAAAGGTACCCATTTGAATTGGAATTCAGGTGTGGGGGGTAGCAGTTTGTCCAACTTAGAATATAACTGGTATTTGGAAGACTTCTCGAAAGATGTCAATGCATTTGACCCAGCCAAGTCGTACATTTTGTCTTCCTTGGTGTAATTAGCCTTTAGTCCCCCTACACGCTCCCTGATCTCCTGCCAATACGGCTTGGGGGTGTTCTCAGGCTGATCTGCCGTGCAACTTCAGAAGACAAAGGACTCCTGCAAAACTGCCCTGAAGGTTTTATAATTTTCCATGTTGTTAGTCTGCAGGGCTGTCTCAACAAAATACCACAGACTGGGTGGCTTGAACAACAGAAATTTATTTCTCAGAGTTCTGGAGGCTGGGAAGTTGAAGATGAAGGTATCTGCCAATTTGGTTTCTCGTGAGAGCTCTTTTCCTGGCTTGCAGACGGCAGCCTTCTCGCCTGCCCTTGTGTCCTCATGTGGCAGGGAGGGAGGGGGGGTGGAGGGAGAGAGGTGCAGGGAGGGGGGGCAGGGAGAGTAAGCACTCTGGTGCCTCTTCTTATAAAGACACTAATCCTATTAGATCTGGCTCTATTCTTATGAACTTATCTGACCTTCTTTATCTTTTAAAAGCCTTATCTCCAAACACGGTCACCTTGGAGGTTACAGCTTCAACAGATGAATGTTGAGGGAGCACAATCCATGCATGCTTTCAAGTACATATTTTCAGCTTTTAATTTCTCCTTTTTCCTGTATATACTCTGTGTTGCCATCAGAAGTAGCGTCTGACTCTTTGCAAGCACCATATTTTTCATAGTGATTAGTTGCCACGGTTTTGTGAATTCCCAGTGCCTTTACTTCCACATGCACTTCATCCCTAGGCCACTGGGAGTGAGTAATCTTTATGCTACTGGTGCCATGGATCATCCGTGCTCCATTGCCACCTGGCAAGGAAGGTATCAATGCCTTCCTCAACTATATGAGCAGCACAGCCCTAGAATTGCACTTTGCTTTCGAAGTGTTTTCTCGAGGCACTTCTGATATTGACTATTATATCAATCAGGACCCTGGCAAGAAGCAGACAGCACACTCAAATTGGTAACTTCAGGAGAGTTCAAAAAAGCAGCAATTTACAAAGTGTGGATAGGGTACAGGAAAACAACAAGGAATGGTGCAGAATCCTAAGAGCGGGAACCCGTTACCAACTCAAAGTCTGAATAAGCAAGGGGAGGGAGTAGTTACTGTAACACAACACGCATCCACAAAAGAGCTCTGTGGAAAGGGCTGCTTGACAAGAGCCATTACCTTCAGTCAAAGACACAGCTGGCTGATGGTGAGCTCTTAGGAAGGAAGATTAGGGGAACGAATATTCTCACTTCATCCTCCTCCTACCCTTTGAGCTGCTGGCCTCCCAACCAAAAACAGGGCAATGGAAACTATTGATACAGTCCATAAAGATTAGCATCCTGGAGCAGAGGAGGGAAGGTTGGCAGTGGATCTAGAGGGGCAAACAAAAAATATCCAGAACAAGTCAGAATCTCCGTGGGCCTGAACTAGCGGCGGCAATTGCTAGAAGGTAGAAAGTATTAGGGAGTGTTTGGGTATGGGGCTCAGGAGAAGTGGGAGGGAATTTTAGTACATTTCTTGAAGATCAACCATGATTTGAAGTTATATAAGGACTGTACCAAATTTTGCAAGGGATGCTGTATTATAAGTTAAGGAAGATAGTAATATTCATTGGGTGTTTATATTGATGTAATATGTTTACAAAAATGTATAAGTGTTTATACTATGTAAGTGATTGACACATCTATATTTGTTTAATCCTCAGAGTTCCACAAGGGAGGAATCCTTATTGTCCACATTTTATAGATGAGGAAACTGAATAAGGTTATAACTGGCTCAAGGTACTAGTGGGTGGGGCTAAGTTTAAATGCTGGCGGTGTCATCCATGTGTCTCCAATATTAACCACTAGTTCACTCTAATTTCCTTGTCATCTCTGGTTAGCCTTGAACATCACATTTGTTAAGCAGCTGCTATCACCCAGGGAATCTCTAGTGCTTGGAATTAGGAATACCACGAGCCCCTAGTTTTGGGATCTAGGGTACCTGTAAGCCTCCCTAAGACTCCTACACATTCTTTGAGGAACTTATTTACTCAGGGGCTTCTCTATCCTGACTCTCGTGTCCCAGTACCTAAAATCTGTGCCCTCAGGTGTGAAACTCAACAAAAAAGCATCAGTGAAAGATGGGAACTTTCTAGAAAGTATACATTATATAAATGTTGTAGGGAAAATTGGGGACTCCCTAGAGGTCTGTGCCCGCAGAAGAATGTTATAAACCGGGGGAAATGTGTTGGGATCAGTATGCAAGCTCCATCCAGGCACGCCGAAGCAAGGGGTTCTGCGCTGGGACCAAAGATACATCTGTCTTCTCTAAAGTGTATAATATTATTATAATTTGATTACAATCTTTCCTTTTATGTTTTCAGATATTGATTTACCTAACCTTAACCTAACCTTAACATAATGTCAATAGCTGCTTGATGACATCCACCTTTTCTCTGTGCCAGTTAATTTAAAATAATCCATGATGAAAATACTGAGTTCTGAACTTATTCTATATACACTGAGGGCAGATGCTCCCAGGGCCCCCTGTAACTCCGTATTTTCTCATAGTAAACACTCCCTGACTGAAGACTCTCTCTGGCTGCAGAAGCATGCTCAGCCCGTATGCCCAATTACTAGGAATTACGTCCTGGAAGCAGTTCTCAACCAATGGCTGAGGGGAGCAAGTAGATGCATAACCTGGTTTCCTCGTCCCGCAGGTTTCACACGGTCTCCCAGATGCCCCCAATGAGATGGGCACTCTCAGTGGTAACTTACTTATTAGTGCACAGGTATTGATTCCTCTCTTCTCTATTTCACTTCCCCCCAACTCGCCTACTGCTGCTTTCTGGGATTGTCTCTCAAAATAAACCACTTGCACCCAAATCTTTGTCTTAGAGTAGGTTTTTTTTTGGGAAAACTCCAAGTAATATACATCAGTATATTTACATATATTTGAAAGAATTAAGATTCAGAGCAATCTTAACCTTGCCATTTAGAGTTTTCTTCTTTGCAAACTTCCCATTTTTTGTCATTCTTAGTATATAGTTAAAAGAAATTAAAAATAACTATTTCTCAATACAAAAGCAATGTGTATTCCTTGTAAAAATGTTAGAAAAACAGATAAGAAGAAGTATACTGCTAATGATGGCACACCCAGTAACCATCCTGAAATATTTGTGTTTATCTTTCCATTCTTTTTCTTTGCCTGTTATGATTTTTTTTTTTTTAAATAATCTCTTCCATCCCCCAGGCTTTTCTTACACTGTGACCTTGACACTCCTCTCATCAAGAGGTGGTGTTTATGTCCTTTCTCCGGGAAGCTGGGCAGAATTCTGTGTTTTCCTCCACCAACAGAGCTTGGTGAATGTGCTGCATGACGTCTGAGACGAGGTTATAACAATGTCATGCACTTTCATCTTGTTTCCTTGTGACGCGCAGGAAACCCAGCTGCCATGCTGTGACGAGGCTCAAGTTAGCCCATACAAATAGATCGCATGTTTAGGTGCTTTGGCCAAAAGCTCCAGTGAATTCCCAACAGACAGCTAACATCACCTGCCAGACATTAATATAATTCTAGCTCCCAGCTCGCAAGGCATCCCCAGTCATTGTTTCTTCTCAGATAAGGAGCCAGACGCTGTGGAGCAGAGAAAAGCCATTTATTACTGTATCTTTTCCAAATTTATGACCCATATCATCTCTAAGCATAATAAAATCGTAGTTTTATGCCAGTACATTCTGAGTGTGTTGCTATGCAGCAACACTAACTTGAATATTCTTTCTTGACGACATTCTTTCTGTTCTCTGGTTTTTGTATTTTCATCTGATTGGCTGAGGTAATTGCTATCAATCCCATTAGGCTGAGCCTTTTGAGATAGATTATCTCATTGGTCTTTGGCCATCCTATGCATAGATGCCTTTGGGTCATGTGACCACTGTGATCCAATCAAGAAACAGCCTTACAGGAGTTAGAAACTGAGTAAGAACATTTCCTCTAGAAAAGGACATTGAGAGACTCACACACCCTCATGCACAGGTATTTAAAAGTAAAAATGAAAAAATAATTTAAAAATATACCAAGGTATGAAATGAATTTTATCCCATATATAGAGCAGTAGGTAGTAATCACACAAAGACTATGCTGTGATCATTTTAAAATATGTTTTGTCTGACATAAGAAGCAGCCCTAAGCATGAGGTCCTGGATTTCTTCTGTTTGTTACGGCACCGAGTGCAGTGTTGGAAACATAATAAGCCCTTCCTTCCTGGTTGGTATTTTCTATCTTCAGAAGATGTGAGGATGGTTTGAGTAACTAACCTAAAACTTGTGGATGGATTTCGTCCTTTGTTAATGGTTTGTGCGTTTACGTACAAAGCTGTAACTTGTGCTAATTTAAAACTTTTAGTGTGGCAGCAAGGCTACACTGCATCATTAAAGAAAATGAGAAAACTGCCCCAATAATTGAGATATTTTCTTCTTTTCTTGGTACTTTTCCTAATTTCCCTGCTCAAGAAGATTATAGTATTTAAATTCCTTTAGAGAAATACTATATCATGGAAGAGAGCATCCATTTTTCCTGCTTCTTGACTGATGTCCACCCTTAGATCCAGCTCCTCCCAGACTTCAGTCTCGCAGCCCTCCCTAAACCAGTGTGGTTTTATTCCTGGAGCCCTGGTCTAGCTGGGTGAGCCTCTGTCGCTCCAGCCGGACCTCAGTAACTCTGGGTGCTGCCGAGCATTAGTCATAACAAGTGCCTGTGTCCAGACTTGGGAGGGTGCTGGGTTTTCCAACCGCAACTTGAAAAGATGCCGCAGAGACAAGGTGGTGGGAAAAGTGAGTTAATATGCCCTCTGCCTCTGAAGAGGCAGGTTGTAAACTGAACTGGGGCTCAGAGCAAAATGAATCGGGTGTCTTCATCCAAGTAAATACTGGACATTTGTCCACAACACGAAACCACCATACAATTCAAAAACATTGGCAGGCGCTGGCGAGGGAGAGACCTGGGAGGGGGCCTCCAAGCCAGAAATGAGGTGGCACAGGCAGAGCTGTGCAAGGACACTTCTCCCACATGATGCCTGGCACACAGCATCACACCTGGTCTTGTTTTCATGAGTCCCACATTTGCAAAAACAAAACTGAATCAGAGGCAACACTGTAGCTCGTCCTGCCAGCTAAGATCTGCTCATTAATCACTGCCTAGCCCGGTTACCTAGCTAAAGTATCATAGCCAGCTCCCCACTAACTGAACTTCTCCCCTGCCTCTGCAAGTGACACATTAATTTTTATTACTAACTCCGTGTTTCAAAACGCCTTGGGGACTGGGAAACCCAGCAGGCAAATCTCAGGCCCTAGAAAGTAGTTAAACTGAATTGCAAATAAAAGGCTTAGAAAGTTTTTAAAGTCACAACCTTGGCAAGCATCTCCAATAGGAAAATTTAACTTTGTTCTCTCATCTGAGTTAACAAAGTTGGAAAAAATCGAAGTCTTTCATTGGATAGACCAAGTGCTACCATTTCCATAGGCAAGCTACATTCTGAAGTTGGAAAAGTGTTTCTTTTTGGCTCCACCCAATCTCTATAATTTGGTGTGGACCACCAGATCTCTTGAACTTTTGCCTCTGTGTCTGAAATTAACAGTATTCCTAAGAGAATGTTATCAATCATTTATACATTAGTGAGAATTTGAATCCATATCCATTTAAATACACTTACCCAGAAAAATATTTATTGAGCACCCACCTTGGTTGACATCCTGTTGGCATATTTAGACATCCCGTAGGTAGGCTTCCACTTAGACTCACCTTGAGCTGCTCGAATGTTAGGAATGAGATTGTCAGAGTCTCTCAGTGGGCATCTTTGACGGGCTGATGCAGGTATCCTGTTGCTTTCTGAGTCAAATCCCAGTCTTTTCTATCCCTCTGCCCTTTGCACGGGTGCACCCCCTTACCTGGGACATACTTTCTCTCCACTTCCTTTACAAAGCTTTCACTCATCTGTCACTCAGGCCATAAGTCATTTCTCTGTGAATCCTTCTGCCATTTCCACGGCGGAGTGAGCTCCCTGTGACACCTCAAGCACCTGGTATTAGAGCACATGTCCTGCACGTGGAGGTTATTGGTTCCTGGTTGGAGTGGTCACTGCCACACGGGGCGCTTGGCGATGAAAGCCAGTGGTACACTGCTCCTTTGGAAAGCCTGAAATTCAGTAGTGGTAGGACTGGAGGAACGGTGGCTCTGATCCTTGAGTTCTCTGCCAGGGAGAAGAAGGGCAAAGGTTGTGCTCCAGCTAATGTTCTGGCAGCGTTCCTGTTGTTTCCATCCCTGTGCACCTGGGCAAAATGACTTGGTGGTTCTGAGAATGAGGATTGGTGGCTTTGGGGCTTGGAGGGCAGAGCAGGCACTGACTCTCCCAGGCCTGATATTTCCAAACCCACATTCTGATAATAAGTGCCCTTGTATGTTCTGGCGCTGGTCCCCTCCCTCACGGGTCACTTCTGTTGTGTGTGGAGCCTCCAGCCTGTCTGGTGCTCCATGGGTCTGTGACCACGGTATCCTGAGGGTCTCCCGATCGTGGCCACAGGTGCACCCAAATGTGCTACCCACTTGGTGGGAGTGATGTGAGGGCAGCAGAGGTTGGACTTCATGCCTTCCAGACCAAAAGGGGGTTGCTGGCTCTCTTGTAGCGAGCCCCATTACAGAGGCGTTGCCTGGGCACCCTGATTTAGTCCAGTTCAAAGGTCTTCCTTGAATGAAGCCAATCCTTTTTGGGGGAGGGGGTTCCTTCACTTTTTACCCTCTCTCACTTTATTTTTGGTGTCTCTGTCAGAGAGTCTTACTCTGGGTTCAGCAAGACAGGATTCCTGAAACTGAAGGAGAAATTTAGGTTTATGACCATATTTGTTATTCTCAGGAGAGGCTGGCATAAAATTTCAATGTGACACAGTGACATAGTGTCACAAAGAGGAAAAGAAAAAGACAAGGTAATTTGGAAGAAATTAACATCTAAAAAAATATAGATCAGGGGCTGGCCGGGTTGCATAGTGGTCAAGTTTGCATGCTCCACTTTTGTGGCACGGAGTTCGCTGGTTAATGCGGGAGCACTCCTGGTCCTCAAACTGGGAAGGCCAGAAGCATTTAGCAGTAAAAGTACCTGGGAACTCTCCTCAACCAATGAAGGAGGGCGTTGATGGTACACATGCAGCTTGTCCATTCAGGGCGGCAGTTCTGAGGCGTGCTCTCCACAGTCCCTCAGGGGCTCCCCGGTGGGACTGAACCCCAATTGCCCATAATGGTAACCTGCTTATTATTTCACCCTTGATTGCTTCCTTCCCTTCCCTGCCTCACTTCTCATCCCCCTGCCATCCTGGTATCACTTCCTAAATTAACCACCTCTCTCTTGGAGACCTTGTCCTAGGGTCTGCTCTGGGGAGGAACCCAGACAATGACGAAGGACTTGCTAAGTATTAGAGACACTGATAGAAACACAAACTTTGACTTTTTGAATGTAAATGGAAACAATGCAATATAAATAGAGTGAAAGCCATATGCCCTCCTTAACTTAACCTGGCCTATTTCAGACTGATGGGTTTTGGGTTAGTTTCCTGCAAAGTGCTTACTGCTCTTTAAATTCTTGGTTTTCCGGATGTGGAATATTAACACTCATCTAATAAGCTGAACTACTTGTTATTTATTTGAGAACTGGAGGAACTGGGCCCATATGTTTGATGGCAACTTGACAAAGCTCAGTTAAGAGCTCGCACCTATGAATACAGAGTGGTTTGTCAGAAAGCTGGCATTCCGTTTTCTAGCCAAATATAGTACACTGAAGCACTAAGATGTACGAACTGAATCGCGACCTGCTGGTATGTAAACTTTTCAAAGTTCCTAAATTTGAAGACAGGTTGGACATTTTTCTTATGAAATTCCTGGACCCAAAGTTATTTTTCATGAAGGAGTTTTGTGAAATTTATGATGGGAGGATACAATACGCCCTTTTCTTGAGATTCATCCTGCCTACAGGCATCTCTGTAGCAAGCTGGCAAGGGGCAGTGGAAGGGGCTTCTGGGGACTGTCCAGTCGTTTGCTGTGGTCTTTTCATGAATCCTATGAAGAGGACCCATTCCCTAGCTTTTAGTCTGGCTGGAGAGAAGCACCCCTATAGGTGAACTTTCCCTACAAACTTGAGAGATTAAAAGTAAGATCTTCAAATGAAGAAATCATTTGAAATTTACTTATTAAAAGTTACTCATCTTCAATTCATCTTCCAATTACAGATTACATAATCTAGTCTCTTACTTTATGGATGCAGAAGCCAAGGTCCAGAAAAATGAATGGATTTGCCCAAGGTACACCAAATAGCCTGGCTGTTTCTGAGCCTCTTCCCCTCCTCTGTGTGCAGGGGAAATGAACTTTTTGAACCCGTTTTTTCATTTATAAAAAGAGATGATAGTATAGTTCTTGCAGGTTTATGTTGCAAAAGTAAATTGATATTTAAAAAATTACTTTATTAAGGTACAATTGACAAAATAAATTGTATATATTTAAAGTATACAATTTGATAAGCTTTGACATATGTTTTGCCCGTGAAACTGACACCACAATCAAGATAACAAATGCATCCATCGACCCGGCAAGGTTTCACGTCCCCTTTGTAAACCCTCCCTCCTGTTCCGCCCGGCCCTCTGCCCCGCCCCCTCCCGGCTCTCTGCCCCGCCCTCCTCCAGGCAATCGCTGATTTGCTTTGTTAGCCTTTTCTAGAGTTTTATATAAATGGAATCATACAGATATTTTTTGTGTTTGTGGCTTCTTTCACTCAACATAATCATCTAGAGTTCATCCATAATACTGAGTGTATCAGTAAGTCATTATTATTATTCTTATTGTTATTTTTGCTGAGTAAGATTTCAAGGCATGGATATACCACGATTTGCTTGTCCCTTCATCTGTGGGTGGATACTTGGGTTGTTTAAGTTTTGAGATATTATGAAGAAAGCTGTATGCGTATTTGTGTACAAGACTGTGGACATGCGTTTTCATTCTTCTCTCGTAAAAACCTAGGGATGGAATGGCTGCATCATGTGGTAAGTGTATCTTTCACTTTATAAGAAACTGACAAACTGTTTTCCAAAGTGGTTATACCATTTTACATTTTCACCAGCAGTCAGTGTGTGATTTCTAGTTTTCTTGTATCCTCACCAATACCCAGTATGATCAGTCTTTAATTTTAGACTTTCTAACAGGTATGTACCAATATCTCATTGTAGTTTTAATTTGCATTTTCTTAAAGATGAGTGATGTTGAGTATCTATTCCTGTGCTTTTTTACCATTCAAGTATTTTTGTAGTGAAGCATCTGTTTAAATGTTTGCTCATTTTTAACCTGGGTAGTTCTTTTTCTTATTATTTAATTTGAAGAGTTCTTTACATATTCCGAATAAAAGTCCTTTATCAATATATGAGCTCAAATATTTTATCCAAGTTGGTATCTTTTCCATTCTCTTAACAGTGTACTTTAAAGAGCAGTGAATTTTAAGGAAGTCCAATTTATTAATTTTTTATGAATCATGCTTTCAGTGCCATATCTAGTAAATTTTTGCCTAATACAATGTCAAAAATTTTAGTCTTATGCTTTCTTTAAAGTTTTATAGTTAGATTTTATATTTATGCGTATGATCCATTTGCATTCATTTTTTGTGTGGTATAACATATGAAAAGAAATTAATTTTCTTTTACATCTTTTTTACAGCACATTTGTTGAGAAGATTGTCCTCTCTCTACTGATATGTCTGGTTCCATTTCTAGATTCTCTGTTCTGTTCCGAAGATTTATATATCTACCTTTACAGCAATATCACAGTGTCTTGATTATTGTAGCTTTATAATAAATCTTGAAATCATGGGACATCAGTCCTACAACTGTAAATTAATAATTTATGTCAATTATCTGTTATGTGTTTAGCATGTAATGGACCCTAAGTGAATGTTATTTTCGTTGCTTTCTTTTGTTGGGCATTTTCCCTGAAACTCTGCAAGAACTGCCTTCAACTCCTTTAAGTTCTAAACAATACTTAGTCTCTATGTTCTTTGCCCTCAAGAATCTTGCTTTAAAGACGATGCAGAAAAAAGATTTCTTAAAGTGAACCTTGCCTTTCTTGTGTTGTCTCTAGTTCATAGTAAATAAAACAGAGAGCATGCTTGAAGATAGGGTTTTCTCTTAGTGACTTCTCCTAAATGTACATGATTACTTACTTCATGTCATGTAATACAAAGACATTACAAAACAAAGAGAGTGGGTATGTGGATGCTGTGGGAGCCGCAAAGCTCATTTCAGGAAGAACAACCTGATTGAGAGGAGTTGAATGGATTTATTTAGACTTGAAAACTATTCGAACTCATTCATCCACAATTATGTATAAAATGTCTCATGTATAGACCTCTCCTCTAAGTGTTGTAGGGGCATGAAGATGGGATGAATGTGACCCTGTTAGTCAAAGACCTAATGGTCTGAAAAGAGCGAGTATGTCTGTGTGTAATATTTTAGACAAAGGAGAAAGTGCTATGTGATATAAGAGGGGAGAGGATGCATTGAAATGAGGATTTAGGAGAGGATGGGTTAATCTATTTAGCACTATGAACATTATTATTATTTTTTAAACATAGGTAGCTAAAGAACCAAACTTGATGATACCCTTACTCTTTGGCCATCAAGGAGTTACCACAATTTTGACAAACCCTGGCATGGAGGATCCAGGGACTCCAACTGATACCAGGATTCTTGCACTCTTTGCGTCTTGACTCTGCTTTCTCCTGTGTTGACTCCATTCCCCAGCTTTGGCCAGAAAGATGGCCCTGGGAGCTCCGACTTAATGTGGTCATCATGCTCTGTGATCTCAGAAGGAGAGATGACTTTCTCAAGCAGCACCCTTGACCAAGGCCTCTGTCTGATCTGTTTGGGGTCACATATCCATTCACAGACTAATGACTATGTCTTGGGAGATGGGCCAAGTGAGATGCCTACCTGCTTGCCTAGAGGAAAAGCAATCACTCATCCAGAAAGACATGAAATGAAGGAGAGGCAGAAAGGTAATTGAGGGACATTGTACCAGCTCTGTGAGGGGCATAGAAATAATAATATCCATAATAGTAAAAATGATAATGGGAACAACAATAGCTATTTATAAAAAGTCTGTTTCTGCTGATTTATTTTCAAATTGTAAATAGGAGTACTATTGCCATGAGTCTTTACCCCTCCCTATATCTACATCTTTTGTCAAATGACTGGCAGTACCCCCACCGCTATGGGAGGAGTGTATCCTTCTCCCTTGATTTTGGACTTGGCCTTGTGATTTGCTTTGACCAATGATGCCAAAGGGGCAGTGACAACACCCCAGTTCTGTGCTTAGGCCTTAAGAGGCAGCACATATTTCTGCTGTTGCTCTTGAACCTCGGTTGTGTTCTGAGAAGAACGTTCTCTGTGGCCTCCTGGGCCTGGTGGAGGTGAAGGGGAGGAAGATGGAGCCTGCGAAGCCACGCTGACCTGACTGCTGCTGCTCAAAGCAGAGCTGCCCCTGGAATCCCAGATACTCATAAACAGGAGAAACTCTTGTGGTTGATGTACGCCACTAAGAGTTTGCAGTTGTTTATGATTCAACAGGAGCTGACTGATGCAAGAGCCAACAGAGAAGAAAAAGGTATCTAAGCATCTGTGAACGAAATGCAACCTCCACAAATGATGGGAAATCAATCATTATCTTTAAAAGTGGAAAATAAATGGAAAGTATTGAGCATTTGTTCTGTTTTATGAACTGTACCGCTGGGTAAGCAAATAGTAGTGGAGGGAGGTGTCTCTTATTAAATGCATTACAACAAACAAATGAAAAAGAAATGTTAGAATATCACCACTTTGCAACCCCAATTAATTAATAGATTTAGACATTGGACATCAATAATTGCTAACATCACACAAAAAAAGAGAATCAGCTATCATCTGCCTCTTGGTGAAAGAACACAACGCTACCTAGAGAGTCTCACCAAAAGGGGCGAACAGCAAACCGAGCTGGCCTCCAGGTTTAGCTGTCAGTTTGCAGAAAATACAGAGGAGAGAAACACGTTGAACTGAATCATGAAGACAGAATCAGCAAAAACCTAGACCATCAGAACTATACAGGCCAAATGTCTCTGTACAGATCAAAGGTCTATCTTCAATAGAAGCATCAAAAGGAAAAGAGAAGGATGGAGGAGGAACCTTTAGGTTAAAAGAGACTTAAAAAGCACTACAAAATTTAAGAAAAAGGAATTTTAAACTATGTTGGACAAGGAGGCACACTTGAGTGATAAAACCATAAACAAACACAAGGAAAACATTATTATAAACATCGAGGTAGCGGTCACTTTTGGTGGGAAGAAGGCAGTCGTGACTGGGATGGGACACTTGGCTAGACTTCTACGATGGTCGGCAGAGTTCTATAACATGAGTGGTGGGGTGAGTGGGTGTTTGCCTTAAAATAACTCAGTAAGCTGTATGTTTATTTTGAATAGTTTTCTGTATCTGCATTTTATTTTACAATAAAAAGTTTAAAATGAAAAAAAGAAATGTAGCCTCCACAAGGGCTGGATTTATGTTGTCATTGCTCTATTCCCAGTGCCTAGAGGATTGCCAGATAGGTCCTCAATAAACAGACCCCAAATGCATCGCTTGACTGCAAAGGAGTGGTTGCTGTGCCAGGTACAGAGGGAGAAAAAGATGTTCAAGGGGGTCTACCTTAAAGGAGGTTGACTTGTGTTTGGAGAGACCAAATGTGTCTATTCAGCCTGTAAGGCAGAGTGAAGAAAGTACTATATTGGAAGCAGTCCTGTAACTAGCAATGACATGCGTATTGCTAAAGGTCACATCGGAGGGCTGGTGTTGCCCCCCGTATCCCCTGACCTGCACCTTTCAGTGCGTGCTAACTTGACTCCCATCAACCATCCCATGCATTTCTTTACCTGAGAATTTCTCTGGCCATCGGGCCTGCTTTGCTCTCCTGCATAGGCTAGAAGGGCCAGGAAATTGATGCCACCTGGGAGCTGCCCTTAGTCCAGGCCTGATGGACATTGGTGTTTAGATGCCCTGGCTCTCTAGCTGTGTTCTACAGAGGCTCTCAGAATTCCCCGATGAGATCAAGCTCCTGTCACCCTCAGGTAACTTTCTTGATAACCTACCGTGCCTTAACTGCCTTCTCCCCTGTGTCCTTCACTGCCAGTATATCCTGGGACTTGTAAATAAACAACTTGCGTATGAATCCTTGTCTCAGTGTCTGCTTCTGGGGGGACCAAAACAAAGACATGCGAGAACTACATAGTTGGTTTCATTCTTATTTTTTTTAACATACCCTCCTATCTGTAAACCAATTTAGAGCATGCACTCTAGCAGGTTTTATTTATCAATAATATGAAGTCTCTTGCTGTAAGATTCTATGGACATTAAACATACAGAAAAATAGAAATTAAAAAATTTAATTTTTAAAAAAGACTTGCCAATCGTGATAGCTTAACGTTGACATGCAAGTCAAGGGACACTCTCTGTTGAGTGGGAGTAGATCTCTCCATAATTGAACACTATCGGCCTGTGGCTTGTTGTGGGTTGTTGATTCTACCTTGCTTTGTCCAGAGGAGGCATATCGGGAGAAGGAGGGGCATGTCAGCCCTGCCTTCATCTCACTCTTCACTGTGCCTTCATTAGTTAGTGTTAACTTTGATCCATGGATACTTTTCAGGAATTTTTTTTTTTGTAAACCACCTAGCCATTTTTCAAGGATTAGTATAGTTAAAACCAGATAATGTCATCCATAAATCCACTAAATTGGGCACATGTGGACTGCAATGTGTCATGACACAGAAAATCAACATGTGAGTGAGGGCACCACCTTCCGCCTCTGCCCTCTCGGATCCTGCTGTGCTGACCAGTAAGAGTGATGCTTCTGAAATAGGACTAAAGCCTGGTTCCTTATCCACGTATGGAAAACAAATATAAATAGAAAGTTCTCGTGGTTTATTGCTGTTTCGTGATTGATTGCCTCATGCCCCATCTGAGGTCGCTGCCCGTCTTGAAGATGGCGGGAACAAACGAGGAAGACGTAGGGCCGTTTGAGGTTAGGTGATTGGAGAGCCGTGGATGGAGACAGGAAGCCAAGGCCCTTTCCGGGGAACGGTGAGTGGACAAAGCAAGAGTCATGGGGAGAAAGTTGAGCTTTCTCAGCTTATGAGTCCAAGGGTTATTCGGGTTGTTTCAGTGATCACAGAGGGTATTATCGTCCACTGATCGGACTCCCACATGATCTTGCATGGCACATGAGTGCAGCTTTTATACTGTTTCCCTTTGGCATAGCACTTGGAGGAAAGAGTTACCCCCTCAGCTTTTGTCCTTTTAGCGCTAAAAATAAAAACCAAACGGGAGAGGGTTAGAATTTTCAGCTCGAGAACTAGAGATTTGTTGGTCCTTAATGTGTGGATTCTGTTTGCTGCAAGAATGATTTCACTCTGAAATTTTAAAGCATGTTGCAATTTTTATCACAAAATAAAGAAAGTTCAAGATGTTTAATACTTTATTTATAGTAATGATAACTGCTAGTTTATAACCACGCAGAGCGATTTCTTTCCAAAATTGAGAAATGAGCCTTGACACTTTACTTAGACACAGTAAGAGAAATAATGGAAACACGATTTTTATTAAACTTTAGATGAAAAAAAATTAAGCTTTTTTTTTTCAGTCTCAGACCAGTAGAGGTCAAATTCACCATCTGAAGTTAGTTTGTGTGTGTTTTCTTTCTTTTTCATTACTATTTTTTTTAAAGATCTCCTCATTTAAAAAATGTGTGGGTCATCAGACCCCACTCAATAAAATTTGCTTCATTGATTCTAAAAAATGGTGTATTACAAACCAGGAGCTGTGTGATGTTATACATATCTTCTGGCCTTCTACGGGTTGTTTTTGCAAGTAAAACCTCAGTGGATGGACGGGACAGTCTTGAGGCGACTCTCCTCAGAAGTGGTCTGCCCTGCCGGGGCACCGACAGTGTTTTATAAAGTTGTCAGCTGTGAGGCCTTATTACAGAAAAGAAATGATGGTGACTGAAACGCTTTTCCCCGTAAATCATCCTGCGCCGTAGACGTTTCTAGGTTCATTAGGGGAGTGAAAGGCAGGAGTGGAAGCATGTCCACGGGCTTCTTATAGGCTCCTTGCTGAAATGGGCTGAGGGTTAGCACATGGGTAAGCAAGCCACCGCCCTCTTTTTAGATTTTGAGCTTCCACTTCGTTGTCTCAGAAACTCATAGTAAAATCAGAGAGTTAATAGTAATTTATGGACTCTGCCCTGTTTTCCTACGTCAGCCCTAGTTAGCGACCTCAGGAAGGGCACCGGGGTGAGGGACAATATTTCAAGGTTGGCTCTGCCGTTATGGCCTAATTTACAAGCTGCTTAAAATCTGAACACAGTTTTGCGTATTTCTTTTGTGCATTATAAAGAGGATCTTTAGACTTCTAAGTCATCAGGGAGACTTTTAGATACATGGTATTCAGAATAAAGACTCTAAGTCAATGTTTAAAGCTGCTAAGTGCCGCGAGTGCTGGAATAAATTCATTCTTACTGTAAACAGTGTGCTAAATGGACGTATGGAGATGCTTTTCTCTCTAGCAAAGATCAGGTGACAGCTAGAAGATCAAGAAAGGATGAATGTGCCGTTTTGGAAGCTGGCACTAAAATGGATGATATTTTTACTTTTTAGAAAGCCAAACAGGCCCTAATGTCATTGAACAGTAGCTGGCCTCAGAGCTCAGGCCACCCATTCTGTTGTTGGCAGCCAGGCTGATGTGCCCTTGGCCCTCTGCCGCTCGCCCCTGCCTGCCATCCTTGGTTTGTCTAAAATCATGGGTAAGTGAGAGAGGAATGACGTCAGGGGCCCAAACTTTTGGATGCTGACCTAAAAGCATAAACCCAAATCCAACACCCAAGCTTTGTGAGTTCCCATCTGAGGAAGAATCAGTTTTTGCAGCAACAGGACAAAGGGCTGCTCTGTCCTTGTCTGAGCTGCTACAAGACTAAGCACAGAGGTGGGAAAAGTCTGACATCAGGAATTCTGCCACTTGTCCTACTCCCTTCACTCTTCAAAAGAGATGTTCCTGGCTGCACAAGGATTCCCTGCTCGGCGCCTGCTTCAAGCCTGGATGCTGAATGAGGCAGTAACCAACATCATTTGACACTCAGTGGTAGCCCTGGGTGGGCTTTGTCTCATTTAATCTTCGTAATAGCTCTAGCAGTGAACGACTAATATTAGCCCATTTTACAGGTGAGGAAATTGAGGCCTCTAGGTGCATCTTCCCAAGACCACACAGCTAGTGAAAAGCTGAGTTAGGGTTTGAGCTCAGATCCAGTTTCATTTTCTAGCCTTAGCTCTCTGTCACAATGGCATGCAACATCTAGCTGAATTTGTGCTCTAGAGCGTTCTCTGTCCGGCACTTTCACGACTTCCGTGTTCTGTGTACCATGCAGTGGTGAACATCTTGGGCCCAGGAGTTGGATCACATAATTTTAAGCCACAATTTGATCACTTTTGGAAGAGCTTGGGCAAGTTACTTGTCCTCCATGGGCATTTGTTGCTACATATGAAAATTGAGATGATAATAGTACCAGCTCATAGGGTTGTGGGGAGTCAATTATGTGAATTAGATGACGTAAAAGGCTGATAGCAGTGCCTGAACACACAGTAAGAGCTTAATAAATGTGAATTATTGCTGTTTTCATAACCCTATTGTTAGCCCTAATGTGTTCCAGATGGGATGGTGGACAGTGGTAACAGCTGGGGACTTTTTTCTACTTGGGTGGATCCCAGGGGCACGAGAGATCAAGCCAAACTACACAGCACATTAAGTCCTCAGCACGTGTCATGTCTGCCAGTGTCTCATGTCTGCCAGTGTCTCATTGGTCAAATCTAGTCACGTGACCAACCCCACTATTGGTGGGCCACCACGTTGCGTGGCAGAGGGAGGAAGTGAAGGTTTGAAAACCATGACCCCACCTACCACAAATAGTACCATCTTCTTCAAGTCTCTCGAAAGCCCCCTGGGAAAGGAGATGCTGGGGAGACGTTATCTTCCCCATTTGGGGATAATTTCCCCCATGGGAAATATGAGGCTCAGGAAAGTTCTGTGGTTCCCAGTATAGTAGATGCTGGGGCTGGTCCTTGCATTCAAGTTTTTTTCTACTTTACCCAGATGTTATGGAGAGTCATGTATTATGGAGAAGCTGCATGTTGAGCCTCTTGAATCTCTACTGTGTTACAATTATGACTCATATTTACTGTGTCCTAGCCCTGTATCGGGCACACAGGTCATCTCATGTACTCCTCTCACAAACATGTATGTGGTTGGTCCTATTGTTACTTTGCCTATTTTATAGATGTAGAGACTGAGGCCTCTTGCTCTCATGCAGCAATGAGCCCTTATGAAAGCCACATTCCATGGTTTTTCTAGGTATGACATGAGGGAAACATGTTTTTCCCCCTTTTCCTTCACATAGAGATGTCCTTGCATTCAAAATCCTGTAATGATAGAGAAGGTTTACTCAGAAAAGCTTTGGCCTCCTTGGAAGAAAGTTCCTGCATAAATCTAAAGTGTTATTGTGAGATGGTATCCTGGAGACGTATGTGTGAATAATAAAAATGTCAGCACCTGCGGCCAAGAACCACTGAATGAAAGGAAAGGAAAATACCATACATCAAAGATAGTTAGAGGTTTATTTAGATTTTAAGTCCCGTGGGCTAGGACCACACCTAGTACATTGTCACATCCAATAAATGTTGAAAAGCAATTGTCCAGCTCATGATACACAATTGTGGTGACATCCGAGACTGCCTCTGTCATAGAAGCAAAATATGGTCCAGTCACAGTGGTAATCTACTCTTTCCTTATGTGCTCTGTTTCCTAAGCACTTGCTTATTAGCATAAGGCTCTGTTAATGGACCAAGTATAGGGAGTTGCTTTCCAGAGCAGAGAAAAGGCTCTGTGAGGAACAGCTAGGGTGGGCTAAAGGGCCAAATAGTTAAGATGGACCTGGATGAACTTAGAACAACTTTTCAGGCAGAGAATTAGGCCAGGCACAAGTTCATCATACTCAGTTCTTAGGTATCTCTAGTCTTTGTAGTAGATGCTATTGGCCCCCCAATCATATACTCCATGGGCTTCTTACTGAAAGCACTCATGGCTCATTGTCTGAGGGCTTTCTCGAACCATAAGTATACTTTGCTTGCATGAGATGGGGTGAAGGCTGGCATCGTGGGGGTGGTGAAAGCCCCCAGGAGCGACTCTCAGCTGATCTCAGATGGAAATTGGTGCATCAAAGATCCTGCTTCTTTGCTCCTCACACAGAAGCATGTTCTATACCCTGTCCCAGAGGCCTCCAGTGGGAGTGAGGCCCAGTTGCCCACAGAGGTAGCCTGCTCATTTTCCATCCCCATCTATCTACTTCCATTCCTTTCCTGTCTCACTACCCTCATCTCCCGTTCCATCTAGTACTGCTTGGGATCATCTCCCAAAGGAAGCCTCTTGTCTCAAGGTCTGTTTCTGGGGGAATGCTGAAGACAGTCTTTTAAAATCTAGCATAAACATTTCTCCCACAAGTTCTGTGGAAAGGTCACAAACCATGTGAAGACATACAATGCTCTTTTGATAGCCAGTGTCACAGAGGAGACGTAGGGAAGACTAACTCCTCACAGTAAGGCGAAGGATGACGGCACGACAGCTCAAGAGAGGGAGCAGGAAGGAAGGTGGGAAAGGGTCAAGTAGGAGGCATGGAGACCCTCAAAGGTTTAAGGGAATGGGCTGTTGACACATGGAAATAGGTACTGTGACACTTAGATTTATTTTTGAGCAAACAGTTCACCACAAACCCAAAGTCGCCCTAAACAATTCCTAAGAAAAGCTTCCAGAAGTTGTGAGAATCTGGTGACCATATTTTCTGAATCAAAAATTGGGAATCAGTCAGCAAAAGAATGTTTTGTTTATGATTTGTGAATATATCTGCACAGAGAAAGACATTAGAGAGAATATTGGGAATTGATCCTGCTCCAGAAATTCTGAGATTTGTGGTTACTCTACTCAGAGGTCACCTGATTTAGTGTTTCTCAACAGACTGTATATGTTATCATGGGGAGGGGGAAGTAAGATCAAAAGTAGAAATCAGAATATTCGAGATTATTCAGATTTTATAACAAAACTTATTCACGACAATGATACTACAATTTTATTTCCTTAAATTTTACCATAAATAAAATAATTAAGTGCTTATATACATACAAATGTTCATAACACAAAAATACCTAGATATTTTATTTCTAAGGTGATGGGAATCTGATTTCCTGAGTAACTGACGGAGTGTAGGCTATGAAAGGTTTATTCACTAATTTAACTCATATTTATTTATAACTTATGAATAGGCACTATGCGAGCCCTGGAGATGTAACAATAAATAGAATAGACAAACCCTTCACCCCCAGTAGATTCACAGTGAGGAAGACAGGCATAACAGACAAATAATTAAAGAGATAATTACAAATTGCAAAGGAACTGACAAGAGTGCAAGGAGGACCCCTGAGATTTTTAAAAAACAGATAGAGATCTAGAGGGCCTCTGGGGCCCAGGCAAGATGAAAGAGTAAATTGATGGTAAGACTGGTGCTTCAGCCAATATTTCTTGACCCTCACGACAAGAGGGTACAGATAAAATACCTGGCACAGTGCCTGGCACATAGAGGGTCATCAGGATGGTTAATTCCTTCCTCTCCATTCCTAGTTCATGGGTTCAATATGTAACATACTTACGTAGGTCTGGCATATGATAAGTTATCAAAATGTTGGTTACTACTACCATTATTATTATTACACTATTCAGCTCTCATTAAGAAACAGAACACACGTTGGCCATGGAGAGGCACCAACGAGCTCTTCTTTGGAGGGAATCTGCTACAGGGAGCATAGTTGACTGACAACCCCAGCTGCCCCACCTTCAGGTTGATCCACTGTCACGTTTACACTGAGGCCACACTTTCCCCACACCGTTCCTAGCCAGTGACTGAGCGCAACAAGGCTGCTAGAACCAGCCCATTTCAGCCCATTGTGGGGCTCTGTATTGACAAGCCTTGCTTGGGGACTTCTAGTTGCACTAGCTGAGACTTTCAGAATTGTAGTCTGATGGTTTCCTTCCCTTTTGCTGTTCACAGGTTTCAGATGGAGTTACGGTTTGAAGGCTTTCCCCACTTTTTCCTGCCCCCACCCACCCTTAATCTAGTTTCACAAAAAATTCTCCCATTAATCTCCTGCATGGTTAATCTCATATTATTTCTTAGAGGACCTGAACTGCACAGAACAGTGAAACACCATGAGTCCAGGAAACATAATTTAGTCTAACATATGTCCATCTTGGATGCCAGTGAAAGCAGCTTAGTCTCTCAAAATCTCCAAAGCACCTTATTATGCAGGATCCTGCCTCTGTGTGGACCTGAAAACACAAAAATGGAGAAGCCTACAAGATAGCTCCTAAATAGAAGGATCTTCTGATTGGAATCCCAAGGTCACTTCTTTTAGACAACTGCCTACTCACTGAAGGTTACTCAGAAATTTCTACTCTACAACCACCATATTGCACTCACAGCCTCTCCCTTCCTTTTATGCCCTGATGAAACACCAACCTGGTCATTTCTGAGCATTATTGAGAGGGCTGAAGATGAAGTAGGATAGGCAAGCAGCTGGTTCTTCTAGCACAGGAATGGAGTAAGAGTCATTATTCTTACTGTGTAAGCATTATGGACTTCAGCATGACTTAGCATGTGTTTATTTTCTGGGCCCTGATAATTATTGTATTCACATTTCCAATATAAACTTGCTTCTATCCAACGGGTGATCAGACAGATGCCATTTTAACTCTTTTTTGGGGTCATAAATGCACCATTGTTTTCCAAACTCTGGCCATCTATATATAGCTCTTAAAAGAATATTGTTCTTCTAGCTTCCTAACTCATTCTATGAGGCCAGTGTTAACCTGATACCAGAACCAGACAAGGACAACACATAAAAAGAAAATTACAGGCCCATATCACTGATGAACATAGATGCAAAAGTCCTCAACAAAATACTAGTAAACCAAATACAATAATACATTAAAAAGATCATACACCATGATTCCAGGGATGCAGGGATGGTTCAACATCCACAAATCAATCAATGTGATATACTACAGTAACAAAACGAAGAATAAAAATCACATGGTCATCTCAATCGATGCAGAGAAAGCATTCAACAAGATACAGAATCTGTTTATGATAAAAACTCTGAATAAAATGAGTATAGAAGGAAAGTACCTTAACATAATAAAGCCCATATATGACAAACCCACAGCTGATACCATACTCAATGGTAAAACCTAAAAGCTATCCCTTTAAGAACAGGAGTATTGGAAGTCCTGGCCAGACCAATCAGGAAAGAAAAAGGAATAAAAAGGGCCCAAATTGGAAAGGAAGAAGGAAACTGTCACTATTTGCAGACGACATGATTTTATATATAGGAAACCATAAAGAATAAACCAAAAACCTGTTAGAAATAATATATGAATACAGTAAAGTCACAGGATACAAAGTCAACACACAAAAATCAGTTGCATTTCTATACACTAACAATAAAGTAGCAGAAAGAGAATTTAAGAATATGATCTCATTTATAATCATAACAAAAAGAATAAAATACCTAGGAATAAATTTAATCAAAGAGATGAAAGATCTGTACACTGAAAACTATAAAACATTGTTGAAAGAAATAGAAGAAGACACAGAGAAATGGAAAGATATTCCATGCTCTGGGATTGGAAGAATTAACATGGTTAAAATGTCCATATTTCCTAAAGCAATCTACAAATTCAATGCAATTCCTATCAAAGTTCCAATAATATTTTTCACAGAAATAGAGCAAAGAATGGTAAAATTTATATGGAACAACAAAAGACCCTGAATAGCCGAAGGATTTCTGAGAAAAAAGAACAAACCTGGATGTACCACACTCTCTGATTTAAAAATATACTACAAAGCTGTGGTAATCAAAACAGCATGGTATTGGCACAAAAACGAACACACAGATCAATGGAACAGAACTGTGAGCCCAGAAATAAACCCACACATCTATGGACAGCTAGTTTTCAACAAGAGAGCCAAGAACATACAATGGAAAAGGGAAAGCCTCTTCAATAAATAGTGTTGGGAAAACTGGATAGCCACATGCAAAAGAATGAAAGCAGACTATTATCTTACACTATACACAAAAATTAACTCAAAATGGATTAAAGACTTGTTAGTAAGACCTGAAACTATGAAACTTCTAGAAGAAAACATAGGCAGTAAAGCTCTTCAACATCAGTCTTAGCAGCATCTTTTCAGATACTGTGTCTCACCAGGCAGGGGAAACAAAAGAAAAAAAAGGGGACTACATTGAACTGAAAACTTCTGCATAGCAAAGGAAACCATCAACAAAATGAAAAGACAACCCAACAATTGGGAGAAGGTATTTGCAAACCATATATCTGATAAGGGGTTAATATCCAAAATATATAAAGAAGTAATACGTCTCAACAACAAAGAAACAAACAACCCAATTAAAAGATGGGCAGAAGATCTGAACAGACATTTTTCCAAAGAACATATACAGATGATCAACAGATACATGAAAAGATGTTCAGCGTCACTAATTATTATGGAAATGCAAATCAAAACAAAAATCAGATATCACCTCATGCTTGTCAGAATGGCTATAAGCAACAAGACAAGAAATAACAAGTGTTGGGGAGGATGCGGAGAGAAGAGAACTCTCATACACTGCTGGTGAGAATATATGCACCCCTATGTTCATTGCAGAATGATTCACAATAGCCAAGACCTGGAAACAATCTAAGTGTCCTTCAAGAGATTGATGGATAAAGAAAATGTGGAATATATACACACAATGGAATACTAGTCAACTATGAAAAAAGATGAAACCTTGCTATTTGCAACATCATGGATGGACCTTGAAGGTATTATGCTAAGTGAAATAAGTCAGATGGAGAAACTCAAATACCATATGATCTCACTCATAAGTAGAAGATAAAAACAACAACATCAACAACAACAAACATAGATACAGAGATTAGATTGGTGGTTACCAGACGGGAAATAGAGAGGGAGGAGGACAAAATGGGTAACTGGGCACGTGTGTACAGTGATGGATGGTAATTAGTCTTTGGGTGGTGAATATGATGCAGTCTACACAGAAATCAAAATATAATGATGTACACTTGAAATTTACATAATGTTATAAACCAACGTTATCTCAATAAAAAAATTAAAAAATAAAGGTAATGATTAATAAAGCACCTACCATATTGCAAAAAAAAAAAAAAAGAAAAAGAACATTGGTGTTCTAGTTGTTCCTCATATTTGTCAACACTTAGGATGGTCTCTTTTTCACTTTAGCCATTCATTTCATTTAGCCATTTTAGCCATTCTGGTTGATGTCTAGGGTTATCATGTTGTGGTTTTAATTTGCATTTACCTGATGACTCATGATATTGAGAATCTTTTCATGTGCTTATTGGCTATTTGGATGTCCTCTTTTGTGAAGTGCTAGTTCAAGTCTCTTGATCATTTTCCTATTGAGTTGTCTGGCTTTTCCTTATTGATTTGTAGGCATTCTTTATATATTTTGGCAAGTCCTTAGATATATGTATATAACCTCTTGCACTTTGTGGCTTGCCTTTTCAATCTCATAGTGATGTTTTCCAATAAGCAGAAATTCTTAACTTTAATGTAGTTCACTTTATACAATTTTTCCTTTGTGCTTCCTTTGTGCTCCGTGTGTCCTGTTAAGAAATCTTTGCCTATCTCAAGGTCATAACTCTACATTGGTAAGTTGCGTACTCTTCTCTCTCTGTCTTTCTGTCTCCATCTCTGTATGTTACAGTTCAATAAAGATTTTACCTAAAGTCAGGCTGACACAGGTTGAAATTCTGGCTCCTCATAATAACCTTACGAGGTAGGTACTATTCTCATTTTACAGCTGAGAAAACTGAAGCCAAGAGAGATTACATAACACGTCCATGGTCTCACAGCTGGTGGGCAGAAGACAGGGATGAATCCAGTGGCTGTGGAGTCTATGCTTCTGGCCTTTGCCTTAGCTTGGGCCTCTCAAAGTCTGTTTATGCTTTTTTTCTTCATCAGCAAAATGAGATAAATTGAATCTCCCACACAAGGTTATTATAAGGATTAAGAGAATTGTTAAAATTATTTAGCATGGCTCCTAGTAGGCACACTTAAATATTTTTCCTTTACATTACTATTAATACTTCCTATATAAAATAAAAATTGCAAGAGGCCAAAGGCTGATGTCTCATTTTTTTTCTTTTTATTTGGAGCAAGGTGTAACTGAGTTTCTGCAATGGCCCGACTAACTTTTTACACTGAGAAACACCAGAAGATCCTATGGTCATCAGGACACTGGTGTATTATAGGCAGTGCAATAAAAGCTTCCAGGTCTATGCCATGTGTCTGTGCATAAAGATTAATGAGCTGTCAGATTGTAGCTGGAGCAGATATGAGGATCAACAGGGTCAGACATACGAAAGCTCACAGTGGGCTTCTTGCCCAGCTGCCCTTCAACTTCACCCCTGCGAAGACGACTCAGCTACATTACAGGGAGTCAATGAGCAGATCACAAATCCGAGGGCTCTGAAAGGGCAAAAAAGGTCTGAATTAGTACAAAAGGTCATCGTGAAGTCTAGGTGACTTTAATTATAACTGAAACCCTCTGGGAAGGTTGATTTTCTTTTCTTCTGAAATGTTATATTTGGGAAAAACTGTTAATTTTGAGTCTAGTGCATCCAAGACAATTTCTCTATTTTTTTATAACTCCTTTTTAACTAATAAAAAAATAGAGTAGTTTCAGAATACTAGAATTCTTTGAGATAGCAGCTCCAAATCTTCCAAGGAGAAAGAACATGGTGGTGGGGGAAGGGCGAGAGAGAGGGAACAGAAGAAGCAGAGAGAAGAGGAGAAAGCCAGGAGTTTGAAGTCAGACACCAAGGAGTTGAAATGCTAGTCCCACCACTTTTGAGAGCTGATTGCTTTGAATAAAATACTCAGATTTTCTAAGCTCTGATTACTCCACCTGTAAAATGGGTATAACAAAGCTTCTTCACTTGGTCCCGATGAAGATTCAATTAGGTGAGATACAGAAAGGACCCAGCATGCTCTGCACTGGGCACTCAATAAACAGCACTTCCCTCGTGTTTTTCATTCTCTCCCTCTTTTTCTTTTTTTTCCTTAAAAACTCTCACTTTTTATTACTTTTTTAAATTCTTCTCCCCGAAGCTCCCCAGTACATAGTTGTATATTCTAGTTGTAGGTCCTTCTAGTTCTGCTATGTGGGACGCCACCTCAGCATGGCTTGATGAGCTACGGAGGTCTGCACCCAGGATCTGAACCAGGAAAGCCTGGGCCGTGAAGTGGGGCGTGCAAACTTCACCACTTGGCCACCGGGTCAGCCCTCCATCTCTTTTTCTTTCTTCATGACAATACCTCCTGGCAAATAAATCCACTGGCTGGAGATAGTAGGCTCCAAATTTTGTAAGGATAAGTGTGTCCTACAAATGCATATCTGCAGGCTCTGATTTATTAGGAGGACTTGGAATGAGAGACTGCTTTGTAATTTTCGAGTAGGATGGTCTTTGATAAGTAACTCAGTCTCCCCTGAAGGAGACATCCTATCTGTAAGACAAGAAGGTTCTTTCCCATTCTTTCCATCTCATAAGCTGTTGCAGGAATAAAATGCAATACGTGAAACACAAAAGTGCTTTGCACAGCAGAAGTCAGTGTGAGGCATCAGGGAGAAATTTCTCCTTCCTAATGAGCATTCATTAGATATTCTAAATGATCGAATGCTTCTTTAGAAGAGCATAGATATCGACGAGTTTTTCTCACAACAAAATTTTTTGGAAAAAAAACCCTCTTTTACCGTACATTTGGCAAATCATCACACACATTATAATTGATATATCTTCCAAAGTAGACAGTTGCACTCACCCGAGAGTATGTGGTATGTACATATAAAAACAGCCACAGGAAAAGAATGATTAAAATGAAAAAAAGGACCTTCAAAAATTGGGTCACATTTCTTTAAAGGATTCCTTAAAGTAGAATGGAGAAAAGCTGCTAATTCAATATGCCACTTCCTCCATTCAACGATGAAGATTTACAACTTGGAATGTGAATGCAACCAAGAAAACCACATCAAAAATCAAAAGAAACAAACAAACAAACAGCCTCAGACTTGACTGCTCTCTAGGGTGCTAACGTACAGTGGACTCCAGACCTGCTTAGAAGAATGGGCAGTTTGGTCAAATGTTTTGAATTTCACAAAGAAGATTGCATTAACTATTCAGAAAATTGCAGTTGTATGCTTTCACCTCCATTGAGATACCGACAAGAAGTTATCCTAGCCACGTGTGGCAGACATGGGGATGCACAGCCCAGACTGCCCCTCAAGGCAGGACTTGTTTCCGGCTGTGGAGGTGTGGGCACCGGAAGTCTCCAGCTGTCTGCTCTTCCGGGTCTTCCCCATTGCAGAGAGCAGCCTCACCTGAGTTCATGTTCTTCCCAGGGCAGTCTGCTTCTTGTGACTTTCTGGAAAAAAGAATAAAAGTCTGGCAATTTCTGACTGAAGTGTGATGGCGAGAGGTTCCTATTACGATGGTTAAGCTTCATCACTCTCACCACAAATCGACCTTTTCCTCTGGCCAATCCTGCTTTCTCCTTGATTTCACAGATTTTGATCCCTAATAACATTTTGCATCCAAAACTCTGTCTTAGTACCTGCTTTCAGAAACCCAACCTGCCTCACAGGCTGTTCTTCTAGGCAAGGGGAGTGATTCCAATGATTATGAAACCTCGATACCTCACACTGGGATTCTGACTTAGGTGGTAATGATGAAAGCCAGTAGTTAGACCTACGGGTTTCCACAGGGGAGCGTTCATCCCTCTCACTCATTAGCATCACTGCTAGAAATGGTTACAGTGCTCCCCAGAAGGGGTGGGCTATCCTGATAGGCAAGAGAGGAAGCTGAGATCAATACTCATTAAAGGGTCAGAGCCTCACACATGTGTGAATTTGGCTAAAACAAACAATGTTAAATGAAGCTCTAACCCTCTAATCCATAATTATTTTCATTTCTCCAACATCCCACTGCACCCACCTTCTTATATTGAGAATGAACATTCAGTTGCACATGTATCAGGCATTTCTCACCAATCAACATGAACAGGCTGCCCAATATTCAGCTGAGGTTGGGATGAAAAAGCCAACTTTTCATCACGTCTGTCCTGTAGTGCTGTGATTCAGTTCAGTTCTGATTCTGGGAATGTGGAAGAGTGTAGTATTCTCACACGCAGGGTATTTAAGACGTTGCCTTAGGGGCCGCCCGGTGGCGCGGTGGTTAAGTGCACGTGTTCAGCTTTGGCAGCCGAGGGTTGGCCGGTTTGGATGCCGGATGCGGACATGGCAGCGCTTGGCAAGCCATGCTGTGGTAGGCGTCCCACATATAAAGTAGAGGAAGATGGGCACGGATGTTAGCTCAGGGCCAGTCTTCCTAAGCAAAAGGAGGAGGATTGGCAGCAGTTAGCTCAGGGCTAATCTTCCTTAAAAAACAAAAAAACAAAAAAACATTGCCCTATTCATTGTTTTGTTAAAAACTAAAGTTAATAAATAAGATTTAAGCCATAAACTAATGGTAACTTAAGGCAGACACTATTGGTTTTCTACCCGACAATGATGCCCTCCTCCCCTTCTCTTTGCTAAAGTAACTCCAATACGAGAGGGAAGGAATTGTGATTCATCTAAACTTACACTGTCCGATAAATTGCCACAAGGGCTCATTTAAATTTAAAGTAATGAAAGGTAAGCAAAATTAAAACTTCAGAGTTCTTAGTCACACTAGCCACATTTCAAGTGTTTAATCGACACGTGGTTAGCAGCTACCATATCGGAGCAGGCGGACATGAGAAGAGTTCCATCATCATAAAAAGTTCTGTTGCACAAGCTGGTCTAAACCAACAGGGTATATTATTCTACTTTGTCAGCAGAATTTCCTCAGATGACATCTTAGGCATTTACTTCTGGCTAATGGCATGTAAGAGAAAGTCTTCTGGAAGATTCTGCTTTCCTTGAAGAGATAGAACTGTGGGAAGAGAAAGCCCTTGTTTCCTGTCTCCTCCCTGCTTAGGAAGTTGTCGTACGAGGTGAGGGTGTGGTGCACAGATGTGGGATGGACGCTGACAAGTGGAGGGTGTCAGAGTGGAAGGACCCAAGTCTGGACACTTGATGACATATCAACAGCTGACGGACTTGCCTAACTACAGACTTCTCGCTAACTAAAGACTCAGTGCCTATAGGATTTAAGCCTCAGCTCTTTGGGTTTTCTCTTACTTTCGCTTAAAATATTCCTAACTAAAGTAAGAAGTTTGGAAAAAGAAGACGAGAAGAGGAACAATTTCATAAAACTATTCCAGTCCTCCTGCCCTTTCCCCCTACCCCCAAATGAGGATGTTTCTTTTCTATGCACATGTTTTTCTATGGCCATGATCAGACAGTGTATGCAGAATCATCTTTGTTACTTTTAAACTTATTTTTTTCTCTTAACATTAGAGCAATGGTGCTTATTGAAGAAAAAAGGAAGAATAGAGACAAGTGTAACAAATAAAGTTAAATCACCCAGCTACTCACCATGAGAGAACCAATCTTAACATATTAAGGTTTACTTTTCCAATTTTCCATATATTTGATGTACTTTATGCACTAACTTTTAAGAATTATTGACACAGGGATCTCTACCTATCCCAGACTGAAGAAGATGACAGATAATTCTACCATAATGTGGTTTACTAGCCTTATTATCAATTAAAAATACCTCTTAAGTATGCATTTTTTAAGCAAAAAATCATGATTCAGTTGTTTCATAATGAAAAAGAATATTAGATTCTCTATGAAGCTCTGTAAAGCCGTAATTAAAACATCTCCTCTAGACTCAGAACAATTTCAGGAATCATACAAATGTTTCTGACAGTTATTACAACCCTGAACAAGGCACCATTCTGTTTTTTCTTCCACAGCTGCTTTATGATTAAGCTTTTCTTTTCCCTAAGGTTGTTTCCTTATTGTAGTTTATGTGCTTTATTAAAAACATCGGCACCAACCAACTCTACAAGAAGTCACATGGACATACTCTTCTCATTCAGATTTTTCTTTTCTAAAAAAGCAGCAAAGACTATGTCTGTTTTGTCGTCACTGTGTCCCCAGTGCCTGCCTGGCACAGGGCGTGGCATACAGCAGGCACTTAACAGTGGCTGACTTAGCAGCGGGAGCACCAAGGAGGAGCAGGCGAAGCATCATTTGGGTGGGTGAATTACCTTGATTAAGGGAAGAGCTTGGAGGAGAATTTTATTAATTTTCTTCAAAACATTAGAGGAAAGAAGTAAAAACAAAAACTAACAAACAAAATAATATTTTGGATGGCAATTTTCAAAAATTTCTGAACTGCTGTGGGTTGAGGAGACGAAAAGGCATTAGAGGCAATACACAGTTCCCTAAGATTCTCATTCAACCTCTGTCTTGCAATGTGAAAGAAAGAAATAATTTTCTTTCTAGTATTCGCTAATACTCCGTCTTCACTCCTGCCTCCCTTAGTGGTTGGAAGTCGTTCGAAGTTTCCTCTGTTTATCTAGCAATAATTCTCCTTTGTTTTGTGCCATGACTCACGTGAACAATAGCTCCTGGCTTAACAGGCAGCTCTGTGTTGGCTCTGCCGGCTTGGGATGGGGAGCAGGTGCCTCCACATTCATCATCCTCTCCACCAGGGTTCCACTTAACTGAGATCACCCCCAGGGGCCATTCACGTTGAGGTTCGGAAGAAGCCAGAGCCCTGAAGGCCAAAGCAGTGCCAGCAGAATCCTAGAGGGATCGCTGTTGGAGCCTATGCTATTTAAGAAACAATAGCTCTGGGGCCGGCCTGGTGGCAGAGCTGTTAAAAACGTGCGAATGTTCCACTTCGGCCGCCCCAGGTTCGCCAGTTTGGATCCCGGGTGTGGACATGGCACTGCTTGGCAAGCCATGCTGTGGTAGGCATCCCACATATAAAGTAGAGGAAGATGGGCGCAGATGTTAGCTCAGGGCCAGTCTTCCTGAGCAAAAAGAGGAGGATTGGCAGCAGATGTTAGCTCAGGGCTAATCTTCCTCAAAAGAAAAGAAAAAAAAATAATAGCTCAATTTAAGAAACAAAAGAGGTGCCACTTTTAGCTTTTGCAAAGAATGATTAATATGCTTAAAACCGTTCCAAGGGTTCCTAAGTCCAGGGGAGTCTTGCCTAAAGACATTTACCTCAATACTGGGGCTCTGATGCAATGCTGCCCATCACAAGGAGCCTCATATTTGAACGGTGATGGAATGTCTTAGCCTGGGTTCCTGGGAAACAGACTCTGAAATGGAGAATAGTGTATGGAAGGGTTTCAGGAGAATGTCCTCAGGAGACACACCTGTAAGAAAATGCGGAAGTCAGATCTAGGCAGGGGGAGAAACTGATCCCCAGTGAGGGTGTGACTGAGGTCTCGGCCGATCCCTGGGAGCAGAGCTGGCTCTATAATTTGCCGGCTCTATAAAATGTGGGGCTTCTTGGTCAAAACCAGGAAAAAGCAGCCTTGAAGGGACTAAAGTATGTAACTTTTCCCTTTCTTCTGTGGTCTCTCAAATTGTCATGGTAACTTTTATTTTCTATTTAAGTAAAGAAAAAATAAAATTTTAAATCATTAGCATGAATTTTACCCTTCCTCTTTATATTATGCACTGCCAGTTTCAAATGCAAATGTAAGAGGGTTTAGCATGTATGGAGAATCACCAAATACACATTTTGTGTTTGCAGCTCATGCCTGCGCGTGTATTTTGTCGTGACAGGAACAGTGGAAACTGCACAAAACTAACTCAACTGGTTTTACTTCACTTCTCGACATGTGCCTGTTCTGCTGGTACTCTCCGCGTTTGGCCTATTGATGAGTAATGGAGAACCGAAAGGAAAAGTAGGCATCCGAACGCGGCTGCTACTGCAGAGAGGTACCATGAATAAGAAAGGCTATGATAGGACGCACGTTTCTTAGAAGGCCATTTTTCATGTTTCTTAGAATGCTGTTGCCTTTTCTCTGCATTTGGAGGAGGCTCTGGTTTGAATGGAACATGCGGCCTCTCGAGGCTGTCAGCACCCTCACTTTCTCAACTGTAGATGTGATGTGTTTAATTTGCTTTCAGTTGTGCTGAACGCCTACTCATCATGGATCCACTGGATTTCTGTGTTCGTGAAGTATTGAGAACACCCATATTGTACACATCTCCTTTGCTCCCGTGCATGCTCTATTATCCCGGTGGATTTCACTTACAAAACACAATTTAACGATAAGATTATCAAGAATTTCAAAATGATGACAGCATAGCATTAAATCAAGCATGGGGTTCTTTTGAGAACGGGGCGCACTGCTCAGATCACAAGCCCATGAAGTTGGCCCTGCTTGGGGAACTCTAGAGCTCGCATGGCCCTTCAGAGGGGAGCCAGTCTTTGAATCTCCACATCAACCAGTCATTGCCCTTGGGCCGAGGCGTGGCTTTGGGCGAGGCAGTTCTCTGTGGCCCAGGGCACTTCTAGAGTGGAATGCAGCCACTGCGCGCTATCTGCAGTTCATATTCCTAGGAGCAGGGGGTGGGTACATGGACCTCAAGGAGGAGCTATGGGCACCACACCACAGTTGTCATTACATCAAGGTCCCTGCTGGCTGGTGTAGGTGGTTTTGAAGTATCAAAGAACAGCTCCCTCCACTTTGATAAGGTCTCATAAGACAGAACCGAGGAACGATGCTTCAGCTCCACAATTTTAATATTTTTACTGCAATAGTCTTTTTGATTTACAGACTCCCACACGCACACGTGCAGCCAGTGAAGCCTTGATTCTATGCCAGATTCTCCACTGTCCTTGATACTGTTTCCCTGAAGCATTCCGTCTCAGAGGTCCAAAGTTCTCCCGGGGGTTCTGCTGAGTACCCATGAGGTGGATTTCCTTTTGTGCACCACACGTGCCTGTGTACATCTGCGTCTCAAACTCAGAAACGCAAGTCTTACCCTTTTACGCAGACTTGGCAGTTTATCTGCATTACAACAAGGCTCAATGTGATTCTGAATCTTTGGAACTCTTGCCATAGAAGCTGATGGTTCAGTTTCTTGTTGAGCTAAGTCTTAAAGATAATAAAGAACATCTATGTCCACTGTCTTCTGTTTTCAAGCCACTTTATGTTATCAAAAACCTCACGTATGGGAAAATGTCTAACTTTCTTTTTAGGGTGAAATTTAGTCACTCACTGATTAGTTTAGCAAATGTTTATTGAGCTACTATTTACCAGACAGTGTAGAATATAGAGTCTCTGCCCTCATGGGGTTTTTGGCCCAGTGTGAGAAACACGATAAATAACTAAATTAGCAACTCCTATATGAACATCTACTTACAGTGGATAACTGCTGTGAAGAAAACGATTGTGATAGAAGGGATGCACTTTGAGAACTCTCACCTCTTGGATCACTCCACAACAGAGTGCCTTCCCTCCTGAAGACAGAAACGAAAGGCTGAGCAAAGTATTTTTATTTGCTATTTTCGTTTATTATTGGCTGAGGGCTGCTCCCAGGGTGTTCACTCCCTGCCCACTCATGCCCAGTGAGGGGCTGGGCATGTTCTTGCAGCCAGAGGAAGCCCTCAGCGGAGAACTGCAGGTGCTCTCAGAAAGGGGGGCTGGTGTGCATGGAAACCCAGTGCCAGGGGAGCGCGAACGGGGCAATGGCAGCCAGCAAATGCTACAAACAGCTCACAACATGCAAAGTGCAGCCTGCCCCTTCCTAGAAACTCAATAAATGGTAGCAATCCACACCTTGCATTTGGTACTTGTCAGTCATGTTTTTACAGACACACACACACACACACACTTATTTCACTATCTCTATTTGAACTCCTCCCAAATACTTGGTTTTAAAATTCTTTGCAACGCCTACCATTGCTCCTTTCCGTAGTAGGTGCCCAATGGAGTGATTAAATCATTTCTCATGGTTTTTTGTTCTTGTCATTTTTTAAGTCCACTTTTTTGAGACATTTTTCCATTTTTAACACTTGACTACCATCCAACAAGCTAACTACTTTATCTTGACAGCACTCTGTTTATAAAAAATCAGCTTAGAACAAATGTGACATTAGCTTCTTACTTCAGGAAGCAGGACAAGGCTATCTTATCATTTGCTGGCAAACTTTAATGTTAATGCTGCTTTTAAAAGAGATATTTTCATGGGGTTTTAAAAATCTTGAAAGTAATGATAAATTGCGTCCATCACATTTAGGATCATCTTTATAGCAATGATCTGGAAATAACTAAGAGAGAAATTTACACCCCAACTCATATAGCACCTTCAGCTCGCCCGTTCTGCCTTAGACTTCCTCTTGTGAACTGACAGAGTATCAGTGTAAATGCTTTCAGAAATTTCAGAGTTTTGGCTGCATTTATTTTTTAAAAATTCTTTTTACATAAAATCAGGATAGCTTATTCCACTTTTAGGCTTTGGATGGCTGCCCAAATATATCCTTCAAAATTAGACCCATTTCTTAAGTATGTCTGGAGCAGTGTCAAAACGGCCTCTGAAGCCAAGGCTAGCGTGTTCGTGAAGCTTTACACAGAAATGATCTCTAAGGATTTCAGCTATGTTGAGGCAATATTTCTGTGGAGGAAACTTGTATCCAGGCTGACATTTTCCATCCTGGGTTTTCTACCTGCTGTGATGTGGAATGGCCAAGATATGAAACCTCTAATGTCGGGGTTATAACACAACTTCACTGGCCTCCAAGGGCTTGTTCCTCATAGCCATTGTTCACAGATGCCAGATGATCTAAGAAGGTCATGGAAACCTGGCACCTCACTGCTTTTTTGGCTAACACCACCAGAGAAAATTAATTGTTATTGTTTTTGGAACCCTCATCCAGTGCACAAAATAGTAATATCAGCAATTACTTTTTTTCTTCTTGGCAGAGGTTGGAGAGTAGGGGATGATGAACACTATGATTTTATTGTAGCTGCCCCACATAGCCAGTTTCAGGGCAACAAAAGGGTGTGCATTCCTATGGCTGAGAATCTTATAAAGCTGTAAAGCAGAAGGGCTCCACTAATTTGCCTGAGTTGATGCGATGCAATGACCTGAGCCTCCTGTCTGATTCAATAGGACTTGAATTTTTGGCAACTCCTCACCCCATAATTGGTTTTCCTACTAGCCCTTTGATAGCCCAGGATTGAGTCATCCCAAAGCCTACCTTTCTGCCAGGCTACTCTTCTTGCAGCCGGGACGTACCCCCAGTCTCATACTCCTACCTTTGATTAGCCCCATGCCACGGTACACTCTCCCTCCACTGTCCCAGCCACGGACTTGAATCTCTTTCTTGCCTAAAAATTGTAGCATTAATTCTGTATCCTCCAAGAAGTCCCCTTGGATTGCCCCACCATTCCTCACAGACAGCCTAATCCCTGCCTTGAGCTTACCTGTTAACGCTCTTCAACTTGCTTTCTCTGCTTACTTTGTCTACTTGCCTCTTCCGTTCGACGTGTATGCAGAGTCCCAGATCTAGTCTTTTGATGTGCCATTCAAGGGGCCAGACCCATGCTGGTTACTCTGTGGATACAGAAGAAGTCTCTACCAACAGTGTCAGCCACAGCGAGTAGGACCTCTTTTCTTCTAGGGGTCCAGCAGTTGGAATGTTAATGCCTCGTAAAGTAGAGTTAACCGTCCACATAGGTATGTGCTAGGGCATCTGGAAGGCCTAGGGTCCAGTTTTGGTGGGCTTACGTCAGTTTTGGTTATGATTGCCCACCATGTCTCCCCTTCCCAGCAGCACCCTCACTGAATTCAGACAACCCTTCTTCCGTGGTATGTCTTGGAGGTCCATGGAGGACCCCGACCATGGAAGCAGGTGGGGTCCATGATGTCCCTTCCTCCAGCTCTTTCTTTTCACTGCCTCAGAACATATCAAGGAGCTGGCCAAGAACCTGACTTGAACCAGACTCTTACTTCTGGCCTGCTAACTCTAACAGAGATGCACCCAGGAAGTAAAATGCTGGGATGTATTCCTTCCAGAGGCATACAGGTGATCAATTAATTCCTGCTGTCTGGATGCCTAGAGTTTCCCCACATCCTATCCTGGTTCTTGTTTTGTTTCCATTTAATTCTGCAGTCTTCCATCCAGGCTGCAAGCTACATGGTAGCCCTCCAGTAGATTCCTGCTCTCCTCTTACATGTAAATTAGACTCGATTGCTTTCTGTTGCTTGCAACCCAAGAGCCCTAATATACACTTTTCTCTGCCATTGAATTGCTAACAGAAATCTCAAAATTAGCCAACTTTTAGTTTTTCCCCTCCAAAGGACTTTTGCATAGCAGTGTATGGTAGGAGCGTAAGTGTAATAAAGGCTAATTTTGTTTGAATCCCTTTGAAGATTTTGCACAGCATTTGAGGACCTCATTACTTTGGGGAAACCATTCAGTTTTCACACGTGCTTTCCTTTTGGAGTGCGGGCCCAGAACTGAGAAGCATCTGATCATCTAGTGTCCACTGCATTTCTTGATTGAAGGGAGGTGACAACAGGAGAACGCTATGCCTGAACCGACAGGGTTCAGACACGATTAGAACCACTATCTAACTGTGAGAGGGACAGCCAGAGGGACACGTGGGGCATGTGGGAGGGACTGTGAAGGAGTGGAAGAAGTTAGGGTGCCTCTCTCTTACATAACGAACAGACTGAAGAAACCACCGAAGAAGCCAAACAGTCTTTTCTTTCTAGACGGGAGCCGGTGGTGGTTCAGGTTTACACAGGCGTCAGAATCAGGCCAGGCAGGGATCCTTGTCAGGCCGGTTGGAGGCCGAGACCCTGTTCTCAGGTCCTCTTTGTGGAGGGTCCAAAAATATATTGAGGAAACTACTAAGCGGCACGGACCTCTGAACTGAAAACGGACCTGCCCTCATAGCTTCTGAAAAGCCACATCTGAGCGAGTCCGGGACGGCGGCACCCCCGCGGGTCTGCCAGGCCAACACCGCAGCGCCGGGGCTCGGACGCAAACCCACCGGGAGGGGCGCCACGCTCCGCAGATCGTTGATATCTTACAGGGGAGTTGGAGAAAGAAAGAGAAGTTGCACTTCGTGGGTCTGGCTAACTCAGTTAAAGAATTAAAATAGCCAGGTAAAAGTCAAACAACCACGGTGAAATTTAACATTTGGTTAAATTTCAAAAACTCTTTTTCTACTGTTATCTCCATAGGAAAATTGGGGGCAATTCTTAATTGATGAATTGGCTGTGTTCCTTCTCAAATTTCTGCTTTAAAAATTTTCTTCAGCAGCTATTTGGAACGAGGAAAAAATCACATATTTTGACCTGTGCAAATAGTTGATCAAAACTGGCAATAAACAAAAAATAGTAGATAAAACAAAAGCTGGTAGACAAACAGGGGCAATGAAAGTGTCTTCATAATACTTTGATTTGATGCTTGGAGAGCACAGGCCACCAAGGTGCCACATAGCCAGTCATCTTGTCAACACCTCTGAGTTTCTTGGAGAAAGGAGGGAAAGAAAGTGACTGGAAGCACTGACGTTTCAGGTACTGGGTTATTCAGGGGGTGGGGTTGGAGGGGTGAGGCTCAACTCAGGAGTGGAGGGTTTGAGTGATTCATCCAAGGGCCCACTGAAAGGAGAGAACAGCTAAGGTATGTTCCATTATATTTCTCAACTCTATTCTGGCTTCTTTCGAAGGTGCCTTAAAAACAAAGGTCTCTCTCTAGAGATGGGGACCCAAGAAATAGAGCATGTCACTGGGGAAATGTCGGATGTAAGAATGTAGCTCCCTGAGTGGTGCCTTATGAAACCCTTCTTGCCTGGAGCCCTGGGTGCGGAACTAGCTGCTGGCCCAGCTCTCAGGACTGCCCAGAGGTTTGTTTTGAACATATCCCCAAGCTTGCTTCCAGAGATCTCTTTCTTCCATGGTGGAGTGTACAGCCCTACCCCGCCTCTCGCTTTCTAGCCCCTATTTCCTCCCCACGCTTCTTAGTTCTGCTTGTAGGGGTTGTTCTCGGCTGAAGGTGAATTGTTGTTTTCCACTAGGCTGAAGAGGCGTGCTCACCCCAGATTTTCCAGGGGATGTAGCATGACCTGCAAAGTCAATGTCCGAGGTGTCTTCGGAAGCTCAGGAGCTCGGGGTGGGGGGAGGCAGGCTTAGAGCTGGCAAGCAGAGGATGTTGCTGGATGAAGAATGAGGTGGAGGAGGTACAGGGCAGGTCGGATCAGTGGTGTGCCAGTAAGCAACCTCTCAAAAAACCCCAAACAACAACAGAAGCAAAACAAAGTCCTGATTCGTAGCATTTGCCAATTTCCATGGTGTGAATACTCCCGCTGTGGCACAATGGCCTATTTCAAGCTACCAGTGGCTTAGTACCAGCTCACAGGATTCCTGAGTACTCAGCAGTTGGCTCTTCTGAGCTAGTAGGATCCATGTCGACTGCTTCAGTATCCCAGAACTCATGGACTCAACTTTGCTGAAAGCATTGCATCAAGAAGATTGGAATTGGAAGGATGCCAAGTCTAAGATGAATGAAACATAAAAAATGCAATTCAAACTCATCCTTAAGTGCCAAGGAAGAGAGAGAGCAGTGTCCCCTTTCTGACGTGATGGGAGAACTCTGTGAAGCAGGGGCAAACATAGAGCTAGGCAGATGGAACAGAAGAGCCAGGGAAGTAGTAGAATGCTAGGATTAAAAATATAGTCGTCTAAAAATATCTAACATTTTTAAACATTTTCGATGCAGCCTGAATAATCCTAAAAAATATACCTTTATTGATTAATTTGATCCAAAACAGCCATAAGAAGTTGTAACTCTTATTATCCCCATTTTAGGAGTGAAGCGTTGATGTTGAGGAATGGGGAAAACAATTTTGGATACCTTGAAGTCACACCACCTCCCTTGTGCACCCGCTCCGCCGATCTGGAGAAAGTCCACTCAGGTCTCAGAACTCAGCTTTGTTCCTCCTCTAGCAGTGCTTTCTGAATGTGTGTGTAGTCAACAGACAGTCCTTGAATGACTAGGACGCACAAAGGAATGGGGTAAGGGCCAGACAAATTGCCCCTATGAGATTTGACTTCTAGTTTCTCCAAATGGTTTTGTCTAGGGAGAAAGACTGAGAAATTTTGCTCCTCTTCTATTAATTTGCATCAGTAAGGGCCTTGCCTTGGGGCATCTCAGTGTGAGTTTCAGATTAAGGAGGTAGATTGAGTGGTGGGTTTTAAGCCCCTGCAAGTTGTGCTTGGCCACCGATTTTGCCAGTGAGTTCTCCGTGTGGTAATGCCTTTAGAGTGGCTCAGAAAATGACAGTTTTGAGGAAAGCAGATGTAGCTCAAACAAAAACAAAAACCAACGAGTAAGAAAGCAAAAACAGAACGCTAAAACCCCAAACTCCAACAACAAAGTGTGCTGAAATGACACCAAAGCACAAAGGTGAGGTAGACAGTGAACTATTATTTTTATAGGCATGCTAATGCAAATATGTGTACACAAGAATGTTTTTTTCCTGCTTATTTCCAATTGTGTTTGTTTGAGGAGTGTTTCAGAGAGAAAAGATGCCAGGGTAAGCAGGCTACATAGGATGAGTCTTTGAGGTGTGTGTGTGTGTGTGGGTAGGGGTAGGGGGCTGTGTCTGTCAGGAGCAGCCAGGAGGCAGGGAAGTGAGACCTCCAGGTGCTTTCTCACAGATGATCAAGACAGTGCAGTGGAGACAAAAAATCCTGTGTGCCAAGAGGCAGCAATAGGCAGCTGCTTCCCTTAACATCTTTGCAAGACGTGTACATCATTGAACCAACATGGATGACAATTTACCAAAAGAAAATAAAGGTGTGAGTGTGTGTGCCTGTGGGTTTGCATGTGCGTCTAGGTACAGATCGTGGTCTAGTGGTTGAGATTCGGTGCTCTCAGTCCCAGGACCTGGGTTTGCCTCCAGGTCAGGGAACCAACCATTCCACCATCTGTCGGTTGTCATACTGTGGTGGCTGCATGTTGCTGTGATGCTGAAAGCTATGCCACTGGTATTTCAAATGCCTGCGTGGTCACCCACGGTGGACAGGTTTTAGCGAAGCTTCCAGACTAAGACAGACTAGGAAGAAGGACCTGGTCATCCACTTCCGAAATATTGGCCATGAAAACCCTGTGAATAGCAGTGGAGCATTGTCTGATGCAGTGGTGGAAGATAAGAGGATGGCGCAAAAGGACCCGGCAGGGTTCCGCTCTGCTGTACGCAGAGTTGCTAGGAGTCGGAACGACTCCACGGCACTAACAACAACCAGGTACAGGGAATGGCTTCTTAATAGTTTTTTTGTTTTTTTGTGTATTCAACTGTCACTTTTCTACTTTCATTGTTTTTTAGCTACTTTTTACTTTTCATGTTATAGTTGAACCCAACTTCAAAAACAATGTTTATCTGATATTAATATTCTAACCAATGAAAATGAGCTTAAGAAAATGATGTGAGCAGTGAGTAGAGGACACACCACTGGTTTCTAACTCTGAATTCAAACTCACCTGCTTTAAAGTGTCTTTGGCCTGACCACTTTCAAATAACTTTCTCTGCCTGCTTTGGCCTATATATCGTTTCCAAAATAGCATGAAAAAGTTTTCTCATTGTATTTCAAAACGAAAAATGTTCCGTCTACATCTGGAAATACTAAAAAATGTGCTTTCTTACAGTATTTTTTTTTTTACTAGGTATGGACAAGGTTCTGACCCTTATTATTGGAACTCAGATCCAGATGGAGTTTGGTAAGGTTCTAATCATTTGAGGGGTATTCTTTTTTGAAGATTTGTACATCTTTAGGGGAATTTCTACTTTAAAGAAGTTATCATTTGTGGGAGGTCCGTTATGAAGATTTTAAATAGTTTGGGGGAATTTCTCTTCCTTTGAAGATATCTATAATTCAATGAAAACATTTGCCAACTGAGGTGGTCACATTTCCCCACTACAAAAACCTCTCCTTCGAAAAGGAATCAAATCCCTCTTTTAATGTATTGGCTGTAAGTAGACTTAAGGGTTTTTCTTTCTTTTGTAACATTGGAAACACTGAAAAGAACATTCTTGTGTTTGAGTGAAAGTAAGATTTAAAGCAGTACAGGGAGACAACAAAAATAGCAAAATAATAAATGCGTATGTTAATGTCATTGAGTGAAGATTAAAATAGCCACGATCAAAGAAAAGGGTGGGTCAATGTGTGATATTTCTTTCTTGCAACTTATTGTATCTTTATGGAAGCCTTATTGTCTGAAAAAAAAAAAAAGGTTCAAAGGCAGCTTTAAAAATGCTTAGTTAAAGGCTTAGTCAGTATAGTTTAAGAGGTAATGGATCTGTAGAGGGACTAATCAGTGCCATCAGCATGGTGTTTTTTCAATCTGTAGCTGACAGACACCCCCTCCCTCCCACCCCCACAAGGGTGAAATCCACTCAAGTCCCACAGCCTGGATGAAGGCAGGAGTCAGACCAAGTTCAGCTGCAGAGGTTTTCAATCTCCAAACCATTGGCTGCCTTGTAACCGGACCCTTCTAGGCTCTGCATGGACACCACTCAAGGGTACCTGGCTCTGTTGACCTGGTACCCTGGTACCTTGCTTGCCTTCAACATTTTCATACCAATATTGGTACTCTAGTTACATGCTTACAATCATCCTGGAGTTCATTCAGCATTCAAAAATATTTATTAAGCAGCTACTATGTGCCAGACACTGTTCTACGTGCTTGGGCTATCACCCCGGAAAAGACAGTATCTGCCCCGGACAATCTTACTTTCATGTGGGGGACTTGAGATCATAAGTAAATGCCTTGGGTGCCTCCATTACTCCCCTGGCCCACCTTTGATTGCAGCTACACCAGGGAGGGCAGTACAAGCCAGCACAGCCTCTCCTCCACCAGGCAGTCCCTCTGCCAGAGCTTGCTGGATGGCTGTCCGCTTTCTTCCTAGAGGAGTACTGCTCTGTGGGAGACTGATCAAAACAGAAAGGATGTTAGTGACTCCAGTGGTCTCAGCAGCCAGTGGGAGATGGGAGCCTGGAGAGGAATACTACAGCTTCTCTCTCTTCCTTCAGGGACATTTTGTACTCTGACCACAGAAACCTGGCTTCTCCAAACGCCTGTTGTCTTCAGCATTCCTCGATCATGCCCACTTAACCAGTGTTTCCTTCTTCCTCATCTCACTCTGCTTCTTCACTCCTGACTCCTGGAACCACTTCCTAGATAAAGGGCCTGTACCCAAGTCTTTGTCTTAGGCTCTGCTTTCAAGGAAACTCTAACTAAGACAAACAGCAACAACAAAATTAACAGTCCCTGTAGTATATAAGAAGGAATATACGCTATGCGAAAGAACTGAGCAGGGCAAGGAGACTGGGGGTGCAGGGTTGGAATGGAAGGCAGCTGGTTGCAATTTTAAACAGAGTGGTCAGGAGAGACCCACCAGTAAAGTGTCATTTGAGCAAAGAATGGAAGGAGGTGAGTGATTTGGCCCAAAAGAGGTATGGAGAAGAGAGTTCGTGGGAAATGGGAGAGGCAGTACAAAGTCCCTAAGGCAGGAGCCTGCTTAGCATCTGGTTGCAGGGGTGAGACCTGGGGAGAGGAGATGAGATCAGAGCAGTAAGAGGGCAGGACTAGATTGCATGGTGCTGCCAGAGCATTGTAAGGACTTTGTGGTTGGAGCCAAAAGAGGGCTGCAGACCAAGGAGCTCCTCACACAGAGAATGGGCTGGTCACGTGTGTCCACTTCGCTTCCGACCCCCCCATTATGGCAAGGAGATGGACGATAATTATACCTCCTTATTTGATTTCTGACTTTATCCATTCATGTGTAAAATGGAAATGGCAATTCTTGTTATTAAATTTGTGAGCTGTTAAGGCCAAGATTCCTAGGGAAAGGCTGACTTTTGGAACGTTTATTTTCTTGGTAAGTAATTATTTCCAAGTCCCTTGTTTCCATATCTAAGGAAAGTCACCAGATGAAAGAAAGAGATTCCTTTTGTTCCCGAAAGCTATTTTGATTTCCAAGCTTCAAGCGAACGTTTTGGCGCAGGGTCCTCTGTGCGCGGAAGCTGGAGGGCGGCCCCGGGTGGGAGGAGCCGGGACGCGCGTGCCAGCATGTTTTATTCTGGAGACTTCAGGTTGGCTTCCCCTGTTGCTGTTTTACTGTCTAATGAAACACTAGAGCATGAGTGTGTTTTAGCGTTTTCTCTTGCACATATTTGGATTGTTCCTACTCAAAATTTGAACTTTAATTTACAAATTAGTGTTGGTGCGTGACTAGCCTGTTGCTGATGTGTTGTGGCTTTGATATTTGCTCTTTTCTGGTTATTTTTTCCCCAAGGCAAAATATAACATTTTACTTTTGTGTTAACAATCCTTTGAGAAACCGAAAGCTTCCTTCCATCTCTTTCTCTCTTTCCGTCCATTCCTCTCTTTCTCACTTCCTGCCTCCTTCTCTTCTTTCCTAGACATTTGTCTATCTATACTTGGTCATCTGTGCAAAGCATACCTAGAATTGTAGCCAAAAATGTAACTGCAGAGAAGTCCTGTGATGCCAACTACATCTGTACCTTAGGACATCACTCCTTTACTTTACTTAAGATTCAGTTATGATAGAAAAATTTGTTTAAGTGTGCGTGTTTCAATACAATTTCTGATGGTGATATGACTATCACAAATTATACACTGAGATATGCAGCTGTTTTATGGTTATAGAAAAGAGGCTATGTCTAGCTGATTGTGAATAAGTTACTCAGGCTTTTGGGGGAAGAAGGGTTGTAAGGTACTTTATTATTCTCATGAACTAAAGAAGCAGAACAAGAGAAAAGTGACCACATTCTTTAAAACTGTGGTTTACTTTTGAGTCCTCCTTCCATGTCCATGCCCAGGATCTGGACCTGGCGAAACCCCAGGGTACCAAAGTGGAACACGCGAACTCAACCACTTGGCCACAGGGCCTGCCCTTTGCCATATTAATATAGCCTCTGTGTGTAGTATGTGATACCATCTAGGTTTGTGTAAGTGTGCTCCAGGATGCTCACACAACACAATTGCCTAATGATTCATTTCTCAGAATGACGCATGACTGTATTTTTAAAGTTCACAATAGGCTTTTAGTATATTCACCAGGTTGTGCAACCATCACCACTATCCAATACCAGAATATTTTCATCACGTTAACAAGAAACGGCATAACATTCAGTCCCAATTCTCCCCAACTCCAACCCCTGGCAACCATTAATCTACTTTCTGTCTCTATGATTTTCCTATTCTGGAAATTTCATGTAAATTGGATCATACAATATGTGGTCTTTCACTTAGCAACATTTTTAAGGTTCATCACGTTGTAGCATGTATCAGTGCTCTTCATTCTTGAAAGTATTTAGAATGGCTGAATAATATTGCGTTGTGTGGATAACCATATTTTGTTTATCTATTCATCAGTTAATGGACATCTGAGTTGTTTCCACTTTTTGGGTGTTGTGAATTATGCTGCTGTGAACATTTGTGTACAAGTTTTTGTATAAACATATGTTTTCACTTTTCCTGAGTATATACCTAAGAGTGGGATCGCTTGGTCAAACGGCAACTCTATGTTTAATCACTTGAGGAATTACCAGACTATTTTCTAAAGGGGTAGGACCATCTTATATTCCTACCAGCAATGTACAAGTGTTCTAATTTTTCCACATCCTCTTCAACACTTGTTATTTTCTGTTTTTTTAAAAATTATCATAGCTCTCCTAATGGGTGTGAAGTGCTGTCTCATTTCTTTTTGATTTGTATTTCCCCATTAAGTACTGATATTGAACCTCTTTTCGTGTGCTATTGGCCATTTGTATATCTTCTTTGGAGAACTGCCTCTTGAAATCCTTTGCTCACTTTTTATTGGGTTATTTTTCTTTTTATCACTGAATTGTAAGAATTCTGGATACTCTGGACATTGGACCCTTATCAGAGATATAATTGGCAAATATTTTCTCCCTTCTGTGATTGTCTTTTCACATTTGTGATAGTGTCTCTTAACACACAAGAATTTTTCATATTGATGGAGTCTAATTTATCTTTTTCTTTGGTTGCTTGTACTTTTTGTGTTATATCTGAGAAACCATTGCCTACCTCAAGATCATGAAGATTAACACATGAGTTTCTTTCTAGGAATTTTATGCTCTTACATTTAGATCTTTGATCCATTTTGAATTAATTTTTGTATAAGGTGCAAGGTAGGGGTTCAAATTAATTCCTTTGCATGTTGATATCCAGTCCAACACTATTTATTGAAAAGATAATTCTTTTACACATTGAATTGGTACCATTGTTGAAAATCAACTGACCAAAGATGAGTATGAGTTTATTTCTAGAATCTCAGTTCTCTTTCTTTCATCCATATGGCAATGCTATGGCAGTGCCACTCTTTTGATTACTGTAGCTTTTTAGTAAGTTTTGAAATCAGGAAATCTGAGTCCTCTGACTTTGTTCATCTTTGTAAAGATGGTTTTGACTATTCTCTCATTTGCATGTGAAATTTAGACTCAGCTTATACATTTCTGCGGAAAAGAAAGCTTGAACATTCATAGCGATTACATTAAACCTGAAAATCACCTTGGGAATATTGCCATCTGAACAATATTGTCTTCCAATCCATGAATATGAATGTCTTTCAATTTATTTATGTCTTCTTTAATTTATTTCAATGATGTTTTGTAGTTTTCAGTGTACATGCTTGCATTCTTTTTGGTTAAATTTATTCTTAAATATTTTATTATTTTTGCTGTTATTGTAAATGGTATTTACAATTTCTGATTGCCTATTACTAGTTTATAAAAGTACAACTGGCTTTTATATACTGATCTCATACCTTGCAAATTTACAGAAGTTGTTTATTAGCCCTAATAGTTTCATGAATATAAGATCATGTAATCTGCAAATAGAGATCATATTAATTATTCTTTTCCCATATGGATGCCTTTTATTTCTTTTCCTTGGCTAATTGCATAGAACTTCAGAACAGTGTTGAATAGAAGTAGTAAAAGTGTACATCCTTGTCTCGTTCTTGATCTGAGAGGGAAAGCTTTCACTGTTAAGTATGATAACTATGGGGTTATTGCAGATGCCAGTAATCAGGTTGTGGAAGTTTCTTTCCACTCCTAGTTTGTGGACAGCTTTTATCATGAAAAGAGTGTTGAATTTTGTCAAATGGTTTTTTTTTTGCATTTATTGTGATTATCATGTGGTTCTTTCCCCTTTATTCTATTAAAATGGTGCATTGATTAATTTTTGTATCTTAAGCCAACCTTGCATTCCTGGGATAAATTTTTTGTTTGTGATGTATAATGGTTTTTTTATGCCTCTGGATTTGGTTTTCTAGCATTTTGTTGAGTATTTTTGCATATGTATTCATAAGAGATATTGGTCTGTGGTTTCTTTTCTTGTGATGTCTTTTTTTCTAGTTTTGGTGTCGAGATATTATTGGCCTCTCAGAATGAGTTAGAAAATGTTCCTTCTTCTGGATTTTGGAAGAGTTTGTGAAAGATTGGTGTTAATTCTTTAAACGTTTCATAGAATTTACTGCTTAAGCCCTCTGGCCCTTGGCTTGACTTTGCTGGAAGTTTTGTTTTTATTGCAAACTCAATGACTTTACTTGGTATAGGTCTATTTAGATTTTCCATTTATGCTTTAGTTAGTTTGGGTAGGTTATGTCTTTCTGATAATTTTTCCACTTAATTTAGGTTATCAGATTTGTTGGCATGCAATTATTCATAGCATTCCCTTATAGTCCTTTTTTTTTCTATGTCAGTCTCTTCTTTCATTCCTGATGTTAGTAATTTGAGTCTTTTCTTTTTTTTTCTTGGTCAGTCTACTTAAAGATTTGTGAATTTTGTTAATCTTCTCAAAGAACGAACTTTTGGTTTAATTGATTTTCTCTATTGTTTTTCTATCTCTTTTTATTTACTTCTGTTCCAGTCTTTATTATTTCCTTCTTTCTGTTTGCTTTGGGTTTAGTTTATTCTTATTCTCCTAAGTTCTTTATGGAGGAAGGCTAGATTATTGACTTGAGATTTTTTTCTTTTTTCTATTTTATTTTTGAAGAACGCCGCATGGTGTCTTTTTTATTGGCTGGGAAAGATTAACCCTGAGCTAACATCTGTTGCCAATCTTCCTCTTTTTTTTTACCTTCCCAAAGCCCCAGTGCATGGTTGTATATTCTAGTTCTAAGTCCTTCTAGCTCTTCTATGTGAGCCCCTGCCACAGCATGGCTACTGACAGATGAGTGGTGTGGTTCTGCACTCAGGAGCCAACCCTGGGCCACCAAAGTGGCGTGTGCTGAACTTTAACCACTAGGCAATCAGGGCTGACTCGAGATTTTTTCTTTTTTAAATGTTGGCATTTACAGTTATAAATTTCTTTTGGCACTGCTTTCACTGCATCCCATAGGTTTTGGTATGTTATAATTTTGTTTTTGTTCATATCAAACTATATCTAATTTCTTCTTTGGCTCATTGGTTGCTTAGGGATAATATTAATTTTCATATATTAGTGAACTTTCCTGATTTCTGTCTCTTATTGATTTATAATTGCATTCCATTGTGGTTGAAGAATATACTTTGTATTATTTCAATCATTTTAAATTTGTTGAGACTTGTTTTGTGGTCTAACCTGTAGTCTGTCCTGGAGAACATTCTGTGTGCACTTGAGAATGTGTATTCCAGCTTTGTAAGGTGGCATGTTCTACAGATGTCTGTTAGGTCTAATTGGTTTATAGTGTTGTTTGTCTTCCATTTCCTTGCTGACCTTTTGTCTAGTTGTTTTATTTGATATTGAAATATTGGAATTTCCAAATATTATTATTGAATTGTCTGTTTCTTTGATTTGGTCAGTTTTTGCCTCATGTGCTTTGAGGCTCTCTTGTTAAGTGCATAGATGTTATATTTATTGTATCTTCTTGAAAGATTAACACTTTTACCGTTAGAAAATTTCCTTCCTGTCTCTAGTAATATTTTTTGACTTAAATTCCATTTTGTTTGATATTAGTATACCTACTTCAGCTTCTTTTGGTTTCCATTTACATGGACTACCTTTTTCTATATGTTTACATTCAATGTATTTGCACCTTTGAATCTAAAGTGAGTCTCTCATAGACCACATATAGTTGTATCATTTTTTAATACATCCTGCCAATCTCTGCTTTATGTAGTGTTTAGTCCATTTATATTTAATATAATTACTCATAAGGGAGGATTTACTTCTTTCATTTTGCTATTTGTTTTCTGTATGTCTTATATCTTTTTTTGTTCCTCAATTTTTCCACTCCTATATTTTCCTGTATACTAGATATTTGCTAGTGTAACTTTGTAGTTCCCTTGTAATTTCTTGTACTATTTTTTTTGTTATTTTTATTGTGGTTGCTAGGTGATTACAAGGACTGTATTAATTTGTAACAATGTTTCATATTAATACCAATTTAATTTCAATACTGTGCAAAAACTTCATTCCTGTATAGATCCGTTCCCCCTCCTTTATACTAATATTATCACAAATTCTATCATTATACATGTATGCCCATTACCATAGATTTATAATTATTGCTTTATGGAGTTGTATTTTAAATCAAGTAGGGAAAACCAAAAATACATTTGTATTATTTTTTATATTTATCTATGTACTTAACTTTATTGTTGTTCTTTATTTCTTCATGTGGATTTGAATTAGAATCTAGTGACCTTTGTTTTTAATCTGAGGGACTCTCTTTAGCATTTCTTGTAGAGCAAGTGTACTGTTGATAAACTGTCTTATCTTTTGTTTATCTGGGAATGTCTTGATTTCTTCTTCATTTTTGAAGGATGGTTTTGCTAGCTATAAAATTCTTAATTGGCAATATTTTTCTGCCAGCATTTTTTGCCTGCTTTTTTCTCCCCAGATACTCCCTGTATATAGTTGTGTATTTTAATTGTGGGTCCTTCTAGTTGTGGGATGTGGGATGCCGCCTCACTGTGGCCTGATGAGTGGTGCCATGTCCATGCCCAGGATCTGAACTGGCGAAATCCTGGGCTGCTGAACCTGAGCTTGAACTTAACCACTCGGTCACAGGACTGGCCCCTCTGCTGGCATTTTAAACATGCCATCTGACTACCTTCTGGCCTCTGTAGTTTCTGATAAGAAATTGGCTGTTAATCTATTGAGGATACCCTGTACATGATGAGTCATGGCTCTCTTACTTCTTCAGGATTCTTTTTTTGTGTTTGGCTTTCAACCATTTGGTTTGGTTTGTGTAGATGTGGGTCTGTTTGGTTTCATCCTACTTGGAATTCATTGGGCTTCTCAGGTGTAGAGAATAATGTTTTTCATCAAATTTGGGAAGATTTTGCCATTATTTCTTCAGATAATCTTTCTGTACCTTTCTTTCTCCTCTCCTTCTGACTCCTATTATCTGTATGTTGCTATGCTGGATGGTGTTCCACCATTCTCCAAGTCTCTGCTCATTTTTCTTCAATCCTTTTTCCTTCTCTTACTCAGAGTGAATAACTTCAGTTTACCTACCTCAAGTTCATTGATTTTTAAAAAATTCTTATACTGTGGAAATTTTATCTTAGGGCACTATGTTCAGTTGATGTGAATCTTGAAACTTCTGCCTTTAGGAACTCATTAAAATTTTCTTTATGCCCTAACATGGTATCAAATTTTGACAATTTCTTATGTGTTTGAAAATAGTGCATGTTTTCTTTGCTACAATCCAAGTTCTGAATACATCATAGTGTAATTTTTAGTTCATATAGACTGTAGCTTTACACAATTCTGGGTCCTTTTAAATTGTTGATATCTGAAAGAAATGTTTACAGATTTTTCACTATGATTGTGGATTTATCAACTTTTTTATTTTTGTCAGTTTTGTTTTATATATTTTAGTGATATATGATTAAGTATATCATGATTAATGATTGTAGCATCTTATAAATTTTACCTTTTATCAATACGTGACATTTTATGTTATTCTTTGCATAGAATCTTATTTTTGTCTAATAACATTGCTAAACTTCCTCTTTCTTAACATCATACAGACACACACGTGGATTTAAGTTATATATGTTAAATTATATATATATATGTATAATTTTTTTAAAAAGCTACCTTTGTTATTTTGTACCTAGTGTATCTCTTATAAGTAGCATGTAACTTGATTTTTTTATTCTGTCTATTATGGGAATTTCTGCTTTTGAATAAGTGATTTTGCCCAATTCCCATTTGGTTCTGGGAAATTTTCCTTTATTATTTCTTTGAACATTCATTGCCTCCATTTTTAAACTGGAATTTCTGTTAGGTGAAGGCTGGTTGATTCTGGCTCTGTTGTAAATATCTCTTAGTTTTTCTTTCATATTTTCACTTTATTGCTCTTTCATGTTCTGTTCCATATGCATTCCATGTCTCCACATTCTAGCTCACTAATTATCTCTTTATGCATCAATGAAGTTTAAAAATCTTGGTAAAATAGACATAACATATAGTTTATTATGTTAACCATTTTTAAGTGACCAATTCAGTGTTATTAAGTATATTCACAATGTTATAAAATCATCACCATTATCCACCTGCAGAACATTTTCATCATCCCAAACAGAATCTATGTACCCATTAAACAGTAACTCCCCGTTCTCCTCTCTGCTCAGCCTCTGGTAAACTCTGTTCTTTTTGTCTCTATGAATTTGCCTATTCTAGGTGCCTTGTATTAGTAGAGTCATACAATATTTGCCCATTTGTGTCTATATTATTTCACTTAGTACAATGTTTTTAAGATTAATCGATTTTACAGCATGCATCAGAATTTATTCTTTTTTAAGGTTTAACAATATCCATGGTATGTTAATACCACATTTTGTTTATCTGTTCATCTGTTGATGGACATTTGGGTTGTTTTCACCTTCTGGCTATTGGGAATAATGCTGCTGTGAACATTGTTGTACAAATATTTGTTTGAGTCTATGCTTTCAGTTCTTTAGGTCATATACCTAGGAATGGAATTGCTGGATCATATGGCAATGCTATGTTTAAAGTTTGAGGAACCAGCAAATTGTTTTCCACATTGGCTGCACTGCTTTACATTCCCATTCTCACCAGCAATACACAAGGGTCCATATTTTTCCACATTTTTGCCAACGCTTCTTTTCTTTTGTTTTGGATAATAGCCATTGTAATGGGTGTGAAATGGTGTCTCATTGTGGTTTTGATTTGCATTTCCTGATAGCTAGTGATGTTGATCATCTTTTCATATGCTTATTGGCCATTTGTGTATATTCTTTGGTGAAATGTCTGTTCAAGTCCTTTACTCATTTTTGAATTGAGTTTTTTTGTCTTTTTGTTGTTGAATTGTAGTTCTTTATGTATTCATGGTATTAATCCTTTATCAGATATATGATTTGCAAATATTTTTTCCCATTTTTCTGCTTATCTTTTCCACTCTCTTGCTAGTGTCCTTTGATGCTCAGAAGTTTTGAATTTTCGTGTAGTCCTATTTTTCTTTTTTTTGCCTGTGCTTTTGGTGTCATAGCCAAAGAATCATTGACAAATCCAACATCATAAAACTTTTTCCGTCTGTTTTATCATAAGAGTTTTATTATTTTTAACTCTTAGGTTTGTGTCTTTGATCCATTTTTAGTTAATTTTTGTGTATGGTGTTAGCTAAAGGTCCAGCTTCATTCTTTGGCATATAGATATCCATTTTTCTGGCACCATTTTTTGAAAAGATTTTCCTTTCCTATTGAATGGTCTTGGCACCTTTGTTGAAAATCAACTGATGATATACAGGAGGGTTTATTTCTGGGTTTTCTATTCTATCCCACTGATCTATATGTCTGTTCTTAGGCTGGTACCACACTGTTTTGATTAGCATAGCTGTGAGGCAAGTTTTGAAATAGGAAATACGAGTCCTCCAATTTTGTTCTTCTTTTTCAAGATTGTTTTGACTATTTTGGAATTTCTTGAGGTTCCATATGAATTTTAGGATGGTTTATTTTATTTCTGCAAAAAACAAAACAAAACAAAACCAAAAACCCCCCACTGAGATTTGGACAGGAATTGCATTGAATCTGTCGATTGCTTTGGGTAATATTATCATCTTTACAGTCTTAAATCTTCCAACATATAAACACAAAATGTCTTTCCACTTATTTATGTCTTCTTTAATTTATTTTGGCAATGTTTTATAGTTTTTAGTGTATAAATCTTCTACGTCCTTGGTTAACTTTTTTCCCCTAAGTATTTTATTCTTTCTGATGCTATTGTAAATGGAATTGTTTTCTTAATTTCCTGTTTGGATTGTTCGTCAGTAGAAATACAACTTATTTTTGCATATTGATTCTGTATCTTGCTACTTTGCTAAATTCATTTATTGTAATAGATTATTTTTTGGTGGATTATTTAGAGCTTTGTGCATATAAGATTATGTTATCTGCGAACAGAGATAATTTTACTTTTTTCTTTCCAATATGGATGTCTTTTATTTCTTTTTCTTGCCTAATTACTCTGGCTAGAACTTTGAATGCTATGTTGAATAGAAGATGAAAGTGAGCATCTCGTCTTAAGCGAAAAGCACTCAGTATTTCTGCATTGAGTATATTATCTGTGGGATATTCATATGTGGCCTTTATCATGTTGAAGAAGTTTTCTTCTATTCCTATTTTATTGAGTGTCTTTTTCATGAATGGACATTGAATTTTGTCAGATGCTTTTTCTGCATTAATGAGATGATCGCGTAGTTTCTTTCATTCTATTAATGTGGATTTGATTTTTATGTGTTGAACCATTCTTGCGTTTGTGGAATAAAATTCACTCAGTCCTGTTGTATAATCATTTTAATATGCTCCTGAATTTGGTTTCCTAGTCTTTTGTTGAGGAGTTTACATCAATATTCATAAGGAATATTGGTCTGTAAGTTTCTTTTCTTGTAGTGTCTTAGTCTGGCTTTGGCATCTAGATAATGCTGACCTCATAGAATGGATTAGGAAGCATTCCCTCCTCTTTACTGTTTTGGAAGAGCTTGAGAAGGAGTTTTGTTAATTCTTCTTTAAATGTTTGGTAGAATTCACCAGTGAAGCCATCTGGTCCTGGACTTCTCTTTTTTTGGCAGGTTTTTGATTACCAGTTCAATTTCCTTATTAGTAATAGGTCTATTCTGATTTTCTATTTTTTCATGCGTCAGTCTTGGTAGGTTGTGGGCTTTGGGAATCTGTTTATTTCATCTAGGTTATCCAATTTGTTGGGATACAGTTGTTCATAGTACTCTCTTATAATCCTTTTTATTCTGCAAAGTCAATAGTCATGTCTCTATTTTTATTTCTTATTTTAGCAATTTGAGTCTTATCTTTTTTTCCTTAATCAATCTAGATAAAGGCTTGAACATTTTGTTGATTTTTTTGAAGACCTAACTTTTGGTTTGTTGATTTTTCCCATGGTTTTTCTATTCTCTATTTTATTTATCTACACTCTCACGTTTATTATTTCCTTCCTTCTGCTAGCTTTGGGTTTAGTTTGCTCTTCTTTTTCTAGCTCCTTAAGGTTTAAAGTTAGGTTATTGATTTGGGATCTTTCTTGTTGTTTAATGTGTGTGTTTATAGCTATAAATTTCTCTGTTACTGCATCTCATAAGTTTTGATATGTTGTCTTTTCATTTTCATTTATCTCAAGGTATTTTCTAATTTCCCTTGTAATTTTCTCTTTGCCCCATTGGTTGTTTAAGAATGCTTTTCATACACTATGTACTATGAACATTCCAGTTTTCTTTCTGTCATTGATTTCTAGTTTCATTCCATTCTGACCAGAAAAGATACTATATATGATTTTGATCTTTTAAAATTGATTAAGACTGGTTTTTGTGGCCTAACATGTGGTCTACCTTGATGAATGTTCCAAAGGCATTTGAGAAAAACGTATTTTGCTGGTTTTGTGTGGACTGCTCTGTATGTATCTGTTAGGGCTATTTGGCTTATAGTGTTGTTCAAGTCCTTTATTGATTGCTTGATCTTTTTTCTGTTTGTTCTATGCATTATTGAAAGTGGAGCTTATGAGTTTTTGAAATATTTTAACAATGATGTTTTTTATTTCCGAAGGCTTTGATTAGTACTTTTTTCATAACATCCTGATCTTCTTTCCTGGTTACTGCATCCTCTGCCAGAATCCTGAGAATATTAAAAAATATGTATGTGTGTGGGCACACCTGCATGCCTGCGTGAGTGCATATATATCTTCTGTTTGTTTTATGAATCTTCTTTCCTCAAATATTACTTCATTTCTTTGCTTCGCACTCATTGCCTCTCTTTTCTTGTCTGGCTTTCCTTTAATGTGTCTGGAGTCTTAATTATATGCTCATGTTTGTATTTGAGAGTCCCGGTTCCCTCGCCTGTTGATATTGTTTCTTTTTATCACTGCTTGCCTCTGAAGATGATATGTTTTGAGCAGGAGGTTGTGGAGAGCATGATGTGCTCATGAGCTGTGTTGGTTATTCCCTGGGCTTCTGTGTTTGGAGAACTCCCAGTTCTTTCATGCCCTAGCTCTGCCATGTAGTGTCCATACTTGCTGTTCTCGTCTTTAGGTTGACACTCCTGTGTCCGCTGTACATAATGCAAATGTTGGGAGGAAGAAAGGCAACTTGTCCAGCTGCCTCTACTGTAGTTCCACAGTTACTTCCCTGTCATTGCTCTCAAGTCTCTCTCTCTGCCAGCTGTCTTTAAACGTGTAGAATGTCTCAAAAATGTGCCCTGTCTGCCATCTCAGTCCAATCCACTTGCTTGAATGGAAACCACTTTTTACATTTCTTTATTGAGCTAACATTGGTTTATAACATTATACAAGGGAAACCACTTTTAATGTTCGTTTTCTCTTTTCACACTTTAGGAGAGGGCCCTGAAAACTATTGCCTGTGGATCAAATCTTGTCCACCTCTTGTTTTTGCAAATAAAGTTTTATCGGAATACATCCATGCTCACTTGTTTACGTACTGCTTTCATGCTGCAACAGCAGGGTTGAGTAGGTGCCACACAGACTGTACGGCTTCCAAAGCCTAAGACAGTTACCGTTCTGCTCTTTATTGAGGAAGTCGGCTAACTCCTGCTTTAGAAAGCTTTTAATTAGTATATTTATACCTAAAATCCAATAAAGGCCACATATATACTAATGATTTTTCTCCCAGGAAGATGGAAGATTCTCATATTGGAAACCTTTTGCAGATTTTAGTACATAAAACTTCTTTGCCATGTCTTGTTTAATAGACAACAAGTATAGAGAAGCCCCCATGTGCTGGTAAGGAAGGTCCATACTGTGGGTATATTACTACACTAAGAAACATATTCCTTAACCATTGGAGTACGTGTAATTTAGTTAGGGAGGAAATATCCCTATTATTTAGAAAACATACCTAGAGGAATTTGAACAGGACCTGTTGTCTAAATATATCAAGAGAATTCCCAGAAGGAAGAGGCATCTGAAAGTCTAACAATTCAGAGAATTTTGATTTGTACACTGAAAAAATGATAGGCTTTATTTTATCCTGAAAATACATGAAAAGATTATCTTTAGGTATTGTTTACCAGGATTAATGGGCGGCATTCACTTGCCTCACTTAAATAAGACATGTCAAATATCTTTGCTCAATTTAAAAACTCTATCATTTCTAGATTGATAAATAAATAACCTTTGTAAACTCCAACTGTACTTTTCCCCTTCCTTTTTCGATTTAGCTTGATATAATTGAAAACTGAAGTCTGACTCTCCCCAGCCTCTAAGGTATGAAGGTCAGACAGCCTGAATGGAAATAACCGGCTGTTAGGAGTTACTGGGCTGTGGGTCCATGAGAGGAGATCGTGGTTCTGTCTAAGGCCGTAGTAGATTCTGAGTTGAGTGCAGCTTGTGTAGGAATTAGCAGCATAACTAAGCAGCTGAATCTGTTTCTTTTTCTATAGTATAAAGAGTGTGAAAAGGCCATTTTAATGTTTTCTTAGAGTGGCTTCTCTTGGAAAACGTCCTCAAACATACCATGGAGCGGTGTCAACTGTAATATAAAATGTCCTAGACATCTTGCAATTTACGAGTTTAATGGCACACCTGAGGATTACCAGGTTTTTTCCGTCTACTCATAATAGCCCAATGACTGATTTAGCAGAGAGGAAGCAAGATGGATAATCCTGATCACCTTCTAACATTTTTTATGTCTTGCTGACTTCAGAGATTTAGGGGTACAGCATTTGCAGGATTTGTATGCCTTTTTGGCAATGTTTTAGAGTCAGACTCAAGAGGTGAGGAGGAAGAGTGGTCCTTAGATAGGTATACATACTTCATTATTTGCAAATGGGATTATTCTTTGGACATCAAGCTCTTTATTGCTCAGCTGTTTTTCATTTCGATGATCTGCTTATAAAGGTGTAAGGGCTTCTTCATCCTGTGTTTTCTCTCCTTGACACCCTGGCTTGCGAACCCAGGAATGTGGAGCAGCAGCATGTAGGTTCAAGTTCGCTGTCTACTCCTCAATTTCCCGTTCCAACCCTCAGTTTTGTTTGTTTGTTTCTTAAATCTGTAAATGGGAATAATAATAAAAGTACTTTTCTCATAGGGTTATTGTGAGGGTTTTCTCATAATGACGTAAAGTAGCCAACGTAATTAGCACTCAGTGACGTTTATCATCTTAATATACACACGACTAGTTACAGTCATGCGCCACTTAACGACAGGGATACGTTCTGAGAGATGTGTCGTTAGGTGATTTTGATGTCGTGTGAACATCACAGAGTGGACTTACACAAATCTAGATGGTATAGCTGACAACACAACTAGGCTATATGGTACTGATCTTATGGGACCACTGTGATATACGCGGACTGTTGTCGACCAAAATGTCATTATGAGGTGCATGGCTGCATCTCTAGTGTATTGAATCACTTGAACAAAAATGACTTTTAAAATTCATGTAATGTTTACATATCGAAATAAAGAATAATCTCTTGTTTGTAGAGCTCATGTTACCAACTGTACGGTTCTAATTATACTAAAGTAGTCTTTTCTTTTTGATTTTAAGAAAGTAGGATATTTTGCATTGTTCTTTTGTTTTTTCAAATGTATGCATGCCTCTCTTTCTGTGTCTCTCTGTCTCCCTCTCTCTGTATGAGCTTATTTATCCAGTACCTAAAATTCAGAAGAAATGGATGCTATAGGGATGGTACATGTTTAAACGTTGTGGCTGTCCCATCGTAGTTGCTCACCAGCAGCCCTGGCATGGACTCAAAGATTATAGAAAGAAGAGTCACTTTTTTTCCTCATTCCAAGATGCATCTCCAGAGCATTTCTGGGGTGATGGATTAAAATAAAAATTTAGAATGCTGGACTTAATAAATGTGAATTTTTCTTCAGCACTGCTGTTCTCTCTGAGTTCCAGAGAATACACCATTTGAGTTGCTTGCTTTGGAACCCAATGAGCAGCGAGGAGGATAACTAACGGAAGTTTGAAAGTGCTCGTTATACCAACATGCATCAGTTCTCCTTCCTTGCAGGTAGTTATAGGCACTGATGCCATAGTTTTCTTACCTTTATTCTTATAATACTCTCTTTCCATGCTTAAAATGGCAATTAAATTAAATACCCTAAGTTTATGTAGTTGGTCTAGCAAGTAAACTGTATCTGTGTTATGTGGGTGTATCTTTGCATTACTATTTACATGATGGTGTTCAACAGCTATTGTGAATATCAACCACAGAAAAACTGCAGGTAACATGAAGGAGCAATTCAAGAGGAAAAAATAGAAATGACCAAGTAAAGCAACAATAAAATATCTCTCTGCCTTTTGATTTGGTAAATATCAGAATATGTGTGCAACAGCCGTGTCAACAAAGTCCAAGCAAACGGGCAGCTCTCACACTTTGCTGCGGGGTGCAAACGCACACACCTTTTTGGAGTGCAATTTGGCAACAGTTGTCAAAATTTTAGAAAAAGTTTTGGGTGTAAACATTCTCTTCTAGAAATTTAGTCTATGGAAATAATCTGCAGGAAGATGTAGCTATGAGGATGTTTACCATAATTCTGTTTATAACAGGAAGAAAACCTGAAATAAGTGATATGCCTAATAATAGGGAATTACAACAACGCAATAGAATATTACAAAGCCATTAAAATTGTATTTCAGAAGAATGGAAAATGCTTATGAAATGTGAAGAAAAAAGTAGTACGTGTTACAAAATAGCCTTACAGTTTGAGCCCATTTCGGTTAAATTTTATATTTTGGTTAAATTTATATATTTATATTAAATTCTGGAAAAATTTATATTGAAATGTTAACAGTAGCTGTATTTAATGGGAATTCGAGTGATGCTAATTATTTGTCTCACTTACCTATATATTTTTTCAAATTTTTACTAAAAACATGTGCTCTTTGCAAAATGGGAAAAGACTGGTGCTTTTCTATTTTAAGCAAAAAAAGCCCAATAGGAATATATTTTTTTTCATTCAGAGATTCCAAGTTCTCTGAGGTTAGATTCAGGCTGTGAAATATCAGATAGTAAACACAATATGTAAATCTAATTGTCATAGTAGTTGATCTATTTTGCAATTAAATGGATGGTTTTCGAAAGCAATTTGGATGAATATCTGAGTAAAAATTAACTCTTTAAAAAATTAATATTTTCCTTTTCTTAAATAAAACCAATAAGACTGATGTGATAATAGAGGGTAAATAAAACCCATAGGGAAATAAACTTGGTCAAGCTTTTTGGGAAAATATTTATAAATTAACTATTTTTGAAGGGTTAAGACCAACATTTCTTCAAACTCTAAATCTTTCTTGTCCTTCTGGATGGTCTGTTATAAATGAAAAAACAGAAAAACTTAACTGAGAAATTCTACTCACCATCGCATGTAAATACCATCTCATTTACTGCTCTCTGTTGACTCATGTCAATTCCTGGGTTCCAGCCAAATTTGCTTTTAGAGATTATGGAGACCCAAATGATTTCCTCAAAAGGTGTTGCCTAAAAGACTACTGTCTAAGTAAAATTCTAGGTTAGTTGTCTGAAAACAAGACAGTATTTTCCATGCCCTAGGCATATAATTTGGTAAGTGATGAGAGAATCTGGACAATTTGCTTGAGTTTACTAATATTTGTGGATCCTTTTAGGCTTGGAGAAGCTTATGTTACAATTCTTTTTTAAGGAAATTGAAGAATTTACCTAACTTTTCATTGATTGGGTTTCTGGTTGCCCTCCCAGCTGAGTCTTTGCACCATTGCAAGGTGAATAGAAAAGTATGTTCTGAGAAATCGAGCATTTGTTTGAAGAATTACAGCAAAAAGGAAAAGAACTCCTTCACTTGCATCTCATTCCTTTTAAGAAAGACTGGAAGTATCTGGGGTCCCAAGTAGAGAAAACTCTGCTTATCAATCCCCTACTCCAGAGACCACATGGATCAAAATCTACTGTTTCCTTTTCCTGACACGCATAACTTAGTACACATTGCAACCTTTCATTATGAGTGACGTATTCCTGACTCAGCACACACTGCAACCATCCTAATAAGGATGGGTCATTTAAATAATTCATTATGGTTGGGAAATGGTAGACAGGACATCTTTTTTGGCCTTCTTTTCTCTGAAAATAAAATTTTGTCTAATGTTTGTATTAAGGACATTGAGGCTTAACTTTATTAAAATTGTCTTTCTTTAACAGCTCAAAGCACATGACAGTGCAGTTCTAGTCTTGCAGAAACTACATGAAGTCGTTAAAGTTTTTTTTAAATTAGCACAAGTGGCTGTCTTTTATTATAAAGTAGTTTTTCACTCAGTTCAAGCCAATTGTGTGTGTGTGTGTGTGTGTGTGTGTGTGTGTATGTGTGTAGCTGCCTGTCTGTCTTCATATGCTTCCTGAAGACCATATGTCCTTTCGCTGGATAGAAAGAATTTTTAACTCCAGGTAATAAATATCTGACTTCCAAGCCTAAACTGGAAATGCCATCTCTGCCTTGTCAATCATTTCTGGCTTGTGCTTCTACAAAATACAGAGCACATATCTGCTAACCACAATTAAAACCACTTTAAATTAGTGTTTTTTGAGCAGTGAATCTGTGTGCAACTTCTCTAAGTTATTTGTAGAGACAGCCATGAAAACCCTCAACATTATATGCATTGGGTTTTCCCCCCAAGTTTTCACAAGGATCATCCTTAGGATAATGTCACAGAAGACTGGGACAATTTATTGTTTGAGAGGTAGCAAAATAGGTAAAGGAGATACCAGTTATCAGCGCATACCATGTGGTCTTCTGAGAGTGGAAAAAACTAGAAAAATGTTTTATATTACTCTTATTCCATGAGACAACACCTGGAACACAGGCCCTAAAACTGTGCCGGGAGGACCTTCATTCTGAGACCACCAAAAGAACAGCTCTCTCATGGGGCCCACTTCTTGTGAGATTCACTGAGATTAACAACCCTCCAGGAGCTTTTCTCAGGGGGCTCAGAGTTTAAACATGTGCTAATACCAGGTTCTTTGTCCTCGTTCTCAGAGACTACCGTGTGTGACTCATTCTGAAAGTCCAGGTGTGGAAGGGAAACCACACAGAGGAAAAATCTAGACTTGGAATTTATATTTGTCCAATGCCACATGTTCCCAAACGATTTCTGGGCTGTTTCAAAAATGGTCTGCACAGATATGAATCTCCGTGACCATATGTCTGAAACATTTCATCACTGAGGAACAGCTGAAAGTAGTTGGTGATGCTTCATGTGATCCATGTTAGGTGTTTTAAGTATGGCCAGAAGAAGACCATGTGTCTGGGGCTTATGGGACCGTGGGGAGAAATGCCTCACGTCTTCCTCCTTACTTTTGAGCCTGGTTGCATGACTGCAATTGTCAGGCTCCAGGTAAGTTTATTTCCCAAAAGGAAGGGTTGGGGTGGATGGTGGGAATTAACTCAGGCAGGGTACAAGGGCAGGTGCAGTTTCCAAGGAACCATCCTGTATCATCTGTTTACCAGGATTGTTACCTAAAGCATCATACATCAGCAAATTCTTTTCCAGATTGTGTTTTTCCAAAAGTATAATATCATGCAAAAGATCACCCAAAACAAAAGGGAAATATTGTACTGTGCCTAGGAGAGAGATCACAGTTGTTGAATTTCATAAAGATCCAAGTATCTCAAATATCTCTCTACAGGAGAAAACCTTTTGTTTCATATAATTAGAAGTAGTTGTTAGTTGGTTAATCCAAATATTTGATTTTGGGGGTGATCATAAAAGTGATACATACATACCTTTAGCATTTTCATTGAAGTTAAAGCATACAACCATGCACTCATTTACTGGTCTTTGATGTAGGGCCAAGCCTTTACTTTGAGTGTGCGGTGGTTGGTTGGAGTTCCGCTTTGCCTCTCCTGCAAAAACTACACCCATAATATATCTTCTGTCATTTCCGGCTTGGATTTCTTTAAAGTAGAGCAAGAATTGAAAGAGATTTGGGTGCAGAATCATTTTATATTTTGTATGATGCATACTCCACCCCATTTTTAATTGTTTCAGGCACACTTGATTCAAGGCATTTTAACAGCTCACATTTATTTAGTCTTTTCAAAGTATTCAATTGAGTGTTTATAGATACAATGCGCTCTTGAATACCCACTTGAATTTCATCAACATATGCAATACTTACTTAAATTGAATAGTGACTGCAACAGGCATCAGCTATTTGGAAACAAACAGTTGATTCTTGTGAGGCATATAAACCTATTTGTGGGTATGGAGGGCCTCGAGTGTTAGAGTAGCCTGATAGATCTGAGTATTCTGCATGTATGGACATCAGTCAGCGTGTGTAGAGAGAATGGAAGAAATTAGTTAACCAGGTGAATCCCTTAAGCAAGTAGCAGTTAAGATGGGATATCATCTATGATGGACTAGATAATTCTGCAGTAAGAAATACTTTCCAAATCTTTGTGGTTTGTAAGAATAACTTTTAGGTTGTTCTCATGTTATGTGTTCATCATGGATGTGTGGGGGATTTTCCCCTGGGACCTAGACTGATGGAGCAGCCATGATCTGGAGCATGGCTGGTAGCTTTGGCAGAGCTCATTGGGAATCAAGTACTTGCTCTTTCAAGTTTCCACCTGGGAGGGACATGTTCTAACTTCCATTCAGATTTCATTGGCCTGAATAAGTCAATGACCACATCCAACTTTGTCAGGACAAAGAAACGCAATCCTACCCTGTACTTAGATGGAAGAAAGATGGTAATATTTGGTGAATGGCTCTGAAGACCTCGATGGGCAGCTTTTATTTTAATTCCAAACAATGACAGCTCTTTCTTTCAAAGTGCTTACAATCACTGTTCTATCTGCTTTGTAGTATAACCTCAATGAGTCCTCTAAGCCACTGTATGAGATTGGTCTTATAATGCGTCTCTTACAGATGAAGAAATGAAACATACAGGGGATAGATACTTGCCAGAGGTGCACAGCAACTATCAGGATTTGAGCTCAGGTGGCTTAATGCCAGCGTCCACATTCTGGACACCTACAGCAGTTGCTTCTCAAAGAGAGTGGATTGGCAAGTAGACTCAAGTCGATGAGTATTTGAGGTGATGATGGAGTCATCTAGAGTATTGGATCTAGCTTTGTTGCAAACAGTCGCAGGATTTTCTCTGTAAAATGGGACTAGCATTATTTTTGCTCTACTATTTACTCCACAGATGGTTTTAAGAGCCATTGGCTTCTATCTGCTACTAGCCTTAAATCCTAGACCTGCACTGTTCAATACAGTAGTCATGATCCACATGTTACCGCTGGCCACTTGAAATGTGGCTAGTCAGAATTGAGATGCATTGTAACTGCAAAATACACACAGGATTTCAAAGACCTAACATGAAAAAATATAGCTCGCTAAGAATTTCTCATATTGCTTGTATAAAGGATGACAGTTTGGATATGTTGGATTAAATAAAATACGTTATTAATATTATCTATTTTTAAAAACTTTTTGAATGTCTATTAAAAAATTTAAAACTCCTTATGTAGCTCATATTATATTTCTCTGTCTTTCTAGTTAGTGATGCCCTAGAATCTCAAGTAGGATGAAAGGTGGACTAGATTGACATGTCAGTAATTTATATTTTCTACATAGAGTTTGGAAAGTTAAAAAAACATTTTAGTGAATAAGTACAAACTTTAATCAAAGTGTCAAGAGAAAATAGGAATTAAACAGCATTATCCCCAAAGCCCAGAATCTATCGAAGGATAAATATTATAGGTTTCTGCAGCACTATGGCTCCTACAAGTAATGTTTTCTTTCTCTCTTTTTTTTGTTTTTTAACCTAGATGAATTTAAGGACTCTGAGTTCACTTTTCACTTGTTAATTAATTCAACCAATATTTACTGAGGGTTTATGTGCTCCTGGGTGCTAGAGGCAGGGCCTGCAATGCTATGTCTTAGTGAATCATGCACCACGACTGGAAAATAACTGGCTAATCCATAAAGATGTTGGTCCTGTGCTCTAATACGCACAATACAAAGTCCTGCTCTCTTTAGCTTTAACAATATTTCACACTGACATCCTGAAGATCCTGTCGGGTGTGTATGCACAGAAGTCCATGCCTTGCCTGATGGGTCCCTGAGGGTGACAATCAGCCTGTAACTTCTTGTTGCTCTTCAGTGAGTCCTGAGTCTAACTGCTCAGCACACACTGGGGGCAGCTTTATCTTTGTTATTTCTTTACACAAATGATAACTAACTGGCAAATCAAATCGAGTATAGAGAATATTTTTTTTTACAAAGCTTCTCCCTTGCCTTGTCCATCCCCCACCCAGGACATGCTACTTTTACACTGAGGCTCAAAACAACACCTACAATATCTCCGTCCCGCTTGGGCACCCTGATGAAGGGCGAGGCAATATGAGGCCGTAGGGCTCTCCCACTGACTTGTGTAGTTTTGGGAACTCACTCAGCCTCTTTAGGGTCCAGGTGCCTTCATCAGCCGGCATCTACCTGTCCCATCTCCTGGTCGATGAACTGGCTGCGTGAGGGTCACTTGGGGAGCTTCAGGGCTCCACCTCTGATGAGTCAGGCCTGAGCCAGGCCTAGGGAATACGTATCTTGTAAGGACCTCCAGGAGCCTCTGAATGCCTCCTATACCCTCCTCTAGGGTTTGGAAGCCTTAGGTCTGAATTAGTGGTTTTCAAACCTTTTTTTGTGTGTGACCCAGCGTAAGAAATACGTTTTACTTTGAGATCTAGCCCAAACATGCATGAGTGAAACAAAAGTGTTATAAATAATATTTACCTTTGCCTATGAGCAATGCTCTGATATATTCTATTTTATTGTTTCTTCCATCTTATTTAAAAATTGTTTGTTGCGACCCATGCATTGATCCTGCAATTTATCAACAGTTTGCAACTTGCCAATTGAAAAAGACTGGCAAGTATGACCCTTTTCAGTTCTCAGGGATTAAATCAAAGTTGGAAATCAGAGACTATGAAAACTCTGAACTCAGCGTTGATTATATTAAAGTTCACCTTTTCAGGTTTTGCGTTCCACTTTGGAATTCCATATCTTGAGAATCATCTCTTAACGGTCAAACGGTCAATAAGCCTGTCCTAAATTTCTCCATCGTAAGAGTAATATCTCCTAGGTCATAATGTGTGTAATGTCCACGTAAACGTATTTGAGATAAGAAAGGTTGAAAGTTAGGAAGAATTCCGTTGGAACTCTGCAGAAAGTCCATTGAATCTGAGGAGGGAGAAGAAGGCTCTGCTCACAACAACCTCCTCTTCCCTTGAATTCTCCACCTTCCATTTAACTCCTTGGTAGCCTCCGTCTTTACCCCAAGCCTTTGCCCCAAAGTGGCCATCTTTTCTTTTCGGTAAAGAAATCTGGACAATTCTTTCAAATCCATCAGAGCCGGCCCCCCCAGATAGTCAGAGAGTTCACTGCAGTGATGAGGACCCCAGGTAGCCATTCTGTCCTCTCCCTTCTTCACAGAGGGAAGCAAATGCAGGGCTCCTGTGGGCCCCCTAACATGGGAGAGAAGGACCTTGTCTTTTATCATGATGGCACTTCCCTTATAAGGATGTCGAGGGTCTCCCTGGGGGGGTCAGTCCGTATGGTGGGAGCAAGATTGCTTTTCAGAACAGGATTTGCTCTGCAAAGCCAAATGGCAAATCTGGTCCTTGTCTTTGGGTTTTGTGTTTTGAGCTGAATGTTGGATTAACCAGCTGCTTCTTCAACCCAGCTCACACTGTCCATCTTTAGGATAAATCTGTTAGTTCTTCAGACCACACAAGTGAAAAGGGTACTTGCAAATAACTCTTCTGCCCTCTGACTTCACTTTCACAGCCCTCCAAGGAAATAAGGTCGCAAGTTCACCAATGGCAGGAAGGGCCCAGTGGTGGCCTGAGCGATCCCACACGTTTACTGTACCATTCCTCATTCATAAAGAAACCACAGTGCCTTTGGAGCCCAATGACTTTTCCATGTGTTTGGTATTTTTAGTTCTAAGCACTGTCTTCAGCGCTTCTCCAACATGTGTTTGAGAGAGACCCAGTGGTCCCATATTAAGATAATTATTTTCACTGCTGTTTTGAAACACCACAGTGGTGTACCAAGAAACTTCCTACCCAGTAATCCGCACAGTTGGCTAAACAAAAATTGATCCCTAGTCAATCAAATGAATCTAATAAGTTGTAGATAAATACATGATTTCATCACCTACAGTATGAGCATCCAAAGGGAAATGAGTGACCTCACTGGAGGTGTTGATGCCTCCATAATAAATGGATCTGCCGCACGCTTGTGCTAAGCAATCAATGATCTCACAGGCATGCTGCTTGGTAAACTGAGACAATACAAGAAGGCGGGAGGGAAATGCTACCCATAGCGAGCATGGCTACCCAGAGTATGTCTTCACAGACTCAGACATAAATTAGCCTCTATAAATCTTGTTGCTTGTTGCTTTACTGACATCTATGTCCTGCCAGAATATTACGTTCTTGAAAGAGCTGTATAAGTAGATTAAATGGTTTCTGTCCTTGGGAATGTGGAAACCTTTATTTGTTTTGTTAAGAGGCTTTTAAATATCCTTAGGTTATGCGTCAAACAGATGTCCAGGGTAATGCTTCTGACCCATTTAAACATTTCTTAGCTTGAATTAAGGCCCAGTTTCTGAAGCTTGTGTATAGTTCGACTTACTGGGCAGCACCTGACAAAACTGTGAGGCTGGTAATGCTAGGCTTGACGGCTGTGTGGTGTGACTTTTAATGGCAGGACTGAGGAAACTAAGATAAATTAAAACCTAATTGAGTACGTTAACAGTTTTAGCAGTCTGCACATATGGATCCCATGAGAACACTTTAAAAGATGTTACAGTTTAGCTCCTGTTGCAGGGCTTAGCTGCAGAATGTGACCTGCACTGTTAGTTGTCTTTCCGACCCATTTTTCAAGGTTGAGTTTTCTTTTTATTTTGAAAGTTATGTTCGCTGAGTGTAAATGTCACATTTACCCTTCCACCCCAACTAGTTCAGTGCATGATGAGGGGCTTAGGATGTAAATGTCCCAACATAAAAGCCACAGAACATTCATGTCCATCAGAGAGACGAAACTGCTCAGGGTGACTGCTCCATGCCCGCGGCGCTCTTTGGGCAGGAATGTCAAGGAGTCTTTGGTTGCCTTTAAAGTCCTCTGCTGCTCCTGCTGTCCGAGTGGCCCTAACCTGCACACTCTGTTTGTTTTGTAACTTGAGATCACCTGTCAGGGAAAAAAACTCCCTGCATGCCTTACAATGAAAACAAAATTAATTTTACTTCGGTCTTCCACCAACTCTAGCGCTGTAGGTTTTTCTCTCTTTGCTACAGTCCATTGGTTGCTGACTTGGCTCAAGCTAGAGAAAGCGAACGCTTGGACACAGCTTTTTTTCAGGGTCTTCAAGATGAATTCCTTCAACCTCTAAGTAAGAGCTCAATAGCAACAGGGTGATAAAGCATCAAGAAAGGGCCTGAAGAAGATGGCTTTGTTCTTGCGGTGAGAGAGAACATGGCAAGTTACTTATTTCACAGATTTATTGGTGGGTTTGGTGATGTTTCCTAAGTGTGGATTTTCCATGGCTGGTAGAGTTAACTCACAAATCGTGTTTCTGGTAAAAGACTGCTTGAGGCTGGTTGATCTAGGGTTTTACTACTTTTCCTGTCTACTAATTAAAGGCTACCTGAGTTTCTCCTCTTTGATTTGGATTTACCCAAAGAATGTGAAAACTGTAGGAGGGTAATGATTTCTTGACCAGTCTGATTCCACTTAGGGCTCTGTATATAGCACTACACTACTAATGTGCACTTATAGAGATTTTAAAAGCTCTTTTGTAAAGTACCAATAAAGGGCAAGCTTATGCAATTGAATTAAATGTCTAATAGTGTAAATAACGTTCCTATGGTCACTTTCCACTACCAAGTTCTTTGGCAAAATTGAAATCCTAGTTGGGTAGCTAGGTGTACAATTGTCCAAAACTGTTATATCTTTGATTTGTAGAATCTATAAATCATAGATATGCTTATACATTTGGCTCTAGAGATAAAGAAATATTATATTAGGCTAAATAAAGTAGTGGATTTTATTTAAAATCTGAATATTTTGCATAGATTTATTGCATCATTGCATCAAATATTAACTTGGACATGCCTGAAAATCTCCTTCTTTCTCTTCTCCCTAATGCATCCTTAACCAGTGCACATTAAAACAAAGGAAAATGGGGCACACAAGCAGAAGAATATGTGTAATTCACACATTATTATCTAGTTTTGGTCCAAGTAGAGGTATCTATGGTTAAGAAATGGCCACTGAATATTGGGGTAAGGTGCAGAGCTATAGTCCTTTGTTTGCGTTTCACCAAAGCCTTTCTGAAATGTGAATCTCTCAGTCAACACTTCTGGAGAAATCATGTAAGGGAGCCCAATGGGTCTGCCTCCTGTAGGTTTTATTATTGCATGTTAATAGGAGGAGATTTCTGTCTCAACTAGTGTACAACCCAGCTCTTCCATGTTTGGATGAATATCCTCACTGAGAAAGGTAGCTGAAATTAACAGCCTCAACTATCTCGTGTTTTCTTTACAGGAAGGCAAACTGTTTCCCTCTTAAAAATGGACCAACTGTGAATTCCCCAGCCTTTCCATTAATACTCTGAAGCAAGCTGAGACCGGCTGATATACTTAAGTAGGACCACTACCTGTAGGGGACAGCAAGAGGGAATTAAACAGAGAGTAACTTGAAACCAGACAAATCTGCCTCAAAAGATACCACTTGTTCTCAAGCCTGCTCCCTTTTTATGGGATTCTGGGAAAAGAGAAGAACTTCATGGAGCTCTCCTTTTTAAACCCTTTGCTTGCCCCTCTCCCACTTTTGCCAGACCCTTCCCTTTTCTAAAGAGGAGTCACAAAGAATGCCTATCAGAGTGGTCTATTAGAGAACTGTTTCTGCCCAGCTATGGCTACGCTTGTGTGGCTGGCCAACTTATGAGAAAGTTCATTTCAGAGGTTGATTTAATCTCTCCGGTCTTAAAATATGGAATGGCATGGTCTGAATAGGTCTGAATTAGAAAAAGACCTGAGCTAGTTTGGAAGAAAGCCCTGAGTTTGAAGTGCAGAGTGTTAAAATCAAAGAATATCAGAGCCAAAATAATATTAGAGATTTAACGGAGACTGCACGCATTTCCTCTCGTGTGTGTGTATGAGTGTATGTGTGTATGTCTGTGTGTGCCTGTGTATCTGTGTGTGCACGTGTATACGTGTGTGTGTCTGTGTGTGCATGTATACATGTGTCTGTGTGTGCGTGTGTATCTGTGTGTGCATGTATACGCGTGTATGTGTGTCTGTGTGCGCGTGTGTATCTGTGTGTGCATATGCATACGTGTGTCTATGTGTGCATGTATATACGTGTGTATGTGTGCATGTGTGTGTGTATGTGTATATGTGGGTGTATGTTTCGGGGACGGAGGTGGGGTGAGGAGGATCAGAATCTCATGGAAACTTTTCTTAAGTCATAATTCCTGCCAAATGCTCACTTACCGGCCCTTCTACACCTCACTTGGTTGAGAATTACTGCTAAAATGAGGCAGTTTCTGATAAGACTGTGTTATTTCTCTAAAATATGTGTGGTGGGGAATAAAAAAGGTTGGGAACCACTGCATTCGATCACCTTGAGGAAAGCCTGGAACCCGGAGAAATTAAATGATGCTTCCAAAGTCACGCAGCAAATCCATGGCCAAGCCCGCTTCCCCCACTCCTGTTCCAGACTACTTCCCACTCTATCCCACGGCTAGGATCAGAATACGACACCTTTTCTCCTTTGGATCTCAGCCCACAGGCACATCCTTAGTCAGATATGAATTCTCACGTTAAAGCATTAACTTTCATATTCCATCATACTAAAGGAAAGATATATCAAATTTTCCCTAAATGTATTTTTCTACTTACAGTTCCAGTGAGCTCTTTGTGGGTGACAGTTTCTAATAAAATTCCCCTCCAGCTGCTCAGATGAGAAAGTCTAGAAATGTTGACCTTTTGGTCACTGGGCGATTGTGCTGTTTACTCTGGCTTTGGATGGCCCTCGGGTGTAGACTGTCTCTCTTCACTCGGCGCTTGCCTGTGTTGGGGTGGGGTTATTTGGAGCCAGTGAGTCAGGGTTCTGTGGGGACATACTTAGTATAACAACTTCTCTGGGGTTAGGAAGACCACTTATAATATTTTCCAGAGAGGACAAGAAAACAAAAGTTTCATGGGAAATTTTAAGAGCAAAATTTCTGTACATTTAGGCGTTGGAAAACTACGTGAAAATAGCACCCATTAATTTCCTTTTTCTTGTAATTGGGAACAAATGTAACTACTCGTTGGTTGGACATTTGGTGAACTCTTATATTAACAACTTCTTTTCTCTTCTTTTTTGGGATTCAGAGCACACGTCTACCTGCTCTTGGTGCTGGATTGGCCCATAATGGATCAAAGGATGATCTCTTTCCTTCTTCTCCGAATCACCGCACTGAGCCTCCTACCCACCTCCTCACCCCCTATCTTGCTTTCTCCAATCCACTCTTTCCCAGAAGCTAGATGTATCTTTCCGAAATAAGAATACAATCAGCTTTTTCTCTTGCTTTCACCCAACATTGGTTCCCACTGATTTGGGATCAGGCCTAAGTTCTTTGTCATCACTTACAAGAGCCTCTGGAATCCAGTGCTGTCCTCACCTCCAGCCTCATTTTGCATGGCTCTCTCTTTGCCATCTATGATCCAGCCTTTCTAAATGACTATCCACCCTTTGGACTTGCTGTCTTCTTACTGGAACTTTGCCTGGGCTCTCTTTCCCCGTGGAGGCTGGCCATGGAAGATTGCTTTGCGGGTCCAATTCTTCATTCCTTCCATCATCCACATGCTTGCAATGGCCTCATCGTGGGCAGAGTGGTCAAGACTTTGGTCTTGACCAGACGACTTGCTTTGGCCAATTGCATGTAGGTGGAAGTGATGGTGTCTGAACCTAGGCTTTTAGGGGCCTTGAAAGTTTCCATCTGCACTCCTGTGCCTCTGCATCACCGTGAGCAGAATTTCCCCTGGGTGGATGCTACTTCCTCTGCCTGGGACCCAGAATGACCCATGTTGAGGAGCCCTGAGTCCCAAGCTCGGCAAAGAGCCAAGGCCAGCTGGATCTGTAGCTTAAAGCAGTGCTCCCCAGCAGAATCCAGCCTACTTCAGCTGACCAACTGTCCTCCCAGCCAATGTGAGGAGTTTTGAACAATAATAAATAACCATAATCTTAAGCCACTGAGTTTTGAGGTAGCTCATTACATAGTCAAAGCTAGTAGATATGGTGGCCAATGCTGATTTAGCCTTTGGATCATAGCTAGATCTTCTCACTTCTCCTAGGAAGCCTTCCTGGATCTATTGCTATCCCTACCCCAAGTCTGTGATGGTTGCCCCTCACATGTGCTCTAACAGAGAACTTATTCTGCTCTGTTGTGTCCTCCCTGCAGACCCCAGAATGCACAGACCTCAGCTGTCTTATCCACCACTGCATCTCTGGACAGTGTTCCTTCATTCACTCAGCAAATCTCTCTTGAGCCTTTGCCAAGTTCAAGGCACTGTCCTAGGAAGTGAGAGACAAAGCCCCTGCTGTAATGGAGCTTATATTCTACTGGGAGAGATGGGGGAAACACACACACATACCCAATACACACATATACATACACACCTGCATGCGTACACACACACATACACACACATATAGTAGTAAAAAGGAATGTAAAGCAAAGAGAAAGGAAGTTCTGGAGAAATGCTGTTTTGGACAGGGCAGGAAGGGAGACTGACTATGTGGACCTTGACACAGGTACCTTGCTAGATTTGCTGGCTTTGAATATGTGTAATTTCTTCTTTCATTGCATCTATTTTCTCCCTGATATAGGAAAGCACAGTCAATGGCGCCCTGCTTGGTGAGTAATTCACTGAATGAGTGAGTAAATGGGTTCCAAGTTTAATGTGAAGTGTACTTATACAAATTGGAAAAGAATAAGTTAAGGAAGTGATGAGTGAGAGGTGAGTGCATTGATTTTGGAGAGAACATAAAAAAATAGCCATGCCCTTGCAGCTAATCAGGCAATTTATAGAAAAGTTCCTTACAAGGCGGAAGAAGCAGAAAGTGAGAAATGAGTGGGATAAATTAAAATGAATGTGGAATTTGTTTTATGAATGTCTCTGGTGCCAGTTTTTTCTAATCTAGAACGTCTTGGTTGCAAGAAAGAGAAACATTTTTGGATCCACTGAGGAATACAGGTACGGGGAATGTTAAAAGTTGACCCAGAAAACTCAGAGGAACAGCCAGGTCAGAGGAAGCATGGACAGCAGAGCCATCAAAAACCAAGGGTAATACGTCTCCTCTTCTGTCTTCTCTCTCCCATAGGTGCTCACCTCCCTCTCTGCTCACCTCACCTGTTCTTTTCCCTTTTTTGCAATCAGTTTCCTTTGCTCACATGTAAGACCCAATAGAAGAACCATGGCCCCAAGTCTATAAGACCCGTGGTCTCTTGCACCCACCACTGAATGGCCCTGCTGTCAGAGCCCTTTACTTCTTGAGGGAGAGAGACACACTTTGGCTCAACTCAGTCCGTTGATTATTTTTTTGCTATACTGGTCATTACAATTAGTTATTGAAAGGTGGGCGGCTGGCGTACTTTGATCTGTAGAATGCTCCTTCTGGAAACTTTGGGCAGGAGAAGTCCATCTCAGATCAATGCCACATCTGGTGGAGGTCACAGGCTCCCAACACCCTATTTTTGTAGGTTCTCACAGATCTCATGAAGTTGTAGACAACATTTATTTTGTGATAGAGTAAAATTAGATTATGTCCATTTCATGTCACTTATGTACATAAGCCAATTGAGTAAAGAATGGAAAAGCTTATATCCAATGCTGACCTTAAATTTGTACAGGCCAGGAGTCATGGTCTGTCTGATACTAACGGAAAGCCACCGCTACTGTCATTAGTCTTAGGAAAAAGTGTTTCTGGGTTCTCAAGTGAATGTATAAAGGAAATATGATGGAATTTTAATCCAAAGACTTGCATTCAAGTTTCGGCATGTCAATTACAAATATTGCTGTTCTGGCAAGGCCCGTATCTTCTCAGAGCCTTGGTTTCCACATTGATAAAAGAGAACAAACACCAAGTAGAATTGCTCCAAGAATTAAATGAATGAAAACATAAGGAGTACAAGAGTTTTGGTAAATCTTAAAGTGCAATATATATGCTATTTTATTGCAAATGAGGACATGCCTCTGCTAACCAGCCTGTTTGTTCACAAACCAACAGGAATTGTACTGTACTTGTCTGAAAAGAGCTTATCATGAGATAGATATATTTCAAGAGCAGGATATGTTGTTATTTTTCCTTAAAATTTTGTACTTGCGAATAAGACTGAATCTACAGAAAAGAAATAATCAATATTATACTAAAATATTGATCAGCCAATTGAAGGTCTTTAGTATTTTACAGTATTTGAGTAGTGCTTTGCATAGCTTGAAAACAATGATGCTGATGATCGAATGCACATACTTTTTGACTTTAGGTTTTCTGTGCTTAATAGCAAAATTTCTTTTTTTCCTACATGTGCTAAAGAATGTGGAGTTCCTGGGAAAAGAAAAAATTACCTCCTGTCTCCATTTGGAGTTCACCTATATTCACGTATGTCTGGTCGATGGGCAGGAGGCCCCAAACAAGACGAACCTTATGAAGGGATGGCAAGGGCTCTGAGAGAAGATTCACCAATAAGAAGGAGCTTGGCACATTCAGCCAGATGTAGCTACAGGACATGGTATTAATGCAGTGTATCTGTTTCAAGAACTTCGTCATAGCTAATGTGTGGATCTGACCCAAACCAGTGACTCAGATAGCATATGTGTGTTCTAGTGATTTATAAAGAGACTGTATATGTAAATGAAAAACGCACTTCATTCAACTCTGCAACACTGTGGGGCCCAAGTGATCCAGCTGTGGGACCCCAGAGTGGAACACATTCCCTCTACTGCCGTGTAAGACGCTGCTGAACCATCATGATGCCAGGAGTCTGAGTGGTTGGTGGCCACATACATCTTTAGGTATCTACACTGCAGCAGGAGCATTTTAGCGACATTAGGGACCAATCATGAGTATACTTTAGACACAGGGACTGTCAATGCCAGTGAGCACTTGGAAGCTTGAACCTCACAGATGGTAATTATCATTCTCACTGTGATAGCTGGTGTGCCCTGTAGGCTGTGAGGCTTTTGTATAACTGGGTTGCATTAGAAGAATTTTAGGTTATGTGTAGCCAAAACAAACAAAAAACCCCAAAAAACAATAACTAATTTCTCTTGACTGGGGGAATAGCAGCATCTTACTCCTGAGCTTGCATTTCCTATCAGCGTGCCCAGAAGCACAGTGACGAGGCTACTACCACTCTCGGGGCCATGGGGCAGTCTGCAGGCAGGACCCTGGAAAGTCATGAGGGAAAGTCTTGCAGGGGAGGTTTCCTGCCAAAATGGATTGGAGCCAAGGGGTAGGCTGTCAAGTGAGCACATGGCTGTGTGGCAAGAATTGGAAGCAATGTGAGAGAAGGACTGAAAGTTCAGACAGCAAGGGAGGTGAAATGGTTCCTGTAAGGGAGGTCAATCCAGGGCCTTATGAAGTATCCTAAGACGTAAAAGAGAGTCAGGACCTGTGGACCTGGGAATGAAGCTGGCAGAAGGGAAAGTAGAGTGAGAGCAGGAGTGAGAATGAGAGATGGGCCTGCAGGACATCTTTGGGGCCCGGGATTTAGCCATGTTTAATGGAAGCTCTATCTTGGGACTTTTTAGAATTTTCCATGAGACGGTAAATTCCTTTTTATTTCCACTGAAACTTGTTTGAGTTTAGTTTCACTTTGAGTTTCTGTCACTTGCACCAGAAAGAGTCATAACTAACACAGACTTGATCAGACTGCAGGTCCTCCTGGGTGGCCTGTGTCTATCAACAAAATGTATTTCAGGAAGTGGGTGGGATTGAGAATGATTAAGGCAAACAGATTGTGCACTGCAACCTGGCCCTGGGTGGGGTCAGCATAGCCAGTGGTGCACAGAGCTTGCCTCTTGTAGTGAGAAAGTGAGGGGTGAAGAACTTTGTGGATCCCCTACCATGTGAGGTGCACTTTACTGCCCTGCCTCCTCTGAGGGTAGCTGTCTTGATGGGGTGGGAGTAGACGGCAGAAGGAATGGACTCCTCTGCTGCTGGAGACCACACTTTGCAGAGTGATTAAGAGAAAGCAATACATTCCCCACACCTCTCACTCCCACATCTGCATTCCCAGGAGTCTCAATGGGAATCTAGGCCAGTGACAAGGCCAAGTTCATTGTTTCCAGTAATGACTTGTGTCCGATTCCCAGAATTTAATCTGAATTTTATTTATCACCATGCATTAAACTCCTACTGTGTGCCAGCAAGGAGTTGTTGGAGATGCCCTCAACTTTTCTACAATCGAAGAGTGAAATATGGCAATAGGCATAGCTAGAATAATGTAATATTAAGGATGAAACAGAGGGACAATGATTCAAATAATTGTTGGCTTAACAGAAATAAGGGAGGCTAGAAGGCACTGAAACAGCTTTGAAGTGCCAAAAGGAAAAAAAGAAAACTGTCCAAGTAGAATTTTATATCCAGCGAAAACTTCCTTCAGGAATGAAGGCAAAATGAAGACATTTTGAGATAAGACATTTGGAGATAAAAGAATCAGCCGCCAGCTGATCTATACTAAAAGCTTGTCTTCAGGCTGAAGGGAAATGTACCAGATGGAAGCTCACATCTGGAGGAAGAAAGGAGTAGCCCTAGAAATAATAAAGTCAATTTTTTTCTTAACTTATTCAAAATACGTATTATTGTCTAAAGCAGCAGTTGGGAAAGTATGGTCTGTGGGCCCAATTTAGCCCGATGTTTATTTTTGTAAATAAAGTTTTACTGGAACATAGCCACATCCACTCCTTTATATATAGTCTATGGCTGCTTCTGAGTTACAAAAGCAAAGCTGAGTAATTTTGACATAAACTGTATGGCCCCAGAGCCGAAAATATTTATGATCTGGCTCTTCATAGAAAACGTGTGTCAATCCCGGGTTTAAAGCAAAAACTGTAACACTGAGGGCTTACAACACATGTAGATAGAATGCGTATGATAACCATATGGAACTGTGTGGTTGCAAGGCTCTTACGGTCTAGGCAAAGTGGTACAATGTTAACTCTAATCAAGTGAGAAGTTAAGGATGCGTAAGTAAGAGCAACTGCTAAATAATAATGCCAGTTGCTGTAAGGCAAATAGATAAATTAAAAATGAAATGCCGGTATGAAAGAAAAGAATCTCAAAGGCTCTTTTGTTCAACCACCATTCACATGTCAATCGTCTCTCCGTGTCTTCTTAAGTGACATCCAGCTTTGGCCTGATCTACCTATGAATGCTCCCTGCGCCCAAGATAATTGGATATAAAAAGAGAAGCATGTTTGATTATTAATACAAAATGTTTTAATAGAAAATTGACACATTGGAAGAACTGATCCCTTGATGTTCCAACGACTTTGTTTTTCCTTCCTCAACATTTGGCGAATCTGATAAAGACATCGAGTACCTGTCGGGCTAATTTAGTGTCTTCATGTTTGTTTTGGGTTCAGGCCCCAAATGACCCATAAAAGGTTGTGGCTCTCCTGGGAGAATGGAATAATAAAGAACAGGCCTTCTTGAAGGCTTTTTCGTATTTTCCAGTCGTGCCTTAGTTATTTGTTTTCTCCTAATGCGTGAAATATTTTTTAAAAGATGTGCTCTAATTTTCATCAAATTGGAAGAATTTTATTTCTCTTTTTTAAAAAATATACTAAGGCAGGTACTGTTTACAATTTTAGTTTATATTTTTTTAGTCAATTAAATAATATTTTAAATATAAATTCAAAAGCAAATGATTGAAATAACCTTAGATTCCTCTTTAATCGCCTTCTTACTCGATTCTCATAAATTAAGGCAGGATAACGTGTTGTGGAAGACTATTCTACAACAGAAACTTGCAAAACATTTTGAGATTTCTTATCGTAACAAGAGTGACAGAAGGGAGCCATGAATTTTTAAAAAGATTTTCCTCTGCTCAAATTAGAGGATGCTCAAGTGACACCCCTGATGGAGTTATTTCATTGGACAGATTTCCCTTTTAGTCCTAAAGGTCAAGGTTCAATTTCCTCTCCATCAAAAATGAGTTTTTAATAAAAGCTAAGATGATGAAGTGCCTAATTATTGTATTCAACTCAGCTGGCTATCAAAATTCCTCCTGAAGCCACAGCGCATCTACGGGCAGGTTGGAGAAGCCCTTTTCGCTTTCATTGATGTGTCACTGGGGAAACTGCTGATCCTTTTAGTGACCACTCAGCACAGTAACATTACAAGATGCACAACTCATGCCTTACTGCTTAGCTAGAGCTTATTTTCTGCTTCTCAGAATTAATTCTGAACTCTTTTATCCATAAAATTGCATGCTAAATAAATAAAATTTCCAACTTCCTGCCTCAGTATAAACTATATGATTTCCCAAACGTTATGCTGTATTGTATAATTTTCCATTCTGTTTCTTGCTAAACATTCCACAGGACTGAGATGTTAATTTAGTTAATGAGTGCACAATTCAAGAGTGAGTATTCAATAAAAGTGCTTTATTGAATGAGTGACACTGGGATTGGAGCGTAAGTGGGTTTGGCTTTTCATTATGATTCAGTCATTTGGTAGCTGGATGTCTGAGCTTCTGATGAAGCTGAAATAGACATCTGAGAGGAAATATCTCTTTTCAGGGACTGGCCCGCAAACCTTGGCCTGCGACATCCCTGAACTCTCCACCATGCCACGCATGGATGCAGACAGGCTCAGTGGAAAGAATCCGATGCCTACACCTCAACGAAAACCCAGTCTCTCTGGGAAATACTGTGCATGGGGTACTCGTGTTGCTGTCATATGGCATTCAGACTAGCGATTTGAAGATGTTCAACTGTGCTTCTCTAAAACCAAACCAGACGTGGTGCATGGTTGGTATTAACCAGTGTGTGAGCAGCTGTCATTTTCCTTTCTTTAAAATAACTTCCAAAGGTTCCCTAAAACTTCCAATAACATTGCATGTTAATATTAACTAAACCGCTTCAGACTGTGCCGTTATTTCTAAACCTTAATAATGTAATATGACTATTAGCAAATAAACTAGGTATTTTATAGGAATTATCCAATTTAATCCTTACATCCCTGTCCTGGAGATAGTAATAATATCCGTATTTTAAACTGAGGTGTAGGATGATCGAGGAACTTGTCCAAGATCACAGAGTTTGCAACAGCAGTGGGATTTAAACCCGGGAAGCCTGATTCCAGACTCCACCTTCTTACCCACTGTGTAGCTGGCTGAAATCATGAAGCTCTCCGTAAGTTTATGTTTAAATATTGTGACATTCGCTTGCAATGGATGATTGGTCATAATGCTACTACGAGTGAACCCAGATGGGATTGGGGTAAAAGGGAGCTGCTCTATGCTGTCAACTTCTCCACGTCCACTGTGACCATCACAGTCTTAACTGCAGTTTGTTGAATGATAATTTAAACTGCAATGGCATTTCCTCACAGAGTCCCTGGGACCCACAGCTACATCTGCTTCCCAACATCAGAGACTTCCTTTTCTGGGACTTACAGAAATTCTAACAATGTTTACTGCGTGCCTGTGATCCATCAGGCTTTGTGCTAGGAGCTGTAGGAGATTAAAAGATGAATAAGGAAAATTCCTGTCTTCAGGCACTTGGGGTCTAGTAAGGAGAGAGAGGAATAGACTCAAGTAATCACAGAGGCCCAAGCGAAGTGCAAGGGGAGTGAAAAAGAGAGAGATTAGAGTTTTCTTTGGCAATCTGGGGAGGCTACATGGAGGAGGCAAGGTTTGCACAGGGCTTTAAATAACAGAAGTGGGACTTCGAAAGGGAAACAATGGCCCTGCAGTATCATGAAATAAGAAAAACATTGGAGTAGGAGTAAAAATAGAAACTAAAAAAACCCAAGCTTATTTACAGCTCTGCCAATTACCTTCTGAGTATATTTAGGCAAATCATTCAATTTCTTTGTGCTTCAATTTCCCCTGTTGAAAAATGGAGACTGCATTTTGGAGTTCTAGCAAGAATGAAATGAGATAGTGTATTGAGAGGAAGTTAGCGAAGAGGCTATGAGATGCTAAAACTTTTATTTGTTGTTAAGTTGTTAGAGACAGTGTTTCAGGAAAAGACCAGCATAAGCACCAGCATACCACAAGCATTTTATAAATATCTCTCTACTAAATGCATGAGAACATCTATTTATTGGATACTTATTATTTGCTGGGAACTTTGTGCATATTGCCTCATGTAATTCTGACAGTGACCACGTAGAGTTTGGGTGGGTTACTTAATCTTTCTGTTTTGTTTTTTTCATCTATAAGAAGTGGTTAAATTCCCAATTTGCATGGCTATAAAAGGATGAAATAAGATAATATATGCATAGTGTAACAGAATTTGGTTCACAGCAGGTCTTTGGGAAAAGTACGCTGGTTATCATCTGTCCATCCATCCATCTATTATCTACCCTCCGATGACATTTCTCCCGGTCCCTGAATCATACCCTTGGTCTTGCCATTACTACAATTTAAACCACTTCCCGTCCTTCTAGTTTACTGACTGGAGTACTGTGCAGGGGAAACTTAACTTTGGTCTAAATCCTGACTCCACCACATCCTTGTGTGGCCTTGACCATGTTATTAACCTCTTTATCTCAGCTTCCTCATCCGTGAGTGGGCATTAACGTAGGATCATGTAACTGGCTGTGGTGGAAGTAACAACTTCATAATGTAAAGCACAGAAAACGGTGCTTAGTAGTATATATCAAGCACTCCATAAATGCTTATCTGTTAGTCACTATTGCTTTAGTCTAAGACTCCAGGACCCTCATCGTTAGATGACTCTGTGGTCAGCTCTACCTCCATACTACCTCTCTTCCTCCATACTTGCCCCTCTAATTCCTTTCTCTACCAGAAATCAAAGCAATCTTTTAATAACTGGAAGGCATAGCATATCTCTTTCCACATGGAAACTCAACAATGTCTTCCCAAATTCTTTACCTGCCCCACAAGACTCTACACGACCTAGTCCAAGCTTCCCACCTGACCCTGCTTCCTCCTCCAAGGTCACCAGTCACCTTGTACTTTTTTCCATTCCTCAAACATGTCAAGTCATTCCTACTTCAGGGCCTTTGCACTTGCAGTTCCCTCTGTCTGGAATGTTCTTCCCCCAGATCTTGGCATGACTGACTTTATTGTTCGGGTCTCTAAACATTACTTCCTCAGAGACTCGTTTCCTAAGCATCCAATTTAAGGTAGACTTTTAGTGACTTTTTATTACATTGCCCTGTTTTATTTTCCTCACAACAGTTACCACGTTCTTGATATTTTATTTGTATTTTTCTGTTTCTTTTTTATCTGAGGAGAATAAAGGTTGGTGTGGGCAGAGACCATATCTGTCATGTCCACTATTCTGAGAATCCGACTTGACAATAAGAACCCAATAAGTATGTATAATGAATCTGTCAACTGAGAATGACAGAAGAATCTACTTCATAGGTGAAGATGAACTGAGATAACATATGTAAACAACTTGGTACTGTGCCTGGCACACGATGAGGTCTCAGCGGATGTCAGCTCGATTGGGCTCAGATAATACGGTGGAGTGTAGAGCTCCGTCATTGCTCGCAAGTGCCTCGAAAGCCAGGGGAAGAGGCAGATGGCTCACACATAAATACGTCAATATAAGGTTTGCTTTGATGGAAGTATACACCAGGGGTTCCTGGCACACAGAAGAGGGGGCAATGAAAGCTTCAAGAAAGGCTGGAAGGCTGAACGGAAGAGTTGCACCTCAGGCATCTAGGGGTGAAAGAATTTCCAGATAGAGGGCATTACGTATGCCAAGCCACTTGAGGGAGAGACAACATTTTGAGGTGCTGCAAGAAGTTTGATCTGGCTAGAATTTAGGGTGCATGTGGGGAAGGGATAGGATGAGGCTGGAGAGGCTGACTCTGGATCAACTTTAGAGGGCCTGTGGGGGAGGGGTTTCCAAGCAGCTTTAACCTTTTATCCAGGGCCAGGGATGCACAGCAGTACAGCAGCAACAACAGCGAGAGGAAAAACCACCATGCAAGGACTCTGGGGCTTTTTTCCTTTGATAAGTGCATAGCAAAACAATTACTACCTGTTTATAAGCTATTAAGGTTTTCAACAACTCAGCAAGACCAACAGCACGGTTGCCGTTGTGCTCATTTCACAGGCAAGGATGATGAGGCTTGGTCTCCTGTCTCTGAGTCTGGTGCATTTGTTACCACATTACTCTGCTTTGCTGGGCAACTCTCTGGACAGGTGTGGGGTGGTTGGGACAACTGAAAACTAAAGACAAATCCCAGGCTTGACCCATGAATACAGATATATATTTCCCTCTGTGATCTAGAAGTTTTACTGACTGAAGGACAAATGGCAGTAAGTCAAATCTCAGGATGGATGGGGGAAGGAATGTCACCAGCCTATTTGTATTCCTCTTTATCCTACCTCAATTTGGAAAATTCCAAGAATTAAAGTATACCCAGGAAATTAGGAAGGCCCTGGGAGCTCTCTTGGGGTACTACTCAGTTGACTCCTCAACTTGAATGACTCATTTGTTCCCAAATGACATGGCATTGGGAGTGGAGGCAGCACCCATTCCTAAGATTAGAGTGCTCAGCACCAGATCTAGAGAGATACTCTGGGGCTCCCTGTTGTCACCATCATCATCGTCATCATCACTATCCTTTATCAAGCTTTTTCTGGGCCAATATGAAGCTAAAATGCCTTTTATTTATTAGCTCATTGGATTTTCATGATAATTTCAGATCGCTCTATTATCCTTGTTTTACAAATAAAGAAACTGCAGTCTCAGGAAATATCAATAACTTGCCAAAAGTCTTTTACCTTGAAAGTGTCAGAGCTGAGATTTCAGACACAGCTCTGCTTGATTTCAAAGTCCGTGGTTCCCAGATAGAGCAGGGAAGGCAGTATGGATGGGGCCTTCCCTCGCTCCATCACGTTTTGGGCCAAAACTGTCCTGGATCGTCTATGTAAAGGGACTGGCTGCGGCGAATGGGACTGCCAAAGTGGCAAAGTGAAGATAATTGCTCCATGACAGTCTCAAGACTTCAGTTTACCATAAAACTTTTAGGCAGTATCATCCTAAGAGTGAGAAATACACCTGAATGAGGCACTGAGACCACCGACTCCCAGACAGTTTTAACATCCTGGGCTTTTTGTGAACACATTATTCACGTTCACATGGCAGAGAACACAATTCTACGGGATGAACAACAGAAGTTTCAGATCAAGTCACACTGCATTCTTAGAAATGCATAGAAACATATAATTTGATAAATGTCTTCACTTGTATTGTGTCATCAACAGCTGTTTGCGCAATCTGCGTAGACTCCCCCTTCTCGCTCTGTCCGACATAGCTGATGATGACACATGGGAAACCATTGAGGGAAGCAGCACTTTCTTCATAAGAAATGATTTAACTGTCAGTGGAAATATGTCATACTGCAAACTTGCCATGGATGGTTTTCTTCACATTTTTGTTTGTTTGCTTGTTTTTCCTTTGGATAAAAAGTTTTTTATGAGGATAAGATAAAATTGCAATTGCCAGAAAATGATTGGATCATTTTTCATGTCTAGTATGAAATGAAATAACCTGCCCATAGTAATCTCACCACCACACTTTGTCAGGACCAGGTGAGATAAATTTGACTGAAAACTCTTCTGTATCTTCCCTCTTGGTACAAAGAATCCTCAAAAAATGGTCCCATGAGGGAAGATTGTTTCTATCAGAATTAGAAAGCTCTTCAAAAGACTCGCATGCAGTGCATTCTGAGATGCGCACGTGGTATCTTGAACGACCTCCCTTACCTCTATGGGTCTGTCTCCTCAGCTGCAAAATGATCTAGTTGCATGAGATGATTTCAAAGGTTTCATTGAGCAGTGTAATTCTTGGCTTAAAGTCCAAGGTTGGTAGAGTCTAAGTGCTGTGTGGTGCAGTATAAGCTAGGAGAACACTTCTTTGTCAGAGTATGGGCCATAAAGGCACGATTTTGTGCCAACTCAATACCCAAATAACAGCTTGATTGTCAACTCAACAAAAATATACATTCGTTTCGTCAGATGTGCTGTAGCTCTCTCCCTATTTCTGAGGGTACCAAGACCATGCTTTTTATTTTTTTATGCCAGAGCCTGTGAGAATGCTTGGCACATAATAATGCTTAATACACACTCACTGAATGAAACTTTGGCATTATTTGGCATATAGTAGGTGCTTTATGAAATTTCAAATGTTTCAGATGAATACGAATTGGTGGATAGATAGACGGATGGATGGCTAGAAATGACCTCCACCCTGGACCACGGGCTCAGAACAGATAGAACATTTAGAGACACTGTATTCCTTGATGCAGTGGAATTCTCTTCAGTGCCTCTTTTGGAATTTGGGTTTCTTTGTGTTTTTTGCACATTGAAATTGCTGTGTTCTGGTCTCTTCCGTGCTATTCTCAGGCCTTAGTGCACCAGCCTCACTGCAGCTGCAATCCTCAGCTGTACATTGATGTTCCCTCTTTGAAGACTGCAAGTCCCTCTTTCGGATGCTTTATTAATGGCTTTCTCCCTAGGTGCATCTGTGAGCCACCTGTTTGCACATGTGAGCTCACATCTTCTTCAGACATCATGGCAGGCTTTCCTTTGCAAAAAGCCACAGTTGCAGCAGTGTGAATATGTAAGCCAGGATGGGGTTTCTCCTCACCCTGATGGTGGCGCTTCATGCTAGGGATGGAGAAGAATCAAGAGGACATATGTCTGTTCAAGAAGGGGACAGTATGGGGCTGGCCCCGTGGCTGAGTGGTTAAGTTCACACGCTCCGCTGCAGGCGGCCCAGTGTTTCATTGGTTCGAATCCTGGGCGAGGACATGGCACTGCTCATCAAACCACACTGAGGCAGTGTCCCACATGCCACAACTAGAAGGACCCACAACGAAGAATATACAACTATGTAATGGGGGGCTTTGGGGAGAAAAAGGAAAAAAAATAAAAAATAAAAAAAAAGAAGGAGGGGACGGTATGAATGACCACCATGAGGCTAGCCAGATGTGTTGTCCAACCAACAGCATTTCTAGCTAGAAACATCAGAGTGGCATTAAAGATCACATCAACTCACAGAAGCTATGCTTCTAGCTTTCCCATGCCCTTTGTGAGGAGAAAGCAACAAGATAAATTAATAATAAATAACAAAACAGCAGGGGAAAAATCAACAAGCCAAACTTCCAGCTAACTTATGTGTTGCAAGACAAAGAGAAAAGACTTCTAATGCCAGGAACTGACATGAATCTGACAAATGTGATTACAGCTAACCTAGAGCAGCTGAGGCTCACGAGCTCACAGGGGGTTAGCAGGGGGTTGGTTTTTATCTGTTCTTTTTCCCAGGATGAAGTATCACATTGTCTACCACCAAACAGATGCGGTGAACATCAGTCACCACGCCTTTCTGCTACCTAGGGATGTGTCATTTCATATGCACTGCTATTGAAGCAGACATAATGTGTGACAAAAATTACACTAAAAGATAAAAATGCAACTGTCGAGGAGATCTCGTCAAGATGGCAGTGTAAGCAGACTCTGGACTCATCTCCTCCCACAAACACAACCAGGTTACAACTATTTTTGGAAAAATTACCCTGGAGAGAAAACTGAAAACTGGATACAAAGAACCCCCACAACAAGGGACAGCCCTGACTAAGGTGGAAGAGGCAGAAATTCCTGCTGGAGAGGAAAAAAGCCACCTTTGGGAGCAGCGGAGCTTCTCAGCTGGCCAGGCAGGAGCCACGCTAAGGTATGCAGCCCTCCCTGGAGGAGTGAGGTCTGGAGCAGAGGCGATACTGCTATAACCATCCTTCAGACTCAGCTCAACTGAGATGGGGGTCTTACTGTCTGGCTTTACTGGCTATTAACTGCAGTGAGGATACCCCCAGAAAAGCTATCGGCAAAAGCCGAGAAGATCCGGGTCTTTAAGGGCTCATGCACAAACTCACTTATTGCAGCAACCTAAAATCACCAGAGAGAAAGCTGACAGTCCTTTGGTGAAACGAGACTCACCTGGTGGGCTCTGAGGGCATCTTGGTGAGAGGAGGGACCTCTCCAGAGACTGAGACATTGGTGGGGCCCATTGTTCTGAGCTGGTCCAGGTGTGCTGACACAGACCCCTATGGGCGCCATTGAGGTTCTTCCCTTGGCCAGTGAGCCCAGGGGTCTGCCACACCCACTAGAGCACAGATTTAATCCAGTTCAGCCAGGGCAGGCAGACAGCCCTAGGGACTGGCCCCACCCAACAGTAAGCCCTCAGGCTACTTTTCAGCCTGCATTGACTGGGTGCCTTGATCCTCTACAGGCAGGCAAGGGTGTCTGCCTCTGTGGGGCAGGGCCTGTGTGAGGGCCAGGTAAACTGTGGGGGGCATTGGTGGAGAGGTGGGAGCCTCAGTAGTGTGGCATCGGGGTATGCTCTAGGGGTTTGGGAAGCATGCACATGGACCAGGACTGTGTTGACTGTGTGTGTGGTCCTGTGGGGGGTGAGGCTTATCAGTGGCAGAAGACCTGTGCTTCATAAATAGCCATAAAAAGGATCAGCCCCACTTTCCAAAGCCTGAAACAATTGAGTGCTTGTGCCTAGGGCCAGCCCCACCCAGCTGCACTCCTAAGAGAACTGACAACAGCCTTGTAGGGCTGAGGCCTATCACAACTGTAAGCCCCTGAGCCTAGCAACCAGCTACACTGGGTACCAACCCAATTAAGAGGAAAACTGCAATAGGAGTGTGCTGATAGACTTTTTAGCCAATGGTGCTGAGGCTCCCCAAACTGGATTTTTAAACAGCTGGCCAGGGAAGGAAAGAGTAGACTCCCTGGGTACCTGCAGTGGGAGCAGCCCTGCCACAGCAGAAAGACACAAGCAGCTCACAAAGGGGTCACTCCTGGATCATTTGGACTTGTGACAAGAGGGAAGCACACTGCTGGGCCTCATAAGGCATCTCATACATAAGGCCACTTCTCCAAGATCAGGAGACATATAGCTGACTCACCTAATACATAGAAATAAGTACAGAGAAAGAGGCATAATGAGGAGACAAAGGAATACTTTCCAATCAAGGGAACAGGACAAAACCCCAGAAAAAGGACTAATTGAAACAGAAATAAGTGACCTATTCTACAAAGAGTTCAAACAAAATATCATAAGGATACTCACAGATATTGGGAGAAGACTGGATGAACACAGTGAGCTCATCAGCAAAGAACTGGAAAATATAAAAAAGAACCAAATAGAAATGAAGAATACAACACTGGAAATGAAAAATTCACTAGAGGGACTCAATAGCAGAGTAGAGGATGCAGAACAACGGATCAGCCAGCTAGAAGAAAGACTAGAGGAAATCACCCAAGCAGAAGAGAAAAAAGAAAAAAGAATTAGACAGAATGAGAACAGTCTAACGGAACTCTGGGACAATATCAAGTGTGCCGACATTCGGATTATAGGTGTTCCAGAAGCAGAAGACAGAGACAAAGGGGCAGAAAATTTATTTGAAGAAATAATAGATGAAAATTTTTCTAACCCAAGGAAGGAAACAGACATCCAAGTATGGGAAGCACAGAGAGCTCCAAACAAGATAAGCCCAAAGAGGCCCACACCAAGACATATTATAATTTAAATGTCCAAAATTAAAGATAAAGAGAGAATCCTAAAAGCAGCAAGAGAAAGGCAAAAAGTGACATACAAAGGAAAGCCTGTAAGGCTATCAGCGGACTTCTCAGCCAAGACCCTACAGGTCAGAAGAGAATTATATGACATATTTAAAGTGCTAAAAGGAAAAAACCTACAGCCAAGAATACTTTATCCATCAAGGTTGTCATTCAGAATGGAAGGAGAGATAAAGAGCTTTCCAGACAAGCAAAAATTAAAGGAGTTTATCACAAGAAACCAGTTCTGCAAGAAATGCTGAAGGGACTTATTAAAGTGGGAAAGTGATGACCACAAATAGAGATAAAAAAAAATTATCAAACAAACAAAGAAACAAACAAAAAAAACAAGCAATAAAATCACTTGTAGAGGTAAAAATATAGTAAAGGCAGCAGATCAACTACCTGTGAAGATAATATACAGGTTAAAAGACAAATGTACTAAAATCACCTATTTCAATGATAAGAGGGTAATGGATAGACACACACTAAACAAGAGACTATATTTGATTTCAAAAGCATAAAATGTGGGAGGAGAGGAGTGAAAAGTAGAGCTTTTAGAAAGAGCTCAAGCTAAAGGGTCTATCAACTTGATATAGACTGTTATATACATAGAATATTAAATAGGATCCTCATGGTAATCACAAATCAGAAACCTATAATAAGTAAGCAAAAAAGTAAGACAAAAGAAATCAAACATATTACTAAAGATAGCCATCAAACCACAAGGGAAGAGAGCAAGGGAAAAAGAAAGGAACAGAAAAGAACTACTAAAACACCCAGAAAAAAATGTGACAAAATGGCAATAAATACATATTTATCAATAGCTTCTTTAAACGTCCATGGACTAAATGCTCCAATCAAATGCCATAGGCTGGCCAACTGGATAAAAAAAAACAAGACCCATGTGTCTGCTGCATACAAGAGACACAATTCAGACCTAAAGACACTCATAAACTGAAAGTGAAAGGATGGAAAAAGATATTCCATGCAAATGGCAAAGAAAAGAAAGCGGGGGTAGTAATACTTATTTCAGACAAAATAGACTTTAAAACAAAAACTGTAGCAAGAGACAAAGATGGGCACTACATAATGATAAAGGGAACAATCCAATAAGAAAATATAACACTTGTAAATATCTATGCAACCAACATAGGAGCACCTAAATATATAAAGCAACTATTAACAGACATAAAAGGAGAAATAGACAGTAACACAATAATAGTAGGGGACTTTAACACTCCACTTACACCAATGGATAGATCATGCAAACCGAAGATCAATATGAAACACTGGCCTTAAAGGACACATTAGACCAGATGGACTTAGTAGATTTATGTAGAACATTCCATCCAAAAACTACAGAATACGCATTCTTTTCAAATGCACATGGAACATTCTCCAGGATGGATCACATATTAGGCCACAAAACAAGTCTCAATAAATTTAAGAAGATCAAAATAATACCATGCATTTATTCTGACCACAAAGGTATGAAACCAGAAAACCACTACAGGAAGAAAACCAGAAAAACCACAAAATGTGGAGATTGAACAAAATGCTACTGAACAACGATAGGGTCAATGAAGGAATCAAAGGAGAAATCAAAAAATTCCTGGAGACAAATGAAAATGAAAATACGACATGCCAAAATCTGTGGGATACAGCAAAAGTGGTTTTAAGAGGGAAATTTATAGCAATTCAGGCCTACCTTAACAAAGAAGAAAGATCCCATATTAAAAGCGCATCTAAAGATACTGGAAAAAGAAGAAGAAACAAAGCCAAAAATCAGCAGAAGGAAGGAAATAATAAAAATCAGAGCAGAAACAAAGGAAATAGAGACTAAAAAAAACACTGAAAAAATTAATGAAACCAAGAGCTGGTTCTTTGAAAAGGTAATCAAAATTGACAAACCCTTAGCTAGACTCACCAAGAAAAAAAGAGAGAAGGCTCAAATAAATAAAATCAGAAATGAACGAGGAGAGATTACAATGGACACCTCAGAAATACAAAAGATACAAAAGATAATAAGAGAATACCATGAAAAGCTATATATCCAACAAATTGGATAATCTAGAGGAAATGGATAAATTCTTAGAAACATACAACCTTTCAAAACTGGACAAAGAAGAAGTAGAGAATTTGAATAGACCAATCACCAGTAAGGAGATCAAAACAGCAATCAAAAACCTCCCAAAAATAAAAGTCCAGGACCAGATGGCTTCCCTGGTGAATTCTACCAAACATTTAAAGAAGACTTAATAACTATCCTTCTCAAACTCTTCCAAAAAGTTGAAGAGGAGGGGAGGCTTCCTAACTCATTCTATGAAGCCAATATTATCCTGATACCAAAACTGTACAAGGGCAGCACAAAAAAAGAAAATTACAGGCCAATATCACTGATGAACATTGATGGAAAAATCCTCAACAAAATTCTAGCAAATCGAATACAACAACACATTAAAAAGATCATACATCATGATCAAGTGGGTTTCATTCTAGGGAAGCAGGGATGGTTCAACATCCGCGAATCTATCAACATGATACACCACATTAACAAAACGAAGAATAAAAATCACATGATCATCTCAATAGATGCAGAGAAAGCATTTGACAAGATATAGCATCCATTTATGATAAAAACTCTAAATAAAATGGGTATAGAAGGAAAATACCTCAACATAATAAAGGCCATATATGACAACCCACAACAAATATCATTCTCAATGGAGAAAAACTGAAAGCTATCCCTCTAAGAACAGGATCCAGACAAGGATGCCCACTGCCACCACTCTTATTTAACATAGTGTTGGAAGTCCTAGCCAGAGCAATCAGGGAAGAAAAAGAAATAAAAGGGGCCTACATTGGAAAAGAAGAAGTGAAACTGTCACTGTTTGCAGATGACGTGATTTTATATCTAGAAAACCCTAAAGAATCCACTAAAAATCTTTTAGAAACAATAAATGAATACAGTCAAGTCGCAGGATACAAAATCAACATACAACAATCAGCTGCATGTCTATACACTAACAACGAAGTAGCAGAAAGAGAAATTAAGAATACAATCCCATTTACAATGGCAACAAAAAGAATAAAATACCTAGGAATAAACTTAACCAAAGACGTGAAAGATCAGTACACCAAAAACTATAAAACATTGTTGAAAGAAATCGAAGAAGACACAAAGAAATGGAAAGATATTCTGTGCTCTTGGATTGGAAGAATTAACATCATTAAAATGTCCATACTTCCTAAAGCAATCTATAGATTCACGCAATCCCTATCAAAGTTCCAACAAGATTTTTCACAGAAATAGAACAAAGAATCCTAAAATTTATGTGGAACAACAAAAGACCCCGAATAGCCAAAGGATTCCTGAGAAAAAAGAAGCAAGCTGGAGGTATCACACTGCTTGATTTCAAAATATACTACAAAGCCGTAGTAACCAAAACAACATGGTACTGGCACAAAAACAGACACACAGATCAATGGAACAGAATCGAGAGCCCAGAAATAAACCCACACATTTATGGACAGCTAATATTTGACAAGGGAGCCAAGAGCATACGATGGAGAAAGGAGAGTCTCTTCAATAAATGGTGTTGGGAAAACGGGACAGCCACATGCAAAAGAATGAAAGTAGACCATTCCCTTACACCATGCACAAAAATCAACTCAAAATGGATTAAAGACTTGAATGTAAGACCCCAAACCATGAAACTTCTAGAAGAAAACATAGGCAGTACGCTCTTTGACATCAGTCTTAGCAGCATATTTTCAAGTATCATGTCTGACTGGGCAAGGGAAACAAAAGGAAAAATGAACAATGGGACTACATGAAACTAAAAAGCTTCTGCACAGCAAAGGAAACCATCAACAAAACGAAAAGACAACCTAACAACTGGGAGAAGATATTTGCAAACCATATATCAGATAAGGGATTAATATCCAAAATATACAAAGAACTCATATGTCTCAACAACAAAAAAACCAACAAGCCAATTAAAAAATGGGCAAAAGATCTAAACAGAGATTTCTCCAAAGAAGATAGACAAATGGCCAACAGGCATATGAAAAGTTGCTCAACATCATTAGCTATCAGGGAAATGCAAATCAAAACTACAATGAGATATCACCTCACTCAGGTCAGAATGGCTATAATTAACAAGACAGGAAACAACAAATGTTGGAGAGGGTGTGGAGAGAAGGGAACCCTTGTTCACTGCTGGTTGGAGTTCCAACTGGTGCAGCCACTATGGAAAGCAGTATGGAGTGTTCTCAGAAAATTAAGAATAGATCTACCATATGATCCAGCTATCCCACTGCTGGGTATTTATTCAAATAACTTGAAAATGCAAAGGCATAGGGATACCTGCACCCCTATGTTCTTTGCAGCATTATTCAGAATAGCCAAGACTTGGAAGCAACCTAGGTGGCCATCAAGGACGAATGGATAAAGAAGATGTATTTATACACCCTGGAATACTACTCAGCCATAAGAAATGATGAAATCCGGCCATTTGTGACAACATGGATGGACCTTGAGGGTATTATGCTGAGTGAAATAAGTCAGAGGGAGAAAGTCAAATACCATATGATCTCACTCATAAGTAGAAGATAAAAACAACGACAAACAAACACGTAGCAACGGAGAATGGATTGGTGGTTACCATAGGGAAGGGGGAGAGGGCAAAAGGAATGATTAGGCTCACATGTCAGGGGATGGAGTATAAGTCTTTGGGTGGTGAACATGATGTAATCTACACAAAATTCGAAATATGTTACGATGTATATGTGAAAGCTATATAATGTTGTAATCCAATGTTACTGCAATTAAAAAAAAATACAACTGTCAAGCAAATGTCCCTTAACAGGACGTTATGTCATGGTTTCAATGTAAACAAGTTTACAAGTTTACTACATGGGGACAGAAATCCCCTGATTTGATCTCATTGATGCAGGTCTTGAAACTCTCTTAATGCTTTTTCTTTAGAATACACATTTTGAAGGGTGTATTTCTTGGAAATGAAAGTAGCTTATTCACTGAAACTTTCCAAATATGTCAGAGTATCAACATGCAACGGACAAAAGTCATGAACCTCTTTAGCCAGCTGTTACAGCCATCACATGTAATCACACAGAGCTGTGGTTTTCACCACATTTTTTAGTGTGTCTGTCAAGATAACTACAAGGGTAAGTGGTCCCTTGGCTGAAAGAGACCATTATTTCTAAAACATGTAATATTTATAATTAATCTATGTTTGGCTCATATCAAGATGTTGACAGGGCTGTGATGTTGTTGCATTTATGGTGAATTCAAATTTGCGACTGATGCTTCCAAAGTACTGAAGCTCTGGCTCCACGGTCTGTCCATAAGAGGGGCGCTGCCCACGTTTCTCTCCTCTACCTGCAGAGGTAGCTGGTGTTTAAACGCCAGCATGTTCTCTGACCTGGGGACTCAGGCTTGGTGGGTTGGCCCAACTGATCTGGCCATTCTGTGAATGAGGTGAAGGTCACAGGTTCACTCCCCACCGAACTCATGGAGTGCACAAAGTACAAGCCCTTGTCACAGGCACCTTCAACTTCCCTGCCCCTGCCTGGGCAGTGTGTCCTTGTTACAACAGTTGGGAAAACCTGAGGGGGTGGGTTGTCACAAACTCAGCACTGCTTCTGGGGGACCAATGTGATTGGCCATTTCTGTTGCTGGGAGTCTGGAGTGTTTGCTGCAGTTTCAGCAAATGACACATTCACAATGCATTTGTTTCCTGAATGGATCGTCAAAAGCATTTGTTTCTTATTTGTTTGAGTGAATAGAAAGATGAGACATTAGGAGCCCAAACACAGTTCTGTCACTTTGGCAAGCTGTAGCCATGACTCTGCTGTGGCCACCATCTGGGATTTCTCCACAGGGGGACAATACAGGGGATGCCTTCCTGTCCATGTGGCAACCCGGGCTTCATCTCTGTTACTCAGAAGGCCTTGCTCTGAGGCACTCTGCAGGCATGAGGACGGGAAGGGGTGTCAGAATGGGTAAATCATTAGTAATGGAAATAGAAAACCATTCACCTGTTTTCTGGCAATGAAGGGCCATGTCGGATCACACTAATTGTCTTAATCCTAGTTAGAAAATTCCTAGAGGAATTCATTACTTAATTCAAAGACAAGATGAACTTCATATTTCTCCAGGCAAGCTCTTCATGTACCGTGGCAAATGGGGCTGAGAGTTTTAGCAGCACATTGACTGCAGAAGAAATGTGTCCCTGTGAAGAGTTCTATCTGGAAGATTGTTGGGGATTCTAGTGGCTTAAAAAATGGAATGAAATTTTTTTCAATGATAGTCTTTATCAAAGTTGTGTCATAATTATATCATGGTTGTGTCTAATGCTCTGTTTACTGTATTTATGCCATTATGGTGCATATATATTGATTTAATTTTCTATCACTCACCACTTATTGTTGAGACTCTACTAATGTGGTGCTTCTCAAAGTGCTGAAGGACTAGTTTTTGAAAATTTCTAGTCTATAGTGGATTGATGTGTGGTTCCACTGCATGTGACTAGTGTCCTGCTTGTACCACATACTATTCTCCATGAGTTTGGCAGTATCCAAACTAGTCTGTATTCATTTCAATAGACAGTCCACTGATAACAAGCTAGGAGTTACAATAATGTCAAATTGCGATAAAAATTTCTAAGTACATCTTACTTTCAATTGCTTACTTGGCTGCAAAGCAGTAACAGGCCGTTAACATCCCGGCATGGGTAGCAGTAGCAGTGTATAATTTACCACCTGCTTGATGTCCTGGGAGTGCTGGGGAAAAGTACCGGGGATTCTAAAATGTTACTGGGCAACGAATGCCATATTCAAAGTAGTGTTTTATGAAGGTTTATTCATTTGGTGTTCAGTACTGAGTAATGATTGAGCTTGAGGGAGGCAGGGAGTTCTCCAACCTGCAGTAACCCAGGTGAGAGTTTGTAAAGAGCTAAAAGAACAGAGTCTGTCATAAAAGGTGGGAAGTGGTGGACAGGGGCCTACCATCTTCTGTGCACCACCCATTCAGTGTGTTTTGTGTGTAGACAGGAGAGTGCCAGGAATGTCTATGTAAGTTGAGGGTTCTAGGTCCAATGGCTTCTAGAGGTTTCTCAAGAATCACAAACAGGTATGAAGTAACAGGATATGATGGAGACTGTGATGAACTGGAGAACAATGCCCATTTAAAGGAGATAATACTTATCCTAGATAAATCTCTTGATTAAAAAAAAAAAACCAGAAATTCTAACTCGTACATGAAAGCTATCTACTCATTTAAGTCATTTAAAAATCCTGAACCAGCCAAAAACACCCCACATGAAAAAGCAGGTTGTGTGTGACTCTTGAAAACTCTCTTGATGTTTCTAGTGATGAAACATATTCTAGTAAGTTCCATGGAATGTTGGAATGTCAATTTATTTGAAGGAAATTCAAAACATAATTTTATATTAACGTGAATAGGGAAATGTATAATGAAGTAAATAGTGAAATTTCTGAGTATTCTTGAAATAAGTGTTGAGGTTATAGTTGAGGGCGAGTAACTTCATTCTGGGCCCCAGGGAACTTGGGTAATTCTTCTCCTTTTCCTGCAGGGGTTCCTTGGAGGAACATTCCAAGAAGCACTGTGTTAGTTTCTTGAGAATATCCTCAAGGTGTTGAGTCCATTTAGTGAAATGAAGTTTTTTAGTTAAAACACCTACATGGCTTTAAATAAATTGATTGTCTGAGATATTTTATGTTAATCAAAAGATGATTTTACCTTAATCAAAGCAAAAGTACACAGTTTGAGGAATCGCCCCCCCCCCCGAGAAATAAATAGTTATTTAATTAATTGTTATTTCAGGTATATTTTGATGCAATTTTGCTAGGAACATCTGTTCACACGAAGTGCACTGTTCTGAGAGACAGTGGTACCTGGCTTTCTAAGCAACTTTGCTATGCTGAAAATTTGTAAAGAAGTCTTAACAGATGTGTTTATATTTCTCTCTAGGACCTTAACTAAAGGTTGGCATCACCCATCCTCTGTGGCTGCCAGTGACTAATTGAGAGCTGATAAGTCTGCGACAGACAGGCACTGGACTAATGGCTGTGGATACTGTAAATACACACTTTTACATCCTTTCTAATGCACCTCTTGTAGGCATGCCACCAGTCCATCCTGGCCTCCTGAGTACAGAGAAAAGATTTTGTTGCATCTGAAATAGAAAAGAAAGTAAATACTGGAGGTGCCCGGTGCAATCTGGGCAATGAGAACTAAGTGTCCGTGAGTGGTGAATGCCAGTGGTAGCAGCTGGTAGATAACATCAGCCAAGAGTAAATGAATCTGCATGGAAGCTGGCTCCCACAGGCCAGTGGAAGCCTATACCAGGCACTAAACCCCAAAGGCTGCAGACGGAGCAAAGAGTATCCAAAAATATGAGTGGGTTCAATGATCTGACTTAGTTTGGGATCCCCCAGAAGCAAACCCTGTGACAAGGATTTGAGTTCTCGTGGTTTACCTGGGCTGTGAAAGAAATACAGTAGGGAACTGGGGAAGGGACCTAGGAAAGAAAAGGAACCCATCAAAGGTGCATCATGAAGCCAGTTAGGACGGTGAGCAGCTGGAGCTCAAAGCCTTCGGGAAACACTTGGGGCCATCGTAGAACCTGTGCCTCAGGGTTATCCCGGGCAGAAGGCTGGAAGTCAGAGGAGGTGCTTTGAATGGTAAGGGCAAGGAGACAATGCGGGCTGCCAGTAGCATCAGCTACCAGACCTTCAAAGTTCCTCAAGCTATCAATATGCCCCTACGGCATATTGAAATGTAAACAACATTAGCAGAAATTCAGATAGCTTCTCTATATATCCTAGTTGCAAATTTCTGGATATGTTCATTGAAACTAAACTTTCTTCTACCACCACCACCACATCTCCTCCTCCTTTGTTTTTTTATCTGGTGCCCCTGATTTTCTGGGGCCCCAGTACGTTCTTAGTCTGCCTCTTGTATAATTGATCACTGTTATCACTGTTTAAAGAGCAATGTGGACGTAGGTATAAAGATGACACTAAAGGTCTCAACTGGAGATTAGAAGTCAAAGTCGTTTCCCCAGCTGGGCTCTGACACAATGTAACGTGATGAGGGAAGGGCTTTACTAATGGTTACCAGAGTCACAACTGAGGGAGGGCATGCTCTATACCAGGCCCCTACATTAACTCCTTCAATTATCATAGTGGCTGCCTGCCCTTCTCCTGGGAAGCCACACGTCATGTCCCTTGATCACACTTGCCTGTAGCAAAGGCAGATGATAACATTTTTTGAGAATTTACACATGCCAGGCATTGCTCTAAGCATTTCATGTATAACTCATTTTCATTCACAGACAACTTCTGAAGTCAGGCCTATCATTACCTTTACTTTGCAGATGAGGAAACTCAGGCACCTGGAGGTTAGGTACATTGCCCATGTTACACATAGCTAGCACATGCCAGAGTCTAGATCTGAACTCATGCCTCTGTCTTGAGAGGCTGCCCACCCAACCATTGCACCATGCTGCAAACTGCTTGCAGCCCAGCTAAATCACTAGCTGATGAGGAGAGAAATTGCAAATATGATTTGTTTGGCTACAAGTCACAAAGGTCTCCTGGCAACAAGGACCCATTGATGTCACTGCAATCTCCCCGTTTAATATCAGAGAGAACACCACATTTGCAGACATACCCTCAGCAAGCAATTTGCCCAGAAAATAGGGAGCAGATTTTGGATCTGAGAGAAGGAATGAGAAAGAGCTGCTCTCATTTGGAAGGGGAGAAGCTTAGGGAATTGATCCAGAGCTGTGTGAAACAGAACACCTTCTAACACTGGGGCTTTTGTTGAACTGGCATCCGGGAATGGAAGGCCAAAAGGGGGAAGCGGGGGTCCTGATCATGATTTTTTTCTTTCACTCAAAGAGTGGTCCAGCCATAGGAGTCTGGGTGCATCATAGTTTGGAGGCAATTGGGCAGCATTTAAGTGTAAGGATTGCACAAACCCAGATGGGGAGGGATTCTGGCCCTATAATCATGGAACAGTCTCTTTCATGTCTGTGCTTTCCAGTGAAGATATGTGCACATTTTTGCCATCAAATTTTAAAGATTCATTTTAAGGAAACAAAACACAATGGCTGCAGTGTCATCACATGCCCCAGCGTTCCCACAGGAGATAAGAGCTTTCCTTTCCAGGTGTCAGTTTCCAAACAGGGTCATATTTATCTGCTAACTCTTGAAATTTGCCCTTCATGAACTTCCCTCCCAGGCTCCTCAACTTTGGAATTTCAAATTCTGGTTCTTTTCCTTTTCTCCCACTTGCCTCTCTTCTTCATCTCTAGCTTCATTTCTGGGGGCTGTTCTGGCTGCTAAGCTTGGAGGGATCCTTCTCATTCCCTCCGCTACAACTGACCTTGGGCAAAATGCTGTGCTAGAACACACAATACTTAAAGAGCTGATTTAAAATTCCCTGGAAATGAGTTTTTCTCAGCTTTTGTGTGAGGAAAGAACTTCTCTGTGGGGTGGTGAGTATTTCAAAGCTAACCCCAGCCTCACCATTAGTCTGCCCAGAGAATGACAATGCTTTCTGGACAATGGAAAGCAAATGTTCACTCCTCACCCGGAGGTGCAGGATTTGGAAGCATTTCCTTTTTATTGAACAACACGATGTTCCCTAAGAACTGCTGCTTTGAATCAAAATCCAAATAAAGTGAAATGCAGCTCAACATCGAACTCCGAAGGCTTTAACCTTCCCCAGGATACAGCTCCTGGGTTACACCCTTGTCATTTTGCCTGTCTATGCAAATAATCTATAACCAAACAATAAACCAAAATTGTGATGAGTTTATAATGAGCCAGGTCTCAGGACTATAGTCCGGGTCCTTCTTTCCCCAAGGAAGGAAGGGCACCAAATCAGTGGGGTGTACAGAGTGGTTATATACCATCTTGGAACAAAGAACATACATCACATATGACAGGAATATCTCTTTTACTCCTCTCACGAGATGCTCAGCTGGCACAGCAGGTCAGTGGTCAGCAGGTCAGCGGTCACAAGGTGAGCACAGTAGGTCGATAATTAATCCTTAGTTCCAAGGAAGAGATTTTTACCATTAAAGAAATGCCGATATGAGAGGAAGCCACATCCCTATCTTTAAGGGCATCATTCTTGTCTTTGAGACATTGTAAATATTTAAAGCAGATATTCAATGCGTGCTCCACGGGTCACATCAGGCCCTTTTGGAAAATCAAGGTCAGGCTGAAGAAGTTTTACACAAAATGGCTTCCACATACACTCCGGTAGATATTCTTGCTTTTCATTTATTTATCAGTATGGACACTCACGATATGGTATTTCTTTGAATGGGAACATTTTCAGATTCAGATAATTTACCAACTCAGGAGAACACTATACAGAGGTCACATTAGAGCAATTTGTTCTAAATTCATTATCATTATCATGTAAAGCAGCTACAGGAAATTATACTACTGCAAAGTATTTCAAAAAATGTTCTGATGCTCATATCTGGGCTGCTTGATCCAGAAACAAAGGGAAATCATGATCTTGTTGGCTACAGCCTTGCTAACAAAGAGTTTTGCTTTTCTTAATAGTCATTTTTAGTCCAAGCTATTTTTATTCAAGTGACACTGGTGCTCGCCAATGATTTGGGGTTGATAATAAGAAACATGTTCGTGTGTTGGAAGCACAAGGCCAGGATTAGTAAGGATTGCATAACCGCGTCTTTTCATGTTTGGAATAACTTCTGAAAGTGTGTGCCGAAAGCTAGCCTAGGATAATGAAGGAAAAAAGAAATCTTCTCATCTATAGAATGGGGTGAATAAGTACTAAAATATGAATGCATGAAATGAATTGGGACTGCATAATTCCAAAAGAGCAAAAGGTACATGATCTCTGACGTGAAACAATCACCAGGAACTCTGTGGTACACTTCAGCATAGTTGGCGACTAAGTCAAATGGACTTTCTGAAGGAATATGAGTTTTGTGGGGTTCAGAACTCAGTCCAGTTTCATGGGTTTTGAAGTTTTGAACCAATCTTAAACCTTGCATGGTGCCAGTTTTGGATCTGAGTGTTTCAAAAACTCTTGATGAGAGGACAGTAGGTTTCTGGGAAGAGGACCAACAGAAGATCAGATAAACACCAGAGTTGACTTTGAGACGCCCATCTCTCGCTTGTCTGCTCTCCTGTTTCTCCACACTCACTAAGTGTGCACTGGATGTACAATTCCAGTGTGCAAGGTTACTTCTGATTTAGGGCTTTTGCTCATCTTATTTCTACCTTCTGATTTTCCCTTACCGGATCCAAGGTCATGGGGAGAGGGCTTAGGTTAACTGCCCTTAAAGTGCTGCTCATAGGAGCTTCAGGAGCTCTCAAAAGCCACTCCTCGGAAATCCTGACATTGTCTTTGCTAATTCCCCCCTGTGTTCAGGGCTCTGAAAGAATAAAGATACCACAATTAGATATGGGGAGGAGGGCTTATCTGGGTAGGAAAGTGCATAGAGCAAACCTGTCTCACCACAGAGGAGCAAACACCACATCAGGACACTCTGAGGGCCTGAGGGCATGAGGGTCTGGAGATATGGGCATCTGAGGGTCTGAGGGTCTGAGGGCCTGAGGGTCTGATGGTCTAAGAGTGTAAGGGTCTGAGAGTCTGAGAGTCTGAGAGTCTGAGGGTCTGGGAGTCTGAGGGTCTGAGGGTCTGGGGGTCTGGGAGAATTGGACAAAGATGAGTTCATTTGGCAGCAGAGGGAGGAGGGAAGGACCTGGGGCATGGAGGAGCGTGGAAAGGCTGTGGTGGGAGGGGCACCGCCAATGGGAGACTGGGCTGCTGGGGACAGTGCAAGGACAGCAAAATCCTAGAATTCAGAGACTCGCTGGGGGCCAGACAGGGAGGATGTCCCTAAGACGAATTTGGCTTAACTCAAGAATTTTGGTACCCTATCTCTAATAATATTTTTAAATGGGCTTACTAGTTGGTCTTTCGTCTAGTTGACCATGTGTTTGTGGATCCGGCTAGATATTTGCTTTGCCATTTCTTACATTTCTAACACGAACAATTAAAGTCCCCGATTATATGAACTGCATTTCTTTTGCTAGGATGTTTGCTAGGCCCACTCCTAACAAATGTGGGGCAGGGGGGAGTTCAGATGGAGGCCCACATCCCATGCACACAATATTTAATGCTGTAAATGAAGCTGGCAAACAGTTAAATAAAACAGTTTCTATTCTTCCACGTTGACAAATAAATCGTCATAATGATAAAATAGAACAATATGTGGAAATTATAGCTTTTATGTGACAGAAAGTCAGCAAAATATCAAAGATGGCTGAATTTGATTATCACTGTGCACATGCCAGTGATATTCACATGTGTAATAAAACAAAGGATATGCAATTCATAAATTACAAGGTATTCTTTCTTAAAATTTCCTCACCTTCATTTCTGCAAAATCGCTAATTCTATTTTTTGAAGTCACGATGTTTATATAAGATTTGTTGTATAGAAAATGATGCTAACTTGCAAACTTTCTCCTGTCATCCAGGTTCTTCAAAAGGTTCCTAAAAATAATTTCAACTTTGAGAGGCTTTCCTCTGCTGAGGCCGAGCAGACGAATTTTCAGTATAGTTCTTCAAGGGTTATTGAGATGGAAAATGAAGAGTGAAGTTGCATGTCATGTTCAAATATTGTAATGCTATCACATAAGATATGCTATTATCGTCATTAAAATATTTTAATGTTATCATATAGATTACCATCACTTATATAAAAATTTTCACTGCTTTTAGAGCCACATCTAGATCCATCCAGTGAAGATATATGGTTTTCAGGTTCTTCTTTGAAATTTTTCAGTGCTGGGATATTACAAAGAAAACCAAAAAAGCCATCTGTTCTTCAATTTATTGAAATCTTTCTTCAAAAACACTTAATGTCCATAAAATGCTCTCTGTAGAAATTTATTTTGGGATTATGGGATTATTTGTACTTGACTCTTCCCCTTCATAATTGCATATGTTTTTGTTTCCTTATTCTAATTTTTCTATTTTTTTTCTGGAAGGTTACTTGTCTACATAGTTCACATGAACTATTATTTTATCTAAAACTTAAAAAATCCTTCATAAAGTAAAATAGTCAAACTTGGATCTGTTTTTGCAAGCTATTACGAACATTAATAGTAACCACAATTCATACCAAATAACTCTGGATAGTGCAAATTCAAGATTAATTTCATTTTCTTCCAAAGACGGTAATTCACTCTTTATTTGGGCATCTTCTGCTTTTCACTTAACTTTTCTGAAACGTTTTGTATCTTGTCTAAAGCAAATCTCATTACTTCATCAGCATTCAGTCAGCATACCCCTTTTGTGACCAAAAGAAGTCATAAAGTCAAAATTGATAGTGTTTCATCAAGATGTTCTATTTTGGGGCAAGTCCAGAAAATGTCATATACAATTTTGAATCATTCCAAAGAATGTCATTGCTGTTGGCCCAGGGGAGACCATGTCTCATAGTAACAAATTCAAAACACGTGCCATGCATGGCATAAGGAACATTTCTGGTTTTCAGCCAAATTTATGGCCTTACATCTTTTTCTTTACCAACCACGTCAGTACTATTATCACAGATTTGCCCTGTGCAATCTTTTAAATTGTTTGAATAAAGCTGACATTTAAAATTTAATTTTATAAGAATTTAGCCAAATCCTTTGAAAATATTTTTATAAAATATACCTACTCACAATTCTAGCATCCAACACAATGCTCACCTAATACTATCTTTGTACGTACAACTTTAAGTGTCATATCATTGTTTTCAACATTGCAAAACATTCCTCAGCTGCCACATGCAACTTTTAAGATGACTGCTTAACTCCCATGCATCTCTGGAACCAGTGGTTGGAAGGCAAAGAGAAGCAAGGAAACAGATGCTTGCACCATCGCGCTCATTCTCTCTGAGGAAGGGTTCCACAGATTAATTGACTGATAATTTTTCTCCAGCCAGGTGTTTCTGCTACTCAGATTCTCTTCTCTCCTGAGCAGTGTGTGTTTCTGGCTTTGCAGCCACATGATCCAGAAACCTCCCTGGCATTTGGGCACCGCCACCCTTTGTTTCGAGTACTTAGGGCACAAGATGTGCGGTCATCTGATCGTACTATCAGCTCCAATCTGATTGTCAGAATTGTTTTGCCTGGGCCAGCCGGCCAGACTAATGACCCATGAGTTTCCCCATTGATTTGCAAATTGAGTCCAAGATGGTGACACTATCAGAAAGAAGGCTTCATGCTCTTCTTGAGAGACATGTATTGGAACCAGGGGATAATGCTTTTTCATTCTTTCTTTTTTTCTTGTATTTATAGGAAACACTGCCTGATACGTACTAGGCACTTAACAAATATTTGTTGAATAGATGATAATAATAATATTAATTCCACTTCTAGATTGTTTTGTAGGAGTATTCTGCAATTGACATTCGAATATATTAAGCATCTGACAGTGTAGAAAAAATTGTCATAAAACCAGTAACAAAGGAAAATAAGCGTAGAGTTTTTCATGTATAAATCTTGCACCTGTAGGCCCAAATCAGTGTCTTCTATTGGATTGTGAATAATATAGGTGAAATTGTCTACTATGGTCAATGGCTGTTGTTTATGATCTGCATGTACATGGATTCAGATTTAAATTCTCTCAACTTTCTTCCTTTCTATTACCACATCCAACTGGCTCCATGGATTTTGGCTGCCATTCATGGTTGCAATGATGAAGGGTAGCAAGAGACTCTTATAAGACTAAGGGAAATGAAACAATGACAAGAAGAAAAGAAAAGAAAAAGATCAGAAACCCATGAGAGATGGTGGAGCAAGGCTTTGTTGACTCAGCCAAGATAAGAGTGTCCCATAATCTCTCCATACGATGCTACAGAACATTCAGAAAGCAAAATATCAAGAAAAAGAGCATTTGGATACTGGTGACTTTGTTGCTGCTCATGATAGCTGTGCGTGTCAGACAATCTTGCTAAAAGATGAACAAAATCTTGTGTTTCTGTTTCAAGAGGTGTTTGAGCAGCGGCAGCAACAGAAAAAACAACAACAATAACAAAATTAGAAAAGCATGTGTAGAGCTTTGCAAGGGCATTGCTTTTTTTTTTTTTTTTAAAGATTTTATTATTTCCTTTTTCTCCCCAAAGCCCCCTGGTACATAGTTGTATATTCTTCGTTGTGGATTCTTCTAGTTGTGGTATGTGGGACGCCGCCTCAGCGTGGCTTGATGAGCAGTGCCATGTCCGCGCCCAGGATTCGAACCAACGAAACACTGGGCCGCCTGCAGCAGAGCACGCGAACTCAACCACTCGGCCACGGGGCCAGCCCCAGCAAGGGCATTGCTTTTTACCATTTGTAACACCCCATTAAGTTGCCAACTGGCATTTGACTGACACCTGCATAAATTCTATGCTGTCTCCAAGATACCAATAGAAAAATAACAGTGAGAACTGCAAAGAGCAAACAAGAAAAAATTATTTATTGCAGAGCCATTAAATGGTTTATACAGCTTTCAAAAATTTTGCGCCTCTAGATTTTTCTAATATCAAATAGACTACATGACTATTTCCTGCTGAGGTAGCTGCTTTGATGCTTTGGTGGCCGATTAGGCTGGCATGGAAGATGGTCAAAAGTCAGGGTGACAGTGTTGATCACTGGGAAGACTGGTGAGTAATGCTACATGACTGGGTTAATTGACTAGTGCTGCCAACAAAGAAAAGCAGACCAACCCTGAGGCTACGATACTGGTAGATACCATTGGTGAAATTTTCAAAAGGAATTTTTTGGGAAAAGTGTATAAATCACAAGCTTAAAGCTCAATGGATTTTTTAAAAAATGAATACTATTGTGTAACCAGTCCCAGATTAAGAAACAGACATTACCAGCCCCCAGGAGCAGCCTTGCCCCTTCCATCTTCCAGGCAGAGCCCTCCAAATGGTAACTACTCTCCTGAATTATAACAACATGGATTTGTTTTGTGCTGTTTGTACCACTTTGAAGTACATAGTTGGAGCTCATTCTTGGTCATGGCTTTGTAGTATCAATTATATTACTGTACCACAATGTATTTATTCATTTACTGTTGATCACTTTTGGGTATTTTATAGTTTGAGGCTACCTCAAATAATGCTGAAATAAATCCTCTTATACATGTCTTTTGTTGAAACATGTACATATTTTTGCTGGATAAGTATCTAGGAATGGAATTGCCAAGTCAGAGGGTATGTGTATGTTTTGCTTTAATATTGACAAACAGTTTTTCAAAATGTTTTGGATAAATTTTACTCCCATAGTTTGGCAAACTGGTAATTCACGGACAATACAGAGCAAATTTCTCTCAGTTGAACTCTGATGAAATGTCCACATTTTACAAAGAAGTGAAAACCAACAGAGATAATTATTTCAAAGAAGCAGGTGTAGCCCTGTGTTGGCATCAATATTGCTAAGCCTGATTCTAATAATAGACTCCTTGAGGCATGAAGTTAATCTTATATGTTAAGATGTAGTCAACTGATTTTATATCTTATTCCAGTTCCAGCATACAGTATATGGTGAGTAAAAACACTAGTGCGTTTAATTGGAAAAGTAGAGCTATTTATTATGTCCTTGCTTATTTTCAACTAAACTATCAAAGACACAGGAAGATAAGGACCACCAACTATTCACATTCTAAAGGTTATCAGTCGAGATGTGAATGCCAAAACTGCGTGTGTGCAGGGCAGGCCCATCTTTCTGGTTGAGGACTACAACATTTGATATAAATAACCTTGAGAAATAGCCACAGATAAGAGAAATAAATATTTTAACTGTTCTTGTAATCAAGCATAAGTGAAGGATGCTATAGTCTTGACTGCAAATGTTAACGTTACAACATGACCTGTTTTATCAACTCAACCCTACCTTACACATGTGCTCACATCTATTTCCAAGCATCCAACCGTGGCACCAATAGGTTAGTGGTTAAGAGAGCTCTAGTTGCTGAGCTAATCTAATGAATTTGTTGGCAGCTTTGGAAGGTTAGAAAGAAGGATGAACAGTTTATATTGGGGAAGCATCTTTGTCATCAGTCACCACTTCCACTCTCATAAACCAGTTTGCGCTTGTGACAAATGTCTCTTGTCCAGATAAAGTTGGAAACAATCTCCTCCATGTCTAAAGAGTAGCTGTCACTTCCTTGTGCATAGAGAGATGGTTGATGCAATGACGATAGGAATAATATTAAATTTATTGGGTACTTACCAGGTACCTGCCTTGTGTTAGTGCTTTACACATGTGTGTGTTGGTGCCAACCAAGATCACTTTGAGAGAGGTACTATCATTAGCCTCATCTTATAGATGATCAGGTGGAGGGTTAGAGAGGTCAGCAAATTTGCCCAAGATCCTCCAGCCATGAAAAAGAAAGAGTTGACCAGAGCTCCAGGCCAAAGTAACTCGAGTGCAATTTCCAAAGGGCGGATTCTGTGGGGAGGCGGGGAGGCGTGGAGACGTGGAGACAGACTGAAAGGTGGGCAAAAGAAGTTATGACGGGGAATCGCTTAGGAAAGCAAAGAACTTTGGAAAGCTTAAAAAGAAGATTGTGACTGATTATGTTATGAAAAGTAAAAATTAAACTTTTGAGATTCTTAAAGAATGGCAAAGCTTCATAAACAAAGAGCTTTGGCAGAAACATATAAACAAATAAAGAGCTTTGGCACAAGAATTTGAGAAAAGAATATCCTTAGGACCTGTGTTGAGATTTTCCTGTCATAATGATGAAGATAGGTGGCAAGAGGCAGTGGGGACTCTCAGGGATGGGCCCTGGACTTTTAATCTCAGTTCTAGTGATCATTTATTCAGCTTTGCATCATTACACTACTGAAAAATTACCCTTTGTTGCCTCTTGATCTGTCTCAATAAAGTTAAAGTTTCCAGGTTTTCCTTAGTAAGCTCCACTTACCCCCTTTTTTGTTTGTTTGTTTTTATGGTGAGGAAGATTTTCTCTGAGCTAACATCTTTGCCAATTTCCTCTATTTTGCATGTGGGATGCCTCCACAGCATGGCTGATGAATGGAGTAGGTCCGTGCCCGAATCTGAACCTGCAAACCCGGGCTGACCAAAGTAGAGCACATGGAACTTGACCACTCAGCCGAGGGGCCGACCCCTGGATGTATTTCTAACCGCTTCACTTCCAACCTGCTAAGAGTCACAACATCCTATTTTATTCAAGTATGAGGAGTGAAGGAGTTTGCGCTTGCACCATCTAGATGGTTCTGTTAGATCCTCAGTACCCATAGTATGGGCTCTGGACCAGGAGCATCAGCATTCTTGGGAGCTGGTTAGAAGTGCCGAAACTTGGGCCCCACCCCAGTCCTACTGAATCAGAATCTGTGTTTTACAGGATGTCCAGGGGATTCCTGTGCACACTGCATTTTGAGGAGCTCTATGTTAGCTGGGATATATAATCCCAGAGAGTGGGGACTCATTTTTCTTTGTAGTTTTCCACACGAATCATAATTGTATAAATAGTTGATTAACTTGCAACAAGATGAGGAAGCAATCTTCGAAAAGCAGATAGTACCTATATTTTCAGAAGTTTTCACTGAAACAGGTATCGACCATCAATATGGAATCCTCATTCAGGCTAATTTTTTCTTTTCTTGGTCAATTCCCATTTAGTTACTAGGGGCAAGATCTCTTTTGGGCAGTTCCAAAGACTGGCACTGAGTCCCCATTTGAAAATACAGGAAAGTAATTTGTGCAAATCCTGAAATGGGAGAAGTTGTTATCCAGCCTCCAGTGGCGTGATAATGGGTAACTGGTGGCTGGGTAGACTCCCCCAGTATAACCCTTGCCCAAGCTTCCGAGTGATTGATGGGGCCATCTGAGTTGAGCCACATGTGGTTTGTATTATCTGAATATAACTCATATCTCTGGAAACAGAGGAATTAATTTAGAAGAACCATTGTGATACTGTAGATGAACTTTCTGTACTTGTTAATTTAAGTACTTATATCACTAAATACAACATCTAGCCTTGATTTTATTTTATCATGTGTCTTTTCTCCTTTAAGCAGTGATTCTCAAGCCTGAGCAAGCATCAGAATTCCCTGGGAAGACTTGTTAAGACACGGATTCCCAGACTCCATCCCTAGAGATTCTGATCAGTAGGTCTGGGGTGGGGCCCAAGAATGTGCATTTTGAACAAAATCCCAGATGGAGCAGATGCTGCTGATTCAGGATGACCCTTTGAGGCCCACTGTCCTAAAAATTAGCAAACTGGTACCTAGTGTTGGTACTGGGCAAAGTATTTGTCTCTCTCTCTTTTTAAAAATTTGTCATTGGTTTTTCTCCTGCACTTGTCTGGGCTTCACTTGTTGGTTGTCTTCTCTAGTTGTAAGGCCTCTGGAAGCCCACAGATGAGGGTGGGACCAGGGGAGTGCAGCTTCCCTCAGTCTCTCTCTGTAGTCATTTAACTTCTGGTTCTAATTTACAAGACCTTCTTGCCATATGTGATCCTGCACAGCCAAACTGAGGTGTGGTCCAGGAGAGGCAACGGATGTGTATCAGCACAATCCACATCCATCTTAAGGGATACAGAGACATGAGAGTGACCTGCGATTCAGAGATGGGAAAAGAGTAAAGATGCTCTGTTTCTTTCCTGGTCTACCCCAAATAAAATACTTCTGCTCTTGAAGCCTGGTCTCATGAGTATTTTTTTGGTTTGCCCTGTACCTTCTAGAAGAGTTGAGCTGGGAAAACAAATGAGGTGTTTCTATCTCTGAAACAGTTGGGGTTTTCCACTGAGTCTGGTTTCTAGTCTAGGACTCTAAGCTAAGGCATGACATGCTGCGGAGTGATGGGTCACACTTCACAAAGGTCAACCCAAAAACTATGCACTGTAACCTCCCACCTCTGGAGCATCTGTATTAATTTAGCAAATTGGGATGAGGGGTGTGGCTGAGAGAATTTACAAGATAACTTAGGAACTAGTGTAGCATAAGGTCTTAAAACTCCTGGCAAAGTCAAACTATCTTTTGAATAATCAATTCAAAATGGGTCCAAAAAAAAAAAAAAGCCTACTAATACAGAAAAACTTGAAAGGACGAGAGTGACATCTCTTCAATGATACAAGAGAGCTAAGATCGGTAGGAGTAGAAGAGTCACATGGTTTCTCCTGACTGCTTTTCACAAGTTCAGAGTGGCCAACGGGCTCTGCTAGGAAAAGCTTGGACATGAGTGGTGAATTCCGAAAGGACTTCTATAGCAAACACTGTCAGAGTTCTACTCATAACTCACCAGCAGTTTTAAAAATGATAAAACAGGACAATTTAGATGATACAAACAAACTTTATTTAACACTTCATGAAGCGGGCAGTCTGTTCCCAAGGGTCCAGAGAACAGCAAAATGGTGTAGAAGCCAGGAAGTTGTTATAGAATAAAGAATAAGGAACAAAGAAGTAAGTATAGAGCCCAGAGTTGGTGTGGCGTTTGGGGATTGGCTGACTAGATATACTGAGCTTCTGGTCAAGCAGACCATTCATAGAGACACAAAAGTTATCTAAGTTTTGATCTGCTGATGTGGTACCCAGGGCAAGAGTGGCTCCATCTTGGGCTTAGAAATTTATTTCAAGAGCAGTGACCATGTCAGTCCACTCAGTTACAATGTGAAACTTCCAGCACCACCTTGTCTTGGCCCGAGTGCTCTCTCTCACTGACGGAGCCAGGTGTGGTGAGCTGGGAGAGCAAGGAAATACCAGCTCTGCCCTTCACTCCGATGACTGGCAGGAGCTGGCGTGTACATACCTCAGCTCCCTCACCTTGGGGAGAGAATCAACACTGAGCAAAAACTCTGCCCAGAGTTTCCCCATGAGATTACGTTCTCATTGCTTGCTGGCTGTCTTATCTTTTCTGTTTCCCTTTCTTACACCGTCATCAATGTTCTGTACCCCTTTCTTTCTGCTCTCTGTTCCCAGCGAGGCTGAGCTTAGAATCAGAAACAAGAGGGCCCAAACAACTTTGTTGTTGCTGGCTACTTGATTACTATCATTTTCTGTCTTGATAGCAGAGGCAACAATGCCATGAACTAAGACCAGATTATCTTTCTGGAACTCAGAGTTGTTCCAACAGCAAGCTGTTCTTTGAAGTCAATGCTTAAGAAACTTATTGGGCCCAAGAGTGTTTGCCGTTGGTGTTCTATACTACAAGAACTATAGCACAAGAAGAAAATCCCTTTAAGGACAAAGGAAGGTGGTCATTATAATACTCATGCTAATGACCTTCCGGTACATTACGTACACTTAAAGTTTCCTGTCAGGTAGAGAAAAAATCAGTTAACATCTGTCTAATAATCACAGTACAAGACTTTTAAAGATATTGAGTGAAAACTGATTAGAAATTTTCAAAATTTCCAATTGCATTCCAATTCAATTTCCAATTCCGATTTCCAGTTTCTAATTCTAACTCCAATAAAGACCTTCTTAAATTTTTAGCATTTCTAGTATCATTCTCAAAAGAATATGAATCAATAGTTATCAAAGATTAGAAATGCCAAAACATGTTCAGAGGTTTCCTAGGCTAGTGCTTGGTCCCCCTGAAATTGTGTACACCCAATGCTGGATAAAAATCAGAGGGCTTTGGGCTAGGCTTGGAGATCATTTCAAAAATGCCATGTTTCACCATGATGACATTTATTACAATGGGCTAGATCCTACAGATAAGATTAGTGATACTATTAACCATCAGAAGGCCATGGGGAGCTGGAAATAAAATATTTCTCAGGTAAAATCCTTGGTGAGAGTAGGCAAAACTGGCATTAGGCCAACCATCTCAACCATGCATCCGACTTTTAAGGTCAGGCAAAATTGAAAACACATTTGGAGAAGTTAATTCCCCTTAATTTTGAAACCCATGAGTTTTTCAAGGGAAATTTAATCCGTGCGTTTCTAATTCATTTACACTCAACTCATCAAAATGTTATTTTGACAGAATTATTTCATTGTCATATCCAGAAAATATTATAAGTCCCTTTAAGAAGATTCTTGAAGGCTTGAAAAAAATGTCTCTTAGCTAAGTAGTCCTGTTTGGCCAGCCCTAAACAGGACTTATAAACAGAGGTAGGGGAAAGTAGTTCCTTCCTAAGATTAGGCCCCCCATCTTTCAGGGGGCTGTGCATGTTATTGTGCTAAGCACTGCTGATCAAGGGTACCACGTGGCTAGTGATTCCTCCCTCTACTCTACCATTTTAATAATGGGTTCCTCAGTGACCTGTTATACTTGACATAGAATGAGTTGACCCTTAGCTTTAGTTTTCCTTAGGGGATGGATATATATGCATATATATCTCAAGCGTGTAAATGAAGGTATTGATAGAAAGCTGATAGACATTATGGTTTGCATGATTTGCATTGTTCCATAAGAAGAGTCTAGAGACCTTGCTAAGCAAGAGAAACCCTGGGAAAGAAGGGATGAGGGAAAGCTGGCAATTTCACATAATTAATTTAATTTGTAAAGAAACACAGTGGATGGGATTAGTTATAATTTCACACTCAATTTCTGGGATGAGAAAGAAAAGTACTTTAATTAGATTAAAGATTGGAAATGATAAAATTTTAATCTGAAATATGGAAGAAAAGGGGATTAGTTTTCAATGTTTGTGTTTCTAATATATGATAATTATTATAAGGCTCCAAGTCAAAATGTGTTCACAACTCCTGATGAGGTCAGTGTGTGGTGAGAGAAGTTTCTTCAGTTTCTGAAAGCAAAGATGTAAAGCTTTGCTTTGCTTGAGTTTTTGATTTATAACTAGCAGGAGAAACAGAATGTGCTGAGCTTCCCTTTTTGGGCAGCTTCTTTGTGAGGGTGGAGACTGCTGAACAATAGCAGCCAACCTAATTCCCATGAGTAATTACTGCAGACCCACCCCCTAGGCCGGCCCCCTCTTGCTAGAGATACATTTCAAATATTGGTGGGACAAGCTCTTTGAGAAGAGCTCCCTTGAGGGGTTCCAAGAGTCAACTAGCAGGAGAGAGAATCGCAGGCAAGTTTTGTTTGTACTTCATATGCAACAGGACAGGGTAGGGGGTCTTAGGGAGCTCTTTAACAAGGACCTATGGCACTACAGTTTACTTTTAAGGCAGGTAGCAGTAGCTGGCAGCCAGGGTCCCATCAGAGGCCACAAGATGACAGTTGAGATCTCTAAAATGAACACCGTCTGTGAACTCTCCTTCAGTCTTCATAGTAAATACTAGCTTAATTGCATTTTTTTCCTGGTGGTGATGGGAACTCTTTAATGGGTTTAGTCAAAGCAACTTGTTTTGATATTGTTGGCTCCCTGTGTTAGGTACCAGAGAAACTTGCCAAGCCTATGCGGAAGGCCGTATTATCTCTAAAAATCTAGTATAAATCTAGGTTGATGGAAGCATGAGTTGGGCAGAGAACTAGAAATCGAAGAACCCACACCAACATGTCCCTTTGCCTCAAGGCTGCTTGGAGAAATACGGGCCCAATCTAGGAAAATTTTGAAAACTTGAAGAAGACAATCATGGGCCTCTCTCTTTTCATTTCTAATGCTCTTCTGAGTAGAATTATGGGAAAGTTTTCCAAATATCACATGATAGTAGGATTTAATGAGCCCTGGTTCATTCTTGGAGATGACAATTAATTATTGGCATATGAGGACAATTTATGAATTTCAAAGTCATTCAGTGACCATCTCTGGCAATTTCAGAGAAAATAAATGAGGAAAAACTGACCTTAAAATCTTAATGTCAGTTTACCCACAGAAATATCTTTCCTTAGTCCCACTTTTTCTAAAGTATAGAAGACCATGATGTGGATTTTAATCCCACTGCCTCTCTTTACACGTGAACACAGTTTTCTTATATAGATGATAATTATAATTTTAAATGGTCATACCAATATCTTCGTTCGGATACAATGAAACATGAAAGCTATCCATGGTAGTTTCTATAAGGACCAGGGCAATTTGCCTGGATCCCAGTAGACACTCAGGAAATGTTAGTTCCGTCTTACCTACATGAATATACAGAGTTTTGAGCCATGTGGTATGGCTGGTATTATGTTTCATGTTATTATGTGATGGTTTTGAAAGGTAATTCTGTGTTAATGATTTGGTACTCAATTCAGTCTCCAAATACCTTAATTCCAAATTCAAATTTAATCATAAACATATGCCCTCCTTCTTATTTAACATTATAAAGGAATGAGTATATGATCATAGGTTTATATTTTTGGAACATGCTCTGGTGGCCATTACAATCAGAATAATTTCTGAACTTTTTTTGTGCATCTGCTTCTGAAGAATTGATTGGAAGTAATAAAATGCCCTTGTAGATCCTTGTTTTATTTACATTTGATTACCTTATTAAAATTGAGAATGTGATTTTTATTCTCTCCATAAAGCTACACAATTGCGCTTCACTGATGGTTATAAAAGAAATAAAATGTGGATTTGATCCTAAGTCAGGTCCTGCTGCTCATGTGGCTTCCCCAAGCATATAGTTCCCACTAAAATTCTTGGATGCCCTGAGTAAAGGATGCTTAATGCAGCAGCAGCAGTTCCATTCTGTCATAGCGCCCAGTCTGGGAATCTGCAGCTGAATGAATGTGACAATGTGAAGCGCCTTAAAGTCACCGAGAAAGTAATCCTTGATGAAGGGGAAGCAGTTAAACTGGCTGGGGGTCTTTGTTCTGCTCTCAGAAGATTGCTCTGGGAGATCATTCAGCTTCTTCCTATTTCCCTCGGGTCCTCTTTCCTCTACCATTTTCCTTTTCCTTCTTCAGATGACTTACCCACCCACAGGCTCTCTTCTCTCTGAAGTTTGCTGGGAACTCTCCTTTCCTGCCTGCTAATGGTGCCCAAATAGAAACTTCCACTGATGTCCTCTCTCCTTAATACCAGACCGAGATTTACAGGTCCTGTCTCCTCTGAGGTATTACTAAAAGGAGATGCATGTTGGCTTATACATGTATGACACTGCATATCACTTATGGCCATGGCGCCTTATCAGCACATGTAAGAGTGGCCCATGACCCATGCAGTGAAGGCCATCATATCTTCAAAAAAGACCGTTGCTTGGCTCTTACCCTCAGGGTTCCTATCTATGAATCTGAGGGCGCAGCTGGACATGGGGGCTGTTCATCACTTCCCAGAAGATTCTATTGTGCAGCCAGAGTTGAGAGTCACCGCTCTCTATTGTCTTAAACACACCAGATTTCCTAATTAAAAGTCCAAACTCCTTAGCAGGTGTAAGGAGTCCTTGAAGATCTGATAGCCTCTCTTCCCCTCTCAGTTCCCCTGATTTTTACATTGAGCTACAACCAAACTCCTGCCTCCTGCTCAGGGCAGCCTGTGTTAGCCCAAACCACTCCATCCGAGAGACAAGCCTACGGCAGCCTGACAGTATTCAGCAGAAGTTCTCTGGCTTCCTCCTCTGTGCAACCCTTTCCAGTCCTCTGCAAAGTTTCCTCTATTTCTGCCTGAGAGTCCCAGGTGGTGTCTGTTATGCCCTGCTAACCATTCTCCCCTAATTGATTGTGATTTTCAGGAGAGCAGAGCTTGCGTCTTTTTCCTGGGAATATTGTCAGGCTTCCTTGCAATTATTGGCACAGTAAACACTTGTTGAATGAATGAATGAACAAATGAATGAATGCCACAGACACACGATGCTGAGTCCACCATGAAGCTTCTCTATTGTTCTCTGCCCTGTTTTACAGATTTCAAAGATGCGCTTCTCCCTCACAATGACTCCTAGAGTGAGGAGTGTGTGTGTGTGTGTGTTTGTGGGTGTATAAGTATGTGCGTGTGTGCGTGTTTGCATCTGTGTGTGGTACATGGACCATGCTTGTGAGCCTGCCCTCCTTTTCCATGAGGAAGTTCACCAAATAGATGACTTTCCTTCAGGCAGGTCCAGCCAGTCGTATGTACATAGCCTGAGTCACTGGGGCCACCAGAGTGCTTCCATACTCCATTTAAAGGTTGAATGCTGGTTGGGTGTTGTTGGCTATCGGCCTAGGACAGGGGTCAGGGTGAGGAATGGCAATACCTTTAGGAGGTAGAAATTCATGGGTGAGGGTTCCCATATGAAATGATGGCACCCAGATTGGTGACCTAGACACTTATCACAGACAACCTCAAGGATGCACCATTTCAACTCCTGCTCCCCTCCCATTGTTGGGTTGACAGCTTCTTTCTCACTTTGAAAGACAAACCTCAGGCGTCCTCTCTGAAGTGAAGTGCTGGGAACAGAGTGGCTCTTAGTCATCATTTTAATGTATAATAAGTTAGTGAGTAGTTGATGATTGAATAAACGAAGGCTTGACGATTTTGTCTTAGGGGAGATACATTTCCACTGTGGTTTGCTGTCCATCATTCAGAAATGAAAGAGACATTTGACTTTTTGTTTATCATACATGGACCCTTAAAGGTACTTCAGAGGAAGATCAATGGAATCCACACAGAAGGTTTTGACGGCCCTGAGGTCTGCATGTCAAAGATTGCACTGCCTAACACACTACCCACTGGTCACATGTGGCTTAGACAGTTGAAATGTGGCAGTGTGACTCAGGAACTAAATTTGACTTAATTTTAATTATTTTTAAATTTAAGTTTAAAAATGGATACTCAGTTCAGTTATTGGAAAACTTTTAAGTACTTTTAGAATAACTTGGGTATATGAATCTACCTTTTCAACTGTACATTTTAAGAAATCTCAATAAAGACAAAATATTTCTGACGAAACTTTATCATGCTAATTGAAATATACTGTAAGTGTAAAAGACTTACCAAATTTCTGAGACAGTAGGAAAACAAGAATGTAAGAATAGAAAATAATTTGAGGGGTTGATTACATGTTCAAATGATAATATTTGGGGTGTATTGGATTACATATCATATATTATCCATTAAGGTTACCTTTTTCCTTTTTTAAAATATGGCTACTGGAAAATCTGACACGGCCTTTGTGGCTCGCGTTGTATCCCTGTGAGACGGCGCTGTTCCAGGACTCGCGTGAGGCTGCCCGGCTGTGAGGCCCCAGCAGAGCCTGAGGACCGGCCTTGGCCCCGCCACAGAGCATCTTTAGTTAAAAGTCTGCTCTGAATTGAAGCAGGAAGTTTCCTCCATGGACTGCGTCTGTTTGCTTTTTGTTTGTGTGTTAAATGAGAACTGGTGTGCTGGTAAACCCGCGCATCTGCTGTGAAGTGTGACATTCACGGTCTCAAGGTCATTACCACAGACTAAGCATTTACAAAGGGCCAGTGTGATGGCTAATTTCGTGTGTCAACCTGACTGGCCTAGGGATGCCCAGACACCTAGTAAGACATTATTTCTGGGCGTGTCTGTGAGGCTTTTTCTGGAAGAGATTAGCATTTGGTTCAGTACACTGAGTAGAGAAACGCCCTCCCCAGTGTGGGCGGCATCATCCAGTCGTATGGGGGCCCAAATGGAACAAAACGGTGAAGGAAGGGCAATTCTCTCTCTTCTGGAGCTGAGCTGTCCACCTTCTCCCGCCCTCGGACCTCTGAGCTCCTGCTTCTTGGGCCTGCGGCCTCCGGGACTTGCACCAGCAGCTGCCCTGGTTCTCAGGCCTTTGGATTCAGATCGAGTTACACCGCTGGTTCTCTGGCTCTGCAGCTGGCGGACAGCAGACTGTGGGACTTCTCAGCCTCCGCAACCACGTGAGCAATTCCTATGATAAATCCCCTCACGTGTATAGCTCCGTCTATCTATTTATATGTATCCTGTTGGTTGTTTCACTGGGGAAACCTGACAAACACAGCTGGGCATCGCGCCGCATGTTTTAGGCTCCACATAGCATTGCATCCTCTCAGCAGTCAGCCCGACAAGATAGGTTCTATGATGACCCGTTTTACGGAAAGGGAAACTGAGGGTCAGATAGGTTCAGTCGGTTGTCCGGACTCAAAGCCATATTTGAATGAAGTTTGTCAAACCCAAGTCCTTCCTTTTCCCACTTCTGTTGGAGGAAGGATCCCTTTGAAGGACGGAGATGGATCAAGACACCTGCCCACTCTGGTTCTAGGCCTGGATGTCCGTCTCTTTCATTTCACTTTCACCTTTGCCCTTAAGACCTGAGGTTTGGGGTACGACCAAGTTGGGTTCAAATCCCAGCTCTGCTGTGTTCTAGAACATTGTTTAGCCTTTCTAATTTTGAGTTGCCTCATCTTAAAAAAGGCCTAATAGTAACTGCAGCTCTGAGGAACGAGCGAGTGAGTTCTGTGGACTGTCTACCAAGGCGCTGGCTTGTGAGCCCCACTGAGGAGCGTCCGCTCCTATTTTCCCATGAGGTCGGAGAGACTGCCCAGAGTCTAAGCATATTTCTACGCTATTCCCAGTGTTAACTTTCCATTTCTTAGTCTTTGAAGTTAATGATGATGAACGGATTTCAAGAATATCTAATTTCTTTAACGCTTAGGTTCTGGAACTTCAGATGGCTCAGCTTTACTTCTGCCTTTAACATGAAAACAGCAGCAGCAGAGACGACCGCACTACTCAAACCACATCCGCCCAGCCCTTCACAGCCTTCCCCACAGGCGGATGAGGGAGAGATGGAGAAACCGAGGCCGAAGGCCACAGTCTGGTGAGGTCGTCGCCTCCACCTTTTCTGCACGCCCGGTGTTAACAGAGCCTCTTCCCAAAGGAACTGCTGTTTCCCCGTCACAGTCCTCAGTGCGTGTCGAGCACCATGGCAGAGAGGCTCCGTCACACGCCACGGACGCTGTTCAGGGCGTCGGAGGCAGAGGCGGCCGTAGAAGCCGCTTCCCCACTCGCACATTTTCAAGAGGAAAATGAGGCACCACAGAGTCAAATGCCTGGCCCTGGTGCGGGTTAACAGAGGAGCCTGGACCAGAACTCGGGTCCCCTGATCCTCCCGTCAGTACTCACTCCTCTACACCCTTCAGCCTGCGTGCATGTGCAGGCGTGTGTGCACAAGTGTGTGTGGGAGAGAGTGTGCAGGAGTGTATGTGTGAGAGCATGAAAGAGTATATGTTTGAGTGTGTGGACGTGTGAGATGAAGTGTGTCTGTGTGAGAGAGAGAGTGTGCGTGAGACCATTATGAGTTGACAGTTTGTGTCCCCCGGGACTGACATGAAGCCCTCACCTTCAACATGATGGTGTCTGGAGGGGCCTTTGGGAGGTCACTGGGTTTGGATGAGTCGTGAGGGTGGAGCCCCCTTGATGGGATCAGTGCCCTTATGGGAAGAGAAAGACACCAGAGCTCTCTCTCTGCCATGTGAGGCCCCGGAGAGGAGGCTGCTGTCTTCGTCCAGGAGGAGAGCCCTCGCCAGGGACGGAATGTGCCGGCACCTTGATCCTGGGCTTCCCAGCCTCCGGGACTGGAATAAACATCTGCCGTTTAGGCAACCTGGCCCATGGTTTTCTTATCTTCTGTCACACCTGAGCTAAGACAGTGTGCGAGTGTGTGAGAGAGGGAGCGTGTCTGTAGGAGAGAGAGTGTGTGCGAGAGTGTGTGTGTTTATGTGCATATTTGAGCCATTTGAAAGTGAGTTGGAGAGAGCGTGTGCTTTTGCTTGCTAAATACTTCTGTGTATATTTCCTAAGAAAAAGGATAGTGCTTTACACAACCATAACACAGTTACCAAAATCTGCAAATTTAACATCGATACAATACTATTACTCAATCCACAGACCATGTCTAAATCTCGTCAATCCCCCCCACAAAGGAATGCCCTTTATAGCTCTGCTCTGTCTCTTTAGCCTTCTTTAAGTTTGGACAGCTCCTCATCTTTTTTTAGTGAGTCTTGACCTTGGCGTTTTTGAGGAGTACAGGCCAGTTCATTTTATAGAATGTTTATCCATTTGGCTTTGATCATTTGAGTATCTAAACAGCGAGCGGTTCTGGTCCCAGCAAGATGGAGCGAGCCCACTGCACTGACTCTCCCACTGAATGTGGCTGTAAACCTGCACCAACGCACAGGGCAGCCGTCCGAGGACTCTGGGAAGTAAACGGTAGAGACCAGAGTGGAAAGCACCACTGACCGGAGGTGAGCTTACCACCACTTTCCATCTCCGCTCCTTCTTCCCTTGGCCCAGGCTGCAGGAGCAGTGGCAGAAGAGCACGTCAGAGCAGTCACTGAAGTCTCAGCTCTGTGTTCAGGAGGCCAAAATGGGGAGCTCCAGGGAACCGGAAAATGCTGGAGATGGTGGAAAGGGAGGAGCTGAGGGAAGCGACTCTTACAGCTGACGTGGGTCTCCTGTAATAAGCGCACTCAGACGCTGAGAACCCAACTAGGAGACGGACCGTTGCTCAGGTCCTGGACTAACCACCAGGCGGCACATGTGTGATGGAGCCAACAGCGCTGCCAAGGCTTTTGGTTGTTTTTTGAGTTTATTTTTTAATTAATAGACTTTGGTTTTAGGTTTATAGAAATTTGAGCCGATGGTACAGAGAGTTGCCATATGCCCCTTCTTTGCTGCCACCCCATAATTTCCGCTATGATTCACATCTTGCATTAGTGTAGTACATTTGTTACACGTGATAAGCCAATATTAATACATTATTTTTCACTAAATTCTATAGTTTACATTAGGATTTATTCTTGGTTTTGTGCATTCTATGGGTTTTGACAAATGTGACATGATAGATATCCACTATTACAGTATCACACAGAATAGTTTCACTACCCTAAAAATCCTCTACTCTCTACCTCTTCATCCCCTCGGCAACTGATCTTTTCACTGTTTCCATAGTTTTGCCTTTTCCAGAATGTCATATGGTTGGAATCTTACAGTATATAGCCTTTCAGATTGGCTCGTTTCACTTAGCAATATTCATTTAAAATTTTTCCAGTCTTTTCTTGGCTTTATAGCTCATTTCTTTTTATGGCTGAACAATATTCTATTATGTGGATGTACCACAGTTTAGTTATCCATTCATCTTTTGAAGGACATCTCGGTTGCTTCAAGATTTTAGCAATAATAAATAAAGCTGCTATAAACATTTATGTGCAGGTTTTTGTGTGAATATAAATTTTCAGTTCATTTGGGTAAATACCACGGAGCGTGACTGCTGGACAGTGTGGTGACACTATGTTTAGTTTTGTAAGAAACTGCTAAACTGTCTTCCAAAGTGGCTGCACCATTTTGCATTCCCACCAGCAGTGAATGAGCGTTCCTGTTGCTTTACATCCGTGTCTGAGTTGATGGTATTTTTTAAAAATTTTAGTCATTCTAATGGTATTTCCTTGCTTTTTTAATTTGCAATTCCTTAATGACTTATGATGTCCAGCATCTTTTCATATGTTTATTTGCCATCTGTATATCTTCTTTGGTGAGATGTCTGTTCAGATATTTTACCCATTTTTTAATTGGTTGATTGTTTTCGTATTGTTGAATTTTCAGAGTTCTCTGTGCATTTTGGATATAAGACTTTTATCAGATATGTGTTTTACAAAAATTTTCTCCCAGTCTGTGGCTTGTCTTTCTATTTTCTTAATAGTTTTTTTTCAGAGCAAAAGTTTTTAATTTTAATAAAATCCAATTCATCAATTTCTTTCTTTCATTGTACTTTTGGTATTATATCTAAAAGCTCATTGACAAATTCAAGGTCACCTACATTTTATACTATGTTATCTTCTAGAAATTTCATAGTTTTGCATCTTACATTTAGGTCTATGATCCATCTTGAGTTAATTTTGAGAAAGCCATAAGTTTTGTGTCTAGATTCTTCTTTTTTCTTTTTTGCATGTGGGTTTCCAGTTGTACCAGCACCGTTTGCTGAAAAACTATTCTCCATTGAACTACCCAACAAAAGCTTTGAAAATTGAACTAACATTAGAATCTCAGCCCACAAGAGGTGAATTAGACTATATGGACGAATCTAACCAGGTCAAATGCTGCTAAAATGAAAACATCAGCATTCTCTCTGGGTTTAAAGCAAGATCTGGAGTTTTGCAGCAAAATAAATAAAATGTCTAAGATGATACACTTCAAAATTACTCAGTATATGAAGAACCTGAAAAACCTCTGGTTGAATGAGTAAAGACAATCCAGAGATGACATTACACAGATGCTGGGATTGTCTGACAAAGATTTTAAAGCAGCGAATATAAAATTGCTTCAAACAGTAATTGTGAACACTCATCAAATGAATGCAGAAACAGAAGTCTCAGCAGACACATAGAAGTTATAAAGAAGACGCCACCTCAATAGACAGAGTTAGTAACACTGAGGAGATGGAAGAGAAAAGAGTCAGTAAAATTGAAGATAGGTCAAAAGAAATTACCCAATCTGAACAAGAGAGAGAAAGTTTAAGATAAAAAAGAAAAAAAAGAGCCTCACGGACTGTGGGACAATAACAAAAGGTCTAACATTCATGTCATCAGAGTCCAGAAAGAGAGGAGAAATAGTGTAGTAGAGAAACATATTTGAAGAAATAATGGCTGAAAACTTTCCACATTTGGTGAAAGAAAAAACTTAAAGAAGCTGAGCAAACCCAAGACATGATAAACCTGAAAAAAACCTATGTCCAGAAACTTCGTTTAAACTCCTAAATACTAAAGGTGAAGGAAAATCTCAAAATAGCCAGAGAAAAATGATGCATTGAGTATTGGCATACTGGAGAAACCATGAAGGCCAGAAGAAAGTGATACAACATTATTCAAATGTTAAGAGAAAAATACTACGAAATCAGCATTTTATATCCAGTGAAAATATCTTTCAGGAATGAAAGTAAATAAGATATACTTGGATGAAGGAAAATTATCATTGGAGAATTCATTGCTATCATATCTGCACTAAAAGAATTGCTAAAAATATTCTTCATACAGAAGGGAAATAAGAAACAGAATTCGTCACTTCAGGAATAAAAGAGGAGTGACAGAAATGGTAAATAGCTAGTTAAATATACGAGGCTATTCTTCTCCTCTTGAATTCTTCAAATATCATGGCATAAAGCAAAACTATAAATATTGCCTAATTGGGTTTTCAGTGAGTGTGTGTGTGCTATATAAGACAGCTGTCATGTAAAGAAAGTGATATACTGATAAGCTTTCTATGTTTCACACGAAGTGTTAAAAGTTTGGTTCTAAGTTGACTGTGAAAACTTATGTATGCATATTGCAATTTCTAGAGCAACCGATAAAATTTACGCAAAGAGATATAGTAAAAGAAAATAGAAAAATTAAAATGAAACACAAAAAATTCAAACAACCCAAAAATAGGCAAGAAAGGAGAACCAGAAGAATGAAAAATGGGATGAACAGAAAATAAATAAAATATATCAGTAATTACATTAAATCTAAATGGTTTAAAACACACCAATAAATGAGCTATCGTTAGAACAGATAAAAAATGTGACCGAATCAACAAACCTAATCAATAAAAATGTGACCTAATCAATAAAAAACATGATACCAATCAAAAGAAAACTGAAAAGACCATATTAATGTCTGGAAAAGTACACTTCAGAGCAAAGAAAATTACCAAGGATTAAGAGAGACATTACATAATGATAAAAATAAAAGTAAAATAAAACTTGATTCACAAGAAGATGTAAAAATGTTAGCTGCGTGTGCACCTGAGAACAACAGCTGCAAAATGTGTGAAGCACTATTGATAGAATTGAAAGGATAAATAGACAAACCCACAGCTATGGTCTGAGATTTCAACACTCCCCTCTCAATAATTGACAGAACAAGTAGACACAAAGCAGCAAGGATACAGCTGGCTTGAACGACACTATTAACCAGTTATTAATCTGATTGATATTTATAGAACACTCTGCCAACAACAGCAGAATAAATGTTCTTATTAAATGGACACAGCGTGGAACATTTACCAAGCTAGATGACATTCTGGGCCAGAAAACAAGTCTCAACAAATTCAAAAGGATTTAAGTCATACAAAGTATGTTCTGTGGCCACAATGAAATTAAATGAAAAATCAGCAATATAGAGGCTGGACAGGTGGCGCAGCGGTTAAGTTCGCACCTTCCACTTTGGCAGCCTGGGGCTCGCCAGTTCGGATCCTGGGTGCAGACCTATACACCACTTGTCAAGCCATGCTGTGGCAGGCATCCATCCCACAGATAAAGTAGAGGAAGATAGGCACAAATGTTAGCTCAGGGCCAGTCTTCCTCAGCAAAAAAGAGGATTGGCAGCAGATGTTAGCTCAGGGCTCATCTTCCTCAAAAAAAAAAAAAAAAATCAACAATATAAAGAGAAGAGGAAAATATCCCAAACCTTGGAATTAAACAGCACACTCTAATCCACGTGTTAAAAAGAAAGTTTCAGGATAATGTAAAAGCTCTTTTGAACTGAACAAAAAATGAATATGAAACAACAAAATTTGTAGGATGCAGATAAATCAGTGTTAGAGTAAAATTTATATTATTAAATGTTTAAATTAGAAAAAAGTCTCAAATCAATAAGCAGAGAAAATAAACTAAGGCTGGAACTCAAGGAAATTGAAGAGAGAATGCAATAGAGAAAAATCAATGAAAACAAAAGCTGGTTCTTTAAAAATACTGATAAATTGATAAACTTCTAGCAAGAGGGACAAATTGAAAAAGAGAAAAAACAAATCAGTAACGTTGGGAATTAAAGAGGGGATGTCATTACAGACCACACAGACATTGAAAGGAAAATACATGGATACTATGAATAACTCTAGGCACATAAATCAGACAACTTAGGTAGAACAGGGCGAGCTGAGGTCCTGGATGCGGAGATTCCAACCTCTTCTTTTGCACCCATATTCCAGAGTCCCTGTGGGTAACCAGTCTTCCTCGGCTCTCCTGACACAGGCTTTGGGTGGATCCCACCTCCAGGTGCAGAACATGGGCTGCAACCCAGGTTGGGCCACTCGGAGCGTTACTTTCACCTGGCTGTGGTGACCCCTTTGAGCCGAGTGGGGAAGGCAGGTCAGAGTCAGGGAGACTCTAAGAAATGTCTTTGGGGGCGGTTGGCAGGATCTGAGCCCTGCACTGCCGAGTGGCAGCCCAGATCCCTGGAATGAGTCCCACACAGCGTAGGCAGAGAAGAAAGACAGAGACACCACCTCCTCACGCCCACTTAGAGCGTCTGGATCTATTCCCCCACTGCTCAGCTCCAGGAGTCAATACAGCACTTCCTTGTTTCTCTTTTCTCTTTTTCTTTCTTTCTTCCTTCCTCCCTCCCTCCCTTCCTTCCTTCGATCTCTCTCTCTTTCTTTCCCCACTTTGAATTGCACTTGCAGTTAGAAATCACCAGAGTCTTAAGTGCTGTCATGGCCTCGGCTTCACTAGCTTTCCTTGGCAGCGTGAGTCTCTCAGGGATAGTATGAGAGTCCATTACTGTCCACGGTGAGCGGTTATAGAGTGTATAATAATGTGTCCACCATAGGGGCTCATTCGACTATTTTTATAGAAAAAGGTTTCACAAACTTTTTTTAAAGAGTACTATCTATTTTTCCTTTTGTTTAAAAACAACAAAAATACAAAACCAGATATGGCTAGAGGTTCTGCAGTTGAAGTGCAGTCAGGCATTCTCGGGCCAGCCTCTCCTGCTCCTCTGCCCTGTCAAACGCAGAGTGGAAAACACTGCACTACAATTTATCAGCCGGACTGGGTCACTTTAGAAAACAGAGGACATCCATAATAAATTTATTCTGGGGAAGAAGGCTTAAACAGGGATAATCCGAGGCAAAACTGGGACACACATGGTCAGTCTGGTTCTATATGGTAAGAGTTGAAAGGAGAAGACAGTACAGTGAAGTCAGAACACGTGGGTTCTAGCCCCATTTCTATCATCTGCCAGCTGTGGGATCCTCAACAAGTGACTCAACCTCTCTGATCTGAGCTTCAGTTTTCTTCATTAGTGTGTTGGAGAGCTCGGCAACTGCTGCCTCACTGGAGGAAATTCTTTGTCAACCACAAGGCGCAACATAACGGCAGTTTCCTTACATTAACTAGCTGATATAATTAGATTGACTCTAACACCGTGGTTCTACTTAATTGTACTCAATAGATGAATTCTCAGAAAAAAAGTTCAGCAAGAACAGTTTTACAAACTGCTTCCTCAGAAAGCTCGCTATTAAACAACATTCTCCGAGAAATTCTTCTGTAAAGTTCAGAATATTTTGTAGAATGAGTGCTCACCCAGCTTACATCGTATATATCAGGATTTGCTTTGAAGAAAAACATACCTCGAATGCTCTCAATGATCTCTCTCTCCAGCTAGACACGGGCAGTGAGGTATTTCGTAAATGTTAGTTTACCTGGCCATGATGCAGCCTAGGGGGAAACTCCAATGCAAACCCTTTAGGGGCCCGACATGACCATGAAGGAAAAAAAAAACAACAACATAAATTCTTGAAAAGCAGGGCCCCATAGGTTTAATTTATTTCACATTGTGCCCTTGCAGCACCGGGCTCCAGTGGCTAATGAATATGAGATGCAGCTGCAGACAAGAGGCAACCTGCACATGCCGGTTGCACGACTGGTGCCCGAACTAGCTTGCTTAGTTGGTTCATTGTCAGGTTTCCAGTACCTTCTACGTGTCTGCAGCCCCAGTCTGGCCAGGCCTGCCCTGCCTCCTGGATGGACATTTAGAAAAGGCTTCCTCTTCACATCAGCGCAGTCTCAAGCCGGTCGTTCCTTCCCCATGTGTGTGCCGCCATCTGGGACAACTTAGCCATTGTCTGTTAGGGCCTTTGAAGCTCGATTATAGGAGAAGGGAAAACATCAGCTACAATAGAGCTGTCTGCCCTGGTTGGGACACCATGCAATCTTCTCTCTCTCCTTCTTTTTTTAATTCACGTATTTCTGATCATCTTCACATAAGGCCAAATATCAGTAGTGGAATGTATTCGAGAATCCTTCCTCTGGAATGGAATGAACCCCATATACAGCTATTTTCCAGTTCCTTTAAAACCAGTTTTGTGAACATGAGCATGTTGATAAAAGATTTATTCCAGTCCTCTCTTCCTACTTTTGTTCACTGAATACCAAAAGAATCTAAAATTTCAAAGCGTAAATCTAAGCATGTGTTGATAATATAGTTTTATAGTTTTTCTGTTTCTTTAGCTCTAGGTCGCTGTTCCGCCTCCAAAACTTTATGCTTAAGAAACAGTTATGGATGTAAACAAAGCTTATTGTTTTCAATGGTAAAACTGTCATGTTCAATGAAAGGAGGTTAAGTAAAAAACAAAAAAAAAGATCCTTATAATGGTTTATTATAATAGATATTAGCAATATTCCCGTAGAAATGTTATATTCAAATGGAACCAAATCTATACTATACTACTAAACAAGGATAGATATGGCTAAGTTACAAAGTCATATTTATTCTGGCAAAAAGATAAGAAATGAATCCATGAATAAAATGATATACCCCAAATAATTCACAGTCATTGTCTCTGTGGGATGGACTTAGAGAATGTTTTTCTTTCTTTCCCTTCTTCCTTCTGCCTCTCCCTCTCCTTCTGTCTGCTTAACTGGATTTTTAAATTATTGTGTTACATTTGCAGTAAAACACACCTTATAAGGCAAGATTAAAAACATAAACAAAAGTCTAACATTGTACAAATTTAATTTACACCCCAAAATTGATTGTTAGGGGAGGGCACATCAAGGCAACCAAGACAGTGGAAGGCTAGAATGACACAGATGACACAAAAGGGCAAATAACCAACATACACTTAGCACCTTTTTTGGGAAGGAATTTTGCACGTATGTTCAAATATCTTTTCTCATTTAGAGATTCTCAAGTTGTGAAATTAGAGCGGTCACAGAAGCAGAGACGTTAGTAACCCCCTACCCCTCCTCTCCCTTTTCCTTGAGTAATAGTTTCTCTGTGTTTATGTAAAGTGTCCTCTCATCTGCAGGACTAGGCTTCCAGCCACCCTTGAGGTGAGACACGGCCATAGGAGGAAATTCTGGTCAGGTAGGTGAACGGCGTGGTGAGCACCACCTGAGTCATACCCTTGTCTTCCTTCTGTCCCTTGGGTTCTGTGTGTGGTAGTGGGAGCTGAAGCAGCGTCTTAGACCATGAGATGCAATCCATGCATCAAGAATAGGGAGGTTGGCTCCTTCATGCTGCTGAATTTCCATGTTAGCCCTGAATTGCCTATGCATGAGCATTTAAGCAAGAGAGAAACCATCTTTTATCTTGTTTAGGTGGCCATTTGTGGGATTTTTTTGTTGTTATAGCAACTGAATCAGTGTCCTAATTAATAATAGTACAGTATATTAGCATAACTTTATCATCAATAATAATATTATATAGTGGGTAGACCCCATTCTGCTGCCTTTTCTTTCCTTCTCCCATCCTCTGCCCCTGTACAGGAACAGCCCAGCTCACTTCTCAATCCGGGTTAGCACAGAGCACTGCTGGGCTCTTGGCATCGCTGTAGTTTCTCAGTATTCCTGAAACATAGATGTAAGTTCCTAACCCAGCGGCTAGTTGAAGAAAAGTCTTTTAAAGGCACTGTAGAGATGTTTGCTTTATTCCAGCAATTTACTTTGATAAGATTTGGGAGTTGAAATGTAAATAACTGGTTGTGTAAAAATTGATCTCCTTTGGGGTCAGATCTGAGCATCCGGTGGTCTGCGTGGACCCCGCGAAGCTTACTCTGTGTGCAAATTCAAGTGAACAGCACAGATTAGAGCACTAGGAACACCGCGCCAACACAAGGGAAGAGTCAGAGACAAGGAGGCTGGCCCTTGAAGACATCGAAGAGTCAGAGAGTCCTGGGGAGCAAGCACCCGAGAGGTGGGGAGGACAGGCCTCCACTGGGAGGGTCACAGGCAAAGGCACAGAGAGGAGCAACCTGAAACACAGAGGACCATGGCGGTGGGCAGTTGGCCTGGCAGATCTGAGAGCTGCTGCGAGGAGTGGAAGGCAGAGGCCCTGGAGGTGTGAGGGCAAGCGGTGGGCTACCACAGACAGAGGACTTTATTTCTTCCACACAGAATGTTGATCTGTTTGATAGATTCCAAACCTCTTGTTCTCATGTGGGTCCCCTTTTTAAAATTCTAGGGTTGTATAAAATCCTCAAGATGATACATAGGCTAAGTTTTGTTTACATACTGTCAAACCGGGTGAGTCAGACACCTCCCCAGCCAGGAAGCGAAAATCGTAATGGAGTGGTTTTCCATGGCTTCTCCTGCACAAGATGGTGGCTGGAGTTCCAGCTCATATCTAAATCCTCCCATTCAAGTGGTGGAACCCAAGTAATCGATCCGGTATCATCTATCATCATCATCCCTGTCCTTGTGGTCTGCCAGGCTGCTGAGGGGGTGCCCCACCATTCCAAAGCCAGGGGGCCCAGAGCTGCCGTCCAGAGTCTCCCCAACCATACCGTATCTGGCCTCACACCAACCTGCCAAAATGGCTCTCTTCTCTCCTCCATAAGAGTGTGCCTCTTTATTCTTCCTCCTTCCTTCTTCCCCGTGAGAGAAACTTCTTTCTGATTCTTAAATTGCTCCACTTAAATCATAGGCCGGTGATACCTTTGAAACGCTCTTTTGCTTTTGCCAGACAAGGGAGCGGAGTCAGTCCTCTTCTCTCTGTCTCCTTATGTTGGTGGGGGCAGCTCCTCACCGGCCTGCCAGGAAATTTCTACTGCCATTTCGACTCGCAGCCCCTTCTCCTCTAGTGTGAGCAACCTATGTGACTTACGTTTTATGGGGTTCCTCAGTGTGGATAATTTATTACCCTTGCTTACTCAAAGCCACATTTTGATGTGTGCCACTTTCGTTTGCTGACTCCAGTGGTTATGTTTTGAATGGATGGAGCTGTTAATGCACAGGGCGCCTCCCCCAGGGTTTCTGCAGGTCTAGGATGGCACCTGAGAAAGTGCATTTCTAACAAGTTCTTGAGTGGACTGCGGGATCACACTTTGAGAACAACTCTTCTAGAGCGCTCTTGCCCTAATAAAGCCTTCATGCTTTTGTTGTGCTATGGGGACCTCTCCGGTACGTCCCGGCATCTTGTGGCTCCTCTTCTGCTATGTTGATTTTCGGACAGCTTGTGGAGGGAAGATGTTATCACCAGAGTGTAGAGCAGAGAGAGGACGGTTGCAGGTGCCTTAGACACAGTTGGCACGGGGCCTCGGAAGTGATGCCCCTCTTCTCAGAGCACCCGGGCCAGTCCAGGCAGTTGAGCCATTAAATAACAATCCTTAGGAAACATCGACGTCGGATCCCGGCTCAATGTTTGTTCTACAGACTTGAAATGTTTACTCCATCCAGAAACCTCAAAATTCCTTTGCCATTAACACCTGTGGTGAGTGGTGAGTGGTGGGGCTTGCATTGTCAAGATTACCAGAGGAAAATGGCTGCCTCGCCTCGAACTGAAGAAGTGTTGAGTTTGAGAAACTGCAAATGCCTCTCCTAATCCTCCACAGCCTCTGCTGTCTCCTGCCCCCCACGCCTTCAGGTAAGACATTCGAGAAGACAAATGTCAACTCTAGGGGTGTGGATGTCACTAGGAAAATGGAAAAAAGGGAAGAGTTTGCATTTTTGGCAGAGGGTCATGAAAACACTATGACATACTTTATGTACTTTTTTCAAGGTATCAGACCACACAGTGTTTACACTTGCTGTTTTTGCCAAGTGAGTCAGATTGGAGGGAAAGCATAATTTATTGGAATGAATGTATGTCAGCGACACTATGAAAGAAGCTGTTGGTGACTCATGACAGCGGGGGTTACACGCAACCCAGAGCTGGTCTCAGCTGTCTACTCCTCCTGGTCTGAGCTGTCCTCGGGGCAATAGCTGTGTCATGACATTGAGAGTTTGCTTCTAGAATGCTGTGACATGCCACCAGGAAGCTTGGTAGGTGTGGGAACAGTCACAGTATGTGTGTGTTCACCAGTAGAGAGCACACAGCCATTCTCTTTTTCAGATTGGAGATCTGGGCAAACCCCTCAGATGTCTTTGTTCTGCTCTGTTGTCAGGGCTGGATAATTTTTTTTTTCCTGTTGAGGGAGTTTTACCCTGAGCTAACATCTGTGCCAATCTTCCTCTATTTTGTATGTGGGTCACTGCTACAGCATGGTTGCCAACAAGTGGTGTAGGTCCATGCCTGGGAACCAAACCTGGGCTGCTGAAGTGGAGCGTGCTGAACTTAGCCACTATGCCATGGGGCGGGCCCCAGGACAGGATAATTTTGATGAGCCTGCAGCCCAAGCTCAGCAATGCTTCCTTGTATTGTATTTCTTTTCCAAAAATTTGGAGAATATATTTACCCACGATGATTTTTTGTAGCTCAAAGCTCTTTATAAGTGCTCTCCAGGGGTGTCTTTTCAATGTTCTTTGAAGGAAGTTGCTAAGTGTTATGATAATATCCCTTTTGAATGTGTAACTAGTATTCATTACATGTGGCTGTTCTGAAGATGAATACTAATAATTATTCGAAGATCTTTTCGAATATTAACTCATTAACTCAAATCAATCTAATGAAGTCAGTGCCATTTCTATCCCCATTTTACAGATGAGGAAACTGAGGCACAGTCAGTAACTTGTCCAAGGTCATAAAGCTACTTGCGTGGTAGCTAGCCAGGCCTAGAACCCAGGTATTCAAACATCAGACTATCCTCTAAACTACTACACAAAAGTACTGATTGTTTTGCTAATGAGATGCGATTGGCAGAAGCCGCTGCAAGCTTGTTACTGAACCCTCTCAAATCAAAAGCACGTGTGTGCTTCTGGACAGAGAGGTGAGGCGAGGGTGCCCTTCTCAAGAGCCTCTCACTTCTTCCCATTGTTTTAGATTCAAGTCCAAACTCTTCAGCATGGCTTTCTAAGCATCCTCCACAGCCTCCTTTCCCAACCACATAGGACTACCCGAAGCGTGCCAGGGGCCTCTAATACTCCATACTTTTGCTTCTAACGTTTCTTCGCTCTGGAATGGGCTTCCTCCCCTTGTCCCATTTGCACACCTTTAACTCAGGCAAATTCCCTCCAGAGATTCCCAATTTGAGTGTCACATCTGTTTGCAGATATGTTGAGATAATGGTCCCTGAATGATCAGAGCAACTGGGCATGGCCCGGGGCTGCCGGAGCCCATTGTCTGGTCATTTCCAGCCCTACCTGTTTATTTCAAAGTGCCGTATAAATATTACTTTTTTTCTTTGCCTTTCTCCGAGCTTCTCTGTACCCAAGGAACTGATTTATATAGATTTCCACACCCAGGCTCCCTTCAAGGAGATCAGAGAGCAAGGGCAAGAGATGGGGGTGTCTCTTCCTCCACTCCCTCCCTGACTTGGGACCACAGTTGTGGCGGCAGCTCATCCTTTCCTCCGGAGCTAAAGCTTCACCTGGAAGCCCTCTTCCTTGGCTCCAGGTCTCCGAGGGACAGTAAAAGCCGTGCTTGGTTTCTGGGGCCCTTCCCTGCCCTTGTTGAATCACTCTGCCCACAGTGCTGCCTGCTGCTTCTTCATCAAAACCTGTATGTTTGAACCATAAAGGTGAAGTCTGTCTCTTGCTGGGACCCTGACCCCTGCAACTACATCCTCCCAAAGTATGTCTGGGCCTTGTCTTCCAACTCACAGATGGTGACAAGCAGGTCCCCCCCCCCCCCGCCCCCACATAGCCGAGGTCCCCACTTATAGAAATACAAGACATCCTTAAAAGCATGGGAATTACAATGTACACTCAAAAGCCCACCAAATTTTTAGAAAGGTATGGTGTGGATTCCTTCTACTCCCCTTTCCTACCACACTCTCTTAGTAGTAGGTTGCAGGTACACGTTACAGTACAATGCATATTATCCAGAACACAACCCAGGGGTCATTGGGTTATTTTTCTTCCATTAATGTTTGTGTGATTGTTGATGTGCTTGTCTTTCCTGGAAGTCTATTAGCTCCGCTAGGGGAGGATGGGTATCTTTAGGACTAGTTCAAAGTAAATGCTTCTTGAATGAATGCATGGGTGCGTGAATGAATGAAAGACGGCTGACAAGAGTTGGGGTCCATCTTGCAGCCACAGAACCAACAAAGATAATGGGTCCCCATCCGGATCCTCAAAGCTTTAAAATGGAACAACTCTTCTTCCCATGGTCCCAGTGGTATACTGCAGCAGATTCAGAGGCCTGCTCCTCTCTTTGGTCTGCTTCCCTCTGTGCCGTGTTTGCAGGACAATGAGGCATTGAGCGCCTTCACCCAAGCTGGGCAAGCTGCTGAGCAGAGAAGTCAGGTTTCCCGACATCCAGCCCAATGCTCTCTTAACTGAACCGCATGGGCTGTTTTCCTCTGCTCTGCCTTGGACCACTAGGCTCTTCTTGACTCAGACGCCACTGATCACTTTCCCTGGATCCACACCCACCTGCTCCCCGGGGCCAAGTTTTGTAAGGCGTGTGGCTTTTCTTGGAATGCTCAGTCACCTCGGAGCTCTGGCCCCGCATCCCAGGGTAGGAGGATTTGCGTAGACAAATTCCCACCACGAGGGACCAGTGTGAGTCCCTAAGCCCTCAGTCGGGCCAAAGACTGTGGGTTTTCTGCAGCTGCTTTATGCTGTTCACAGTTGACAGGAAGGAGAAGCCCAAGTTTGCAGAAAATAACCCTTCTTCATAGTAAACTTCTTTTAGAGTTAACCAAGGCACACAGGTCACTGTGGATTTAATATAGCCAGAAAACGTGCAAATCTCCGAGGAGAGCCAAGGCTGCCACATTCACTTTCTTGCCTTCTTTTTCTCCTTCATCTCTTTCTTTCTTTTTTTTTTCCAATAAAGCAGTTATTTTCTGATGCATAAAAAAGTAAACGGGAAATGAATAAGCTGAGGAATTCGAAGGAGTATTTTTTAAGCTAGAAATCTGAGGGGGGAAAAAGGCCACAAAAACAGGGTAAATAGTTAAGGCAAATATTTTAGACCAAAATAACCAGTATACTGCAGCTGGAACATGGACCTCACTGACGGTAAGGAGGCTAAAGTGGATTAAATTGACCAAAACAAGGTTTGGAGATAGCAAGGAATTTTACTTTTTGTTATTTCTCTTCAAAAAAGGTATGATATAAGGTTAGACTTTGAGCAAACATTTGAGGCTTTGTTATCTGCTGCTACTGCTTCTGGGCTTCGCATTAGATGTTGGTTATGAATGTTTATGTGGATACACACATACGTATATAATACACATATTTCGTTTCTTGTTGAACCATGATAGTAAAAATGATTAGTGGAGTTGAAATCTGCAGCAACACACAGATCGCTCGCTACAGTGTTTAGGATAGCTGAAATATGCAATAATTGATTTTAACATGCGCCGTAATTGGTTCCATATGTATCGCTGTCAACTGTGATGCATCATAATTAAACTGACATGTTCAAAAACTGGCCACCGAAATGCGCACTCACTGAATTTTTCAACTGTGCACAGCTGCTGCTTCTCTGCCCCTCCTTTCCCGCTCAGGACCCTCATTGCTGGGTTTCATTTTGCTGCTGGTCTCCTCCATGTTTTATCTATTTTACCCCCTCAAATTTTAAATGACCTCCTTGAGTGAATTCAGGCTCTTTCCCCACCTTGGTTTTCACATGCTCTCATATTTTAGCAGTGATAGATCTATATGCAATTTCCGAAGTCATCATAAATCAGATCCAAAATTGTGAGAATAGTCAAGAATTTGATATAAAATAAGACACAGCAACAAATCCATAAAAGTTCCCTACTTGAGCCCCTCCACCCCCAATCGAACCATGCTTGAACTCTTAGGAAATTCACTTGGAGGAAGAAAGCTGAGTGTGTGACATACATCTACCTCTGGTCTTCCATTGTATGAAGGATAATGTTGCTACTTGTGACCATCTTCCTTTCTTTTTTCTATGGTGATCAGAACACATTTGCCTTCAGGATGGCCTTTCCCTGATAGCTTGATTATGTTTCTCTTTTCTTTCATAAAAGCAACATGATATAGTTGAAACTAGGGCATTGAACTAGGGTCTGGGGGCCCTGGGGTCAAGTTCCAGCTCTGTTACCATTAATAGTGTTGGTAAAGTTCTCTGAGTGTTAGCTTTCTCTGCAAAAAGGGGAATGATAATAGTCTTTCTGTCATCATCTTAAAGTTTCTAACGTAGAATAAAATACAAGCATTACTGGATACAGTGGCCCTTCCGTTTCTGAAATCTCTATTCTGAATCAGCATGAACTATGTCTGTCTTTGGACGTTGTGTCACCATAATTTGCTGTTTTAATTTAATGAAGCACTGGATCTACCGCGCCCCCATCCCCCAATGTCATACCTTCTGTAATCTGCTAGTCACAAAGATGGATCCTACGAGGGAAAAATATTTAATGACAAAAGTTAATTCATCATCCATTCATAGTTGATCAGGATATATTGACTGTGAAACCCCATGGCACCATTTTTGTGAGCAGGAGCAAGGTAGTCATCTCCCCATTATTTCCTTTGGGGGCACCATTGTTATACTTATTTTAATCATGTGACACTGATGGGCCTCCCAAATTTACTTACAGTGAATTAGGCCTGGCCAATCATGATATCTCTTTTGTCTGTCAACAGAAGATATTGTTGCTGTCGTTGTGTCTGTGTGACCAAGCTGGACCAAGCATTCTTCCACAAGCTTTGATAGGCAAAACTCGTGAGACAAGCTTTTCTCATTTCCTAGGAGATGAGCCATGAAGATATAAGCCAGGAGATTTTCCATCACAAGAAGGATGCCATGCTGTCCACCTCATGAAGGAAGGCGAGACTGAGGTGCACACATGGGGAGGAACAGCATTGACAGGAAGTCTAGTTAACGGCTTTGGAAACTGTTAGGGTAGCTCTAGAAGAGCAGAATTTACTCCAGTTCCTACATCTGATTTCTTGGCAACATCCCTTAAGAGCCAAACTGTCTCAAGTTGAGGAAGAAATGGATTGAGGAGGGACAGTGGTCCTGTAACTTCCTCTGCCTTCTCCAGTTTTATTTTCTGAATGAGAAAAGTCTTTCAACTTTATATCCAGGGTCTGAGTAGGGGGCTGGCTGTGGTTTAACAGGCATCCTGACAGGGGTTCCTTGGCTACCAGAACGTTCCTTTCTACCCTTCTTCCTGATCAACACAATCTTGGAGCCACAAGACTTGCCCATTAGTTTGAGCAACCTTTGGATGGTGTGGAGTACATCTGAGTGGTTCTCAAACTTAGGGTGCATTTGAACCCCCTGGAGAGCTTGTGAAAACACAGATCACTGGGCCCAATTGCCAGAAATTCTGATCCAATAGATCTGATTGGGGTGAGGAGTCTGCATTTCTAGTAAGTTCCTAGTTTATAGTGAGGCTCTTGATCTGTGGACCACGCTTTGAGAACCACTGCTGTAATGAATATCTGATTAGACTAAAATCTAATCAAATCTTGACCCCTTAGGCAACTCACCAAGCCTCTGTGGGCCTCACTTTACCCACCAATAAAAAGGGAGATTTGATCTAGCTGATCTTTAAATTTCCTTTAAGATGCTCTAAGTCCACCAATAGATATTGAAATTATATTTGGAAGACTATACTCTTATTACTGGGCTTCTTTTCTGTCCCCCTTTAAGATAGCTATTACGTAAAAAGACAAAATCTAATTTCTGCAGAAATGGTGGAGATGGTCATAGAGCAGCAATAGAATAAGGTAAATATTAGATGCTATGAATTCTAAGGCTATGACAAATTACTCTGCAATTAAGCAATATTTTTCATCTGAAGGTTGTACAGTTTTATGATGATTTGTTCATTAATCAGGCACTCTTCCTAAAATTGCGGCAACACCAGCTGAGTACTTTCTCAATCCCAGAGAAGGGGAGATGGTGCTAGGGAAACACAGTAGAGGGGACAGTAAGAGTTTTGGGGGAACAAAAAAGAATCAGTTAGCACAAGAAGAGTGCTTTTCCAGACCTCCTCCTGTTAAGTCCTGCACTTCCCCAGCAGATCCTTAGGGTGTGCAGCCAAGAGAAGGTTTGAAAGCTCATGTCCAGAGCCCAACCAGAGTCGTTAGACAAGAGATGGATTGTGGCAGCATCTAGGAGATCCCTCCTAAACTTGAAAAGAAAGAGAGAAAATGAAATATCTGAAGGGATCTTCTGAAGTGGAAAGGAGAGAAAACCCATCAAGTCTAGCTTTTCTCTCTCACTCAAATTGCTTGCACAAACCACCTGCAACCCACCAACAACATAGGATGGCCATTTTAAGAGTGTGAACAGGAAACTGTAGCTATAACAAGGTTTCTTTTCCGCCTCTTTATTTTTGAGGAAGAATAAGTGATGGAGTAAAGAAAAATATAAGAGATTATTTAGGAAAAATTTATTTTCACCTAAGAGCCAGTTTATGTCAATGTAATGGTATTTGAGGATGCTGAACAATGAGTAAGATAGAATATTTATTAATTAATTCAATAGATATGTGTTGGGTGGCTAATATATCCAGCAGCATGAGTCACCAGGAAATCAAACCATAACAAGATTGTCTCTATGTTTAAGAGTCTTCCAGTCTAGATGGGAAGATGACAAGTAAACTGGCACTTTGGTGAGTTCCAATAGGAATGAGATGGGGTACCATGAGTGAGGCTGTCTTGCAGGGTGGGAGTATCAGCAAAGACTCTTGATGGAGAGTAATAGACTCAAGTATGAGTGGATGTTGGATCAGACAGGAAAAAGATATTCTATTCAGACTTAGCAGCAGACACAGGCTCGAAGAGATGAGTTCATGAAACTTCAATAGTTTAGCATGACTGGTGGCTAGGATTGAAGCTGGAAGTGACAGCAGAGGTACCTGTTGAGTTTCTTTTGACACACTCGCTCAGAACTGGTTCCAGTGCCCAAAAGGTTTGATTTTTATTGGTGACACGGGATGGTGGATCATGGAATTAACTTATGTCTTTTTGTAACTGGGTAGGTTCAAAGTCCTCTCTCTTTCCTGTTGACTTATTTCTCTCCTCTATCTTGCTTACATTCTTTTATGAAGCTTTGCCTCACTTCCTAGGCATGGACACTTCATGACCTCCATCCCTAATCCCTTCTCTTCTGGCTTTACTTCAAAACCAACACTTCAAAGTAAAGGTATAGCCTCTTTCTTCTAGGTATAAATTCATTTTTCAAGTAGATAAAATAAATATGACTAATGTCTCTAGAGAATCACAATTTTTAAAGGAGAAGGGGAAGGGAGAAATCAGGAGTTTGCTACAGGCTGAAGAATTGTTTTTTCTATTTTTGGAGTACCTGGATCCTCTTCTAAATGATGGTTGATGGAATTATATTAGGTCAAGTTTTAGGTCCTCAGTTTCCCTCCTCAATAAGGGGGATGAATCTTTTTGCAGTAGAGTAACCATTCCTGAAGGACCTAGAAGCCTTTTTTGGTACACTCTCTATCCTCATAGTTGTCTCTAAACTTAATTCTTCCTGGAAAACAGAATAACTGCTAGAAAAAATCTACAAATCTACATCCTGGAAGAGTTTAACCAGTCTTGGAAACAACAAAACCTCCATTGTGGTGATCATGGCCACCATTATTTCCAACATAACCATCATTCTGCTTATTACTGGGCACTCCTTGGCCCTGGGGAGGCAAATCACTTTCAATCATGATTTCTGCCCTCAAGAGACAAGTCATATTGTTGGAAGGCTGAAATCCACATACAAAGATTCCTAATAATAAAAGGTAGCCTTGGTAAGTCATTGTGGCCTTGGCTAAGGCCTGTGCCTACGGTTCAGGCACATCCATTCTGCATTTTCAGATTTCAGAATTCAGCAGGCATTGAGTGTGTCACTTTCTGGGTATGACTAACCAGAGAAGTGAGGTTTCTGTTTTAATATTCTTTAGCCTTTTGCTTTCAGCTCCAGAACTTTCGAAGGAACAACCTGATTTGGACCAAATTTGATATATTACTAGAGGCTATCAAGTTATATACAATGTTATATATGTTATTAGCACTGATATATTGTAAAAATGTTCCAAAACTAAGCTGAGTATGGGCTATAATACGTACATCTACATAACTTGTGGCCCTCTGATTAAAAAGAGGCCCAAACCAAAAATACTCCTCTAAATAATTTCTGAGAAATGGAAATTTGAGAAACAAGTCATCACACAGACACACCCATGTACTGATGTCTTTCCTTGACCAACTCTGAGTTGTGGAGCAGCTCGAGAAAGGATGAGGAGGGCTTCTCTGAGCACATTTCCAACAGGTTTTTCAAGGTATGTAGCAACTGTTTATACTAATGCTTCTCACACTCTACTGTGCCCATGAATCATCTGAAAACACTGGAAATTCACTCAGATTCCGTGGGTCCAGGTGGACCTGAGCTTCTTGGTGGCCAACAAGTCCCCAGCCATGCCTATGCCTGCATCCTCAGACCACACACAGAGTAGCAAGAGTTTAGAATATGGTAGGAAGATGTTAGAAGGGGCAGTGTAAAAGCAAGGGTCCATCTGTTCAAGAAACTGAAAAGTTGGTGATCAGATGCTGTGATGCCTAGGTAAGGTAGCCGGGACATGGGACCAGCTCCCCCAGGAACAAGCAGGCCAGGACCCTCTCCTGGGGCTGCCTCTGACGTTGAACCTGTCTCTGCCTCAGGCCCTTGAGATCTACTGGACTCTCCCCGATGTGCAGGGTCAGGACTGCGGTAGGTTGGATGCTGGCAGTGGAGAGAGCGTGATGCTCTGCTGCCCTGACCCAGCCTGACGACCCAGAATCATTCCCAGGACCTCACGGTACATGGGGCACAGGCGGGAAGCCCTGCTCTCCCGGAGGAAGGGGGAGTCCCTTGTCTTTACATCCCCCAAATGATGTCTCTACATCTGCTTGTGTATGGCTGAGAAACGAATGATAAAGGGCTACCTCAAGTCAACCTGTCCGCATGGAGAAGAATCCAGAGAAAAGTTCCAGTCTCCTTTTGTAGGCAGCTTCTCATTATGTTTAGGAAGCACCTGGGGAGCCTGTTCATATGCAGATCCTGAGTCAGCGGTGTGAGGTGGAGCTCAAGAGTCTGCATTTTTTGTGTGCTCCCAAGAGATGCTGACACTGCTGATGCCTGACTACATTTTCAGTGGCGAGGGGCAAGGAAGCTAAGCGACCCTCCTCAGGCATCTTCTGAGTCAAGGGTGATGTATCTCTCAGGCCCAGGTCAGACTCCCAGGGCTGTAGGCTCCAGGGAGCTGCACAGCTTTGTAAGATTTGAAATCTCAGAGCCCAGCAGAGCAGGAGGAGTCAGGGCCCACTTAATGCCATCGTTAAGTTGTAGTAACTGCAGCAGGCCAGAGCCAGTCACAGACTGCTTGGTATGTTTTCCAGAGTTTGTTGCTTTTGGTGTTACGATTGGCTAAAGGAAGAGGAACCATGTTGGATATTGGGAAAGCGTTAGAAAGAGGGAAGTCAAGTCAGTCCAAACCTCCTCCACTCCCGCCCCCAGCCCCCAGCTCCCTGCTGCCTCTTGTTGGCATGTCATGAGCTCTTGGGCTGATTTCCAAGTTCCCAAAGTTCAAGTGTGGAAAAAGCCAACTAATCTCCTAGAAAATCTCCTGGTGTGTATTTTTCTTTAAAAATCTGGGCCGATTTTAAACTTAGCACCCTCTAAACTGTGCTCAGCAGGCGTTATCATCATGGACACACATTGCTGTACTTTCCAGGGGGTCTCCCCTCCCCTGGCCCAGTACTGATGCCAGATACAGAATGGAATTTGTCAGGGCAAGTCGTGTATTACTACTAAGACATTAACTCAGTTAGTGCATTAAAAATAGGAAGACTGATTCCCCGAATTATATTTTGGCTGTCAGGCCTGATTTGAGCTTATTTCTCATTGAGTATTCCATATCAAAGGGCAGGATAACAGAATTACAGGACATTAGGATTTTCAACCTGGAAGGGACCCTGGAGATCATTTAGTGCTGCCTGCTCGCTTTACAGATGAGGAAACTGTATTTTTCACTCTTAAGAACTTGAGCAAATGTGTAGCTTTTGATATGCACGAATAGTTGCTGTTCCTACGTAGGGAGTTATGTGTGTGGGTGAAGGCAGCCAAGAACAGATCCCTCCTATTCAGTTATCCTTGATCTTGGCTTTCGATTCTTCAAAGTCTGTCATATACACCCTCTGGACAGCATGCATTTTGCAATAATATGCAAATATCTTGGCTCCTGACTCTAGTTGGAAAAGAAGCGCGATGTTTTTACTTAAAGGACATTTTATACAGTTTAATAGCGACTGCATCTCTGGCATTTAGAACAGATGTTATTCTCGTGCAGGCAACTTTTTCTAAGTAATGTAGCTGGATTTTAGCTGCTGAAATTTTCTGTATCATTTGGTGATCATATTTCATTTCAGACTTTTGAATGTGACAGATTGTCCACCTGGATTTCATTTTGCCACATTTTATTGATGCACTGGCTCAGATCTTTCAAGTTTGTGCTCACTGACCTTGAAGGAGTAGCTTGTTGTTTAAATTTTATGACACAGAGATGTAAACTGCTTGCAAATTATGCAAGACAATGGTGATGAGCAATGAGTTAGAGCTTTTTATTAATATTGATTGTCTAGAGATAAGGAATTAGTAAGAACTGTTACATGTACCCATTCCTGGGACAAAAATCCCATATTAACTTTACTACAAGCACATATGTAACAAGTAAGAGCCACATTTTTGCTTTCAAACCCAAGGTCTGTATAGCAGTATTACCCTGTTCCCCTCAGGTCTTCTTGTCCCTTCTCTGGTTCTATAAATATTGGCATTTGCCCCTCCTAGTCCTGTTTTCCTGAGAAACTCAAGGCAGCCACGCAAATCAGCAAGGCCCATCACTGAAGACCTGAATGACAGTGGATGGAAATTACAGAGAGAAGACGCATAAAGTACTACCCATCACCCCAACCTAACCATAAGAAAAACATGCAACAAATCCAAACTGAAGGGCATGCCAACCAAATTCCTGGCCAGTGCTCTTCAAGACTGTCAGGTCACGAAAAACGAGGAGAGCCTGCAAAATGGTCATAGTCTAGAGGAGGCGAAGAAGACATGACAACTGAACGCAATGTGGTGCCTGGATGGGATCCTGGGACAGAAAAAGGACATGAGAGGAAAACTAAGGAAACTTGAATGAAGTGTGGACTTTGGTTAGTAACAATGTATCAGTATTGCCTCATGAGTTGTGACAAATTAGCCACATTAACGTGAGATCTTGACAATAAGGAAACTGGGTTTGGGTATATGTGAACTTTCTATACTATCTTTACCAGTTATCTATGAATCCAAAACTATTCTGATATAAAAAATGTATTAGAAGTAATACTTAGACATCACGTCCATCAGCCACCATTGAAATAGAACTACATGAGCTGACAGCAGGCAAGGGCTGTGTTGTGTCAGGCTTTTGCTTCCATTGTTTCATTAATTCTCAGAACAACTCTATGAAATATTTATTTTATTTTATTTTTATTTTTTTTAATTGGCACTTGAGCTCATATCTGTTGCAAACCTGCTTTTTTTTTTTCCTTCTTCTCCCCAAAGCCCCCCAGTACATGGTTGTACATTCTAGTTGTGAGTGCCTCTGGTTGTGCTATGTGGGACGCCACCTCACCGTGGCCTGAGGAGCGGTGCCACGTCTGCGCCCAGGATCCGAACCAGTGAAACCCCAGGCCGCTGAAGCGGAGCACGCGAACTTAACCTCTCTGCCATGGGGCCGGCCCCCGAAATATTTATTATTATCCCCACATCACAGCTTTGAAAACTGTGAACCCAAAGTTCAGAAAGCTTAGTCTCTTCCCTGTTGATTGAAATCTCCTGGCTTAAAAGTGGCAGAGCGGCGATTTGAACTCAGCGGCGATTTGAACTCTTGCTTGTCTGACTCCAAAGCACATGCTTTTTTCACTTCCCTTCTTGGTCCCCAGAATCATGGCCTCAAGAGATGGGGCAGAGGTTGGGGAAGATGGGAAGGGAACGAGCTGTGGGTGGGAATTGGGGAGCAGGCCCCGGGGAATTCAGCAGCTCTGGGTCTGGCTTCCAGGGCCACTGGAGTTTCTTGAGGCCCCTTCAGCCTCTATTTTCCCCAAGGGCTGGAGTCCAGGTCGGCTCTAGATGTGTTTTCCCATTCTCCCGGGTTTCATTTAACAAACATTTGTAAAGAAATCCCCCGTGCAGCAACTGCGGATGCAGCCCGAGTATGGGGGAGCAGCGGTTGCCTCTGGCAGCAGCACTAGGACTTCCCTGAAAGGAGCTGCAGACGACTTCATGGGACCCAGGTGAAGCCACACTGTATGCTCTTCCAGAATCTCCACCCCTGGGTGTGCATCTGGGTCACTGGTGGGCCTAAGAAGCTCCGGAGCTCTGGTACTTGAGCTTCTATGCCGTAAATGAGAGGAGGGCCCCGAAATGTCTATTCAAAATTGTTCATTGGTGATTTAACAGATTTAACTGTTCTAAATCTGAACTTCAGAAGATCTGTTCTCGTTCTTGCCTGAAGGGAACATCAAACTCCACTCAACTCTGTGAGATCTTGAATAATTTACTGTCTAGAGTAGGAGTCCACAAACTATACTTGTGGCCAAATGGCCCACAGCCCCACCTGTTTGGTAAATGTTTTATTGGACACAGCCACGATATTTGTTTACCTGTTATCTATGACTGCTTTCTTGCTACTGGGGTATAGTTGGGTAGTTGGGACAAAACCTAAAATAATTATCTGGCCCTTTACAGAGAAAGTTTGCCAACCTATAGTGTAGAGGATGGAAAGGTATCTGGATTAAGAATTATTCACAGTAAAAGACAAAGAAAGTCCAGCTGCTCTCAAGTTCAGGTACCTGAGACTCTCCCAGGATGCTTATTTAAAAACACCCACCTTGAAGCCTACCCCTGGAGATTCTGATTTAGCAGGTCAAGCTGAGGCCCAGCAGTTTCAGTAATGCTTTGAGCACACAGTCCTAGGCATCAAGAGTATTGGCCTTGATGACAATTGGAACTGGATCCCTAACCATCTCTGGAGGCTTGGATATGTCTAATTGTTGCTGCATATTATATTTGAACCTAAATTTATAAATAAAACTGAGTATAACTAATTATCAAAATGAGGAATTAAAATTAAAAGTGTTAAATCTGCTTCACTTAAGGTATGAATAAAAAACAGAGAGAAGAGTTGGACAAGAAACAAATGAAGAGAAATTTAGTAAATGTTTGATGAGTAATGAATGCAGGCATTCTGCTTTCTGACACATTTTTAAGAACTTTTTTGAGCTGTAGTAGACATATAATAAAGCATATTTATTTAGAGGGTATAATTTGGTACACTTTGTCATAAGAAGCCATCAGCACAATCAAGATAATGAACAAATCTGTCACCCCCAGAAGTTTCTTTGTGCACCTTTGTAACTCTTGCCCTTCCTGCAGCTGCCACCCCACTGCTCTGCCAGAGACTACCACTTATTTTCTTTCTGGCACGATAGATCTATGGATAAATTTGCATTTTCCAGGATTTTATATAAATAGAATCACATGGGGTATACTCTTGTTTTGTTCATTTCTTTCACTCACCATAATTATTCTGAGATTCATCCATGTTATTGCGTGTATCAATATTTTATTCCTTTTTATTTCTGAGTAATATTCTATTGTATGGATTTTTTTATGCATTCAATTCGTTTATGCATTCACGTGTTGGTGGACATTTGGTTTGTTTCAGTTTTAGGCTATTAGACACAAAGTGGCTATAAGCATCCCTGTACAAGTCTTTTTATGCATATGGTTTCATTTTTGCTGGATGAAATGGAGGTGTATATTTAACTTTTTAAGAAACTGCCAAACTGTTTTCCAAAGTGGTCACACCATTTACATTCCCACCAGCCATACATGAGAGAGAGTCACACTTGCCCCACATTCTTGCCAACACTTGATATGGTCAATCTTTTTAATTTTAGCTGTTCTAAGAGATGTGTAGCAGTATATCACTGTGGTTTTAATTTGCACTTCGCTGGTGACTAATGATGTTGATAATCTTTTTGTGTGATTATTTACCATTCATGTATCTTCTTCAGTGAAGTGTCTGTTGCCCTTGTTAAATTTTTTTGTTATTGAGTTTTGAGAGTTCTGCATTCTGTACAACTACTTTATCAGATAAATACTTTGCAAATATTTTTCCCAGTCTGTGGATTGCTTTTTCATTCTTTTATAAATGGAACAGTGTAGGTCCTAAAGCAAAAGTTTTAATTTTGATGAAATACAATTTACCAATTTGTTCCTCAAGAAACATGCTTTTGCTGTCATAGCTAAGAAATCTTTGCCTAACTCAAAGCCACAAAGGCTTTATCCTTTGTTTTCTTCTAGAAGTTTTAGAGTTTTAGGTTTTACATTTAGATTTACAATCCATTTTGAATTCATTTTTGCGTGTGATCTGAAGTATGGATTGAAGTTCTTTGTTTTTTTTTTTTTTTTTTTTCTGTTTATAGATATCCAGTTGCTCCAGAACCATTTGTTGAAAAGACTATTCTTTCTCCATTGAATTGCTTTTGCACCTTTGTGGAAAATCAGTTGTCTGTATATTTGGGTGTCTACCTCTGGATTGTCTATTCTGTTTCATTGATCTATTTGTCTGTCTTTTCACTAACTACAGTATCTTGGTTATGGTAGCTTTTTAATAAAATCAACGAGTTTTAGTCCTCCAACCATTTTCTTCCTTTCAAAGTTATTTTGGCTACTCTGGGTCCTTTGTATTTCCAAATGAATTTTAGAATCAGTTTGTAAATTTCTACAAAAAACTGCTGTTGAGATTTTGATGTATTGGTCAGGTGAAGATAATGGCACTTTTGCAAAGGATAAGTGACGCTTTCATTCAGTTATCATTTCATGATATAGGAAACTATGCAAACATGTACACAGACAAATCAGCAGAATGAGGATAAGCTAATTATTTTCGCTTTTGTTACCAGGAAGCACAGAACCAAAATTAGTCCCTAGTTCTAATGTTCCAGCTTTATTTTTGCAGTCTGCAGACATCTACGTACTAGCTTCCCTTTGGATACTCTTTGTAAATCGTGAGGAAATTGACATATCGTAAAAGCAACAATTTCCATTTTTAAATGAGCATTTCAGTGGCATTCGTACATTCACAATGCTGTGCAACAACCACCTAGTCTATCCAGTTCCAAAATATTTCATCACTTTGAAAGAAAAATCCATGCCCACGAAGCAATTGTTCACCATTTCTCCCACCCCCAGCCCCACCAATCTGCCTTCTGTCTCTATGGATTTACCTATTCCGGATATTTCATATAAACGGGATCATACAATACGTAATCTTTTATATCTGTCATTTTTCACTTAGCATAATGTTTCCAAGGTTCATCCACGTTGTGTCATGTATCAGTACTTCATTCTTTTTTATAGCCGAATAATACTCCATAGTATGTATATACCACAATGTGTTTGTACATTCATCCATTAATGGACATTTGGGCTATTTCTACCTTTTAGCTATTGTGAATACTGCTTCTGTGAACATAAATGTACAATATTTCCTTGACTACTTGTTTTCAATTATTTTGGGTTTGTACCTATAAGCGGAATTGATGGTAATTCCACATTTGACTTTTTGAGGAATTGTTACGCTTTCTTGCCTGAACTGTTTTACGTTCCTACCAGCAGTGTATGAGGGATCGACTTTCTCCATATCCTAATAAAACCTTGTTATTTTCTGATTATTATTATTATTTCCATCCTAGTGAGAGTGGAGTGGTATTTTATTGTGGTTTTGATTTGCATTTCTCTAGTGACCAATAATGTTGAGTATCTTTTCATGTGCTTATTGTCCATTTATATATCTACTTTGGAGAAAGGTCTATTGAATAGACAAGTCCTTTACCCATTTTTAAATTGGGTTGTTTGTCTTTTGGTTGTTGAGTTGTAAGAGTTCTTTGTATATTCTAGATACTAGACCCTTATCAGATATATGATTTGCAAATATTTCTTCCATTCTGCAGGTTGTCTTTTCACTTTCTTGATAATGTCTTTTGATACACAAAAATTTTTAATTTTGAAGTAGTCCAATTTATCTATTTTTTTCTTTTGTCACCTGTGCTTGCAGTGTTATTTCTAAGAATCCATTGCCAAATCCAAGGTCATAAAGATTTACCCCTATGTTTTCTTTTATATGCTTAGAATGTTGATCCATTTTGAGTCCATTTTTATATATGATGTGAAGTAGAGGTCTGATATTATCTGAATGTTTGTGTCCCCCAAAAATTCATATGTTGAAAACCTAATGCACAAGCTGATGGTAATAGGAGATGGAGCCTTTAGGAGGTGATTAGGTCATGAGGGGAGAGTCCTCATAAATCAGATTGATGCCATTTTAAAGAGGCCTGGGAGAGCTTCCTGTCTCTTCCACTACGTGAGAATACAAGAAAAAGTCTGTGACCTGGAAGAGGGCCCTTCCCCATCAGGCTGGCACCTCAATCTCAGACTTCCAGGCTTCAGAACTGTCAGAAATAAATTTCTGTTGTTTATAAGCCATCCATTCTGTGATATTTTATTATAGCATCTCAAACAGACTGAGACAAAGTCCAACTTTATTTTACGCATATGGCTATCCTGTTGTCTCAGCACCATTTGTTGAAGAGACTATTCTTTCCCTGTCAATTGGTCTTGGCACTCTTGTCAAAAATCAATTGGCCGTAGATATATGGGTTTATTTCCAGATTCTAGATTCTATTCCATTGATCTTTGTGTCTATCCTTATGTCAGTACCACATTGTCTTGATTACTGTAGCTTTATAGTAACTTTAGAAATTGAAATGTGTATCCTCCAACTTTGTTCTCCTTTTCCAAAATTGTTTTGGCTATTTGGGGTATCTTTCAATTCCACATGAATTTGAGGATTGGCTTTTCTATTTCTCCAAGAGAGGCCAGTGAAATTTTGATAGGGATTACATTGGATCTGTAGATCAGTTTGCGAATTGCCATCTTAAAATTAAGTCTTTCAATTCACAAACACAAGATGTTTTTTGTTTATTTATTTAGGTCTTCTTTAAATTCTAGTTTTTAGAGGAGTTTGAGAAGGATTAGTATTAATTCTTCTTTAAATGTTTGATAAAACTCACCAGTGAAGCCATCTGGTCCTTGACTTTTCTTTGTTAGCAGTTTTTTTTTTCTTTTTAAATACTGATTCAATCTCTTTATTTGTCTGTTCACTCAGATTTTCTATTGCTTTTTGAGTCAGTTTTGGTCATCTGTGTATTTCTAGTAATTTGTCCATTTCATCTAGGTTATCTAATTTGTTAGTGTACAATTGTTCACAGAATTCTCTTATAATCCCTTTTATTTCTACAAGATCAGTAGTAATACCCAATCTTTCACTTTATATTTCAGTTATTTGCTCTTCTCTTTTTCTTCTTTGTCAATCTAGCTTAAGGTTTGTCAATTTTGTTGATCTTTTCAAAGAACCAACCTTTGGTTTCATCAATTCTCTCTGCTATTTCTCTATTTTCTGTTTAATTTATCTCCACTAATATGTATTATTTCCTTCATTCTACTAGCTCTGAGTTTAGTTTGCTCTTCTCTTTCTAGTTTCTTAAAGTGAAAATTTAGTTACTGATTCAAGACCTTTTTTTCTTTTTAGTGTAGGCATTTACTGCAATACATGCCCCTCTTAGCACTGCTTTAGCTGCATCCTATAAGTTTTGGTATGTTGTGTTTTGTTTTCATTTATCTTAAAGTATTTTCTAATTGTCCTTGTGATTTATTCTTTGGCCCATTGATTGATTAATATTGTGTTTTTTAATCTCCACATATTTGTGAATTTTCCAGTTTTCCTTCTGTTGTTGATTTCTAGCTTCATTACATTATATGTAGAAAAGATACTCTATAGGATTTCAGTCCTTTAAATTTATTGAGTCTTATTCTGTGGCATAACATATGATCTGGAAAATATTTCGTGTACACTTGAGAAGAACATGTTCTTCTATTGTTGGGTGGAGTGTTTTTATATGTATAGTAGGTCCAGTTGGTTTATAAGGTTGTTTAAGTTCTTTGCTTGCTCACTAATCTTCTGTCTAGATGTTCTATCCATTCCTCAAAGTGGGGTGTTGATGTGCTAAATCATTATTGCAGAGCAGTCTATCTCCCTACTATTCTGTCAATGTTTGCTTTGTTTATTTTGAGTCCTGTTGTTTATGCATGTATGTTTATAATTGTCTTACATCCTTGATGAATTGATCCTTTTATCACTATATATCTTTCTTTTTCACTTGTAACAAATTTTGACTTAAAGTCTAATTTGTTTGCTGTTAGTATAGCGGCCCTGGCTGTCTTTTGGTAACTACTTGCATGAAGTATCTTTTTTCTATCCTTTCACTTTCAAACTATTGGTGTCTTGGGATCTAAAGTGAATCTCTTGAAGACAACATATTGTTGGTTCATGTTTTTTTTATCCATTCTGCCAAGCTCTGTCTTTTATTCGGACCGTTTAATCCATTTACATGTAAAGTCATTACTAATAAGGAAGAACTTACTTCTGTCATTTTTCTATTTGTTTTCTGTATGTCTTATGTCTTTTTTGTTACTCACTTTCACCATTATTGCCTTCTTTTGTGTTTAACTGATTTTTTTTTTTTTTTTTGCAGTGTACCATTTGGTTCTCTTATTTCCTTTTCTTAATGCCTACAATGGGTTTACAATTAACAATCTGAAGTTATAATAATTGAATTTGAGTTGATACCAACTTACTTTTAACAGCATACACAAATCCTGCTCCTAAACAGCTCAATCCTCTACCTTTTCTGTTGCCATTGTCACAAATTATATCTCTATGTATTGTGTGCCTATTAACATATTTATAATTATTTTTACACATTGGTCTTTTAAATCATGTAGGAAATAAAAAGAAGAGTTAAACACCAAAACTACAATAATATTGTTCTTTATCTTTTCATACTGCTTCACGTCACTGCCAAGTGTCTTTTATTTCAGCCAAGGAACTCCTTTCACCATTGCTTTTAGGTCAGATCTCCTAGCAAAAACTCCCTCAGCCTTTGTTTTCCTGGGAATGTCTTAATTTCTCCTTCACTTTTGAAGGATAGTTTTTCCAGATACAGAATTCTTGGTTGACAGGTTTTGCTTCCTTCTGTACTTTAAATATATCATCACGCTCCCTTCTGGTTGCCATGATTTCTGATGAAAAATCTATTGATTATCTGATTGAGGATCTCTTTTATGTGATGTTACTTTTATCTTGCTACTTTCAAGATATTTTTCTTTGTCCCTTGCTCTTGATAAATTGGTTATAATCTGACTGGTGTGGATCTCTTTGCATTTATAATTCTTGAGTTTCACTGAGCTTTTTGAATGTGTAGATTAATGTCTTTTATCAAATTTGGAAAGTTTCTGGCCCTTATTTCTTCAAATATTCTCTCTTCTCCTTTCTCATCTCTATCTATGATTTTCATCATGCCTGTGTTGTATACGTGACAGTGTCCCACAAGTCTCTTAGACTCTGTTCGTTTTTCTTCATTCTTTTTTCTTTTTCCTCTCAGACCGGATAATTTCAACTGATCTATCTTCAAGTTTACAGATTCTTTCTTCTGCCAGCTCAAATCATCTAATAAAATCTGCTAGTGGGTTTTTTAATTTCTATTATTGTACTTTTCATCTCCAGAATTTCTGGTACAGAATTTGAAGTTGGTGTTTTTTTTCTCTCAATACTTTAAGTATTTTACTCCAGTCTCTTCTTACCTTGTTTCTCAGGAAAAGTTGAATGTAATTCTTATCTTTGTTCCTCTATAGTGAAGAGGTTTTTTTCCCCTGGCTTCTTTCAGAATTTTTTCTTTACTTTTGGTTTTCTGCAGTTTGAAAATGATGTGCCTAGGAGGTTTCTTTTGGGGAGGGAGTTGGCATACTTGGTGTTCTCTGAGCTCTCTGAATCTCTGGTTTGGTTTCTGACACTAATTTGTGGGAAATTCTCAGTCATTATTGCTTCAAATATTTCTTCGGTTTCTTTCTCTCTTTCTTCTCCTTCTGATATGTTATACCATTTGCAGTTGTCCCACAGTCCTTGGATATTCTTTTCTGTTTTTTCCAGTCTTTGTTCTCTTTGCTTTTGAGTCTTCACAGTTTGTATTGATATATCCTGAAGCTCAGAGATTCTTTCCTCAACTGTGTTCAGTCTACTGATAAGCCTATCAAAGGCATTCTTTTTGCTGTTACATTTTTTAATCTCTATCATTTATTTTTGCTTCTTTCTTAGGCTTTCCATCTCTCTGCCTACATTTCCCATCTGTTCTTGCATGCTGTCTACTCTATCTATTAGAGCCCTTAGCATATTAATCATAGTTGTTTTAAATTCCTTTCTAATTCCAACATCCATCACATGTCTAGTTCCAATACTTGCTCTGTCTCTTCAAATTGTGTTTTTGCCTTTTGGATTGCCTTGTAATTTTTTTCTTGATGGCCAGACATGGTATACCAGGTAAAAGGAACTGTGGTAAATAGGCCTTTGGTAATGTGGTCGTAAAGCGTAGGGGGAGGGGAGACATTTTATAGTCCTATGATTAGGTCTCAGGTTTTTAGTAAGCCTGTGCCTCTGGACTGTGAATTTCACAAGTGTTTTTCAGGGATTTTCCTTCTCTGTTAGGTGGGACAGGATGACTAGAGTGGACTGGAGTTAAGTATTTCCCTTCCCTCGGTAAGTTAGGCTCTGATAATACCCCAGGTTAAGATCTAGTTAACAAGTTTCTCCTGAGGACAGGAGAACAGGGAGTTTTTAAGAAGAACAGGGAGTTTTGGCATACTACAAAATGGTTTGTTCCCCTCTTTTTGCCAGAATAACAGGGGATTTTTCTCTGGTCAAGCTCCTGGAGGCAAATCTTACAATATGTTGGGTCCTCCCCTATGACTGTGTCCCTGGAGTTTTAACTCTCAGTGTTTTCTGCACTGAGCCTCCAACAAATCTTCAGTTACAGACTAGGTTTTCCTTTCCCGTTACTGGTTCCCACAGTGGTTTCTGCTCATGAGTCTCTGCTCTTGTAAGCTGTGACTCCCTGTATACTCCTGCTTGTCTTTCCACGCTTAGGGCAGTGGTTTGCCCTATGTCTTCCCCTCTGTCATAGATCCAAGAAGAGCTGTTGATTTTTAAATGTGTTTAGCTTTTTACTTGTTGCTAAGATGGAGTGTCAACTTCCAAACCAAGTGATAAATTATAGTTCATAATTACAGACTCTCGGGACCATTCAACAGTCTTTGAAGTTACTATGTGTAGAATTCTAAATTCCATATTATCAATTGTTACTCCTATTTTTATATCAACTAATAGAATTTTTTTGGCTTTTCTACTACTTGTTGATTGGGGTGTGTGTGTATATATATATAAAGATATATATATATATATATATGTATGTATATTTCCTTGTCCATTTGCTAAAGTTCTGATATACATGCATTATTTTCTGCCCATTCATTAATCTATTCAGTATCTGATTTGATTACTTTTGTCACGCTTTAATGTCATTCACTCTATTTTTGTATCAACTTCAGTGGCCATCTCACATCTAAGTTAAACTATTTTATGAGCAATTGTTACGTACGTAGTGCATGTAACATATATACATATGTGCCTGGTGCATTATATACACGAGGAATTGTCCCTTGCAAACACCAGAAAGCATCAGGCATTGTCCCTTGCTTTGGAAACTTGAGGTCAAATTTTGGGGAGAAAGAAACTTAAAGAACAAGGTCCAAGGGAGAAAGAAGATATTGGAAGTTATTTGACCTTCAATGAAGAGTCACTCATCACAATGGGTCACATAGTAGGGAAGAGATTGACAAAGGGAAGGAGATTTGAGCTAGAGTGTGAAGAACAAGTGCAAGGAGGGAGATGGAACTTGAGAGAGAGGCCAAGATAAAGCAGGAGAGAAAAGGAAGGTGGAATTGCAGGCAACATCCATTGAGCATCTATTAGGAGTCAAGTGTTTTTCTTAATTATTATGTAGGAATCACCTTATTGGATCCTTACAATATCCATTTGAGGTGGGTACAATTATTATCTCCATTTTATAGGTGAAAAAGCTAAGGCACAGAGAAGTTGGTGACTTGCCTAAGGTCACACAGGTAGTAAATGACAGAACTAGGATTTGAACCAAGATCTGGATGACTCTATATCCATTTTAATCCATTATGATAGGATTCTTCTTCAGGATGAAGAAAAAATTTCCTTTATATACTGACTGTGCAAGACAAGTCTTCCCTTTTTTTTTTTGAGGAAGATTAGCTCTGAACTAACATCTGCCACCAATCCTCCTCTTTTTGCTGAGGAAGACTGGCTACCATCCGTGTCCATCTTTCTCTACTTTATACGTGGGACACCTACCACAGCATGGCTTGCCAAGTGGTGCTATGTCCGCACCTGGGATCCAAACCAGTAACCCCAGGCCACCGAAGTGGAACGTGTGAACTTAACCGCTGTGCCACCAGGCCAGGCCCGTGTGCAGGACAAGTTTTGATCTTAATAAATGAAAACCCAGATAATGCAGAGTATTTTCAAGACTATTCACCTGAATAGTGATGATATTGGAATAATCCTACACAATATACTTTCTTTATGTGATAATATTTCTCATTGTCTCTTGTGGAAACTGATGCTATAACACTTTGTCAACTTGCCAGAGTTTTAAATACTCAGTCCTTACAGAGGGGTAGAGACATCTGCTTGTATAAGCTAACACTCACACAAAAACAGACTGGAGAGGTGGACAGAGCTGAGTGAGGTTGTGCCGAAATATGGAAATAGTCTTTTTCTTTAGCCTGGAAATCAGCAAAAAACTATAAATTGGGGCTTCTACCCTATCCCTTTCTCACCCCCAGGGAGCCAGTTTTAAAAATTCATCAGCACACCATTGGAGGTGAGTAAGTGAGGATAAAAAATATCTAATGCCTCAACCCTAAAGCTTAGTTCATGTTTTCTCATTCTTGACTTGCTTCTCCAAATCATCTCCAGGGGTTGAGACTTCAAAGTTTCCTCAACATAATCTCCTTCCAGGCATTTGTTGATGTGTCTTTAGCTCTTTACTGCCAATAAACCACTCTTGGACTCTCTAATCAGTAAGCGGTCTTTCTTTCAGAGCCCTCTTGGAGATCGTCTTCCTTGTCTCCTCCTCAGGTTTCAAAGGAAACGGTAGACTCCTCCTAGGACAGCTTTTGACTTTTCTTTTCTTTTTTGGTGAGCTGGATAGCCTCTTGTGCTACAGAGCCTTTTAGGGCCTTTATTTTCTTTTCTGTACTCTCACACCAATTCTGTATGTGAGTCTCACTGCACCGTTGCTGGGGCAAGTAGCTTGTGCATTCTCTTTACTTTCCACTGGAGTCTCCACTTATTCCACTGCCATGCTGGCAAACCTTTAACAGCTGGCTCTGGGGAGGGATGAGGAAGCCTCGATTTTGGTATTTGCCATTTGCCATGGTGTAAATACTCTTACTATTGCTAGTTTCATGCTACCATTGTGATGTGACTAAAGCCAAAATTGGGTAGAGATATACAGTGGCATACCATTATATCATTTTTCCACCATAAAGATACAATGGTTATAAATAACCCCCAAAGCATAGATAATAGTACAATTTAATAAAATAATTGAGAAGGATGAGTTTTGAGTATTTATTACCTTTGTTTTTAATTTATTTTATTTACTCATAAGTTTACAGAATCTAATTTTTAATGATAACTGTGTTTAACTACCAGGTCGTGAAATTCCTGAGATGGAATGACCTTCTTCCACGAGCTGGGACAGTCTTGCTCCAGCACGTCACTGCACCACCTCTTCTTCTGTGCCCACCTCTAGTTTTGCTACTTTTTAGCCAGTCTCTTTTGCCTCAGTCCATTCTCTCAAAATTTTTAAGAGTAATTCTCCTTTGTTTTGGATTAATTACAATCATGTCATTTTGTTTGTAACCAGTTATGACCCAGTTTTCCATAAAGTATTCAATTAGAAACATAATTCCTCATGTTGTAGATTACGAAAATTTTTCAAAAAAATTTAAATTACTGTCCAGCATCATGTCAGAAAGGAGAACCCAGGTCTTCAGATATCCTCACTATTGCTTTTTCAATTGGACTGTGGAATCCCTTAGTGAGACCATTGTATTAATTGTCTATTGCTTCATAACAAATTACCCAAAAACTGAGCAACTTGAAACAATATTTATTATCTTACATAGTTTCTGAGAATCAGAAACCTGGGAGTAGTTTAGCTGGGTAGTTCTGAGTCAGAGTCTCTCAAGAGATTGCATTCGAGCTGTCAACCAGGGCTGCAATCATCTCAAGGCTTGACTGGGGTGGGAGAATCCACTTCTAAGCTCACGCACATGCTTTTGGCAGGCTGCGTTCATTTGCTGGTTGTTAGCCAGAGGCTTCAGCATCTCGTTTCATAGGTCTCTCCATAGGGCTCCTTACAAAATGGCAGCTCACTTCTCCCAGAGCAAGAGATCTAAGAGAGAAAGAGAGAGAGAGAGAGAGAATCCTTTATAACCTTATTTATCTCAGAAATGACATACCATCATTTCTGCCATATGCATCAGCCACACAGTACAACTCTGGGATGAGGTGGAAGCAGGCTGACTACACAAGGGTATGAATTCCAAGAGGCAAAGGTCATTGAGGACCATCTCAGAGTCTCGCTACCACAAACACCGTATAATTATTGGGCTGGAAGGGACTGAAGGTCAACTACAAGAAAGTGAACTTGTCCCAGCACCTCACAATTGCTACACTTTTCCAGCAGTTGAATAAATGCGGAGTGAGAATGAATCTTGTGTTTCACTTCATTTTACTGGGAAAGAAATAGGGTCAGTTCACTGTAAAGTGGCTTATCTACCTACAGTCACATGGAAGGAAGGACGGTTCAGGGCTCTTACTACCATTCCTATTTCACTGAGCTTCCAAAGACACAATGTGACCTCACAGTGTTTTCACACCAGTCAGTGTAATGATTTCCACATTGTACAGAGTCTCCAAAGAAAGGCGAAGGAACGTGGGTTGAGTCACTCCATGAGACCAAGTCGCCATTCGAGCTCCTATTCCCAGTCAGTCGCTCTTGCTGAGAGTCTGGACAGCACATCTTAGTTAAGATAAATAAATAACAATTTAAATTTTAAACACGCTTTCTTCTATTAGCTACGGGAGGGACACATCTAAGGAGAAATTCAAAGCATGTCAGGAGGGACATAAAAACCTTTGCTTTCTAACAGACGAGTTTATGATGCTTCAAATGCTTTTAGTTTGTAACAAGTTAAAACATGAGTGTGTCCAACTGTGGGTTTTTTTTTTTTTTGTCTGTCTTCTTTGCAGTCTGATTTCTTTGCTTTTGGAAGGAAAAAAACCCCGCGTGCTTTATAAAAATATAGATTAGAAATGTCTAGAGATGTAATTATTGGACCATTTTCCTTCAAATGCAACAATATGCAGTTAATCAAAAAGTAATTATACTTCCTGACAAATTGCTTTTTCTATTAGTGCCCTGCTTTAAAAAAAAAAAAGACTTTTTTGTACAGTTCTGCCTAATTAAAACAATACATGAAACCTTGCTAGATGCTCTGGCAGAGCCAATTCTTTGAGGTGGTGACATTTCTGTCCAACTACCATTAATGGGGGTGGGAGGCGTCTAGAGTTAGTGTACTTTTCTGATTTTAGTGTAGCCTGAAATTAATTTGGGGTAAAAAAAAAATCCCAAAGAAGGCCAAGGACAAGTGTAGGAAGCTCTGGCCACGGTGGAGCCAGGCTAGAAGGGGTCCTAATTTTCAGAACAACCATTGGGAGCAACTGTGTATCTTCGTGAGTTCTTTTGGGAAACTAAGGTCCCTTTGCAGAGAAATGTCTTAGGATTCAGAGAAAATCCTGAATGACCTGAGAACAGAATATTCACAGACAGCATTTCTAGTTAAAATTAAGACTCCTGCCCCAGCACACCCTCACATCCTCACTCGCACTCCGATGTTTACCCCAAGTAGGCCTGCATTAACTTAGTCCTTGGGTTTGGGTTGTAGGGTTCCCTGACTGAAGTCATAACTCATGGGTCACATAATATGTGACTCTCCTCAATTCTTGGCCTCAGGCAATGCCTAACTCAGACCAGATTCACCACCACCAATTTTTTAAAACAGTCCAAGAAGAGACTAAAAGTCACAACATGGTCTGGCAAATGGAAGTGCTCTTTAATGACCTGTGAGAGCCTCATTTGATCTCAGTGAGTGACATGGGGTCAGTTAGTCCATTGAGGCAGCTATAAGAAATGACTGGGTGGCTTAGAAACAACAGAAATTTATTTCTCACAGTTCTGAAGTCTGGGAAGCCCAAGATCAAGACACCAGCCCTGCCACGTTCTGGTGAGGGCCCTCTCCCTGGGTCATAGCTGGTGCCTTCTCGCTGTGTCCTCACGTGGTGGAAGGAGATCCTCTTTTACAAGGCACAAATCACATTCGTGAGGGCTCCATCCTCATGGCTGAAGCACCTCCCAAAGCCCGCACCTCCTAATACCATCACATCAGGCATCAGGATTTCAATTTAGGAATTTTGGGGAGACACAAGCATGCAGACTGTAGCAGTCAGGACACTATTAAAGAGAAGATGTAAGAGAGGGGACTGTGGGGGCCTGAGGGAAAATGACTTCTTCATTTTGTCTGCTGTGCATCATTTCTGCATATTTATAGTGCTTAAGTGAGACTGCTGAATATTAAATTAGTATGTAAATATGCAAATTGCATGACCTGTGAATCAGCATGTTTTTGCAAGAATTCTACTCAATGCAGTTCAGTCTTGTGTATACTTCAATTTGAAACTACTAATTAATGAGTGAACGCTCATTCGTTTTATTTAGTGTGATGTTACATGAAGATAAATGTTAAAGTTTTCTTGTAAAAAAATGGTAGCAAAATATAGAGTATAATTCAAATTTTGGTGTATTTGGCAAGAAATTTTTGTGTAAATAGACTTTAAAGCTTAATAGATGAATTGGACAATATATATCTTTGGTTGAATAGTTCCCTTCAAAATCACACAAAAGGATCATACACATGTTAGCAGGAGTGATCCAGAGAACCAAACAGCACATGAAAGCCTGCATGGGACATGGTTGTGCCATAAGTAGTTTAAGATGAGTTTTCCTTTGCGTGACTGTTTTGTTATCTGGTATTAAGTAGCTTTTATTCAATAACTTAGGTTCTGTTCCCTATTACCAAATATTTATTGTGTTTTCACTTAAAGTAAATATGACTTTAAAAAGAAATGGTAAGAAATTTTGTTGCTGTTAGTCTCCTTTTGTAAATAAATATTTACCCAAAGCGTAAAATTTCTCTTTGAACTACAGAGGCTTCAAATGGGAGAAATGCTCCAAGTGGTAGCACATTTCTGTGGTATTGCTGCCCACTCAAATGTCATTATAAAACGCTTGTATTGCAATAATCATTCATAAATAAAGTATATAAATAAAATAGCACATACACATACATGCACGTGTGACCCATGGACACTCAGTCTGTCTAAGCGTGTGAGATATCTCTTCTACAAGTCTCAAGTTTACTACAATTTGCCCATTTTTAGAGCAACTAAAGCTGTAGGCATTTTCTGAGATATAATTTGACTGACATTCATGGTTTTTTCTGTGATGAATTAAATTTGGTTATTTATGTGGAAAAACTGAAAAAGACAATAGAATGTTATACACAAGAGTCTTTATAATTAAGACACTATAAATCTAATGCTTATTAAACTGATTAAACTAAAATAATTACTAATCACTGTAAAATAACATAGTCCATGTTAAAAATTTTGCATTCCTTTTAACTCAGCAATAATTTCTCAAAAATCATCCAGTGTATGTTTGCAAAGTTTCCACAGTACTGTTGTTTGTCTTTACCCTGATTATAGAAGCAAAGATTGGAAAGAACATAGATGTCCAGAAATAGGGGATTAGCTAGATATTATGTTGGAAGAGATAATGGTCATATGACCATATTAAGCAAAGAAGCAGATCACGTATGCATACTTTGTTGGACCCACTTGTGTTATTTTCAATTTCTGCAATAGATACATTCAATGTCCATCTAGTTCCTAAGTGTAAAGAGTCATACGTGTTATGTCCATACATATATAGGTACATATCCACATGTATGCATATATATACACGTATATACATTTTATGCATATATACTTAAAAGTGATATGAATCGATTAATATTGTAAATGTTCTTCAGCAAAAAATGCGAATGTTGCAAATACTATCAAAATTCATGAATACGTCTGGAAACATAAATTCAAACACAGAGAGAAGGAGGAAAATGGATGGTTGGCACCACTGGGAAATAGTGCTTTGTTATCCGAGAAGTTGCTGTCCTCACGCTTGCTGAGAGAAAATTGCTTCCGCTGTGCTCTGAAGCCAGGTCTGCCTTGGACGTCGGCAGTGGCACAACCCACAAACCTTCATGGTCTTTATGCGCGGTCATCTTGGTTTTGAGAACATAAGGCAAGAAACGCAGAGAAGCCTTTGCCTGGGGCCTGCACTGTGTTCATCTCCAGGTGGATGGGTTGTATTGTGACAGAAGTACCCACAGGTTTGCTAATTTTGATTTGTCTGTGATATTGAGTGCTTCTAAAGTGTGATATCTCTTGTGCAGGTAAAAAGGTAGTACTGTTTATATGTAATATTTAATCCCATTACCTACATGGTGACTCTGTTCTTCGATCTTTGTGTATATTTTCTCAGTTTTTTCAATCCATTTTAATCTTTGAATCTAAACTGTGTCTCCTGGAGCCAGCTCTGATGGCCGAGTGGTTAAATTTAGGCGCTCTCACCACTTCAGGGCCCAGGTCTGTTTCTCAGTGGCAGAACCACACCACCCGGCTGTGAGTTTCCATGCTGTGCCCACAGCTCATATAAAAGAACCAGAAGGGCTTACATCTAGGATATACAACCATGCACTGGGGCTTTGGGGAGAAAAAAAAAGATTAGCAATAGATGTTAGCTCAGGGCAAATGAAAATAAAAAATAAAGAGTGTCTCTTGTAGACGGCGTATAGTTGGGTCATTTTTTAAAATCTAGTCTGACAAGTTCTGACTTTTGATTGGACTATTTACTCCATTCACATTGTTTCTATTATCAATATAGCTGGATTTACATCTGCCATTTTAGTTTTTGTTCCGTCTCATATCTTTTTTGTTCTTCTATTCATTATTCACTGTTTTATTTTACATTAAGCGAATCTTTTCTGATATAGTATTTTAGTTTCTCTAAATGATATTTTACACTATATTTTTGGAGATTCTTTTTCCAGTGGTCACTCTAGAATTTATTACATACATCTCAACTTATCAGTATCAACTTCAGATTTACACTGGCATACCTGCAGTTATGTATAGAAACATTACTCCTATGTAGATTCCATCTCCTCTTTTTTGTGATATAGTTATGCATATTATGTCTATTACTGTTACAAAACCAGCAATGCATTGTTCAAATTATCGCTTTATCATCTGTAGTACCTCCTTAAGTGCAGTACAGCTTTGCTCCCCTTCACCTCCTTTGTGCTGTGATTGGCAAACATATTACACGTATAGTCAGCCCTAGTGGTCTAGTGTTAAGATTTGGTGCTCTTACCACTGTGGCCCAGGTTTATTTCTTGGTCAGGGAACCACACAACCTGTCTGTCAGTTGTCAGTAGCTGTGTGTTGCTATGAAGCTGAAAGCTATGGCACCGGTATTTCAAACACCAGCAGGGTCAACCACAGTGGACAGGATTTAGCAGAGCTTCCAGGCTAAGACAGACTAGCAAGAAGGACCTGGCCACCTACTTCCAAAACAATTGGCCATGAAAACCCCATGAACAGCAGCAGAGGATTGCCCCCAAAAGGTGAGAGAATGGCACAAAAAGACCAGGCAGGTTTTGTTCTGCTGTACACAGGGTTGCTAGGAGTCAAAATTGACTTGATAGCACTAACAACAACAATTACACATATATTACATTTCTATATGTGATATGCCCAATATTACATGGTATACAAATAATTTATACAATTGCTTTAAGTCACATATGAAAAGAAGTGAGAAAATATGCATTTATACTGTTTTATGTAATGACAAAATTACCTTTGCTGGTGCTATTTCTGTGTGTGCAAATTCAAATTAGTATCTGGGGTCACTTGCTTTCAGTATGCAGGACTTCCTTTAGTATTTCTTGTAAGGTGAGTCTGATAGCAACACATTGTCTTCTTTTTGATTTTAATCAGGGAAAGTCTTTATTTCACCTTCATTTTTTGAAAGATAGCTTAGTTAGATATAGGATTCTTGGTTGACAGTGGGTTTTTTAGCACTTTGAATATGCTATCCCACTGCCTTCTGTTTTCCATTGTTTCTGCTGTGAAGTCATCTGTTAATATTATTGGCATTCCATTGTAAGTGATGAGATTTTCTCTTGCTGTATTTAAGATTTTCTCTTTGCCCTTGCCTTTCAGTGTTTTTACTATGATATATATTTATGGATCTCTTTGTGTTTATCCTACTTGACATTCTAAATATGTGGATTACTGGTTTTCAATAAATTTGGGAAGTTTTCTGCCATTATTTCTATGAATATTTTTTCTGCTCCTTTCTGTCTCTCATCTCCTTCAGGTACACCTATGTTGGTGCACCAAATATTGTCCTACATTTCTCTCAGGCTCTGTTCATTTTTCTTCATTGTTTTCTCTCTCTGTTCTTCAGCTTGAAGAATCTCCATCAATCTGTTTCTAAGCTTGCTCATTCTTTCTTCTGCCAGTTCAAATCTACTATTGAGACTCTCTAGCGATGTTGCTTCTCAGGGAGGTGAAGCTTAGGATTTGTCTACAGGCACCTGTGGTGACAGTGATGTTGGTAGGATTCTCTTTCCCTGATCACACCCAGCTGCTATATTCCACTAATGATGCCTGATTTATTTTTTTCATTTATTTTTTTTATTTTCGGATGTACATCATAATATATTTTGAATTCTGTGTAGATTACATCATGTTCACCACCCAAAAACTAATTATAATCCATTCCCTCACGTGTGAGCCTAATCACCCCTTTTGCCCTCCCCCTACTTCCCCTGTGGTAACTACCAATCCAATTTCCATGGCTATGTGTTTGTTTGTCGTTGTTTTTATGTTCTACTTATGAGTGAGATCATATGATATTTGACTTTCTCCCTCTGACTTATTTCACTCAGCATAATACCCTCAAGGTCCATCCATGTTGTCACAAATGGCCGGATTTCATCATTTCTTATGGCTGAGTAGTAGTTCATCATGTATAAATACCACATCTTCTTTATCCATTCATCCCTTGATGGCCACCTAGGTTGCTTCCAAGTCTTGGCTATTGTGTATAATGCTGCAGTGAACATAGGGGTGCAAGTATCTTTATGTCTTTGCGTTTTCAAGTTCTTTGGATAAATACCCATCAGTGGGATAGCTGGATCATATGGTAGATCTATCCTTAATTTTCTGAGGATACTCCATACAGCTTTCCATAGGGGTTCCACCAGTTTGCACTCCCACCAGCAGTGAACGAGGGTTCCCTTCTCTCCACAGCCTCTCCAACATTTGTTGTTCTCTTTCTTGTTAATTATAGCCATTCTGACCAGAGGGAGGTGATATCTCATTGTAGTTTTGATTTGCATTTCCCTGATAGCTAATGATGTTGAGCATCTTTTCATTTGCATGTTGGCCATGCGTATGTCTTCTTTGGAGAAATGTATGTTCAGATCTTTTGCCCATTTTCTAATTGGATTATTGTTTTTTTTTTTGTTGAGCTGTATTAGTTCTTTGTATATTTTGGATATTAACCCCTTATCTGATATATGGTTTGCAAATATTTCCTCCCATTTGTTAGGTTGTCTTTTCATTTTGTTGATGGTTTCCTTTGCTGTGCAGAAGCTTTTTAGTTTGATGTAGTCCCATTTGTTCACTTTTTCTTTTGTTTCCCCTGCGCAGTCAGACATGGGAATTGAAAATATGCTGCTCAAACCGATGTCAAAGAGCATACTGCCTATGTTTTCTTCTAGAAGCTTCATGGTTTGAGGTCTTACATTCAAGTCTTTAATCCATTTTGAGTTGATTTTTGTGCATGGTGTAAGGGAATGGTCTACTTTCACTCTTTTGCATGTGGCTGTCCAGTTTTCCCAACACCATTTATTGAAGAGACTCTCCTTTCTCCATCGTATGCTCTTGGCTCACTTGTCGAATATTAGCTGTCCATAAATGTGTGGGTTTACTTCTGGGCTCTCAATTCTGTTCCATTGATCTGTGTGTCTGTTTTTGTGCCGGTACCATGCTGTTTTGGTTACTATGGCTTTGTAGTATATTTTGAAATCAGGGAGTATGATACCTCCAGCTTTGTTCTTTTTTTTCAGGAATCCTGTGGCTATTCAGGGTCTTTTGTTGTTCCACATAAATTTTAGGATTCCTGTTCTATTTCTGTGAAAAATCTTTGGAACTTTGATAGGGATTGCATTGAATCTACAGATTGCTTTAGGAAGTATGGACATTTTAATGATGTTAATTCTTCGAATCCAAGAGCACAGAATATCTTTCCATTTCTTTGTGTCTTCTTCGATTTCTTTCAACAATGTTTTCGGTGTACAGATCTTTCACCTCTTTCGTTAAGTTTATTCCTAGATATTTTATTTTTTTTGTTCCAATTGTAAATGGGATTGTATTCTTAATTTCTCTTTCTTCTACTTCGTTTTTAGTGTATAGAAATGCAACCGATTTTTGTATGTTGATTTTGTATCCCGAGACTTGGCTGTATTCCTTTATTGATTCTAAAAGTTTTTTAGTGGAATCTTTAGGGTTTTCTAGATATAAAATCATGTCGTCTGCAAAGAGTGACAGTTTCACTTCTTCTTTTGCAATGTACGTCCCTTTTATTTCTTTTTCTTCCCTGATTGCTCTGGTTAGGACTTCCAATACTCTGCTAAATAAGAGTGGTGACAGTGGGCATCCTTGTCTGGTTCCTGTTCTTAGAAGGATAGCTTTCAGTTTTTCTCCATTGAGAATGATATTTGTTGTAGGTTTGTCATATATGGCCTTTATTATATTGAGGTATTTTCCTTCTATATCCATTTTATTTAGAGTTTTTATCATAAATGATGCTGTATCTTGTCAAATGCTTTCTCTGCATCTATTGAGATGATCATGTGATTTTTATTCTTCATTTTGTTAATGTGGTATATCACGTTGATAGATTTGCAGATGTTGAACCATCCCTGCTTCCCTGGAATGAAACCCACTTGATCACGATGTATGATGTTTTAAATGTATTATTGTATTCGATTTGCTAGTATTTTTTGAGGATTTTTGCATCAATGTTCATCAGTGATATTGGCCTGTAATTTTCTTTTTTTGTGTTGCTCTTGTCTGGTTTCGGTATCAGGATAATGTTGGCTTCATAGAATGAGTTAGGAAGCCTCCCCTCCTCTCCAATTTTTTGGAAGAGTTTGAGAAGGATAGGTATTAAGTCTTCTTTGAATGTTTGGTAGAATTCACCAGGGAAGCCACCTGGTCCTGGACGTTTATTTTTTGGGAGGTTTTTGATTGTTGTTTCAATCTCCTTACTGGTGATTGGTCTATTCAAATTTTCTACTTCTTCTTGATCCGGTTTTGGAAGGTTGTATGTTTCTAAGAATTTATCCATTTCTGCTAGATTATCCAATTTGTTGGCGTATAGCTTTTCATACTATTCTCTTATTATCTTTTGTATTTCTGAGGTGTCCGTTGTAATCTCTCCTCGTTCACTTCTGATTTTATTTATTTGAGCCTTCTCTCCTTTTTTTCTTGGTGAGTCTAGCTAAGGGTTTGTCAATTTTGTTTATCTTTTCAAAGAACCAGCTCTTGGTTTCATTAATTTTTTCTATTGTTTCTTTAGTCTCTGTTTTGTTTACTTCTGCTCTGATTTTTATTATTTCCTTCCTTCTGCTGATTTTGGGCTTTGTTTATTGTTCTTATTCCAGTACCTTTAGATGCACTTTTAGATTGTCTGTTTGGGATTTTTCTTCTTTGTTGAAGTAGGCCTGAATTGCTATAAATTTCCCTCTTAAAACCACTTTTGCTGTAGCCCACAGATTTAGGCATGTCGTGTTTTCATTTTCATTTGTCCCCAGGAATTTTTTATTTCTCCTTTGATTTCTTCATTGACCCAATTGTTGTTTGGTGGCGTTTTGTTTAATCTCCATATTTTTGTGGCTTTTCTGGGTTTCTTCCTGTAGTTGATTTCTAGTTTCATGCCTTTGTGGTCAGAGAATATGCATGGTATTATTTTGATCTTCTTAAGTTTATTGATACTTGCTTTGTGGCCTAATATGTGATCATCCAACACCTCCATTACTATGGTGAATAGGAGTGGTGAAAGTGGGCACCCTTGTCTTGTTCCTGTTCTCAGAGGGATGGCTTTCAGTTTTTGTCTGTTGAGTATGATGTTGGCTGTGGGTTTGTCATATATGGCCTTTATTATGTTGAGGTACTTTCCTTCTATACACATTTTATTGAGGGTTTTTATCATAAATGGATGTTGGATCTTGTCGAATGCTTTCTCTGCCTCTACTGAGATGATCATGTGGTTTTTGTTTCTCATTTTGTTAATGTAGTGTATCACGCTGATTGACTTGCGGATGTTGAACCATCCCTGTGTCCCTGGTATAAATCTCTGCACCAGTTTGCATTCCCACTAGCAGCATATGAGCATTCTCTTTTCTCCACATTCTCTCCAACGTTTCTTGTTTTGGGTCTTGATAATTACAGCCATTCTGAGTGGTATAAGGTGATATCTCATTGCAGTTTTGATTTGCATTTCCGTAATGATTAGTCATGTTGAGCATCTTTTCATGTGCCTGTTTGCCATCTGTATATCTTCCTTTGAAAAAATGTCTGTTCATATCCTCTGCCTATTTTTTGATTGGGTTTGTTGGGTTTTTTTTTGTTGTTGAGTGCTGTGAGTTCTTTATATACTTTGGATATCAACCCCTTGTCTGATAAATGATTTACAAATATTTTCTCCCTGTTGGTGTATTGTCTTTCCACTTTGTTGATGGTTTCCTTTGCTTTGTAGAAGATTTTTAGTCTGATGTAGTCCCCTTTGTTAAGTTTTTCTTTTGTTTCCCTTACCTGAGAAGACATAGTATTCGAAAAAATGCTTCTCAGATCAATGTTGAAGAGTGTACCGCCTATATTTTCTTCCAGGACTTTTATAGTTTCAGTTCTTACATTTAAATCCTTAATCCATTTTGAGTTAATTTTTGTGTATGGTGCAAGATAATGGTCTACTTTCATTCTTTTGCATGTAGCTTTCCAGTTTTCCCAACACCACTTATTGAAGAGATTTTTCTTTCTCCATTGTATGTTCTTGCCTCCTTTGTCAAATATTAACTGTCCATAGATGTGTGGTTTTATTTCTGTGCTTTAAATTCTGATCCATTGATCTATTTGTTTTTATGCCAGTACCATGATGTTTTGATTACTATAGCTTCGTAGTATGTTTTGAAGTCAGGGATTGTGATGCCTCCAGCTTCGTTTTTTTTTTCTCAGGATTGTTTTGGCTAGTTGGGGTCTTTTGTTGTTCCATATACATATGTGTATTCTTTGTTCTATTTCTTTGAAGAATGTCATTGGAATTCTGATTGGGATTGCATTGAATCTGTAGATTGCTTTAGGTAGTATGGACATTTTGACTATGTTTATTCTTCTGACCCATCAACATGGAATATCTTTCCATTTCTTTATGTCTTCCTCAATTTCTTTCAATAATGACTTATAGTTTTCAGTGTACAGGTCTTTCACGTCTTTGGTTAAGTTTATTCCTAGGCATTCTATTCTTTTTGTTGCCATTGTAAATGGGATTTTATTCTTGACTTCTTTTTCTGCTAGTTCATTGTTAGAGAATAGAAATGCAACTGATTTTTAAAAATTGATCTTGTACCCTGAAACTTTGCTGTAGTTGTTTATTATTTTTAGTAGTTTTCTGGTGGATTCTTTAGGGTTTTCTATATATATAGAATCATACATCTGCAACTAGTGAAAGTTTCACTTCTTCCTTTCCAATTTGGACTCCTTTTATTTCTTTTTCTTGCCTAATTGCTCTGGCCAATACCTCCAGTACTATGTTGAATAGGAGTGGTGAGAATGGGCATCCTTGTCTTGTTCCCGTTCTCTGAGGGATGACTTTCAGTTTTTTGCCATTAAATATGATGTTGGCTGTGGGTTTGTTGTATACGGCCTTTATTATGTTGAGGTACTTTTCTTCAATACCTAGTTTATTGAGAGTTGTTATCATAACTGAATGTTGGATCTTGTCAAATGCTTTCTCTGCATCTATTGAGGTGATCATGTGATTTTTATTCCTCATTTTGTTAATGTGATGTATCCCATTGATTGATTTGTGGATGTTGAACCATCCCTGCATCCCTGTAAGACATTGCTGAAAGAAATTGATGATGACATAAAGAAATGGAGAGATATTCTATGCACACAGATTGGAAGAATAAACGTAGTTAAAATGTCCATCTTACCTAAAGCAATCTACAGATTCAATGCAATCCTAATCAGTATCCCAATGACATTCTTCACAGAAATAGAACAAAGAATCCTAAAATTCATATGGAGAAACATAAGACCCCAAATAGCTAAAGCAATCTTGAGAAAAAAGCATGAAGTTGGAGACATTATAATCCCTGACTTCAAAATATTTTGCAAAGGTATTGTAATCAAAACAGCATGGTATTGGTACAAAAACAGACACATAAATCAATGGAACAGAACTGAAAGCCCATAAATAAAACCCACATCTGTGGACAGCTAATCTTTGACAAAGGAGCCAAGAACATACAATGGAGAAAGAAAAATCTCTTCAATATGTGGTGTTGGGAAAACTGGACAGCTACATGCAAAAGAATGAAAGTAGACCATTATCTTACACCATACACAAAAATTAACTCAAAATCGATGAAAGGCTTGAAGGTAAGAGGTGAAAACATAAAACTCCTAGAAGAAGATATAGGCAGTACACTCTTTGACACTGGTCTGAGAAGCATCTTTTCAAATACAATGTCTACTCAGGCAAGGGAAACAAAAGAAAAAATAAATAAACAGGACTTCATCAGACTAAAGAGCTTCTGCAAGGCAAAGGAAACCAGGGACAAAATGAAAAGACAACCCACCAACTGGGAAAAAATATTTGCAAATCATGTATCCGACAAGGGGTTAATCTCCAAAATAGTTAAGAACTCATACAACTCAACAAGAAAAAAACAAACAACCTAATCAAAAAATGGGCAGAGGATATGAACACATGTTTTTCCAAAGAAGATATACAGACGGCCAACAGGCCCATGAAAAGATGTTCAACATCACCAATCATTAGGGAAATGCAAATCAAAACTATAATGAGATATCACCTCACTCCCATCAGAATGGCTATAATTACCAAGACAAAAACTAGCAAATACTGGAGAGGACATGGTGGAAAGAGAACGCTCATACACTGCTGGTGGGAATGCAAACTGGTACAGCCACTGTGGAAAATAGGATGGAGATTTCTGAAGAAATTAAAAATAGAAATACCTGCCACCCAGCTATCCCAATACTCGGTATTTGTCCAAAGAACTTGAAATCAACAAGTCAAAGATACTTATGCACCCCTATATTCATTGCAGCATTACTCACAATAGCCAAGATGTAGAAGCAACCCAAATGCCCATCAACTGAGGAATGGATAAAGAAGATGTGGTATACATATATACACATATATATAATGGAATAATACTCAGCCATGAAAAACATAAAATTGTCCCATTTGCAACAATATGGATGGGCCTTGAGGGTATTATGTTAAGCAAAATAAACCAGACAGAGAAAGACAAACATTGCATGATTTCACTCATATGTGAAGATAAACAAACAGATGGAAAAGAGAACAAATTAGTGGTTATTAGAGGGGAAAAGTGTTGGGGGTGGGCATAGAAGGTAAAGGGGCACATTTGTATGGTGACTGAAATAATAATATACACCTGAAATTTCACAATGTTATAAACTATTATGACCTCATTAAAATAATAAAAATAGTAGAAAACATTTATCGGTATAAAAGTAAACATAAGATATCATAACTATGCATTGAGAAGTTTCTCATGGTATAGAACTTTGTTTCCCCATAATTCGTCTAAAAATACAACTATGAAACTCAATGCACTGAGTTTTCAAAGAAAAACATTTTTTAAAAATTGGATGGATGTGACTGAGACTGCACCTTTAAAATAACAAAAGTGAGAATTAATATGAATTGTTTGACTAAATTTGTACGAGACCAATTATAACAATGAAACTCTAATAAGTGTCCCGCAAGAAAACCAAACATGTTCTGGCAGCCTCAGTTTGCTCTATGATACTTGGCATGTTTCATTCTTTTTGAAAGTACTTTCATTCAATTCTACTTAGTCAGGAAATGAATTTGCCACCACTCTACTCTGTTTCTTTTTCGTTTCTGTCCAACTCATCCCTGAGTACTTTAAAGTTCTTGGGTATCCTCCCCAGTGGGGATGCCCTTTGCCATTTGAACTTTCAGCTGGTGGGGCAGGTTGTCCTAGTGGAGAGGCCTCCACTGGTGTCTGCAAACCCTCGCTCTCTGTCTCTGTTACTGACGTCAAAGACAGAAAAATTAAAGAACAAAGCTCAAGTCATTTTCCCAAAAATTTCTTTGGGTTTCTGAGCTTCATTTGCTGTGTTGGGGGAGACAGTGTGTTTGCAAAGAAGTGTAAAGGCGCTCCAGAAGGCTGAAGCTATCCCGGGAAAGGGTCCTAGCTGTGGGTCAGCTCTCCATGTACGAGGCTCCACCTGCAGGTGCCGGTCTTTGGTCTTGGGTTTCGTGGCTTCTTAAGGATTTTGTTTTTCTTTGAGAGAGACTAGACTTCATGCTCCCTTTTGAGTAGCCTTTATTTCTCATCCCAGGGTTAGTTCCACGTAAGATAGATGGGAGAGTCCTCTTTGCATTTGATTGTGGTTAATTTCATTGTGAGATCTGTTAACCCATCTGCTGACAGTGGCCGTCCCCTCTGCTAGCTGAAGATGACAAACTCTGAAATGTCTTCAGTCTTCAGCCTTCAGCATCTGCACAAGAACGGGAAATGAGTGTTACTGGCCCCGGGAGGCCATCTGCTTCCCCATCCTCTAAATTTTTCCCTAACTCTGGCTGTAGTTTTCAACAAGCCTTAGCTGGTAGCCAAGAAAAATACTTTTAAGAACACCCCTTCAAAACTGAAAGGGACAAGAATCATAAATTTAAAAATAATTTTAATGAAGCAGGAAGTCTAATCTCATGCCCCCGTCTGCCCTGTCACCTGTGTAGGGGCCTTGTGAGCAGAAGGTGGCTGCTCATTTCCCTGAAAGTTCCACATACATGGAGCCTGCGTCCTGTCGTCCACCCCCACCCCCAGTGTGTTCCTGGACATCAGGCATATTGCATGTTTCAGAGAGGGGAAAACCTGGGTTTGGCTCGAGGCCTCTCACTCAAACCTGGGAGGAAAATTTGTGTGCAAGTCTTGGTTCCCCAAAGGAGAGAAAATGAGAAGGCACTTCCTATCCATTAAAGTATCCAGAATATTGCCGAAGGAAAGTTAAGCCGATCCAGATGCTAAGCACGTTAAGTCTAAAGAAGCTCAGAAACCCTGCAGACTGACAAAACAATGTTAGGGGTGTACTTCATCTAGGCCATTTCCAGTTGGTTCTATGAGCAGGCAACACGCTTATAGAGATCAAGAGCTATTCTGGTTCACACAAGGAACATTCTGGAAAAGATCTGGATGGGAGTCAAAGAGGTCCAGAGTGCCTCCTCCAGAAAGAACAGCATTGCACCCAGAGGAAGCAGCCCACTGTCCTGGGCCATGGCAACTCTCCGGAGTTCTGCATGCTGCCCTTGAAGACAGCATGGTGAGGAGAAAAAGCCAATGAAGTAACAAATCAATACAAAAAAGTGTTTGCTATTTTAGTAAAACTAAAGATTTTAAATATAAACAAATGCATAAATAACAACAGAAGCACTTCCTGTCCCATCAGCATACTAATTGAATTCGATATTAAAACCTGGGCCAGTATCATTGATAAAGCACCATAATACATATTTTTTGTTTTTTCTGCTTAGTTATGCAACTGTACTGCAAGTCCTACAATCGTGAGCAAGAAAAAAAATCACCAAAACTGTAGTTTCATGCCGTAGGAGTGTTGGAAAAGCATGTGGGCACGTGAGCAGGCAGTGAGGTGCAAACAACAAAGGTCTGAGTTGTGAGAACAGCTATAGGGGTATCTGTTTCCCGCAAGGGTATTTCAAATCATAAAGTAAAGGAATACCAGCACAATATAAAGGAATACGGTAAATTAAAAAAATAAAATCTCACAATATGCCTACATTGAGACACACAAGATTACAGTCATGCATCGCTTAACTGTGGAGATACGTTCTGAGAAACGCATCATTAGGTGAATTCGTTGTTGTGTGGACATCATAGAGTGTACTTACATAAGCCTAGACGGACTTGCCTACTACACACCCGGGCTATGTGACACTAATCTCATGGGTCTACCGTCGTCCATGCAGTCTTTTGTTTGCCAAAACGTGATTATATGGTGCATACTTGTATTAGATTCATCTGTACCAAGAAATAACCTCTTTACTGGCCCCATGGCCGAGTGGTTAAGTTGGTGTGCTCTGCTTCAGCAGCTCTGGGTTCGCTGCGTTGGATCCTGGGCGCAGAGCTAGCACAGCTCATCAAGCCACGCTGTGGTGGCATCCCACGTAGAAGAACTAGAATGACTTACAACTAAGATACACAACTTTGGCTTTGGGGAGAAAAAAGGAAGGAAGATTGGCAACAGATGTTAGCTCAGGGCCAATCTTAAAAAAAAAAACAAACCAGAAAGAACCCCTTTAATGATATCGTTTTGCTGAATCTACAGAGAATGCAATGTTGATAGAAACCTTAGTTTTTAGTTTTCATTTTGATAAGGTGGATGTTCAGATTGTTTTCTCCATTCTAAAAAGATAAACTTTGCACTTTCTCAGAGGGAGAATGTTTCTTTTCTTTCTTTTTTTACAGTAGGTAGAGTAGTGTCTGAATGTGGAGGCTGAGTGGATGAGGTCTACTCCAGAGACAACCTTAGAAAGACGGTTTAGGACCCCTAAAACCATAGAAGGTGTCCACTTTCCCCGTAGCATACTGCATTCCCATTCCCTCTAATTTAAGCTTTTCATCAGAAGAAACGACCACCTCGGATTCCTGCCTTAATTGAATTGGTGCTTACACCGGACTGTATCATGTTCAAAGATTGCAAGATGAGATATTCATTTGTGCCTGGTTTTTACAGTGGAGCTTTCTGAGCTTTCTCTGTTCAGTATTCACTATAGTTGAGTGGATTTGGGGGAAAAAAGTCTGTATTGTATTTGTGTAAAATTACAAAATATCAGTGGTCTAGATCTGATATTGTACTCATATGTTTTCCCTAATTTTCTTTTTATTACCCTTTGCATAATTGTAAGGCAATACAGCCTTCCAATTTCAGGGACCACTGACAAACATAAACAGCAACTAAGCACCAGTGGGCATGCATTTCCCGTGGTGCGTGCCATCACGCCATTCCTCAAAAATGCACCCACAATGTATTCACAATTACAGACGCCACAGGAACAGGGAAACAGATCCCAGGGAAAAAACGATGACGTCTGAACCCAATGGCCAATCTGTGAAAGTGAGCCCATGCAGCAAAAAGAAGAAAACAAAAAGTATTCATGGTTGACTCTATTGGCCACGTTGCTAAGGTCAAAACTCTAATCATCTAGGGCCAGATTCAATAAACGTCCGTCTGGCTTTCATGCCAAGCCATGCAGGCCTGGAAAAATCAATTTTCTGGAACTTGTAAAGTCTTCGCTAGTCGAGGCAGAGTCAGCATTCTGTTCCATTCTTACTCTCGGAGCAGGCTTGGGAGACACTCTGGAGGCCTGGGTCAGCCACAGGGCTTGGCAGCTTTGAACAGGTTCTAGTGGAAACGTGCAGAAGAGAAGAGTGAAGCACACAAATGCTGCACGTTGTCAAACTATACATTTCCATGCTTAGCACTATCTGCCGTCCTTCTTTCCTCATTTTCCGTTTATTCATTAAACATTCTGGGGGCTCCAACCCTGTGCCAAGTGCTCTGCTGTAGGCTGGAAAATGAAGACAGAAGCACATGGTCTCTGTCCTGAGTGAGACCGCAATTAAACTGACAATCGAAATAGAGTGTCATAAAGATTCTTTAAAGGAATGTAGAGGGCCCCATGGGACCATAGAGAAGAGGCATCAAATTAAGTCTGGGAGAGGAAGAGTCTGTCTGAGAATGCTTCTCCAAGGAAGTGACAGGTGAGACCAGCCTCGAGGTTTGGTTATAGAACAATGGCCAGGGGAGGTTGAACAGATTTGACTGAAAGCATCAGGGGTGATGGTTTGGAGGGTGTGTGTGTGTGTGAGAGAGAGAGAGAGAGAGAGAGACACACACACACACACATACACAGAGACAGAGACAGAAACACAGAGACAGACAAAAACAGAGAGAGAGAGATCCTGTCTCTCTAAGATAGACAGAGACAAAGAAATAGAGATAGAGACAGAGAGAGAGAGAAAAACAGAGAGAGATGGAGAGAGAGAAAGAGGGACGGAGAAAAAGAGATACAGAGACAGACAGAAAGAGAGACAGAGAGAGAGAAGAAATCCCAGTTATGTATAGTAAAGGGGGAGGAGGCAGATGGACTGGAGATGGAAAGTCAAAGCCATCAACAGTTTTAAGTGGAAGAGGTGCATGTTAACATTACATTTTTGAAAGAGCCTGGAAGTATGTGGGAAATGAACTGGAGCAAAGATGAAGCCAGAGACAGGAGATGCCTTAGAGGTCATTGCAGTAATCAAAGCGAGAACTGAGTCGGGGCAGATGCATTAAAAAGTCTGATGATGAGGTGAGGAATATTGGGCCTGAATGGTTGGGTGGAGAGACGGAGACGTGTAGGACAACGTCCTGCTCGTGTTGTTTGGACAAAGGGCAGGGCCATGCATCAGATTAGGCAACGCAGAGGGAGGGGCAGGTACGGAGGGCAAGATAATAAAATGGGATGTGCACTTGTGTTAGAAGAGTCACTAGGCAGCTTGGAACATAATTCTAGGTTGAGAATGAAGTAGAGGGTCTCAGTCTACTGATAGTTGTAATCTGGGATGTAAATGAGGGAAATAAACAAAAAGAGAAGATCAGAGAAAAAGAGATAAAGCTTGAGGATAAAGGCCTGGAGAGAACTAGCGTCAGGCTGAGATGCTGGAGGAACTCAGGATGTCACTGGAGAGTGAGCCTAGAGAGAGGAAAGCCAGCAGAAGAGAAGGTCACTGAATGCAAGGGAAAGGGAAGTTCTAAGAAGGATGGGGCCAGTTTTACATTCTGTAGAACGGTCAAACAAGGTCAGGAGTGTGTAGTGTTCCTCACAAAGTCTGGGTTTGAGGCTCGGTAACAAGCAGCCCCGTGACACATAAATCTTAAGGAGGCTATGTTTAGTGTCATAAGCACAAAGGAGAAATGATCAGAAGAGGGTACCAAGAGACATCAAGCTGGGCAAATTCAGTGAGTGTGGCTTCTTGAACCTTCCAGTTACTCATGGAAGATAGTCTCATGTGGGTTGTGTCCTGCCAGTCAAGGGAAGCCCTGACTGCAGGATTATTACCCTTGTATATCTCCAAATTTAGCACTTTGTAACTATATCATAATTACCTTTTACCTTGCAAAAATGGCCCATTCATGTTACCTGAGTCAGACTTCAAGTACCATTTCTCATTGTGCCATCTGTCATCTGGGTTCATGGTCCACCAGTGGTATAAAATGGCTTAGTAAGACCATGCAAAGGGCCTTGAGATTTGCTGTCCTGGTGGAGATTTTTTTTTTCTTATTTGCCACTTTGAATCTAAAGATGATTTTTAAAAAACCACACACACCCCCCTAGAATAAACTGATGATATGACATCCAGGGGCTACTCTATATGTGCTCTGTGATTTCCCAGAGAATATGCTTTAGGCTTACTGGTGCTGATGCTGTCAGTGCACCATCCATACCTCTTTGACACTTGCTCTTTCTGAATCATTGTTGGCTTCCTACCTCAAGCACTTGGGACTCTTTGCCTGAGAGCTTTTTCTGCCCCAGAGCTTCTTAGCCCATGGTTGGGGTGGGCCGGAAATGCTGGAGAATTCATATCCATCCTCTAGGAGCAGCCCTCGGACAATGACTAATAGGAACTGGTGCATGTGCCCCAGCCACCTAGCCCCTGGACTCTGAGGCCTGCTCAGGACGGTCTCCGTGAGATCCTCATCAGGACTAAGCTCCAGAGGCCACAGTAGAAACATGCTTGATCCGCACCCTTTCTTTTTTTGCTTCCTTTCCTTCCCTGTCTCCTTTCTTGGTTTCTTGGATCACTCCCAAATTAAGTACTGCCTCTCGAATCCTTGTCTCAGGTCCCCTAGTGGGGAAATCCTACCTAACTGCCAATCAAGTTCAAACTCAAACCACTCAAGTGCACTTGAGTTGATAAATTAAGGACCACAGAGTGGGGCTAGGACTGTGTCAGGTATGGTAGTAATGGATTTCGCAGGCCCCAAACCCAAGTTTGACAAAAAGGGAACTTTATTTTTCTATTACTAAGCTTAGCTTATATTTGGAGCCTCATCTCAGCAATTAACTAGAGCTTAATCTCACCCATCTTGGGTAATCCTGGTCAATTCAGTCCTCTCTCACCTCTGCTTGTGTCTCTGGGGTTGTAGTTAAATTCCAGGAAACTGACATTGGCATCAACTACCCAGAGCAGGAGGTGAGAACCTGGCCCTCGACAGGCACCCGTCCACTGCAGTTGCTGAGCAGCGAGTGCCTGCCTGTCCCTTCACTGGTCACCATCCTTTCAGGCAGCATTCAGCGACATGCCTCCGGCCCCATCTGACCCATCCTCCTCCTGTCACACGGGTTAAGCTCTTCTCTAGCCTTCTTGCATTTAGGGCCTCATCAAGGTCATCTCTATCAGTTGGATTCCACATGTCTCGGCCACATGGAGAAATAACTGGTCTTTATCAGAACCACCGGGATGCCTGAAGGGCTGTGAGGGTTCCCGCTAGCTCATCTATCTAAACACCATTTGCAGTCTTTTTAAATTCTGCTAATTTCATCTCATGTGAAAAGACTCAAGAGAACTCTGGATCTCACCACCTTGGAAAGCAAAGCCCAGACAAAGCAACTCTGTGTTCCTCCATCTTTCTTGACCTCTCTTCCCTGCCACCAGCAAGTTCTCCACTGGCTTGTGGTGGGACAAGTTAATGCCCCCTCACCCCTGGAGCAACCCTATGCCATTAACAAATGGGATTTAGGGATAAAGTTGTCAGCTTCCTTGAAGCCTCTTAGTGGGACAACTGAGTCCTGTTCTACTTGTTCTGAAACATGTTCTGTCCTGGAGGAACCGAAGCCCAGGCGCTCACAGCAGCAGCACACTGATGAACACACTCTTTATTGGTGTTTCCTCCTTCCCTGTCTGGCTTCCCCATTCTCCCGCTCCAGATTCCTGGAATCACTTCTCAAATCAACCACCTGTACCCAAGTCTTTGTTCCAGAGTTGCTTTGGGGATTATCCAGCCTAAGACACAGCATCTCCCCACTTTTGGGTCATCTGAACAGCTGTGCCCACTGTCTTGTTTGCTGTAGAGAATGTGAATTTGGGTTGGTACCTGCTGGAGTAATATAAGCAAACAGCCGTTGCTGGTGCTGAACTGCCAGATTAAACTATGTTTTTGCTTCAGTGAAATGTTGCCTTACGATGGCAACAAAACTGCTTACAAGACACCTGAAAGAGAGTTTGCTGGGAATTGTAAGATGCGCTCCCTACAGGCTGGAAGGAGGGATGGCATCGGGGCAGGTGAGGCAGTGAGAGTCTCAGCCAGCCAGTAACCTGGGGGGGGGGGCAGGGCAGGACCAGGGTGTGTGTGTGTGTGCGTGTGCGTGCACACTCGTGTAAGGGCATTGCATAGTGGAAATATAAGAGGACATTTCAGACACAGAGCTAAGCCAAAGTTCACAGTAAGCCTAAGTATGAGGTTCTCTAGTTCAGAAGCCTGTTGCTCATCGAGTGAGCAAGCCACGAGGACCAAGAGTTATGGCAGAAGCAGTGAGCGGCCAAGAGCTTCCTGTTTCTTATAATCTAGACTTAGGTGGCAGGCAGGGAACGGGCAAGGATGGCAGGCCTGGAGACAAGCCTTCCCCGATCTATGAATGGAGAGCATCTGTCCCACAGGGCTACCCTCCCACTGGTCCTGGCCTGGTTTCCCTTGAAGGCAGCAGGGGTGTGTTGCTGTTTCCCCTCTGAGAGGCTGGAGCAGGGCGAAGGAACAGGGGCAGGCCGTGCCATGTGAATGAAAAGGCTCCCTGCAATGGATAGCACTGGTACCCTGGCCCCCCACGGGGGCTTGCTTCAATTCGCTGCAGAGGCGCAAGGCCGGTAACTCACCATGAGATCAGCAGAGCAGAGAAAATATTTGCCTAAAGATTAGCAGGGGAAGCCCCCCTGGATTTCCAATGTGCTGGCCTGACAAACTTCAGGCTTTTAAACAACTCAGGCCAGAGAGGGGAAACAGCTCAGAGGGGTGTGTGTGTGTGTATGTGTGTGTGTGTGTGTGTTTGTGTGTGGTGGTGGCAGTCCTGGAAGAGGCCCTTCCTTCCACTCCTGGTCACATAAACACCCGGAAGTGCCACACAGGCAGTGCCTCTAGTCAGTGAGCGTCGCGGTTTTGTGAGCAGCACGACCAACAGTTGCTGGTGCGGCGGAAGCTGGGGGCCTTCACAAGCTGTGCCAGCGAAGAGGAGGCTGCAGATGGTCTCTGGCTGAACTCACATTCCATTCGCTGGTTATGTGGTCCCAGGGCCTCTGGGTGTCTCTACCCGAGAGCTTTCACTGCAGAGAAGAGCAATGATCTTCCACTCCTGGGGCAGCTGAGGGGACAGTCCCAAGCAGCCCTGACAAGTGTGAATTGTCTTTAAGCCTGCTGTTTTTAATTTTGCAAACTGAGGTAAATTTTGCACATGCTTATTTTCGTGTAATATGATATTTCGGATCTTGTCACGAAACATGAGTTGCATTATGTTGTTCTGTGGTTTCGTGTCCTTGGCGCTTGACCTTGGATCTCCTCTATTTCCCCAGTGTGAGAAGCGAAGTAAGGGACAATGTGCTGGAGCCAGGACAGGAATCAGGGCATGTGGCCTGATTCTGCAACTAAGTGACATTGTAAACTTGAGGAAGTCATTGCAGCTCTGATGTCTTCCTTTTCTTCATCTCCCAAAACATCGGGGGGAGAGTGGGATAGGCCAGTATTTGAATGACTTCTAAAATTTCTTTGGTCCTTACATTCTAAGATTCAGTCTATGATTCTAGATATTCTGCTCATGTTTTCTGAGTATGTTCTCATGTTTATGTAAACTGAACATATAACATTATTGGAATCAATCTACAAAACATATTTGAACACTAAGAGATCTCAAAGTGGATGACATCATTAGGCAAACTACGTCCCAGAGGCTGGCCCTGAAGATATTGATGAGCGGCAGAGCCCAAAGGAGAACAGTCAAAACGATTCGTAAAGCTGCTGAAAGACTGACGGGAGGCTGCTTTCAGCGGGGCTGGCTGTGGGGACGCGTGTTTTAGTAGTTGGGAGGAGAAGTGGGGTAAGGAAGTAGGAAAATATAACTTTTTTGTTAATTTTTATATAATTTCAATGTATACAAAATATGCAAAAACATATTTTTTTCCTGAAAATTTAAGAACACATTGAAGACATGATTTCATGATGTCCCTTCCTCCCGGGTACTTCAGGGTCCATTTCTAAGAACCAGGGGCATTGTCTTACATCACCACAGGCAAGATCAGAACGGGAAATTTGACACTGATATCATACTATTATCTAATATGTAATCCACATTCACATTTTGCCAACTGTTCCAATAATTGGCAGTGTCCTGTGCAGCAGTCTTACTCTCCTCGTCCAGAACTCAATCAGGGATCATGCAGGACATTTAGTTATCATGTCTCTTTAGTTTCATTTAATCTGGAACAATTCCTTAGGCATTCATTGCCTTCCTGACTTGATACTTTTGAAGAGTACTGTACTGGCCAGTTTCTAAGGAGAATGTCCCTCACTTTAGGTTTGTCTGATGTTTCCTCAGAATTAGATTCAGGTTACGCATTTTTGGCAAAAATACCACATAAGGTAACATGTCGTGGTGCATCCAACCAGGAGACACGTGTAGTTGGTTTGTCTTGATACGGGGCAAAATCATTCTGTCACTTGGTTTAGGTGGTTATTTTTTAAAAGAATCTGATCCTAGAGTTCAATTTGCTATATGGTTAAGACTTGCTGATTCCTCTTGATTCTGACTTCGCTAGAGAAAACACAGCCTCACTGCAACAGTGCCACCTGCTGAAAAAAGTCAACGATTTTCTTAGAATTCAAGTCCCCAGACGTGGCTTGTATTTTGATGCCTTCTGAATGTTGCTTAAGTTAAGATTAGGTCTAAACTTTCCAGAGACGGATTGGTTAGATAGTGAAGCTTGAGGTGAAGACTTGGAGATTTTATGAAGGAACACGTGGAGTGAGAAGGAAACCTGTGGGAGAGCAGCCTGCGCGATTCCAGCGCTGTGAGAGGAATTCAAACCCTAAGAGTAAGTTAGACTCTAACTCCTAATTCAGGAGTGGAAGGCTCCACCTTACCAGCTAACATCTGACAGCCCACTGGGCAGGTGGGGGTGGCCAGCGCCCCTGGGCACCCAGCACTCACTGGTCCTGCCAGAACCACCGGCCCAAGATCTCCCTGCTTGTTTGCCTTTCATCTTATAATGTAGTTCCTTACAAACCTTAACTTGTTCCAGCATTTGCCTCATTGTTTGTCTGGAAATAATAAGAACTGTTTGTTTCGCTCTATAATTTGAGAGAAAGGCTGGCATTCCCCTCCCACCATGGAAAACGCTCTGGAATGATCTCTATCATCTTCCAGTCATGCTGGTCACTGACTAAACTGTTTTCTTCAAAGGGATTTTTTGATCTTCTCTCTACTAATCAAAAGTTTGAAAATGAAATTCATGGAAGATAAATGGGATGGCCTAGGTCTAATGTATTCTGTTTAAGCACCTGTTTCTGCAATGTCCTTGTAGTGCAGAAGGATATGCGATCTATTGATGACATTCAGATTTGGATCAAGTTATTTTTCTCCTGTTATTGGCCATTTTTGAGTATCAAGAGCTTGAAATTGGTCTGGAAGTAGAGGAGGGGAGGGAAAGGGGTGGAGATGGTTTTGTTCTGTAGACAAGAGTTAAAAGGGTTAACAGTGTGATTTGGTTGCAAAAACCAAGAATATCTGATACGATCATCTCGGTCATCATTAATTATGTCTGGTGTCTAGATGAGTGGAGGGGTCAACTGGCTACTTACACCACAGCTAGGATTCCAGGCCCTGCATTTACCTGTAAACAAACATGAACACAGCCCATCACAAGCGAGTGAGTAAAATGAGAAGAAACTGAATGTAATGCCACACAAGGACTGTTTGGGAACTCAGTAAACACTGGACTTGGGAAAGATTTAAGATAAAGGGGGACAGGATGGCCATGTACAACTATTTACTAGTCTGATAGGGAGAAAGTTCCAAACTTAACTCTCTTTGGCCCAGGGAGTAGAATTAATACGAGCAAATCGAAGTTTCAGAGAGAGAGGTGTTACCTCACGATGAGGAATAAAACAAACTTCTAGCAGTTGAAAGTGTCCAAAGATGGCCTGGGGTGCTCAGGGGAGTGGAGTAGCAGGAGGATATGTGTGACCAGATTATATGACATTAATATCCTATTTACACTGAGATCCTATAATTTAAAGATGCCTTTAGCATTTAATCCATGGTTTGACCCAATCCATAGTCAACTGTTTAATCTCTAAATTTTTAGAAAATAAGTAAATAAAAATGAATTGGTTGTAATCTTTTATCCAAACCCAAGCCTAGGGTCATGCAGTTGACATTTGATTCATTTGTTTCAAAAATTATGGGAAAAACGTATTTGTAAAAAAAATGAAAATCCTTTAAGGGCAACTCTTTGTAAAAAGAATTTGGCACTGAGTAATGCTATACTTCTACTGAATGCTTAAACTTAATTATTGTGTGATCAAGTTTAATTATTCCTGGAGAAATTCTCTATCTTCATAAATTATTTAGAGTTCATAAAATTGGGCTCTCTGAATTAGCACTTTGAAGCACATGGAAAAATCCACAAGGAGAAAAAATATATAAACCATTTGTTTCCAAACATTTTGGGTGCTATTATGTTGTATTATGTGAAATTGCTATTTGACCATTTTTAATTAAAATTGTTGTTGAGAAAATGATAGATTCACAAGCAGTTGTGAGAAACAATACAGAAAAATCCTGTGTACCCTTTGCCCAGTTTCTCTCATGGTAACATCTTGCAAAACTATAGTACATTTTTAATCTACAAAATGGTGATTTTGTATGGTTCAACCTAATATATTATAGATGGATGCCAAAAACCACAAGTTTGACTGGATTAGGCCATGCGGATATATCCTAAATTCATAAAGCATTCAAATAACTTTGATGACATTGAAACATGGGCCATTACAGTAGTAATGCATGTGGGTTTAGGTTGTGGGAGAGGAGTCGTTTCCAGGGAGACTCTAGCAGCAGGAGACCAGGGCTGGTGGCAGGATTTTAAGAAACGCTGTGGAGGGATCAGGAAAATAAACATTGAGAAATAGATGTGGTACCCTTGGGTGACGCAACAGAGTGGAGGCACAAAGGCCAGAGAAAGCCAGGGGGTAAGGAAGCACAGGCAGTCTGGATTGTGCCAGATTAGAGTGGGCTGCTCAGTTTGTAGGTTGAGAAGAAGATGCTAACTGAGAAAAAGAAACTGTAGACGCAAGAGAGGCTGGCAGGCATGGATCTGGGAGACTCAACAGGAGATTCACCCAAGAAAGAAGGAAAACCATTTTCCTTCCTTGAAGGAAAAGAGAGAAGAGAATGAATAAAATGACTTCGACATTCACACGTCCGTAGGAGGGAGTGCATTGTAAAATTCACTGATTTTCAAATGTTTTTTATTTTATTTTATTTTTTTTGCTATTTTTATTTATTTATCTATTTTATTGCAGTAACATTGGTTTATATCATTACATAAATTTCAGGTGTACATCATTATATTTCAATTTCTGTGTAGATTACATATGTTCACCACCCAAAGACTAATTACCACCCATCACCACACAACACGTACCTAGTCACTCCTTTCGCCCTCCTCCCTCTCCCTTTCCCTTCTGGTAAACACCAATCCAGTCTCTGTCTCTATGTGTTTGTTTGTCATTGTTTTTATCTTCTATTTATGAGTGAGATCATATGGTATTTGACTTTCTCCCTCTGACTTATTTCACTTAGCATAATACCCTCAAGGTCTGTCCATGTTGTCACAAATGGCCAGATTTCATCATTTCTTATGGATGAGTAGTATTCCATCGTGTATAAATACCACATCTTCTTTATCCATCTGTCCCTTGATGGGCACCTAGGTTGCTTCCAAGCCTTGACTATTGTGAATAATGCTGTGGTGAACATAGGGGTGCATGCATCCTTATGCATCTGTGGAATAGCTGGATCATACGGTAGATCTATTCTTAATTTTCTGAGGACTCTCCATACTGTTTTCCATAGTGGCTGCAACAGTGTGCACCTCCACCAGCAGTGTATGAGGGTTCCCTTCTCTCCACATCCTGTCTAACACTTATTGTTTCCTGTCTTGTTAATTATTGCCATTCTGACAGGAGTGAGGTGATATCTCACTGTAGTTTTCATTTGCATTTCCCTGATAGTTAATGATGTTGAACGTCTTTTCATGTGCCATCTGTTTATCTTCTTTGGAGAAATGTCTGTTCAGATCTTTTGCCCACTTTTTGGTTGGGCATTAGCTTTTTTGTTGTTGAGATGTATGATTTCTTTATATATTTTGGATATTAACTGCTTATCAGATATATGGTTTGCAAATATCTTCTCCCAATTGTTAGGTTGTCTTTCCATTTTGTCGATAGTTTCCTTTGCTGTGCAGAAGCTTTTTAGTTTGACGTAGTCCCATTTGTGTATTTTTTTCTATTGTTTGCCTTACCTGGTCACACACGGTACTTGAAAATATGCTGCTAAGACTAACTTCAAAGAGTGTTCTGTCCATGTTTTCTTCTAGAAGTTTTATGGTTTCAGGTTTTACATTCAAGTTTTTAATCCAATTTGAGTTAATTTCTGTGTATGGCGTAAGATGGCAGTCTACTTTCATTCTCTTGCATGTGGCTGTCAGGTTTCCTAACACCATTTATTGAAGAGACTCTCCTTTCTCTATTGTAAGTTCTTGGCTCCCTTGTCGAAAATTAGCTATCCATAGATGTGTGGGTTTATTTCCGGGCTCTCAATTCTGTTCCATTGATCTGTGTGTTTGTTTTTGTGCCAGTATCGTGTTGTTTCGATTATAATAGCTTTGCAGTATATTTTGAACTCAGGGAACGTGATACCTCCAGCTTTGTTCTTTTTTCTCAGGATTCCTTGGCTATTCGGGGTCTTTTGTTGTTCCATATAAATTTTGGGATCCTTTGTTCTATTTCTGTGAGAAATGTTGCTGGAACTTGGATAGGGATGGCGTTGAATCTGGAGGCTGCTTTAGGAAGTATGGACATTTTAACTATATTGATGCTTCCAGTCCAAGACCACAGAGTATCTTTCCATTTCTTTGTGTCTTCTTCAATAATGTTTTATCATTTTTGGTGTACAGATCTTTCACCTCTTTGGTTAAGTTTATTCTTATGTATTTTATTCTTTTTGTTGTGATTATAAACGGGATTGTATTCTTAATTTCTCTTTCTGCTACTTCGTTGTTAGCATCTACAGATGAAACTGATTTTTGTATGTTGATTTTTGTATCCTTCAACTTTACCATATTTATTTATTTCTAAAAGGTTTTGGTGGATTCTTTAGGGTTTTCTATATATAAAATCATGTCATCTGCTAATAGTGACAGTTTCACTTCTTCCTTTCCAATTTGGATCCCTTTTATTTCTTTTTCTTGCCTGATTGCTCTGGCTAGGACTTCCTATACTGTGTTAAATAAGAGTGGTGAAAGTGGGCATCCTTGTCTGGTTCCTGTCCTTAGAAGGATAGCTTTCAGTTTTTCTCCATTGAGAACGATATTGGCTGTGGCTTTGTCATATATGGTCTTTATTATGTCGAGGTACTTCCCTTCTATACTGGTTTTATTGTGGGTTTTTATCATAAATGGATGCTATATCTTGTCAAGTGCTTTCTCTGTATCCAAGATGATCATGTGATCTTTACTCCTCATTTTGTTAATGTGGTATATCACATTGATTGATTTGTGGGTGTTGAACCATCCCTACATGCCTGGAGTAAATCCCACATGATCATGGTATATGATCTTTTTAACATATTGTTGTATTCGATTTGCTAGTATTTTGTTGAGGACTTTTGCATCCATGTCATCATGATATTGGCCTGTAATTTTCTTTTTTTGTGTTGTCCTTGTCTGGTTTTGGTATCAAGATAATGTTGGCTTTGTAGAAAGAGTTAGGAAGCTTCCCCTCCTCTTCAATTTTTTGGAAGAATTTGAGAAAGTTGGGTATTAAGTCTTCTTTGAATGTTTGCTAGAATTCAACAGGGAAGCCATCTGGTCCTAGACTTGTTTATTGGGAGGTTTTGTTTTTGTTTTTTAAAGATTGGCCCTGAGCTAACATCTATTGCCAATCTTTTTCTTCTTCTTCTTCTCCCCAAAGCCCCCCAGTACCTAGTTGTATATTCTAATTGTAAGTCCTTCTGGCTCTGCTATGTGGAATGCCACCTCAGCATGGCTTGAAGAGTGGTGTTAGGTCAGTGCCCAGGATCCAAATTCGCAAAACCCTGGGCTGCTGAAGCAGAGTGAGCGAACTTAACCACTTGGCCATGGGGCTGGCCCCTTGAAAGGTTTTGGATTACTGTTTCCACATCCTTACTGGTGATTAGTCTATTCAAATTTGTGTGTCTGTGTGAGGAAGATTGGCCTTGATCTAAAATCTATTGCCAATCTTCCTCTTTTTTTTGCTTGAGGAATATCATCACTGAGCTAACATCTGAGCCAATCTTCCTCTATTTTATGTGGGATACCACCACAGCATGGCTTGATGAGCAGTGCTAGGTCCATGCCTGAGATCCCAACCTGTGAACCCTGGGCTGCTGAAGCAGAGCATGTGAACTTAACCACTACACCATCAGGCCAGCCCCTATTCAAATGTTTTAAAAACAGTGCAATCCTTTGTCTTTGCTGAAATACAAAAAAGATGGGATCAGAGATGGTTTTTTTGAAAGGAGGGAAAGGCCCATCTTTAGCCTCTTCTGCCTCCAAGTAGCCCCAGTTTCACCTTCAGAAGCCTGGAGTTTCCACAAATGCATTAGAAAACTAATGGCATCCATGATGGAATGAAATGGGTAAAATATTCCAACCCTTACACCTTGCTTTTCTCAGGCTACAAAATTTAATTCTCTCATCATTCTGTTGTGTGGCAAATAAACTGCAAGATTGCAAAGGGTTTCATTGATTCTTTCAGAGAGAAACTGAAAGCTACAAATTGAACTGCAATGGGGATAAATGGGTTATCTGAACATAATCAGCGTAGCAATTGGACCCATGAGTCCAGAATGGGCACAGTCTGGTCCCCAGCAAACATCCAAGAGTCTCAGTTGGTTGTGAGCACATCTTGAACCAAAAATGTGATGGGCTGCCCTAACACAGATGTACTTTTAGCCCGGATTAGCAAAGACCTAATATTCGGGTTCAGAAATATGACTGCCTCACTGTACAGGCTGGCTGACCACATCTTGGGTAGTACCTCCATTGTGAGCCCCATATTTAGGGAGGACAGAGACACAGTAAAAGAATGTGCAGATGAGGGGGAACAGAGAAGGAAGGACCACAGAGTTGATTTGCTGTAAATATTTGTTCAAGAAAAGAAGGAGGAGAGGCAGAATGACAGGAGGAAAAAGGAGGTTGGGAGAGAGGGAAAGAATGAGGAAAGCACATAAAGTGATGACATGTGGTTACGATTTAGAGAATTTTTTTCTTCAAAAATGGAGATGAATAAGCTTAAAAGGAGAGAAGCAAATTTGCAAAGGAGATAAGAATATGGAAAGTAGGATAAGCAAATAGTGTGTGACAGCCCCACTGCTGCAAATGTGCTTGGGTACAGCCCGTAATTTGTGGTTATCAGAGTTTAAAGCTTTAACTCCTGCTATTACCCTAGATGCTGAAGTAAGAATTCCAATATTCTGAACTCCAGCTCTGTATCCCCATCCCAGATTCCCTTGGGTGTTACACACATGTGAGAGTTCCAACATAAATATTTATAGGGCACAAGACCTCAGAAAACACAATCCATGTTTTCCAAATGGTATTCCACAGAACCAGCCAACATCCTGGCCCCTTTCTTCCTCCCCACTTCTCCCTCTCTCCCTTCCTCTCTCTTTTCTCCCTCCCTCCCACCTCCCTCTCTTCCTCTCTTCCTTCCTTCCTTTCTTCTTCTTTCCCTCCCTTTCTCTCCCTCCTCGTTTTCTTTCTGTCTTTCAAGCCATGCTTACTGAGCACCTCTATCTTCCATATACCTCACCTACAATGTTGAACAAAAACAGATACGGCCCCTGCCCTCATGGAGCTCCTGAGCAAGTGGAGAAGACAAACAGTGATCAAACAGTTGTCATATTCATAAATAGTAAATTGTATTTCCTCTGTTACTACAGATGTGGAACATTTAGTCTTACATCTGTGGTGGGTATGAAACTCACAAATCTTTTAACCCAGATGTGAAAACCAACTTTATTTACGCATATATGAACTTAATTTAGTTCTCTAGTCTTTATTTCTCAGTGAAAGAATTAGATCTATTTATTTTCAGGCTTAAAAATGAGCCCAGTCCAGGAACTGCTCCGTCCAATTCAGTAATGAAAACTTGGTCCACTCTTGTTCAAGATCCTCTCTATTCAGGGTTCAGTCCCTTCCTCTTCCTTCTTGGGATGGACCTAAGATTCTGGGATGTTAGAGGCATTCTGGTCTCAGGACTGTGGCTGGGGCAGGGAGGGCTGTGGAGTCTGGGACTGTCTTGGGGCCATGCTGAGCTTTGCCCACATACGGCTCATCTCATCGTCTCCCTAAGTGGGGTGCCCTGTTTCCACAGCCACATCCATCTCCACGCACCCTTTAGATTGGTGCCAGTGGGTCTTCTAATTCCCTGAAATTCGCAAAGAACTCCTATTTGAATTTATTTCTGAATTTTATTGTTCTTTAGTTCACTAATTCAGCACATATCTGTGTTAATACCGTCCTTTTCCTTTCATTTGGCTATCGATTCCCTTTAGCTTCTTAGATCTATTTCCTGTCATTTGACTTCTTTAATTTTTATTAATTATTAATAAAAGACATTTAAGGCTATAAACTTTATTGTGAGTGTGATATTTACCAGATGGCATGAATTGTGATTTATTGTTTTCTAACCATTATTATTTCAGAGGAGATTATGGTTGAATTCTTAATTTTTTTGTCCCTTGCATTAATTCCGATATTTTATTTTTCAGTTTCCAAGAGGCTAGATTTTGTTGTCATTAATGTTTGTATCAATGCCTGTGTTTGCTGCATTTATAAACACATGCTTATAAAATTTCTACTTTTAGGAATCCATGAAGATTCTTCATGGAAATTTTGTAATTTTATATTTTCTCAAATGTCCTAGGAACACTGCAAAAAAAGTTTGTACTGGGTTTGGTATTACAAATATATATCCAATACATCCATAACTCCTGTACATTTTAACTCCCAAACACATCCCAACTCTACTTCCTACCATACACATCTTAAAACCCCAAAACCCCATAATCAGAGCAGGGAGTGTCTTGTGTGCCCAGGTTTAGGGTTCTCTGGAACCCCAAATCAAGGAGCAGAGTGGCTGCCACTGGAGAGAACGGAGCTGGCTGTGTCGTCCACCACCCTGCCACAGCACCTCAGCCCTGCCGTGGGGATTCTGCTCCATCGTGGGGGTGGGAGTCCAGTCAGGTCAACACTCTTCCTTTGGTCTCTAATCCCAACCGAAAGGTAAAATTATTAGAAGGACATGGTGACAATCTATCTGTCTGTTAGTTTGCATTTGCATAATACATTTACCCATCATTTTGTTTTCAACAATTCCATGTTATTTTGTGTAAAGCATTGCTTTTATAGACAACAAAGTTGAGTAGAGCAGTTTTTAAGTGCGAACTGAAAAACTTTTGTATTAATAGGGGTATGTATCCCATTTTGGTCTATTATCTAAATTAGTAATTTGGTCTCTGTCATTTCATTTGTAATCTCTTCATAATGTTTCTTTGATGAATCCTTTGTTTCTGCTTTCTCCCTGTTTTTTCTTTTACTGTATGGAATATAGTCTCTTAGCTTTCCATCATCAAATCTCCCAAGTGTCATGTATCCGTACTCACAATTCTGTCCTCTGCTTGACCAATGCACTTCCACAAAACGTGCCATCTGCCAGCCTCTTCCACACGGGAGTGTGGAGAGCTGCTGCACTCTCAGCCCCGCCTGCTACAGCCACTCTGCTTCTGCACCACCCATTTCCTCACTGACCTGGGCCAATTAGGGTTTCTTCCCCAACGCTTCAGTGAAACAAACCTTATTATTGACATCAGTGATCTGCATCTGGCCAAGCCAAGGGACACCTTTTGGTCCTCCTCTTAGTAACTTCTTCACTGAATTTGATGTGGTTCACTGCTTTCTTCTGTAAAAATCTTCCTCCAGAAGTCCCTGTGGTGCTCATTCTATCCAGTTTTTTATTCCCACCCTCATCGTCTCACCTCCTGGTATTTTTTGCAATCTACTCTTCCTCTGATCACATCACTAACTTTTTGGAGTATACTTGGGATGATGCTGCCTTCGGTCCCTTCATCTTTTATGTTCAATCCCTATGTGATCTTACCTAGTACCATGACTTTAAAGACCATCGTCTGTACGTTGATGACTCCTGGGGCAGTCTTTCTAGCTCCAGTCTCCTCGAATCCAAAACGTATACTGAACATCTCCATTTGGATATGTAAGAAGCATCTCAGACCTAACGTGTCTCAAACATAGCTCAAGGTTCTGTACTCCCAAATGTTCCTCTGAAGTTTTTCACGTCTCATTAAGTGATGCCACCTTCAACATAACTAAGGTTTACCCTTCACTTCTCTCATGCCCAAAAGATCTATCTCTAATTCACCCATAAGTCCTGTTTGCTCAATACCAAAAATAAATCCCAAAGCTGACCACTTGTCTCCATCTGCAATGCTATAAACCAAGCCTAATCCACAACCATTTCTTGTTGAGCTATGGCTAAAGGGTCCGATCTGATTAATTTTACTCAATCATTACTTACTGAGTTCTTACTATGTGCCAGGTGTTTTATGGGTGTTTGGGACCCATCAGTGGATAAAACACATCAAGAGATCTCTGCCCTGATTAAGCTTACATTCTAACAAATGGAGACAGACAATAAAGAACATTGTGTGTGTGTGTTTTAGATGGAGGCGATAAGTGCTATGGGGAAAAAATAAAGGAAAGAAGATAAGGAGGAGGCCTGAGGAAGTTGTGCTTTTAAATAAAGTGATCAGAAAGACATCGCTTGAAAGAAGACATTTGTGTAAAAATATAAGGTATATGAGGGAGTGACAGATGTGGAACATGGAGACAGCATGTGCAAACACCTACAGAGCAATCGTACTTGGCATGCTGGAGGAACGGCAGAAGGTCCACGTGGGTGGGGTGGACTAGAATGAGCAGAGTGGTGAGTAGCCTGCCAGGAGGTCAAGGTAGTCAGGGACAGAGGGACAGACCACGCAGGGCCTTGAAGGCAGTGATAAGGACAAGATGTATTACACACTAAGTGAGGGGACAAGCCACAAGAGGGTTTTTTGCAGTGTTTTATTTAGTTTTCTTAAAATTAAAATAAACTTTTTAATTTTAGAATAGTTTTAGATGTACAGAAGTGTTGTAAAGATAAGACAGAGCTCCTGTGTAACATTCCCCCAGTTTCCCGTATTGTTAATGTCTTACATTACCATAGTACATTTGTCACAACTGAGCGACCAACACTAGAATATTACTACTAACCAAACGCCATACAGTGAATTTCACTAGTTCTTTCCTAATGTCCTTTTTCTGTCCCAAGATTCCATCAAAGATATCACACTATATTTAGCTGTCATGCATCCTTAGCCTCCTCCGCACGATGACATTTTCTCAGACTTTCCTTGTTTTTGATGACCTTGATAGTTCTGAGCTGTACTGGTCAGAATTTTGTATACCATCTTTCAATTTGAGTTTGTCCAATGGTGTTTCATGATTAGACTGGGGTCATTCCTCCTGGTTAGACTGGGGTTTTTGGGAGGGAACACTGGCTACAAAACATATAAAATCACAACAAATAATAGCAAAAACACCCTTGAGAAATTATAAAGTGTATTTCTTTTCTTTCTTCTTCTTTTTTTTGTCAGTGAGGAAGATTGGCCCTGAGCTAACATCTGTGCCAATCTTCCTCTACTTTGTATGTGGGATGCTGCCACAGCATGGTTTGATGAGTGGTATGTAGGTCTGTGCCTGGGATCCAAACCCATGAACCCTGGGCTGCCAAAGTGAAGCATGTGATCTTAACCACTATACCACCGAGCTAGTCTCTATACGGTATATTTCTAAAAAAATATCATTAAAGGATAGATCTAAGGAAACACTATGAAATACTTAAAACAGAAGCATCCTATATAAAAACCAGTAGTACACACCCCAAAGCTATACTTAAAGGACAAATTTATAATAAATGAACTAACGTTTCAAATCCAAAAGGTGAAAAAATGAACAACATAAAAATCTAAGTCAAATGGAGAGAATCAAATAGATATAAAAGAAGAGATTATTTAAATAGCAAATAAACAAAAAAGTAGAATTGATTGATGAGACCAAATACTGCTTTAAAGAGCAGTGAAATAGAGAGAGAGAAAGACAGAGAGAGGAAGCATGCAAATGATATTAGGAACAAATAACAGAATACAAACATATGCAGAAGTGTATGTAAAAGCTGTAAAGATCGATATGAACAACTTTCTATGAATAAATTAAAAACCCATAAAATGGACAATTTTCTAGGAAAGTATAAATACCAAAATTGGTCTTTGAGGGAACTATCAAGAAGGCTCATGACCATAAAAAAAGTAATAATAAAAATTGAAATGGTGACCCTTGATATCTCATCCCCAAGGACATAAGGCCCAGACATTTTTACTGGCAACAGTTAGCAGAAATTCAGGAAAAATATATTTCCCATTATATCTCAACCATTTCTGAAAAAAAAATTTATAAGTAAAACTGCACAAGTCACTTTGTAAGGATCGAAGAAAACTCCTAAGAAAGCTAGAAAAGAAAAATGCAAAGATTCATGCCTTTGATTCAAAACTATAAATCCAACAACAAAAATCATTTCCTTGCTGTTTTCATTTCAGAGTCATACTGACCCATCTTTGCAGTTAATACAAGTTCTTCTTTGTGGTTAACACTGTTTAAGGGGGCTCTAATTTTAAATGCACAAGAAGCCAATATAATACTCCCCATTTTCTTCTTCTCTACTTAGCCTGCAGTTGTAACTATTTAAAAAGTGGACATTAAGGCAAGGATTTCCTTCTACATGTTGGGAGGAGTGTTTCATGAGAAAATAACATTTACTAATTTTTTCTTGGCAAAATTCACTTGGCAGAATTCCAGGTTGATCCTTTAGATTATGTTTTGTTGTAAGAAGCAAGATAAGATTTCTTCTTTATTATTTTCTTCACTTCACCTGGCTATCAAGTTGTCCCAATTTACTACCACTGATCTGATACAACTTCTTTATCATTAAACAAATCCTCATTTATACCTGCGTGTATTTGTTAACTCAATTTCATTCCATGGATACGACCCCCGTTCTCATCTCATTACTCACTCTTGTCAGTTAAGAATGCTTTTAACCAACTACTGTGGTGCTTTTTCTTTTCTCACAAAACAAGGAGTCAAGAGGCAGATGGTTGCTGGTGTCTTTTCTTTAGTCCATTTCTGTCAAGGCTAAATTTTCTGTGATTCTTTTGGCCTTTTCAACATGGCGACAAGGTGGCCGTTATGTCCTTTTTCAAGGAAAGAAAGAGAGCAAGGCAGCATCAGCAGGCTCTGACCCCAGCACAGGAGCCAAAACAGGCTCATGGCTGTCTCTAATTTCAAGGGACACTCAGGTAACTTTCTGTGTTGTATGGTAGCTGTCTATATTTCATAAACTGAGAAAAAGGTGCAGGGGTGGCTTTTCTAGTTTCAAATTCACACACACCTTTGTCATCATTAGTAATTCCTTAATGTCTCTCTTCCTTTCTTTTTTTTTAAACTCTTTTTTGGAATAAAATTGAACTTTTTATCTGAGTAAAAATTGACTTTGTCCTAGAGATTTTTAAAAATTTGTCATTAGAGTGATGTCAGCATCATGGCAGAGTGAGCTCTTTCCTTGGCCTCTCCCCTCTAAGATACAACAAAAAGGACATTCATGCACCAAGAGAGGACATATTATACATCATGAAAGACTTCTGAGAGACCCACACAGCCACATGCCTGAAGGTGGTGGTGGGGCTGGATCCTCTCGAGGAAGTGGAAGTTGCTTTGCAGGAGCTCCATGGAGAGAGACGGGCCATGGTGGAGGGAAGTGTGCAGGTGAAAAGAGCGCCCTGTCCCTGCCTGGTACTCCAGCCCCAGAATCGTGTGGAGCATGATGCAGTGAACATGGTAGTGGTGGCAGGGAAAGTTTGCAGGTGAGGGAGGTACCCTGTCCTGGCCCAGCACTCCAGCCCCAGAATCGTCAAGAGCATGGCATGGAGAGTGTGGCAGAGGTGATGGGGAAAGTGTGCAGGTAAGGAAAGGTACCCCATCCCAGCCCCACTACCCCTTGGTGCGTGAAGTGGTGAGTGAGAGAGTGGCAGCTTGGAAAAGGGAAAGTGCACAGTCCTGCAATCACCCAGAGCTCCATACAGAGAAACAAGCAGGGGGTGGGGGAAGCACTGGGGAAGGAGAGTACCCCTCCCTCTGCCTGGTGCTCCAGATCTGCCATCCATCAGTTGCTCAGACAGAAAAGCAGTCAGTGGCTGAAGCTGGGAAGCCCCTGTTCATGTTGGGCCCAGAATACACAGTGCCTGATCCCCACCCAGTGGTGGTACATGGCAGCTGCGACCAGGTAAGAGCACCATGAGGAGGCAAAAATCCACTCCGTCAAGCAGTATGAGTAGGCATATTAAATCTCCAGACTGAAGGGAAGTGATGAGTGTCCAGAAACCAACCCTGGAGGCACAGAAATCCATAACCTAAACAACAAAGAATTCAAAACAGATATCATAAAAAAACTCAATGAGTTGCAAGAAAACACAGAAAGACAAATTAATGAATTCAGGAGCCTCTTCACAAAGGAAATTGAAACCATGAAGAAGAACCAGTCAGAATTGTTGGAGATGAAAACCACAATGGATGAAATAAAGAAAAATCTGGATTCCCTAAACAACAGAGCTGACAATATGGAGGAGAGAATCAGCCAGTTAGAGATGAGTACTATAGAAATGCTTCAGAGGGAAGAGAATAGAGAGTTAAGACTAAAAAGAAATGAAGAAGCTCTCAGAGAAATATCTGACTCAATCAGGAAATGCAATATAAGGATTATAGGTATTGCAGAGGAGTAAGAGAAGGAGAATGGAGCAGAAAGCTTGTTCAAATAAATAATAGCTGAGAACTTTCCAAACTTGGGGAGAGAGCTGGAAATCCATGTGCAAGAGACCTCCAGATCTCCTAACTTTGTCAATTAAAAGACCCACTCCAAGGCAATATAGTAGTGAAACTGGCAAAAGTCAAGGACAAAGAAAATATACTGAGGACAGCAAGGCAGAAGAAAATGACTGACAAAGGAACCCCTATCAGGCTTTCAGCAGATTTCTCAGCAGAAACCTTACAGGCTAGGAGAGAGTGGAATGGTGTATTCGAAATCCCGAAAGACAAAAACTTTCAGCCAAGAATACTCTATCCAGTGAAAATCTCCTTCAGATATGACAGAGAAATAAAATCTTTCCCAGATAAACAAAAGCTAAGGGAGTTTTCATTGCCACAAGAACCCCTCTACAAGAATTCCTCAAGAAGGCCCTTATACCTGAAAAAAAAAAGGTGGGGGGGAAGAGGCTAAAAAGCCCTGAACAAGGAGATGAATAGGTGGGCAATAATCAGAAAATGGCAGCTCTCTATCAGATCAGCTTACTAAACACTCAACTTTAATATCAAGGATGAAGAAAAGGAAAACACCAAAACAAAAGTGATCTCATCATTTTAACCACAAACTCACAACACAAGATGGAAAAAGATATGACAAAAATAACTTAGAAGGGGAAGAGAAAAGGGATGGACTCAGCAGAGTCTAAGGAAGTAAGAGAATCAGAAAATGGGCTATCTCAACTACAAGATTTTTTATACAAACCTAAGGGTAACCACTAAACACAGAACTAGAATGGAGACATTTATTATAAACAAGGAGAAAATGAAGAAACCCAACAGAGAAAACTACCTAATCAAATTGGTAGTCTGAAATATACGGGATGAGAAACAAAGGAAATGCTGAAGAACTGGGAAACGTGTGATAAGATGGTAATATTAAGCCCTCATATATCAATAATTACTCTAAAAGTAAATGCATTGAATTCTCCAGTCAAAAGACACAGAGCCGTAGGATGGATTAAAGAACAAGACCCAACAATATGCTGCCTCCAGGAAACACATCTCAGCTCCAGAGACAAACATAGGCTCAGAGTGAAGGGATGGAAGACAATACTCCAAGCTAATAGCAAACAAAAGAAAGCAAGTGTTGCCATACTTATATTAGACAAAATACGCTTCAAGACAAAACTGGTAAAGAGAGACACAGAGGGGCACCATACAATGATAAAAGGGACTCTCCATCAAGAAGATATAACACTTATAAACACGTACACACCCAACACAGGAGCAGCAAAGTGCCTAAAGAAACTATTAACATATCAAAAAGGAGATAGCAACAACAACACAGTAATAGTAAGGGACCTCAACACACCACTTACATCAATGGATAGATCATTCAGACAAAAAGTCAACAAGGAAATTCTGGACTCAAACAAAAAAGTAGACCAGATGAACTTAGATATTTATAGAGAGCAGTCCGTTCAAAGACAGCAGAATATACATTCTTCCCAAGCACACATAGAACACTCTCAAGGATAGACCATATATTGGAAAACAGGACAAATCTCAATAAATTTAAGAAGATTGAAACACATCTACTATCTTTTCTGACCATAATGCTGTGAAACCAGAAATCAACTACAAGAAAAAAGCTGGAAAAGGAACAAAAATGTGGAGAATAAACAACATGCTGCTGAACAACCAATGGGTCATTGAAGAAATAAAGTAAAAAATCAAAAAATATTTGGAGACAAAGAGGAATGAAAACACACCATAACAACTTTTATAGGATGCAGCAAAAGCTGTCCTAAGAAGGAAATTTACAGCAATACAGGCCCACGTCAACAAATAAGAAAAAGCTCAAATAAACAATCTTAACCAACTCCTAAAAGAATTAGAAAAAGAAGAACAAACAAAGCCCAAACTCAGCAGAAGGAGGGAAATAATAAAAATTAGAACAGAAAAAAATGAAATTGAAACAGAAAAGACTGTAAAAAGGATAAATTAAACAAGGAGCTGGTTCTTTGAGAGGATAAACAAAGTAGACAAACCCCTTTCCAGACTCACTAAGAAAAAGAGAGAGAAGGCTCAAATAAATAAAATTAGAAATGAAAGAGTAGAAATTACAATGGATACCACAGCAATGCAAAAGATTGTAAGAGAATATTGTGAAAAACTATACACCAACAAACTGGACAATTGAGAAGAAATGGATAAATTCTTAGACTCTTACAATCTCCCAAGACCGAATCCAGAAGAAATAGAGAATCTGAATAGACCAATCACAAGTAAAGAGATTGAAACAGTAATCAAAAACCTCTCCAAAAATAAAAGTCCAGGACCAGTCGGCTTCTCTGGAGAATTCTACCAAACATTCAAAGACAATTTATTACCTATTCTTCTCTAGCTATTCCAAAAAGTTGAGGAAGACTGAAATATTCCTAATACATTCTACAAGGCCAACATCATCCTGATCCCAAAACCAGACAGGTGCAACACAAAGAAGGAAAATTACAGGCCAATATTGCTGATGATGCAAATATCCTTAACAAAATATTGGCAAACCGAATACAGCAATATATTAAAAAGGATCATACACAATGATCAAGTGGGATTCATACCAGGGACACAGGGATGGCTCGACATCCACAAATCAATCAATGTGATACATCATATTAACAAAAGGAGGAACAAAAACCACGTGATCATCTCCATAGATGCAGAGAAAGCATCCGACAAGATCCAATACCCATTCATGAAAAAAATTCTCAATAAAATGGGTATAGAAAGAAAATACCTCCACATAATAAACACCATATATGACAAACCCACAGCCAACATCATACTCAATGGGGAAAAAGTGAAAGCCATCCCTCTGAGAACAGGAACAAGACAAGGGTGCCCACACTATCACTACTCTTATTCAACATAGTACTGGAGGTTTTGGCCAGAGCAATTAGGCAGCAAAAAGAAATAAAAGGAATCCAAATAGGCGTTGAAGAAGTGAAACTCTTGCTGTTTGCAGACAACGAGATTTTATACATAGAAAACCCTAAATCGGAAAACTTTTAGAAATAATCAACAACTACAGCAAAGTTGCAAGATGCAAAGTCAACTTACAAAAACCGATGGCATTTCTATACTCTGATAATGAACTAACAGAGCAAGAACTCAACAATACAACCTCATTTACAATCGCAACAAGAAAGAATAAAACATCTAGAAATAAATTTAACCAAGGAGGTGAAAGGCCTATACAAAGAAAACTATAAGACATTACTGAAAGAAATTGAGATTGACATAAAGAAATGGAAAGATAGTCTGTGTACCTGGATTGGAAGAATAAACATAGTTAAAATGTCCATTCTACCTAAAGTAATCTACAGACTCAATGCAATCTCAATCAGAATCCCAATGATGTTCTTCATAGAAACAGGACGAAGAATCTTAAAATTCATATGGGGCCACAAAAGACCCCAAATAGACAAAGCAATCCTGAGAAACAAGAACAAACCTGGTGGCCTTGCAATCCCTGACTTCAAAACATATTACAAAGCTATAGTAATCAAAACAGCATGATACTGGTACAAAAACAGACACACAAATCAATGGAACAGAATTGAAAGCCCAGAAAAATTACCACACAGCTATGGACAGCTAATCTTCAACAAAGGTGCCAAGAACATACAATAGAGAAAGGAAAACCTCTTCAATAAATGATTCTGGGAAAACTGGACAGCCACATGCAAAAGAATGAAAGCAGACCATTATCTTTCTCCATACACAAAAATAAACTCAAAATGGATCAAAGACTTGAAGGTAAGACCTGAAACCATAAAACTTCTGGAAGTTAATTATAGGCAGTACACTCTTTGACATCAGCCTTAAAAGGATCTTTACAAATAAGCTGTCCACTCAGACAAGAGATACAAAAGAAAAAATAAACAAATGGGACTTCATCAGACTAAAGAGTTTCTGCAAGGCAAAGGAAACCAGGATCAAAATTAAAATAAGACTCACTAACTGGGAGAAAATATTTGCAAATCATATATCTGATAAGGGGTTAATCTCCACAATATATAAAGCACTAACACAACTGACCTACAAAAAAATAAACAACCCAATCAAAAAGTGGGCAGAGGATATGAACAGACATTTTTCCAAAGAAGATACACAGATGGCCAATAGGCACATGAAACAGTGCTCCACATCACTAATCATCAGGGAGATGCAAATCAAAACTACTCCTAGATATCATCTTTCACCCATTAGAATGTCTATAATCACCAAGACAAAAAATAATAAATGTTGGAGACGTTGTGGAGAAAAGGGAACCCTCATACACTGCTGGTGGGAATGCAAACTGGTGCAGCCACTTTGGAAAACGGTATGGAGATTTCTGCAAAAATTAGAAATAGAAATTATTATATGACCCAGCTATCCCACTACTGGGTACTTATCCAAAGAATTTGAAATCAACAATACAAAGAGACTTAGGCACCACTATGTTCATTGCAGCAGCATTTGCAATAACCAAGATGTGGAAGCAACTCAAGTGCCCATCAACTGATGATTGGATAGAGAAGATGTGGTCTATATATACAATGGCATACTACTGGGCCATAAAAAAGACATAATCATCCCATTCGTGGCCACATGGATGGACTTTGAGGGCATCATGTTAAAAGAAATGAGCCAGAGAGAGAAAGACAAACATCAGATGATTTCACTCGTATGTGGAATATAAACAAACTTCAGACAAAGAGAACAATTTAGTGGTTACCAGGGGAGGGGAAAGGCGGGGGAGGATGGGCACAAGGGGTGCAGGGGTACATTTATATGGTGTTTGACAAATGTTAATGTGCAACTGAAATTTCACAATGTTATAAACTATTTAGATCACAATAAAAAATCATAAAAAAGTTTGCCTCAACAACAACAAAAATTTGTCATTACTTTTTAGAAATTTCTCTTTGAAACACTGATTGTCTCTTTCACCCAATGTGTATGAGATCATTTTTTTAGATTTCCAAATAGACATAAATTTTTATTTATTTTTCATTTTATTTCATTTTGGACAAAGAATGTGGTTTTGTTATTCATGCTTTCAGCATTCATTGAGGGATTTTTGGTGACCTAAGTTATGATCATTTTCTAAGTTTTTATTCTTGTTTAAAAACATTTATTTCCCTTTTTTTCAAGTAGAATTTGATATGTTTAAGCCTTTTGGCTCAGTTGCTTGTAAGTAAAATATTAACAGATTATAGTTCTAAATATGAGGCTAAAACCATAAAGATTCTGGAGAAAAATCCTGGAGATTGTTTTTTTGTTTTTTTTTTGAGAAAGATTAGCCCTGTGCTAACATCTGCCTCCAATCCTCCTCTTTTTGCTGAGGAAGACTGGCCCTGAGCTAACATCCATACCCATCTTCCTCTACTTTATATGTGGGACGCCTACCACAGCATGGCTTGCCAAGTGGTACCATGTCCGCACCCGGGATCCGAACCAGCGAACCCTGGGCCACAGAAGTGGAACGTGCGAACTTAACTGCTGCGCTACCAGGCCGGCCCCCCAATTTTTAAGAAAAGGCCAAAACACTACAAAAGATACTTCACAAGAAAATATCCAAATGGTCAAAAAACTCATGAAAAGGTGTTCAAATATCATTACTCACCAGAGAAATGCAAATTTAAAACGTTGAGCTAGTATGCATATCTACTGAAAAAGATAGACGATGCCACGTGCTTGCAAGGATATGGAGCAACTGGAAATCTCATAGGTTGATGTTTGGGAGTTTAAAATGGAACAAATGCTTTAGAAAACTGTTTAGCAATTTACAACAAAGATAAATATATACTTACCCTAACACCCAGCCATTGCTAGGTATATACCCAAGAGAAATGAAAAAAATACACGTTCGCAAAAAGGCTTGTAAAAACCATCTGTGATATATTCATACAATTGATACTATACAACAATAAAAATGAATCAGCTTTATATATCCAACAACATGGATGGATTTAAAAAGTATTATGAGTAAAGGAAGCAAGACACAAAAGACTACACACTGCATGATTCCATTTATATGAAACTGACAGCAGTCAGAACTATTCTGTCATGATAGACATCAGAATATAGTTACCTTGGCGACTGGCTAGTGAGGGACACGAGGAAGTGTTCCGGCGGATGGAAATGTCTGTATGTTTCTTGACCTGGGTGGAGGTTACATGAACATATACACAAGAAAAAATTCATTATGCATCTTACTGTAAGTAAACTATTCCTAAATTTAGTTTTTTAAAAAAACTTAGGTCCTCTATCCTTTCTTATGTTTTATCTACTTCATCTGCCAAGAACGAAGGAAAGTATGTTTAAGATTCTCATTGTTGGTTTGAAGTTCTGTTTCTTTCCATTTCTCCTTGTGATTCTGCAGCTTTTACTTCTATGTTTTGATGTCAGGTTACTTGGTGCACAGAAATTTCTAATAGTTTCTCTTCACTAGAGAGAACTCACACCACCACGATGAAAAAGAAAGCCTTTCTCTCCCATTTAAATCATTTCTTCCTTGAGTTTGTCTGATGTTAATTTCTTGGCCTTTGCCTTCTTTTTACTTTCAATTTACATGGTTTATCTTTTCTTTTTTTAAAAAAATGCGGTAAAATACATATAAAATTTATCCTGTGAACTGTTTTTCAGGGCACAGGTCAGTGGCATTAATCATCTCCACATTGTGCTGCCATCACCACCATCCATCTCCAGAACTCTTTCTATCTTGCAACATTGAAACTATGTACCCATTTAACAACAGCTGCCCATTTGCCCTTCCTCCCAACTTGATTCTACTTTCTGTCTCCACGAATTTGGCTACTTTAGATACTTCATATAAATGGAATCACACAGTATTTGTCCTTTTATGACTGGCTTATATCACTTAGCATAATGGCCTCAACGTTCATCGTGTTGCAGCGTGGGACAGAATTTCCTTCCTTTTTAAGACTGAATAGTATTTCGCTGTGTGTATACACATTTTGCTTATCCATTTATGCATCGATGGACATTTGGCTTGCTTCCACTTTTTTGGCTATTTTGAACAATGCTACTATGAACATAGGTGTACAAATATCTCCTGTGAGTCTCTGCTTTGAATTCTTTTGGCTTTATACCCAGAAATGGAAATGCTGAGTCACACGGTAAATGTTTTTAAATTTTTGAGGAGCTGCTATACAGTTTTTCACAGTGGCTGCACCATTTTACATTCTCACCAACAAAGCGCAAGTGTTCCAACTTGCTCACGTCCTCACAAATACTTGTTATTTTCTGTTTATGTGACGGTAGCCATCTTCTTGGGTGTGAGTTGATGTCTCATTGTGGTTTTGATTTGCATTTCCCTAATGATTAGTGATGCCAAGCATCTTTTCATGTACTTGATGGCCATTTGCAAATCTTCTTTGGAGAACTGTCTATTCAAGACCTTTGCCCTTTTTAATCGAGTTGTTTGGTTTGTTGTTGAGTCATCGTTCTTTACACATTCTGAATATTGAACCCTTATCAGATACATGATTTGCATATATTTTATCCCATTCCATGGTTGCCTTTTCACTCTGTTCATTGTGTCCTTTAATGTACAGTTTTACATTTTGATGTAATCTAATTTATCTATTTTTTTCTTTTGTTGCCCATGCTTTTGGTGTCATTTCTAAGAAATCGTTGCCAAATCCAATGTTATGAAGCTTTTCTCCTATGTTTCCTTGTAAGAGTTTTATAGTTTTAGTTCTTATGTGTAGGGTTTGATCTCTTTTCGTTTCTTTTTGCTTAAAAACGTTTTTAATCACTTAGATTCAGGTTATTTGGATTTGCTTTTGGATTCAACTTGAGTTTAATTGTTTAATTGTGTGTTTATTTCAACAGATTTATTTTCGAAATTTACTCACTTGAGAGACATCGGTTTTATTTATGTTACTTCATTTTATTTTTTACACATCTCTGCTTTCTTGATCACTCTGCCTTTTCCCCACCTCTTGCACAGTTAAGGTGCATAATAAATCATCAGAAATGAACAATCATAAACATTATGATTTTGCTCCATACATTTAAGGAAGGCTTTCTGTTGCCCTTATATTTGAACAATATAATGAAATCTTTACTAGATTTCTTTGGTTGAATTTTTTTCCTCAAAGCTTAACATATTACAGTATCTTCTGGCATAAACTATTACCAGAGATTAATGAGCCCAACCTGGAAGATTTTTTCCTTTACAGATAATCTTCTTCTCTGTATGATTTTTGTATTCTCTCTATATTTCTCAAGCTCAGGTAACATTTCAACCCATGTCTTGGTGTTGATCTTCCTTTATAAATTTCTCATCAATATATTCCTTCAATAGTTATGATAGTTATTTATGGGCAGACATTGTGATGGAAAATAAGGATAAAATTATAAAATTAAGCAGAATAAAACACACTCCCTACCTTCATGGAGTTTACAGTCAAGTTGGAGAGACAGATATTCATTAAATTATTACACAAATAAATGTAACATGACAACTTAGAGCTTTAATAAGAGGATGGAACCAGTGTGGAAGATCAGAGAAGGATGAGCGGGAATCAACTCAGTGAAGTGGGGTGGGAGGACGCATAGGGCTTTAAGCTGCAGCAAATCCATATGTAAAGGTTCCCAGGCAGGGAGGAACTTGACCTTTACAGAGAATTAAAAACTTTGCTGTAACAAGAGCATTGGGAGACTCAGCCAGTTCAGACTCCTATTGGTCATATTAGCGATTTGGGTCCTAGTTATAAGATCAATGAAAAACTCCTGAAGAGTTCTAAGCCTGTTGGCAAATGATCAGACATCTTTTGAGAAGGCCACTCTGACAGAATTGTGGAAAACAGATCAGAAAGGGTGTGAGTGGATGTGGGTTTAGCTGTTGGAAGTGTCTGTAGTGTAGCCCAGGAAGAGATGGAGGTAGCACAGATGGACAGCCGTGCAGGTGGGGAAAGTGAACCAATTTGAAACATAGTTAGGAAACAAAATCAAGAGAAGTCAGTGCTGAGATGACAGAAGGACAGAGAGTTCTCAAAGGTCAAAGGTGGTGCTATTCAGGGGGATAGGAACACTGGAAAAGGATCAGTTTTGGAGGATAGGAGATTATGAATTTGGTTTTGAACATGTTGTGTTTCATCTATTTATTTCTTAAGTCATTCAACCAGAATGTACCAATTGTCTATGTGTCACGTATTGCAAGAGGTTCTGGGGATTCAGCAATACATAGTTCCATGAGCATGTTAGAGGTATCTTCACATCTGAGAGGGCTATCAGGTAGGCATCTGGACATATGTGGTCTGGAACTCAGGAGGTGGATCTGAGGTCTTGGCTGGAACTGTACATTTCTCCATCATTTGTATGTAGGCGATAATTGAAGCTGGAACAAAGGTGAAATGATCTGAGTCTCAAATTCTAAGGTGAGAACATTGAGTAAGAGGGGAAAAATAAAGGAGTCCTTGGGACTACATCTGAGGAACATCGACTGTTAGATGGCTGGGTTAAGATGAATACACCAGGATAGGAGCTAGAGAAAGAGCTGGGAGAGAAGTAGGAGGAAAACAAAAAAGAGTTGTGACCCAGAGTAAAGGGAAGCAGGATACAGAGGTCAGCAGTATTGAATCTGACCAAGAAGTCAAATCCGATGAGGCCTGAGTAATACCCTCTGTGCGACGGAAGTTACCACTGACCCCAAGGGCTGTTTCATTGGAATAAGGAAGTGAGAGGATAGTTTGGAGTTGATGGAAGGTGAGTGGGAGGTGAGGAAATTGAGATAACGAGTATGGAGGCCTCTTTCAAGGGAGCAGGGGTTGACATGGCTTCTGGAGCCAGGAGCCCAAGTTCAAATCATCACACTACCATTTATTAGCTGGGTGACCTTGGGCAGACCACTCTCTGTGATTCCGTTGTCTCATGTGTAATAATTGACAATATAAGACCTGCCTCATGGTGTGTGGGTGAGTATTGCCTAAGATAATACGTGGAAAGTACTTAAAGCAATGCCTAGCTTACAAGGCTCAATAAATATTTGCCGCTGGTGCAAATTACATGTCAGAGGAGGTTTCTTTCCTTTCCTCCCTACCCCCGCTCCCTTCCCCTTCCCTCTCTTCCCCTTCTCCTCCCTGTCCCCACCATCCTCCTCCACTGTTGCCACTTCTTCTTTCCCCTCCCCCTTCTCCTTCTTGTACTTTTTCTTTTTGGATAAGAGACTTGAGCATTAGCCTCCATATGTTGTGTTTTATCTATTCCGGAAAATCTGACCCATCTTGTACTGGACTAGGTTATTTGGGAAGTGCTGATGATTTTACACGCATACACACACAGACACATTTGAATGGACATTTTTTTCCAACAGAGAGGCTGTGAGCCAAGTAAAAAAGGTATATGTAAACAACCAAATGGAGCTTGAAATTTGATGAGAAAACACATGTATTTAAAAGATAACTTTGATACTGTAAGAGTTATTTCTGAAGCAAATTTTTTCTGCAAAACATTGGTCTTCCATATAGAAAAATGAAAAACGTGAGCTGCTTCCCATTGTGAATTAAGAGCTGGATGCTGAAAGAGTCTCTTCTTGCAGCCAATTTGAAATTTCTTACATAATAAAATAGTGTGTATATATATATATATATAATTAAATATGTATGTATGTGTTTCTACTGTTACTTTAGATTTATTCATTTAACAAATATTTCGTAACCTGGCACCTTACAGAGGGCTTGTGATGTTAAGGAAAGTAAGTTGCCGACAAGCACATTTCCTTGAGGCCTTGGCTGCTGGGGGAAAGGATGTGCGGAGAGAGCAGGACAAAGCCGTGGGATGAGGGCTCCTACAGTGCTTCAGCTGCCCCCTTGCAGGAGCGGGGAGAGGCTGAGCAGACGGCGCCTCCTCTTCCGGGTCACGGAGGATCAGTTCTCAAGCTGAGAAGAGACAGTGAACACCCTGGTCACCTGGACCAGCATGTGCAAAGACTCCGACGCACAAAGGGAAAGCGGAATTTGGGGAACCAAGAGAGGAGTCCTGCGGCCAGAAAGTACCACTCCTGAGGGGGAAAGAGCTATACTAAACCGCAATCTGTCTTAAAAACCACTTCTTTCCAAGCATTTTGTGATGCTTTGTGACTGTTTTTTCCTCCTCCCTGAGACTTTAATTTTCTACGGTATTGTTCACCCTAGTGCATATTTAAGTATAATACCAGTATAAGTTTATTTAATAATCATGTATTGGCTGCAGGCCAATACTTACAAACACTTTTATAAATATTCATAAATACTTATAAATACTTTGATAAAATAAGGAGAACCTTCCTGAATTCTTCAAAGTACTAAACCTGTCTTGCGCAAGACCAGTTTTAAACTCACCCCAGCTACTCCCCTGCTACAGCAGATGTCGAAACTCTATAACATAAGCACTTGTTGTGATAAAATTTTAGAGAGTTATTAAGCTTGAAAAACAATAAAAAGTTACAAGGACTTTTGAAGAAATTAGTTTTTTGTTTGTTTGTTAAAGGATGAGGGAAACTGGCGGTGTAGCCAAAAGAGGTTGGAAGTGACACTGCCCGCTGCATCGCGAGTTCCAGATTCCCTTCTCGGGGTGAGTCGGCCCAGTAGTTTAACTGGAAAGGCCATTTACGTGGTGCACTGAAAGGGCTCTGTCTTGGTTTTCATTGAGTCAGGAATGACATTGTCCAGCTTGCAGAGTTTTCTAGAGAGAGGCTGAGTTGAAGTGACTTTGCATGCTTCATGTTGCCTGACGAATGTCAAGTGAGGAGGGGGGCACCGAATCAAAGTTCATAGCTATGCCATTCTCTTTAATTGAAAACGCTATGCAAAAAATAAAATACGTCAACAGTTCCCGCTGCCTGCCTTGCATCCTGGAGAGCCGTGTACATTTCAAGTTATCCCTGCAACTTAAAAGAATTATGACCACAGAGATCGTGAAGGAGCAGCTGGTTTGCAAAGCTGCTTTCGGTAAACCTGTCAGAGCTCATGAGTAAACAGAATCTGAATAGAGACGCTGTATGTAGGGGAAATCGATTGCTTTTTCTACAAAATAAAAGGAAGAGTTTTGCTCAGGGCAATGTGACAATGACTTGCAACTGTTCTGTATTAACTGCAACTTTCTTCTTGCTTTCTCACCGCCCAATTTTCCTTTATTCTACAGCAAACCGTTGAGATTGTGTATTGTGCACTGGCAATATTTAAACTGGAAATAATTAAAATATATATTTCATTTATAGTGGGCCTTATGTGAGGAGAAGTAAAGATTGCCACAGCTTCCTGAGTATATGAGTTAATGATGTGTTCTGCATTTTCTTAATTTTCCACATTTTAACTGCCTCTGTTCCTTATTTGGGAGCAGGGAGCTTGGAGCGGCATGGGACACAGACTCGCTCAAGCAGAAACTTAGAGCTCTCGAGAATACTAGGGGGCGGCGCAGAAAAGGTCAGGGCCATCGCATGGTTTCTTGACATTATTTTCCTCCAGTTTCTCCCTTCAGTGTCAGAGCTAGCATATTATCAAGAATAAGGTTCAAACTAGAGATTGATTTAAAACCACTGTGAGGTTCCATTAGGGTGTGTTTTTAGAATATGACGAATAAGTGGATTTTCAAATTAAGTTCTAAAAATAATTATTAAAAAAGGAAAATACAGACTCACTGCAGGAAAACAAAACAATCCACAACTGTGTGTGTGTGTGCGTGTATGTGTGTTGTAAGTACACAGAGACACATCCACAGCAGAATGAATGAAGTCATTGGTAGAAGAAAGGCAAATGCCCATTTTCCAGAATGAATTTGGACATCATTTTGATGGAGACTAAGCTAGCATAAACAAAGCCAGAAACAAGATACAAAGACTAAATTGATTATAAATCTTGGAGCTTATTTGTATGACTGGGTTGCATGACTGGAGCTTAAAACGGAAAAAGTGTCTCACCAAGAGTTACAAGTGTGCTTTTGGTCATGGTTAACTACAAAGGGAAGAAACACGAAAGTCATTCCCAAAATGTTTGGAGATAGAAACTCCGTGGGGGAAATCCAAGGGGTCAGGATTTATTCTCATTTATTGTGTGAGTTTTCAAATTGCAGAGGAATATTCTTTCTAGAAAGAGTTGATTCAAAAAGATAACTAAAGGCAATGAATTGAAAAGTAAAACATGAAGGGCACAAAACATTTTATTCAAGATAAGCCCCAGAAAAAGTCAGTGACAGGATGAAAAAGTATCTTCCTCGACAGCAACCCACAGCCTCCAGCTCAGAGCCGGGACATGAGGCAGGAACACGGACACTTTCTCCCAAAGCACCTGACATTCTGGCTCTCGGCAGTAGATCGCTCTGAAATTACATCCTAACAGCCCTGCAATCAGGTGGTTATGAATGTTCAACTCACCGAATGGAATCTGAATTTACTAAAACCGGTCAGAAAAATAGAGAAAATTTCTGATGGTTGAGAAAAGGAACAAATATAGAGAGAGATGAATTGAGTTCTGCCTTAGGTTGGAATCCCCCAGAAACTGACCCTCAGATGAGGATTTGAGTACAAGCAATGTAGTGGGAGGTGGTCCTGGAAAGCCCTGTGTGGGGGTGGGGAGGAGAATGAGGTGGGGTGGGAGGGGAAGGAAGCCAGCAGAGCATTCTCTCCGTGGGGCACCCTGAGAACCTGTGTAGAACGCACCTCAGAGTTGTCCCACCCAAAGGAGACACAGTTCAGGGGAACAGGGTCGTCTCTCCCAGGTCTCCCACGTGCTACCTCCACAGCTAACGAAGCGTGGGTGAAGGACAGTATGAAGCGACTCCTTTGAACAGCTGAGAGCAGCCCTGTCTCCGTGAGAGATGTGCCAGTGGCTGGCTCTGATTGACCACAGTGGCATGAGGCTGAGACGCAATTTAAATCTTCATGTAAATCTGTGGTGACCTTTCCATCCCATAGGAACAAACTGCTGTGCCCTAAACCTGCCCTCTTTGTCTTGCAGTCCTGTGTTATTTGTCATTCTTGAGAGATGCCAGGCAAGAGCAGAGAACAAGAGAACAAGTACGTAAAAACATTAACATATCTGGTAAAATAGGTTTCAAACAGCTACCTCATGTATGACATATGCCTTGCTAATGGTGAATTGGACACGAGCTTTATTCAGACAACTCATTTTTATTATCTTATGGCCTCAAACAATTCTTTACAATGTACTTTGCCCATGCTTCCTTACTAGGAAAAAGAATGGCTGGTTAGTACCTCAGGGTAAGTGAGAGCGCGTTTTGCATCCCTGCATTCCTCCTGTGTTCCCTCCCTCTTTGTCTTTAAAGGTTTGTGAACTTCTTGTCACCAACAGACAACTGAGACCCAAACAAATGTCAGTGTTACTCTGAGAAGAAAATAATGGAGTGATCCCCAAGAAAAAAAGCTCTGCATAATATCATAGCTTCTGAGGTTTGGAAAATGTCCCTGGTGTCTGGAAAAAAATGGAGAGAATCACTTTACTCTTTCAGATTAACTGGCATTTCCATCACCTCCAAAGCCGTTAGTGTTTATAAATACATTAATAAAAGATTCTGAAACTCCCTTGGTGAAAGGTGAGTGTGGGTTCACAATCCAAGAAGGCTGCACTTAAGAAGGATTTTAACAGTAAGAAGTAGTAAGTGCCTTCTCGGTAACCTACGTGAGCCTGTCAACAGACTGCTTTCATTTCATTTCACATCCTTTCCACTTGAGCAACAGGCATGGGAAACAGAATTGGCAGGAGGGGAGGTTCCAGAGGAGCCATCAGCTTGCCTTTTCTACAAGTTCCTGTGTGTAAATTTAAATGAGATTCTGCAATTTTTACCTGGATGATATGCTGTCACTCTTCCTAGCATAAAGCCAAGGACCGAGGCATCATCACCTTCAAGGAACACTTCTTATGATTATTATCTCTTATTTCGAGTGCTGGACAAAGCCCATCCTCTGACTGCCTAGAGAAGAGACAGGGACCGCCAGGTAACGAGCCCTGCCGCGTGCCCAGGCCTTCACGTGGAAGACTACACTCAGTCCGGACACTCCCGCTTCAGTGTCGGCATCTTCATCTTTATGCTGCAGATGAAGGATCTGAGGCTGAAAGAGGTTTTGCCCCATGTCACACTCCTTGCACAGTTTGGAACCCAGGTTCATCTCATTCCAAAACTCATATGTTTTCCAGGGCATTATTTAGAACATTTCCCTAATGTGTTAACCAGCTAAAAAGTGCTTTTGCACATGACATCCCTTTATCCTACTAACAAACTGCAGTGTTATGTATCATTTTCACTGTTTCACAGAGAAGGAACCTGAGGCATATGAGATAAGGGATGTGTAAGGACAGTAAGAGAGGAATCACCAGCTCCAAATTCTATACTATGAAGAAGAAAGACTTGTTTACACCACTTTCCCAATTTTAACCCTGAACACCAAAGTGAACATGGCAGACAGGTTCCCTGCATACACAGTAAGATTCTGCAGGATTTCCTTCCCGACACATACATTGCACTTGCTATATTAAAGGTGGCTGTAGAGTCTTTGCCCCCTCATCCACCAAGAGGTGGAATCTAAGTCCCCTCCTCTTGGATCTGGACCAATAGAATACAGTGGAAGTGATAATCTGCAGCTTCTGTGGCTGGTTGAAAGAAGGCTTGCAGCCTGCTTCGGGCTCAGGAACACTCTAGGAGAGTTCACTCTGGGGCAAGCTTGCCACCACATACAAAGTTGAACAGCCCTGAGACCACCATGCTGTGAAAAGCCCAAGCATGGGGAAGGGCGTCAGAGTGTGAGCGAAGAACCCTGGAAATGAGTCCTCCAGCCCCAGCCACCCTGGTGGATCAGAGACTAACTGCCCAACCCACAAAATCATGACACAAATAAAATGGTTATTTTCAGGCACGAAGTTCTGAGGCTGTTTGTTACACAGCAATAAAGTACTGACATACACATTCTATGTGTTCAGAGACAATTCTGAGCCAAACCAAAGGTCCTAGAGCACCCTTGTGTGAATTGGTCTCACCTTTATCCATTAGCATCCCTTCCCACCCCTGGCTCAGCACACTGCCCTCTTTATTTAACACGGAATGACCCAGCCACAGCTGGCTTGGATGGCTGGGGCACCGGGGAGGGAAACGGATCCACCTTGTACCTCCATCCGTAACCCTGCCTACTGCCTGTAAATTCAGGCTCTTCTCACTATTGCAGCTGATGGAGGGTCGGGACCCTTCTTTACGTTCACTAGATGCCACTGCAGCACCACAGAAGAGCATCAAATGAATGATTTAAATAAGTTATCTGTCACTCAAAGAAATACTCTTAGCAGGTACAGAGGAAGGAACTTTTATCCTTGCCACCCCATGTGTCAGACACCAAAAGCTACGGAAGCAACCTGAGACCCATGTTCTCCTAATGCTTCATCCTTCTCTTTCTCAGATAAGGCGTATAAGATCTGAAGCTTCCCTCTGTGTCCTGGCACCCTGAATTCTATAAACTCGCTGAATGGGCAATGGAGACTTGGTGCCATCTTTCTCCCAAAAGCACGGCCCGTTGTGGTTCTCAGCAGTGGATGGAAAAAAGAGAGTATTTACTGCCTTAATAAGTAAGCCAAGGACTCATTTTGAGTTATGTTCTTCTCAAGGCTTCACCGTGACTATGGGGACGCAATACAGCTATGAAATTGAGCAGGATGATTTGTTTTAATTCCTGACCTTATTTATGATTCAGCAATGTGGCTGGGCACATTGTGGATAGATTTCGGATTTTTTAGCTTTCCACGTTCAACAGTACTTAGCTGGTCTGCACCTGTTCTTATGGATGGAATTGGGCCCCCTTCAGAATTCATACTGAAGCCCTAACTCCTGATGGGATTGTATTTGGAGATGGGGCCTTTAGGGAGGTAATTAAGGTTAAATGAGGTCATAAGATTAGTGGATTAGTGGGGCACTAATCCAATGGAACTGATGTCCTTATCAAAAAGGAAAAGATACCGGAGATCTCTCTCTTTTTTTGGCATGCCATGTGAGGACACAGTGAGAAGTGGCCTTCTACAATCTGGGAAGAAAGTCTTCACCAGACACCAACACTGAGAGTGCCTTGATTTTGAACTTCTAGCCTCCAGAACTGTGAAACATAAATTTTGGTTCTTCAAGCCATCGAGTGTGTGGTATTTTGTTACAGCAGCCCTAGCAAGTAATATACCTCCACTCTGATGTTTTATCAGATTCCATCCTCTTGGAGGGTAAGGGGTACAGTGTAGGCAAATTCAGTTTTGTCTCTTCTGCTATTGTGGAAGCTGCTCTGAAAACATTTTTTCATGACTTTTTATGACACTTGGGATCAAAATTTATCTTTTACCAAAAAAAATCAATTGGGTAGAATCTTGCAAAATATGCATTTGTTGGAGTGGGGGTGCCTTTCAACTTGAAGACACTTGGGATCCCTAATGATCTGAAGACCTTTCCTTTGGCTGAGCTATGAGCAGGCACATGCTGTCAACATGCTCATTCCTCACTGTGGAGCTGGTTTCTGACATGGCTGGGGACTTGTAGATATTTGAGGAATCGTCCTTTCCTCCTGGGGGCACCTTCATTTCAGCGAATTGTGCACATTGCAGAGTGTATGGCAGGAGGGCAAAGAGATCAAAATGCCCTGTTATGTTACCTCCCCGCATTGTCTGTTTTTGACCTACATTGGGGCTGGAAAAATGATCAGCTATAGGATACCAAACAGAATGGTTTGAATCAAGGAGGTAAATGTTGGAGACCGTTGTGTGGTTTGCTTCATGGGGATGTGGTTCTCTGGGTCAGAGTGGCATCAAGAAACTGCAAAGCTAGTAAATTGCTGTGGTGCTATGGAAACAAGTGGATGCCAGCCGAATATTTGCTGCTACTAGCAGATGTATGAGTATGAAACATGATATCTGAGGCCTTTAAATAGCAACATCTCGTGGGCCGGCCCTGTGGCTGAGTGGTTAAGTTCACGTGCTCCGCTGTGGCGGCCCAGGGTTTCACTGGTTCAGATCCTGGGCCTGGACCTAGCACTGCTCATCAGGCCATGCTGAGGTGGCTTCCCACATAGCACAACCAGAAGGACCTACAATTAGAATATACAACTATGTACTGGGGGTGTCTTGGGGAAGAAGAAGAAGAAAAAAAAAAAGAAGATTGGCCACAGATGTTAGCTCAGGTGCCAATCTTGAAAAAATAAATAAATAAAACGAAAATAACAACATCTCTATTAGTGAAAAGGATGGTCCTACCCACTCAACTGATTTTCCAGGACTTTGTAACTAGAGGTAGAATGAAAATAAAGGACTGAATTCTAATGGTTTAAATATTGCAAAGCTCTATTAAACTCTGTAAATACTAACACAGAATTTTATTTAAAACACCGTGGGGCAGGCAAGGGGTGCGCCGCTTGGATCCCTTTAAGAAAGAACTTGCTGAGCAGCCCTGAGGAGGGCAGCTAGCAGATAGCCGCCAGCCGCAGTGCTTTTGCAATCTGCCACCGCATCTGCACTGAGACCTCACACTTTCCAGGCAGCCTCCGGTCAATGAGGGAACATTCTAGGGCCTGGTTGCTTCTGCCCAATACTGGAGCTTCCTTTTATTTGCTCAGGACTATCCTACAGGCTGAGGCTCTTCCCACCCAATCCTCTTTCCTTCCCCCACTCGTTTCACCATGTGAGACCTGCGCCACAATCTGCAAACCTTCTCTCCGTCCTCCTGCTCTCCCTCTTTATCATTCACAGGCATTGCCCCCAATAAATCTCTTGCACTAGTAACTCTGCCCTGGCATCTGCTTCCTGCAGGACCCAAATGACATATGCTGAATAAAATAAAACAGTGCATATTTCACTTCTGGCTTTTCACTTTATTCCTATCTCAGGGATGCTGGCTGAAGCGCCAGGAGAACCATGGAGCAGCCCAGAAATTTGGCTGGGGCTCTTGTTATGGCATTTGAGAGCCAAAAAATAGACTTCATTTTTTATTTGACTCATTTTCGCTCCCTAATCTTGAAAGCTACTAGGTCATCCTAGAATTATTTTGCATCTGAATTTTATCACGATTATCTGTTGGGCTTTTTGGAGCTGGATAACCAAAGAGCTATCCAATGGCAATCTGCGATGTAGCATTAAGCCAAAGCACCAAAGCTCCAACTGGGTTTCAGGAGGCAATATTTTAACCATAAACTTCATTATAAAGGAATTTCACCATGGAAGGGTTTATTAATCCTGATATTGCTGTTTTTAGACCCTTGTCTAAAGCAAAGCTGATTTGCGAATATTTTTTACTGTCTTTACAACTCAGCGATGGACTCTGAAGTCTGAAACACCCAGGAGCCGCCCTGCCCATCAGGGAAGAAGGGGCGTGGCTGGCTTGTACTTAGGCTCCGTCACGCAGCCCCTCTCTTTAAGGAAAAGCAGAGTCCTCGAGGTTCAAGAAAATCCAGCTTTAAACATGACCATCAGTAACCATTGCTTTAAATAATCGTGACGGCTTCTCCTGGGAATCCAAAGACAACGTATCAACCTGTATTTTGGGTTGGCCATTCAATCCAAGGGGAAGATTGCAGACGTGTTGTACTCTGCAGTTACCCAAGTTTCGATTATTATGAAAGGGTTGATCTGTGTCTTGATAGTCTTTTTAGCACTCAGAAAACCACACTGTCTGATAAAACAGGTTGAAAAAGAAAAATAGTTAGGCATATATGATATAATATTTCTAAAAGTTCAATTAAAAAACATAGGCCTAAACTGACAGTCAGGACATTTGACCATCCTCCCTTGTTCAGGTGGATTGTTGGGAAAATGATTTTGAACCGATGAACAGTCTATATTGCAGATGTTAAAGTGTGGTTTAATTTCTAAAATTCGCATGTAATAACACAAGCTCATAGCTGGCATGTTTTTCTAAGATTAGGTGGAAATAAAAGCTCTGGAATAAAAATCTTATCTCTAGCTTTGTGATCCTGGTCAAGTTAATTAACCTCTCTGAATCTCTGTTTTTCATGTATAAAAATCGTGACCCTGATACCCAGCTAATGGAACTGCTGTGAGATTGTTGGGAAGAAATACACGCTTGGGGTGAACTTGCAACAAATGATTCCAGACATAAATGGTGGTGATGACGATGGGGAATAGAATGCAAAAATGTACATAAAAGTTGAAAAACTATTCGATGCCTTATTTACAGTACTTATTTTGTTTATTCAAACTATTTTTGAAAGCTGAAAATATAAGAAACTCTAGCCCAGTCAAGTAATAATTGTTATTATAAATTCTGATCAGTGAGATTCATTAACTAAGGTGAATGGGGTATATAGAAAACATTTAAGATGATCGTTAAATTTATTTGAAGTATTTACTGCCACATTTACTACAAAATTGTGATTAAAGATATGTTTCTCAAATACCTCAGAAGTAAACACAGTTCCACTGCCCCAAATCTCAAGTGCATTAATAAATCTACTCAGTGTTCTGGGTTTTTTTTACTCTGAGAAGAAATTTTGAAGATCACACTGAAATAGAGCCAGATGGTCAGATATGACTTTTCACGTTAAGCGAATGCTCATAATTTACTTCATCCTGAAGCAACCACAAAAGCAGAAATCATGGTGAATGGCCTCCAAGAACATCAAATCCCAATAATCTCAGGGGTTTTATGTTCTGTCAAACATTTCATCAAATAGCAGAAGAAACATATCTTTCATGTCCTTTTCATTTTTAAAATGGCTATATCCTTTACATTAGAGGAAAGTAGTTTTGATATGTGTTTTAAATTACTGCATATAATAACATTCTTCTCTAGAAATGCATCTTTTCTTTGTTTAAGCCAACGCTAAGTTTTATTTTTATAAGCACAGTTGATTTGTTTAATTCTCTTCCAGATAAAACTCTTAAAATCTGAAATCACTCTCTTCTACCTTAAATAAAACAAAAAAACAGTTATGATTTCAGGTGCACAAGATATTTTCAGCCTTTTCTACTGGATGGAATTTTTCAAAATTGATGAATAGGTAACATATAGTAGTCAAGATGATAACTAATCTGATTTTAAAAAAAGAAATGTGGGCTTGCGTAGCAGAAGAATTGGGAAATGTGTTATCTAAATATGTCATGGGATATACTGACTTTAATCTGTAACATATGTGAAGTTTAATCATTAAGCAATGAATTCCTTTTCTGAGGTCTGTATGGTGAATATCAATGAATATAATATTTTTTGAGCTGAATGAAATGCCCAAGACCAATCTCTCAAGATTTAATTACCCACTTAAAAGTCTCCAGAGCTCTTGAAGGAAGCCCCAAGACCCATAGATCATGCTCCTTGATGGTAGCCATGCACTGGGAGGTGAGGCCAGTACCTTCAGGGTCAGTCCTATCTGGAGTTTTGGAGCGGCTGACCTCAGGTCAGAGAACTCACCCCCTGCCCCACTTATTGGTGCCCATTGTAGATCCCACAAACCCAAGGTGCCTTACCTCTTGACCATAATAATAATAACAGAGTAAAGTAATAAAATTAACTTCCAATTAATGTGTTTGCCATACCCTAGGCACCATGTGAGATATTTAAAATGAATTATCTCCAGTTTACACATCATACATTCATTCATTCAATTACTCACTCATTCTTTTAATGAGTTTTATGGCAAACCACGCCCTGGCTGAGTTAGCAATGAATGAGTCTTTCACAGAATTGACAATGCAGTGGGGTGGGGAAATCGGCATAGCTTATGCAGAAATAAGCAGAAATCACACTGAGACATGTGTTCCCTGCTGTGGCAGAACTGAACAAGGTCATGGAGCGGGGAGAAGTGGAGGTGGAGGGGGGGTCTACCTTAGATAGAATTGTCAAGAAAGGTTTTTCTAAGGAGATGCCATCTGAGCGAAGGCTGGAAGGTCACAGAGGAGCCACCCTGGGGAACAGCAAGTGCCATTCCATGAGGTGGGATAGGGCTTGGCGGGTATGAGAAAGAGAAATGAGGTCAGCGTGGCTGGAGGGCAGTGCATGAGAGAGATGGTGTAACCAGGCAGAGGAAGGGAGAGGAGTATGGGGTGAGACTGGGCTTAGGAGGCCATACTTGGGACTTCGGATGTTTCTCGAAGAGAACTCATGGGAAGCACTGAAGGACTGAAAGGTGGGTGGTGACATGAGTCAATTTATGACTTTAAATGATTCCTCTATCTGCAATCCAAGATGGATAGAATGGTGATAGTGGGTGAGCTTCCACTTAGGAAGCTCCTGTAGGCCAGCTGATAGCGATGGTGGCGTGATCCATGGAGTGGCAGGGGAGGTGGAGGGCAATGAATGGTTTGGAAGTTGGACTAACATGACAGGCCAGTGAAGTCAACAGAAGGGATGAGGGAAGGAAGGATTTTGGCCCTAGCAACCCGGCTGTGAAGAGACCAATGAGTAAGATGGGAAATTTGAGTGAGGAAAGGATCTTGTGGACGAAGTTCAGAAGATTTATTTTAGATATATTAATTTTGAGAAATCATTTGGACATCCAGTCTGAGATTTTAGGCAGGCAGATTAGATACAGGTCCATGATGCCTTATCCACAATTCAAGAACCCATAAATCTCCAAGAAACGAAAGTTTTTTCATAACTCTTTTGACAGCAAAATCTGACCTGAACCGGCATGAGGCTCTTGACAGTCCTGGTTTATCCCTCTGGGAATGTTCGTGCATTCGAAGCAGTGCTATCGATGTGTTTGATTACCGGGTGATCCCCCCGGCTTCACGGAGTGTGCGAAGTACCATGTGCACCAGATTAATTTTCTAAAATCCCCAAGGTTCAAACACCTTTGCACCCCTCCTCTCTTGCCCCTAGGTTTTGCATAAGGATCTGTGGATTTCTGTAGAAATCTGAAAGTCAGTGGAAAGGACAGCCCTGGAGACGCACATTTGGACTTGGACCCTCAAGGGAGAAGGAAAATGGGTGGGTTTGGGAAAGTCGTGATCACTCTCTAAAGTTTTAATGGAATGTTCAGCAAGAAAGCCCTGGCCCCTTGAAAACTCCAGTGTGCCCTGATTGGTAGAGGGATCTAGGCTTTGCCTAGGACCTCTCTACAGGGTGCCGCCCAGTCCTGGGGACAAGGCAGTTAAGCCGAGCGCCCACCTCTGATTTGGCAGGAGAAGGCATGCCTTCAGATTCCACGAACCTGATTTTAATGGCTCAGCCCAGCCTTTTGACCAGAATTTTCATGGACTGGTTTTATGATATATGGTTATTAATTATAGCTTAGAAATCATTTTATTTTATTAAATGCTTTTTATTTATTAAGACAAGCATAAATTTTTCCACGACGCTCAGGGTATAAAAATGCCACAGTTCTCTACTTAAAAAAAAAAAAATCAAATTAAATGCAGCTTGAGATCCTACTCAGCAACCTAGGTAAAAAATCCAGGATCCATTAGTTTTGGAGGGCCCTTCCTCCCTGGTTTCCCTGTTTCAGGGAGCCTCAGGGATAGCTCAGTTGAGGGAAATGGTGAGGGTCTCTGTCTTCAGGTATTGGTAACTGGCCGTCACTGATGTTGCTCCTAGCTCAGGCCCGCATTTGAGGCTGGCCAGCTCCTCCTAAGCCGTGTCCACCCACTGAGCCCTTTGCTGCCAAGGGCCTGGCATTTGGTGCTGTACCTCCACAGTCCGTGTGGTCCTCAACCCCATGGGATTCGCCAGTCTGGGCAGGAGTTGGAGTTGCCTCTGGCCTTCCGCATCCATGGAACACTGCCCTTCTCCACAGGGTGGGCGTGCATCTTTCCTGCAACGGGCTTCTCCAGTCTTTGACCATGAAAGCCCGCAGCTTCCCTCCACACTTCCTCCCTGGACAGCGCACCAATACTCTCCTTCTTGAAGGTGAGTGAAGGCACACATTCCTCCAGCAACATAAACACAAGATACCAGCAAGTTTGTCATTAAGCGCCCTCTTACAGACTATCAAACCAGACAAAGAAACAAACAACAACAAAAATCCTACAAATATCTGCTCGTTGATAAGTTCTCAAAATATAAAACATAAAATGTTCAGTAGGATTAAGATGAAAAGGATGGAGAGGAAAAGTTTTGAGGAAGGAATATTATACAGAATAAGCATGATTTTGAACCTGGTTTTGCAATATTCCAGGGGTTTCCCCAGTTGCTCAAAGGGATAGTATACAATCCTCAAAAAACAATCAAATTGGTGTCTCTAAACCGTTATCCAGAGAGACATTTTGGAAGAAGACTGCAATGATGGTGCTAAATTGGGTAAACCACAGGTGATGTTTTGTTTTTAAAATATGCTTTTTTCTCTCCTGGTAATTAAATTAATATGTGATAGTTATAGGACAATTTGAACATACAGAAAAGACTATAAAGAATAAAGTTAATATTGCCTATAACCCCATCACGGAGATAATGGTGGAGATATTTTGATCTTTTCCTTTCAGCTTTTGTCTCTAAATGCTGGCTTGGTATCTACGTATTTCTGTATTTACATGGCTGAGGATTAGAGGAAGTTCATCTTTGTGTTCTGTTTTTCTTTCAATATTCTCAGACTGTCATGTTTCATTCTCAGGAAATATGCCGAAAAATAAACCGAGGGTGCTAATCTGTTCATTTACGCCGAGAATCAGACAAGCTGGCCCCTCCCTTCCCCCAGCCAGAGCACAAGGCTCTCACGAAGCTCTGTGAGTATAAAGCAAGACTGAGAATAAACAGGAACATAACTCTCATTTCCTGGTGGAGGGAATATCACTTTCTTAACTACCTCTCTCTCTACGGGCTTTTCTATTTTTCACAGTTTTTTGTAACTCTAATTAATTTTTTTTTTCTTGAGGAAGATTTGCCGTGAGCTAACAGCCATGCCAATCTGCCTCTATTTTTTAGTCTGTGGGCTGCCAGCACAGCACAGCACGGCCGCTAACAGAGCAGTGTGTGTCAACACCCAGGAAATGAACTCCGGCCACCGAAGCAGAGTGTGCTGAACTTAACCACTAGGTCACTGGGCCTGCCCTCTAATTAACTTCTAAGTATATTTCTGATTTTTTCCCTTAGGATAATTAGTTTGAAGTCAAAAACCTAGGACAAAGAACATGAACCTTTACTTTAAATTATTCATTATAATTTTTTTCCTCATAAAATGATATATTGTCATCTTAGAATTTGGAAAATGCAAAAAAAAACCACATAAATCATAAATATTCTGTAACCTAGAAAAAATTCCTGTCGAGACATCCATAATTCCATATGATTTTGTGAACATATATTTCTGCTTCTTTTATTAACATTACTTACTGTTATATTGTGAGTATTTTCCTCTACCATTAAATAGTATTTGAAAACATGATTTTAATGGCCCTCTCTCTCTCACACATCGTAACATATTTAGCTATTTCCCTTTCATTGACTCGATTTAGGCTGTTTCCAAGCTTTTCACTATCTCAAATAGCATGGCCATAAATATCCCAGCTTGAGTCTTTGAACCTCTTCTAGCTCAATCCACCTCAAGAAGGAGGACATTGGAACCAGGACATGTAAAGGGGCTCCTCCAGACGCCGTCAGCACGTCTGTATTCCCCGTGCAAACCCAAACAGGAGCATCTCTGGCTGATGGATCATAAAGACCTCCGAGAGGACCGATTAGAAAACAGCGGCCCTTTTTTAGGGCTGGCACAAGCTCTCCAGGCACATAGCTGGGTGAGCAGAGTGTAGGCTAAATGAGCGGGCCCGCCTTCTGGGCCACCTTCTTTTGTTGTAGCAGACAACGTGTTCAACCTCACACTGCTGTCCTTCCACTCTGTGGCTTTTTACCTGAAGTCACAGAGCTAGTAAATGACAGAGTTCGTTGGCAGATCCAAATCCGCTACTCCTTAGCTACCTCAAAATGCCTTCCTGACCAGGTCAAGAGGCCCGAAGGCTGGGTTTTTATGCTTCTTTATACGTGATACTCATGGCACGGTACTGATCATAGCACATTTCATTTTTGAAAAAACAGTCACCACAGGATTATCTAAACATTCCATTCAGGCAATAGCATGTATTGTCTGGCTTTCTAATTTACCCAAACTTTGTGATGCAAAAAGTCTGAAGTTATGGACTGCGATTTAAAAAAAAAAACAACTTACTGTGGTCTTTGGGATTCTCGGAAAATGTCCCCTCAGCCAATTCAACTGGCCAAAATGTTAAAGACAATAAACGTCTCGAGCACAACCTCCACATTCATCATATGTAAAGCGAACAGCCATAAGTCGCCTCCTTTAGGGGTCTTGCTGCTTTTGACATCCCACTAGGATGTTCTGGACTTTTGTCCTAACCTAGTCTTAGTTTTCCTTTCAAAATCTCTGAGAAGTAGCTTCCCCCCAAAGGCAGACACAGGATGAGAAAATGACAGCAAGGTGAGGACTGAAGAGTTCATGTGTCCATTTTAGGTTCCTTAAACCAGTCCTTTCTGTTGCGTATTTTGGCACATGGTTCGTAGACATATTTCAGTTGATTTCTGCAAAGTTGAAAGCTGATTCAAAGCCAGATGTTCAGAAATAGACTGAGAAGGCAATTGTAACTTTTCATCCCTTAATTTTTGTACAGAAACTTCATTGTAAAATCGTTCTAGACTGATGGACGGCCCATTGAAAATGTGGCTCTGAAAGAATATCTCTTGGATTCTAAAAAGTGTCTACACAACAGCAAACAGAATCTGAAACATCCCTTCAGGTCTGGGGTTGGCGTCAAGCGAACGGCCTCTGCTTTCTTATTTAACTTTTTATTTTGAAATAATCTCAGACTTAAAGAAAAGTTGTGAAAACAGTGCAAAGAATGTCCATATATCTTCGCCCATATTCTCTAAATGCTAGTGTTGCTCTCTTTCTCTCTCTCTTCAGTGTGGCTTTCTAAAAGTGAGAATGTTCTCTTAGATGACTATAATACAACGTCAAAATCAGGAAATTAGCATTAATCAACACTATTATCTATAGTCCTTATTCTAATTCCAATAATGGGACAAATCAACCCTTTGAGTCTTTAATGTGATGTCGTGAGAAAGACACAGCAACATGTCTGCGATGTTTCTGCCAAATAATGCATAAACTGCATCCAATCATGAAGAAACGGCAGACAAACCCAGAGCGAGGGGCATCCTATAACGTAATTGGACCGGACTCTTCAGAAGCGCCGGTCACCACACAGAACCAAGCAGCAACAACCTCAACAGAAACGAAAGTGAGAAACTGCTGCAGACGCACAGCCGAGGCAGCTCCGTCGGGCTGGATGCTGTGTGTGCATGAAGATTAACTAAGTGATTTAACAGCTGGATGGGGTCCCAGCAAAGCAAATCCTCACTAATTCCTAAGAATCGTAACTGGCACTTCCACAAACACATCCACACTTGGCCCCACGTGTGACAGCGCAGACAGCTCTGACGAGCATTTCAACCAGAAAATGTCAACTGTTACTCTGCTAGTCTGACCCAGCGGCGAGCCTCGCGGCGGCCGAGCCTGCGCTGCGGGGACCCCGCTCTCCCGTCTCCGCCTCGCGGTCGAGCTCCGCCTGCGGCACCCGGGCCGCCCGAGGCACCCGGCGTGCACGGGGCTTCTAGTTCCAGAATTAGGGCAAAAACAGCCCAGGGAGAGCGCACAGCGCTGGGAACAGGGCTGCCTTCCCCCTTTCGCATCACAGCACCATCGTCTGCGCAGCGCTGCAACCAGGAGCGGATTTAGGGCGTTGATAGAGCCCTCGGTGCTTCATTCCATGTTCTTTATCTTATATAATTATGATAAGAAAAAGAAACTATGATCCTTTTAGAAAAAATATTACACATGGAATTTGCATAAATCTTCCACATAAAATATTTTCCAATTTTTTCTTCTTTTCTTTTTTACCCCCACTTTTTAATGAGAAATTTGAACTTACCTCTGTAATCTAACTTTAACTTTGTCAGGTTTAATGCTTCACAGGACTTGACGAAATTCCTCCTCAGCGGCAGACCAGGGTTTCTTGGACCTGAAGTTTATATAATTTGGAGGTGGGGGGGAGACTTTAAGAAAATTGCAAATATAAAACCAGGTACAAAAGTTAATATTTATTCAGAATGAGAACAGCAGTCATAATAAATTCTTGGAGACTTGGAGAGGTCCCTTTCCTCTACAATCTCTTTAGGCCATTATCAAAATTGCTTACTTAGAAAGCTTCCTCCCAACCTAGAATTCTCTGTAACTCTGAGCAGCTCTGCCCACACTCTCAGGGACCAGTAACTGAAGCTCCGGGTCCTTAGCCCTGTTAGCTCCGCAGCGATTCCACCGTCTTCTAGTCTTTTAGATAGCAAAGTTTATTCTCTCAAGTAGATAATAAAAAACAGCCGTTGTAGATCCATTCAAAAATGTTCAATGGTTGAAGTATTAAAGACTCAAAAGTTTCTCCTTTTCCTTAATGAAACATGAACTATTACAATTTCTAATGATAATGAGCATGGATTTCCAATCCACTCAATTTCTATGTCAAACAAGCACTCTGAGTGTGAAGCTTTCTTTTACAGGATGTGCATGCCTAATTGCGGCAGGCATCCTGGAGCTAATTATGAGGAAAGACACAAAGACACTAGCTTCTGATGTACTAGAGGACCGAGCTTTGGGGCTAGGGCCTGGAGCGACAGTAGACAGGAGACCCTAGAGGCCTCCACCCCCTCTTGAGCTTCTGGGGCTACACTTCCAGCCCCGAGGGCTCCTGGGGTGCCTGTAAGCAGCCTCTCCCACAGCATCCCTGTCCTGCTCTGCTGGGCACAGCCTCGCATGCACGAGCAGGTGGCAGGTGCACCAGCATAGGTTTGGCTCTGGGAAGGATGCCCTCGTTGTGTGGGGACAGCAGGGCAAACCAAATTCTTGCTTCTCCTGGGCTACCGTCCTAGGAGCCCTCACCAGGCGCCTTGGGGTCGGATTCAACCAGCCACACCTCTTGCTGACGGGATAGAAATACAACTCATTGCTATCACAGGCACGGGGAAAGCTCTGCTAAAGTGGGCAGGGTGCTTTGGAACTGCAGAAGGCTAGGTTGAAAATCACAGATAATGTACATGAAAGGGCTTTGAGAATGATCAAGTAGTCTCAGACACTTTTGGCTTGGAAACTCTAAAAAGAAGTGCCCTTGGATGGAGAGAAAACAGCAGCGATACGGCAACAGAGTGAAAGAAATAACTAACTTTACAAAAGATTGCTGAATTCTGCTGGTGAAACAGAAATACTTTCCAGCAGTTTCACTCCATCTATTGCAGGACGGTGTAAAGGACAGTGTGTGACTTAAGATAAGTGTCTACACGTTCGGGCAGATCACCTGGGTAAGCCTGTTGTGTCGTTTGTAAAACCAGCTTCACAAGAATTCCTATCTCACAGGTGTTATGAAGATCAACCGTGAGGAGTTCCTTGTAAATGGCGGGGAAGGCTCATGTTTATTTTTCTTTTGATTGGCTGTAGAAACAGCTGATGTTTCGAGTTCACCTGTAATAGACCATGGATAAAAGCCGCACATTTTTGTTATTACAACTCACTTAAATTCCAGAAATAAACACCTAAACCAGCTTAATTCCTTGAGGGAATGGTTCTCTGCCTGTATTTCTGTGGGCCAGTGGTCATTTTTATTCAGGTTTCCCTGAGTATCAAGAACAGGCTAAAAGGACGGGGAAAATCACAAAATTGCCACATAGTTGCAGCCTTAAGCAACATGTAAAGGTGAGAAAATATTTCTATAGAGGATTCTTCACAGATAAGGGCACATCTGTCTTGAGAAGACTTTGTTTTATTTTGTTTGTCTATACTTTAGCAGTAACTAGGAGAGTCACTTTTCCCTTCTGCTAACCTTCCTGGGTCTCAGCCTGACTCCTGCCCCACAGGCCTTCCAGCCCCCAAGCCACACACCCGAGACGGCTCCTCAGTTTGCGCTTCCCAAGGGGGTGGCTTGAGCTCGCTGCTCGTTTCTCCCCACGTCATCCTGGATTTATACAGCTTTCCTGCGGGGTTTCCTGCTTCATGCTGCTGCATGGTGTTCCTCTAACTTTCCACAATTTAATGGCCAAACCTCGTATTTAAAATTTTATGGATACAAAAAGAGGAAAATAAGTAATTTCCACAAATGGGCTACTAAGGCTTGTGGCCGTGTCTGTCTGTGAGTGCAGACCCGTTGGAGGCATCGTGGATGCTGCAGTGCGACCTAAAGAGCGATGAGGTTTAGCTTCAGGAAGGCCTCTGTGCGACTCTCCCACCTCTTTTAGGTCTCGGAGTGAAGGAGAATTTCAGAGAGAATTTTGGTCAGAAACCTGAAGGCTACAAGCTGTGACACTCTCCCAAGGTTGTTCCCTTTGCCACAGGTGAAGCGGAAGTGCAGGAACCTCACGTGTTCCTGAAACCTTTGTTCATACATGGTCACTAATCACCATCCAGAATGGAATAATAAATACAGTTTTCCTCCTTCCCTGTCCAGCTTTCAAGACTCTACCAGGAATTCAGCCAGATTTTCAATCATGTCAGAGTAAACCAAACAGAAATGGAGAAAAAAGCATAAAAATGAACATTTTTAAAAATAGTTTTTTAATTTGAGGAAAAAATATGTTTTACAAACATACACATACATGAAGATAGAGATTAAAAAGGAAAACAGGCTTATGATAAATCAAACATAAATTTTATACATTATTAGGTAATTTCCTTCAAATTCTTAAAAGCTGTTGATAGATATTTGTTTAATGTCTGTGATCTAATATTTGGCAAGAATGTGTGTGTGTCTGCATTGTTAGAACTGAAAAAATAGTATACTAAATTTAAAGTGAACAGAATGAAATGATGTTTTGCCCTTCAGTATTTTTTTTGCATTAGCTCTCCTGAAACAATTTCCATCTGCAACTTTATCTTTAGAAGTTCTAATTAGTTTTTCATTCGCCACTTGACTTTGATGAGTGCTGTTGCTGGCGGTGGCTTCGGACGGCAGGGGCCAGGTTTAACCAATGGCAAGTGGCTTCTGTAACCTTTGGTTTGGGAAGTGAAGAGAAGGAGAACAGAAACTCAGTAGCACATTCTCTTCTCTTTCAAACATATGTTCTTATTTAATAAATTCTTTTTCATATAAAATAAGCCTGAGTTATTGGTGGTCAGTTTCACATAATAGGGGCTACTACAGCTTCCCATTAAAAAAAAAATACCAGGCTGCAATAAAACAAACGTGAGGTACTTTACTGGGTATGAAGTAATAAACCAGTGGTTACAAGGGCAATGTCTATGATGTGCCTTAGAGGAAAACAACCTTGATTGTTTTGTTTGGTTTGAGGCTGGACTTTTCAGCTTAGTGGTACAGAAAACCCACGTGTGATCAGATTCCACACGGCTGCTCAACACCTAGAAGACATCACTCCCAGTGATTATCACAGCCATCATTAACAACTAAGTGTATAATGTGTTGTTTAATATCTCAGTTTGCCGTAAAACTCTACATACGGGCAAGAACTATTCCGTTTAGGCGGTTAAACTACTGTGTGAGAGAATGACTGATTGGCATCCACGTACAGGAGGAAGACAAAAAGAAAAAAAGAAAGCAGAAGGAAAGAAAGAAAAAAGAAAAGATAAAGAGAGAAAAACAACTGGGAAAGAATGAAAGGAAAGACAGACAAAGAACGAAAGACAAGGAGGAAAAGAAAGCAAAAAGAAAGTAGGAAAGAAAAGAAAAAGAGAGACAAGGACTGAAAGAGAGAAGGCTGTTCTTTCCTGGGAACCTACCATGCAGATTCTGCCAAACTTGTGAAGTTTACTCTCCACAATGTCCATATCAATTGGTATGTCTAACTTTGTTTATCTTTTTAAGGCAAGTAAACCACAGCACTAGTAAAGTGTTTCCAAAGCATGTTTCTTAACTCCCTCTGCCACACCTTGCCCCCAGCATGAAAGACAATATTCTCCGACAGCCCCTCAGTGTGCAGAGGCTGTAAATGAAAGCAAAGGGATTTCAACCATAAACGGCTGCTGAGTGCTGGATGTTGGGGACGCGCCCCATCTCTGCGGGTTCACAGTGCTGGGAGCCCACGGGGTGACACAGCCCAGGTACCAGAGATGGAGACCAAACATCATTAGTCTTGGCAGGAACAATATTTTGCTGACGACCTGAGAGTTGTTGTTGGATGCGGGTTCTAGTCCCCTGGAAGAGATATTGAATACCCAGAGAATTTCTCTTAAAGACGCAATAATTCACAGCTGGACATTAACCAGATCTATGACATACAGTACTGCCACATCATCTCATTTCGCTGGCTCTAACCCTTCCGAACGTTTCTAATACAGCAGGAGTGTTTGGTGAAATATGACTTTCTGATTGAATGAATGCCTGCGGGTCTCCGTGATAAACACCAGCTCAGACACACTGTGGCTTATAATGAGGGACAAGTGCCCAAACCTCCAGATGAGTTTGTAGCACACACGCCTTTCTTTGCAACCGCCTTCTCCTCCCCAGCCCTCGCCAACCGAATTATCTCCGTCTATTTTTCGTCACATCTGACAGTGACCAATAATCTTTGTATGGTGAGCATCAGTGTTTTTGCCTTGCATCGTGCTGTTTTTTCTCTGTCTCTTTACTTTCAGATGCCAAGCTATATTTGACTATTAGGCAGTTTTATGGAAGGGGAGTTTTGAAGAAACATTGTGTGGCGGGATTGATATAAACCCACTGGCAGGGAATAGTTAAAGTCTATACATACACCTTATCGCTTTGGCTTCCCTCCTTCTTTTTATTGCCTTTTTTGGTTCCTATTGCTAACATATTTCATTTTCTCCCAGTGTATTTTTCCAGTACTAAAGCTATGCTTTTTTTTAGGTCTACCTAGAAAATTTTCGGTTACATCATTTGCACAAATATGTTGATGTTAACATTGAAAAACCTCTTTGCTTGCCGTTGTATATTTTATTTGGCTAAAAACGGCCCATGTCTAATACATTACATGTCCTTTGGTGATACTATTTAAGCGAGAAATTCCAAAACTCACAAATACCGAATAGCCAAAAGTTCCGAAGCGATGCACGAACACTAAACACGCAATATATCTCCTCCTTTTCCAAACAGAAATAGATTTCTCTCTGATTTGTTTGATAAATTTGACCCAAGATTTCCATTTGGAGTTATTGGAGTTCCTACTGTTTTTCTGCGTGTTGGTGGGCCAAGGCCTAATCACCCCGAGCCCCACGGAGGCCATAAATTACAGCCATGAGGTGAAGCTTTGTATGCCTTCGGCTGCAGAAGAAGGCCATTTTGCTACAGCTATTTTGACAGGCATGAATTTAATTCATTGTTTTATGACAGATGGGAAAAGTGTACATGCTCATACTACTGATTTATGGTCATTTGGGTCTGGAGGATTCTATAATTTGCAACTAATGTGAAAACAGATGGATAGGCAGACACCAAAGGTTAGGCTGACCCGTGGGTTCTCTCCCCTGGTTACAAATGGCGTCCATATGCGTCCAGCCTCTCTGGGTGAGGTCTTCGCCAGGCCGGCCAGATTCTGCAGAGCACGCAGCCCTGCATTTTTCTTTCCTGAGCAAGGCAGCGAAAGCAAAATTGGGGGAACGTTTCTAAGCCTAGTATTTCAAGAGTCATCCTGTGCCTTCTGAATGTGTGGGAATTCTTTTTCTTTTCTTTTCTTTCTTTTTAAATTAAAAAGCACTTTTCTAAGGTGTACGTAATATCTTCATTGTTATCCAAACAAGCGATACCATATAAAGGTATTGTTGGATGTTTTCATTTCAATTGACAAATTTATTTTAATAGAATGATTGATTGAAAATCAGCAGTTGGGGAGTTTCAAAGGAAATACCTCGAGTTGGGGACGGGCATGTATTTTTGTGAGAGACGTGTTTGTGCTTAAATAAATGAATGTCTATTTTACAAATTATTTTGCCTTTTTAGAAAATAAATGGATTATCAAGAAAATTACTTAGTTGATGCTAAAAGTATTTAATACATTTTTGACTATTAAATGACTTCACTAAAGAGGAAAAAGCAACGATGACATCTCTTTTAGAAGAAAGAAAGAAAGAAATTTTAGACCTATAGTGACAAGGTAAATCCGTAGTTAATTTTATTTGAATTGCTACTTATAATCTGTCTAAAAATGTTACGTTAAGAAATTATATATATTGTGATTATCATGTTCAGTTATTATAACATTATTAATTTCATTTTATAAATTTCAATATTAAAACTAAACAGGTCATTAATTTTAGTTCTGAAGAAGAGTAAAGTTCTGTTTAATTCCAATTCTTTTTGAAAATTGGAAGTGTGTGTTGCTATTCCCTAAACTTAGAGTACAAAATTCAGATATGTTAAGGGCTGTTTTAGTTTTTACCAAATCAGTATTTTGACAATAAGCAAAAGGCATAGTGTTTTACAATGTTAAAATGCTTCCCTGTTTTGTATTTTGTTTTAAAATTACATTTTAATCAATCTAGTGGCTACTCCTGAGGCTGAAGCACACAAAACTGCCTGTGTTGGTCCAATCAACAGGATATTTGCAACTTCATATGGTGCTATGAAAACAGAAGTCTTTAACCTCATTTGACACTTTGACCTTTGTACATTTACCTCGGAAGGGAAAAATCTAAGTGACTGATAACTAATTTTAATTGGCATCTACAAAAAATAACCAGGCCTACCAAATGAAGGTTTCTTATCGCTGTGGTCTACTTCACCATGAGAGAAAATTGTGTGCGTGTATTTTTTCATGCTTCACTTCCTGAAGAAGTTATAGGCTGGGAATGCCATTTCCTTTTTAGACGACAGCTGCCACCATCACATTGCTGGGTGGAAATGGGGTGGCTTCATCGGAAGATACCAGGAAGAGTCATGTGAAAGATGGTGAAATGAGAAAGGCCAATGTCTGACCTTAAAGACTTGCTCTTGGCCCCAATTTTAATTTTTATTAAGGGTTCAGACTATTGATATAAGAACAGTCTTATTGACAATGTTGCATGACATCAAAACGGGTACCAAGGACTTCCTTTTATTCTATGTTTTTTGGAATGGTTGTGGTGAATTTTATTTATCTATTTATGTCAGTTGCATGGAAAGGGCCATATCTGGACCCCACGAGCAGTGGGAAATGTAAGGAGGCAGCCACTGGCCACCTGGTTGAGGCATCTTCCACCGCTGCTCCAAGCCATGCTACAACCACACCTGTCCCTGCCTGCACCTCATTTTCGTTCCTTTTCCAGAACTCTACTTCCTCCCCAAACACTTCATTTACTCCACAGTGTCAGGCGCTAGGGTTGGATGGTGATCCAGAGCTCAGGACCCCTGCTTTCGTGGAGTGCACGGTCTGCTTGGCAATATGAACTCTCTCCCGGCACTCCTCAAGTTCTCTAGTGCTTAGCTCTCCCAAGTACATACACTGTCAAGTGGTTGGTTATTCATATCTTTCTCTTTTACTTGGAACTGACTCGATTATATTAACTTTTAAAATTCCATTACTTACTTGAGTGCCTGGAATATAACAGTTGTTCAATAAAAATGAATTGAAAGTCAAACATGTGAAAGAAAACTGATCCTTAGGTCAACTATATAGAGATAGAAATCAGTCAAGATGCAGTAAATCATGAAGTAAATTAAAAGTAAATCCATAGTTATAAATTTGTTTCAGAGAGGTAATAACTATATGTGAAGAGATCAATTCTATTAATTTTAAAAAAATTTTTAACTATCACTTGCATTTTTTAATTGTTCAAATAATATATACATGCATCCGTATTGGCTGCATTTTTAACAATTCTCGCGAAGTAAAAGTCAGCTTCTCCGGCTTCCTCCTCTTCCTACTTTCTGGCTCTAAAGGTACCAAGGTTCACGGTTTATGAAAAATCTCCCATATTTTCTTCTTGCTATTTATAAAAACATATGATGTATATGTAGATCAATCATTCTATCTTGATTTGTACGCTTTATCTGTAATTGAATAGATATCTAACACTTGCAATATGTCTGGGATTTTTCTAAGCACGTAACAGGGTTTACTCATTTGATAATCAGAGCAATCCACAAGATAGGTACTGTCATTGTGCTGATCTCACAAATGAGAAAACCAAGGTCAAGGAGTTAAATGAGCTGCCCACGGCAGTGAGTGATGCACCGAGGACAGGAAAGCAGGCAGTCTCGACCCAGAGCCCACACTCTAACTTCCATGGTCTGCTACATTGAAAATGAGATCATATCAAATGGACTGCTTTGCAACATTTTTTTTCACTTAATGATATGTCTTGGATATTTCTCCATATCTTTACATACAGACATAACTTCGTTTTTAAATTACTGATGAGTATTCCATACCATGGACATGTCCTAATTTATTTTGCCATTCCCACATCCATGGATATTTAGGTTGATTCCAGTCTTTTATAATATTTTGTATATGTGGCAGTATGTCTGACTGATATACCTCAAAGTGAAATACTGGACCACGGGGCATATATAATATTACATTTTAATAGATGCTGCTAAATTTTGATAAAAAAGACTTCGCCATCACTTCCACCAAAACATTATTTATCTTTTCTTGAAATGAGTATGAAGGATCCACAAGAGGCAGTTGATAGTTTTAATTTGCGTTGCTCTAATTATATTGGGATTTATTTTTACCATTTTCCTTTTGATTTATAGAAGTTCTTTATATATTCTGGTTACTAATTCTATACATGTGACACATGTTGTTAATATATTTCCCTATTCTGTTACTTTTCCTTAAACTTTCTTGACTCCTGTTGTTCCATTGTTTTAAAGATTTACAGGAACAAATCTTCCCTGCGCTTTCTACACTACTTAAGAAATTATTTTCTACCAGTTTAATTCAACGTATTATTATAACACAATAATATAATTACATTGAGATGTTTTATTTGTTTGTTTATTTACATATAGATATTATTCTGGAATTTATTAATGAGTATACTGTGGATAGGGATTTTTTCCTACTCAATTCCCCAGCACTATTCATTGAATAATTCTTTGGCCCCTCACTGATCTGAAATACTGCTTTATCATAAATTTAATAAATGTTACTTTATTCTGATAATTGTAGTAAAATTAGCAATTGAAAAAACATAGAGAAAAGACAAAAATTATCAGGATTCACAGTATGTTAAGCTATGGTGTAGTACATAAAGGATTCCTCTCCATCCATAATGCTGCTTTGTATGGCTATTTTACACCGTCGCTTCTCACCGTGTAAGAAGTGCTTTAATATATTATTGTCTTAGTAATTAAAATAACAAAGAGATACTCTGTGTGGTATCAAAGTAACACAGCCTTCTAAAATGACACTATGCAAGGCGGGTGAAGCTGGAGTTTGCTTGGACTTTACATTGCTGCTGGTAGAAACGTTTTTTGTGCGAATGCTTTGGAAAAAACTGACAAAATAATTGAAGAGCATTCTAATGTTCGTATGCTTTGATCTAGTAGTTTCTTTTCAAGACATGTATCCAAAGGGAATTATCAGAGATGGAATCAAAGATTAATATATAATATGTTACACGTATATTTTATAAGACTAAGAAGCATGGAAACACTAAAATGTCCAACAATGAGGATGGTGGAATAAACTACGGTACATTCCTGGGATGGAAGACTATTGACTTAGTGCAGTGGGGCTCTGTGGGCCGGGTAGAGCAGCCACTGGTGCTCTTTGCCAAAGGTTCTCGGCTCCTCACCTCCCAGGCATGTGGGGGGCCCACACTTCCTGGACACCTTACCTCTGGGTGGGGCCCTGGGCCTGTCTGACAATGAGTCATGAGCAGAAGTGACACGCATCATTTCCAGGCTGGAACATTTAATTGCTAAAGGGAAACACTCAAGGTTTAGCAAGAAACCAACAATATTTGAAATGACATGGCTGAGTGATAATAAGTAGAGATCTTCTGCTAACCAGAAATGGAAATATAGATTAGAGAGAAACAGATACGTGTTGTTTTAAGCGACTAAAAACTGGCCATTAGCCATTGATTAATACAGATGAGACAAGGCTCACAAAATAAGATGAACTGGAAAAAAAGCGTAAAAACATGTTATATGTATATATTTATATGAAGTCCTTTTTTTTTTTAATTTTATTGAGGTCATATTGGCTTTTGACATTGTGTAAATTTCAGGTGTACATTATTATATTTCACTTTCTGTATGTGAAGTCAATTTTATCTGTGTCTATGGAATATAATGTAACAAACATTGAAGAAAAAAAGCCCCACCAAAATATTGTTTTTACCTTTGGAAGTTGGGATTATTGCATTTTATTTTCTTATATTTTTTTCCGTATTTTCTAAAACAAGTGCATTTTATTATTATAAAGCCCACTTTTTAAATATTTGTAAGCATGCTTTATAATGGTTATGTAATATTTCAACATATGAATATAAAAATAAAGTTCAGGGGCCGGCTCCATCGCGCAGAGGTTAAGTGCGCACGTTTCACTTCTTGGTGGCCCAGGGTTCGCCGGTCCGGATCCCGGGTGCGGACATGACACCGCTTGGCAGGCCATGCGGTGGTAGGCGTCCCACATATAAAGTAGAGGAAGATGGGCATGGTTGTTAACTCAGGGCCAGTCTTCCTCAGCAATAAGAGGAGGATTGTCAGTAATTAGCTCAGGGCTAATCTTCCTCAAAAAATAAATAAATAAATAAATAAATAAAGTTTAGCCTCTACTTATTGTTATGAATTTAAGTTACAGTTTTCCACTATTTTCATAAGACAGTGATTGTCATCATGTATAATTCTTAACCAGTAATTCAATTACTCCCATAAGATTGATAGTAGAATTAAACACTCAATGGTTATAGATAATTTTAAGTCTACATAAATGCTATTCAATTGCTTTCATTAATCGTTATAGCAATTACACTACTATCAGTAGGAGTGCTCATCTGCAAAAATGACAGTATTGAGGGATTTTTTTTCTTTTTTAAACTTTATAATTTGACAAAGAAAACCTTCTTTCCTTAATGCAGTGTGTCCTAAACCAGCCATGGTGAGGCACCAGTATTATATTTTGTTTCCACTCTATTGTGGACTACTACGTGGCCCTGCTGCACCTGACTGGGACCTCTGTGGGACCACTCGTGCGTCAGTCATGCGAGTTTGATGTCAATTGACCGCACCTTCACATTCAGCAAGTCCACGGATGACACCTTTGGATACCAAGGCAATGCCAAACTACTACAAAAGTTTTAAATATTTGCCTTAATTTCTGGATCAATGATAGCTGTGGGTCACACTTGAGTAGCATTGATTTGTGTTTTTTTAATTTTACTTAAGTTGCCAGCTTATTCTTATATTTAATTTTTAATTCATTTTTGGCAAGTTGTCCTTTCATGATCTTTGCTCCTTTTTCTGTTGGTTTCATAGTTCCTATGACCTGTATAAGTTCAGCATCCACTAAGGCTTTTGACCCTTTTTGATGGCTGTATACATTATGTATTTGTGGATTCTTTGTTCGTATCTCATCATATTATGGAAACAATTTGAGTGTTCATATTCCCATCTTGAAAGCAAAAGGATGGAAACATATACCCTGCAAACAGTAACCAAAAGGGACCTGGAGTGGCTATACTAAAATCAGATAAAATAAACTTTAAGTTAAAAATTGTTACAAGAGATAAAGAAAGACACTATATATTATAAAAGGGTCAATCCATCAAGAAGATATAATGATTACAAATGCATATACACCTAAAAACATAGTCCCAAAATACCTGAGGCAAAAATTGATAGAGTCAAAGGGGGAAATAATTCAATAATAATGGTTGAAGATTTCAATAATGGGTGGAACAATGAGACAGAAGATTAACATAGAACTAGAAAACTCGAATGACAATATAAACCAATGAGACATAACAGACATCTACAAAACATTCCCACCACCACCAGCAGAGTACACATTCTTCTAAAGTACGCATGGAAAGAGTCTCCGCAACGGACCACATGTTAGGCCACAAAACAAGTCACAAAAACATTTAAAAGAATTGAAAGCATACAAATTATTTTCTCAGACTACATGGAATGATATTAGAAATCAATAACAAGGTGGGGGAATTGGATGAAGATGGCCAAAATGTACAGATTTCCAGTTGTGATATAAATCAGTATGGGGGGTGTAATGTATGACACGCTGACTATAGTTAACACTGCTTCTGGTAATTTGAAAGTTGATAAGAGAGCAGATCCTAAAAGTTCTCATCAAGAAAAAAACCCAGTTTTTTCTTTTTTGTGTGTCTATATGAGATGATAGATATTAACCAAATTTTTTGTGGTAATCATTTCACTATATACGTAAGACAAATCATTCTACTATACACTTTAAACTTATATGGTGCTGTATGTCAATTATAGCTCAATAAAACTGAAAGAAAAAAGAAATTAATAACAGAAGGAAATTTGGAAAACGCACAGATAGGTGGAAATTAAACAACGCACTCTTAAATAATCAATAGGTCAAAAAAGACATCACAGTGAATATAGACCTAAGAATCCTTAACAAATACTAGTAAACCAAATCCAACATCATATGAAAAAAGATTATACAGCATGACCAAGTGGGATCTATCCAAGACTATAAAGTAAATTCAACATATAAAAATCAATCAATAATACACAATACTAATGGAGTAAGACCAAGACTAAAGAGCATTTCAAGAGATGCAAAAAGGCATTGAAAAAAATTTAACACTCTTTAGTAATAAAAACACTTGACAAATGAGGAATAGATGAAACATCCTCAACCTGATAAAGGGCATCTACAAAAACGCAACTAACATCATACTTAATAGAGCTAGTAGTAACTGGTCAATCAACCAATGAGTAATCAAAGTGTAACCTGATGTCTCCTGCCAGGTCCACCGGGGGTGGAAGCACACAGTAAGCAGTACAGGCGGCCAGGGCGTGAGTCTTGTCTCTGCCTCTAACCAGCCAGTGAACTTGAGCACCGCTTAAGTTTGCTGAGCCTCAGGCTTCATAACCATAAACTGGGGATGCGGAGACTTTCCCTACAAGTTTCTGGGGATGACTGCATGATTCGAAATATGCAAAGTACCTGCAGGACTTGGCACAAGGCTTGTTACAATGTTATTTCCCCCTGAGAAGCTTCTAATTTAATTATAGAGAAAATAGGGGCCGGCTCCGTGGCCGAGTGGTTAAGTTCGCACGCTCTCCTGCGGCGGCCCAGGGTTTGGATCCTGGGCGCGGACATGCCACCGCCTGTCAGGCCACGTTGAGGCGGTGTCCCACATCCCACAACTAGAAGGACCTGCAACTGAAAATATACAACTATGTACGGGGGGGTATGGGAAGATAAAACAGAAAAGAAAAAAAAATAATTATAGAGAAAATATATAAACAATTGAACCTTCAATATTACCTTCTAGTTGTTCTTGAGTTCTGAATTTTTAAACCCCATTAAGACTTATTTCAATATCCAAAGGATACCCAATGAATTCTTCTTAATAACGAGATGTATCATTTTTGGTATTGTTGTGTCAAATTCCTTCTTGAGATATATTTATGGTCATTTTTTTCTTAGGCCTCCCTAGTGATTTATCCTTCTCTCATTTGTCACAGATCCCTTGCTCAATTAAGTACAATATCACACACAAGTCAGTTGTATTCGGTGGTATCGCTATTATTAGTTAGATTTTTTTCAGCATTTCTTCTCTTCCCTCTGAAGAGCAATGGGTAGAGTCAAGAATTCAACATTCTATTCATCCATTCATAAGCATTCGTTAAACATTGGGTCTGACAAAACAATATGCCAAGGACTACAGTTCTAAAGATGAATTCAGTCAATTCAACACGAACCCTGCTCTCTAACATAGACAGGGAGCAAAGTCAGCCACATGGCAATGGTATGAGTGCTACCAGAAGCACATTTCAACTGGCCACCAGAACACATTGGGAAAGTCACCTTCATTTTTTGGAAAGATCAGGAAAAATATCCACAGGAAAGGCTACGTTTTTGCTGCATCTTGGAGCAGAAGTCGACCAAGAGAAGGGAAACAATTAAGACCAAGAGAATGGCATTTCATGGTCACAGAAAAGAGAAACAGCACCAGCAAATTATTTGTTCTTTTTTTTTTCTGTGTTATCTTCCCCAAATCCCCCCTGGTACATAGTTGTATATTCTAGTTGCAGGTCCTTCTAGTTGTGGCATGTACCGGCAAATAATTTCATCTGGCTGGAGTATAATTCACGTAAAGGAAAAGGAAACGAGTGAAAAAGGTAGCTGGGAGCCTTGAACCCCACACTAATAGCAGAGGCTCATCTCAGCCCACGGGGAGATGCAGGCAGATGACTACTGTTTCCGCCCACAGTCCATCCACAGCCCCACCGTGGCAATACCCCAGCCCCCATTTGGGGATCCACTTTTGATTTTCACAGCAGCGGGATCCAGAGAACTGGAAGCCTCTTTCCACAACTGATTTGGAGATGTCAGTTTCACACAAACACAGCACTGCTCTCCTATCTGCATGAGGGGCAGTCACGGTTATCTTCATAGATTATTCGAGAAACCAAAGCTGAGATGTAATCCTGGGAGTTTTTCTCTGGGACACTCCGTTTCAAAATATGAATCACTTTGGGGACATGTTAAAAAGGAGGATTCATGCACTCTATCCCAGACTTGCTGAATCAGGACCTCTAAGAGGTAAAGTTTTGGAATGGGCATTTTTCAAAATTCCTCAGCTAATCTTTAAGTAAAATAAAATTTGATAATCACTACTCTTGTCTCTTGCTTTTGTAAAATAATCTTTTTTTTTAGTTTTGGATTTACAGAAAAATTATGAAGACAGTATAGAGAATTCTCATATACTCTGTACAGTTCCTCTTTTACTAACATCTTACATTAGTATGGTACTTTGTTACAATCTGTGAACCAATATTGATACAGTGATGATGATGATGATGATATTATTACTGTTAACATGAGTCCACGGTTTACTCAGATTTCCTTAGTTTTTATCTCTTGTCCTTCTTCTGTTCCAGGACTGCATCCAGGTTACAACATTATATTTAGCCACGTCTCCTTAGGCTCCTCTTGGCTGTGACAGTTTCCTTTTTTTTTGCTTCTGATGACCTTGACAGGTTTAAGGGGTCAGGCATCTCATAGAAGTTCAGTTGGAATTTATATGATGTTTTTTTCATGATTAGACTAGGATTATGTTTTGTTTTGTTTTTTTTCAGAAAGACCACAGAGGTAAAGTACCACTCTCATCACATCATATCAAGGGTATGTACCATTAACATGATATTATTATTGAGCTGGACCTTGAACCCCTGGCTGAGAGCCAGATCACTCCGCTGGATAGTTACTCTTTGGACAGTTTTTTTCTTTCACCCCTTTAAAAGTGCCATCTCATTCTCTTCTGTCTTCCATGGTTTCTGCTGAGAAATTGACTGTTTACTTTATCTATCTTATTGATAATAAAATCAATAATGTTATTGATTTTATTCCTTTTATGTAACGAGTTGCTTCTCTCTTGCTGATTTTAAGATTCTTTATCTTTCAGCAGTTCAATTATAATGTGTCTCAGTGTGGATCTTTTAGAGTTTATCCTACTTAGAGTTTTGAGGTTCTTGGATTCATCAAATTTGGGAAGATTTTGTCCACCATTTCTCAAACAGTCTTTCTACCCCTTTCTTTCTCTCTCCTCCTTGTGGGATTCCCATAATATATATGTTGGTATTCTTGATGGTGTTCTACATGTCCCTTAGGCTCTGTTCATTGTTTTTCACTCTTTTTTCTTTCTGCTCCTCAGACACTGGATAGTTTCAATTGTCTGATAATCTAGTTTTCTAATTCTTTCTTCTGCCTACTCAAATCTGCTGTTGAATTCCTCTAGTGAATTTTTCATTTCAACTGTTGTACTTTTCAACTCCAGAATTTCCATGTGGCTCCTTTTTATAATTTCCATCTCTTTATTGATCTTTTAATTTTGTTCTTACATTGTTTCTCTGGTTTTCTTCACTTTTTTTATTATATTCAAGACCTTCGATTTAAAATCTTTGCCTAGTAAGTCCAGTAGCTGGGCTTCCTTAAGCATGGTTTCTGCCAATATATGTTTTCCTGTGAATGGGCATACCTGTTTGTTTGAAAGCCTTATAATTTTTCTTTGAAAACTATGCATTTTGAATCCTATATTGTGGCAACTCTAGAAGTCAGATTTCCCCCTTACTTCAGAGTTCATTGTTGATTGTTGAGGACTGCAGTCATTTATTTGTTTAATGACTTTTCAAGATTTTATTTTTGTGAAGACTGTATTTCTGGTTTTATGTGGTCTCTGAAGTCTCTGTTTTATTGTCTCAGTAGTTAGCCAGTGGCCTGACAGAGATTACCTTAAATATCTTCAGCCAGAAAAAAAGAAGAAAGAATACTTCTCTCCTCAGTTTTGCAGCTTGGCTCTGAGGTAGGGTATTCCTTCACCATTAAGCCAGGTCACCTACAGTTCTACCTTCAGCATCTGATTTTGCAAAGCCCACTGATCCACAGTGCGAGTTCTCCAACTTTGAAGAATTTTGTTCTTCTTCTTGAATATTGTGTTGGCTAGCTTTTTGCTTTTTCAGGAGTCAAAAATACCATTTTGAAAGTATATTTAGAACTCTGGGTCACAGCAACCTTTCCCATACTTCCACTCCCTACTTATTTAGCTAGCTGTTCCTCACAACTTGGCCAAGCAAATCCACCCTAATAAATACAGCAGGCTCATACTTCACTTTCCTCTGAACTCTGGTATATGGAAACCACAGTGTGAGTTCTTAGCCTGGTAAGTGAAACTAATGATCAGACTCAGTTTCAGGTAGGCAGAAAGAGCGAGTAATATCATGACCAAGTTAAAGACACAGCCTCTACTCAGCTCCCACTTACTATGGACATGTAGAAACACAGACCCAAAGGTACCAGGTATGACAGATTATACTTTCTAGAAATGATCACAGCAATGTTTCCCATCCACATGCTCTTCAAGAACCTTGCCTCTCCCCATTAGGAAGCAGAGTCTATGACCCTTCCTCTTGAAGCCTTGCGGGAAGGATTCTACAAATAGAGTGTGGTAGAAGTGGTGCTGTATGATGTCCATGGTTGGTCATAAAAGGGAATGTGACTTCTTTTTGGCTCTCTCTTGGGAAATTCACCCTTGAGAGAGTAAGCCTGGTATGAGTAAGCCCAGGACACATGGAGGGGCCCATGTTGAGAGAGACTGAGGCCCCAGGCCCTCAGTCATAGATAAGCTCCCAGCCCACAGCCAGTACCAACTTGCCAGCCATGTGAGAGAGCCATCTTAGAAGTGGATCTTCCAGCCTCCCATGAGTTACTCCAGCTAATATAACATCACTTGAACAGATGAGCCTTCCACACCAAGCTCTGCCCGAATTGTGATTTGTGAGCAAAATAAATGATTGCATTTTAAAAAAGATATTAGGTTTTTTGTTTGCTTGTTTTTATGGGGATATAATTGACATATAACATTATATTACTCTCTGAGACTTAATGTCCATATTGGTAAACTTGGGCTCATAATAGTAACCACATCAGAGAATTGTTGTGAGGATTCATTGACATATATAACAGGTTTAGCCCAGCGCCTGACACAGAGTATGAGCTCAATAAATAATGGTCAATATCACTATTTTTTAAAGGTTCATATCTTTAAAATCCTGCTTAGAGAAACTGGAAGTAGGAAAATAGTAGGACTAAGGAACACAGAACAAGTTGATTTAAATAAAGAAAAGATTATTTGGGAGAAAATACCCTCCGTATCATTTTTGTTGTCTTTTTTGGCTGGATCCATCTGTCCAGTTTCCCAATAACTTTTTCATATTATTGAATTCAAGTTTTCCTAATCTCCACTCTTCTCTACCAACACCCCCTACTCCTTCACCCCAAAGTAGAAGCCTGGAAGGACACGGACAGTTGACATTCTGGGCGATTTCTTTGCTTCAACGGAAGGAGCCGCCACGTCCCTGCTGCCCCCACTGGTCCCCAGGACGTCACGTCTCCACAAACCACCTGCTCAGCCCAAATGAACAATTTCTGTTCCTACTAAAATCCAAAAGACACTTAGACTTTAGAGTCACATGGGAAGTTCCAGCAGTTCAAAGTCTGGAGCTGAGCTTCTCTAACCCCTGCTGTGACTACTCTGCTTTAAGTGTCAGGAAGGAAATGATCTTTTAAAAGGTGGAATAAGCAAAAGGGGCAATCTCTGCTGGTCTTTTTCCTGGGGATTTTTGAGGCATTCCCCAAAGAGCTCTGTTAGCTCTCTAACTTTCCAAGATTTGTTCATTGTGCTGGAGAAGGAAATGTACCTGCAATTGCTCATTTGGGTAATATTTTAGTCAAGGCTAGATTTCAGGCTTGATTTAAGCACAACATTCTGCTTTTTTTAAGAAGAAAAAATTACCTGTAAAAATGCTGCTTTTCTTATAGAGAGATCCATAAACATGCTTTGACAGCTTTCAAAATGGGTTGAAAGTAAGCTTATATTTCTAAATGTAGATGCTTTGAGTCAGAGTAAGTAGGCTCAGCGAACCTACTCATTTTAGGTATGTTTAAACTCTCCTCACCAAGCGCTGAAATTCTCCATCATTCCCAGCTATTCTTTCTCTTATTTTGGCACCAGGTTAACTTCTCCCCTTCCCCCTAAAAACCACTAAAGGCAAAATGTGAGCAAATGGCACTGGATATTTTACACATAGCAATCAGAAGTTTGAAAAGCAGACAACTTTGAAGGCAGATAAATTAATCAGCCAAATTCTTGAAAGGAACGAGCAGCAATATGAGAATAACTTTGATTCTTATGAAGAGCTGATCTGTTAACACATTTCTCAATAGCCTCACTTGAGGTCTCCTTGATACTTTTCTCGCTGGAGGAAAATTCATAATATCAAGGTTCACACAAAGACAGTGGAACATTTACAAGAAAGTCAGGCAGGCAAGTGGCAGCTGGGATGTGTTAGAGTACAGAGAATTTTGTTGGTGTGTGGTAAAATATATACAACATAAAAGTGACCATTTTAACCATTTTGAAGTGTAAAGTTTACTGGTGTCAAGTACATTCACATTACTGTGCTGCCGGCACCACCATCCATCTCCAGAACTTATTCATCTTCCCAAACTGAAACTTTACAGCCATTAAACATCAATTCCTATTCTGCCCTTCCCCCAGCCCCTGAAAATCACCCGTCCACTTCTGTTTCTATGAATTTGACCATTCTAGGTATGTCAAATAAGTAGCCACAAATAACAAACACTTACATAGCACTTACCCTGTGTCATATGATATTTGTCCTTTTGTGTCTGGCTTATTTCACTTAGCGTAATGTTTTCAAGGTTCATCTCTGTTGTAGCATATAACAAAATGTCCTTCCTTTTGAAGAATGTATTCCAGCGTATGCATGTACTACATTTGGTTTATCCATTCATAGGTCAATGGACACTGGGTTGCTTCCACATTTTGACTATTGGGAATATTGTTGCTATGAATATTGATGTACAAAAACATATTTGAGTGCCTGCTTTCAGTTCTTTTGTGTATATACCAAGGAGTGGATTTGCCGCATTATATGGTAATTCTATGTTTAATTTTTTTAAGGAATGCCATACTGTTTTCCATAGCGGCTACGCCATTTTGCATTCCCACCAGTGATGCACAAGGGTTCCAATTTCCCCACATCCTCACCAATACTCGTTATTTTCCGGGTTTTTGTTGTTGTTTGTTTGTTTGTTTCTATAATAGCTGGCCTAATACCTGTGAGGTGGTATCTCACTGTGGTTTTCATTTGCATTTCCCTAACGATTATGTGATCTGAGCATCTTTTCATGTGCTCACTGGCTGTTCGTATATCTTCTTTGGAGACGTGTCGATTCAAGCCTTTCACTCATTTTTAAATTGGGTTGTTTGGATTTTGTTGTTGTTGAGTTAGCAAAATTTAGATTCGTAGCTTAGTTAATTTAATTGTCACTCCAAAAAGTGTAAAAAAATACATAAATATTGTAATGGGTCATATTTTACTTTATTGTTGAATAAATATAATTCATTTTTAGACAGTGAAGGGAGATTTATTTTTCATGTAACTCAGTCTATACAAATTACGTACTTCGATATTTAGTGGAATTCTCTCTCTTCACAAGTATTTCTTTTGGACTTCCACAATGAGAACAAAATTAAGAAAAGTGTTTTTTCCGTGGTGTTTCTCCTCGCACCTCTTTCCTAACTTGTGTGTGCTCATTTCTTCTTGCTGTGAAATAGCAGTGTTACTGGCAACAGGGTGGTTTCTGTTTGTTTTGGAAACGCACCTCCCAGCCCGGCTGGGCGTGATGGAGAACTATCCAGGCTCCTCTTTGTCCCACTGAGTTCTGTCACTGTGCCCTGTCCCCATGCCCTCAGCTGACCACTTGCTCATGTGTGCCTTGGACAATTCTCCCCACCTCTCGGAGCCTCCTTTCCTCACGTGAAAGCTGTATCTGATCTCACCTCCCAGGGCTGTATACGGGTGACCCAAGGCCTCACTGGGAATCTACTGCAAATGCCTGGGCCCCCTGGATCCTCCTCATTTCCACCTTCACCACCGCCTCCACAAGACAGAAAACCCCAACCCCGCCCTGTCTCTGCCAGACCTACGCACTCCCTGCAGTGTCCTGCAACCTCACTGAAGTTTTAAACAAACACTTATATAGCACTTACTCTGTGCTGTAAGTATGTGTATATTTACCCTGTATACACATTAACTCATTTAATTCTTGTAAACCATATGTATCTTATATCAGCTCCATTTTACATATGTGGAAACTGAGGCACAAAGAAGATAAGCAAATTGCCTGGGATCACAAGCCAGTAAGTGGTGGGAACCAGGGAGCCGAGTTTCCACTTAACCACTGCCTCAGGCTGCCTTTGAGATGTGCTTGGTCCCAAGGGCCGCATGTCCAGGTCCCTCTCCCGCCTGGTCTCAACACCTGCCCCTCACTGCCCTCTTCAAACCACGTCACCTGGAGGAATTACCGCAACTTTTGAGTGTTTTTATCTAAGAATGTACTTTTAGGCTCAAACATAAAACCTGGTAATATGGATATTATTATATCCACCTCTCGGGTTCATCCAATTTGCTGTCATCTCTCTTTCTCATGTTCTTGACTGACGAACTGACGAACCGTGGAGGAATTGCCAAACTGAAGTGAAACAAGATCAGGGTTGAATTAATCTCGCAGCTGATGCTACATAACTCTTGTTTCCCATGAGATGAGAATCACAAAGATAACCTATGATCATGTCCATATATGGCCACAGACCTAGACCAAAATGCTCCAGTACATTCTGATTTATCTTATTTCTAGAGAGAAATTAGTAGAAACGGGTAAAGAAGAGAAACGCTTATGAATGCTACAGTGATCATTGCCTTTGGTCAGGGTCTAGCATATTAATATGTGGCAGTGTCATGACTGAAAATCCTCTGCTAATTCATCACAGCTTATCCTTGAGTTGCCTAAATCGTTGGGTCCAAAGCCAGACCAAGTCTTTCCAGAATTTTCTGCACGCAGACCTTTACAAGATGCCGCAATTCTGAATTTCTCGTGCCACAAAGAGATTTCAATTCTTTCTCTTAAGCCCCAGCGTCAAACTAAATTTCAGGGGGAGGTTTCCATCTTAACAGGTAACATCTGTCCTTTGACAAGAGAGGAAAAAGTGAGCAGGCTCGGGGAGACAGTCAAAACTGGCCCAGGAACAAGGGCCACCCGAGGGACCAGCTGTAAGAAAGACGGAAGAATTCTAGGTGGAAGGAACATGTCATAGGGTACAAGTAAGAAGGAAGGAGAGCAGGAGGAGGCAGAGTCAGCGTGAGTTACGGCAATAATTAATCAGTGACTCAGCAATGAGTTATCTCTCAGGTAAGTGCTTTTAATATTTGCCTTAAACTGATGAATAAGCTGAGGCACAGGGAAGCATAGATGCAAGATGGCAGAGATAGAAGGTGAAAAAAAGGCTACTTTGATCCCCTGATATTTAGGATGACTTCTCACACCACTGTTTTGAGTGTGGCTCTGCACACTGTAGCTGATCCCACAGGATCCGTACCCTGGAGGAGAGCCATAGACTTTGGAGAAAGGATGACACAGTTATTATTATTTGAAGATGAAGTAACTGAATGTTTAGAAAGCCTGAAAAATACGTTAAAATTTTAGAACTAATACCAAAATAGGATAATATTGCTAAATATAAAACAAATATACTGAAAGTAAGTAGCTTTCCAAGTATAAGCAATAATTTACTCAAAAACATAACGAGAAAATAAATGAATCATACTAGCAAAAAAGACCAAAAAACCCCGCAAAGGAATGACTTTAAGAATAATGCGCAAAAGCAAAACTTAAACACCACAAAATTTACTCAAAGATCATAAAATCTTAGTAATTGGAAAGACATGGTACAGAGGATAACAGATTATGGCACAATGTCAGTTTTTCTCAAACAAATGTGTCAGCTTGATACCTTTAATCAAAATCTTAATGGAATTTCTTTTGAAAGCGTCGAAGAAATTTTTCTGGAAAGATAGCCAGGCAAAAATAGCCAAGATTATTTTTTTAAAAAAGAACAAGAGGAAGCACACTGCGAGTGGCTCCTCCTGGCAGCTAGGAAATGCAGCTTGAGTGGAGACAGTAACAGCAGCTACTGTTTGTAACGGACCTGCGGTAGACACCATGCCCTGTCTTGCCTGAGCTGTCCCATTTCCCTTCTTCCAACAACCATATGCAGAAGAGGCCAAAACTACTCCCTTTTGGCAGAGGCTAGAGAGTTTGTCGAAGTCACAGAATTATCGGCAGATTTTACACAGCACCGTCTAATCTGAGTACCCACCTGCGTGGCCACTATGCTGTGAGGTAGAAAAAGTCAAACCAGGTCACACGGTGCAACATCGATGATGAGCCAATGGACCAGAAATTAGCGCCCTGGATTGAATGTGTGCTAAAGGCAATGCCGCCTATCAGGAAATACAAGAATCTTCAAAGATCACTGCTGAACAATTACTTATCCATTTTGGAAAAATAAAAGAAACATCCTCACATTATGTGTTCCAAAGTAAATTTCACCTGGATTAGGAGGCTATGTGAAAAAAGTGAAAACCAAAATTAAAAAATTTACATACAGAAAAATATATGAACGTCTAGCTGCTCTTCTGTTGGAGGAGGGCTTTCCACACATGAAAGAAATCACAAGGGAAAAGTAATGCGGAGATTTAATTTTCCAAAATGTCAAAAAGATCTTAACCAAATTAAAACATCGTAAATGGTTAAACTTACAATAAAATATATATGCTTAACATAGAAAGTGCTCATATTCTGTGAAGGGAGCCTACTAATAGATATCGGAGGATCGAAAGTTCTTGTCCTGATGATTGGATAAAGAAGATATGGTATATATACACAAGGGAATACTACTCAGCCATAAAAAAGGACAAAATCGTCCCATTCACAACAACATGGATGGACCTTGAGGGTATTATGTTGAGTGAAATAAGCCAGACAGAGAAAGACGAACTCTGTATGACTACACTCATAGGTGGAAGTTAACATATAGACAAGGAGAACTGATCAGTGGTTACCAGGGGAAAGGGTGGGTGGGGGGAAGGCACAAAGGGTGAAGGGGTGAACCTACAACATGACTAACAATAACGTACAACTGAAATTTCACAAGGTTGTAAACTATCATAATCTTAAAAAAAAAAAGTTCTTGTCCTGTGATTCCCTAATTCTTGTTCAAAGACTTTATTCCGAGGAAAACCATCAGCAATGAGGCCAAAGATGAAAGGGTCTTTCCGGCAGCAAATTTTGTAATAGCCAAGGGTGTGAAATAACGTAGCTGGAGAAACAAAGTCCATAGGAGAAGGGATTAACTAATTCTGCTGCATCACTCTAGGATGCACACGTCACCACCAGCACGGGATTTTCCAATACTATTTAATGACATGGGAAGCTCTCAGGACCAAAGTTTAAGACCATATGTATGTCTGGAAAAGAGAAAAATAATTGTCAGATTATGAACTAAGCTTTCAAAGACGGCAATGGGAGGGATAACAAGAGATTATTCCTTTTATGCTTTTTATTTCTGCAACATTTTACATTTGTATAATGAAAACAAACCAAATTTACAATCAGAAAAAATATAAACTGAAAGCTAAATTCAAAATTGCTTATCAAATATGATTCTAATTTTCGCTTATTGATCCATATACAGAAGTACATATATCCAAAAAATCATAGCAATTATCTGAAGGGAAGTGTTATAGGCAATTTTCTATTTCTTTTATACTAATTGTTATACTTTTCAAAATCTAACATTTGTCATCTCATTTTTCTAATAAGAAAAAATAAACAGTGTGCTCATGTAAATGTAAATCTCAACATAGATCCACTTCCTGGTTTCCTGCAAGCAAACATTTGTGTGTTATTTTACTGTATGTGCGGACACGCCATTTCACGTCCTTGTGTCTGTGGTTTAGATTATAGAGAAGCCGTCCCACTTCCTTCTGTAAGTGTCTCATTTAAATGTCCAGGTGCGGGTGGGTGAGTGTGAATCAGGAGGAAAGAGCTGGCCCCCTCATCACGTTCCGCAGATGTGCTGGAAGGCTGGTGGTTCGCAGCCGGGGTGCGCAGAGCAGAGACAGGCCTTGGCCAGGCAGCGCTGCCAGGAGCCCTCTCGGCTCAGAAGGACGTCACCGGAAGAACGTTTGCAACCGGATATTGTAAACCTGGACCCAAGGAAAACCTTCTTGAGGGAGAACGGGTAGAATTTTTCCTTGTCCTGCCCTAGGGATAAGTGAGCATTGCTGGCGGCATCCAGACCTCAAGGAAGATGGATTTGAATGTCGATGCAATTGGAAGCACTTCGCTAAAATTTTAATATTAATGTTTGTATTTGAAAACCTAGTTTGTTGCCACTAACTGCTGCAAGTTCACTTCCTCTCGGCTGAAGACTGCCGGAGTGAAATGAGAGGCCTGTGGGATTCCGTCACCAGCCACTTGCAGTGAAAATGGTGGTAGCTGTTTGGAAAAAGACGGGAATGTCAGTCTGCCCAGCACTTGTCTCTCAGCAGATCAAAATCCCTTCCCCTGCAGAACACGTTCTCCTACCTCCGCACACCCTGGACTCTTTTTATGGACTTTTCTTTTCACATCGTGCTAATTCATGCCTTACGGCCTTTTTCTTTTTATCCCACTGTGCGGCTGACAAACTTCAAAGTCAGTAGGTGGTCATGGAATTGTGCCCCAAATTCTGTAAGGAAAGTAGGTGTGGAGTTGACATGACTCAGAACAGGATCTTTCGGCACTAGATCTAGGAGGTTCCAGATTGCTGAACATGTCATATCGGCCGCTGAAACCACAGGGGCGCCTCACTGGGGCCCGGAGCAGGCGCGGAAGCCAGGCTGCACCTGTGTTCTATGAGCTGGGCTTCATCCCATGCCCATGAGAGACTGAGCTGGCTCCAGAGGCTTGGCAGCCAAAACAGGGCAGAATGTTTCCAAACATAACCTTCCATTGAACAAATCAGTTCTATTCTGTCTACATGGTGGTGTCATTGGCAGCCAGTCTCTCCAGACTCAGCTGATATACTACTGTGGCGTGCGGCCAGGCCAGGTTGAGCCATCTCAAAAGTCTGGCTGGGTTTCTGTGCCTCTTGAACACCATCAGGAAGGAGCTGTTCATTTGCGATTTGCTCGTTAGTTCAGAAAATAAATGTTTTCTTTTCTGGCATGAGTTGGGTGCCAATTCCAAGCTATGGATTTATGTTTTAAGACTCACTTACCTGACACTTGCATCTTCTTTTATAAATGATTGAAGAATGGTCAGAACAGATGTTTAGAAGCCTAGTTCCCAGAGAACAGAGGCCCAGTGGTCGATCTGGGGAGATAAAAAATTGAACAGCAAATTATTTAAAATAGGCAGAATATTCCTCCAAAACACAAATTATGTTAAGCACTTTTATCTGTCGTAAATCCTTTCAGTACATCTGTGGAAGTGATAGAAAGTATAAGCCATTTTGCTTTCCATGGAAAATTTAGGAAAAATAAAAGGGGGAGATGAACGATCATGGACTTTGGCATGACTGAAAACAGCTATCTTCTTTCAGTGTGGTTTTCACAAACTTTTCTGGGCGTTAGGGTCATGGGGGGCTTTTAAATATCCCCAGGCCCAGGCCACACCCAAGACCGATTAAGTCGCAATCTCAGTAATTTGAGCCTCCCTAGGAAGCTGCAGTGGGAGTCCAAGTCTGAGAACCAGGGTTCTGCTAACCTTTCAGGTGATCTGATCTCTCTACACACGTGAGAGGATACTAGAGACATACCAGAGAGGACGTCACCACAAGTGGCATCTGACTTAGCGCTTGGAAGAAGAGTAGGAAGCTGGCAACTGGAGAAGGGCAGGAGTCCATTCCAGCCCAGCAAGGCACAGCAGCACAGGCACAGGAAGCTGAGCTCCACTGTCGCAGCCATCCTGTGCTCCAGCAATTCCGAAATGTTTGCAGACCATTCTAGGAGCCCCTCATGACTCTGTTCACATACATCCTGTGGGAAGTCTCTAGACCGCTCTGGATGCCAATAGACATGCACTGTATCTGGTCATTTCTCTTTCATCCTTCCACCCCAACTCCCTAGGGATTTCTGTAGGGACCAAAGACCGTGTTTTTTATTTCCATGTTCTTCAATATCTCCTAGATTAGATATGTATTAGGATCTGCTAAATATTTTTAAGAGAGTAGGTAGATGAATTAATCAATCAATATAAATATTCACTTGGCTTTTTATCAATTTTTTTCAATTCAACAAGTATTTATTAAGTGCCTTCTATGGGCCAGCCCCTGGTGTAGGCTCTGGGGCTGTAATTCTAAACGAGAGAGAGCCCCTACAAAGCAATGGTGCCCCACAGTTTTCCCCAAGGACCTCCCCACGGTGGGGCTCCTTGGCTGTCCAGTGACACGCATGTTAATTTCCCACTCTTTCTTCACTTTTTCTCACACACATTCGCGCCACCTGCGACTCGCTTCTCCAATGAAGGCTTTGGATACAGAGAAGGAAAATGTGTAAAGACTGAACCAGCTGAAACGTCTGCTTATTTTAGCAGGTGTTTTACACCAGGGCTGCCTTTAGGAGCCTCTCTCCACCTGGCTGAGAGGGGAGGACTTATTCAGAGAGGAATAGAATTTAATATAAACATTCCGTGCCCTTCCTCCCCTCCCCCCAACACTTAGCTGACACTGAAGGCGGAAGCCTGGTCTCAGACTGTCTGTGAAACCAGCTCTTCCAGTATCTGCACTCACAGAATCGCCCTCCAGATGGTTTGAAGACTGGAATGAATACATGTTCAAAGTTTTGCCCTAAATCAGTCAGCCAGCAGGTATTTCTGTGCCCCTCATAGAGGCCTGGTACTGTACATTTAGGTTTTATCTCTCTGGAGCCAAAAATAGTTGAAATCTACAAAACTGATCCATGGGTTATAACAAAACCTGCACACTGGTGTGGTTCCTTCCCGGTGTAGACGCGGTGCACCTTCTCCCGCAGGATGCGCGTGTTCCCTTCCCTTAACAGAACTTGGCCTCAGTTCTGCAGGTGCTTTCTTTGGTGATAGAGGGATTTTTATTGGAGGGGGAATCTCCAAAAGGTCTTGACACAGACAGAGCTGCCACTCAAAATTCAGTGGAAGTCAAAGATTACCCTTACCGTGACTTTGAGGAAATGCCTGTGCCTGAAGTCTCTGAGTATTGTTGATGACGTGACCTGTCAGCAGAGATTCCAAAAAGCTAAATGTCGCCAACTCTAAGATACAGAAAGGAGAATCCTGTTAGCAAAGACTTGTGTTTAATTCTGTCTTATCTTCCGTCTTGTCTCTGTCATTATGAGGAGAAAGTTCTCCGATGTTACGTAAAAACTGCTTCATGTTACAGATTACAGATCTTAGAGCCTGTGGTAAACAGCCCCATCCAGGAAATTCCAAGTTAGGATACGAGCAGTGGGGAGAGGCCTGAAGTGTGATGAGGTGGTGTGTAATAGACATTGAACTTCTAAGGAAATCGACCGACTGAAACTATAATTAGTTCATTTCAAAAATAACGATATAACATGAAGATTAAATGACCAGTGTTGACATTTTGACAACATATATGTACAGCATGTGTATAATTTATAATGTGAATCATTACAGTGCATAACTGTTGTGATTTCTGCAAATTTTACATGGGAAATCTCCAGAATGCTTGGTGCTTAGCTCATCCACTATGGAGGCCCTTTGAGTAAGTGTGTGAGCTGTATAACAGTGCCAGGTGCAGGTGATCCAAAGACAGTGAGGATGTCTTTAATAAATCTGTCACGTAATAATTGTCTTGTAATCAGTTTTACTTACCTAACAACAGTGTAAGTCTCTCTCAAAGTTTAGGCATAGTGTTTTTAAAATGCATGCTTTGTTTCAATGCTTATGAGCCATAATTAGAAATAATATATGGTATTATATTTTTACTTTTATTTCCTGAAATTAAGCTGTGCCCATATTAAAAAAATGGATCAAATTTCTTGGCAAGACACCGTGGTGACAGAACCAGCACACTAAGAAAGGACTCACAGGATAGTCTTTGGATACTTAGCTTAATTCTAATCTAAACGATGCCCTCTCTCTGCACTTTCTTCTAGGCCAGCCCCCAGAGGCTTTCCTCTCTGTGCAGGAAACAGGAGCACTCCAGCCTATTCCCAACACTGGTAAATGGATGTTTACCCTAAATCAGTGCACATTATTTCGTAGTACGTATCTATTAGCTTTTAACTATTCAGTCAGAGTTTTAAAAATACTATAATCCTTTCAAATTACAAAGAAAATCATTTTTTATTTGAGAAAAGCAAACAGAGCCATCTTTTCCTTAATCCCTTTAAAATTTCTCTAGTAATTTATATTTTTGAGAATCCATTTCCTTCTAGATTTTTAAAAGTAATATTAACATTTATGCACCTACCAAAATACGTTAAGCTTGAGGGGCCGGCCCAGTGGCGCAGCAGTTAAGTTTGCACGTTCTGCTTCTCGGCAGCCCGGGGTTCACTGGTTCAGATCCTGGCTGCGGACATGGCACCACTTGGCATGCCATGCTGTGGTAGGCGTCCCACATATAAAGTAGAGGAAGATGGGCACGATGTTAGCTCAGGGCCAGGCTTCCTCAGCAAAAAGAGGAAGACTGGCAGTAGTTAGCTCAGGGCTAATCTTCCTCAAAAAAAAAAAAAAAAAAAAAAGATGCACAACTATGTACCGGGGAGCTTTGGGAGAAAAAGGGAAAAAAAAAATGTTAAGCTTGAGTATATATCATGTTTATTTTTTATGGTTCTGAGCTCACTTTATGGGCACAATAATTTGGGGAGTCTCACACATAGCATATGAAAAAGACTTTTAAAATGTATCTTATTTTTATCTAATTAACAAAAAATTTTCAAGGTAAACAGAAAAACATATGAAATATCTTCTACATGCATATAATCTAGGGCTAATGTAATTTTTGTAAACAAGCGATTCTGTGGGTTTGGCTCCCAAAGCCATGGTTTAAATTCTGCTCTTTCCCAAGCCCGAGTCCCGCCTTGGACGGCCAGTTTCAAACACGTTCCAATGAAGGGGACGCTGTCTGTCTTAGAGTGAAAGCTCAAAAGCCAAAGGGAAGTTCTTTACAACTAATTAGTAGTCTTGAAAACAAAGAAATCCACATTTATATTTCTCTAGTAAAAGAATGTTAGAAGGTAAAAGTGGAACTGTGATTCTGAGTAATAACCAGTTTGAACAAGTTTAGATCTCTTAGTGTCTAAGAAATTTTTCCCCCTAAAAGTCTTGCAAAGATGCTTGGCATGAAAATCTATTCCTGTCAAGGTGACGCTTTACATTATAGTTTTGCAATATTGTGCACGGAGAGAGCACTTGCTGCAGGAAGGGGTGCGTGCAAAACACAAGTGTCCTTTCCTTTCCAAAGAGAGACACCATCACACCCAGCTTGTGAGCACTCCGAGTATTTCAAAACAATGTTTTAAAACTAAAAGGAGTCTTTTGAGTTTGGAGCTTTGTGTGCAAAGCTGGGGCTGCATTGTCTAGTTTTCCATTTTTCAGCTGTAAATAGACACAAGCAGGCTCACTCATGCAAGGAGTGGGCCCGCTCCCTCGTCCCCGTGCCAGCAAAGCCCAGGGGCGCAGGTGTCAGAGAAACAGGAGGGCAGCCTGCACTGGCTAGTGCTCGGGTGCCTGGGGCAAAGGTGGGGCACGTCCGTTCTGTTTTTCCATATTACATTTTCTACATTTCAGAGTGGGTTAAAATCCAGTCCAACCTCTCATTTATTTCAACAGGGAGGTATCAGAACCACAACAAACAGAAAGAACCAGCCCCCATCCACCTGCCTGGCACGAGGGCGGAATTCACGGGGAATTCCCTGGGTTTCATCTTGTTTTCATTTGTCTTAGGAATTGTACCCTCCACCCCATGAATGTACCAAGTGAACTAATTGTTGCATTATTTTTCTTGCAGCGATTTTAGTTTCTCCACCTCACATCACCAGTGATGTAACTTCACTCCAACATCTGAAATTTACCGTTCGATAAAATAAGTAAATTAATAAAGTCTGAAGTACTTCCAAGCCAGGCAGACACCTTTCTGTATGCTGGCTTCTAGTGCTCTTCCCAGCTGATGTTTATAACTCAGCCATATGTGGTTGTAAAGATTTATTATAAGCCTGTGGAATAAGTTCTGTTACTGTGTACGGTAAACGTCCACGTTTTGACTCTATAAACCTTGGCGATTTCTAATACGGTGAGCCCATTTTGCTCTCGAGCCAGGCAGTGTGCAGCTGGAGCGGGGCCTCATGTTGACAAAGGGCTCCGCTATGTGCCTAGATCATACTCACCCTGTGTGTGGGTTTCTAAAAGAGGTCTGCAAAGCTCTGGTGGATATTTTTCTTCTTCATCACCATCCTCATCTGAGAAGTGCTCAAGTTGGAGAATCTGTGGACTAAAAGTTGAAATGGAAATTTTTAAGATGACAAATAAAGGCCAGACTGAAAGCGCTGGGCAGAGCCGTTCCGGAAGTTCAGCCAGTGGGGCAGGTACACCAGCACCGGCCTTGTCCAGCTACTGGGCAGCTCCTCTGAGGTCATCAGGACAGAGAAAATTGCAGGCACCCGCTGGTATGGATGCCCACCACCTCCCCATCCATGGCCAGTGGAAAGGAGGTAGGACTGTGGCCCCCTCTTTCTACATGCTTCCTTCATTTTGTGGAACTTAATACATGTGTATATTTTTTAAGTGAAGACCTGCAATTTTGGGAAGAGAAAGCTCTCAAAATTAAACAATACAGCCTCAAAAGGTTTGCAGCACTTTTCTCATCCTTGACTGCATTAGAATCACCTGTGAACTCTTCAAAAAGACTAAAAAATGCCCAGTTTAGTCCCCCCTCCCGAACCCTCTACAGTGTTGGGCGTGTTGTTTTTCTTAGAAGATCCGCGACTGATTCTAATGTGTAGTTCAGGCCACAAAACACTGATCTAAGCTCCAATTATAGTTCTCACCCAAGAATTAGAGAACGGTCAAAAATGACTTTTCATAGAAGTCGTGAAAATAAGTAACATTTGTTTACTTCCCAGAACTTGACAATGTCTGAAGATAGCTTGAGAGGCCTAATTAACTTATCCTTAAAGTATCTCCATATGTTGATTTAATATGTGATTCTATTATCATCAATATTGTAAGAGGATTCTGATATTTAACCCAAATGACCGATTCATACAGGATTTCAGGGGTTCAATAATCCTAGACTGACACTAGAAAAATTCTAAGAACCTCTCTAGGTAAACCTTTTGACAGAACAACATTCTTCTCAGATGGCTATCCATCCTTTAAATAGGCAGAGAGCTCTGGATTTTACAGGTCCTGTTCATGGTTGAACAACATAATCTTTCCTGTCAATTTCCTTTCCAAAGCATGTCCGAAACTCATACACCCACCCCCATCTTTTCCCACTGCTGCCACCACCTATCCAGGCCACTGTCATCTCCAGAGAAATTGCCACATGCTTCCACTACAACCTCCCCCAAATCCAGACTCTGCTTGAGCTGTGTCACCCAACTCACCTCAGCCTCCACTTTAAGCCCTTCGATGCCTTTCCATTGCACTAAAAATAAAGTCCAAATGCCTCACCCGGCCAGGGGCGCCGTCAGATCGTCTCCACCCCATTTACATGCTCTCTGACCTCACTCACTGTGCGTATTCTTCTCTTAGCTTCCTAACAACCCAATTCTTTTCCACTGGGAGCCTTTGCCCACGCTGTTACTTCCACCAGGCATGTTTCTGCCCTTCTTTCAGCCTTCAAGTCTCTGATTAATTGCAATTTCTTTAAAAATCCTTCCTGTGACTTCTCTGTTTCATGCAGTCCATCCCTTTATTATCATCTATCTCATCCTGCTGTTAGCACCTTCATAACACTTAAAATTTACAACCATCCTATTCATTTTGTCTATTTCCTGGTCTATGCCTGACTCTTCCATCAAAATGAAGTCCATTGAGGGCATGGACTAGGACAGTCACCATTTTATTCACAGGGTCTCAAATGTGCCTGTCATGTGTTGAGCACTCAAGAAATATCTGTTAAATGATGGAAGAAAAAAAAGAAAATAATCTTTCTTCTTTTCTGTCTTTTAACTATCAGTCTTTGCTCCTTAGTGCCACTAAGATCCAGGTGGCAACCTTCACTTAGCTTTTTCTAGAAGCAACTCAGGACCATTCTTAATTCTTAGTGTGTGGGCTATGTAACTAGGAGAGAAATTCCAGATGGGATAATGGCACAAGCAAACACATATCAAGTGCTATGTGCCATGGATTGTGCTAAACATTCAACTCCTTAGTCCTTACAACAATACAGTGAATTAGGAACTATGACTCTTACCATTCTATAGATTATTAGCCTGGGGCTTAGACAGGAGAAGTACTTGCCCGAGATCACCTAACTAACACATATTGGAAACAAGTGTTTAGCCAGGAGATCTTCTGTGCTGATCCACTTCTCTATATGAACTCCTAAGGAAAGAATACGGTTTTATGAAAACCAAACTCAAAACTGAGTACGATGACAATACAAATTTTTAAGTGGTGGTAGTGACACACTGCAGGCTTGTATTGGGAATGTTGTCAGCTCCAACTCAACCCCTCCTGCACTTATACAGTTGTGTATTTTTAAACAAAAGTGAAGGATTTTACATTTATTTCCTTTGAATAGCACCATATTTATTTCAGTGACTCTTTCTTCAAGTCTTTAAAATACCAGTGAATGTTTAGAATGAAAAGAACATGAGCTCAAACCTTAACTCCACATGCTAATGGGTGTATAACCTTGGGTAAGTTATATAACCTTTCTGAACTTTGTTTCTTCCTCTTTGGTAAAAAGACAGTGCCATGTGCAGCTTTGTGTGAGGGCTATAATGATGGTACCTGCAAGGCACGTTGCCATGCTCCTTACATGCCAGGGCTGCACCGAGGTCAGTTCCTGCCATTTGTCCCATGCGTTATCTAGCTCTTTTAGCTGTGTTATCTGAGCTTTGCACACAGCAGATTCTTGTTCTATAGTTTTTGAGTCATTCTTCAAGTAAACTGCTCCCAGAGGCAACAGGCTTTTAAAGGAAGCTGTCTCTTCCCTTACACATTTCCCTTCATCCCAGGGACCTACTCCCACATCCCTGTGAGCAGGATTGCCTTGATCTGGGAGGAATACGGGCAACATCGCCTACTGCAGCTGAGATTTTTTCTTTTGGTGGTGTCAATGGCGTTACACTCTATCTTAAGCCTCTTGGACATCTGAATAAATGCTGGCATGAAGCATGAAAATGAATATGTCAGTCAATGTGAACAGGAAATTCATATCTGGGAGAAGTCAAAGATCTATAAACACACCATCCATGCCCAGAAGGGACCCAATGCATAGGACAGTCAGCTGCTTATTGAGCATGACTTTGACAAGCACAAAAGTGTCTCTTGCTTGGCAGAGCTCTGCATCAGACTGCCCGGGATTTCTAAATGTCAACTTTTAATGTGAATGTTACCCAAGGATAAGGCCATCAACACCTTAGAGGGTTGCACCCTATAATTTGTCTGATTAATTCATAACTACTCATTGTCACTTAGCCCAAGTCAGGATAGTAAGCTTTATCAAAGGGAAAAAGTCATCCTAAGATGAAGGCAATCAGTAAATCAAGAAGAAAGGGGAAAAAAACGTCTGGACTTATAAAACTAGAACAAATCTGAGTAAGATAAGACGGCACAGAGGGGCGTGTGGGAGCACCCAGCGATGAGGACCTAGAGGAGGCGGGCGTCAGCACAAGGGAGAAGGACCTAGGCTGCAGGTGGAGGGGAGGCTCAAGGCTAAGCATTTGGTTGGACGGACCTGTGGGAATCCTCACACATTGCTGGTGAGAGCACATTAAGAAACCACTTCAGGAATCTCGGTGACCGTATCTACTTACACTGCACATACACGTATTCCAGGACGTAGCAATTCTATGCCTGGGTATATTCTAGCAGAAATTTGTACAAATATTCACTAAGAGACGTATACAAAAAGCCCACAGTAGCACTATTTGTGATAGTTCTGTATCCGTTGCTATGGCTGCCACAGCGGAGTCCCACAGACTGGGGCACTTCCACACCAGAGCTGGATTTTGTCATAATTCTGGAGGCTACAGGTCTGAGATCAAGGCGTCAATAGGATTAGTTTCTTAGGAGGCCTCTTTGCTCGGCTTCTAGATGGCGTCTTCGCCCTGTGTTTTCAGGGGTCTTCTCTCTGTCCCTTCTGTGTCCCGATCTCCTCTTCTTATGAAGAGGTCAGTCAGACTGGATTAGCACCCACCCTAATGAACTTATTTTACCTTACTTACCTCTTCAAAGGCCCTATGTCAAAAGGCAGTCACATTCTGAGGTACTGGGGGTTAGGGCTTTATTTTAGGGGGACACAATTCAGCCCATAACAAGTTCCAAACTAAAGCAACCCAAATATCCAACGACAGCAGAATGAAGATATATATTCATAGAATAGAACACTGCACAACATTTAGGATGAATGGATTCCAGTTATAGGCAGCAATATGGATAACTCAAAAAGTGATGTTGAATGAAGGAAATCAGACACAAAAGTACATACTGTATGCTGCCACTCACGTCAAGTTCTAGACAGGCAAAACGCATCTACGGCGCTTAGAGCTCAGAACGGCAGTTGCTTTGGGGACGAGGAGTGACTGGGAAGGAGAATAGGGCAGCTTCAGGTGTGCTCATGTCTCTATCTTGAGCCAGATGTGGGGTACCCAGGTGTGTTCACCTTGAGGAGAAGTTGCAAGCTGCACACTTACGATTTGTGCCTTTTTCAGGGTGAATGTTACACCTCAGCAAAACGGGTAGAAGAAAGAAAGAGAACTGAGCAGTTACAAACCAGGACAAAACAACCCAAAATGTGTCTCCCGAGGTGGTCAAGTAAATCAAACAATGGTTTTTGTTGTGTTCTCTTTCTGTTCTCCAAATTAGGAAATTACAAAAGGGCAAGTGTCTGTCCTAATGTAAAGACCCTTTGGAAGAGTCTTCCTAAATCCAAGACACTTCCTCAAGACATTATAGAACACTAAAGTAAAGAGGGAAAAATGTCATTGACAGGGAATAAACACAAGGTTAAAATGACCTCTCATTAGCACTAGGGGATATTAGACAACAGTGGAACAATGCACTCAATATTGTGAAGGAAAATCATTTTGGATGTAGAATTCTATGTTCAGAAAAACTATCAGGTAAGTAGACAGCCAAAATTAAAATAATTAACCATAAGAATCTCCAAAGTTCATTTTATACACAGTCTTTCTTAGGAAGGTAACAATGTAGCCCAGAGAAATAAAGGAGAAGTGTGTGAAACAGTGGAAAGAATGGACTCTAGCAGAGGGAAGCAAAAGAAAGTCCTGGGATGACAACTGGCCTGTAGATCTGGGAGAATCATTGAGGTTAGGTCTGAAGGACAGAGGCTCTGGGAGGGAGCATCTCAGTTAAAAAGGTGTTAAGGGAAGAAAGCCATATAATGGACTCCGTGACTGAGAAGATGGAGCAACTTGAAAATATGATGGAGACACATTATTCTTTTGCCAACAAGAAACAGGAACAGGGGCCGGCCCCATGGCCGAGTGGGTAGGTTCGCGTGCTCTGCTTTGGTGGCCCGGAGTTTAGCCAGTTCGGATCCTGGGCGTGGACCCAGCACCACTCATCAGGCCATGGTGAGGCGGCGTCCCACATAGCAGAGCCAGAAGGACCTACAACTAGAATGTACAACTACGTACTGGTGGGAATTTGGGAGAAGAAGAAGAAAAAGAAATAAACATTGGCAACAGATGTTAGCTCAGGGGCAATCTTTAAAAAAAAAAAAAGAAAGAAACAAGAACAGCAATTAAAAACTCCAGAAAAAAACAAACACAAACTAAATAATAAAGTCATGCTCCAAATAGAAGGGAATTAAAAAGTGGCATGATTTTAAACAATCAATGGAATGTGACAAAAGAGAAACAATTTCAAATGTATTTCAGGATAAATTTCTCTTAATTGGCATTGGACTCACAGTGAAAAAATTGTAATATTAGAACACTACTTGGTCTGGGAGTCGATATTATTTTTGTAAACACAAAATGCAAATTATACTTATTGGCTTTCAAATTATAGATCCAAACTTTGAGCAAATCATAGAAAGTTAATTGTTAGTACAAAATAGCAGGCAGATGCCAATAACTTGGATGGTGTGAAATAAGATAGAAGTTCCAGAAGACAGAAGTTCCACGGGGGATGGGAAAGGTCAGGAAATAGCCTTTCCTTGCATAGAAGCAGTGTGTTTCAAGTTACTGATGGGAAATGATGGCTTAGCTGACTAAAACTAAGGATAAAAGCATAAGGATGTTTTTTAAAGTTGTAATTTTAACAAAAGGATAAAACTAAGGAATAATACTGTAACTATCAAGGATTGTGAGGAAGAAGCAAGGAGAAAGAATGTACTGAGATATCTCTCGTGGTGAAGGATCAATGGATTTTTGTCTAACTTTGTTAAATATTCAGGAATTTAATGAGCCAGTTGTTAACCCACTGGAAGCTTGAAATCCACCAGGGTGGAAATATTTACATCACAGGAAGTGGCAGAAGCTACAAGTTAGGAAGCAACTATGATAAGAACTACAGACAGTATTGGCCAAAAGATGTACCCTCTGGAAAACGAGTCTTGGGCAGGGAGGCTCAGCAGAAGGTGACTGCTTACTCACTTTTTGCTAGGAGTATATATTTTTATCTATGTGTGTAAGTGCATATTATACATTATTTATTTTTATTATGTATTATGTCACATATTTATTTACTATATATTTATTTATAACATATATTTAAAACAAATGCTTTTTAAAATCACCAAAGACTTTAAAAGTCATTAATAAATGTTTTTGAAAGCCTACTACGCACACACCATCACTTAGGCAATTTGTGGTGGTGAACATGCCAGGAGGCCTCTCCCGCAGAGCCTGCATGGCCAGGGCTGGGTGTAGACAAATCCTCAGGGAATTATACTGCCGCAGGGTGGGGGATGAGAGCACCAGAGGAAACACCTACACCAGGCACTGGGGATGGGGGTGGCACCCAAGGGGAAGATAACCAGGGCTAGTGACAAATGAGTACTGAGGAACCAACAGAAGTATCTGTGAGTCAGGGGCGGGGCGGCAGGAGGGAGGGACACTATCCTAGCTGAAGACAGCATTTGCAAAGGTCCAGAGGCACGAAAAAGATGGCTAATTGAGAGGACAGTCAATAGATCAGGATGGTAATAGTTTAAAGCATGAGGGGTGAGGTTGAGGGATTAGATTTTAGAAGAAAGCAGGTGCTCTGGACATTTTATTCATTTATTTATTTTTTTGGTGAGGAAGATTGGCCCTGAGCTACCATCTGTTGTCAATCTTCCTCTTTTTGCTTGAGGAAGATTGTCATTGAGCTAACATTTATGGCAAGCTGCCTCTATTTTATGTGGGATGCCACCACAGCATGGCCTGAGGAGCCATGCATAGGTCTGCTCCTGGGATCCAAACCCACAAACCATGGGCTACAGAAGCAGAGCTCGTGACCCTAACAACTACATCACTGGGCTGGCCCCTCTGGACATTTTTAGGGCAATTAAAGGTGTCAAATTGTTATTTTGAAAGTTCTGCCAATTTATTTACACCCTTACCTGCTGTGTGAGTGATCTTTCTTGTTTTTCCTGCCATTCTGGTCAGCCAGGCAGTAGTAATGACAGCATCGTCATTTCCTGAACATGCTCCTCAAAGTTCATAGAATGAATGTCGTCAGCTTAGAAGAAAATATTGAAGACGATGGTGGGACATCCTTTGAAGAAAGGCTGTATTCTCAATATTCTCAATGGCCTGGGGGATGATACTGTGTGGAAAAACAAACAAATAAACCAACCTCACAAGAACATGAATGCCTCTGAGCTGAAAGCTCATCCCAAAGATCCAAACTCAGAATGTGAACAGGTTTAGAAAAGCATTCACCCATTTATTTAATCTATTTTGTCTCTTTTTCATACATAAAAGAATGATATATGATAAAATCTATGTGTAAAAAAGAGTTTAAAAGCTCATTAATTATAAAATAAAAATGCTGAGGGACAAGAAATAATCGCGTCAGATTTAACTGGTAATGTTTTTCCTTTGATGGCACATAAAACTATAATGCTTCTAATAATTGATGGCATTTTATAGTCAATAAAACAAAGAGTATACACATACTTTGTGAAAATGAAATTACATTCCTCATAACCTGCTTTTTTTTTTTTTTTTTTGCACTAAATAAGCACTTTTTGAACTGAAACAAATTAACAGCAGGTGTTAAAACAACAGCAAAAATGTTTCTGGCTGAAGCCGTTCACCAGACGCTCAGCCCTACGGCACGCTCCGTTCCTTCATCCTCCGCTGTCTCTGCTGCCACTTACTGCAAACCCTTCTCAAGCGGCGAGAGTCAGAGAAAACTGACACAACGGGTGCCTGATCCAATCCTATTAACCTCTAAGCGGGTGTCCTGGGGTATGAATATTCTGTCCCAGCCATATTTCTGTTTGTGAGATGTTCTAAGTCTTTGCTTCCCTCTGCCTACTTCCCAAACTGATCAAACCCCAGTACCGGCTTTGTAGTCGAGTGAGCGTTCAGAGCTGCTGCCGTGGGGACGGGCCATGGACGTGAGGTTCGCGCTCAGAGCATGTGAACTTGCTGGAAGAATCCCCCACAGGTGGAGGACCCTCCCAGGGAGTTCATTCTAAACCCCAAGTACTTTAGATGCCTGAGGAGCCTTAGGAAAATAAATGATCCTGGGTTGGTGCCCTTGGAAGGTCATTTCCTTTCTGTTATCTGTTTTTGAATGGCAAAAGGTGGCAGCAAAGCAGAGTGCTATAAACAGGGAGCCTAGGCTTCAGTTCTGTCCACCCTTTTTGCTTACGGGCTTTACAATTTAAGGCGCAGGACTTAATTTCACAGAGCCTCAGTTTCCCCATTTAGAGCCAGGGAGAAATAATGCCTCTTTTGCAGGCCAAGACTGAGGGTTAAATGAGGTCTGGCACAGCTCTCCACGTAGAGCGCGCCACAGGCAGTTCCTGCTGTTCCTCACGCGAAGGAAGGAAGCAAGGAAGCTGAGAATAGTACAGGATCTGCACTTTTAGAGGCTGAAAAGACCTGAGCAGATAATCTGGCTCGAACCTCTCATTTTACAGACAAGGAAAGTGAAGTTCTCACCCAGGCGGTGACTTTCGTAAGACCAGAGGAAGAGCTGGTGGCAAAGCTGGGTGGAGCGCAGCCCACACCCCCTGTGGGTCCAAGGCTTCCTCCATATTCTTGGTGGAGATTTCCTACAAGTCATGGAGCAACCGCAAACGGACTTTACTAGCTGGATTTTTTTTTTTTTAATGACAGCCTGAAGGAGTGTGGCTCAATCCTTTAACGTTTCAGTTATGGGCCATTTTGGCCAACAACAGCTAAAATAGGAAGCTTGGACTTTCTTCTTCTTCTGATAGAATTTTAAATATAAAGCTTAGGTGAAGATGAGAATTCAAATTTAACAGTCCAAAAGAAAGAATACCAAAGACGTAGAAGATAAACATTTTGTCTTTCACAGGAAGAGAATTCTTCATTCTATTTTACAGCCAACCATAACTCATAAGATGAATGACGCTTTCTGTTAGTGTCATGCTTTTCAAGTTACATAAAAACCTGGTTTTGCATGAGAGGCTCTGGTGAAGTAGCCATTGTCAGCATCTGTGCCTGATTCTGCAGCACATTGTGCCCCGAACTTTCTCAGCTTCCTTTGGAACCGAAGCTGGGTGCACAGAGCCCCCCAAGGTTGATAAGGAGTCTGGCTTCGAAACCGTAAACAAGAGAGTGACACCACTGCTCCCCACACCCAGCCCAGACCACCCCCAGCACAGGCCGAATTGTTTTGATCTTGGACACGGTGGAGAGAACATTTCCAAGGGTTTATTTCTTTCCCACTCTCATAACTTTTGTCCTATCAAATAAACCCTTATATTTCACTTCTTATTTTATTTTATTCTATTTTTTTTGAGGAAGATTAGCCCTGAGCTAACATCTGCTGCCAATCTTCCTCTTTTTGCCCAGGAAGCCTGGCCCTGAGCTAACATCGTGCCCATCTTCCTCTACTTTGTATGTGGGATGCCTACCACAGCATGGCTTGCCAAGCGGTGCCATGTCCACACCCGGGATCCGAACCGGCGAACCCCAGGCCACTGAAGCCAAACGTGCACACTTAACTGCTTCACCACCAGGCCGGCCCCCACTTCTTATTTTTTAAACCAACTTATTTTTATCAGTTACATTCCAATTTCATCTGGCTCCTAAGCGATAAGATCAGGAAAAACATAGGTTCATTATAGATATCTTCCTAAGATGCAGTAAAATAAATAAGGAGGAAAACAGTAAGCGTGTATTTCAGATAGACAAAGAGTTGTAAAATGGTTACCCTGCATCTCGATTGTGTGCTGGGGGCTACAGGGTCTGTACACATGTTAACAGTCATGGAATAGTACACCAAAAAAAGGGTCTATTTTTACTAGGCATTGGTTTATAAAGGAAAGCTCTTAGATCTTCATCATATCCTAGAAAAATATAAGAAAAAAAACACTGTTTTTCCCAAAAATTGTTCCAGGGAGTTAAGGAAAGTCATCTGACCTTATTTCGTTTGAGACTTAGAAAGGTCACTAATATAGAAACTGCAAATTGAAAGATAGCCAGTAGGGGTGTGAGTTGCAGAGTCTTTGTGACAGCCAGGCCAGCCCAGGATCTTGAGTGCAGGCTGCCGCATGAGGCTCACAGGGCCCTGGGAGGCCTCGGGGTGGCTGCCCTGCTGCAGTAGCCCCTAGAGAAGCCCTCAGTGGCCTGGGGCACGCATTCCTCCTGTCCCCTCCCTTTGCCCCACTGACGTTTCTTTACAAAGACCGTGATTTTGAGGTCTTGGTTTCAGAAACAAACACCCAAAAGCTAGAAGGGATTTAGCACAAAGTAAGGCCCTTCCCCAGTGTAATGTTGAACTGGCTTTGTTTTCTTTTAGCTACAAAACCAGAGTCACATAAGGGATGGGTTCATGAATTCACAGAAGGCTGCAGTAAGAAGAATGAAGAATGGATGACCCACGCAGGAGAGGCCCAGGCCACCTCGTCTCGCTGCTCCATTCGTTCACAGGAACAAAGGCTGTGCCTGTGCTGTGCCTGCTTTTGCCAGTGCCTAGGGGGCCTGTGGGCAGCACTCACCACCCAATGCCTCCTCAGCGCCTCGCAGCAGACGCCGTTTCCCGGGAGCACCGACTCCACCTGCTGAAGGAGAGGGGATGCCCTCACCTGCGAGCTTCTGCCTTGAGGCTTTTTCTGGGCCACACAGCAGGCCAGAAATAAGGACAGACAGGACGTGTGTGGATAAATATCATTGTCAAGTGTGCTCTATCCCATCTCCTGCGCTTCCCCTGAGGGACTGAGATGCCTTTCCCACTGGGGCTCAATAGCAGACCTTTGGTGGCTGCTTCCCTTCCTCATGTCCCCTTGCTCTCACCAGGGATTCCTGGGGTCACCTCCCAGCTAAACTCCTTGCACTTGAATCCTGACCTCGAGGTGTGCTTCTGGGGGAAGCCAGCCCAAGGTATAGCTATGCACTTACGCACACATATGAACACTTTTGCTCATGCGTGCTCTCCTGCTCACCATATCCATGCTCTCTCATGTCCACGTGCCATTCTCCTGGCACTCACCATAGAAGGGTGTCATGGGGCCGTGATCCACCCTCAAGATCTTGTCTATTTAGGCTTCGGCCTGTTTTCTCCCTGCTTAAATGGAATAGTGCAGATGACAACTGCAAAAATAGACCTTTGTGGTTAGAAAGAGTCTAAATGTTGATGCCTGTAAGCACAGTATGTAACTGGGTCTGGTTTTCCTTCCAAAACACTTGACTTTTGACTTTATTTTTTATTTTTATTTTTTTAATTTTTCTTTTTTTCGGATGTACATCATATTTCGAATTCTGTATACATTACATCGTGTTCACGACCCGAACACTAATTATAGTGCATCCCCTCACATGTGACCCTGATCACCCCTTTTGCCTTCCCCCCTCCCCCCTTCCCCAATGGTAACCACCAGTCCAATCTCCAATGCTATGTGTTTTTTTTTTTTTGTCGTTTTTATCTTCTACTTATGATTGAGATCATATGGTATCTGACATTCTCCCTCTGATTTATTTCACTCAGCGTAAGACCCTCGAGGTCCATCCATGTTGTCACAAATGGCCGGATTTCATCATTTCTTATGGCTCAGTAGCGTTCCATCGTGTATAAATACCACATCTTCTTTATCCATTCGTCCCTTGATGGGCACCTAGGTTGCTTCCAAGTCTTGGCTATTGTGTATAATGCCGCAATGAACATAGAGGTGCAAGTATCTTTGTGCCTTTGTGTTTTCAAGTTCTTTGGATAAATACCCAGCAGTGGAATAGCTGGATCATATGGTAGATCTATCCTTAATTTTCTGAGGATACTCCAAACTGCTTTCCATAGTGGCTGCACCAGTTTGCACTGCCACCAGCAGTGAACAAGGGTTCCTTTCTCTCCACACCCTCTCCAACATTTGTTGTTTCCTGTCTTGTTAATTATAGCCATTCTGACTGGAGTGAGGTGATACCTCATTGTAGTTTTGATTTGCATTTCCCTGATAGCTAGTGATGTTGAGCATCTTTTCATATGCCTGTTGGCCATCTGTATATCCTTTTTAGAGAAATCTCTGTTCAGATCTTTTGCCCATTTTCTAATTGGATTGTTGGTTTTATTGTTGTTGAGCTGTATGAATTCTTTGTATATTTTGGATATTAAGCCCTTATCTGATATGTGGTTTGCAAATATCTTCTCCTAATTGTTAGGCTGTCTTTTCGTTTTGTTGATGGTTTCCTTTGCTGTGCAGAAACTTTTTAGTTTGATGTAGTCCCATTTGTTCGTTTTTTCTTTTGTTTCCCTTGCCCAGTCAGACATGGGACTTGAAAATATGCTGCTCAGACCAATGTCATAGAGCGTACTGCCTACGTTTTCTTCCAGAAGTCTCATGGTTTGGGGTCTTACATTCAAGTCTTTAATCCATTTTGAGTTGATTTTTGTGCATGGTGTAAGGGAATGGTCTACTTTCATTCCTTTGCATGTGGCTGTCCAGTTTTCCCAACACCATTTATTGAAGAGACTCTCCTTTCTCCATCGTATGCTCTTGGCTCCCTTGTCGAATATCAGCTGTCCATAAACGTGTGGGTTTACTTCTGGGCTCTCAATTTTGTTCCATTGATCTGTGTGTCTGTTTTTGCGCCAGTACCATGCTGTTTTGGTTACTATGGCTTTGTAGTATAATTTGAAATCGGGGAGTGTGATACCACCAGCTTTGTTCTTTTTTCTCAGGAATGCTTTGGCTATTCAGGGTCTTTTGTTGTTCCATATAAATTTTAGGATTCTTTGTTCTATTTCTGTAAAAAATGTTGTTGGAACTTTGATAGGGATTGCGTTGAATCTATAGATTGCATATTGGAAAAGAAGAAGTGAAACTGTCACTCTTTGCCGACGACATGATTTTATATCTAGAAAACCCTAAAGAGTCCACTAAAAAACTTTCAGAAATAATAAAGGAATAGAGTCAAGTTGTGGGATACAAAATCAATGTACCAAAATCGGTTGCGTTTCTATACACTAACAACGAAGTAGCAGAAAGAGAAATTAAGAATACAATCCCATTTACAATTGCAACAAAAAGAATAAAATACCTAGGAATAAACTTGACCTTTGACTTTAAATGTCATGTTAGCCAGCTTTGAATCCAGAATACTTGCATCTTACTGACTCTGTCCATAGCCTCGGAAACAACTGATGGAGAAGGTTCCTTACTCTAGGCCTGATGAAAGGTGGGGGGCGGAGGTAAGGGAAGGGAGCAGAGAGGAATCGGTGGGTCTCTAATGCTGCAGCGACATCCCTCTGCACTACTCTGACTGGGGCAGGGCGGGATCCCTCAAAGGAAGAATGGCAGGCTGCAGACCACCCGCCCCAGATCGGCTGGCCTTCGAACTGTGACAGCAGAAAGCAGTTCTTAATCAGAAACACGGCCAGGAAGCACGGGCTCTACCAGCGTGCTGCACCAGCCTGCTGCCATTATCAACCGCATCAGGATCCAAAACCTGCTGCGTGCCGTGCTGGCTTTTCCCTCTCTGAGACTGCTGACCATTTATCCCAGGCAGTGAGATAAAGTCCTCTGGGAGAGCTCGCTTAATCCTCCCAAGACTTCTGCCAAGCTGATCCAATCTATGAAGGAGAAAGCCGAGTCTTAAAGAGATGGAGTAACTTGGCCAGAGCCAACAGGAAGCGCCTGGTAGAAACAAAATTGAATCTAGGTCTTTCTGAGACTAGACATTCCACTTTAAATCATAATGCCAGCTACTCCTTGAAAAGCAGCCCCTTCCTCTCTCCCCATCTGCCTTAATGTCCATGTGGGATGTACATTCTCTAAAGGGCATCACGCCTCTCAAAAATGGGTGTATGTGTGCTACGGGGTATATGAAGCTGCAGTTATAGACAAGATAGTATTCTGGAAAAATCACATTTACTTGATAGCTGAAATATCGTGTTCACAGTAAAGCAAATGCACTGGGCTTGCTGATGCTGGGACTGGAGACTTTTAACTTCACATTTAGCTTCTTTTCAGTGCACATCTCACTAGCAGGTGCTTTGGCCTCCAGTTTCTACTTGCCTGAGCCTTTCTTCCCTTCATGTTTCTCTCTTTACCCCGACTCCAGTTTCACAAAGTACATGCACAGGATCACACAGCCAGACCCATGACCATCTCTTGGCTATCGGGACAGACACGCCACAGCAAGTCCACAGAGTTGAATCTGCATCCTCTGATACCCAAGATAGAACTGTATCTTGCTTCTGTCATTCCTTCAGTCAGTTCACACTGAAATGCCCACTACGTGTTGGGCACTTAACAAGGTGGACGTGGCCCCTGGCACCTGGGCCCAATGACAGATAGATGTTGAACAAGAAAATGACATTTGTGAATATTTAATTGTGCCTTGTGAGTAGGGTCATGAAGGAAAAGATTGCACTGAGGGACTAAAACTTGGAAATGGATTTGGTTTGGGGGCTTGGAAGGCTCCTCGGAGGAAGCGACATTGTGAAAGACCCTAAAGGCTTGGTTGGTGAAGGATGCACCAACTTCAGACTAGGACATGTGGTCCTCAACCCTGGATGCACGTTCTCAGCACAGGGAGGACTTTTAAAACATACTCCTGCCCAGGTTGCACCTGAGACCAATTATATCAGAATCACTGGGGCGGACTTGCGTATCCCTGTTTTTAATCTCCCCATGTGACCCCAATGGCCAGCCAAGTTTGAGAAGCCATGGACTGGAGCAGAGGCAGGTACAGGGGCCTGAAGCTGGTAAGGCCAGTGTATCTGGAGGATGCACGTGAGGGGGGTGGATAGGTGGGCAGGAGACATCAAGTGAGCACAAACGCACTAAGCAGGAGACTGTTCCAGTATCCAGCCTTGAGATAACGGTAGGACAAGAATGGGGGTGATGGGAGAGCCGGGGAGGGGTCAACAACAAGGGGAAATAGTTAGGAGATGACAACTTGGGACATGGCATGGATTAGGTGAGAAGCTGAGGGAGGGAAGGGTGAGTAGGACTCTGGCTAGACTCTTGGAATGAAGTGTGAGTAACAGGCACGATTTGTGTTCTGTTTGCTAATTGGTTTAGCGTCTCCCTGATGAAAACTGAGAGGGCTGTCAGCAGGAAGCTCACCTGAAGTAGCAATAAATAACACTACTCAAGTTGGACCAGCTCTCCACGGGGCTGGCCAGGCAGCCAGGAACAGGGCCCACCTGTAATGACCTCCAACGTGGAAAGAAAAAGAACTTTCACATCCTGACTCTAAAGTTCCCTCTTCGCTCCGTGAGTCAGTACATAAACTTTAATTCAGACATTGGCAGTACTGTCAACAGCTCGTATGTCATTAGCGGAGCGCCGCTGACATTCCCTGTGCCAGGCGGCAGGCTGCTTCTGCTGCCTTCTCTAGAGCTCAGAATATCCTTTATTCGTGGAAACCTCAAAGGCAAGGGCCTTCTCGACTATGGGACAAGAACCTCAAATACAGAACTTTGCCTCTCGTCTCTGTTCGGTGGCTGAACAGTCCAGGCCAGGTATCCCGCTCTCGCTGTCTCTCTCAGCGTGACATAGATGTCTCTCTGCACACCTAGGGAAGTATGTAACCACAGCCGCTCGAGGCCCAGGGCTCGTTGACAGCCTGGGGGCTCGGGGAGCCAAGAGGGAGAAACCAGAGGATCAGCCTTGATCTGCAGGGGCACAGGTGCTAACAAGAAATAAAAGTACAGGTAAGAAGTTGAACTGTCCCTCCTCCTGGGGCGATGGCCTCTCCTAGCCTGGTTCTCCTCATGACCTTGTCTGCCAAGTCCTCCTCACGGTGGCTTGAGGTAGAAGCCCAGGGTTGGTGAAGAGCACAGCCTTTCTCCACGAAGGGGCTGAGCTCCTGATTCCTCTTCTGTCTCCCGCACTTCTTTTAGGTGTGATGCTTCCTGATAGGGATATTCAAATGGAACATTCGATGCCCATGACATTAAAATAAAACTCAGCACAAGCTGTTAATGAATTGAACTTGCTGCACACAATATCATCTTTCTAAACTAAAACCAGACCCGGCCTGTCCTGACTTGTCAGTGGGTGATGGGATGGGAAGCAGGAACTGCAATTTGAAAGGCACACCACATATACCAGCTGAAGAAATCGCCCAACAAAACTACCCTACAAAGCGTTTAAATACAAGATGGTAGAGCGACTGTAAAATGATGCTGAAGAAAACCAGAAGCATTTTTAAGGTTTTGGAAAGTCTCATTATGTTTGAAACAGCCTAGGTTTGGTGCTATACAGTTTATGAGCCTGAAAATGAAATTACAGGACATAAAATATAAAAAACCTAATCAATATCATATAACCAGGAAGCTTGGAAACTTAAAGGACTTCTCATGTGCTGCATTTGAGGCCCCAAATGCCAGACTATGGCATATGGAGAGGAAGTCAGGGTTCGTATTACCCCCGTGTTACCTTGTCCAAGTGTAACAGCTCTTTCGTCAGCTCCATTGTGAGCCTGACATCCGAGACATGGATGGACTCCCGTTCCTGCTCCTGCTCGTTCCTCGTCTCATTCTCTTTAATGGCAGGTAGACTCAGGGTGAAATGATCAATTCTTTTATCATTTGGAACTTGTAAACGCTTCTTGATCTTATTTAAACATAAGTAGTTAATTATTAAGAGGCATTATGTTCTCTGAAGACAAAGCCAGGAGAAAATTCTCCCTTTCCTTCATTGTAAGAGATAACTTGAACCTCTACATGCCTGCCCCTCTCCACTTGCAAGGGCTCAGGACAATTTTTGCAAGTTAGGGCATGGATGAACAGGCCTGGCAGCAAATTCCAACTGTCACAGTTTTTAGGTGTGTGACGTCAGATGAATCACTCCTCAAACTTCACTTTTCTCAACTAATAATAGAGATAGGTCTCTACTCAAATGGATGGACTTGGAGATACCTGGCCTAGTCACTCGATCAATAATGGGCCCATATCCTCCCTTTCTTTTAAATCTCCTTAACCTGTCTTATTTTTAATTACCAACATTATACTGTATTTCTCTTTGTTGATTTGACAACAATAGGACATAAACCCCATGAGTGCTCTTCCCACCTCTCAACAAGGCCCAGCCTTGGAAAGGACCAGTTTAATGAATGAATAGTACTAATAAGAGATCAATCAATAGCAACATTTAGAGGAAGGAAAGAGACTAGGATAAATGCAGAGAATGGCAACATGTATGGTAGAGAAAGGGAATGGAGAAGTCAAAGGGTTGCTCAAAGAGTTAGGAGGTAAATCAGCAGAAGGCGGTATCATGGGATGAGAACGGGGAGACTGAAGAAGGAAGGACACCAATAAAATGGCAGAGTCAAGAGACCACTGACTTCAGAGGCTTTATTCCAGCCCCAAGACATCCATTTGAGAAATAATGGAAAATATATGCCTATATTTATATACAGAGATCTCTGCCCCCAATTCCTGGCACGGAGCTCCTAAAACCTTGTAATTTCCTAGGTGATAAAAGACTTTCATTCTAATGAGGAGACTCTTGGTGGGTTCCTGGATGGGAGCTGGTCACCAGGAAGACCAAGCCATGATTAGAAGCTTGGAACTTTCGGCCACAACCTCCGTCCTCCGGGAAAACGAGAGGGGCTGGAAGTGGAGTTAATAATCTATCAAGCCTACATGATGAAGCCTCCATAAAGATCCTAACTTCTGGGATTAGTCAAGACATCCATGTTCTGGGAAGATGGCACACCCCAACTTCCTGGGGACAGAAGCTCCTGTGCTCGGGACCCTACTGGATCTTGCCCTATGTCCCTCTTCATCTGGCTGTTCACCCATATCCTGAATTATATCCTTTATAATAAACTGGTAAATGTAATAAGTGTTTCCCTGAGTTCAGTGAGCCATTCCAGCAAATTATTGAATCCCAGAGGGGGTCATGGGAACCCCAATCAGTGAGAAACAGCATGGACTTGTGATTGGCGTCTGAAGTGGGAGCAGTCTTGGGGGACTGAGCCCTTAACCTGTGGAGTCTGCACTAACTCTGGTTTGCGTCAGAATTGAACTGAATCATAGGAAGCCCAGCTGATGTGGCAGAATTGCTTGACGTGGGACAAACTCTCACACATCCGGTTGTGGAACTGCTCTGTGTGTGTGTAAGGGAAAACAGAGGAGTGTTCTTCCCAGACACTATTCAACAGCAATGGCTGTTTGCTGAATGCTCTTTATGTGTAAACCCACTGCTGTGGGGAACACAGAAAGGATGCATTTGCTGTCTATCGTCTAGGTGGGGAGCGAGTGGACACTTTGATGCCCTGCCTTGTACCCCTCCAGCCCTTTCTGAATCTACCTGCTCTGCGGTCCACAATTCCCAGCACACCCACAGCTTCCCACTATAAGCTCCTTCTTTTGTTCTCTGCCTAAGGATTTTCTCTGATTTGCTCCTCCATAGGCACATGCAACACGGCAGTTCAGGGGAGCCCACCCTCCTGGAGCCTGCACGCCAGATGGTAGTCACTGGGTCAAGGCTCCAGGCTCCCTGTCCTTTAGTGGGCAACTCTGGGTTGGGTCTACATGGTTCCTCAGAGGTTTCCGGGTGGGACTGAGTTCCAGGTGCTCACACAGTAACTTGCTTGCTAACACTCACATCATAGGGTTTTCTCCCTTGCTCATTGGGATCCCCTCCAAGTAGACCACTTGCCCCTAAGTCCTTGTCTCAGGGCCTGCCTTTAGGGAGATTTAAATTAAGAATATACACAGTAATTGATAACCTAGAATACATGGTGTTAAATCAGGAACATAGAATTAATGATGGCCAAAATAAGGATTTCACATTTCTGGGGAAGATGAGATTACTCTGGCCCATGATCATCAATGGAGGAAAAGTTTTTGTTTTTGTTTTTTAAGATTGGCACCTGAGCTCACATCTGTTGCCAATCTTCTTTTCTTTTTCTTCTTCTTCTCCCAAAGCCCCCCAGTACCTAGCTGTATCTTGTAGTTGTAGGTCCTTCTGGTTGTGCTATGTGGGACACCACTTCGGCATGGCCTGACAAGCAGTGCCGTGTCCACACCCAGCATCTGAACTGGTGAAACCCTGGGCCGCAGAGGTGGAATGCGTGAACTTAACCACTCGGCCATGGGGCTGGCACCTGGAGGAAAGTTTTCTATGGTAGGATCTTGAAGGATTGGTAGGATTTTCATAATAGAATATGGTGGAGGAAGATGAGAGGGGATAGAAAAATGTCAGGAAAAAGAGAAGGTGAGGACAATTCAGCTTAGGGAACAGAAACTCCATATTGTGATGAAGAAGAAGGTTGATACATAAAATAGAAGAAAATTCTGGAAATATTAGTTAGAGTTGGTTTATAAAGGACCTCAGAGCTTAGCGAAGATTTAGGAACGTGAACCCATTGGAAATTGGGTGCCAAGAAGAGTTTTTGAACAGTCATTTGACGTGATAACAGAAAAGATTTAGGGTTTGGTAGGCAAGGAAAGAGCCGAGTAGACAAGACAGTGAAAAAATCAGAACCTAAGATGATCTTTCTGGGAATGGACAGGGGGCATAAGTGTGAGGGAGGGTGGTGGGGATTGCAATGCACCCTTCAGGTTGCCAGTTAAGGAGGTCTTGCAGCTCCAGCTGCCAGGAGGGCTGTAGGTGGACACCCTTCAGCTCTCGGTGCTTTAGAGGGGCTCAGAGAACCACCTCACCCAAGGGCACCTCCTTTTCCAGTGGCCCATGTGCAATGACTGGTCAATCTGGGAGTACAGACTACTTGCCATCTCAGCCCAATCTGGCTCCACACTAAAGAGCCATTCTAACTCCAGAGCTGCCCACTCCATCAGCCAAGGCTGACATCGGGTGTGTATCACAGCTCAACTTCTCCCTCTGCCCACTCCTGCTTCTTTTCCTGCTTACATGGCTGCTAATCCCAAGGTTGCATCCTGATAAGAAACACGTTGTATGCTAGATGCTGCCTCAATATCTGACTCCTGAGACCCTAATCTGCAACAGAAAGAATGCAAAGGCGGGGAAGGCGGGGATAAAGTTGCTGAGGGCAAAGGAGAAGGGAGTTGGTTTCCGGGATAATTGGGCAAATTTGGTAAAGAATGGTTCAATCAAGCAATCTCAGGGTGTGGATTTTGAGGGGATTTGATGTGTTTGGTTTTAGACATGTTGAGTTTAACTCTAAAAGATTTAAGGGATCTGTGTGATTTGGTATCCTCCAATGTCTGTGTGATTCAGTGTCCCCTAATGCAGAGACTATTGGTTTTACCCCATTTCTTGCAACAATTCTGCCCCCATGGCCACAGATTGATCCCATCCTGCTTCCCAGGCCTGGCCAGGTGATCCAAGCCAATCCGAATCCTTCAGCAGGATTTCCTAACTGGAGAGGAAGAATCATTGTCTCCTCTGGTCCTGAAGCTGTTGATAAAAGCCCCCAACTTCTAGGAGCCATATCTCTGGTCACCAGGCAAGCCTTTGTGTAGGAGTAAGAATAAAGAATACACGCAGAGAGATCATGGAGGAAGCCTGGGTGAGTGCGGGCCCCACAGTGTTCATCTGACACTGAGGCCATCCTTGTCATTGTCTGTAGTAGGTAGAATTTTAAGGTGACACCCAAGAATCCCACCCTCTGGTGTAGAAACACTGTGTGATCCTCCACTCCTCAAGTGTGAGTAGGACCTTTGAATAGGATGGGCTATTACCCCTGTGATTAGATTATGTTATATGGCAAAGATGATGGGATGGTCATGCCTGTGGTTACATTATGTTAGACAAGAATCCATTTTAGCAGATTGCAGAGAGAGTCTTGTGCTAGCCTTGAGGAAACAAACTGCCACGTTGTGCAGAGAGACACCCCAGGGTGGCCTCTAGTTGCTGAAAATGGTCCTGGCATACAGCCATCAGGAAAACATAGACCTCAGTCCTACAACCACATGGACCTGGATTTTGCCAACAATCTGAATGAGCCTGGAAGAGGACCTGGAGCTCCAGATCAGAGTGCAGCCTGGCTGACACCTTGACTTCAGTCTTGTGGGGCCCTGAGCAGAGGACCCAGCTAAACTGTGCCCAGACTCCTGACCCACAGACACTGTGAGTTAATAAAACTGTGTTTCCCTATGCCACTAAGTTTGTGGTAATTTGTTATACAGCAATAGAAAACTAATATACTGTCCCTCCTTTATCTGTAACTGGGAAATTCTACTTTTTCTCTTAAATTTATACTAGTTGACTTTCTTCCTTCTTTAACCATGGGAGTTTGGGAGATAAACTGATCATAGATATATAGAAAACTAAGCCACCTAACAAAGAAAGGAATTATAAACTCCAGGAAAACAAAATATTAGAGGTGCATTATATAATTGTTCAAAATATTTGCTGACCCCACACTGGGGGAGGATAATCAAACACCTACTGTAAGTGAGATAGCCCTAATACCTGGAATATCCGGGCCCAAACGAACAAAACTAATCTTCGGATTTCCAGCCATGAAACAATGTGTCTCTGTACTAATTGAGTGCAGATACGGGGGTGACTTCATTGGATAAAACACGGACGGTGACAGACACTGTGTTGGGGGAAGGAGTCATTGGTGGGCGGGCTAAGTTTCTGTCTTACTCAGTTTATGGATTGAGCCCCTGCTGTCACTGTGTTAGCCACCCTGTGTTAAAAAGAAACAGAACTCTGGATTCATAGAACGTTTGCACTGGAAGAGACTGTAAGAGAGTCCAGCCCCTGAAATCCACTAATAAGCAAGAGAGTCCAAGAGGTAAAATGGCAAACTGGATTTCAACTCAATCTGCGGGTGGGGCCCGGGGCCAGCACTCCTTCCTCCTAGAGCCCTGTGCCTCTCAGGAGACAGACGGCATGTGTGTCTCAGAGAGCTTGGGCCTTGTGCTTCAACGGCTATTTTATAGAGCTATGTTTTATTATACTAATTTTTAATTTGATTCAAAAGCCCCAATACAAAATACGAAGAGAAGAGAGTCATAAACTATCTTGAGGGAAAATGTCAGGAGGACAAGTGTGGCAATTGTGAAATCCTTTCTAGTTCTGTAGGATCCCGAGGTGAAGGGAAGTGGGGGAGCAGGGGCTCTTCCTGATCCATCACCTCCCTTCTGGACATTGTTCTAACAAGGAAGGTACAGCGTTTTGGAGCATCTCTAGGGTGCCTCTCTACCATGGCCATACACCAGACCTCTTGTGGGTTTATTTAAAAATATGATTATTATTCAATGAGTCGGAGTAGTGTCTCGGTAATAATCTTTTTTAATATCTCCATATAAAAACACCTCTCACCCTGCCAAAGGGATCCAGCCCGAGTCTAATCAGGTGTTTGGATCTAGCTCCCAATTTGCTGGAAATACAGAGAAACAGCACGCATGCCTCACGAGGGTGCAGTCTGTGAAACCGAGACTCAAAACTCTACAGGGCAACAGCCTGGTTCTTTGATGAAAAAAATGAAAGGAAAAGAAAGGGATGGGCAAGGAACGTATAAGTTAAAAGAGAGAAGATCTCAAGTTTAAAATAATGTAAGGAAGGAATTAACATCCCAGGAGGATGATGTGGACCTGTCGAGGGAGAGGGGGCGGAGACTGGGGCGGGCTCATGCTGGGCTCTGGTAAAGTTCTGTTTCTTCACCTGAGTAGTAGATGCTCACTAAGTTATATATTTGTTTCATGTAACTTTCTGCATTTGTGTTTTAGTTTACCACAACAAGGTAAGAAGAAAACAATCACGCCTCAGGTGATTTGGAGGCAGGGAGCTTTGACTTGCTGTGTACCAGCCGTGGTCCTAGGAATCCTGGCAGCCCCAGGGTTAATCTGAGTAGATTTGGGGAAGTATACTGAATTATTTTCATTTTATAATTTAGGAAACTGAAACTCAGTAAATATTCTTGAAAATTCCAGTTTTCTTCAAGGGATACTGGGAGTGAGGGCCAGATGAAGCAGCTCAGGGTACATCCCTTCCTCTAGCCCCACAGAACTCTGAGATGCAGGACCCGGAAGGCACCCAGGAGGCAATCTATCATAAACACCCCTCTACTTTTCAATGAACACGCTTGAGTCCAGAGAGAAGAACCCAGCACACACCTGGTTATGAAGAGGGTACACACCCAGGTTTTCTGACTCTTCCACCCTGAGCTCAGGAAAACGAATGCCTGGTTCCTGACCCCTGAAAATGTGCCTCACCTTTTACCTGCATTAATCCATTCAATCCTCCGCCACTTTGTAGACAACTTAGAAATCATCTTGCTAAGTGTGTTGGAGTGTGCTGTCTGGTTATTCCCTCTTGCCTCCCTGCTCCCCCAAATCCCCTTTCCGCCCTTCTCTACTCTATGCCATGCCAAGGGTGTGACCCCCTATATGTCCTCATGGGGATTCCTTTGCCCTCTGGCCTCTGCGTGGATTCAGCCGATGAGAGGTTCTAGCAAGAGACCAGAGACAAAGAAGAGAGAGAGGATGGGGTATTTCTCCACCTGCTATCTCCCTGCTTCCACACGGTGTGTACAGCCACGGTCGAGTCCTCTTGACTACTGTTGCCTCTACCACTCCAGAGACCGTCAGCTCCAGCAAACACCACGTCTCCCCTTGCCCCTCCAGGCCAAGGTTAGTAACAGCTTCCCCACACCACTTGTCTCGGGATGCCTCAACCTTCCTTCTTGGTTCCCTTAAGTCTGCACGCACTTTGGTAAAAAGTCACATCCTTAAATTCTCTTCGTTAAAACTTTTTGAGTAGAAGTCAGTTTCCTACCAAGATCCAGACTGGGTACAAAGAAGTAGATGTGGGGCAAGCATGAATCTTAGTTCACACACTTGGCAATGTAAACCATGACATGCTACTTACTTTTCTTTTTTCAGTTAAATTAAGTTGGACTCCAAGACACCTGAGATTGGCTGGCAGGACATCCAATGGAAGGCATTATTGGGCTCTCTCCACCTCCAGGTCTGTACAAAAATTGCAGGATCTCCTGCTCAGCAAAGTATTCTGTAAAACCCCTCCATCTTCAGGAGATGCTGGTCATCTCTGTGATTCCACTGTCCAGTGCACATGGTCCCTTGAAGTCCAAAGGTCCTGCCATGCTAGGAGCCCTGAGCCACCAGGGCTCAGGTCCAGCCTCCTCAGGTGCCCCCACAATCATGCTCTGGCCTCCAGAGGTCCTGTCACCCCCTCAGGGCCTGAAAGGGAGTGGACAAGTCTTCACTATTCCTGAAACCCTGAGTATCTTTCTGTTCTCAGTCTCAACCTCTTTGTTAGTGCTGTCGAGTTGATTTTGACCTGTGTAAAGCAAAGCAGAATCCTTCCTGGTCTTTTTGCACTGTCCTCTTGTCTTGCATACGCAATTTGGCCCTGCATCCATACCTTTTCTTGAGTCAGGAAAGATCAAGATGTTGGGCTGTTTCCTTTGACCAGGAAAAGAGGGGGAAATACAGCAAGAACAAAACACAAAGGTAACAGGAAGTGGGGCTTGTGATGCGTGACAGAGCCTGACCACCTGGCATGTGCTACTTTCTTCCCTGTCAACTCTGTGGAACCAGACCGTTCTCATGTTCTCGGAGACGGTATGGAAGGAGAGCAATGGCTAACTGACCCTATAAACTTTCCATGTGGCGGGGCATGGTGGGAATTCCCCCAGCCTGCCGGATGGAAAGAAACCTGGGAGAACTCACGGGCAAGCCAAAAACATTTCCCTCCCCGCCTTCAAGAAAGGGTCAACGCGAGATCGATTTCAGGATCATTTAGTGGCACCAACTGAAGATATGCTTATTTTACTTAATTCTATTTTTTTTTTTGCAATACGGCTTACTTAGTGTTCTCTCAAGTGGAAAAAAGAAGAAATGAATAGTATTGCAAAAGTAAATTTTCAATTTTTAGAGGTACGTGATGAGTAGAAGCTTCTCCTCTCACTTCTGGGGAAGGCAAAGAGCAATCTAATTACAGTAAAAATCTTTCTTAAATTCCATCATAAAGGAATTTGACAGGACATCCTTATTAGGCTGCTACAACTGAGAATAAAGCTATGCGCATAGTGAGCACACACATCCAGACTTTGTCATCCCATGTCGTAAGTTGGCTGGACCAGTATAATGACGTGACTTGGTCTCCAAAGCTAAAAGAGAAGTGCAATTTAAAAACAAGTTCTTGAAGTAAGATGATAATCAGAAAGGAGTTACATTGTATTTAACGTCTGACGTATTATATTAATGCGTTTATTTTTATTTGGTCCTCTAACGACAGCTATATATATAATTTTCTCATCTTCAGATTTTCTCAAGAAAGAAGGTAACGAACCCACAAGGAGAACGAATAGGCAGAGAAGTTCCACTGAAGTTTCCTTTCCTGCTCTTGGCCCATCGCACGGGGCAAGTCCTACCTTGCCTTCACAGAGAACAAAGTGCAACGGCACTGGGCAAACCATTGCACTTCCCGCCTGGCATCTGGCAGAGGAGGCGCAGCAGCATGGAGAGCCATACGAGTTTTTTGATGTGATTTATTCTAGTTTTCCAGGGTAGAGAAGAAAATCAGCTTTAGAGGATCTAGCCACGTGACTCTGGACAAGTAACTAATCTCTCTGAGACTTCAAGAGGCTCACCTTCAGCCCTGGTGCTCGAGTAACTTTTATGATTTTGCCTTTCAAAGAACATAAAGCACAGCGGTTACAGTTCAAAGGCTTTGAAGTCAGATAGGCTGGTTCAAATCCTAAAGTCAGCCCTTGAGTGCTTTGTGACCTTGGGCAAGTTACGGAACCTCTATGTGCCTCATTAGCTTCACTTTTTAAATGAGAACAAGTGCATGATGATGACTGAGACAAGACATGTAAAGACTTAGCACAGTGTCTGGTATTTAGTAAGAGCACGTTAAGTGAGTTCTTGTTCTTCTTGTCATGATTAGTGGTTGTAACAATAACGTTTTCAGTTGCAATGTATCGTTGACTGCGAAGTGGAAGATTACACGTAGATACTGAAGACGAGATGGGAGGAAAGCCACACACTCCACAGACTCTCATGTCAGCTGTACATCTTGCCCCTGGGAGGGGTAAGAGTCATGGCAATCCTAAAAAAGATGCGCCTACCTGAATGGCCCAGTGTCTGAAATTGTGCCCCTGAGATCCTTGAGTCAGTATTGTCCCCTTTCTTAACCTTAGAACTCGGCATGGTTAGCTAGTTGTATGAGGCCCCAGTGGACTGAGATCAGGCGTCTTCAGTGACCTTAAAAAGCCAGCTGACTCTCTAGCCAAGACTCAGAAGGCTGAGGCCAAATCAGAATTATTAAGATATAAAAACAAGGATGTGTGAACAGAAAGCTGCAGTTGCAGCTGTGGAAGACACGAAATAGAAATGCCATGGGAGAGAGCATCTGAAAATCTGGGCACAGCCCCCTCAGACCCCCTCTTGCTCTTGTCACCAAGGAAGCTTTGGGGCAGAGCCCACTCTACTCACCCACTGGAGAAGTGGAAGGTGGGAGGGTTGTGGTCATTTTGGCATGCATCTGTTGAGGAATGAATGGACAATGTCACCCACATATGAGCTTCCCATGACCTTGGTAAGAGTGAGGTGATCCCTGAGTGCCAACCCTGAAAGTGACAATCCGACCATGGGCTGCCCTTGAGGCAGGCGGCAGGGGCCCTCCCCTCTGACAGGAGACCCCGAGGGTATTCCCTCTAACTTTGTTTCCAACTTTATTGGGATAATTAACATATGAGATCGTGTGAGTTTAACGTGTATGGCATGTTCATCTGACACAAATATATATTGCACAATCTGCGTCAGCCAAGTGGTGGCACCAATAAGGGAGAAGTGATTGCATCTTGGTACGAACTGTTTTGCCCTATTTCCCCCAGGCCCTAAGGAAGGGCACACAGGTGAGGGAAGGGCAGGAATACTGGTTCTCTTGGTGACAACTGTGCTTGGGGTCCACCCTGTGGGTGGCAGCCAGCTTCCCTACTCCTCTCAGTCCTCTGCCGGGATTTAAGCCATTTATGGAAAGCTGATCTCTAATTTGTGGCTCCGGTGTCTTCAGATTGCAGTTCACTGCATGTTCCTAGAGGCCCTGGTGGGTTTACCTGTTGCAGGTAAGCTGTGCTGCCTCCTTAGGAAAACTGAGCAAAAACTAGAATAAAAGCACACTGCAGGATATCTAATAACACGGCAGAGGAAAGCCCACAGCGATTCTCTCTTCATATCAAAGTACAGAATGACTAGAATTTTATAGTAATGTCCAACTAAGGCAAAATTACAAATCAGTACTCTATGGATTGTCAAACTATGGACTGTTTACAAAGCACACAGATTTTGACAGGATGTTAAATTTGATTTCTGGACCAACAAGTTAACATTTTTGGAGAGTTTGCTCAATGTTAACTACAAATCTTCATCATCATCATCTATTTCATAAGGCAGATTCCGATGTGGCAAATGTGACAGATTTCTTGTGGCAATACTGGGATCTCCAAGTCAAGTAGCCATGCTCAAAGGTTTCTTCCCGATGTCCATGCTTCCCGGCACAGCTGGGGCGTCTTCCCCAGCTCTCGGTCATTAAGGCCAAATCCTCTCCTTCATGTCCACAGACCTGCCTCCCCTGCCATGCACACCATGTTCTAGATCAACTCCTTTATCCAGGCCCATTTCTTCCTCTTCTCCAACCAAACACCTTCCTTGAAGTTTTCCTGGCTGCCCTGAGCCCCTGTCCTTTTTTTGACAGTTTAGGGGGCAATAACACACAAATGCCTTGAGATCCCGCAAGAACATGGGATGCAACTTCTGTCTCCTCTGACTTTCTCTGGCAACCACAGGTACTTTGACATGAAGAGAAAGCCACCTCAGGAACCAGTGGAGCTCTTGACCACATCCTGTGCTTCCTGCTGCTGCTCTGTCTGTTTAGCGTCTCTCAGCCTCTGGCACCTAAATCCACTGAAGGGACCACTAGAAACTTCTGTGTCCAAGGCAGGATACTGGAGACACGCTTAGGACTTACTCACTCATTCTCATGTACCCAGTAATCTGCCGGACAGGAAGACGCACTTTCAGGCACGCCAGTTCTCTGGGAAAATCAGGGACCACATGTTTTCTCCCTCAGTTCTTCCCTATACCAAGCTTGAAGGGGCCCCAGGAGAGACCCACAAGGAAGTACTTCCTTTTCTTTCCTTGTTCAATAAATAACGTCCTGAGGCTGAGAAGGGGAGGGGTGGAGAGCAGAATCCTTATTGGGAAGCCCCTCAGACAGGATAAACAGGAGGAGGTGAAATGAAAATAAGGCAGGTGAGGACGATGCTGGGGATGTGACCTTCTGGCTGGGGAAAAGTATATGACAATGACAGTGGTATATACACAGTTGGCTGAACAGAGCATTGAGGCCCACACACGTGTCACTGAGGCGAACTTTAGCACAGCAAAGTTTAGTGCTTGTGGGGAGCAGGACATGACCTGGAGGGCAAGGAGTGCGCAGCGGCTGAGTTCTCACTCAGGATCAGATACTGTGCCCAGTGCCTCACCTCATCCCATCTCATTCTGATAAATACCCTTCCCATTCATCATAATTATCCTGTGTGCAGAGGGAAACCAGGCTCAGACAGGTTGTATTCACTTCTGTTCCCATGTGACTCAGACAAAACCGAGGTTGGAATTCACATTTGATTTGGTGTCCAAAATCGGCGTTCTTCCGTCATGCTAGTTGTTCTCAGATGGTTGAGATGTCAGAGGAGGTGGAAGGTGAGCCCTTCTTTTGCACTGTGTGGATCACTGGGAAACACTGGCAGGCCAAACTTACAACAGCTAAATATATAATTCCACAGTAAATTAGATGCAGTACCACCTTACATAAATTCCATTTAGCAAGTGTTAGATAACTTTAAAAAATTTACTGGAGAAAAACAGAACAGTAAGAAAAATCTATTAATTTGATTTTTATGTGACCTAAGAAAAAGAGACACCTCTAAAACTGAAGAAGGACATAAGCCCCACGTCCAGCTTGGGCACCCTCAAGTTGTCAGGAAGAGGAGTCCGGGAGACCAGTCCCGGGACCTGGGCTTGCTCACAGATGGAGAGAAGTGAGGAGGCAGAGAGCCCCAGACGCTCTCCTGCCCTCTCTCTGCCCCCCATGTCACCACTCAGTCTCACTGGCCAGGCCACAAATGTCCACCAGAGAAGCAAGACCGTGATCTTTGTTTTAGATTTTATCATTTCCTTTTTATACAAATCTCCCAAACTTCTTATTAGAAGTTTAAGAACAAAAAACAAGTGAAAATGAATTCGCTGTAAAAACTTTCCGCTAATGCCCCATTGCAATAAACATTTGGATGTGTAATCTTTCAGACAATTTTCTGTGCGTTTACCTCCTGTGGATTCTTGGTTTTGTATGCCTCTTTTTCTCTGCCCATTAATACACAGCTGTAGTAGTGTTTCTCAGAGATGGGTCCCACCACATGCACAGTGAATTGCCTGAGGTACGTTTTAAAGATTTTATTTTTTCCTTTTTCTCCCCAAAGCCCCCCGGTACATAGCTGTATATTCTTCGTTGTGGGTCCTTCTAGTTGTGGCATGTGGGACGCTGCCTCAGCGTGGTTTGATGAGCAGTGCCATGTCCGTGCCCAGGATTCGAACCAACGAAACACTGGGCCACCTGCAGCAGAGTGCACGAACGTAACCACTCGGCCACGGGGCCAGCCCCCATGAGGTGCGTTTTAAAAAGGTGGATTCCTGGACTTTTCATTCTACTGAATCAAAATCCTGCACAGCATGGGAGCTGAAAATCTGTTCCTAACAAACTTCTGGAGTGATTGTCATCTGCACTACACGTTGACATCACTTTTGTCATGGCCCCAAGGATTCCTATATACCCGAGCCTGATTTATTCAGTCAATGCCCTATTGAGAGACATCTAGGCAATTTCTGACTTTTTCTCCATGTATCTTTATACATTGTTTTCTTTGGATAAATTCCTGAGGATGGGGTTGCTGGATTATGGGCTCACAGGTATATTTAGGCTTTCTGCGCCTGTTGCCCATTGCCCTCTGAAGTGAGAGCACTGATGTGCAGTGCCCTGCCCCACCCCACCGCCTAACAGGCAGCACCATGTTTCAAACTCCCGTCATACTCAGAGGACTCGAAGGATGACTTTCTGAAAGCTGGAGGCTGCTGAGATGAGGGCACCAGTGCACAGTTGCAGAGTCCAGACATGAAAACCAAGTCTAGCGACGCCCCACCCTGCCTTGGACTCTGTCCTGCCCACCTGGGCTGTCACCAACCCCTCCCTCCTCATCCCAGCTCCTGCACCTGCCGTGCCCAGAGATGGCCCCAGGCTACTCCCACAAGTCATCTGGTAGCTGCCTGTGGATGAATCTCTGAGGGAGGGACTTGGGATGGAGGTCATGTGGAGAAGGAGAGCTGCCCCCACTGGGAGCTCCATGGTCGGCTCTCACTCCAGACCTGGTGTTGGCAGCTGAACTTGTGCACACCCTGCCTTCCGTTCCCTCATTCAGCAGACCCCGTCAGGACGCCTGCCTGTGTCGGCAACTTCGCTAGGTGCTGGGGCCACCTTCCTGGACAGCCTCAGTCCCCGGCCTTGAGTTCCGAGCACTCCAGCCGGGGAGATGAAATTAGAGATTAGCCAGAATGCCACATGAGAGAGGCACAGCAGAAGCCAGTTTATTATCCCGGGAAACAGGAAGGGAGTGGGGAACCAGAGGTCACAGAAAGTCATCAGAAAGGTGCCTTTTCTCTGTTATCTGAAAGGGAAACTTTTTTAATTACGAAAGGAATATACAGTTACAAAAAAATCTAAACCACACAGAAGCATAGGGCAATCATAGAAACCCATTCCAGCCTCACTCTCCTAAAATAATCACTGTTAAATTCTGACCTCTAAAGATTCATATTAAAAAGATATATGTGCATGTATATGAACAATGAGATGACACTCTACAGACTTTTCATTAAACTGGTTTTCTCACTCAACAATATGGCATGGGCATTTTCTCATGTTAATATATTTATGGCCTCCTTTTCAAATTATTTTCATGGCTGTGGAGCAGTCTACATTACAGCGATCCATGGGGTATTCAAGCTACTGTCCACACCCTTGTTTCAGATCAGTATGGTATTACGAGTTTTATGGCTGGGTCCTCCTCCCATCCTATTAGATATCCCACCTTGAGCTCCCCTTTTGGGCACAGGTTCCCTTATCAGCACTGATTCGTCTCTTGATGAAATCATAGCATCTTAATAGATTGTTGGATTCCGGAATATATTGTCTTAGAAGAAAACCTGGAATGTGAACACCAGGAAAACTCAAGTTACCGATGACCTTACTAATGCTAAAGGTGAGAATACTAAAACCAGAGATACATTTTCCTGAAGAATGTTCTAGATTTCAAAATGTTGGTCAAGTGGGAGCAGCAGCCTCTCAGGGAGTTGACTACTGCTGACCTCTATTGGCAGTCTGCGGTACTGCACTACAAAGACCCTTTGAAAGATGGGAACTAGTTGTGTTATTCCTGGTTAATCCAACTGCAGTTGTGAAGTCCCAAGGTCTTTGAAAACGTGCTAAATTTTCTCATGATTAGAGAGGACTCAACAGAGTGGCATGGCACAGAAAAAGTGAGTCATGCTTCAAAGTGGACTGTTGATTTTTTGGCAAATGATGGTCATTTTCGTAGATCCATAATGTTGTACATAGTAAAAAGATACACAACATTACAACATGTCCACATTCACTCACTCACTAGTCATATATCAGGGGTCCTATCCGTTCTCTGGCTTTAGAGCCCCCACTGGTTTCTAACACATTACCAGCTGCAGTGCAGAAACGCCTGTGACCATTCGTCGCCTGTCCAAGTAATTCCCCGTTCTAGTGAGTAGGTCTGGCAGAGGGCTTTACCCCCAGTAAACACCAAACTGATATCTGAGGTCAGACATCCTTGGTGCCGTATCCCCAGATTCAAAGCACAAGAAATCTTCCTTCCAATCAGGGGACGTCCCTCCAACTGCTGAAGTCAGGGCGTCAGAGGGGATGAGCCAGAAGAGGTAGCTGCACAGTCCTCAGCTGGCTATTTTTGTAGCAAAAGATGAGTCCTAGAAAACAGCCAGATGCCTGGCCTTTGGTTGTGTTTTTTTCCCATCAAGGACGACACACGTCACTTGCCAAGTTGCAATCCGCACATATCTGAAGATAGGGGGCAAGAGAAGATAGGCAAACCTTGGAACTGCGCCACCTTCACTGACAGCAGGAGCACAGGAACAAAGGCAAGCGGGAGAAACAAGACCGAGGCCACTGTGAAAGCACAGCGGAGGGGAACTGCTTAGGTGGGGAGAAGCAGGCATCCTGCGGTACATTTTCACAAGATGTGATGACATTTTAGTGACGTGAGAACTCGTTTAAGTTTTCTGCTCCAGAACTGCAGGGTGAGACTCCCTGATTAGTTTGCTGAGTTTCTGTATTTTTATCGTTAGCAGAGGGAGGACGGATGGATTTTCACTGCTTCGCCAGCATCGCCACGTGCGGACTCGAGAAAGATGAAATTCTGGTCTTTCATAAGCAGCGCGGAGACAGGCGAGAGCTTTTCCTCCGGCTTCAGTGAGTTCGCTCCAAGCCTCCGCACCGTTTCCGCCCCGGCAGAGCCAGGGCATGGCTGTGATGGAACCGAATAATTAAGACTGGTCTTTGAATATGAACCAGACAAATCCTTAATGGCTTATGACTGCCATTTTGTCTATGTGTTTTCAAATGACACATGTACTGGAATACACAGTCACTGTAGAAAATTTAGGGAATATATAAAAATCTAAGGGAATGATTAAACCAATCAGTTCTACTACATGACAATGATAGCATCCAATATTTTGATGTGGATTCTTACAGTTCTTTTTAAAATTATTTATATTTACTTTCCACATCTCTGTCGATTTCTTTACCTATATCTGTATCTACAGAGTTGGGCATCAAATCCTCTGTAGTGTCTTGTAAAACTTATTTATTTTGGTTAAAAATGGTATAAAAGATTATTACATATTCTTTTAGAATATGACTAAGGAATATACAGTATTCCATCATGAATTTCCCACAATTCACTATCATTTAAATTATTTTCATTGTTTTATTACTGAAAATAATGCTGTAAAGAACATCCAATAAGATGTCCTTTGTTTACTTACTAGTTTTACAGTTTGCTAAAAATTCAAAATCACTAAATAAGCAAAGATCAAAGGGGCTGCCGATCCCCTCAGTCAATGGCTAAAGACATTTAGTTTCCAAGGCAATGAGTGACTTTCCTAAGGCAGACAGAAAAGTCAGTCAGTGTTCACAAAAGGTCCTTTAAAAGGTGATCATGTAAGATAATCAATAGGGAACGAGAAAGAGCTCTTCTGCAAGCCCATTTGCCTGGACCCGGACCAGCGTCCTGTCTCCCTGCTGACTGTGAAGTTGAGAGGGCCGGGTTCCCTCTGAGGCTGTGATCAAGGCCCGCGGGAAAGGGAGGAGCTCCCATCGTGGTGGGCGGTGTTTCCACGCTTCATTTTATTCTCACAGCGCCGGGGAGGCTGCTGTTGACTTTTTGACACATCAGGAATCTGAGGACCAGTGGCCTTTGGAAGGGGGGTGGGGAGCAGGAGTAGAAGAGGAAGCATAGAAAAGGAGGCAAAGCAGAGTGGAGCAGGGGGAGCAGAGTGGAGGAGGGGGGAGGAGTGGAGGAGCAGGGACAGAGTGGAGGAGGGGGAGTGGGAGTGGGCGTGGGCGGACGGAGAAGCTGGGCTGAGATGCAGGCTGGAGACAGCCGACAGCCTAGGCTAACACTCACGGTGGGCCCAGGATGAGCAGAGTTGGCTGGGCCTTTACACTCCTGCTTTGAGGACTCACAGGATTTGGGTGGAAGGGCTTTGACCCGGGCACTCTCTGCAACTGAGGCTCCCTGAGGGGTTTGACAGCTGGGCACCAACCTCTCACAGTAGGGAGTTGTGGGCACACACCACAGCCAGAGGGGCTGAGCAAGGTTTCTAAGTGAGAAGAAATTAGCACTTACAGCCTGAGTCCGATCATCTGAGCCCTCTCCTCATAACCCTTCAAGGCTGCCCAGTGCCAGGAAAATGACATTCAGAATCCATCCTCAGCCCTCACCATGCTCCCACACACCACGTCCCCACCCCACGGAGGATTTTTCTGTTCCTTCCTCATGTCAAACTCATGTTCACATGAGGACCTTTGCAAACGTTATTGCCTCCCTCTGAGAATGTCCTCTGTTACTGACCTGTCGAGACTTCAAGTTTCAGCTGAAAACTCACTGAGAGAGAGCCCTCACTTACTCACCCTGATCCAAATCCTCTCTCATCATGCCGCTTTCCTTCACAGCATTTCCTTAAGTAATTGCACATTTGCATATTTACATATCTTTTTATCATCATAAAATATGTAAGTCTCTACTTTAATTCTCATTCAAGCCTCAAGATCTGATCTTTTCCAAACAGACCTAGTTTAACAAGAGTCAGCCTCAGTTTACCCATTTGCTATTTTAAAGAGCTGCTTGAAGTTGCCTGCAGAGCCTCAGGAGAAGGAGTGTGGCCACCTGTGGCGCCAGCAAGCTCAGACCGTGGGCAGCCCTCACCCCTCTGTAATCAGCCACATTCACGGACCTCACTGAGGAGCTGGCCCTGAAGTTGCACAGAATTACTCTGCCTTTCACTTGGAAGAGCAAATGCACGGAAAATTGCCTTTCTTTCTTAAGTGCTTGAAAAAGAACACTCATCGGGTCAGGTATCATAAGACACCATAAAATGTAAGTAATTTCAGCAGAGCAGCAAGGAAAGGTGAAGCAAAGGAAAGCAAACATAAAAATACTGACGATGATGAAGTTGCATTTCAAACTAGGGCAGGAAAAGATTGGAGAGTGGACTGTGTTTTTCATAATTATTAGCATTGAATCTTTAAGCAGAAGTTTTCAGAAAAAATTAAAGGTGATTTATTTAATCTAAAATCCACTTACTCCTTACTTCATGTGCATTGACCGGCAAGTAACTGCATGGGAGGAAACATTACTGAAATTTATATGGAACAACAAAAGACCCCGAGTAGCCAAAGGAATCCTGAGAAAAAAGAACAAAGCTGGAGGTATCACACCCCCTGATTCCAAAATACACTACAAAGCCATAGTAACCAAAACAGCATGGTACTGGCACAAAAACAGACACACAGATCAATGGAACAGAATTGAGAGCCCAGAAATAAACCCATGCATCTACGGACAGGTAATTTTTGATAAAGGAGCCAAGAACATACAATGGAGAAAGGAAAGTATCTTCAATAAATGGTGTTGGGAAAACTGGACAGTCACATGCAAAAGAATGAAAGTAGACCATTATCTTACACCATACAAAAAAATTAACTCAAAATGGATTAAAGACTTGAATCTAAGACCTGAAACCATAAAACTTCTAGAAGAAAACATAAGCAGTACATTCTTCGATGTCGGTCTAAGCAGCATATTTTCAAATACTATGTCTGACCAGGCCAGGGAAGCAACAGAAAAAATAAGCAAATGGGACTACATCAAACTAAGAAGCTTCTGCACAGCAAAGGAAACCATCAACAAATGAAAAGACAACCTAACAATTGGGAGAAGATATTTGCAAACCATATATCTGATAAGGAGTCAATATCTAAAATATATAAAGAACTCATACATCTCAACAACAAAGAAATAAACAACCCAATGAAAAAAGATGGGCAAAAGATCTGAACAGACATTTCTCCAAAGAAGATATACAGATGTCCAACAGGCACATAAAAAGATGTTCAACATCACTAATTATTAGGGAAATGTAAATCAAAACTACAATGAGATATCACCACACGCCTATCAGAATGACTATAATTAGACAAGAAATAACAAACATTAGAGAAGATGTGGAGAAAAGGGAATTCTCACACACTGCTGGTGGGAGTACAAACTGGTGTAGCCACTATGAAAAACAGTATGGAGATTCCTCAGAAAATTAAGAATAGAACTGCCATATGATCCAGCTAGTCCACTGTTTCAAAGAACATGGAAACACGGATGTGTAAAGATATCCGAACCCCTATGTTCATTGCAGCGTTATTCATAACAGCCAAGACTTGGAAACAACCTAAGTGCCCATCAAAGGGATGAATGGATAAAGAAGATGTGGTATATACACAATGGAATGCCAGTCAGCCATAAGAAATGATGAAATGTTACCATTTGCCTCAACACGGATAGAGCTTGAGGGTATTATGCTAAGCGAAATAAGACAGAGGGAGAAATTCAAATATTGTATGATCTCATTCATAAACAGAAGATAAAAACAACAACAAACAAACAAGCACATAGGTACAGAGATTGGATTGGTGGTTACCAGAGGGGAAGCGGGGAGGGAGGAGGGTGAAAGGGGAGACCGGGCACATGTGTATGGTGACGGATGGTAATTAGTCTTTGGGTAGGGAACATGATGTAATCTACACAGGAATTGAAAAATAGTAATGTACACCTGAAATTTACATAATGTTATAAACCAACGCTACTTCAAATAAAAACAATAAATTCTAATGTTCTCTCAGTTACCGGGATGCGGGAGGGAATTGAAGGCAGAAGCACTACAAGTAAGTTACCCACCACATTTCTACAAATTTCTAATTTCATAACAGTGTATGATGGCTCATCTGGAAAGAGAGACTAGAATCAGGGAAAGGAATGAACTGTAATTATCATGGAAATGTATGAACTGGACGTTTGGAGTCCACTGAGATGCCTGGAGAAGCTCACGGAGCTGACAGCTTAAATGAGTGACTGCATGTACCTCACTCTTTAGTGTCACCTCCCTTTCCTGCTTTTCCTTCTATTTCTGGCCACTCCCTCTCCATCTCCTCAGTGAGCAACTCTTTCCCTGCCCACCTTGAGTGGTGATTTTACTCAAGGGTATGTCCTTGTACTCCCGCCTTTCTTTCTGTTCCTCCCATACACTCCCAAGTCTTTACTTCCAGCCAAGCTCTCCCTTGTGCACTTTAGATCCACTTACAAACTGCGCAGAGGATGCTTGGCTTGAGCGTTCCCTGGAATCTCAGCCTCAATGTTTCTAGAACTGGTCTTTTGGTATTTGTCTCAACTTAACTCCAATCTCCATCACATATAGGTCTCTTCCTGGGTATTCTCTGACTTTGTGGGTAGTCTATCCTCGTGTATAATTCAAGTGCCTTATGTTGGGTTTCCCCAAAAGATGTGCATGCAAGTGGTTTATTTGTGATGTAATTCAAGAGAATACCAGTAGGGGAGAAAAGAAGTGAGACAGGAGAGGGAAGGCAGTCAATGAAAAGTGCGTGAGTGAGCCAGTCCCCTTCATGGGCAATTGCGGTTGTGCCCTGCTGGGGACCTCCACGTAGACTATGCCTCAGAGTTGTCCCACTCGACAGTGTGGCAGTAGAGGGTTTATCCATCAAATCTCACCAGTCGTCTCTGGACTGCTCCTCCGAGGGGGTGTACATTCCCCCAAATTTCTGGCCTGCCACTCAGGTGAAGACATGCAAATGCTGGCAGGAATTGGGCTGGCATGCTCCAAATGGTAAGGGCCAAGGGAATATGGGAGGGGTACAGAAATCTGGGGGCCGTCTTTGACTGCTCCTTCTCCCTTCTCCATGCCTTCCAGCCATTTTAATCAATCACCTAGTTTGGTAGATTCCATTCTCTATATAGCAGATGTCTGTCAAATTCTCTCCATATCTATGGCCAACTCTCTGGTTTAGGCCACAATCACTCATCTACAACTTACTGCAGCAGACTCTTAACTTGTCCCTCTGCCTCAACTGCTGCAACTGAGGAAGACACTGAGAAGACGCTGAGGCAATTCTGGAAGGATTACAACATCTGTAACTGCATCAGGAACCTTGCTTGGGCTTAGGGTGATGTCACCAAGAAGTATATGAATGGCATCTGGAAGAAGACACACAAGAGGTTCATCCATGACTTTAAAGGATTTGCCAAGGATGAGGAGGTTGCAAAAATCAATGAGGCTGTGGTTGAAATGGCAGACAACTTTAACCTGTGTTTGGATGACATTGAGGAGCTCCTAATGAAGAGTCGTTGGAACTGGAACAGGAACGCATAGCTGAAGAAGAGGCATGAGAAAAGAAACCTACAGGAGAAGAAAAAGAAGAGAAATCCCCAAGACAGTTCACAGGAAGGGTTTAGCAGAAGCTTTTGCAGACCTAAACAAGTTCCTTAAAAAATTTGAAAACGTGAACGCCTACACCAAAAGGTTTTCATTGATAGAGAGGAATGTCCATGGTGTATTATCCGCTTACAAGCAAATCTATGAGGAAAAAAAGAAGCAAACCACCACGGACATATTCTGAAAAGAGTGACACATCCTTAAGAAGAGCCCCAGGCAGGTCCTTCAGAAGGTATTCTAGAAGAATACATTGTTATCTTAAGAGGTGACAGCTCCATGTGTGTTACTGCCCCTGAAGACCTTCCAGTGGGACAAGATGTGGAGGTGGAAGACAGCGATATTGATGATCATTACCTGTTTAGGCCTAGGCTAATGTGTGTGTTTGTATTTCAGTTTATAACAAGAAAGTTTTAAAAGTTAAAAAAAAATTTTAGATAGAAAAAGCTTATAGATTAAAGATATAAAGAAAAAAAAGATTTTTTACAGCTGCACAGTGTGCTTGTGTTTTAAGCCAAGATATTACAAAAGAGTCAAAAAGTTAAAAAATATTTAAAAGTCTATAAATTTAAAAAGTTACAGTAAGTTAAGGATAATTTATTATTAAAGAAAGAAAATTATTTTTTAGAAACTTAGAGTAGCCTAAGTGTCCAGTGTTGATCAAGTCCACAGCAGTGTGCAGTAACGTCCAAAGCCTTCACCTTTTCTACCGCTCGCTGACTGACTCACCCAGAGCAGCTGCCAGTCCTGCAAGCTCCATTCATGGTCAGTGCCCTTTACACGTGTACCATTTTTTATCTTTCACACCATTTTTTGCTGTACATCTTCTATGTTTAGATGCACAAATACCCTTGTGTTACAATTGCCTGCAGTATGAGTACAGCGACACGTGGTACAAGTATGTAGCCTCAGAGCAACAGGCTAGGCCACACAGTCCAGGTGTCTGCAGGCTGCACTGTCTAGGTGTGTGTGAGTGCACTCCATGAGGGTCACACAAAGACAAAATCACCTAACAGCACATTTCTAAGAATGCATCTCCATCGCTAGGTGATGCATGACTATACATATATATATATATATATATATATATATATATATATATAATTACAGTTGGCCGTCTGTACCCAAAGTTTCCGCATCCACGGATTCAACCAATCGAAAGGCCTAGGAGGGTTGCGTCTGCACTGAACATGTATAGACTTTTTTTTATTGTCATTATTCCAACTTCTTGTCATTATAATAACTATTTACATGGCATTTACATTGTATTGGGTATTATAAGTAATCTAGAGATGATTTAAAGTATACCAGAGGATATGCGTATGTTATATGCAAATGCTGTGCCACCTTATATAAGGGACTTGAGCATCTGCAGATTTTGGTGTCTGCAGGGGTCCTGGAATCAACTCTTCGTAGGTACCGAGAGAGGACTGTGTGTGTGTGTGTATATATATATATATAAATCATTCACATATGATTATATTGCATAGACATACATTACATATGATACATATAGTTATATGTAATTGTATACATATAATATAGCATAGTGAGAAAAACACAAGTTGAATTTAGATGGATTTGGGTTCAATCCTGACTCTACTATTTCCTAGGTAGCACCATTAGTAAATTTCTTAACTTCCATGAGCTTCATTTCATATTCTGCAATATGGAAATGATCACATCTTCTTTGTAGGACTATTGTAAAAGAATTGGTAAGGAGTGTGGACAGTCTTACACAGTACATCACGTATAATTATTATCATTATTGATATTGATAACTTAGTAGTTAAGACTTTATGACTGAAAGGAGACAACTGCACTTTCCCTCACTGGAACTGCAAGGATTTGGAAGGATAACACACTCTTGCGTTCCCTGGAAGGACTGCGAGCACCCACGTGGATAACCCAAAATAGAAGGGGTGAAGATGCCGAGCACTGGTAATCCCGGCAGCTATGGAGAAACGATGGTCAATGCAGGGTTTGTACACAAGCCTCCAACTCTTGAGGAGAAGGGGAAAAATGGCAACATTTCTGGCTAGCCCAGTCCCTGTAGATTCTGGATACTGCCATGGTGTTTCATTCCTCACTTGGTGGTCTGCTGGGATTAATCAAGATTAACGGCTCTTTGGCCATTGCTTGAAACACAGACGTGTCAGGACTCATCTACCACCTCCCCAGCAGCGGAGGGGAGGTGTGTACCCTTCCCGCCCCAAGGGCGCCTTTCAAGTTGCCTGAAGTTCCTCAAGATTAAGAAACAATTTAGAACTGAAGACATCAAACTTTGTGATTTTTCTTTTTCTTTTTTTTTTTTTTAAAGATTGGCACCTGGCCTAACAACTGTTGCCAATCTTTTTTTTTTTTTTCTGCTTTATCTCCCCAAACCCCTTTTCTACATAGTTGTATATCTTAGTTGCAGGTCCTTCTAGCTGTGGGATGTGGGATGCCGCCTCAACGTGGCCTGACGAGCGGTGTCATGTCCATGCCCAGGATCCAAAACCTGGGCCGCCGCAGCGGAGCGCATGAACTTAACCACTCGGCCATGGAACTGGCCCCGCGATCTTTCTTTTAATGGACAATGAAAGTGAATATAGAAATGGATAACATTCTGTCAGAAATGAATGACTCCAAACCCTTGGCCAATTCCATCAGTGAAAGAACTGAATCAGCAGCAGTTAACAGCAACACTCATCCTCACAAGTTATTTTCTGTTTTACTTTTGATAGTGAACTTGTACAGAATTTTCACAGCACTAGGGGTTGACCTAAAGGTAATTGTGCTTTTCTTGAAGAATCTCTGAGAATTAGGTGCCAGGTTTATGGACTGCCATCTCATCTTCTATGTGGAGATATAAAGCCAGAAAAAAATATATGTCCACATTCACTTTTCCTTTGATTTGAGCAAAGAACTAGAAAACATTCATCAGGATTTAACCAAAATACTATACAGTTGACTTAATTCAATCAATAAAACTGGACAAAGTGACACACTTGCTCCAAAAGTAGCCTTAATGTACTCCTGAAAATACATATTATGTTCAGCAAATAATTATTCAATTTTACTGTATGTTTGGGCTTGCTTCCGTTTTGAACACTGCAAGTATAGCATGGAGCTTAATTTTCTGCTATGTGCCAGTTTCTCTATCTATTAATTTTTAATCTCATGATTTTATATTTTATGCTATCACCAAAAACTTATACTTTTTAGTTCTCCTTATTCAAAATTATCGTTTTCTACTGAGTTCTAGACTGCAGGCTACTGGATATGTATGAATGAAATTGTCTCTTTCCTCAATGGTGAAAAGAACTTTCACTCGTTTTCACAAAAATAACACGCCTACATGGCAAAACTGAGCTTTTTGTGTATATTAAACTGTTTACAGTTTGTACAATCCTTTTAAACTTGTTATTTAACAAAAAGATTTTCTTTATCAGAAAACTCAAATTGTGCTTTCTTACATATTTGAAGTAGTGATCCTATGGGATTATTTTGGGACAGCAAATAAACTATGACATGAAAAATTTAACTCCAACACACGTGACAGTGAGATAAACTCTTCCTACCTCAGCGCTGAATGCGGAACTTTGCTTTCTAACACATTCCGAGAATTACAGGAGGTCTTTCTCTTCTTTCTTTTCTGTCTTTTCACGGCCATAACATGCATGGCACATTTCTCCTCGAGGTGGGGAGAGCAAAGTTGTAGAAGTAAACCCCGAATGCCAGGTCTTCAACCACGTGCTTACAGAGCGAGCAGCCCTGTTTATAAAGTGAGACCCTCCCTGCAACCCTCAGCTGATTGGACCAGACAGAAGCACCTGACCCAAACTGAGCCAATGAGCTTCTTCCATTTGAAACGTGCCAGAATTGGTACTAGGAGACGGCAATCTTGGACTGGCTGTGTCTTTGACTGCAGGGCTACGTAATCTAGAAAGAAATTGTCAGGAACTATTTTGCTCCTTGCGAAGTGGGAAATGAATGGCTTATCTGCAATAGAACAATGAGCAATGGGCAGCGCGGCTGAGAGGCACACAGAGAGAAGGTCGTGGGCTGCCATCAAAGCTCCACACTGTGCTTTATAATAGACCAGAGACCCACAGGCATGCTTGTCAGCGGGCTCCAGGAGCTCTCCGCGTCTTCTGATAACCGACGTTCCCACGCACCCGTTTTATTCCCAAAGCTCCCCGCCAGGTTTTCTGCTATTTGTAATCAAAAGAGCCCTGACTACAAATCACAGTACTAAACTTTTTGTATTTTTTGAAACCGAAAGAGAGAAAAAGAAAGTGTAAGTTTTAATAATTATTAACAGCTGGCCTGGGATTTGCGGGGTAGAGATTGTGAAAGTAGTAACGTCGTGAGAGTTTTACTTGAAGCATTTCAGCTCTATTTCATCCACACTGTCATCCATTCTTTGTCATCACCCTGTAAGGGTGAAGGATGTCATTTGAGAGATGGGGCATCAGAAAAATATATTTGGTATAAACTTTCTGAAATCACTTTCAACCTCAACAACTCTCACTCTCCAAGTTATGGGGGGTAATGGCACAACGCCTCTCTCAGCCCTCATAGCAATTCCAGACATGGGGTCTGTTTTCTCTTATTTTGCAGACACAGGAAAAGTGACTTGGAGAAATAATTTGCCTCAAATCATACAGCTAGTTGGGGGCAAAGAAAATTCTTGAACTTAGTTCTGGTTTTTAAGCAGAGCATTTTCCTTTATGACACATTGCCCTTGTTTCTGTATGTTTCCTAGAGAAGAATATCAGCCTCATTCCCATTTAAAGGTTACCAAAGTGTTTAATGAATCATTTTATCATTTCGGAGAGGAAGTGTTGAGGAAGACTTTATTTAACTGACTTTTCTTCATATTTTTATGTTGCATAAAAATTGCCAGAAGACATAGAAACAAAATATTCTGCCTTAATATTGTTTCAAAAATCCCTACCTGGCAGCCCCAATAAGAAGTTTGCATTGAGATATAATTTTTCTGATCATTTGGAAATATGCACATCCAAATACAGGAGAGCTCTGTTTATAACAACAATAGGTAACACTTCTTCTTCTTCCTTTTTTTTTTTTGCTGAGGAAGATTCACTCTGAGCTAACATCTGCTGTCAATCTTCCTCTTTTTGTATGTGAGTCAGCAGCATAGCATGGCCATTGACAGACAAGTGGTATACGTCCATGCCCAGGAACCAGATCCGAGCTGCCAAAGCAGAGCGCACCAAACGTAACCACTAGGACACCAAGGCTGGCCCATAGGTAACGCTTCTTAATGTTAGCTATCACTTCTTAGTATTTTCACTGTCATACTGGGCTAAATGTTAATATAGATTGTCTCATTCAATCCTTAAAACAATGTATGAAGTAGGCAAGGTAACTTTTCCAAGGTTGTGCAGTGCCAGAGCTAGGACCAAAATCCAGGATTCCCTGACAACCTCCATGCTTGTAATGATTGCTTGTTTTCTCGCCATTCCATGGGCCATGGTTTTCTTAACAACATGGCTATAGTATATGGTACTAATCATTATGCACACACACATGAAGACACATACACAAATACAAAGATTTGCTATTAACTTTGATTGTATAATTAAAAATCAAAAGCCACCGCCATGTGACAAACTGGAACATGTCTTTCTTCTACTATGAGGTCAATATGTCATTACCGAGACAAAACTGTAAGGGAAAAAAAAATAGGTTTGATAGTGAAGCAATGCTACGTGTTAGAGACATGTGCTTACCACAGTGAACGCTTGAAATGAATGTGAGCGGAGATCCAGGGGCTAACAGTTACACGTGTGGAATGTTTTCCTCTCAAAATGTGTGACATCCAAAACAATAGAATGATTTAAAAATACTGTAAGTTTCCGGAACCTACACCTGTGCAAAAAGTTTGACCCATTCAGTCACACAGCTGATTAACATGTTGAACAAACCTAGTGAAATCAGTTATATGTTACCACAGAGAATCCCCAAATACCCGCCCTTACTGCCTTTTCCAGTTTGAATATTGTGATTTTGCAGATGGGAAGAGATGAGAGGCCTCTCCTGGGAAGCTGTCCTGCCGCCAGTCCTGGACCAGTGCGCGGACGGCTTCGTAAAGCAGAGACACCAAGCAGGCTGCTCTGGGTATGAAGACGAGCCTTGTCCTGCCGCCCGTAAACCAGGCGGCGGGCACCGTGCTGCTTTCTTACAAATGGGCAAGGCGCAGCGAGAGGCGAGGGCTGGGCCATGGAAGCCCAGATCCATCACAGAATGAACAGAAACCGTTACAAGCGTGGAGTTTGTCAAAGAATCCGGATTTTGGTCCTAAACGCAAAGGTAGCAGGGGGCTTCCCTTAAAAATGGCCTTTGAGACAGCCTTCACAAAAAAATCAAAAATAAAAAATGAGTTCTTTTTGGGTACAAACATAAATATTCACTTGTGAGATGTTGCCTTTGAACTTTATTTCTGATGCTTTCATTCCAATGCAGATCGAGATTCTGCTGCAAAATGGGGAATCCAAGTGCAGCGCTGGAAATCCGGGGTCACGCTCCAGCTGGCCTGTCTTGCAAGGGGCATTGGGCATCTTCCCAGGGAAGCAAACAATGCTTGCACATATTTTTTGATGAATACTCATCCCACCGATAAAATAACTTACTAATCAAACAAAGAGGAAAGTATGTGGAGTAAGTATAGACAAAAAAAAAAAAATCACAGACCTGATGTATATCAATGCTATCCTCATGATTAACTTCATAGGGAACTCTTCTCTTATCTAAAGAATGTACTCTTCTTTTCCTCACAAAATTCTTAAATTGCTTGAGTGTGTGAGTGCTTCTAAAGGATATTAGGTTTAGCTGTTTTGATTGTTGAGTTGGTTGACATTTGTACCACTTTTTGGTGTCTTGGTCTCCTTGTTAATGCCAGGCTAACAGTGAAAAAAAAAAAATCTACCTGACCATTAGTTTTGGAGCATAATATACAATGCTGTGTGACAATTTTATTCTTGCAAGCAGGAAGCATGGTGCACACGGCCCACTCAAAGCTGTGTGGATGTCCATGTCATCTGTGTTTTATTCGATTTACATGAGATGCTTCCTCATTGCATCGCCTTAACTTGAGCTTTCAAGTTTCAGCAGGATGGTGACAGTTATGCTGTCGTGGTCACTTGGAAGAGTAGATCGCTGGAACGTCATGTGAGAGTGTGCATATGGAGACTCTCTCTCTCTCTTTCTCCCCTCTTTCACTGTTGGTGGCCACCCATGCTTGAGCAGTGTTTTGGCTACTTTCCCATTGATGGCTTTTCCAAGCCCTGTCAGTGGCTGGCAGTTAAATGTTCTGCCACTGGCTAACAGAAAATGCAAGTTGGATTAGCTTTTTTTTCCCCCGAACTTGCATGTTTATCCTTCTTCACCTTGATTCCTGGAAGAGTCAAACATCTGATGCTCAGGTCAAGCATGAAGGAGATGGTTGTCTCAGCTGAAAATAGGCTAGATCCCAATTTGCTTGCTAATGCTCTGACTCAAGTGCAGTGTTTAATATTTTCTTTGTATGATGCAATGCCTCTTAATAAAAGAGAAAAGAGGTGTTTGACCTCAGCTTAAAAGGTCCAGGCCACAGCAATGTCCAGTGGAGAGAATATTATTCCATTTGCATGTGTCTGATGAAAGAAATATTTCTGTAACATTGAGTCTGTAAGTATGACTGAGATGGGAGGAAAAGAGGAGAAATGAAGGGGCAATTCACCCCAGCAAAGCAACACCTCACAATGCATTTACTGCTAGATTTTATCTTGCTTTTATTCCCTTCTCTCCAGAAAGATGCTTTAAATTATTTAATGGAGAAAGGTAGTACTTTGAACTGCAGGAAAATCAAAATGTTACAGCTTTGAGGTTTTGTGTTTTGTTTTTTAGTCTCACAGTATCTAGTGAATAAACCTAGCTTCTTTTTTTAAGCTGAAATGCAAAGTTGTCTCATCTCTTAAGAAAGCAAGTTCAGACATTCAGTACGGATGAAGGCTGGGCAAGCATTTAAGCAAATAATTTCAGCGTCTGATGGTTATATAATAAAAGGCATTTGATTCAAAACAGTATGTCATGTTGGTTAGCAATATATACTCCCACTAAAAAACCAAAATACACAAATTGAAATAAAGTGAAATTCTTTTTCCAGAGTTAATGAAAGGTTCCTGTTTGTGAATTTTAGGCTTTGAAGTCCAAAGCTTCCCAATAGCACCAGGAATTTACTGGTGATTTATTACTATTTGGACAAGTGGTGAACAGAGAGTTACTCTATGGAAAGTTGACATTCCCTACCTGTCAGGGCAGCTTTCCTAAAACCCTGGGTACTGGCTCCCTTGGCTGCAACTCCTCCTCCAGCTGTGCCCCAGGTGGGGTCCGAATGGGCAAAGTGTGGTTTGGCCTGGCGTCATCTCTCCTCTGGGCGCCTCCACCTTTCTCTCTCCACTGCTCGTACCCCCACCCGAGCTGCTCACCCTCCTGTCACCTTCCTGGGCCACCACCCAGGCCCAGACAAAGCTCACTTCCCCTCTGTGCCATCTCCTCTGATCCTTTCTTTGTGACAGTGGATTCAGTGAACTAAGGCTGAGGCCCATTTTGCTTGAATGACTAAGGGATAATGGTTGGATCTGGAGAGGTTTTTTCAGACCCTTCTAGAATTTTCTAAGATTGGCTGTGGTCTATCCCATGCATACAAATAGTGACCCAGGTTGCCTCCCCACCTTTAAGCCCATGCTGCTCCTCCTGAGAGAGGAGCACGCTGGGATTGTCCAGACTGGCAGAACCTGTAGGGACTGAAGGGCTTCACTGGGACAGGTAGGCTCTGGAAAGAGAGCAGCCACATCCTCAGGTGTTGGGGCATTCACGTCTTTGGGTGGGATCCAAGGCAAGGACTCGGGGTGGAGGCAAGGCTATGTTTCAGCACTACTTTCGTTGAGGTGTCCGGACAGCCGTTCCCCCATATCCTACTACAGTGTGGTCATAAGGAAAACTGATCCCAACACATTCATGAAAGTAATGTGTGCTACTGGCCTTTCTTTTCTTTTCTTATTTTGATACTTGCTTAGAAGCAACACAATTTTCACAACTGTTAATAAAAACTAGAACTAACATGACGTAGAATAATTACCTTTATCCTAAGGTTTTCTTTCCTGTTATTTTGAGTCTCTGGTTTTATATATCCCCCTTTGACCTTTAATCTCAATCAGTTGGCATTTCTGATACATTCAGGCACATATCCTTTTGTGATATAGTATCCTGGATGCAAAGAAAGCCCAAGACAAGAACTGTCTTCAAGGGCTTCATGGTCTACTTGGAAGCATAAGGGTAAGCATTAAAGAAATAATGAGGAGGTTGCCGTGGTGGACAGAGGCACTGGAGAGAGGGAAGAGCTGACCTCCCTTGTCACGGGCTTCAGACTCTGGCTCTGTAAGGCCTTGACACAATGCGCAACTTCTGGAACCTTGGAGCTTCGGTTTACACATCTGAAAAGCAAAGATGATGTGGTACTGCCTCGTGGGTTACAGTGAGCATTAAATGCTGTGACTGGCCTGGGCGTGGCACCCAGGAAACACGTGGTGGATATCCACGCTCACCGCCACTGGAGTGTCCCGGACTCACGAAGAAAGGCTCCCTCCTGGGGAAGGCGCGACTGCAGTTAGGCATCATGTGGTGGGTAGGATCTGGCTCAGGTAGGATCTGATGGGAGGGACTGTCCTTTTCAAGAAGTGGAGGAGAAGAGAGGGATGAAGAACACGTCTTCATCTGCCTTCGTGTCCCAAATTTATGTCTGTTTTCCAGGACTTATGGAAACATCTCACTCGTGGAAGAGAAAAAAAAATGAACGCATTCATATTTTTGGCGAAATATTTAAAATCAAAGACACCGTGCACAACTTTGCTGCATACAAAAAGCCTACAGGAGACGGAGGGACAGAAAAATGTTGTTTGTTTAATTTGAGTGGAGGATGAAGGAAAGAATGATCTTCAAATCACTCAGTCTTGTTATTTGGCTGAAATTCATTTCCAAATAAAACTCCGCAGCGCCAGCCACCCTGCCTTCCCTGCCTTCCTGCCTCGCTCTCTCTGCCCCAGAACAGCCAGCGCCTTTCCCAAGGCAGCGCGGAGAAAATCTGCAGTTTTGTCTTTCTAGATGACTTCCTAAAGAAAAATATATGCACCCTGAGAACTGAACTCTGGGTGAGGATTCCGAGCTCTAAGATATGTTCTGAAAAATCATGCTGTTCAATGACTTGTGAATGTGTTGATTACAATTCTCTCCATAGAATCAGATCAGGACGTTTGAGTATGTAATTTATGTTTCCGTGATGCCACATATCTGGAAAGAAAGGTTTTTTTAGAACAAAGGGATGCTTTTCATTCATAGTAGACAAGTTGAAAAGTTGTTGCTGATTCCTTGAGATGTTGGTTAAGAAACAGTAGAGCAGACATTTGATCATACGTGGAAATTTGGGAGAGGCGGAATGCATCCACAACACTGTACTAGACGCTTGCTCTTTACCAAATGTTATATCTGGCTTCACTTTGAGTACAGAAGATGAATGCTTTCAAAACTCTCACTGATGTCCAAAAGAGGTGTGCTAATGCCTCAAAATCACTGCTTACCCAGCTGTTTCCACACAAGGTACCTGGAACTCTGGCCAGAGTTTTTTTCTCTTTATGCGTCTATCCTCTCACTTTTATTGCCATTTCTGTGGATTATGCTAGAGATATCAGAAGTGTGGAGATTTTGAACGGGAGGTGCCTCAAGATACTCTAGTATTTCCTCAGGCACCAAAACCCAGCTTGATTAAAGGAAGAAAATTAACTCTGGGGTGGCATGTCCGTGATCAGAGCATCCATCGTCAGTAGCATTCCCATCCACAATTTCTCCCCCAAGATTCTGTTATTCTTCATTAGGACAAAGACTACCCAGGGATGTTGCTGGAACTCTTGTGTGGCTATGAACTACAACTTCTCTGCAGAAAAATCTACAACCATCCTTGTAAAAAGACATGTTAATTTAAGAAGCCTGGAAAAGTGGAAATGTTAAGTTGGCAGTTAGAATAGAATTCTGGAAAGATTTGCATAGCTGGTAATTGAAGCCATGAGCATGGATGAGGTCACCTAGAAAGAGAGTACAGAAAGCGAGAGGGACTGAGTCACAAGGGTCTCCAGCATTGGAGACATGCAAGAAGGTGGTTGATCCAGGTATGAAGTCCAATAAATCAAAAATCTCTAACACGTCAGATATTGCAGCATATCTGTAATGGATGAGTGGAATAAGAACTTCAGCGAGATTCCAGCAAGTCCAGGATCAGATACTGAAGGCGGAAGGAGTGGGTGGAATGAGGGGAAAATGTGAACTTGGAGTGCCCAGTGCCCCCTCCGTAAGTGTTGAGGTCGATACTGTTCTGCCACCCAGGGTAGAGTATCCAGTTCGTGCTTGGTCACCTCCAGAAGGAAAACGAGAGCTTCCAGTCATGTTTCACTTCCAAAAGCTGCACACATTTCTAACCATCTGTACGACCTCCCCAGAAAAGGGGTTCAGAGGCTGCGGAGGTTAACAGCAGGACGTTCAGGTGCCAGAAGTGCCAGCAGGTACACTCTCAACCTGAGCCAGTATATGACGAAGAGCATAAACCACAGTTCCTTCACCATGGCAATTTCACATTCTGGAACTGTGCTTGCCTATTAAATGCCAGGTGCCTCTGAGTCACAGTGGCTTTTTATTCTGGAAGCATGTATTAAAAAAAAGGGGAGTTTGAACACACTGGTGGAGAAACTACTGTAATATCCATGGTCCGTGATATTCCAAAGATATCTTTGCTTCCATTTATTCACAATTTGAGCCCTATCTCTTCTAAGGCACTGGCCTCTCAGTACTGCTGCAGATAATTCAGTGTTGGCCTCTCATGGTCACAGTTTATGACTCTCACCCATCTACAATCCTGGAGAATTCCCCTGAAGCTGATGTCCACTATCACCTGATCTGGAGATTCCATATCACGCTCTGCTGCCATTAGAGACTTCCATATTGACACAATGTTTATCTACCTCTTTCTGACAAATAAATTGCAAAATAAACCACACGTCATTCCACGCTGCTCTCTGTCTTACCTTGATGTGGAAGGGGTCCCCAGTGGAGGAATTGCTAGGTGACTTCCAGCCATGCCCCAGCATGAATCACCTGCTTGTAAAAGGTGAGACAATGGCATCTGTGTTTCCAAAGCCAGCTACTCTGTTTTCTAACTCATCCCTCAAGCAGAACACGTGGGGAAGGGCTTCCTGGAGGAAGTATCTTCATCATTCGTGCCGAAGCCTAGCTGCGTATCAGAATCACATGGTAAATCTTATTTAAAATTACAGAGCTTCTGGAGTTTCCAATCCAAAATATGTTGGCTAGAGCCTAGGAAGATGTATTTTTAACCAGCATTGCTGTGGAATCCCCCTGAATATAGAGGATCTTCTAGTGCATAGGATCAAACCAGAGGAAGAACATCTGTGGTATGAGGCTTCTGGAAAGGAGGCAGTTCCATCGCCTGGTGAGAGTCGAGACGATTGTTGCGCTTATGACCATCTTGGGTAAAGTCTCTGGTCGCACATAGTTTACAGGTTTGATCATTACTGCACTTCTCTGAGATGATAGAGGGATCATAAAAGGACCTTGTTAGAGCTTTCTCATTATTCCTCACAACTTTCAAATAAATACTGACCAGAAAAACTAGAGTAAGCTACCTAAGAGACCCTGAAGGATATTCTTAGTGCGTGTCTTCAACAAGCCTTGTGAGGTGGTCATTTCTTACACTGTCACTTCGGACTCAACAACCGAGTCCATCCTCTGCTCAGGTGATAACCAGGAGATGTCTCAGGCTTGCTTCAAGTAATCCTTCAAACTTGGAGGAGGCTTGGAAGGATGTGTTCCAGACGTCGGCCCTGCTTGAATCTACTTATCTTCTTCTCACACAGGATCTCGTCCCCTTTGCTAGCAGGTTTTGAGTGCTCTGGGCCGAGAACAGGGGATGTCTGTCATGGTGATCCAGGAGACATGGGCTGGCTGATGTCACCATTGTCAACCTACAAGAAATGTATTCTCTCCAGGTTGTTTTTGAAGACAGCAAAACCATCAAGTGCCCCTTCTCCACAGTAGAGGTTTTCAGAGGGTGGCCCATGGACTCTGAATCAGCACACCCTGGGTGGTTGCTAAAAAGTCTCCATTTTTGGATCCCTCTCCTGGGCTACTGAATCAGGGCTTCTGCTGCTGTCGAGAGTCCATGTTTTTAGCAATTTCTCCAGGTGAGTCAAATGTGCAGCACCGTTTTGGAACTAGGGCTCTAATTACCGAGTCACAGAGTGAAGGGAGCGGTCTTCTGCTGCCTCCTGCCGTGCCCAGCTTTGGAATAACCCGAGGAAAGCCTTGGAAAGGAGTTCCACTCAAGTGTGTAACTGTTAGCTTAAGAGTGTTATTGCCAAATTCTAAACCCGCAACACCCTCAGGCTTACTCATCTCAGCAAAAGATGCTTCTACTCCCACAGTCATCCCTAACTCTCACTCATGCCTTACATTCAAAATTCAGCAGAAAATTCTGCCCGTTTTACCTGAATCCAATCGCTTTTTGCCACCTCTGTTCCCACCACCTTCTCCTGCCTGGACCATCACAAGCACCTCTGATGGCCTTGTGGCAGCCAAAGGGCTACTTTTAGGACACAAGTCAGATCTGTGACATCACTTTGCAATGACTCCCAATCTCACTAAAGAATGAAATGCAATGTCCTCACTGTGGCCTCCAAGTCTCTACGCATTCTGGGCCACATCAGCCTCTCAGCCCTCTCCCCTTCCCCTTCCTCAAGGCCCTGCCCTTCCTGGATTACATCAAGCACACTCCCCTCAGGGCCTTTGCACTTGCTGTTCCCTCTATCCCAACACTCTGTCCCCACATAGCTTCCTCACTCCATCCCTCACTTCATTCAGCTCTCTGCTCAAACCGCATTGCCCGGCCTCCCCCCTGATGACCCGGGCTGCAGAACACCCCACCCCTCCTTCCCCCCTCCATCCTTTCCTTTCATTCATAGCACTTTCTAATCCCCAACGTGTATATTTTATTTGTTGTTCTTTTCCTCTTACTGGAATGTAAAATCTATAGGAGCAGGTATTTTTCTATTTCTGTCACTGCTAATTCCTCTGTGCCCCAAACAATCAGTGGCACATATTTGTTGAGTGAATAAAGGAAGGAATGGGTACTTGAACACTGTGCTTTGGAATTCCTGGAGGACCCTCTGAGGGAACCTCATGAGTTTGGAATTGTGCCTTGATCTCCTTGCTGATGTGTGGTTGTTATTTTCTCAACAGCGACAAGTCATCATGACCAAATGCTGCTCTGGAGACCCTTTCCTTGCCTCCCACTCTGTCCATACTCCTGGAGTGGTGTTAACAGTGATTAGAGCTGGATTTGCCCAGAATACAGTTCACAGCTCCTACCAGAGCCCCCTCCAGTCGAAGACCTGCCCGTGCTCCATCAGCCGTATTTCTAGCAACACCACAGAAGGCATTTTTCAGGAGCTCACTCCACTCCCAAGCTTGTGTGCTTGACTCCCTTTTTCATGTGACTCTCATCTTCTGCTTCCAACTCGGCATCCTGTACTTTTAATCTGCATTTTGAGCTCCATGGGTACGGGCTTATATTCCCTCTTTCCATCTGCTGGTCTCCTCTGTCACTGGTGCTACTTCCCCACCGTAGGGCCATTCACTGACGTGATTCTCCCAGGAACACTCTGGGATCTGTTCCTTGCTGGGTGGGAGATGCTGTGTCGACCTGCAGGGCCACCAGTCATGAGCTCTGCGCAGGGGTGCTGCTTGCAGAGTGTAGAGCTTTTCCAAAGTTTCACTTCTGGGAATGCATTTTAAATAAATTAATTTCGAGTAGGCTTAGGGTGGCTTGGGACATATTTTCCCATTTCTAACTCAACTCAAGACTCTTTCCAGCACAGATTTCTCTACAGCCTTTTCTGACATGCTTTGGGAGGTTTAAATTAAATGCTTTATTTGGTTATATAATTTGAAAAAAATGAAATTAAGCAGGAGTGTGAAGTGGCTGCCCATAGTTCGATCTGCTCTGACTTGCCTGGAAGAAGATAAGATCTGTTTCTTTTTCTCCTCTGTTCCTAGTGTTCAGCCCATGTTCAACATCCCCAACATGAAATGCACTCCGTTCTGCCCAGAGCCATGCCGAACAAGAAACATGAGCGCGGCCGTGGGGCCTGAGGTCCTGGTCTGTGATCTTTCCCCACAGCTGGTACGTTCCCTCTGAGGCTCTGAGATGCCCGCATTAGCTCAGCAACAAGAACTGAAAGGCACATCCAATGAAAGAGAGAGATAAAAGGCTTGTTCCTCAAGCTCAGTACCGTGATCTCAAGGGACAACCATCACACAGAGTAGGATAGGAGTTAGCAGGAGCTGACCCCAAAGATCCCCCCAGGGCCGCGCCTGCTGAGACAGTGAGGCCAGCCCCATGGCTCCCATGTCCCCTCAGCATCTAGGGGGAGCTGCCCAGCATAGTGGCAGAAAGAAAGCTGGAGCCAAGAGCACAGGGGAGCAGATGGATCTAGGAGGGGCTGGTGGGGCTGGCGGGGCTGGCAGTCACCTCTCTGCTACACCTGCTGTGCCATGGGTGCATAGATGAATTTGCTGTGGTGTGGCTGTGAACATGGCTGGTGATAGTTAGTGGTGGCAAGAGTGGAAGTGCCACCACCATAATTTCGATCTGTGTCTTCTTACTCAGACTAGCAGTGGAATGTTTAACTTCTGTTTGAGAGAGGACTGTGAAAACGCCCGACGCCCAACATCAAGACCATCTGCCCTTTGAGAGTGAGGACTGCGCTGGTTCTCCTCGTCTCTTCCGATCTGTACACCACCCATCCATCTTACCCTTGGTCAACCATTGATTCAGCGTGTGTGTTCATGCATGCGTGCATCTATGTGCCTGTGTTCATCGCCTACTGTGTACCAGGCCATGTTACTGGGATCAACCTCAGTTCCTCTTGTCCTGTTTATAAATACCCATAACAAACAGATTTAATACCCATATACATAACACCCGTAGGACACAGGTTTCTCCTGTCTATAAATCCCCACAATAGAGATTTTTTTTATCCTGTCTGGTGTTCAAATTGTTTTTTTAAATTTATAGTACATTTGTAGTTTTTTATTTTTCTTTACGTATTTAAAATGTATACTAAGTGTCCCAGCAGGCACTGATCCAGGCTTTCTTGTGTTCAAATGCCAACACAACCGCAACACATGGAGGCGAGTATCTTGTGACAACGCCCACTCACAGCCTGAGCTGGCCGCAGGAGAAGGCAGGCAGCGGGCAGGCAGCATTTTAGGTTTATGCACTGCTTTGAGATGCACAAACCTGAAGTCTGACTCTCTCCATTATGCGATTCTGAGGCCCAGTCTCGGATTCTGGAGAGGATGAGGAGGAAGACAAACTTCCTTATGACTCTCCTTCATTAATCCATTCATTGAATAAATACTTACAAAGTGCCTACTACAGGTCAAGCTCTGTGCTAGGCTTTGGGAATCCAGTAGGAGGAAAAGGCAAGAAAGTCCTGTTCTCATGGTGCCCACATACCCCTGCCTCCAGGAGCACTAAGGAAGCCCCTCTAGGCTTGTATATTCATTGTCATTAACAGCCAAATAAATGGGAAACGCAATCTGAGAATATGGTTTTCACAATACCAAATAGTTAAATATTTAGTAACATTTTAGTTGTTTTTTTTTTTTACTTCTTATATTGATGACTTTTCATGTCTTGTCTGTCTTTCGTTCAACAAATGTTTATTGCACATTCACTGTATACTGAATCGACAGCAGTGAACAAGTCATACATATCCTCTATCCTTTGGAGTTGTCTAAACCAATTTTTAAATGTCTATGCACCACATAAGCAAAATCCAGGCAAGTACAAAAGCAAATGTTGTTTTTGTTGTTGTATCTAGTGTTTTAAGTCTGGATTAAACCATCTGGGGGTGGGTCAGGGTGGAGAAGACTGGGAGATACATGAGTGAGATAAAGTACCAGCCCTCAGAAAGACTGAGTCTCAAAATATTCAGGGACAAAAAATATTAAGGGAGGGCAAAACAGGGGAAAGAAGTCAGGGCAGAAGGATTCTTCCTTCATGTCGGGGAACATCATGTTTTATCGATCAAGGAGAAGGATCCAAAGAAAAATGAAGATTGAAGAATGAAAGCTCCTAACAAATGGATCATGGTCCTAAGGGAGAAAGAAAGCTGAGTTCAAGGGCAAAGGAGTCTCTCTGACAAGGAAAGAGGGAATTATTCCTTGAATATGGTACAGAAAGAAGAGATCAGTAATGACAGAAAGAATCTGAACAGGAAATAGGGAAAGTTGAGAAAGTTCATAATAAAAAAATTAATTCCAGTCTTCCCAGAAATAACGAGCTCCTCCATTACGAGAAAGGACTTAGAAATGTAGACTCGAGGAGAATGGAAACTATGATCCATGACAAACCTGTTAATTGATCTTGTTAATGATCTTACAAAATATTAAGCATTTACAATTTCATAAATTAAAATGCCCATGCCTCTGAGAGGCATTCAACTGTCTTAGCCTTGTGACCAGTTCACACGATGAAACAACTTACAAACACATCTAGAGTAATCTAACAGAACAAATGCACTTCATAGAAACATGTACATTATGGCAACATCCACACGTGATTCAGAAGAGCTGGTGAGCTCAGATGTCCCCTTACATGCAAAGAACCAGAAGTTCGAAGTAGTAGAGTGGAAAGACCATGGACTTGGGATCACCCAGACTAGGTTAGAATCCAGCTCAGCCATTCATTAACTGGATGATACTGGACAGAGTGCTTGGCATCTGCCCATCTCCCTGCTGGACATCACCGTACTCACTACATGGGCTTGTGGGGAGGACTAAGGTGGTGATGGAGCTGAAACATTTAGCACAGATCAAGCACTCACAACATGAGTTCTCTGTCTATGCTTTTGCAGATTTTGCTCTAGGGCAGAAGATGGACCAGCAGGAGATGGCTTTAGATTCAGACTTGCCCCGTTCACAGTAGCCCTGTGAAGATGGTGCCTTACTAATAGTCTGTGCTGTGCACCTCTTACAGACAGCTGCTGCCAGCTGCCCTGCCTGGAACCTAAATGCGTTCAATAGGGTCTGTCTGTCTATCATCTATCTACCTACCTACCTATCATCTATCTGTGTGTGTGTCTGGGTGGGGAGGACTTAATGGTTATTTCCTTGGATTTGGTTACCATTATGCTCTACTTTCTCACTTCTGCTTAAAAAATAACCATTTTCTGCAAATTCTCAGTAGTTATGTGAATGAATTGTTAAAAACATAGATAATAAGCTTATATGTACGTGCTATGCATTATGTGCTTCCCTTTGATTGATGTATCACCTGTGATTTACTTTAAGATACTTGAGCACAGACAGTATGAGATCATGTGCCTGTTACCTGAGTTGGGCTACAACTGAAGTGCTGGCGTTCCAGCCAGGCAGCCCCACTCGCTTTCCATCAGAGGCAGCCCCTCCTCCGAGACAGTGATTGCAAGAGCTTCTATTATTCACAACGCAACCACCATCTGAGGCTTGGCTAATTAGCATATATATTAGAAGCGAAGTTTGTGGCCCGTTTAATAAGCTGATGCACATTGAAAATGTGCTCCCCTTTGGTGAAACTGAAATTGAAAGCAATCCAGGTATCGGAATTGGCTAAACTATTGTGGAGACGTCCCCTTGCATGAACAGGGACAAGCAACCCGGGGATCCACGATCTTGAGTGAGTTTACTGGAGGCTTGATCCTTATCTGGTTCTAGGTCCAGCCAGGAATCCAGGGGGTTCTCTCTGCGTGAAGCTGGCCACAGGAACAGCAGAGTGCTGTCTGTGGACTTGTGGACGAACACCTCCAGCAAGCAAGGCGGTGGTCAGAGCACCCATGGGGACAGAGAGCAAAGACTTTGTTGAGCTCGCAGAACAAGTTGTATGAGCTGCTTCTGGGCTTGCTTGAGAATAACTGTTTAATTTTAAAAGTCTGTGTGTGTGTCAGAATTTTATTTGAAATTGGCTTTTCTTGTGGCCCAGGAGCCAGGTTGTGGAGGGAGAAGTCAGTATTCACTTGCTTCTAATTTCTTTGAAAGCTACCGTTTTCTACCAAATAAACCTGAGTTCTGTGTGATCAAATCACCTAAAGTCAGCTAGTAATACTGCTGGTAATACAGCTGGTAAGTTCAGTCACAATAAAAGAAAAAAATCACAGAAGTACTACTAACCTGGGGCCGGCCTGGTGGCGCAGCAGTTAAGTGCGCATGTTCCACTTCGGTGGCCCAGAGTTCGCTGGTGTGGACATGGCACCGCTCATCAAGCCATGCTGTGGCAGGTGTCCCACATATAAAGTGGAGGAAGATGGGCATGGATGTTAGCTCAGGGCCAGTCTTTCTTGGCAAAAAGAGGACAATTGGCAGATGTTAGCCCAAGGCTAATGTTCCTCAAAAAAAAAAGTACTACTAAGCCATTCAAGTAAAAGTCTCCCTGAGTTCCAGCTAGAAGGAGTTTCTGCAGTAAGGTTGACATTTTGGCCAATGTGCCAGACCTTTCACATTCCAGTTTCCATAGGATGATTTCAAGTTGCTGCATTTCTGGTGTATGTGTGTGCTCGCTGAATGTGCGTTGCCTTTCTGTTCTGATCAGCTTCCAAGCGGGGTGAGAACTGCTAGCTAAATGAGGGCCCTGGTTGTTTTAACACTGACATTCTCTATCCAACTCTCTGCTGGAGGGATGTCGATTTGAGTCCTATGAGGGAAAGACAACGACAAAGACACTCCCATGTTCTCAATGCCCAGCACAATCTGACCCATAAGAGGAGCTTAGTAAATGCTGGTTAAATGAATGAAAGAAACTGTGAATGAGGGAGACCGTCTCCACTCTCTTCATGTTCTTGAATAGTTCCCTCTCGGTTCCATGGGAGTCTGCGTGGGTGGGGACTGGCAGCTGTTGGGTGAATGGGTCCCCGTCTTGGGTAAAATCACTGCTGATGAGTCTTCTCATCTCCACTTTGGTCCCCACAGGTTCTTGGACAGAGTCTCCCTGAGACTTAACCAAGTCACAGATTTAAGGACTGAAAAGAAAGTTTGAAGTGTCTGGAAATTACGATGCACTTGCCTTAAAGGGGAAAAGTGAAATGATACAGATGAAGAGCTGCTTAAAATAAAAACAAATACAAGAAAAGTCAAAACTTTTCTTCATATAAAACAAAGAACCAAGCTGTGATTTATCTTGCGCCTTCCTTGAAGAAGCAGTTCACTTGAGAACACAACCTGAAATACTCCTCAGGATGGCCTATAAAATCCCTCGGAGAGTCCTGTATCCTCAATCAGAGGTGGCAAATTTACGGCCCTCAGCCAAGTCTGGCCTGCTGTTTGCTTTTGTAAATAAAGTTTTATTGGCACACAACCACACCTATTCATTTACATTTTGTCTATGGCTTTCCTACTAGGATGCAGTATCAAGTAGTTGCAACAAAGACCATCTGACTATCAAAACCTACGATATTTACTATCTGGATCTTTAGAGAAAAAGTTTGCTAATATCATCCTAAATGTCTGGAAAGATTTATCCATCAGCCAGAATAATGACCCTCTCCATATAATTAAAGCAGCCAAAATGATAGTAGAAGGCATATAACATGCTTTTAAAGCACTGGGATTGTGTTTTCATTATTCAGTCACGAAAAGGGCTGAAGGTCTTATTTGCTTGTTTATACTTTGCCTCATTCTACAAAGCATTTGAGGTGATTATAAAAACACACAAAATACAATAAAAAATTAAAGTATTAATGAAATCCTAGCCATAGAAGATATAAATTAAAATAGGAGATAAAAATAAAATGAAAATTTTACTCCATTTAGAATTTTACCTTTTAATTCTACACTATTTCTTTTTTCTACATTATTTCATATTAATATTGCACCCATTGCTTTTTTCTATTTGCTATTATATCAAACCTACTTAGGTCTTTTAAAACTTTGTAAAATTATCAAATATTTCAGAGAGTTTGTTGATGAATATTACGAACATCAATGTACACATCACCTACATTTTTGAAAAATGGTGCCATATTTGCTTAGAACATTCTTTAAAAAAGAAATATAATGTTGGCTGATGAAGCAACTTTCTCCCATCCCATTGGCTTCTTCTCTCACCAAATCAACCTCTAATCTGAACTCTCTATATCCTAAAATTTGTAAAATATATGTATGTACCCATAGATAATACAGGGTGTTTTTTTAATTTACATGAGTGAGGTATTATTTTATACATAATATTTTGCAACTTGCTTTATTTCTCAACATTAAATTTTAGAGAATCATCTGTGTTGAAATAAGTAGATCTAATTTATTCATTTTAACAACCATGCAGTAATTAAAATACACTCTCAATTTCCTCGCTGCCAGTGAGTGGATATTTAGACTGGTTTAATTTAGAGTATTTAGAAACATAAGGTGCTTCAGTGAGCGCTCCTTCTTGCATGGTGGGGGGTTTCTCTAGGGTCTGTGCCTGGGAGAGAAATGGGCAGGTCGTAGGATAGCCAGTAAAGTTCAGCTTTACTAGAAATTCTCCAAATTGCTCTCTGAGGTGTTCATATCATTTTACACTTCCAGCATCAGCAGAGAAATTTCTCATTTCTCTGTATCCTAGTGAGCAAATCCTCAAAAGGAGGCAGTGAATGAACAGGAAGCAAAAAGGACGAAAGGAAAATGCACTGGGGGTCTGTAAGAAGCCCCGCCATGGAAGCCTGTCAGGTCCCTTGGAGAGTTGTGTTCACTGGGCAAGCGACAGAAAGCCTTCAAAACCCCAACATGCACTCTGGCTAACAGGGGAATGTTCTCTTTGCTTCTTTCTTGAGCCTTAAATGAATTGCTTAAGCAAGAACTCGGAAAACTGGCCAAAGCGTCAAGTACTTATTGATTCAGATCTTGGGAATGCTAAGAGCTAGGTGTTTGCGGACTCTCTGCCCTTGGTTTCTTGGAGATAATTTGCTGAATATTCTCCTCCCTTCAACATCTGTCAGTCAGAATCTTACAAGAAATGTTACATGTCCAATGAAAAGGATCATGTCCAGCACATTCTGGATCTGTGAGCAGCCACCAACGTAGACTAAAATTTGTTTAACGTGATGAATGATTGTTCCCCTAGGTTCTGATGCTGCTGGGTTTGGCTAATCTCATACAATTCATAGAACATTTTTGTGGTCTCTCTTGTAATCATTTCTTCCATTTCAACCCAAAGCTCACTCACTGCTCTGGGCAAAGACAGACCCAACCTTCTTCTGAAGTTGTTCCTCTGCTCTTATCTTCTGCCGGCCACCTAGAAGGATGGCTGTTTGAATAGGAATGAAATCACCACTCGTGGAGGCCTGGCCCATTCACCTCTCTCAGAGTGTCCTAGAAGACGGTTCTCTGCTCCCTTAGAAGGAATGATCAGTACCCTTCGCTCAGTGGGAAAACCCACTTACTCATTTCTTCCAGCCTCCCTAAGTCAGAGTCCCAGGTCTTGCGAGAGGCAGAGTAATTGAGAGTCTCTGGATGGCAATGAACTCCCTCCCTCTGAGGAGGTAGAAGCCTACACACAGAACAGGGATTCTTTCATTGGCAAATTCTTTCATTCCAGATTCTTATATTCGCGACTGAAAGGAAGTTACTTTCAAATGGGAAAGGGGGAAAAAGAAGCCAAAACTTCAGGAAGGCAGTTGTGGGGTGGAGGCTGAAGCTAGCCTGAAGGATGACCAGGGGTTAGAACTCTGTCTCCTGTACTTGCTGTCTGTGTGCTTGCCTCTGCACCCCTGGCTGGCTATCAGAATGAAGCTGAACTAAGGCTTCTTCTCGAACCCTGGAATTTGCCTCCTTACAATGCTGAGACCACAGAGAAAATAGGACCCTCTACATCAATTCCAGTTTGAAAAGTCTTCACAGAGAACTCTGACTGGTTCAGCCTGGCTAGGTGCCCACCAGTTTCCAGGGTATCAGAGAATCATGATTGATAGTCCTAACCGGAACCAATGGTTAAATAGAATGAATAAACATTTCTCTTGAAAGAAAGGAAGTGCTGTTCTGAACAGACAAAATCGTAGATGCCCACTGCTCGTGGTGACACTTCTTGATTTTACCACAAGGGCCTGATGCTAGAACATGTCAGAATTTCCCAGCCCCAGATAGCTTTGCCTTGACCAATGCTACGTGGAAAAGAATTTTCTTCTGTTCTGGAATCCTTTTGGGTCTTCCAATTCCAGTGATCAATTTTCTTGTCATTTCCAATGTTGACGAAAATAATCCATAACCAATCTATAAATGAAAATTTGGGAGAGTTTATTCTGAGCTAAAATCTGAGGACCATGGCCCAGGGCCTTTCTTTCCGAAGGAAGAAAAGGCACCGAAGAAGTGGGGTGCACAGAGTGGTTATATACTCCCAGACAGGATGTTTCACATATGATTGAAATGTCCCTTTTACAATAGTCGCGTGACTGCTCTGTCGTCACAGCAATTGATGGAAACAGTGGGTAGGTCTGCTGTCTCGGTGAACACAGCAGGGTGGCAGGTCTGCTGTCTCGAGCTGGGTGGTCACAGGGGAGCTAGGTTGTCAAAGGCGAGTGCAGCAATCAGTTCCTAGCCTAAGGAAAGATGCTTATCCTTAAGGAAGTGCCAATGTGGGGGGAAATTGCACCTTTATCTTAAGGTCATTTCTTCTTGCCATAGTAAATGTTTAAAGCAGATATACAGTGTATGCTCAATGGCCACAGTCAGGCCCTTTTAGGCAAAAACAAGGTCAGGCCAAATTAGATTTACACCAAATGGCTTCCTCATATACTCCAATATATCCTATTGCTTGCCATTTCTATTTGTCGCCAATAACTGAATATGCTCCTGACTCTTCTGGCCTAGAAGTCTCCTTAAGGCAAACAGTTAATCCAAACGTCACCAAGGCTTTAAGGCCCAAGGGCCTTGTGGTGGTCACAGTGCGCTGTCCTCTCCTGTGGTCAGTGGAAACAGTTTTGAAGTGCTTCCTTGCCTTGTAGTGATGGGGGCAATGCTGCGTGACTCCTATCCAGACAGGAGGGAGGAAAACACTGGCAGCTACTCTTAGACAGGCTAACAAGGGGACATGCTTTTCATGACAAATCCACCTCTACAGCCGGATTCACGGCTCCCTTCTGTCTGGGTTCAGTGGCTACTGCTTTCCTAGGACACATTTGAATTTAACGTGTATTTCACGGAGGGAAAAGGGAAGACTTCAACTCAGGAAAGTCTCTCATTTTACAGATGAGGAAAGCAAGGCCCAGAGATGTCACATGGCACAGACAGAGCCTTGCAGCCCATAAGCAGTGGACCCGAGATCTCTAAGGAACTGGACAACAGGCAACATCTATTAGACACTATTGTGTGCATAACCAAGGCCTTTGGGTGGGAGAAGGAGTGTAAAGAAGCCTAAAGCATGGTCCCCTACTTCTATGGGCTCCCAGTCTAGTCTCCTCAACCACACATGAAAACTCTGAGAACACAAGGGCACATTTGACAATTTTTTTCTCTAATAGAGAAACTTGCAATTAGTTAAATGAATTTCAACATGCTGGTCGTTACCAACTGTCTGTCTCGTATGTGGATCCTACTGCCCTGACTAAATCAAGCTTTTACAACCTAGAAATGCTACATGCTACGTCTCAAGTACACTCTGTTGTGCCTTGAGCACAGCTCTGCCTGTAGCCGCACTGAGTGAATGCTGCTGACTGCCTGGCTGTGACCATCATCTCCCTTGGCTGTAGAGAATCTCAGGGTTGGCCGCTTGGTCTCCTAAGGGTTAACTGGGGAAAGGAGTGTGGGATTCCAGGGCCTGCAGTTGATTTCCAAGAGCCACTCCTTGCAGGGCCAATGCCAGCACAACATCTGGTGTGCACCTGAATAAATCCACGAAGTTTCCTTTTCAAGATTGTATAAATTCTGCACCTTGACTCATGGCTATTAAACCCACTGTGGTAAGATCTCCAGCAAGCATGGCAGTATTTCCTTCATGAGGGAGGACCACTCCAAGAAGAACAGCATGAAGCCATCTCCGCCCACTCTGCACCCCAAAGCCTCCGGAGAAAGCTGTCATCTAGGCTCCTTCTGCTAATAATTCCATTTAGTTCACTCATTTTTTGAAGCCAAGTTTTCCATTTGGAGATGGGCTGCCTCTTATTCTCTCTTGCTCCCAGCTGACTTCTCTCTCTCTTCCAGACGCAGTTTCCCCCCAGAAGACATAGCCATGCCCACCCTGTCTACCCCTCCTTGTGCATTCCAGTCAACCAAGACTCGTCACTCATTGTGGCTTAAAGTAAAAGTAGGGCCTTTGGAGGGGCGCTGACTGCCCGCCTCCTTGGTTCTCCTTTGCTCCCACCTTGTGCTGCAAAACAGAATTCTTTGAAGGGCTCTTGGCAGAGTCAGCTGTCCACAGTTCTGGCCTCTGCTTACTTCTCCTGCATGAGAATTAAAGCTGGAACTGCAGAATGTTGGAGGGGAAGAGGTTCTATAGGGCTATTTGGACCCACACTCCCATCGTACGGATGAAACGAATTAAGCTCCAAGGTGGTCTTGCTGCCCCCAGGTCACTGAGGGTCCTCATGCCTCAAGGCCTCAAGTATCCTCTCTATGCTTTTGTGTACCCCTTCTCATCTCTTCGACCTTCTGGTGAACTCCAAATCACCAAGTTTCACTAAGCTAGAATGGTGCCATCTCTGAGAAATGCTCTTCTTGTCTCCACTCCCACCACTTACCAAACCCCTGTGCCCTGGAATTCATTATTTTCTCTGGGCTTCCCGGCTTTGCAGAGCACTTCTATTACAGCTTCTCAAGGTGTATGGCATAGGTGCTGTCTTAGTTTACCCACCACCAAAAAAAGCAGACCTTGAGACAAGGAGTCCAGTGCCAACACTGGACTTGGGAGGCAACCCTGGGAGCCACCACTGTGAGATGGGGAAGGGAGGAAATCCTATAAAGGGTAAAGTATTGAGCAGGTTCTGCCTGGGGACAGTGGGGGCTCATCGTGAAGAATATACCTCCAAGAGTTGTCTCACTAAAGAACAAGGAAGCTGGTGTACTGACCTACCAACTTTGGTGCCTCTTTTTTTTTTTTTTTTTTTTTGGTGAGGAAGACTAGCCCTGAGCGAACATCTGTTGCCAATCTTCCTCTTTTTACTTGAGGAAGATTGTTGCTGAGCTAGCATCTGTGCCAATCCTCCTCTATTTTATGTATGTGGGATGCTGCCAAAGCATGTCTTGATGAGCGGTATATAAGTCTGTGCCCAGGATGTGCCAAGGATCCGAACCTGTGAATCCTGGGACACTGAAGCAGAGCACACGAACCCAACCACTATACCACAGGCTGGCCCCCAGGTGCCTCATTTTTGAGGAATTTCTCCTGGAACATGAACTCCCTGGCATTTCCAGCCTCCTCAACTCTAGGCAAAGTAGATCCTCAGCCAGAGGAGGACTTCAGGCCTAGAGACCTGAAACCGTCTAGTGAGGACCTCCAGCTGGGGCCAAGGGGCTGACGGTGTCTTCTAAGGCTCTAGCTTGTTTAGTACCCCCCAGAAGCAGAGCCTGGACTGTATTTATCTCAGCAGCCCCAAGATGTGGTACATAACAGGCACCCTGCTTATTTTAATTGAAATGAAAAAATAATTAAACAAATTAATAACCTCATACAACTAAGAGACAGGCGGAGACCTTGAAGTTGGGCTCTTGACTCAATGTTTTTCCAAAGCATATTTTAGAATTTTCAGCCAAATCATCCCTCTTCTAACATCAGAGGAATTTGGGTTTATATTCCCTGGAGTCCTGGGGCACTTAGTCCAGAGTAGCCTGTCATCAGCAAAGCGTTTCTTCACATTTCTTACATTTCTCTGAATTACATTTCTCTGAATTACATTCTATCCCACAGTGCATCTAGGTTTCTTTTAGTATTTTTTAAACATTTCAATTACCAGTTAAAATGATTGACTATTGTTTGTACATTTTTTTGTGTCAGCAATTAATGTTCCAGGATAATGTTGTGTGGCTTTACTGGGGCTTCATGAGTCTCCTAGTGCACACTGTCCCCTGGGGGGAGGGTTTCAGGACCTCTTTCCACGGAGGAGCTGCGCGAAGTGGAGATTTGGCTCCCATGAGCTCTGCCCCCCAGGACGTTGGGAGCCAGCTGCCCTCAGCCTTGGGCTCCATGTTGATAAGCAGACTGTTGCCTGAGGTGTTGGGCTATCCCTCTGCTCCCTGCTTCACTTCCTGTGGGAACCCGATCCTATAAAGACAGACTTACTGCCCAAGCAAGTGAGAATCTAAGCAGCACCAAGGTGGGGAGAGGGAGGAACAGGTGCACAAGGTGTTAAGGTCTGAAACTGTCTGAGAACAGAGGGCCTGCTTCATACTTGGTGGTCCCCAAGCCTTCTTCCCACACTCAGGGATTGTTCCTGACTATCCCATATGCAGCCTCTGCCTTGTCCCACATCCCGCTTCCGATTCACGAGGCAGAATGCCCTTACCCCAAGGCAGCGGTGAGTGACAGAGTCTACTGAAGATTCATTAGAGGTGAGGGCGCTGAAGTTGCTGCTCTCTCCGTAAAACGACCTTTCCCAGGTCTCCCTTCTTGGCCATGCAGATGCAGATGCTAGATCACGTTTCAATCATTTCTTCTCCCCTCAAAGCACTGCCAGTTCTTCCGGCTTCCATCTTCCCTGACCCGGCTCCCCGTCTGTCTGCTCCTCCCCATCCAGGGGCTGGGTTTTCTTCGTAGCCCTGGTCACATGGCGGCCCCCACACCATGAATTCCTGCCCCATTAAACCATAAGGGACCCTATGATTACAAGTATCCAATATCCTTAGAAAAGAACTGAGGGCTTATGAATACAAGTGCTTCTTTTTCTTCATGTATTCCCTGTGACCAGAAACAACCAGGAGAAGAAAACTCCAAACCCATTTTCATTTCTCATGAAACATCTGATACTCCATCTTTATTCTGAATGTTTAATAATCAGTTAAGATGCAGACATTAGCAGATGGAGTTAATAGTTTAAATATCATCAGATATACGCACCTGCTCACCTCCTGCATATATACACATGTACGTATATATATACACACGTATGTATATTATATTATGTACACGTATACATGTATATTATATATATAATATTTGAAAAGAGAAGCTCACAGTGCTGCCTCTCTGCTTTATGTGCTGCCCTTTCTCATCTCCACAACCTCCGGAGCCCAATCTTCCCTCAGCTCTGAGGTCACCGCCTTGGGGAAGCTTTCCTGGGAAGCCTCTCCGGGTCGGAGTCACTGTCAACTCTTTGCTCTCTCAGTCTTTGTTTGGCTCCTACATTATGGCGTATTAGAGACAGATGCTATCTCAGATTGGGCTTCTCAAAAAAGAGGCCATGAGATAAAGATTCTAGTGCAAGTCATTTATGTGAGAGGTGAGTGATCCCAGGCGAGTTTACTCAATGCTTTAGACACGTGACGCCATTGCCTCAGTCCCTCCGAGAAGAAGTCCCTCTGAATGCAGCCGCTTCACCCCCCAGCGAGTCGTTGCCCACGGTCCACTCCACCCAGCCCGATGCCTCTGACCTGAGGTTACTCTGGGCTGTTGCAGGCAAAACCGCTTTGGAAGTGCCCTCCTTTCCCGGTTCAGGGCTGCAGATCAGATTCTGCGGATTTCTCTCCCAATATAGTCCCATCTGCACTTCACCTTTCAGAACTTTCTCACAGTTCTGGTCTGCCCAAAGCCCCTCTCCTAGCTGTCCAGAGCCACAATGGGTTTTGTTGAGTGGGCGCTCACAATGAGTCATTGTGTTGGGAGAAAGAAAGGTGTCAAGGAGAGTTGGTAGGAAAACTGTGCTATTAGCAAATGTAGACCAGAGCATACGGGGACAGCAGGCATTGGCAATGACAGTGCCCACCTGGGGAAGAAGCCAGCAGCATTGTGAACTTGTTCACCTTCTTATAACCCTTAGTGTTGAGAGAGGCAAGTACCCAGGGTTGGACAGAGCCTAAGGAAGGCTTTGCCAAAGACAGAGCTTTACCGACTGCACCCCTGGTTACTCTGACACTCTGTCCCCACACCATAACTAGAAAAGCCATGTAGGTAAAGTGAGGAGTCACTGGGGGCAAGACAACCTTGCTCTTGCTGTAGGGAAAAGTCTAGAGATTAGTGCAAGAGGGAACATCAGAGCAATGGTGAGATTATGAAGAACAATCATTTGGATTTAGTGTGAAAAAGGAACAAGGCTTGCCGGCTGGAGAGCTTCTGGGTACAGTGTATGTCCCTGATTTGTCACCCTAGGTGGTGGCCTCCAAAGCCACTAAATCAGGTGGTTGAACAACTGCCTTCTCTCATCTGTTCTCATCCATCTTTGCCGAGGGACTACCTAAGGAGAGAATCAGTGCAAGTGGAATCAGAGCCCAGAGCTGGAAGGGCACGTTGTAACAGCATCTTCTGAGATCTTGGATCCTGCGGATGACTCAGCGGGGTCATCTCATTTCCATGCTTCAGTACATTCATCTCTGCTTAAACCCTTTAGGTTTTGGATTTTGGATAAAAGTTTTTGAAGGAGAGTGATGATTCTCAGCAAATCAAGAGATTTCAGAAGAATGTAATGAGAAAAGCATGGAATTTGATATGAAGTGCACAGTTACCTGGTGTCAGGAAGTCCCAGTTTTCTGCAAAGTGGTACCTCTAGATCATAAGATTAAAGGTTAAGTAAGACAATATGCATACATCTTTATTTGTTCAATGAATAGAGTCTCAAAATATCAGCCTTATTGGGCTGTCTTAACAAGAACAAAAAGTTACAATGTCCCTTCACCATAGAAATGTCAGAGATTGTCATTATTATTGCTAATATGGTAGGAAGGGGACTGCGTGATTACTAAGAATTTCACCAAGAGCAGTGCCTTTGCAGAGGAAACAGAGAGAGTAGTCCTTAGGGCCAGTACAGCTCTTGGGGGATGCCGGAAGCCCCCTGAAGAAGTGGGGAGGAAATCAACCGTCAACCGTGTCGGTCTGCGCGATGACCACAAGACAGGTGTGAACGCCTTGCTAATTACACTCCTAGTTGTTCTTCAGTATAGATTTAGGTTCTTTTGTCTCTATATAATCAGTAATATTTGTTCTCTGGAAGTGTGCTTTCTTTGATGCTGATCAAAGTAGGTCTAGGTGTCTTGCAGTTCTCTTTAGTGGAACAGAGAAGAAAATGAAAACTCAAATGGTGGAAGGGTTATCCAACCTCCCTCAGACGAATAAAGCTCCCCCACCCCACCCAGGATGGAGAGCAGTGACAATGCTGCTCTTGCTGGGCCCAGACACCCTGCAAGATGGCGGGACTCAGACTTGGAGGGGAATGAAGAGGGAGATCATTTCCTGGGGGAGGGTCAGGTTTCCTGAGGCAGAGAGCAGACTTCCGCGGAGGGACTTCAATAGTGAGGGATACAGAGAACCCCTCTCCTCTCCCTTCTTCCACCCCCTTCTCCCCATCCTCCACCACCCCAGCCACATTTGAGGGCTACAGAGCTGAATGACGTGAGGGGAAGTCTCTACAGAAGACCTTGGAGCAGATGCTATTGGTGGCTGACCCAGACTCCCAGGGATATGCTACGCTGGCTGCTGTGGGAGCTGCCAAATAGCTTCTTAACGGCAACTTCTCTGAAGGTTTGCCCTTGGGCCAGTTCCCAGAGGATCCCTGAGTTGTGCTTCAACACTCTGGAGCAACCTAGAGCCAATGATGCACTGATGCCATGTTTGAGAGCCCAGCTCCCTGGCCTTCAGGCAGGACAGACTCTCTGTGCAACTTATGCCCCAGAGCAGCTCCCCACAGCGTCAGGCTCAGGTAGAATCTCGGCTGAAATGCACTCTTGCTCAGCTGCCCCTTCTCCATCCTCTCCTCACTCCCTTGCATGTGTGTCCTGAGGGAACCCCTCAATGTCATTAGAACAAGAATCTCCACCTTAGATTCTCCTTCCTGGGAGCCCAACCTAAGACAACTTCCTCATGAGGAAGGGTTCCCTTTCCTTTGGAGACTTTAAGTTGGGCCCTGCCGTCTCTCTGACATCACACTTGCATTCTGAAATTATCCTAAGTCTGTTGAAGAGTCTCATGGTCTGGATGTGCCAATCTTGAGAACTTCGAAGAGATAATTTGGCAAAAGGGTTAGAGGGAATCAGTGCCACCTCATCTTTCCCACACTGTGATGGGTACCAACCTGTTCCTAGGTGGCAGGTGGTATTGGGGGACTGTCAGTGGGAATTCAGGCATGGCAGGGAGGCCACAGTGCTGGGGAGGAATCTGGAGGAAGACTGCCACAGGAAAGTGAGGGGGACCAAACCTTCTACTTACTGCCCTGACCTAGAGAGCACAGTGCCCTGGAAGGAAGCCATTGGGTCAGAGAACTCTGAGGTTATGTTACAAGAGTCCAAAATTAAAGTCATACATTTTTGACACCTATACCAGTACACAGGCACAGTCAGAGAAGCGATCTGTGAACTATCTATTAAAATGAGCTCTTCATTTCTTAGACAGCCATTGGGGCTGCAAAGTTAAAAAAATACTTTTTTATTCTTGGTGACTACAGCATTCCCATAGTTTTTTTACCAATTTTGCTACCTGCCTTCATGGGTATCTGATGACAGAACACTGCTCATTGGCACATCAGGTGGTGCTGGGCACAGAATGCTCCACGACGTGGGCCTTTCCTCCACTCCTGGAGCGGGCTATGGTTTTGCCTTCACGTCAATGTTTTAAAGATGCCTGGTCAGCAACAAAAGAATGACACCAATTAGCTTTGTTTTCTTTATGTTATTCTAAAAATAACAGCCATCTCCTTTTATGTTTTATTCAAAACTGGCCTGCAAATTCACGAGGATGCATCTCCTTTTAATGTGTGTTAATTCAGATCCCCAACAGCAACAGCAGAAAAGATAAGTATTTTGACATATGTTATTTTTAAATTCTTAAGATCTGAGAAGCCAAAGGCAAAATATGCTCAGAAATGAATGAAAACACATGAAGCCGAAATGTACATTCTGGCCTCTGAGTCTGGTCCTGGAATGTCCTGTCCACTGTCTTCACCAAAGTATCCCTCCACGTCAAGACTTCCAAGGAACACCGTCTGGTCATTCCAACCCCAAACGTTCCTTCTTTGTCTGATCGCCTGTTAATTATACTGCATATTTGGTATTTAATAACATCACACAGAGAGGACGTATGGGGCTGGGATGACTTCACAGAACTTGTCCAGAATCCAGCCCCGGGATGTACTAGGACTCTGGAAGACCTACCCAAATTACCTGACCTCAGTTTCTTCTTCAGTTGCATGACCCTGAGATTTTACAAGACTGTGTGTATGATTTTTTGAAACACTTTATCTTAGAAATCCAACGGAGTAGACACTCAACACAGACATGTGCTACATAACGACGTTCTAGTCAAAGATGCACCGCATAGAGGATAGTGGTCTTATCAGACCAGTACCATAGAGCCTGGGTGTGTAGTAGGCTGCACTATCTGGGTTTGGGTAAGTACACTCCATGATGTTCACACAATGATGAAATCGCCTAAGGACTCATTTCTTAGAACGTATTCCTGTCGTTAAGCGATGTATGACTATATACATTTTTTCCTCCCCTCTTTCTTGCCTTCCTCATGTTACTCATTCTTTTTTATATGGAGAATATATGTGTTGTGGTTTTCAACTGTATTGCAAGCTACTTCTGAGTAGAAGATCTAAGTACAAGTAGTTTATTTAAGAGGTGATCCCAGGAATCCCCAAGAAGGGAGCAGGCAAGTGAGAAGGCGGAGGGAAGGCACTGTACGAGAGTTATCAAGCAAGCTACTGCTGTGGGTCATCAGAGCTTAATGCTACAGAGAGACTCTGGAAAGTGATAGGAAACACGCCTAAGGGGCGAGGGAGTGGGGTATCAGTGCACCAGTCCCCATCAGTCACTGGGTAAGGGCTGTACCAGGGCACTTCCAGCCTGCTCTGTTCTCAGACAAAGTCATCTTTCAAGGCTCCAGAGAAGGACCCAAGTAAAGAGATGTAGCTATTGGCTACTTGAAATTCTGCTTTAATGTGGTCAGGCCAGAAGGAAATGAGTGGGCTCTGATAGAGACTGCTACAGGTGTCTTTGGCTGAGAAAAAAATGTTTATAATTATGACTGGCTCCAAAATAAAAAGTTTGAGTGTAAATATTGACCTTTATTCAATGCAAGGGGTTTGTCATGGACTGCATTTGCTGGCAAGAGAGAGGAAGAATGTCAATCCTACACCAAAGATCTTATTTAAATCTAGCTGAAGGACTTCTCTAAAAAGCCCAGTTAGCTTGACAACATACAGTATAGAAGTATAAATGTGCATAGGTACGTCTGTTTACGTATGTACATATGTATTTGCCTAACAAGTCAATTATAAAAACTTGCAGAAGTTTAGCCAAGAAACCAATGAGACTGCTCAGAGTCATTACAAGGAAATGGATAAGTACACACTGAGAAGGATGACAAAGGGTGAAATGGCGAGTCCTGACCCATGTGAAGGGGCATCATCTGAGAAAGTAGCATTGGCCTGAGGGCTGATGGATGCTTGGCAGCTAACCAGGTGAAGGGTGGAGAGCGGAGGTTGGGGAGGGGGCCATATACATTTTAAAAGGAAAAGTCATGTTGTGAGAGGCCCCATGGTAGGAGGGAGTGTGGAAGGAAACCAACATGAGGACAGACTCCAGGAGTTTTGACTCAGAGTCCTGAAGGAACACACATTAGCAATGTGGCCTTGGCCAGGTGACTTAGCTTCTCTGCCTCTCACCTTTTGCATGTGAACAATGAAAAAAATAATACCCACTTATGAGCAGCACTGTCCAATAAAAACTTCTGGAATGATATCTGTGTTGTCCAGTACAGTAGCCACTCACTGCCTGTGGCCATTGAGCACATGAAATTTGTCTACTGAGACAGAGAAACTGAATTTTATATTTTATTTAATTTCAATTCATTTAACTTTAAACAGCCACAGGTGACCAGTGGCTGCCTCATTCGACAGTGCTGCTTTAAAGCATGGTTTCAATGAAACTCGTTCTTACATGTGAAGCACCTGGCACAAAATAGTGCTTCAACCACCCTGGTCCTCTGCCCCACAGTGAGATCCTGGTCTCATAAGCCGGGTCTCTATATCCGATGCTAATTTAAAATTGCCTTTTGAACAGAAGAGTGCTTGGTTCCAACGTGGCTGCTGTCAGCGATTCCCCACAGCTCGTGATGACTTTCTTGGCATTCTTCCAGCACTGTGATGGACTTGCCAGTCAAAGATAAAATTCACATGGCAACCACTAAACAGTATGAAATATCTCAATTTTAACCTAAACCGGGAGCAAGAACAGTCTCAAGGCTGCAGAAGCAGAGCTCAGCAGATGACCCAAAAGACAGAAGAAAAGCCTGCTTAAAGAATAACATTCAGTGGCTGAAAGCTATTAAGTTCACTCTTCTAGTTCAAAGGGATTTGAAATGGCAATTTGTCAGGCAACTGTTGTCACTTTAGATGCCCCTACTTGCTTTCTTTGAAGCCCTTGATTGACTACAGGAGGCTATGCCAGATTCTTCTAAGAACAGGATTTCCACAGTTGAACACATTTGTGTCACAGTGATTACGACTCTTCCCAAATTTAGTCAACAAAAGGCAAAAGAGAGCAAGTCTGAGGAAACATGCATGTGCTCTGCAGAGTCCAGGCAGTGGTTCAGGTGACTGTGTGCAAAGCCAGACAGCCAGTTGGATGGTTCAGTCATTTAATTGTGCTGATCAGATGCTGGGGAAAGTTGGCGAGGGAAAGACGGAGAGTCACAGACAGCTGATGTCTTCCTCAGTTCTGCTTGCTCCTTCCAACAATGAAACAGACTTAAACTTCAGATAGATAATTTCCAGGAAAGAACAACGAACTGAGAAATAAGCAATCTCGCTAACTAGCATGGTATTATTTCTCTAGCTAGCAGAGGGAGGAGCTGGAAGGACATTTTTGCGAATTGTTTCTGAAAATAGATCTAAAGGCAAGTGTGCCCCTGTGAAATAATGAAAAGCTTGGGTGGAGATGGGAGCAAAGGAAAACTAGCAAGAGGACTGTGGCAATGGCTGTGTTCCTGACTCAGACTTTGCTCTGGAAATGTGCAGAATTTTGAGAGAATGGGGTAAGCCCTTGGAAGCATTTTTGCATTAGGAAGAACTATTTGCTATTTCTGGGGTTCTCCATAAGCTATACATCAGCAGTGGGAAGCGTGTCTATGGGTGATCGCAGGTGGGACGTGTATGGTGAAATCTGCCAGCGTGCTGGTCCATCCTAAGCATCCACAAGGAAGGTCAAGCCGGAAAGTTGAGGCTGAAGGGGATGCAAGCTGTCCTCATAGCCCAACCTCCTTCTAAACTTCTGAACACTTTACTTGTCAGGAAACAGCAGTGTCCTAGGCGGAAGCGGGGAGAGTGATACAGATGGTAAAGATGGGAGCTGAGGGGCCCTGAGGAGAGGGCAAGCGAGGTGGACCCTTGCCCAGCAGCTGTGTACCAGATGTCCCTGCCCTGCAGCTTTGGGGACACATCCATGGCAAGTAAATAGAGAACCTACAGCAGAAAAAACTCATGATATCTGCATATGACATGTGGGGACAGGCCCAGGAGCAAGGTCAGGGAAAGCAACTCACCAAAGGAAGGGATGAACAGATGAAAAGAAGGTAAAGCAAGGAAAGATCTGGAAAGCCAGGATGGGAGGAAATCACACTTCTAGCTGTTTCACAGATGTACATTCCCAGGTACAGGAAGTCAGGCAACAACATGAGCACACAGTAGGAGGCTCCAAGGTCAGAACCCCCCAGGGTGTTGCACCATTCATTCTACAGTGAGTGCATGCTGGCTGCACAAGGAGCGTGTTGGGCAGCGTGATGCCACATGGTCTGTGTGAGCCACTCCAGGCCTGAGTGTATGCTGATTGATATATTTCACGTGACTCAGACAGCACTCTCTCTGAACCAACCAAGAAGAAATCAACCCCCACATGAGATTCTGCCTAAATTCCTCAGACAAAAGAAAACAAATGACAGCAGAAATCACGTGGCTTTGAAATTAAATCCAATTAGCAGGCTGAAAAGATATTCAGAAGAGATGTAAGACTTTGATGTTGACAAGCTAATTGGTCTTAATTCATTCTGGAAAAATTGTGTCTTCCAAGTAAGAAAAGGTGGTGGGAAAATATTTTTCCTGGAGTTTTCATCATCACTCTTCTAGGCAAGAAAGTTTCCAAGAACTTATATTGCTGAGGTGAGGGACAACCTTGTGCAGAATTTTGAAGGAGCAAGTGTTAGATAAGAACACTCTAACAGATGAGTGTGTCTCCCACAATGTTTGCACATGGTACCTGGTTAAAGACAAAAGCGGTAACTTCACTCAAATTAAAAGTGTAAAGCCTTCAAAGACTCATGAAGGAGATAGCTTTTATTATCACTCTTATTTTAACTGTGATAAAATACACATAAAATTCACCATCTTAACCATTTTAAGAATACAGTTTGGGGGCCGGCCCCGTGGCCAAGTGGTTAAGTTTGTGCGCTCTGCTTCAGCAGCCCAGGGTTTCACTGGTTCGAATCCTGGGTGCGGACGTGGCACCGCTCATCAGGCCATGCTGAGGCAGCATCCCACATGACACCACTAGAAGGACCCACAACTAAAAATACACAGCTATGTACCGGGGGGCTTTGGGAAGAAAAAGGAAAAATAAAATCTTTAAAAAAAAAAAAAGAATACAGTTCAGTGGCATTTAGAATATTCTAATTGTTGCACAACCTCTGTGAGGAGGAGGAATGGTGGATGCCTACTCTCTGTTTAGTGTGAATTTCCAGACATCATAATGATTATTAGCGGGATTTTCTTGTTTAGGGCGTTTCGATATGGATCATACTCGAAGAAAGGTCTCATGCTTACTTATACATATATGTTTATACATATACGTAAGTGCATGTGTGCATGTATGTACACGTCTTTCCCACACCATGACTTGCTTGGCCTGTTTGACTGTTGTGGTATTGTGGACAAGCCAGAGCTCATCCCCATGATGGAGAGCGGGACGGCATAGCTTGACCTTGGAGCCAGATTGCCTGGGTTGGACTCCAGCTCTGCTGAGAGCTACCTGTGTGGTCATGGGTAAATTATTCATTTTCTCTGGGCCTTGATTTTTCCTCTGTAAAGTGTGGATAATAATAGGACTGCTCTCATAGGGCTATTATGATGATTAAATGAGTGAATATATGCAAAGTACTTAGAACAGTGCCTTAGCACAGCAATGCTGCAAGATTTAACGATTTTTATGATGCGCTCATCATGCAGCCAGGACACTTATTGGTATGTAAATGAGCTGGAGGGGGATTAAACAGACTTTAAGGACAGCTGACCTTTACCTTGCTTGAATCCCCTCAACCTCACCCCTAAGTGGTCCTCCAGATTTTAACACTCCAGCAACAGAGCATTTGCTACAAACTGGGGACACCTTTATGTTTCTTAGAAAAATCTTTCACATGTTAAGTGGAAACCTACATCTTTGCAGTTTTCTCCTTCTTCAGGTTCCATCACAGGTGGCCATACCAAACAAATCTGGTCCTACTCCCACAGTAGAGTGTTTCAAGTACTTCGAGTTGACTGGCAAGGTCTCTGAATCTTCTCTTCTCCAGGTTAAACACCCACATCCTTTCTCAATACTTCCTAAGACGTGGCTTTGAGTACCTTCCATTTCCTGGTCGGCTTCCTCTGAATGTGCTCCCACTGATATCTATACCAATGCAAATATGGTGCCCCGAACTGAGCGTAATTCTGCAAGCGTAATTTGATCAGGGCAGAGTGGAGCAGACTTATGACTTTCTTCATTCAAAACACAATAGTTCTGTTAAGGTCACCAAATATTGAAGTCAAATGTGTAGCTGCCATGTCTCATTATTCCCCCTAAAAATCTTATGGTAATAAGCAGCATCAAGAATTCTTCACAAATACGCTTTCTGGGCCATTTCTTCACCATTTTTACTTAGTGTCCTCAACATCTGAGTCCCAAATGAAAAAATTCACCTATCCCTGCCAATTGTTTGAAGCATTTTATCATTTTTTGATCTCTAATTCTGTTAGACAATTTCATCAATAAGCTATTGCATCATTAAGTAATCTGAGAGACTCTAGACATCAGAATCTTCATCTAGGTTACTAAAAAAACACGTAAATCAAAAGGGCAGATTCAGAGCCACGAGGCACACTGCTGATCCTCCACGTGAGTGGATGCTGCTCCATCAATAGAATATTTGGTGTACAGCCTTTCAACTAGTTACTAATCCAAACGATTGTCATAGGGTTCCCTCTACATTTCCCCTTATTTTCCAAAATGCATCATGAAACACCCTGTCAAATATCTAACTGTAGTCTAGCAGGCCACTCGGGCCTCTTGGACACTTGCCAGGTGAAAATGCCTTCTGTATAAATGGACAAAAGGGGATTGTTGAGCTAATGCTAATAGAGCAGAGTACAGCAGGGACCAGGCAATTCCAGTGCACAAGGTAACTTACATAAGTACCGCAAGTTGTCAGGGTGCTTTTCCATAGGGCAGTGGTTCTCTAATTCAGTGGGCGTCAGAGTCCCCGGAGAGCTTGTTAACACACAGATTGCAAGGCTCAGCCCCAGAGTCTCTGACTCACAGGCCTGGGTGGGGCTGGAGAAAGTGCATTCCTCACAAGTTCTCAGGGATGCTGATGCTGCTGCTGTGGAGGCCACACTTTGAGAACCACTGCCTCAGATGAACTACTTTTTTTCTGCTACTCTTAAGATAGGAAGGAGCAAATGTAGGGGGGGACGTGGATCCCCAGTTCTGCTCTCACCTTTGAGACTATTCAAATAGGTAAATCTCTGTAGCAGAGGGCTCTTTATCAATGCTATCTTTAGATTTTGTTGAAAAGGTCTTTGATTGTTGTCTATTTCTTATCAGAATTGTGATTTATTTTGTTTTGTTTTTATCACTGCCTCATACATAGAACCTAGTGATTAATTTAGGTTCTGGAAGGAAGAGAGGGATCTCTTCTGATCTTTGGCCAAAAATTTCCCTAAAACATAACACCCACTATATGGTTTAATCCAATATTCCTTTGAAAAAAGAGAAGTAAGATTTAGTGTGAAATTGCTATTTCTCAGTGAACTCACTAGCTTCTTGTGATCAGATTGCTTTTAAAAGAGAAACAGAATGAGTAATCTATTCCAGAATCTTGCCTGCAATAGACATTTTAAGCGTCTGCTCCCCAACCAATGTTCATTCTGAAGCAAAATCAAATTCAAAGAATTCTCTCTTGTCCAAGTCATCCATCAGCTTTGCGCCATCATTTCTGACCAATGGGTTCACGTCATTGGTCATTCTTTTGCTTCTGTCATCTCCTGACTAGTCTCTTATCTGTCTAGCAGGCATCATGGTCCTCTGCTCACTCAGGACAGCAGATCTACCTCACTCACAGGAATGTTCTTCCTGTTCCTAGTCAATGTGCCGGGAGCAGAAAACATCCCACTGCCAAAGGACTTCCATGGGCCCTGACTCATTTCTCCACCTCCTCAGGAATTTCACCCTTTTGGCTGCAAGCAGCTACAAAGGACTAGAGGTCTCTAACTGATCTCCATGTCTGACAAGTACAGACCCAAAGATGAGAAGACTTGCTGGATAGTCTTCCAACTGTGGTCCAATTGGCAATGGCAGTCTTGGTGAAACACACAGTGGCCTCCCAATTGGTTCCATTGGACAAGATCCCAACGTAAAAAGATGCTCTATGAGAGTGGATGTTGCTTCCCTGTAAGCCAGTCACCTCATCCCGATGAGCTCCTGTCACACATGGTTGCTCATTTCTGAACGCACAGACATTCTACTCCTTCTCCCAGGTATAATTTTACCCCAAAAATCTGCAGGCAGGTTCCCTCGCTTCATTTAAGTCTCTACCCAAATGATCCCTTCTTTCCTGAATGTTTTGTCTAAAATTGCAATTATCTCAACCACAACTCTTCCAATCCCCCTTCCTGCTATGTTTTCCTCCTTAGCATGTGTTGCCATCACAAATGCTATTGATTCTACTGGTTTGATCTTGTTTATTGTCTGTCCTCCACATACACAGAGACTTTTGTTTATTTGTTCCATTGTTGTATTCTGAACATTTAGAGCAGTGCTGGGGCATAGAGGGTACTCCTCAGTAAATAATGAGTAAATTAATGACGTAGAAGAAGGAAACTATGAAAGGGAATGTGGGAAAGGAGAGCCAGCATGCTATCTTACCAGCAGACACATTCTCCGGCGCACTGATTTTTGGCTAAGAGGTCACAAGTAAGTCAGCGATTTGAAATTGGTTATCTTGAAACTCACCATGTCCATGTACTCCATCAAAAGACACTGGGTACCCCTGGAGTTGGTGCTACTCCCGTTTGAAGGCATTTAGTCCAGTTAGCTCAAAAGGCCTTCCGGCTATCCCCCGACTTTATAGGCACTTAGATGAGGCCGGCCCTCCGACAGGCAGCTGTGATTATTCCCCTCCCCCTCACCAGTTTGTGTAAACTGAATCAGAGCTTTTCTACCTAACACAAAGAGATTCCTTAAAATTCTGGATGGCATTGGATAACCTTCACACAGCAAGCTTGCTCAGTTCCTACAATGTGAGACTGTCAGTAAGATTGTAATTCACTGCTAGTTATCAAGTAATTACTATATGAAAAGCTCTTGCTAAGCGCTTACACATATCATCTCATTTAATCCTCACAGCAAATTCACTGGGTAGTGTAACTCCTTTTTAAAGATTAAGAAACTAAGGCTCGGAAAAGTTACATAGCTTTCCCAAGTATGTGCAGTTAGCAAGTTGGGTAGAAGGACGAAGCCAGGAAAGTCTGAACTCAAAGTCCATGCTGTAGGCTCTGGGTCCAAACTTCAGCTCACCAATCCTAAGGGCCATGTAACTTTGGAGGACACCATTAAAAATATGGTTCTGCTGTAGAGAAGGCATTTGACAAGATCCAACAGCCATTTATGATAAAAACTCTGAACAAAATGGGCATAGAAGGAAACTACCTCAACATAATAAAGGCCATATACGACAAACCCATAGCCAACATCATACTCAATGGGCAAAAACTGAACGCCATACCCCTGAAAACAGGAACGAGGCAAGGATGCCCTCTATCACCACTCTTATTTAACATAGTACTGGAGGTCCTGGCCAGAGCAATCAGGCAAGAAAAAGGAATAAAAGGAATCCAAATAGGGAGGGAAGAAGTGAAACTCTCGCTGTTTGCAGACGACATGATCTTATATATAGAAAACCCCAAAGAATCCATTGGAAAACTGTTAGAAGTAATCAACAACTACAGCAAAGTTGCAGGGTATAAAATCAATTTGCATAAATCAGTAGCATTTCTATACTCCAGTAATGAACCAACAGAAAAAGAACTCAAGAATACAATACCATTCACAATCGCAACAAAAAGAATAAAATACCTTGGGGTAAATTTAACTAAGGAAGTGAAGGACCTATATAATGAAAATTACAAGGCCTTTCTGAGAGAATTGGATGACGACATAAGGAGATGGAAAGACATTCCATGTACATGGATTGGAAGAATAAACATAGTTAAAATGTCCGTTCTACCTAAAGCAATCTACAGATTCAACGCCATCCCAATCAGAATCCCAATGACATTCTTTACAGAATTAGAACAAAGAATCCTAAAATTCATATGGGGCAACAAAAGACCCCGAATTTCTAAAGCAATCCTGAGAAAAAAGAACAAAACGGGAGGCATCACAATACCTGACTTCAACACATACTACAAAGCTACACTAATCAAAACAGCATGGTACTGGTACAAAAGCAGGTGTGCAGATCAATGGAACAGAATTGAAAGCCCAGAAATAAAACCACACATCTATGGACAGCTTATCTTTGACAAAGGAGCTGAGGGCATACAATGGAGAAAAGAAAGTCTTTTCAACAAATGGTGCTGGGAAAACTGGAAAGCCACATGTAAAAGAATGAAAATTGACCATTCTTTTTCACCATTCATCAAAATAAACTCAAAATGGATCAAAGACCTAAAGGTGAGACCTGAAACCATAAGGCTTCTGGAAGAAAATGTAGGCAGTACACTCTTTGACATCAGTATTAAAAGGATCTTTTCGGACACCATGCCTTCTCAGAGAAGGGAAACAATAGAAAGAATAAACAAATGGGACTTCATCAGACTAAAGAGCTTCTTCAAGGCAAACGAAAACAGGATTGAAACAAAAAAACAACCCACTAACTGGGAAAAAATATTTGCAAGTCATATATCTGACAAAGGTTTAATATCCATAATATATAAAGAACTCTCGCAACTCAACAACAAAACATCAAACAACCCAATCAAAAAATGGGCTGGAGACATGAACAGACATTTCTCCAAAGAAGATATACTGATGGCCAATAGGCACATGAAAAGATGCTCATCATCGCTGATCATCAGGGAAATGCAAATCAAAACTACACTAAGATATCACCGTATACCTGTTAGAATGACAAAAATATCTAAAACTAATAGCAACAAATGTTGGAGAGGTTGCGGAGAAAAAGGAACCCTCATACACTGCTGGTGGGAATGCAAACTGGTGCAGCCACTATGAAAAACAGTATGGAGATTCCTCAAAAAATTAAAAATAGAACTACCATACGATCCAGCCATCCCACTACTGGGTGTTTATCCAAAAAGCTTGAAGTCAGCAATCCCAAAAGTCCTGTGCACCCCAATGTTTATTGCAGCATTATTTACAATAGCCAAGACGTGGAAGCAACCTAAGTGCCCATCAACAGACGAATGGATAAAGAAGATGTGGTACATATATACAATGGAATACTACTCAGCTGCAAAACAGAACAAAATCATTCCATTTGCAATAACATGGATGGACCTTGAGAGAATTATGTTAAGTGAAATAAGCCAGAGAGAGAAGGACAATCTGTGTATGACTCCACTCATATGAGGAATTTAAAATTATGGACTAAGAACAGTTTAGTGGATACCAGGGGAAAGGTGGGGTGGGGGGTGGGCACAAAGGGTGAAGTGGTGCACCTACAACATGACTGACAAACATTAATGTACAACTGAAATTTCACAAGATTGTAACCTATCAATAACTCAATAAAAAAATAAAAATATAAAAAAAAAATACTGTTCTGCTGTAATTCTGGGCTTTCATACAGGGGCTAGTTTCAGAAAGATCAGCCAGGGCCATGTGATTGAAGCCGAGGCATCTGGTCCATTTATGGGGCTGTGGTGGAAACCATTAGGGTCCAAGGAGAGCTTCATCCCTTTTCTTCTTTTCCTTGAGACGTGAGATCTACATTTTTCATACTGAGCATGGCCAATGGACCCAAAGGCACATCTGTGTCTCTACAGCCTCCCCTTCATGCACACAAATAAAATACGGATCGCCAAGTAGACACCTGTATATACTGTCACCTTCTAGCCAGACAGATATTTATTTGCTGTTGTATAAATGAGGGAAATTTGCAATCAGCCCTGAAAATCTGGCCACGTTGATCCATCCTTCCTCCTCCCCAGGGATTTCTTCCCTGAGAACGGCCACAGCCCGTGACACTTCATTGTACTCTGCTGCAAGACCAGCTCCCCATGCCGGGGATCTGTTTTGCACCTGTACTCGGGCTTCGTAAGGTGCTCAGGCTGTCAGGGAAATCCTGTGCACCAGTGCTAAATCAAGTCTCACATGACAGAGAGGAAATGCTTTTAAAGGCAGGTGTGCTAATCCTGTCACACATTGTTTTATGGGATGGCCCTTTAAAACAGACCCTGGGTAATGGGGCTTGCTTTTAAAGGGTTGGCCCATCTCACTGGACTGAGAGTGGAAAAGATGTAAAAACAAGGCAAGGACGTAAACCAGGAATGTCAAGTTCTGCCCCATAGCTTTACCCCCCACGCAGAAAGAAACGCGAACAAAGAAACGTTAGGAGTCTCCCTCAGCAAATTGCAAATTTTTGATTTGTGGGCTGTCATTAGAATGTTAGGAGAATATCTTAAGGGCATTCTTACAGCAAGAGGGTGTTGGCAAACAGGATTTCAGAACTGCTAGGAAATTAATGATTTTTCTTAACGAGTTATATTTTTTAATTACAATATTTTAATCAATTTCTATTTGCAGAATTTCTAGAACTGGTACAAGCGTTTTTAAAAATACCTTTTAAAATAAAACTTTCTGGGGTCCACCAGCTGGCGCAGCGATTAAGTTCACACGTTCTGCTTTGGCTGCCTGGGGTTCATCGGTTCGAATCCCGGGTGTGGACACGGCACTACTTGTCAAGTCATGTTGCGGTGGGTGTGTCACACATAAAGTAGAGGAAGATGGGCAGAGATGTTAGCTCAAGGCCAATCTTCCTCAGCAAAAAGAGGAGGATTGGCAGCAGATTTTAGCTCAGGGCTAAGCTTCCTCAAAAATAAAGAAAACGTTCTGTATTTAGAAGAAGCACTCGCGTGTGATGTGATCAGCAGCCCCAGGATGGGTTGAGGGGCTGGGATGGGAAGGACGCGCTCATGGATGCTCTCTCGAATACCTGAAGCAAAATAAGAGAAACAAGTCAAGAGAGCACGTGACATCAGGATTTGAGTCTAAATCCCCTCCCTTCTGGGAACACCATCTACCACGTGGCTGTATGCCACGTGTCACGTAGACACTCTCACACCACCATTAAGTGACCCAGCCTCTTGGGATGGCTCACACTGTTTCCAGAGCTTTGCTTGGGAATTAAATTCTTATTCCTTGCGTTCATCTGTAGCCCATTCCACACATTTAAACGGCTGTTTTCTCCTACTTAGCACATGGATCCCCATTTTAGAAACACATCCCATGAACTCCTTCCTAACTTTCCAACCTCCTTCTTGCAAATTCTCCATTATTGTCAATCACCGTTGAGGCTAATTGCCTCATCGACAATTCCTCTCTCACCAGCTTATTCTGTTTAGACACACATTCGCTCACCACGTCTGCCCACATCGCCATGGTTACACTGAGCCACGCCCTTGCCCAGGCGGTGCTGGAGTTTTCCACGCTGTAGGGAGTCAGCCAGAGCTCTCCCACAGAAATGCCTGCAGGCAAGACTGGGCTGGGGCGAGGTGGGAGGGCCTTTACTCATTCACCACCAGGGGAAACCTTGACTCAACAGATGACACGACAGGAATGGATCACCCTACGTCTCACTCAAGACCCTCACTCAGCTTCTATGGTGCGGCTGTCCCCTGCGCCACAATAGAGGGGAGCAAGGACCACATAATGGGGAAAATTAGAATAGAGCTCCTTAGCTGTGGTCAGCCACTAGATTCTAAAGTAAGGACACCTGTGTGTCCGATAGATTTCCCTGGAGAGCTATGGACAATGAACTGGGAAGGGCAGAGACTAGGATCAAAGAAATCACTGGGGAGGCTGGAGTCAATGACACTTTTCTGCGGTGATGAAAACAAACCTGGGTGGTGGACATGGAAAGGCAGAGTAGGTTGTAAGTTGAAAAGGCTCTTTTTCATATTTTAAATTCTTATTTCATCTGTAGCCCATGCTTTTAGCATTATCTTAGTTAACTATTAGGCAAATGCAAAAGAAATTTATGAAATGTGTGTGACAATAATACAATAATACAATAATATGTATGTAAGGCACGAAGAGTGATTACGCACTGAGCACCCCGACCCACCAGCCAGATGAAGAAAGAACAGCGCCATCACCTTGGGAGGGGGCCCTCCCATCTCATCTCATCTCATTCCTCTCCTTCCAAGATTTTCTTAGAGTTTTACCTCATATAAAAATATCCCTAGGGGCCGGCCTGGTGACGCAGCGGTTAAGTTCGCACATCTGCTTCTCAGCGGCCCAGGGTTTGCTGGTTTGGATCCTGGGTGCAGACATGGCACCGCTTGGCAAAAGCCATGCTGTGGTAGGCATCCCACACATAAAGTAGAGGGAGATGGTCATGGATGTTAGTTCAGGGTCAGTTTTCCTCAGCAAAAAGAGGAGGATTGGCAGCAGTTAGCTCAAGGCTAATCTTCCTCAAAAAAAAAATCCCTAAAACATAGTATTTAGTTTTGCATATTATTTAGTTGAGCTTTATATAAATGAAGTCATACTGTGTGTCTTTTGCTGTCATTTGCTTTTTTCACCCAATATTAAGTTCCTGAGGTTTACTTATGATTTTCATGCAGCTGTCATTCATCCATTGACACTAATGGGTGATTTTCCCTTTTCTTTCATATCCTACAATTTATTTTTCCATTTTCCTTTTGCGAGTATTTGGGTTGCTTCTGGTTCCTGTGCTTGTGCGTGCGTACGTGTGTGCACACAATGTCACAGTCACAGCTGCTGTGAATGTTCTCATACAGGTAGAAGAGCAAGAGTGTCTCTGGAACATACGCAAAGGGTGGAACTGCTGGGTCGTGGGGTGTTCACGTCTTTAACATTCCGGGATAACAGCAAACTATTTTCAGAGCGGCTGTAGTAATTGACAATCTCTCTGCAAATTGTTCCCGTTTCTGCACACTTTTGCCAACCCTTGATACTACCAAAGCTTTTCATTTGTTTTAGTGCTGTGAGTATGAAAGGCTATTTCATCTGATCTTGTAATTTTCACTTCTCTTATTCCTGACTAGGTTGAACATTCTCCATGTGTTTATTAGCCATTTGAGTTTTCTTTGCTACAAAATTGCTCTTCAAATGTTTGTCCATCCTTCTGCTGGGTTCTTCCCTTTTTGTTAGCGTGCTTTGGCTTACTTTACGCATTCTATATCACAAACCCTTCGTCTGTTATGTATGCTGGAGATCTTTTCCCATTCTGTCTTTTCATTCTCCTTATTTCCAGTGTTTGGGCAGCAACGGAGAAAGATACAAGGCAAAAGCCAATATTTAAAAGAGAACAAATGTCAAGGAAAGTAAGATGAAAGTAGAGTCTGTAAATTAAAGAAGTTATCTTGTTAAATAGAAACTATTTGTTTTATAAATCATGAGTATCAAGCAAGATTGTACTAAATCAAACTAAATTCAATATTTTTTATGTATTTTTCTGGAAATAATTTCCATAAATGAGCGAACAAAAAATAATATTTATTTTTTTAGTATACTATGTAACGCCATAATTTTTTTAATGTTTAAATCCTTTGTCTGTGTGCATGTGGAAGATGGTGTTGGAAATTTTATTTTGTAGCAGTAGAATTTATTTAATCTACATGAAATTCAGTTTCTTCATTTGGAAAATGGGGTTAATGATACCCAACTTATGAAAGTGTGATAAAAACGAAATTAGATAATATATGTTAGTGTTTTCAAAAGTTTCCTAGCTAATGGGGCTCCTGTCCCAATGGCCTCCCCCTGGAAGCCCAGTGTGTCTATTTGGGACGGGTGGATGTGTGGGCAGTTGACTGCAGTGCCTCCCCTCTGCCGTCTGCTGTGCCGTCTGTGTCGTCCCAGAGTTCTTAGAATTCACTGTGTGGAAGAATCAGAGTAATGAGGAGAGCTCAGGGTGCAACAGAGCAGAGAAAGTTGTAGAAACTGATGAGGCTAAGTAATTTAATGGGAAAAACATAAAATTACTGGTCAAAAATGAAAGATTTATCAAGAAAGTAAAAACGGCAGCGAAGAAAAGAAGAGAATTCGTTCTGTATTGAGAAGAGAGTTTTTATTCAGACAAGAAGAGACACTCTGGAGCTACTGCTGTTAAGGAAAGTGAGAAGGAGAAAGAAATAAGTTTTAAAGAGATATATATATACATATATATATTACTCCCTCAGGACATTGCTTGAAAAAATGAAGTAAAGACATAAATCGTCTTATGTAGATTATCTTTCTTTGGTTGGGATTCTCTGCCGGAACTGGTCCTCAGGGCAGCTGGTTCTCATGTGGGTGACACGTGAAACTCACGAAGGCGGAGCTGCTCTTGTTGAACAGTGTATGAGGATTTCAAGGCAGGTCTCCAGAGAAGCTGCTGGAAACACTTGGGACTCCCTAAGGCACAGGCATACTTGGAAAGACTTTGAAAAACTTGAAAGTGACATGTCCATGAAGCATGATCAGTGATGAGAAGTAGCTGCTGCCTACAGAAAGTTCTTAGAAAAGCAGGACCTACCCCTCCTTGGATGCTTGTTAAAATGCAGACAACCCAACCAACGCTACCAGGCTCTACTTTTTTTAGCAGGTTCCTTGTATCATTCTTCATGCCTCAAACTTACAGAACCAGGATGTCTGTGGAAGAGGGAATTTGGAAGCTGACAAGAAAGGCTTGCACAGGTCTATACCCCAAAATAAAGAGCAAGTGCTGTGGCTTGCCTATTTTGAAATAATAAGTGTTGGCTTCACTTAGCTCTGGTGAGAAATATTTTTGCTGGTCCTCAATGTCTCTGGAGAAGCAGAGAGCTGCTGGTAGAACTTGTGAGCGCATTCATGCATGGGGTCTGAATAGATCCTTTGATCTGCACGTATATGTACCATAATTTGTCAAATCTGAAAGGATTTTGTTGTTACTCATATAAAACTTTATTAAAATTTTCATTGCATTTAAAGTAGTAGAACCAAAAATTATTTGGCTCAATTGCAATTACGTAAGGATTGAAAAAAGTGGACTTGTGAGATCTGTAAATATATATATCTTTTAGTTTCTCTCTAACTTGGGAGACACCGTCTCTGGTAAGCATAAACCATCAGCCGGGGCAGAACTCTTGGCATAACCCGAACGCTGCCATCTAGTGTCCGAACAGGCAACTCCAGCTGAAGGGACCCAGAGCAAGGCCTCCCAGGTGTTCCATCCATCTGTATGGCGTCGTCTGACCATGTGGTCTTGGCAGAGAGGTTAATTTGTGGCTATTCCATTGCTTCTAGTCCCTTCCCCTACGCCATTCCAGGGGTACCCTGGTACACCACAGAAATTTGGGAACCAGTTATTTACTTATTTAAGTGTCTTATAAGACAACATTAACAGAAATCAGGGATGTGAGCGACGCTCAGCAAGCACACCTTGCCTTGGACATAAACTCTGTTTAGGAGGTTTCCAGTACTTTTGAACTTTGACCAAGTTTTAAATGACATTTAAAAGCCGACTTGTTAAATAGCACAATAAAATCACACACATAGATTTCTACTCGAATTTTTAAAATTTCAGGCTGTTAAAACCAAAACAAGGTTGCAGCAGGCAAGAGAGTGTCTGCAGTCCATATCAGACGTGTGAAGAAAATTCAGTTTGTCTTTCAGTGTGTTCATGTTTTGTTAGATTCTCTCATAGCTACGACTCAAATCATTAAAGGTTAAAAGTTCAGCACTTACACGAAGCTTTAGTGTGAATAGGAGAGGGATTTTGTAAAACCATTCTTAATTCCTCCCTTGTCTCCCCTCTGAACCCCACCCCCCCCCCACACACACACACCCATCTAGTAGCACATGGTGCCACCCGTGAAACAAGAGTCTCAAGGTTGTGTGTGTGTGTGTGTGTATTTCTTTTCCTTCAGGAAATGATGGAGGTAAAATGTCTCTAAAAGATTTAAATACTAGTAGTTCCATAGAGCTACCGATGTTCTTTTTTCCTCTTTTCAGTTGTGCACCTAAATACTTGTGTTTGCTAAATTTGAAAGCAGAAAATGAGGAAGAGGGAAAAGAATTCTCATGGAAAAGAATCCAACCCCAGCTCAAAATATATGCAATGACGGGTCTTCACAAACCGATTATTCTCTTTACATTCCGGAGAGCTAACTGAGCAGACTTCTCAAGCGATCAGCATTTTCCAGCAGCAGGCCAATCTCCGAACGGGAGACCTGCGGATAAAACTACTGGAACCACTGCGCCACCTAATGGTCTTTCCACACATTGCATTTACGAGCAAAAGGCAAAAAAATCTTGGAAATTCCCTTTAGCAAAAGTGCTCTAACCCGAGTCAGATAAGATTCTCATAGAATATTAAAACTTGCTGCTTACTCTAAATATCAATTCACTTTTTATGAAAAATACCCATCTTATCCATGGCCTTCAAATCCTGTCCTTTATTGACCGTCTATCTGATTTAAGAAATACCAAGTGGATCTGGTTTACTGTTAATTTCCATTTCTTCTTTAGTTACTGGTAAATGTTTGAAAGGTATATAGCAGAGGCAAAGAGCATCATTCAATAGTGTTGCTAATCCTCAAAGTAAAATAAGCCCTCAGGTAATCCAGAATCAGCCTTCCAAACATGGGAGCTGCACAAGGTCATTCCATTCAACACGAACCAGAAATTAATTGAGCTCAAAGCTAACACCATCATATTGGCATAAACAGACATCATGTGGCTTCTAGCAAGATGTGCTGAGTGGGACACATCACTTCTGTGATTTTCCTACCAAAAATGAAAGACATTGGAGAAATCCAAATTGAGTGACATTCTACAAAATAACTGGCCTCTTTTCTTCAAAAACATCAAGGTCAAGAAACACAAAGAAAGGCTGAGGGATTTCTCCAAATTAAAGGGGTCTAATGAGACATGACAAGTGAACACAAGTGTGATTGGGTCCTGGACTGGGGGAAATTGCTAAAAAGGGCAGTGTTTGCACAAGTGGTAACATTTGAAAGTGGACTCTGGACTAGATACCTGCATTGTATCGATGTTAAATTTTCTTACTTTAATAATAATACAATACTATGGTTATGTAGGAAGATTTCCTTGGTCATTGCAAATATACACCTTGAGGAAACCTGTAAGAGTTGAGTCAACATACAGACCCACAACGTTGAGGTAAGTTTTCTTGTAGGTGGTGCAAGAAGGAAAGATGTCAGGACAGAGGATCCTGAGTCTGTGGTCCCTGCTTGTCCAGGGCTGCCTGGCCTGGAGCTCGAATCCTTCGTGCCTTGACTTCTGTGTCTGTATAAGAGGAGATGAGTTTTCTCCAGCGTGTTCCATGTGACCTTTCTCCCAGGGATGCTCTGAAGATTAAATTAGACAACAGTCTAACAGTTAATTAAGAATGCATTCACCCCCACGTAGAGAAAGGAATACAGAACACCCTCTGCTGGTGAGGGTGAGTAGCCTGGAGAGAACACATTCTAAACGTCTTCATAAATGAAGTGAGGACAGGACAGAGCCGGTGATCAGTCATTTGTGTCGTGTATGTCTACAGCGGCTCCCAGACCCCCGCGCATTTCCCACTACACCATCTCATCAGACCTGCATTATGACTTCGTAAAGCACGTGGATGAGATATCATAAACGACGTGACGGTAGGGCTCGTATACTGGTAGTGACATCTCCAGTTTGTGTTCTGAGTTAGTCCTGGGCAGAGCTGGTGTGAGTTGAGAGGCCAGTTGTCTCCTGGGTATTCACTGTGCCCCTCAGTTTGATGCAAGATCCTCACGTAGCAGAGGCACCGGAGGGCTGCAGCAAGCCCGTGTCTCCGAAATCCTCCAGACATGGGTTCTCACCTCGCCTCTACCACTCCCTTAGCATGTGGACTTCAGCCTCGGTTGTTCTACCTCCCTGAGCCTCAGTTTCTTCATGCTTTTATGCTTTTTTGGGGGGATGAGGAATATTGTCCTTGTGCTAACATCTGAGCCAATCTTCCTCTATTTTGTATGTGGGATGCCTCCAGAGCATGGCTTCATGAGTGCTGTGTAGATCCACGCCAGGGATCCGAATCTATGAACCTGGGCTGCCCGAAGTGGAGCATGCGAATCTAACCACTACGCAACCGGGCTGGCCCCTATGGTTTTATGCTTATGTACATCCTGATACATAACATTATTATTTATAATAATTCATTGTAATTTTATTGAAGTTTGATGTTGATGTGAAAAGTGCCACGTTTCAAGTGTATATCTCCGTGTACTTTCACAAGTGGAGCACACTTGCAGAAGCCACCACCTAGATCCTGAAGACAAACATTGTCAGCACCCAAAAGCCCCTTCTCGTATGTTCCTAAACATGTAAATGGCATTCTATCATTTGCATCATTTTACAACTTGTTTCAATAAACATCATGTTTTTGGCTCTAAACTGCTGTATTGAAGTTAGTTGAAACTGAGAATAACAATTTTTTATGGCACATTTTTAACAGTTTATGATGTCGTGAAATAAGATAATGTACAGAGGAGAGAAGGTGGGAGAGAGAAGGCGGGGTGGGGGGGGAGGGAGGCTGGGAGAGGGAGAGAGGGAGGGAATGGATATCCTAAGTCATGTGCCCCACCACCTGGCACAGTGAATCATTCTCACCAAACTCAGGAATGATCCGCTCTGTGGCTGCCTCCACCTGTATGGCTCTGCATTTCTGTACCTTGTTCATGCGATGGAGAATGTTCTGGAATGTCTGCTCACATGCGTATTCTCTAGAAGGTCATTCTAATACCTGTAACCATCAAGGGGAAACATCCAGGCCTGGTCTATTCATCATAACTCATTTTTAGATCCCAGTGGATGCTTGCCAAGCATTTTTTAATAGTTATTTTTACCTTCCTGGCTAATCTTGGCCTTTGCTTCTTTCTCAGCCCAAGTGGAACAGATAAAAGTTCTGGCTGTGGTCCCAGCCTCCCACATGGGAGGGCAGTGGGGTCATTTGACTGCGGCTGAGGTGGAGATTGGACCCCTGCTCAATTTTACAGCAGCTATAATGAACTTTGTGAGGACGTGCTGCCTAAACCAAATGATATCAGTTGATCTCGGTCACCACTTGAATTTACTCTCGTCTGAAACTTGGCTGTGATGGTTCCCAGCTTCATGCATCCTTCCTCTGCAGCTTGAGATCCTGGATGACCTGGGAGGGACGGGTCAGACCTTATGGGTGTTTGAGCTGGCGGTCAGCTCGCCGAGTGCACAGACTTCCGTCTGCCTGTTCCGGGGGCTCCTCTTCCTCTCAGCAAGGAACAGCACAGGGCAAGACAGCGCCCAAGGGCTCTGGAGCCAGAACAGACAGGGTTCACATCCAGGGGCCCCTGACAGCTGTGTGACCTGAGAGTGTTGCTACGTGAACCAAGCACCTCACATGTTCTCATCCTGTAGGAGAGTTAAATGAAATACAGAATATGGAATACAGATCATAGAACCTGGCCCAGGTTAGATTCTAAGAGATATTTTCTTTTCTTTTTTCTCTCTTTCTCTGTCTTTAAATCTACCTGCTCTTCCATCTCTTCCTCTTCTTTCCTTCCTCCCTTCCTTCCTTTCTTCGTCCTTTCCTTTCTCCCTTCCTTCCCTAAGCTAAAGCAAAGAATGTGTTGCAAAACCTAGGTGGTAAGTTCATGGATAGCATGGATAGTGCTGTATATTATCTGTTTATCTCCATATATTTGCAATACTTCACAATTAAAAATTAAAATATTAAAACAATATCCACCAAAAAAACAGGCTAAAAGCCTGTACCAGACAAAATAAAGCAGAATCTCTGAAAGTAGGACTACTTGTGTTTTTTAGAAGCTCACAGATGGTTCCATTATGTAGCCAGAGTTGAGAATCATTGGTCAGTCCTCTGTCACAACTGCTCATTTTTGAGATGAGTGCTTCTGTGTGGTCCCGATCGGTTCTGAGACCCCTACCCAGGTCAGGTTGTCGAAGATGACATATGCTTGTGCTAGAGGAATTCTTGAGGCAGACCTTTGAAGATTCTGGGAATAGCAAAGAGAAAAGATGGACACCAGGCCTGACCTATTTGTTTGGGTCAGAGAAAAGTGGAGAATTTACCCTAAAGAACAGTAAACAAATGTAAGTTCAGTTTATGTCCCTGCTCCCGCCCCCAAATGCAGGTGTGGGAACCAGACGTGTGGGAAGGACCTGGTGATGCTCCAGGCTGAGTTCCCTTCAAGGAAATGAATCTTCAGAGGTCAGTTTAGAGCCAAGTTTGCCTCCATTCTTCTCCAGAGTGCACCTCAACTCCTAGGTCAGCCCTGCAGCTCCCTAGACCTCAGCCTTGACCATGCGCCAGATGCTTGTGCCCATTAAAACCTGATTCGGCTTCTGGACTCCTTGAGTCTGAAGAGGTGGGAGACACTGCGAGATACTCTGAAAGTGAGAGACTGCACTTTACTTTCTGTAAAATGGACTTCCAAAGAAAACAAATATCAGTGTCATGCGTGTTCAGGAAAAAATATTAGGGCTAAAAGGCAGACTTGATTTGAGTTAATCTGTCAATGAGAAAAAACAAAACCAAAATCATGTAGGAATATTCTGGTGTGTGCAGCCCCAATACCATCACAATGCGGGCTGTTATGGAGAAGTGCTGACTTGAATTGGGGCTGAGTTCAAGAATTAGAGGGGTGCAGATGACACGGGACTGAGAATTTTAAGCATGTTCTTAGAGGTAAGGAGTAATGACTTTAATGGGCTGGTCATCTCAATTCAAACCAAGAAATAGTGATAGAACATTGTTAACAAAAATATAAGCATCAATAAAATAAAGATATTCATAATGGTTTCTCATATGTATTCAAAACTTTCTTTGATCCAGATATTTTGACCATCAGTTTGTGTGCCTTTGCCTGATATTGGTGAGAGTGGTGACCACGTTCAGATGAAGCACAGAGAAGAGCTGTGTTTCCGTGTGCATACTCCTGGAGGAGGGGCAAGTTCTCTCAAACACCCTCTTTCTCCCTCACAAGACAGTGATGACCATAAGCCACCAACACTTTGCTTCTGCTGCTATCAGAACCCAGGTAACGTTCCCAGTGTTGGCCCTGACACTCTGGGCTGGAGGCTGGCAGGTCACTTCAGGTGTGCTCCACCAATCGAAGATGGGGATCCCAGCAGCTGTCAGCTCAAGTTCCTGGTGGCCCTCCCTGTGGGTGGCATCTTTTCCTCCAAACGGCACCAAATTGCGAGTCATCCTCTTGAGGCTGAGGCTTCCAGGGTGAGGAGCCGGAGCACTTGAGTGCTTCCTTCTTCCCCACACCAAGACTGAGTGTCCTGTGTCCCTCTTCTCATGAAGTCCTTCTCTGTTTTTCCACCTATTTCAACAATGTTTAAATCTGTCAGCACTTGACCATGCCCTCTGCCAGTGTGTGGTATTTGGATTTTCAAACATAGAGTGGATGTTCAACTAAAAAGTAAATAAATAAATTCCCCACTGCCTCTCCAACTGGATTTGTGTAACTGTGTCAGACAAAACTGAGTGCGTCTATAAGTGCATGGTGTGTATGTGTTGAGAGATGGCTTCCGTACACACTGAAAGTAAGGTTTGATCTCTTAATGGTCTGATAAATGAGAACTTAGTGGAACTAACTATCTGAAGAATCAGCACCTCATACTTCACTGCAAGAAACTAGAATTGAGGAGATTCAGGCATGTCTGCGGAGAGCTCCCTTTGAGAGTAGCGTAGATCTGTTCTCGCTCTGTCCAATGAGAGGGTCTTGAGGCAACAGATCTCTAGTAGGAATGAGTACATCCAGCACCCAGATCTCAGTTATGACACACCATCCTCTGCTAAGGAACCCAGGATCTTTGGAGAAATGGCTAGGGCAAGGAAAGGTCAAAAGGAGCCTGGAACATGAGCTGGAAAATAAAGAAGTACTCAAAGAATGATGCAGGTATGCCATATTAGTCAGCTCAGGCTGCCGCAACAGAATACCACAGACCGGGGAGATTAAACAACAGAAATCCACAATCTCACAGTTCTGGGGACTGGATCCCAAGATCAAGGCTCCAGCAGGGTTGGTTTCTGGTGAGGTCTCCCTCCTTGGGTTGCAGAGGGCCATCCTTGCTACCTGTTCTCATGGCCTTTTCTCTGTATGAGTGTGGAGAGAGAGACAGGTCTGGCGTCTCTCCCTCCTGTTCTAAGGACACAAATCCTACGGGATCAGGGCCCCATCTTTTGACCTCATTTAACCTTAATTACCTCCTCAAGGCCCTGTCTCCAAATGCAGTCACAATGGGGGATGGGGCTTCAACATATGAATTTTGGGAGGACACAGTGCAGTCGACAACATATCCAAAAGCACACAGGAGTCAGCAGGAAGGGCATCCCACTGGCCGAATATGGTACCAGTTGAGTATCAAAGTAAATATTGACAGCAACAGAGTATAATCTTGAGTAAAGTAGGAACACATGCTCCCATGCGAAGATAACTAAACGAATGAGTAAATAAAAAACTGGGAGAGAAGACAGAGCTCTTCCTTGCAGTAGAAAACCAGCTAAAAAATGTATAAGGAATGATGAAATTAGACAATCACAACCATCATTAAGCAATTGTCTTAGTGACGCCTAATTCAGGCAAAAATTGCCAATGGATGAAAAGACTAGTGAGTAAAATTTTGAAGAACAAAATATTTACATGATCTCAAAGTATCTCCCCTAAGATCTCTATACCTTATAAAGGGAAAGAGACTACTTTGCAGCTGAGAAACCACCTTAACCAAGTGATCAAAGCTAACTGACCCCGGACAAGCCACGCCACGTGCTTCTTGATATGTGTGCTGAAATATACATCACATGCACTGAGAAGGCATCATTTCTGGGATATTCCTGCCCAAATTTGCATAACATGAATCTCATCATGAGGAAACATCAGACAAACCCAAACTAAGCAACATTCTACAAAACAACAAGCCTGGAGACTTCAAAAATGACACGATCATGGAAGGCAAAGACTAAGACTGAGAAACCATTCCAGATTTCAAGACTCAAGAGACATGACAGCTGAATACAGTGTGCGGCCTTGGATTGGATTCTGGATCAGGAGGCACACACGTACATGCGTGCACACACACACAGATTCTGTAAAGGATGCGGGGACAGCTGATGAAACTGGAGTGTGGACTTGGGTTAGATAGTAGTATATGAAGATTAAATATCCTAATTTTAATAAATCTATTGTGGTTATGTAAGAAAACGTCCTTGTTCTTAGGAAATACATATTATAATACTTAGAGATAAAGGGAAACAATGTCTGTAACTTACTCTCAAATGACTTGGAAAAAATATGTGTGTGTGTGTGTGTATAGATAGATACATGTATGTGTGTATAGATGGATGGATGTACAGATGGGTAGATAATATAAGGGGAACAAAATGTGAACTTTTAGTGAATTTGATTAAAGGGCATATGAGAGCTCTTTGTGCTATTCTTGCAACATTTTGTAAATTTGAAATTACATCAATTTATTTTAAAAGAAACAAATCCAAGGAGGTGGAGTGACAGCGTCACTAGCTGAAAAGTCGCGAATGGGGACTGGAATGGAGGCGACGTGCCTCTCCATTTCTCAGCCTTACTCCTTGCTCAGATGAAGGGAACTGGGTAGAAATCTGACATCTGTTTCCAAATTTCCTCAGTTTCACCAGCCAGTAACTCTGAGGCCAGTCAGAATTACTCTACATATCCTCTGTGGGAAGTCAAAACGCCGACCAAAAATAAATTCTTTTTATTAGAAACCTACTCACCTCGTGAAAATCACAGGGACCTAAGCGACCCCAGGACGCAGCCTCAACCTCTAACTCCTCCTGAAGTGGGCTCAGTGACGGCTCAGCTTACACGAATTCTCATTCGGCAGAATTAATGTGGACCCCAACTTTATGAATATTTGCAATCTGACCTGACCTCAGACTGAAATGAATTTTCAGAGAAGAAAAACTTTAATGGGCAGAGTCACACCGGGAGAGATCACGCAACTCTGATTCACACAACTCGGTTGTGTAGTTCAACCCATTGCATACCCAGTGTCCACGAGCATCCTTGTCCTGAAAGGAAACTTAAAGCTGGAAAGTTAAGACAGTCAAGCAACCCTGGCTGCGGTCACAGGATAGTTTGAGAGGGATTTGGGGAGGCTTTTGTCAAATATACTGAGCATCCTTCTGCCATTATGGCTTCACTCTTCTGGTTCTTTGTGTCTTAAACATCTCCTTTAAACTACAATCCCTAAACACCTCCCTCTACAAATTTAATTAGCCAGGACATCCCTCAGTTAGTGACCTCCTGATGGGTCCATATCAAATGGTATGGATGGAGCAACAGCTAGCTGGGAATCAGCAGGAAAGATGCAGGTCGGACAGAGGTGGGAACTGCTCTCTGATAGAGGAGGTGGGAAGGCTTGATAAACCAACTCCCTGGATTTTCAGTTTTATTTAGGCCCAGAATTGGGATGGGCCTAAACAAATAGATGTGTTCTCAGGTGTGTACATTTGTCAAAACTCAACAAGCGGTCCATTTAGGACTTGTGCTTTTTAGTCTATGTAAATTTTACCTCAAAGAAGAAGCAGAGGAAGCAGAAGAGTTAGGAAAAGGTGGGAGGAGAGGAAGGAGCTCTGTAAACAAAGGAGCTCTAGTTAATTCTATTCGTGCTGAAGCATTTAAGGGGGAAGGAGATTGATGTCTGCAAATCGCTTTAAATGCACACAAAACATATGATGGATTGATAGGGGAACGGACATGTGATAAAGCAAGCAAGTATATTAAAATCTTAATTATAGAATATAGGTGGTGGGTAGATACATATAATATTGTAACTAATATTTTATAACTGTAATATTTAATAATTAATGAATTTAATAGTTTTCTAAAATTTATGCTTAAAATTTCCACCTTGAGGAAATAGAGGTGTTATACTAGGATGAAATAACGAAAGTTCACAACTTCGGGCTATTATAGCATCAAGCATTGTATGCCAGTCGTAGAGAAGCAATCTGTCCACACAATTCTCTTTCTCTAGAATCAAATCTTTCTTTCTCTGTTTAGTTATACAACGAAATTCTGAAGTCAAACCTGGATATTGTATGGTAATTTTACCTAAATTGGAACCAAGCGAAGCCATGTCCCTTCCTCCAATAAGCTTCATTTCTTGTATTAATAACACTCCTTTAAAATGTCATGTCACTGGCAGAGTATTGTATCTGCTTTGCTCCCTGCCGTTTCCCCAGTGCTTAGAATAAAATCTGGAACACAGTAGATGCTATCGCAAGATGTGACAGCAAATTTTTTTTGGAAGAATGAACTAGAACTAAAATAAATGAAAGCATGAAAAAAGGAATTCCTGATAGGACCTGCATGTCATCTGCTAAAAGAGGGTAGGGTAAAAATCACAATTTCTGTCTAGATGAGGTGTCAAGACCACGGATAATTAAGAATTGAGCCTTTAAAAATTCATACAATCATTCAAAAATATTTATTGATAGATATCCTATTGGGCACAAGGCAGCTTCGTGTGGTTCACAGCCATGGGTCAGATCCGCATTTAATCCCCCGTCCAGTCACTCGCTGGACAAGTTGATTGACCTCTCTCTGCAGCAGTTTGCTCATCTTCCTATTGGGAATGTGTGGCAAGGGCTGCCTGAAAGGGTTGTCTTAAAGATCCTTGAGTTATTTCTGTGAAGAACTTGGCAGACAGAGTAAGAGTTGAAGAACTAATAGCTCTTCTTACATAATTAATATAAAATATCAGAGTTCAGACCAATGGAGGGGGCCACAAAGTCCCAGCATGAGCCTTGGTGATTTATTCAGGTGGACATTTATAATTAGAATGCTTTGGGAAAGGCCTGCACTGTGTTTAGCCAAACTTGGCAGCAGAATTGTAAGAGGTGACAGGATCTGCAGACAATGGCCACACGCCACGGCCAACTCACGTCATCGCTGATCTTCATCATGAGCCTTCATCATGCAAGGTGGAGAGGGCTGCTCACGCCTTTGCACAGCACAACCGCATTCTTAGAAATTGCTATTTCAAATATCAGACTCACAAATGGACAATCATGTGTAGGGCAATCAAAACTTATCTTTGGCATTTCCCATCTTCCCTTATGCTCCCCACAGCTCTTTCCTTCTATACGTTTTGCCCTGAGTACTCAATACATCAAGGAGGACCACTAGTTCCAAAGCACAAACCCGGGAGCAATGGTGCTATGCACTCTACGTCAGCGGTCTCCAAACTGGAGTACTCTCACTCCTGGAAGAGTGTGAACACATTCCCAGGTACCCAGACAAGAGTGGGATAAGAAAATCAGTGTCCATATCTTAACTCCCACAACAGTATTTCCTAAATTTGGTCTGCATTCTCATTTCAGCAGCCCATACCCCATTGTTCATGGAAGGCAGAACCCCCATCCTAATTCGAACTGTGCTGCCTTCTCCAGGGTGGAAAACTCTCCAGGGCATCAGGCAGAAGTGGAGTTTCCCTTAATGGTTAACCCAACCATTATAGAACTCATGGGAGAGTCCTATCTTTGCCTAGTTTCTCTTCAGAGTGAAATAAGTTGTTAAAAACCCGCATTTGGAGCCTTCTTGAGATGTTCCAAAATACATATGATAAGTGAACACGATACACCAATGGGAGTTACCTGATAGTACAGATATCCAAGGATAGGTGGGCCATGGTATCATTTGTGTTGCCAACCTTGACGATTCCAAATGAGAAGACCTTTCCCACAGAGATCAATTGTGTTATTTGTTCAGTTTCCTTCAACTAGAGCCCCGAGTGCCATATTTCTCACAAAGACTGGCACCCTAGGGACGGTCTGCCTCTGCTCTTCCCCACCGATGCCACTAAGCACACCACACAGCATAATCCCCAAACCTAGCGATTTGCCGCTCTAACTTGATTGACAAAAGAGATAGATCATTGTTTCTGCACACAGAATTTTATGTTTGCGCTAATTAGACGCGGACCAAAAATCTCCGAGTCCCTCGAGAGAATCATCTTCTTTTATTTCACTTGGCTTCCCCCAGTGCTTGGCCCTTAATAAACTGTTATTAACTGAATGGATTAATGAATGAATGTATTACCAAGACAGCAATGTGTCTGACTTCCGGCCACACAATCCTACTCCACAGAGCAACTGAAGACAAGTTTTGCCTTCTTCCAGATCAGTTTCATTTGGCTTAAAGTAAGATGCCCCACTTTTAGCTAGCACCTTAGTGCTCCCTGCTCATTTTTGTTTCAGATAAGATGTTCTATTTCTGCTGAATAGGCATTATCGACCCGTTGTTTCATTTCAATGGTCAGTGGGTTGCTGGAAAAGGTACCCGCTCTTCATTTCTCGTTGCTGCATCATTTCTTAGTTGACATTTCTGAGAGACCAGTTGAGAGTCACTGCCAATAGAGGCCACTGCCAAAGTTAGGCGCAAAACGCAATTCAAACAAGAACCAGGAGGTGATGGTGAAGGATGGAGGGGCTGGGGATAGGGGTGAAATAGCAGTTTTCCAAGATCTATGTGGCCACAGCACTGTGCTGGTTCATCTTGGGGTTTTGGAAGTAACCAGGAGTGTTTGTTTCGCTTTGTATTTTCCTAAAGGAGACACCACAGAGCAGGGGCAAGAGCATGGATTTTGCAGTCCAGGAGTCTCAATGTCTCAACAGCAAACTAGTGGAGTAGTTAGAAGGTGGTGAGGCCTGGGGTTAGAATTCTGGGTCGACCATTTAAATTACTTTGTGAGATCGAGTAAGTTTCTAAACCTTTTCTGTAAAATGGGAGCAAACAGTAAAACCTCTCAGGAGGCTTGGTAGCCTGAATCCGACACACAGCATGTGGTTGTAAAGGTTGCAGTCGTGTTTAACCATGTGAGGACCCATCGAGCTTCTCTGACCCTCATTTACCTCCCCGAGTCCTCCTTTGCCTCGTCTGTACGATGCTGTGAGGACGACCTCCAAATGCTTACGAGAGGGTCTGGCACCCAGTGGCTCTACAGAAAAAGTTATTATTAGTAACATTAGTACTGATAGCATTGTTAGTGTTATTACTATTAAATTTGATACTAGTTAATATGAGTATTATTATTAGTTTTAATAATGTTAGTTTGAATAACCAAGAAAGTGTGAATAAGAGATAAGGTGCAGTCAAGACCCAGACGTGGTCCTGAACAGTGAATATCAGAAGTATATTTTATTATTTTGCATTTTCAAATCAAATGGAAGTTTCCTCTGACTCTCCTCTCTTCCCTTCTCTTTTCTGCCCTTTGGAGGCCGTCAATCTCCTATTTTCAGATCGATTACAAAAAGCAAGCTGCAATGCCAGTGCCTGCCCTCATTCCTCAGCTGAAGTAATTTCAGTTTCCTCTAAAATATTAGATTTTTCCCTCACTCATATTTACTATGCACAGATGCAGAAGGAGAATTACTCAAGTTTTGCAATAAAAATAAGCTTGGCTTTGCCAGCACCTGCTTTCCGCCGTTTAATAACGCCGAGCTCCCTTCCTCTGTGTGCTTCTGTTTACTCTTCTGCAAATTATTTTTGTTCTCAGTTGACAAAGATAAATGATGGGATTAATATATATTGAAGAAGTCTCTGTGAACAGTATGCCGGCCCAGAGGAAGGGTGGGTATTATTTCCCTCAGGTAAGGCAACACAGCAAACTGGATTAAGAGTAATTTGCTGTGGGGCTTACAAATGATCATGATCCATTAGTGGTACACCATTTATGAAAATTGCTTTTTCTTAAATAAAAATTAGAATGACTTTCATTATCTTGTCAGGACTGAGCCAAGCCAACGGCATTTTCCCCCAAGGGAAAACAAAACCCCAATGACAAGGTTTAGATTTTTGAGTTAACCTCAAAGCAATCTCCAAACTGTTGAAAGTAACAGTGAAAAAAAATATATAACGAGGAGCTTTAGTCTGTTAGGTTAAGGGATACTGTTGTACAATTAGAGATGAGAACTATAAAAGGGAGTATTTGTAAGAAAAACGAGTAAAGTGAATCCAGTGTTGTATTTTTTGACAATTATTTTAAAAATTATACAAATCTACGTGATTTAAATAGAGATTTTGCAAAATGATACCAAGACTTTTAATATGATATTTTTGTTTCAATATTACAGACTCTTTTTGAGTAATAAAAGTAATATTTTCAACCAATTGATTCAAATTTTATCTACGCATCTCCCTTTCTTGGCATCCCCAGCATCAAGCCCAGCAACTCACACAGTTGGTGTGATGTGTCATAAACACCGTTTACATTCTTGGCTGTCCTAGGTAAAACGTTTTCCCCTTGTTAGGAAAGTATTCATTTACTGTTGTGCCTAAAGTAATTCTTAAGGCTTTCTAACATTTGGACAGTTTTTTTAATGCATTAATAATGATAATAAAAGGTGTCAAAAGTGTTCATTATTTATGACAAGCTTTGGAAATGTTTTTACCTTTCCTGTTTTGGCACATAGGCAAATAATTTTACTCTTATGTTAATTTCCAATTTGCATCTAGGGGTAGGAGTTATTATCAGGCCAACATCTTCAGAGTGAAACAAAAAGAATGTAGAGGCCAACCGTGCCCCACATTGTGCTCACGCCGACTCACTCTCACCAAGATCAAAGGCAGCTGTGATGAATGGTACAAGATTCTATCACGGATGGTTGCAAAGTCATGGATCTCCTACAAGAGAATTGGGGTGTGGATCACATGCATGATTCAGAAAAGAGAAAGGAAGACTTGTGGGTTCAGGGCATTTGGGTGAGGTAGGAGTAACACATGTTTCTGCTTCAGATTAACCAACTGGGAACTGGACTTTGCTTGAAGCTAGAGAAGCTATCAACAAGATGCATTTTAAAAATGGAGATTCTAAAGCTTTCCCATGGCCCTGGCACCTTGATGAGCCAGGGTGTGATCAGGCGCGACCCAGTGGTTCCACTGAGTGGACAGTATTGGTTTGCAAGAGCACCCCTTAGGAATGGTGGTGAGGCCACCTGAGGCAATGCCTTGTTCCTGCCTCTCTGCCATTATCCAGCTGATGGACACACAAACCCCAGGGTTGCCAACATCCACCCTGGCACCTGGGCCTGGGTGAGCATAGAAAATATAGACACTACATGGGGGATTTAACCAACAATGGGAACAGGCTGGAAGGGTTAAGCAGATTATAAACCCCACAAAATTCGTCTTTATTGATTACGTAACTTTTAAAGCACCAAGGTGGACAAAGCTTGACTGGATCCTTTAGAATATCACACGAAGACCAATTCCAAATAGGCCTACATGTAATAATCTTTTCCAGCCCAATTGTCTATAGCTGAATTTTCCAAACTTGTCCCAGGAAGTTTGGTCAATTCCCAAGTGAGTCATAATCTTCACGTTCTTTGGAGGCTCATAGCTGCCTGATGACGTAGCTCAGGAATATCAGGCAAGTGTTAACTCTTGTGCTTACACTTGTCCCTCCTCCATAAAATTACAAAAAGCAGGTCACTGAATGCTGCATTTACACAACATCTAAGAATAGACTGGGGAACGGAAGAACAGAGACTTGCTCAGTTCAGAAATACAGAGAGCTGTTCTCCTCTCTACCAGCTTTTCACAAGCAAACAAGACAGGACTACAGCCTTAAATCAATTCAGTGTTCTATCCAAGAAACTGGAAGTCTCTCAGTGTGCTTAGCTGTGAAAGCAGAATTAGGAACAGGAAAAATGAGATTCACAGATTTGATTCCCTTCTGGCCCCCAGAATTCCCAAGATTGTCACTCAACGGCCAAGACAGTCATAGAAATACTGGTTTCCTGGGAACACTCTTGTTATCATTACCCCTATAAAGATCAGTGTTAAATTTCATTGTGAAAGTTGCCTCCAGGAACCTACGGACATTGGTTGAAGGAATGAGTGATTAATCATGCCATCGTCTACTGCAGTTGAGATGCAGATCAACCCAGGGATATTTGGGGACATTGCATCAAAAGGGGCCCTGTGAAAAGCAAAACCTATGAAAAGATGAGAATAACGTGGCAGAGGCCATTGGAAGTCATGGGTTATTTACAGGGGAGTTTTAGAAATCCCTTTGCCAGGACTCCTCTAAAAGTAGTCTGAATATCTTGTGGTTCAAATTATCTTCAGTATCGTCTTCAATTTTTTCCATATAAAATAAAAATGCACATCAATAGATATTCTGAACCAAACTAAATACATTAAAAATAATTTTGCTCAGGACAGAGAAATTCCCAATAGCCACCACCTTTTCATTCTTTTTTTTTCTATTTTAATTTTTATAACTATAATATATCTTTATTTTGCTCAAAAAGATACATCGCTAAAAAGTAAAGTATGTTATTTTTCCCTTTCTGCTGTTTATTTTGGTATTTGTCTTCCTTTCCAAGGACTGCCCCTTCTCCATCCCCCCGCCCCCCAGAGCTGACTCCTCCCTGTTCTCATTTTGATTTTTGGCGACACAGAGCTAAGCTGTATTCTCCAACCAATAGTCACGGTCCTCTGTTTTTCTGCATCTTCCTCTCAAGACAGTCAAGCAGAGGTCCTGCTCCCTCAGCATTCCCTAATGCCTGCAGACAGATAGTGAGCTAGTTCTTGCTAAAATCTGCAAGAATTTACTGGGCTTGTATTATGATAATTAACATATATTAAGATTAATAGTACTTAAATTTTTAAGTGCTTTCATATATTGAAATCCATAGCTGTTGTCTTGCACAATCTACTTCCTTTCTTCTGGTCACAGAACCTCCTTTGTCCTCTAGGCTTCTGGTGTGACTGGGGCTGGTCATCTACCAGGGGTTAGCGCTCCCCCAGGCCTGGTCACGGTCAGCTCACGGTTAGGAGTCTTTTGCTGGAAAGCGATTTGGTCTCCTGGGTAGCTCGACAGGAGAATGAAGCCGCCAGCTACTGGATTCATCTTTCCCACAATGTTGAAGAGCCTGTCATGTGAATTCCAGGGGCTAAAGTGGAGGTGAATGTGGGGGAAGAGAGTGGGGTCATTGGGCTGCAGGGTCCTCTGTGCCCGGCTTCCCACTTATGGGAGCCAATAAAGTTCCCTTTCTGCTTAAGCAGATTTAAATTGAATTTCTCTCGCTTCCAATTGAAAGAGTCCTAATTAGTACACAATTGGACAGCCATTTATTAAGCTCCTACTATGTACCACACACACAGTCCTAGATGTTTTGGTACAAAAATCACCTTACTTACATTATCTTAAAGTGACAGCTTTCATTATTAATAACCCTTTGAAGATCAGCCACCCGAGACTCCAGGGAGTAATTCTCTCCATTTTACGGAATAAGGAGCAGAGGCTCAGAGTGATGAAGTAACCCACTGTGCATGGTGTCACACGGCCGGCAGTGCAGAGCTGTGCCTCAGACGCCTAGTCCAGTGCCCTGCGTGCTCCTGAGCCAAGGAGACAGACAAGACACACCGGGCTTTGAAGGGGCTCTCACTCTCTTTCTAGAACCGTGACTTTATGCATAGCAACTAAAGAACAGCGGAGACCTCATTACCGTTAACGGTCCAGTGTTGAGTTGTGCGATAGGCGCTGTGAGAGGGAGGGACTCCAGGGTGCAACAGCCGGGAAGGTTGGACGACGCCTGGCATTTAGGCAGACTTGGAAGAGTGAACAAGACTGGAAAGGCTAAGAGGAGGAGCCTTCAGGAAGAGGGAGGACCCAGGGGGAGGCTGGGAAGGACAGACAACTCAGTCGGGCATCCAGGCCCCTAACACCAGCAGAGCAGGACCCTCCCAGTGGGATCCGCGTCCTCCCAGCCTCAGTGTTCAAAACTGGACAAACAAAACCTCCCTCTACTCGCCTTCGTCCTCCCTCCCCTCCCCTCTCTTCTTCCCTTCCGTCCCCTCTCATTTTCCCTTCCTCCCTCCCCTCTTCTCTGTGCTCCCCTGCCTCCTAGCTCCTCTCAGACACAGCACTCACAGCTCCAACGGAGGACACTGGATTTAGAATCAGGATATTTGGTTCCCAGTCCTGTCTCCACTTATGAATACAAACGATCTCTATCAAGCTGTTTAAGCTCTCTTAGCCTCAATCTCCCTGTCTGTAAAGCGGAGAGACTCCTTTCCTCAAAGGCTTGTCAGTGAGGATTGAAGCTGTCCCCCCACACCCACTTTTGGCCTGTCCAGCTCACTTTCTGCTTTTCGCTTTGAACAAGGTTTTCCAAGTCGCACCCTCTAGTCCCCCTCAAGCTGCCTGCCTTCCACTGCTCTCGGAATCAGGATGGGAGTCACGTCAGAGGCCTGAGTCCTTGGCCCCTCACTTCCTGAACTGCGCACGAATGTGCACGTGTCCCTCACTGCTCAGTGTCCCCTGACCAGCAGCACTGGCCTTCCCTGGGGGCTTGTTAGAAAGGGCCAATGTCAGGCCCCGCCCCGGACCTTCTGAGCCAGAGTCTGCTCTTTAACTGGACACTGGGAGGCAGGTTTGTGTATTAAAAATATTTGAGAAGCTCTGCCAGAGGCCGCAGCTCTGTCTTCACATCGGAGCCCACAAACCCACTGTCTCTCCATGGCTGCACTTGGCCAACCGACTCTCCAGCCAGCTAATCCTACTCACCCTTCAGTCTGCTGCAAACCCCACCTCCAGGAAGCCTTCCCCATCCCACACTGGGCCGGGTCTCCTTGTTACCTGCCTGCCGGGCGCCTTGCACTTCTCTTGGTGACACTTAGCAGAGTTGTAATAAATAGAGTAAATTCGTAAGTTCCGTGGAGATGAGGATCTTTACTGTATTATTCCTCACACAATGCCTTGACGCTGGTCATAGTTTCTCAATAAATATTTGTTTAATAAACCAATGATGAATAAATGAATGAATGAGTGCATGAATAAAGGTTACTGTACGTGCAAATACCTGGCATAGAAGAGCTGAGTGAATGTGTATTTTCATTTCCCCACACGTCCCACAGTGTGAAGGGCATATACACTCTGCATATACAGCAGAGCCAGACTGGGTTGGGTGCTGTGAACACACAAAGCCACGTGACCCATGTGCTGCCCTCCGTGGCTCACAGAAGAGGCCCTTGCTCAGCTCGCCCTTCAGTCATTGGCATGACGAGCCACAGTTTCACTCACCCAACGTCAGTCACCACGTGCCCAACGGCAAGTGTGTGCCCTGCAGCTGGAGACCCCTCCACCCGAACAGCAACAAAGAAAGCGTGTGCATTTGACCCGACTGCATGTGCAGCGTGTGCCTCTTGTCACTAGGCACAGCTCAGAGGGGTGAGACATGAGGTGAGGTCTCCGTGGCCTGAGTGACAGCCATCGGCCGCCACTAGGTCCGTCCCCGGGATTCTACTTTGGATTGACACTAGAGATAAGCTGCTGGAGGCTGTTTGGTGAGCGTCCTTTTAGAGAAAGATGCAGATAAATCAAAAAAACTTTGCAAAGTTGCAATTGCTTCTTATCAGCAGAACAGAACATTCTGTACTTTTCTATGAGAAACCCTCAACTCAGGTCAAGGGGATCTTAAAATGTTTTTTAGTATATTCTTTCTTGTAGTAGGACCACATTTAAGTCATGACAGATAAACCAAAGGCTTGAATTACTCTATTTCAAGAAAAGACTTGTTCTACCCAATTCCACCACTGGGCTGTTTCTCCTCATGTGTGACCCAAACCCTTCCTTACTGGTTAGTGGATCATCACGGCTATGCTGAAGACATTCCCTGACTATCTTTCTGGTGTTTGTTCCATTCCATTCTTAGAACTTTTAGATGCTATTTTAAACTACGTTCTTTCCAGTACTAGGTCACACTGGACCATAATTGTGCCATTATTATTTTGGCTTCTATTAAAATCTTGCATTCATCATGAATGCAGTAAATATTCTATACCTCTGGAAGCTCTCAGGATAATTCCACTGAGTTTCACGACTGCCATAACCGACTTAGCATTGATTCAGTGTGCCTGGGCAGGCAGCAGGGGCACTAAAGTGTGAGAAGGGTCCTCCTTGCCATCCCTGCCTCCACAGTCATTGCTGTGAGATCTTCAGCAGGCAACCTCAGCTTCCTGGGCTTCTGTCTCTTCCTACGCACAATGAAGGCGTGGGCTAGCCCTGAGGTTTCCAAAGCTGGCGATCATCAGAATCACAGGGGTATGGAATATACTGCAGACTCAAGGGCCCGCCCCAAGGGGCTGGGTTCAGTAGGTCTGCACGGGGTCCAGCTGGACCGGATGTGACTGAAGGACACCTGCAGCTAGAGCTCAAGAAATTTAGGAGGAGCTGGAGGATCAGGGTCAATTTTGTAGATGAGGTTGATTTAAACTGAGCCTTATAATGTAGGCAAGGATAGGGAGAAATCGGGTGAGAGTCTTCAGGGAGGAAATAAGGAAAACAGGCAACATATGAGGATGGGAAAGTAAAGTTTCCTGGAGGGACTTTGAGGTGGGCTGACCAGCAAGTTCCTTGTTTTTCTGGAGTGGAGCGTTCCTAGGGAGAAAGGGACACAGTAGGAAGGCTTAACATATCTATCCGCTGATCCTGATGGAGTTTATAATTCTCCAGGAAGGCTGGGTCTCGCCTCACCCATTTCTACCTTGACTGCTCTCTACATAGCCTCATTCAATCTCCATTCTGTCTTTGCCCAGATTCCTTCTTCTTTATTTTTATCTTATTGTACCAGAAATGTTTGATGAACCACCTCAAAAAAACCACATAGGGGTGGGGAGGTCATGAGGGTAAAGTAATCAGTTTTAGAAGTCCGTAGACTATGGAGAATTTAGGTTCATGAGGTCTGGGTGGGTCCAAGTCTACTGGATATAATTTAAAGATACATCTAGCTAAGAGCTTAGGAAATTTAGGGAGATGATGAGACTCAGGGTCGACTTTGCGGATGAAGTTGACTTAAACTGAACCTTGAAAAGTCAGTAAGATTTCAGTAGGTAGAAATTCATTTTACTTTGCCTGTCTGACCATTGCACTAGTCATGAGGCCCGGGCACATGAGAATACTGACTTCTGAGTCGAGTCCCCATGATCAGAAGAGTGCTGGGCACCTGACCCCACAAGTGCTGGCTGCCCGGTGGGTTCATGTGAAGGAGCATTGACCAAGGGAAACACATTCTTGCCTTGGGGTGACGGAAACGTTCTCTACCTCCATCAGGGCTGGGGGGGGGGGGGGGGCGGGGACGGTCCAGGTGGATACAGTTGTCAGAGCTCCTCAAACTATTCACTTAGACTGGGTGCCCCTTGCTGCCTGTGAATTATGCCTCAGCGTCATTGATTTGAAAGTGAGCACATTCACTTTTCGTCTCTCCTGTCCTCATCAAAGTTAGAGATAACATATAAGTGACTCTTAGGTGAAATGGCAGAAGAGGGAGAGCTGAGAAGCTTTAAGAAGACAAATTAAAGTATTTTGGGGTTCTGAATCTGATGAAGGGGCGTTGAAAGAAGCTGGTCTGCCTTTAGTGTGTAGAATGGACTGAAGCAGCTGGATACCGGGTCAGAAAGCAGTGGCACCGCCCCGGAGTCCAGAGGGAGAAGAAGGAAGGATCCCTGGTGTGGGAAGTGGGAGAAGGGTGTACAGAGCTGAGGGAGGAGACAGATGTGGGTTGAGCATCGTCTCCGGTCCGTTCCTCCTCAGATGTTCTCCATCTCCCACCCCTGTAAACTCTGGAACGGCCCTGCTGGGGTTGGTCTCGTCAGCCTAAACCCAGCCCGTTTGTTCTGAGACCCGTTCTCATTTCACCTCACTGTGGTTTGAATGCGGGTGACAAAAGCTCATCTGAAAAGTCTACTGGTCTTAGTATTTTACCTGCCTGCTCTGCTCTGGCCCTAAGGAAGGGCTCCTGATGTGCTCACGTAGGGTCCAACCTGCGGTGGGTGGGGGGTGCTGTCTTCTGTCCTCGTCAGGGTCCTCATTGCGAGCAACTTCTCGCTGGTTCCTGGTTGTCCTCCGCCCAGGCTCTTGTGTTGTCTGGCTGGTTGCTGCCCTCAGCCCAGGCTCTTGACTCGTCACCGAGCCTCTGAACCCGCTCCCCTCCCTGCACTGACCCCACTTCAGCTTGCACTGGGGTTCCAGAAGGCAACCAAGCAGGAAACAAACCCCACTCAAGGCAAGTTAGCAAGAAAAGAAACTCAAATGAAAATAAGATGCCGCTGGATGTAAACAAAGATGAATACTGAGGACCCTTCACTGTGCGTGTGGCCTCAGCCCCAGTCACATGCAGGGGAACCTTCCAGTCAGTGGAGCCTCCTCCTTCTCGTTCCTGGGGGGTGAGCCAGCCTCCCAAACTTGCCTGAGGGGAGCAGCCAAGGGACAGAGGAGGAGGAGCAAAGCGTGGCAAGTCAGCGGAGCTGGGAAGCGGCGCCTTGAGCTGGGAACCCAGCGGCTGGGCGGCCGTGCCCGGTCACCACCTCATACTGTGTGTGCGGTGGGACAAACCAGAGGAGGGGGACATCGGGACACCCGAGACAGCTGCAGGCTACTGAGCAGAAAGAAACTCTCCTCCCCAGCAACACCGCATGAATCTCCCTGCCCAGGGACGAACTCTGAAACCCCCATCCACTTTGTCCTTCGTCCCTGAGCAGATGTGCACGAAACAGAATTTTCTAAGACTGTAACCACAACCTTGTAAAGGGCTTTCTCATAACCAGAGACAACACTTTAAAGCCCACCTCGGCCCCAGCTCGACACGGTCCACGCTGAGGACCTGACTGCGAGGCCCAATGTTGTGGGTTCCAGGGCCGATGAGACCCGGGTACTGGCTGCAGCGGGCCTGGGTCAGAGAATGAAGCATGGCACCCTCCATGCTCTCTGGTTAATGTCGCCACTGCAGCCACGAACAACCCGCTTACATTTAATAACAGAAATCATAATTGAATGACATCCCAACGCTACGGGTCCCACCTTAGGAGAGGTCACCTGCACAGCGGCAGGAGGAATGGGGATCGGCACGAACTGTACATTTGAGAAGCTGGTCCAGAAATCGGGGCTTCCTCAGGCACCCTGGATGCGGCTCAGCCCTGCGGCGCCTTTCTCACTCCAGTGCTTCTCAACCCTGCGTGTGCATCAGCATCGCCTGAGGAACTTTAACCGAATCCAGGCACTGGGCCCTCCCCTGGAGACTCCCAGCCAGCCAGTCTGGGCTGGGCCCAGGAACTGGCATTTGTTTACAGCTCCCTCGTGATTTTAGTGGGCGGACTTCAACACCAACCCTAGCCCTGTATTCCTGGAACTGGGGTGGAGGGAGCCCAAGGGAAGAGGGGACCTAGGCCCAGAGAGGTTAAGTCACTTACCCACAGGTTACACAGCTGAACTAGTCCCTGAGCCTGGACAGGCCCCTAAGACCCCGGGTCCTCACCCAGCTGCCTCACACAGGCTCCCTCTGCCCTCTTGTCTCCCTTTTCCTGCTGTTGACCTCTGGGGCCACTACGGGTCCAGTGCGGACCTGCTATGCTCAGTACTTCCTGAATGAATACATGCTGGAATTTCAGCTCCGCAAAGTCAAGACCGAAGTTTTGGCCTGGGCCGTCAGAATCGGCTGCTGGGAGCTGGCTCCCCGCACGCACCCACAGTCCTGCAGAGGCCCCCGAAAAGCCACAGGGATAGGCTGATGCTTCCCAGACACAAACCTTTGGTTAAATTTTGGGATCATAAAATAAGAAAAAAATAAGTTCCATTTTCTAATTCCTTCCAACCCCTCCTAAACTGTGCTGCAGAGTGAAGCTTCCAGAACTCACCACTTAACTGCCTTTTTGCTGGCTCTCCATCCCCCACAGGACAAAATCCACACTCTAGGCCGAATGTCCACTGCTCTCCTCTGGGCCTTAATGCTCGGTTGTTACCACACACTAATATGTTCCATAAACCTTTGGTGCCACCAAACCAGTTTATTAATTATTTCCCAGCACCCTTTGCTCACACCATTTCTCAGGATGTTGAACTCTCCAGGCAGCATTTCTCAGTCTTTCCTCTTTCAATGCCAATGTCTCCACCAAACATCCTGCTCTTGATAGCACTTCCTGATCCTAATTCCTATATTATTATTTATTGTTGGTTCCTGCCCCTGGGCCTTTGCACTTGCTTTCTTGCTCAACCTTCCTGGTTCTTTCTCCTAACCAGCTCTTCTAAAGGCTCGCCCCCGACCGTGGCACTGTCACGCCACCTCGCTTTGGCTTCCTCCAGTGCACTGCATCACTTGAAATCATCTTGATTTTTTGTCTGCTTGTGTGTTAGCTGCCTTGCCCTACTTAAATGTAGACTCCACAGGATCCAGAACTCGCTCTGTCTTGCTACGGCTGTACTCCCAGCACCTAGCACAGCCCCAGCACACAGCTGAGTCTCAGTCATTCTTAGTGCAATGGACTGATGCATGAAGGCAATTCACGTGGCCACAGTTGCCAGATGCCCGCTCCCCTCCAGGCCCCGGCATCGGGAGCTTGTGGTCCAGCCCCTGCACACCTCTGCTCGCCGTCTGGGCTGACATCTGTCCGTCATCTCCTTAGGCGAGCCCTCTTTTCACTAATTAGATGGTAAGAGCTTCCTAAGACAGGGCCTTTGACAGCCCACGCCACTAGTGAACAGCAAGTGCCCAGGAAATCCGTGAGGCTGATGCGGTCCCCCTGCCTGAGGCCCAGGAGGCCCAGCTCTGTGGTTTATGGGGTGAGACAACCCCCCGTCTTCACAAGTGTGAGGACAGACTATTTTGAAAACAAAAAATCTGCCATGCTTACAATAACATTGAGTCACAAAACTTTATACTTTTATCTGCAAAATAAACGATAAGCGAGGGCAGGGATCAAAAAACAACCCCCCACGGGCCAAATCTGGCCAGCCACCTGCTTCCTTAGGGCTCCGGAGCCAAGAATGGTCTCCATGGTTTTAAAGGGTGACATTTTAAATGACTATATAAGCACCTAGATCATATTCTTGAATTTTCCCTCTTGACTAGCAAACCTAAAATATTTACTCTCAGGTTCTTTAGTGAAAGTTTGCTAACCCCTGATTTAGAGCAAACTTTAATTATCTTACAAAATTCTTACAAAACAACGAGTGGATATTTGATGCTGTTATTCAGAAGGTCAAAAGTGCACAATGAAGTGGACACGTGTATAACTTACTTTCTCCTGTAGAGAGACTGTTAACGTCAAAGGAAAGAGTCTGGTCAAGGAACAGACACATGATATGAACAAAGTGGTCACGGTCAGAAAGCAAGATCGCAGTCAGAACACGTTAGGAATGTGGGACCACCTAAGAAGTCTGCTGTGTAAGAATGTATCCAGTCCTGCATCGATTTGTGGCTGAAAATGCCAACTTGATCTCCTTTCAGCCTGTTTTTACCCATCAGCGTTCACACTGACCCCTCGAGGTCTTGCTTTTAAGCACAGCATCCATACTGCAGTCCTCTCTGTCACTGCGTGATGGTGTGTTTTCTTGGTGGTCGCGTAGACTGTCCCCAGACGCAGACTGCAGACCCGGCTTTTCCTTCACAGCCCGACGGCGGGATGCAGAGCGGCCATGGCGGCATGTGTCCACTGGGGGGCTCCACAGAATAATGTCTGTGTCTGAGCGCACTTTAAAAATCAGCTTCTCCAAGGCCAGTTCAGGCCGAATGTAATACGTCTGCATCACCTGCCCAAAGTTGTAATTTCTGCAAATACGATAATAAAAATGATGTGATAATTTTGTTATTGAGGTGAAAGAGATTCTCAGTGAGATTTTTTCTAGCCAGAGAAGCCAATTCAGGAGTTAGGCTTAAACGTTGTCCCCATTCCAATAAGGAGACTCAGAGGAATGATGGCCACCTGCCTTGGAGAATCATCTAGGGGTCCAGGGGTCAGCACCTCAGCATCTCTGAAGGAAACACCCTCTCCTGAGCACCAGGCATTTCACACTAGACCAGGGCTGTCAAAGTCCAATTTCTAAACCAAGCAGATGCCTGGTCTGAAGTAAGAAAACGTTCTGAGTGGCCCCAAGGCCGCTGGAAGTAACATACAAAAGGTATCTTTTTGATAAGAAAACTATTCGTGTCTTTGAGACCTCTTTGTGCCCCTGAAAACATTTAGTAACAATTATGACCTTAATTTTTTACAGCTCTATCATTTTTATGGACTTTCAATTGCATATCTCATTTTATCTCCTAAAACATACATGGGCTAGTATTTGATTGAAATGAATGCCCCAAAATTAAATGAGTAAATTTCTAATATCTGGCCCAATACTTACTGTTCCTTGACTATTTTCCAGAGGTTGAGTTAGTTTACTTTAAACATCTGTATGCTCTTTTCAACAGCACAATCTTTCTGAAATCTATGAAGCATAACCGTGTGATGTAAACAGATACATCTGAGCTGTTTCGAGCCATCAATCCTTCAGTAGCTTAAGTTTTTAAAAAACCTTTTTCTGATGCACCTGGTTCTGAGAAGTCACCCGAGAGCTAAGGCGGAGCCCTCTCCTGGGATCCTCATGCATTTTTCTGAAATAAAAACAAATATCGCAAACTCCATTTAAACTATATCCTGCTATTAAAGGACCTATGCTCTACCATGGTCTTACGTTTCTCCTCCCAGTTTGAACAAATGTTACCAGTTTCAGGGCTTTTGGAATTATTACCAGATAATGATTTCACCAGCCCTCCGGGTTTAGAAAACAATGCTTGAGGTAAGCTGTTTCTGATCTCCCGCTAATCCGAGATAATTGCTTTCGGGTTTCATGGGGAATCTGAAATTCGCACTGCCGGATTTGCAGAATGCGCCTGCTGGAAAGGGGCTGGGGAGGACTTTTCCTGCTATTGGCAAACCTGTTTTTAGCAGAGCTTCTACCAAAATAGTATCCTTTACATCAGCGACTACCAACTGCCAACCCCCTCTAAAAATCAGATATCCCTATGGAGGAATTCTAAGATATTCTTTCATAAATCCGCAGTTCCTTCCTCCCCCTTTTTCTCTCTTTCCTTTCTTTCTATCTTTCTTCCTGTCGTTGGCTTTTGGTTTTGGTTTTTCCTATTGTTTAACAGACTCCTTCCTGGCGAGCCCCTAGGAAGCGGCTGTCATGGCGGCTCTCTGTTGTCCGGAGGATTCAGGGAAGGTCCCAGGGCAAAAGGTTTCCCTGGGCTGGCTGTCCCCACTCCTGGGAGGGAAGCCGGGTACGTCGGTCCTGCTGAGACTGTGGCCCCCTAGTACAACCTCTGGATGCTCTGCCAGTTTGGTTTCAATCCGCTTGGCAGGCAGTTCTGAGAACTTACATTAAACTTAGACCCCGCAACCTTGAACCAAGATGCTGGGGGCCAGGACTTGTTGACCAGTTGCCCATAAACTGTGCTTTCAGGAATAAGGGAGGAGGGGCCAGGATTCTAGAGTACAAGGCTCTTAGGACCACGTGTTCTTTGTTTAAAGAGCAAACCCCACTCTTCCTTAGGTCCTGGAATCTCCTGGATGCAGATGGTTCCAAGCTCTGGAACGGTTTCTCCCACCTCCATTTCGCAGGAAAATTAAACCCCATTGCCAAGGACTCTGTTGGCGACGTCGGATAAACTCACTCTGCAGGCTTCATTTTCCCCTGGGAAATTCAGATCCACACCTGCCTCCCTCGGTCTTTAGGCCTGGGAGTACCTCCAGCTATGTGAGCGTGTTCGCCTGCCTGCTTGCTCCCAGGGCAGCGTGAGGCCCCGGCGTCCACTCATCCCCAGGCTGGCTATCAGTTAGCCTGGAGTCGGATTTGGGTCTTTGGTATCTCTGTAGTAAAACTTCAAGGACGACTAAGAAAGCCAAAGGTCAGGGACTCGGCTGCACTTCCTTTGCAGCCCAGAGGGTGAGCTAGACTGGAGCGCAGAAAAGCACTGTTGAGGAGAATGTATTACATGGCTTTGCTCCTTCGGTCCTCATAAGAAACACATAAGGCGGGAGCTGTCACTGAGTCCACTTCACAGAGGGAACCGAACTTGCAGAGGTTAGGGAAGTTTCCCAAAGTAACAGAGATGGCAACTGGGACGAGTGGGGTCCACAGTAAGGGCCGTCTCCAGGTCTGTGAAGTAAAGCACACCCGTTTTGCAAGACATGGCTGGGAAGGCAGGGCACCGACGCTTCCCAGGGCTCGCTGCACGTTAGGTACGTCCACCGTCCAGCGCCCAGAGACACCACCAGAGGAGGCCTGTGGACCAGCAAAGCTAAGTGCATTACACGTCCCTCAGGAAGGAGGACGGCACCTGACAGGGGGCTCGGAGCGGAGGTCAGGACAGGATACTGACGGGTCTTGGGGCTCAGTGAGTCTTAAGGCGGGCCTGAGCCCAGGAGCCGTGGCCGTGGGCAGTTTTTGCCTCATCAGCTACAGACTGGCGAACGCAGGAAGGCAGGGGCATGAGATGGGCCTTGGTGAGCTGGCTCAGTTTTGATAAATAAGCTACTTAGTTGGTTCAGAGTCTTATCTTTCAGGAGCAGAACTTCCCTGGAGCGGGCAGGTGAGTTATTTTTGCTTGTTCTCAGCGTTGTTTAACGGAGCAAGTGGGTTGCGGCTCTCGAGCACTGGGCAGATGGACTGGCCGCTCCCGAGGAGCCGAGCCCCTGCGAGGAGCCGCGACCTCACTGCACGGCTGAGAAAACAAGGCCGGGCGGCGCGCAGGGTACCAGCCCGGTTACCGCTGGGCGGAAGCTGCGCAGGCGCGCCGGGCGCTGCCCCAGCCTCCGGAAGGTCCCCGCTCCTGGGAGCTTCCTGCACTCAGGCCGCTGACAGATGCAGAGCGGGGTCGGCAGACAGGGGAGAAAATGCCCCTTGGGGGAATCTACTCAGAGGCCGTTCCGGAAAAATACCATATCGAAGAATAACCTGAGGATGCCAGTCACCTGGCTTCTCTCTCAAGTTCTTTAAAACTGTGGGAGTTTTAATGGACTTTATTAACCTATAGATCACTGAATTTTAATCTTTTAAATTATAAAATATCCCCGGGGGGGGATAAGTGGGGCCTATTGAACAATAAAGAACATTTTTATAGCAAACTATAGCCCTAAGGGTCCACTGCTTTATTCTAGTACTCAGAAGGGAGCCTCAGTGGCCCTTCTTCTGATTGGCCTCGACAGCCCAAACCGCACCGTAGCCGCAGAATATTACAAAACAGAGGCTGAAAATTGAGGCATCAATAAAAACAACTAGAAATATGTGAAAAATCTAATTTTAAAAATGGAGTGACAGTGTTTTTTTGCTAAATAGAGACATATTTTTACCCTTAAAATGATGTCATTTCTGTTTTTTAGCCAGTTTTGTCACATTTGGCTTTAATTTTTTTCCTATTTTCCCTAAATCCTTAGGGCAACAGCTGTGGAACGCCTAGAAGACAGTGGATGGTTTGGGCCACCAGGGGGCGCGCTAGACCAGCGAATTGACACAACGTTTGCGGTCCGCTGAGACCCCCACAGCGCTCTGGGAGGTTAGTAAAGCTCAGGAGCTGCCTTTTAAGATGGATCGAGGGTTGAACAAAGATGGAGGTGAGCTTGGTTCGATGTGACCGCCGGGAGCTAGAGGCAGGGCATCATATGCAGGGAGCTCTGAGATCCGTGCGTTCCATCCTGGCCGGCCAGCCTGTGGCTCCTCCTCCTCACCCCCGCCGCCCGCCATCCTGGGGAGTTTTCGGAGCCTGCGGAGCGGGCGTTCTGCCGAAACCTGAGACGGGAGCCCTGGTTCTGCCTCGCCCTCCACCCGCGAAGGGGGCAACCGTACAAAGGGGAAATGCCGCGGGGCTCTGATTTGCGCCGAGCTGCTCCAGGCCGGCGCTGACCACTGCCTCCAGGATCCAGCTTTCTCAAGGCTCAGCCTCTTCAGGGTAATTCAAGGAAGACTGGAGAGGGGGGACAAGATGGAAAGGTGCCCACTTTTGTTGCCTTTTTTCTGAGTCCACTGGCGAGACAGCAGATCAGAGAAGTAACTGCTCAACAGAAACCCCAGCGCCCAGCGAGACAGGGAGCCACGTGCGGAGCTGTTGACTTCAGCATGGCCACGGAGCTGTGATACGATTGGGACTTGTCACGGCAGGGCGTGGGAGTGAGCCTGTGACTAACGCCCGGCGGTGTGACGCCGCGCTGGGGCTCTGCGAACCGCAGTCCGGCTGGCTAGCTGCTCCTTGTTGGGCTCCGCCAAGATGGGGCGCCAGAGCAGGACCAGCCCTCTCCCGCCGGAGGACCGCCTTCCGGTCAGCATCTCCCCCGATCGCCTCTTCACTGGGGACTTCCCCTGGCCGGGCCTTGTCTGGCGGCCGGCCCTGAACCTGATCTGCCGTTTCTGGCTCCGGAGCCAGCCCCCTGCGAGCCTCCAGCGCGAGCCGCAGCCCGGCTCCTGGCTGGGGTCCGGGCCTGTGTGGCTCCCCCTCCTGTGTCCCAGGGCTGATCAGCGCAGCCTCTTCTTGTTGCGCCCGCAACCCAAGATGGGCGCAGCTGCTTCTGCTGTCGCTGCCCTGATGGGACCTGAGGGTTCCCTGTCTGTCCTTCCAGGTCTTCAGTAGCAGTCACAGCTCCTTCTGTTCAACTCTGCATTGCAGTAACCACAATCGTTTCTTTCTCTGATTGATACACCTTCTACTCCGAAGCCTGACAGGCCATCAAAACTGCAGATAATTTGGGCTTCAGGCGTAAACGGGAGGAAATGTAAAAAGGGCTAGGCCTGGACTGGACGTGGGGTCGCAGGGGTCTGTGGAGCTGGCATTCATCACAGAGTAAGGGAAGAAGGGCAAAAACCTGGAGGCCCAGAGGCAGCCTTCGGCAGGTCAGGCCTGGCCCACCAAGAGCGACATCACCTCCTTCCTCGGGCCAGGCGGAGGGTGCCAATTCTCACAGCCATAGCCTTCCCTTTGTGGGCCTTTTTCTTCCTCAGTATTAACCCATTCTCTTCCCCTAGTAGAGGCTCCTTGGGAAATTCTCTATGGGTCACATTCCCACTAAACATAAATGACTGATAGAACTTCAATACATCATGGAGAAATTTGCATGGTCAGAACTACCACCATGGCTAAAATCCCAAACACTGACCACACCAAGTGCAGACAAGGATGTGGAGCAACAGGAATTCTCACTTATTGCTGGTGGAAATGCAAAGTGATACAGATGCCTTGGAAGGGAGTTTGCTGGTTTCTTACAAAACTAAACATACTCTTCCCACGTGACCCAGCAGTGGTGCTCCTTGGCATTTACCCAAATGATTTGAAAACTTATGTCCACACGAAAACCCTCCCCCAAGTGTTTATAGCAGCTTTGTTCATAATTGCCAAAGTTTAGAAGTCACCAAGACATCCTTCAAACACTGAATGGATGAATAGACTGTGGTGCATTTATACAAGGGAATATTATTCAGTGGTCAAAAGAAATGAGCTCTCAAGCCACAAAAAGACATGGAGGGAACTTTAAATGCACAATACTAAGTGAAAGGAGCCAAAAAAGGCTGCATACTGCCTGATTCCAACCACGTGACATTCTGATAAAGGCCAAACTGTGGCGACCATAAAAGGATGGGCGGGTGCCAGAGTTTGCGAGGGAGGGTGGGAGGCAAAGGTGAAGGGGCGGAGCACAGGGGCTTTTTAGGGCAGTGAAACTGTTCTGAATGATGCTATGATGGCAGAGACATGATATTACACGTTCGTCCAAACCTGTAGAATGTACAAAAGTGAGAGTGAACCCCACTGTAAACTAAGCATTTTAGTTAATAATAATGTAGCACAATTGGTCAATTGTAACACATGTACGACACTAATGCCAGATGTTAATAATAGGAGAAATTGTGTGGTGGGGGTGGAGAGAGGGCTTATGGGAACTCTCTGTACTGTCTGCTTGATTTTCTTTAAACTAAAATTGTTCTAAAAATAATGAAGTCTTGGGGCTGGCCCCGTGGCCGAGTGGTTAAGTTCGCGCGCTCCGCTGCAGGTAGCCCAGTGTTTCATCGGTTCGAATCCTGGGCGCGGACATGGCACTGCCCATCAAGCCACGCTGAGGCGGCGTCCCACATGCCACAACTAGAAGGACCCACAACTAAGAACACACAACTATGTACTGGGGAGTTTGGGGGAGAAAAAGGAAAAAAAAATAATAATAATGAAGTCTGTGATTTACAAAACAAGACAAAACAAAACCAAAAGCCTTGGCAGCGCTGTTGGCTCCATCACACATGTGCCGCCTGGTGGTTAGTCCAGGACCTGAGCAGCGGTCCGTCTCCTAGTTGGGTTCTCAGCGTCTGAGTGCGCTGATTACAGGAGACCCATGTCAGCTGTAAGAGTCGCTTCCCTGAGCTCCTCCCTTTCCACCGTCTCCAGCATTTTCCGGTTCCCTGGAGCTCCCCATTTTGGCCTCCTGAACACAGAGCTGAGACTTCAGTGACTGCTCTGACGTGCTCTTCTGCCACTGCTCCTGCAGCCTGGGCCAAGGGAAGAAGGAGCGGAGATGGAAAGTGGTGGTAAGCTCACCTCCGGTCAGTGGTGCTTTCCACTCTGGTCTCTACCGTTTACTTCCCAGAGTCCTCGGACGGCTGCCCTGTGCGTTGGTGCAGGTTTACAGCCACATTCAGTGGGAGAGTCAGTGCAGTGGGCTCGCTCCATCTTGCTGGGACCAGAACCGCTCGCTGTTTAGATACTCAAATGATCAAAGCCAAATGGATAAACATTCTATAAAATGAACTGGGTTGTACTCCTCAAAAACGCCAAGGTCAACTCTCACTGAAAAAAGATGAGGAGCTGTCCAAACTTAAAGAAGGCTAAAGAGACAGAGCAGAGCTATAAAGGGCATTCCTTTGTGGTGCGGATTGATGAGATTTAGACATGGTCTGTGGATTGAGTAATAGTATTGTATCGATGTTAAATTTGCAGATTTTGCTAACTGTGCTACGGTTGCATAAAGCACTATCCTTTTTCTTAGGAAATATACACAGAAGTATTAGTGGGCAAAAGCACACGCTCTCTCCAACTCACTTTCAAATATGCGCATAAATACACACACTCTCGCACACACTCTCTCCTACAGACACGCTCCCTCTCTCACACACTCGCACACTGTCTTAGCTCAGGTGTAACAGAAGATAAGAAAACCATGGGCCAGGTTGCCTAAACGGCAGATGTTTATTCCAGTCCCGGAGGCTGGGAAGCCCAGGATCAAGGTGCCGGCACATTCTGTCCCTGGCGAGGGCTCTCGTCCTGGACGAAGACAGCAGCCTCCTCTCCGGGGCCTAACATGGCAGAGAGAGAGCTCTGGTGTCTTCCTCTTCCCATAAGGGCACTGATGCCATCACGGGGGCTCCACCCTCACGACTCGTCCAAACCCAGTGACCTCCCAAAGGCCCCTGCAGACACCACCACGTTGAAGGCGAGGGCTTCACGTCAGTCCCGGGGAACACAAACTGTCAACTCATAATGGTCTCACGCACACTCTCTCTCTCACACAGACACACTTTATCTCACACGTCCACACACTCAAACACATACTCTCTCATGCTCTCACACATACACTCCCGCACACTCTCTCCCACACACACTTGTGCACACACGCCTGCACACGCACGCAGGCTGAAGGGTGTAGAGGAGTGAATATTGACAGGAGGATCAGGGGACCCGAGTTCTGTTCCAGGCTCCTCTGTTAACCCGCACCAGGGCCAGGCATTTGACCCTGTGGTGCCTCATTTTCCTCTGCAAATGTGCGAGTGGGGAAGCGGCTTCTACGGCCGCCTCTGCCTCCGACACACTGAACAGCGTCCGTGGCGTGTGACGGAGCCTCTCTGCCATGGTGCTCGAGACGCACTGAGGACTGTGACGGGGAAACAGCAGTTCTATTTGGGAAGAGGCTCTGTTAACACCGGGCGTGCAGAAAAGGTGGAGGCGACGACCTCACCAGACTGTGGCCTTCGGCCTCGGTTTCTCCATCTCTCCCTCATCCGCCTGTGGGGAAGGCTGTGAAGGGCTGGGCGGATGTGGTTTGAGTAGTGCGGTCGTCTCTGCTGCTGCTGTTTTCATGTTAAAGGCAGAAGTAAAGCTGAGCCATCTGAAGTTCCAGAACCTAAGCGTTAAAGAAATTAGATATTCTTGAAAATCCGTTCATCATCATTAACTTCAAAGACTAAGAAATGGAAAGTTAACACTGGGAATAGCGTAGAAATACGCTTAGACTCTGGGCAGTCTCTCTGACTTCATAGGAAAATAGGAGCGGACGCTCCTCAGTGGGGCTCACAAGCCAGCGCCTTGGTAGACAGTCCACAGAACTCACTCACTCGTTCCTCAGAGCTGCAGTTACCACTAGGCCTTTTTCAAGATGAGGCAACTGAAAATTAGAAAGGCTAAACAATGTTCTAGAACACAGCAGAGCTGGGATTTGAACGCAACTTGGTCGTACCCCAAACCTCAGGTCTCAAGGGCAAAGGTGAAAGTGAAATGAAAGAGATGGACATCCAGGCCTAGAACCAGAGTGGGGAAAAGCATAGAGCTGGTCTCTTGATCCATCTCCGTCCTTCAAAGGGATCCTTCCTCCAAAAGAAGTGGGAAAAGGAAGGACTTGGGTTTGACAAACTTCATTCAAATATGGCTTGAGTCCGGACAACTGACTGAACCTATCTGACCCTCAGTTTCCCTTTCCGTAAAACGGGTCATCATAGAACCTATCTTGTGGGGCTGACTGCTGAGAGGATGCAATGCTATGTGGAGCCTAAAACATGCGGCGCGGTGCCCAGCTGTGTTTGTCAGGTTCCCCAGAGAAACAACCAACAGGATACATATAAATAGATAGACGCAGCTATACACGTGAGGGGATTTATCATAGGAATTGCTCACGTGGTTGCGGAGGCTGAGAAGTCCCACAGTCTGCTGTCCGCCAGCTGCAGAGCCAGAGAACCAGCGGTGTAACTCCATCTGAATCCAAAGGCCTGAGAACCAGGGCAGCTGCTGGTGCAAGTCCCGGAGGCCTCAGGCCCAAGAAGCAGGAGCTCAGACGTCCGAGGGCGGGAGAAGGTGGACAGCTCAGCTCCAGAAGAGAGAGAATTGCCCTTCCTTCACCGTTTTGTTCCATTTGGGCCCCCATACGACTGGATGATGCCGCCCACACTGGGGAGGGCGTTTCTCTACTCAGTGTACTGAACCAAATGCTAATCTCTTCCAGAAAAAGCCTCACAGACACGCCCAGAAATAATGTCTTACTAGGTGTCTGGGCATCCCTAGGCCAGTCAGGTTGACACACGAAATTAGCCATCACACTGGCCCTTTGTAAATGCTTAGTCTGTGGTAATGACCTTGAGACCGTGAATGTCACACTTTACAGCAGATGCGCGGGTTTACCAGCACACCAGTTCTCATTTAACACACAAACAAAAAGCAAACAGACGCAGTCCATGGAGGAAACTTCCTGCTTCAATTCAGAGCAGACTTTTAACTAAAGATGCTCTGTGGCGGGGCCAAGGCCGGTCCTCAGGCTCTGCTGGGGCCTCACAGCCGGGCAGCCTCACCCGAGTCCTGGAACAGCGCCGTCTCACAGGGATACAACGCGAGCCACAAAGGCCGTGTCAGATTTTCCAGGAGCCGTATTTTAAAAAAGGAAAAAGGTAACATTAATGGATAATATATTGTATGTAATCCAATATACCCCAAATATTATCATTTCAACATGTGATCCAGCCCCAAAATTATTAATGCTATTTTACATTCTTCAGTTCTTGTTTTCACACTAATTCTTGGAAAGCTAGTGAGTTTTCCACACTCACACTGACACACAACTTACACTTCTACACCTATGGTGAAGCGTCATCGGAAATGCTTGATATATCTTCAGATTTCATAAGATGCACAGTGGAAAATGTAGATTCACATAACCAAGTTGTTCTAAATGTACTTAAAAGTTTTCCAATGACTGAATTGAGATTCAGTTCTTAAATTTAAATTTACAAATAATTAAAGCTGAACAAATTTAGTTCCTCAGTCACACGAACACATTTCGACCACTCAAAGCCACGTGTGACTCCCGGCTGGTGCATTAGGACCTTGATGTGGAGAGCTCAGGGCCGTCGAAACTTTCCGTGTGGACTCCATTGATCTTCCGCTGAGGCGACCGTTAAGAGTCCATGTGTAATAAACAGTCAAATATCTCTTTCGTTTCTGAATAATGGACAGTGACCCACGTAAGTATCTTTTACCTAAGATAAAATCACCAAATATTCATTGATTCACTCTATCCATTATTGACTAATTTATAACACATTAATAGGATGTTTACTAAGAGCCATTCTATGTCCAACATCACACTTCCAGGGGACATCTGAGGTGTGTCTTTCAAAATGAGAAGGAAGATGCCAGCCCAACAATGGGAGGAGAGCAGACGTTGAAGCACTGCATTCTGAAGTGGACCGTGATAAGTGTCTTGGTCACCAGTTTGAAGTGTCATCACTTCATAAGGGAACCCTCACCCAGGAATATCTAGGAGGAAAACCCCCCTCTTAAAGGTGTTGCCATTTCTCACCCTGACCCCTGTCCTAGGCCAACAGCAAACAACAGCCAACCAGCATTCAACCTTCAGACTGAGCATGGAAGCACTCCAGTGGCCCCGATGGCTCAGGCTATGTGCAGAGGACTGGCTGGGCCAGCCTGGAGGGAAGCCATCTATGTGACAAACTTCCTCAGGGAAAAGGAGGGCAGGTTCACGGGTCTGATCCGTGCACTACACACACATACAGGCACACAAACACAAATACACACACTCTTCACTCTATGAGTCATTATGGGAGAAAAGGAAGCCTTTGAAATTTGTAAAACAGGGCAGAGAACAATAGAAAAGTTTGGTGGTGGACTCATCATTGTTGTGGCTGTGGTCCTGTGGCATTTGTTCATTCATTCATTCCTCTTTTCATTCATTCGTTCATTCACTTCTTCAACAAATGTTTACTGAGCCAGCAACTGAAAGAAGTGCTGACAATATTCCTGTGAAAAAGATGCAGTCCCCGCCCTCCTGAAAGTCACGATCTACTGGGGGAGAATAATTACTATTTATTTATAATTACATATTAGACACCATCTGGGGAACTAAGGTAGAAATAGAGGAAGTTTACAGAAGACTGGAAAGAGTTGCACAGAGGAGGGAGCCAGAGAATTCTGTTGAATAGTCAGGCTACCACAGGCTTATCCCTAGGATGGAGTGATTTGGGGTAACACAGGCTACCCTGAGCAGGAGGCAGGAGTTTGGCTGTGGTTCAGTATAAAAATCAGGGGGACAAGGAAGGGGTTGCAGAGGGGGCTCTCAGATCTTCAAATGCTCCATACACCTGCTAAGGAGCATGGGCATTTAATTAGGAGATCCAGTGTATTTTAGACATTAGGACAATAGAGAGTGGTGATTGTCAGCTCTCGCTGCACAATAGAATGGGAGTGAGTAAGGGAGTCAATGAGAACTCTGTACTTTCTGCTCAATTTTTCTGAAATGCATCTAAAAAACAATCTATTAATTATAAGAAAATCACCCTACACCAATGGTTTTAAAAACACAGTCCAGACACCTCTGGGATCCTAAGGGCTGTTTCAGGAGACCCATGAGATCAAAACTATTTTTGTGATCCTGTGCTCCTAAGACATTATTTGCTTTTTGCACTCTGATTCTTCTCTCACGAATGTACAGTGGGGTTTTCCAGAGGCTGTGTGACATGTGCTGTCGCAACAGATCGAATGCAGAAGCAGGCAGAGAATCCGGTTGTCTTTTGTTAAGCCAGTCTTTAAAGAGAAGGCAAAGATGTAAAACAGTGTGACTCTTTTCACTCAACTTTTTCTGTTTTGGAAAACATAGTATGTTTCATAAAAATATTCTGTTTATGCTGCATGTAATGGGTTTATCATTGTTATCAAACGAATGAATAAATAATTTTTAAATGCCTCAATTTTAATTTCCAATATATTTAATATCCATAGATATAACCCACCCAAATCAAACCTCTTGAAGTGCTCAATAATTTTTGGAAGTGTCAAGAGATCCTGAGACCACAAAGTTTGAGAACCTGTGGTCTAGACTCTGATATTAAAAGACAAAGAATAGGCTTAGAAGTTATCCAACAATGGGATTGAAAGGAGGGTTTTTAAAAATATATTCTTGTACACAAAGTTGGGCTTGAATGGAAACTTGACATGCAGGCAAGCCAGGTCCATCCAGGCCGTATGTCCAGCTTCCTGGACCCGGCCTCGTCCTTCCTCAGTTCTCATCTGCTGGAAGCTTGGATTTGGCATAAAATTCTGAGCCCCTAATTCCAAGTCACCCTACGCATCGTGTCCTTTGCACAAGCTGAATTCATGATAAACAAAGAAAAAGGAGGATTTTTTTTGAAAACGAGAGATTATTAAAATCTGCTTTGGAAAGCCAATGATAACTCCCTTCTTATTACCTAAACTAAGTTTCCTAAGACATTTGCCAATCCATTTTGACATTTTCTCTCTTTCTTACAGTTTAATAAGAGATGAGGTTCAGCCATATAAAATTTTCATCTTTGTCATTAAAGAAACACAGTTGGATATTGGTGATTTCATATGATATAATCTAATCAATGTCATGGCATTGATTGCCACATTGTGTCATTTAATCCAGGCAAGAAATATGTTTTGCTCCCTTGAGTGCACAGAATAGCTTCCAAAAACTGTTATTATGACAGTGGCAAGTTGTCTTAATATGGGTAGTAGCCCTTGCTTTTTGGCCTTATTTCAGGGACGTAGCTTAGCAGTGTGCTGCTGGTGGATAGTGAAGCCTGAGCGCAGACTAAGGGCCACTGCTTCCCACGCCTGCGCTGGTGGACAGCGGCAGCCACACATCAGATTAACTAGCAATCTCTATTACTTCGATGTAATGTTACCCTCTAGCCTTAATTTAATTCAATGCAGGATCCTTGGAACACTTTCTGAATCATCTAGAAAAATTTAGATTACATCTCTGACAACTCCCTAAATCAACGTATTATATTGAAAATTGGAAATCTGTATCATCTAACTCAAATATTGAGTTAAAAACTCTCCCATTCTCTGATGTCTAATTGGTGAATTTCTGCACCCTTGCCTTTCTTTGCTGCAGGTTTTATCATCTGAAAAGGTTGATGGTAATATCTACCTTGAAAGTGTGCTGATTCAGGGCAGACACTTACGAGAAGTTCTTGGCTTAGTGCTAAGCACATGATTGGGTCTCAATAACTACTGTTTTTTCCCTTTCCCACCCAAAACACACATACACTCATGCATGTGCACAAACTAATGCACACTCTCACACATCCAAAACTCATGCACACGCAAAACACCCTTGTACATGCACAATCACACACACTGTGCTCGTATGCATGAATGCTTGTATACAGTGGGGGTGAAGCCAAATGCAGGTGGTAGCCTCTTGTACCACCACGCATGCTTGAATGCTTTAGAGACAGCACTGTGGCAAAGAAGGAACGTGAATCCAGAAATTAAAAACCTGGTTCTTATTCTGCTGCATTGCTCTTTGGTGTATTGAGTTTGTTGCAAAACCCTTAATCCTGTGGGCCAGGTTTCCTTACCAGCAAGAAGAAGTTGTGGGAGATGGCTGCATCCTCCCGTGACTCAGAAGCTGTTCTTTGACAAACATGACCAACAGCTTTGGAGTCTGAAGGCACGAGTTCAATCCCCAACATCACCCCGTGGTCGTTCTCTCATTGGGGAGCCCTGCTTCCTCCTCACTTGCGGTGGACTACTACCAGCTTAGTGGGTCTTTGCGAGGATCAAATGAAATACACAACACAGCTAACCACTCTGTTAGGGTCCAACAGAGGGGTGATGGCACCCAACCGGTGACGAGATCCAGTCTCTCTCTCTCTTCTCACACACAGGCCCCACTCCCTTCCCTGACGGACAGTGAAGCAGAAAATCTCCTTGCATCCTCTGAATGAACTTAACAGTATGTTCAAACATGATATAAGGAAAAAAAAGGAAGGAAAGCCCTCACACCCACCCTGGTACACCTTGGTGTTTGCCATTATTAGAACAGCAAACTGAGTACTATTGATTCAGAGGGTTTGTGGTTTACCGACCTGGTGCAGTTGAGTTCCTCTTCCTACTCCTGCGACTCATGAATACACATCAAATCCTAAATAGTTTATTTACTGTTTGAACAGTTTTTTGCTTCTTGTCTCATTTCCCTTTGAACAGATAACCCAGGGTGCTTCCTTTACCCACAAAAGCAAATGCAAAACAAAAAATACTGTTCTAAGAATAAAGGAAGATGTAGGACCATGAATTTTAAGGCGAGGGTGCAGAGAACCTCAGTATAAGGCTTTATATGAAAAACATCTCAGCTCCAGTTTATATCGCAGCATAATGCTCCTTTCACTCCAACATCGTCCTAGATTGGATGAGCAATTATATAGTAATCTTACTTAGCAGAACACAACTTAGGTGGGCTCAAGGCAACGACAGAAGCAGGAACCAGTGTAGAACTTTGACTTCCACATGGGGCATAAAGGGGTTGCTCGTTAACCCTGCCTAATTCACATGCCTTTTAAAGTCTTGTTACTTGAGGTGTGGTCCTGGCCCAGCAGCACCAGGCCAGCTGGGAGCTTGTCAGAAAAAAAAAAAATCTCAGACCCCACCAGGAACCTATTGAACCAAAATCTGCATTTTAACAGACCCCTAGGTGATCTGTGTGTACACTGAAGTGGAAGGGCGGTGCCTCGGAAAACCCTGCATGCGGCAGCACGTCATAGTCTTCAAGACTCTGTCAGTGGTTCATTGGAAGTTACGGGATAACTTTTCCAAAGTCTTGGAATTAAAGGATTTCAGAGTTGAAAAGTCCTCCCCTCAACCGTAGCTAATGCATGAATTCCCTCCGAGTGGCCCCACCTGGGGCTCCATTGTGTGCTGGGAGTTCTGCCCCCGGGAAGAACTTTTCAAAAGCACTTCCTTAGGGCAAGTTGGAACTTGCTTCCCCAGAACTACCACCTCCTGGCCCACTGCTGACATTACAGAGGCACTCAGAGAAAAGATTGTGGCCCTTTCCCGCTGAAGAATTTTGGGGAAACCCAGACAGCTCCCATATTTGATCTCATATCCAGTTCCTTTCTGGAGGACTGTGTCTGGTAGGTTCAGAGCCCCTCCCCGAGGAACTGGTATCCCGCAGCACCCTGGACCCACACTTCTGCTGGCAGGGCCACATGAAGCCATGCCCGCAGGATGAGATGCGGGGTCCTGAATTCACATTTCTGATGCACTAGCACATTATTAAATTGCAGTTCTCTGCTTGTTTCCCAGCAGTGCAGTGGAGAGCTGTGGCCACCTGGACCCTGAGACTGGCCGTCATCTCTGTCTGTTGTCAGCAGCACCTTGAAGACCTGATTCCTTCCACAGCTCAGAATAGGCAGGACTAAGATAGGAACCTAGAGCTGTCAGCCTCCCACCACCGTCTTCTGAACTGTGGGGCGATACTGCCCTTGGACAGCTCGGTTCTACCTTACACACCAGCTTATCCACCTGGGTGGAGGGAGGGGTGAAAATGACATGGTGGCAAAAAAGGGATGACCAATTCCTTTTTATCCCATCAGAGTAGGCCGATGTGACCTAACTGAGATGGCAGAGAAACGTGTAAAATATTTCAGAAACATTTCCATTAGAATGCTTAAAATAACTTATTTATTATTCCATGGTGATGCACTCTAAATGAAGTTCTTTTGTAGGCAATGGGAGCAAGGCTGACATGGCTTTAAATTCTGGCTCTGCTTTTACTAGGTTTGTAAACCTGAGCAAATAAGCCAACCTCTCTGAACCGCCGTCTGTTATCTATAGGGTGGGCTTCATAACACAACTCACAGTGCTGTTGAAGGCGTTGAATGGTAAACTGCGTTCAGGGCATAAAGCACCAGGCGATGCATCTGGCACGTAAGGAGAAAGGAAATCAAATTTATAAGATAAAAATTAAAGGATGTAGCAATCTGGAGAAGACATTCCAAGACATGGATATGCAACAAAAATATATTTTTATACCCTTTGAGCAAGAGAATACGGCAAGCGTGGGGGCTGGGGTTGGAACAGCAGGTGACATGCTACTCCCTTCACTATAGATTCATCAAGGAGCTGAATTTGAAGTCTGGGGACGAATGTCAATAATCATTTGGGAGAGGCAGGTGCTCTGTGTTTAGAGTATCGTGGGCCAACGCTCGAGGATGAATAGGAAAAAGGGCTGGAAGAACAGAAAACACGTGTGTTGAACGTACAGCGCTAAGGAGAGCAGGGCATTGACAGGCAATGGGAAGTTGGCTTTTATGCTATACACAGGCCTTAGCATACATTTTGTGTAAAGGGCCAGATAGTAGATATGTTAGGCTTTATGGGCCATACAGTCTCTGTGCCAACTACTCAACTCTGCTGTTGCAGCAAGCAGCAGCCATAGTCAATCTGTAATTGAATGGGTGTGGCTGTGTTCCAATAAAACTTTATTTACAAACATAGATGATAGGCAGGATTTGGCCCAGGGGCCGTGGTTTTCCTTCTCCTGCCATAACTGATAGATTTAAGAAATAACTTGGAAGCTCATCATCAAGAAACTTCCTAAATACAAGAAATCCAAAGAAAGCTCTTAAAATCCCGAAAGCCAGTCCAAGAATATTTGTAGGAAGAGATGATTTCTGCCATGAAAAATAAACTCTCTTCCTATCTTAGGAATGACTCCCAGGAAAATATCTTGGGTGAGGGAGTGTTTTCTCTACTCTGTATCTGAAAATATACACCAAACAGAAAAGTCAAATGTGTTAAATGCTATTTCATCCAACCAGAGGTGGCAGTTTGGAGAAATGAAAAGACTCAGGAGCCAGAAGCTCCTGCTGAACAGAGAGGTTTATGTTTTGAGGGAAGGGAAGTCATGCCGTGCCCCTGTGTCAGCTTGGGCTGGCAATGGATTGCCCAGTCGCTAGGAGCTGGGCTTCCCAAGGCAGGGACAAGCACAAGGAGACCTTCTTTCTTTCTGCAAAAGAGGAAGCTGGACGCCTGAGCGATTTCACGATTCCATGACTGGCTTATTGAGAATTTATTGGACGAGTTATACACATAGAGATTCTCTTTAAAAATTCTAAGGGATTTGCTGGCAGGGACTTCTATCTAAAGGTCAAAAGGAGAAAATGGCTCAGTTTCCAGAACAGCCCATGGTTACTATTAGCAAACCAAACAGTGAGCTAGGAAAACAATTTTTTTTCTATAAGGTTCATGAAGGGAGGGTCAGGGGGACTACCTCACTCACCTTGGCATCACCATCCTAAGGCTCAGGGATACGAACAGAGTCCCTCACTCAGTAATGTTTGCTGCATGGGAGAAAGTTGTTTTCATCATCTGGTGATATTTCTGGCTCTACGCACAGCCATCGAAATGGCTGGGCTGTTGATCGAAAGGATGGATAAGCATTGCAAATTCCATCATTTCTCGTCCCTGTGTCCTCAGAGAAGACAAGCTGTCCTATGACAGATGCTGAGTTCACTCACCACCAAACTGAGGGCAAGAGCAGCAAAGGGCCCAGCCTGCTCCCTGGCATTTGGGAACCTTCTCCATGATGCCCATTTGCAAACTTCCCAAGGAGGTCCTGCTCCTTCAGAAGAGGCTGCATGGTCTTGAATCTGCCCAGTCTTGAATCTGCCCAGAAATCTCAGAGGTTTCAGATGTAAATTCTGTAGGAACTGGTTGACCCTACACATTGTCCTACTCACTCTCAAGGATAAATAGACGGTCTTACATGCAAGTTGAGGAGAAATAATAAGCTCAATTTCCAAATTTCGGAGCTAGTTCTTGTTTTTGCTAAGTTGTCCTTTACCTTTCAAAATGGTTTGTCCTACAATCTATTTTTACCTGGAGTTTAAATACGCTTTGGGTAGTAGGCATTAGAAGATAGCTAAAGTTTGAACTTTGAACTGCTTTTAAATGTTTGTTCCCGCAAACATATGATGGGATGATTATGACATGGAATCAAGCTATTTCTTAGTTCTACTGTAAAATGCTATAAATTTGTATTTCTTTCCTGAATCATCCCAGATGTTTCACTAGATGTATGTTCTATGAGGAGAAAAATTATAAAGGCAAAGTATTTGATATTTCCTTATTTATAGTACATTTTTCCCATATCATTTAACTTTTACATTTTTCACTTGAAGGAAGTATAAGCTATTTCATTCTATGTCCATAATTATCTTATTTTCAAAGAGAAATGACATATTTAAAACACTACTACTCAACCTGATTTGTACCCGTATAATTTATTTTCTGTATATTTTGACTATGAGTCAATTTGAAAGCAGCAATTTAAAACTCACTTGAATGCCTACTTTGGCCTAAACAACAACTACAACATAAGAACAATTCTACAATCAAATTAGTAGTCAAATAACCAACGGCAATTGGAAAATTGGTCAACGTATTATTTCTTCTATAGCCTAATTCAAAATGCGATATTTAAAAATGTAAATCTCTCTTTTCAATGTTAGAGAAGCATCGATGAATATTTCTATGAGTAGGAAAATATTTATTAAAATAATGGCCACCTATTGGGACTGATCTTATTCTTTTAACCGTCGACTCTTGGAAAAGACATCTGGGCCAGATGGAACCCAAGGGCAATGGAAAATAGGACACAAAATACTGTCCACCTGTGATGACCCACACAAAGTGGGGAAACCACAGTTCCAAAGCCTTCTACTTGCAAACTTAGAGAACAAAGTAATAAATCAATATTTTGCTGGAGAAAAATTGTCCCCAAAACATTCATTGAATGAAGAGTAGCTTCTTTGATAAAGGCAGTTTGGTCTTTTTCTTTTCTTTTTTTAATGGGGTTGGTTTTATAGCATTCTACCCCTTGTTTAATGAGGAATGAAATAAAAGTTAAAATAGCCTGTCTTCCCTGCTCTTGCCTTCTTTCCTGCTGTCCACCTTCATGCCCAGAATTCTGTCCACTCTTAACTCTTCACTTTCTGCTTCCTCGTCCATGGTGATAGCAAATCCACAGATAAATTAATAACTCTACGGAATTTTCAGAATCCTTGCAAAACAGAGCAAGTGAGCTGATGATGACCTGGAACTTCTCTATAAGGCTGAGCTTGGGGTCATGGCCAGGAATCTACCAGCGCATAATGTGACACTTTTAGAACCTGGTAAACCAAACTCCCACGAACAAGCTCCAGTCATATCAGCAGGAAAGTATTATACTGGGGGTCAGGAGGCCTGCTCTCTGATGCCGCATCTGTCACACCAAACTTTGTACACCTGGACAAGTTGCTCAGTCTCCTTGAGGCACAGATTCCTCCCCTGTCGTGTGGTTGTCTAACTAACATCTCTTAATTCACTTCTAGCATGAATTCACTTCTAGCTATGATTCGAAATCTTATTCCTAATTGAGATCCAGTGTTCTACTGGAGTTCCAGTGAATTCAGGAGGTTATGTGAATTCCTTTGTGAAGTGGTGGAGTCTGCCTTGTTAGCTACTGTTCTCATTCATTTTCTCCATCATTTACTTCGAAAGATAAATTTGTTTGTAACTTGAGATGGCTTTTCCCACCAAAGATTTTTTCCTTCGGGGAGCTGGAGGAAAAGTGTGTGTTCTGAAATGTGAGGGGCATTTCTCTGGGATTTTGAATCCCTTTAGCCAAACAGCAGTCTCTCTAGGAGTCACATTTCTTAGACTAGATTGACTATCTCACTTGCGCAAAGCACATGTGTGCAACTTGCAAATATTTGACATCATATTTCAGATGGTTGTTTCCAGAAGCACAGCTATAGCATGTGAAACAAATCTCTGTTTCTAAGTCAAGGTGGAAAAGGGAAATGGAAAATGATGATCAATGAATCATCAACTCATTTCTGAAAAGTATTTATTCTCAGCCATCAAGTCCATGTCTATATTAGAAAAATAATAATACTTTTCTTCATGGTTTTGGGGTATTAAATGAGCTAATGCATGTGCAATGAATGTGAAACAGTTGAGAAATGTAAAGTGTCACTCAGAAATTCCTACTTATTATTCCTGTAGTGACCCCACAGCTGAAGGCCTGGACTTCCGCTCTCCCTCTGCATTTTTGATGGCTATGGGGCAGCAGAAAGCCATTTGCAGTATATTCACAGAATATATGGACAGATTTAGAAGCTGGACTTACTGCGTGCTATCCAGCAGCAGACCATTCTGTGAAGTAGCCGGGAGAGGTATTATAACCTCCATTTAACAGGCTAATCTCCGTTTAACAGTGCAGGCTCAGCGGGGTTAAGTGCCTTGCTTAAAGTCACAGCTCTGATGACAGCGTCAGGAATTTACGCCTGGCCCAGACGACCAGAATTGGCAGTCCTAATTTTCCAATGCATGTCCTCATTGGTGAAAAATTTAGAAGAGTAGTTATGAAGGCAAGACTCAGATTCTAGAACTATGTTTCTCATTAAATCTCTTTTCTTTCATTTTTCTGTATTTCTTCACAGGGACTTCAGAAAACTTCTCATCTGGGCTTGGAAATTTAGCCTAGGGCTCCTTAAGATTTCCTAGCTGAGGCCCTTGGTGATCCTATCACTGAAGGTTAAACCTGGGGGAAATGTCTTATCACCTCTCCTTTACCTCTAAATATATCAGCGGTGGATCTATGACATACAGGGGAGTGTAGGTGGTTTGATCTCCACTCTGGGTCAGTTTGTGAACATTTAAGTGCCCAGATCTGGATGCACACTGCAGGCATGGTTAGTTAGTTCTTGAAAGGCCCCAACCACAAGTCCACATTCCAGCTGGGGTATCCTTGGTTCTCTCAATTAGCACTAAAATTGGTGCTTCTCAAATTTGAAGGTGAAGACGAATCAGCTGGAGATCTTGTTAAATTGAAGATTATGACTCAGCAGGTGTGGGATGAGGCCTGCAATTTTGCATTTCTAACAAGTCTCAGGTGACTTGTGATGCTGCAAGTGTGAGGGCCACACTTAGATCTGCCGGTTGTAGGTTGCAGGTGTGTTATTTATCACAAGACTATCATAAGTAACGTTTCACTGGTGAAATAAGTGGTGTTCGTTGAACATGTTCTGGCATTGTTGGACTAGAATATATGCATCTGGCAAGGCCTAGAGTCAAATTCTCTTCTGAATGGACCTGGGACCTCAGATTCTGTGGTGTGCTATGTTCAGCCACAGAATGTAGGGTTCCTGCACAACATAGGAAGATGTGGAGAGAGGCATCCTCAGTGAGATATGCCTATTATTATTGATGACCTAACAATAACCATAGCTTCGGCTTGTTGAGAGCTTGCCAAGTGTCTAGCAAATATTTCTTTTTTCCTTTTTCTCCCCAAAGCCCCCTGGTACATAGTTGTGTATTCTTAGTTGTGGGTCCTTCTAGTTGTGGCATGTGGGATGCCACCTCAGCGTGGCTCGATGAGTGGTGCCATGTCCGTGCCCAGGATTCGAACCAATGAAACACTGGGCTGCCTGAAGCAGAGCGCACGAACTTAACCACTCGGCCATGGGGCCGGCTCCCTCAAGCAAATGTTAACTTGCTTCACTCAGTAGGTGAGACACAGAAAAACTCAGTAATGTGTCAGGCATGACAACCAGCTATCTCCCAATATCCTTTTCCCCTTATTCATTCCTTTACTATCCCTATAGTAATGGAACCACTGTGCCTTAGCTGGTACATGGCCACCAGCTTCCCATATAGTAAGGATGGTCACATGACTCTTTCCTGGTCAATGAGATGAGAGCGCAAATGATAGTACAACGTCGAGGTTGCAACTTTGCAGGAAAGGTGATCACTGTCTCCTTGACCTCCGCTCCTTGACACAAGCTGGAATTTGAACAGTCTGGAAGGAGCTTCCACCAGATGGAAGCTGCATGTTAAGAATGATGTATTCAGGGACCCAAGGAGAAATGGATGGGGCACTAAGAGTGGTCTATATATTTAATAATATATTTATATTGGGGGCTGGCCCCATGGCCAAGTGCTTAAAGTTCTGCACACTCCAATTCAGTGGCCTGGGTTAGTGGGTTTGGATCCGGGAGCAGATCTACTCCACTCATCAGCCATGCTGTGGCAGTGACCCACATACAATACAGAGGAAGACTGGCACAGATGTTAGCTCAGGGTTATATATATATATATATATATATTTATATATTTATATATATATATAAATATATATAACAGTAATAGTTATATATTTTATTTCATAAATAATTCTATATTACATATATTTATATATTTAACAAGATTAATAATATATTTATATATTTAATAATAATAAATGTTTTAAAGGGTAAAACTTTTACCTGCGCTTCTTTGGGCCTCACAGTGACTCTTATGGTCTAGAAGATATGTTCCAATTTCATAGATGAAAGATCTAAGGCTTGGAGAGGTTGAATAATTAAGCTAACAAAAATCTGGACTTAAACTTGTGTGCTTTGTTTCTAAATCCTGTTTATTTTCTAATTCTTCATACTGACCTGAGTGTACAAGGGCTTGGAAGGCACCCTACAGAAAAGAGGTTAGACTAGGTTTGAAAAGCAAGGCATGATCACAATATTAAAATGCGAGGAGAAGAAACTCTTTCACCTTTGGATGTGGGCCTGGACAAACCAGCACTTGGCTGAGGAAGGCCTTTATTCAAGGGTGTCTTATGTTTTGATTAAGGGAACAAAGAAAACACTGTGATCCCAAATTTGAAGAAAGACATGGATCTACAAATCCAAGAAGCATAACAAACTTCAGCTAGGACAAACTCAAAGAGACCCATACTCGACATGTTATAATCAAACTGTTGAAAACCAATGGCAAAGAGAGAATCTTGAAAGCAGCAAGAGAAAAGAAACTTGCCATGTACAAGGGATCTTCAATAAAATTATCAGCAGGTTTCTCAGCAGAAACCCTCGGAATCAGGAAGCAGTGGAATGATATATTTAAAGTGCTGAAAGAAAAACTGTCAACCAAGAATTCTATACCTGGCAAAATTGTTCTTCGAAAATGAGAGAGAAATCAAGACATTACCAGATAAACAAAAGCTGAGGGCATTCATTACCACTAGACTTTCTCTATAAGAAATGCTAAAAAGGGGCTGGCCCCATGGCTGAGTGGTTAAGTTTGCACATTCCACTTCAGTGGCCCAGGGTTTTGATGGTTTGAATCCTGGGCAGGGACATGGCACCACTCATCAGGCCGTGGTGAGGCAGCATCCCACATAGCAACCAGAGGCACTCACAACCAAAATGCACAGCTATGTACTTGGGGGCTTTGGGGAGAAAAAGAAGAAAAAAAAAGAAGGTTGCCAACAGCTGTTAGCTCAGGTGCCAATCTTAAAAAAAAAATGAAATGCTCAAAAGAGTCCTTTAAGTTGAAAAAAGTACACTAAACAGTAACTCAAAGCCATATGAAAATATAAAGATCTTCAGTAAAGGTAAATACATGGGAAAATATAAAAACCAGCATGATTGGAAGTTTGGTGTACAACTTCACCTTTTATTTCCTACAAGAAATAAAGAAAAATGCATGAAACTTATTATAAATCTATGTTAATGTATATGCCACATATAAAGATGCAATCTGTGACAGAAATAGCATAAAGTGCAGAACTATAAAGTAATAGAGTTTTTGTATTTGATTTAAATTAAGTTGGTGTAAATTTAAAATAGATTGTCATAACTTTTGGTTGTTCTATGTAATCCCAATGGTAGCCACAAAGAAAATATCTATACAATATACACACACACACAAAATGAGAAAAATCAAGCTATGCCACGGCAAAAACTTAACTAAAAACAAAGGAAGGCAGTAAGGAGGCAATGTGGGACAAAAAAGCTATAAGATATACAGAAAAAAATTAATAAAGTGGCAAAAAGAAGTCCTTCTCTACTGGCACTTACTTTAAATGTAAATGGATTCAACTCATCAATCAAAAGACGTAGACCAGCAGAATGGATCTATAAAACAGGATCCAACTATATGCTGTCTACAAGAGACCCAATTTGGATCCAAGGACACACATTGGTTGAACGTGAAAGGGTTGAAAAAGATACTCCAAGGAAATAGTAACCAAAAGACAGCAGAAATGGCTATACTAATATCACACAAAATAAACTTTAAGTCAAAAACTATTATGAGACAAAGAAGAACTTTATATAATGATAAAATGATCAATTCTTCAAGAAGGCATAACAATTATAAACAAATAGCCACCAAACATCAGAGCTCCAGAATATATAAAGCAAATAGAATTGAAAGGAGAAATAGATGGCTCTACAATAATAGTATGAGACTTCCATACCGCGCTTTCAATAATGGCTAGAACAACCAGACAGAAGAAACAGAGAACTTCAACAACACTAGAGGCCAATTGGACCTCCCACTCATATACAGAACACTTCACCCAACAACAGCAGAATACACATTTTTCTTTAGTGCACATTGAATATTCTCCAGGATAGTCTATATGTTAGGTCATAAAACAAATCTTGGTAATTTAAAGATATTCAAGCCATATTGAAAAAAATATATCATTTTTGATAACAGTAGAATGAAACCAGAAATCAATAGCAGAAGAAAAACTGGAAAATTCATAAATATGTGGAAATTAAACAATACACTCTTAAATGACCAATGGTTCAAAGAAGAAATCACAAAAGCAATTTTAAAATATCTTGAGATAAATGAAAATGGAAACATAACATACCAAATTTATGGGATGCAGCAAAAACAGTGCTAAGAGAAAAGTTTATAGCTAGGAAAGCTTACATTAAAAAAGAAGAAAGATCTCAAATCGACAATATAACTCTATACCTTAAGGAACTAGAAAAACAACAAACTAAACCCAAAACTAAGAGAAGCAAGGAAATAATAAAGATTTGATCAGAGATAAATAAAATAGAGAAAAAAAGCAATAGATAAGATCAACAAAACCATGATTTCATTGTTCAAAAGGCTCAACAAAATTGAAAAAGCTTTAGCTAGAGTGACTAATGAAAAAAGAGAGAAGATCGTAACTAAAATCAGAAATAAAAGTGGGCACATTACTGATTGTGCAGAAATAAAAAGGATCATAAGAGAGTACTATGAAAAAATTGTATTCTGACAAATTAGATAACCTAGATGTGATGGACAAATTCCTAGAAACACACAATCTGCTAGGACTGAATCATGAAGAAATAGAAATCTGAATAGACTCAGAGTTAGTAAGGAAATTGAACCAGTAATCAAAAACCTCCAGAAAAAAAAACCCCCGGATGAGATGACTTCTAACTGACCAATTCTACCAAACATTTAAATATTTAATACCAGTCTTTCTCAAACTCTTCCAAAAAATTGAAGAGGAGAGAACACTTCCTAACTCATTCTGTGAGGCTAGCATTACTTGATGCCAAATCCAAAGATACTAAAATAAAAGAAAACTACAGACCAATATCCCTTACAAATATTGATGCAAACAATCCACAATAAAATACTAGTAAACTGAATTCAACAGCATGAGTAAGTGGTATTTATTTCTGGAATTCAAGGATGGTTCAACACATGAAAATCAATCAACATAATAGACCACACTGACGGACTGAAGGGGAAAAAAACAAATAAGTTTATCTCAATTGATGCAGAAAAACTATTTGACAAAATTCAACACCTATTCATGATAAAAACACTTAAGAACTAAGAATAGCACGAAATTACCTTGGTATAAGAAAGATCATATATGAAAACTTGACAGCTGACATCATACTCAACAATGAAAGACAAAGCTTTTCCTCTAAGATTAGGAACAAGACAGGATGTCTGCTTTCACCACTTCTGTTCCAGTTATATCAGAAGTTCTAGCCAAAGCAACTACGCAAGATAATGTAAAAGTCATCCAAATCAGAAAGGAAGAAATAAAATTATCTCTGTTAACAGATGACATGATCTTATATGTAGAAACCTCTAAAGATTTTACATGCACACACAACAATTATAACTATTAACTGAATTCAGCAAAATTGCAAGATATAAAATCCACACACAAAGCTCGATTGTATTTCTATACACTAACAATGAACAATAGGAGAAAGAAATTAAGAAAAAATTCCATTTACAATAGCATCAAAGAGAATAAAATATTTGCAGTAAACTTAAGCAGGAAGGTAAAAGACTTGTATACTGAAAACTAGAAAAGTTAATTTAATTTGCTGAAAGAAATTAAAGAAGACACAAATAAATAGAAAGACATCCATGTTCATGGATTGGAAGACTTTATATTCTGAAGATATCAATACTACCCAAAGAGATCTACAGAGTCAAAGCCATCCCTACCAAATTTCCAGTTTTTTACAGAAAAAGAAAAATCCATCCTAAAATTCATGTGGATTATCAGGGATCCCAAATAGTCTAAACAGTCTTGAAAAAGAAAAGCAAAGTTGGAGGCCTCTAGCTTCCTAATTTCAAGCTTACTACAAAGCTATAGTAATCAACCCAGTGTGGTACTGACAAAAGGGAAGACATAAAGACAAGAATAGAAAAGAGACACCAAAAAAACCCCACCCTTGCATATATGGTCAAATGATTTTCAACAGTGTGATACAAAATGTGAAGTGACAGACAATTTCTCAGTAGAGCATTAACATTTTCAAAATCAGAGGTTTAAACACCATTCTTATGATCTGAGAATTGAGTAAAAGATTTGAAGTTGGGAAAGGGGGCCAAGACCATTCATGGGGAGAGGACTGTCTTTTCAGCAAATGGTGCTGAGAAAACTGGATATCCACAAGCAAAAGAATGCAGTTGGACCCTTACTTTAAACTAGATACAAAAACAAACTCAAAATGGATCACAGACTTAAATTCAATACCTGAAACTATTAAATTCTTAGAACTGTTAAATTCTTAGAAGAAAACAGGAGAAAACCTTCACGACATTGGATTTGGCAATGATTTCTTTGATATGACACCAAAAGCTCTGGCAACAAAAGAAAAAGTAGATAAATTAGACTTCATCAAAATGAAAAACTTTTGAACATCAAAGGACACTTGTGTACTACTGGTGAGAATGTAAAATGGTACCAGCGTTGTGGGAAACAGTATGATGGTTCCTCAAAAATTAAGCATAGAAGTACCATATGATCTAGAAATTCTACTTCTGGGTGTACACCCAAGTTAACTGAAAGCAGGAACTCGAACAGATGTATGTACGCCAATGTTCACAGCGACATCATTCACAATAGCTAAAAGGTGGAAATAACAAAGATGGCCACCGATGCATGAATGAACAAAATGTGGTACATACATACAATGAAACATTATTCAGTCTTAAAAGGAAAGGAAACTCTGACACGGGCTACAACATGGATGAATCTTGGAAATGTTACCCTAAGTAGAATAAGTCATATAGGTGTACGATTTCACTTACATGAGGTAACTAGAGTAGTCAAATTCATAGAGACATAAAGTAAAATGCTGGTTTCCAGGGGCTGGAGGAGGGAGAATGGAGAGTTCGTCTTTCATGGGTCCAAAATTTCAGTTTGGGAAGATGAGAAAGTAATGGAGATGGATGGTGGCATGGTTGCGCAACAATGTGAATGTAACTCATAGGCTGTTGAACTTTACACTTAAAATTAAAATGTTAAATTTTGTGTTGTGTATATTTTACCATAATTACAAAAGATAAAACCCCACTCTGAGTGAAAAGTCTAGCGTTCACAAGTTCCACCTCTCTTCCTAAGGACAGGGCAACTAAAGAAAAGCCAGGTTGGTACATCTTACATATGATTACATATCTCCTTCCACCTTATTCAGTCCAATTTCTGCTTCCCCTCCAATGTGTTGTAGACTCTTTGAACTCATTGTGGTGGGGTGAGCGTGCTGCGGGCAGAGCTGCCTTCCATCCTACCTCTGCATCAAGCAAACCTCAGAAGTTCTGGGGTTTCGTCCTCTCAGATAGAGTGTGTTTCACGGGCACACGTAGCTCAGAGAGATACTCTGCTGTGTGGATTTACAGAAATAATACTTGCGGAGGTAGCTGACCAGGGCTTGTAAACTCGAGAGAGTTTGATGGGAAAGTTGATGGCTGGAGACCCACAGTGTGTGCCCCACCTGAAGGGGTGGCCTTGAGGAGGTGGCATTCAGTCTGTTCTCATTTCGTTTTTCAAGATAAACCAGAAAAACATATAATTATGTAAAATATTCATATTTTTAAATGTAGGAATTTAATTTCATTTTAAAGATGCTGAGCAAGCTAAATAAAACTTGTCTGTAGGCGAATATAGCCCTCTTGCCCCAGTTTGCAACCTCTGCCCTATATGAATATCAGTTATAACATGCAGCCTTTCCATTTCCTGGAGTCCCAGGCATGTGGCGAATAAGTAATTCATTCCCCTGTGAAAAGAGTGAGTAGGAAATAGATTTCTGCATATTTGGTATCTTCCAAACATCACTCTTCTGACCTGAGAACATCAAACTAAACACTAGTTTGGAAAGGGTCATGATTTCCTCCAAGGCAAAGGTCTTGGAAGAGAGTCAAAGGGATTTCTGCTCTTTCAAATCTTCTTTTAATTCTCTTCTTGTCACTCATGACCTTGACAGGTTCCTGCTTTCTTCACGTGGTGATGGGACCGTGGTTGCTCATGAGACTCCCTGAAGCAATAATTGCCACCTCCTGCCCTTCCTCCTTTGACAAAACTCACTCTCTCACCCAGCACGGGCTACTGTGCAGGCATCTTTTGGTCTTAAGAGCCAAGGACATTTGTCATTGCCCTTTCCTTAGAAGGAAACATAATCCTTTCCAAAACAGCGTTTAGAGTGCTATTCTCAGGTCGGGAGTGGAGGCTGAAACTATCAGACCTACCCTGTCAAGCCGCACCTCCTTTTTCTCCTGTTGCAAGTTTTAAATGATTTTCCAGGCTCCTGTGATTTCTACCTTTTAGAGAATAAGTTTGAGATGAAAGGATTAAGCAAATCACACCCAGCTGGAAGGTCAGAAAGTTCTGGAAAGTTTTGGATGTGCCGCCTTTCTCTTACTTTTTCCACACAATAAATACGTTGAGTCTATGTCGAGTTACAACAATATATATACTTTTTTTTTTTTAAAGATTTTATTTTCTCCTTTTTCTCCCCAACGCCCCCCGGTACATAGTTGTGTATTCTTCGTTGTGGGTTCTTCTAGTTGTGGCATGTGGGACGCTGCCTCAGCGTGGTCTGATGAGCAGTGCCATGTCCGCGCCCAGGATTCGAACCAACAAAACACTGGGCCATGTCCGCGCCCAGGATTCGAACCAACAAAACACTGGGCCGCCTGCAGCGGAGCACGCGAACTTAACCACTCGGCCACGGGGCCAGCCCCTATATATTCTTTTCTTTTATCGAGTTACTCCACCTCCCTTTGCCTCCTGCCTCTCCTCTGTGTCCCTGTTGGGGGTTCCCTCCTCTACTTATCTCAACACTTGGGATTAGGACCAAGTGATCTCACGTGTGCAAACCCCAGTGATACAAAAATAGACAGAGGTGTCTAAGTGCTTTCCCATGAAATAGGAAAAGTAATTCCTCAAACCATTCACAAAATCCAGGCAATGACCTCGTCAGGTACAGTGTGTCCATGTTTCCTTGTAATCACATGTTCATACCCATCCTTGCACACATATTGTGAGAGGAGGTGATATCTCCTTGAGGATAACTATGTGCAAAACACACTACTGTGCACTTTCCTGAGTTGCCTTATCGCATCCTCCAAGTAATGCCGTGGAACCCCAATTGCTAGCCGTGTGTTGCAGGTGAGGAGCTCAGAAAGGCGAAGCAACCGTCACACTGCTTCTTCCACTGGGCAATCCTGGCTGCCTCCTTGATTGATGCCAGCATTACAGTGGAGCTCCGCTGGCCCAAGAGAATGAAACCTTAAATTGAGGCACATGGACTTCCACGCTGGTTTTAGTTTTCTGCATTTTGTTTTGTTTTGTTTGTTTGTTTGTTTTTCCTTTCAGTATTCACTGGTGGAGTTGCTCAGATTTCCTGGGGGACGGGGGGAATAAGGTTGGACTCTAGTCTCCATTCAAAGTGTTATCGCAAATAATGCACTCTCTAGGATTCAAACTTCCTGAAAATTCACCACTAGGAACTTTCCAGAAGAAAAGGAGAACAAGTTTTAGAATCAGGTCTATGAAGAATACTCCTTCTTTGGAATGAATTCCGCAAATGTCAGCCCTAGGGTTCCTTTTACAGCAGGAAGCAGCCTGTTTGGTGTTGGTTTTTCCAAAGGCCTCCTTTGTCTGCAGAGGGTCATAAAGGCAGGTGCAAGCAGGGAGGCAGAGAACAGACAAAACTGGCCTTTAAAGTTTTGTTTCAGGCCAGTGTGTGTGGCTCCTAAAAGCATACTGATGAACACAAGTAACTTTCGACCTCTGCCCTCCTCACTTGTGTCTTGCCATTGTGGGCAAGGCATTCATCTGCCGTCGTGACATGTCTCTTTAAGACAAAGAGACTGTGTATTGAGTTATTATGATTATTGTGACCTTCCTCTGTGACCTGTTATTTTCTTCCACACAATGAGTATGCTGAGTAGGTGCAGATTTAAACTAATACATATTATTATTCGCTTTCATGAAGCCCATGATGTTACCTGCCTACCTTAGTTCCTCTGATTTTACCAAGTTGTATTTTAACTTTTTATTTTGTTTTGTTTCTTGGAACCAAGAGATGGGCCTGGAGGTGAGGTAAAGGAGATGGATAATTAATTTCTGGGACGGTCAATGTTTATTAGATGCAACCACATGCCCGGCGCTGTCGTAGGCACAGGAGGAAGGTAAAAGAAGGTGTGTCACAGCACTCTGCCTGGAAGATTTTGCTTTTGAGGGAGAAAAGTTATGCTCACAGACAGACTCCTGCCTGGTCCATTGTGTTAGCTGCTTTGCTGCCATAACAAAATGCCGCTAAATCTCAGTGGCTTGCAGCAACAAACATGTGTTTCTTGATACAGGCTGTGGCTCTCCTCCAGGTGCCCTCTCGTTCCAGAACCCAGGCTGAAGGAGTGCCTCCTTTCAGGACATGCTGTTCTCTTGACAAAGAGCAGAAGCAAGCAACTGGAGGAATCTCCAGAGTCTTCTTGAAACCTCTGCTTGAACATGGCATGCACCCTGTCTTTGCTTCATATCTCATTGGTCAAACATGCCACATGGCCCAGCCCAAAGTCGTGGGGCAGCGATGCGTACATCACCAACGGGGCCGTGCACGTCACAAGGAATGGGGCCACATGGGGAAGGAGGCAGTAAAAAAGTGCGAATAATATGATCTATTACACCCAGAAAATTCTCATAACCTATGTGAAGTGCAGCGAATGGCGCTGGTGATAAGCATTCTACAGGTAGAGATTCATAATGGCAGGTGAGAGCAGGCAAAACCAGAAGACAGGGAAAAGAGAGAGAGAGCAATGAGCCTTGGATTTTCTTTAGCTAAGCACAGAATCGTGGATGGGGGGATCAGGAGAAAGCCCACGTGGACATCTGTCATTTTATGGCTGCCAAGCATCTATTCCTCCTTCCTAATGGCACCTTAAATTGCTTTTGGGAAATACTTCTTCCCCATTTGTGGGACTAAATGAGACAGTCCCTGCCTTTCCCCAAGAGAAGCCCATGGCCTGGGCCTCTGGAGTCCTCATCACCTACCCACTTCCTCTCACCACTGAACGGTCGCTGGTCACCTACCTTTCACCAGTCTGACTCTTTCTTAGGACTTTAAATGTTGAGTGGGTTGCTTCCAGAATGCAAGGAGGCGCAATGGCTGAAGTTTACTCCCCACACGGTAGCCGGGCTGTCACACGCAGGAAGCTCATTCCGTCCTTTCCTGTCCTATTTCCTGTCCTGGTTCACACCCATCCCATAGCGTTCGTGAGGACTCCTTTCACACTGAAGTTAACCAGAGTGATTTCTACAGCATGTGACCAAGGGGTGCTGGCGGATACAGGGCCGCAGAGATCATCAGAAATCAAAATTATATTCCTTTGTATTTGCTTACACAACCATAGTGCTTGGCATTGAGAATCAGAAAACATTTATTGCAGCAAAACAATAAATGAGTGAAGGGGCTGAGTGGTTTGTCACAGGTCACTTGGTAGCAAAAGTACACCTGGTGTGTCACGTCCCCCCACCTTGCCAGAGCTCCCTCCCCATCCCGATCGGTGGGCCTGAGCTCAGCTCCAAGGATAAAGGGGGTGGTGTGGAAGGAGAGGCGTTCTGGAAAAGTGCGGAGTGGTTCTAGACAGAGTGGAGACCATGCTAACTGGAGTGGGAAAAGGGTGTAAGAGGAGGAGAAATGACACAGGCTAGAGAAAGTCAGAAAAATTTCGAGTGATGCTTACAAAGGAATTGTAATAACATGGACAGTAATTACGCTAAAATGTTAAATGAAAAAGAAAAAGACACATCCACTCTGAAGTGTTTTATTCTAATAGAATGAAAAACTTATGTACACAAGAGTTTGGAGTGACTCCAGATAAAAGTATGAGGGCCTGCTTTTTTTCTTTGTTCTACTTTTATGTGGTATCTTATTCTTGTACAGGGAGCATGAATCACTCTTACAAAAGAGGGAAAAATCTTTGAAAATCAAAGTTGCTCGAGAGTAAACAACAGAAAGCCAGGGAAGAACTGAATTTATAAACAAAATGCTTTGTGCGTCAGCCTTCAGGTGATTGACGTGTCTGCCATTTCTCTCAAGATGAACGCTCCAGGCTTGCTCCACACCGGCCTCCTCCCCTGATGCAAAGCTTCGGCTGATCTCTGCTAGAGTTGGGATGGCTTCAGAAAGTTACCTGGATAGAAAGATACCACCAGGATCTTCAGCTCTCTACATACAATGCTTTCTCCTTCTTTATGAACCTCAGTGGTAGCTTGTAGTATCTTTATAATAGCCAGTGAGGGATACAGCTGTTCCTAAGTTTAAAAACGGAAAGACACAAAGGCTTCTGAAGCCTGCGCTGTGGTCTCTCTTTGGAAAGAATCCTAGGGAACAATGCGTGTGTTGGCAGAGAGAGATTTAGGCAACAGCTGCTGGAAAGCTGAGCTGAGACAATCTTCCCTTGCTCCTTGTCACTTGCAGGGAAATCTCCGAGAGCTGCTACAGAAAAGGAGGCGGGGCCATTTAGGAGGACAGCCAGACACCTGCAGATCGGCGAGATTATACTGCCTTCTGTGTTGTGAATAGAAGTTTGGCCACTTGGTTTTCATTTTTTATGTAACTGATAAATTATATTTTCAGAGTGCTTTGAATTTCTACCGACTTGCAAGTGAGTATCTTGCCTGAGATTATCGCTGCATATTTCTGAGAGCTATGCACTTCATTCTTTAAGGACATTTTTTTTTAACTTTATTTTTATTTATTTCTTTTTTGAGGAAGATTAGTCCTGAGCTAACATCTACTGCCAATCCTCCTCTTTTTGCTGAGGAAGACTGTCCCTGAGCTGACATCTGTGCCCATTTTCCTCCACTTTATATGCTGGACGCCTACCACCGCGTGGCTTGACAAGTGGTGCCATGTCCACACCCAGGAACCGAACCGGGGAACCCCAGACCGCCGAAGCAGAACATGTGCACTTAACCACTGCGCCATGGGTCCGGCCCCTTTAAGGACTTTTGTATTCTTTGGAAAATGATGGATTATACCAAGGAAAACAACCTAGGGATATAAAAGTAGAAGAACATTAGTACATAGAAAGTGATCACGTTTATCATCTCCCCTGTGAAGCAAGATGCTCTTCTAAACCGATCTCTGCTCCTGCACAAGCGGATCTCTAACAGACACTGTGCATACCTCTCTCCAACCCCACACTCGGGGCGGGTGCCATTATGCATTACAGCTCTCTTTGTTACTGGGCCAGAACTGGCCTCATAATGAAATGGCTCTAGACACTTTCACTCCCAAGAGATCAGGGTTACCTAAGAGATGAAACCCCTTTGATGTGCCTGTCCTCTCCACAGTTTGTTAAAATTACTAGCAAAGGGGAGGCTCCAAGTGACAGAAGCTACCAATCACCTATCAATATCCATTTGCTCCTTCCTTAGTCAAAGGTGCAGATATGGCTCCAGCCTTCCTTGCATGTTCTCTGGCTGCATAGCTAAAGTCTATTCAGTGAGATGTGAGCAGAAAGGATACAGTTGTTCTCCTGGAGGAACAGGAGGGGAGCCCTTTTCCTCCTCCTCACTAGCGGAGAGGTAAAGAGGACTAAAGCAGCCACTGTGCGCCCAGAAACGGAGCCAGGCTTTGAGGATGGAAAACAGCCTACCTGGACTGCTCGTCTTCTCCTAGATCATTGAGTGAGAGAGAAAGAAACTTGCATGTTGTACCAACCACTGCGTTTGCGCTGTCCTTGCTACAGTAACCTAACCTGGGACTCCACCAACGCATGCGGCCAGCAGGAGGGCCGCTCCCTGCCTCTCCTGGCCCCTGTGCTCTGTTCCAACTCTTCTGACAGCCCTCCATGATCTGAAGGCTTGAGGAAATAAAACATTTCATTTCTTCTGAAAATACCCAGGATTGCTGATCTGGAATGAAAAGCTAAAAAGAAGTGAGTGTAAGCAAGTCACAATTCAGAGAAAGAGGAGAATGCTGACTCCATTCCTGCCCGTGCCCCCCGGGTGGTGCAGGAGTTTGAAGGAAGGCACGGCCACGACTGACAAAATGGTGGGGAGCCCAGATCCCCGAGTACATGTACGAGGTCTGTACTTCACACAAGGTTTTCCAGATAATTAATTTTTCTGATTAACTGCCTTCTCACCAGAAGTTACTTTTTAATGCAAACCTGTGTTATATGAGTCTGTTTTCATTCCTGCCCTGGGAATTTTGTTAACTGAGCCTCAGGGCAACTTTCTTTGATATTGGAGGGTGTCAGTGTCTCTAAGTCCTCATGTGATAGGCAATGAAAGATGGATGCATGCATTCCTTTTAAAAAATGAACCTCATTTTAAAAGATCCATTTATAACCCACATCAGTTTGCCTAATATTACTTTTTCCAAGGGAGGGAAGCACAGTATGCGTAGACTGGGGTAAAGATATTCTGCTTCACAGGCCAGGGAGGAGGGAAGTGAGCCCTTTTTCTAAACATGAAAAGTCTTTCTTGTGTCATCAACAATTTCTTGGCGACAGAGGCAACAATCTATATAAATTTGCCATGTTTTTTAATGCCTCCTCTTTGAACAGCAAAGAATTGCCCACTTTTTTTTTTTTTTTTTTTTGAGGGAGATTATCCCTGAATTAACATCTGCTGCCAATCCTCCTCTTTTTTGCTGAGGAAGACTGGCCCTGAGCTAACATCCGTGCCCATCTTCCTCTACTCTATATGTGGGACTCCTACCACAGCATGGCTTGACAAGCAATGCGTAGGTCCGCACCTGGGATCCGAACTGGTGAACCCCGGGCCGCTGAAGCAGAATGTGTGAACTTAACTGCTGTACCACTGGGCAGGCCCCCAACATTTTCTTTTAAGCCCAGGTGCAAGAGAAACAAGCAGGGTGGACATGAGACAGTCACGTTGCTCCTCTTAATGGCGCCTGCTTCCCTCCCTGGCTGTAGCAGCTCCATGTGTCCAAAGGTTCCTGCTATTTGCTGCTCCTTCATGCAGATGACTCACCCGTGACTTGGGAGAAACTGTCGCCATCCATCTGGTGGAGCACAATTCTTGCTGAAGGAGGAAAAGACAAATAGTTGGTTGGACCCCTCCCCCGCAAATGCCATTTTTGCTAAATATGTAAGAAGCTGGAAAGTCTTACCCAGGGTTGACATCTGAGCAGAGAGCTCAAAAGTCAATAATGTGACCTAAATGTGAACCTTCGCAAACAGTTTCCAAAGCTGGGCTGAGAAGAAAGGGCAGGTGTGGTCTTTGATTGCATCTCTCTTTGCCACAAAAGATCCTACTTGTTTCAAGTTACTCTATTTGAAGTGCACTTTTCCTGTTGCTTTAATTTGCGTGTGAGTGCAAACCTCGGAGCATAAGGACTCCCTCTGATCGCTCTGCGTTCCTCTCCCAGGGCCCAGGCGGGGAAGCCCGAAGCTCTCCTTGCCTCCGCACTTTCCCACCGGCCTGCTGGCGCTTCCCAGATCGTCTCCAGATAAATGACCCGCACTGCAATCCTCATCACAGGTCCACTTCTTGGGCAGGCCAGACTAAGATCTCACACATGCGCACACATGCACACATTTTGAACAAACCTAGGGCACAAGAGCAGGTCTGTGAAAAATACAAGTTTCTATACATCCAGGGCCGACTTTATTATTTCAGGCCCTGTTCCATTTGCCGTCCAGAGGAAACGGGTAAACAGCATCCCCACCCCTGCTTCCCAGGGTGGTGTGGTTTGGGAGCCTCTAGCCCTGTGTCAGCAGCAGGGTCTGGGGGATGCTGGTCAGGGCCGTAGTCACTGATGCTGAGTGCTGAAGCTTCCTTCCTCCCCTGGGGCTGCGGGGGTTCAACCCTGGGCGTCCTCATCTTGTCCTCAGGTCTGCTGGCTCAGAGTGCCGCGTCTGTGCTGCTCTTGGGCTTGCGGGGTACGTTCACCTGCTCCCTCCCACACCGTGGTTGTGTGGAAGTTTACAGCAAAGGTACCAGGGGTCCTGTGAAGGTGAGCGTGCTGGAATTTAAAGTTTACGGCTGTTGAGCACAGGCTCCTGAAAGCTGGTCTCAGAGGTCACAGTCTGTGTTCTTATCCCAGTGCATACGGCTTATCCCCCTTGAGAACTGAAACCAAGATGATTTTGCTGGTGTCTGTTGAACAAGACTGAACCCAGTTTGCTTCCTGGGCCTCTGTTGAACGGTTCAGGCAGCAGGCGAGACCAGCGGCTTGCTCTGGGAATTTTCTGCTCCTGGAAGATAAGAACTTGAACCAACTAGTTTATTAGTTAAGACTAACGCTAACTCATCAAGGCTTACTTCAAGACTCTCCCCTTGCCATGTCCACCAACTCACGGCTGTGATGCCGTAAACACCTGGGGCCATAAAACCCCACAGAGACCCTCCCACGACCGCCCCTTTCTGAGAGATTGCCACGACTCTCAGGCCGTGTTCGCCCTCACTGCCAGGGCGGAATAAACTTGGCTTTGCTTGGTCGGTAGGTTTCTCGGGTGCCCTTCTGGGGAGTCGACAGTAGGCTGTCCTCTGCCCACAGGGCAGGAGATCAGTAGGCACCCCCATCTCCTGTGAGCAGTTGTCTCAGGATAGAAGGCAGTGGCCAAAAAGGAGAGAAGGAAGAAGGAAAGGCCATAGATGGAAGGAACACACTTTAACGGACAAAAAAGAAGGTGTTAGCAAGAGCACCAAGGGGAACCCCCAGCTTCAGATTCCCACCTGTCCCTTCACAGTCTCCCAACACGCTGACGGCTGCCTGGTTAGAGGACCGCTTGGTGAGCGGGAGCAGAGGAAGGCGTCTCCGGGTGTGTCCGGGCCTGCCGTCAGTCAGCCCAGGTGGAGAGTCGCTCTACAGCTAGCAAGGCCTGAATTTAGTTTGTCCAAAGGTTGCTTTGCTAGTCCTAGGTGACAGGCCCTCTGTAGAAATCCATGACAAAGTGGAGATCATCGTGTGGCAGCTACTTGCTCTAGCTTCCTTTGGAAATGTGTTATTTTCCCCCAAATCCAGCAGTGTATCAGCGTGCACACGTTCCCTGAGCAATCTGTTAGTGTCTACGCAGTTAACGCTGGACACGGGATCAGTCACGGGCATAGAGTCAACAGGGTGCACGTCATTTATATTTAAAATTCACATCTTTTGATCCCCACAAAGCAGCAGTTGGGCTATCCTTCTACATTCCTTAGTTTTTCCCCTTGGTTCTTAAATGTTGGTAGGCAGAAAAATCACTTGGTATTTCCAGACTCCATTGTCAGAGATCTGAGTAGTGCGTCTGGAACGGGGCCCAGGAATCTGTATGTTTAACCGTCTCCAGGTCAGGGAGCTCATGGGAGGAACACAAGTGAGGCTAAAGTAACCTTTCCAATCAGACTGACCTTATGTCCCAGCTCTGATGCTGGCTGTGTGACCCTGGGCAAGGAACTAAATCTCTCTGTTTCTTCATCAGCAAAGTGGAGATCACAATGCATAAAACTCTTCCATTTATTTTGAGGATATAGCGAGCTAATGACAGTGGAGCGCTTACAGCATTTGTGCGTTTGTCGAGCATATATTCATCATCCAGGAGCTCTGGGACAGGCTCTGAGCCGGGCTGTGGCTACAAGGAGTAAATAAGGCACTTCAAGTCTTTGTGGGCGTAGGGTTTAGCAGATAACAAGTACTTGTGGCTTTGGGAGGAGAACCAAAAGCAGGCTGGCCTTGAGGACCCTGGCCTTTCGGGGCAGCCTCACTTCTCAAGAAAGGCATGGGCATCTTGAAATGATCGATGAACAATGAAGCACTGTGAAGTGGGCTGGGATCTTCTCCAAAAGGGGCAGCATCCCAGTGCAGTGGCACAGTCTTCATTTGGGTTCTAAGTAATTGACCAAGGCTGTGCTCCCAGGAGAAGGTGGCAGGGGTTGGGGAGCAGGGCAGGGAAGGGAGGAAGTCAAGCTGGGCTGCGCTTTCAGATGGTATCCCCGCGGATCTCCCCCGGAGCTCTGGACTGTCAATTACACTTCAGAGTCTTTTGGCCTGGGGGTGGGAGGTCAACTCTCTCTGCATTTTCAAGAATGTTTCAGTGCTGGTAAAAGAAACCCAAGAGGCTCTGCTCAGGTGCTAGGACCGCCTGTCCACGCAGATGTCGGACCAGGAGTTCTGTGTCCGTGCCCCGGGCTTCTGCCCCTTGCAAGACCTGGATGCTGAGTATGGAGTGGACGGGCCAGCTTAGCCCTGGAGAAGGGGACTGTGATGGGGACCCATACCTCATAGCCTCATGTAAAGAATAAAGAATACTCGCAAGGTAAAAACTGTCATGAATCATGGCATTACTGTACCCACTTTTGAGTTAGGTAAGCGGACCAGCTCGCACACCTGTCACCCAGCAGACGCAGTGGCCATACCCTGGAGGAGTGCCATGTGCCAGGTGGTCTTGCAGGTACTTTACATGAGTTAACATATTCAATCCTCAAATAACCTACGCTAAACATTATCATTCTCTCTGCTGAGGGGATATTATTATTAATAATAGCTAACTAGCCCCAGATCACAAAACTAGTGAGTGCAGAGTGAGGATTTGAACCCAGGCCTGCCTCCCACAGCAGGTGAGGTGTGCCAGACTGCCTCCCGGCGTCTGCTGGTTTACGTGACTCCAGGAGGCTCCAGAGGAGCAGCCCTGCCCTGGGCGACCCTCAGGCAGCGTCCGGCGCAGAAAGCAGATGTTTGTACATGTTTGGAGGAGGAAGACAATAATTTCCAAACCACCTTGAAACATTTTGGTCTGTAGCTAAACTTGGACTAGAATAGCTCAACATCAACAACAAAAATTGTGATAAACCAGCCTATTAACTCATCAGTCTAAGTCCTGAGTGCCCATGACCTGCCTGGCATCACGCTGGGCATTGGAGGAACAATGGTGAAATCAGAGACTTTCCCCACCCCAGGACTGGCTTAATGAGCCGAGCGGGGCTGTGCATTCTGAAGGCTCCATGGAGCCTGGGGATCTGATGGTGGCCTTCTGGCACGGGCCTGGCATACGGGGTGTACCAGGATGTCTGCCTCGCACGAGAAGGGACCCCAGTCCATCCTCCACTTTCAGCTTGTTAACAATGGAGACTTATTTCTCTTTTCTTCCCCTTTTCTTCTCCTCTTCATCCTCTGCAATTATAACAGATAAGTATCTCAGAGAGTTATGATGAGAAGAAACGGAGCTGGGGGATAATGTTTCAGAACTCATTCTGAGTCACCAGATCAGGTTTCTAACAGTTGAACACACCATGAAACTTCTCTCCCACCACCAAGAATTAGGGTCACTGACTGCAGCTCCGCTGTGACTTGACAATTCTTAACTCTTGACTATTCGGGTGGGTGGGGGCGGGATTTTATTTGAATAGTTTTCCTTTTTCTCTATCAGCCTTTCCAATTCATCCACAAAAACACGGTTGCTGTTTAATTAAATAAGAAATAATGTAAAAATATCCCCTTCTGCCTTCCTGAGTAACTGTAGCGCTGAGTACTTTTTCATTCTATGGTGAGGATGAAAACCACTCTCCCCTTCGCTTTCCCACCTTCTGCCACACAATGGAAGGTGACAGCTCCTCCGCAGGCAGCGAGGAGTGGGGTCTGAGTCCCAGAGAACCTACACCCCTGGTCCTCTACTTCCTCATCTGTGCCGTCTCCCAAACCGAGATGTTTCTGAGTGTGCAAAGGCTGCTGCTAGAATTACCGGGGTAGCTAAAGCTGGATTGTCTTGGATGGACCTCACCGAGCTGTCACCAGAGACCCAGCGGACTCTGAGATCCCTCCCAGCAAAAACATCCTAAACTATGGAAATCTGAGCTCCTATTCTGTATCCCACAGGCCCTGAGGAAACTCCAGGAGCCATCATAAGCCATCAACCTTTAGCTGCAAAAGAAAAATGAACTCTGCAGGGGACGCATCCAATTCCAATTTAAATTTAATCTGTGTGGTCAATTATTTGTATAATGATGGAGGAAAATAAAGACTATTTCACCAAAGTCAACTCTGTAATTTCAGAGCCTTGAAGACATTTGAAAATGCCTTGTGCAATTATGTGGCGCTTAATACTCAGATAATGGAACAATGAAAGATGTATGTTTGCATTTTGTAAAATTAAACTGTATGCAGTTATTTATCTTTTACCTTAATTGTTTGAGCTTGTTTCTAATGTAAACTGTTGTAATTTTAAATAAATACAATAGAAAAAACTTTCATAGGTATCAAGAATCCAGAGTAAATTTACTTTGCAAATAGGCTTCGTAGGTAGGTTTTTATGCTGAGGATCTTACCTGACACTTTCATTCAAAAATATTTTGAATTACTCTGAGGTCTGTTTGCCTCTCTGAGGTCAGATGGATTTTGAGGAGACGAGATTTCACAATGGCGTTTGGGCGACTTTATCTTACTCCAAATCCTGAAATGTGGGAAATGTATAAAATCAATATGCTAGAAGGTTGGAAGTACATTTTGACTGACTTCAGTTAAGCATATTGAACTTCCTGCTTTGCTTTTTGTGTCCTTCCTTCATTCCTAGTTCCATAGCACATGCCCAGTTTGTTCTCCTTTCTTGTCACATTTCTCATCTACTTACAATCTGTTGATCTACTATAAGAAGTTTAGATATTTGGGGGGATAAGGTAAGTTACGGTATATGAGTACATTTGATAATCTTTAAGATCATCAGTACAAGCTAAACGTACTATTGCTTAAATTCCGATGTTGTGAGTCTTTCTGATGTGATGTTCATGCCATGACTACAAACACTTGCACAGGAAATAAAACACAGAGAAGAAAGCAACAACGATTCCACATGGGTTTCAGGGTGCTGCCGGGTGATGCTCAGCCACGTTCACCTTGTCACCTGGCTTGATTGGTCTCTTATTACATCAGTGTCACTGAGTCGTTGCCGCACAGGACTTAGGAGTTTGAACTTTGAAACTGAATGCAGATTCCAGCTCTGCCATTTGTCAGCTGTGTGACCTCAGGCACATCACCTGGATTCTCTGTGCCTCAGATTCCTTATCTGAAAAACAAGATTCATAATCATACCTAAGGCTTGGGGAAAGGAGTTCTTTGTATTTTAAGAAGAACTGAATGTATTAATATATTTTAAAATACTTTAAACAATACCTGGCACATAGTAAGCTCTGTATGTGTTATGTCTTGGGTAAAATCTTATTTTGAAATAATTTCAGATTTACAGAAAAATTGCAAAAATGTACAGAGAACTTCTGTAAATTGTTCTCCACTTGTTAATATTTTGACATATTTGTTTAGATATTGTATTACTTTTCTATTTCTATGTAATCAACTACTACAAATTTAGCAACTTAAACTAATACACATTTATTCCCTCTGTCTACTAGGTTCTCTGCCCCGGGTGTCCCCAGGCTGAAGTCAAGCTCTTAGCCAGGGCTGCAATCTCTACTAAGCTCACTGGTTGTTGACAGAATGCAGTTCCTTGTGGCTGTAGGACTGAGGTCCCTGTTCTTAGCTCTCAGAGGCCTCCTGTCATTTCCTATCATGTGCCAGTTCCCTCAACATGTTGTTCTGCTCCTCAGTAGCAGAGCATCTCTCTGATGCTTCACCTTTAATTAGAGAGTTTACCTGATTAGGTCAGGCCCACCCAGGATAATCTCCCTTTCGATTAACTGAAGGTCAGCTGATGAGCAGTCTAACCATGGGATTGATATCCCATCATATTCACAGGCTCTGCCCACACTCAAGGGGAGGTGATTATACAGGCATGCACACCAGGGTGTGGAAGTCTTGGGGACCATCTTAGAATTCTGCCATATGTATATTTTTTTCCCTGAACAATTTAAGAGCAACACACAAACATAATGCTCCATCACCCTTAAATACTTGAGAATGCATTTTTTGTGATAAAGCACAGTCTCTTACAAAACTATAGTACAACTATTAAAATCAGAAAATTAAAACTGATACAATTATCTGTTTTAGAGACCTTATTCATATATTACAAATGATCCCAACATTGTCCTTTATATTAAAAAAAAAAATCTGGTTCAAGATCTAATCCACATGTTGCATTTAGTTGTCATGGTTCTTTAGTTTCCTTTAATCTGGAATAGTTCTTCAGTCTGCATTTGTTTTTTATGACCTTGACACTTTGAAGAGGGCAGCCCAGTTATTTTGCAGAATGTCTTTCATTTGGGGGTTGTCTGATATTTCCTCATAGTTAGATTTAACTGACGCATTTTTTTTTTTGAGGAAGATTAGCCCCAAGCTAACATCTGCTGCCAGTCCTCCTCTTTTTGCTGAGGAAGACTGGCCCTGAGCTCACATCCATGCCCATCTTCCTCTACTTTATATGTGGGATGCCTACCACAGCATGGCTTGCCAAGTGGTGCCATGCCCGCACCCAGGATCCGAACCTGTGAACCTGGGGCCACCAAAGTGGAATGTGCAAACTTAACCACTGTGCCACTGGGCCAGACCCTAACTGATGCATTTTTGACAGGAAAAAAATGCAGAAGTGATGTTCTGTCCTCATTGCATCATATCAAGAGGCACATATGTTGGTAAGTCTGGTTACTGGTGATGCTAATTTTGATCACACAATTAAGGTGATGTCTCCCAGGTGACTTATCATAAAGTTAGTTTATACAGAGTTCTACTAAGTATTACCAAATGTGTGCATTGTCCAGGATTAAACAGTTAATAGACACAAACAAAAACAAGAAACTTTCGCACAACTCTGTACAGGCCACAAAGCACGTTGAGGTATAATCCTTTAGAGTTAGTCAGTGAATAAGTCTGAGTTTGGTTATCTGTCTGCTGGGCTCTCAAACCCTTGTCTTTCAAGTGTTCCGTCCCTTGCTCGTGCAGCTCTCCCCTCCATCGACATTGTCTCGCTCTCTATTGATGATGCTCAACACCATACCGTTACACCCCACCTTGCTTCATCAAAAAAACATACCGACGGCCTCCTCAAAAGACTGCGTTCATGGTCTTAGCCTCCTCACTCTACCCTTGAAATAGGTCCAAGCTGTTCTTTTGCCTTCTCTGGCAGCACGTTTTATGGGTTTCCTCTCATCTCGATGGCTATTCTTTTGGAGTCTCTCGAAGTCTTAGATGCTCCCTGCAGGCACCACCAGGCTGCCTTGGCTCTGCTCCATAGGGCCGCTCATCCTCCGGCAGGGAAGCCCAGGTGTGTGACCACGGCAGCAGCTGGGTCTCCCAAAAGGGAGTCACAGCTTGCAATATCTTAAGGTCTAGGCTCAGCTCTGACCCTCCAGCATTTCTGCCACATTCTATAGACCAAAGTAAGTCACAGGGCCAGCCCTGATTCAAGGGGAAGGGAAATGGATTGCACATTTTGATGGGAAGAGCTGCAAAGTCACATTGCAGAGGATGTAAATACAGGGAGTTATGGAGAATTGGAGCCATTTTTGCAATTAATCTACCTACACTAATCCACTAAAACAGCCCTAGATGAGAATGGCATCAAAAATCGATCTGATTTTTGATCAGATACAGCTCCATGATTCCTACAGCTTTTGACAAACTCAGAAGACACACTCAAATCTTCTCAAGCACTTTTTCCCCTACCATTTGTTCTTTCTTCTCCCTCAGTTTTGTTGAGACATAATTGACATATAATGTTATGTTAGTTTCAGGCATACGACATAATGATTCAATATTTGTATACATTGTGAAATAATCACTACAAGTCCAGTTACATCCATCACCACATATAGTTACAATGTTCTTTTCTTATGATGAGAACTTTTAAGATCTGCGCTCTTAGCAACTTTCAAATGTACAATACAGTATTGTTAACTATAGTCACCATTCTGTAGATTACATCTCAGGGACATGTGTGTCTTATAACTGGAGGTTTCTACCTTTTGACCACCTTCGCCCACTTCGCCCAGCCCCCTGCTCTCACCTCTGACAACCCCCAATCTGTGCTCTGTTTTTCTGAGTTCAGTGTTTTTAGATTCCACAAACAGGTGAGATAATACAGTGTTCGTCTTTTCCTGTCTGACTGATTTCGCTCTCAAGTCCTTCTGATAAAGACCTTGGCTTCTCCTGCACCTCTCCACGGTAATTTCCTCCTGACCCTGACCTCCACTGATTTCCCTTTTGGCAGCCTTGTATCATGCCAGCTTCTAAGGACGTCAAATAATGTGAGGAGCCAACTCACACAGAGGGGCACCTTGGAGGTACCCAGCAGAGCAGTATGACTGATCATAGAGCTCAGCTTCACCCAAATTTGAATTTTCCTTCTAATTTCACCCCATTTCCCCCAGCCCAAGTCAATCCCTTTCTCTGTCACATTCATTCATCCTTAGGGAAAAAACTGGAGTGTTTTTCCTTTGGTTGAGGAACGCTCTGTGTCTCTATGATTTTATTTTCATTCTCCTTCATTTCTAAGCAATTCCTTGCCTGAGACAGATCTGCATTTGTAAAACACATGAAATTAGAAGTGAAAATTATTTTCTTCAACTTTGTACTGAAAGGGGGTATAACCAAACTGCACATACTTGGAGCAGGGCTCCTTGCCATGCCCTTCTAGTGATCACGGCATCCGTAAGGCTGTGAGACCCACCTGAGGATCTTCCTTCTTGCAGTAGCATTGGAATCACCTGGGAGCTTAGAAATACGCATGCCTTGGGGCCGGCCCGGTGGCGCAGCGGTTAAGTTCGAATGTTCCGCTTCTCGGCTGCCCGGGGTTCACTAGTTTGGATCCTGGGTGTGGACATGGCACCGCTTGGCAAGCCATGCTGTGATGGGCGTCCCACGTATAAAGTAAAGGAAGATGGGCACGGATGTTAGCTCAAGGCCAGTCTTCCTCAGCAAAAAGTGGAGGACGGGCAGTAGTTAGCTCAGGGCTAATCTTCCTCAAAAAAAAAAAAAAAGAGAGAGAGAGAGAGAAAGAAATAAGCACGCCGTGTCATGACCCCAAGGGATTCTGAGGGTCAGAATCACATGGATCTGGGTAGAATCCAAGAATCTGTACTTTTCAAAAATCCGGCAGCCCCTGGAATTTTGATGATGACCAGGATATGAACCAGTGCTCCTTGAATGCTCCATCAACCAGGGCCAACCTAAATGGCACACAGGTGGAACAGCTCCTTGTTTATTTTAAATCAGCCAAAGAATGATGTCCAGATGGGCCATGACAAGCCCAGAGCATCAGGCATGATGACTGAGACTCTGCATCACGCGTCCTCAGTGTAATCTTCTAGTCTAACTCATCTGGACCAGTGTAGCATCAACTCTGACCCCACTGGGAATCCTCTGCCCTAGTGGAATCAAAAATTTAGAGGTGGGCTCCTCTGTAGGTTCTGAGACTCAGCGTGATAAGATATCTTGTCATTTCTCAGGAGACAGAAAGGCGTAGTCTACCCTTGGAGGCAGTTGGGAGTGACAGTCACAAAGAAATGATGGAGCTTTAGTCCCATGCATCATCAAAAGCCTTCTACGGGCATGGATGAAGGAGAGGAGAAGAAACTGGGGGGGACATAAGCTGACTGCTCCATTAACTCTACTAGGGCTCAGTGGGCTTTTGGCTTTAGGGTCTGTGTGAGGGTGAGTTTCCTCAACAAGGAGGAAATACATCAGTGCAGCTGCCCGACACTTAAAACAAATGAGGATAGCGTGTAAAATATGCTACCAATTTTGTAAGAAAGCAGGAAATAAGACTACATTTTAATGTGCTGTTGTGTGTGCTGGAAAAAACTTGGAAGCTCATATAAGAAACTAGTGACAGACATGATGTAGCCAGGGGTGTGGTGTCCCAGCAGATGAGTGTGCAGCGGTGGGAGGGGGATGTGTTTATTCTGTGTCTTTTGACATTTTCCGGATTTTGAACCATGTGATTTTATTGCTTATTCAAAAATTTAAAAAGTTTGGGGCTGGCCCCGTGGCCGAGTGGTTAAGTTCGCGCGCTCCTCTGCAGGCGGCCCAGTGCTTCGTTAGTTCGAATCCTGGGTGCGGACATGGCACTGCTCATCAGACCACGCTGAGGTGGCGTCCCACATGCCACAACTAGAAGAACCTACAACGAAGAATACACAACTATGTACCGGGGGGCTTTGGGGAGAAAAAGGAAAAAATAAAATCTTTAAAAAAAAAAAAAAAAAAGTTTGAGGACCTCCATATAACACTAGCTCTAGTCTTATCCATTGACTGAGAAAATACCTAAAGAGAGACAGTTCCTGTGAATTCAGCAAAACGTTTACAGTAATTTTATTTTATCAATCATGGCAGCATTCATATATGCTTGAAACAGAGTAGTGCATATTAGCACAAGACATATTATTTACCCAGGCTAGAGATGATGCTTGAGGCATATACGGATTCATGGACCTCTTGTAATGACCCCTTGACAGACGAGGCCCCGGGGAAACCCTGGTCTCCTGCATGCCCAGGTCCCCTCTCCATAAAGCTGAGTGTTGGACAACGTTAATATCTTAATGCCCCAACGTTCAAATCTTCTAATGGCTGTAAAGGAGCTGGTGTGATGCTTAAGGAGAGCATTGGTTGCCTCCTCCCTCCCCAGGGCGTGGCAGCTCACAGGCCTCCCTTTGCTACTGCACACGCCGGGAGAATCGATGCTTCTCATTCCTCCCTTGTGTCGGGGTGGCTCACGCTCTCTGTTATGTTATTAATATTCCACAAGAAGCATTTTGTGGTTCAGTGTTTGGGGGAGATAGAACCCCAGCAGCAGCTCGTCAGGCCCCTATCTGGCCATGTCGGTCCTGGTGCCTCCCCTCCTCTTCCTCCATCACACCCCGCAGCACCGTGTGTTCAGTGCTGTGACGGTGGCCCCTTCTCATGGCCCCACCTGCAGCGTCAGGGGCGGTTTAGCAGATGAGCGACTGGCAAGTCCTGCAGTCAAGGAAGCTGTTTAGCTGTGTGTAAACCAGCATCCCCCAAATTCACGTCCTGCTGAACTCCTTTTCAAAGAACACCTGTGAGGGCTCTGGAGCGTTCTGGCCTGAATCATGCCTGTGTCCTGGCGGGAGCAGGACAGGGGCTGTTCCTCGAAGCCGGAGCGTCAGGCTTCTCTGCAGGGAGAAACGGGGCCCTGACTCCGTAGTTGCTCTCTTCCCGCCTCCTTTCCCAAGTGCTTTTGTAAAATGTCGAGTTAGTGGGTCAGACTCGAGAAACACGGACAGAGGCAAACGTTTAAACCCAAAACCACCCCGAGAACAATCAGCACAAGAAACAGAATCTCATGCTAGCTGCTTGTCAGTTACAGGGAAAGGCTCCAAAGAGTTTTTTCTCCTTGAAGGTGAAGCTCAAGCCTTGTTAAGTGTCTATGACACATTGATAGACATTTTCAAAAGAGATGATTTCACTTCTGATGTGAATCGCTTCCATCCTGGGTCTGTGAGAAGCCGAATGCTGCCTTCTCCTCTTCCTATTACTAAGCCAATAGGAGGCATTCCAGCTGGGCCCACTTGCTCTGACCTCTGTGAGGGGCCAGCAGTCCTGCCCCGGTCACCGAGCCCCTGTGGCTGATTGTGGTGAGAACCCAGGCCAGCTGGGTCTGGACAACACAACTGAGGCAGCTGGGGAACAAGTCAGTCAGCAGTTCAGACCGTCTTAGCAAAGTAACATGCAGTCCTCCACCTGAGTTTTGGGCTGTGTGAATTTGGTCGTCAAAATGACTGAGATTATTCAGTGGCCCCTGCCCCGGTTGTATAACAACGCCCTCTGGGAATGTACTGTGTGGTTGCACATTTGGGATTCTCCGCCACTGCGGAGAAGCTATCTTTAGCCTCAGACCCCACCTCCTTTCAGGGCTGTTAACCAGACATCTCCAGGGTGTAGGCGACAGTTCAGGACAGTGTATTTTCAGATCTATTAATACCCCTTGGTCACCAAGTGGCATTTGTTTCCCATATATTTCCATGAAACAGAACAGCGAGGGCCGAGTATTCTCTGGCTTATGAAAAGTTGGTTTGTCCAAGTTAAAGTTAAAGTTAAAAACCCAGTGGGTTTCTCAGTCCTGCTGTACTCACGTGAATTTTTGATGCCTAGGAAATCACATTTTAAAGGCAGGAAAGTGAATGAAGTGAGAATTCTACCTGGAGCTGTGTGTGTGAGGGAGTGTGTGTGAGAGGGTGTGAGGGGGGGTGTGTGTCTTGTTTCTCCAAGTCTGTTTAATGAGTAGGTTAAGTGGGAAGTAGACACATGTCGTTGTCTTTCAGTGGATTCTGATCTTACACGTGAGAAGAGTTACTGAACCAGTAAGCGCTTCTCTTTCTGGAACAGCTGCCGCTGTTCCACCCGCGACCTCACGCTTGTGGAAGCACCTCGTTCCTGGAAACAGGTAGATTGCTCTGTCACTTGCCAACTGTCCCAAGTTGGAGTGTTTTACCTCTCTGTTTCATTCTCCTTATACGTACAAATGAGACTGTCTGCGGAAACTAAATGCTCAATTTGATACTGCACATCTGAAAGCAAAATATCCAGCACAAAATCACCTTTCCACGCCTCTTTTCTTCTCTCTCTCCCTTTTCCTCTTTCATCTCCGTCCCCTCCCACCCACCACCTATTCCCCTTCCCTATTCTCTCCCGCTCCCTCTCGTCTCCCTCGCTCTGCCTGTGGAATCAATGTCACCTCTCTTCAGTCTGGCAGATGAGGAGTCCACCGTCTGAAGGGGCTTTCAGAGGATCTGATGGCATTTGCCCCCTCCCTGACTCTGCCAGATGGGCGGCTGTCCGTGATGCGGAAGAATTCAATTTTGGTTTTGAGTTAAGAATCCAAGTTCAGAAACGCTGCTGTCAGGGACCAGAGGAGGCCATCCTGCTTGTTCCCTTCACAAATGCCACCCGCGTGGCTTTGCTCTCCTCTCCTTTAGATGGCACCATTTTACTGCAGTGCAGCCGCACAAGTTCACGTTTCTCCCACTTCAATTAGTATTCATTGTGCAAAAATAAGAGAATTCCTTCATTATGCTGGTGCCCGGTGGCAATCTGATAATTAACATGGCGCTTCAGCATTTCCATTATAAACCCCGTTTCTCACATAGGGCTGTGGCTTAGCAATAAAACTCGCTAGCGAGGTCTTAACCTTGGGACATTTAAAAATAAACATTGCATTTAGCTTTTAGAGGGTCTGTCTTCTTCCTAATTATATATGTCAAGTCTAGGCGAAGAATTTTTTTCTCCATGTGACCAAAAAACAGAATTTTATCTGGGTTTTTGGTAATCTCGGGGAGGTATCAGTTTGTATTAAAATAAAATGCAAAATATAAAAGATATTTCAATAGGAAATCAAGAGGCATATAACCTTTGAGTTTTGAGATTTGCTTTACCAAAGACGTGCGCGCTTTATCGTCCTTTCTATCGCCCTCTCCTGTTTTGGTCTCTGGTCAGACCTATTACAAGGCGAAGCCAGCTCCTGAGACAGCCAGCCAGAACTCCACCCACAGCGCATTTCTTTGGGAATCACCTAAGTAACCACTTCATTTCCCTGCTCCACTCTTTCAGGAGAAATGTGCTCACAGAATTAACGCAGAGGAGGTGACCTCAGCGTCTCAGGCCCTCAGCTGCACCAGCACAGGAGGGCGTCTGGGAGTCACGGGACACCCAGCCAAGCGACACTCCTGGGCGGGTCAGAGCTGAGCCCGTTCTGAATACTCGGTCCTTCATCAGGCGTTGCAGCAAATCACGCATCCTACGTTTTGGTCATAAAAAGACCTGGTCAGGAAAATATCTGGTCACAGTGGTGTTTCCAGCCTATTGAAAAACACCTGTACATTTTCACACCCTGCTTCTACCTGAACCATCTGAAATAAAATGTCAAACCCATGGTGGCTTTCTACTATCGCACAGATGATGCTTCTTTAAAATCATTGACGATCAACAGTTACTTAAATATTTTCTATTTAACTCTCTGAGAGAACGTCATTAAAACTGGAATTTGTGAATTAATGTAAAATGGTAGAACCATAGGTGCTGATCACCGACATGGTTTCTCTGCTCTGCATGCACTTTGTGATCAGAATAAAGCGTTTCAGGTACATTTCTGAACTGATTCACACACAAGAGGGACGTTGGGAAGTCTGTCGCTAACCTCCCCGTCTCCTCTTATATATGGTAACAAATGTGCTTCCTCTTATATACGTTAAATGACAGCAGTTTTCTTGACTGAAGAGACGCAGGCTTGGGATTAGAACACAAGTAGGCCACAGGTAGATGAAGAGGAAATGTGTTGGAATTTGCTCTTTGGGGAGCCCCAGTGAGTTCCCAGGGAGGTCATGCCTCCTGGAGTTGGAGGTGAGACCAGAAGAGAGACTGTGCGGTCCATGGGGGGCTTCTAAAGGTGCCGGGACAGAAGCCCAGGGTGAGGGGACAGAGCTGAATTCCTCCTGTCTGTCACAACAGGCTGTCCCTAAACCAACTTCACCTCTTATCTTTTTCACTTCTTGTCAAGTGGTAAGTTTGGTAAGCTTTTTAATTTTTCCAATCTCAAAGTTTGACCTAACTTTCAGTTACAGATGGCTCATAGAGAAAGACGTGGAGAGTGTGGGGTGTGGGGACAACTACTCTCAACAACAGGAAGACCCCAAAGCCTTGTGCTGGGAGCCAGAGAGAGTTGGGGCTTCCTAAGATGAGCAGGGAGGTTGTCTGTGGCCAAGTGGCCTTTATTTGAGGGAAGGGCTAGAATTTTACACACTCTGTTGTAGCCACTAGACGGTCATTTCCCAGGACGACCCCAATCTCAGCCCAAGAACGTGTCCAGTTGACTCTCAATTTTCTGTGATAATGAGACACAAGCATCGATCGATGACTCCAGCTCCCAAAGAGGACAAAAGATCTGAACTGGAACCTTGTGGTAGCACCAATCCCTGCTGCTGCCAGGGTGCACTGATGGCCTTTCCCTCCTGGGCACCTTCTGGGAGGTGTACAAATGAGCAGAGCCAAGGATGAAAGAAAGAGAGGAAGGAAGAGCCGTACACAAGACTTGTTGTCTCTGCTCCTCCCTGTGGTTATATTGATGCCTTTAAAAAAGGGTCACAGGTGAGTCATCAGACGCAGAGTAGAAGTACTTTTGTGTAGCTGATACAAATATGGAAAACAGCTCCCTTCTCCCTCCGGTGTCGGTACCAGACCACAACCTCCATTTCCCAGCATTTAAAAAAAAAAGCTAGATTTCGCAAAGCTACTTTAATTTTAAGTCAAGACGGATGACCGGCAAGGTTGAGCTGGGTAAGACTTGCCCAGAGGGAGGCGGCGCTGGAGTAGGAGCGGGGTTGCAGCGACAGACACGTCCAGAGAAGGTGAGGGTTGGTTAGGCACACAAAAAGGATGGTTGAGGGACTGGCCTTGTGGCGCAGTTGTTAAGTTCCACGAAATCCTCTTTATCAGCCTGGCTTCATGGGTTCGGATCCAAGGAGTGGACCTGCCACTCCTCAGCCACGCTGAAGTAGAGACTCACATACAGAATAGAGGAAGATCAGCACAGGTGTTAGCTCAGGGTGAATCTTCCTCAGCAAAAAAGAAAGGATCGTTGAGTCTAGGTAGCTGCCAGGTACCTAGCAGTGAATGGCTAGGAAAGGCATGACAGCTGTCACTGATGAGTCAGTTAGGAAAGTCCTGAAAAAGAAAACAATATATCACTAAGCGGGCACTCGGAGTGAGCTCTTGTTCCAGGAAGCAAGTTGGAACAGAAACTGGGAGACCTACTGACCTTTTTGAGTTTAAGTGGCTGCAGAAAGGGCAATTTCACCTGGAAACCTCAACGTGAAAAAGTGGTACCACTGTTGAAGAGTGTAACAAGGTGATTTTATAAGAGAGCGGTATCTGTAACTAAACTTGCCTAGACCTTTAAGTTGCTTGAGGATAAAACAAAAATGAGTTGTGGCCACCTTCACAGTGGAGGAGTGGTCCCAAAGAGTAGTAACAAAAAAGCATGTAGTTCTCTAAGCCAGAAATGGACTTGACCCCCTTCTCTGCCAGACAAACTCCTATTCATCCTTCAAGACCCAACTCCACATGTCCCACTACCTCTGTAAAAGCTTATTCAATTCTTCGCTCATACCCAGTCTTTTTTCCATGGCTTTTTGTTCATTCCTTGTGTGTGAAATTCACTACTATAGAACACTTACTAGATTAGAAAGCTGGTCTTCCTGGTCGACTGAGCTCTTCAGGATCAGCTCTTACTCATCTTTGTATCCTCAGTGCTTGGTACAAGCATTATATATAAGACTAGATAACATCACTAGGTGTTAGCTAACAAATGGATGGATACTTTCATGGACGCTGGAACGAACGGCCTTGCTCTCTGGTTAGTTCTCTACACGCGAGTGGTTATGAAGAAATCACCGGTGGCAAAAGGCCAGAAAGTTTTCGTTGTGGTAGCTGCAGACACTTTTGGCCTGTTTCTGCACAGTAACCTAGATTGAAGAGAACGCCCCAAACCAAACCTCTGTTCCAGAACGAATGCTAAAACTTCTTGGGGGCAGTGGGGATGAACTCTGCTGAGGATTTCATGCTATCAACAGCCCAGGACTCCAGCCAGCCCCGCTCCTCTTGGCGGGAGATGACTGATCGTTTATGGGAAGCATTCGGTGGCTGGAGATGCGGTCAGTCGGCAGTGAATTGTTCTGATGCTTGGTAGCTGTTTCCTAGGAGACCACACGTCAAGTACCTGCTGAATCATGAGCTTCCGGTGGATAACAATGGGCTTCTCTGACAAGACGTAGGAGGGTTGGGCTGGAGCAGATGCCTGGCACACACCTGAGCTGCCCAGTCGAAGACTGAGAGAAGGAATAGGGAAATGTGAGCTTGGCTCCCCGAGAACATACTTTCATAGGAGTTGCTTCCAAGAGAATAATGTGTTCTCAGGTCAGAAAGAGCCAAACTTTCTACTTCCTTTGTTTTTAACAGACGCGCTCCCATCCTCCTTCATGTTTCTCCTTGGCGCCACAGAAACTGACTCCCTTTTAGTTTTTGCTGCAGAGGTGCCACTGACCTGCTTATGAGTGGAAAGGAAATCCAACACCGTGTCTCCCAGATGAGGGAGACTTTGTCACACTCCACCTTACAAAGGACGCTGAAGGTCAACGGGTGACAAGCGGTAAAGGGTGGGCTAGTTTCAAGGAAACTCCAGGAAAATTTTCAATATGGCAGAGAAAATAAATTGGAAGATTGGAAAGGATAAAACTCCACGGTTGAAATTAAAATATAAATTCAGATTCTGTTTTCCAATCGCTCTTCATTCCCCGTTAAATATCCAGAATCATCTTATAAGATGCTTGGTGTTATTAAAGATGCAAAACCCTGCAAAGTCAAGTAGGAAGCAAGGCTTCCGGGCCTCGGGTTGGAGTTCTATCTATTAAACAATGCTGAAGCCCTCATTTGAAATTCCACATTTCTGCATCCTAAAATATATGAGAATCGTTTTGGTGGGGGATATTTTAAAGCCAAGAGTAACTGGTTGGCCAATCAAGGGAGAAAAAACATGAGAGACTTGACTAGAACTTTGATTTTTGGTAGAACTACGCCAAGTACTAGATGACTTAGTAAAATAAAACTAGTTAAAAACTAGAAAACAATGGCTTGTTAGAAAAAATCTTGTTCTTTTTTCTTTCTTTTTTTTTGCTGTGGAAGATTCACTCTGAACTAACATCCGCTGCAGTCTTGTGAGTTGCTGTCACAGCATGGCCACTGACAGACCAGTGGTGTGGGTCTGCACCCAGGAACTGAACCCCAGCCACTGAAGCAGAGCACGCCAAACTTAACTACTAGGCCACTGCGCCTGGCCATAGAAAAATATCTTTACCCACCTGTCCCACCTAGGAGCTATTTGCTTTTCATCTTAGGTCTTGCTTCTCTTGATATCCTAAAATTTCATACCCTCCATGAAGCACGTGAGAGATCTAGCTATCAGAATGCTGCAAAGCGTGACTCTCATCATTCATCCCAGTTCTCTGCCTCCTCGCATGTGAATGCTGCTTGAAATGAAATGTGGTGATCAACCGACTCCTGGAAGAGAAGGGACCCTGAGGGCTACCAGGTGTGCTGCAAGTGTGTATTACAACAGCCATGAAAAAGTCAAACTGCTGGCCAACTATATAGATGTTAATTCAATGCTATACTAAATATATGTTATTCTTCCCATGAAATTGACTGATTTCATGAAATTTAACTTTTTTCAACAAATTGCCTAGACACTGCTGTATACTATAAAATATATTAAGATATCACACATGTGGCATTCTGGACAAGTTACATTCATAGAGTATTAAAATGTGTGTTGTCAAAAAATCTTTAGTGCCATGGGGAAATGCTCACAATATATTATTATGGGAACAAAAGAGAAAACAGAAAGTCTACATACAGCGTGATCCTAAATCTGTAAAAATATCTATGTGTATGTTTATATTCATATATCAAAATGCCAACAGTGGCAGCATCTAAGCTATATTTGCAAATTATCACGTATTACTGGTGTAAACCGAAAAGAATCAAGAAAAACAATGTTTCTAATTTTAAGGATCCATAAAGAAAACTATGACATGGAACTTTCTAAAGCTCTGCTTATATTAAAGGAGCCTAATGGTTCATCACATAACAAGGTCCAATTATAACTATTTAATTTATTAAAGAATATATGAATTCTATGCTCAACACAAAAAATCATTTTTTTCAACACATCCAGGTATCAGATGAGATCACCTGTACAAAAACACGAGAGTGAGATGAAAAGAATGACATTTCGGGAAATTTTAAAATATGCTCCTTCCCCAAGTTGATTCAGAATGCGAAATTCAAAATGGATCTGTGAGTAAGAAACTGCCTGGTTCATCAAGGAAGAAAAACAACTACATAAAAAATTCAACCTGTTAGATCAAATGCATGTCAATTCTATCAAATCACAAATGCAGTCTATCCACAAAATAAATCACACTACACGATTTAAAAGTTGAAATTCTTCTTGAGAGTAGACCAGTTTCCTATGAATGAGAAGTAGGAATTATTTCTTTTTTAATAAGTCTTCCAGGAGCCATAACCTACATGACCCCATTTCTGTGGAAGACGGTTTCATCTTCCCCTGCCACTGAGTCCTCCCTATGAAAAGGCGACCTTCCCCTTGGTGAATAAAACCTCATTCGAATGGGTGCGCACTCTCGCTCACATTTTGAAATATGTTTGCATAAGAATTTATTTATGGCTGAAAAGGTTCAGGAGATTTTTTTTCCCCTTTTGCTCTCTCAGGGATTTGTGACACGGTTCCTGCATTGATTCCATCAAATGAGCTCACACTCACGCGGATGCTGCCTTTCCTGTGCCTTTACCTGCCCGTACGCAACGTGGTCACCCTGATCCTCTCTCCTTCCCAGAAGTGGGCCTAACGTAGCCAGAGGCCTCTGACTGACGGAAACGCTTTATACGATTAGCCTAGTATTTGCAGCTTTAACATTTACAAGTGGCCATGCATTAATTGTTCCTTTTGCAGAGGGACAAATTGGAATAGGACGAATTAAGAGTCTGGTGTACAGAAGCAAACACCCAGACTAGTGACTCAAGCCAGCCATGCACGTAACACCCCGGCCTGTCTGGCCTTTCATAGAATCTTCTGGGTGCTCATTCTAAAACGCCCCAGAAGTGAAGAGTTGACGTCATGAGGCTAGACAAGGAAACAGGGGTTACAGAATTATTAAAGAATTGATGGGAATCACTTACTTTTCGAGTCATATAGTTCTTTATTATAATGAATTGGGGGACGTTATTTGCCATGATGACATTTTCAGATTTAGGCATGTGTGACCACCTGGGGACCCATTCTATGGGATGTGAAGGACCCACGATCAGTGACTCTGTTATACGTATGGATAGGAGAGAAATGTACTTTTCCCCTGACAATTGCTACCTACGTAGAGTTCTGACTTGAAGGAAATAACTACATCTTATACATAAAGGCCCCTTTTATTGGCATCTAAGACTCCTGCCAGTTTACGCTGCTAATCTTTGCAGGACTCATGCAGTCGGATGCCATGGGAAGGCTGCCTTCTCCTAGCCCCATCTGTATATTATGAACACCCGAAGGCTAAACCTTAAAAGTAAGGTGGAGCTTGGGTCCCTTTAACACGACGCACAGGGCAGTCAGAACAGCGGCTGGGTGCGTTGGTAGATGCAAGCAACGTAGTCATTCCACCTGGGTTTCTTCCGGCTCTGGAGGTCTCTGGCTAAGGGGCTCGTGGCATGCAGCTGGCCTCCGGACTGTTTAGTCGGTTCACCTGCCCCTTGTCTTCTGCCTTCTATTTCATGACACGAAGGCAGGATAATCCTCTTCCACCAAAAAGCAACTCTAGTGAATGGGCTCTTCTCTCGCTGCCTCACCCTCGGCCTCCCTGCCCCCATCCGAGCCAGACCTCAGCTGCAGGGAGGATGGAGCTGGAAGCTAGAGAAAAAGGAAACTTGTGTCAGTGGGTAGAAAGCTCAGCCACCTGTCTAAACGGAACGTTTCCACCAAGCTGAGCTGGAGAGACAATGGCTCCAGCTCCCGAGGTGGGAACCCCATCCCGGCTCAAGGGAACGGCCTCCCTGCAGGTGGGCAGAGGCCTTACATCAGCTCCAGGACTGCCCCTGAGAGGAGGTGTTGGCCTTGAAGTGCTGCCTCCGGGGCACATACCCTGCTGGCAGAATAAACAAGGAGTGGGTTGTTTGTGTGGACAAATATGGCCCAGCTGGAGATCTGCATGTGGGAGGAGCCCTACCGACTTTTATCCTGGGTGGGATGGAAGACTTGAAACTGAGGCTGAGTATGTGACAGCGGGAAATAAGATTCCATACTTCTTGGAAGGGTAAACACCTTTCAGGCTCCTCTCCCAATGGTAGACCACCAGTGTGCTTCCCCAGCTATTTAATTCCATCTATTCATTCTTTCAATCAGCATTCACTGGGTGCTTGGTGAACAGTGCTAGATGATGGGGAAAAGATAACACTGCCCGGCCTCTGCCCTCACAGAGCTCTCACTCAGCTTCCGAAGCTTAATAAATCACGTCCGCTCCAGCTGGTTTTCTTTTCAAGCAATGTGATTCCCAAACTCTGGGTGAACAACTACTGAGTGTGACCAAGTCCTTGGAAGCTTGGATTGGAAAGACGGGAGAGAGAATCCCGCCAGCTCCCTTGTTTTCAAACCGGGGAACTGAAGCCAGGCCCTCAGGAAGTTCAAGGTGGGGTGGGATCCGCTCTGCAGCTCCCTGACTCCCGCCCAGCGCTCCTGGCTCTGCGCCTGGCGCACTCCGCCTTGGGACCTTCTCCCTCCGGCCTCATGGGGAGGAAAGTTTTCATCTAAATATGAACGCAGGGCAGGTACTCATGTAGACAACATTTTATTGCAACTACTACTCATAAGGTAGTTTTGCAAGACACAGCTCAGCAGCTAGTGAGCCTGCGACCTCTGTAGTGGCTGCGTCTCCTCTGTGAGGATGCCAAGTGCCATGCTCGCCTTCAGGACAGAGATGCAGCTTGAACAGGCTTTTCCTCCTGAGAACAAAGAGGAAATAAGCTTCGAGTTTTTTTCTGAAGCATTTCTCTCTTTAAGAAGAAGGTCCTGTGGTCACATAGCAAGTTCTAATGATGATTCTTGGAGCTGAGAGCTAAACCTAGAATCTTCCTCTCTCTTCTTTCCAACCAGGGATATTCGTTTAAAAAAAATGTTACAAAATCTGAGGTCGTTTTTATTCTGCTGTAGGAAGGAAAAATTATTTCACTAACAGCATTTTTAAGTGCCTTGATATAGTTTCACCCATTCGATTCTGCGAAAGTTATGAGATTGGTGAAAAAGATGATATAACTCCAGTTTCAGGTAGGCAGAATGTAAGTTTTTAAATGAAGAAATATATTTACAACTTTCAGGGACTCTGTATCACCCGCAGAGTGGTGGCGATGCCTACGTGAGAACATGGGTCTCCTGATGCTCACTTCCAAGACCTGCTGTGGCCGCAGTGAACGTCCTGCTGTGGCCTGGCCATTCTGCTCCTTTGAAGATTACTGCTGTGTAAAGCTGATATATCATTACAGCAGTGTGATATCAGCATAAGAGTAGACAGGTTAAAGGAACACAACAGAAACCCAGAGCGTCCAGTACATATAAAAATTCGGGGTGTGCTAAGAATAGCTTTCAAAATAATAGAAAAAGGAAAGAATAAAAGTTAATGAGATAATTAGTTAAATCTTTGGGGAAAAAATCCAAGTTAGAGCCCTATATAATATCATACATACATACATTCCAGATGAATTGTGGTTTCTTAAAAGTTAAAAGGTAAACATTGTCATGTAATACAATTAGAACAAAAATCAGGGCATAAAGAAATCGATGATTTCAGGACAAGAAAGAGTTGTGTAAGCGTAATAGCAAACACAGATACCATCACGTAAAAGTGCGACATATCTGATTACATGAAATATCAAATTTCAAAACACACACACACTCCACAATATACATGGCAGACAAAAGACTAATATCTTTACTATATAAAAGATACTTTGATCTCACAAGGTTGCAATCTATCATAACATTAATAAAAAAAATAAATAAAAAAACTGAAAAAAAAGATACTTTGTAACTAAATGAGAAAAAGATGAACACATCAATAGATCAGCAAAAAATTTGGCAAAAGATATGAACAGGCAACTCACTGAAGAAAAGACAGAAATAAATGGTAACTACAGGAAATAATTTTTTACCTCATTTGTAATTAAATGAAAATTTTAATAATTTCAACAAATTTATCATGTAATATAAACATGCATTAATTCAGCATCTATCCTATAAAGTTGGCCAATATTTTTCTTTTCAATGAATAGGCCCAGCACTTAGTACAAGGGCAGAAACGTGAGCATTCACGTCAGCTCACGGAAACGTAAAGTGGAGTAACCATGCTAAGGGGTAATTTAGCAATAAAGACAAGAGCCTGAAAAATACATTCTCTCTTATCCTGGATCAGACAGATCGGTCCACTGTAATCACTAGGGTCCTTCTGAGAGGGAACAGGAGAGTTAGAGCCAGAGAAGGAGATGTGAAGATGAAAAGGAGAGAGCCGAAGAGGGGAGGGGCGCGAGCCGGGAGCGTGGGCCGCCTGTGGAAACCGGAAGAGGCCTGGAAGCAGCTCCTCCCCCGGGGCCTCCGGGGGGCTGCAGCCTGCTGACACCTGGATCTTAGGACTCTGACCTCCAGAACTGTAAGAAAATAGATTTGTGTTGTTTTAAGCCACCAACAAAGAAAAATTTTCTCCGTGAAGTAGGATCTACAATGTTACGATATCAGATTATCCTAAGGATTATAATGAGAGCTTGGAGAAAATATGTTCACTGTAGCATTAGTTATAATGGAAAATAAAAGGAAACAATCTAAGTATCCAATAGTGAAAAACTCTGAACAAATAATGATATACAGTCATGGGCCGCATAATGGCATTTCGGTCAGTGACGGACCACACAGACAGGGGCGGTCCCATAAGATGAGGACCATACAGCCCAGGTGTGCAGTAGGCTGCACCGTCCGGCTTTGTGTAAGTGCACTCTACAATGTCACACAAGGAAGAGATTGCTTAACGACGCATTTCTCAGAACGTATCCCCCTTCGTTCAGCGACACGTGGCTGTATGTGCACAGGATTGGAATAATGTGAAGATAAAAATCATGTAGTAGACAAACACATTTAACTGTGGGAACAATTTGCGATGTATTTCTAAGGGAAAAATTACCAAAGAGTATATGTATTCGTTCATTTATCCAACACACTGAGTGATGGACTTAATTACATAAATAACAATTACCTATGTGTATATGTAAGTAAAATACAGAAAAGACACAAGGATAATAACAATGGTTACTGTTAAGTGCTGAAAATTGTGAAGATCATGAAAATCATTCATAATCCCACCATTGTTCACTTTAACAAGTATGTGGTACTTTGGAAATAAGAGAGGAATAATGAAGTTGTAAGGCAACATGTTTTAACATGTCATGCTTTTTTTAAAAAGACATGTCATACTCTTTTCATATGGCATGCTTTAACATCACGCTTATAACATGTTATAAGTTATAACATGTCATGCATATTATTTTGCAAAACTCCTTCTCTTAAGAGCTTAATAATAGTGATACAATGGGATGATAAAATAGTCCCAGCTGCTTTTTCTTTTTTCATTAATTACCCTGAGCCAGGTTAAGAGCTTTGACGCGTGACCAGGGGTTTCAGCTGTAGCTTCTTGGATGCTTCGGAGACAGCAGGAGGAGGAGTTTGAGGTGCAGGGGCCGGCTCCAGATCTGCCTTGACCTCCTGGTCTCCAAACTACTCTGGGCCTTCTACACCCAAACTCTCCTGTGTTGCTCTGCCACGCGCTGCATTTGAGAGAGGTGTTAAGAGTGGACTCACTGAGAGCAAAGCTGGACCATGAAACCAGCTGGTTCCATGCCTGACAAGTGGCTTAGAAGCATTCTCCCCCTTTCTCTCATAAAGACATGCTGAAGTGTGCGCTCTCAATTCTGTAAGAGCAGGGCCATCCTTCCATCCATTGAAGACCAGAAATATAGACTTTTTTCCAAAAAATATGTCTTGTTATATTAAGTGCCTAGACTAGGAATGAGGGGACATGATCATTCCATCAAGTTTCCGTACAAACTTGCATTAGCTGTTACAGGGACGTGGAAGGCACGGATCTTGTCTACAGAGGATTTATCACCTAGTGTGTCAATATGTCTTCCCATCCCCCTTCTCAAAAAAATTTTTGGCCTCCTTCCCTCTCAAACTGCAGCTCCACATATTTCCTCTTCACTGCCACCCTTCTAAACTCGCTGCCTCTACTTTCTGATCAGCCACTGCTCCCTAACCTATCAGCCTGGCTTCTGTCCTATTCTCCACCAATAACCCACTGAAAGTGGTCTCCTAAAGACCAACTACTATCCACAATTGTGGGGTCCTTCAACTTCCTGTCCATCCCCTGTCTACACAATTATCTTTCTAAATCAGCTATGGTCAGTGCCCCTAAAGGCCCGAATAGAAACTTGGGGCATGTAGGGAATGGCTACTCTCCCCTAAAACTCTGCGCTAGCATTTTCAGGAAGACTGTCATACTAAATATTCCAATGATGTGTATGAATGTGAAACGTGCCCCCTCCTCAGAGTTGTCCCAACCTGCACGACTATACACAGGGGCTCCAGTGCTCTTCATTGGATCCCGCAGTCACTGCATCAGAATCACAGGCTGGAAGAATACAGACAGGTCATCTGATGCCGAGACTGTAGACCAGCCACCTTTCCAACAAGTGGTCTTTCGGCCCCTGTGTGAACATCTCCAGTGACTGGGAGCACAGTGTTTCTGAAAGTATCTCTCTGTTCTTCACTGAGTACAGAAAAGGAACTTGCTGCCTCTCGAAGCTTGTTTGTTGGTAAAATTTACATACTTTGGGACTATTTGGAACAAGAAAGTAGATTAGGATGGTGGGTGAGGGGATAATTTGGATACTCAATAGAGCTATGTTCGAGTGGTTTTGCTATTTAGTAATTGATCTGAGACAAATTCCTTAATTTCTCTATCCTTTAGTTTCCTCATCTGTCAAAATCGGGATAACATCACCTCCCTCTTAGGGATATTGCTAAGACATATTGACACACTAGGTGATAAATCCTCTGTAGACAAGATCCGTGCCTTCCACGTCCCTGTAACAGCTAATGCAAGTTTGTACGGAAACTTGATGGAATGATCATGTCCCCTCATTCCTAGTTTATCCCATTGCTTATCGCCTCCCTCTTAGGGTTCTGAGGGTTAAATGAGGTGACACTCACAGCGAGGGCATGGTGACACTGGACACTAACTGTCCCGTGCCCATCTGCTCCTGCCCAGGTGGATTTTTCCTGTTTCCCTCCACCTCTCTGTATCTTATGTGATTGGCAGCTTCTGCCAAATCCTGACCACATTCTTTGAAGCGTGCGTCTTCTGAACTGAGATGTGTGGACTTGAATGCTGCCCTTTGGATGAGATCCTCACATCTCAGAGTGGTAAACTCACTCGATTTGGCATGCTCCAATTCAGCAGCCTGGGTTCATGGGTTCAGATCCTGGACATGGACCTATACCACTCATCAGCCATGCTGTGGCGGTGACCCACATATAAAGGGGAGGATGATTGGCACAGATGTTGGCTCAGGGCTAATCTTCCTCAGCAAAAAAAAAAAAAAAAAAGAAGAAGAAGAAGAAGAAGAAGATCTTGTTAAGTGTTTGTATATTGTATATATTAGCCTCTGTCATGCTAGACTGTGAGTTCCACAAGCCATCTTCTCCCTCGCAGCCCACCATACTGGCACTTCACAGACAGCCCACAAATATTTATCACATTTAAGTTCAGCTTTAATTCTGCTTCTCACTCTCTTTGCAGGGTGGAAGCAGTCTGAACAGGAATGAACTGCTTCGAGGTCTATGCAGTTCTCTTTGAAAGCTCGTCCTTGGTTCTGTCATCGTCCTGGCTGTCAGGTTTTGCTTTATTTTTTTTAACAAGTTTATCGAGATATAATTCACATACAATAAAGCTTATGCAATTAAGATGTACAGTTCAGTCGTTTTAGTATATTCACAGATTTGTGCAACTATCATTAGAATTAATTTTAGAACATTTTAATCACCCAAGAAAAGAAATCCCATAGCCATTAGCAGGCATTTCTCCTTCCTGCCCCTACCCCAAGTCCCTGGCAACCACAAGATTTGCCTGTTTTGGACACTTCACAGAAATGGAATCAGACAGCATGTAGCCTTTTGTGACCTCTTTCACTTAACATCATATTTTCAAGATTCATCATGATGTAGCATGTATCAGTTCTCCATTCCTTTTTCCTGCCAAGTAATAATCCGGTGTATGGATCTGCCACATTTTGATCACCATGTGGGTGGCTTACAATTTTTCTGGTTCCAGCTTTCAGTGCTGTGGGGACCTGGCTTACCGATGTCCACAGGCAGACAGGCGGAGGTGATCTTCCTGCTTGAGTGAATGGTGCTCTCTGAGGTGGCTTTAGGGGACAGATGGTCCCTGGTTTGCAAGAGCACCCCGCTGCCACGTGCCATTCCCATACCCTTATCTGGAGACTCAGATCCCTGTCCTTTGATGACTTTTCCTTCTTTTCTTAGTTATTTTCTTTAGAGTCCTGAAGTGTCAATCATCTATGTGCTGCAAGCAGACGCTTTCTGGAAGCTCTGTAGCTCAGACTGGACATTCTTGGGGTGTGGGGAAGGATGAGCCTCCTGAGCCTGCGGGATCGTGTCTTCAGCCTGAGCCTCCCTTTCTTGGCCTCATACAAGCACTTCAGAGCAGAGGCAGCGCTGTGCGCTGGGCTCCAGGTCGCATGATGTGAACACAGATGTCAAAGACAGATTCTCAGCCATCCTATTTCCTCAAATATATATGCCCCCCAACACACACGTACTATTTTTTTTACTCTCTTTCCAGTGTAGACAACCTGTCACTTTCCTTTCAAACACTGAGAAATCTGGCTACAGTTTTGGTAGTAATAAGGTACTTTCTCCATATTTATATTAGCTCCTCAAAAGTCCCACCCACTTAAGCCTCAAAAATTTCAGATTAACTCTGATGGAAGAAGTTGCTAAATATGCGTAATTATTTGTAATTCAGATGCAAACTGTAGTCAGATGTGAAGTTCCTATGGGGTCTCCTGTTAAAGCTTTGTGTTATTCTATGTGGGTATGTTATTTATTTGAAAAATAACTATTTTGTGGCCTATAAAAGTAAATGCATAAACATGTTCTGTAAGAATACTTTTTAATTATCTAATTAAAACTATTTATGTCTGCAAATACTTTTCACCTTTCTTTTCTTTTATTCTTTTATTTCTTTTCTCCTCTACAGTGGGCAAAATATCCATAGCTCAAACTAAAAAATGTCTGTCTATACAATCCCACATCACCTTACTAGATATTATGCCATCACCTTTCCTCCAAATGGGAGCATAATCTTATTTTGCTCCTTTGTTTTCTACAATAAACTTTTTGGTGAGAAAGTGGGGGTGAAATATCAGAAGTGCCTGTGCTCGGCTCTGGACGTTTCCGTGCCCGCTCAGAAGCCTTCATTACGGACAAGAGTCTGACGTTCCTTCACACGCTGAGGAATGTTGACTTAGCTTGAAAAAAAAACTAATTAAAAATGTTGTGGAAAATGCAAACGTGCTTGATTCAAACAGCCAAAAGGAATTATCCTCTTGCAGTGTAAACTGCCACCGAGGGCTGAAGTTCCTCCAATCAATTACAGCTTCTAGAAACCAAACAAATGGTGATCTTATTCTTGTCTCCAAATGATAAAATCAAGGTTTGGTGGAAGCATACTCTATTAGACTGTTCATACTGGTTTTCAAGATTTTATGCTGTTTAAGTTTTAGATAACTCAAGATTAAAACTACAGCCGCATGAGATGTTTTAATTCATGGTGACTGAATAAGATTCATGAAGTAGGACTTTTTTTATCGTCTCTTACTCACCGGCCCCTCATTCCAGAATTCCATTTTGGAGTTTATCAGAACAAACGCTTTCCCAGCGCTGCTCTCTCCAGCCCTGTTTGCTGAGTTCCACGGGGTTTGCCCACAATTTCTACTTCAGTGAATCGTATTTAGACAACCGTATATTTCATTTAGGCCTTTGCAATGACTGGGCCAAGGTCAGTTTTATATTCTACTGAAATCATAAAGTGACACTTGAGATAAACAGAGTGTTTACTCTCTCCATGTGAGCTGAGGCTGATATGTAAATTTATCCTTATTCTTTCATCAAATTTGCATTTACCCTCTTAGCCAAACACTACAGGGTTCCAAATCAAACAGTTTTAATGATGGTCAACTCTTTATGACCGATGGCCATATCAGAGAAAAAGAAACAGCAATTTAGATTAAAATGAAAAGCCCAGCCGAAGCATAACTCTCCTCTCTAGGTTAGTGGTAATTGGATGAACTTTCCATACAAGAGGTGTTTTGATGCTTCGCTGCTTAGCAGTAATTACCACAGTTTTCCGGCTTTGTGTGCAGTCCTGCCTCTGGTTATCTGCTGGAAACACACCACACTCACCTATCATCGGTAGGGTTTTTTCCAGTCAAATAAACCAAGTACCTTTAAACAGATTCTTTATACGAGAAAAGGAAAAAAAGAAGGAGGCGTAAAGGGAAGGCTTGGTTCCTCTCCGCAAACTGAAGGCTTCTTGGGCCACACTAACAAGGAAGCGACACAATAAATAATGACAACGCACAGAGTGGAACTTGGAGATCAGAACCCTGGCTTTTGGAGGCAAATGTTGTCTTCCTGTGAGACTATTCGGTTTCCAGTGTGTAGTTCTGCAAAGGTGAATGGGCCCCCGGGGCAGGAGGGTGTGTTACTCCTTCCTCCAAGGTGAGCAGGAATCTGTAGGTAAGAAGCCAGGAGTATCCAAACAGCCTCTGGCCCCATGAAAAGCCACTACCAGAGGCTTAAATCTCTCTGATGCAGTTCAACAAGGGTGAGCCTTTGAGAACGTGAGGGATAAAATTAGTACCTGTGTTTGCTCCCCATTCTTTCTGAACAAAAGGAGCTATTTCTGAGTTAGAGTTTGCAGAGCACAGGGGGGATTAAGCAATGGGACCACACAACTCATGGCTTTCGGGCTGGGGGCTGAGTTAAAGACTCCAGACCAGACCCCAAGAGGAGTGAGAGCCCACTGGGTTATTATCCCCTCCTGAAACCTGGGCGGTTTGGGCCTTGCTCAGAGAGGAATAGGGCCAGACACTCGCTGCATTGCCCTTCTTCTGTTGTGTTTTGTTTCGGCACCAAATGCAACGTTAGCAAGTTCAAAGCAAAGGGTCTCCGAGACAGACTGCACAAAGAAGAGAAAAGTGACATTCTTTCGGGGGCTCCCAGATCCTGCTTCCTGTAAGGAATAGAAAATGAAGACTGTTGGCCCTGAGCCTTGCTAGGTTACTGAAGATCTCCCACTTGGAATGTCAGACACATCAGTAAACGGCTTGATCCAGCAACAGAACTAACATAATTCACGCCATCGATACAACAAGACAAGTGCCTCTGCCCAACTTCACTGCTTGTCTTATGAAGAAGACGACGAAGAAAAAGAAAGAAAGGAGAAGAGAAAGCAAAGAGGCAAGGGGCCATGGGGGAAAGGCGGGGGACACAGTGCCTTTTCAGTGTGGCTGTCAAATGGCGATCTAATTGTGGCCGGGCTGCAGGAGAGCAGATAGCTTTTCTGAAGCCCGCAAGTATTTCTGCCATTCACGAGGCCGAAGGATGCCACACACAGTCTGTTTGTTCAACATAAGCAAACAGATTGTAAACTGGCTGATAATTTTTGTACTGACAATGTCATTTACAGCTGTCAGCCTTTCGTCTGCCTTGTTTGCTTTATTCAAATATGAACCAAGTGGACCTCCCTTCCAGCGCTTTCTTCTGCATTAAAATCACATCCATTCCCTTCCAAGCTGTCTTATCTAAAATTCATTGGAGGCCAATCAGTTGGCTGAATGCTTTGTTGTTTCCATGGAGGCAAGAAGTCTAGTGTGGACTTTTCGGGGATTAGGAAGTTTCAGATTTACAGCCTTGAAGTGCACATTTCTTTCAGTTGGCTTCTTTTGATTGCACAGAGGCAGGAAATTTAAATATAATTTTATGTCTGAGCTGGGAAGCAGTGCTTACAAAATGTAATCAGCCTGGTTTGCAGCTCCGTCCCGCCAGCACTTGGCCTTTCCTCCTCTGGGTGAGTCCTTGGAATGTGCCGCCTTTGGGGCACACGTCTCTGGGCATCCGCCCTCGTGCCCCTGCGGCCTCTCTTCTGGCCGGCCCGCTAAATCTCATCTCTTCTCCACGGAGCCCTGTTTGGGGGCCTGCCTGCCTGCCAGGGTGTCCTCCACAAATCTGGAAGCTTCCTCTATTGTCAGTGGAGTTCGCAGTACTTTCCATTGATAATTCACACCAAACCAGCTGCCCGGCGGCAGGCAGGCGGCTGCAGACCCTGCAACTTTGCTCATAGGATGCATCACATCCTTAAAAGAAAAAAGCAAGGCGGCGCTGCACAGTCGGCACCTCACTGCGTCTGGGCTGACAGTTGGGCTCTCAAATGCTTCCAAGGCCAGGATGCGCTCAGCTCTGCATTTCAGCCTCAAGTTTTAAGGGCAGCATCAACCTGGAGGCATCTTTTCCAAGAGAGGGGGTTTGCTGCCTTCTATGGGCAAAAAGTGATCTTTCAGAAAACCTGTGATTCCTGGTCTCTCAGTCCAGCAAGTCAGATCCAAGTATCGCCGTGTATAGTGCAATTCAGTACTTACGCTGGAACCTGTAAAACATGCCATCACTGGCTGAGGCACTCTGATTTGATTTACGACTGTGGCAATTTGTTTAAACTCTCGTTTTCTCAGTCCTTCAAATGGGCATAATATTAATCGACCCTAATAAACGGATACCGAGAATAAATTATATGTAACAAGAAATTAATCACAAAAATTTTCACATATCGAGGATAAGTATTAAGGTCCATCCCAAATCAAATATGCATTTTTTTTAAATTGTCTGCAACCAGCCTCAACTATTTGTTTAGTACCAACTTTTAGCTTCAGAAACAAAAATTCTAGTAGACGTAGTGAATAACACAAATGAAGTCATTTGAGAAGAGATAGTGTCCAATCTCATGTTGGATGGAATCTGATAGAAAAATACAACAAAATGAAAGTTTCACAGGGAAGAGGTCTCAGGATAGGCTGCTAAATGGGGACTATTCATTCTATTTAGTAAACATAGGAAGCATATAATGCAATCGAGAAGCTAGTGATTTTAAGTGTAACCAATGTGCTATTATAAAATAGACTCTATTATTTACTCTTATGTCAACTAACTTGTAAGGACTGCGATCGGGTACACGGACCTGTCTATTCATTAATATAGAATTTTATTACCAGTCTATGGTTCCAATGGTCAGAATATGTCCTACCATCTTAGACAGCCACTGCCTTCCTTGCAACTGAGTCCTCAATTCCCTAGGACTTCACAGAAGCCCTTCTTGCTGAGAAAGAAAGCATCAGTCTTTGCTTATCATCTTTAAGACTTAAATTTGACCCTGGTATATGTGCGTGTGTGGGGGGGTGTGGATATTTAGCAAGATGTTGTTAATATCCTGTTATTTAAAATACTATTGAGATTATTATAATTTTTAATACTGTTAATTAAAACAAAACTGATCTATTTACTCAGTGTTCCATGCAGTGTAATTGCTATGCGTTTGATCAATCGCTAAAGTATGTATCTAGAGCCTATCTCTTACCATATAAAAAAGTACAGTCCTGCACTCTTTATGTGCAATTCCAAAAGTGAGAAGCTCTGAATGCTGAAATTTTGACACCAAAACTCAATTGGTGACTAAAACTGAACTGAACTGAACTGAGACTGTGTAAAAGTCTTTGTTTATTCCGCATGCATTTGCTGCAGAAATATTTGTGTTTGGTTATGGGACTGCTCCCCTAAACCTCACTGGGGATATTATTAAATGCACGCAATACTTCCTATCTTATCTTTTCAAATCCTTGAATTGCTGGATGTTGAAAAACATTTGGACTCAAGGGTTTTGAACACATAGTGCATACCTGCCTAAGGTGTGTTCCATGGAATTCTATGGGAAGTAGGGTGTCACTCACGCAAACCATCAAAATTTGTGGCTAATAGTGCTCTGCTGTGAACAGACAGAAAGGGACATCATAATTAGAAAAGGCAGTTGTGACTCTGTTCATACACAAGAACGTAGAGAGGAATTGAGGAAATAAGTCATTGCTACAGTGGTCGATTTGGCCTGGACAGCTCGACGTCTGCACACAATACGTAGAGAGAAGGAAAAGAAAGGAAGATAAAGTAAACAGGACAAAATCGAAACAAATGTGTCATCTGAATAGAAAGTGTATGGTATTTCTTTGTACTATTATTGCAGCACTTCTATAAGCTCCAAGTCAAATCAAAATAATTTTTTAGTCAATAATGCCTCAAAGGGAGCAGCAAAGAAAAAGAAAAGGAGAATCTCGTTTGATGTTTCCCCTCCCTCTCGTTCAGTGGCTGAAGCTGACATCAGGAAACAGAAAGGCAACAAGAAGGGGAAATAAGAGAGTGTGGAAGGACGAAGGACAAATGGATGGAGGAAAAAAGAGAGAGAAAGGAATCACATCCGAAAATCACATTTGAATGTTACCTAACCCTTTATCAGTAGCGCCCTGAATACTCTCAACTGTGGGGCCCTGGACAGGCTCCATAATCTGTGTATGCCTCAGTTTTTCCATCTGTAAAATGGGAGTAATGCAGAACCCACTAAATAGCCATGAAGAGTAAACAGAGAGCTTAGAATACGTCTGGTACATACCAAGTACTCACAGACATTCGCCATATTTATTATTGAGATGCTTACTGCTGTTATTATGGCCATATGCCAGGGCTCGGGCACCAAGAGCTTCACGCGCTTTACCCCTGTCTCCTTACAACAGCCCTAAGAGAGGCCACACGATGGGCAAGTGAGCAGGTGAGCAGATAAGTTAGTCAGTCCCTCCCTTCTCTTCCTGCTTCTCCAGGGTCTTTACAGTTGGTCTGTAAACGTCTAACAACTGGTTCTCTGGCAAAAAGTGTGTGTGTGTGCTTATTTGCTCATTATAGATAATGAATGGGTGGCACACAATTTACAAACAATAATAAAATATAAAATAGTCTTCATTTTAAATTTCATACAGTCAATTGTTTCTAACAGAATGCCTTTGCTGGTTTTGCTGAACTTTTGCGTTCCCAGCTGACCCGCGGCTGTGGTTCTGCGGGAGGTGTGCAGAGCGAGGGGCATGTCCATTCTGGATTACTAGTAGATTCAACAAAGAAGCTGCTCATCTCCCTGATCAACAAGTGTAGTTGCAACACGAATGTTGGTTGATATTGTTGTTGATGTTAACTGGTAAAATAAAAGAGAAACAATTAAAATATGTGTTGAAACTTCATTTGTCCATCAATAGCATGAGAGGCTTCTTTGCTCAATTAGGGAACAATTTTCAAATGCTTGAAGGATGTTTCCTCAAGTGGACGTGCTTTCACAATACAATGGCTACAAACACAGCACACTTTTAAGTTTAATCTGCTATGTTAACATTTTCTCCACCACTGTCTTAAGTCCAGATAGTCAACAAAACAAAAAATCAAACTCTGATTTGTAGCGTTTCGCAATTTCCGTGGTATAAATACTCTCATCAGGGCTGATTTCAAGCTACCAAATGACGTCACTGACCATGGATTTGGGAAGAGATGCCAGTAGCAGACCATTCTCTACAGGTTTCATGAAGGAGGTAACCTGTGAACTTGAGGTCTGAAGAATGGGTAAATTTTTATAGACAGAAGTGGAGGAAAGGGCATTCCAGGCGAAAGATACACCTTAAATAAAAGACAAATATGGAAACCACTTTGACATAGAGAGGCACAGAAGGGCCTAGAGAAGACACTAAGATCAGGTAGGATCATGGGAAGGAAATCTGGAGTCAGACCTGGAAGGCCTCTGAACGTCTTTCTTATCCTGAGAACTTTCCTTTCTTCTCATTAAAAGTTTATTTTCTTTTACTTTTGTTTTTGTTTAGTGGGGGATAATTTGCATGTTTATATTGTTTGGGTTTATCATTTTGTGGAATGGAGGCCAAAAGGAAACAAGGAGGATGGTGTAAAATAATCAGATCTGATCTTAAAGGACACCACCCTAACAGCCAGAGTCCTGGAAGGGCTGGGAGCTGGCTGACTGGAGGTGGGGAGAGTTGGGAGGAATTGGCAGAAGCCAGTGCCAGAGGGAATGAGACTGTACCAGGCCATAGCAGCAAGAACGTCCGTTTCAGTTGTCCTGGATCAGACCTGACTTATTACCATCTACGTCTCCAACAACCAAATCAGGGCCCGGCACCTAGAAGGTGCCCAACAACATCTGCTGAATGAACGAGCAGCCAAAAGGGAAAGCGGGAGTCAAGGGGGAGAGATCTCAAGTGTGTTCATATCTGTGAGACAGCTCCGAATAACATCGAGTTCTATGTAAATACAATGCATTCTTTATCAAAGTAGGAAGCAAAGATATTGTCTGCCTAAACCAGTTCTGATGAGAAGCTGAAAATGTTGACTGTATCCACAGTTTTCATAGGAACCATGTATGTGCTATTGAAGTAACGTTTAACAAGAATTTTTTTACTCTGGATCACATTTTTCCTAGGCGCCTATATTTTGTGCTGTCATTCCAACACTACCATCATTCTTTGTCACTGCTCCCTTTTCAAGAAGTTAGTAATCTGTAAACAGTTTATTAAATGCATTTATGGAAACTCCTCATTACGAAATGCTTCTTAGGAATCCATCTGGGAGCCATTTGGGGATTTTTTTCTTTTTGTAATTCAAAGCTTCCTTTCCGTCCAGGTGGGGAGCACTTGAGAAGGGTTATAGTGATCTGCAGACATTAACACTGAGTCCAGGTTTTGAAGCATATTAATAGCTGCAAGCTTCCTTGTCTGAACACAGGCCATGACTCAGTGTTAAAGCACTGGGCTCCTGGATGTGAGAAGTCTGTGTCTGTGGGTTACCACTGTATCTACAAGCCCAGTTAATCATTACAGGTTTCTCTGCTAATCACCAGAGTGGGGCTGACCCCCAGGGCAGGAGAGAAATGGTGGATTTCTACCTACCACTCGGAAGGAACTGAGCTCCACTGGTTTTATTCTGAAGCTGCTGAGATATAGTCCCTTGCCCCTGCCCTTATCAATTTTTATTCTCTGCTCCCTTTAAATTGATGAGACAATGACTCGGTTGTTTGCTTCTTGGGGTTACTAGTGGCGACTGACTGTTTCCAGGCCTGTGGGTTTTGATCTGACCTTCCAAGTCTTTGGCTGAGGGGTGGGAGGACCGGAGCAGGGAGATGTCAGGTTCCACTACATGGTGCAATGGCTTAATTTGCTGAATCATAATTCCTAATTTTCCTGAAATCCGTGAAATGACCTTGATTACCCCACTTATATTCAGATTCAAGGGCTGAGCTTTTAAAGACCACCTGTTAGATAATCTCCCTCCTTAAACTGAGATCTCCAAAACAACATGTGCCATTTCGTGAAAATTTTTATCAAAGTTTAACATAAAAAAAAGTGAAGCCATCATAAATGTACCACCCAGTGAATTTTCACAGACCAAGCATAGCCTGTGACCAGCACTCAGATCAGGAAGAATACCACTAGCCCCTTGGAAGGCTCAGCTGTGCCCCATCCAGTCACGTCACCCTCCCCGAGGGTCCCACTAGCCATCCAGCAGCATAGATGAGTTTTTGAACTCCCGATAAATGGAGTCATACTGTATTTACTCTTTCGTACCTTGCTTCTTTTAGTCAACTTTCTCTTTATAAGAGTCAACCATATTTTTGTGCTTACTTATACCATAGTCTTTCTCATTGCTGTATACTATTCCTTTGTGAGAACATATCACTACCTATTCATTCTAAATGTATCATTTTTTATCTTCAAGATACTTTGGAGAGGAATTTTCACCACATCTCAGCACATTCAGAATTTGAATCACCTCTTTTGAGTCCTTTTGTATTATTTTCTCCCTCTCCCGAATGCAATTATTCTAATAAACTTCTCATGATTTTGTGGCTTCATCCTCCTTCCCATCAGACTCACCCATGAGCACGGATCTGACCACATCTCCTTCTACTGAGAACCTTTCCCGATGCAAGTTCCTCACCCATAGCCCTCCACGGCTTGGCCCTTCCTTTGAAAGCACATGATCTACTTTTTCTCTCTGGGACTCCATCAGTATCTTCCTGCCTCCGGGCACTTGCTCAATGATTTCTTTAACCTGGAAGCCACTTCTCCCCAATGTGCAATTGTCAGAAAGTGCCAACTCAACCTTGAAGACCCAGATCACATTATCCCCAGCCCCGATCCCCGGGTCGCCTCCTATCAATGTCTGGTCTGTAAGGAGCTACCTCTCCTGCTCAGCCATGAACTTCTGGGTGGCTGAGATACTTGGATTCCTACCAGGCTCTCATCTTTGTTCAGGTATCTGCTCAACGGCAGTAGCCTGGATGTCCTACACCCTGTTGTCCTGGCTCCCTTCCACACTCCCTGGTCACCCTCCATCCCCCTTTTCCAGAACAATGCCTGTGGGACAGCATACCTTTCAACGGCTATGCATCTTACAGAGGCAAGTGAGGGGCGGAGAGCTATTCTGATGACCAGTTAGAGAAGATTCATGTCCAGGCTTGTTCTCCTCTGAAAACTCTCACTGACTGTACTTTCTTGGAATTATTCTCCAGGAAGAATGAAGAGCAGAACACTGTGCACACGAGCAGCTAAAATGCCTGAAGCCCCATGAAAATCCTGCAAGTTTAACATGCTTGGAGGTGACCAAAGGGAAGTGGAGGCAGGGTGTGTGCAGGAAAAGAGGGAGTATGAAGCAAAGCGGAGCAAACTTCCCATCATTATTGTTCTATTTACAGAAAATAGTCCTTGGTCTGACAATCGTGTCATCATTTACAACGAAATATCACAGTTACCTTGTTTTTTATCCATTAATCCTAACACTTAGTGGGACAGAAAATCTTTTCCTGAATGCGAATTTATGTGAAAAGTCTTCTAATGGGAGAGAATTTAAATTGTAGGTAGTTATGCATACAATGAATCACCTTTTCTGAAATTAATATGATCACGTGAAATCAAGATTGCCCAGAAAAACGTACTCTGGGTGGTGTTGTTAACTGATTATGAGGCCCATTAGATTTCTATTGATTAGAATTTCTCTATGATCCTGGAAAAGAATTTCGACAGGAGACTTTCAAACTGGATTCAGAAGAAATCAGAGTGAACTTCCTCAAAATGCAGGAGTTTGCTGAAAACAGTTTCTTGTAGAGGGGAGAAATGAAGTAATGAGTCCAAGTTAGAAAGTTCAAAACTGGCCAGCTAAATCAAGGATATGTCAGCTCTCAACACATCCCTTCTTCTCTTGGTGTGTGACCTTAAGATTGCCACCTTAAGAAAATAAGTTCTGTGAAAATAAAAGTAATCAAGAATTGGCTGGGATTTCTATTGCATTTTAAACAGTTCATTCATATTCTCCTTGTACTCTAAAAGACCAACTCAAAAGCAGTGATGAGCACAAAGCAAGAGGCAGCTAGGAAAAAAACAAGTCTTGAAATGATAAATGCAATGTTTCATGTCAGCAACTGGAATTTTTTTGCAGTGTTACTGTCTTGGCCTGCTGACAACATGATTTAATGGCCTGGTTGCTCCGTGGGTTGACATAGCAACCATGGAAAATGCCATAAATATCTCAGTTGTGGACGTGAATGGTATGTTTACATTGTGTGTGCTGTATTGTATGACATGTGGTGGCTGTTGTCCCATCCAGTTGGAAACGTCTGGAATTGACAGCCATTTTTTAGAGTCATTTGGACTGAAACGACTCTCATGACAGATACTTTACTGCAAGTCCAGAACTGTGCATTTTTGTGTATATTTGACAAATTAAACTCAGTATTTAATGAGCCATGGGGCCTTAACACAGTTTGCCATGTACCATAAGCCACTTTCTTTTTCACAGTCGAGACAATGTTAGATTTCTTCTGCATTCAGCACAGTAGCGAGCAATTAGGATGTTAGTTCAGAATGGAATCTAGTGAGCAGTTTTATAGACTTCCTGAAACCCAAATCCTAAAGTTGAAAAGGATTTTAAAATCACTTCTAGTCCAATTATTTTATTCCTGAGATGAAGTGAAAAAAGGCCTTGGCTTATTGGCTTCATGCTTCCAGCTCTCTGAGGAAAACAATGATATCTATACTTCTCTGTGCTCAGTAGATTTTGTATGCTCAAAGAAATGCGAACCATATGTTCAAAGAAAAAAGGAAAAGAACCTAAAACTGGTTGTGTTGTATTGACTGTCACTCCCCCAAAGACCACCAGTAAAACCTACTTATCAAGCAAAACCATGTTTATAAGACCCACTTGGTTTTGCAGATAAAGCAAAATGTCGTGAGTGAAGAACAAACAAATTTATCACATCTTAGTAAGGGGGAACATCACCTTGATGGCTCTTAGTGACTTAAGATAAAAATTAGGACAGGGCATCAATAGTACCTTTAGGACCTGGGCTGGGTGAGTTTTAGGGTGGTCCTTGCCAGGTGGGTAACTGACTTGAACTGGGCGAGTTTATGATAGGATAGTTTTGGATGAGTGGGCACAGCAAGACAAGGATCTGGAAGAGAGTCTTGCTAAGGTAGCTATTGGTCTTGATAAGTAAATTGTTTAGTTGGTTTATGGTCTTATCTTCCAAAAACAGGTATTCTTAAAACAAGCAGCTAAGCTTCTTTAGTTTGCTCTCAGTAATTTAACAAAGGGGCTGGAAAGAATGACTAATTTTAGTATTGTTTAACACAGGGTCAAGGTTTCTATTCTCAGTAGCCTTCCTAATCTGAATCCCTCTGGGTCTTGTTATGCCATTCATTCATTTGTTCACCCTTTTGCTAATCATATATTGAGCATTTAGGACATCATTTAAGACTTGATACCTGCCTTCAAGGAACCTACAATATATATTCTTGGGTCTTCTTAATGTATTACTACTCTGTTAGACTCTTTTAAATTGCAAGGAGCCAAGACATGCTCACATAACCACAGATGAGCATTTCTATTATAAGGGCTCTCCAGGAAATTAGGAGGCACAAGAAACTGTCTCAGCCCCCATAAAGCCAGGCCTCATGGAAACCAGAAACACTTTTGACTACAGTTCAGGCTATTAGAGGAGCTCTGGTGATCCTACAGTCACTCTGGCGGCCCCGTCTTCTCTCCTGGAGGAGAGGATTGATTAACTGATCAGTCACAGTCCAGGATGGAGTATCACTATTTTACCAGATTTTTATACCAGGCCAACTCATCACCCAGCTCACAGACAACGGTGTCCCTAGATCAGTGCCAGGATCTGGTTGGGTGCCATTGGATCATGGCTGAGTCCTGCCCCAATCAACCATGCTTCATAAAACAGGTTACATGACAATGTGCACAAGAAACTACCTGAGGCCTCTCTGCTCTCAAAGCCCCTGGAATGGTAGGCCCTCAAAGGCCCAGGATGAATATATGCTAGTTGGTAGAATCACAAAATATCAGAACTTACTACCAGAAGGGATTTCAAGTGCATACATTCTTTTTCCTCATAGCTAATGTCTCATCAAGCCCCAATTCCTTTAGTTGAAACTTAAGTCTTCACTAGGGTCATACTTAGCTCTCTTTGCTAACGTTATTTTGTTGCTTTGGTTTTTTAAAAATTTTTTATGGCACAGTTATTAGATTCAAAACAACTATGGAGAATATCTCCATGAATGAGTAGAAACAACCAGAGAATTGAATTAAGAAATTTTTAAAAGCTTAGTCTTTCTTCTTTTTTTTTCTTTCACTTTAATCTTGGTTTTGCAGAAGAAGCAAAATATTGTCAGCAAAGAATAGACAAATTTGTCACATCTTAATTTGATGGTAAAGAATTGCCTTCAAACATTGACCTTTATGTCTTTGTCTTGGGATCAAACTGTAACTATGGAGCCTGGTTTCACAGGACGCCTGAGAGAAAGTGTTTAACCTCGGTGAAGGTAACAAGCCTTGTCCTTCTCACGCCCATCAGGTATTGATGTGTTTGGTTTACAGACTCATTCATCACAGTGCTGTGAGCAGTCAGCTGTCACATCAAGATGGGGCCTTCGTCTCCCAGACTTCTAATTTACCTTGTTTAAATCTCAGAATTAGCACTGGAAAAGTGAACACTCCTCTTGCTTTCGGTATGGGACACATGGAGGCCATTTTTAACTTTTTGGAGCTGCAGTTCACAGAGTATTGCTTCTGATTAAACCGTTCCTGTCCTGTAGAATGTCTTCACAATGAGAGACCAGGTTTGGGTCCTCTCTCCATGGCTGACTTCTAGGACTTCCCAAGTGACACTGTTATGGGAAGGGCAGAAGCAGAGTCACAGGTACAAGGGTCACAGATGTAGTACTCAGATGTAAGGAAGAAATGCCGCTAGAAGCTATGACACCCAGTAGCATGAACACATCTGGCATCCAGATCTTGGTTTCTAATGCCATTCTCCAGTAAGAGGAACCAGTGCTCCTGGAAGAAACGGCTGATTCTCAGACTGGGGCGGAGAATATACAAGATGAGCCTGGTGCCACTTGTAGTGCCTGGAGGTAAGGAAGGCTTAGAACAAAGAAGCACCCAATGATGGAGGAACAGAAAGGGACTCAGGAGCCTGCTGACAGAGCTGCCAGTGGCAAAGGATGAACTATTTGCACAAGAAAATAACTAAAATACTATTATATTATAACCCAAAGTACAAAATAAATACCCATGAGTCTGTACTGATATAAAAATAATCAAATAAATCAATAAATGAAGTAGAATTGATGAATCTCCCGTGCAGAAAAATCACAAATGGTTTATGTAGATCCTCTGCCCTCAAGAAGGGGGAGCATAAGCCTCACTCCTCATGTGTGAGTTCTACACAGGGACTGCCTTCCAAAGGACACAGCTCAGAAAGAGGAAAAAGGAATAACTTCACAGCGGAGGAAGCTGCAGACGCCACCTCATCGAGGTGACATTTACAGTGGTGTCATTTTGATAGTATGTTCCCTTGATAGGATGTGATGAAAATGGCACTTTACCTCTGTGGTCTGCCCCCCAAACTCAAAACCCCAGTTTAACTGTAAGTAAAACATTAGACAAATCCCAAGTGAGGGACATTTGACAAAATGTGCTCACAAGCACTCTGCTAAACTGTCAAGGTCATCAAAAACAAGGAAAGTCCCAGCAACAGTCACAGCCAAGAGGGCCCTAAGGAGACAGGATGAGTGAATGTAATGTGGTGGCATCCTGGATGGGAGCCTGGAAGGAAAAGGACATTAGGTACAAACTAAGGAAACCCAAATAAAGAACGGACTTTAGTTAATAGTAATGTATCGATTATTAGAAAGACAAAAACAAAAGTAGGGCATCTTTACTTTTTCAGTTCATGTGATTGTTCTCACAATGCTCCACCCCTTTGAGTAGTGAAAACTGAAGCCAGCAGAGTTCTCTGCTGGTGTCCTAAAACACCACCCGTTTTCATTCCTGACACTGTATCAAGCGTGTTCGGACCAAGTGAAAATAACTTACCTGCTTGCTCCAGGAACACTTGATCCTCAGAAATAAGACTGTGCATCAACTAAAATAGCTTACTTTCCAAACCAGCAGCTTCCTCAAGATTTGCTTCAAGTCCCTAGTCTCGCGGGGCTCACCACCCCAAGCCGTTCGGTCACAAACTCTGCCCAGTGCCAAATGGCTCCTCACCTCGCAAAACGTTCGTTCAAATCACCCTGTGCAGACCCTGACTTCCACATTCGGAGACGCTCCCAAGATCATACTGCAGTAGATCTGCTAAACTTAGTTTTGTTTCTTCAGCAGGTTTTCCTGGGGTCTTCTGGGAAGTTGACAGTCAACAGTAGTAAGGTGAGGGCAAGAGGACTTAAGATCCTTAAGAGTGCCTTAGTGTCTTCCGCTTTAACACAATCGCATTTCAGGTAAATATCCAGTTGAATCCAAGTTCAACTCCTATCAGGGCAGTTTCTAATCCTCCTGCTTCTCCTGCCCAAGATGGCACCTGTGGCTTCTTTGGGCTCTGGGTGATTGGCAGAGGAAGGAGGGCCCTTGGTCCTCCAGATGTTTCGGGGCCCCAGGCTTGTGTCGCTGACCGAGTCTGCAGCTCACTGACAGGTGTCGCCTCTCTTGTTAAGCAGGCTGAGCGGTTGGTTCTTCCTGTCCAGCCCCACAGGTTTCCCTGAATTCTGGTTTTAACCGCCAATTTGGTCTGCGGTGTAGATATCAACCTCGGCTAGTGGGTGTTTTGTCCCCATCACGGTGGTTCTGCCCTGGGCACGACAGCTGCCCTCCGCATTCGCCGTGAAGCAGGTGAGGACTTCTGCCTCCTTTTCGTGCTACAGAAGAACTCAGGTAGGCTCTGGAGGCTAATTAAGGCCTTTTTTCTACTTAATCAGGCCATTGTGCCATTGTCGCTCAACTGTGGCCACCCTTTGTGAACTCAGGGCCACCCTTTGAACACTCTCCAGCCAGGGTTTCCAGTTTTGGGTTTTCTCCACTTAACCCTTTGCCCCACCCAATATTTCAGTCCAGATGTCACAGGTCATTGACTCCTCACTTCTTCCTGCTTTGTCTCTTCTTTCCACACTGACCTTTCCCCTGAGATGGAAAACTGTTTCCCCTTCCTGTCTGTCTAGGACTTCCCCTATATTGTGGCCTCCTCCTCCTGAGGTGACATTCAAGGTATCTGTGGCAGACATGGATATGTGCTACTCTGATCCCCCTTCAGGAAAGGACTGGTTACCCAGCCTCAAGGAATGTGGTTAGCTGACAGGCTCCAGCTGTCTACTCCCTTAGGTCTGCCATTGCTTTCCAGCCATGACGCTCTTTTGGGGGTGGCCCATGAGCAATGACTGCATGGTGGTGCCAGGGCTTGGCCATTTCCTCCCACCAGGGAACCATTCTATGGGCATTCTTTGTGCCAAAGCTCCTTGTTGGTCTGAGGGAGAGCTTCTCAGGGTCTACTGCAGGCTGAGGTTCTTCCTTCCCCGTCGTCCCCATTCCCTCTCGTCTCATTTTACAGATGTCAGACCCACATCACGGTCTGAAGGCTCTCACTGTCACTGCCTGCTTCTTCACATCTTTGCTATTCATAGGTATTAACCACAATAAATCTCTTGCTTTTTAAGCTTCTTGGCATCTGCTTCCTGGAGGACCCAAAGGCTCAGTCCCCAGTGAGCAGGGCCGTGATGGTGAATGGCTGAGGGTGAACACAACTTTAAAGAGCAGATGAAAGTCCATCAGGCCAGGATTTTCACATTATACTCACCTCCAAATACACAGAATTCTCTCTCTTAAGAAAAGAAAGCTATGCTGGATACTTTTCCTTTTGACTTCAGACTCAATACCCACCCTTCTCCATTCTGCTCTGCTTGGGAGCCTGGCCCTTGTAGACTGCATCTGCATCATCTGCCATTTTCCCTTCTGGTTTCTGGTTGGGCGCAGCCAATGAAAATCACCAGCAGGAGATTGGAGGGTGGGAGAGAGCGAGATCGGGGAATTAATCTTCCCAGCTCTCTCCCTAAAGAGTCCCCACGAGCCGGCTGTGTCCCTCTACTGAAGGCTCAGCATCTATCAGTGGGCAGTACCTGCTCAGGGTTCTGGTAACTGCTTCCTCTCTTTGCCCTCTTGGGCCCAGGGACAGGCGCAACTGTGGCCCATCAGGCACAGCTCCCCACTGAGGCTGGTCCTTTGCTACTGCACCAGCCTTGTGGCTTCCCAGCACCCTCCCTACGCTTGGTACATATTTCGCTGTACCTGCCGGGGCCCTGACTGCCTAAAGAAGAGGGCAAGTACAATCTTACTGAATTATCCAAATTCACTTGGCACAAGGTCATTAATTTTTTCAAACAAATTTTAAATCATTAGGTTTGAACATCTACTATTTCTCAAACACTGAGATGAAAAAAAACATAAATAAAAGTAAATTCTGGGTAAAGGCAGTCAAAAGGTACAAGCTTACAGTTACAAAATAAGTCAGCCCTGGGATAGTTAACAATAGCGTATTGCATATTCGAAAGTCGCTAAGAGAGTAGATCTTAAAATTTCTCATCACAAGAAAAAAAAGTTTTGTGTAACTATATGTGGTGGTGGATATTAACTAAACTTCTTGTGGTGATCATTTTGCAATGTATACAGACTTCAAATCATCACGCTGAACACCTAAGACTAACACAATGCTACATGTCAACTGTATGTCAATAATAAAAACTTTAGGGCACAGCATGTATAGAGACAGAACTCTTATAAATCAATAATAAAAAGACAAAAATGCAATAGCAAAAAAAAGTCATCAAAAAACGTGAATAGGCAGCTGAGAGAAGTGAAACCCAAACTATCAATAGCATACGAAAAGACACTTGACCTCTCTAGAGGAAGGGGCAAAATGTGAAATTGGGTTGCTTTCACATAGGGGCAAAATTTAAAAATATATATAGGCAAAATTTAAAAATCTGATAATGCTAAATATTGGCAAGGATGTGAAGATAAGAAATTCTCATCCTCTGCAGATGGGAAAGTAAATTAGTACAACTGCTATGGAAAGCAATGTCCCAACGTTTCGTAGACTAGAATCCGTGCATATCCTACTGCACAGCAATTCAACTTCTGGACATATACCTGGAGAAACACTTATACATATGCACAAAAAGAGTTGCCTTAAGGATAGTCACTGCTTTATTGTTGCAATCATAAAAAACTGGAAAGAACCATCAATAGTGGAATGTGTAAATCAATAGTTGTGTATTTATAGGATACAAAACTATACAGCAAAATGAATGGACTAGGTCCATGAGTATCAACATAGATAAATCTTGAAAACACAACTCTGACCGCAAAAGGTAAATTCCAGGATAAATTATTTATATGTAAATTTTATGAGGACAAAAGAAAAACTCAATAGAAAAAAATCATCAGAGGATTTGCTAATACGCACACACACGTAGGAATAATACATACCAACTTTAGAATACTGATGACATCGTGGTAGCTGGAAGAGACAGTGATGGAATATGGTGTAAAGGGAACTTCAGCTGCAAAGAAAAAAGAGATTCTAGTCTGTGAATGTATTGAGAAAATTATTGAAATAATATCTATTTGGACCTTATTATAGAGTTATTTCCACCATTTACCATAATAAGTAACATAAAACCTATTAGAAGCAATAATCAGTCGTATTGGAGTTTATCAAAGTTTAGTTTGTCACATGAAAAAAATGGTCTCGTCTGGATCGAATATCTCTCAGAATTAAGAAATGGGATCCTTCTGGTTAATATAATTGTTTTCTGTCCTTGAGCAAATATCTCCACCTCAAATGGGGCTTTGATTTCTCCCAAATATTGAAGGGTGAATTGAACAAAGTGATTTAAGTGTTTCTAAAACTCTTTTTCATGGTTCCTTTGAGAAATTAAGAAAGATTTGAACATTCTCAGACACAATATGAATATCCCATACTCACAAAATACGCCACAAAATATGGCTACAATTTCAAAGAGTTTTGGAAAAGCTTGTGTCCCATGATCCTTGGGCCACAAATGATGAACACCTGAACTACAGACACGTAAGTAAACAACAGTACTTGAGAGGACTGGGTTCAGTGGGCCACAAACTGGTGTCGACACCCTCACACACATATAGGCACATACAGCTGTGTTTTCCTGGTGTCTGGTAAATGGTAGGCACTCCAAATCTATTTACTGATTGAATGAATGAATTTCCACATCTCCTTCTTAAGAGAGTGCCAGCTCATTAATTACTCTTACATGCACATTAAAACAAAAGATCAAGGGATCTTATTGAATTACCTTTTGCACATTTTTAATATCTCTATAAATTAGGTTATGAATTTCCTGAAGACAGGGCCAGCCAGGGACAAATTAAGAAGCGATGAAAGTTCTGTTCTACTCCATCTCTGAGGCTCTCCTCAAAGTGAAATCCCTGATGGATTCAGCGTTGCCAGGTCCTGTGCATATATCTAGGCATGCATACATGCATGTGCATGTACACACACACATGATACACATGCATAGGCACACAGGCCGTATATATACTCACAATTGTGCATGCATGTGTGTGCACATATTCATGCTTGCATGCCTACATCCAGGCGTACATCCATGGATGCCTATATCCGTGTGTGGAAAAGGCTAAGGAGGTGTCTCCGTACATACACGCTTGTGGAGTGCTTGGTGTGCTCTGGGAGCTAAGCTGACGGTTTCACATACATTACCAAATTAAATATTACAACAATCTTTGAGATAGGTGTTATTTAAAATGCAGATATGTATTATAGGTAAAGTGAGGCTTAAAATGGTTGAATGGCTTGCCACAGTCAAACAGGCAATACAGGATGCGCTGGGTTTCTTAGATGATGAGATAGCCTCCATTCTTGCTCCAGTCTACCATGTTTCCTGATTCTGCACTTCTGTCCCCTTCAGCATGTTTCTCTCGGGCTCTCTGGGTAACTGATACCAACTAACTTCTTGGTGGGTCTGTGTCTCTGACAGCAGGTTTGCTTTTGAGTGAGAAGTAACTAGGGAAAATGATGACAATCCAGGTCAAACAGAGTTCTGGCCTTCGGAGTAGGGACTGAAGGACACTAAAGGGAGAATGTAAATGCGCACCTTATCAGGGCTATAAGTTGACATCAGTTCATTACTGTATGAAATGCTAGGTTGGTACTTGAGCATTCAGAATGGAGAATGTAATAGTTAATAGACCTGAAATTTACTTGCAAATAAACTCCAGAAAAATTAGCTGAAAAATCAATGTATACTTATTGTATATTTTTACATTTCATACATATTATACATATATAAATTTTATTTATTTTCTTCAAAAAATAAAAACACCTAAGTTTATATAGGTACACACACATAAACACACACGCAGATATTTCCTCTTATAAATCCTCACACATGCATCCCCAAATTCTGTTACTCAGGAAGAAATTGGCCTGTTTCTTAACAGACCTAAGAATCACCTCTTCTCTTTGCTTCTCTGAAGATCACAAGCTGTTCTCAACTGAAGCGGACCAGAAGCACAAAGCAACCAGGCTGCTCTGCTAACTCCCTCTGATGACACTAAAGGAAGTCTAAATTGCGCTGATGTTACAAATTTGCCCACAAATCTAATGAGGGACACAACAACCCTGTTGCAGCCAGGAGGGAAAAAACCTCTACGGTGTTCTTCTCCACTTCGCAAATGAAAAAACAATGCTGAACAAACCAAAACCAAAACCAAAACAAGGGCCCTGGAGGTAAATCCAAGTCCACTTTGACATTTGGGAACATCATGCTGTTTGAAGAATTCAGGCAATGTATGTAAGCTGACTGTTGGTCTAAAACGGGCATTCATAAGTTAATCACTGACAGAGACTGAGATACTCACCGAGCTTTGTGAATTCTCTCCAAGTCCCTCCCTCCACGACGGGGAGCAGCCCCTCAGCCCACCCTGCATGTCTGCCACTAGTGAGAAAAGAGTGGGTGGGGACGTGTGAGCTACTCAGGTGACAAATGGGTGGATAGCACAAGGAAGATAGCAAATCATACTCTTCAAAAAGGAAGAGCCAATTAACGCATTCCCTCTCTCTCCAGAACTTCAGGTTTTTGTTCCTTGCCCAATCTGCCATAAGTATGCAGAGAAAACATTCCATTTCTGTCACCACTGCTACCCTGAGTCTCATGAAATAGAAAGAGCACTGGCCTGGGAGTCACGAGTCCATGGCTCCATCTCTGTCCTGGGAGGGATCAGCTCTGTGACCTGGTCCTAGTCCTTGAATTTCCACACGTCTTGGTTTTCCTCTCTGTTATGGGTGAATTAGGTGACTGACTAACACCTAAGCCCCTTGTCTGCTTTAAAAGTCTTACCCTACGGTGTTCCCCTGACCTCTTCCGTTAGTTGCACCATTGGAAAAGAACAAAAGCTAGTGTCTCTTGGATTCTGAAGTTTGGGTGTCTTCCCATGTTGAGCCTAGGAGCAGCATCACCAAAGAGAGTACGAAGTCAGGTGGCAGTGAACACGACAGCGAGAACTAGGGTAAGGCTTCCATAAGGAGCATCTCCGGAGGGATCAGCCTGGAGAGCTCATTTCAAGCCAATTGAAGAGTCGCCCCCCACTAGGTGTAGCATGTTAAAAAAAATTGTAACCATTTTGGGTAGAAATCATTCTAAAGGGTCAATCACTAGCCTGCCATTCTAAACATCTCAAATCTGGATTAGTTTTTTTATTGAGGTATAACTGACATCTAACATTCGTTTCAGGTGTACAACGTAATGATTTGATATTTGTATATATTGCAAAATGATCAAGACAATAGGTCTAGTTAATGTCCACCACCAAGCATAGCTACAAATCTTCTTTTCTTGTGATGAGAACTTTTAAGATTAATTTTTAATAATGTTTCAAGACCATTTTCATAAAAATTTGGTAATTATGCTGTCGGTGTGTGTTATGCCTCATGTTTGCATCTGCCTAACATCCATATGTTGAAGCTCCGATCCCCAGTGTCATAGCAACTTTCGGGGGTAGTTGGGCTTCGATGAGGCCATGAGGGTGGGGCCCATCACGGGAATAGTGTCTTTATAAGAAGAAGAGACACCAGAGCTTCCTCTCTCTGCCATGCGAGGACACGGGGAGAGGCGGCTATCCTCAGAACCCCCGTGCTGGCAGCCTGAGCTTGGATGTCCAGAACTGAGCCAGGACTGTCTGCTGTTTCAGCCCCCAGTGTGTGGTGTTTTTTCTTAGCAGCCTGAACGGACCAAGACAGGATGTTAATCAACATTTCTCAGTGCCTACGTGCAGCAATTTCTGCCTACGTTTGGAAATCGCTATTTCTTACGAGGCCCGAAAAAAGCAAGCTGAATTAGGACATCTATGAGTAGAACAGAGAAAGCAGGATCCGGCACGTGCCCCTGTGTGTCCCCACGGAATTGAGTGTGTGTGCCGAGCGTGTGGATGTGACATCGTCTTGGCTACCAAGGAGCCTCCTGTATGTTGCTGTCTTGACCCTCCGGGAGAGGAGGCCGGTCACCAGGGGTGTGCATGACAAAGGTCCCTGCTTCGTAGATGCTTGCGCATCCTTGGGGGCGGTGAGGGAAATCTCGTAAATACCACTGGGCTTGGCTCCGTTTGAGTGGTTTTAGAACTAGTTTTTTCTTCTTCTAAATGATTTATATTTATCAGGTTAGTTCCAGTGTCACCAATGAGAATGAGTTTCTCCTTTAAGATCCTTTATTCACCCAAAGTTAGCTATAGCAATGCAACAACCACCGCACACAGTGTAAAACCACATGCATCATTTATTGTCATTACAGCTGTGATTTTGCAAGTCGCCTGGGCTCGGCCGGGCAGTACTCACTCAGGGCCTCTGGTGTAGCAACAATCAGACAGAGGCTGGGGCTGGAGTCACGGGAAGACTCAAACAGCGGGGGATCCTCAGGCTTCTCTCCTTCTCTGTCTCTATGTGCTTTCCTCTCACAGTTTTTACCTGAGGGCTCGGGGCTCCCGAGACGTGTGTCCTGGGAGAGAGTGCCAGCTAGAAGTTGTAGCACCTTTCACAGTTGGCACTGCACGGCCACAGCATGCCTTCTGCTCTATCCTGCTCATTAGAAGTGAGTCACGAGGCCAGTCCTATTCAAGGGGACGGGATTTTGACTCCAGCTTTTGATGGAAGGAACTTCAAAAAATGGGGATACGTGTTTAAACTGCCACATAAGTCAAAATTGGGCCTTTGCCTAAGTCTTTGCCACATCTCTTCCTTCTGGTCCTCCCTGCCTTTCTTCTTTCCACAAGCCACAGAGAGCAGAAGCAGAAAAAGGCTAGGAGATCACTGTTCTTCCACTCAGTTGTCAGAATGCCTCCCACCACTGCTGTGATTTCACACAGGACAAACAGAGGCCGGTTAGTCTGAACCCTTCAACTCACCTTTAATAGCAGAGCCAACAGCAGAACCCCAGAACTCTTCCATGTTCTACGCAAAAGGAGAGAATTAAGTAAGTCAAACTGCTGTTCCCAGGGTTGTTCCAAGGGATTGGGTCAGGGGTTGCTGCGTTCCCTGCCCCTGGCCCGGCCCACGTTGAGGCTAGAGGGCTCCCTGTTTGTGACTTAGTGGAGAGCCTATGGGTGGCTTGAGTGGTGGAGAACAGTGGTCTCTAGACTGCCATTTCCCAAAGCTGGCTAGCGTGGATACGCCCCTCCCCACTGAGACGGAGATCCCTGTGCAGGATGTGCATCAGAGAGAGGCTCTGGGACCATGACGTGTGGAAGGCACTCACAGGGGCTCCTACCGGGCATCCTGAAATGGAGTACTCCTTCACAGTGGTCCTGAGGGGGGCCCAGATGGCCAGGCCTTTGCAGACATACATCAGTGGTCGTTGCATGCCATGCCAGAAAGAGAGGTGAGCTGGGTTTGGGGTGGGTCACACGGCAAACAATGTCTGCATATCACAGTGATTTGTCATGAATCACAAATGACAAGGCCCTGGCCCCTGGAGATTCTGATTCAATAGGTCCAGTGGGGCCTGGGAATCCATGTTTCTAAAAGGCTTCCTGGTGATCTTTTTTGACAGCCAGGTTTCCCTTGCACTGGCCAATGGCTCCGAGGCCCTCCTGAGGTGGAGAGAGGTACCAGGATGCTGAGTCTGATGGCGTTCCCAGGCCTGAGCGTTAGAATGCAGTCAACATCTGACACTCACACATGGGCAAAGGTGAAAGCAGCGCCTGACTATCCAGATTCCCCAAAGCTCACCAGAGAGTTGTCCGAGCCAGGGTGTGCCCCTCCCACAAAGCAGAGTTGGCAGGGGGGCCAATTTCTTGCCTCTTACAGCTGGGGCACTCCAGCCAACCTTGTTATTCCTGACAGCAGCCTCTCAAGGAGAGCCCGATGAAGTGAACTTCCAGCTAGCTGAGCTGGCTCCTTCCCCAGCTGGAGAAAACAGCCCTATTATAAACCTACAAAACTGGAGTGGGAGCGGGAGGAGGAGTTCCAGGCGTTTGCCTAAGTCCCTCCTGCAAAATTGACTTTTCTGTCCATGAGAACACAGCTCTGCTTTGAGCGCTCCTGTGTGCTTTGGCAGTTTCAGCAGGACTGTAAAATTTATCCAAGGAAAACTGGCATTTATCTTGGGTTCACTTGCACCCAGCAAAACTGATAAACAGATGGGGGCTCGCCAGGCCACGGTTAATTTGGTTAGCACTTTACAAAATACAAATGTCACCCTTTATTTCTACAGGGATTAGTTATGACTAACTGGGAAGTTACCACTCTGTTGTATTCTAACAGGATTGTTCACGCCTTTTTCAGGACCCACTTCCCACTTTCTGTGAGGCACCCTCCATTGAAAAGGGGGAGGGGAGTGCCCGGGTAGACAGGGACTTGCCGGTATTGTTGGCAATAAAAGGATAAAATAGCCCTGCTGGGTTGCATATGCACACACAGGACACTTATCTGTAAGGGCTGTGGAGGGAAAAAAAAGAAGGAGAGAGAAGGAAAGAAAGAACTCAACAAGCCCTGGTGGGGAAGCTTGCAAAGGAGATCAGAATTCAGAGCAAGTGTCCCACCCCGGTGTCTCAGAGTTTTTTTCCTTTTGTGTCCCAGCTAAAGGCACTGGGAGGATCAGAGACCTCATCCCAGCTCTGTTTACTTTGGGAACAATCAGCGATGTATGAATAATAATGCCTCCCTCTGACCATGACTAATTGAATTGCAGCATGCAGTGGTGGGGAGGGGCCTTTGCCCGGCCAGTCCATCACGGTGGCTTCTCAAGTAGCCAGGGACAGTGATTGATGCCTGGTGCTCCCCAATGAGCATCATTGAACCCCTAAGAGCAGGGGTATGCACCTGCATTCTGAGTTTCTATTAACCAGGGCCTCCCGGAGGCGAAGGTCAGGAGTCAAAGATGGGTGTGGCGGTTAAAAGGGAGGAGCAGCCAGGCCGCCCCCAGTCTCCCTATTCTCACCTGATTTTAAGCGAGTCTTCGTCATGGGGATGAATGAGAAAACATCAGTCTAGTGACCATGCAGGTCACAGTGGGGCCACCCTGCTGAGGCCATGCCCGTTCAAAGTATCTGGTTGGTTTTAGGTGCATTGGGAGCCCCTGCTTGGAGAACAAAAAAGGCAAACAGCCAAAGACTTGTCCTGTAGGAGGATGTTTTGATGCTAACACATAAGGTAGAAAGGGAGGCAGAAGGCAAGCGAAAAGAGGGGCAGAGATCTAGGGGCAGTTGAAAACGGAGTCTATGGCCGTGTCCACATTCTAACAATGGACCACACGGGGACCCTAACATTTGGCTGTCCTGGTTGTCTGCACTGTGTTTACACAGCAGAACCATGCAGCTGGGACCCCGGGTTCAGTCAGACTTTGTTCTCACAGCAAGAAGCTGACCCCGGGTGGACTGCAATCAGGGAAGCTTACGATGCCCACCAGTCTTTCTAGTGGTCTGGACACAGCAGAAGTCATCCAATTACAGGGCCATGGGTTTCCATCTCGATTAGATTCCGTCTGGTTCGAGCCTCAAATTGGTACCTTGGAATGAAAGCTGGGCACGCTACCCTGGCTATCCTTGCTGGCAGAGGCTGGCTGGAGCTGTGCTTTCTTCAGGCGCACACTGGCCCCAGGGCCTTTGCTTTGATCAGCTTCCCTTGCTGAGAGGTGCCCCGAGGGCAACCTGAGGGCCCAGGTCTGTCTGGTATTTAAAATCTCAAAACTTTAGAGTCCCTCCAAACATTTTCTTATTATTTTTTCATCAGCTTAGCCATAGGTATCACAACCAACAATTATTTTACTGCACATGAGTTTCCCAGCTCTGCTTTCCCATTTACAAATAAGACACCTCCTGCCCATTCTGAATTTTACAGAAATAAAGGATATTTTGTTCTTATAAATAAGAGATATTTTTAAAACTTTGAAAATGCCTGTTTGTTTTGCTTATCTATTTTCCTGTCTAACTATCTATTTGTCTGTCTATCTGTCTATCTTAGTGAATAAAATAAAACCTGGAGAGCAAGGCGGGAGCTGAGGGAATGCCCTTCCCTCCGGTGGGCGCTGGCGCAGACCCTGGGTCCCACAGCCAGGCTGCTGCAGGTAATTCTGAATCTATGCAGAAAAGTGATCTTTCCAGCATATCCTGTTTCCTAACCCCACTTGACCAAATGGACAAGAAGATATATGAGGAAAATGGTAATTTTCCCATACTTGTACCAAACATGAAATATTTTCACTGCCTCAGATCCAGGCTGTTTTCGTCCCTGGTTTCCAGTGCCTGGCCCAACCCAGTAAACAAACAGTGTGACCACCCTGCCGGAGGCCACACTCCTGGGGTTAAGATATTCCACCTAGAATCCCTTCGCTCTTTCTTGGCTGATATTCACGGTCACCATCCTTGTGCTTTGAATACTAAACAAAGGGAGACAGGCTGGCTTTGCAGCCACATTGAGCAGAAGGGATGGGTGAGAAGCAGCATTTGCCCCTGCAGTTTGTATTTAGAACATAAATACTCCAAACCCTCGAACGCAAGCCAGGTTCTTCCCTTCATATGGAGCAGCAATTTACTGGGAGAGAAAGCAGAAAACAATCTAATTTCTGGGAAGACTGCGGAAGTCAGCCCGTCTGCGCCCTGAGACTGTGTCCACATCCTCCTGACTGCCCTCCCTTTGGCTCAGATGCATGGAGGCAAGTTGTGCCTTCTGACTGAGGGGCTTTGGGGGGACCACCGAGCACTGCCTTCACCACCCCAACCTCACCCTGTTAGAACATCACACTTTGGATCTAGATGTCATCTACACACTCTACCCTGTTGAAATAAGGCTCTAAGGGGAGGGTTTTTTTTTCTTTGATGAGGAAGATTTGTTCTGAGCTAACATCTGTGTCAATCTTCCTCCACTTTGCATATGTGTCGCTGCCACAGTATGGCTTGACAAGTGGTGTAGGTCTGCCCCATGGATCTGAACCCGCAAACCTGGGCCACTGGAGTGGAGTGCGCTGGACTTAACCACTGCACCACGGGGCCGGCCCCTGGAAGGGGTGTTTAAGGAGAAAATGATCAGGGTAGAGGAGGGAGCTCAACGGAAGAGGAGAGAAGAGAGTAACTGAGAGAGCGGTGAGAATGGAAATCTAAGGTCCCTTCTTGAGCCTGCAGATTGTCTCTGGGTAGCCTGGGCTTCCTACGCCTGCACAGCTGTGGGCAAAGGCAGGCCTTCTCCTGCCACAGCTCCCCAGTCTGGCAGCTGCAACCTAGTTAGAAACAGTAACGGTAAACTCAAACCACATTAGCTACTTGAGACTATACAGAAGTAATGACACCGTAATCTACTATGCTTCCTGTGTGCCGGGCACTGAGTACTTCCAATACTCCACATTTATTTTAACCCTCCCCTAACCTAGGGGGTAGATAATACGATCGTCCCCACTGTGCAGCTGAGGTCGCCGAGGGGCAGAGAGGTCAGGTCAATGCCAGAAGTCTGACCCAGGCCTGTCCTCTCACCACCCACGGGCTGACCTGCAGGCTCCGCTGGCTGCAGCCCCCACGCGGACATTCCACATCCTGACTGCTGGGATGGGCACGTGCAGTCTCTGAGAACACGTGTCTCTCAGCCTCGGATGACACTTGAGACGGAGAGCTTTTAACGACCAACAGAATTTGAGTATGGCGGGTTACAGGACACAGGGGGCTCGTCAGGAAAGCCTCTTGCTCCCCCAGGGCGTTAGGCAGTGTGCTACGAAGACCAGATTCAAACCTTCGGGTGACAAGTCACCTTTCCACACTCCATGAAAGCAAGGACATTTCTGGTTTCTAAAGCCACTACTTTTCAGGCAGCCCCAAGCGCAGTTGGCGATCAGGACATAAATTGGTACAACCTTTTGAGACATTAACTATTAAAATGTGAATGGACATATCCTTTTTACTTAGCAATTCTACTTCTGTGTGTTTCTTCGATAGAAAAACACACAATTTTGCAAAGATCCATTCAAACATGGTCATTGCAGCTTTATTTGAAATAGCAAAGTTTCAAACACTAGAAATGTCCTTCCAACGAGGACTCTTGAAATAAACTCTAATTTATATACTAGACATCTGCTAAAAGCAATAAAATGCATCTGTATGACCTAAAATGGAAAATTATCCTAGATATTTTATTAAGTGAGTAAAAAACTATATAGAGAGAAACATTCCCTTTTTATAAAATAATTGTTTTATGAAATAATAACCACAAAGGCATATTCGTAAAAGATATTCTGAAAGCAAATTTCCCAATCTGTTAGGAGCAGTTACCTCTCGGGTTGAGATCAGAGAGGATACCCTTTGTCTATGATATGTTGACTTGTATTCTTTAAATCTTTATTTCTTAATGGATATGTATATTTCAACAGAAAAAGAAGACATTCAAAAGTTATTGTTTTTCTCAGAAAATACTCAGTGATCATCTCCATCTCTAACAATCACATTTTAAAACATCTGCACTATGAGGTCACCTAAGCTGGTTCCTCATTAGAATTTTTTTTTTTACTCATACGGCAATTATATCTGTTACTATTTCTTCTCACACATATTTCTAACCCCCCTTCTCTCCTGCTCTGATGTCTGCAATTACTTTAATAAAGCCAATCCTCATTATTCACGAATGCATGCTCACAGCGCCCTCGCAGCCATCTGCAGGCACACGTCGTGGCAGACGTTCAAGTTGCCCCGCGTGCACGTTCCGGGCTGAGTCTGCGGAGGGCCGCTCTGCCTTCCTGCTTTAGTTCTCACACTCTAGACAAGGGTCCTTTACGGAGTCCATCAGTGTTGTGTTGTTGGCATTTTTTGCTTTTTGTTGGTGACCTCCCCCATTTAAATGACCACCAACATAGTGCCGAAGTGCTGCCTAGTGTTCCTAAGGGCACAAAATACGTGGGTTAGCTGAGCTGCATTCAGGCACGAGCTATGGTGCTGTAGGCCGTGAGTTCAATGTTAATGAGCCAGCAATACATACAAAATAAGGTGTCTTCTATTAAATTAAATGGAAACACTCATAAAATGAAGCTACGTATCAATCAGTTGATGGAAATATTATGACCACGGGCAGGCAGGAACCTAACCCTGTGTTTAATTCAGTATTTAATTCAGTGTTTGCAGCCACTTTATAGACCATCACTACCACGAATGATGAGAATTGACTCTACTTTAGTCTGGACAGTGTAATGGCATGTAGGGCTCCAGAGCTGCAGAACCATGGGGAGAAGGCTGAAATGCACAAGTGCGGACGATGAGCCAGGACTCTAACCACCAAGGCCACAGCCCTGCCGAGGAAGTTGCTGAGAGCACCCCTGCTGTCTGCACCTAGGTGGACACCCTGGGCTTTGCTCTGCAGCATGCTGTTGGTGACATCAGTGGTACTCAAGATATGTAGATTGCGATTGGGTAAAAGGGATTTAGAGAGGCCTCTTGCCCCCACCCGACCCACCCCTGCCCTTCATGGGCAGGTCCACAGCTCTGAGGAAGCCCATTTCCATGCTCTGAGGAGTGGCACCCGAATTAGGCTGGTGTCCAGGCAGTGAGGGGAGGATTTCAAGGTGCCTGGGCTGGCTCTAGGGTAACAGAAGCCCCCTGGAACAGCCGTGTCTGCCTTTGTGCTCTCCAGGCAGCATGGAGGTGGAAGCACCTGGAAAGGCAGGAAGGTGCCACACCAGGAGCCCTCAGGGGAGGGGGTGGCAATATTTTGTAGCTGCTCACCAACCACAGGCAAAAAACGGTACCACATGCCCTCATGAGAGAATTTGCTCTGAGACTTCTCAGGATAACTTGGCAGCTCACCTTCACACATGGAGCTTTTCAGGAGGCCCATAAGAGGTAAGGGGAACAATATAGTTTTAGTTATTTGGCAACCTCCACTTGGAAAATTGCGGCATCTTTCTGGCCAAACCGTAGTGAGAGTGGCCTTGCAGCTTGCCTCCTCATCCCAGGTGCAACACATTCGTAGTCAGTGAAATACATTAAAATGGCAAAAGCCATCCTCCAAAAGGACCTAGAGCTGAGCCAGCCCTGATGGCCTAGCAATTACAGTTCAGCATGCTCCACTTCAGCAGCCGGGGTTCAGTTCCTGGGCGAGGAACCACACCACTCATCTGTCCGTAGCCACGCTGTGGCAGTGGCTCCTAGAGAAGGACTTACAACCACGACATACAACTATATTCTGAGGCTTTGGGGAGGAAAAAAAAAAAGAGAGGAAGATTGGCAACAGATGTTAACTCAGGGTGACTCTTTCCCAGCAAAATAATAATAATAATAACAATAATAAGTACCAAGAGCTATATATGCTTGACCAGGAAGAGCCGAGAATTACTGCTACGGGGTAAGGGTAAGTTTGCTGGGTTGTTTAGCACATTCCCCCACTGCCCACACTCTAGTGTAACATCAGTTTGCTTTCATCTCCCAAAGCAGAAGCATATATATTAGTTTAGATACAACTTGTGTAAATTTACATAAGATTATTATCATTCATATATTTAAAATCAAATAGCTCAATCTTTACTAATTGTCCTAAAAAGGAAAAAAAACAAACCTGTTACAAAATGAAAATGCAAATTATAATTCCCATTTCTGACTGGGATTAAATCTGATGGATTGTCAACTGCCCTCATTGGCTTCATTTTTCCTTTCTCTCTGGTCTCTATCACCTCTAATGAAGATCCCACCTCTTTTCATCAACATCTCATCTGTTAGCTCCCACTCTCGCTTCGCTTTAGGCGCCATCAGATCAAGTTGTGGTGTGGTGGCTGCCTGGGGCGGATGCTGGGATGCGCTGTCCTCCCCCTCTTTTAAGTAGGACTTGCCGCTCTGGCTGCTGGGAGGACCCCACAAAGATGCTGCAGCTGCCCAGAGCCCACCTCCAGTCATCCCTGCCCAGTCCAGTGACGGAGGCTTCTGGGTGGCAACAAGCCGGACCATCTCAGTGACTTAGGATGACCCTGAGAGGCCCTCCCAGCTCCAGAGTTGCACCTGGCTTGTGTCAGTCTTTGCCCATATTCATCAGTTATTTTTTCCTTCTCTTATTATTTGTAAAATAGGCAAAATATTTAAGCCCTTTGAGAATGATAAAGAACCTGAGTTGTAGCAACTTTTTCCTGCCTCTTGGCATGAGCCGTGTGTACTGTGTTTCTGGCAGCGTGCTTCTCCCTGGACGCCCTCTTGGAAAGCCCGGATTCCTCCTGAGGGAGGGTCTTTCCAGCCAGCATGGAGCGTCCCTTTGCTGGACACTTGGGTCTCACGGCCACCACCTGATTTGGCAGAAAGTACTTTTGGCTTAATGAATTCCTTGACTGTTTCTTTTCTGATTTTTTCTATAAACCCATCAGCTTGGCTGGCATGGAAATAGAAGGCCCTGCTGGTGAAGGGCCCAGGCTCGAGTTGGCCCAAACACTAGCTCTGAGGCTTTTTCCTTCCTTTCTGACATTGGATTCTCTTCAAAGCTTGATTCAACAATTGAATAACTTCTTTCATCTTTCCCCTCCAGTGGTTTTCACTTTCTTTTTCTGACGCCAATAACCTTTAAATGATTTTTTTCATCTCTTGGGATACATTTTATCATAGCTTAACATTTTATCTTGGAATTTTAAAATTTTGAAAGAATTTCTAAATTTATATTTCACTAAGTTTCCATATCAATTATTTTTCTACTGCCTGGATTTTCCATAACAGCATATAAAATTTTTACCTTACATTTATGTGATACTTACTTTATGGATTATTAATGATAAACCCCATATTAATTATTACATTGTGATTCATGTTGTAATGAAGGTAAATGTCAGCTGGAGACTCAGCAATGTCATCTTCGTACCTTAGAAAACAGCAGAATGTCAATATAGGTATGAACAGCAATAATAATATTAAATATTGGCACTACGCCATTAACGATAAGGTTTTTAAAATTTTTACGTTACATTTAAAGGTCCTCATCCACGAGTTCATTATTCACAGAATCCTTATTTAGAAGCACAGGTTATTTTAGATGTTAGATTAACACAACCATTTGATTATTGTACTAATTCCTTAAGTTAAAAAGTAGCATTACTTTACTTCCATTGTCAGAATTGCTATGATATTCTAACTTCATTAGACCATGACATCTTATTGCCATCTGCTGGAAAACTCTCATAACAAACACATCGCTGGCCTGTCCTGGAAGTCAACAATGTTAGGACAAATATAAGGAAAAAATCAAAATGAAAAGACATCAGTGATGTGCAGTGGTGTCCCACGCATGGCGGGTTCTGTTGGGTCGCAGCGTCACGTGATGCCTGGTGCGTGGCAGCCCCTCGACAGGACCAGTAGCATCACTGATCAAGTTATGACAGTGTTCTCTTCTCATGTGTCAAATGTGCGGTTTGCAAGACTGTGTGACACGGAGTGAACACTCAGTTAAGGTGAGTTTCTTTTTTGCCTTTTCATTTGAGAGGAGAGAACCCCCTTCTAAATTTGAAAAATTGCACAAGTTTTAAAAAAAGGGTTTTGCATATAGAACAATATTTGTTTCACAGATCCTAATATGTGAGTTGAAAGCCAGCCAGTCAGGGGCAGGGTTTGATTTTCATTCATTTAAAAATACAAGCATTTGCAACCCAAGCGTCTGTTCATCAATGGATGAACGGATAAACAAAATGTGAATACATACAAGGGAATGTTATGCAGCCTGGAAAAAGAGGGAAATTCTGACACATGCTACAACATGGATGAACCATGAGGACATCATGCTGAGTGAAAGAAGACAGACACAAAAGGACAAATCCTGTATTATTCCACTTACATGAGGTCCCTAGAGGAGTCAAACTCAGAGACAAAACGTAGATGGTGGTAGCCAAGGCCTGGGGGACGGGGGAAGAGAGTTGTTACTTAATGGGTACAGAGTTTCAGTTTTGCAAGATGCAAACGTTCTGGAGATTGGTTGCACAATCATTGAAAAATGACTGAGATGGTAAATTTTATGTTGTGTATTTTATCACAATTAAAAAGTTTTAAAAAGTGAACAGAAATTTATGGAATCTGCCCAAGATCTTATTAAGAAAACAGGAAACGTAATCAGACAGAGTACAGTTGGAAGCAGCGATTAAAGATAAGAAAAACACTTCCATGTTTCCAAAAGTTAAAAAACACAAGCATTTGCCGAGCGCCCGCTGTGTGCTAGACCCCGAGGACGCAGCCCCCATTCGGCCAGCGAGGGGGACAGGCGGAGAGGGAGGGGCCTTAATGCGGAAGGACGACCATAAGCACCCCACGCACAGCTCAGGACAGCTTCGAAAAGGAGGAGGGCTGCTCAGAGCCAGGCCTGCACGCCGATCTCCACCAGCCTCAGGCCGACGGAGCAGCCGCTTCCCCGTCTCGGGCCGCGTGGAGGCTCCGGGAGGCCGCGCTGGAGCAGCCCCGGGCGGCGGCGTCGGAGCGCGGGCTGGCGCGGGGCACCGGCCGGAGGGGCGCCCCCGGACCGCGCCCAGCGTCTCGCACGTCTCCATGGACCAGACGTTCTCATCTTTCTCTCTGTCTGAAGCAGTTTATTTTTAAAAGAGAATTGTCTAAACAGTCCTATGGGTCAATGGCTGGATGATTTAAGTTGAAAAGCGGAAACAGGTGATTCTGTTTCTCACACGCTGGACTTAAAACTTTCAGGATGACAAATCCGCAAATGGTGGATTATTCGGGGGTTATTTTTTCCTAGCGTTCTCCAAATGATAAAAATCAGTCCCAGTGGGAAAAAGCTCCACAGGGTTACTGCCATTCCCATAATCCTGACTTCCCACACTGGCCGGACTGCAGGGAGAACCCCGCCTCCCCCGTCGCTCTGCAGGTCTTCCCTGGTCCAGGAGCCCGCTCTGCCAGCGCGGCACAGCACACCGGAATTTCCAGGATTTGACGCCCACGTGGAGCAGCCCTCAGCCGAGGACACAGAGGAGCTGGTGGATGAACACCCCTACCCCCTCGCTCCTCAGAGGCACGTGTTCCGTGCTGTCCCCAGAGGGCCCCAGGGCAGCGGGGCTCCAGGGGCCCAAGGTGGTGGTTTGCGGCTAGCACTCTCTGCACTGGCCGCCTTCCCTTCCCTACTCAGCCCCCAGCGCTTCCTGGAGCCACCTTCCAGATGAAAGACTTGCTTCTCGCCTCAGTCAGGTTCAGATGCGTTTAACCATCATTTTCATAGTGGCTTATAAACTTCTCTTGTTCAAAGCAAAAAACAAGGGAAAATGGTGGGTGCATACATGTGGTAGAGTGAGGGGAGAAATCTCAGCTCTCTCACTTTCCGCTGCTTTCATTCCAACATCTAGCCAAAGTCCCAGGGTCTCCTTTTTTGAACTGGTTTACTCAACCCACGCATAGACACTGAAATCCCTGCCAACCCAGTTTGCATGACAATTTCAAGTCTGTGTACACTCCATAACTTAACGCCCCTGTAAAATTTCCACAGGGAAATCAGCGTCTGCCTGGATATTTATTTGTTTGTTTTTTGAAGTCAGGCCGGCTGTCTGTGTTTATCAACTCCGTCTGGCTTGCATATATAGTGCAGATAAGGACAAATCAGGATCCTAGTCAGAATGCTTTCTCTTTAGAGGCTTTCCTGTTTCTTAATATTTCCATGATTGCGAGGGAAGCAGAGAAGAGACACAAAGGCAGGGGAGACATGTTATTTAAATTTTCAGCAGATATTTTTACCTTGAAAAGGAAGTTGACTATTATATAAGGAGAACAACATAGTTTCTTCTCTTAAAAAAGAGTGAAGCATCTCTGCCCTTTATGTCAAATAATAGGAATGGAATGGACCAGTAGAGAAAGCATGTAGGGTTGGATTAAGAGTGACAAATTCCCATGATGTCAGACTAGTAAGTAGTCTCCAGGATGGGGCCACTCACGCCACCAAGCAAATGTCTGCTGCCCCCCTACTGCACAGTGGGGGGTAGGAATAGAGCGTCAGACCCTCCAGATTCAGATTCAGTAAATGCATCTGATCATCTCCCTCCAAGTTAGGTACTGTGCTAGCATAAAGAAAACAAAGATGATTAGGACATTACATTTTCACTGAAGAAGCACACAATCTGGTAGGAAAAAAATCAAACATAGGTGCAAATAAATGTGTTAAGATAGGATGGGACGGATTTTCAAAACTAAAGATTATGTCAAGATAGCAGAGTTGAGAGATTGGATCCACCTGGAGAAACACGGAAAGATTTTCTAGACAGTCTCTCCTGGGGTGGGTTCTGGAGGATGAAAGGAGCTGGAAAAGTGAAGAAGGTGGAGAGAGGCCTTTCAGGCCAAGAGGGGCCTTTCAGGGAACAGCACCCACAAAAGAGCGCTGCAACATAGGAGCTAAATCAAGACGGCTGCCAATCAACACACTCCAGCATCCAAGTCCTGCCCGCAGATCTAAAAATGACAGGATAGATAGTGTTTAGGAAAACCCATAACAGTGTTAGAAAACAAGAGACAAAATCTTAGTGGACCTGAAATTTTGAGGAATCCTAGTAATATGGAAGACAATAAAAATGCATGACGCGAGGGAGTACTATCCCAAGCAAAGTCCGAAAACGCTCTATTGTAAAAAGAAGCCCAGTTCTTTTTTAGGGTTCCAAGCTCTGAGGCAGCTGACAGAGAAGACTGAGGAAGTATTAGGGCCACCCAAGGGTAGTCGTTTGAGAAAATGAGAGCAGCCCCTTGTGGCCCAGCTGTTTTGCACAGCAGCCAGCATAAGTGGCCACTCAGAGGTGGGAGCAGTGAGGGGAGAGGCCCCCCCCCACCTCAAGTTATGGGCAGGCCTGGGAGCTGCTGATGCACAGGACAGCCCAATGCCTGAGGGCAGCTATGACTCACAATCCCACCAGCAGGACCTCCCACCCACTCCTCTCCAACAGTAAAAGAGGAATGGGGGGTGCTCATTAAAACGTCGGTTAATAGAGAATTTCAAATATGAGAAAAACTTACAACCAAGAATAGTCTAATATTTAAGGATAAATCATAGAGCAAATATGAAGCCCCCTAAAATCGTTTCCAGGGAACTGTGTTGACCCTACAACACTTGCATACCACCTAAAAAAAAAATCTCAGTATTGTCTAGAAGAGTGGAGTTAGGGAAAGAAACTTATGGGGATTTGGGGATTGGCATTAGTAATGGTGGCCTATGCAAAGATTCGTCAGAATATGCAAACTAGATGAGTTGCAAAGAGCAAATGGTCTTATCTTTGGAACACCCGGGTCCTAGCGGTGTTATGAATAAAAATGATTTGCCTATGCCTTGTCCTAAGCATACGTGCCTGAACAAGCTGGGGTGAAACAATTTGAGAGTTTATGTTGTGGGACGTGACGTGTCCCTGTTTATCCATCTTGAGTCTTGATAGTTTGTCTTGTTTCTCACAAGAGAGACACCAAACTCAGCAGAGAGAATCTATAACTAAAGTCTAGCTCGTTTACAAGAAGCAAAGTTAAAATCCTCACAGGACAAGTGGGCAGATCTCTTCTGTGACACAGAGTGGGCTGTGGTGGAAAAGAACCAGATGGAGACCTTTGAAATGAGAATCCCGTTCTTCTACACAGTGGATGAGCTGAACAGAGAAAGAGATGCAGAAAACCCCACAAATGAGTGCGTCAGAAGCAAGAAGGAGGGGAAAAAACAGGAAGAAATGGAGGGCATAAAATAAAATTTAAATGTGGAAAATAGATCAAAAGATGCAAATTCCTTTAAGGAGGAGATGCAAAGAAAAGAATAGACACTGTGGAAGGCACAAGATAGGCAAAGAAACAGTGCAAGACGTTTTTCCACAACTAAAAAATACCAAAGAAAAAGAAGATGATGTTTCAGAGTTTATGAGTATGAAACACAAGGAATGAAATTGGAGGAAGACCAGCACTTTCAGTGAAATTTGGGGACATTAAGAGTGAAGAATAATTCCTAAAATCTTCTAGAAAGAAAAATGGACAGTCTACAAAGAAAGCAAGAAACTGAAGACAATTAGAAATCACATCCTAGTTCTCGAATTCTATACCTACCGCAAACTACAATTCAGGGGCTGGACAGGGAATCAGCAAATCAGAGAGAAAGAAGGGAAAAAATAAGGGGGAAAAATCAGTTTACTGCTTAAAAATAACAATCCAGGATTAAAATCCTAAAGTGTCTTTGTCTAAAGGAAGTATAATGGGGGCCACGTCTGTAATTTTAAATTTTCTAGTAGCCACATTAAAAAAAAGTAAAATAAATTTAACAATATATTGTATTTAAAACAATATGTCTAAAATATTACCATTTTAACATGAAATCAAAATTAAAACATATTAATGAGATATTTTATCTTCTTTTTATCTAAGTCCTTGAAATATGGCTCTATGGAATTTTACGCTCACAGCACCTCTCCATTCAGATGTTCAGTGGTCATATGTGGCCAGTGGCTACTGCCCTGGTCAGCAGTTCTAGATGACCCCAGCATGACAGGAGGCATGGGAAGGGGAAGGGAGGAAAATAAAGTTTTATTTGGGAGGGTAAGCTAATTTTAGACATTGATATAAATAAAACTGTAAAACATTTAAACACAGTATAAGTGAGTATAAAAACAATCACTGATGAATAGAAATAAAATGTATAATTTCCAAAACATTCCAAAAAACATAAAACAAAGTTGATAAATCCAGTAAAAGCCTGCATACGTGTAGAAAGTAAGCATTGTAAAAAGCAAATTAAAAGTGAGATGGCATGAATATATCCAAATAAATCAGTAATCACAACTAATGTGAAGCGATGAGAGTCACCTGTTAAAAGACAACAGATGCTCAGGTTGGATTAAAAAAGAGAAAGGCCATCTGGCTGTGTCCTGTTGAAGACACTCACACACTCGAAACAAAAAGGAAAGAAGCATTGAAAATAAACAAACAGAAAAATTGTGCAAAAAAACCCAACTAACACAAAAGCAGATATAGCTAATGCCAGACAAATAGAATTCACACAAAACGCCTTAAAAGAGCAAATAACATTTCATATTGATAGAAACAATAGATTAAGAAGATGTTTTATTCTTGAAAACTTACAGGTTTAAATAATATAAAACAAAAACTATGAAGAATAAAAAGAAATTTATAATTCAAAAATATAGGTAAGAGATTTTAACGCATTTTTCTTGGAATTCAATGTATCGATATGCAGAAATAAGTAAAAATAAAGGAGGTCTTAATAATGCATTAACATGCTTGATCTAAAAACTATGTATTAGTCTTTCTCACACCAAAAACAGAAAATGCACATTTCTTTTTCTTAGTCAAACTGTTAATTATAAAAGTCTCGAAACATGTACAAAATAGCGGCGTATGGAGCCCACCGGCTCCGCCACCTCCAGATGTTTTTCTCTCGGTCTTCACACTGTGAGGTGGATCTTCATGCCCTCTCAGCGGCGGCCCAGAGGCAAGAGGAAGTGAGGCAGGGTCCCTCCCCCACACCCTGGGCCCAGCCCCCCTCATGCTGCCTTCTCACAGAGCACCCACCTCCACTCTCAGCTCCCAGCCGAGGGGCGTTGCATGTCTTTCCTGAGCAAGCCTGACTTACGCCCTAGGCATTTTGCTGTTCTTAATTCATCGGCTCCCAAACCTAAAACACATACTCTTTTATTTCTGGAGACGGGCTATCTTAAAGAAAATCGCAGGTATTTTTACTGCTAATTACAGTACACATCTCAAAAAAAGGGAATTCTTTTGACATAATCACCATGCCAATGATCCTTAATAAAATAAAAAATAAATAAAATTTTTTTAAAATAATAAAATAAAAAATATTTCCTTGATAACATCTAATATCTAGACCATTTTCAAGTTTCCTTATTTATCCAAATATGGCATTTTGCAGTTTGTTTGAATCAGGATTTTTTCAAGTCTCTTAATTGTACATATTTGTTATATCCCTTAAGTCTCTTTTGCATCTGAAATTGTCCCGTTTCTCCCATGCTGTTATCTTTCTGGAGTCACTGGGCCTATAAAGTGCCACGTTCTGGCCTTGCCTGACTGCTCTCTTGGTGTCTGTCCAAGAACCCGTAACTCCATCCTCTGTCCGGTCCACAGACTGGAGGTCGAATGCAAAGACCTCATTAAATGTATGTTACTTTTTCTTTTCTTTTTGCAAGAATATTTCATTCCTTGTGCTGTGTACTTCACATTACATCATGCCAGAATTTATATAATACCCACGTGTGACACTTTCGTGGATCCTGATCTTGCTCTGTGGGTTCAAGTGAGAGTTTATGCTTGGAAGGGTCCGGGCCTTGGTGGCTTTTATATTTTAGGAAAGAAAATGGATATACTTTCCCACGTCAACATCTGAAACTTTGTAATGACACATATCTCCTTAAATAAAATTAAAACAAATGACATACAGGGAGAAAATGTTTTCAAAATATAGACAAACTAATTACCTAGCATGTAAATAACTACCACAAAAAGACAAAGAAACACAAGTAATGACCAGCAACTAAAAAGAAAGAAAAACAACTGATAGAAAAATAAGCAGAAGATCCAACGGTATATTCATAGAAAGGAAAAAAAATCAATAAAAATATGAAAAGGGCTCAATGTCAATAATAATCAGCAAACGAATTAAAGTATTAAGATACTATTTTTACCTTATCATATTGGTAAATTGTAATCGTTTGATAATAATCATTCATTCATTTATTTAACAAATATTTTGTGTCCCAAACCTGTTCCAGGCCTAATTTTAGGCATAGCTGAAAACAAAGTAAGTATCCTATCCTTGAGAAAATTGTATTACTGAGCAGGCAATAGTCAATAAGTAAGTAAACAAATATGAGAACAACTTAATTTCAGATGGTGACATCCCTACAAATAAATAAACAGCATCCCTTAGTAGATGGAGTGGGGATCAGGTGAAGTGTTCAGGGAAGCCCTCTCAGGACAAAGATGAGCGACTCAGACATCCCTGGTCCAGTGAGTGTCTGCAGGTGGGGATGGGGTTGGGTTGGGGGTTGGCTGGGCAGAGCTTTCCAGAGTAAAGAGCTGGACAAAGATCCAAGGACTAGAAGGAGTTTGCCTTTTTGGAGAAGTAAGGGGCCGGTGTGTCTGGAGCTTTGTGAATGGTGCAGTGTGCACCGTATTAAATCATGTCACAATTTACATAATACATCTGTTTGTCAACAGCAAGGTTAAAAGTAAAGTTCCAAAGCAGGATGGGATGTAATTAGGTAAGGATTAAGACTGCCATTTTGAGAAGATTGGGTTTGACTCCAGGCACTATGAGAATCCCAGAGAACTCTGAAACAGAGGAGAGAGACGATATGATCTGATTGTTTTTTTTTAAGTTTCTTCTGTGATTTCAGGAGAAGGCATTGTGGATGAAAGAAGAATGGAAGCAGGAAGACCATTCAGGAGCTGATGAAGAGCAGATGGGCAGAGGTCGAAATTTGGAGGTAGAGTCTCAGGTCTTGCCAATAGGCCGGATAAATAAGTGAAATAAAAGGAGGAACTGAAGATGGCTCTGGGTTTTGGCTTGAGCACCTTGGTGGATGGTGGTGCCATTGACTAAAATAAGGACAAAAAGGGGGAGGGGAGCAAATCTCCTCGGAGTGGTTCGAACGTGACTGCTGGCTGATAGGAGCCTGTGGAGACATCTTCAGGGGAGGGAAATAATCAGATTGGCATTTTTGAAGGATGGTTTGGAGAAGGATGATCTTAGGATGGGCTTGGAGGTGAGTATAGGGGCTCTTGCAACAGTCCCAGGGCTTCAATAGTGAGACTCAAAGCCAAGGTCAAGGGAACGGTGGAGAAGAAGGGAGAGTTTCTAGAGAAATGAATAAGGTAGAACATAGAAGTCCATGTGGACTAGTTGGATGGTGGGGGGGAGGGGACAGGAGGTAAGTAAAGTATCTATGAGGACTCCCAGATTTTTAACTTGAGTGGAAGTGTGAAAAGGGTATCATCCAACTAATGGAAACATTAAGGAGAATGGAGAACAAATGTGTTGCTCTCGACGAAGCTGTAAGTTCCTCAAGGATTGGGCCCAAGTCCCAGTGGTGTCCAGTATGTGACCCAGGGCTAGTCTCACAGAAGGTGAGTTGAAATAGCAAATTAAAACAACAATGGTCACAGCAAGAGCATTGAAACCACTGGATCATTTCCTGATAATAAACTTTATTAACATCCTTCAATATTCCCACTTGCTACTTGAAAAACACTGAAAAAGAAATTTGATTTATTGAGGGTGAAGTGGAAGATGAGAGCAGTAGGGTAGAACTGCTTTACTTTTGTTCATAAACAATGGTTATAAAAATAAGGACAGTGGCCGGCCCGGTGTCGCAGCGGTTAAGTGTGCACGTTCTGCTTTTCCGCGGCCCGTGCTTCGCCAGTTCAGATCCCGGGTGCGGACATGGCACCGCTTGGCACGCCATGCTGTGGTAGGCATCCCACATATAAAGTGGAGGAAGATGGGCACGGATGTTAGCTCAGGGCCAGGTTTCCTCAGCAAAAAAAGGGAAGGACTGGCAGTAGTTAGCTCTGGCCTAATTTTCCTCAAGAAAAAAAAAACTTAAAAAATGAGGACATACTTGCAAAGAACTGTGGATGTGTAAGATGAAGAATATATGGTTCGGCAAGCGGCTGGGTGAGAAAGTAAAAGAGGGTCCTCTACAACAGCCCATCCTTGGTGCTGGCTTGAAGACACATAGATGAGTTTCAATCAGCTAAGCCCAGTCATTTGTTAATAACATCAAAATACCAACATTTACAAAGAATATGCATTGGGGATGTTCAGGCACACAGGTATTCAACCCATAATACTGCAAGCAACATTATTGAATTGAATACAAGTTATATTCATTTCCATTCTTTTTTAGCATTACTAAGAGTATTTTTAATAGACTGATGTGTTTTGTTTTTTATAATTCTTATCCAAAACTTCTATCTGGGGAATTACTTAATTTCCTTTTACTCTAATAAGTGGATGAATGAAACTCAGATTGTCATTTCCCTCCAGCAATTCTTCCTTACAGATTGCTGAGAAATATTTCAGAAAGTCATGCTTACATAATGTTGAATACCAGCTTTAGAAATTATTAATTCAACAAATCCAAATAAACTTCCAATCAGGAGGAATTGAAGTGATTTCATAATGTGTCGAAATATTGACCCTTGTTCTTCAACTTTTGGGTTGAAGCAAGATAAGGAAATTCCAACCAGGAATTAAAATCCCAGCGCTGTGACCATTACACGTTGTGACTTACATAATAGTACAGATGGACGTGGAAATCGTGAGCATCATTCATCTGTCTTGTAATGGTCCTCCTCTCTTACACCTCAGCTGGGGGAATCTGTCTTACTCTCTATTACCAGTGACTATTCTTTCCCTCTTTGTAGTCAGGAGTATTAATTATATGATACTCTGTTTTCACTCTCATTTGTATTCTGACGACATTAAAAATCGGATGCTGCAATTCTTAGTGACAAACCACATAGCTCAGTGTGCCACCCCGTCCCACAGAGAGGCTCCACCAGATGCCAAAACACTGCCAGTGTGGCTTTCTTTTGTGACTAGGGTAGATGTTTAACAGGTGGTGTATTTTTTCTTGAACTTGCATTCCTGCCTTCTACACCTCCTGGGTATAAGAGGATTTATACAGCAGTGTTTCTCTATGCTTTATTCTAAGATCAGATTCAGCAGAATCACCTGGATTTCTCCTTTGTTTTCTGCGGGACTTTCCAGGTCCTAACAATAAGCTGCTGCTCCTTTGTCTATCTGATATTTAGACCTACAGGTTGTAGCATTTCCCAAATGTGTTTTGCTTGTTTTAACCCAGAATTTCATGTGACCAGTACCTATTTTTTTCTCTAATACCTGACACGTCCCAGGAAGCACACTTTCTCCAATATGAACAAGATCTAGATAAGGAATAGCCATGTCTTTATTGAGAAAAAGTCATGGGTTTACTTGTTTTGCTTTCTGAAATATAAGTATCAATCATTAATCAATTGATCCATCCATAGAGAGACACACATTTCCTACAAAGCGTTCCTGCGAGTTCACTCATGTTCGTGTCTGTATCTCCTGAGACAAGGCAAGGATAGAAAAAAAGGAATGATTTTCTAAAGAAAGGAAATAAGTAGGCAGAAACACTCCAGCATAGTCAAAGCCACCTTTCTGTCACAGTAATAAAGACATTTATTAGAGAGGGCAAGTTCATAGGAGTAAGTACATTAAGAATAAATTATCCAGAGTAAGGCAATTTTTTAGCAATCTCATCCAACTCTCACTGTAAAGATGGGGGAACAGAGGAAAAGAGCAGACGAAGCTAGCAGGCGGCGTTCCTGAGACTGGAGCGCAAGTCTCCTAATTTCTAGCCCATGTTCTTCCCATGCACAGATCTTCCTCCTTCATAGTTTGACTAGAGCTGACCCTGGTTCAAAAAAAAAAGGTTTTGGTATCAAGATAAAGTCTCGAACCTGACTGAACAGCCTCAGGAGCAAAGGAGGGGAATGAATGACCACCCTCGGCCAAGAGTAAATGGGAGGGAGGGTGAGGTGACCTGAGCTGAACTGCGCATGTAACACAAGGCGTGTCCTGAATGGCAGCCAAGTCCCCATGAGGCCACCAGGCTTACAGATCATCTGATCATTTTTTTCAAATAATTCAGCTAGTAACCATGTGTCGTTTCTCATTCCTTCTCCAGTACCTGCCAGTACATTTATTTCGGCAAAAGGCTTTATTCCCCACTTGGAAATAAATCAGGTACACTTTAAATTCCAAATTCTAATGGCAGATAGTTGTTTAGAAAGATTTGAATCTAGATGTTCCTCACTTGTTGCTGTGGAGAAAGTCAGAAAATGCAGACTTCTTGTCACACAGAGCTGTAGTTGTAGTTTTAGAACTGCTTACAATGCCAGTGTAGGGTCAAAATGATTTTTGGATAAATATGATGAAACTTCTTCAGAGAAAGTTCTTCGACTGCATATAATGGGTAGCATGGTAAAACGTTTGTACCTCCTAGGCAGCATGTACGAACCACGAAAAAGTTGCAAAGAGAAGTCACAGAAGAAGTATGAATGTAAGCGAGGCGGGCAGCTCGACTTGTATGAGGTCCAAGACACGTTGCTGCCTCACCACCTAGACCCTTACAGATTCAGTGAATGCCCCTCCACTCCCAACCTGGGCCTGCATCCCATTGCTTGAGGACTTTGGTTGCCGGAGTGAGTTAGTGCTTCCCGAAGGTGCTAAGTCTGGAATTGCTGGGGAGTTAATACTCCTTGGAGCAGCCCTTGACCAATCACTGAGGGAGTTGGTGGGTAAAAACACCCAGCCCCCTAGCTCCTTGGTGGGATGACTTTTAGACGGGTTTTCTACACTGGCTCTTAGGGGTTCCCAGCAGGATTAAGCTCCGGTTGCCCACAGCAGTGACTGGCTTGATGACACGCCCTTTCCTAACTGCCTTCCTGTCTCACTGCCCCCACTTCCTCACCAGTGTTTCCTGGGACCACGCCCCCACCCCCCAAATAAACTATTGCACTTGAATCCTTGCTTTTGGTCTGCTTCTAGGGGAACCCAAATCAGACCATATGACTTGACCCACATTTCTCCTTAGATCAGCTCGGAGCAGGGTGAGTAGGAAGGGGTGGGGCGCACCATGAAGGCCAGAGTTCTTGCCCAGCACGCTCTCACTAATGAGTTTTCTGAGTTCCAGTGGGTGAATGTGACCCACTTCTGAATCCCTTCCAACTCGGCCCATCCGCTGCCAGGAGCAGAGAGCTTCGGGGTAAACATGACATTTTCCTCATGCTCAGCAAGACAGGAAGTTCATTAAATTTGGTATAAATCTTTGCCTTTAAAGTGCCAGTTCGTGATTTATTTTCTCCTTCTGTTTAGATGTTTTAGAGCGTAGGTGCCAACCTCTGGAATCCAATCCAAAACCCCAAGCGAAGTCCTGTTGATAAATCAACAAAAGCCCTGTTTGCACAAGGCAAGCCAAATGCAAATCCCCTCTCCTTGAGAGCGAGGCTAATGATCATTTTTCAGTGTTATAAAAGGTGCCATGTCAAAGCATCTTACTAATTCTCACCTTGGCTTCTAAAAAACATCCTCTGCTGCCTTCCTTCAAAGAAAATCCACAGATAAATAAAACTTCTGAAGGCACACCATGGCGGCAAACACATGTGAGGGGAAGGAAAATTGCTTCAGGATGCAGTTGGCGGGCATATTCCCCACTTATCTCTATACTGCATTGGGGCGGCACAGTTCATGCATATGTGCTTCTTCACCTACCAAGGAGTTTTAACATGCTTCTTAACACGGGATCTTAGAGAAACCTAAATAGCATTGCTTAGACATTGTTAATTTCTGTTTCTTATTAGCTGAGGCTTGAGCATGCGAATGAATCCATCTGATCCTTTATTTCCTCATCTTTGGATTGCTAAAAGGATTAAATGCACTCGCTTGTTGGTTCCTTCATCCAAGAAATGTTTGTTGAGCATCTACTCTGTGCCAGACATGGACTAGGCTTGGGAATATACAGGTGAACCAAACAGTTATGGCCAACAGAAAGAAGGCCAGTGGCAATGAAGCAGTGAAAACGGAGAGACGGAGGAAAAAATGAGGCTGACAATTTGGCATGAGCCAAACTACATCAGGTCTCAAAGCCTGTGAAAGAGAGTTTGGTCTTTGTAAAAAGAGCTGTTGGAAACCATGAAAGGGTTTTAAACAGAGGAATGAGTGGCGTGAGAATAAATTAGGGAACAGGGGGAGAATGGATGAGACAGGAGATGACAACATAAGGCACCTAGACGGGGACCTGGCCCAGCCCAGGGGTCAACAGATGTCCATTCCTGCCACTCCGCTCTGCTCAGAGGCGAGAGTTGACATCCTGCCCTCAGCCTCCTCCTCTAAGGCGATACTACCTGGTAACTGTTAAGCTGTCACCTACCTCCATGATCCAATTACCCACATGGGGGCAAAGGTCATTTATTCTTTGGGAGGAGGAAATTGGGAATTAAGTTTTATGAGCTAACGTAGAAAAGCCTTCTGTTTGACAAGAATCATCATAAAGTTGTTACACCTTTCATATCAATGCAGGTAGTGAGGCGCAAAAGAGGTTATGGGATTCTAGAAGTCATATTATATGATCAAAGACAGCTCACATGGCTGGGCAAGAGTGAAAGATATACACCTTCATAATATAAGGCATGTGTCCTTGAAAAGTTCTTGGCAAGTTGGTTACATCCATTTTTGGTAAACAGAATTAAGTCCTTGAAAGAACAAGGGCAGTTAATTAGGTAAAGGTATTGTTCATGAAATTTTGCAATTATGTAAGTTATAAGAGTTGGTTATAAGAGTTTAGCTTGGAAAACGTTGGAATATAGAAATTTGTAAAGATAAAGGCATTTAAAAAATTGAATGTGGCTGAACAAAGAGATTTCTTTGTTCATAAAGATATGAGCTCATATCTTTAAAATACACAAAAGGTGGACAGAGACAAAAACAGAACTATGTCACCATCAAAGGATTTCAAGGAAACCAGAAGACTAACTATCAATGATACTTTCAAACACAAGAATTCTAAGGGCTGCCGGAGGCTTTATGTGCTATATTTAGATTAAGAACAAGGAAGTGATGAGACTGTTACTGGGTACAGATTTAATAATCTATCAAGAAGAACAATCTCACAATTGGAAATATGAAAGAGAGAATCAAAATCTAGAATTGACAAAGCACTAAGAAATTATCCGGTCTTTAAAATGGGAAATGAACGAACTGGCAGATGAAACCACAGAGCTAACCTTGGTAATCAAAGAAACAAAACAAAACGTCAACCATGAGAATTGTCAGAAGGCTAGAGAGCAGCAAATGTTGCCATATTTTTTGAAGCCGTATTAGGCTGTATTCTGGAAATGATGAACAAGGGAATTTGTGGTTGATCCCTAGGAAAATTCTAGAATGAAAATTTAAACTCTTAATAAGGAGTGAGACTTAGGGGCCAAAATAAGTTCACTACAAACATGTCCTTCCACATGGCTACTGATTCCGTTTCTCGTTGTGTCACCAAAGAGGGAGATGAGGACCACACAGTTGAGCCACTGGGTTCCTATCAGGGCGACATGGACAATCACCGACAAAAAGAGAATTGTGCCAGGTACCTCTAAATCAGAAAGGTTCGTTGCTGATGTAAAATGAAGGTGAATTCCTCATGTGTCCAATCACGGTCAGGTACTCCATCCACTCTGCATGCAGGTTTTCATCCTGGATTTTCTTTGAGTGTGAGTGGAAAAATCTGCTTATAAGGTCCTTCTGCAAATTAGATAGTGCGTAGTAAGGAGTTGCTAATCTGTGACTTGTTAGACAAATGCCATTTCATATCATTATTCTTATTAATGTTTGGTGCTATCCTTTCTAATAGGTGGACTGTAAGTTACTATCATTTTCTGGCTAGAGGTAAAGGTTTAGTGACGTGTAGGAGAGCAGTTGTGTTTGGAACTAGCTAAGTGATGATCATCCCATAGTCCCAGACCCATCCTGCCAGGGGAATGCAGTTAAACCTCCGCGAGGGACGTGAAGGAAAGCACCCATCCCTTTTGCAAGAGTTTTAGCTTGGCCAGGAAACTGGCAAGTTTGGCTTTGACATGGACAGTGGAGCCTGCATTCTTATCCAGCGAGCTCCATTCCAACATGGCCCCGGAGAAGCTCTGCACGGCAGAGCCCTTACATCATCCGTACTATATGTACACTTGGTCAGGCTGTGTAAACTTTGACATGTGGGTGTCAATCTTTCTCATATTTGCAGATGGCTTTATCAGAGCGTGATTAGTTTCCAGAACAAATTTGAGCAAAAGAAAACATTACCTACAGTATGTAAGCCAACAGACCAGCTAGTTTTCAGCTTTGTCTATTTACATGGGCACTGGATGTTTTGCTAAGGCTCTCTGAAACTGATGGTAATTGAACAGTGCCAGTGTGTTAGTGGAAGCTGATGAGTTGTAAAGGTTTTATAAACAACCAGGGTGGATTTGGCCACAGCCTTTCTAGTAATGTTTGTTAATCTCCCTGAGCAAGTGTGCACCTAACACAATGTAAATACTCCAGAATTTGGAGGTGTCAATAGTGTAACTTTTACTGTTTGTAAAATCATTCTTTGATATCATCAGTAAGTTTACTGAATGTCCCATAGCCAAATATAATAAAACCTTAAGTAAGCGCTTGAAGAGAAATAAGGGAAAACATGTGTTTTATTTTTACCCCACTGCATGTTTGTTAAAGGATCACTGTAGACCGATAAATACAGTGGTGATTGTGCCTGTGTGTAGATTTCTGTTTGGCTTCCCGTGAAAGGTAGTTTGATTCCACCCTGAAAAGGAAAAGTATCTGTTTAAAATTATTAGATGACTTAGTTTATGTATTTTGCTGAGAAAGACTTACTGCAGAACCTCCAGGGAAAATCTTTATTGTCCTCAAATTATTAACATGTAAGAGAAAGTTTCTCTAAGATTTATCTCAGATAGAATTGAGGGTGTGGGTTTAACCAGCAATAGCTTTGTGCAGGTAATGAAATTCCCATGCATATACCTGTTTGTGGGCGTGGCTGTGCTTTCAAATTATGCCAGATAATGTCTGATGAGGCCTCCCATTATTTCTGAGCACCTTTGTGAACCGCTAGAGGGCCTAGCCATTTGCAAGGGTTTCCTGGACAAGGAGGAAAAATCCTTCTGAATATCAGAGAAAAATCTTTGAAAGATTTTTCCCTTTTGGTTTTTTTTTTAGCTGAAAAAGCTTATTGACGCCCCCCACTCCCTGTTGTTGATATCCATGAAAACTTTGGGAGTAAGCAATGCCCCAGGGTGCATTGGACAAGACCATAGGCCTTGGGGTTAACAACCAGCCCCTCTGGCCGCAGTATTGATGGATGGCAGAGGAAATGAAGCGGCGGTGACATTTTAAAGAGGAATTTGTGAACCACGGATATGAGCATGACTGGCGCAGCGTAGCGGCACATAAAATCAATACAAATAACCCAAACCTTAATACCTTGATCCGGGGAAGAGGCTAGCTTTCTCAGACGCTCAGAGGGGAGCGGCCCTAGACCACCTGCGCTGGGCATGCTATTGACTTGCTCGGGAGAGGCATTAAGCCAACCACAATTAGGAGGCCTTTCTTTTTTTTTTTAGGTATTTCTTTTTCCAGAAATAATTTTCTGGGGAAATGTGTGCCAGAGTAAAAAACATCTTTAAAAAGCATCCTTCCAGCAACATTGATCTTGCCACGTTGTCATTGCAAAGACTAGGCGTGCTTTTCTCCACATTTTACAAGTTGTCTCTGGTTTTGAATCTGCTGACATAATCTGAAGACTTCCAGTGCCTTCCCCTCGTGTGGTTCCTAAAGGCTAGAATGAGCCTCCCACTTTGTGAGCTCACAATTACGCTCTTATCTTTCACTGCGGGAAGGAAGTCATTTTGCTTTCTTTGAGATGCAAAATTCTTACGTGCATAACTAAGTTTGTGCAGCTAGCCAAAAAAATCAGTGGGAGATAAAACTCGGTGTTATAAAAGGTAGGACTCTATTGATTTCCATGTTAAATTTTCCCTCTTTGCATAATTACATTTATGGGAATGGGCTAAAAAGAGCCCTGTGGCCAATTTATTTTGAAAAAGCTATTTAGAAGAATATCCTTTCTATTTCTTGTTTTACTTCCTTTTGATATACTATGGCAAAGAATGACTTCATTTTTCAAAAATACGAAAATTCAGAGTTAACAGTGTTTTAGATTTCTGAAAGTGTGTGGGATGAGCACATGAAATATGAGTGGGGGCAAGCACATCTTTTTAGTTGTTTTTCTTGTGTGTAGCCCTTGTTAGGTTCTGTTTGGAGGGAATTAGAAGGCACAGTAGGCTCTAGATATCCGTGTGTAGACGACTCCTAATGTCGGAGTGGAAAACTGAATATCCTCTGAAATCATTCCATCCGTTGTTTCTCACTAGATGTCTGAGTGACTGAGCAGCCTCATTTACAATAAGCAAAGAAGTGGCTGAGTAAAATAGGGTGATCTTTAAATAGTAGGGTACTAAATCTCTCACAAAATAGAAAAAACGAAACTCTGAGAATTTGTTTTCTTGATCATGTTATTTAACGCTTGGAAGGAAAGCAAATAACTGATTTCCTCGGCCTGTGTGAGTAAAAGGATAAGATGGCAGATTCCTCTCCCATTATTAATTATTTACTTTTTTAAAGGGTAACGCTCTGCCTTTTAATTACGTGGGATGTGGGGTGCCTGGGCACAAGAGGCATCTGTCCGTGACACGTCTCCCTGAACTGCGAGGAGATGGAAGACAAATGGTCCACACCCTTGGGTATGGCTTGGTCTAAGGGACAAGTGCCTCCCAGCCCCAGCCTGAATTGGAGCTCCTCCCCTGCCCCTGTCAGCCCTAGACAGGCAAGTGTGAAAGTCTTAAAACTGAAAGCTCTGGGGAGACAAAGCACCTGGGTTCTGACACCTGCTGAGTCCTGTGCAAAGGCGCGTGTGAACCCGGAGCCCTGCAAGGTGAAAGTCACTGTGGCGCGGAGCCGCGTTTCTTAATGTGTGTACAGAGTAACTCTGCTTGTTTGTAGGTCCTTAGTAGAAGGGTGTCTCATGTTGACTTTTTGAGGCTAAAATTGTTTGAATTTTCTATCCCGACTCTAAGCCACCTTACAGAGGGCTCTTTTTTCTGTGCTGTTTGTACATTCATTACCTTTCAGAATGTCTTGGAGTAGTCAACAGGTCAACGGTTCTCCCTTCATCCACCCATTGTCAAGTAGAGTGGGGCCAGGATGCCCCGGGGGCAGCATAGGCAGTGGCCTGCAGCTTGCCCTGGTCATAAATATTCGGAGCCTGGGGGCAATTATCCCCACACATTGTGCAGCCCCACAAATCCTTAGTTAAAGCCAAATCAGATACCCGGAGGAAAACACATGGCCCAAGACGTGTGTATGGGAGTGCATTCCAGTAAGATAAATGGCATAAGGCTCTGATGTTCTGGTGGATAAATTGTTGTGAAGAAAGAAAGGAATAGAAATAGAAATAAAAAGAAATAGAGCCTCTCTGTATTTGTATGAATGTGCATGTGGATGTGGGTTTTCTGGAGCCTGAACAAAACTCCTAAAAGCCACGCTGCGCTTTTCTTTAGTTCAAGCTACAGTGAAGGGATTTGTGATTCTCTTCTCAGGGGAAGAAGAAAATCATTTCACTCCAGCCACCTTGTTTCCAGTCTTCGTGCATGAAGAAATGAAGCCATGTCTCGGTTCCTTTTGCTCAGGATGCAGATGGGAAAGGCGCGGGGACAGCGGGTATATCCACCTGCTCCTTGACACAAGGGGAATGCTGCCTTGTTCCTGCAGGCGAGAGAGTTAGAGAAGGCTCGGAATGACGATGTTGCCGGCTTACATTGAGCGAGTGCCCTCCTGGTAGCTGTGACCTTAAGGAGCATCCCCTTCTCTCAGCGCTCTTGCTCTTCACGAGGCTCCTGAGAGCCCCTTGCTGCGTCAGTTAAAAGGCCAAGGGAGTTTCAGCCTATTTCTTCATAGAAACATTCTGGAACAAGGTCCCGGTGCATTTCAGCCTTTGTTTTGTGTGGGAGAGAGTGTGTCTCTTCGTGAGGGTTTTCAGTTTGAAACTAGACTGGCTTATCTTTTATGCTCTCTTGACACAGAAGTATGTCTGGCAAAGAAATAGTTCCTCTGTGGAGGATGTCAAGCCCCCTAGCGGTGCATGCAGTAGAGTCTGCATGCCCCAGGATAAGAGACATTAGACACAGGAGCCAGGGGAGGGAGGCAAACTAAGGAGAACCAAGGAGCTAAGGAGCTGTCTCCAGGATGAAGGCAGAAACCCGAGCCATCGCTAGATCCCTTTCTTCAGGAGGGAGACCTTCCTTGTGGGCAGGAGGCAGAGCACAGCCTTGGAAGCAGGGGCTGCGTGGGGCACCCTGTCAGCCCACAGCTGGAGCTTACGGTATTCGGGGCAAGATCCACAAGACCCATCTGGACACAGACTTTGAGGCTCAGGATTTGGTGTTGAAAGAACTGGGTTTGAATCCCCAGCCTCAAACGTCCCGTGAGCAAGGACTTGGACAAGTCACGTGGGTTCCATGAATCTCCTCCCTGAAACCTCCTTCCTTATCAGGCAGCGGCTACCGTCAGCGAGCTAAAGGGTGTGAAAGCAAATGATGAATTTCCAAGTTCAGGAAAAAGCATAAAGATTTGCTATTTAGGCAAGAAGACCAGCTATCAAATATGTTATCTGCTATTGGAAGGAGTTAAAAAGAAAATATTCGGTTAAGAAAAGGTACAAGGTAAGAAGGACCAAAGCCATTTTTCCCAGAAGTTTTCCTGCGTCTCATTATGGAGTCTCTCACTGAGAAAGAGCTCCCTGTGGCTGGAGGAAACTGCAGGCACTTGCTGCAGCTTCTAGATCAGCCAGTCTCTCAAGGCAGTTTGGGGTAGCAGAAAGGAGCACCTGCCCCCCGCCTTGTAAACAACGCTGGGACTAGTGTCACTTGTGCTGGCTGGGTTCTCTGGGAAGTAGACATGGAAAGGAAGTTAGGAATGCAAAACATGGGGGACAACAGTGTAAAAGGAAAAGAAGAGGAAGCCAGGTTGGGGGCCACAAGACCTGGGTGCAGACCTGAAAGAGACTGCTCCGTTAGCAGACTCGCACAGTGCACAGGAGTGGCTAGGCTTCTTGCTCTGGCATTGGCCAACAGCCACCCTGCAGGAGCTCGAAAGCTGAGGTGTATCTGCAAGCTGTGAGCTACCCCAACCCTCCGAGCTGGACAGAGAGCCCTGACCTGAAGGGGAACCTGAGCGGCCATCTCTGTATCTGCCGCGCTGGCAAACACGCCCTCCTTGATCATCATCCCTTGAGACTCACAGAGACGAGCACTCCGGAGAAGAACTTCTGCTGAGGACGTGATTCGTTACTATGTTTTCACTGCCTTGTGTATTAGCATGTGCATGACAGAAAGGTTTTTAAAAGTCGGATCAGATGGATCTGATGAACTCTGGAAAAACTGTCAGGATTCTTTTCTACCATGTGAGGATTATGTAATCTATTGTGTAGTTTCCTTTTTCGCCTGGATGCCAGGAATCTAAGAACCACAGGGAATGCTAGCCTGGTTTTGATAAAGAATATCCATGACCTCTTTATTCTGCGTGACTTTTGAACTCGTGTTTAATGTTTTATTCCCTATGTTTTGTGTTTAGCAACCATAAATGCTTTCTTGGAAATATAGAGATATAAAATATAAATACAGATGAGCATATAGATATCTGTTGTTCCCACAAATCATCAAGGTAATTCTGCTCTGTTTGAATACATTTTCTGGTCCGGTCAATTCTGCCTTTGTTTTGCTTTCCCCATCTCCCGCTCCCCCTTGCACACTCTGTCAGGCAGTGTCTGCCTTGTCGTCCTCACTCTCACTTTACGCCATCCCACTCTGTGAAGTTTAGTTCAGTTCTTGGATGCACCACCACACAGGGAAACAGCAGCCCTTCTCAGCACGTTCTGTGCACACTGTCTCTCTGGACCCGCCGCCACAGCACACGGGCTCTGCCGCGGAGACGCAGCTTCTCCTTCGGGCCCCACCACACACGAGCGGGCCCTCAGGGCAATCAGAACCTCGATTTCTTGTCTGTGAAATGAGGCTGAGAACACCTTCCTCTCAGAGTGGTAAGAGAGCATAGGCAGAGCTCTGTGTGCCCAGGAGACCCTCACTTCCCATTCTCAGGAACTCCATGGTAGTTAGGGCCACATTACGACAGAACACACGAAACCAGCATCTCCCCGGGGTGTTCCTAGAGACCAGGCATGTAGGTATGTGCTGTTTCCTATCTCCCAGCTCCTTGAATGATGGGCAGTGGTTTTTCCACTTTGCTTATATGTCCCTTGGTACCTGACAGTGCTAACAAGAGCTTTATGTCATTGATCATAATGACGATTAAACCCCATTGAGGTTGTCATTTCATCAAAACCTTTGTCTGAGCAGAAAGAGTCGCGTGCTGCTCTTAGCCCTCAGATGTCCACCCAGATAGATGTCTTAAGGAAGCCAAACTAACAATTATCACTGTCACCTCTTACCTTATTAACAGCAAAGTTAAAGTTAGTATAGTCATGCTATGGAGGACCTCCCTTTTCTAAACAATGTGGCCGTGGGGCCACATCATGGTGTCCCCAGAGGTACATGGTTGGGAGACATCTCTGTTCTCCTTTATTGACAGAGATGATGGAAGACGGTAAACTGGTCTTTTAGGCACAGAGAAAGATGCACCCACCTCTGTGGCTGGCCCGGCTGAGTGGTAACACTGAACTAGAAAACCGGCTTCCCAGGGCGACATACTTGACCCACGTTTTCAGCACGTAGATACACACACCCCCAGACGCTTCACTGGAACATTTGCTGGCAATATGTGCACAGCACCAAAGATACCCCCAACTCCCTGCCGCTCACCCCTCAACCCTACCTGGCCCTCCTGGCCAGCTCCAAATACCCCTGCGACAATCCACGTGTCTGCTCCAAAGACAGATCCTGTGGCTCCTTGGAGTATCGCAAGTGGCTTGTGCACCCCAGGGAGCACACAAGCAGATCCACTGGAGTGGGAAGAAATATTAACACTTATATTCATAATTATGTTTGTCTCATTGAAAATCAAATTTGTATGCATTTTATACTATTCCTGATATAATGATATACTTGTATATGTATATAGTACATGTAACAGATAAACAAATGCATTTATGTGTGTTTGGAAGCATGCTTTTCTTGCAACTTATGGAGTACTTGGCCAAAAACTGTTTGAGACAAGCACCACGCCGAAGACCTCCTCTGGATACAAATTTCCATCACTCATTCATGCACAAACTCAGTGATTCTCAAATTTGTACTTTGGAAAGAGGCAAACAGTGCTGCCGCTTTGCAAAGTGCAAGGCTAGGCTTAACTCCCCAGCTTGATATAATCAAAGCTGACTTTTGCTTGGCTCTGTGTGCATTTGGGTTTCTTCTCACCTCTGCTCTACCTGCACAAATAACGCTGGTTTGGATGAGGCATGGATATTGGCTTTGATCTTCAGGAGGAGCACGTTTCACTTTCAATTGATTGCCTCGTTCTGGAATGTATGCCACACGCTGCTGCTACCCACCCTCTGAGCTGCAGCGATCACACAGGCTAAGGTCAGTAGTGTCTCCAAACCCCAGAACATAGGTCAAATCATGTTAAATCCCTATCTGACACCCCAGGGAGTCCAGAGCCCTCCTGATAGTTCCAGAGGCTCCTGAAAGGCTCGCGCTCTTAAGGGTGATTGCCTCCAGGTTCCAGCTCCAACTCCTCCTGTTTGTTTTCAGATTTCTTGCCAACGTTGTGATAAGTCTCCTTTGTCTATGTCCATTTTTCAAAACTCAGTCACATAGAGCATTTGTTACTGAATTAGACTTCAGTGAATATCTGAGCATCTAAATGAAGGGGGGTCATACTGTGCCCAACACCAGGCAAATTACAGTAATATTTTAGCCATTCCTCCTCTACTATCACTGATTCCCATGGTCCTGTCCCCCATGTGGTAGCCAGCTTTCTGCCATCTTATTATTCAACATCATCTTATTCTTCTCTTGTATGTTGTCCTAGAAATCCACATTCTCCTCATTCTATTATAAGGAAGTATAATAGTATAAGGAAATGGAATAGTTTCCAGCTGTGAACTGCACATGCCATCAAATTTGGCAGAAGAGAACCAGTAGAATTTCCATTTAATCCAATGAACTTAACGGGAGATAGTTGTGGGATGAATGACCATTTCTCCTATTCTACGAGTACTTAACATAGACAATCATACTACTTGATTTGAAAGCCCTTCTTGTCCTGAAATATACCCCATCCTACACCACCCTCAAGCTGAGTTAGCCAATATGCAAATCCAGCACGTGCTTAGGTACCAGCAATGGTGGGGTATCAACATTTAAAAAAATGATTTGATATTTGACAGTATTTAAAAGCATCTGTGGATGCTTTCCAGGCCCCAGGGGGGTTGGAGTTGGGCACATTTGTGCTATTACACAAGGGGCTCTTTGGATTTGCAAACACCCACTCCCGCACTCCCAGGGCCAAAGGAAGCCCAGTGGAGTCCGTGGTCCCAGAATGCCCCTGAGCAGGCAGGACAGGGTGAAGTCCAGTGGCTCGTCTCTGCTCAGGTGTGTGTCGTCCACCCACGCCCTCCCCAATGTCCCTCACACACACGGCTCCCTTACCTTCCTCTTTACCTCAGAAGAGGTTTATGACTTTTTGTTTTATTCTATTTTTGTCTATGTGAATTTTCTACAAGGAAATTTTCCTGCGAGAACATTTCTTTTCTTGGTCAAAATGAAATGAAGCAATAAGTTATGTTTAAAGTGAGACTACATTGAGAGGTCACATGGCAGGCTTTCCCAGGTCCGGGGCTGGAGGCCTGTTGATTTCTCTGTTAGCTTGTATATGATTTTTAAAAATTGAATTAGTTGTTACATTTAGCAATCAAGACATTTTGCCCATGTAGCTGACGTGCCAGCTTCTCCTGAAAGCTCCTGGGAGGTCAGTCAGCCCCGCCCAGCTCTCCAGGTCCAGCAGCCAGGCCTGGGTGGGTCCACTGTGCGGTGACACTGTCACCCGGCGTGGGGGCATTTCGGATATGTAACAAAGGGTATGGGGCCGATTTGATCATCCACCTCCTTAGGGCAGGGGACCACGTGCCCTTCTGCAAGATGCCCCCGTGGGAGCGAGAGGGAGGCTCACGGTGGACCCGGCAGGCCTGCTTGCTTTCCAGCGAGCAGGAGGCTGTTGCAGGGAGGAGGGAGCTCGCTGGGCCAGCGCAAGGGGACAGACAGACAGCGGGACGGTAAAGGAGTTTTGCCAGATCCCTTAGAAGTGAAGGAGCAGGCCTGGTGGGTGGGCCCGATCCGTTTAAATAAGAATCCAACGCCTCAGTGCCTATCAAAAGCCAAGCCAGCCTCAAGCCCCTTTTCAGGTCTGTGGATCTCCAGTCCGAATCCAGGACCCTCCTCAGGATTAGATGAAACTGAAACCTGCTGCATAAACACAGGCACAAAAAATCAGTGGGCGTCGTTCACCTGGCGTCAATCAGCAAGTGTTTCTCGTCTGGACAGCTTACTGTAGGGAGGGAGCCTGAGCGCTCTGGAACAAAGGCGAGGAGAGAAAGAAAGAAAATCGCAACAGAAAAGAGAATCTTTACCTTGCAAGCTCAGGAAGGAAATTAAACGAAGGGAAACAGTTCTCAACAGGAAGATAAATCCAAAGTCAGGCCAGAGGGTCAGAGGGTCTTGTGGTGGCGTTCACAGTAGGCTCTCCTTTTAATCCAACGTGACAAGATGCTCCACTTACTGAGCTGTCTCTGTGGCACACGCTGTGCTGAACATGCCATTCATTCATTCACTCTTTCCTTCATCTATCCGTTCATTCATTCAACCACCTATTCCAAGTGCTAGGGAGACAATGATGAACAAGGCAAAGCCCCTGCTAACTGACAGAGACAGAACACAAACAAGCGAACCCAGGAATAGATCATGCTAGAGAGTGATCATGCTATGGGGAAAATCAAACCCAGAGAGGGGACAAAGGCTGCTGCAGGTCAGCAGGTCGGAGGAGTCCGGTCTGAGCAGAAGGCACTGGGGCCGCACTCTGAAAGCAGGAGCCATCAGGGGATGACCTGGGACAGGATGCTCCAGAGGAATGAACAGTAGGTGCAAAGGCCCTGTGGTGAACCTCCACTTGGTGCATTTGAGGGGCAGGTTGGAGGCCAGTGGGCTGACCTGCACATGGAGTTCTGCCCATGAAAATCTAGTGCACAGGAGCACCGAGTGGTCAGGATGCCAACCCTTCATCTGAAACCAGAGTACTGTTTTGCTCTAGACCAAAAGACTGCTGGTTTTTAAGCCAAGTCCCTGTTGCTCCTAAAATGCCCATCACTTTTCCCAGGGTTTTGACAGATAAAGACACATATAAACCCTGAGCCAGGTGCGCGTGCACGGATGGGGGACGCTAAAGAAATACTAGACTGAGTTCTCACCTGAAACCAGTCACAGAGCTTTCCCCAGCAGCCCAGGAGAGCTGTCGGTGGAAGACTGAGTTCAGGAAGATGAGAGTGGCGCTCTGCTCTCCAGATCAGGTATCATCCAGCTTTGTTGTTGTCATCCCAGCGAACCGTCTGAGTCCCTTAAGCCCGTGCTCTCTGAACTGCCCCCTTTGCCAGGGATGCTCTGCGGAAGGCATCCTCTGAGTCCCTCTGGGATGTGCCAGGGCCAGCGAGTATCCCTTCTTGCATGCTTGTGCAACATCTTCCAACTCCAACAACCTGGGAGACTCGGGGTCTCAGATCTCAGGCCCCCCACGGAGCAGTCTGAGTTCCAGGAAGTCAGCACCTCAGGATCAGTCTCAGGCATGACCAATGGCTGTTGGAGGATGGAGACCACACCTGCAGCTCCCCAGGTGGGACTACTCTGAGGCCCTCCGCAGGATGGGAGCCCAGGTTATCCAGTGCGTCACAAGCTGGTGATGACAAACCCCCCGTGGGCTGCCTTCCCTTCCCTTCCCTGTCTCATTTCCCTACCCTTCCTGGTGCTTCCCAGGATCACCTCTCAAATAAACATCTTGCCCTCATTTCCATGTTCTAGAGTTTAGTTCTAGGGAAACCAAACCTCGGGCTCTGCATAAAGTGCTAACCAACATTCATTCTTTGGGACTCAACTTAGAAGTTCCCTCTTCCCAAGGAAAGAATCCTCCCAGGGAAAGAATCTTTCCTTGATCTTCTCGCCCCCACCTCCTTCCCACAAGATGCAAGTTTAAGTCAGGAGTCTTTTTGACAGGATCTCTTTTATTTTGAGGCAGATTAGCCCTGAGCTAACATCTGCCTCCACTCCTCTTCTTTTTGCTGAGGAAGATTGGCCCTTAGCTAACATCCATGTCCATCTTCCTCTATTTTATATGTGGGACGCCTGCCACAGCATGGCTTGATAAGTGGTAAATAGGTCCACACCCAGGATCCGAACCGGTAGACCCTGGGCTGCCAAAGCGGAATGTGTGAACTTAATCACTGAGCCACCAGGCCAGCCCCTGACAGGCTCTCTTAAGCCAGGGAAGAAGCTCACTGTTGCTCATTAACAAATTAAAATGACGCATCTCTAGATAACAAGCAAATGGCCTGAATGAGACCTGAGACCACCCCTCCACGCTCCCAGGATCTCCTGCAAAAGCATCTCTCCAGCTCCGACCTGCCCTGCCCTCACCTTCTGATCAGGATTGTCCTTCCTTTGGAGGACATATTGATTAGTGCTCTCTGGGGACAATTCTATTGACAATTTGGCTCTTCTCAGAAAAGCACAGCAAAAACAAATTTTCAGATTTACGCCAGCCTCCATTGCTCAATACTAGCTGTTTTTCCTGGAAATATCTGTTGAGGAGGGGATGTTAATTACCAATAGGGATCATTTCCCCAACGACAGCAGACACATGGACCCCAGCACATGATGGACAGTGAACTCCAACCTGTAAGGGTCAACCCCTGTGTTTCAGCATTTGGCCCTGTCCAAGATGGAGATGTTTCCCTTCCTGCAGGGACTTCTGCTGGCTAAGCGGCCTCCCCACATTTAAAGTTTCTAAGCAAAGCAGCAGTAAGTAACATTTCTACAATTCAAAGAACAAAAGTACTTAAAATAGATCTTCATTGGTCTGAACTTGAAGTTATTTCACCTGCAAATAACTCAGATTAATTTCGTGGCCTGAACCCAAAGTAAATGGACTTGTGTTCACTGTATTTTGAGGTAAATGTGTCTCCTGCAAATACGCACTAGTTCTGTGGTCGCAAAGAGCTAATAAGCTGTTCAGGGATTTATTAGTCATTTTCTGAAAACATCACTGCTGGGAGGTTGATCTACTGAGCAGTGCAAGCCTGCTTCCCCGGAAACAAACCACATGAACAGACAGACCTAGTTCCTGGAAACAAACTAGAACAAGAAAAAGTGTTTCACAATGAAAATCTGAAGTGTAGCTTCCGGGGTCTTTGGGAAAAAAAGATGCCCCACAGCCAGATTGCTCAAGACCATTGGAAAAGCACTGTTAGCGTTCTGCTAAATGTTGACGGGGGTACAGACACTCTAGGCGAGAAAAGAACTGGAAAAGTAACTTGCCAAGTCCTTTCAATGAGTAGTAACTCCATACGGAACTTCCTACGTCGATGAAGACGTGAGATGAAGCCAACAGGAGCCTGAGCAGACGGAGGTTTGCTGGTTTCATGGCACACAGATGCATGCGATGAGACACCAGTGTTCCGAGGCAGGATGGATGGACCGCCCATGAATTTGGTTCTCTTTAGCTTCATGACGCTACTTCAGACAAATCTCAATAGTGGGGTTGGTAATTGAGCCCTGTGCGCTGTGAGCACACACGTCTACACACAGTCACAAAAGTTGAGAAACAATAGTCCAAAGATGAGAGGAACGGGCGTATAGTGCTGGGCCCATTGTGTGGGGCCGGGGCTGGGCCAAAGCTGCAGACCACTGTACATGAGTCCCCGGCAGCTGCTCAGAGAGCAGCTGTCTCACACAAAGCAAGCTCATATTAAAGGCACTGTGTTTACAGTACAATTATATTTACCTTTAATGTCTTCTGGGCACTATTCATTTGCTCCATTGTTGCCCAGCGAACATTTTATTTTGTATAACGAGGGGCTGATTCTTCATTCTGTCCATGCTGAGCCTCGATAAACTCTTTCTGAATTACGAAAACTGGCACAGGTACTGGGTCAACTTCTGACAGACTTTGCCCTGACATTTTATAAACTGTTGGGTAAATGAGGTGAGAAGGCTAACGAACTTGGGCTCTTTCCCATCTGATTCCATGTCTCATTTTAGTAAATAAAGCACCAAGCAGAGTTCAAGTTTTGTGTGGTACAAAGAGAAACTGAGCCAAGCAGTGGTAGAGAGATCTTCACAGCTCCAGGCTGCCTAGCCCTGCCCTTAGGAAGGATCACAACGGAATAAACCCTCCCTTATCTAACAAGGGAATTTTATAAGCATTTTATAAGCATAAAAATATGACAGGTTTTCGGCAACTATCCTCTAAGAAACTACCATTTATTGGGCTTTGGTGTAGCATCAGAAAAGAATATCCACAATTATCTGAAAAGGCTGTTGAAACACCCCTTCCTTCCCCAACAACAATCTGTAGAAGAGCAACTTTTCTTCATTTACTTCAACCCAAATAACACCACACGACAGACTGCAGAGGCAGACACGAGCATTAAGGTGTCTTTATTAAGCCAGACATCAAGGAGGTCTGCAAAAATGTAAAAAATGCCATTCTTCTCCTTAAGTGTTTTTGTTCAGGAAAATTTATTTTTACTGAAAATATGTTACTCATGTTAACATTTAATGAGTTTATTATTGTTATTTCAAGACTAATCAATCAATAAATATTTTTATATTTTCCCAATTTCAATAGATGTGGCCCACATAAATAAAAGATCTTGGGGTCTTTAATAACTTTTAAGAATGTAGAGAGTCTCCAAGATTAGAGTTCGAGAACTGCTGATATCTAAGTTCTCATCCAACTTAGCTGTATGGCGAAAGGTGGAACCTTTGGTCTACCAAGATGTCTTTGTCGGTTCCACTCACAGAAAACTCAAGATCTTTTTTTTTTTAATGCTTTTTGGTGAGGGAGATTGGCCCTGAGCTAACATCTGTTGCCAATCTTCCTCTTTTCTTTTTTTTCCTCCCCAAAGCACAGGTACATAGTTGTTACCCTAGTTGTGAGTCATTCTAGTACTCCTATGTCCCCAAAGCACAGGTACATAGTTGTTACCCTAGTTGTGAGTCATTCTAGTACTCCTATGTCCCCAAAGCACAGGTACATAGTTGTTACCCTAGTTGTGAGTCATTCTAGTACTCCTATGTGGGTTGCCACCAGAGAATGACATAATGAGTCATGTGTAGGTCAGCACCCAGGATTGGAACCAGTGAACCCCAGGCTGCTGAGGTGGAGTATGTGAACTTAACCACTCAGCCACGGGGCTGGCCCCAAGAGTCAAGATGTTAAAGGCATCTTTGAGGAGTCCTGAAAAGGTTTCCACACCAGTCTGTCAGCCGAGTTCCAAGCTTAGTCCCTTGACTGAAAGCTCGTCCATGGGCTCAGCCAAGTCTGCACAGTGGTGCAAACGCTTGGTCTTACTAACACTTCTCCTAAGCAGCCCCCTCTCCTTTTAACGAAGGGACTTCTAAGATTAGGTGTTTGCATCAGGGAGGGGCAGGTACATGTCAAGTCCCAAGGACATGCTTCTTGTGTGATCCATCTCTTCACACAGGATTTCTCTAACACCACAGACAGACAAGAGCTACCCAAAGAAGCAGACACAAAGCAAGTCAAACAGCCCCCAGCCCCGCTCTGCAGGAACTAATGAAGAAACGAAACCATGGCAAGATTTGCCTCTTAGATGCTATCTGCATCTCTTTGGATTCCTTGAGTTGGGTGATCCAGAGCTGGAGGACGGCTGGCAGGATGCGCCATGCCCGCTACTGTCACATCCTGCAGGATGCAGCACCCTATCTGTTCGCTCATCTACAAAGACTAGAGTGATCACACCACTTACTCCCCCCACTGACTCCCAAATTATTAAAGGACCAGTGCTTTCAATCCATCTATCATCTTCTAGGCCTGTTGCTGCTGCTTAGTGGAGTACGACAAAGTTTCCACATATCATTTTCTATGTCTAATGTGGATAAAGAGCAGAGGTTCTTGAGAGATCCCCCAATGCAGAAGAGATGCTCGACCTTAGAAACTCCAGAGCAGTTAATAATCATAACCTGAAAACACAGGCTTGTCAACGGTGGCTGTTGGAGTTGGTCAACTTTGCCAAGACCAAGTATTCCATTCCTCAAACTTGGTAATGCCAAGCAGCTTCTTCCCTGAGGCAGTCTCACTTCAAAACGCTCACCTAGAAAACGGCTAAAGAACACTGTCGAGTAGAAGATGACACCCACCGTACCTTATGATTCCCGCAGCATCCCCGGCAGTCTCTTTGGCATCAGATCATAAGCAACATCTTCAGAGCACTTTGCTGCCTTGATTCTCAACCAAAGTCTGCATGCTACTATCTACAGGATGTTTTATTGTATTTCCGGTTTGCATGTTTATAAAGCATTTAAATTACGTAAAATGATACAGATGATTTGCTGATTTCTTAAAAAGATAAAACTAAAAAGACAGCATTTCTCTTCCTCATACCACAATGCTTCACCAATCACACCTTTTTTCTTTTTTAATTTAGTCAGGCTTTTATGTATCAATTCAACAAAATTCAAAGGATCTTCCAAGTGATGGGATGGAGGAATTTCAAAGAAATATGTCAAATTGCAAGTCATGGAAAACATCACAATCAATAAATATAAAAAGATGTTATGTGAGGCGGCTAGTTTCTTTTTAATGCATCGACCTTTTGCAGATGATTTTTAAAAAAGAGATTCAGTAACGTATCCAATGTCACACTTAATTTTTCCAAGAACCACACAAGAAAACTATTGGAAGATGTCTCCCCCGTGCTGGGCCCCAAATGGATATTCTAAAATATTAACTTCTTTCCCTTTTCTCTGAACTCAGATCCTGGTCATCTTCCACCAAATTTCCCTTTCTTTCCTTCTGTCCTTGGTTGTCACGTAGAATTGAGTATTTATGATGAAATAGACCCGCTGACTCAGTCACAGAGAAGAAGGCTGAAGAGCACTTCCGGCTCCAAGTGAGCGCAGTGGACGGAGGCACCCCAGCTCCTGGGGATTGTGCTTAAAGGGGCACACCTGCCTCAGGTGGGTAAGGAGAACTCCATTTCTCTGCAGGGAACTGCCATAAATCAGAAAAAGATAAAAGCATTTAAAAACAACAAAGCAGGCAACAGTTTTTGAGTAATTGAGCCCAGTTTTAGAAAACAAGAAATGTCTGTGTCAGTCCCTGTCTTTCAAACATTATTCTCTGTTTGGTTAAGCTATACAAACACCAGGACTCTGATGTAAGGAAGGCTTTTCTTTTTGTACGTTGTACATAAATGTCTTTAATCTTTTGAGTTAGGAATTTATTGGTTGAGTCTTCATGGGTAAATTCAGTAAAGCTCTGAACTGTTTCCTCTGAAAAAAAAAAAAAACAGAGCAGGGAGAAGGCAGAGAAGGTCAGCGAGGCTCAAACCAGAAAACCAGCCCCCCACACCAGAAAAGAAAAAAGAAAAGGCATTTTCCTGGCACAGAAGAATAGGTGAGAGTCCTGCTGACCTTTAGCCAGCTTAACTTTGGGGCCCAGGTGACTGCCTGGGGTCAGGTCAGGGCAAAGGGACCTCAGGTGAGCTTAGCAGTTGCAACTGAAGGTTCTTGGAATTTCAACAGCAACACAAACAAAACAAACCACAACACCATGGGTGAGCCTCACAGTTGTGCTCTGGCCACTTGCTCTGCTTCTTCTTGCCTTTTGCCCTTTCTACAGTGCCTTGGCCAAGCCCGCCCCCCAGCCGAGCAGTTCCCCCAAGGTCAACCCATGAACTGGGATCAGCTGACTCCGCACATTGGTGGGCTGTGGAGAACAGGCAAAAGTGCTTTCTTTGTGAGCTGCTTGGGAGACAGAGGGTGTCAGGAGCAGAGAGGCTGCTGCCTCTGGCTTCACTTCTGCTGCCTCTGCCCCATTCCTGCTCACAGCCCGTCCCTACGTCGGTGTTTCCAGGTCCTGGAAAAGATTTCCCGCAGAACGGCTGCAGTTGGATCTGTGACAGTTTTACTTGCTTTAACAAGGAGGGTGCAATTTTACAGCTGAAAGCATATGAAAAGGTCTTACTCTCATCTCCCAGGACTCTTCGGATTTTACATTTTTTCTGGGAATTTTCAAAGGGTTAACTCTCTGAGAGAGAGAAACCAAAGGATTTTTCGAAAGTGGGTACATTAGTTTGCTAGGGCTGCTGTAACAAGAGCCACACACTGGGGCTTAAACAATAGAAATTTAGCGCCCCACCCTTTGGAGGCCAGAGGCCTGAGACCCGGGGGCGGCAGGGGCGTACCGATTCCTCGCCTCCCTCCTGACTTCTGTAGCTCGCTCGCTGGCCATCTTTGGCGTTTCTTAGCTTGCAGGGGGTGCCCCTTCTCCACCTCCGTGCGAACACGGGGTTCTCCCAGTGTGTTGTCATATTGGATTAGCCCCCAGCTCACCTTAACAAAATACGTCTGCAATGACCCATTTCCGAGTAAGATCACATTCTGAGGTCCTGGGCGTTAGGACACCAACACATGAACTTGAGGGACACAATCCAACCCTTCAGCCCACAACAGTGGGTATGCCGGTGCGTTGACGTGTGTGCACAGTGACTCGGCTCCCTTACCAGACGGCCAGTTATGGATGGAACGGGAGCAGGGACTCCGTGTGCACCGGTGAACGGGGTGTTGGCTGGGGACCGCGGTGACAGCTGTCCCGGTTTGCCTCAGACCCAGAGGGCTCCGGAACGTGTCACTTCCAGCGCTAAAGCCGTGGAAGCCCCGCCCGCAGCAGGCCGCGCTCATCACCCCGGCAGTGCCTGGAACGAAAACACCCACGAAAATCAGCCATTCCGGCCGTATTCACACTTCCACCGTCAAACCTGGGCCTGGGGCTGCAGAAAGACTCGCAACTCCTCGGGCTGAGAGGCCCCTGGAAGGCAGGCCGAGGGCCTGGAGCGGGCGGCTCGCGTCTACGCAGTCCCTCCCACAGGACTCGTCGGGCACGCGCACACGCTGCTCAGCGGAACCGGTGAACAGAAAGATTCCTCCCTGGGCACTTTCAGAAAGAGGGACAAGAGGTTTTTTTTAAAGAGTCATAATTTAGAAAAAAATGAATTATGTTTAAAGAGAGTTAAACATTCATAGAGTGAGGTATAGAAAATAGAGAGGAAAGTACAGACAGACTGATGTATAGTTATTTCAACGTTTATCAAGGTAGAGAATTATGCAGGACTTATCAGGAATTACATGTAAAGAAAGACCTTCCCGTTTGAATGGAGAGGATCATAGAAACATATACGGGGGATTTAGAAAATGATGTTGACAACTGCATAAATTGTACACAGGCAATCACAGAGCAGCACAGAGATAAAGGCGCCCTGAAAGCTAAGGGGCCTTGCGGGAGAGAGTTATGTCAGGCTTCCTAAATGTTGACGAGGTCGGGTGAACGAACGAGCGGAGGAGGGAAGGAATGGCTAACTCCATTCACACGCCCATTCAGGACGGTGGGTCTGATTTACCCAGGGCCTGGGCCGCTTGAACCCTGGAGTTAGGAAGACTGGGTCTGAACCCTCCTCTGTGGCCAGCTGGGGCTGGGACCCAGGACCCTCAGAGGCGCTGGGTAGCATGTGCCTCTGCCACTGAGGACAGGAGCGGTGCTCACCCGACTGGCGCTGTGCTGGCCGAGCTGCTCTGCCGGCAGGGAGGTTGACTGTTACCGCCCCCTCTTCCAGGTTCTACGTTCAGGGGTCATTAGAAGCTTCCTCAGAGCTGAGCCTGAGACAAGGACTCCGTGCCTATAACTATTCGAGAGGTGACCCCAGAAAGCTGGAGTGTGGGCGTGAGCACAGAGAGACAGAAAAGGAGGAAAAGTAATAAAAGGTATGCCACTGAGCTGGGACTGCTGCGGGCCGCCAGGCTCAGCCCACAGGGACCCCAGGAGGAACACTGTGGATTGTGCCCCAGATCCATCCTGCCAAGACGGGGAGGCTGGGCCCTTTCCCACAGATCCTCCTCCATTGTTAGAGGGCTGGCCGCAGCACTAGCTCCCCCAGACTTGGGGCTTCCTGCCCACGGCTGAGTGAAAAAAGTCCCCGGGACCCCCAAACAGCCAAGCCCTAGGGAGACGGGCCTAGTTCCAAGGGCCCCTCCAGCCCTCTCCCATCCCTGCAGCCCTGATTCCAGTTCCGCGTCTCTGGGGAAGGACTGTGCCACTCCTCCACCTTCTCCATCCCTTGTGCTCCCCCGTGGCCCTCCGCCCCCTCGCTTGCGTGGAGCATGTATCTCTCTCAGGTTCTCAGATGCTCCCCTTAGGATGAGGCTGCACTCCTGCCTGTCAGCGGAAGGCCTTCACCCTGCAGAGCCAGCTCTTCTCCCTGACTCCCCGGCTCCTTCCCCGGCATCTGTGTGGTGTGGCCTTCCCCCGGCAGGCCTTGCTGATTTGAGGGCACTGCCAAAGTGGCCACCCTCCCCCACAGCCTTTCTCCGCTGCCTCCTTCTCAGAGAAATCCCACCTAGTTTTCCAACTCTACCTCCCCCATTAGGCCTTCTGTGATCCTGGTCCCACCCCACAGACACACACACACCGCCTGCCACGCACACCACCACCACCATCACCACCACAACCTGCGCACACAGATACCACACTATGCACACACACACACCACCTCCTTCCGGTGTGTTCTCATGGTATTTTAGTTAGCACTCTACTATTGGTCACCACATTTGACTTTGTGTTGTAGTTATTTCTCTTCCCTCCCAACTTTTTCTTATTTGGACCTTAAGCAAGTTCTTAAGCCTGGTTAATTTTTGTTCCCCACAAACAAATCAGTATCACGTGTAGTAGCCTCAGTGAACATTAGGTGAATTAAACTGACTACGATAAAATTGGAGTTAGTTTAACAGGGGGAGGACACAGCAGGAAGAAATGCACAGCTGTGAGAACTCCAGGGTCCGTTAGGGGAAGTTGAGCTGTGCATTCTCCTAACACTAAGATGGCAGAGACTCAGGACCTTCCTGACTGCGCGCCGACTGAGATGCACATCCCAACTTCAGCACTATTTCAGCAGGAAGTGAATGTCCATGTTGGGTCCAGAGGCTCAAAGCTCCCCTCTGATGGCAGCATTAGAGGACCTGGAGGGGTGGTTCAACCAAATGAAGGGGGGCTGTGGTGGCTGAGGGCGGGACAAGCCAGGCCGGGGCTTGAATGTCAATCGGAAGGTCCCATGGAGCTGCTACAGGTCTTGGAGCTGAGATGCAATATGATTGAGGTTGCACTTTAATAATGGACCATTAGGTATATTTATGTGGAAAAATCTTCACATTTTGCAAATAAGCCAGGTGTGCATTGTCTGCCTCATTTGGAATTCCACACACAGCTTGATGCTCTCACAAATTCACAATTCAAAATTAATTGGTTTTTAGGCCATGCATTTAGGTCAGATCACCCAGACACTCCATTTCACGTGGTGAAAAGAAATTAAGTCAATTTTCCCCCTGCCAGACCCTCAGCTCTCATCTCGCAGGCCTGGAGAGCAGTCCCTCTGCACGCACGGGAGGAAGACAACCTTTAAAGGCATTCTCATTATTTCTCAGAGAGATGTCATTAAGTACTGTAAACATGTCCTGAATGAGTCCATGTCACAAAGACTGCCAAGTGTTTATAGAATAAAAGCCTATAAGCGCCAAAGTGAGATAAAACAGGGGAGGGGGAGAGAAAGAGGGAAAGAGAGAGAGAGATCTGAAAATAAAAAGGAAAAGGAAACTTCTTCTTGACCAACAAGTTGAGTAAAGGTGTGGACTATAAGGTAAATTTGCCCTGAGGAGCTTCGACCACAGAGGAAAGCAGGGATGGAGCATACCTGGTCCAAGGCCCAGCCTCCCTGGTCCCAGGCTCCTAGGAGGCTTGGCTAATGGATCACACCCATCCTGTCCTCTGAATTCACACCCGGCAGACATCACTAATTGATCACACCCATTTTGTCCTCTGGATTCACACCTGGCAGACATCACTAAGCGATCACATCCATCTTGTCCTATGAATTCACACCTGGCAGACATCACTAATCAATCACACCCTTCTTGTTCTCAGAATTCTTGGCAACAAAGCAGTCCAATCAAGCAATCTAAACTACAATTTAAACTTACAGAAGTTTCTGTTTTGGAGGGGTTCAGGTATTCTTATTTTGAGTCTATGATACTGCACTGTAACAAGAAGGATGATTGGCCAAGATGAGATGAGCACACTGTCTTATTTGGACATTTTCTTATTTGTTATTTGACTCTGCATTGTTGTTTACAATTGAGTTAAGGAGACAAGATGTTCAGAGGCCTGTGTCAATTTTAATCCCCAAGAACTGCCACTGCGTGCACGCACAAGCCTGAGGACAATGCCTGGAATAGATGGTACATGGAATTGAGGAGGATCAGTGTGTTCACTTCCAAGGAGGAATGGCAGCATCAAGGCCTTCCTTTGGGGCTCTGCCCACAGCTAGCAGAAACCCTGAATCCTGTCATGCAGACAGCAGAAGTGCCTGGGAGTTCATGTTCCTCCTGGGCAGGTCTTGGCCATTGATTGGCAGTGTTCAAGTGCAGCCGCCTTGCCTTAGGAGAGGAAAATTCTGAGGTGCACCTGAGGCTCCAGAGGCCCTGCAGTCAGGAAAGCTACCTTCTGCGCGACTTTGAGAGCACACACCTGCTTGGCTTCCTCCCTTCCTACCATGCTTCTCCACTTCCTCACTAGCCCTGGGAAGACTTTCTTAATACATTATCACCTGCACATAAATTTTCATCTTGGGCACAGAAGGAGAAGGAGATAATAAGCTCTTAGAGGGCACAGTGCAAGCCCCACCTGTGTTTTGTCACTCTAAGGTGGGCCAGACAGCCTCCGAGATTCCACTTGACTTCTTCTCCCATGGTGTGCCAGCCATGTCTACACCCTGGAGAACCAGGGACTGGAGCAGTGGGGGCAGACCTGACGGGCTGTACAGGTGTCCTTCCATGGTGAGAGTGTACATCATCTGCCTCACAAGCAAGAACTATGTGGAGCCCTAGGAAAAATGTCACCACATCAGCTGATATCAAACCACTCAAGACCCCCAGATCCACCCGGGAAGATGGATGAGAAGAAACTATCAGGGACCACCAATCTCTGGTAGGGGGTTTTGGAAAAAGTTTTAGGTGTATAAAAATATTTGCTGAAGAAACCGAGGAATTGCAAAGAAAAACAACAAAATAAAAATCATACCACCGCTCAGAAATACTTACATTTCAATATATGTTTTTAGACTTTTATGCACACACGTGCAAATTTAAATTTAAAATTTACAATAGACGTTTTGTGGAATCTGTTTTTATTTGATCATAAATGCTAACCACAGAGTTAGCATTTGTGAAGCTGTTAAGAACTTCAGAAGGCAGTTTTACTTTTTTACTTATTGTATTTCTTGTATTTCACAGGTATAATAATTTGTTCTGCTTTTAAATTAGCAGGAAGAACTTGTGCGCTAGGCTGGGTGTTCATTCTTTCAAATCAATAACCTGAGGGGATGATGCTCTATTCAAACAGAGTCAGCACTGTTCAAAACAACCTTCAGTTGTGAACTTTACCCTAAGGCCTGTGATATTTCTTTTAAAAAACCAGAATGACGGGGCTCTTCATTTGTTTAAAACAATTTGAAGTCTACCAGAGCCAACTGTTTGGGAAGGCAGATGAGAGAAGCGGGTAAAAGTATATGCAGCGAAAATGACAACGTGCCAAGAGCGCAACAGGACTGGATGCTCTGAAGCCTGTGCAGGGCGGACACGCGAGTTTCATGGGACCACACACAGGGGAGGTGAGTGGAAACACACACTAGCCTTGAAAGGATGTCATCTACTTAGATTTACATTTTGTTACATTCGTTTTTTAAATAGTGGTCTCATCCACAGGATATTATTTATATATTCACAAGATATTATTTAGATTTTCATTTCTTTCCTACTCTGGGCCTCTGCTCCAGCTGTGGTCTGTGCCTTCAAGAGCCCATGACCCTATTCAAGACTTCTCAGACCCTCCAGTCTGAATCAATCTCCCCCTTGCCCACTCTGGACAGAATGCAGTGCCCTCGCTGCATGGGGCCCCAACAGAGCGTCAGACCGCGAGAAAACCTACCTTTTCCATCTTTGCCAGCCTCATAGTGCCCCGCATAGTGTTCTTCTCAGAGGTGAAACTTCAAATTCTGACCTGAAAAGATCTGTCCCCATATTTGCACATGAAAGAAACTGGAGTTTATACAACTGGTCCCGCTCCCCCCAGCCAGCGCTCTGATGCTGGACCACAATGCCTCAAGTCAAGGCATGAGACATTCACCCCAGACTCCTGCTTTTGAAAACTGCAGTGCCCGCACAGTAGTCCTGAGTTCTGAGGTCATCAACGTTCAGTCTCTCCTGGAGTTTGCTCTGTCTTGTTTTCCATCTGGAACATAGCTCTCAATGCCAGAGCTGAGATTCTTCACCTGGGGTCCATCCTCTGGGAACTCCTAAAACTGAATGCATTTTTTTTCTTTTCAAGAAGTATGTGTGACTTTCAGCAGATTCTGAAAGGGGTCTGTATTAGTTTTCTGTTGCTACTGTAACAAATTACCACACACTTAGTGGCTTAAAACATAAATTTCGTTTCTGATATTTCTGTAAGTTAGAGATCCAGCATGGGTCTCAAGGGGCTAACATCAAGATGTGGGCAGAGTTCTTCTCCCTTCTGGAGGCTCTTGGACATGATTTCCTTAGGAGACTCTATTTCTTTACCCATTCCAGCTTCCAGAGGCAGCTATGTTCCTTGGCTCATGGCCCTCTTCATCCATCTTCAAAGCCAGCAAGGCAGGGGCGGGGGGTTGTGTCGTTCCTCTGTGCCTTTCTTTTGTAGTCATGTCTTTCTCTGACTTCTCCTTTTCTGCTTCCTTCTTCCACTTTTTAAATTTTTTTTTAATTTTTTTGCTGAGGAAGATTCACCCTGAGCTAACAGCCATTGCCAATCTTCCTCTTTTTTTGCTTGAGAAGGATTCATCCTGAGCTAACATCTGTACCAATCTTCCTTTACTTTGTATGTGGGTCACCAACACAGCGTGGCTGATGAGTGGAGTAGGTCTGCACCCTGGATACAAACCCACAAACCTGGGCCACTGAAGGGGAGCACGCGGAACTTTAACCACTCGGCCATGGGGCTGGGCCCCCCTTCCACTTTTAAGGACCCTCATGATTACAATGGGCCCCCATGGACATTTTCCTAGAGAAAGCAGACCAAAAAACATGTCATAAAATGTCATGTGTCCTCATTTGCTAATACACCATTCATCAAGTATTCATTGAGCATCTACTCTATGCCAGTCCATGTGCTGAGATGGTCAGATACAGTTACAGCCATATCCTGTTTTATCGCACTTTGCTTTATTGTGCTTCACAGATATTGCTTTTTTATAAATTGAAGGTTTGTGGCAACCCTGCATCAAATGAGTCTATTGATGCCATTTTTCCGACAGTATTTGCTTACTTTGGTCTCTGTGTCACATTTTCATAATTCCCACATCTACGGACAGCTAATTTTCAACAAAGGAGCCAAGAACATACAATGCAGAATGGAAAGCCTCTTCAAAAAATGGTGCTGGGAAAAATGGACAGCCACATGCAAAAGAATGAAAGTAGACCATTATCTTTCTCCATACACAAAAGTAGACTCAAAATGGACCAAAGACTTGAAGGTAAGACCCGAAACCATAAAACTTCTGGAAGAAAATATAGGAAGTACACTCTTTGACATCAACCTTAAAAGGATCTTTTCAAATATGATGTCCACTCAGACAAGGGAAACAAAAGAAAAAATAAACAAGAGGGGTTCATCAGACTAAAGAGCTTCTGCAAGGCAAAGGAAACCAGGAGCAAAATGAAAAAACAACCCACCAACTGGGAGAAAATATTTGCAAATCATATATCCGACAAGGGGTTAATCTTCATAATATATAAAGAACTCACACAACTGAGTTACAAAAAAAAAAACAACCCGATCAAAAAATGGGCAGAAGATATGAAAAGACATTTTTCCAAAGAAGATATACAGATGGTCAATAGGCACATGAAAGATGCTCAACATCACCAATCATCATGGAAATGCAAATCAAAACTACACTTAGATGTCACCTTATGCCCGTTAGAATGGCTATAATGACCAAGACAAAAAATAACAAATTTTGGAGAGGTTTTGGAGAAAAGGGAACCCTCATACACTGCTGGTGGGAATGCAAACTCGTGCAGCCACTATGGAAAACATTATGGAGATTTCTCAAAAAATTAAAAGTAGAAATGCCATATAACCCAGCTATCCCACTACTGGGTATTTATCCAGAGACCTTGAAATCAACAATACAAAGAGACTTATGCACCCCTATGCTCATTGCAGCATTATTCATAATAACCAAGACATGGAAGCAACACAAGTGCCCATCGACTGATGATTAGATAAAGAAGATGTGATATATATATATATATATATATATATATATATATATATATATACACACACACAATGGAATACTACTCAGCCATAAAAAAGACAAAATCATCCCATTTACAACCACATAGTTGGACCTTGAAGATATTAAGTTAAGTGAAATAAGCCAGATAGAGAAAGACAAACATCGTATGATTTCATTCATTTGTGGAAGATAAACAAACTTATGGACAAAGAGAACATTTCAGTGGTCACCAGGGGGAAGAGGGATGGAGGGTGGGCACAAGGAGTGAAGGGGAGCACATATGGTGACTGATAAATAATAATATACAACTGAAATTTCACAATGTTATACACTATTATGACAATAAAAAAAAAAGTGGAGCCTGAAGATGTGACTGAATTGCTGCAATCTCATGACAAAACTTTAACAGATGAGGAGCTGCTCGCTATAAATGAGCAAAGAAAGTGTTTCCTTGAGACGGAATCTATTCCTGGTGAAGATGCTGTAAAGACTGTTGAAATGACGACAAAAGATTTAGAATACGACATAAACTTATGATTAAGCAGTGGCCGGGTATGAGAGGATTGATTCCAATTTTGAAAGAAGTTCTGCTGTGGGTAAAATGCTATCAAACAGCATCGCATGCTACAGAGAAATCCGTGAAAGGAAGAGTCAGTTGCTGCAGCAAATTTCATCATCGTCTTATTTTAAGAAATTGCCGAGCCAGCCCTGATGGTCTAGTGGTTAAAGTTTAGTGCTTGCACCACTTCGGTGGCCTGGGTTCATTTCCCTGTCACAAAACCACACCACCCGTCTGTCAGTTGCCATGCTGTGGTGGCAGCTCACATAAAAGAACTAGAAGTGCTTACAACTAGGATATCCAACCATGCACTGGGACTTTGGGAAAAAACAAAAAAACAGGAAGATTGGCAATAGATGTTAGCTCAGGGCGAATCATTCCCTGCAAAAAAAAAGAAAAGAAAAGAAAAAAGAAATTGCCACAGCCATGCCCACATTCCGCAGCCACCACCCTGATCAGTCAGCAGCCATTAACATCGAGGCGAGACCCTCCACCAGCAGCATGATTATAACTCCTGGAGGCTCAGATGATGGCTAGCACTTTTTAGCAATAAATTATGTTTTAATGAAGATCTGTACGTTCTTGTTTTAGACATAAGGCTATTGCACACTTAATAGACTACACTGTAGCGTAAACATAACTTTCATATGTACAAGGAAACCAAAAAATTTGTGACTCGCTTTATTGCAGCATTGGCTTTATTGTGGTGGTCTGGAACCAAACCTGCAGTATCTGCAAGGTCTGCCTGTATAAACAAGAAAAACATAGGGTGATAACCATCTTGATTTGCCCATGACAGGAGGTTCCAAGACTCAGCATTCTCTAAGCTAAAGATGGGACAGTCCCAAGCAAACTGGGAATGTTGGTCACTGCACTTGTGGTCTCTGCCACAAGGCATTTATAACCCAGTCAGGGATGTGAACAAAACAGAGTCAAGACTTCACAAGTTGCCATATATGCTTTAAAGGGAAGAGAAAAAGGGCTGAGACAGAGAAGAACAAAAGAGGTGGCACACCATCCTCTGTGAGCACCCCTTTGGGATAACATTGACTGCACTCCAAATGCATGCCAGATGCTGGCTAAGTGCTACATACCTGATCTTGTTTAAAACTTACGACAGCCACATGAAGTGAGGACAGTTATTGCCTGCAGTTTGCAGAGGAGGAACAGGGAAAGAGAAAGAACTTGCCTAATATCACAGAACTACTGTCTTAGGTCGGGTTCCCCAGTAACAGACCCTGACACAGGAATCATGACCAAGAAATTTGTGAAGGAAATGCTCCCAGGAGAAACCTGTAAGGGAGTGGGGGAAGCAGGATAAGAGGGGAAGAAGACAGCAGGGATAAGATTCAGGAAAAGTTCCACAGAGGGTGGCTTTGCTCTGATCCAGCAGAGGAACTCTGGGGTGTGAGTTACCCCTCAGTTTCTCCCCACAGGAAGTGGGATTCATTCTTCCGCACCTTTAGTTGGCCGGCTAGGGCGGCTGAAGGTATGGAAAACTCCCAGGCATTTCTGGCTCTCTCTCTGCTATGTGGGCAAAGTGGCTCCTGCTCAAGGACAGGCTGCCAAAGAAGAGTCCCAGGTGTGGGCTGTTGGGAGCAGAAGCACCAAGGCTGGGAAAGGGGAGGCAGAAACGGAGGAGGTGGCAGAGGTGGTCTGAGTGGGGCATCAGCAGTGACCACTACAGCTAGTAAGTGGTAAAGCAGAACGTGAGCCCAGTCTGGGAAGTTTCTGAGAGGTTGCTCAACTTATCTTCCATACCAATACTTTCGCATTCTTACAAATTTTCTTAAAACCTAAGATTTATGTATTTTTTTCATAATTTTTCTTTTCCCAGAATACTTCTTATCTGCCAGGATTGTTGATACAAGTATTAAAACTCAGTGTGCTGCCATTTCAAATTGACAGTGTAGCACTGTGAGACACAGGTCATTTACTCTTGTTTCCTTCTGACAGTTGACTCACTAGGAACGGAGAACTAATTTGCATGTCACGGCTAAGATTATGAAGATTAAATACAACTTTCTGGATCTCAGTGACTGTTCAAATGACTATAAAAGCGCCATACCCATCTTAGACTTTCCCAACCTACACAGGTTGTAATCATATCAGTGCCTTTGGGTAGACGGGAGACCAGGAGGCAGTATTGTGTCTTCTCAGAATTACTGTAGGAGTGGTGACTCCTAATTTCACACATCAGAAGCCCTTCTTATTCCCTGAAAGTGTGATGTTCTAGCGTGACCTTGGCTCTTTACTATCTTGGAGAACAGCTTCTTTATGGGCTCCAGATGGAAAGCGTAAAGTGAATCACCCCTTGTAGATTAGCACCCGTGTGTTTCCCACAGGCTGCAGAGATATACTTTGTTCATAGTGTCATTTATTTAAATAAAATTAACATATAAATGATGATTGATTGCTGTTTCTGAATTTTATGCTAGATATAGCAAAAAAAAAAAAGTATTTAATATTGGCACCAAAAAGTCTGAAAGAAGAAATCGGTTGTCCAAACCAACCTCTCCTGTAATTGTGTGTGTGCGTGCACGCATGTGTGTGTGCGCGCGCATGCATGCATATGTGGGCACGCATGCGTGTGTGTGTGCATGCATGCATGTGTATGTGGGCACGCATGCACGTGTGTGTGCGTGTCCTATGTATATTGGGAATGAGCCATCCTCATGCCCAAAAGTAACCAAACACAAAAATCACTGTCCAAACCTGTTGAACATTTATGCATTTGTATTACTTAGGACTAGATTTGACTGTAAGTAACAGAGATCCACAAAATGGGTGACTGAAACAAGAAAGAAGTTAATTTCTCTCAGACATAAAACCCAGATTCTGCTCCATAAATTCCTTACTACCCACTAGTCAACTGTCTCTAAGCTAAGGCCCTGGTCTTCATGATTCAAGATGGCAACCACATTCCCTTTTCAGGCAAGAGACTGGATCCATTGTCTTTGAAAGAAGGATCCACAATGCAGCCACACACTTCTGCTTATATCTTGTTGGCCTGACCTTGGTCACATGGCCATACCCAGCCCCAGGGGAGGCTGGGAAATGTAGTCCTCTACATGAGAGGCCAAGGGCCCAGCTAAAAACTGGGGATATATCACTGTGGACAGGGGTGAACAGATCTCAAGGAATAGAAACAGCCTCTGCCACCAGCATTTATGGTAATTTCTAAAGATATTAATATGGCTAATTTCAATAAGGACTATTCCTGTTGCTTTATTAATGTCAGAGGGGACTTTTTTAGCCCTCAACTTGTTATTCTGGGGTAAAAATTAAATCTAAGCTCAATTCTGATTGTAACATTGACCGACGCCCTTTTGGAACATGTGAAATCAGTCCTTGGCAACACCAGATCCCATTAGCAGGACCAGATTCTATATTGGTTACTTTTATTGCTTTACAGGCAGAGAGCCTCCTCACCCAAGGCCGTGCCTTCTCTTCCCACGAGGCCCATATCCAGTAACTTATCCCTGGGGGCCTCTCTCACCCTACCCGGGGTCAGCACTGAAGGGCCGTCCCACCTTCAGAGCTCCCCAGGGGTTGACTGAGGCTTCCTTGGGGCCGCATCACAGCTCAGTGCCCCTCTCTGCCTAACCCTGCCTCGCTGCCATACCCCTCCAAAAGCACCTCTCAATAAACCCCTGCACCCTAGTCTGCATCTCAGAAGCTCCTCTTCAGGGAGAGGAACAAGCCAAATGACGAGCTGAAATCTGTGCTGGATCACCTTCCAGTCACATCTCCTGCACTTGTCAACTGTCTTCACAGGTCTCAGCCCACCACGCCAGTCAATAAGCATCTGTCTGCTTTCTAACAGAGATTGGCTCTGCTCAGCTTCCTCTCCCATCCTGGGGATCCCTCCAGGTACCCCAAGACTTCTCTTTGTCAGAGCAGATGCCCATTGGGTGATTATAATCTTTAGGCAGGATGTGCTGTAGTAAGAATCTGACAGTCTGAGTTCTATCTCTTCTCTGCCTTCTCTAGGCAGTGTGATGCTGGCTGAGTCCATTTCCTCCTCTCTAACCTGAGGATAACACCTCTGCTTCAAAGGGTTATTGAATTAAATAAGCTAATATGGTTTAAAGCGCCAGCTTTTCAATGCCCTCCTGCCCACTTTTTGTATACCCCTGGCTAAGGCAGAATTTACTTCCTCAAATAGTCGAGGGCATTATTGAACCTTGCAAAGTTCAAGAAATCCTCAAAAGGAATATTCAAAATGACCTCACTACATTCAGGCCTCTTATTTTCCGGGTAGTGACAGCCTTTTCCTCTAGTTCATGGCCACTCCGCCCGCAGTTTGCATCTGTTCTAGTTTAGTTTTTGACCTTGTGCGGCTACTCCAATTGCTGCCAAGTGCTGGATCATTCTCCCACCTTTTCTTCCAGGCCCAGAAATTCTTCTTAGCTCAGAAGAACATGGAGATTTAATGTGTTCATTCTAAGAACATCAACCGAACCACTGATGCAGAATCCGTTCACCTGGATGACCTGAGAATAGTAGGTTAAAGCAGTGGTTCTCAAAGGACGGTCCCGCGACCAGGAGCATCAGCATCAGCTGGAAACTTGGCAGAAATGCAAATTCTTGGGCCCCAACCCAGAATTACTGAGTCAGAAACTGTGAGAGCGGGACTCAACAATATGTGTTTTAAACAGCCTTCAATAGGAGTCCTGTAAAGTTTGAGAATCATTGCTTGAGAGGGCGCCCAAAGGGTATAGAGAGGAGAGCTTTTCTGGAGAATCTTGCACTAGTCTTAAATCCCTCCCCTCCCCATATGCGAGTGGCTATTTGGGGCTTAACTTAACGTGAACAGGTTTTCCAATATTCGTCCTAAGCCTTCGGGAAAAAACCCAAAATTAGACATTCGTGAAATTTTTAAAGTGAATAAATACCAACTTGGCAAAGCTTTTCCTATGTGTCCTCAACACTCCAGCAAAAAAAAAATGGTTGTTAAACTTTTAAGCCACATGACCTGGAAAAGACTGCAGCTGCTGACGGTGGATCTGACTGCGCTGCAGGCAGTAAAGGGCTGGCTAACCTGCCTTTATTTGCTTTCTGCTCAAGATAAACATTTATCACCGGGTGTATTGATTAACACCATATCACTTCCCTCCTTACACTTTCACAAAGGGAGCAGGCTCCCCTTGGAAACTCAAACCTTTTAGGGGCTCAAGAGACCCCAAATGCTCCTGTGGCTGAGAAGCTCTGTGATCTACGATAAGGTGTGGGACCCCTCTGCCAAAGGGAGGCCAGTCACCATAGTCCAGAGCTGGTTTGAGTATCAGCAGATGCTCTCCGGGGGGAGCCAATCAGAGAACAAAATGGTTGCGGGAGAGTGACATGTGGAGTCTACAGTGGGATGCATAAGGGCTTTAGAAAGTGGCATTGCCCAAGTACAGAACCCTACTAAAAATGTCTGCATTATTCATGGCCCGAAAAATAGGCTGCAAATAAACCTTTCAGTTCTTGAAAATTTGCTTCATTCTTTGGAGTTCTTTGCTTTGGTTTTCTTTTTTCTCTTTTTGTCCATGATGGAAAGGCAGGGCTAGAGAGAAACCAACAATATTGGCTTCATTTACAATTTACAAAAGACATTAATGAGTAACTATGGTCCATGAGTGTTTTATTTATTTGAGGCTGCCTCAGTTCCTGTCTACAAGTGGATGAGGTATAAATTATAAATAAATGGATAAATACATATTGATTCCCCACCAACTCTGTCTCTGATCTTTTGTTTTCATCAATAACCATTCCCACAGATAACAATGTGGTTTTTGAGTCTATACAACTGATGGATTAAATTATCTATATCTTAAAATCCTGATTATACATCCTGAGAAGAGTATTTTTATTAGGTAAACATAGTTGAAAGGGGTTAATTCATGGTTAGTTACATACTGTGACTAACCTAAACTGTGGTTTGTAAAACAAATTATTGTGACATTAAATTTAACAGTTCCTTATTTTGCTGTCTACTTTGGTTCTGGAGAGAACGTTTGTTACCTGTCCTTGAAGGAAATCAAGGTAGAAAAAGGCACTGGGACTGCATTTCCAAGTTGGCGGGAGTCAGTGGGCGCCATTAGGATCATTGGCCACAGTTGTTTCCTCATGTTCTTCAGCAGATATTTTCTGGCTTAAAACTTAAAAGTCATCCTTCTTAAAAACTTGGAAAAGCCTTTTCTTTAAGCTTTTATTTTGAGCTTGAGATAATTTTAGATTCACATGCAGTTGTAAGAAATAATACAAAGAGATTCCATGTACCCTTTAGCCAATGGTAACACCTTGTAAAATTATTGTACAATATTACAACCAGGATAATGACATGATGGAGTCAAGGCGTAAGACATCTCCATCACTCAAGTTGTCCTTTTACAGCCAAACCTCTGTCTTTCTCATCCTCTCCTCTCCTTCAGCCCTGGCAACCACTAATCTGTTCTCCATTCTATAATTTTGCTGTTTCAAGAATGTTTTATAAATGGAGTCACACATGAAGCAATCTGTGGAGATTGAATTTTTTTCCCTTCAGCATAATTCTCTGAAATTCATCCAGGTTATTGCACGTATTAATATTTTGCTCCTTTTTATTGCTGAGTAGAATTCTGGTGTATGGATGTACCACTTTTAATTTAATAATTCACTCACTGAAGGACGTCTAAGTTGTTTCACTTTGGGGCTGTTATGAATAAAGCTGCCATAAATATTTGTGCGTAGATTTTTGTGTGAACAGAAGTCTTCATTTCTCTAGGATAAATGTCCAGGAGTGCAATTGCTGGGTCATAGGATATTGGCATGTTTAGTCATTAAAGAAACTGCTGAATTGTTTTCCAGAGCGACCGTGGCATTTTACCCTCCCATCAGAAATCTAAGAGTGATTCAGTTTCTCTATGTTCTAGCCAGTATTTGGTATTGTCACTATTCTTCATTGTTGTTTTAATTTGCATTTCTCTAATGGCTAATGATTTCCCTAATCCCTAATTAATTTTCATGTGCTTATTTGCAATCTGTATATCCTCTTCCATGAAATATCTCTTCATGCCCATTTTTAATAGGATTGTTTGTTTTTTCACTGTTGAGTTTTGAGAGTTCTTTACGTATTTTATATACTCGTCTTCTTTGGATAAGCGGTTTGCAAGTATTTTCTCCCAGTCTGTAGCTTTTCATTTCATCCTCTTAATAGGGTCTTTCACAAGGCAAAAGTCTTTAATTTTCACAGTACAATTTATAAATCTCTTCTTTTATGGCTCATGCCTTTGGTGTCAAGTCTTAGAAGCCTTTGTCTCATCCTAAATCTCTAAGATTTTATCTTACGTTTTCTTCTAAAAGTTTTATAGTTTTACATTTACATTTAAGCCCATAATCCATTTTGAGTTAATTTTTGTCTAAGATTTGACTTAGGTCAAGGTTCATATTTTGAATATGGATGTCCAATGACTTCGGTACTATTTGTTGAAAAGGCTGTTTTTCCTCCATTGAATGACTTTTGCAACTTCGTCAAAAACATTTGGGGCATCTTTGTGTGGGTCTGTGTTCAGGTTCTTTACTTTGTTCCATTGGTTTATGATGTGTTTATCCCTCTGCCAACTGCCCAGAGTTTCAATTACTGTGGCTACAAAGAAGTCCTGAAACTTGATAAACTGATTCCTCCTACTTTATTCTTCTCTTTCAAAAATTTTTTCTTCTCTATAAAAAATCTTGTGGAACTTTGATAGGAATTTTATTAAACCTGTATGTGGATTTGGGGAGAATCGACATCGTTACTCTGTCAGGTCTTCCAATCCATGAACACAGCGTGCATTCTCCATTCTTTTAGATCTTTGTCAGTTTCTTTCATCAGCATTACGTAGTTGACAGCATTCAAGTCTTGTATATTTCGTTAGATTATATTTAAGCATTTCTCTTTTTTTGAACAATTGTAAACAGTATTGCATTTGGACTTTGGCATTCATGTGCTCATTACCAATATACAGAAATACAATTAATTTTTATATGTTTGTCTTGTAGCCTGCAAACTTGCTGAACTAATTTATTATTTCTAGGAGAAACTTTATAGATTCCTTAGGATTTTCTATGTAGATAATCATGTCATCTGCAAATAGAGAAAGTTTTATTTCTTCCTTTCTTATCTGTATACCTTTTATTTTCTTTTCTTGCCTTATTGTACATGCTAGAAGTTCCAGCACTATATTGAATAAGAGTGGTGGAAGTGGACATCCTTATCCTGCTCCCACTCTTAGGGGAAAGCATTCAGTATTTCACCGTATACAATGTTAGCTGTAGATCTCTGTAAATGGTCTTTGTGAAGTTGAAGGTGTGTTTCCCTATTCCTCTTTTTTTGAGAATTCTTCCCATGAGTGGGTGTTGAATTTCATCAAGTACTTTTTCTGTGTAGATTGATATGATCATGTGATTTTTCTTCTTTAGTGTGTTATTATGATGAATTACATTGATTGATTTTCATATCTTGAACCAGCCTTGCATCTCTGGAATAAATCTCATTTGGTCATGGTATGTAATGCTTTTCATATATTACTATATTCTATTTGCTAATATTCTCTTAAGGATTCTTTTTTGTCTATATTCATGAGGGATATTGATCTGTAGTTTTGTTTTTGAAATGTCTTTGTCTGGTTTTGGTATCAGGGTATTATTAGTTTCATAAAATGAATTAGGAAGTGTTTCCCCTCTTCTATTTCCCAGAATAGATTGTATAGAATTGGTGTTAATTCTTCTTTACATATTTGGTTTTCCTGTCATCTTTCTGTCGTTGACTTCTACTTTGTTCTATTGTGGCCAGAGAAGACATTCTGCATATCAGTTCTTATAAATTTTTTGAGATTTGTTTTATGGCCCAAATATGGTCAAAATTGGTATATGTTCCACGGCCAGTTGAAAATAACATGTCTTCTGCTTGTTGGTAGGGCGTTCCCTGAGCGTCAGAGATCCCATGGATGTCAGTGGCGTTTGGCTCTCTCTTTTCTTGGTCAGTCTAGCTGAAGCCTTGCCAATTTTTTTGATCTTTTAGTAGAACCAACTTCGGATTTTGCTTCTTTTCTCTATTGTTTTTCTATTCTCTATTTCATTTATCCTCACTGTAATCCTGATTTTTTCCTTCATTCTGATTGCTTTAGATTTAGTTTGCTATTGTTGATTTGAGATCTTTTTCCTTTTTTAATATAGACAAACACTAATAATTTTTAAAATTTTTGCCAAATCATTTAAAATTTTAAGGAAAAAGAAAGGTTTATGTACAGATACTTTTCAGCCTGTGACCTGAGATTTCGTATCTCCTTATAGCCTGGTTTTCTCTAAATATGCAGGTCAATAGTCCATTTTAACTGCTGAAGCAAGAAATAAACAATGGCTGTATTTTTTTCTAATTAATTATAAGTTTGAATATAATTAGAGAAGAAAGAAGGGAAAGTTCCATTTCTGCTATGTGCTACTGAGACCTGCCTTCTAAACATGGCCTTTCTCGAGAACGGTGAAATCTCTCGTAAAGTACCGAGGTGAAGGTCTCATCCTACCCCGTCTTGGATTTCTGTTCTCTTCTACCTTCCCACATTTTTCTTGCCCTTTTCTTCCCAGTACTGACTAGTCACCCAGTGTTTATTTGTTCATTCAAATGTTCACTCATTCATAAATTCACTCACTCATTCACTGAACAAACTTACAAAGTGCGTACTATAAGCAGGTCCTGGTGGGTGAAGACAACCAGAAACTTGACCCTGACAAACTCATGGTCCATGAGCGTCCCATACGCCCACTTGTCAGGAGCCAGTCCCAGGAGCATAGGCATCTCACCCTTATATGTTAGCTACTCCTCAGCCATAGGTACCATACGTTTAAGGTTTCCTGGACTACAGGGCATAAAAATAAAGTCTTTGATTTTTTAAGGAACTAACCAGAACACATCTATTTAAATGAATGTAGAATCCTTCAGAACAGTCACTTTGAATGGCTAAGCTCTTCTTCTACTGATGTTCCGAGTGGTTCAGGAACTTGTAGTACACCCTGTCAGTGACCCTGCATGCCCGTGTCCCCTTGGCCCATCCCAGGGGCCACATGCCTAAGAATCCAAACTGCATGAGGCTTGCGCTCTCTCTGCTGGGAGGAGTCCTCTGGCCACAGTAGTGCGTTTGGTGCATTTGGGGCAGGTTGCATGCTCTGAGGGGCTAAGAGCCTAGAAGTGGCCACTAATCAAACAGGCAGGGGGACGCCCTGGTGGCGCAGCGGTTAAGTGAGCACTTTCTGCTTCAGTGGCCTGGGGTTCACTGGTTCAGATCCCAGGTGTGGACATGGCACTGCTTGGCAAGCCATGGTAGGTGTCCCACATATAAAGTAGAGGAAGATGGGCACGGATGTTAACTAAGAGCCAGTCTTCCTCAGCAAAAAGAGGAGGATTGGCAGCAGATATTAGCTCAGGGCCAGTCTTCCTCAAAAAAAAAATAAAAAGAAAAATAGGCAGGGATTTAGTGGACCAGCATCCAGCTTCTCCATCTGGGTAGGATGATTCTGAGGCATGGTCTACGGACTCTCTCAGAAACTCCTCAGTTGATTTGAATCCTAATTACCTACAGTTTGAGTTTTAAAATAACACATATATGTGTCATATGTGCATATTTATGGATGCATATATTATTAACTAGAAAATTATCCTGGTGATCAATCGGGGATTGGGACACAGAGGTAGGAGGGAGACCAACTTTTATCTTTTTTGGAAACTAGATTGCCTGGGTTTCAGTCCCAACCCTGCAACTGGCTGTGTGACCTTGGCCAAGCTACTTACACTCTCTGTAAACTGGGGATAATGACAGCATTTTTCTTACTGTTCATTGTGAGGATCACACTAGTAAATATATGAAAAGTGCTTAGAACAGGGTTGGATGCATAGTCAGCATCACATAAACGCGAGGGGTCACCGTTATCATCAGCATTATCATTATGATCATGTACTTTGTTTCTTTTTGTTATTTTGAGATTTGTACCATATCTGTGAATTGAATTTTTCAAAAAATAAATAACTTGAATGCTTCAATAGACATATGAAAGAACAGTTTCCTGACAAAAATCAATGAGGAATTATTTAAGCCACCATTGCTTTTTATCAGCAGATGCTATAGGATACCTTATCTGTACCTGTACCTTTAAAAAATTTAAGGAATGCGATTACCTTATTTTAGATTGTTAAATAACATAAAGGGGAGGAAACGCCTTGGGAATATACCTATGGCTGATTTTTCACTTCAGCCCAGGAAAAATGTTCCTCTGGGCCAGTTTCACAATCGTGCTCCTCCTAATCATTTATTTCTGGTTCGGCTACTGGAAGCTTTTTATTTAACTACGATTCTTGTGTTCTAAGTCATTCGGGCGACAGTGGTATCACCTCTCTGCCAGTCTTTGCAAGGGAAAGCCAATTATTTATCAGCTGAAAAGAACGAATGGTTTGCTAAAACTGTTTGGCGACATTGAAACTCACACTGAGTGGTAAGCAAGGCCCCTGCAGCTGGGACCTGTAATCACATCGTCTTCTGAAAAATATCAGTTTAGGGACGACAGGAAAGTACGCAGAATAAACACGCCCAACCCCCCAACAAACCCCGCCCATGGATTTCAGCCGCCCCGGCAGGCCTGGGGCTAGAGGTGGCTCACTTTATTCCGGGGTCGTCAGCAGCCCCGGGCTGGGGAAGGCGGCCCCCTCCCCGCCCCGAACCAGCACCGCAGCTGTGCGGGAGCCACGTCCTCCCTTCGAGGAGAAAGACCTCACAGGGCTGGGGGAGTTTTTTCTTTTCCTTTAACCGGAATCTGGCAGAATGTTATATTTAAATAACAAACATTGGCAATCATTTCAGCAGTACTGTTAGTTTGGATAAAATGTCTTTCCTATTGTAGCTAATTGCTTGAATATCTGCAAACTGATATACTCTTTGTAGACATTTATGCCGTCGTCTTTTTATAACTTTATTTCATTTTCTGTTCATTTCTGGTGTTGACTCAAAGGGCCTTTATCACCTCGCGCTGATAATCTGCGCTTTATGGCTGCTGGTGCGATCGGGAGCAGTTGAAGCAGGGTGCAATAATACACGCATATAAATATTTGAACAGGAAAAAGAAAGTCTGTCCGAGGCAGGCCAAGGAAGAAATGCATTTAAACAAATAATGCCACTAGAGGGACCGTGACTCTAAGCCAGGCCTAGGCAAGGTCGCCCTATCCTTGCACTACGCGGACGGTGGGTAGAATGCCATGGCTGATTTCAAAGAGCCAGGTCATTGCAGGCCCCACCGCCGACGGTGCCCAGCCGGGGTCCACGCTGGCAGGCTTGTGACGTCACTGTCGTGGTTTGCGTCTTTGGGGAGGATCCCTACAATAATTCCTCTGAGAAGAGTAAATTTGCTCTTGCCCGGAGTTAAAGACCTGAGAGGTTTTAATTAGTTTGCCGGCCTTTGCCTTCGGACATGAAAGGTTATTGCGGGATTCAAAGAACGTGCTGCCCGCGGTCTCCCTTTCCCAATTTTGCCTGGGGGCTTCCCCCCGTTTTTTGCACCTCTTGTGGACAGTCGAAAATGAGTGCAAAATGACATTCGCCTTAGAAAGTGCCAGCACCAGGAAGCAAACCTGGAGACAAACAGGCGGCTCGCTGGGCCAGGCATAGCTGGTGCTGTCCGCGGTTGTCCCTGACAGCGGGCGGCCCGAACCACCTGTGTTTGCTCACTAGCTTTCCCCAATCTGCGAGAAAAGGGCCCGGCGGTCACATGGCAGCCAGATAGGCCAGGCACCATGGGAATACAAAAGCCGGAGCTTTTAGCGGAGTTAATCATTAATGCGCCTTTTCTTTGTCCCATTCAGGAGTGCTGACAGGGCTTTGATGGCCCGTATTTGCCATCGGCGGCTGCAGGCAGCGCCAGGTACTAAGGAGCCTGTGGGTCCGGGCTCCTCGCAGCGGCGCAGAGCCGGGTCTGGACCGGGACCCCTGAGTCGTGCCCCTGCACAAGTATCCGCTCCCGGGGCGCCCCCACCCTTTGCGGCTTGTTAGTGAGCACCCCCCGCTGAGGCCTGGCTGCTCCCGCGGACTATCCGCCGGGGTCCAGCGAGGCAGGGCTGGGAGACCCGTGTTTAGAGCCCGTGAGCCTCCCTCTCCGTGTGTTAGCTTTCCCGAAACCAGAAAACAAAGCTCCATTGAATGTGTTTTTCCTTTGTTTTAATCTGGACCTGGGATGGACTATTTTGGCATAACAGCAACGGGGCCTTATCTTACCGAAACTTAGCTTAGAAATTCACTCATGAGCATATTCTGACATTTCCACCTCAGCAACTAAAGTGCAGGTGTACTGACAGCTTTTTTGCAAAAAGATGGAAAACTTCACGGTAACAGTCTTAACAGTAAGTAGCTCGTGTGTCAACAGACTGGAGTTAGGGTGAATGTGAGCCACATTAAAAGCCCCTTGTTCCTTGTCCTCTTATCTGACTCTGTGAAGCTGCCCCCCTCCCAGGACCACGACAGGCAAACCCCCAAACCTGTGCTCTGCTCTCCAGCTGCTGCAGCCCTCCTGAGCCCGCCCCCTGGAAGACAGACACCACCGGTGGCCAGCTATAAACCGTGCGTGCCTCATTGTCCTTTAAGAGTAGTTGAAAACAAGCGAATAAAAAGTATGTCTTTGAAACCTGGCCGATAAAGGGACAGAGATTTTAAAGTTTTGGTCATTAAAAAGCAGAGCTTTCTTTAGGAATTGAGCACACAAAAATTTTGCTGATCACTGTTGATCGTGTGTGAAAACATTGTCAGGAAAGATATCACACTCAAAACATGGTACCACCATGTGTTCATATAGCTCCCCTTGGCCAGAATCAAAACACTTTTAAAGATTTTATGCAATTAATCTTTACAGCATCTAGGGCATACTGGATGATGACAAATTTTATTGCCTTTTTTTTTAACAGATGAGGAAGTGAAAGTTGACTGACTTGCCTCGTCATCTTGGAATTGTAACGACAGACAGATGATTAGAATCCCCGAGGGATTAGAATGTGGTTTAGGGTGGACTCGCTGTGTGTTATTGTCTGCTGCATCCTGTGCCTTGCAGACTGGTTTTATTTTTAAGGAAATTGCTTAAGCTCTCTCAAGTGTATTGGTCATCCACTATGTACTACAGAGTACTTAGCTCTAGAGGGAATAAAAATGGAGACAATATGGTTCCTGCCATCGAGAAGCAGCTCTGGAGATAAGACACGCACCAGAAATAAATAAAAGGAAATGTGTGCAGTGTTTCTCTGCTGCAGGATGAAATGCCCAAGTCCTTACATCCTAGGAGAGCTTTGCCCCAGATCTGAAAACTCTCGACAGGGAGGAAAAGCGATTTCAGAATGCCTGGGTATTAGTATGTGGAAAGCATCCAATTCAAATAACGTTATCAGTTTTAACATAATGAGCAGGGTCTGTGGTATAATCAGCCTTTATTTTTTAAAATGCTCTTTGTATAGGGAGCCTGACCAAATCTTATACCCTACATTGTCCATTTCATCACAGGCTTATCAACCCCAGATTTGTGTATAAGGTTAGAGTCAACTCTACTATAAAAAAAAAAAATCCATCTTTTTTCCTCTACATGTGCAGTTGTTCTAGAATATTATCTTTGGCTTTGAAAGGGGGCAAAGCTGTTGGCTAAATATGCATTCAATTAAATCTATTGTAAGGCATACAAGGGGCATAAGGAAAAAACTTCTGGTATTTTGGGGGCAAAATTATCTGACTTACTCCTTAAGATGTAAACAAAAATTAAATAGCCATTTGGGGCAGGTGAAGGAGGTCAAATTGATGTATTGATAAACTTGTACTGATATTAATTGATACTGACGTTCTCCTGTAATTGTTAAAGTGATTTGAATCAAGAGAGAAAGATGGATCTGTGTTATGCATAGTCTGATTTCCTGGGGGGAAGATAGAAGGCTTAGTTTAGGATACCCAAAACGCCACCCCTAAGTCAAGAATTTGAGTGCAGATTGTTTATTTGGAATGTGGTCCCAGGAAACAGAGTGACGGAGAAGAGCAGTGAGGCAGCGAAGGGGAGACAGCCAATAAAGGGTACGCTAATGGTCAGGTCACCACTCTGGATGCCTGGAGCTTAACTCTGTAGGGCACCACTGAGAAACTGTGCAGAACCCAGTCCAGGGTTGTCCCACTAAGGGGAAGGGAACCTGGGCTATTTGCCCACCAACTCCTGTCCTTCCTTGGTGGAGGGTCCCACCTGGAGGTGTGAACTCTCCAGCACTCTGACCACTCCACCCACTGGGGAACACCCTCCTCTGTTCTGAGAATACCCTCGCACAGAGGAAGCCTCCAATACGTAGGGGAATGTCTGAAAGTGACCTCTGATGGCCCCAGGGAATACGGCATGGCTTCTACAGCATCAGCCACAACAGACTTCACTGAAGCAGAAGGGGAGGAAAGAGAAAGGAGGCTGGCACTTGGGGCCGACTGAGGTCAACACAGCTTATAAGCAGAACCCTAGTCATGGAGATCTCTAAACACAGGATAAGAAGTGCTGCTTCTGAGGTCAACCACAGGTCTCTCTGGTGCCTTCTGTTTGCAATACAAGCATACTCTAGCATGGGGAGACAGGCTCCAAAAGACCTAGAGGCTGCACGCATCCACTGGGTTTGCTTTAAAAGCATAAGAAAGCCATCGTCAGCTCTAGGAGGTTCCACTGCAAAGGTTTGCGTGTGCCCATGTGGGCTGTATGCTTCCTCATTGGAACTCATCTTCCCAATAGCTTGGAGAGAGTATTTGGCTTGGCTGTGGTCCTACTGGAATGAAGAACCAGGAAGTGGAGTATGTGCATTTACTTATTCACGTTCATAGCATGTTAAGGTCCTGATGCCTCTCTCTCTGCATAGTCGTTTTTGTATGTTCCATTCAGTGAAGCCGTGCCCCTTGAGGCAACGCACGCCTTAGATCAGTGATTCTCAAAGTGTGGTCCCTGGACCCGCATCATCAACAGCACCTAGATTCTTATTAGAAATGCGAATTCTCAGAGCCTACCCAACTTATCCAGAAACTCTTGCAGTGGGGCCAAGGAATCCGTGTTTTACAAGCCCTCTGGGAGGTTCCGAAGCGTGCTAACGTGTAAGAACCACTGGTGGGACTGCTCCAGAGGACTCCACTTCGAGAACCTCTGCGCCCACCTCCTGCCTCTCCACTAGCCTCAGTTTTATATATATTTTCCAACCATATTCCTCCATTTTAAATGATATTCAAAGATACAATATCAAATTTAATAACAGCTTTCCAGAGGAAGGGAGACGATCCTGACTATATGGTACACATCCCGAATTAAAAAAAATGAAAATATGAAATACATCCATCTGGGAAACATGGGAACACAGGCATCTTGGATGCCCCATAGCTGACCCTAAAGACCCTAAAGGCTTCTGAAACACTGGTTCCTTCCAGGTCTGTTTCTCACAGGATGCTATTTTCTTCCCTGTGTCCTCTCCGGACCAATCTTGAGCTCAGGAGAAGAAGAGTCAGGGAAAGTTGTTCTTTGCATGGAATAGCATGGAATTTGAGTGAATTCAGTGATATGCTCAGCGCAGGGAGGGGAGGGGATGTCAAAATTGCAGGCACCGACCCAGCCATTCTACCCCCTAGGCATTCTATCCCCTCAGGGAGCCAGGGGAAGGACCCGCATTTCCCCACCACCCTCCACAGGCCTGTATGCCTCTCAAGATGTGAGTATCTCTCCCCTGGGTTTCAGAAAGGTGTCTTTGTCTACACTATGGCGCGTAATACAAGCCCACTGCTTCTCCTCGTGCTCCAGTTCAAGTGACCACCCTGTTTGTTATCTATCCCAACTGAAGGCATTGCTGGTCCCTTGGGTCTATGGAGAGGAGCAATGTCAGGCTCCAGTGTGTCCCCTTCTGATGAGACTTTTAAGGATAAATTCAACGACACAGATGTTGCAGGTTGGCTTCTGTGGGAAGCAGACACTGCAATGGAAACTAAGGATGTTTATAGGGGGTGAGATCTCTACCTGGGAGAGGGAAGGGAAGGAAGTGGATTAGGCAGAGGAGTCCCAAGAAAGCCTTAGCTGTTGCCATGGAGAATTCTGGAGCTGGGCTGGCCTTCAGAGTGGTTCCTTCTATGGGCAAGAAGGTTGGGCCTTTACCTCAGTGTTGACCAGGCAGTGGGTGGGAGATGCCCTTGGAGAGGCGCATGGCCTTGTGCTGGCAGTGTTCTTCAGCAGCTGGGAAATAAGGCCTCCGCCCGGAAAAGGAGCCACTGCGACACATTCCAGGGTCCACCACGATGGAGGCTGCGTGGTTTGTTGACTTTGGGACTGACCCCCACAGAAGAGGAACTCTGCAGTATTCTGATCTCTGTTTACAGTTTTGGACAAGCTATTGGAAAATCATCTGATTTTCTATTTTTATTGCAAAAGAAATTTAGCTAAAAAGCAAGACTTCATTTTCCCTGGTTTTTAAAAAAGCACAAAGAAAATATGGTTTTGTGCCTATTGTTGTTGTAATTACCCTCACCACAAAAGGACTTATTTTATAAGAACAAAAATTTTCTCCCCCAATAGTAAAGGGGAGGATAACTTCTCATTCCCTAGCCCACTCAATCCCTAGAGTAAGGTTTCCAATGTAAAACATACATTCTGGAGAATTTCATGCCACATCCAGATTGGAAAGTTTAGTTGTGATGGGCTTGAGGGATGTTTGCCAACCATTTAGGACGCTTGAGATAAACCGAAAACCATTAACCCATTCATAACACCAAACTGGAAACAGCCCAAGTGTCCATCAACAAGTGAAAGATAAACTATGGTACATCCACATAATGGAACACACTCAGCAACGAAAGAGAATGAACTAGCGATGCATGTAGCAATGAGGATGAGCCTCAGAAACATTATGCTGAGTGAAAGAAACCAGGCTCAAAAGACTACGTACTATTTGATTCCACTGATACAAAATTCTGAGATAGAAAGACTAACCTGTGGTAAAAACTTAAAGAACAATTGTAGCCTTGAGAAAGAGGCACCACAAGATACACTGGAAGGGACAGGAGAGAACTTTCTGGAGTGACAGAACTGTTCAATCTTGACAGGGACTTGGTTTACCCAGATGTCTACATTTATCAAAATTCAGCGAATGGTAAATGCAAGGTTAGTGCATTTCACTAGATGTGCATTTTTACCTTTAAAAACTGCAAACAAACATTGAACTGCAAGCAAATATTGAACTCTAGTCTTAATAAGATGCATACTGACGTGTTGAGGAGTAAAATGCAAAGATGTGGACAACTTACTTTGAAATGCATCAGAAACGATAACGGATGGGTAGACTGGTGTGGTGAGGCGGTGAGTAAAGGGAATTAAACAGTTACAGACCCGGGTGATGGGCACATGGGTGTTCCCTGAACAATTCATCCAACTTTTCTTTGTGTTTGAAATTTCTCATTGTATAATCCTGGGGAAAAATCATTAAAAACAAGTTTACCCCTCTCCCATTCCGGAGCCTCCCCCCTGCTTAGGGGTCACTCTCCACGAGCCGTGATGCCTCCCCCCTGCTTAGGATCGCCCTCTGAGCCATGATGCAAGCATCCTGTGCTTCTGCACAAGGCTCTCTGGGGGCTTTCACAGGAGCTGGGAGAGTCCTCCTGGATCCTTCAGAAGTGCGTAGTTAAATGGCGCTGTTGGTTTATACGGGAACTCAGTTTTGCATCTATTTAGAATGTGTTGGCTTACTCCCTCAGGATCAATCATTGCGAGCCCGGTACAAATAGGGAGGTTCTTCCATAATCTCTGGACATGCGCTGAGTGTGCATCTCTCTGCCTGCAATGATGAGAATGCACATGTGCCATGTTCCATATCTAGAATTAAAATAATCCTCATTTGTTATGGACTCAATATTTATGTTCCCCTAAAACTCATATTTTGACACCCCAATCCCTAAGGTGATGCTATTTAGAGGTGGGGCTTTGGGGAGGTAATTAGAGTTAGATGAGATCTGAGGGCGGGGCCCCTGAGATGGAATTAGTGTCCATCTAAGAAGAGATCAGAGAGCTTGCTTGCTTTCTCTGTCTTGTCTCTGTCTCTCTCTGCCATGTGAGTATACTGCAAGTCAGGAAGAGAGCTCTCACCAGACACAGAGTCTGCCAACACCTTGATCTTGGACTTCCTAGCCTCCAGAACTGTGAGAAATATCTCTGTTGTTTAAGCTGCTCAAGCAGCCTGAGACATCATTGTTCTGAATGACCTGCCAAGATTCAGGCTCATTCTAAAGACTGGGCTTCGCTAACTGGCTTTAAAGTTCTCACTGTTTAGCCCCATTAGTAAGTTACCCAGCCTCTTCCTTCTGTGCTCTAAGGTGGTGATGTAAACACAAGCCTCAAGATGGCATCCCCCGTGGACAGGGCAGGGCCCAGGAACAAAGAGCTAGGAGGGACAAAAGGATCCAGGCCCAGTATCATGTTGATTGGTTGGTTCCCAGAGATGCTGTAAGAGTAACTTGCAAAGACTGCAAGCTACAGCAAGTGATTAGGGAGGAAGGCCAGGGCTAAGAGTGCCTTAGACACAGGTTTACATGAGTCAGAAGGGGGGAGGGAACACAATGGAGACCTCGGTGTCCTTGGAAAGCTGGATAGGGAAGAGTAAAGGAGCTCTTATTGCGCTCTTGTCAGTGCCAAGCACGTCTCTACAAATTTTACACTTAATTCTTCAAGGTCACAAAGACTCTATGACGTAGCTGTGGTTATCACCTTGATTTGACAGACAAGGAAACTGAGACCCACAGAGGCCAGAGCTGCTCAGTGGCACATGTGAGTTGAGGGAACTCTAACTTTGGGGTCAGTCCTCCCCAGCCCTCCACACAGGAGCTCAGCAGGCGTCTCTGAACCTCAGCTTCTCATCTGTTCAGTGGTGCTAATATGGGCTACTGAATAGGGGTGCTGTGAGGATTGAATGAAATGGGGTAACGGATATGAATGTGTTTTGGAAAATGAAAATCCACAAACATCGGAAATGGTTGTAGTTATTTTTCTCATCTGTTCTAGAGAAGAGAGGTTGCTTTTTCATCAACTGATAGGGTATCCCAGATGTGACACAGTGGAAGTTCCTCGACAGCAAAGGGGAATAGATGGCTGTTGGTCACACAAGTGGAGTTAAAGCCTCAGACTCTCTCGCTGGCATGAGTAATGATTTCACAGGCAGATGGCACTGGTGAGAGGATGCTGAGAGGCTCTACAAGAAACACCTGCTTGCATTTAGAGCCCCCCCCCACCCCCGCCCGCCCTCCCACACCCCCAGCCACTCATCCTACCCTATCTGTTCCCTCAGCTGCAGGGAGCTCCCAAAGATGATGCTTCACAACCTTGTTCATCTTTAGAGCAAGGTCCCGGGTGCCGTGTGTGGCTAATCTGATGGGTACCTCACCCGCCTCATTGCAGCAGCTGCCCTTCCCTTGCGGCCTCCTTGTCCTCGTTTAGAATGTGAGCTGTGTGAGCAGGGACTAGAGACAGCACAGCCACTTGGGCCACACCTGCTCCAGGTCTTGTTTACAGACGTCCTCGTCCCCCATTGCCACCAGGAACTGGGGGCCCTCCGTGTGCTCGGCAGATGTTTTGCCAGGGCTGTTTTCACAGGCAAAGCTTTGTTCTTTCACTTTTTTAATATCAAGGACCCCCAAACAGCTGTCCAATAGGCTGCTTGTTTCTAAGAACATTTTTCCTCTGCAAACAACAGCTTGCATCTGGAACTGCCCTCAAACCTGATGCCCCCTCCCTCAGTGCCCCATCCCCAGCCTCTTCACTTGCCAAAAGTTTCCCCAGGAGAACACCAGAGGAAGTGAAGCTGAAGTTGCATTTTTGACCAAGTTCTGTAGCTTCCTGCAGCTCAACAATAACCTTCATGAAGCCCCAGGTGACCCAGCACGGGGAGCCTCTGCCTTCCCCTGCATATGGTGCCTGAAAGGGCCATCCTTGTCAGTGAAGAAAACCAAGATAAATTCTAGAAAACTTGAATCACCTCGGTGTAACATCTTTGTCCTATACCTATAATTGTCTTTTCCACCCACCAAAACTCTGCCTGTCTCTGAGACCTTGGCATGAAAGTGTTTCCTCTGTTATCAGAGAGGTCAGTAAAGCAAGAGCACACAGGATACCCAGACAGGGAATATTTCAGAAAAGGAGGAATGTAAAGAGGCTGAGAAGGTGTGTAGAGATGATGTTGAGATGCTCAAAACCATAACTCTTCTTATACTATCGAAATGGCCACCATTTTCCTCTGGCAACATGACCCAGTCTTCCCCTCTGTTCCTTCTTGGGAGTCCTTGCTGATTCTCTCCATCACTGTCCATCACCCACTAACCCTGGGCCTTGATGCTCCCTTCTTAGGTTCAGTTAGCCCAGGAGGCTGGGCTATAGGCTTAGGCTTTTAAGCCCAAGGAAGCTTTCTTTCACTTGGATGGATACAACCACGGGGCAATTTGCAAAGGGCATTATGAGAAAAATATGGACAGGATCACAATAATCCATTCTCAACACTGGAATACCAACTCCAAAATTATACTGTGTAAATGAAGTGACTATATTGTTGCTCTCGGATGCAACAGACAGAACGTGACAATTGCTGTCACCCTTTTTACCTGATGAAACAGACAGAGCACTGGACTTTGAATCAGGACACATGGGTTTGAGTTCCAGCTTTGCTAGTGGCCACTGTTTTAGGAAAGTCACTGACGTTTTCTCTTTAACTACCTCAAAAATAATAGGCATAACCGTAATAGCTACCACTAACGCTACTTGGTTAATCTTCACAAGTTGGGAGGTAGGTGTCTAAGGTTTAGGTGTGGAAACCAAGGGCACAAAGTAAGGGAGTAGAGGAATGGGATATCTAGGGATCTGCCCTTCCTAGGGGAGTCTTTTCTGTAGCCACACCCCAGAACAGCACTGATTTGTCTCACAGTAGAAACCACCTGTGGTCAACGCAAGCTGTCACCCTCATCAGCAACCCTCAACCAGCTCCACTCGGCAAAGGCGGAGACGCACTCACAGCCTCGGCTTTGCAATGCTCCCCCAGACCCCGTCTCCCTCCTGTTTCCATCCCGCTTTGCTGCTGCCCAGCTGGTGCTCTGCACGGTGTCCCTGCCTTTTCTGGCGGCTCCTTTCGGCAATGGCCCAGTTCTCCACTCTACTCTGCTGTTTGAGGTAAGCAAATCTCCCGGTTCAACTCATCTGTGGTGACTGGTGCTGTGTCAACTTGGTTTACCTGGGAATTATATTTTCCAGAATCCCCTCTCCCATACTATTGTGAATTAGAGTTGGCCAAAAGAGGAATTTCACAAGGTTTGGGCTGCAGAAGCAAAGCAGTGACCATTACTCTCAGTAGATTGCCAAGGGGTTGGATGGACAGAAGTAGAAGTGCGTGGTGGGGTTCAGCTTGTCCTGGTTCTCCTCCACTCTGTGTCCAGCTCATTTTCCAGACTTCCAGCCCTGTGACCAATAATAGCAACTGACAGCCAGAGTGGTAGCTATGCAGAGGAAATGGCTTCCCAAGCACCTTTCCCGAACTCCTCCGTCCCGGTCCCCTCTGTGGCAGGCTGTGCTTCTCTTCTCACATGGACTGGCTGGGGATGCTTCTCGATCTGCCAACTCCCCCTTCCAAATCTGCGCTTCCCCAGCTGCTCCCAGAAGCATAAAGTGTCCATTTCTTCTCCTACATGCCTTATCACGTCAACCTTCGCTGAGCCCCGCTTCCCAGCCATGCACCGCCCTTGAGGCACTCTCCCCAAAGGCCTCCCAGGACCCTGAAATGAGGAAAGAGTGAAGAACATCATGGGAGAACATGGGGACAAAAGACTATTTTCTTCTGCTGTGCCATTTTTATAACAGAGAGCTTCATCTTGTTATTCATCACTACAATTTTCAAAATGCAGAAATCCTTTCACGAGACCGGCAGAGATATTTCTTAGCGCCTTATTTCCTGAAACCTTCAGGGTGATCAACCATGACAAAATTGAACTGATGGCTAAAGCTTAAATCAGTAACTCCCAGCAGAGGCTAATGATTTCCGACACCGGTGCGGGTCTCCAGAAATGTCAAGCAATTGCAAAATTCTAAAATGATAATGACTGTAAATCCACTCTAAACATAAAGGTTGGGAAAAGAGAGGGCCAATGGGAAATGAAGAAAGAGGAAATGCAAAATCAAAGGGTCAAAGACTCCACCCCCCCCCCAAACCCCCCCTTAAGGAAGCCGGTTATGAGAGGAGAGATGGCCTTACTCTCCTGAAGTGGGGCATGAAGCAATGCCACGGTCTGGGTCGGCAGCGCCCAACCTGTCCCGGCTGTAGAGAGAGTGTGTCAGGTGACAGATGGGCTCCAACACTCCTGGGTGACGTTACCTGGTACGTGGAGAGGGACCTGCACTGAGGGGCCTTGAGCAAGGATCAGCAAACAGGAAGGAAATAAAATGTCTCCTACCAGCAGCAAAGATAAGCCTTTTATAGGGGGCAGGCACAGCAAGATTTTTTTTTTAAAGTATGCACGAGAAGAACAAAGAAGTCATTCTTTTCTTTTGTTGTGCGGTGGGGGTGGGGCAGAATGAGGAAATTTCTACTCAAAGCTTTCAGGAAACTTAGGCAGCCTTTGACATTCCCGTTTTAAATTTAACAACCAAGGTTTGTCATGTATCTGCTCAGTGTGAAGGCTGGAGAGAGAGAGAAACCTAAAAGTGGCTCATGGGCTAGAGCCACAAGTTACCCCTCATGGGGCAGTGTGTGTGATGCAGGGAGCAGATGCTGGGGGGTTTGTACACAAGGTTCTGAAGGAAGAGGAGGCACCGAGGCAGGGGAGGGAGCCCGAGGCCCAGGGGATGACACCAGAGGCACACAAAGTGAAGAAGGGCGCAGCATGCTTGGGTGAAAACGAGTTTGGTTTGCCCAGCTCGTACGGGAGAGTGGAGGAAGATGAGACAAGCTGAGAAGGCAGGGGCCACATGGTAAGGGACTCACACGTCACGCAAAGGAGGTCAGACTTGGTCCTGGTACCTTTTGCATCCTTTACACGATCAGGTTTGTTTTAGGAGGCCAGGTTTGCTTAGAACAATACCACGATTATTTTATCCTCAAGCTTTAAAGCACTGAACTGCACCGGAAAACCTTGAGGCTCCAAGCGTCATTCCTGATTGGAATTTGCTTGGAAGCAAAGGTGCAGTCCTCACAAATCTGTGGACTGTCTCTCCCTGCAGGGTCTGGCAGAGCAGGGGTGCTGGGAGGCCCACCCAAGCCAGGGAGCGGGGGGTTCCAGATTCAAAGCAGCATAGGCCTGTGGGCAAGTCGGAGTCCTAGTATGACCTAGAGATTGGCCAGGAGCTCAGCTTCGGTTAAAAAAAAAAAGAAAAATTCTTTAAAGTAGCAAATTTCAGATATCAATGATTATAAAACCCCACTGCAGAATCTATTGGAGCTCAGGCTTCTAGACCTGTTCTGTGACATGAGCCACATGTCAAGTGCTCAAGCCCACACGTGGCTAGAGGCTATCTCCCTGGACAGGGCAGATATAGAACATTTCTGCCGTCACAGAAAGTTCTATTGGACAACACTGCCCGAGACACTGACATTTTACATCATTACAAACAATATTAAACAAATATTTGAAATCAGCTCCCTACACCCCACACTGCCTGTTGTTTTGCAATAAGCGGAAATTTAGAAGTAGGGAATCCTGGAAATATTCTGGTATCTGGGAAGCTTCTTATAATTGGCCAGTTTCATCTCCAGGTCTCCTTTTCTTACCTGGTCCCTATTTGTGTATTACCGGTTTATCGAATCAATGCAATCAAGCAGTGCTCTAGGTCATGCTGCATCCTAGGCACAACTAAAGCATCTCCGTTAAATGGACCAAAAACCTTCTGGCCTCCAGTGAGGAGATCTACGTCAGCGCCAAGCCACTCATAGCATTGAGCTTGCTGATGATTCTGCTGGGGCCTCTCCAGACATTGTCTTGTTTCTGTTCTGAATACAGTAGAGTTGCAGCTTGTGAATTCTAAAGTACGTGTGTAGGGCACAAGCGTGGTTGAAAGTAACCCCTGGAAAATCTCTGAAATTACCCTGAAAGATGGTGCTATGTTGTGTCTCGGTATCTGTAACCCTTCCTGTTTCTCCTCCAGCACCAGAAAAATGGTTCTCTCTTCACTCAACCAGACGGTGAAGTATTGGCTGGAGTTCCAGCATTCATTTGTCCAAAATACAAGAATCTTCACAGTTGGTGCAACAAGATGCTCACGCTAGGAGAGACAGGTGGGGATCTGAACCAAAGGAGCAGGAGGCTCTGCAGGCAGCCCGTCTTCCTCAGTGGATGGCTGCTGAGCGCAGGCAGGACCTGCTCGCTCGCTCTCAACCTCCGGAGCAGGATTCATGGCGTCAGGTGCAGATATGATGTGGTACCACAGTGTTGCCGTGCCAGTAACCTACACATAAACACACTCACCCCCACACCACACACCCCTGCCTGCCAGAGCCACATTCCTGCCAGTGGCTGAATTTCCAGAGTCTGGACTGTGGGGCTGTCCACGTGGACAGTGTCTGCCCTGCAGAGGTAGGCCGGCCCAATGATGCCTTCCTGCGCTGGCCCCACCCCTTGTCAGGTGGAGACAATGTCTCTCTGTGACAAAGCAGGCAATGACACTCATGGTCTCAAAACGAGATGACGCCCTTTGTTCCAAGTAACTGGAAATAGAAGTGTCACCAGGCAGGCAGCACAGGGAGCAAGGAAAGTGGCCATAGCGCTGAGCCAGGCACTCGGGGTCAAGGCACGCAGTTCCAGCCCTCGTGGGTGAGAATGCTCAACCAAGCTATTTGCTTAAAAGTTTTCTTTTCCTGATAGCATGAGGGCGGAGAGTGAGGATCCAGAGGAAGTTGGTGGAGAATGGATCCGTTTCTGCTCTGATTCGTTGTAGACCGGGAGTTTCTCATCAGAACTGGATCCACAGGGCGACATGACATGACCCTAAGCAATGCAGGATTAAAAACACCAGTTCGCTGTCTTAATGCTTCATACTCATGTGAAAATACAGTACCAATGTCAAAATATTTTCATCCTTCCATCCAGATGTTTGTTGTCTAGACCAGCTAGTGAGGACAGCTCAGGGGTTAATAATTTTCTGTTTAGCGTGTGTTTTAGGGGCCAGAAAACATTTGCTTGGGTTCTTTTTCGCATTTTTATTTTTATATTCTAGAAATGGTTTTGAGATTGGAACTGCAAATAGCATGCACACTTCCCTGAGCTGAAACACACGGGGTCCCCGCAGGTAAAGCCATCTCGGCGGCAGCCGCAGAGCACGGCCTCACCCGGCCTTTCCTTGTCACTGGGGAGACCTGGAGGCAGCAGACAGACGTCCTTTAAAAGGTGTCACCTGCAACTGCTCAGTGCTGCAAATCCAAATTGCATACAGACTGTGCAACCAATAAATGGTTTAAAATTGTTTGCCGGAATTGATATGACTTGCAATTGGTGTCTGACTTCCAATTGAAATTCCTATATAAGAAAAGCTACACGTATATACGTTAACTATAAAGTCATCATATTATTCTCTTTGACTTTAGGATAAGTAAAAGTTAATATAGACTAAGAACTAGTAAACCAGCTAGTTATTAAACTAATAAAATATCTCCTTTTCAGGTTTTAAAGATTGAAGTCTGCGCACAAGAATTTATTTGAAAATAGGGCCAATTATTACAAAAGAATAAAAGTTTGAAAGCCACAGGAATAGTCCAACCTCCCCATTTTACAGATGAGAGAAGTGAAGCCCAGAGAGAGGCCCTGGGAAGTCGCAGACCGATTCGTCTGCTCGACTAAGCCCGGGGCTGCCTTCCCTCTCGGGCCACTGAGATTTCTGTTTTCATCTACTGCTTCTCCCCTCTCAGGAAGCTCAGAAACGAGTTGGGATTTCAAATTTACTTCTGAAGTAAAAGCAGCTGGAGAAATTCTGTGTCATAACTAACCACAAATAAAATAATAAAAACATTTAAGGCTAAATTAGATACCCGCTCTTCAAATGGCATGGAGACCAGCTGGCTGCGGCCTGGCCCCTGCCGGCCCGACACCACGTCTCTACAGCACACATGGACCGCCACGGGGCAGCCACCCCGCAGGCTCAGGGTACACAGTCTGGCTGTGCTCCCCCAAGGAAAGGGTCCAGGCTGGCAGGCAGGGATCAACACTCTCACGCACCCCAGTTTTGTCACCAACTCACCAGCCACCTAAGGCCACCCAAACATATTTTGATGTCGATTTATTTTTAAAAAAGCAGAATGAGCCATGAGGGAAAAGGCCGTTTTCTGTCTGAACAGGAGGGATGGGTCCCTAGGAGTGACAGAGGGAAGAAAGAGGAGAAATTGAAATAGCTCAGAGGCTAATAAAGCTGTGTGTATAAACGGTTCTTTGGGAACCTTGTGGAAATCTAGTACCTACTGGCTCCTGGCAGCTGCCCGCTTCCCCCAGCATGGGAGAGGCAGCAAGGGGTGGTGACCGCAGCCCGGCCGGAGTCAGTTCATCAGGTCTCTGCGCTGGCTCTGGGACAGAGGGATCTGCGGACCCCCGGCCCTGTAAGAAGCAGGAGGCTAAAAACATGGAAGGATTAAAGGTGCCTTTTAGATCAGTAATTCCATCACACTGAATTTGTACAACCGCCAGGCGAGGAAAGCAGGACAGAAACTGCTGCCTGCTTTGCAGATCAGAGAAGTTATGGAACTTTCCTCAGGTCATATAGATAGTTAACAATGAAACAAGACAGGCTCCCCGCTCTCCCACATCCTGTGAGTGTTGTTTCCACCACAACTATCATTTCGCAGGAGGAAGCTCTGATTGACAAGGAGCTCCTGGCTGATCAACTTCGTCCATCTGCAGGCTAGAGAGTTTGGGGACTTCTGCCAAACAAGCAAAGGCGCAAACAATCAGCGGAATAACTCCATATCCTAGAGGTGGTATTTTCTCGACTCTCACTGACCTCTGTGTGACCACCCAGGTGGGCTCTGGGTGCCACTGGCCATCCACCCCATTGGCTTTTGCTCTGCTCCTGTTTACCTGTTTTATCAAGAGCGGGCAGTGTGTCAGTGCCTTGCAGGGCATTAATAAAGATAAGAGAGGCCATGGCTACCAAACAGAGTTTTCAAAAACCCTCCCCTGGTTTCCCTGGCTGCAGGGCTGCGTGCATAGACACACAGAGCCACTGATGCAGGAACTATTATTGCCATCCGATTATTGTCATTGTAATGCCTATTCAACCGCTCCTTTGTAAGTTCCTAGAGGGCAGGGACCGTGTCTTGGGCTGCTTTTCATGAGTTCATGCCTTCCTGCTTCCATTCACTCATCCTACAAACATTTATTGAGTGCAGCCCTCACAGTGCCCACCGCAGTGGTGGAGACACAGAAGATATGTCACATCTTGTGTGTCCCCAGCAGCACAGTCCTGCCCTGGGTGCCAGCCCTCACCCACCCTTCTAGGAACGGAACCCCAAATCAGGCACAGGCTGCATCACGAACAACAGGTGGCATCTTCTCCTTTCAACATCTTTGTTCCATCCAAATGCCTATAACATGCCCATATTTATTTTATAATAAAAACAACAATCTAACAAGGTCTACTTTTTAAACCTACTATTTTAAACCTAAAATTCTATTTTTCTCATCCTTGGCTGCCCAGTTGAATCACCTTGGGAATGTTAAAATACTGATGCTGGGTCCCATGCACAGTGAGTCTGATTTCATTGGCCTGAGCGTTGGGAGTTTTCAAAGCTCCGCAGGTGATTCTAACATGTGTCCAAGTGAGAGAGGCGCTGTTCAAACCCAAGACAGAGGACAGCAAGCTGCGGGCTCGGGAGCAGGCATCGCTCTGGCATTTGTCGTTTTGTGAACCTGCACGTGTATTTTGGACCCCAAATCCTGACTCTCCCTGTCCCGACCCCCACCTCCCACCTGCTCCCCTGTACCCAAGATCCCGCTGCGCTCCGTGCCTTCCTGCCAGCTCTTTGCCTGGGGACTCAGAACACACTTCTGTACTCTCCAGTCCAATTAAGGCGTCAGGACTAGCCCACCATGGGGTCGGCCACCACCTTGCAATATGTTCTTTCTTCTGACTTCCCAAAGCTTGGCCGACTCCATTCCCTGGACTGCAGGACTTCATTCCCTCTCTGCTGGAGCTGAGACCTCTTTTCTATTCTTCTCACTACTGGGGACACGCCATTCCTCCTTTGGTGGCAATAATATCCTTTAAGAAGGGGGACCTTGTTGAGGTATCAGCACCTGCAGCCATATGGGCGTTCCAGGGGATGGCAGTAGGGCCTGTGGAGGGCCCCACAGGTCATTTGCGACAAACACCAGAGAGTGCGTACCCTTGTCCTTGAAGTTCCTTCTAAAAGTCGTGTGGACAAAGATGACTCCTGGAATGTGCAAATCCAAACCACAGTGAGATACCACTTCACACCCACTGGAAGGGCTTAATTCTTTCAGAAAAAGGAACATAAGTGTTGGCGAGGATGAGGAGAAATTGGAACTCTTGTATGTGGCTGGCGGGAAAGTACACCGGTGCAGCCAATGAGGAGGGCACTTTGGTGGTTCCTCAAAAAATTTAACATAGAGGGGCTGGCCCCGTGGCCGAGTGGTTAAGTTCGCGCGCTCCACTGCAGGCGGCCCAGTGTTTCGTTGGTTCGAATCCTGGGCGCAGACATGGCACTGCTCGTCAAACCACGCTGAGGCAGCGTCCCACATACCACAACTAGAAGGACTCACAACGAAGAATACACAACTATGTACCGGGGGGCTTTGGGGAGAAAAAGGAAAAAAAGGAAAAAATAAAATCTTTAAAAAAAAAAAAAAATTTAACATAGAATTATCATGTGACCCAGCCTGTCCACTCCAAGGTGTACATGCAAAACTGAAAACAGGGACTGGAGCAAACACACATCACACATGTCTGTAGCAGCATTATTCCCCATAGCCAAACGGGGAAACAGCCCAGATGGCAGATGGATGGATACATTCAAGGATGAATAAAATATGTATAGTATAAATGATTGTATATTATATAAATATATGTTATTGTTTAATGAACAATATATATTGTAATAAAATGTATTAATACAATATGCATTTAATGTTCGATTACCTTACAAAATATATAACATATACCAAAATTGAAATTGAAGGATGAGATTAAAATATGAGGGAATTCCTTTTTCCTCAAGCCCCCAGGGGTGACCAGGTGGCCACCCGTCTGCTAGAACGCTCCCACAGTTGTTTCCTTTGCCCAGAAATTCTGAGAGTTAAAATCTGAAGGGATTCCTCTCCCCTTTCTCTACTTTCTTCCCTGGCTTCGATGAACATTTGGATCTAAGGGCAAAATTTGTTGGGCTGCTATTCTTACAGCTGTTTGTTTTGTTTTCCACATTTGCTCTGGAAGCAGAACATTCAATTCCTTCTGTGAGGTCTGTCTGCTCGAAAGACAGAACTGTGTTAGGACGCGCCAGAGAACAACGAAACAAAGACGGACCGTCCGCCGGAGCTGGGGGCTGGCCGTGGGAGCGGCCGCGGGTCCGGAGCGCTCTCCAAACGCCGGGCTGTCCACGCTCCTCCGAGCCCCGCCCGCGTCTAACTCAGCGCTGCACGCTCCTCAAACCCGGTCCCTTGGATAGACGAGAAGCTCCGTGCTGGGAGTCGCGGCGGGAGCAGGGCGACGCAGCCCGGCGGCCGGCCCGGCCCGAGTGACAGTGACGGCGCAAGGCCAGCTTCAAGGGCGGCGGCTGCAGGCTCCCGGCGAGTCCGCGCGGCCGCCACTGTGAAGACGGCCTGAGACGGTGGTAGTTACACCGACCCTGTGAAATCTGGAAAAAGAAGCTGGGGACATTTTACTTCTGAGCATGAAGGGGAGGAGTGGAGAGCAGGGCGGGGCAGAACAGGAGAAATAAATTCTTAAAAGAGAATTTTACTTTATAACTTTTTTTACAAAATGAAAACCATGAATTGTTTTAGTTATCTTCTCACACCTCTACTATAAAGTGGGCAATTTTACAAGAAGTATATATGTTGAACCGTATGAAAATGCCTATATCTGGCTGTTTTAGACCCTTGAAAACAAGTTCAGATGGGTCAACCTAACACCTATGTAACATAATCAGTAAACTCCTGAACGTAGGATATTTAAGCAGAAAATCTTTTACTGGGCAATAAAAATATATATCAGAGAGAGAGAAAGCTTTCTAACTTAAGAGCAATTAACCAAGAAAGAAAATAAATTCAGCAATAGTTATATTTGCATGAATATTGAAATTCCTCTTAAAAGAAGAAAAATCAGGGAAAAATCAAGTAAGTTAGTGAGGCTTTTACACACGTGGTGACGTGTAAAATAATAGATGGAGGGACACAAAATCCATATCCCCTCTCAAAACTGTTCTCTGGCAGAAGTCCCTCTGTGGAAGGACGAATCATAAGCAAGAGACCCGGGAAATGAATGCAACGCAGCCAGGAGATCTCACTGGCCGCTGAGCGGTGAGCAGACAGCAGACCCGCAGGACGGGGCAGGGACCAGACAAAGCTCCTGTTCAGGGGGAACAGGTACAAGACAGATGGGTTGTTAAACATTGCCAGCATACTTGAGCAGTGCCATTCGGCGGTCAGAGCCCAGATAATGGTCACAAGGACATTGTGTAGCAGCGCGGTGGCTAATTTCAACCCCGCTAAAGCTATTGCTTATCTTTGTTGGTTTTGCAAAGATTAAGGTCGTTTCTCTGCTTTGAATGCACCACAGCTGCCTGGCAAAGCATTCCTGAAGTTTTGTCTGAATTCCCGCTGCTAAGAGGGGCCGAGCAGAACTTGGCACATGCAAAGACTTGTTTTGCTTGTAGCTGGAGTTGCTTCTTCTCAAAAGATCTGGACACTCTTTACTCTTACTTTTGGGCGGAGCATTCTGGAGTCAAGGTGGCCTTCTCAGTGAAATCTCCTTTGTGGGCTTCAAAATGCATCTGCTGTGGATTTATATTTCCTATTAGGACTGATTCATTTGCTACTTTTGTGGAAAAGGGTAAACACCACCGTCAATTCCATCCGGTGAATCACGGGGAGGCGGTGGTTCAAATTAAACGTGTTTGCTTTCGGAAGGGGGCCCTTGGCTTCTTATCTTTATGTACAGAAGAAAATAGAGCTCAACTGGCCCCTGCAGCCAATGGAAACGCACCCGGCCCAGTCAGCTGGTGAAGCTGGGGCTCCAGCCTGCTGCGCCTCTGCTGTTTGCACACAAGGGAGAGGGCGTGCAGCTAACGCGGGTGGGGCTGGCCCGCGGCGGGTGCCCACAGGCCCAAAGCAAAGGGAGTCCAGGCCATTATCCCGGTATGTTAGCAAAAATGATGCCTTGATCAGTTGTGTATCTCTGACAGTTCCGATGCTTTTGTCTCTTTTATAGGCGGTGCATGGCTACCCCACCTCACTGAACAAGTGCTGTATTTATTTTAGGCAGCCTCCTCTGCGTAAATTAGATCATTTCCAGCTGTAAAATTGAGATACTGTGCCCAGCAGATAAGCCCTAAAATCAGCCTTTTTGATTACATCTACGGAAGCCGAGAAGAAAACAAGATAGGTGATGCCCCCTCCCCCCACCCCAGGCCTCAGCGCGTCCACGCAGCGCCAGGTCCCTGCGGTAGAGTGGCAGCAGCAGCCTTGGCGAACAGCTAAGCGCTGAGCCTGCATCCTGAGGAAATGACAGCCGTTTCATTTCTAAGGAGCTTTCTACGTAGAAACTGCGGAACAGGAGAAACCAGTGGGAATGACATGCTAAGCTTTTTGTCACCATATTTTTGGAATTCAAAAAGAAGGAGGAAAGCATGGGCTAAGTTCACCCCAAAATTCTTTATAACATTTAAAGGGACTTTTTATACATCTCCTCAAGTGCAAAGAATTGAAATAATATTAATAACACTGAGGGCACAGCACTTCATGTTCACACACGGCCCCTCTCTTGATTTATTTGATTATTTCTCCTTGATCCCCACCTGTATTCTGTCTCCCACACCTGGCTCTGGCACAGGCCCCTGCGCGGAGCCCCCCGACCCGGCTGCAGTTGGGGAGCACGTCGATGCCTGAGGGATTCGTGCAGCCGGCCATGTCTACAGGCATCTTTGCGGGAGTGCGAGCGTTTTCTCGATTCCACGCTAACCTCTTTGATTCCTCTACTCAGGAACCACTCGTTTTCCTGGTGCTCTTGTCCGTTGAACCTAGTTTTATGACGTGTTGGTGCACAGAGTTCCACACCACCTTTGCCACCTCACTGTTCAAGGAGTCGGAGTTTCGGGGAGACTAGGGCTGCTGCTTCCATCTCTCCTCCTGTCTCCTTGATGTCCTTCCTGCTTTTTGCTTTGGTTTTATTGTTATTCTTTTCTCTTTTTTCCTAATCTGTTTGGTTTTTAATATGTTTTGTTTACTATTAATGTATACAAAATTATGCAAAGCTTAAGTGCTGCTGCAGCTGTGGGCCACAACATTTGACATTTGCCACTTTCATTCTTGTTAATTTCTAAATATTTTGTAATATCTTTTAAAATTTCCTCTTACCCCAATGACTATATATGTTGTAGTTTGGTTGGTTGTTTTTTGCAGGGAAAGATTCACCGTAAGCTAAAGTCTGTTGCCAATCTTCCTTTTTTTTTTTTTTTTTTTTTTTTTTTCTTTCTCCCCAAAACCCCAGTACATAGTTGTGTATCCTAGTTGTAAGGATCTACCTAGTTGTAAGGATCGCTCTAGCTCTTCTGTGTGAGCTGCCGTCACAGCATGGCAACTGACAAACAGGGGGTGTGGCTCCACACCTGAGAGGTGAACCCCGGCCGCTGAAGTGGTGATCACCCAACTTTAACCCCTAGGCCCTCAGGGCCAGCGCTATGTTGTAATTTTTTTTATGTGCCAAGGAGATCTTTGAAACTTTCTTGTTGTTGTTACTGATTTTTTGTTATAGTTCATTATTATCAGAGACCACAATCTGGATATATATCAATTATTTGGTGTTGATTTAACAAGAAGAACAAAGCTTTCTTTGTCCTGTGAGAACTTAAAATGAGTATTCTCCATTTGTGGGTGTACATTCCATACATATCGATTAGATTGATGCTATCCAGTAGAAATAGAATGTGAGCCACATATATAATTTTGCATATTTTCTAGCAGCCATATTAAAAAATTAAAAGCTAAAAACACTGTTAAAAAAGTAAAACTAATTATATATTTTACTTAACCCAATATATCCAAAATAGCATAATTTCAGCATATAATCAATACAAAAGAATTAGATACTTTACATTCCTTTTTGTGTATTAAGTACTAGAAATCAGGGGTGAATTTTGTGCCTGGAGCGAATCTCAATACAAATAGTAAATTCACAGCAACTAACACCTGATCTGTACTGAGATTTCAGATCATGATTGGAAGAGGAGATTCACGTCCCCAAGTTGTTACAAACACACTTAAAAGTTTTCCAATACTCGAATCAGGTATTAGCTTTTTAAATTTTAATTTTAAATATTTAAAATTAAATTAAACTAAAATTCATTTCCTCACTTGCGTTAGCCACATTTCAAGTGGTAAAGAGCCACATGTAGCTCTCAGCTACCCTACTGGACAGCACAGCGTTAAATCATGCTTATAATCGTTTTTCAAACGGTCCAAATCTTCACTAATTTCTGTCTCCTTGATCAGACAGTTTTGATTTTAAAGATCCGTTGACATCTCCTGCCACAATTATCTCACCTCTGAGACCTTGCTTTCTGAAGTTGTGTATGTTTTTACTTCTATTTATTTTCTTCTCTTGCTGGGACTCCGCTCATGTGGATGGTGACACTTCTATTCTCCACATTCCTAACTTTTCTTTGTATTTTCCATCTCTTTGTCTTCCTGAGGTCTTCAGAGGTTCTTAATCTACCTACTGCTCACTAATTTGTTCTTCCACTGTATCCATCCTGCTGTTCAGTTCCTCTGTCAAGCTCTTTATTAAACAATTAAAGTTGGTGGCTGTGTCCCTGTGTCGCGCTTCCTGACCTCTTTGAGAATATTCGTTAAGCTTCTTCTAATTCACGCCCTGCCTGACCCACCAGCGCTGAGTTATCGCGTAGATCTCTCAGCTCTCCGGCTTGCTCCCAATAGCTTCTCTTTGCCTTGTGAGCCCACATGCACTTGGGAGCACCAGCTGCCTTGGAGGCGGGTGTCCAAGGAAGGAGAAGCTGAGGCCCAGGCTCAGACCTTCCCTGCCTCCTAATGAGGTCAAGAGTCGGGACGGACTTCCTTCCTTAGAGTTGGCCGACCATCCCCAGAGTGACCTGCCCCAGTGCCAGATGACTGATCCGTTCTCCAGAGCTCTTGGGGCCTTCCACTTTTTCCACAGCTGCCTCCTTTGAAATCATCGCCCCTCTGACCTAGGTAGGCACTAGAGAAGGGAGCGTGCTTAGAGGCCGGGCAGTGTGCTGCCTCCTTTTATCGCCTCTGCACCTCAGCTGGTCGTGTGTGTGCTAACACCGGGCTGGTGGTATTGGTGCCCCGTCGAGGTGATGGGGCAAGCTGTGATCCTCTCCAGGGAAGCGTGGGGAAAGAAAAGTACTTGCAGGAGACCCCAGGCAGGCTCCCTTTGGTACTGGCCTTCTGCCCCTAGGTTGCTGTTTCCTTGACTCCTTGAGTGAACTAGCAACCTTTTACCTCCCATCAGTGGTTCACCATGTTTGGGTTTAATGAAAGAATCCATCTTCATTTTATTAGTTCTCCATCTGGCCAACAAAAGCGAATCTCAGAGAATAATGTTTTAAAATACCATAAAAGTGTGAGCCAAAAGGCTAAACTTTATATTATCGCATGGTTTTGCTATATTTCCTTTCACTATGATTTTCAACAAATTCTGGAAACCCGAAGTCAGAACTGGAGAGATCTTGCTAAGTCTTTAACCTTCCAAAACCTCATCAGTGAAATGGGGAAAATAATGGAATTTCCCTCTTGGGGTTTGGGGAGAGTCATCAAAATAATGTGTTATGGAGCCCAGCACATAGTAAGTCCTCATTAAACACAGAAAAAGGGTCCCAAGCTCTCTGGGTCTCAGATTCTTTGGACCAACAGACTTGTTGAGAAGATTAAATGTCTAGTACCATGCCCAGGTCAATAAACCTTCCCTGAAAAGTCTCAGGCAAACAAGATATCAAGTTCTTAAAGCCGTGATAACACATGACCTCTCAAGGTGCAGCTCTATCATTCACAATTTGGCAATGAGGAATAAATACGGAAAAATGGCACAAGTGTTTGACCCAAGCCTGTGAAGCATGCTAGAGAAGTTTCATACCAGCAGTCCTTAATGGATGAACCATGAACACCAACAAACGGGTAGGAGAGAAGAGTCATCAGAGAAACAAACCACTTCTCCTAATACGTTGTTTCTCAACTTTAGAAATCATGGTGCCCGTGGCCTAGACAGATGTGTTCTTATGCAAAAATAATAAAGGAGCCCAACTCTGCTGACTCAGGCCTGCTACAGGCCCGGAATCAAGTGATGGATCCAACAGCATCAAGTCTACAACAGTGGTTGGATGCGATTGGGAACTAGCAGGCAGATTTACGGGTGGTTAGCAGGATTCGTGTGGGTTGCCCTAAAAGTAACTCATTTATAGCATAAAATTTGGGGTACATTTCTAGTCACTCACTTATTACAAAGACAAGCAAACAAAATCAATATTTCAGACAAGACCTTTTCCTAAATTAAGAACTGTTTAGACGTGCCATGTCCAATATGGTAGCCATGAGCCACATGTGGCTATTGAGCACTTGAAAGGTTGCTGGTCCAAACTGAGATGTGCTATGAGTATAAAATATGCACTAGATTTTGATGACTCAATATTTACAAAAGAAAGTAAAATATCTCATTAATATTTTTATATTGAGTACATGCTGACATAATGTTTGGATATATTAGTTAAATCACTCTATACTTATCAAATATTACTTGTTAATAATATTATTATCATTGTTTTTTTTTCCTGAGGAAGATTCACCCTGAGCTAACATCTACTGCCAATCTTCCTCTTTTTGTATGTGAGCCTCTGCCACAGCATGGCCACTGACAGATGAGTGGTGTAGGTCCAAGCCTAGGAACTGAACCTGGGCCGCACGAAGACACCGGAGCTGGCCCAATAATATTATTAACAAATAATATTTGTTCAATTAAAAGGCCATTTTAACCAGTATTCAACAAGGGACCATGTTTCTGAGGAATATCATTCGTAAAGGGTTCTTAGACACCTAAGGTGATACTGAAGTTTCTTCAGCAAAATTGTACCCATTCATTGATTTTCATTTGGGAAAACCTGCTGACCACATTCTGCATGCTGGACGCTGTTGCTGGTGCTCGTCGGTTCCCTGCCACAATGAGGCTTATCTTTTCATGAGCAGAGGCAGCCAGTAAGCAACAAAAATAAGAAACAAGTAAATTTTAGTGCATGCTCTAAGCCAACGAGTGTTTTGAAAAGAATAAAGAGAGAGGGAGGGCTTAAGGGATGGGTAGACAAATGGACTACCAGTGTAAATTTGGTGTTTTCATTAAGAAAGTGATATAGCAGCAAAGACATGAAGGAGGTGAGGGTGATAACTACGCTAGGAGGAGAGAATTCCAGATGGACTGGAGGCTAGTGGGAGTGGAGAGGTTGAGCAAGGGGAGAGGAGCAGAGGATCTCAGTAGGGTAGTGGCGCTGAGCACAGAGGGATTTTTATTTTCATCTCAGTGAGATGGGGACTCATTGGTGAGTTGAGTCATTGGTGAGTTGAGGTGGGGTGTGGATTAAACCACTTTACATTTTTAGGAGATGACTCTGCCTGCTTTGTTGAAAATAGACTGTAGAGAGGCTAGGGTGAAAATAAGGGAACCAGTGAGGGGCTCCCGCACTAATCCGGGAGCAAGGTGGTGGTGGATCACATTGGTAACAGTGTGGGTGGTAGGAGGTAGCAGGATCCTAGATGTATTTTTGAGACAGAACTGACGGGATGTCTTGATGGATTGAATATATGGGTGTAAAAGGAAGAGAAGAGTCAAGGATGACTCCCAGCTGTAGACCTAAGCTCCTGGAAGGATGCCACTATTGAGCATATGCTTTTTGTACCAGGCAGCATATGCAGGAAACACAGAAATCCAAATGCTTCCTGCACTGAAGGAGCCCCCAGCAAAGTGGCAAGAAAGCCAGAGGCATGCGAGAGTACATTACACTCAATGTGATAGCACATGTGTGAAAGGACAGAGAGAATGACCACTCTGACTTGGCTGTCAGGGGCAGGCAAGTGAGGTTTCAATTAGGTTATTTGGGGATGTATAAAAATTCATCAGCCCAAAAAAGAAGTGGAAAGGCATTCTAAGGTCAAGAAATAGCATGCGCAAAGCCCAATGTTGACAAAGAAGGTGGATTACTTGGGGACTTGAAAGCAGAGTGTGGATGGAGGTTTGTCTGTGGGAAGAAGACCAGTTTGAGAAGAAAGAATGAGGACAGGGGCCTGCTCATGAGCATGGACGCACAGCCAAGGAGCCTGGACCTTCCGCAGGCGTGGTGAGTGAGCAGAAGTTTCTGGGCAGGACAGGACCTGGCCAAATTTGTGTTTTTGAAAGGTAAGTCATATAACTCTATGAAGAACAGACTGGAGGAATAATAAATTAAAGATATACAGAGGAGTTAGAAAGGTACTAAAATTGTCCAAAGTTTTGTAGACGGTTTTCTCTAGAGAGAATTAAGACTAAAGGAGAGACTGACTGGAGAGATTTTGGGAGGTTTAATTTATAGGAATTGGTGACCAATTGAACCAACTGAAAGATGGGCTTTTCAACATGGAAGAAAGAGAATAAAAAACGATCCTCTGGTTTCTGGTTTGGGAGCCCCTGGGGTGTTGTTATTAAATGATATGGAAGAAGCAGAGGGAGAGAAACAGGTTTCAAACATGCTGAGTTTCAGATGGATGTTAGTTTGGGTTCCCCTGAAAGCTGACTCTGAAAGACGGACTCATTTGTGAGTGGTGTATTTAGACGGTGACCTTGTGACAAAAGTGTAGGGAAGTGAGGAAGCAAGACAGAGAAGGGAAGGCGCTAATACGGAATCACAGAGTCCCTGGGTTCTCAGCTCTGCTTGGCCCTTGGGGAAAAGCGAAGGGCACCTGCAGAATCATTCCACCCAGGGGAGAGGGTGCTGGGGTATTTATCCCCATCTTCTCAGGGAGGCCTGGCTTCCTGACTTCCTCTGATGCTAGAGGCTTGAGAAAGTCCTCAGGCAGGAAGGAAGCTGCTCCCAGCAGGAAGCTCTGGGTGCCTTGTGCGTGTGAAGAGAAAGGCAAGTGCCAAGGGGAGACGTGTGGGGCACTGACTGACAGCATCACCTAAAAGCTGTCCGTTGAGAAGGATCTGCATGTGGAGATGCCAATATAGGCCAGAGAGAATCCAAATGTGAATTTCCGATGAGAAGTGAAGCAGCAGACGATGATTTGGGGACTTCAACAGATTTGGCTAATATCCGCACAAGTCTTTTCAAAGTGGTTTCTTTTCCAAATAAGCCTTGCAGTGAGGACGCCTCCGTCGGAAAGAATTACTGGCATGTGCCCCGTCTGCCTCTCCCCGCAGCAGTGACCTGGCTGAGGCTGGTGTGAACTTCTGTGCCAGGTCTCTTCCCTCCATGAAAGTCCACTCTCTTGAACTAGAGGCTGTGGGATTTTGTCCCTGCCTCTTCTGAGAGGGATATTTCTCTAAGATTTCATTTCTTAAAGGCAACTTCGCTCTATTAAACAAGTGAGGAAGTCCAGCTTTCTGAAGACTAAACAATAAACTCTATCACGGACCAGTGTCATGAGCATTCCTGAATTTGAGCTGGAGTTTTAGCTTTAGAAGAAAAGCTACAGACTTGCATATAGAAAAAACAAAGAATAAAGAGAGTTGGGGAACTCCTGTGTCCTCACGGCCGGGCCAGTAGGGCAGGAGGTCTGGAAGCGGAGTCTGAGCGGAGGGAAGCATGCTTGTGTGTCTCTGGGCAGCCCCGCCTACCAGCTGCTGCCCGGAGCAGGGAGCGCTCAGAGTCTTTTAAGCATACACATTCGATTCCCAGTCTATCTTCTGTATCCATCAGATCCCGCAGGTCTGAGAACTATTTTCCAGAGATTATGCGTAGAGCCTTGGAACTGTCTTAGACTCTGGGCTAGGTTCAAATTCCACCTCTGTCCGGTTAATAGTGGGCCCTTAAATGGGTCATTTGATCTTTCAGTCTCAACTCCCGCATCTGGGCAGTGGCGCTGAGGCCCAGCTCACACATTTTTCAGGGTCAGATGGGCTAGGGAATGGGAAACTGCCCTGAGCACTGAAAAGCTCTTGATAGTGTTAGAGATTTGGTCTAGAATGACCTTCACTGTTATCACGGGCTCTGGATGATTTTTAACCTTCCTATGGCTCCGGTTGCAAAGTGTACGCCATGGCCTGAAGACCTGCAATAGAAGGCAGATATCTACCCCTGGGGTCTCACGGCTCGTGGCTCAGGGTGACTCAAATGTTAGGGGCCCCACTGGATTCGGTCTTTCAAGAAAAGCACTGGACCGTCAGGGGTCTTAGATCTACTGGGACCTCCCACAGCCGTGCGACCCTCGGTGGTTACTTCACCCTGTGGAAGTGGGGAAGGAGTGAACTGGACAGGTCTAACTGCTCCTGCTCAGTGCTCCTAGGACCTACACTCAAGACTCTGGCTTTGACTCCCCCGACTCCCATTGCTCTGCTTGACTAAGGAACAGGGCGATAGATGCTTCATGAGCTGTGATCTTCCTACTACGTGCTAAGTACCCAAACTCAGAAGCCTTCCAGTTTTCTCAGCCCCTGACTCTGACACCTTCACCTCCAACCTTCCCCTTTAGGTACTCCTGCCTGGGGGGCCCTGAAGGGGTTAGAAGAAATGGGCATCCCAATGGGAGGCTACTTCCCAATCTTGACGGGAGATCCTTTAACCTAAACAGGTTAGCTTCATTTTCAATTTAGGGTGAAATTCCAGACTGGTAAATAAAGAAAACAGGTTAGGAATGCAGCCCTTTGGTTCAGTTCGTGTCCTCCAGGGCTGCAGTGGCAAGCAGTGCGCCGGCCGCTGGGAGGAGTGAACCAAGCGGGACACTATTTAATAAAGCAAAACAGGTTTTAAAAATAAACGTCATTTAGGATATGACTAATAGCCGCACACTCCCTAGATCTGTCTTTGTGTTTTTAATCATTCTGCCTTCAACTTTAAGACACATTTCCTCTGACCCACCTCCCACCTTGGCCCGGGAAAGCATCTGCCATGTGGAGTGATGGTGATTCCGGCAAGCGCGGTGAGTCAGGGACATATGGTGTCCCCAGCCTCTCTGTTTACTCTTGCACCTGGGCAGATTAGTCAGCCAGAGGCAGAGAATCAGCCTGAATGCCATCTGGCCTGTCCCTGGTGCAGCTGAAGGTGACAATCAGCCCTACATACCTTGATAGCTAGGTAAGGGCTTGGATCCTTCCAAGTGGGAACTTCAAGCCACAGCCCTGAACTGAAGGCAAGGCTTATGTTGTGTCCTTTCTCACTGAGCAAGGGGAGAGCCGCCTTCTGGAGGAAGAAGACTGGCCCTGAGTTGTTGGGGTTCTGGTTTATTCGAGGCTCCCATGCGACCTCTTCCCAGCCCCGAGACACTAGCTGGCAGCCGTCACTCCTTCCCCCGCTGGGCTGCAGGTCTCGGTAGGCGGCCTAAGAGGCATAGGCACCCTGCATTTAAAGCTGGTGCTTTGTCAGTGGAAGATTGTAGACTTTGGCCCTGTGTCCGCCCACTTTTAACCTCAGGTTTGAGGTCTTGGGTAACTTTTTCAACCTCTCTAAGTCTTGCTTTCTTTGTCTGTTGAATGACAATGCTCACAGGCTGTTGCCGGGATGAATTTATCTGAGCTAATCTATGTAAAGCACCTGGATTTAGGAGGCGGCCATAAAAGTGAGTGCCTTGCCCTCCCCGGGCTGATCTGGCTTGACTCCCCTCTGCCAGAGATTCCTTGGTGAAGGGAAAGCTATGTCATTTGCCTCTAATCCTTGTGATGAAATAAAATTCTCATCAAAATAACGTTGATGTCCCATTGGCATGTCTGGGCCCCAGAAATCAGAATGTGGGGAAAACGAAGCTGAGGCTGCTGGCTGAATGCAAGGTCAGCCAGTCTCAGTGGGCAGGGAGACAGTTTGGCACTGGGGGAGCCTGGCTTCTCCTCCCTGGAGAGTCAAATTGTCCCCGACTCTGGGATAGTGCCGGACTTCTGTGGGCCTTCAAGACAGATGCTTTTGACAAAATTCTCCTCAGTATCCAGCCTTCCAGGCTCATTTCTTGGAGGCCCCACTAATCCATAAAACTGACTGCGCTCCCAGCCCCCAGCGATGGGAGGAGGCTGACTGGGCGACAGATTCCACACCTGGCCCCATATAGGGGGCTTTTCCATCATTCAGCTGAGGACAAGATATTAAGTTCCAAATTATGAAGCTATCTCCATTGGATTTCCACTGGCCCCGTGGATTTTGTTATATATAGGATTTGTATTTGTTTCAGCGAAGAGTCATGTTATCTTAAAAAAAAGAAAAATTCTCCACTTGGAATAACTGTTCCATGTGCAGCCATTCGCTGCGGGTTCATGGAAGCTCCCGGTGCACTGCTTGCTGCACAATTTCCCCGAGGCGTGATGCGGGGGACTTGTGACAACATCTGGCCAACTGCAGAGCAGTCGGTGAGGGCTGGAAGGGCGGACTTTGTTCGCCCATGGTGTTCCAACACATATTTCCAGGCTTAAGGAACTGACTGTCCAAAAATCAAATTCATTGATTTTTCCAAAGGGCAAGTACAAGCAGATGGCCCTGCTAAAAAAGGTCTCCCTGAGGATTCCCAGCGCTCATTCTTTATTCTTTATGTTGAACAGATGCTCTTCTGGAGTCTGAAGAAAAAAAAAAAAACCTAAGGTTGGCTACTGTGGGATATGCAGAGGGCAGAGGGCATTCTTCTGTAGGAAAAGCTGACCTCTTGTTTGAGTGCTATCTCCCAAACCTCAGGGCTACGTGCGGCCATCTCGTGAGCTCCCAGGCCTGGAAGACCTTCCGGCTCTGACTTCTGGGACGTGTTTCCACAGCAGCAAAGGGTCGCCGTGACCAGGACAGCTCTGTCCATGCAAACTAGGAATGGAATCAGAGTCCAGAACAACACAAGGCTGGAGGCGTGCCCAACCGCATAAGCACAGCTTCTCCCTGTATTCAAAGTGGGAACCATGGGCAGGAAAAAACTAAAGGGCTTCAGAGTCAATAGGAGTGGGGTCCAGCCCTCGCACTTAATGTTTCCCAGGCTCAGTTTCTCTATCCATAAAATGGGTGCCTCTGTTGGCAGTGGGTTCTCAGTGGGTGTTAAATGTGTTGTTAGAGCAAGGATGGAGACAGCAGACTTGCGCTTATGGAGGAATAAAGAAGATGGGGAAGTGTAGCCTGTGAGTTTTGGTGAGGATTCCTCCTGCCCCAAATCCTAGGGGCACTTTGCCATGTCAATGAGGGCACCAGGTCCCACCTGGTTGCATTCTTGAGCGTCGAAGCCTGCATCCCCCAGAGGGGACATTGAAACCTGGAGCACTGAGATGTTCTGGAGAAAGTACTGTCGATGGTGGAAATCCACGTTTGAGCTGTGGCCAGGGACTTGTTCTTTGCTGGTCCTGGCGTGAGACCTGGAGAGGGTGATGTTGGTGGTTACTTCTCCAGAGGGAAACCCTGGCCTCCAGAACCATCCAGACTCTTCCTGATTTCTTCTCTCAAGGGGAACAACACCACACATGTGTATAATTACTCTGGGGTCTAACTGTAGTCTAAATGAGTCCTGCTTTCACAGGAGAAGATAAACGGAGTCTTTCAAGCCGTGTTGGGATTACCTGGAGCTTTTGAATGGGAAGCTGGCAGCTGCTCTTTAATCCTCACGTTGGCATTTGTAGTGGCTGGACTACTGGTGACACATGCCACCGCCCTCATTTATCCTGAAAAGACTCAAAGCCACACACAAGCAGGATCAGGGCACTGAGAAGGTCATAGAAGGCCTATAATCAATTAATAAGTTAACTAATTAAGGGGAGACGTTCCTGCAGGAGTGTAGTTCAGCTGAGAGCTCAGCATTGGCATTACAGTGGTGCCTCTCTTGCTCTGTGGCATTAGGCAGTCCCCCTAACCTCTCTGATCATGCATTTCTTCATCTATAAATGTACAAATAACTCCTGGCAACACCTGCCTTGGCTATCTTTTGAAGATGTTGAGGATCCAGGAAGAAAATAAACCTGAAGGTATATTGGAAAATACTGAAGGCTATAAAATATTACAATAACAAATTGCCATGATTATTACATCCAAGGAACTCTTGCTGGAAGATGAGACACATCTCTCTATCTTATGGTTAAATGCTGATCATCATCTTCAAAGACATGTTTGTGCTCAAAAGTCACCCTGAATCAGCATATGGGTGTCCACTATAAAATTCTTCCAACTTTCCTGCATGTTTGAAAATTTTCACAATAAAATGTTGAGAGATCAAGAAAACCACCTTAACTGAACAGTGCGATCTCATACTTGTCTAAAGGCAGTGAATTTAGAGTATCTATTTTGGAAAAAAAAAAAAAAAATGGCAGCATTATCATCAAAATGCAAAGTAAAACAAAAAAGTCATAAATTCTGACCCAGTAAAACATGTTATAGTCCAGCAATATTCATTACAGTCTTGTTTATAATAGAATACCAATAGAATATAATTCCCCAAAAAAGAAAAATGTTTAAATTTGATGTGGCACATGACTTTGAAGGAATTCTTTTTTTTTTTTTTTTTTTGGTGAGGAAGATTGGCCCTGAGCTAACGTCTGTGCCATCTTCTATTTTGGATGTGGGATGCTGCCACAGCGTGGTTGATGAGTGGTGTGTAGTTCTGTGCCAGGATCCAAGCAGGAACGCCAGGCCACTGAGGTGGAGCTCCAGAGCACGCGAATTTAACCACTGCAGCAGCAGGCTGGTCCCTGAGGGAATTCTTTACACCCTAATGGGTGTAAACAACAAGTAAAATATGATACAGCGACCTTATGTCTATTATAATGCTAAGTAAAACAAGCAACAAAGAGGCAAATTTTTGTATGCCCATTGCAATAACGTTAAATAAAAAAGAAGACAGAAAGACTGGAAGTTGAGGCACCCGAGAGATCGTGGTGAATGAATTAGGAGGTTAAGACCACGGGAAAACTGTCTCTTTCTTTCATGTAAATTTTTCCTTTGATGTGATTATACTGCATTTATTTTTGAAAAGACAGATTTTTATTGTTTTCATTAGTGTAATTCTTTGATATCGAAAAAAATAAATGGAGGGTTTTATACTCAGGGCGCTCTGCCTGGCACTAACCTGGCTTTGAAAGAAGACCTCGCTGGGCTGCCAAATGCATTGTTAGCCGTGGCTGCAGCCGTGGCTTTGAACACAGTGGCTCCAGGTTAAGGAGCGCCCACTGGGCAGCCCTCCCAGGCCCTGGCTCCAGTCCATTCTTGCTCCCAGTCCCGCAAGGAGCCCATGTCGGCCAGCTTCGAAGCTGGGTCCACAGAACCTGTTTTCTCAGAGTGTGAAGTTTATGTCAGAGACCACAGACTTGGGTGGGGGGAGAGAAGTTTCAAAATGACCCCAAAGATCAAAATGGTCCCCCAGAAATGTGTCAGGAAGAGCTGGAGCGCACAGGCTGGAGGCTGGGATGTTGCTGATAAGGAAACTGGCCACAGTGAGGGCGTTTATTTCAGAAATTGAGCTAGCCATCAGGGCCCCAGCCTTTGGTGAACCAGCTCTTTGCTTCCACTTAAACGCCTTCTCACAAAAGAGCCATAATTGCCCTTTGTTCCTCGGCAGCAGGAGTCAGGGTCACATCTCAGAAGCTCACATCTAAAGCTCCTGGTTTCCCAGCCAGGGTCGGGCAGGACTGAGAGGTCATAATTCAAGGGCAGCAGTGTGCTGTGCACCTCGCCAAAGCTGCAGAGCTGGAATTCTGCCTCTGCTCTGCTCCCAGGTGGCCGGTGGCCTCAGACTCCCAGAGTCTCAGCTCCTACTCCAGTCTCCCTGGGGACGGGTCCCAGGTGCCCAGTTTGTTTTGGAGAACCTTAGATCCTTTCCAGGGCACTTAGATCAGTGATTTAGCAAGGACTCTTCTTGAAGACCTTCTAGGCATAAGGAGCTAAGGCGGGAAATATAAACAGGGTACATCCTCGCCCTGAAGGGATGCACAGAGGCACAGTCTGTGCAATAAGAATAACTAAGACTTGTTGGGTCTTACTACGCACCAAGACTAGTCTGTGGGCTTTCCCTAAATTAACTCACTGAACACCCACAGCAGCTCTGTGACACGGCTGTTACTATTATGTGCCTTTCATAGAGAAGGACACCGAGGCCCAGGGCAGCCAGCACAGGCAGCCTGGCTCCAGAGCCTGGGGTCCTAGCCGCTGGTTCCCCGGAGTGTCTCTCCTGCAGTGACTGGTGTCACCTCTGGCCCCTTGGGGCAGGGAGGGAGGGAAGTTTCCGGTGTTTTGAAGTTTGCTTTTCCACTGTGGGCTCTGCCAGGGCGGCCAGAGGAAGGGCCCCGAGGAGGCAAGGCTTCATGCGTGCATTGACTCCAAAGTCTCAGATTAAATGTATATCATATTTTGTAGTATATTTTATATTAAATAGATAAAAAATATTTCTTTTTCATTATAAATACAGCATAAACAAACTACAAAATTTTTCTTAAAATTTTGAGAAAGGAGAAAATCTCTGCCTGTGGTCGCAGTGCCCTGACCCGATTTTAGTGATGTTGGGGGCCTTTTCTTTGCCTTCTCCCCAATATGTAACATTTGCAATAGTACAACATAGTGATTTGCCTCTATTGTGTTTGGGCCACTTAAATTTATAGCAGGTACAATGTTGCAACGTTATTTTTATATTCATCACCTTAAATGTATTCCTTCCAGTGGATATTCAATAAATTGCCCGTTATCCTATTTTTGAGAATATTCTTTATCATAAATAACATTGTGATGTATATCTCCATGGCTAAAGTATGTTTCAGATATTATATTATTTCCCAAGCCTGAATTCTCAGAGATGGATTTACAAAATCAAACAGTGGGAACATTTTTTGATACATACAGTATATTGTCCCCCAAATTATCCTAGAAGACCGAATGTTCTACTTGTCAACATTTGATCACTTGTCAGCAGAACTTTGAAGATGAGTTAAGTATATGGGGACGAGAATATTAGGAGAGCCCCAGCTGAAGGAAGGGGGATCTTGAACAGAGCAGGGAGCAGGGAGCTCCTGGGAGCCCCGCGAGGCAGGCAGCACGGCCTGGGAGAGGAAGCAGGGGAGGCAGAGGTGGATGAAAGGACTTCCTCACTCTCGATGTCGAAGGACTTGGACTCGGTTCCGGAAATAGCGGGGAACCTCTCCAAAGGTGCTAACCAGAGCTGTGGGCTCAGACGTGCAGGTGGGAGAGATCCCCACGGCAGGAAGCCGCTGGGAGGCTGGAGTGGGTGGTGGTGGCCAGAAGGCAGTGCTCGCAGGAGGCAGACAGATGAGCAGGGAAGTGAGAGGATGAGGAGCCATGGTGCTGGGGACAGGGACGGAGATGGCCTGGATGTGGGATTGGTAAACCTGGGCTGTAACCGGGAGGGAGGGATTCAGACATCTCCCAGGTTCCTGGACTCGATGTCGCCCAGCTTCAAAAGGGCCCAGAAAAGGAAGAGAAGGCTTGAGGAAGGGTGTGGGAGGAGGCGATAGGCTAGCCTGAACTTGAGGCACTGACACGGAGGGCAATCAGAGAGCTGCGAGGAAGGATCTGAGCCCAGGAGGGACCCCGGGAGGGGCTGCACTTGAACGTCGCCACTGTTCAAGGCTAAGTTGAAGGTCTGTGAGTGAGGTAGGCAGCCAGGGAGAGGCGCCGACGTGGGCGGAAGAGAGAAGACCGACAGAAATGGGGACATTCGGGGACAACAGGTGACAAGGATTCTGAAAAGGGGGATGAGAACGAGGAGCGGTCTGGAAAATGGGAAGAGACTATGACCAGCCAAGTCCTGGGAGATTTTTTTTTTAATTTTAAAATAATTTTTAAAACATATCTCTTGCAACTGTAGGAGTGAAGAAAAAGGAAGGAAGGGTGGCGGAGGGAGGGGACGAGAGAGGGAAGGGTAAACCACATCCAGTATTGCAGAGATCAGCTACCATCCCGAGGAGAACGGTATTTGACGATGAATTCACGACTCCCTCTCAGCCTTCTCATCTGTAAAATGGAGAGTGTTACTCTGTCATTACAAAGTTTTTCTGAGGTTTGGTTGAAAAAAAAATTCAGCTGTGAAATTGCCTGTGGCCAGCATCCCCCAAAGTGTCTTGTGTGGACTACTCCTCGGGATGTGAGTGGTGAGATGGACAGGCGTTTTTGAGGTCTGAGGGAAATAGGATACATGATGTGGAAGACATGAGGCAGGCTTCCTGGCTGCAACCCCTCTGAGGCTTTAATGGACTCACCTGCTTAGTGAATTTGCATGCGAGAGAGGGGCACAGTGTTTCCCAAACGTAGTGGGCGCGGAACACTTTTCACAGAGCACCTTAAAGGATCCGTGCCGACAAAACTCACCTGGGGAAAGTCGGTACATTGCACCCATCTTACCAAGCTGGGAAGATTGAGTGTGACAACTGTGCAGAGTCCCTGGCAGGACGTAAGACAACAAAAGCAGGAGAATCATTCTAGAAAACTGAAGCTAAGATACATAAAGAAAATCTTAGGAGACAATTTGGGCTCCTACGTTCTGCAGCCTCTTCTGAGGAGTCCCTGTGACATGGGTTCAGTTGCCAGGTCTACAACTTTCTTGCTGTGTGATCCGGCAGGAGTCACCCTCTCTGAGACATGATGAAATCATTTACGCTAAGTGTGTGCTATTAGTTACCTCCTGCTGTGTAATGAATTACCCCAAAATTTAGTGGCTTCATCAACACACATTTATGATCTCACAACTTCCATGGCTAAGAAACCAGGCTTAGCTGCATTCTCTGCTTCAGGGTCTGTCACAAGACCGCCATCGAGATATTGGCCAGAACCAGGGTCTCCTCCGCAAGCTCAGCTGGAAAAGGAGCTGCCTCCAAGCTGACGGCCGTCGTTGCTGGTAGGATTTTGTTTCTTGAGGGCCTCAGTTCCTCTCTGGCTGTTGGCCAGAGTCACCCTCAGTTCCTGACGGTGTGGGTCTCCCCAGTGGCAGCTTGCTCCATCAAAGCAGCAAGACAGAGAGACTGCTAGCAAGATGGAGTCCCGTCTTTGTAACTTAATCACAGAAGAGCCAGCCCCTCACTGCCTATATTCTACTTGTCAGAAGCAAGTTAATCAAAGGGAGGAGATTACACAAGGCCAGAAATACCAGGAGGTGGGGTCACTGGACGTCATCTTAGAGCTGGCATGCCAAAGAGACAAGCATTTTCATTTTGCAAGTTCTCCTATAATGGTTGATTATTCTTACTTTAAAAAACATCCTGCTAAAATTGATTAGTCAGTAATATTAGCTGATTATTACCTCGGAGAGCCAAAACATCTAGAAAATATCCCAGTGGGGGCAGAAGAAGAAAAACACAGAGCACAAGATTCATCAGGGGCTCACTGCGGTACCCCACGCCTTTAAGTGATCTCAGACCACGGAGGGTCCAGGAAGCTGCTGCCCCGTAGTGCTTACTCTCAGGAACCAAAGTTCTTGGAATTACGCCACCAGTCACCTCTTTTTGAAAGACATAACGATCATTCACTGTTGGACCATTTTACACATAGTCACTCATTTAATCCTCAGAACAACCTGTGAATTAGGTTCTATTATTCTCATTTACAGATGAGGAAACTGAGGCACAAACAGGACAAGGCCAATCATCCTAGGGCTAGTGAGTGGTAAGCTGGGGATCCCAACTGTCCGCGTGACCCCACACTTCCATCTTAACCTCTCCAGTGCGTGGCCTTTTTTTTTTTTTTCCCAAAGCCCCCCCGTACATGGTTGTATATTCTTCACTGTGAGTCCTTCCAGTTGTGGCATGTGGGACGCTGCCTCAGCGTGGTTTGACGAGCAGTGCCATGTCTGCGCCCAGGATTCGAACCAACGAAACACTGGGTCGCCTGCAGCGGAGCACACGAACTTAACCACTGGGCCACGGGGCCAGCCCCACCAGTGCGCGGCCTTTTAAGAGTGGGGGGCATTGTCTCTGGTCCCTCACTGTGAATTAATTAAGGACAGACCAGGCTCCAGACCAACACTGGAGATTTGAGGTTGAGGAAGCGTGGGAGGTGGGAGGGCAACAGCCGGCTTCCCTCCCACGTGGTTTTGCCGAAGTTCCCTGCATCCATCCTGCAGATCTGTGGGCGGCCGGCAGTTGGCCAAGACTGGCTGGGCTCCTGCTGACAGCCGGAGGGGATTGGAGCCCTAGGTATCCCTCCGTGCACTCCGATGAATTTCCTGGCCTTTCTGACCCCAAAGTAAAAGAAGAAGATCCTTAAACTAAAAGATCTCCATGGCCTTTGCTGTGATCAAGGGTCCACAAATGAATGGACCTGGGTGACCTCAGGCAGAGTCGGGGAACGAGCAGGGCCCCAAGCTGGAGAGATCACAATGGGCCTTTCACAGCTGGAGATTTGTGTGAGTGTAGCCCAGAGTTTGGAGATCTCACAACAGGCACGCATGTTTCTGAACTTGGGCAAGCCAGGCCCCTACCACACGAGATTTTGGGGACATTATGAGATAAAGTACACTCACCTGGGGTATCTGGATCCACCATGGGGGCCCACCGGGGTCCCCTTGCCTTCTCCACCCTCATAGAGAGAGGCTGTTTACCTCCCAGGAAAAAAGAAAAAGACTTTATCTCACAAATGAATCCTGGTGGTCACGGGAACAACCCATGGATTTACTAAGAATGTCACCGTCCTAACAGGTGAGTTTAGGCAGAGACAGAATTGAACTCATCATGTGACTGAGGAAGGAGCTTGGAAGAGGCGCTGAGAAAGTGGGACTCCGGCCCCAACCACCCACTTCCCAGAAAACGAGGGCTAGGCAGGAGAACCCCCAGCAATTCTGCCACCGTTCCTCACCCGGGGGCCTACTCACTCACCACGGAGCCAGATTAGCTCAGCCAGGAGCAAAGGTGGTGGGGGCAGGGAGTGAGGAGCAAAGCGCTCTCCAGGGACCGTGCTCGTCCCCAGGCCTGATGCTCCACCAGCCGACAGAGAGGCGCCTACAGAACCAGAACCCAGCTCCCACGAGGAGCCTGCTGAACAAGGCTCCGCGCTGGGCTCGGGAGCATTCTCCCCGGCACCTTCAGGAAGAGTAACACAACATCCACTCACACTCGCGTGTGCCACACACATCACCTTTACCACCTTCCACACTTTGAGATTGTTCCCCTCAACGATGCCAAACATCGCACTGACTTCTGAGAGTGGCATGTGGGACGCTGCCTCAGCGTGATTTGACGAGCAGTGCCATGTCTGCGCCCTCATGAGAGTGACTCCAGTCCCATCCAGGGCTGCAGTGGGGTTATTCGCTCAGCATCTGGAAGCAAGGAGCACAATCCAATGGAGGAAATTACCTCTCCCCTCCAAATGAGCTTCCCGGCTCAAAAACGGCTGCCCTGATTCTAAATCAACATCTTCTCTTCGGTATTGATATCTCTGAGGAGGAAAGAACAATTTTAAGAAGTCTTATGACCCTGGGAGTCTGGGCTTAATTCCAAGTTCCTCATTGCTCAGCTGTGTGATCCCAGACTAGATGCTCAACCTCTCTGGGCTTCAGTGTCATTCTGTATAAGTCAAGATCATCTCACAAGTCTGGCTGGCGTGCTTTGAGCACTGAATCATATCAAGTACGCAATGTGCCTCACTGTTGACCCTCATTTCTGGAGCATTTCTGCAATGATTCTCAAAGGCACGCTTGTCTTGCCCTGACCAGTCACATAAGGAAGTGCTCAGGCTTCCCAAGTCCCCCTTTTTCACTTCCTCCCCAGTATCCCCAGGTGACCAACACTTCGGTTCACTCGAGATTCTTGGGGGTAACTGCTAACATGGCCCAGCCCTGTGGTTGCCAAGCTACTGGCCTGCTTACCCCACAACTGAGCTTGAGAACTTGATTGGCTCCATGTCAGCTGTCCTGTCCTGTGCCTCTGTTCCATGCTGTGACCTTCCAGTGAAGGTAGACTTTTCTAGTAAACCGTTTGTGTGCCGGGTGTCTACTTCCCCTGTCCATGCCTCCCGCAGGTTGTTGTCCTTGGACTGGACTCGTGGCCTTGGATCCTGACTCTGCTCTCCCTTATCTTGCTGGTATCCACTTGGCTTCCATTTCCAGCCTCTGATGCTCAGAGCTGACCCCCGTGGGAGATTTCATAATTGTGGCTCAGAGGATTCAGAGACTCAGAAGAAGGAAGGGTCTCAGAGTACAGATATTGTCTCCAAGCCCTTAGTACCGGAATCCTCTCTAAAGCCAGCTGGCCAGCATACCTTTATTGAGCTCCCATTATATCCAAAACTGTAGTAAAATTAATAAAACTTCAAGAAAGTCATCCTCCAGTGAAGGATACAAACACGGAAACACATACACACATGCGAAGCAACTGTTCCCGCTGGCGGCTGTTTATCCAGGCTACGATCGAACATCCCCTCCTTGCTCTGTGATACGGTTTAGTCCATCATCAGGGGTTGGTAATTGCAAAACATTCTTTCTAATGTTAAACCCAGTCTCTTCCTTTCTATCTCCACCAACTGGATTTAGAGTTTAAGGCCAAGTCAATCTGAGATCAGACTTCGTTCTTACCAGCTGTGTGACCTTGAGCGCGTCTTTCAACCTTTCTGAGCCCCAGTCGGCTCAGCCATAAAGTGAGGACAGTGACGCCTGCCTGGAGGTGTTGCCTGCGTGAGATGGCATGTTTTGCTCTGTCCAACTGCTTTTAACAGTTCTCAATACAGATGTCTTCTCTGCTGTCTTTCCTAAACTAAGTGTTCCTCTGACGGCTCCCTCAGTTCTCGCCCCCCTCCAGCCTCTGCCCCCAGCCTCCCACCCCCAGCCAAGATGCCGCTGGCCTCCTGGTTGTGTAACACAGTGGAACCTTCTCAGCTTCTCTCTGGATCTTCGGAAACAGTCCAGCACCCTTGCTTTCTTCACAGGGTCTCTTCACTTGGCCTCTCCATCACCATGTTTTGGGGATTTTCTCCTTTCTGGAAGATCCTTCCCAGTATTTGGCGTGGCCCATCTTCCTCAGCCTTTTTTCTGTCACCTGTGACCGCTCCTTGGCCCCTCCCCTCAGCCCTCTGCTCTTCTTCTTGCCAAAATGGCGGCAGTAAAGACTGTCAAGTACTTAGCTATGCCAAGCCCTGCTCCCAGCGCTGAGCATGTACGTATCCATTTAATTCCCAAATCAGACCACAGATACTTTGACTCTCCTTTCACAGAGGAGGAAACTGAGGCTCAGAGTGGTTAAGCAATGTAGCCAAGGTCAATCAGTCAGAGAAGGCATGTGAACATAAGCTGTTTGGCTGGTGCTCAACCAGTCTGTCCCCACGGAAGCTTCCATCCACCAGTCTGTTCACATCTGCCATGCTGGCTTCTCCAGGCAAGACCCTTCCTTTAGGCTCTAGATCTAAGTATGAACTGCCCACAGGGCTTCTCAACCTGATGGCCCACTGGAAGCTCAAGAGGAATGTGAATTCATTTCCTTTCCCTGCAAACCGGTTCCATCCTGTCTTCTCCTGTCTCACTCAAGCCCCCCACCTGGAAGCCGTCAGCCCCTCGCCTCTGGTTCGCCTGTCACAACGACCAAGCCAGCGCTGCCTCTTGACTGCCGCCCGCCCTGCCCTCTGCCCTTTGTCCCCTCTGCCCTCGCCTCAGTTCCTGCAGGCTTCATCTCTTGCCTGGATTTCTGCAACTCTCCTAACTAATTCCCCTGACTCTATCAGACCGCCTGCGATTTGTTGTCCTGTCCGGCGCCCAAGCGCTTTTTCTTAACTTCTGTATTCCTTGCTTAAGACCCTTCCCTGGCTAATCATTACCTCAGAGATAACGTCCACATCCCCTAGCGAGCAACCCCAGCCCATTTACCATCTGTCCCCACGGCCTCTCAGGTCTCCTCCTCCGACATCCCCTGCTTCACCCTCTGCTCCAGACTAACTGGATCGCTTGCCTTATGAGGGTAATTGTAAAAACGGTGTAGACCGTTGAGTGCTCACTGGGGGCTACACAAACGTATCTTTTCATCCTAACATCTGTTGGGGGTGGAGAAATTATTAATGCTTCACAGGTGAGGCAACTGCGGTTCAAAGAGCTTAAGTCACTTGCCCAGAAACTGGCTTGTTCAAGACCGGGTCCGTCGAGGAGATCCAACACCGTGCTCTTTGCCACTGCGCTCTGGGAAACTGGCTGACTGCGCAGGCTGGAGCCTCGCTCCCGCTGGTGACTCCTTCAGGGCTCAGCGCCGCGGTCAGCTCTCTGCAAAGCCATGGTTGGCCTCTGGCCCCCAGACTGACTCAGGTGGCTTGTTACTCTTTTATCATATTTATCAATATTTTTTATCAATATTTATCATATTTCTGTCAGTTGAAGACTCCATCATCTATAGGATGCATCCCTGGCTTACTATTATCTCTGGAGGAAAACAAAAATCCCGCCATGGTAAATGGACGCATCCTCCATCCCATCTCACACTGTCTACACTGTACACACACGCACACACACACACACACACAAGACAACTCGCACACAGATAACTAAGCTCAGCCTCCACCAGCCTGTCCACACTGATTCAATTTCCAGCTCTCCTGGTTCACCTCCTGTGGGTTATCTCACGGGGATATTCCCAATGCCTGATATGTGCTAGAAGCTCAATGAATGAAACTGGAGAGGATAAATAATAAACAGCAAGAAGAATAACTAGCATTTTTTGAGCATATAACAAGACATCAGGCACAGAGCCAGGCATTTGGCTTGGATTATCTTATTTCAATTGCTCACAAGAAAAACTATGAGATAGGAAGTTTTCTTATCCATATTTTGTGGATGTGGAAACAAAAAATCAGAGAGGTTAAGCAAGTAACTGAAAGTCCCACAGCTAGGGTGATAAAGGATTGAGATTTTAAACCAGTTTGGCTGATATCGAAGTTTGATTTCTTAACCCTAAGCTGCCTTTCCAAAGAATGAAGGCTTTTTATTGCTCCCCAGAAATGATGTTTAGTTTTTCACCTTTCTCGCCTTCTTGCCCCTACTTCTCGGCCAAACCCACCAAGATCATTGTTATCCTTCTTTCTTTTGTCAGTATCTCTTTGTAAAATCACACAAAAACTTAACCATTCAAGCATAGCTTGTCCAGTATGGAAAACTGTAGGATTAGTCCCTCCTTTGACCTGGATACCACAATTTCAACCTATTTTAACAGCTGAGACACACTGTCCATATTTAGTGAACATATAATCCACCTTAAAATCTAGATCTTTCTCACAAAAACTAAGCCAGTCTTGTATTTCTTGTACTTCTTTCAGTTGAAGACTCTATCATTTGTAAGACGCATCCTTGATTTAATATTACCTTTGCAGGAAAACAACTAAAAAAGCTCACCATGGTAAATATACACAACTTTAATCTATATCTCATACCATGTATAAAAGCAAATTCAAAATCGATCATAAACCTAAATGTAAAATTATAAAACTTCTAGAAGAAAACAGCAGAAAATCTTTAAGACTTTGGATTAGACAAATATTCCTTAAATATGATACAAAAAATGTAACACATGAAAGAAAAAAGTTGATAAATTGGACTTCACCAAAATGAAAAATTGTTCTTAAAAAGACACTGTTAAGAAATTAAAAAGCAAGCCACACACTAGGGGACAGTATTTGCAAAACACATATCAGATAAAGAACTTATCTAAAATATGTAAAAGACTTCCAAATTAAATAAAAAGAAAACAAATAATCCAATAAAAAATTTGAACAGGGCAGGCCCAGTGGTGCAGTGGTTAAGTTCGCATGTTCAGCTTTGGCAGCCCTGGGTTTGCTGGTTCGGATCCTGGGAGCAGACATGGCACCGCTTGGCAAGCCCTGCTGTGGCTTCCCACATATAAAGTAGAGGAAGACGGGCACGGATGTTAGCTCAGGGCCAGTCTTCCTCAGCAAAAAGAGGAGGATTCGCAGCAGATGTTAGCTCAGTGCTAATCTTCCTCAAAAAAAAAAAAGTTTGAACAGACACTTTGTCAAAGAAGATATATGAACAAATCATCATAAAAAACGTGTTCAGCATCGTTCGTCACTAGAGAAAGGTAAGTTTAAACCAGCATGAGATACCAATATGCCCATATTTGAACAGCTAAAAATGCTGACAGTCCCACGATGCAGTGCTCTCATGCATTGCTGCTGGGAGCACAAGCTGGTAGGACAACTTTGGAAAACAGTTGGGCAGTTTCCTGCAAAGTTAAACATACACTTACCATGTGAGCCAGAAATCTTCCTCCTAACCATTTACCCAGGAGAAATGAACACATATGTTCACACAAAAACTTGGACGTGAATGTTTATAATGGCTTTATTCATAATAGCCCCAAACTGAAAACAACACAAATGTCTTTTAAATGATGAATGAGTAAACATTGTGTGGACATCTCTGCAGTGGAATATTACTCAGCAGTAGAAAGGAACAGACCATGAATACATGGACAACATGGATTCATTTCAAATGCATTGGTTGAGCAAAAGAAGCCAGACACAGAGAGGCTACATAAATTTACTCCCATCTTTATGACATTCTGGAAAAGGCAAAACTACAAGGATAGAAAACAGATCAGTGATTGCCAGCGGCTAAGCAGGAGCGTTTGTCTACAAAGGGCACAAGGGAACTCTTTTGGGGGGTGAAACTGTTCTGTACCTTGATTTTGGTGTTAGTTACATGACCGTATGCATTTGTCAAAACTCCTGGAACTGTACAACAAGAAGGACATAGTTTAGCGTATGTAAATTATACATTGATGAAAATAGATTCCTGTGTAGTGCAACCAATGGTGGAGGAGGAACAAGGCAACAATTAGTTGAACCTTTGTCTGCATATGGGTAGATTTTCTATTTACAACAACCGTACCTATTAAACAGCTAGTTGCCTTTGACACAGAGTGTAGGATGCATCCAAAGGCCAGAAACAGTAAAAGGTAGAGGAAAGCCTCTTGGAACCAAGGAAATACACAAGGTTATGTGTGATGCTCAGCGTAGACTTTCATCCTGGAAAGGCCCAGTGTATCAAGATCTTTTCTGACTCTGAGACTACGTAGTAGCCTCTCCTCTCCACTCGGCATCCGTGACAGTGGAGAGAGCGCCCCGTCTGCTTCTTCCCCCATCAGGATACGAAAACCTCAGACAGGACGGCACCCATGGCGAGAGAGCAGAGACATCCACCTATTCAGACGTTTTCCAGCCAAAGTTCTCCTTCAGGAATTTTCCAATTGATGGAGAATAAACACAGAGTCTGGGCTTCCGTTTCCCAAACCTTAGCACCACCAGTTGGGCCTCCTTTGGTGCCTAAACCCCAGCTTGGCATGGCGTTTGCCTGTGCACGGGTCCAGACCTGGTCTTCCCTCCCAGGCTGAAGTGGAGAACCAGCAGCATCCCAAGGATCCAGGTCAGAAGCACAGTCTGCCCTCTGGACAGAGCTGCCCGGCTGTATCCCAGACGAAAACATTCACACCCAGTATTTCCTTCTTAGAGACTGAAAGGCCACAGACTTGAACTTAGAAAATAGCTTTCAGAGAATTATACCTTCAGAGGCCTCTTCTTCTTAAGAGTTTTACAGACGTCATTGCCCTTCATGATTAACAACGACATCAGCCTCGAGAGGAAACGGAGGCTGTGCGCCTGAGGCGAGGCCCTGGGCAGGATCCGGCCTCATCTGTGGATGTCGGCCGGGGAGGCGCAGCCTGGATCCACTCACGAGGAAACAGAACAAGTGACAACGAGAAACGTTATTCTTCAAAACTCTCAATATCATAAAAAACAAATAAAGGCTGTAGAAATGTTTTAGATTAAGGGAAATCAGAGAGACGTGACAACACGTGCTGAGGGGGGAAAATGCTAAATAGTACGTTATTAAGTCAAAATATTGATAAAATCAGGACACTGATGGTAGATTAGAAAAAAATATTATCAATGTTAAATTTACTGAGACTGAGAACTGTGCTACAGTTACATAAAAATCTCTATTCCTAGAAAACAGACACTGAAATATTTAAGAGGAAATAGGAAATATTTAGGAGTAAAGAGCCATGATGTGTGCAACTTACTCTCAAATGGTTCAGAAAAGAAATATTATTTCTTAAAATTATTGTCATTGTCAATTATTACTAAATTGTAGTTATTGAAATCATTATTATTGTCAAAACTATTTCCAAATAAAAAGCTTTTAAAAATGTACTCCTTAAAGCACGTCATTTTAAATGTACGTTAACACTGTGCGCATTGTTCAGTTACAGAAAATGAGGAGGAGAAAGAGTGAAAACCGTGCTTTCTGGGCCCCGCAAAACCCTCCATTGCCTGGATCCCTATGAAAATGTCAGTTCTAAATATCACTTGGCAGGTGTTTTTCCCAGGCTTTTTATTGGGACAGACGGCAGGCGCACTTTCTCCTTCAGACAGTGTCTTCCGGGTGTGCTAAGCCCCTGCAGACACGTGCCTGCCGATCATTTCCAGCACGCGATCTCCATTTCCCCTAGAGCGTCCAAAGAAGCACTGAAGACTTACTGCGTCCCTGTCAACATTGCCCATTTTCCACCTTCGGGTTTGGCCAAGGCCTTTGGTATAAAGTCAGTGATCCCGTTGGTCAATGACCTGGGCAGTCCCATGACTTCCTTCTCCTCTTTCACACAGTCATTTCCCTGCTCACTGCTACTTGGAGCGGTGGGGAGGTGCACAGATCAAAAGGAGGCAGGAGAAATCACCCCTAGTCCCTTGCTTTCATCGTAGATTTGCAGTCCTGGTGGACGTGCTGTTAACACAGGAAGAAAAATACCTGGGCTCAGACGAAGTTTGGGGATATGGATAAAATTCTTGTAGCAATTACCAAACCTCAGAGGATTAACACACTAAAGTTTAATTATCACACTCACGAAGGTCAGTATGGATTGGATGGTTATCCTCCAGGTGATGACTCAGGGATCCAGCCTCCTCGACTTTTGTGTCATTGTCATCTTCAACACATATTATACACAGTTGCCACTGCACGGGAAGAAAGAGTGGGTGGCGTGTGGAGACTGATGCATAGATCCAGAAGTGGCTTATGTTACTTTAGTCCACATTATACAATCAACAATCAATCACAGACATCGATCCTCTTCCGCCGAGAGGTGGGGCCTGCATACGTTCCCTCCATTGAACCTGGCTGGACCTTTATAACTACCTCTACCAGCAGAACATGGTGGAAGTGCCAGTGCACGACTTCCAAGGTCAGGTTATAAAAGGCAGCATGGCTTTGGCTTGGCTGCCTCTCTCTGTGTCTCTGAATGCTCATCCTTGGACTCTAGGCCCCATGCCGTGAGGAAGCCCAGGCGACATGGAGAGGCCACATGTGTAATGTTCCAGCTGACAGCCTCAAATGGTTCCCCAGCCAACAACCAGGACCAACTGCTGGACTTGTAAGTACATGAGCTTTCAGCCTTCTAGAGGAGGTCCTAGACGCGAGGGAGCAGAAACAAGCTCTCTTCCTCTACCCAGTTGAATTCCTGACCTGCAAAAACAATGAGAAATAATAAATTATTATTATTGTTTTAAGCCACTAAGTTTTGGGGTAACTCATTACACAGTTATAGATAACTAATTCAGTGAGCATCTTGCTAGCCTCTGCCACAATTCTCTAGCCTCTCTGTGTGGAGTTACTCATTAGGATTCTCAGACTACCAGCTGGGAGGAAAATCATCACAGCCACTGTCACCACCACCATCATCATCAGTCATTGAGTCCATCAGGGTCTCGGCAAGAAATGCAGACGCCATACGGAAAAGGGGAAATTGTGGAGAGTTTTGTAAAGGTGATTAGGGCAGGGTTAAGTGGCACACACTGGGAATGGAACAAGAGAGGGTCATCAATTCTGGTCCTGAAGGGGCAAGGGGGACACTGGTTCCTGGAATCTGGTAGGAGCTCTAAGTATAGAGGAGGGGTCAGTTGAAAGGGATTATGACTTTTAGAATGCAACCACTTCAAACTGAGGCCCAATAAAGAGAGAGCTGTGGGAATAAAGACCCAAACTCTCTCCTCTCGCTCTCTGATTTTCCACTGATATTTTCTATTGGCTGAACCCAACAGGAAGCCACAGGGCAAGGAACCTGGCTGATACAATCCATAGGGGTCAGCCTCCCAGGGGACAGAGCAGGATGAGAAAGGTGGAGAGTAGAGCTGGAGGGAGAAATGCGAATGAGTATCCTGCGCATTCACCATCATCACCACCACCGCCACCATCATCATCACCATCTTCGTCATCATCATTTTTACAGTACTTTATAGAGTATAGCGCATACTACTTCTGGATTTACAAAATAATCCCTCATTCTTTCTCTTGTATCATCCTCAGAAGGTCACCTTGCAGGATCCCCTACATCTAGCAGAGGGCTTGGTGCATAACTGGTGCTTAGCTCAATCCCACGCATATCTTAGAATGTCCACTCTGTTCCAGGACCTGGGCTAGAATCATGCCTATGGAGGAGAAAATTCTAGGACAAATTTGTTAAGTATCATTCGAAAGACACAAAGTGTTAGGAAGTATTCATCAGAAAAGCCTCATGGAGGTGGTGGCGCCCAAGGGTGGGCTTCGGTGATGGGCAGGTCTCCACAGGTGTGCTTGGAAGGGAGAGAGCTTCCATGTCCTGGGAACCACATGAAGGAAAGGTTTAAAGGTGAGGAAAGAGAGAACATAATCTGGGAACAGGAAACATTTCCATTTTGCTGGAGCATAGAACTTATAGAGATAAGATGTAAGTCATGAAGTTGAAAAAGTAGAGCGGTCATATTGTGATAAGTGTTGAAAGCCAAGATGCATTTCAACTCAGCACATTAGGTACATGGGAGTCACGGATGGCTTTTGAGCAGAGGAAGAAAGTATTGTAACTTCTCTTTCCAGCAGCGAGCGGGATAAATGGGGTGAGTGCACACACAAGGTGGGGAGACTACTTATGAGACTACTGCCCTAGTTTCAGAAACCAGAATCTTGCTAGGAGAATGGGGGCAGAAACAGAAGAAACGGGTGTGGTGAGAGGTTGACACTGTGAGAACCAAGAGCATTAACAATGGCTCTTCCTACAGCCAGTCACTGCTGGCCGTGGGGGGTGCCATTTCTTCAACATCACAATTATTTATTGAGTGACTACCCTGTGCCAGGTTCTGCTCTTGACCTTGTGCACACAACAGGAAGCAAGACAGACAAAGCAGTCTCACTAACCCTCCTTTTCAGTAAGAGAAGGTAGTGCCACCGGCACAAGCAGAAAATTCAGGACTGAGAGATGGCACACAGCTTCTCCTCTGCCTGGAATTGCTTTCCACTCTTCTCCTTTGCCTAGAAAACTCCTACTTATCCTTCAAAACCACTTCTTACACCCCAAGAATTTAAAGACTTATCCCTGATTTTTCCATTGTACTTTGCTCATTCCTCTGGAATCTCCCTTCAGAAACAACTAGGATTGCAAGGGTTTAAGAAAAGCTTTTATAATCACAATAGCTTGTGAAAGGTCTCTTGGAAGTTTTGTTAAAACTATTAGGTCAAACCTTTAGCAACGCTGCATTGCTAAATCAAAATCTGCAAAACGGCAGGAATTTATTAAGGTTGAAATTCATTATTGGTCCTGACAGTTTGGAAACAAGGAGAATGCTGTGCACAGGCCACCACGCACTTCCTCATCCTTCCGGCCCATCCATCCCCCCATCCTTCCCCATCCATCGCCCCATCCCTCCCTCCCAACACTTCCCCTGGGGCGTGTTACGCTGGGTGATGCCTCTCCTTCAGTCCTCACTCACTAGCTGAAAGCAGTGGTGGGTCCAGCGCAGACAGCTTTGAGGTCAGCACGCCTTTGAGCTCAAGGTGACTTCAGCTGGACTTGAGGCTTTTCCACTTAAGGCCTTGGACAAAGATCTCAACCCTGCAGAGCCTTGACTTTCTTAGCTGTTAAGGAGGAAGAGGGTTCCCACGAGGATTAAATGGTGCAAAAATTAGAAATCTCGGGCTCCCACACACACCACTACCCCGCACCCCCAGCAGGTGTTTAATAGGCTTTATTTTTTGATTTGGACCCAATAAGATTCACACACGAGGGCTCCTGCTGCGCTTGGCTTTACAGTTCTTCATCCTGTGGCCGTGCGCAGGGGTGGCATTTCTTGCAGACCGTCTCTGGGGGAGACTTGAGACGGTGAACCCCAGGAGGTCCTCAGGACGACTTGAGAAGGCTCCTGCCTCATTTCCCCAGCTCCACACTCGCCCCTCTAATCCATCTTCCACACAGAAGTATCTGGGATGCACAGTTGAACTCATTATTCCCAGCTTAACTCCTTTCACTGACCCCCACGGTGCCTGCTTTAACCCCGCACACTGACATCAAGGCCCCATCTCCCTGGGGTCTTTTCTCAAGACTGACCCTCCCTTCCTGAAATGCTTAAAAGATGGGCTCTGCTGGGTGACTTAGGCAAGCCGTGCAGACACTGATGCTTCGTCTTCCTCCTCTGTAAAATGGGAGTGACGACGCCTCAGAGGTTTCCATGACTTAGTTTAAGTGAAAAAACAGCAGCATAATGCCTGAAACAGAGGAAACGCTCCATAAATGGCAACTATTTGACTGTTGTTGGTGCTATTGAACTGTGTGGGACCCCTGCACTGGTGGTGCCAATTCCTGCACCTGGTCATGGATCATGCCACCCATCTCTCGCCGTCACTTGCCTGGCTGTCTCACTCTTTAAAAATCACAGGCACTCTTCCAAGACCCCCTAACCTGAACTAAATGCCTCCTTTAGGTTCTCTCAGGCATCCTGTCATTCCTCTGATCTAGTACATTTCATATTATAATCAAAAATACCTGTTTGTATATCTGCTCCTCTCCTCCAGACTAGAAACACCAGAAGGTGAGGGAATGTGTCTTACACATCTTGGGATCTCCATCATCCAACGAATTGACTTGTATTGAGGGATGTGGACAGACAGTTCAGATAAACAGACTGGCAGGTAGTCAGATAGATAGACAAATGGACAGATCATCAGACAGACACACAAATAGTCAGGCAGAAAGACAATCAGACAGATTCTCTTTATCTATATATCTATAGATACAGATATCTATACATATCTATAGATATATAGAATAAATAAAACGTATACATTTCCATTTTTTTCCAAATAAATCATACTACCTCCTAGGCCACAACATTTTAATAAAGATAAAATTAAGTTAAAACAGATCATTGAACTGACACGTATGCATGAATGTGTGTATGCTAAGGGCCCCATCTCTTTAACTAAGTTTGTGATACCAACAACCTCGCAAGGGAGATGTTGATATTCTGATTTTGTACTTTATGAAACAGTTCAGAGAGTTAAGGAAATGCTCAAGGCCACACAGCCTGGTACAGAACTCGAAATTAGTTTTTTAAAATTTTCTCTGTATATGGGTTGAACTGCGTCCCACTCAAAAAAGATCTGTTGAAGTCTCAAGTATCAGAACCTCAGAACGTGACCTTATTTGACAATAGGGTCTTTACAAAGATAAGTTAAAATGAGATCATTAGGGCCCCTAACCCAGTATAACTGATGTCCAACGGAAAGCGGAAAATTGGACAGAGAGCACAATGTGAAGAGACAGAGACACAAAGAGAAAGCCACATGAAGAGTGATGCATCTACAAGCCAAAGGTTGCCAGCAAACCACCAGAAGCCAGGAGAGCGGCGGGGGCCAGATTCTCTCTCGCAGCCTCAGAAGGAACCAACCCTGCCCACACCTGGATTTTAGACTTCTAGCCTTCAGAACCGTGACACAGTAAAGTGATGCTACCTTAAGCCATCCAGATCATGATACTTTGTCACAGCAGCCCTAGGAAATTAACATGATGAGTTTCCAAAGATGCTGTTCTCATCTGTTGATTACACATGGACCAACAAATGTGGAAAAATGAGGACCCGAGTCACTTTCTGTGGGCTTGTCTGCCTCTCCCTGAGTCAGGAACTCTGTAGGGAGAAACATCGTCCAGGTCATAGCACAGTTGCTGACACAGTGTCCAAATATGTTTGATAAATGAAAAAATGTTGGAGTAGTAAAATTTTTCTTTCAGTTTTAACGTTTGGAACATATAAAAAGTAAGTTTAGAGGGGCTGGCCCCGTGGCCGAGTGGTTAAGTTCGCGCACTCTGCAGCAGGCGGCCCAGTGTTTCGTTAGTTCGAATCCTGGGCGCGGACATGGCACTGCTCATCAGACCACGCTGAGGTGGCGTCCCACATGCCACAACTAGAAGAACCCACAACGAAGAATACACAACTATGTACCGGGGGGCTTTGGGGAGAAAAAGGAAAAAATAAAATCTTAAAAAAAAAAAAAAAAGTAAGTTTAGAAATTACCTTTCAGAGCGGATTTGACAAGAGGAAAGATAGCTTAAGTGAGTGTGTTGGAGAAGTGGGGGGTGGAGGGCTCAGACTTGGGTGATTATGTGCAATGAGCCACTTGTCTTCCCAGCACCCACCCACCCAGTCCTCCCTGTGGGTCCCCACACCCACCCCAAGTTGCCTAGGCCAGTGAGCAACGTCATCTAGAAAGTTCCAGTACATGCAAACCAAAAGTGTGCCCCAGTTATTGATACTTTTTAAGCCAGGAAATGCAAGTACCCAATCTGACAAGTACGCTTACTGCGAAAAAATGGCTGAGTGTTTGAAAGTGGGCGTCTCCCAGGAAATCTGCTGACGTGTGTGAGCATGCAGGCATCTCTACACCCGTGACTGAGGGGGAGCCGGGTGCGGTTTAGGACAGGGTGGGGAGAAGAAGATCACAAATGATCCATTTACTCAACAATCTTTACTGAACACTTTCTGTTCTCAACACTGTGCTGGGGACTGACAACCATGAGGTAAGTGAGACAGCCCCAACCCTAAAATGCTTATATTCTCATCCAAGAGAGAGGAAAACCCTACAGATGAAATTAACAAGTTAATTGTTATGGGCTCCAATGGCCAAGCATATTCAGATTTATCCAGCCAGAGTGCACATCTGCATTGGTTTTATCTCCATTTTAAAATGCACAAGAGAGGTTGAACAGTGGTTTAAAGCCACGCACCTTACAGGGCTAGCCAGCTCAGAGTCGTCTTTCCACTATGTGCCAAGCTAACAACATCAGACAATGGAGTCCCCATCCGTGACTTCCAGTGAGCTGGGTCCTGAAACATAGGTAGGCCTTGCCTCACCCGCGTGAGGAGGGAAGTAGGAAGATTCAGAACTTTGGGGGAAGATGTTGGCAGTGAGGAGGTTAGTGCACAGTTTGCGTGGCAAGAAATGAGACTGAAATAGTAGTTTGAGATCAGATGGGGGATGGTGGAGAAATAAGTCTAGAATTTTGTCTTGCAGGAAACAGAAGGAGTGAGCACAGGGACAGAGCAGCTCCAGGATACTTTCCGGATGCCAATCCACAGAGCAAAATATGCTGGGAAACACTGCAAGATGGTGAGACAGAGGGGCCTGAGTGAGAGTGTTGGAGGTGAGGAGGCAAAACGGAGACGTTATGAAAGAAGAGCTGACAGTAAATATGGTGCCTCAGGAAATATAGAAGGGGAGGGGGAGGGAAAGGCTTCCTTTCTTCGAAACACTGGATATGAGGTAATGATGGAACCTCGAGGTAGCGATATCTGGCAAGCAGCTGAAGAAGTAAGACTAAAGAGCTCAGGAGGAAGACGAGGCTAGATGCTGAGCAGAGAGTCCACACAAAGATGATGGCTGCAGTTAGCAGATGAAGCCTCTCAGATAGAATAGTGAAGAGAAAGGCAGAGCAAAGAGCTGAACTCTGGATGCACAGAGCGGCTTCTCGCGGATGAACAGAAGGAGCGTGAGCAGTTAGTTAAGGATGTGGTTACAAAATCAGAAGCAAGTCAGTAGTTGCATCATCATGAAAGAGGAGGGAAAAGAGAATTCAAGAAGGAAAGGCTGATGAATGCTATCTACCACTGCCACGGTCACAGAGAGATGGCCATCGGGTTTGTGATTGCGAGTCCAACCTCTGCGAGTGCTCTGTCAGCAAACAAAAGAGCAGGGAGTTGGGAAGGGCCTAAGTCACAAGGCAGTTGCAGCATCACCTAGAGAGGACTTCTTCAACTGGGTTGGCAGTGGCCACTAGGAGGGAACCTGTGGAGAGAAGAGGAGCAGAGCCTGTGGCTCGAGTGGATGAGAAGGTGCCACTCCAGACTCCAGTCTCTCTCTAACATTATAGTCCTGAGAGATTTGTAATGACTGGAAGCCCCAATTCTTTTACTTTTTATTTTGGAAATTTTCAAACATATCAGAAAGAATAGTATCCACATCCCTCCACTCCTGCAATTACCACCCATGATCAATCCCGAGTCACTTTTTCCTCCACCCATTTTATTGCTCAACTGGCTCATTAGGATGGTAGTTCTAGACATTAAATCACTCCTTCCTTCACTGATTCCTTGAACGCTACTTCAAAAGATAAAGACTTTAAAAAGTATAGCCACATCCCACTGCCACGTCTGAAAAGTTAACAGTAACTCCTGAATAGCCTACGAGTGTCTAAACTTCTTCGATTATCTCGCACTATTGGTGGGGGAGAGGGAGTTGCTTTATTGAAACCAAGATCTAAACAAGGTCCACACATGGCATTCAGCTAACATACACTTTCAGTCTCTTTTAACCTCCAAGTTTTCCCTCTTTCTTTTTCTTCTTGGGGATTATTTGTTGAAGAAACAAGGTAATGAGTCCCGTTCCCCACCCTCTGGATTTTACTGATGGTGCCCACATGGTGCCTTTTGATAGGTTCCTCTATCCTGTCGACTACGAGTTAGTTCCAGAGACTTGATGTAATTCGTGTTTTATTTTTGTCGAGAAACGTTGTGTTTCCTATTGCATCACATGAGTAGGTATAAATGTCTTTTGGCCTCTCTTTTTGTGACGTTCAGATTGACGTGTGGGTTCAGAGGGGGTCTACTTCATGCACCCACTGTAAATTCCTAGTACCTTTCACCGCGTTGGCAAGAAAATACAAGTTCTTTCTAACAGAAAAATCTAACTTATTTTGATCAGCAGAAAAATTAAAGACTCTATACACAGTAGAACAATACATATAAAACATTAATATTTCTTAAATATAAAAGCTATGTGTCCACATCCGTGATAAACTACAGTTGCTTTTCTAAAACGAAAACAATGTTCAAAATGTGGTCCGTCACTGACACTGAAACGGCAGGTATGGAGTGCCTCCTAAAAAGCACATTGACAACTGAGGGCAAGGGGACTTGTGCGAACTGCCACCTCTGCGGACACTGCCACAGACTTCTAGAAACCAGCCATTGGTAACAAGACAGGTAGTGCTGGAAGCTGATTTTCCTCATCATAAAGGTTTTCCTTGTCATAAAGGCCATACGCTAGGGTGCTGGCAGAGAGAATGGAAAGTAGTGATAAATGTGACATTTCGAAAGAAGAATTAACAGGATTTGGTAAATAATTAAAGAAAGAGAGAGTTGAGGTATTGCCAACACCTTGACCAACTGACTCGTAAGAAACAAAAGAATGTGGATTGGAAATTTCACAAGAACATGAAAAATGTCCTGCTGGTTTAGGCCATTGGACATCCCAGCTGGTATTGCTTTAACTTCACAGATAACTCGTGTGTTCAGATAACCCCAGAAACATCCCTAAGCCAACAGAATCCACCCTTTCATCTCTAGATATTTCTTAGAAAACTGCTAATAAATAATAAGGAGACCCATTGCTAGAGAATGTTCTAAAACACTGAGTCATGTGCCAAACAGCATTTTAAGGGAATAAAATATTAACCTACTTATCTGAAAAGTACCCAAATGCTTCAGTTCCTGCGTAATGAATTGGTTAAGTAAATACACTGGGGAGGGAGGGAGATGTCAACCCCCCTGCACATATAAAGAATTCTGTAGAATAAGTAAAAATTGGGGGTTCTTCCATGCAGTCGATGTTATTCATGATTCAGCATATGGCAGAGCCTGGGGGGCTGGAAGCTTGAGGACAGACAAAAGAGGCAGGGGGTGCACCCAGCAGCCCACATCTGGACCCTGGAAGGGAAGGAGAGGGAAGGGGAGGAGGCGGTGAAGCCCAGAAATGAAGGTCTAAGAACCACTCAGTCCTGGGACGGGCCCCAAAAATGCTTATGAGAAGCAGCATACTAGAATAAAGCACGCAAATCTCAGCAACTTAGTTTAGGATTTCAATGGAGAATCCCCTCCAGCCCATCACTAAACCTATTTATCAGCGGACATTCCCAGACCAAAAAAACCTAAAACCTATCTGCCAACCCGTCTTCATACAAAATTACCTTTGATGCAGGACAAGGGTCTCGCCACTCCCAGCTACCTCCCTAAGAAGAGATCCAACCACAGACACCGGCATTTGACAAGGGACAGCCCACACAGGAATGCAGAATTAGGTGTCAGCTAGGATGATTGTGCGGGACTGCTGGTGCCTGGAAAGAGCCTTCCCCAGACAACCTAGCCTTCTCAGCGGCCTGCCTGCTATCGAGGGGCCATGGGCTCGGTCCAGGATGTCCTTGGGGTGTGATGCGGAAAGAGTCAATATTTCCTGTGAACAGGGAATGCTTTAAAGTGATGAGAAGAATTTAGTCATCTCTTCTCTGTTTAAGAGGAAATCAGCTGAGGTCTCTGGGGCCAGAGTTACAGGGCAGAAGATCTTGGTTCTTGTAGGAAAGCAGGCTTTGCCCAGGAGAGGCGGCGTTTGCAATGCAGAGACGGGAAGGAAGAAATGTGTGCTGAGCCGAGAGCAGCGGGCGAACAGACGGGGATCCTGGCACCTTCCCCTGGCGATGCGTGAGTCTCACTTGAGACAAACTCCTGAGATAATCATAAAAAACCGCAGCAACCTTGTTGATGTTGGGATTTGCACTGAGATTCCAAATCGAGAGGTAGGGCAGGAGAAACAGGTTTGGATTTCTTTCACAGAGCAGGCGAAAGAATGCGAGGACTTCTCGACCAATTTTGAGAGCTAACTGCTGACTGCTTATTGGCTTTGCTCACACCCTATTCTGCCCCATGTTTCTATAACAAGAAAGGAGCCCAAAGCACTTCACTGGCATCATTCATTTCCAGGAAAGCTTTGCAAAGTGAATTACGTTGTTTTTTGCTTTGTTTATTTTTTTTTACAATGGTCTGTGAAATTGTTCAGTTTTACCCTCTGATAGAGAGAGAGAGACTGAGGCCAAAAAAGATGAGTTGGCACCTCGAAGCCTTTCATCCGCGTTAGAGGGCAGCAAGGATGAAAATGCAACCGCCTCGAGTCAATTCTGCATCAGTGTATCGATCAGCACAAGAAATAAGAAGATGCCTTGGAGAACACATAACAAGCAATCTTAGAGGCATGAGGTCTTCAGAATTATGATTTGAACAATACAATGAAGGAGACAGCTAAATGGTTCTCCTGTGTTGCTCCTCAAACATGGACTGACTGGACAGTACCCGCGGGCACATGGAGATGGGTGGAGGTCACCTCCCTCAGCTGGAAACAGGAAGGGGTGTGTGTGTCGGGGGGGGGGGGGGGGTCTCAGCAAGCAGGAGTGAGGCACAGGGAAAGACGTGGCAGGGAGGAGGAAACATTGACTCAGGGAAGTACCATTGGGCTGGCCACTACCATGGGCAGCAAGGGCTCCCGCCTGCCAGGACCACATGGAAAGCTGAGTGGAATGCCTATCAGAAGAGTCCTCAGATGAGAAGCATGTCCCCCTGACCCCCAGGCTTGGGAATTGCCGTGAGCAGTGATCTGCCACATTCAGGCTTGCACACCCAGGCCAGGTGGGGTGGCACCTCCCACAGGCAGAAATCAACATTCTGTGTCAATGTCAAGTGCATCATGGCCCTTGGGGACTCTCCATGGTCACAGCAGGGATCAGAAGTGAGGTGAAGAAGCCATGAGACAGGGCTCAAGAGGAGTCCAACACATCCCCAAACCCAGGAGGCCCCCTAAGTCTTCACCCAACAAATTGTTTCCCCTTCTTACATCATTCTGGAAGGCACTGACATGCAAAGTTTGCCCTGCACTCTTCCCGCCTCCCATCCCACCTTCCTGCCCTGCTCTTTGTTGCTCTTCGCCTAGCAGAAAGCGGGGAGGGCCTGCAGGCGTGTCCAGCTTGTGGACCTCAGCCAGGCAGGCTCTCAGGCACCTCCGAATTGGTCTCCAAAGATGTCCGTCTCCTCTCACCCCTGACAGTGAAGCCCAGTGTTAGGATGCCAGAGTCTGTCTTTTTTGGACACAGCAATACGGACTCAGTATTTTCAGAATCGCTGTCCTTGCGGCTGTGATTCACACAGACGCATTTCCAGTTCATTTTCTCTGACTCCAGAGGGATGGGCATTACCAAATTTCCCTTCTCCTCTCAGACATATTTGGAGGAAGGGAGTTTGAGCCGTCGATTTCCCTCAGGTAATTCCCCTGAAGTGGAATCTCCCTAAAACAGCACTGACGGTCCACTGACCGACCCCACAGGAAAGGATGCGGGAGAGAGGACAGCAGCTCTTTCCCAAGAGGACGTGTCCTCGTGGGGCCGAGGCAAAGGGCAGAGGACACCGGCTCCAGGATAGGAGCAGGCTGGCTCTGCTCTCACAGCCCATGCCGCCTCAGGACCATGACTCAACTGTTTCTTCGTGCATGAGGCTTGTTACCATGCTGGGGGGGCCAGGGTCAAGATAAATGTTCCCCAAAGTATGTCAGCGTTCACATTTCACTCCTAGGTTCCATAAGTTGGGTGACGGTGACAGTCACTGCAGGGAGGGTTTTCAAAGAGCTTCCCACTTAATCCTTTTTTTTTTCAAATCGTTTTTGGCCCTTTCTTGGGAAAGGAATTAAAAACGCATCTCTTTGTAAAACTCTCCTTCCCCAAAAGATACATCACTAATGTGATCTGGGACAGTCAGATCCCAATTCAGAGAATTTAGGGTTCCCTCACCTTCCTACTCCTTTGCCAGCAGTAAAGTCGGGAGCCCCTCGGAGATGCCAGCCTTCACTGTTTTTCCTTCTGAGAGCAGCGACAGATTAAGTTGCTATTTTGTTTTGTTTCGTTTCCCATACACAAGGCCTCTGGGGCCCTGGAACCTGGGCTGCTGGCATTTTAATTAACATTAATGCCTGGGCTGACCCCTCATCCCGCCCCCAATGATTTTTAGTAGGGAAAGAAACTAGCAAACCCCAGAGAAGCCGCATATGACTGTGTGAGTACCTCCTGGAAAAGCTAACTCTCAGGACGTTAGCCCAGCTCCCTAAGCAGGACTGTCGCCACCCCACCACCCCCAGCCAATTTGGAAATTTTCAAATAGAAATCAGTTGGGGAGGGGGGGATGACACAGTATTTCTCTTTTTAATAAACAAAATAAATACTTCTGGGGCCTCTGAATGAGCTCAGAGTCTCCATTTTCTCATTACCAGGGTTATTTCTATTCTGAGATCAGTATGACCAGGATATGTTAAACCGTAATTTCACAACAACAAAAAAGCTACACAGCAAATGCCTTCGAATTCCCAGAATTTGGCAGTGAAATCAACCTGATATTTAAATCAACATGGATATCCTTCTGTCCATCAAAGCAGAGTCATAGTTTCCCTAGAGATATTGTGTTTCTTTTTTCTCTTCTAGTAAATTTCTATTTTTTTCCCCAACCTTCATGACTTTAAGCATTTTATCCGGTTTAAACGATGGGGATTTAAATTGCTATTTTAGTAGAAGAGGCTTGATGAAAACCCGTGTCCTCATCAAATTACTGGACGGTGGTTCCTGGCCTCTGTTTACATTAGCGTCAAACTTAATTTGAATTCTGCATAACTATATCTGCTTCACTAAATGCATTCACCGGGAACACACCACAAATTACTTTGCATTACGGGCAGAGTCTCTTTGTCTATTGCAAAGTGTTTTGAAATTAGCACCATAAGTAACTAGCTGTAAGTGTCACTCGATCTCCTTAATGCCTCATTAATCAAACCCGGTGGCAGCTGGTGTGATGTCCAAGCCCTCTCATATAAGATTGTATCACTTGCTCCTTGCTTCTGACCACAGTCTTTTGAACCTGATTCATTTTTTGTGCATGTGCCCTCACTGCAGGATTCCTCCTCCCTCTGAGGCCTCCCAGCTCACGCGGCTGTGCATTGCCTAGTGTTACATGGGCATTCTTGGCAGAAATTGACAATAAAAGGACATTTCCTGTCTTGGGGAAAAATCTATGATCTTGAGATGAGGAAATTCAGTTCTGAGTTATCCACAATGATTCAACATGATTTTCAGATCACTCTTAAAATGCCAAGCTGGAAAAATTTCCCTGGATAAGTTTTTCTTTATGTCAAGAGTAAGAGAGAGAAAAGAAACACATTTATCCAAGCAAACTACAGTTTTCCCACTTGGCCCTCAATTTTCATAAAGATGGGATCCATTTAGTCTAAGCACTTCATCAGGGGAATAAAAGTGTGTCCTTTATTATGTGATAATATTTCTGTACTAAATGCAAAATGTTAAAATCTGTGCTTGCAAAAGAAATGCAGAACAACTGTACTTGATAGTTTTATTGCAATCTTTATAGAAAAAAGGGTTATCATCCAACCATACATGTTTACATAAAGTCATAGCAAAAATGACATATTTTTGGTGGGGTGATTTTTCATGGTGCCATAAAATATTTGCCAACGTCTAAATAGCACTGTTCCCCCATGTTCCATGCCCTCTCCCTGTCACACATAGGCCAGAACACACACACACCTACACACATGCATCCACACTCACACACCCAAACCCTTTAAACCAAATTTAATACTCACTGGCATTAAAACTACTTAGCAGCTCTACCGGACAATGGCCACAGGGACAGTCACAGGATGTCTTGAGCCCGGCGCAGGCATGACGGCTGGACGGTTCCGGGCAGGGAGCCCCTGTCCCGGCCGTGCGGCGGGCGCGTGGCCAGCCCAAGCGCGCAGAGTCAGCAGAGTCGCTGCCTAGCGAGCGCGGAGACCGACAGGTGCTCTTATCTCCCGCGGCGGCGGCACGTGAGGTCGGCTCCTTGCAGAGCAGGGTCTCAATGGGAGGCCTTTAGCTTCGTGGCCTTTCCTTCTGACCACCCAGCAGGAAAATATACAGAAGGGTTTTTTTCTGCGAGTTTGTCATTGTTAAAAAACCCACAACAGCATTGAAACTGTGTATTTCGCTCAGGTGGGCTTCTGGCCTGTGAATGTTTAATGCAATCATAGTAAACCATTAATTTTCTTTGGTGTTAAACTTTTTGCCTTTTCACCTTATAAAACCATTCAGGCTAAATAACCTTATTACAATGGAATTAAGCATTGTAGCCTGGTTCCCAAAACCGACATTGGTGGCAAAACCCGCTGAATTGGAACACACACCAGGCAGTACAAACTTGTGCTAGATTTTGACTTTAAAATCAACTTAATGTAAACTGTACTTTGTGCTGATTTTTACCTTATTATCACATCTACTTTCTCTTATGGCGTTTAAAATAGGCCCTGACTGCAAAAGAACAAATGTGAAAGAACATTTTGATTACAATTTAGGTGACATTTACTCTGATTGGGGGTGTAATTTACGGCAATTATGCAAGTACCTTTTATGTCCCACTTCCAGTTCATCCTGTTTTGCTCTGATTTCAGCAACCTCTCTTGATTAGGATTCTGAACAAAATAAGTATAGAAAGGAGGAGTCCAGGATGACTTTCAAAAGTGACAAATCATCATTGAACACAGTTTTTAAATTGCTAATTGAAAACATTTCCCTCTTTTCAGCCGCCAGAGAGGCCTGATTATTTAAGCGACAAATTCTGCCTTAACCACCCCCCTTGCCCGAACCACATAACACTCCTCCTTCCCCTCCTTCCCCCAAAAGGCAACATTTTGGCCTGGCAACCAGTACGACTCGCTGAGCCCTTCCATTTAAATGCCCCACAAAGATTGTGTCTGATCACTGCCTGGGTTTAAGAAAGAAAGAAAGAAAATCAGGAATCAGACACAGGCGATGTCCCAGTCCTCTCTCCCCTGCCCCCTCCATTCTTCCATTCTCTCCCCCACCATCCGCACATGAAATAAAAGAGAGCTGAGCCAAACTGGTTACAGAAAAGGCACCCCGAGATCTGGGGAATAAGTTTGCCCTTACTTAGCTCACGCTGCAGCTGTGCTCTTATCTGGCCAAAAGAGACAGGGGACAACAAAAGACCCCAAAGAACGGACGGTGGATGCATGGGAAAACCACTGCCTCGGCATTGTGGTGCCCTTCTGCTGAGCAAATAGTTCAAACTGTTCATTCCCATCTTCTATTCTCTCCCTGGTACATTGTTTGTGCCCTTGCATTTCATTCTGCAAGGAAGGTTGCCTTCTGGGCCTATAAGCAAACAGTCCAGAAAAGAGCTAGCCATCCTCTTCCCTTCCCCGGAGAACTAGCATTTTTATTTCGGCTCCAAGCTGTCAAAGACCTGGAGAGTTTATGTCAGTGTCCTGAATTAATTGCTTTAAGCTGGAGCAAGCGCACAGGCTACCAAATGTCCAGAAGATGTTTATTAATAACGTTTCCTCCAGGATTCTGGCTCGGAGCTGTCCCTTGATGGTGGCCTTTATCCGGCTGCTACCCCGTCACCCCTGGCCTCTTGGTGTTCAGGGGGGGTCACTTCTTTCATTCATCGTGAAAAAATTTAGAATTGCCCGGGGTGAAAAAAATATCCACCTCTGTAAGAGGCGGTGTGTGATGGACATCTTTGTTCTGGCCCAGGGAAGTCCCAGAGTTAGAGAAACCACGTGGTGACACTGAAGCGCGCTGGGGGAGAGAAAGCCGCAGGGACCCTCCTCTGTGGAAGCGCATTTAGCCGATACAATTAGCAAAGGGACAGAGGGAATCTGCCCAGTCCGCTCCCCCTCCCACCGCCTCTCCCAAAAGAAAATTCAGTAAGGCTGACAGCATGTTGTATTTGGAAGTTTTCCTGGTACCAAAAAAAAAAAAAAAAAAAAAAGCCTCTTTAATAGAATGAAATAATAAACCAATTTATATACCAATATAAGACCAGGATCGTGAGTGCCATTGTGTAATTTTCCACTTGACTTTTCATTATCTACCTGAACAAAATCAATCTATATGTATGGGATCAACATACAATTCCGGAGATAAAAGCTGAAAATAAATGTGCTTTGCATATCCTGGAGATAAAAGACACAGTCCTCGTACTGCCTTTTCTTCTCTGGCAGATGCATTTATAAAAGTGTGTCAAGGAAAAAAACAAGACATAGTGGTGGCTCTTGAGCGTTGACTCCTTTGCTGGAAATATTGATCCCACAAACGAGCAGTGGTTAATAAGCGCCCTGCAGACCAGAGAGGTCTTTTGCCCTGGTTTATCTAGAGTGCAGGCTGGGTCAAGGCTTCTCCCAGCCAAACCTCCCCACCCTGCAAGAAAAGCCTCCCCCTGTTAACATGGATTTAAGGCTGAGGACTTCAAGGGCCTTCTGAAGCCTCTCCACGGACACAAAGCACACTGAAAAATCACATTTTGTTAGAAACCCCGTGCAGCAAATGGCCAGCTTGTGAAGGACACTCAGTCTCAAAAAGGGAGGGAGAGGTGCCCTGCGCCCCTTGGGGTTGACATTTCTTACTTTAAACGAGTTGAGTTCCATCCCTTTTAGCCTCTTCCTCACCCCAAGAATGAGGAATGGTACTCAGAACAGTACTGCTCTCTGCATGCTGGCCATGCTGGTCCTGGGGACTCCCTTCCTTTTGGAATGTCAGTCAGCACTGCATATGTGTGCCAATGTGGGCAGATGGCAGAGGCATTGGTGGGTGTGCCTTGGGCTGTTCGTGTCCTGTTATGTTCAGGGCTCCTTGGGGGAAAAGTGAGCCTGCTCTGCCCATTCGGGGGCTCACAGCCGTTTAAACGTCGGCCACTACTCTCCTTTCCATGAGGCAGGGGCTCATCTCCCATGTTTTATCAGCCAGCAAAGAAAGCCCTACAAAGGGTGGGTACTGGATCATCTTTTGCCCCAAACAATCACTCTGAATTAGTGGACTTTTCCTCATCATTGAAAAGTAATGATGTCTTAGGCCAGTTGCTTACTCTTAGTTGAGAGATTCATAAGAATTCACCATTCACCATTATTCATTCATGGTAAGCTTTGGTAACTTCAGGGGAGGTTAAATGTCCACTTGGGCAATGTAACTGTTACAACCTCAATTTGTCCAGCAGGACAAGTCAACACTTTTATATTTAAATGTCTTTGTGTTGACAAATTCTAATAGTTGGTGGCCTGGTGGTTTGGTACAAGTCTGCGCATCTCAACTTTTATGCGCCCTCTTTCCTTATCCTGAGAACTCCATGTTCTCGCCCAGCACACATCTGGACGTGGCCCGTCGCCTCTCTGCTAACGGGCTGCTTTTGTGTCTCATTCCTCAGTTGATATTCATAGGAAACTCTGAGGAAAGCATCCAGGAGCAATCTGGCAGCAGGGGTATGCCCTTTTGGGACACTCGTGATGGTCAAGGGTCAGCGTGGAGAGAAGCTCATGCACTTTCAGTCAGATGGGGCCTTAGGAAAACAAATGTCCTGCTTCCATCTCATCTTTTTGTTCCAGCAGCTGTGAATAAGCAAATTTAGAGAAAACATAAGAATGGAGTCAAGAAGAGTTAGGCAGTCATTAGAATTTTGTTGGAAAATTGAACTATATCCTGATGGCATGTTTTGAAAATTCCCTGTATTCCTCATGACAAAATTGACACCTCCTATGCTTAGAGCATCAGCCTCAGTGAACTCAAGGTATGTTTTATCCATGGTTTAATTACTCCATGATTTAAACACTTAATTAGCATCCTAGAGAACCAGTACGATAACACATCAGCTTCATCCATCACACAGAAAATCCTTTAGGAGTTCTGTACCCCCTGCACTCCATGAGGGAAGAGAACACGCCAGAAAAGGGTGTTTCTACTTCCACAGACACATTTGCTCATGCTGGGAAATGTCATTGTTGAGAGACATTAGAACTATCTTCTTAGTCAGGGACACCATTCCATGCATAAGCAGAATGCTGACACAGAGTCAGACTGCAACCCATGTTCATAAAATAAATATTCACTAAACAGAAGAAATTGAGGTTTTTTAAAAAGTATTTTTAGTAATTATGTCAAAGTTGAGGTATCTTTATGTCATTTCCCACGGAAGAAAAATGGACAGTCAGAAGTCCAGTAAATATATTTAGGTGCATGCATTCAGATAAACAGAATAAGATGGAAAGTTATCGTCAACTTTTGTTAGTGCTGGCATTTTTAAAAACATACATCAGCAGTTCAAAATCTTTAAAGAAGGAGACAAAGGGTGTGAATGAATTCAGGAATGAGAGTGAAAATATGCACCTATTGGTCTTCTTGGCTGGGGATAAAGTAATGGACTAAGAAGCTGTTGGCTTACTGCAGTGTCAACTACCTCCGAGAACCTGGAAAACTGAAGGAATTATATATGAGTAAGTACAGTTTGCCTGATAATGTTTATCCACCTGGGTATGCTAAGCTTACTTTCCTCTCGAAAATTGCTTCATTCTTCCCTAAAGGCGCACAGCATCTTTAAAAATAACCAAAGTGCAGAGTGTTCTTGATCTCCATCAATACCAAAAGACACAACTGCAAAGCCCGGGTGCGTCCTTTCACACCAGGCCTGATGGAGAAATAAGGGACTCATTTTACAGAGGGAGAACTGACATGTCATCCCTGCCCCATGGGATAGTTTGCCCTTTCATAAAGGCCAAATGGGAATACTTTTCACAGTTGTTTATTTATTTATTTTTTGGAGGGTGGAGAGAGCTGGGATGGGAACTGGATGAAACAGGGCTCTAATCAGAATCTCTTGCACACCCTTCTAGAACCATCCACTCAAGCGCAGTGAAGATAAAATTCCTCATTCTGGCTCTCTGAATTGTCAACACAAATCCTTTCAGAAGAGGGTGAGAGCTAGAAATGGGTCAAGAGAGGGCTTTGCTTTGCCTTTAAAGACGCCACAAACTTTCCACAGCACTCAAAATGTCCTTTGAGTGGTCCTAGATCAAGAGAGTTATTTTTTAAGATGAAAAGAAAAATAACCATAACTTATTACCCATGGTGACAGTTTGAAAGGTGAATGAAATTTTCATTTTGAACACATACTGTCACCATGGAAAAATGCCCGGCTGATAATACCATAGAATGCTAGAGAGAGTATAGCCATGCTGTGAGAGGCACATACAGTTTCTTCTGTGTTCTGTAGTCTACATCAAGTGGTTGAAAACATTTTAAATGTGGAGAACTAAGTGAAAAGTCTCTAAAACTAAATTAACATTTCATCCATAAAATGCTGCTTTTATCACAGGAAACACGCAAGAAGATGGATCCCCACTCATTCCACACGCGTTCCAACTTTTCGTGACATGAAAATGTTTTCAAATATGTTTCTTAAGTATGTCCTTATTGTTTAACACTAAGAACTTTGTGTTTTTATCCAATTTTTTCTGTCATGCTATTCTACACAAAGAGCATCAAATACCAAGGAGGGACACAGGTTTCTTTGAAAGAAACATGAAAACAGTTGCTCTGTTACCAAATTAGGTCATGACGGGTTTATGACAACCTCCTTTAAAATAGCACGTACTATGCTTCCATGGATGGAGGGTTGGGCATTCTGTTCTGCAAGTGACTCCAGCTGCAACAGCGGCAATTGTGTCAAACATGTGGGTATAAATTGGGACTCTTTAGAATACAGTTAGGGTTCAAATGTACTTTATCTTCTTTTCTAGAAATGCTACCAGACAGAGATGAGACTCACAGCCTAACAGAGGATGTTCATTCTCAGTGAAGCCAGGGTGTTTGCTGAGAGTGTCATTTGAAAGGAACTGTCTGTTCTCTGCAGAAATGACGATTTCATGTCTCAAGCATCACTTAAAAGTTCAAAAGAAGTATGTGGAGCCCAGCACAGGAAAGTGCTTTTCTTTCCCAATCCTCTCACACTTTTAAAACGGTTACTATTGGCTGTGGACTTAAGAAAATCAGGAAAAGCCTCAGAGCATCTTTGTACACTGACAGGTGAATTTACGAAGCCAAAGAACTTTGCTAGAAGCCCATTTTTCTTTCTTTTCTCCTTCCAGGGGCCAGGGAAAGAGTGAAAGGACAGTAGCAAGTACCCTGGGAGTCTTTTCACTTTGAGGAAAGATAAGCATCCATTTTCAAGTAATTTGAAGAGTGAGAATTCTGGTACTGAAGAATTTCAATGGTGGCTTTTCTGGAAACTCAAGACATTCGAACAGCAAAGACTGAGATGCCATTTCTCTACAGTTGTGTTTCTTTTTCCTGTTGAGTAAAAAAGTAAAGAAAAGCCAAAAAAAAAGAAGGCGGCGAGCAGATTATTAGATATTTTGCTTGACATTACACAAAGTAATTTCACGTTAATGAAGAAATACTGAATTTCAATAGTTTGTGTTCCTTTCCTAACTAAAAAGTTATGTCATGCCCCCAAAACAGGCCTGAGTTGATGTGAGATTTTATACAGATTTTAGGTCAAGTAAGAGAAGTTTGTAGAAATATACATCATGGCTTGGGGTGGAATGAATTAATACGTCGATTCCAGTGTGTGTGCAGCTCATTTCTGTTTCCGTCTTTCTCTTGATTTGTGCCTCTGCAGCTCCTGTATCCACACAGAGATGGCTACATTCTCATAGTGGGCGCCAGAGAAGGTCACACGCTTTACATCAATGGCAATTAGTTCCCTTCTTAAAATGGAAAAAGTCATTAAGTTCTTGAATAATTCAAGAGTAGAGGTCACAATACAGTGTCCCTTTTGGGGGTCTTTATGGTGCAAATGGCAAAACAAGGCGATCCTATCAGTGAGACTAGATCTAAGGTTTACAATGTAGCTCTATTTAGTGTGACAGGAAAATTAAATTACACGAGACACTCATTCATTGTCACCCGTTAACAGGCTTGGGAAAATTGTGGATCCCCGGGGGCAAATCACTGACAACGCGCGAGGCAAATAAAAATATTTCATTTTAATTGACTGCTATTTCCTTTGCTTGTTTTTGAAATAAATATAAACATGCCCCTCACAACTCTCCTTGGAAATAAGGTTCCGAATCTCCAAAACACGACCACAGCTAATGGGCAAGTTAAAAACTCTGGGGAACATGGGTCTGTTTTCCCAGCCACAGTTGAGCTGGTCTTGATCCAGGGGTTCCTGGAAAGGAAATACAGGGGCAGGTTTCAAATAAAAATCGGCTTCCGCTACTCCTCTCCCTGCCCCGATCCGGGTTGGCTGGACGCAAGATACTGCGTTTCTGGAAACAGGGGCTGTCCCTCAAATCTACGAGCACTGAGGAGGAGGCCAGGAGGGTGGACCAAGTGACACAGAGGCCACCCATTGTCTTCCCTCCCTGGAGGAGAAAAAGCCAGACCGCCCTGGGAGATCCGGGCCTGACACCCAGCTCTTGGGATGCGATAGGGTGGATGGGTTTTAGAACGGGAGGAAGGGCAGGCTGCGGGGCGATATGAAAATCCTCAGAGGTCACCGAATGAGATGCAAGTTGTTCCAAGGCCACGCCAGCACATCCTAGCTATTGCTGGCTTCCCCAGCGCCCACCACAGTCCCAGTTAAGGCTGGTGGGCGTGGCCGCCTCGGTCGGGCTCCCACCCCAGCTGGGTCCTGCTCCCACTCCTGACGGCAGGCCAGGTCCGCTCAGAGCGCCGCCAGGCCGGTCCACCCGTATATCCTGCTGTCGCCGCCGCCAGGCAGTGCGGGCTCTCTCCCAACGTGACGCCTTGGCATCTGCGGGAGCACCCGGGCGCCCTTGTTTGCTCCGAGGCGGGAGGGAGACGAGGGAGGGGAGAGAGTGGAATAAAGTTTGCAGCGCCCAGGTGACGGGGGTGGGATTGGCCCCGTCCGGTGGGTTGGCCGCCTAGGGTCGCTTCCCTGCGCTTTAGAACTTGGGAAAAGGCGAGAATGACCTTTCCTCTACCTATTGCTTTTGAAGTTTTTTTTCTTTCTCTCTAAAGAATATTTATCTGGCATTTCCCTTTTTGGGCCTCCTCCACTAAGACCCTGGAAAGTTAGCGTAGTGAGCATGGGAGGGGGCGAGGTGGAGCCCCCCACGGCGCGCCGCCGCCTCTCCGAGTTTCGCGCGTCTCCGCCGCCTGTGCTGGCCGACATGGGAAAGCCCGACGACGCGCCGGGAGGCTCGGCTGCCCCAGCCGGCCGACACGCACCCCGGCGGGGCTGAGCGGCCCGGGCTGCGCCCACCCCGGGCTGGGGGCCGAGCAGGCGGCCGGGGCTCGAGCGCGCCGCCTGGGTGGCTGCGGCTTCCGCAGAGGGTCTCCGCGGGGAGCACAAGCGAGTGCAGCAGCCAGCGGCTTGGGGCTCATTTCGGGATGAAGCAAGCGGCTGCCGCTCGGTTTCTGAAACAGGTCCGACTTTAGTAAGACTTAGGTAAAGGGAGACATTTAATTTTTAAGAAAAAGTTATATTCCAAAGTGATTGATGCCTAGGGCGCGTGTTTGATGCCTGAGCCTGGATACAACTCTAGCAGAATTAAGAAACAAATTTCCACCTAGCTGGGGTGGGGGAGCGGGTAATAGAGGGGGGCAATTTAGAGGTTTTCCATTTTCTAAATGCTTCAATTTAAGCAAACACTTGGGGGCTTCAGGCCGCTGTAATTCCAAAGACAAATTTCTCTGGTTTTAATTTGATTTGCATTTTTTCAACTTTGATAATATTCAATTTCATGGCTGAATACACATGTAAACATTGTTAGGTCGTGTTTTTCACCCCTTGCACCAAACAATGTCGCTTGTCTCACAGTGCCGTGGGAGGTTCCATCCTGTGTCCCAATAATACCTGCAGGTTTCTCCTGAATTATTTTTCAAAACTTATCTCGACTTTGCCTGGGCTCCAGAGGTGGTGAACTATTAAAAAATATCTAAACTACTCCCAGGTGTGGGGAAACCTGCACAAACATTGCACACAGGAAAGGGGGAAAGAAAATAAATTCTTATTCTACATAGAATCTATTCTATTTTTACCAAGAAACATGTTCTATATTTTATTAAAAGTTTTAAATGGTCCAAAAAATGATCAGTATGTTCATTTCCCTCAAAAACATGTTTTAATATGTTTCATATCTAGAAAGACAAACATTGAGAAATACAAAGAAATCGTCTTTGTAAGTAGAGGTTTAATTAACACCATTGAGCTATTTTATAAAACACATTAATTTAGAGGAAAATATGAAGTGAAATTGGATAATTAGGTTTCATCATATCAAAGCTGCTATTTAACAAAATAGCACTGTCAATAACAATGGAGTGAGGATGCTGTGAGCTGCCTGTGAACAGCTGCACCAAAGACCGAGCCACGAGGATGGCGATATGTTCTTCTTTCCTTTCCTCAGGACACAGCATGGACTGCACACTGTGCAAAGATATAGTTGAACTCCATCAAATATACAGATAGGTTGGCACATAATAAATACATCAAGTCCCCAATGCATTTATACTCCATTATAAATTGTACTGGAAGAGGCAACGAGCAAAGAAATGATACGCTTTGTTGGTTTGTCCAAGTGTACCTCATATAATAAAAGTTATGTAGTGTCAGGAATTATCCCTCATTAAAAAAGAATATTCATTTCCTTAACGTCCATTACTGTGGAATACTCGATACTGTGAACGAGATTTCCATTTGAAATCCTAAGAATTTATAAATTACAATGTTTGTTTTATTTTATAGGATTTTTTTTTACCCTGGAGAGCTCATGGACAGAAGTAGCTATTTAAGAAATTAAAAGATAGTAGAGATTTGGCATCTTGGGAAGAATGGATCCAAAAATTAGATTTGTGAGACTTTTAAAAAACGTTCTTGCTTGAGGCTGGCTGATATTGGAGAACTGTATTTTAAGTTGAGGTGATCTAATTTGAAAAATATTTTTTATCATGTGAAAAGTGTTTAAGCAAACAAGAGAATTCCATTTGAAATAATACAGGCTTTGAAAAAGAAACTTCTTAATTTTTTGAAAATATACTCATTACAGGCTGATTGCGTCGAAAGTGTTCAGGAAAACTCTTCTTTATAATTTGACTTTTTAAATTGAATTTTAAATAATCATTGTTTAGGATTTGTACTAATCTTTTATATTGTGGATGACTGGCACTTATGTCTTTCTATTTATTTCACACAAACAGATGGCAGAACCTGCACGTTCGAGACGATCACTTCAGGGCGAACCTATTTCGAGAGAGAAAGCTAAAGGAGGGGACCTGATTAAAACAGGCGGTCTCTTCACAGACCAGCAAATTATGGACCCTGGGAACAGTCTTCTCCTTTTTACTATACGTAAATGGGGATCTTGCTAAGAATCTTAAAAGTGTCATCATCGGAGTAAGTTTGCCAATTTAATTCGCTTTTACCTCCGAAGAGACCTGTCTCGGGGCGCGAGCGGCCGCGTCCAGAGCCGGCGAGCGCCGCCCCAGCCCCGGCCCGGCCCGCGGGCTCAGCCGCCAGGCGTCCCGGTGGCCAGGGCGCTGGCAGGGGCTGGGGCGGACGGCCCGGAAAAGCCCTTGGCCTGTGTTCTAGCCAGGTGGGGACTTTCAGAGGTGGCCCAAAGGGACAACCATTTCTCAGGAGCTTTCCCTACAGATTTAGGAACTTGGGAGGCTATGTCCTTTGCGGGAGACGTGAGTCCTCCCCGGAAGGCGTAGCGCCCCCAAAAGACGCGGCTGCTGGGGGGCGCAGGCGTGGGGGGAGGTTAGCCGAGGGCGTTAGAAACAGACCACGGTCTCACTGACCCTTCGTGATTAATAGGAGCCTGAGGGAGGGAAGGAAGGATGTGTGTGTGTGTGTGTGTGTGTGTGTGTGTGTGTGTGTGAGAGAGAGAGAGAGAGAGAGAGAGAGAGAGAGAGAGAGAGAAAGAGAGAAAGAGAGAGCGCTGAATGCAAGGGAGAAATCCCTCAGTTACTTTTAGTTGTTTACTGAGCAGAAGCAAAATCTAAACAGCACTTTCCACAATCAATGAAAGGATCGCCTCGGTTCTGCAGTTGAGCTCCCTAAATGAGTCTGGCATTCTGATAACTGCAGGTTAGCACCTGAGATCAGCTCCTTCCCACTGCTCGATGCCGGAAGGAGATAGGGAGGCAGCTTGTTCCTGAGCTCTGGGAAGGGAGAGGCCAGAGGGGGATTTCATTGTCTGCCTGGATGAATCGAAATGTCCTTTTAAAGCAAAGAAATCAAGAGAGATTGGCCTTTAATTGGCAAACTCTGCTGGTGGGAGGAAAGTGGTAATTAAAATGCAGAGTGAACAAAATATAGATTGCATACCTGCCCCCAACTTGCCCCCATAAACGGTCCTAAGATTGCATTCTCCCCTTCTCTTGCAGTCTTTAGACGGCCCAGCACCTAATCTGAGTGTGGGTAGCTGTGGCATTCTGGAGGCATTCTCCCCACCTTAGTCTAATGCCTCCATTGTCCAGTTTGGAGTGGGGAGTATGGTTTAATCCAGAACTCCATCCCATTCCTAGAGCGTGCCCTAGACATCATCGTGGGTGGAGCTGGCCTTTAGTTGTCCAGAGCCTCCCCCAAAATCCCAAAATGGGAGATGCTAATAAGTCTGCAGGAAATCCTACACCACTAAAAACAGACAGTCCAGGGAAAGTGTCTTCCAGTATGTTGAAAAGGGGACCTCCACACCAAGTCTGAATCCCTGTTATCAGGAGGGCCAGCGCTCAGTCCCAGGGCCAAATGGCCCCAGGGCCTGGTGCAAGCAAGTGTCAGCAATCATTTGTTTGCACGTCCATGTGCTCGTGTGTAGCTTAGCAGTGAGCACTCAGCTGGGATGGCACTCTTCTCCCAGACTACAGGCCTGCTGAGTGCTGGGCCACATCTTCCCTCTGTGATGGAGGCAGGCCAGTCCTCCTGGGCCAGCATCCTCTTCAGGGGCAAAGCTCCAGCAGGTGTTTATCCAGATCTGCATTTGTATATAGGTGGAGGGAGGCGAGCTGTGGGGGCTGGCACCTTGCTGTTCCTGCAGCTGGGGTGGGGGCAAGGAGCCCAGCTGTGGGCGGTAGGTGAATTCCAGCTGTGCTGTCACCTGTGCTTCAGGCCACCAGGTGCAGGTCAGGGGGAGGTCAGAGGCAAGACTCTCTCAGGGAAACTCCTGGCCCCTGCTCCAGAATCCCCATTAAGCAACAAGGCTGACAGGCTGCATCACAAGAAATAATTCGGCTATGTGGACTGTTTTAAGCCCGTGTCAAGGCATTGTTTCTACCCCCGACATTTTTCTCTTCTCGGGCGTTTTCTCTCTCTAATCACAATGCAAGAGCCATCTAGCTGCTCATTCTCTCCCGGTCACCTCCTTCCAGCATTAGCCAGCTGGCCCCTGAAGCTTCAGTGGGGAGGAGTCAGCCCCAGGCCTGACTGAACCTCTGGCCAGCTCTGGAAATTCTAACTGTGTTGTTCCAAAAGAGAAAATAAGAATCCAGCCCGATCCCAGATATGACCCATCCTAACCCCTTCTAGGACAGCGGGTGGGGTCTCTGCCATCCTTCCAAGAAGGACCCTCCCCCCCCTATTCTTCTTGAGATTTTCCCATTTCTCTCCAGCCTTCTGCTAACATCGCAGGCTTCCCCCTCCACCAACAGCAGCTCACTCGGAAAACTCGAGGATTCTGGCAAAGGCAGTTCCTACTGCATTGGAATTGGAGAGGTCTGTGCCCAGGGCCATATGAAGCCGAGAGAAGCTGAAAGCATGGTTGAAAGACTTAAGTTCAATGCTGAGTTCTGAAATTGGAGCAGGTTCCCTAGTTTCTCTCGGGCCCAGGCCCATCACCCATAAATTCTGACATTTATGGGGGGTGTTGGGAAGCTTCAACGAGGAGGTCATGTCCATGAAGACCCCCTCACAGGGCCTGGCACATAGGGAACCCCACTCAGTGGTAGTTGAATTGAATACAGTTGTGATAAAGAAAAGAGAGGGAGGGACCTATCTGGGGGGTGGGAGATGAGGAACACTAAGATGGTAGAAAGAAGGGCAAATTTTTCCAAGAAACAGACTCACTTTTCTGGGTGGAGGGTAAGTTTTCTCAGTCGCCACATAGTTGAAGTTACAACTTCTGTCTGTGTGTGAACAGCTCAGTTTAACATAGCTCAGAATCACAGACTAAATGGAATATATATGGAGGAATTGGCCTCCTTTATTTTAAATTTCTTAGGTTGGGATTTAGAAAGTAAGGCAAGCAGAGTGGGTCATACATTTTATAGCAGAGCGCACACATGTGGACATCCTGATTTCTTTGCTAAAGATGTCTGAGGCCTCCATACAGAGTTCCCTATAACTCAAGTCCTGCCCTGGCTGACGCTTCACCCTGTTCCCTCCCAGAAAATGTCATATAATTATTATCTACTTTCTCCAGTTCTCCAGCCACCCACTTCATGCCTTAGCTCCTCCCAAGGCCCCTTCTCCAATCACTTCCCAAGATCATGTTTTTCTACTTTCAAGTAATGCACTTTTAACATTTGTGTTTTCAAATTAGGCACTGTATGCTTTTCTTTATGCGAGCAAAATTTTCCCAATAAAATCCATTGCATAATTATGTCTGCTTTGTGAAAAGACAAGGAATAATGATTTGAGATCATATTTCTAATGAAATAGCAAGTCAAAATTGACATGCATGCAATCAAAATTCCCTGGGGTCATTACCAACCAACCCTAGTCCAAAAACACTCCTGCTTATCCTTGAAACCTACGTTTTATTCTTTTCAAATAAATGAAACAATGGACAAGCTGATTTACCTATGCAGAAAATCTAGTCGTCTACCATTTAAACAAGCAGAAGTGGAACAGCTTAAGCAAGTCGAACTAGAAACAGCAAACAGTTGTCCTTCCAAAGTTTTAATGTGCATAACACTCCAGTATTTCTCCCTCACACACGTATGTTTGTGATTCTGAAATTTTCCCTCTCAGTTAATTTGATGTGTATAAGTTAAATAAATATGGCATTGCTGGCATGGTCTCCTGGCAGCACAGGGAGTATTACTGCCTGCAATTAGCTTCAGGAGAGAGTTAAACTCCAGGCCCTTGCCCTAATGAGAACCTGAGACCTCTAGTTTGCCGTGAATGAATGTAACTTAATTTGTGTTGCTTCTTTCAGCACTCCCAGCTATCGGTTGTGGTATCTGGCAGTAAAATACTCCCTTCTTTTGAGAGAGGTGTAAAGGGTAAGTCAATGTCTTTTATAGGAACCTGGGAAGGGGGGGTGACAGTGACATCTGACCAGTCCATGTCTCATTGGCAGTGAGCTTGGAGCTCTGAGGAACAGCCGCTAATGTGAAAAAGAAGCATACTGTTGTGAAGATGTGCTTGTAACACACCCCTGCCCTCTCTACCTGTCCACGAGAGGAACTTTGGGGGCAGCTTCTTCTGCAGAGGATGTACAAAGAATCTGGAACAGTCTGCAAGGGTGCCGGAGCTGAGGGGGAAGGGAGAATAGGAATCACCTCCAGTCTGGCAATAGGGACCACGCTGGAATGACAGCTTGTAAAAGAAGCCTCCATCAGTCTCCCAGGAGACAGCCGGCCTCAACTTGGGTGTTCCCCGCTTGTTAGCCTCAATCATAATTGGTCTCTCCTCCCATCCCACGTTGTTGGTTTTCTGTGTGTGGCTTTTGGTGTGAGCGTGTTAGGTCATCAACAAACACAATAGCGGGAGGGGGCAAGGGGGGACACACATGATTGTTTTAAAGAAGAAAGGAGAAAAAGGATAAGAGAGTGGGCAGGAAGGCTCTGAACAGAATGGGGAAGATGCCCCAGGATTTAGGCTTCCGAGGCAACCCCTGGTGTGCTGGGGGTGGGTAGAGTGCTCCCTGGGAGTTTTGTCAAAGGGAGAAGCCCACCAGGAGCTGGGGCCCCTGCTGTGTGCCACTGGGGACACGCATCTATTCCGTGCAATGTCTGTTTGCTGGTCTCTGGAGCTGCCTGTAGCCTCCTGCCCACGTCCCGTGCATCTCAGCAAAAAGAATCCCAATCAGTGTGGCGTGCCCCAGAGAGGGTGTGAGTCTGGGCTGAAGGCCTAAAGAGCAGCCCGGAACCCCAGGCGGGGCAGTGTGTGTGTAGGGGGGACACACCAGCACCTTCCGGTCAGCCTTTCTCCATTCATTTTTAAAATCGTTTCTCCCGCTGGCCCCATAATTTTTTTCTCCATCCCCATGTTTTCTTTTCTCCTCTTCTCAGAGGAAAACCAGTCCTGGGGGTAGAGGCTATAAGAACTTTGTGACCTCAGCCTGCTGTAAAGCTGAGAAGAGAGATGTCTTTGCGGTCAAGGAGGGTGGTAGATACAGCACGTTGTTTTTGCTCAAAAGGGGGCATTTAAAGCTCTGAGACTCTCAGATATTTATTTACTGTAAAAAGAACATTTGATGGGGAAGGAAGGAAGAAGCAGAAGTGTAATTAAATCAATTAAATCGAGTTGCAAACTTTTGGGGAGTTTTTTCTTGTCTTTTTAAAATTTCACTCACCAACCCTTGGCTGGCCTTGGTTGCCATGGTGCTGCTGCCAGGGTTGGTGTCCAGGTGTCCCTGACCCAGGACACACATTGAGGGTCTCAAATCTTGCTGTTTTGCTACAGCAGAGACAGCGAATTGGGGCTGGTGGTGCTAAGGTGTGTGTCCAGGACTTGGTGCCGACAAGTCTGTGGGCATTAGCTGGCTCTTGCTGTTCTGCAACACCGGGGTTGTGGTGACTGGGGGACCCAGAGAAGGTTCCCTTTGCTTGCGGCCTCTTGCAGGGTGCAGATTCACCACCAGAAAAGGCCCTGCCAGTTTCCCTGGACAGTTCTGGTCTACACATTCCAGATCTTGTCTTAGAGAGGCGCCCCTCCTAAGCCCAGAAGAACTCCAGACCCCCATGCTCAGAAGGATGAGAAAACCAGTTACCCGAGGTACCTTCAGGTGCCTTCTTGAGCAAACACGTGCCCCTATGCCCTGTTAAACCTTATCTCTTCCTTCTCTTCGCCCCACCCCCACAGTAAAAGGACCCCCAAGCACTGAGGACCAGCTTCTTTTTATAAAGCCAGAGAAGGCGGGCGATAAAGATCAGGCGTTTAAATTGGCCATTTGGAAGATAACATCTTTTCAGCGTGGGTCTTTCAAAACTCGCGCTGATTTAGGGCCGCGGCTACTCCCACCCGGCTTTCAAAGGCCGGGCACCTTTTAATTGTGCTGGGGAGTGGGCTAGGGTAGGTGACGGCGCCATCAAAGGCCCGAGGGAAGGCTGTGGGGTGACACTGGTCTAATGACAAGTAATTGACGCATTCGAGGCCGCGCATTACCAGCGGAACGGGGAGGTATTAATTATTTAAAAACGATTAGCCTCGCCTTGTGTCCTGCAGGTGTTCCATCTTGTTCAGGGAAGATAACCAGCCACGCGAGCCGGAGCCCGGGCTCGGAGGGCGTCGGGCGCGCTCCTCAGCCGGCCTTGGGCGCGGTGGACAAAGGCGCGCGGCCCGGGGCGCCAGCGAAGGAGGGGAGAGGGCGCCCAGGGTCTTTACACCTGGAGGTGCCCATATAACTGACCCTGCCAATCACCGGGACCGATTTCTGCCCTTTGGGTTCGAGATCTGGTGACTGTGGCACAGAGGGGAATAGCTTTCCAGTTGTGGTGGCAGGCAATTTCGAGCCGGGTACTTAGCCGCATCTCCCTGCCTGGCAAAATACCCAGAATGACCCGGCGGACGCTGGCCTCTCATAAGGCCAGTTATCCAGCCTGTAGAGGGAAATCCCCAGTGGGGATGCAGATTTCGGGGGGTGGGGCACCTGGGAAACCTCAGAGGAAAGATACCTTTTTCGCACCCTTCCCTCAGAAGCCGGGGCTCCTGCAGTTTCAACTAGCAGCGTGGAACTACTAGTTTTCCGAGCCGGCGCCTTCCTGCAGGCAGCGGAAGGATGCGGTCGGCTCTGTTCAGTCCTCCAAACTCACGTCCTCCGACACCGCGGCGCGCCCTGCTCCGGGCCAACGCGGCGAGACCGGGGTGATAAACGGCCCCTGGCCGCTTTCTGTCTCTTCCTACCGGACCCAGCCTGTAACCCCAGAACCTCCCGAACCTGCCTGCAGCCAGGCGCGCCTGTACAGAATGGCTAAAAGCCGCCTGTTGCGGTGAGAATGAAAAGTTCCCTCGCTTCTCCACGAGGCGCTGCCCCTCTCCTGCCCCCGAGGGGCGCCCGCCGCAGCGCTGCCCGGGCCTGCGGGCGTCCTGGGGACCGCTGAGACTGGCCTCTGAACCCACGCTCCGGGCTCTGCCTCTGAAGCCGCCCGGTATCAGCACGCCGTTTCCCGCTGACCCGCACTCCAGACTCTGAGGCCAAGGGCGTTCCCCCACCCTCCACCTCCCCACTGTCTTTGGGAAACCCGCGGCCCTGGGATCCAATCCCCAGCTCGGAGGGCTGCAGGGGCCTGTCTTGGCTTCCAGTAGCTTAGGGGCCCCACCGAACTCTCCAACTGTGCTCAGAGCCCAGATTCAGTCTGAGTTTGTGCCTCCTCGACCCCTCGTCTTCCCACGCTGTGCCTTCTCAGAAATCGCCCGCACAAAAGGCCACTTCCCAAAGCCCAGGGTCTTCACCAACTTCCCTCCCTCCTCTGCCCGCGTCTAGGCGCCGAAGCCCTCGGAGCGGAGCCGGACTGGCCGGGGGAGGGGAGGCGCGCGGACAGGAGCAGCCCGAGGGACCGGGCGCGGCCCTTGAGCGGACGCACTCCCTACCTGCGGGCGGCCGGCGGCGGAGCGTCCAGCGCGCGGAGGGAGGCGGCCGACTGCTCCGAGCCGAGGCATCCCCGCATTTATTTGAGCTCGAACCAGCGACTGTTGACTTTAGCACACAAAGCAAAGACTTCACTGCCCGCTAGTTTAAAAATGAATATTTTACCAAGATATCGATCAGCGTTATAAAATTCAGTTAAGTACAATGGGATCCTGGCAAAAAAAAAAAAAAAGAAGAAGAATAAAGGAGGGGGGAGGCAATATAATATCTGTGCAAATTTGCTGAAGTGTGACGTGGCATGGAAAGTTTACCCTCCTGGAATTCGGATCTAGAATGTTTTTTTCGGTTGTTTACTGACTTTGTTTATTCACAGATCACGGTTGCTTAAACCGGCGCGCGGACAGCGCGGGGAAAAGGAAGAGAGAGAGAGAGAGAAAGGAAAAAAGAAACGCTGCACCCTACAATCCTTAGAGTCGGGCAGGCGGGCGGAGGGCGAGCCGGAGCTAGTAAGCTGGGAGCCGGGGCAGGGGGAGGGGCTGAGGACGGAGGGTGAGGGGTGTGTGAAAGACACAAGAAGCGCCGAAAAGCCCCCGAAAGCGCCCCGCTCCCCGACATCCTTTTTATGTATTCGGACAGAACTATATCTTATCGGCCGGGATCAGTGGAGGGGGGCGCGCTAAGTAGTTTAAAACGACCCTCGCACAATGGGCGTGCGATAGGAAACATAGCAGGTTAGGGCAGCGCTTTCTGCCTCCATTGTCCCCCACTCGGCCCCCGGCCCTGCCTCTCGGCTCCTTCGCCACGGGAGCCTTTTATGTGATAATGAAACACATTTCAGGCTGGGCTCACGACGTGTGTGTCCTTGCCAGGGGGAGAGACGGGCCCTGATTGCTGACTGCGGCCTCCGGATTCCCCCAACCCCCACCCCGCCCCAATTTCTCTTCCTTGTGTTCTTCGGGACAATGTGGCATTTTGAAAAAGGGATTTGGAGGCAGGAGGCGGAGGCGAGGGCAAACCCCCCTCAAGCGCGTGGGAAGACCAGGGTTGAGGGGACAGAGACCACGCAAGGTGGCAGAGGGCGCACAGAGAGGCGGTCTCCAGGGTTGGGGCGAAGCTGGGACACTCCAGGTCGAGAAGCCCAAGATCTAGTCCCGGAAACAGAAGCCTGGATTTAGGAACCTGAGGCAAAAAGTCCTGGCCTCGGAGGCTGCCGAGGTTCTTATCCACCGAAAGCTAGCTGCACGCGAAGGGCCCCAAGTGTGTGGGGCCCAGGAGGACAGTGGCTCCTGCCCTCACTCGGCCAGCTTACAGGCCGGCAGATGCCCCCGGCAAAGCAAAAGCCGAGCACCCTTTGCGCACCCGGGCCGGCTTCGCTTCCAGGGTTTCCTGTGCGGCTGGCCACCGATTTAGAGCGGTTAGGCCGTCTGTGGGGAGAGACAGCACGATCTGTAAAAATTTATTCTGGGTCTCTCTTTACACTTTTGGATTTTCCTTTAAAGCCCACAAAATACCCCCTCATCCCCTCGGTCTGCAGCCCTGGCTTGCCAACCTGGGCTAACAGGAGGCAGTGCAAGGACGTCGGTGTTGGGGGAAGGGAGAAGGGAGCAAGTCTGCAGAACTTGAGACCTCACCACCAGCCACCACCACCTGGCCAGCGTGCAAGACACCCCCTTACCTCCTCCTCATCCCCAAATAAGCCTTATTTTTACAAGGAGATTTGGATCATCAACCTGATCGATCCCAATTACAGGAGAAAGCGTTCTAACTGTTCCTCCAGACTGAGTGTCAGAAGGGGTGGTCCCAGGAGCCTCACTTACTCCTGGGCTACAGCTAGATCTACCAAGGTTGTGCGGAACCCCGAAGTGAAGGAGGAGGGTGTGGCAGGGTCCCGAAGTGTAGACAGAGGCCTGCGGCTATAGGATCCAGGCAGAGCTCCAGTTCCACAGGAGTGGAAGGGGTTCCAGAGAAGCTGTGAGGAAGGCAAAGCCTGCACCTGGAATTTGCAAATTCCCTCTGGGCTCAGTGACATGAAGGGAGGCCTGTGATTGGAAATACAGCAAAACTCGCAAGACTTAGGCTTCTCTGAGAAGCCAGCCCTAGGACCTAACAGATGTCAACATCCCACCTTCACACGGCCCAGGTAGAAAATTAAGATATGTGGTTTTTTTCCCCTGGATTTAAAGATACATCGGCATCAAACCTATGGAGTGGTCCACTTAGGACTTGTGTGTTTCACTGCACGTAAGATAAACTCAGAATTCAAAAAGTAACCATAAACAATAATGAGATCTGTTTAATGGTGTGATTGCTGAAGAGTTTAGGAGAAGTGTACTAATGTCTGAAATTTACTTTGAAATCCATTTAGAAAAATAAGGTGAATCGACCAGTTGAGGTGTACATAGATTCACAGATATGCGACAGAACAAATACAGTGAAATGATAACTGTAGGATCTGGGCAATGGGTACAGGTGTGTTTTCTGTAAAATGTGTTCAACTTCAGTATATCTAAACATTTTAATAATAAAATGTTGGTAAAACAGCAACCACCACCCCTCGCCAAAATAAAATAAAACTTGCAACCACCCAGGATCTCCCTCCCTCCATTTTTGAATAATTTCCAGAGCTGTTCATTTTTTAACTCAGACAAAGGGAAAAAATTTTGAAGATTCAAGGGATAAAACCGGCAATAACACTTTAATATAGATTTGTGGAACTCTGGTCCTTGCAGCCAGAACACACATTTATAAGCCATAAATAAAGCACACAGAAACCATAAGTTAATCAGACCCCAGGCCTGCACGTCACCGTGTCGAGAATGGGAATGCACTGTGTTTCTTTTTCTTGGTCATTTACAACAGACCCTTACATCATTTGTTTTTCTCTTTTTATACAATAGTACAACTTTCTGGTTCTCCGTTAAAACTACATTGCTTTACACTGAGTCACAAAAGTTTGTGGGGTTATTGTGTTTGTTTGTTTTAATAAAGTAAGACTTCTCTGCAACAGCAGTAATGGAGAACAAGAAGAACGAAAATCAGAATTCGCAGATGCTTAAAGAAGCAGGTGTCTACACAGTAGTGGAAACCGAAGGCTTTTTTCTTTTTTTGATTTTATCTTTTTTCCCTTTCCCTCCTTATATAGAATGATAGATATCAGTGTGGCCCATCTGTTAGGGAGGGAAAAGCTGCAGAGAGTGAGGGAGACAGCTGTCCTGGGGAGAGGGGTGTAATGGATTTCTTCTCCCTTGCATGTCTCCAACACCCCTTCCTTGAAGTCTCCAGCCTACTGCTTCTCTCTCTTGTCCTTGTCCCAGGCTAGCAGGGCGCCTGTCTTCTTAAGAAGAGTTCATAATGGGCCGGGAGTACACCCCCTGGTAGTAGGAGGTGTCTGCGGCCAGGGGCGAGGCGTCCAGGCCTGCTTTGTTCGTGACCGGGCCCATGGCCAGGCTTCCCGGCATGGGGGAACCGTAGCCCGGGTAGTGCATCACCTGTTCGTAGGCCTTGAGGTCCATTTTGTGGGGCTGGTGGTGGTGGTGGCTATGGTGGTGCTGCTGCTCCGAGGACATGAGGTTGTTGATGGAGAAGGGGTGGTTGAAGGCGTAGTGGTGCTCCGGCTTAAGGTGGGCCTCAGGCGGCAGGCCAGGGTGATGGGGAGGGCCCAGCAGGTGGGCCGCGGCCTGCTGCTGCTGCCCCGGCGACGGCGCCGGCTCCGGGGGGCTCAGCGTCGCGGCCGGGGTCGCCTTCAGCTCCCCGAGGCCTCCTCGCTTGTGCTCCTGGCACGGAGAGGAGCTCGAGTGGGGCGACTCGGCGCCCCCCGGAGTCTCGGAAGCCGGCCCGGCGGCCTCCCCGAGCTGACCCTGCGAGGCCTGGGCCCCAGAGGCCGCCTTCTTGCCACCGCCCGTGGCGCCCGCGGCTTCCTTCAGGGCCAGCTGCTTCTCGCACTTGAAGCGCTTCTGGCGGCGCAAGTAGCAGCCGTTCTCAAACATGTTGCCCGAGTCGGGGTGCAGGGTCCAGAAGGAGCCCTTGCCGGGCTTGTCGGGCGAACGGGGCACCTTGAGAAAGCAGTCGTTGAAGGAGAGCGAATGGCGGATGGAGTTCTGCCAGCGCTGCTGGTTCTGCCGGTAGAAGGGGAAGAGGTCCATGATCCACTGGTAGATCTCGCTCAGCGTCAGCATCTTGTTGGGGCTCTGCTGGATGGCCATGGTGATGAGCGAGATGTACGAGTAGGGCGGCTTGGCGTGCGTGTAGCTGCGCCGGTACGTCTTGGGGTCGCGCGCGCGGCTCAGACCCGCCTGGCCGTACATGGGGCTCATGGAGTTCATGTTGGCGTACGGGGCCAGGCCGCCCATGGCCCCGGCCGCCTGCCCCCCGAGCGGGCTCAGGCTCGGACTCAGGTGCGGCCCCATGCCCGCCACGCCAGCCGCCCCGGCCGAGCCGCCCATGCTGGCCATGGCGCCCGCCCCGGGGGACATGCCGGCCAGGGACGGGCTCATGCCCGCGCCCACGTACGACGACATGTTCATGGAGCCGGCGCTCATGTTGCCCGAGCCGCTGCCCATGGCGGCCGCCGACATACTCATGTACGTGTTCATGCCGTTCATCCCCAGGCCGGCGTTCATGTTGCTCACCGAGGAGTAGCCCTGCGGACAGAGCCCCGGGAGGGAGGCGCACAGCGTTAGCACCGCGGCTTGAGCCGGTCCTGACCTCCCACCCACCGGGCTAGCCCAGGCCCCCGCCTCCGGGGGGGCCTCTGGAGAATCCTTCCCTTGCCCGGCCCCGGCCGGGACAGAGTCCCTTTTCCCCAGAGCGCGCTGTGATCGCCCTTGGGGAGGTGGCGAGCGGGCTGCTGCTCTGTGCATGCGGCAGGTTCCTAGCCTGTCTGCGCCTCGCTCAGATTCTAAAACAGGGTGCCCTGGAGCACCCCCAAGCCAGACACCTCAAATGCATCTCCCCTTCCCAGAGTCTCTCCAACTCTCTGGCCAGCATACTGAGTCGGCGCCACGGCCCGGCCGAGACGCCACATCCGACCCTAGCGAGCAACCTGTGGGACACCGCGTAGGGCGCCCCAGGCGGCCTCAAGCGGAGAGGGTCCTTCTCGGTTCAGCCTTCCTCCCGGGACCCCACCCTTGGTCTCAGGGGAACCGAAACCCAGTGCCTGCGCAGAGTCTGGGGCCAGCCGGAGGCATTGAATGGAAGGATAAGGAGGGGACCGCGAATTGAACTACACGCGGCTGGGCTTTGCAGCCATAAACTTTCTTCCTCTTTGTCCCTAGTCTCTGACTCTTTGCCTCTACCTCTGCCCCCAACTCCTAACCACCTTCTCCTCTCCAGCTCCCCACCCCCTCGCCGGCCGACCTCCCACCCCTCCCCAGCCGCGCGCTGCCAAACATAACTCTGTTAGGATAGTGCGTGGCTCGGCCACGAAGAGGATTTGGAGGCGCCGCAAGTCAATATTTGATCACAAAGTTAATATTATCTCAAGGCTAACAGTGTGTCGTATAAAAAAGAGACCCATTTGAATCGAAGGAGGGTGGAAAAGGCGGCTGCCCAGAGCGGCTAGGGGTGGGGGGGCGGGTGCCGGCGAGGGAAGCAGTCGAGGTTGGGGAAAAGAGCGGACGCCGCCACCCCGCTTCCCCCTGGAAAAGGCGAGTGCCTACCTCGGGCTCGGCATAGTAGCTGCTCCAGTCGGACGGCTCGTGCCCTTCCATCTTCACCGCTCCCAGCATACTGGAAGCCGAGTGCATGGCAGTTTAAAATTTAACAGCCACAACAAACGACCAGCAATCACCCCCCACCCCCACCCTCTTTAAAAAAAAAAAAAAAGTCAGCCAAGGCACCGTCCCCTCCCTCCCTCTCTCCCGCTCCCTCTCTCGGCTCCACTCCCTCTCTCTCCCTCGGCCGGTCAGAGGCGGTAGTTGGAAGTGGGCGGGAGGGGTGAATCTCGGGAGGAGGGGGCCGGGGACGGGAGGAGGCCGAGCCCCGAGCCCCGCTGCAGGGAGCGCCCGTCGCCGCCGCCGGCGCGCTCGCGGGCTGCCCGGTGGAGGCCGAGGCTGGCAGTGCCGAGCTGCCCGGAGGCGGCGGGAAGCGCGCGGCGCGGGGGCGGGTGGGGGGGTGGAGAGAAGGAGGAGGAGGTGGAGGAGGAGGTGTGGACCGCGGAGCGGACAAGTGCCGCAGTGACGTGGGCGGCTGGTGATATAGCGCGGCGCGCCGGCGCGGGCCTCCAATCCCCAGACCCGGGCAGCCCATTTGAATAATCAGCTCACACCTAGGTGAGAGGGAGCCTCGCCGGCGCCCGCACCTGCCCGCCGCCGCGCCCGCGCGCAGCGCCGCACCACCGAGCGGGCAGTGGGCGCGCGCTCCCGGGTGGAGCCCCCTTTCCTCCCGCGCCCGCGGGGAGTCCCCGGGGGAGGAGGGACCTGGGAGGAAGGCAGTCCCGGGAGCGCCTCAGGGTTTTGACCCCCCGCCCTGTGCCATAGCGCCGGGCGCCTGGTGCGCCTATCCGAGGGGGCGTTCGGCCTCCGGCCCCCTTTCTCCTCTGCAGAGTCTTATAAAAGACGTGTTTATCCCGAGTTTCTTCTTTCTCAGCGCTCATTCCCTGTCAAAACAACAGGACGGTGACAGCCAATTTGCAAAGCGCTGCCGCATTTAGAAAAACTGTGTACACACCTTTAACTCGCCCGCCGCGGCTCCTGGGAGGCTCCTCCCTGTCACAGTTACGGCCCGGAGCGGCTCCGGAAGGCGCGGGGCGCCTGGTCTGGCCGCCTCGGCTTTGTGCCTCCTCGGAGCCCGGCCTCCGGCGACCGCCGAGGGGCCGGCCGGCTGGCAGGAGGAGCAGCGTCCCGGCGCCCGGCGCAGGGCGCACGCGGCCCCGCCGGCTGCAGCCGACGGTTGGGAGCCTGCTATTTGTCTCTGCCATTCAGACCTGCCTGTTTCAAGGTTACTTTTCAGTCACAACCGAGGTGCCCACAGCATTTCGTAACTAAAACAAACAGGGCAGGAGATGGGGGGGTGAGGCGGGAGGAGAGAGAGGAATAAAAGAATCAATAATGGGGCACATGGAATCCACTTCAGGAGGGTCTCTGCCCCCTCCGCTTTCGTGAGGGGCTGTTTTGTAAGAATTAGAAACCCTAGCAACTATACACTCCCTTTTTATTTTCACTCTAGCTTCTGGGTGCAAATTATTGTCTGTCCGGGGCCAACCACCAAGACTCCAGTGAGCCCTGATTTTGGGGGAGAGTGGTATTTCAGGTGTTTGGATGTGGACGCCCTTTCTTGGTTCTAAAAACCCAGCTGGGCCGTGAGGATCCAGCCCTGAGCCCTCCACCTCAGAGACAGAGAAAAAATAGAAAATAGTGGGTATCTGGCCCACCTGCTCAGAGTTGTGGGTAATGGTGGCGGAAGAGAGAGGCGAGGCGACAGGCGCGGAGCTGAGTATGGAGAAAGGAAGGACTGGGTGGGGGTCAGGCTGCAAGGCCAGCGGGGAGGGGCAGCAAATGCAGGGGAACTGCCCACCCCTTCTTCTAGGCGGGGTCTCTGGGGCCTGCACCGCTGTGAACCAAAGATGCAGCCGCTCGCAGCGCCCTTCGCGCCGAAAGGCGGGTGGTCTCACCGATTCCTAGTGAGGGCGTTAATGAACCCGCAGAGCGAGTGCCAGGGCAGGATCCCCCAAAGCCAAGGTCTGCGTCGCCTCGAACGCCTTGCGCATCGCTGAGAGCTCCCAGGAGGGTCAGGCAGGCCCAGTGGATCCAGGAGGTGTGTCGTGAGGTGTATGCACACGTAGCGTAGGTGTGCGCAGGGGAGCCAAAGGGACCAGATCCCCAGCATCTCTCACCAGGTCCCAGAGCAGGGCTGGGAATAGTTTCACCGCTCTCCCCGAGGACTTGGGAGAGACGGGTGCAGATTGGCGCTGAAAAGAGGAGTTGCTTGTTTTTCAAACACACACACACACACACACACGAGACGTCCAAACAGATAAACCTGAGAAACAACGACAGACAGCTTTCTGGTGTGTAAGGAATTGAAACTCTAAAGAATATTCTGGTTAACCCAGTCTGTGAGTGTGCGTATGTGTCCACTTCCCTTTCTCTTTTTGCTTCTCTTCGAAAATATGGTTCTAGAAATTATTCCACGAGCAAAAGGAGCCAGCCGGGACGGGAAAAGAGGTCCGCAGAGGAGGGGGCGCTCTCTTCCTAAAGAACCCTGCAAGTCCCCCAACCATTGGTGGCGGGGATCCCGGGACACCCGCGGAGCGCTCGACTCTGGCTTCCGCAGGGATAGGGCGCCCCCTGTCGGCCGCGCGGCTCTCGGCACTGACCCGAGCCCTCCTTTACCCCCGCGCTCCTAACCCCGCAACCCCGGACGCCCGGGCACCTTCTCCCGGCCTCTCCGAGGCTCCCGGAAAACGCCTCCAGGGGGCTGGCATTTCTTTGGAGTCCCCCCAAGTTCTGTGCAAACCCAAGCCGGCCTCCTGCTTCCTTGGGAGGCGCCGAGGGCTAGGGAAGGATCAGGCTGCGTGTGATGCCGCCTGGAGTCTCCGAGAGCCGTCGGTCCGGACCCTCCCGGCGCGCCGCAGGCAGCTCGGGGGAAGGCGAGGGCGGCCCGGGGTCGCTTCGGGCAGCGCGGAGCGGGGCGCCGCCGGCGGCGAAGGAAGCAGGAACGTCCGCACAGCCTGGGGTCCGCTTTCCTTCCCCAGCGCGGAGGTCTTTGGGGGCTCTCCCTCCCCCTGCACACTCCTGGTCCTTCCCGGCAGCTTCGGTTTCTAAAGGTTTATTCAGAGCGTCTGGCACGAAAGCCTCGGGCTGGAATGCTGTAAATTGCTCCGAGAGCTTCTCTCCAGGAAAAAGTTCGCGGGTAACTCGAGCTGAAAACAGATGTTTCCCCTGGTCCCCCTTAGTTTGAACTCCGCCTAAGACTGAGACCTACAGAGCTTTTCTTTGCCTGTGTCCTCCCTCTTTTCCTTTGGTGCTGCCCGCTCTTCATATCAAGCCTCGTGCTTAACCGACGACTGTGCTTGGATTTGTTCTGGATGCTGCCCTAGCAGGTCTGACTCGGCCTCGAGTCTGGGCCTCCTCTGCCCTTCCTGGGAAGAGGCTGGCACGACCCTGGGTCCTCCAGCAAAACGTCTTTCTCCCCGGAGCTCTCTCTCTCATAGGAAGCTCGCCCGTGCAGAAAGAGCCCTCAACAGACAGAACTCAACTTCCCTAAATGATAACCAGCAAAATACCAAGGCGGGGGTTGCATTGGTCTGATCAATACTCCAGTTCTTGAAGGCCTTGGAGAATGAATACGGGACAGACCTTGCTTTGGCCCTTGCTTTAGGGCATTAGGCAGGTCTGCAGGTGACATTCAGACAGGGGAGATGGAAAGGTGACTTAGCAAAGTCTTGTGAAAATATACATTTTACTTTCAAATGAGCTTTTGGGTTGGCAGAAATCAGAGATACACACCTCCCCTATTCACAGGGTGTAATTCTCAGGGTGAATCCCAAGTCTTAATAAAGAAAAGGCATATAGTTGTGTCAAAGGCTATAATCAACATTTCACTTTCTGTGGGTGGGTTGTTATTTCTGAAATTTAGTTTTAAAAAATCAGAACATCAAAATTAGTCTACTTGGCGTTGAGCACACCTTCAGACTCTCTTACTGGCTTTCGTAGTTCTTTGATGGACAAAACACTAGTTGTTTATGGAGAGGGCGATTGAAACAGTAATTACAAAGAACATCTCAACAAAGGAGATTTGTGTGAAAGAAAAGACTCAACATGTCACAGTCTTCTGCAAAAACACAGGAAAGTGCTGATAAAAGTTGGGGGAGGGGCCAGGCTGGTGGCATAGTGGTTAAGTTCCTGGGCTCTGCTTTGGGGTCCTGAGGTTTGTGGCTCCCATCCCAGGCACGGACATACACACTACTCATTAGCCAAGCTGTGGCAGAGTCCCGCATACAAAATAGAGGAAGACTGGCTCAGACGTTAGCTCAGAGACCGTCTTCCTCACACACGCACAAAGTGGGGGGAAGCAAGATACAACATTATAAGTTTAATATACAATGCACCTGCATATAATCTCTCTCTCCTGGGCAGGATGAATAGGAAAAGATGAGAAATAAGTAATAATAAATAATGATAAAATGAAATAAATACAGTGCTAATAGCCCTGATCGTGTTTGATTATATCTTCAATTGACATTTTTTCTGCACTATAGTTGTATCATTTTATGTCATTATTACATTCTTTTCTATTATTTTGTGGTGAACTATGTAATGAGAAAATTAGATCTGATGTCATGGAAACTTTGGCACAATAACATGTACAGATATTTACTCAGTTCTCACTCTCGAAAGCAGAGTAGTGAAGTCACCATCAAAATGGATGAAGGGTTTGAGTTGTGAAAAACAAGCCGATATTATTTTTTCTTACTTGTGTCAGAGGGTGGACTGAGCTCTTCCTTGAGCTGCGGGAGGAAGAGAAGTAATATTTATGCCAACCACAGAGGGTGACTTCCCAGCAGGGCACAGGGGAGGAGGAAGATGCTGTCCCTGGGGCACTGTTCAGATGACTTTGCACACAGATTCCTTCTGTGTACATGTAGGATTTGCTTGCTGTTTGGAAGGTTGAGTGTGGCTATGGAAGGCTCATCTTTTACGGGATTGTCCGTGGCTGGGTGGAGCAGTTGTGGACTCTACTCCCATCTGTGTGGGTCTGTGGAGAAGAGCAATGCTCTGCCCATTCAGGTCCATTGACAAATATTTCTGGTATACACCTGGCATTCTGTCTGCCATTCTTGAGTTTTTAGCACATTTCTGGTATGTGGGACTATTATAGCAGGTAATTAAAATAATTGGAAGAGATAAAAATAAAGAGATGACAACTTTGAGTCGCAATAATAATAGGCCACCGAGAGTGAGAATAAACCCCTCTTTGAGGGACGCCCAAATTAGATGCCTCTGCATTTGTGGCCCAATGTATTTCATACATTGGGATGTTATTCTTGGAGGAAATCTCGGTTATTCCTGCCAAATAGGCAAGCAGTAAAGTTCATGAAGGACAGAAGTCTTGGAAAGTCCGTCACAGACCTGGAGAATCAGACCCCGGCATTCCTTCTTAGGAACACGGGGAGATAATTAAGAAGCGGCCCCATTAGATGTAGGAGCTAGTGATTACTTACTTGGGTGAACAAATGTACTTTCTATAAGTGTGAAAGGACAAAGCATGTGTCAGATGTGGAGGTCAGAAAGGTTAGCAAGGCCTGGATTTGGTGTCGTGTGCTTATGAAGCAGCTGTTTGCGTCTTATTTCCATCTTGAAGTCATCCAGGGGTTCTGTATAAACAGACAAGAGCTATACATAACCTGCTCTAATATTAAGCAGTGACGGTAAAGAGGAGTTTATATATTTTTGGTCCATTCAGCAACTCTTTAATAAGTACTGACTATATTCTGGATGGCAAGGAGACAGCCCTGAACAAGGTGGGCCAAGTCGTGTGCTTACAGAGATTCAGTGTTTCCATCTTCTGCTTCCTCCCCTTCCTCCTTCTTCTGCCACAGGTTCCAGAAGAACTTGTTTTCTCTCTGTTTTGAAGTCTCCTTTCAACCCTGACCCAGGAATTTCCAAGCTCTAAAATCCCATTCCAAAGGCGAATTTACATGTCACCGTTCAGAAACAATCTACTGGAAGGGATGGGCTAAAACCCAAGGGGAAGTGTTCTGCCTGCACTGACCCAGAATTGATAAGAAAACCAAGAGCTCGGTCCTCTGAAGTACTCATCATGATGTCAGCAGAATGGATCTAGCCAGCATGCAGCCAGACCAGAGCACTGTGGTGACCCAGTCCTGTCTTACCGCCATTTGTAGTCTCTCTCTCTCTCTCTCTCTCTCTCTCTCTCTCTCTCTCTCTCTCTCTCTCTCTCTCTCTCTCTCTCTCTCCTCAGTTTTCCATCAAATGCGTACTAGGGGGTTCTGGCTTTCGAAAGAAGGAAGAAGGCAGCAGGGAAGTGCTCCTGCTGGTGGCGTACTGGCTTGAGAACCTTGTCCCGTGTGTGTGTGTGTGTGTGTGTGTGTGTGTGTGTGTGTGTGTGTGTACAGCAGTTGGCGCACAGGGAACACTCACTCAGCCCTCAAGTGTTTGTAATATACTTGTCTGTATTCACTCTTTGTCGATTTTACCTTCAACAGTAATTCCGGAGGAAGGCTTGCGGAGCTTCTTGAAAAGTGGGATCTTCATTTGACAGGCAGGGGTAGCACTTTGCAGCAACAGTGACCCACTGGGACGGGGTAATTAACCAGGTCCTGGGACTGTCCCTTAAATGTTTATGTGCATAGGAATCCCCCGGGGATCTTGTTAAAATGCAGATTCTGATTCAGCACGTCTGGGGAGGGGCATTCTAACAAGCTGCCTGGGGATGCTGATGCTGCTGCTCCACTGACCACAGGTGGAATAGCGGGCTCCCTAAAGGCTGTTTCTCTCATTCATCTTGCCATTGCCCCAAGCTGCATGATGGGATGTGACTTGATAAGATGAGAAGTCCATCTTCACCCTCTGTTGGTTCTCCCCTCCCACTAGCCCCCAGCCGCACTGACCCTCCCCACAGCCAGGTTTCGCCTTCCCAGTTCATGGGATTCAGAACCTGTCCGCAGCCCACAGCCCAAGTAGCGTGGTATGTGAGCTCCAAGAAGACCCCGCCCCCCACCGCACATTGTTAGCTCCCTCACACTTCCCACACCTCCCCACCCAGCTGGATTTTGCAGACAGGGACCTCCCTGCTTGACTAGGGAGGAGAGGGAACCTGTGGCAATTATCAGTTTGCAGTGTGGAAACTGTCATTTTCCAATCATGGAAAAATGGCCAAGGAAAGTTTCAGCTGCAATCACGCTGCATCAGCAAATGCCCACTGAGGCGCTGTAACTTTTCTCCCTCAGGAAGAAGTCCCGGGGAGCCCAGACTGATCCTGCGAACCTCCGGTGCTGCGCCCGCCCTGAAAGTGAAAAGGGGCAGGAATTACCGTCTCCTAAGCACCCTTCAGCCTCCTTTCTGGTCCCATTACCCATTTGTAGGAAGAAAAATGGAAAGATGAAAAAGAAGCGAAAGTGGCGAGGAGACTCCTGCTTATTGAGTTTCCAGTGGGGATTGTACGTCTTCCTCCTCAAGGAGACCTGGGCCTCATGATGGCTGCTGGGAAGGGGAATTTTCCTCCACAGAGTTGGGCCCGCTACTGAACTGCCTGTCAGGGCTCGAGAAAAAGAACATGATCGGGGCAATGGAAAGAGACCCCCGACAGCGCCCAAATTAACACCCTGTTAAGAAACACCCTGCTCCCCTTGCTTTGCCACCCAAACATTTTCCAATATATATAATAGGAAATGTTTAGGAATTAAAATTTGAGTCTAAAAGGTGAGAAGAACTTAAAAATTCAGGATGTTTCCTTAATGCTTATTCTATTTGCAATATGCTCTCTTAATTAGCGCTAGGACCGTCTTCCCTGGGCCTTTCCTTCTGAAGAGGCTCCTTCCTTCCAGGTAAGAACTGCTGAAAGGCAGGGAACGCGTTTTTCCTTTGGGCAGATTCTTCTCATTTCTACCATCTTTACAAAAACACATGGAGAATGAATGTAAACACAATAAGAATTTTAGGCCAAGTACTTAATCTCTGTTTGATTTTAAGGCAGTGTGGTTTGGGGATACTAATTTAGGGAGGAAACTGTATTGAGCTGCTTTGAGATTCCTGGATAGAACTGAATAGAAAATACAAACTTATTTTGCAATTGCTCCTTTCCTACCTGGCTGCTCCATCATCCGTAGGCTGCCTCTGTCAGACTAAAGGATTGAAACATGTGAGGCTGACTTTGGATGTATTGTTTTATATCATATGAAAAACTGTAAATGCTGCAGAATATTCTCCAGAGTAGTCTACATAAATATGTCTGCATCTTTCAAAATCCAGAGAATTTAGGTCTTCCCTTTCAGGGTGAAACCTGGAAAATTCATTCCTCTAATTCTTCAAAATAAAGTGCTAAGTAGATGCTAATGATGTGGGACATCTGGTCTTGGTGGGAGTTCTTTGTCTCGGGCCTGAGCCCCGCTCCCAAGTCCCCAGAGTTAGAAGAAACTGGAAAGAGAAGGCTTATCTCCACTTCCCTGTTTCTTTCATTCTTTTCTCCCTTTTAACATGTTGAATTTCGAAATACCGAATTTTTTTATGTCCATTCCTCGCCCTCCAAAGGACTTGGATCTTGGAGACTAAAGAGATGTTTAGTATCAGACTCCTGTTTGTATCAGACTCGGTGGTCCATGCAGGCCTTTCTCCTACGGGAGCTCGATTTGCTGCAAGGGAGCGGGAGGGAGAGACGTTGAGGGCCTGCCTCAGATCACCCAGCCCTTCCATCCCAACCCAGGTCCTCTGGCCCAAATCTTGGCCTGTTTCCATGTTATGATGTGCTCTTCCTTCCCAATAGACATTCCTTTAGTGAGATGGAAAAGTTATCGCACGCTTGGGAGAAAAGCAAGTGCTCATGGGTAGAGTTTTCAGTTATTGGTATAGCGTGTGTGGGCAGTTTATCTAGAATGTGCCCAAGATGATAACTCTAGAAGAATACAGTTAAAGAAACAATAACCCAACTTCAGTGTGGAAAATTATGCATCTTTATAAAGAATAATATAAATCTCTGTGAAATGATATAGAAAGTGTATCTGTTTTACGATGAAGGGTTAAATAGTTGGAGGATATGGGTAATTTAACTTAATTTTTGTAAAAATAAACCCTGACTCTGTGCATAGAAAGTACTTGAAGGTCACACACAAAACTGTTCACAATGATGCCCACAGGGCCTGGGACCTGGGGGGGTGGGAACAGACTTTCATTTTTCACTTGATATATTCCTCAGTTTTTACAATTGTCTCTTCTGGTTTTATCATTAAATAATATTAAATAAACAAGCATTGAAAACTGTGGTCTTTGCCAATGGATAGCTGGCAGGCTGAACACAAATATTTCTGGTCCTTATTAATTAAAACATACACTTTCTTGTATCTTGTTTTAGAGAAAATGAGCAGGGCCACTGGAGGAGCTCAGATCACATTTGCAAGAAGAGAATCAAATTGGGGATACCCACAGGCCAGGAGAAGTTAGGTAGGAAAAAGAAACCACTAGGATTTAATAAATCTGACCTAATTTAAAAATTTGAAAAGTGGCTGTCACAGGGCAGACTTGAAGAGCTGGCCAGTACTTAAATTGCTCTGGATCTTAATTGCTTATGGTCCTCAGGAAGGGAAAGGATTGAAATGCAGGCTCTCTGTGGTTTAGCTTAATTAATATTTATGACTGCAGAAGAAAATTAAATAAGGCAAACAGTGTAATTTTAAACAGCCTGTGGCCACGGTTAGCAGAACTCACAGCAAATGCAGAAGCAAGAAGTGAGAGTGCTGTGGGAATGGCATGATTTCAGTCTTCTCCATTTCCCCAATCCATTTTTTATGCTGCGTGAGATCTCCACTACTGACATCTTGGAATGATACAGCGACTCGCTGTTTCGCTTATCTTTTTTGCATGTTTTCTTTGTCTTTGTGACTGATTGTGTGAGGGAAGATTTTTTTGGTTTTGGCAGGGGGTGTTGTGCCCAAAGATGTTAGCCCTGAAACCATCCATAATTGCTCCACTGGGCATTTCTTGGGTGTGTATCTATCATTTTCTGATTCTTTGCATGGTTTGACGATTTGAGTGCTTCCATCCTGCGAGCTAAGAGTTGATGAGATAGCATCAGTGCCTGTAATGGGGAATCCAGAAATTGGTTCAACTTCTGCATGCTAGTAAATGTTTATTGAATGGATGGATGGATGGATGGATGGATGGATAGCTGGATGGAAGAATAGAGGACAGATACTTTACGACTTTGAATTAAAAACTCATAGTTTACCTGTGAGGACTAGTTCTGGAGGGATAAAATCAGATTACAACAAATCCTAAGTGAGTGCTTTTTAAATGTTGATTGATGGCTCATTAATGTGTTGTGACAGCTATTTACTTCATTGAAACTATCATTAAATAAAGGAAAGGAATAGAATAGAATCTCTCAGTGCATCTCACACAGTAAAGGCATGTGTAGTTTTGAAAACCTCTCTTTCCATTATAAATGTGTGTGTATCTGCATGAGGATGGAAAATGCGTTCCTTACTGTAGGTTCTCATCCCAAAAGACTGGCACACTGGGGGCTGAGGGCTCGTTAGCTCTCTGTGCAAAGAAGCTTCAGGTTTGTCATCTGTAAAACGGGAATAATAGCAGAGCCATCTCCATGGACAGGGTGAGGATGAACCGAGCTGAGGCCTGTGAGAGTGGCTTAGCCCGGTGCCTGACATGTGGAGAACATCCGATCAATGATGCTTTTCCTCGCCTGCATCCTGTGCACTTTCTCAGAATGACGCTGAAGGAACATGTCAACATTTTACAGAGCTGCATTATACTACGTTTGTCCTCTCAGTTCTAAGCCAAAACAACTCTCTTAAAAGACAACTACATTTGCTCCAGACGACGCCACACATATGAAGAGGTCATTCTGATGTGAGAGCTGCACTGAGCTCGGGCCAAGGACTGCCCCAGGATTAGCATGCGTTCTACTTGCTTGTGCCTCTTCTTGGCAAGGAGCTGAAGAGTCTGCTGCAGTCGACAAGCAGTCTGAGGCTTCAATCCCATGGTTTTCCCTCCCTTTAAAGGCTAAATTCAGCATTTCATTTTTCGTGCTAACAACCACCCCCAATCTCTCCCCGTTTCCAATTCTTTCTCAACATTTTTGCACGTGCTAAAACCATCCTCTTTTTTTCCTGTCCTCTTCCTGAAGTCAGTTGGTCCAGAAAGCCTCAGCTTGCAATGGTTTTGCAGGTCCCCTCTTTCTCCTTCTTGGGAATGTGGTGTTCTCATTCCTTTCCTGTTCTCTCTCACCCGTAAAGCCATGTTCTACCCAAGTGATGGTCTCTAGGGGACCCAAATCTGCCAGAAGCCTCCTTCATCCATCTTTCCAGAAGGATCCTCAGCTGCTGCAGCCACCCTTCTCCCACTGACTGCTTCAGATGAGCCTGGGGGACTCACGCTGAGTGGAACATTTGCCACATTTCACCCATTAGATAAAAAATAAACAAATAAACTTCTGCTTCAGTTCATTTCAGGTAACTTGGAAGATCTCATTCTCCTAAGCTGACCAATATACTCACCTGTTCTATAAGAAAATGGGAACCTTGTTCTTAGTGATGGAAAATACTCCCATTTTCCAGGGGACCTGGTTGGTTGGCGAGTGTGAGGAAAGGTCCCGATGATCAGCAGCTGCTTTGCTCATTGTTGGGAAAAACAGAAGTCAGGCTGGTAAAAAGACAGCAGGAGCACATGGCGTGGGGTGTGGGGAGAAGTATGCATTTCTTAACTTTCCAAAAGCGTTGTTCGGTGTTATTCTTTTCCGTAAATGATGTTTTAGCACACGTATCCATGTCATATTTTAATTTACTTTTCTCAAACAAAGGTATATCTTGGGGTCTTCCCATGTTAACACGTGCAGAATGACTTCTTATTCCTTATTGCAGTGCAATCTGCATGTCCCACTGTTCTTTAGTCAGTCTGCTACTTCTGGTGTCTCAGGTGAGCTTCCCAGAAGCAGAACCTGGGGGCCTCATGTGTATGTGATTTATTAAGGTAGTGGTCCCAGGAGAAGTCAGTAAGGGAGTGGGGGAAGGTGGGAGAGCCACGCAAGTCACCATCTTGGGGAAAGCCCCACAGAGAGGAGCGGCAGCCTGACCCATAGGGGACTATGGAATGAGTGAGGCCTCACTCTTACACCCATCATTGGTTACGGCCCTCCTGGGGCTGGGCCGCACATTTCCAGGTGCTTTGACCTCTCTATGGGAGCATACCAAGTGGCTCCCAGAGGCCAAGGGAAGGCTGTCATAGAGCAGCAGTTTCAAAAACTTAGTGAAAGCCCCACACGAAATGGCAAAAATGGAACAGAGGGACGTTGGGTGGTGTACCAACATTATGTGTTACAGGAGGATTGCAAATTTTGCTATTATAAAGAGTACTACAACGAATATTTATGTCTGTGTATGCTTGTTACTGGGTTTCTCTAGTGCATGGAGGGTCTGGCAAGATCCATACCATACCCTGTAGTGGTTATCTCTGGGGAGGAAAGGGGGTGTGCTGGGGTGAGAGGGTTTGAAAGGGGACCTTGCTCTTATCTGTAATGTTTTAATTTTTGTGCAAAGAGAATGTATCTACATGTTGGTTTGTATTAAAGTTATGCTAAAATATTTCCAAGAGCAGCAACTAATTCAAATACTAGTACTTCTAGTCAAGAGGCTAGTGAAGGGTCTCTTTGCTCTGAGCCTCTTCCTTGTGGGTTACAGCCAGCGGTAGTGGTGACGAGACCTGATCCTCCCTTGCTTGCCACCTCAAGAATTAGGAATTCTGTGATCCTGAAGCTCCTGATGTGGCCCTCACTCTTTTCAATTCCTGTCGCAGATGTGACAGGAGGTGTAAACGTGTCTGGATTTTAGCCCTCATTTATTTTATTTGTTCATTTTTTTCCAACTCATTTTGTTGGGATTATAAATGTTTATAACATTGTGTAATTTTGGGTGTACATTATTATTTATCAATTTCTGAATACGCTTCATCGTGCTCATCCCCAGTAGTCTAATTTTTATCCCTCACCATGCATATGTGCCCCTTAACCCTTTTGCCTACCCTCCAACCCTCTTCCCCTCTGGTAACCACTAATCTGTTCTCTTTGTCCATGTGTTTGTTATCTTGCACATATGAGTGAAATCATGCAGTATTTGTCTTCCTGTCTGGCTTATTTCACTTAACATTATACCCTCGAGGTCTATCCGTGTTGTTGCAAACGGGACAGTTTTGTCTTTTTTTATGACTGAGTAGTATTCCATTGTATATATACACCACATCTTCTTTATCCATTCATCTGTAGAAGGGCACTTGGGTTGCTTCCACATCTTGGCTATTGTGAATTGTGCTGCATGAACATAGGAGTGCATAAATCTCTTTGGATCATTGATTTCAAGTTCTTTGGATAAATACCCAATAGTGTGATAGCTGGATCATATTGTATTTCTATTTTTAATTTTTTGAGAAATCTCCATACTGTTTTCGATAGTGGCTGCACCAGTCTGCATTCCCACCAGCAGTGTATGAGCATTCCCTTTTCTCCACATCCTCTCCAACATTTGTTGTTTTTTGTCCTGGTAATTTTAGCCATTCTGACTGGTGTAAAGTGATATCTCATTGTAGTTTTGATTTGCATTTCCCTAATAATTAGTGATGTTGAGCATCGTTTCATGTGTCTGTTGGCCATCCGTATATCTTCCTTGGAAAAATATCTGTTCATATCTTCTGCCCATTTTTTTACTGGGTTGTTTGTTGTCTTTTTTTCTTCAGTTGTATGAGTTCTTTCTATGTTTTGGAGATCAACCCCTTGTCTTAGCTCTCATTTAAAGGCACATTTATCCATGCTCCTGGAGCGACTCAGCCACTATGTATTCAACAAACATTTGTTGAATCCCACTATGCTCCGTGGGCTCACTGCTCATGGGGCACCACAATGTCTTCAAGGAGTTTACAGGGTTGGGAGCAGAGCAAAACCAAAATAAACACAATGCAATGTGTTACTGCAGCAGCAGGTCATGCATCCCCGAGATAGCAGCAATACTCAATTCCTTGGATGGGAGGGTTGGTGACTCCTGTTGGAAGGGGTGATGTTTAAGTCAAACCCTGGGGGAAGAGGAAGAGTTCCCCAGGCTGAAAGAGAACAAGGGCTCCTCTAGCGGAGGGGAACACCAGTGCAAGAGCCTGGGCTAAACTCCACCATAGGGGCTGGGGAAGGAGCATCCTGGAAGAGGCAGCGAGCTGGTGGGAGACGGAGGGTTGCCAGAGGAGCTGAAGGCTAAGGGGTTTGGCCTCTTTTCTTGAGTATGGAATTCACTGAGGGCTTTAAATCATTGCTCTCTCAGCAGTGTGGAGGGAAGTAAGCTTGGACTCAGGGTAAGTACTCAGCTGGCCCTTGTCAAAGAACGGCTTATTAGCTGCTGTCAGCCCTTCAGGGTCGCCTCAGCTGCAGAGAGTACCTGCTTTAAGGTCATGGCCCATCCCAGGGTGGTCCACATCCAATACCTATGGCTGAGAGTATACAAGGGCCTGGCCATCTGAGCCCAACTCCAGACACTTCTGAGGGCACACTAATTCTGGGGCCACCCATGGGGTTGACCAAGGCTGCTTTGGGGCCTGCGTGAAAGCTGGACTTTTCCCTCTGCCCACTCCTGACTCCTCTCCCCACCCCTACCCCGCCTCTGCCAGGCATTGATCCCATTGATTCTTCATAAACATGACACACACTAAACTCCAACTTCAGAGACTGCCTGCAGGAGACCCAGCTGAGACAACCACTTAGGGGACTGCAGCACTAATCCAGGTGGGGAGGCTGCGCATCTGGAGCCAACGTTCTCTCCGGTTTCTGTGATGCAGTAATGGAGACAGCCTAGTTCTGGAGGGAGAAATCTACCTCTGGCTTCTGAGGATCTCTCCAACAAACTCCAAACCGATATAGACAGGAAGCATGAGATGAAACAAAGATATGGAACTGGGGATCCAAAGTCTGTGTCTCAGTTTTGGTTTCCCCAGAAATAGACGTAAGGATTCAAGTGCTGGCAGGGCATTTGCCTGAGGGAACACTGGAAAAGGAGTTGAGAAGTGAGGCTGGGAGGGGAGGGCAGCCAATAAAGTGCACGTCATCAAGCCAGTTACTACTATGGACACCTGAGGCTTAACCTGCTGGGACCTCTGGGAGGCAGAGTAGAACGTGCACCTCAGAGTTATTCCTCCACGTGGCGGGGAGCTGAAGTATTTATGCACCAACTTCTGCCAGTCATTGATTGATGGCTGCTGCTGGGGAGTCGTAATTCTCTAGGCACTTCCAGTCCTGCGTCGGGCGGGTAGGATTCTGCAGCCAGAAAACACCCTCAAACACCAAGGTGCAGATGCTGGCAGATAGAAGTAGGGCTTAGAGGATATACATCATCTGGTAAGTGCTAGTGTCTCCATTTCCTGATAGAGCTGAGAGGCCTCATCCCCTCTGAGCCTCAGCCCCTCAGTGATAAAACAAGGCTAACAATGATAGGTGCCTTCTCATCACTGTGAAGTTTAAATGTGAATTCACTTTAGTTCTCGAATAATAGCTTTAAGAATGGGTGACATGGAGGGGAGAGACAAGTAGGTGCATAATGAAATTAATAATTATCACATATCGTGGACCCCAGTACTGCATTCCCAAGTGAGGGAAGCCATGAGTCTCCTTCAACTCCTTCAAGATAGACCCAGTCTTCCCAATTTGAATTTTCAGATTCATGCGTAGTGAACCGCCTGCACTCATCAGAAGTTGTACTCTCTGCCAACTACCTCCAGAAATATTCAGTGAGCTACTCAGGAAAGTGCTTCAGAATTCAGTAATGCTGTTTCTCTCCTTTTTAGGGCTAATGGTTAGGAACAGCGAGGTCGACGTCAACTGGCGGGTAGCGGGATTGAGAGGGCTCCTGTCTGCTGCAGTGCTCACTGAAGCACAAGGCTTTTCATTCCCTGAGGGAAGGCAGGCAGAAAGGCCCAGTTTGAGTAGGAGCCTTCTAAAACTATGCGTTTCCAATGCTCGGTGGTGAAAGAGTCAGCTGAAGTATTGAGTAATGGTGAACTTTGTTCCCTGGTAAATAGAAGGTAAGCGATTGCCTTGCTTCTAGTTTCCTGGTGAGATGATTCACTTGTAGTGAATGGGGATTCACGATAAACTCCTATCCTCGTGGAAAATCCTCATAGTAAAGGCTGGGTCTCTAGCTGCTCCCTAAACCCAGGAGGCCAGGAAGTACAATATACTGAGGGCTCAAGCAGAGCACAGATCACAAGGAAAGCTCTTATGGTTTGACCCTCAGCACTTTTGTGCCAAAACCCGGACTGTGATATTCCCACTATTTGTGAGAAGAGAGATCTCATTTTCAGGGCCATTTCTACAAAGTACTGATGGAATTTCTCCTGTCCTTGTAAGAACTGTCACTCTCTGAGTCTCAGATTTACTTTTAACAGAAGCCTTTGATTAGATCTCCATGAGGTTAATGAGACCTTAAATCAGTCACAAGACCCTTCAGAATTTATCTGGAAATTCTACCCTCTCTTTATTTTTATCTCTATCCCAATGGTCTTTTCTATAATTGAGTTTTACGTTCTAGACATTAATCATTTGAATTTTTAAATCTAGATAACATCTGAAGGACTACTTCCTATTTCCTAATTGCGTTTTGGACAGTACTGAGTAATAAGTAAAGCCTCAACTTCCTCTGGTAAAAAAAAATCCACATGCGCACACACAAACGTGAGATGTTTCAGACTTTATGATCTGAGCATAAAAGGAAAAGGCTGAGTCTTCGATTCACGTTCCATTCAATCGCAGGTACAGCAGTGCTGAAGGGATCTCCAAGTTTATTAAAGAAGTTGTCAGAACAACCCATAGAATGAGTTCTCCAGTGCTCCTTGCAGAGGAATTGGTATTCATGCCAATCACTGGTGTCTGCTGCAGGGTCTATGTTCTCCGGGTGCAATGACTGGACACCAGTGCCCAGTAGCAGGCAATCATGAGGTGTCAGGGGGGAGGCCTCCATCTCAGTTGGACTTGGGAGGGCAGGAAGGGGTGAGATGAGTGGCCAGCAGGCTATACCAACTGGTCGACGGGGGGATGTGTGTGTGGGTGTTGAAGGGTGGGTAGTGGGGTTGGTTCCTTCACTTAAACAATCTCTTTATCAAGGAACGCTCTCTCTCCTAGAGTTTGAAAACCCAGGGGTATCCCTTTCTGAATTTTATGCAGGCAATTGCATGGATCGCCTCTTTTTCTCATGGGAAAACATGCTGGAAAAGGGAATGGGAAAGGAACCTTTGGCCATCAGATTGGAAGGAAATTCTACATTAAAATGTTCCATGGTCTGTGCTAAAACTGTAGTGTATTTCCAGTACCTGGAATAGCTGTAGCTGAGTTTATTGAAAATTTTACAAGAAAAAGTAAAGGCACACCACTAGTGCGTATGGAAAACCACCGTTTCTCAAAGGTTGTGTGAGAAGGAGCTAGAATGGGGGCTGGGAAAAGCTCAGCCTTGCGTTAGCTTCCCTTTACTCATCAGCACCACCTTTCCTCTGCAACTGTGTCAACATGGTGGGCAGGACCTTCTCTGCTAGTCACGACCTTTGAAGTCTGGGGATTCCTGCCTCTCCATCCCCACAGGTCCCTCATCAGCCCCCTGCCAGGCGTTCTTTCCCCTCAGGGCTCTGCCATCGACTCCTCCTCCCTGAGGCTTATCATCCAGGAACAAGTCGTCTAGACCAAAGGTTTTCATGGGTTGAGGAGATCATTTGATGGACGCTAGTGGTAAAGAGCATGAGCTTCAGAATCAAGACCTCGACTTGAGTCTGATTCTACCACTTATGAACTAGAGACCCTTGGGCAGGTTACTTGGCCTCCCTAAGACTCAGTTTCTTCATCTCTCAAAAAAGATAATGGTTATTCCTTCCTCTAAGCATCATAGAGATCGTGCCTGTCATCTCCCTAGTGATAGCTCATAATAAGCTTGCTATAGATATCAATCACAACCTATAAAAATACAATCATGTTCTCTATATAGTGGCTATTGCAGCTTGTGGAAACAGCTGAATGGATTTTCACGGAATTTGGAAGAGGTCCGACTTACAACACAGGCTACGTGGTACCAGAGGAACTCCCTTTGGGGAGCGCTGAGAGGTGATGTCATCTTGGGAAGGTGCAGGCCTTGCCTTGCATCTCTCGTGCTCCTGACCTGTTCAGCCAGTGTCTTCTCCAGGAGGAGAAAAGGACAGCAAGAATGTATTTCTTTTGAGAATGGTTAATGCTTCCTCCAGTAAAAATGGATACTTAACTAGATGTTATGCTCTCTTCCTCTTCTGCCTCCCCCTCTTCATCAGTATAGGGGGGAAATCCTGATGTTTAAGGTTGATGTCTTGGAGGCAAATTCTAATCTCCTACAGAAGGTTACAGAGAAGACCCAATCGTTCTAACTCAAGGCCAGGATTTCTCTTTTTTTGTGATTATTTCTAAAACCGGAGAAACAAGCTTTCCATTGGCACTCTCCTTCTCAACAGCTTGGGAAAGACACTGGGTATAGAGTCGAATGACCCAGCTCTGTCCCCAGCTCGGTCTCTTGGGAGCTGGGTGACCTGAGTGAGTTGGTTAATTTCACTGAGCCTCAGGAGCTTAACCTTTAAAACGGGGTGGGGACACACATATGATAAGAGACTGTGAAGGTGACATCATGGCATGGGGAACACCTACAACCTGGTGTTCAGGGACTAGGGAGATGCAAGCTGAGAGGGTCTGAGAGCTCCTTCCATAAACCACTTACCATTTTGGGGGGCATGGAAAGGGTTTAGCTTTTCCCAAGGGTTTGTTTTCTTAATAAAGATATGCATCTATTAATGATGACTAGGAGCAAAACTCAATTATTGAAAATGTTAAACTAATGCTTTCTTTGTCTCCTTGTAAATCACATTCTCTTTCAATCTGGCCACTAAGAGAGTGAATCCATGAGAGAAGGGTTGGGGAGTTTTTCCTAGCCCAATGCTGCTTAAGCTTTACCATGCACTTGAGTCACCCAGGGTCTCCTTCAAAGGGAGATTCTGAGTCAGAAGGTCCATGGGCGCCTGAGAGTCTGCATTTCTGACAAGCTCCCAGTTGATGGCAATTTGCCATTCTGGGAACCAGTCTTTGAGTATCAAAAGTCAAGAGCAAAATTGCCTGCTTTGGGGCTTGAAGTTCTCTTTCTTGAGTTCATAGCAAGGAAATAATTTTGAAAGCTAAGTTTTGGGGAAAGGGAAAAAGGTATATTAAACTTCAAAATCTTCCTTTACATATCAAGAATGAGGATGAAGGGATTCAGACCCTAAAGCTTTTCCAGCAGCCCTGGCAAAGGGAGGTTGCAGGATAGGATATAAAATCATGGCCCAGAAAACAGTAACTGGGAGGGAAGAGCCCCCTGATTCCTGAGAGGATCAGAGGAAGAGGAGTAGTAGATGGGGCCCTGACTGTTCCCCCTTAGGACCAAATGTCAGGATGACTGAGGGGCCGTGGAGACATCTAGAAGGTGTTTTACTGAGACTCCAAAGACGTCTGGGTGCATTCTTCTCTTTCCAACATGAGAGGGTGGCTGTAGAACAGCAAAGAATGATGTGGGCTTGGGGTGGAAGGGTGACCTGGTGTTTTGAGTCCTCTTCAACTGCCTCCTTGGGAGGGGAGAACCGGGAATTCCCTCAGGAGCAGTGGGAGGGTGCGTGCTGTTGCTGAGGGATGAGATCCATCTTGCCTACTGTGGGTTGCCTGGGTGAGACGTGGAGGGACCCCGAGGGCAGTCTTTTTGGTGGGGATTCAAGCTGAGGCTGAAGGTGAACGTGGCTAAGACTCAGAGGGTCTGCAGTCCTCCCAAAGTAAGAGTCAGCCATGTGTGTGGACCTCCAGCCCTGATCCAGGTACATGCTCTGCACAGGGAATTCGACAGTTCTCCCAAAGAACCAGGCAAGGCCAGCAGTCTGCAGTGGCACTGAGGGGCCAACGTCTAGATTCAGCTGGGGGTTAGTCAGAACTAGAGGAGTTCTTACATGGAAACAGGGGCCTCCCCAGCATCTGAGGATATGTAAGCATTTCTTCAAACTGGAGGCATCTTGAAGAGGCAGAAAGAGCGGGGTAAACAACTCAGTGGGAAGGGGGCTTTAGACTAATTGGGATAATGAGCTGACTGAGGCTGCTAAAATAGAGGCGACTGTGTGAATTTAATTAGCGGGCTTCTCAGGCTCCCCCCAGTCTTTAGAGGGAATGCAGGTGGGAGGGACTGCGAAGTTGAGTTCAATTATGGGAAATAAAGAAACCACTTTTTTCTTGGCACTTGGGAACAGAAGTGTATAACGTCAATCCTGTTATAGTGTCATTTAATGAATTTGATAGTAAACTAAACCTCACCACTCTACACAAAACCATTGCATTCATTTGCTTTTTTTCTTCTAGACTGTGCCTTACACATACATATTTTACCTAATAATGATTAGTAAACCTATTTCATTGTTTTTTAAAATTGGATATTGTGTTATACATATTTCTGTGCTTTGCCTAGACTTCTTAATCTTTGTATTTATGTATTCAACCTTGCTACCATTTATTGAGAAAAATGGCAAATGTGTGTGTATGGAGACTTTAGTACAGGTGTACCTCGTTTTATTGCACTTTGCTTTATGTGCTTTGCAGATGTCACATTCTTTACAGATTGAGGATTTGTGGCAACCCTGCATCGAGCAAGTCTGTTGGCGCCATTTTTCCAACAGCGTTTGCTCACTTCATGTCTCTGTGTCACATTTTGGTAATTCTTGCAATATTGCAAACATTTTCATTATTATAGTCATGCATCGCATAATGACATTTCGGTCAATGACCAGCTGCATATACAACGGTGGTCCCACAGGATCAGTACCATAGAGCCTACGTGTGTAGCAGGCTGTACCATCTAGGTTTGTATAAGAACACTCTATGATGTTTGCACAACAATGAAATTGCCCAAGAACTCATTTCTCAGAATGAATACCCATCGTACAGCAACACATGACGGTGTTACATTTGTTATGGTCATCTACGATCAGCCGTCTTTGATGTTTCTATTGTAATTTGTTTTTGGGCAACACAAACTGCGCCCATACAAGACAGCAAACTTAATCTGTAAATGTGGTATGCGTTCTGACTGCTCCAAGGACCAGCCATTCTCCTGCCTCCCTCCCTCTCCTCAGGCCTCCCTTTTCCCTAAGACAAAACATTACTGAAATTAGGCCAATTAGTAACCCTACAGTGACCGCTAAGTGTTCAAGTGAAAGACAGAGTGGCTCATCTTTCAATTTAAATCCAAAGCTAGAAATGATTAAGCTGAGTGAGGAAGGCGTGTCGAAACCGAGACAGGCAAAAGCTAGGCCTCTTGCACCAAACACCTGGCCAAATTGTGAAGGCAAAGGAGAAGTTCTTGAAGGAAATTAAAAGTGCTACTCCAGGGAACACACGAATGATAAGAAAGCGAAACAGCCCTATTGCTGATATGGAGAAAGTTTCAGTGGTCTGGAGAGGAGATCAAACCAGCCACAACATGCCCTTAAGCCAAAGCCTGATCCAGAGTCTGGCCCTGACTCTCTTCAATTCTGTGAAGGCTGAGAGGGGTGAGGCAGCTGCAGAAGAAAAGTGTGAAGCCAGCAGAGGTTGGTTCATGAGGTTTGAGGAAAGGAGCCGTCTCCATAACAAAAGTGCAGGTGAGGCAGCAAGTGCTGATGTAGAAGCTGCGGCAAGTTCTCCAGAAGATCCGGCTAAGATCATTAATGCAGGGGCCGCCCTGAACAACAGATTCTCCGTGCAGATGAGACAGCCTTATACTGGAAGAGAGGCCATCTAGGACTTTCATAGCTAGAGAGGAGAAGTCAGTGCCTGGCTTTAAAGGACAAACAGACTTGTTAGGGGCTAATGCAGCTGGTGACTTTCTGAAGCCAGTGCTCACTTACCATTCTGGAAATCCTAGGGCCCTTAAGAATTATGTGAAATCTAGTCTGTGCTCTATACATGGGACAACAAAGCCTAGATTACAGCACATCTGTTTACAATTTGTTTTACCGAGTATTTGAGCCCACTCTTGAGAACTACTGCTCAGAAAAAAATATTCCTCTCAAAATATTACTGCTCATTCACAATACACCTGGTCATGCAAGAGCTCTGAGGGAGACACACAATGAAATTAAAGTTGTTTTCATGCCTGCTAACACAACATCAATTCTGCAGCCCACGGATCAAGGAGAAATTTCAACTTTTGAGTTTTACTATTTAAGAAATACATTTTGTAAAGCCATAGCTGCATAGATCGTGATTCCTCTGATGGATCTAGGCAAAGTAAATTGAAAACCTTCTGGAAAGGATTCACCCTTCTAGATGCTGTTAAGAACATTTGTTATTTATGGAAAGAGGTCAAAATATCAACATTAACAGGAGTTTGGAAAAAGTTGATTCCGACCCTCATGGAAGACTTTGAGGGACAGAAGACATTAGTAGGGGAAGTAACTGCAGATGTGGTGGAAACAGCAAGAGAACCAGAATTAGAAGTGGAGCCTGAACATGTCACTGAGTTGCTGCAACCTCATGATCAAAATTGAATGGATGAGGAGCTGCTTCTTATGGACAAACAATGAAAGTGGTTTCTTGAGATGGAGTCTACCCCTGGTGGAGATGTTGTGAAGAGTGTTAAAATGACAGCAAAGGATTTAGAAGATGACATAAACTTAGTTGATAAAGCAGAGGCAGGGTTTCAGAGGATTGACTCCAATTTTGAAAGAAGTTCTACTGTGGGTAAAATGCTCTCAAACAGCATCACATGCTCAGAGAAATCGTTCACGGAAGGAAGAGTCAGTTGATTTGGCAAACTTCATTGTTGTCTTATGTTAAGAAATTGCCACAGCCACCCCAACCTTCAGCAACCACCATCCTGATCAGTCAACAACAATCAACATGAGGCAAGACACTCCACCAGCAAAAAGATTGTGACTTGTGGAGGCTCAGATGATGGTTAGCATTTTTTAACCATAAAGTATTTTTTTAGCTAAGGTAGGTACATTGCTTTTTTAGACAATGCTATTGCACACTTAATAGACTACAGTATAGTGTAAATATAACTTTTTTCTTTTTTTTCCTGAGGAAGAGTTGCCCTGAGCTAACATTGTGCCCATCTTCCTCTATTTTGTATGTGGGTCACCACCACAGCATGGCCGCCAATGAGTGGTATAAGATCACACCTGGGAATTGAACCCAGGCCGCCAAAGCGGAGTGCACCAAACTTAACCACTAGACCATGAGGCCAGCCCCTAAATATAACTTTCATATGCACTAGGGAATCAAAAAATGTGTGTGACCTCAAGTTATTGTGATATGCACTTTATTACAGTGGTCCGGAACCGAACCCCTAGTATCTCTGAGGTCTGCCTCTATATATGTAATGCTAATATACACATTAGACATATATGTAAATCTTCCTTTTATGGTAAATGATGAATCTAAGCAATAATCTAAGTTACAGATGACTTAGAATTGTTAATTGTTCTTGGTCACCCATCCGACAAACACTGACCAAGTCCCTTATGTTTATGAAGTGTGACAGATGCTGCAGTGACTGTGATGGGTGACCCAGCCCTTGCCCTAAGGGCTGTGCACACATGTAAATTTCCCCATAGATGGCAATTTGGGAGGCCTGAGGAGAAGGCTAAAAATTGCTGAAGTGGTTCCGAGGGCAGAGTCCGGGAGGGGGCATTCGAGCTGGGTTTCGGTGGGAGAGGTGCGAGAACTTGCATTTGGGAGGGATGGCGTGAGCAGTAATGTGGAGGCAGGGAAGTCAAGGCGTGTCCTGGACATAGTGCTTAGACAGCAGGGTAGGAATATGGGCAGTGCCTAGGGAAGGGAGGGAGGAAGGTCAGACTCTGGGTAGAGTGTGCTGAGCTTAAATCCCCAGCCCAGAATCCCAGATTTTATTCAATGGGGAGTGGGTAGTAATTGAAGCTTTTTAAGCTGTGAAGTCATATGATTAAAGTGGTAGATTAACCCATCAGAAACATCTAGCATGTAGAGCGATGTACTAGAAATAGGAAAATAGGCAGACATTGTAACATTCCAGGCAAAGTCACTGAGAAGAGGACAAAATGGAGACTGAGAAGAGAAGATGTCAGGATTTGGCAACTTGCTTTCTCTTTTCTTCTTCTCTATCAATAGGTAAACAAAATACTTTTACATGTTTTTTATCCTTCATTGTGCTACCACCTGCCAAGTTTGGAAGCTCAAAAAGCTGGAGGTCTATGCTTTTTTGAGGCTTGTTGGGATGAACCTCATTGGTTCTGCTGACTGTGAACAATTAGCATATTTATAATAGAACCTGGGTCCAGATAGCAGCACTTGAGAATCAAGATGGAGAGTGATAGGGCCGGCTCAGGGGTGTAGTGGTTAAGTTCATGCACTCTGCTTTGGTGGCCCAGGGTTTGCAGGTTTGAATCCTGGGCATGGACCCACACACTGCTCACCAAGCCATGCTGTGGCAGCATCCCACGTAAAAAAAACGGAGGAAGATTTGCACAGATGTTAGCTCAGGGCCAATCTTCCTCATCAAAAATTTAAAAAAAGAGAAAAGGTACAGAGTGCTGTCATTGGTAGGAAATTCGTAGGTCAGTGGAGGAGATAAAATAGTGAGTGACAACTGTCGTGCTGGTTGTCATCAGTGCTGGCAGAGTGGGATATAGTGATGGGCTAGCTGAATTTGCACTGAATTTTCATTGTCTCACTGGCTAAAGTTCCACTACACAGAGACTGTGCTCTGGGTGTGTGGCTCCTGAAAGATGAATGTCTTTTATTAGGAACAAGAACTGAGATCTCAAGGACTGTCTGGGGAAAAGCCTTTGACATGGTGTCTGCTCACGCTAGCTCCTCAAGATGGCCCTGCATATGCTATACTGACCCCTTCAGATGGGGCCTCCAGGCATTCTATCTTGGCTCTCTTGGGTTTCTCTGTTCTTTCCTCTGAATCTCTTCTAACTTCTTGTTGCCTGAATGTGACTCCTAAAAATTGCTGTTCTTCCTCTGGGCCCTGAAACGGGTATACCTATTTGGATTTTCTAGCTCAGCTCTGCCTGCCATCCACTCGGAAGAAGGCTCTGCCCGAGCCTTCACTCCAGAGCCTCCGTGGGCATCAGCGCCCCCCGGGGAGGTGCGTGCTTTCTCATGGGGCTTGTCCTGGCCAGCAGTACAGAACTTCTGTGGGGACAGAGCTGGGGGGAGGGCCTACTTCCTTCTCTGCCTCTCAACGGTGTTTAGGCCACCAGGACTCACAGGACGTTCAGGTTTATTTTTATTTTTCAGAGGTAGGTCACATATGCATAAACCCATAGGCCTATGAACTGTGCTGATTGTTGATAATACTGTACTTGGGGTATTTCATTTTTCCCAATAATTCCATATAATACCCCACTCCTCAATGCCATATGGTGAATTCAACTTGAGCCACTGAAAAGTTACCTAATTAGCCAAAAATATCATTGTATTATTTATTAAATGTATATTTTATTTATATAAATTATATATTTATATAAATAAAATAATATATAAATTACATATATTATTTATATTTTTTATATATTGTATATAATATATAAAATATTGTATGTTTTGCTCCTGTGACAATGCCAAGTCTGTAAGAGTGACTTCTGATGAACAGTTAGAAATGTGAAGTCTGTGGGTCATTAAGTAGCTTCATGAACCCTCCTATTTCCACTGGTTCAAGTGTGTGTTTTAAGAAAGAGAAACATGGCCCCCAAATCTCCAGTTGGCTCTGTTGCCCTCACAACATAGGTATGCAAGCCACTGTAAGAGCTCACATGGAGGACTGCAAATACTGGAAGGTTATAGATTTAGGTGGGTGGAAAATAGGGATACACTCTGAGTTCCTATTTAGATGCCCATTTTTCGAGGATACAGGGCAGCATATGCCCAATTTGGTATGTGATGCTGGTGGCACATGTGAAAAATTTGGCAGGAATGCTGTATATGGAGAGGGCGTGGACAGAGAGGGAGAAATGCAGCCTGTGGGAGGCAGAATCTTAAGATGCCCTCCATGACTCCCACCTGCTCGTGTTCGTGCCCTGTAGAGTCTGTTCCACTTGAGTGTGGGCTGGACCTGGGACTTGCTTCTAGCCAAGAGAATATGGCAAAGAGGAAGAGATGTTGTAAATCTAATTGAGGTCTCAAATCAGCTGATTTTGTGTTAATCAAAAGAGAGACGATCCCAGGTGAGCCTGACTTCATCAGGTGAGCTCTGAAAAGATGGCCTGGGCCCGCAGAGAGGTCAGAGGCTCTCCCTTACTGGTTTGAAGAAGTAAGCTGCCTACGGAGCAGGCCACGTGGCCGGTGAACTACAACATGCTGGCATCAACTCGCCCCTGGTTCCTGGGACAGCTTTGATCTAAGCCAGAGACAGGATGCCTGGGACGGTTCTGCAGTGGTCCAGTGTGGACAGGGTGAATGGGGAGACATCAGGAAGGCTTCCTTCTGAAGGGGCCTAACCTTTTTAGCAGCCCCTTAAGTAACTGCCCAGGTTTGGGAGGACCCTGGGGCTATTCAGAGTCGTGGCCACTCTGTGACTACTCAGGCCAGTCCTTTCTAGATGAGCCGGCCCCACAACATCCATTTCTTCTTTTCCTCGTCAATTCTATATCTAAGTATCCATGCCTTTCCCATGTCATCCTTACATTTGGGGGATGCTAATGCCTGGCTCTGGCTCTGGCTCTGGTAGGTGTCTTGGGACTCAGGTCTGAGTTAACTCAACTTCACCCCCAGCCACAGGGCCGACTTCAGGGGTGGGCTCTGCACCCCAGGTGAGCCTCAGGGGACATGTGCCGGGATGTCTGGGAACAAGCTGCTCTGCTTTGCTGAGAAGCCGTCTCCATGCTCCCTCCTGGACGTGGCGGAAGCAGCTTGTAATCACGAGTGTTTCTGGGAGCCGTTTGCAGCCCTGTATGGAGCTGAGCACACAGAGGAAGACGAGAAAAGCAGAGTGAATCCAGGGCCTTGACATTCTTGCTGTACCCCTGAATCAAACTGACGCGGGAGCTTCCCTCCGTTTGGAGCTCCAGCGCTGCCATGCCTGCAGTTCCTTCTGGTGTGGCCAGAGGACCCTGGCGCCGACGGCCCTTCCCGGCGAGGGCTGAGTTAGGTCGGCTAGCCTGTCCACTAAGGAGGACCTCCTTGGCAGGAAGGACCGCCTTTCACTTTCAAAGACGTCACAGCCCAGCAGACCTGGCAACTGCTGGGAAATTTCCCTCAAACCATTGTCAGATAAAAGTACCCGTTTTCCATTTGCAAAATGTCCCCATTTTCAAAGCCTGGGAAGCTTACACCAAAGCAGCATTTTTTCATCTAAAAATACCTACACCAGGATTACAACAATTATAAGGATTACTGAAAAGAAAAAGTCCTGAAACTTTTGGGATTGGGATTTGCATTTGCAAAATGATTTGCAACCAGACCTGCCACGTAGCACTTCATGGAAATCAAGAAGTGGGTTTTGAATATCTAGGTCATTTTTTTCCCCCAGCATCCAAATCCATAGTAAAAGCAACTTCCTAGCTGTCTGGAGTTGACAGGGGTAAATGCTCAGAACAGCTCTCCTACAAGGGCCGGACGATTGTGATGAAAGCAGACGCAGCTGGAACACAGTCCTATTTAATCAACTTACCTTAATTCTCTAAATCAGTTTGTTGCCCGAGAAGCACCTCAATTCAGTTATCCCCGTCCTGCGGCCACCTTCCGAAGCTGCCAAAGCTGGCCGCTCCACCCTCAGCAGCTCTGGACCTGCGGCATAGGCGTTTGGGGCGGTTTGAAATGGCAGTAATTTCCCACCCATTTCTTCATTCAGGATTTCTTCCCTTCAAAGGTTACTTTGTGTTTCCCTGTTTCCTTCCCCTGCTTGTATGAATCGAAAATGAACCTGAACTGAAAGTACTTGTTGAGTGGTTATGCTCCCAACTGTAATTTGGAGTCAAGGTATGAATATTTTATGCTCAAAGAGTCACTGAAGATTTGCAGGAGGTTTTTAAAAATAAAAATACCCTCATTTTTGTTGGCACAGGTAGACTGTAGCTGGGGGAAAACAGAAATACAGGACAAGCTCTCAGTCATTAGGCTTTAAAAAATGAATCTGGATTTGTTTTTGGGGACGATCAGGAGTAAGTGTAGTGAGTACACGGTGTCCCTTGGAGGAAAGAAATACCAGGATGAAGGAGACCCGGGTAGGAAAGAAACACAAAAGCCACCCAAACGCTCCACTTGCGTTTGAACCCGCCCAAAGGCCCGAGGTGCGGCTTCAGAGGTGCCCTTCAAGCCCTGGCACAAGGAGGTGTCGGGCTGGGGAGCCAGGATTCAGATGCTTGTGGCTTCCTTTCATTGCAAAAATAGATTAAAAAAATAAGACTTTGGCAAGGTGTCCGCCAAGACGGCGAGATTGAGGAGCGCTTCGCTCCCGCCGTGTGGGTGGCGCCGCGGCCCACAGCGCGTGAGCTCGCGGGCTGCTCCGAAGCTGGGGGATCCAGCCGAAACGGAATATTAGCGAGTTAACTAAGCGCTTCCTTTTTTTCCTCCTATAAATCTGTGACGCTCGTTCTCTTAATAACATCTATTGGTTTACAGGGAGGGTCTTGTTAAGTAATTTTCTTTAGCTTTAAAGAGCTGGAAAGTAGAGAGAAAATGTTTGGGCTCCTTTAGCCTTCAAGCGTGACCACACTTAGAACAAGAGTCACCCCAGAAACATCAGCTGTCCTTTCCTGAGGACTTCTGTGGAAGGCCGGTCCAGTCGCCAGTCACTCCTGACATTCACGAAGCACTCAGTGTACGTTTTAAATGTGCCTGACGCATATTGCTCCTCTCATAATGTCCTAACCATACCCTAAGCAAAGCATGTGGCAATTTAGAGGGAAAAAAAGAAGTTTCTAAGCGTTGATGGGGTGGCTGCAAAGATCATGACCACCTGTGGTGTGCTGCGTACATTGGCCTTTGGAAAATGTTCTGACACGACCACAACCCTTTCTCCTTTCCCTCCATGCCTCGACGTTCCATTCCCAATGTCTAACCTCTATCCTGGATCCTTTAAGTAGATTCCCTGCAACGAGTTTGTAAAAATGCAGGTGTATGCAACATAAAAAAACTAGATACTATTTTCACCTATTAAATTGGCAAAGACTTAGAAATTTGTTAACATGTAGCTTTGGCCAAAGTGTGGCTGAAAATGTGGATCTTTAGATTGGATGTGAGAGTAAAATGCGTGCCACCTTTGAGGATAGATTGGCTCCATATTCTACCCCCCAATTTCTCTTCTAGTTGTTTATCCTATAGCTGTATAAGGGAGCAAAGAATGACATATTTCTTTAGTTGTGATACCAAAAACATGGAAACAACTTCTGTGGGACTCATTATGTAAATTAAAGTATAGTCATGAAAAGGAATATTATGCGGTCATGTAAAAGGATGAGCTAATTGGGATATGCAGATGTTGAAACATCGACAGATCTCAAAGACTGATCACTTGAGAAAAAGTGAGGGGCAGAACAGTATGTGTAATTTCAACCCATTTGCATAAAAAAGGTATATGTGTGCATTATCCATGTCCAGAACATTTCTGAAAAGACAGATAAGAAGTTGTAATGACTGGTACTCTTTTAGGTATGGAACTGGGGGTTTGAGGAGAGAGAAGTTAGAATTTACTTTTTATTTTATAACTTTTTGTATTACTTTGGTTTTTAAAAAATTATTATGTATGTATTATTTTATAATCAAGCTTGTTTAATTTTTTTAATAGGCAAAAAATTCAGCTGTGGCTATGACTCTATCTCTCCTAAATTAATCCGGACCACTTCCTGTTCACACCATAGATGTCCCCCACAGTCATCTCAGGTTTTTTAACAACCTCTTTTTGGCCGAGTTCCTTAAGCACAGGTGACAAGTCTTAACTTTGTGTTCCTATGCTCAGGTCTTACCTGTCGTGAAAGAGGAGTTAAATCAATGCTCTGTGAAACACCGAGGGGCTGATTGCGCTCCTGAATGTGTCATTCCCAAGTGATGTTCTCCTGGGCTCTCTAAACACTTTAGCAGTCCTGTCAGCCTTCATTAATGTCATTGTATTAGTTTTCTATTGCTGCATAATAAATTTCCAAAATCTGGGTGGTTTAACACCACACACATTTGTTATCTCACAGTTTCTGAGGTCAGGAGTCTGGGCATGGTTAGCTGATCCTCTGCTTGGGGATGTCACCCAAGGCTGAATTCCAGGTGTTGGTTGGGGCTGGGATCTATCACAAGGCTCACTTGGGGAAGGATCTGCTTCTAGGCTCATCAGGTTATTGGCAGAATTTGGTTCTTTGCCCTCTATTGCATCGAGGGCCTCAGTTTATAGCTGGTTGTTGCCTGGAGGTCCCTTGCTTCACCAAAGCCACTGAGGGAGAGTGTCTGTAACTCCTGTACTGTAATCATGGCGGTGACAACTTATCACTCTCTATTGGCTAGAAGCAAGTCACAGGCCCTGCCCACACGAAAGGAGAGGTCTTTATGCAAGGTCATGAATACAAGGAGGTGGGGATAGCTGGGCATCACCTTAGAGTCCACCACCATCGTGAACTTGTGTGATTGACATTCAGGTAGCCTAAAAGGAACTCCATCAGAAAAGTCTTAAAACCACAGGTGAGTCTCCTATCTTTCCAGTTACTTACAACTCCCCTGAGGTCTTTCCAGACCATTATCAAGCCATCCTGTGCTTTTTTCTGTCTCTCCTTTTTGTCTGGGCTCTGTCTGATGATGTCAACCTGTAGTCAAAGATTAGTTCCATTCTTTCCGCATTTGTGTCCCACACTTCTAGTCCTGACAGTTGGAGGAAAGTGACTCAGGAGCAAAGGAAGATGGGCTATACAACAATTAGTAGGTAATCCTTACTCCTCCAGGCTCTGGTTCCCAGCGCAAGAGCCACCTTCTCACCACCCAGTCGCAGTCACCTACTGCACCCCTGCTCTGCGACTCGCTGCACATCACATCTTCAGTTTTGTTTTCTTCACCATCTAAGCGCTCTGGTTTATTTGTTTTCTTCTCAGCTGCTTCCCTCCTACAGAGTAAGATGCAGGGGTGCAGGAGTCGTGTTTTCCCTTGTTCGCTGCAGCATCCCCAGGACCTGGAATGACTCCTGGCACATGATAAACATTTAAAGAGTGAGTGTAGAATTAATAATTGGATTGGTCAGTGTGTAATCCATGTGCCCTGTGAATCCTTTATGTGGAGGAAGCACGACTGCTGCCCTGGCCAGGCTGGTCATTTCCCAAGTTGATTTCCTGATGGCTGTGAACCTAAACTTCTCTAGCCTAGTGTTTCTGACTTTGAGCTTGGTAACATCTAAGCCCCACCCCTCGCTCTCTCCTCAGTAATCATTGAGCATTACAATGGCTGAATAGGACCTGCTGCAGTAACACAGCACACAGAGTGGGTGGTCTCTGGAAGATGCTGCCCCCTCTCTACTCTCTGCGTTGGTCACTGCCTGCCAGATGTTGGGCTGTAACCAAGAAATAGGTGCAAAATTTGGAGCCTGACAGCTGCCCTCTTTACCTGCATATTTGTTGCCGCAGATGATCTAATGATAGATGGAGATTGTTAATGGCAATGGTAATAATGAGTTAACCTTTTGAAGTGTTTGATGTGTGTCAGGCTCTCGGCTGTGTGCTTTACCTGTAGTAGTGTCTCCTTCGAGTGTCACAGCTGCACCATCAAGAAGGGGAGGTGGCAGAGGGGCAAGGGGGAGGCAGGAGGGTGAAAGGGGCGATTAGGTGCATGTGTGTGGTGATGGATGGTAGTTAGTCTTTGGGTGGTTAACATGATGTAATCTACACAGAAATCAAAATATAATGATGTACACCCCCCCAAAAATGCATATACATATTAAAAACAAAGAGAATGGGAGGTGGCTTTTGTTCCCACTGGGATATCAGCACTTCTGAAAACAACTACTTGGTCAAATGTAAATGCAGTTTCTAAGCCAACTTATTAGGAGAATGTCAATGAAAATAATTTTATTGGCATTCATGCATTAGCAAGAAGCCTTAATGAAAACACAATTTTACCATAATTAGATTGAAATAGTTCAGCACTTATACATAATCTGAAATGATCTTACTTAAGCTCACCTCGTACATTGACAAGTCACTACTGTAAGCTTTTAAGAAATGGATTTCTAATATTTGATTTTTCATAGTGTTTATTCAAAATTTAATTTTACCATTAAAATTTGGGTTGTATGAGTCATTAAGGCAACACCTTTCTCATTACTGTAACGAGAAGACACGTTCAAACAAAGGCATTCCAGATTGCTTAGGGCATGCTAACACTCCCTACCTACAGCTTTCTTTGAGCTCGTCAGTACTTTTTGCTCTTGACTGGGGGCAGCTTCTCTCCCATTGGTAGGAATGGACGTTTTACATGAAATTTTAAGGCCTGTTTTTCTATCGTATCTTTTCATTGGCCTCTTTTCCAGAGGTTACCTCTGTAAACCAATGCTCTCTTTCAATATTTACGTTCCTTCTCTGGACTATTTGTGGGCAGGGGATTGAGAGCAGAGGAGGCACGGGTGATAATCTATTGGAAGGCCTTCTAATGAAGGTGAGAAGGTCACTGCCCAACACCGTTCCCAAAGGGACTTGTCCCAGAGTGCTGGGGGACGGGGCGGCAAGTGCACAGCAGGGATAGTTGCCGCTGGACTCAGGTGTCCCGGATGGTCGTGTGAGGGGTAATTAGACTCTGGTCCAGGTGACCTAACAAGCATTGCCACGGGCTGGGTGCGATCTCAGAGGCAGGGAGTGATGTGTGCTGGATAACACGGACTCTGCAGTGAGAGGAGACAGGCTTGCATTGTTGGGCCACGTCACAACGAGCTGCTTTCTTAGCTCCTTTGAATGCCAATTTCCTTGTCTATGAATTGAAGGTAAAGTGAAATAGTGACCTCTCAAGGTCTTTGGGGGCTTAATATTTAATGAACAAATTCCTACATAATATCAGTCCTTGGCACAAGGTAAGAAATGAAATTGTGGCCCTTCCTGTGCTGCCCTCATGACCTCCCACCAATTTCTAACAGACCATTGCCTCTTCTTATGACTCAAATAAAGTTGGGGTTCTAAAGTCAGCAAGGAAAAGGAGTGGGGCATTGCCCATTGTGTAGGCAACCACAATGTCTCCTCAACATGCAAAAACAAAGGGGAGACGGGGAATCCAGATTGGGAGAAAGCCTAATCCAAGGAAAAGGAAAAAATTCCCCATAGTGAGACCTTCATGTCACTCTTTCTCATTTGTGCGTAAGAAAGCTCTTGATTTCCCTTCTACCCACCCCGTGTCTAATCTTCTTTCTTCCTCAATGTCCATTTTTACTAAATGTCATCTCCATTTATGCAAGTCTTCAGACCCCAAACCCAAGTCTTATCCTTGCTTTCTTACTTTCCCGCACACTCATGTACAATCCACAAGCAAGACCTGTTGGCTCTGCCTTCAAACATCTCCCATCACCTCCCCTGCTGCCCCCATGGTCCAAACCACCGTGGTTTCTTTGTTAGTTCTCCGTACTACTTCTGCAGCTGCTCAGCGGGCTTTCTCCTTCTATGCCTGCCCCAAAACCACAGGAAATATGGCATTCATTTAATGTGTAAATCCGATCATATCTCTTCCATCCGTCACGCCCTCCAGTGACTTCCCATTGAACTTAGAAAAACATCTCTGCAGAAACTTAGATTGACTGCAATCTTCAGCCCTTAAATTATTGCTCAGAGGGGAGGACACTTTGGATTCAAATAAAAATGGGAAAGAGGTCATGGACAATTTAGTTATATTAGGTCAGATGAAGTAGAAAGTTTGGACAGAACCACTCACTTTAAGCATGAGCAAGATGAAGAGTGGGAAACAATTAATCAAATGAACCTGAACAAAGAAAAAAATAGAGCGTGATCTGTCCATGAGGCTCTGTCCCACTGCACAGATCCGAATTTTCGGCTAGTGATGCCTTCTTTCCCCCCTTATATGACAAGTCTGGAGGTAGACAGCTATGGGCTTGGTTTAGGGCTGATTGACGTGAGGGCTGTGGGTGAGCATCTCTGCCGTTCTCTCAGCTTTTCCCTCATGATTGCAAAATGACTGCAGGAGCTCAAAGCATCATGTCTTCTCAGCACACTCAGAGGCAGGAAGTGGAGGGCAATGCAAGACATTACTCTTCTCCTCACTAACCATTCTGTCATTACAAAGAATCGTTCCTTCCCAGAATCTTCCCAGCAGAGTCTAGATTTTACCCTAAGTCTCTTCAGCCAGGACTGTGTCATAAAACCACTCCAGCCCACTGGTCTGGCACATCTTGTCTAAGATTAAGATTCTCTGCTCAAGACTTGAATAAGGTTGGGGTTCTGTAAGAAATCCAAGAAAAAGGAGGCTATTGCCCAAATGGGTGGACAGTCACCCTGTCTGCACAACATACCAAAAAGGAAGATGGAGTTTCTGGTTCAGAAGAAGGCATAATCCAAAAAGGAGAAGAAAATTCCCCACAATTGAATGCTTCATGTCATAGAAAAACTTACTAAGAACACAAATTAAGGACAACGAAAAAGAAACACTCAATAATGAAATGCAATGTGGGATCGTAGATTAGCTCCTAGACTGGGTGAAGTATGTTAGTGAGGAAAGTGACGAGATCGGAAGGTTAGCTAGTAGCGTTATGTCAATATTAATTGTGGGATTTTGATCATTGTACTGTGATTATGTAAGACACTGACATTCAGGGAAGCAGGGTGCAGGGTCTATAGAAATTCTTTGTACTATTTTTGCAACTTTTTAGTAAGTCTGAAATTGTTTCAAAATGAAAATTGAAAAATAAAAATTTCAAAACTGAGAAAATAAAAAGAACAGTATGAGATGGAAAGAAAAGTTTTTTGTTTTTTTAAAAAGATTTTAGCTAAGAACATAAATTGATAAAGTATTCCTCTTCATAAGAACACGAATTCATAAAATATTCCTCTTTGCAGCTTATAAATAAAATAGGGATGACAAAGACTAGCACTGACAGCGCTAAAAGCTGTATAAGTGACATAGGAAAAAGCTTGTAGCAATCACAATGAACTATAATTAGGCAATTAGTGGAAATATTACAGATATAGAGGACAAAACTTACACACAGAAACTTCGTTTGTTAATTTCCTCATCTTTCATAGGAGGAGTCAGATATTGTCCAAAGTCGAAATATAGTTACAAAAGTAATATCTATAATCTTGTAAAGATTTTCATATTCATTTTATTTTAATGTTTAAAAGGACTGTTTGGAAATTATCACTTTCTGCAGTGAGAGAATATTATCTGAATTTTACCAATTCCTCAAATTTTACTTCACCATCTTTTTCTTTGGTTAAAGTAAAAATACTTAAATTAAATTAAATTAAAATGTCATAAATAATATGGTGCAATTTTTCTAAAGTCATCTGTTTATCTCTGTCTGGTTATCTATCTATCTGTCTATCTATCTGTTTGTCAGTTTGTCTATGTGCATATTTGTCCATCCATCTATCTATCTTTCTGGCTGTCTATTTGCAAAGATGGATGTCTTGGGTGATGTTTATCAAGTCACAGCACTGGTTGTTTGAGTTCGTACAATTTTGGTGGATTTCTCTTACCTTCTTTGTACCGCTCTGACTTTTAAAAATTCAGAAATTTTAAAGTGAGCGTGTGTTTTATTCCTAAAGAAAATGAAAAGAACAGATGATTTAAAAAAATAAAATAGCTTACATATTTTGAGATGTGATAACAGTGTTGTGCGTTGCATGTTCCAACATGAATAAAACACTAGAATTCAGAGCGGTGGTTGTTCCCACCGCCCTGGCTGGAACGCCTTCTCGCTGCTTCTCTTCTTGTCCTGCTTCACTCTCTTCTCTGTTCGGCTTCCCTTCTATTTAGACCTGGTTTAAACAAGGATCTCTCTCAACTTCTGTGACATTTCATATTATTAACTCTTTCCTGCGGTTGGTGTGGAATCTCCGTTTATAACCCATCTTCCCACCTGTGAGCTCTGTCAGGGCAGGGCCGAGCTTATCTTTTTGTAATCCCCATGCCAATCACAATGCTTTGTGCGCGTTATAAGATCCATAATTGATATGTCCTGGATTTGAACAGCTAATCAGAAGGCAAGGGGATGTCACTGAGGAGAAAAGAGAAGGGAGAAATGCGTTTGAACTGAAACACCAATACCTATCAACATTTGAGTTTATGGGATGCTTACAACAGAAGGTACCACACGTGCGTTCACGTGGAGGAGGGATTGGACAAAAGCCATACCCCCTCAAAACCGAAAAGGGTGGCCAGCGCAGTTCCCGGCGTACGGTGGGTGTGCATCAAATGTTGGTTTATTTTCCGTTCATCCTGTGGAAACACCTTGCTTAGAGGCACAATGTGCCAGGCTATTAAAAACATGGGAATCCACGCTAAACAAGTTGGCATTCATACTCTAAGTGGCTCTCTGATATTATACCGAAAGGCAGTGGTTGCAATTGGACAACCCAGGGTTTAAAATCTAGTTGCCTCATACCTGCAGCTTGTCCTTCCTCCTATGTAAAATGGAGTTAATGCTGTGAGGACGTCCCTTGTAGGCTTGTTATGAGGGCAAAAATGGAGTAATAGCCGAGAAGCAATTACTTCAGGTCTGCAATACATAACAACTAGTTACTGTTAATCTCTCAAGGAAATTTTGAGCCCAATAATTAATACCATTGACTGGTTCATTGTTGCTCAACTCTTTCTTTTGCCTTAGATTAAATTCATTAATCTCTTTGTACCTGTTTCCTCAGTTGTGAACTTGAGATGATAACGTCTTCTGTGGGTATCAGATGTCGACTGTGCACAAATAATTCGTACCAGGAAGCTGAAGCCTGCTCCTGGGCCGCTCAGCTGATACTCGGCAGGGTTGCTGACCTTCTCCCCTATAGGTTTCTGTTTCCTTATTTCTACAGCAGGCACCACAGAGTTGGCCTTGCTTCCCAGGGCTGCTTCTTGGTGGAGCTCATAGCTGATGATAAGGTACTTGACAAACATGGTGTGCTGAATGGTATCTGGTGGGGAATTTGAGCCAGAGGTGAGGTGTTGATAAGGAGGAGGATGGCAACGTATTTCTGATACCTACCATGGGATCTTGTGAACAAAGTCTTTCCTGGATATCTTCATGCAGTGCCATACACTAACGATGTTAATCATCACAGTAGCTAGTGTGTGTTGAAGACTTATTCTATTCCAGGAAGCGGAATTTTTAGTGGATTTGACACTACTAACAGGTCAGTTTTTAACAATCCACTGTATGATACAATTATTTTTCAGTCTAATTTTGAAATAAAACAACTAACACTAATAGTTAGAGAAGAAACACGGACATTGAACACTTTTTATTGGACTTTATATATATAATTATGCCAGCAAAAATAACAAGAACAATACAATGCAAAAGAGGAGACAAGGAATGGAATAGTACTTTTTAATTACATTAATGCATGTTTTTGGAAAAACTACAAAAGAATAAATTGAAGTAATTCTAATTCTGTTCTTTTAGCTTTACAATCAGATTGCTATCATTATCCACGCCCCTCAATCCACTGTTTGACTGCAAGGCGCAGAGACTCAAATTGTGCCCAAAATAAAGACAAATGACTCAGAACCCTAATGATCTTACTCCAGAAATGAGTGTATGTAGCTGACTCCGTGTATGTCCACGGTGAACCGTCTAGTTGGCTGACTGTATTACTTCCATGTAAAATAAAATGTTTAATAAAGAACGGGTAATTAAAATGTGCTGATTTGAAGCTGACGTGTGACTAATACTGCCAAAACTCACCAGTAGCCACAGCAATCTGTTGGTACTTCCTTTTAGACCAGCAATGGCTTTCTCAGGGAGGAGAATTTTGTCCCAAACAATGTGTAGAACTCCCAATGCCTGGTGAGAGGAATTTCAGGTTATTGTTGCTTTTAAATTCTCTACAACCATCAACCAACTGATGGCTCATGCTCTGGTCCCAGTATTGCTCTGAAGGCTTTGCATTTCAACTAGTTTTGTTCTCATGACTACTATTATATCCCCACAGACAGACGAGCCTCAGAAAGGGTATTGTATTGCCCAGGACCATACGGTTATTTGCTGGCCAGCCTGGATTTGAATCCAGGCAATCTTTTCTCTGGGACTACACTCATGACCAGGGTGGCTGCACTGTCTTCAAAAAACACACATTATAGGGGCCAGCCCAGTGGTGTAGCCATCAAGTTTGCACGTTCTGCTTTGGCAGCCTGGGGTTCACCGGTTTGGATCCTGGGTGTGGACCTACAAACCGCTTGTCAAGCCATGCTGTGGCAGGTGTCCCACATATAAAATAGAGGAAGATGGGCACGGATGTTAGCTCAGGGCCAGTCTTCCTCAGCAAAAAGAGGAGGATCGGCAGCAGATGTTAGCTCAGGGCTAATCTTTCTCAAAAAAAAAAAAAAAAAAACCACACACACATTATGATTATGTGGAAATAATTCACATTTTTATTGTCTGTAGTTTTTTTTCTTCTCCTTTTTTTTGTGAGGAAGATTGGCACTGAGCTAACATCTCTTGCCAATCTTCCCCTTTTTGCTTGAGGAAGATTGTCACTAAGCTATCATCTATGCCAATCTTCCTCTGTTTTATGTGGGATGCCACCACAACATGGCTTGACTAGCAGTGTGTAGGTCCACGCCCAGGATCTGAACATGTGAACCTGAGCTGCAGAAGTGGAGCATGCAAACTTAACCACTACTCCACTGGGCCGGCCCCTCTTTTTCTTCTTTAGTTCAGAATGCATTTGGGAAAGCACAAATAATCTGAATTTCTGGTCTCCAGGGAGCTGCTGATAGGAGCTGAGATTTGTGACTCTCTCAATCCACGTTTGAGTTGACACATTTCAATGAAGAACTAGAATGTATAAGCCAGACTGATCAAGGGCTATAAAAGAAACACCTAAAATTCTTCCTCTGAAAAGATTAGTAAAAGCACAGAAAGCTGGGGAGACTAATAGAAAAGTTCCAGAAAGGCTTAGCAGGACATCTTAGCAAAATATCACATAAAGGACTCCTTTCGACTCTCCCTGGAAACCTTTTGCCGGTAAGGGAACCATTGAGTTGTTCACGTGTTTTTGTTTTTACTCCTGTAACCCAGTCATTAGAGTTCCTCAGGGAACCTTTGCTCAGTGGCACATTGAGCTGGGAGGAGAAAGGGTCTTGTCTGTCATCCACACACGGCAACGTTTGGGAGCTATAAATCAGTTCTTCAAAAATTTCCTCTTTCCTTGACATAATCTCAAAGGTACCCATCGCACAAATGGAATTTGTATGAAATTCAAATAAAATTCTTGTGATTGAGGTGTCTTGCTTGCATATCTCAAGACATGCTTCTTCCAGGAAGCCATTCCAAAAATATTAAAAAAGTCAAAAAGAGAGGCAAACTCAGTTTGTCTAGGACTCTTTAAATCATCAGTCTTTGTCTGTTAACCACATGTTTAATCGTTCTTCCTAGTTTCGATTTGAAGGACACTACAAGAGACGATGTCAGCTGGTGGATTCTGTTGCATGTATAATATTCCAAGAGTACACAGGACAGCTGGGGTAAGTGTAGCCACTTACGAATCCATGGAAAACCACTGATGTTTGGATGGAGTTTTATTCCATTCATGCTGAATGATTCTGAGATGAAACATATTTTTTATTCAGTGACAAATATTAGGTCCCTAGTTATATAAAATAATTGCCTAACATAATTTCACTTTTCAGCTGTTTTCCTGGTGCTCTGTAGAAAGCCACAAAGTTGTGGGCTTTTCAGCAAAGGTGACACATGGAATCATTACTCACTCGGCAAATAACCCTATCACAAGGCAGGAGAATCACCCTTCACACCTGCAACCTCACAGGGCTGCCCCACCTCCCAAACAAAAAAGGAAAAAGAGACCCAAATGTTTCATCAAAAGCATTAGTTCTTTGATATATGTAATTTTATGTGTCAATTTTTTGCAATAAGTGTCAAGTTCTGGCTTGAGTTGAAAACATTGTGTAGGTGGGTAGTAGGAGCACCAGGGGAAACAGAAAAAGATCAATGCACGGTGAGGAGCTAGAGCTTATCTTCAATTAATGACAAAAGCAATTTTTTAAAGTCCCAAGCTGCTAAATTAATGAGAGTTTGTGTGTGTGTGTGTCTGGTTTGAGTCTGGATCCCAACAGAAGCACAGAGTGTCAGGTTTTCTTTATTTCCACTAAAGACAAAACAAGAAAGAATTGACAAATCACTTCTCAAAGGGTTAGGTTCCACACAAAAGGGTCGTCTTACACTGGATATGGTGCAAATACTGCGAATGGTTACCTAGGGGCGTTAGGGAATTTCTCTTCCGGGGACTGGGTTTGGGGGGGTCATAAAGGAGAGGGGGACGCACCTCTGGGTGATTTCGGTGCAGTCTGCCTCGAGTAGATAGTGAAGTATTCAGTCTCCAAGATCCATTCCATTCTAGGCTTCCAAGATAATAAAGACAGAGAAACCACTAGTGCCAGGAGAGGCCATGTATGGCCAAATCGACTCAGCAAGACGGTGTTTGCACTTCCAGGAGGGCTCTAGCTGATATTGTAAGGGGCAGAGTGGATGCCATGTGAAGTTCTAGTGGGCGATGTGAAATTTAGCATTCCCCTGGTGTCATTCTTCCCAGAGCACACTCCGCCCTTCCGCAGGAGCCTGTTCATCTTGACAGCATTCTCGGTCAGCAGGTATTATTATGATAATAGCTTGAGTTTGTTTAGCGCCCCCACCCGTTTTTCATGGGAGGTCAAAACCAGTTGGGAAGTCAGTCAACAACATTTATTGAAGTCTCTCAGTGTGTAGAGCTGTGTATTAAATCACCGTCAGACAGCAGCCAGCCCGGCCTCACCACACACCAGACGCACCTCTGGGGCTGGCCAGCAGGGAGCCCACACACTCGCCCCGCTTGGGGCTGCCCCAGGCTGTCTGATTCTCACTCATCAGCTTTTATTTGCTTACATTGACTGAGGGTTGTAGCAAACCTCTCCACATACTACCTTTTGGAGATTTCTGCCCTGCAGATTCTGTCTGGGCCCGACAAGCCACAAATATCCTCTCCAGCGCTCAGGCTGCTTAAGCTGCCCACCTAGTTAAAAGCAGGAAGCACGAAGTTGCCAGAAGTGAAAAAGAGCAAACTGACTAAATTAACCGAATGTTTTTAACCCAAGAAAAGGAGGAGTTGGCTTTCTGAGAGCTGAGACGCCCTCCCTGTTTGCCTGCCCCAGTTGGAGTGGACTTTGGCCTTTGGCCAAACTGCTCAACTGCCGGCGTTTTTCACAGGATAGCAGGAGAGGGCCAGGGCTCCGGCGGAAGGAATATCATATGTTGTGAAACTTTTCAAATGCCACAGGAAAGACGATTGTCCAAAAATTAGAAAATAGAGCGGGGCAAAAAGCAAAAAGAATTAAGCCTCACTGATAACCACCTAACCCAGGGCTGACATCCATTTTCATTTCGATGAGTGTCCACTCAACCCATTCTTCCTCTGTGTGTGTGTGTTTCTTTATGTAACTATAATTGTATTATTCAAAATAAGACTATTTTACATGTCATAACATGAAGCAAATGGCCAAATTTTAAGAGGGCCCTTTGAACTTCTGTATTTCCCATACATAAGATGGAGAGAATTCACATTAGATTTCTAAAACTGTGTTCCAGGAAACACTGGTATTAACTGAACAATATTCACGTGCCAGGATGAAAAAGAACTCAGTTTTACAACAAATTATGGAATACCAAAATATAAATTTTTTTTCCAAAGATGCATAAGTTACTTTATTTTTTTGTGTTACTTTCACAAGTAAATTTTCATTCACTTTTCACATAAAGAATATTGTGCTTTTGTGTTCTGAGGTGCATCTGTTTATAATTGCCATGAACTGTGAGTAGCAAAGACTCCCCAAGTAGCGACCTAGTCATCGATGTTGTGAGTTTCTCAGGTGAAGCAATACATTCTAGATGCGGACAGCTCAAGGCTGGTCTGGGAACTTCCTAAAGTTTTCAGCACCCAGGTTTCTTCCAGCTGTCCCTCCACCATCCCCAGTGGGTGGTCTTGTCCTCATGATCCAAGATTGTGTCCGTTTGTCATTTCAGGCAGCAGGAAGGGGAAAGAAGGACTCAGCTCTCACATAATGTTTCTGTTCCCACTTTATTAACCTAAAATTAGTCACATGGTCACTGCTAGCTGTTACGGAGTTTGGGGCATGTAGCTTTGGACTAGGTGACAATGTAGACAGATAAAAATTGAGATTCTTTACTCAGAGAGGCCAGGAAATGAATATTAGAGAGACAACCCCACTGCCTATCCAAAAGTTTAAGAAACTTTGAGTTGGAATGTCACTCAATTTTGTCCTTGTCAGAAAATCAGACGTAAACATCATTATTGATTGAAATCTACAGAAAATTTCAAGACCTCATTTCAATCAACCTGCATTTATTTTCTTATTCTCCACTAGCAGAATAACCACGGATGGTGGTACTCTAGCTCCATGTCTCACTGTTTCCATGCTCATGGTGTAGGAGGCCCCATAGAGAAGGGAGAGGTTGGAGACGTCTGCCGTAAGAGTCTAAGTTGGATGCGTGAGAACTTGGGCATCTATGAGCTCCCCTCTCTCTTTGACCCTGAAAATGACGAGAAAAAGAAGAAGTTCTTAGAAACAGTTTTGCCAAAATAAAACCAACATGCAAATAGTTTTTGATGTTCATTAGCATTAATCTAGCTTTCCCAGTTTGGGATATTTGCTAGTTAATTTGGTGTATTAATAACTTGGAATTTTATTCATCACATGCAAACCTACAAAAAGATCTAAAGCACTAAACTTTTCTCAGAATATTTCCTATTGTTAGAAATTAGTAATCAGCAACCTTTCCTTGTGTGCTTTTTACCCTTTTACATTTAGCTTTCTCTTTCACACAGTGAAAATCCAGGCTTGCTTCATTTATTTATTTATATGATCATTCACTGGACAAGTATTTATCCAGCACTTTCCATGGGTTGTGGATTGGAATCTTCAGGAAACAGATCTGAGACAGAGTTTATCATGAATGATGCTTATTAAGGAGCACCCTCGGGACCGACCACCTGCGGAAGGGAAGAAATCCTGAGTAGGGGGAGGGAGTAGTTGTGCTGTGATGCAGGCTCAGCCAATCCTGTGGGAACTACTGGGGCTAGAACAACCACTGAGATGGGTCAGGATCAAGAGGGCTGGACCTTCGCGCTCTCATGACTATCAGTCACTGGCTCTCCCTGCACCTGGCCCTGACTTTGGACTGGGCAGCGCTCTGTGGGATTCTGTGGGCATATTTGTTATAGTTGCTTAGCTAAGCATCAAAGTTGAGCAGAAGTGCATTTCTCTTGCACACAACAGTCCATATAGGATTAGTCTATGTGGTGGGGCATCCAGGTTCTTTCCATTTTTTTCCTGTGTCAACAGCCATGGCCAAAGTTCCACTGCTACTGTGGTCAGGCTTCAGACAATGGGAAAGGGGGACTGCAGAGGGGTACAGCTCACTGTCCTAAGGCCCATGCCCAGAGCGGTGCAGTCCACATCACTGCCTCCACTCACTTTCCACTGTGAACACTGAGTCACATGACCAAGCATAGCTGCAAGGGAGGCAGGGAAACGTACCCAGCCAAGCGTGCACGTGCCCAGTCACAGCTCCGTTACTGTGGAGGCAGGGCAAATGGATTATGGTTGACAGTAGCAGTCTTTGTAACAATGGGTCAGCAATTTCACTTCCCAGTCACCTCTGCAGGCCTTTTGGACACACTGTGGAGATTTCCAACTCATAGACTGTACAATCCTTGCATGTTGTGGGTCTCTCTTCTATAGTGATATAGTGTTGCCTGGAGCCTGCTTACCCACCTTGGCTGTGACTGGGTATGAACTGGTGAGCTTTCAACACGCTCTTGCTTGGCCCCAGCCCCAGAGGGACCTGACCTGGGTATTGGGGTTTTTAAAACTTCCCAAATGATTCTCTGGTGCCATCAAGGTTAATAACAACTGGTTTTGTGGGAAAATTGAAATCTGGATCAGTTAGGTCTGTGTGTGTGTAAGTGACTTTCTCCTCATATTTCGGTTCAAGCAAAGGAGAGAAGTCAATGGCTCAGGTGGCTGAAAGTCCATGAAGGTATCTCTGGCTTTCGGTGAGACTTGATTCAGAAATGGAAATGAAGTCACCAGAACATGGTCTGGCTCACTCTCTTCTTCTGTCTCTCCCTCTCCCCTCCCTCACTTCCCGCTCCATTCCTCTGCCTCTCTTAGCTGTATCTCCTCCATGTGTTCTCCCCTCCTAGTCCGGCTGTGATGGTAAGATGCTATCCAGCCAAACTCCTCTTCAGATAAGTCCTGCAGGAAAATAGAAGGGCTTCCTTTTTCCTTTATAGTTTATTTGCTTTTAATTAAATGTCATATATTCAAAAGAATGTATGTAATGTAAATGTATGATTGAAAGAATAATAAAAAACCAAATCCTGTCTGTGCACCACACAGGGATCCATACTTTAGAAATGGCACTCTGACATCTGTCGCAGCCCTCCCAGCACAGAGCACCACAAGAAGTATAGCATTCTTATTTCTTATTTTGTGCTGTTTTTGACTTTATATAAATAGACTCATACCACGTATATTTTTCTGTAAGTAACTTCTTAACACAAAGTGGAATTTCTCAAATTCATCCACATTGATGTGGCTCTCTGTGGTCCATTTCCATTGCTGTATACTGTTACATTGTATGAATTTATCTCAACTCACTACCCATTCTCCATTCTGTGGACATGTGGGTTTCCATATTTTCTGCTATTATAACTGATACCACTGCAAACATTCTTTCTCCGGGATATTTAACTAAGAGTGCATTTACTGGGATGTGGCATATGAACATCTTCAAATGGCTTTAGGGTATGAGAACTGGCTGGACTAACTTCCAAAGTGTTGCACTAATTTACATTCCCGCTAGCAGGATATGAGAGAGCCACCGCTCCTCCTCATTGCCAAGACTTTGAAATCTCTGAACTTTAAACATATATCAACCTGATGGATATAAATCTCATTTCATTGTGGTCTTAACTTTTATTTTCCTTGGTACTAATTAGTTTGGGTATCTTTTCTTTAATAAACTCATCAGCTTTTCCTATTTCTTTGAGGAAAGTCTGTTCATGCCTTTGGCTTGCTTTTTCTATTGAGTTGCACTTCATCTGATTAATGTATATATTATGGATGCTCTTCTTCTGTCAGTTATCTATGTTGCAAATATCTTCCTTCGGTTGGCAGGTTTCTTTTGGTTTACAGAGAAGTACTGAACTTTAATGCGTTTGAATTCATCAAACTTTTCTTTAGTGATTTACATTTTTTGCATCCTGTTCCAGAAATCTCATTTTCTGTTTTGGCTCTTCTTCTGTAGCTTCTTCTCAATAATTTAAAGTTTTACCATTTTCATCTAGGTATTTAATCCAACAGTAATTGATTTCTGTGAGTGGTAGGTGGTAGGAAACCAAATTTTTTTTTAAATGGTTATGCATTTTCTCAGCCTATTTGTTAAATAGCCCAATGGTGAGTGACTGGTTTCATTGTTTATGAAATGGATATGATACCAGGACCTATCTGTATTTGTTATCCATTGCTGTGTAACAAATTGCCCCCAAACCTTGTAGCTTAAAACATCGTTTATTATCTAGTGGATTAGGTGGATGAGGAGTTTGGTTGTCTCTGGCCAAAGTTCTCTCACCAGGTGGTAAGCAAGGTACCTATGGGGGCTGCAGTCTCATCTGAAGGCTCAATTAGGGGAGGATCCTCTTCCGGGCTCACTCATGTGCTTCCTCTTGGGCAGTTGAAGTAAGGGTGTCAGTGCCTTACTAGCTGTTGGCCAGAAGCATCCCTCAGTTCTCTACCACCCAGGCCTCTCCATCGGGCAGCTCACAGTGGGTTCCTCCAGGGTAGTGAGCAACAGCATGAAAGAGGGCATCCCAGAGGGCGTCCACAGTCTGTACAATCTAATCTTTTCAGCGACATCCCATTACTTCTGCCATATTCTCCTCCTCAGAGAGTCCAGTCCCCATTGAAGGAGAGGGATTGCAAGGATGTTAATTCCAGAAGGCAGGGCCCTTTGGGAGCCTCCTTAGAGGCTGTTGACCACACAGGTTCATAGATTTTCTCGGGGGATTCCTGGAGTTTGGCTGTGGAGAGCATTAGAGTAGCGCATGGAACGTGGTGAGCACTTACGTTAGTGTTTGCTGCTCCTCTTGGGAATATCTTACGTCTGGCATTTGTTTCACGTGTCAAGTTTCCATATATGAGTGGGTCAGTGCTTAGGCTCCCTTAAGTCTATTTTCCTATTCCTGCAGCAATAGTAAGAATTTTAGTTACTTTGTATCATAAATCTCGACAGCTAGAACATTTTTTTCAGGAGATTTTTGGCTAATTTTGGCCCTTTGATCCTCTATCTACATGTTACACTCTGGTTGCCTCCAGCCTGTGACAGGGCCACATTTCTCTGCCTTAGGGGGAGGGAAAGCTGGGAGTGAGGATGGTACAATTACTTCTCTGGAAACATGGATCTAGGGTCTCTGTGACAGAGGGCAGCGCGAGAGGGGAAGCGGCCTCCATCCCAGCCCCCGCCCCAATAGACCACTGGGGGCTGTGGCAGCCTTGTTTCCCAGCAAAGCAGTGACTGAGTATGTGTGGAGGCAGGTGTGGGGGTGGGGGTGGCACAAAGTATTAGTGGCGTGTGCTGCTCACAGGCCTCCTCGAGTCCTCTTGCACTGTCCCCTCCCTGTGCCACCGCCCAGGTGCTGCTGGAGGCGCTACTGGCCAGGGGTGTGGGGAGGCTGCGAGAACAACCCCTGGATGATGGGCCCACTCTGAAGAACTGGCTCCAACATTGGAATGAATTTTAAAATCCCAAACACAGAGTTATAAAATTCACGTAAGCAAACAGAAAGGAGAATTTCCTTTCTAATTCTTCTTTTTTCCACCCCGAGAAGTGACCTCAAAGAAGATTTCAGTTTTACCCTGCTTATCAAGTCAAAAAGCAGCAGAGGGCCAGGAGGGTTGCTAAATCCCTTTCAAATGTGTCTGATAAAACACAAATAGGACAGCAAATGGCACATGACCTCAAATCCTTTTTGGAAGGACATAAACGTTCAAATAACAGGAAGTTGGGAGAATTTTAGATTTTCACCAAGTGTTCAACATATATGAACATCCACCATTGAAATGGAGACGTGTTGGAGGCGGCGTTACCCCACCTCACAGCTGAGAATCAGGAAACGGTGTTTAAAGAAACGATGCTCTTTGTTTTGAACAGAATGTCTTCCGGTCTGTGAAGTTATCCCTGTGGCACTAGCCACGTATGAGAAGTTGTAATAGGGAATTATCACAATTACGCTGGATAATGTTTGCTCAGCTATCTGAAGAACTCTACAGCTGAATCTTTACTAATTAGATTCGCCACCTAATGGCTATTCTCAATTCACGAAAAATATCTTCTGAGAATTTAATGCTCTGGATAAAGCAGAAGTGCAGTATGTTGTTCACACATTTAAATGACTCCTCAACAGCTGAGGCAGTGGGACTGGGACATGGATATCACCCCAACCCATATGGCCTGGCAAAGTCAGAACCATGCCCTTGACCTCTGTACTCCAGCCCTATCGAGTAGTAGGAACTCCACTTCACAAAAAGAATTTGGTTGGGGCTCACCCTGTGGTGTAGCTGTTAAGTTCGTGCACTCTACTTCAGTGGCCCGGGTTTGCAGGTTCGGATCCCGGGCGTGGACCTAACACTGCTCTTCAAGCCTAACACTGCTCTTCAAGCCTCACTGGGGCAGCATCCCACATAAGATAGAGAAAGACTGGCACAGATGTCAGCTCAGCGGCAGTCTTCCTCAAGCAAAAAGAGGAAGATGGGTGACATGTTAGCTCAGGGCCAATCTTCCTCACTCACACACACAAATAATAATAATAATAATAATTTGGGGAAAAAAAATCTCTATATACTATTTTGTAGTTGGAGTTATACCAGTCCAAATAACTCCTTTAATTGGGTCTGCTGGAGGAAAACAAAGGGAGGGGAAGAAATAGAGTAGAGATGAGTTTTTATATTTAATCTTATTTTATTAAGGCAGGTTTTCCCTTAAACTTTTAGAAACCTACCACTATTTGTTCTTATGAGGAAGAATAAAGAAACCAGAGCATTTCAGACGAGCCCAAAAACTCGTCTGCCCATAGACTGCGACCTCCCTAAGGTGTGAGATTGTGTCTTGCGTTTTCATCTCTCCAGAGCTGAACAGAGAGAGCCCACGCGGACTGCTCCCTCAGCGCTGCGCTGCGTGAATGGTGCTCGACGCTCCGCACAGGAAGTGCAGTTTGTGTGTGTATGCAAAGAAAACGAGCCCAGAGAAATGGGTTGTCAGCAGGGCAAAAGAGCTTTGGATAAGGGATAAGACTTGCCATTTGTCAGAGGAGGGAACAAAGGAAGGGGCAGGCAACTGATTTATGATTATTAATAATGTGTCCATTTTACAAAGTGGCACAGGGCTCTCTCTCCATGTGTCCAGAGGTTAGCAGGAAGGAGGTGACACATGCACAGGTTGTCCTGACCAGGGTGGTGTGGCTGCACTTGTTTGTTTCCCCTGGTCCTTCCAGCTGTTTTATTTTATGAGGCATCTGAGAGCGTACTGTGAGGATGGCACGTGCTCCCTATTTCTTTCACTTTCAGAACTGGTAAGATTTTTCTGTCTCTGGACCTTCTAAACACCATCAGTCTCCTACTTCTTATGCATTTATAAAATGTGTCACCCAAGGCATTTCTATGCTAATGCAGCTGTTAATGGTGCCAGACAGGAAATATTTCCTTCTCCTTCACAGACAATTTGGAGTTCCCTCCAAGGTAAAAAGCTACCAGCGAGTACACACGCAGACGCAGACACTGCATACACACACGCATATATCTCTGCATGTTTATTTCGTACTTCATACGTATGTGTCTGTCTCTCTTTTATATCTATATCTATTTTTGATTTCTAGGATTGACGAGCTCATAGTTAATAGGCAGTAATTCAAGAGTCCACTGAGTTAAATACGACAGTCAATTCAGTTGTCTTTTCCAGGCCGTGAGGGGTTCTCTCTTTCATCCTCTGTGACATAGTCTTAATGCATCACACTGAATTAAACTTGTCGTCTGGATGACTAAAATAGTAAGTTAACCATTTGTTCCAGTCTTAGTCTCAGGTGAAAGAAAATAAGGAAACAGCCTCATCCGATGATCTGATTGGCTGCTTCACCCGGCTGAGATGCTGACTAAGACCCAGCTGTAGCGTGAACGCGAAAGTAGCCTGTTCTGAGATTTTCTTGCTTTCTAGTCTAGGAGATGTCCTTTCATCCGGTGCATTTATATATGAATGCATGAAGCTAGAGGAGAAAAAGAAAATGAAATTAACATTTAGGGTTGGGTTTTATGTTAATCCGGGTCCTCTTTAAGGGAAAATCCTCGGGAAAGCAGCCCGATGTGTTTCCATCTCTTCTCCCCACAAATCCTCATCGTAATTATTTGTTGTCCCTCAGCTCTGCATGCTGGAATCAGCGCGGGCTCATTTGGCAGGGGCCAGGGTGTGAATACACACGCTGCGGAAGGCCAGCTGGGCCTGCCACCTGCCGCTCCAGGCGGTGCTGTTTGCTTGGGTGGCTCCCAACTTCGGGGTGACTGGATGTGGCTGGAGAGAAAACGAAGCCTGGCGAGATGCTTTGACATTGTGAAGGATTTGGCAATTCATCTGCTTATTTCTTTCGTGACTTTATACATTGTTGAATATTTTCCCTTTCTCAAACATTCATTTTCAACTCACCATAAATGGTGTAATTTTATGTACATTAATAGTCTTGTTGTAAAACATTTGACAAAAGGCTAAGAGTAGGTTTTGCCCAGTAGTACAAAGGAATCATCAATGCAACAAACAGAAAAGCAGAATACTGAGTGTGGTTCCTCAGATCTTGCCCTCTTCTCTGTGAAGCTTGCTCAATTTTTAGTCATAGTAAAATTCATGCTACGGACGTCTTCATTTTCTTTAGTTTTTCTAGAAAGGCCTTTATCAGACAGGATTATAACTAAAAGCTAGGAAATGAGGCTTAAATGCTGGAGCTGTGGAACTTTGAGGCCTACCTGACACGATTCTTGTTCACAGCCCACGTAATAGCTCAAATACGAGAAAGCAAATGGGACTTCAAATGTAAGAATGTGCTGCAAGTCCACGGCCCCACTGACGTCCCCCACCTTGGATTTAGATAATTCAGGCAATCGGAAACCCACGTGTTCTTCTTGAGGTCTAGATACCGAGTGTCACTTACACAATCCTTTCTTTTTTATATAAAATATATTTCATAAGCATAATAACATGCTTTTTCAACGTAAGTTTAGAAAAATATTAAGCAGAGATAAATATCGCCAATATTCTTGGTACCTAAAGGTTATAATGTGAAATTTAGACGTATTTCCCATTGCTCTTTAGTCATTGAGAAATTCTTGAACAAAACGTTTTTCCCTCTTTTTCCAGGAGTTTTGTTTAGTGTGAGAAAGGCCCAATGACGTATTTGAACCATCTGCACTGCAAGTGTCTTAAATAATTCCAGCTTTGCTTGAAGTTACCTCAACATTATCTGCAGAGGGTTAAGTGATGATTTTTAACATTCTCTATTTTTATTTAACCTTTATTTAAAATATTTCCACAAAAGTGGAAAAATGTCCTTGAGACCTCTATGACTGTGAATTCCAAAGTATGATTTTTACAACATTCATTCCCCGAGATGTTATAACGTATTTCTTATAAAAAGGTCCAGAAAGCTTGGGGATCTTGGTGTGAAACAAGATGAAAAGGGTTTCTTTCCTGCTCTATGACCACTCAAAACCAGGAATGTGCTGATGTGCCTTGTGACTACCCAAAGGGGCTCTTGGGCCACAATATTCCCCACACACATGTGCCAAACCATCTTTACCATCTCCCTCCCTACCGCCACCAGGAGCACACTGTGGTATTCCCTCCTCAGGGAATGTGCTGGGGGAAAATAAATTTGTATTTATTTCTGAAGACGGTGCAATCTTGTCCTTAAGGACATAGCTTCTATTTTACTTTTATTTTCACATTTTTACTCTGTCATGGTCGTCCTTACATTTCAGACAAAATTTCCACAGACATATTGATATGCTGGTGCAGCTGCATTCTGCTTCAGCACGTGTGTGATGGCATTCATGATCATTAGGGCCATGGTCTGTGGACTCTCAAATGACGGATCCATGCATGGACCTGAAATTCTGAATGTGGAAAAACTCTCAACCAAATTGAAAATCAGCTCTTTCACTAAAGAAGCTTCCTTTTGGACTTTTCATTGAATTATTTGTCTCCAATTCTAAATCTTTGCATGTACAATATTATTTATCAGATACTGTTCTAAGGATTTTGAACAGAGAGGGGAAAAAGCAGAGGCTATTTTGTGCATGACTCCTTTTTTTTTTTTTTTTAAAGTGTGTTTTTAAAAAGGCTTTTTTTAAAAAAAGTTTATATATGACTAGCTTTTTTTAAAAAACCAGTGTTGCTTTTTAAGTAACAGTTACATCTCCAAAAACATTTCGGAAGAACTTGGCAATGATAGGTTTTGGCATTTCAGGGAGAACAAAAGAAAATACCGTGATGAGCTAGTGTAGTGTAGTAAGGAAGAACCAGTAATCCTCAGGGTACGTTGCTACCAGAGGGTATGACAGAGTTAAGATACTTGCCTATAATAAGTGTGCCCTGCCTTGCAGACAACATAGTCACTCCCTTAGGAAACATGCCTCGGCGAGGATGAATTTGGGATAACCTATAAGCAAAATGACTGTACGGTTTATGAAAACATATGAAAAGGCTAAAAAACAAAATAAATAGCATGCATCTGTTGACTGTTTGCTGTAGCTCACGTGATCTCCCGGGTTTGATACCATCGCTGGCACATTTAGTTAGGTAAACACGATGCACAGAGGCCCAAGGATGTCTCCGGAACCAGATATTTGGCATTGAAAACCAAAGATTGTATAATTACTAAAGTGACCACGTCAGCCTCTGATTTTATTTTTAAGCACTTACTTATTGTTTCTTAACAGTTTCACTGGGTATTTCACAAACATTTAATCTCAACAGGCTGGTCTATATCCACAGAGCATTTCCAGGCAACGCTGTTCAATGCATGCTCTGCCTCCCTTGTGCTCATCATCTTACGACGGCTCCCAGAAGCAGCACTTGAGAGACATTTAGATGCTGGTTTATTGGAGAAGGGTTCTGGAGAGAAAGGAGCTCATGAGGGAGTGAAGCAAGCTAAGGAAGGGGAAGGAGCCAAGTAAAGGTGTGGCCGTCTAAGAAAAGAATGAGGTGGACCGAAGGGATGGACATCAGTGGGCTAGGGGAGCAATTTTAGGTTAAGAAGTTCTCCCTGAGAAGGTGACATGTAAGCAAGGACCAGAAAAGGTGAGTATTGGGGCAGAGAGCATCCCAGGCAGAGGGGACGCCACAAGATGAGAGCCTGTTTGGCATGTTCAAGGACCAGCAAGGAGACCAGTGGGGCTGAAATAGAATGAAGTAGAGAAGAGTGGGAGGAAATGAGACAGGACAAGGACAGGGTGCAGATGGCACAGGGTCTGGTGAGTCACAATGGAGACTGCGATTCTGCTTCAAGTCATTGGAGGGCACACAATCGCCTGTGTGGCCCTTGACTTCTCCCAAGTGGCAGTCTTGTCATCTGTAAAATAAGATAAAGGACCAGATGTTCTCCCAAGCCCTGAAGTTCTATGATTTGAAATGATTGACCCAGTATCTCACATCTTATTTCCTCATCTGTCTAGTGAGGATGGGTTGCTATTACACTTGAAAAAGGATTAAGAGCCCATAAGGAGAGCCCATGCATTGAAGAAGGATAGAATTGTTGTTAAGAGGCCAGTGCCCTTTAGGGAGCAAATGTGAGGAGCTCGATACTCAGAGACTGTTCTAGTCGTTCCAGGCAAGTCATAGGCATGGGTCTTATTCCCGCCTTTAAATTTGAGCTTCTAGTGGCTGCATAAATGGAAGTTCACAGCAATTGCTTGATTTCAGGGTTATTTGGTAGCAGAAAGATGTGAGAAGGCAGAGTATTTTGGGTTGCCACATGCAGAATATGTGGTCTAGTGAAAAGAATAGAAATAATTTATTATTGGTCTTTCAATAGCATAAAAGGAGTGAACCTCTTGGAAGAATAAGTTATTAGACCCCCATGTGGTGTGCACTGGGATAGAATTTAAGACAAAAGAAACATAAAACAGTTCATAAAGCCCTCGCCTTTTAATGTAAGATTACAGCTGAGGGTCAAGAATGGGCTACATCAAGAACATGAAGTGTTTTGGTCACATGTTTTTTATTGAGAGAGAATTCACATACCATAAAGTTTATCATTTTAAAGTACAAAATTCAGCGGTTTTCAGTGTATTCACAAAGTTGTGGGACCATCGCCACTATCGAATTCCAAAACATTCCCATCACTCCAAAAAGAAGCTTCTCCCCCATTAGCAGTCTTTCCCCATCCCCCCACCCGCAGCCCTGAGAAACCAGTCATCTGCTTTGCCTATCCTGGACATTTCATATAATGGAATCATACAATATCTGGCCATTTGTGTCTGGCTCTTTTCGCTTAGCGTAATTTTTCGCAGGTGCATCCATGTTTCAGCGTGTATCAGTACTTCACTCCTTTTTATTGCTGAATAACATTCCACTAAATGGATACACATTTCTTTATCCATTTATCAGTTGATGGACATTTGAATTATTTCTACTTTTTAGCTATTATGAATAATGCTGCTATGAATATTCATGTACCAGTATTTTTGCAGACATTATTTTCAATTCTTTTCATGTGCATCTTGGCTACTTGTATATCTTCTTTGGAAAAATGTCTATTTAAATCCATCACCCTTTTTATTTCTTTGTGAGGAAGATTGTCCCTGAGCTAACACCTGTGCCAGTCTTCCTCTATTTTGTATGTGGGTCCCTGCCACAGCATGGCTGATGAGTGGTGTAGATCTGTGCCCAGAATCTGAACCTGCAAACCCAGGCTGCCAAAGCACGGAGTGTGGAACTTTAACCACTCAGCCGCAGGACTGGCCCCCATAGTTTTCTTTTCTCATGATATCTTTGGCTGGCTTTGGACTCAGGGTAATGATGACCTCATAGGATGAGGCAGGCAGTATGCTTTCTTATATTTTTTTGGAAGAGTCTGTGAAGGATTGGTGTTATTTCTTTAAACACTTGGTAGAATTCACCAGTGAGGGAATCTGGTCGTGGGCTTTTCTTCGTGGCTTGTTGTTTTGAATGCTAATTCAATCTCTTTGCTTTTTATAGGTCTATTCAGATTTCCATTTCTCCTTGAGACATTGTTAGTAGTTTGTGTCTTTCTAAAAATTTGTCCATTTTATTCAGGTTATCTAATTTATTGGCATACAATTATTCATAGTGTTCTCTTATGATTCTTTTTAATCTCTGTGAGGTTGGAAGTAATGTCCTGTGTTTCATTCCTGATTTTAGTAATTTTAGTCCCTTTTTTTCTTGGCCAGTTTAGCTAAGAGTTAGTCGATTTTGTTGATCTCAAAGAACCAATTTTTGGTTTCATTGATTTTTGTCTATTGAATTTCTATTCTCTATTTCCTTTATTTCTGCTTTAGCCTTTGTTTCCTTCTATTTGCTTTGAGTTTAATTTGCTGTACTATTTCTGTAGTCTCAAGGTGGAAGTTTACTGATTTGAGATCTTTCTTCCTTTTTAATGTAGGTATTTACAGCTATGATTTTTTTTAAATGATGACTTACCATTATCCTGTAAGTTTTAGCATGTTGTGTTTTTGTTTCATTCACCTCAAGAAACTTTCAAATTTCCCTTATGGTTATTTTTTCTTGACCCATTTGTTATTTAGAATTGAGTTGTTCAATTTCTAGTTATTTGTGACATTCCCAAATTGTCTTCTATTATTGATTTCTAATTTCATCCTATTGTGGTCAGAGAATATACTTTATATGACTTCAATATCTTTAAATTATTGAGACTTATTTTATGGTCCAGTATGTGGTCTGTCTTGGAGAATGTCTCGTGTGCACCTAAGAAGAACGCATGTTCTGTTGTTGGGGGCGTGCTCCACAGACGTTGGTTAGGTCTGGTTGGTTTATAGTGCTGTTCAAGTCTTCTCTTTCCTTGTTAACTTACTGTCTAATTGTTGATATAATTATTATACATTATTGAAAATGAGATATCGAAGTGTCTGAGTATTATTTTTGAATTATCTATTCTTCAGTTCTGTCCATTTTTGCTTCACGTATTTTGGGTTTCTGTTGTTAGGTGGATATATGTTTATAATTGCTAGATCTTCTTGAATGATTAAGCTTTTTATCGTCATAGAATGTCCTTCTTTGTCTATTAACATTTTTTATCTTAAAGCATGTTTCATTTGATATTAATATAGCCACTTCAGCTTTCTTTTGATTATATCTTTTTCCATCCATTTACTTTCAATTCATTTGCCTCTTTGAATCTAAAATTTGCCTCTTTTAGAGAGCATATTATTGGATCATTTTTTTAATCCATTCTTCCAATCTCTACCTTTTGACAGGATTATTAATCCATTCACATTTAATGCTTGTATTGATACAGTTGGATTTATATTTGCCATTTTACTTTTTGTTTTTTTATATGTCTCATGTCTCTTTTGTTCCTTTATTTCTCCCTTACTGCCATCTTCCATGTTAAATAAATATTTTGTAATGTACCATTTTCATTCCCTTATCATTTCTTTTACAGTATTATTTTGAGTTATTTTCTTAGTGGTTGCCCTGGAGATTACAATAAACATCTTGACTTATAACAATCTTGTTAAAATTGATATCAATTTAATTTAAATAGTATACAAAAACTTTATCCCTCTCTAGCTCCATTCTTTCTTCTCCCTTTTTTTGCTATTATTGTCATATTGTTATATAAATTGCATCTTTAGACATTATGTATGCCCCTCAACACAAATTTATAATTAGTGCTTCCTGTAGTTGCCTTTTAAGTAAGATAGGAGAAAAAAAGTGTTACAACAAAAAAAGTTTATACTGTAATTTATATCTACCTATGTAGTTACCTTTTCTGGTGCTCTTTATTTATTCATGTGGATTTGTTTATCCATGTGGATTTGATTTGGATACTTTTATATTAGCCTTAGGGACTCCCTTTAGTATTTTTTGTAGGGATAGGAGCAAATTTTTTTTTTGTTTATCTACCAATGTCTTAATTTATTCTTTATTTTTAAAAGATAGTTTTGTTGGATATAGAAATCTTGGCTGACAGTTTTTTCTTTCAGCCTTTGAATATGCCATCACACGACCTTTCAGCTTCCATAGTTTTGGATGAGAAATCTGTTGTTAATCTCATGAGGATCCCGTATTCATGAGAAATAACTTCTCTTTTTCTGTTTGAAGAGTCTCTTGTCTTTCGATTTTGAGAGTGTGATTATGATGTGTCTGTGTATAAATCTCTCTGAGTTTATCATGCTTGGTGTTCACTGAACTTCTTGGAAGTACATATTAATATTTTTTATCAAAATTTAGAAGTTTTTGGCCACTATTTTTTCAAATATTCCTTCTGGACCTTCCTCCCTTTCTTCACCTTCTGGGACTCCCGTTATGCATATGTTGGTACCCTGATCATATTCCACAGGTCTCTGAGCCTCTATTCATTTTTCTTCATTTCTTTTCTTTCTGTTCTTTCAACCAGATAATCTCAATTGGCCTATTTTCAAGTTTGCTGATTCTTTCTTCCGCCAGGTTAAAATTGCCAATTGCTCCTTTAGTGAATTTTTCATTTCAATTATTTTATCTTTCAACTCCAGAGTCTCTATAAATAACCTCCAGAGACCCTTTAACTATTTTTTCTATTTCATTATTGATGTTCTTTACTTAGTGAGACAACGTTCTTTTATAGTTTTCTTTAGTATGAGCCATACTTACACATGGTTTCCTATAGTTCCTTAAGCATCTTTAAAATACTTGATTTAAAGTCTTTGTGTAATAAGTCCAACATTAAATGCCTGGAACCAATAAGCTTTTCAGCCTTTGTGAGGGGCTCTGAGTGTGTTTTGAGGCATGCGTTCAGCTCAGACAGGCAGCTTACAACTGTGCCTTACTCTCCATTTCAAGCTTGTTTAGAGCCTCAAAGTTAGCTAAATATGAGAACTTAGAGCCTTCTCAGGCTTTCCTGGGCATGTGCTCAGCTCTAAGTATGCACGTGCCTTCTGGATTTCCAGGCCTATGCAATTTTCAAAGCCCTCTCTGGGCGTCTCATGACCAGTTATTTCTTGTAAGTTTTTTGGTTATCTTTTTGTTCACCTAAACTTTGCTCATTGCCTGATTCAACTGCAATGTTAAAAAAAATTGCCACTGATTATTTGTAGCAAATGTCCCCAGAGAAAAGGTTTTTGTATTGGTGGACTTCTGAGGCAGGATAATAAAGAAAACCCTGTGAGTATACTTTTCTAGGGAACTGCCAGACCTGTCACCTAGTGGTGATCTCCACTGAGCACAGCTCTCAGGAGCTCCAACCCCACTGTGCTGCCTCCAGCGTCTGCTGGCTGCTGGCTTTGGCCCTGGAGCTGTTGGTCTTCAAGCCTACCACAGAGCTGGGAGGGTGGGAATGGGAAAAGGACAAGTTAAAATGCCTCAAAGCTCTCTGTTCTTTCTGAACTTAGCAGTTTTACCTGAATAAATGCTCCTTAGATTATTCAAGCATTTGGTTAATTTGCATAATTCTGAAAAAATTTATTCTGATTATGTTTTCCAGTGTTCTTGTTGCTTTTATGAAGGAGAAGATTTTCAGTAGACCTTGTTCCACCATTCCCATTGACACCACTCTATAATGCGTTTTGTTAAAAGCATGTTGCCAGATGATTATCTTTTATCCAGTGAGGTTTCATTAGTGGGGAGGCTAATTGCAGAGGTGGGCAAAGCAGAGGCAAACAGCCCGTTTGTCATTCAGGATCAACAAAGCTTTGGGAAGAAGAAAACATAGACCCGTGTGCACTATCATCATGCAGAAACACTAAGTCATTGGGGGAAGAAATGCACAAAATGTCTTCAAGTAAACCTGGAAGCTTCTCATCTTGAAAGAGGTGAGGATAATAATAATGCCTATCATATAGAATAGCTACAACAATTTATTTTTTTTTTATGAGGAAGATTCACCCAGAGCTAACACCTGTGCCAATCTTCCTCTGTTTTGTATGCAAGATGCTTCCACAGCGTGGCTGGTGAGTGGAGTAGGTCTGTACCGGGGATCCGAACCCGAGAACCTGGGCCACCAAAGTGGAGAGCATGGAACTTTAACCACTCAACCACAGGGCTGGCCCCGACTGCAACAATTTAGAGGACTAACATGGAACATGGGTAGCACTTTGGGGTATATGTACTCAATAGATGTTAATTTTCATTTTATAAAATGGAAAGATTGAATAAAAAATTCAATAGAAAAAAATGACAATAAAAGTATTTGTGGTTGTACGGTTGTATGACTATGAATTAATGATTTAGGCTATGAGGAAAATATCATCTAATACTCATAGGGAGTAGTTTTGTTTTTGTTTTTTTTTCTTTACGGAAGATTAGTCCTTAGCTAACAATTGCTTCCAATCCTCCTCCTTTTTTTTTTTGCTGAGGAAGACTGACCCTGAGCTAACATCCATGCCCATCTTCCTCTACTTTATATGTGGGACGTCTGCCACAGCATGGCTTGACAAGTGGTGTGTAGGTCCATGCCCGGGATCCAAACAGGTGAACCCCAGGCTGCTGAAGTGGAGCATATGAACTTAACCACTGCACCACCGGGCCAGCCCCAAGAATAGTTTTTAACTTGCCTCTCAGGATGGGTTGGTGGTCAGCGTGCTGAATAAATGATTCCATCCAGCGTGAGCCCCTGGTAGTGTTGGGATTGCAGACTTGTTTGCATGAACATTAGTTAAAGACTGCTGATGTGCTGCCAATAGACAAAGAACATCATTCTGGCACTGGTGAAAGTATGGGCGGCGGGAGAAGGAATATTCTAGGAATTTCTGGTGGGGACTTTGGAGCGAGAGGCAGTGCACAGGCAGCAGGGAAGGAACATTCAGAGTGAGAAGACGGGAGTGGGCTGCCATCTTAGCCTAACGGGAAGCCAAGATTTTGTAGTGGGTCAAGCTGGCCGAAAAAGCTCTTTCTGCTTTGATCTTATCCATCTGGTCTAGGGTGGTTACATGACCTCCAATTGCCTAAATCATCTCAGCTATAATGTGGGATGCTTATAACACAGCCTTGAACTGATTTTCATCAAGATGGTGGAATTAGAGGTTTTGTTCTTTTTTGCCCAAAAATGTCCTAAAGTGATTATTTTTTATGAATTTAAAGAAAATAATAATAAGCTTGCTTGAAATATTTCTTATTCTTATATTTCATTCTGAGAAGCCATGGGTAAATCTTTGTTAATTTAGCACTTAAGATGGAGGTATGATGATTTATCTAGATGAAAAATTGTTTGCTCATATAATTAGGATTCAAAGAGGAGCACTCATGTTCTGACCACCTTTCACAGAACACTTAGGGGAAAGTTTATGACAAGTAACTTGCCTTCTGTTGGCTCTGCACATAATAGTTGTACAATAAATGGTTGACGAAGGAATGACAGTTTCTTAAATTTTCACACTAACCTGTGGAGATCGGGATGTGACAAGAATTTTTAACTAGGTTACTCTAGGAAAGACAGAATTAGTTAGATGGTGTTTAGATGAATGGAGAAGGCCCTCTGTGCTGCGGACCAGAAAACAAAACTAACCAAGGATGTGTGGCGCCGTGTGTACATCTGAGCCCACACTGTGGCCCTCCTGCTCTCAGGTCTTTTGACAGCTCTCTTATCTTCCCAGAAACATGGGTTTGAAAAATCGATATGTCCTACAAATCACAAATTACGTATTCATCTTGTAACTCTGCCTTCTTGTTGTCACCTAAATACTCGAAGAGCTGCTCCCCTCAAGACCCTTACCTTGATGTCTGCTGCTGGCTGCCACCCCTGCCTGGGTCCTTGCTGGCTGCACATTCCCACGCTCCAGGTCTCAGTTCATATGTTACCCTTTCAAGGCATCTCCAACTGTCATATTTACTGTGTCGCCCCTTTCTCACTATCTTATCACCATGTGCATCTCGTTCTTAGCACTCACTTCTACTACACAGTGTGTAATTACTTCATTCACTTATTGGTTTACATGTTTACTGTCTGCTTTTACAGAGTACACTGTAAACTCTATGAGATCAGAGATCTTGTTGCAGTCCTCGGCCATAGCACTAGCTCAATAAGTATTTATGGAATCATTGAATGCATCCAGACTTCCAGAAATGATCCCTGGCTGCACACTAGGATTGTGAAACACTTGGCTTCCTGCAGGTGACTATTAATTTTGACATCTATACCTAGAACACGGTGGAATTGTGGTGTCTCTGTATCTTTTTATTTATATTTTTTCTGATTATAGATATTAAATTTTAGTTGTAAAAACAAACTAAAACTGCAGAAATGTATAAAGTGTAAACTAGATGTTCTATAATCTTATCCTCTAAAAATAACTGTCTCTTGGCAATCTTTACAGATTAAAAATTATATCATCTTATATAAACTAATTGCATCCTGTTTTTTAATTAAAAATACACAATGGGCATATTTTCTTTTTTTGAAGATTGGCACCTGAGCTAACAACTGTTGCCAATCTTTTTTTTTTTTTTCTGCTTTATCTCCCCAAATTCCCCCGGTACATAGCTGTATACCTTAGTTGCAGGTCCTTCTAGTTGTGTCACATGGGATGCCTCGTCAACGTGGCCTGATGAGCAGTGCCATGTCCTCACCCAGGATCCAAACCAGCGAAACCCTGGGCTGCCGCAGAGTGCGCTGACTTAACCACTCGGCCAAGGGGCCGGCCCCTGCAATGGGCATATTTTCGTGTTGACATCTTGTAGTAGACTTCATTCTTTCTAATAAAATTTTGTGTGGCACATATTACAATTTATAAAGACAATTCATATTAGTGGGCGTTTAGCTTGTTGCCAGTGAGTTTTTAAGTAGCTATAAAAAAGTGCAATAAATATATTTTCATATACATCTATGTAGTTTTCTGTAGGGCAAATTCAGAAAATTGCTATGTGCACGGATGTAAACTAAGGCTGGCGGGTGAAGAACACTTTACTAAAAGAATAAAAAGAAGCTTAGGAAACAGTGAGCGCTTTTTAAGGGTATACCCGAGGGCACAGATTGGAATTTTATTCCAGCTGATAAAACGATAATTATGACAATTATTAAGCAGCGCAGAAGAACATTTATAGCTTGTTGTTAAATAAAATAGCATTTTATGAAATTATATACACACTATGGTGACAACTATGGAAAATTATGCATGCCTATAAATCAGGAGAGGAAAAGAAAAGATGTTTGGTTTGATTAACTAGGAAGGGTGAATCAGGACAGTGTTTTTTCTTTCATTTTTATTGTCCTTGTTACAGGGGTAGCAATAAATTCAGCCCAGTGTCAACCAGGAGTTGAGCCACGGGTTGACGGGCTGAAACACAGATGGGTCTGTGGAGTTAAGGAAAAGGGAGGGATCACCGAGAGCAAAGGCAATAGACCGCCCAGGGCCGGAGAGGGAAGGGCGGGGTGCACAGGGGCGACGCTGGAGCATGCCAGGCACCGCAGCTCTGGAGAGGTGATTTCTGATTCCACGGAAGTGGAGAAGGGAGACATCTTGATGAAAATCAGTTCAAGGCTGTGTTATAAGCATCCCACATTCCTCTAGAAAGCTTGCTATAAAATAAGTGTTATTTCTTCGTTAAAACTTGGGAGAATTCACTGGTGAAACAGTGTGGGTCTGAGGTGTTCTTTCTGGACAGGTTTTTAATAGCAGATGCAATTTCTTAAAAGATATAGGATCTTTCAAATTTTCTATTTCTTCTACTATCAGTTTTTAAACATCACATTTATCAAGGAATTTTTCCTTTTCATATAAATTGTCAAATATTGATGAAAGTTGTTTGGAATAACCCTTTATCTTTTAAATGTTTATAAAACATTTATAAACATTTTTGTTTACAAAAACAAAATGGTTCTGCAGTCACATCCTCTTTTCATTTTGGACACTGGATTTGTTTTTTATTTTATTTTTGGTCAGTATTTCTAGGAATTTATCTATTTATTAATCTACTTAAAGAACTAATCTTTGGCTTCGTTTATTGTCCTAAAATGTATTTTTAAGAATCTTCAACTCCTGAGAACCCTCTCTCCCACAGTTGTCCTGTCTGTCTTTGCTACTGTGGCAAGCAGGAAGGGGAAAGATATGTTTCAAAACAAGAACCAGGAGAAAAGTCAGAAGTCAGGCACAGCCGCATCCATCTGTCCCATTTCCCAGGAGCAGAGACAGCAGAGAGCGAGCACGACTCAGAGGTTCAAGACACGTAAGGAAGGCAGCGTTTGTTCAGCTATGATCCTGGTTAAACTATGAAGCTTATGCTGTTTCTCTGCTTCTCGGGGCCTTTCTTTCGATGCTAGTGATTTAGATCAATGCTTTCCGAACTTTTCACAAATTCCTTTCCACAAGGGAGAATATGTGGAAGAGATGGAAATCCAAGGTAGCGCCTCCCAGATTTAAACGTTTTTTGCAGTTTCGTCAGTGAGAAGGGTAAGAGTTTGGACCCCAGAGTCGTTCCTCCCGGGCTGGTCTGCCGCTCTCTGACTGTGTGACCCTGGAGGACCAGCACACACTCAAGTTTTAGAAGCAAGGACCTGGTCCAAATTCTTCAGGTTTAGTTCAGACCGTTTGGGTGTCTCAGAGACCCACACCCTCCCTTTTTTCAGTGACAATGTTGTTATTCTTTTAAATAAGGCTTAATGTTGGCACAGGCAAGGAAATTTAAGTTGATGCAGGGCCAGCAGCTCCCATATTCATGCATGGCACTCTGATCTCCTGGTGTGCAGGTGACCAAGTGTGATTTGAAAATTTCACCTGTTTCAAAGACCATAAAATAGTTGGGAGATTGCTACTGAATAAACCATTCATTTCACGTAGAACGTTTGGCCAATGACGTCTTATTTAAGAAACACCTTTAAGGCAACATTTCTCCAAGTTGGCATCAGGGAACAGGAGCAGGGTGAGATGTCCAGGAAAAGATTTCCATGGGCAAATGTGTTTCTGAAACACTGAATTCTCAATGTCCACCTTGGGGATTCCCAACCAACTTTAGCATATGTATCGCTAAAGAACTGTGCAAAAAAACTAGAAAAATAGTGTCTGAGTCTGGGTTCCCTGGAAGCAGACCCACAAAAAAGGTTTTGCTTCCAAGTGGTTATGGGGAGGTGATGCCAGGAAGCACTGTGGGGGGATGAGGAAGAGAGACAGGGAAGGGAGCGCTGATGGAGCACGTGCTATTGAGCTGGCCGCCGCCGAGGAGCCCAATTTGGTCGGAGGCCTTTGGGAGACGTGTAGACACCCTTGGTGGGTGAGCAAGGTGTGCTGGTTACCCTCCCCTCCAATTCATCAGTGGCTGCGGACAATCCTGGTGAGCTCCCTGGCTCCTCCAGGCAGCCCAGTGCCAGCTGAGGGAAAGCTCCCAGGCACAAGTCGCAGGGCCTGCAGTAGGATGCTGCAAACACGCACTGGGCAGACCGTGCTGCGTGGGTGTGGGTGCACCGTCAGTTCTGCTACCCTCAGGATTTCTCAAATTTGACCATACAATGCCCTTTCCCTCTCTCTCCCTTTTGATTTTTTGTCTTCTTTTCACATCAGCTACTAACATCCCATTGAACCGAAGTCTTGTAGAATATACTTGAGAATTTTTAGTTTTAGGTTATATTTTCTCCCCTTTCCCCCTCCAGATCTACACAATAACCAGGAAATAAGGGGTCCATAAGATTTGCTTTTATAAAAGAATGATGGGACAGAACAAACTTCCAAATTCTGCCACTAGTCTCCCACTGCTCAGAACCCAGGTTGAAATGCTTCCCTTAGAGAAGATCTTGTGTCATAGCCTATTCCAATTGCTGTGGTTGGATAACAAGCCGCGCTCAAACTTAGTGCCCTAAAGCAATGACATAGAGTAACTCACAGAGCCTGGGGGCAGGGATTCAGACAGGGCCTGGTGGACGTGGCTCGTCTCTGCTGCGTGATGTCAGGACCTTCGATGGACGGTCGAAGGCTCCTCACTCACAGGTCTGGTACTTGGACACAATTGTGCACACAGCGAGGGGCTCCTTGATGTGTCTTTCTCTCTGGACCTCTCAGGCGTGGCAGCCCCAGGGAAGGCAGGCTTCCTACGTGGAGGCTCAGGGCTCCCCAGGTGCAGGTTCCAAGAGAAGGCCAGGTGGGATCATATCACCTTTTACAACCTTGTCTCAGAAGCCACGCATCATCACTTCCACCACGTTCTATCGTCAAGATAGTTGCACAAGCGTGCCCACGTTGGAATGGATGGAGCATGGACCCCACGTCTCACAGAGAAGTGGCAGCTTTGCATGGGAAGAGCAGCATGAGGGATGAGAGATGCAAGAATGTATCCATCTCCAGAAATGCAACCTGCCACGCTGCCCAGGAATTCAGCAGGTGGCGAGATGCACCTCCATGGCATTCAGGGAAACTTCTCCCACCTCTGCATCCTTGTGCCTTGTTGGATGCTATGCAACCCAATAGGAGGACATTCCTCCTCTTTACTCCTTGAGGCCTAGAGGTGCCTCATTCATTACTTCATCTCCGGCACCTGATGTAATGATTCACACAGCATGTGCTAAGTCCTGTGCTTTGAATGAATGAGTACATTGCCTCTCACTTTATTTTAACGTTGCTTATTAGGAGAGGAGAGAAGAAGCAACCAAAATGTTCAGCCTCATGGGACTCGGTGGGAGAGCTGATGCCAGCAGCTTTCCCTGAGTGTCCATCATTCCGCATGACATCCCACGGAGCAGGCGCTGTTATTACCCCCATTTAATGGCTGGGGGAACTCATGGCAGTACGGGTGGAATGCCATCGCCCAAAGCGCACAGCTTGCAAAAGGCACGGAAGGCAGGTTTTCCTGGCAGAAGGGTCCAGGCTTTCTCATCACTAGCCCTTCTTCCCTTAGAAGGATGAAGAAGCAGAGCCCCATGGAGTTTTATTTCAAGCCCCTGCCCTCTGACCTCCTTCAGGTGAGCGGTAGAGAGATGGTTGAGCGGGGAGGCTGGTTGACTCCTCCCCCACCCAGCACCGCACTGCGTTGGAAACCCCGGCCCTTTTTCCACATGCCGGATACTGAAGAGTTTAGCCATTCAGTTTAACATTCAGGAACTTTGCTTCCGTTTAATGTTTTGCTCAGACACCAAATTCATTTCCCTGGAGCTGAAGCAACCTGTCCTGCCCAGGCGTTTCACTGCCCAGGGATGCGGGGCGCGTGAGTGTCTGGACGCCCCACGGTTTGCTTCCAGCCCAGAGGCTTCATCCTTCCACCTGGTGCTTTTGTAAGATCAAAGGAACTTTACAAGATCTAAGAAGTTTGTAATTTTAGATTACATAGATGGAGCATTAGGAATTCGATTTCATGTTTTTAAGAGAATTCTTACGCGCGGCTCATAAATTTTGCAACAAGGTGGCCACAGATCCAGTGGCACAGGCCTAGCACTGCTACCTGCAGCGCCCTCCTGGCGAGCATGGGGATGTGTGCCCAGAACGGGGACCAGTGTCCTGTGGGCAGTGTCATGGCTGGCCCAGCTGCCACCTGCCGAGGCTCCAGCCTGCGGTCCATCCCAGGGAGTTCACAGGAGAGTGGATCTGAGGCACCGGTCTGGTGGTGTCTCAGGGGCAGAGGGAAAAGTGCCAGCTCTTTCAAAGCCAACGGCTGTGCATCTTGTCCACACCTGCCACCCCCCAGGACGGACAGGGCCCACCTAAGGAGTGACATTCCGATAGCAAACCCGGTGACACTCCAAGAGCTGCTTCCAGTCTGAAAAGAAAGCGGGACAAAGGGCTTCACATGTCCTGGGGTGAGTGGAGCTCACGCCAGCCAAGGCCCCGCAAGTCCTGTCCCTGCTGGCTCCCCAGGAGAACCTGCTGGGGACACAAGTGCACAGCCACATCTACGTGCACACCCTCACACAGATGCACACACATCCGCTCACATTCAAGCTCACATTTACACCCAGACACACCAACCCACACATGCTCACACACTAAGGCACATGCATTCATTCACCTACACTCTCACACACGTGCACACAAATCTAAGCACACCAACAAATATACACACTTCACATACACAGACATGCACAAATATATACACACTCACACATGCATATTTACATGCACATTCATAGACACCAACTCCAACACACACATGTTCATACTCAGCTCAGACTTACACAAATACTCTCACATAAACTGTCATACATACACACTCTCACACACACTCTTGAACATACAGTCATGCACACTCACTCATACACACCCACACACCCACATAGACATTTGTACATGCATTTCCTCACATGCAATATGTACTCCCACGCCATGTTCTTGCAAACATACACACTCTCATTTACACACACTCACAGACACACACATTCAGCCCACACATTCCCTCACACACTCACAATGTGCACAACTCACGCTCAAATACATGACTGCAGTGTCTCTGGTTCTTCTGAAGATTTTTAGAAGATGCGGACACATTCTGTCATCTCCAGCTCTGTGGACACCTCGCCCCTGGGAGCCCAGCTCGGGCCGGCTACCCTCTTGTGCCCCCTGACACAAGTAGGAGTTTGGGTTAAAAGAGGTTTGCTGTTTTCTCCCTCCCATGTTCTCAGCATAGAGGACAAAGAATTCTGTGGTATTTTTGAGGCCAACTGGGGGGGCTGCAGTGGATTCTCCTTGGTTGGTTGAATCTTGATGGTCAGACGTTAATGAGCAATTTCCATTTTCCTGTTTGATTACCTGTATGTTGTCAGCTGAAGTTTATCTTATGCAAACTGGCTGCCTCTCTGCGCTCTCTCCTCCTTTCCAGGTGTTTTCATGCGCTACTTACAACGATGTCGTACGAAATAACTTTTTTTTAAAGATTTTTATTTTTTTCCTTTTTCTCCCCAAAGCCCCCCGGTACGTAATTGTATATTCTTCATCGTGGGTCCTTCTAGTTGTGGTATGTGGGACGCTGCCTCAGCGTGGTTTGACGAGCAGTGCCATGTACACACCCAGGATTCGAACCAACGAAACACTGGGCCGCCTGCAGCGGAGCGCGCGAACTTAACCACTCGGCCAGGGGTCCAGCCCCTGAAATAACTTTTTGAACAAGTCACCAGCTCTTCAATCTCGAGCTGTCTTGAAAAATGCAAATCTGGGAAACGTGGCGTGAGCCTGACTCCACATGCTCTGGGCCACCACCTTTTGACATTGCTTTGGATACAGAGAGGGAGTTAGGGCCTTTTCCCTGTATTATCTGGAAAATGAGTGCATTTTTGAACATTTAAATTATTGTTATTGCACAGAATATTACAATAATTTTTATTAAAGTAAAAAAGTATGAATACCTCTTCTTCAACCAATCAAGTCATTTTAATGCTCTCATAATTCCTTTCAGTTCTTATTCATCTGACTATACAATAAGGTGACTGGAATTTTATAAACAATCTGCATTAAGTTTCTTTTCTGAATCCCCGGGTTCTAACCCTCATTCTCTAGAATGATCAGACGCCCTTCTATACAATGTTGCTGTCTTTGGAAAAGCTAGTGAAAGTGAAGAAGCTGGACAGGGGGAGGACTGCACAGCGGCGTTTGTGTCTGTGTGATAAATGCTCCTAATATAAAGTTTGCCATCTTAGTCGTTTGTAAGCGTACAGTTCGGAGGCATTAAGTACATTCACATTATTGTGCAACCATCACCACCATTCATTTCCAGAACTTTTTCACGTGCAAAACTGAAACTCTGACCCCATTAGACGATAACTCCCCATTCCGCCTCCCCCAGCCCCCACCATCTACTTTCTGTCTCTGTGAGTTTGATGACTCCGGGGACCTCACGTGAGAGGACTCCTCCAGTATTTGCCTTTTCGCCACTGTCTTATTTCACTTCGCATAATGTCCTCAAGCTTCATCCATATTGTAGCAGGTGCCAGAATCTCCCTCCCTTTCAAAACTGAATAATATTCCGTTGTGTGTATTCGCCACGTTTGGCTTATCCTGTCTGCTGAGCATGGACTCTTGGGTTGCTTGCACCTTTTGGCTATTGTGATTAATGCTGCTGTGGACATTAGTTTTTAAAGTTTCTCTCTCTCTCTTTTTTAAAAAAATCTAATAACTGCAGATTTCTTGTTGAGTTGCCCCTCACTTACTTTATCAGAGTCTCCGTTTCCTTATCTGTAAACTGACCTCACCAAGGCCACAGTGAGTAAATGGGGGCTGTCATCCAGAACTTTGATGCCCTGTTCTGTCTGAGGCTCAGAGAGAGCAGTTCAGAGCAGCCCACAGACGGACCCAGAGGGCACGTGCCAGCTTCCTTCATGAGCATCTCTTAGCTCTCAGCCATGCTCTCCTGGGCAGCCTTCAGCATTCTGTCAATTTCCCAAGTGAGTTCCCGGAAAGAGGGAGACCCCGTGAGTCATTCTCGCTGGGCCATGGGGCACCAGTTGGCGTGAGTTAGGTGAAAGTGGAATTTCTCCAAGTAGAAATTCTCCAACGAATTCTCCAACTCCAGTCCCTCAGCAGACACACTCACACACACCGCTCAACAACAGAGAGAACAACTCCTCCATATAGAGGCAACAAGGACGCCTTCAAGACGGCAGAAGAGCACCAGTTAGACAATGTCTAGCAAAACTTTAGAGTGCTGACTGTGTTGCCGTGGGTGCTGCTGAGTGAATGAAGTGCTTATTAAGTCAGGAGCCATCATAACTGAGAATATTTCTTTCCTTTTTGCTGTGTGGATGGCTCTAACTTTACATACAAATACATACGTGTATTTGGAGGAAGAAGTATTGTTCATATCTTAAAGCATTAAATTAGGGAAGAAAGCCATTTTGAAAGTGAAAAAAAGCATGTAAAAATTAATATTTGTTTTATTCTCTTCTTCCAAAGGGCAACATAAAGGAAACAAATTAACTTGGCGGGTGGGGGTGGGGGGTGGAATGCAGAGAGCAAAACTCGAATACTCTCCTCTCTATTCTTCCTGTCTAGCCACCACTCCTTTCCTTTAGAGCCTTGGAGGAGAGAGAAAGAGAGAAAAAACTTTCTACTCTCCTAGGAATTGGGAGACCGAATGTCAGGTCCCCACAGCTGAAGCAATGGGTGCTGCTCCTGTGGCTCATCGGGCATCCATCCCTCTCACCATGGAGTCAGCCAGGAGAGACAACGCTTTAGGAGGGTTCGTAATCAGCAGATTTCCGGGGAGAGTGCCTCTCTTCTCTGCCCTGGTAATCCTTCCGTTAGAGGATTGTGATCGCAGTTATGGATGTCTGACCCCATTCTCAGCCATTCTGATACAACTGATTTGGGGAGAAGGGCTATGTACATGAGTTTTTAAGATGCTCTCCCCTAGGATTTTAGTGAGCAGCCAGGATTGAGATCCACTTACTGGATGAGGGAAGACCCAGACCTCCCACTGGGGACAGGTTTCTTATGCCTTCGAGATGGGGCAGGGGGGAGTCCTTGCCCACATTTTGTGAGCCCAGCTTTCCTCCAGGCTCACAAAGGAAAAGGGACTTATGTTAAATAGATTCTGGTCCCCAGTGGACAAGATTTCATGAAAGAAAGCAAATCTCTCTCCTGTGGAAGCACAGCCTATATATGCTGGCAACCAACAAGTAATTGTAAATTCTCCCATTATATTTTAAGAGAAATGAATAATGATTAAGACCATGAAACCCTCACATTGCATTAGTGCATTCTAGCAGAAACTCAGCCCCTGGGGCAAAGCACGTCATGTCCTCCTTGGTTGTTCCTTATTTTAAGGGCCTTATTTTAAGCATCAGTGCGCTGAGTCCATCTGGTGTCAGGAGAGTGTGTGGTAGGAATTTGCAGTCTGCTCTCTCCTGGCTAAGATTCCCCCTCAGTCCTCTCCACACGAGTGGGGTAGGCTGCCTACAAAATTGGGTGTCCAGCTCTGGAGTTTATACCCATCTACTGGGATGAGGACTGAAGAGACTATGAGCTCTAACTACAAAAATCTCTTTCTCTTCCTCCTCCTGAAATGTGAAGGGTCACGTTTCAGACCTGGACCACGACAGCTGGAGACAATTACAGAATGAGTGGAAACCAACTGAGAGCAGGACTGACCGTGCTTGAGGGGTGCTTCGAATCAGTCTCAACTGAGTTTTCTCAGGATTCACTGGCTTAGAACCGTGTCTGACAGTGGCAGCAAAGAGTAGAAAGGATTTTGAGATAAGAGAATGCACTACAAATGGGAATTGGGTGATATCTTCCAGAACTTTCCAGTTAGCTTTTTGGAAAACCACCCAAGAACTAATTAGAGCAAGTACAACAAAAACAGATAATTATATTTCACTAATGCCTACCATTGCCAGATATGGTACTTTATTCTCATTATCTGATTTGAGATTTGGATGAATATAGCAAGACAAGCAATACGTGTCCACTTTACAAATAAGGAAACTGAGGCTCAGAAAGGCTAACTTATTTGCCTGGGGTAACAGAGCCGCTAAATTTCAGCTATGGATTCCAACCCAAGTCTGTTTGATTTGAGGCTTTATGACTGCTAACTGTTGGTGACCATTTCTCCATTAAAATATTTCCTGCTCAGCAATCCCACTACCACCTTCCTGATCCCTCTTATCAGCTGTACTTGTGTCGCATCCATTTTTCACAGTGGTGTTGGATGCATTGTCCCAAAACGCACATCTACCAGTGCAGCCTGCTACTCACTACCCTTCTCTGTATCAAAGGGATCAAGTCATGGGTTTGTGGCCCATGACACCCCTACAATAACTCTCCAGTAGAAGCTGGCCTGAGCAGGTACACATCCCTACACTGGGCTTCTGTTTTCCTTCCGTCCTCCTGAAACTCTCCCTCCTCATTACTTCCTGAGCTCCTTCCTGTCCCTGGGGAGTGTGCGGGGTAATGATGATCATGGACTCTGGAGTCAGGTAGATCCGGGGTCATTCATTAGCTCTGCAACGGGAGAGCTGTAACCGCTGTCAAATGGGGCTATGTGGTCCTGAATTCGAGGTGGTAAACATAAAGGACTCCAAAGATGGTTTGTGTTCAACAAACTAGTGCTTTTTAGATTATGAGTCACATCTAATCAGTGGGTTGGGGCCAGAATTTTTTTTTATGTTGTCTGGGACTCCATCCTTCCACACCTGGCCCAAATTCTCTCCTGTTTGTCTTGGTTTAAGTATTCTCCCTTTGCCTCCCCTCCTCCCACCCCTGCTCTGAAATTCCTGGTACCTTGTAGCTGGATCTCACAGTATAGGATTCCATTCTCATCCAAATGCTTCAACTTTGCAGTGCATGAACTGTAAACTCTTGAAAATAGGTTACTAACAGGTTTATACTTTTTTGGACATTGTGCTAGATACACAGCGGGTTGTCTGAGAACATTCTGGCCACTGATTCATCTAAACAGTAATGTCCGTGCTGTTGGAATCAGGAGAAACTCTGGAAGTGACTTGGGGCGATGCTGAGTTGAGTGCTTAAGAGAAGTCTCAGATGCTTGGTGCTAACACAACACACCTGGAACTGCAGAGCCTTCCACACCAGCAACGCGTAGAGCCTACCACACCAGCAACGCGTGAAAATCCACCAGTTGTACACATCCTGGCTGGACAGCAGCACTATTCACTTTGTTGCATTTTGTGCTCAGGAAATTTGAATGCTAGGATACATCAGAGCAGTCATTTCCCAGTCTGTGGGGCAGAAGGGCCCTAGGGAGAAGCAAAATCGTTCCCAAGAGCCTGGAAATCATTCCAAGCATGGCCTGTGGGCTGCGTAAACATGCTGCTTCCTCCCCACGGTGTATCCCATGGGATTTAGGATGCCATGGATTTTAAAGCCCCCTTATATTTGTGTACTACTGGAAAATCAATACTGACGCTGAATTCTTAGTACAATGGCTAAGATGTTGTCAATGATCAAAAACACAATATTAAAGATACTAAAGTATAAAACAAAAAGCACGTTTTAAAAATTGATGGAATATGTTATGCTCTCTTTTTCAAGTTGAAGTAGACATTTTGTTAAAGTACATTAGTAAAGTTCAAATTTATTTTAAAGTTACAGAATTCATCATAATATTTTTCCTTTTTCAATGGTTATTAAAAATACAGCTATTAAGTGTTTGACCTTAAAAAGGGTCTTCATTCTCAATAATGTTGAAACCACCAGTGAGGGTTTCTCTCTCCCTACCTTCTCTCTGGGGGTTCCTGTGAAAAATCTTTAACTTTCAGGGAGCAGATCAAGATTCTGAAGAGGGTCTCAGAGAAGCTGCTAATTAGAGACAATCAGAGAATGATCTGGTTTATTAGGAACTGTGGCCACATCAACTCTTAGCTCATTATGCTCCAAAGTGAATAGAATTTCCACAAAAATCACAGAATGTAACAAAATATACTAAGAAATGTGACATTTGGGGAAGTGAAGAACACATGACATAAGTTGACAAATACTAAAATATTTCCTTAAACATGCAGCTCTGTCAGGGTTTTTTCAAAGCACATGCTCACATCCATTATCATATTTTAATCTCACAAGTCTGACCAGAAAATCCATTTGAGTGACTTCTGCTTCTGCGACTCTTCATGCGTGTGATGGCCATTCCATGATGTCCACCCAGAAGTCTTTGGAGTCACATGGGCACCTTTGGGAAGCCATGCAAAATTTTTAACGGCCATGACTTATATTTTTTACAACCTAGTTTTTGAGGTCTCGATGAGTGAGTCTCAAATATTGAGATATCTGATAAACAATGAAAGGTCAAAGCACTTAGTAGTCGCAGGATGAGATGTCAGCAGTGTCAAACATTTGAAATCGGTGTCAGATAATTTGATGGGATTTTATAGATTTAGCGATGTTCAAGATGGTGGCTCATAAGTGTGCATTCTGGTTCCTTAAACGCAGTGGTGGGCCCCTCATCTCCCTATTCCATTTCTATATTTGGGCCAGTGCCCTGCAGAGGCCCCCTTCTTCCTTCGTCGGACAGCCTCACGAGTCTGAACCCAGAAGGCACCTGCTCCTTCAGAATATCTTCCTGACTTTTCCCCAGGATCAGGTCTCAGAACCCAAAGGTCAGCTCTGCGGTTCACGTTACCACATTTGGCTCCTTGTGTCCTTTCTGACTGGAAAGGACAAGAAGCAAGGCATCGGGAGAGGCAGCCTCTAAGCTAACAGATCACTGAGTACCTTTGGGCAGGACCCCCTGGACCTCAGTTGAAAAGAGGGCTGCTGAAGGAGCAGATAATTCTCTCTCCTCTCTTCTCGTCAGTTCTAACCATCTGTTTCCATGGACTGTTTCTCTGGATACTTTGATGGGCTCCAGATACACATGTACCTCTTTTCATCCTAACACCCCAGAATAATTAGAAATAAAACTCATGTCTCTTGATATCCAGTGACATCAGAGTTTTCCTAAATTTGCCAAAAAGATGATTTTACCTCATTTTTTTTTTAAATTTGCCCAAAAGACATGTGGTAAAATGATTTTTGAGCTGAAATTCTTGAAGGCAAAACGTTATTGAAGCTAGACACAAACACGCTTTAGGGTCCCTTTGATTAGAAGTCGTCAGGCCCACGATTTCAAAATATACTGCAAAGCTATAGTGACCAAAACAGCGCAGTACTGGCAGAAAAACAGACACAGAGATCAATGGAGCAGAATCAAGAGCCCAGAAATAAACCCACACATCTACGGACAGCTAATTTTCAACAAGGGAGCCAAGAACTTACAATGGAGAAAGGAAAGTCTCTTCAATAAATGGTGTTGGGAAAACTGGATAGTCACACGCAAAAGAATGAAAGTAGACCATTATCTTATACCATACACAAAAGTTAACTCAAAATGGATTAAAGACTTGAATGTAAGACCTGAAACCACGAAACTTCTGGAAGAAAACATAGGCAGTGCATTCTTCGACATCGGTCTTAGCAGCATATTTTCAAGTACCAGGCAAGGAAAACAATAGAAAAAATAAACGAATGCGACTACATCAAACTAAAAAGCTTCTGCACAGCAAAGGAAACCATCAACAAAACGAAAAGACCACCTAACAATTGGGAGAAGATATTTGCAAACCATATATCAGATACAGGGTTAACATCCAAAATATACAAAGAATGCCTACATCTCAACAACGAAAAAACTAACAACCCAATTAAAAAATAGGCAAAAGATCTTAACAGACATTTCTCCAAAGAAGATATATATATGGCCAACAGGTATATGAAAGGATGTTCAACATAATTAACTATCAGGGAAATGCAAATCAAAACTAGTATGAGATACCACCTCACTCCTGTCAGAATGGCTATAATTAATAAAACAGGAAAAAACAAGTGTTGGAGAGGATGTGGAGAGAAGGGAACCCTCATACACCGCTGGTGGGAGTGCAAACTGGTGCAGCCACTATGGAAAACAGTATGGGAATTCCTCAAAAAATTAAGAATAGATCTACCTTACAATCCAGTCATTCCACTGGTGGGTATTTATCCAAAGAACATGAAAACACGAATGTGTAAAGATACTATGTTCATCGCAGCATTATACACAATAGCCAAGACTTGGAAGCAACCTAGATGTCCATCAAGGGACGGATGGATAAAGAAGATGTGGTATATATACACAATGGAATACTACTCAGCCATAAGAAAGGATGAAATCTGGCCATTTGCAACAACACGGATGGACCTTGAGGATATTATGCTAAGTAAAATAAATCAGAGGGAGAAAGTCAAATACCATATGATCTCACTCAAATAGAAGATGAAAACAGCAACAAACAAACACATAGAGACAGAGATTGGAGTGGTGGTTACCAGAGGCAAGGTGGGAGGGAGGAGGGCAAATGGGGTGATGAGGCACATGTGTATGGTGATGGATTGTAATTAGTCTTTGGGTGGGGAACACGTGGTAATCTACACAGAAATCGATATACAATGATGTATGCCTGAAAAAAAATTTACGTTAAAAAAAAGAAGAAAAAAGAAGTTGTCAGCCCAGCAAAGCTAGTGGTCCACCCCGTGACGGCCCTCCAGGGCTGCTCCTCAGGGCTCAAGGGGAGTGAACCTGCCTAAAACTCAGAGAAGGCTGAAAACTAATATCCAGTGACCAGTGTTTGTTGTGTCCCTGCTGCAAATGCAGCCTGTGCTGGGCACCTGGTCCTGACAGTCATCCTAACTCCAGCGGGAGTCAGAGCCAACCGGCTGGGTCCCCAGTCCCCCAGTGCATCGCCGCAAAGAGCCCCAGGCAGGCCCAGGATTAGGGCGAGAGAGACTGCAGTCCCAGGAGCTGTGACCAAAGAATCAGCGAAAGGGTGCTCCCAGACTATGCGAATATTTGTACTTTTCCCTGTTATTGTAGAAGGCGAACTTTAGCTCTTGGTAAAAGACCATTAATTTCTTTATTTAATAAATTATTATTGGGCTCCTGGTATGTGCAAGCCAATGTTAAAAGCAAAATGAATGCTGTCCCTACTTTCCAGAGGTGCAGCTGTGGGGTGTTTGAGATGCCGACCAAGAAGAACATGTCATGACACAGATGTCTGCACATCTGGGCTGCAGGGTCCATTTTAAAAGGTCGCTGAGGTCAGTTTGCACATGGCAGCTCCCAGGATTGAGATCTGATGTCCTCCTAGCCCACTGGGGATCAGGTCGTGTGCTCCTCCACTGACCAGTCAGCGCAAGGGCGGGGTGAGCTGAGCGTTGTGCCCTCAGCTCGCAGTAGGGGCTGCCTGCCCAGACCCTGCCTGCCTCCTCTCTGCACAGGACTTTGCACTCCCAGGCAAATACCCACATTTACAGTGGGCACCACCCTCACTCCCTATCTGGATTTCCCATTTTAATGCATAAAATGCAGCCTGCCTTTGCTGTTGGTGATTTTGTTTTGCTTTGCATAATCTGGGCAAGTGTCCTGGTTTCTTCTCGTTTGTTGATCATTTTTAGACAGATCTTGAAAAGGCCAAATCCTCCTCCCCTGTCACGGCTGATTACAGAGGAATCTAGCCCTGTGCAAAGCTCCTGCGGTGGGAGGCGCACAAGTAGCATGCATTCCTGCTGGGCTCCAATGCGCAGCTCTGGGGCTCCTTGGAAGAGAAAGACACTGTTTTCCAGGGAAACAGTTGCTGCCTACGAGCTGCCTACGAGCTGCCTCCGGCTCTGAGCTCAGGGCAGATCTCTATTCTGTACTGTTTAGGAGGCACCAGCAAGTGACACAGTGACACATTGGCAAGTCCCCTGGCCAACAGCAGCTCCTTTCCATGGGGCCAGAAGAGGTTCAGTTAGTGTTGGCCTTGCCCAGCCCTGGCCAGCACTGCCCGCAGCAAACCCTTCTCAGGGCGCCAGGGAAGTTCTGCAGCGGAGCCCAGAGGCTCCGTGGGGCCTGCTTTATCGCCTCATCAGCTCCCTGGGGTCTCAGACAAACACAGCCTTCCTATCCAAGGAAATCACGTGTCCCTTGTGATGCAAAGCCCCCTGGGGGACGCAAGGAGCTTCCTGACCTCGCTCTGAGCGCAGCTGTCCGCAAGTCCACCTGCAAAGCAGTGGGGAATTGGGGGGTCTGGCTGGGCTCAGGTGGGCAAACAGCTGTTTTGAAGGGAGAGACACTGGCCAGGATGTGTATTCGCCCCCCCAGGAAGTGTCCAGGTTCCATGGGGCTCTGTGTGGCATAGAGATGCAGATTCCCTCCCAGCTTCCCGATTTCAAAGCCAGACGTGGTTGGAGACTTTTCAGAGCTTCACACCTGGGACTCGCTCCTTCCAGAAGGAAAGGCGTTCATTGACTTTTCAGAGAGGTTGGCTGAACTCTGGCTCTGAACCTCTTCAAGGAAAGCATCATTTTTTTTCTTTCTTTGGGGGCCGGGAGTGGAGTCTAAAGGCTTTTGTGACCACATCCTAGTGGTGACTGCTCCTCGTGACACTCAAGGTACACTTCCTGATTTTCTTAGTGACTAGTGTATGTTTGAGGCTTCCTGCCTCTGCTCCTTCCCCATCACTGCATACACTTCTTGAAAACAAAATAAAATAAAAACTCTTCTATGTCATGCCGCCATGATTCCCAAGGTCCCTATGATTTGAGAGTCACGTGGGAGATGATTTCCTCAGTAACACCTACGTGGCCTGCGGGTCCACCCCAAACCTCACTTCTTCAGGGCCCTCTCTCCACTGTCTGGCCCACACGGTGTCTATTCTTCCCACCCTGCACACACGTGTGCATCACGCCAGAGCAGAACTAGGGCACATTTGCCTGCTGCTGGTTCTAGATGCCCTACTCGGCACTGCACACAGTAGGCCCTTTGTACTTGAATCTTGCTCTGCCCATTGCACATTTTTTTAAGACTCTCAATAGGAATTTTTCTGCTGCCAGACTCACACACATCCTGTGCTCATGTCCTCCTCATCGACATTCATACCCCCAGCCCCTGATTTCCACTCCATATATTTAAAAGAGCCACATCTTATGCATTCTTTGAAGCCAAACTTGTACTTTCTCCTTGCAGACTTTTCTAGTGACTATAGCTTGTGATTTTTTTTCATTTTCATACATCTTTTCACTGGTTATCATATCACACAAATAAGCATCCAGACATCTTGTCTACTTTTCAATGGTTTGTATCAAACAATATTGTACTCGCATACCCTGGTAATGAATATTAGAAGAATGTATAAATATGCATGCATATACAACACAGGACAACATACAAGCAAAGAGATGCTGCATTATCTCCAACTTTTTAGTGAATATACACATTGAATCTATTCTGTTCAAATATAAACTCCCAGTGGAGAGAAATGGTGGTTTATTTTTCTTTTGTGACCATTAGTTCTTAGCTTTGTTTCAGGAATATAACATAATATAAACTGGTGTTTTTGAAACTATTTGTGCATTGGTTTTCTATGAGAAGGGACTTTGGCATGCAACCAGATTTCCTACCAAAACTCCAGAATTCACTGAATGTCTGTCTGGATGCAACATGATCTGCCCATGTGATGCTATTTATATGCTGTTATTACGGGAGGAAGCATGGTTCATTGGTGGCAATCTGAGCGAAACTACATTTCCCAACCTCCCTTGCAGTTAGATAAGATCATGTGATCAAGTTCCACCAACGAAATGTGAGGAGAGGGGACGGACATTGCTTTTCAGGTCTTCTGCATAAAACTCTCACGCGTCATCATTTTTTTCTCCGCCTGTCTGTTGGTTGTATGTTGACACCCAGGGTGGCCTTGGAAGCTACATGTTGAAGATGACTGAACCGCTGTGAGGAGCAGAGCACGTTCTGTACCCAACCCCACCTCCCTTCCACCACCTATCAGGATGGCTCAGTTTGGAATTCACCTGAGTGAGAGAGAACCTTCGATTGTATTATGCCAATGTCACAGCAGCTGGTACTTGTCTTAACGAACACGCTGCAAGCACCCTGAAGGCACAGCCACTGGAGAAATCCTATCATTCTCTTCCAGGCATTAATTTGGAGTGGTCAATATGTCCTTCTGTTTTATATTACCCTGTAGAGATCCTTGTCTTTCATTATAAACTAGTGAGCAGCATCTCAGGATGTCAGAACTATATATAGGATTTTATATTTATAGGATCTTGGTGATCACATGGTCCAATTTCTCATTTTCACTCTTGAGATGAAACTCTTCTGCATATTTTGGTGGTGGCATTTTAAAATGACAGGAAGTATCATTTATTTCTATGAAAATTCCCTTTGGCTATCAAAAAGGAAAAAAGAGAGAGAGAGCAAGAGAGCAATTTTACTTTCTCATTTCAACAGCTGAAATGTCCTCACTTGTGGCTTGTGTGATGCTATTTCTAACCATCACCACCTCAGTTCCTTTGACCCACCCGTCCCTCTGAGCCTCGAATTCCCCGCAGGAATTGAGGGAGGGATGAGAGGGAGGCGGACGTGAGTCTGAGGGGCAGTTTCTGTCAATGCCTTGGGTCTGTACAGCCCTAGTGAAGTGCTCTTCCTTTGGCCGTACAGTTGATGTCAAAGCTTATGATCTGTTGGCTTTTTCCCAAGAAGGATTTGATGTGACAGGTTTGCTTTTAGCTGTTGCTTGGGGATCTAGATTGGCCTCTAAAGGAATTAAATTATTAACTGATCCTTGAAGCCCAGTGAAAACTTTGGACAAAATTGTCAATCAACAAACACATCCCCAGCACTTTAAATAAGCGAGATGGGATACTAAGTCCCGAGGGAGTTTTGGAGGATGTCACTCAATGTGATTCCTGGCTAAAGGATGCTACAGTCAGGGTGAAACACACAAAGGAGTTGCTTAGGTGCTGTATCAGACAGCTTTTGCTGCATAAGAAAGCAACATAAATGTAGAAGCTTAAAGCAACAGACGTTACTTATTAATCAGGTTCTCTCAGTCTCCAGGCAGTGCTTCTGGACTGGATCAGCTCGGCTGGAGCTGGGCTGTCTATGAGGGCCTCATGCCCATGTATGGCTTAATGTCACCTGGACAATAGCCATGTGTCTCTCATTCTCCAGTAGGCCAACTCATCTCATTCCCTTGGTGGCAGAAGTATTCTGAGCATCAAAGGAGGCCAAGCTACATAAAAGGACACAATCAGTAGAGTGAAAAGGCAACCTACAGCTTGGGAGGCAATACTTGCAAATCATGTATCTGATAAAGAATTAATATCCAGAATACATAAAGAATTCCTACAACCTGACAACTGAATCACAAAGAACCCAATCAAAAACTGGGCAAAAGAGTTAGACATTTTTCCAAAGAAGATATACAAATGGTCAACAAGTATATGAAAAGATGCTCAACATCCCTAGTCATTAGGAAAATGCAAATTAAAACTACAATGAGCTATCACTTCACATCCTTTAGGATGGCTACTATCAAAAAACCAAAAAATAACAAAGTTGGCAAGGATGTAGAGAAATTGGAACTCACGTACACTGCTGGTGGGAATGCAAAATGGTGCAGCTGCTGTGGAAAACAGGATGGTGCTTCCTGGAAAAATTAAAAATGGAAGTACTGCATAATCCAGCAATGCTACTTCTGTGTATATATCCAAAATAAGTGAAAGCAGAATCTCAAAGAGATATTTGTACCCCCATGTTCATAGCAGCGTTATTCACGACAGCCAAAAGGTGGAAGCGACCCAAGTGCCCATCAACAGTTGAACAGATAAACAAAATGGGGCATATACATACAATGGCGTGTTAGTCAACCTTAAAAAGGAATGATATTTTGATACATGCTACAATATAAGCCATCCTGGAAGACATTAAGGGAAGTGAAATAAACCTGTCACAAAAGGACAAATACTGTAGGAGTCAAACTCATAGAAACAAAAAGTAGAATAGTGATGGCCAGGCACTGGGGAGGGGGAAATGGGAATTGCTGTTTACCGGGTGCAGAGCTTCGGCTTTACAAGCTGTAGAAGTTCTGGAGATTGGACGCACAACAACGTGAACGTCCTTAACACTACGGAACTGTACGCTTAAAAATAGTTGAGACGGTAAATTTTATGTTGCATGTATTTTACCACAATTAAAAAGAAGAGGCCACTCTCCAACAGACAGCAAATAGACTCCGCCTCTTGATGGGAGGAGAGCAGGTTGCAGTGGGGTGTGGGTACCAGGCTGGGAGGAATTCTGGGGCCATTTTTGCAAACCATCTACCACACCTGCTATGCGCTCATGGAAGGCGTGGCGGGTCAGGGCAGGGCAATGAGGAATGGGAGCTCCACTGTGAAGGTGGTGGGATTTCGACTGAGAGGGATGGGGTGGAGTGCAAGGCGGCCCAGGCAGAGGCAGAGCTGGAGTCCGTGGCCTGGAGAACAGAGAGCCTCAAGCTGGAAAAGGAACAACTTCAATGCCACTGGGGTGAGGGACAGTGTCAAGGAGCGAGAGGAGCAAAGCAGAAAGATGGGAAGATAGGAAAGATAGGAAAGCAGCCACCTCAGTGGGCTCCCAACATCGGCATGGGGACATTCGAATGATCCAGAAGACCAGCGTTTCCCAAACTGCATGCCATTTGATATTATAAAGTGTTTAAAAAAGGGTTTTGTGACCAACTGGCTTTGGGCCTGTGTAGTGATTAAAGACTGCAGGACTCTGCAAAGTCTATATTACAATAATGTGCTTTTGCATTTTCCCAGGGGAAGGTGATGCTGCAGGAGGTATGCCCGAGCCCTCCCGGGCACGCTGTCACGTGTCCCATAGGACACTACTTAGAGAACCCACAGCAGAGTCTGGGAGTCTGTGAGCCGGAGAATAAATGAGTGTTTTAATATGATGGAAGTGTTTATAAGAATTCCCTGGGGGCAGGCATGTCTATGTCATCCATACTGTAGGCCCAGGGCCCGTCATGGTGCCTGGCACGGAGAGGGTGCTCCCTGAAGAGGCTTAGAATGCTGTCAGATACCCACCTCTAAGGTTATGTCAGTGCACCGACGCCCCCTGCATTCATCTTTCCATCAAGTTTAAGTGCAGCTGAAGAACCAGTCGAGCATATTATCACCCTCCTCTAAAGATGTGTTTTTTCCCCTTCTCAAGCCACTATTTACGTGATGGGTGTCAGATTATTTATCAAGTGTAGTGCTGAGCTATACCTGAAGCCCAGAGCTCCTGCTCGGGTCCCTCTGACTAGACCCTCTTGAGAGGACAGCAAAATGTCCCATGGGGGATGGGGAGCAATTCCCAGTTTGGAAATTAGGAAACTTGATAAGGAAAGATAGGAGCTCCCGGCAGCCTGGATTTGTTGACAATTATTACCAAAGAGATACATTGTACCGGACGAGGCACCAAAAACACAAATTTTAAATCCTACATACAGAAAGAGTTGTTTGTTCTAATAACAACTAAAAACTAAAACCCGAGCTTGAGGATCCGAAGGGAACAAGGGCTTGAGTGGGTGGTCTGGTGCCTTTGGCCCCGGTCTCAGATTCCCCGGGTGGCTGGCTGCCTGGAAATCTCTCCTCTCATTCTAGGGCCAACAGAGGACCAAGAGAAGCTAATATCAGCCTCTTAGCTTTCCAGAAGCTTTTGGGGAGAATGTAGATCCTCAAAGTCACAGGCATTGCGCCTTACACTTCCTGCAAACTCCAGCATCAAGCTCATGGGACACTCTTCTTTAGAAGAGGGTTTCTAAGTCTACCAGGTGAGAGGCTCTTTTGAGGACCTGATGGGGGAGCAGACACTCTTCCTAGAAAAACCGGTATGTACACAACATGTTGCATCCTATGTTAGGGGGTTTCGGGACCTCCCTGCTAACTCATCCTTACACTAGGACATGAATGTCTGGTTTAGACATCAAATGGCCATCAGCCTCAACTTGGTGTGTATGTGATAGATAGTAAGTGGCTTTCTCCTGACTGCTGTTAGCCAGCTGATTGATTTAGTTTTGTTTATTCAATATGTAAAACATTAACATGATCTCAAAAATCAAAACTACATGAAAAGGTGCTCTCAGAAAAGCGTTACTCCCCGTGGTTGGGTGAGGTAAGACAGATGATGTAAGTGTCACCCCCAATCAATATAGGGAACACCTCCATGACTCTAGAATGTCCCCTCACACTCCTCTCCAGTCCACCTTCTTCCTGACCCCACCAAGGCAACCTCTGACCTGATTTCTATCATTATGGGTTAGTTTTGCCTGAACTTCAAATAAATACTCTTTACCACGGTGTGGAGTTGACTGCCATGCACACTGATCTTTCTGTCTTGTCCTTGGGGAGCAGCCCTCACGGTGGAACCTGTAAGTGTCCTCTGTCATTTGGTATGTTTGCACTGTCTAACCAGGACGAAACCCACGGATGACAGGGGCCGTGTCATCTACATCTACTAAGATGTCTACACAGCACTGTGGACTAAGCAGGTGTCCATTTGTTGACCAGTGAGCAGAGGAAAATGTGTGCTGGAGCCAGGCCTCCATAGAGGCCACCACAGGCTCCCCCACTGTCCTACCAAGAACTGAGCCGAGGTACTCACTTGTTGCTCTTGGGCACACAGGACTCAGAACAGAATTAGGAAATAGAACACGGAAGGAGGGCCCATGAGAGGAGACATCATAAGTTGTTGGAAGAGCGGTACCTAGCCGTGTGGAGCTGCAGGGCTGCAGCCTGAGCATCTGCAAGAAAGGGCATGGAGGGGCAGTCCTCAGGCTTCAGAGAATGAGACAGAAGCACAGGACTGTGGGTAGAGGATGCTGAAGGAGGGGTGGAGGATGCTGGAGGAGGGGCAGTGCAGGGACCATTAGGCAATACTTCCCCCACGCAGTCAGTGGTGCCCTCCTGCACCAGGCAGACAGATATAGTGCCTAGAGAGACTACAGCCAGAGGATCTCTGATTAGGTACACAAGCACAGCAGAAGGCAGGGGCGTGCCCAGGCTTTACAACATGAGACTGAGTGAAACTAGCCTTCTGCAGGGTGCCATGCTGGACACCAGCCCCTCTCTCAATTCTGCATCAGCCAGACAGCAGGTGGCCCAGAGTGGGTCCCGCTCCTCACCCACTGTTGACAAAAGTTTGGAGAATTCTTCCCTTGAGCGACTGACTGCCACCCTGAGAAAAGTTTTGCATCTTGACATTTGCAGGGAGAGGTTCCCTAGTGAAAAATCCTGGCCACTGCTCATAGACAGCTTGTTTCTCGTATACTCGATCACCCATCCTGTAAGTGGCTCACTGGGTACCGCTGAAAGATAAGAAGTCCTCTTTAAAAAGATATAATCTTAATACTATTACCATACATAAAAATAATGAATAATAATTGCTCAATATCACTAAATATCGAGTTAGCTTTCAAATTTCCAATTGCCTCATAAGTGTCTTTTTTTTTTTTTTTTGCAGTTTCTTTGAATTAGGAACCAAATTATGTCTACATGTTGCAATGGGTTAACATGTTTTCAGTCTCCTTTAATCTACAAATTCTCTCTCTCTCCTTTGCAGTGTGCTTACAGATCACACTTCCTGCAGGATGGTTAGCTTTGTAAACTCTGTGTAAGGAATAAACGGGCCAGGTCTTCTGCCCCCGATTCAGCTGTTGCCTTTCAGGGCATGTCCCCTTGGAGGGTGAAGTAGAGAAGGGACAATCCCACGAAATAAACTCCTGCGAGCGTGCCCATGTCCGATGGCAATTAAACTGACAGGACAGAGTGGATGAGGCCTTGTGACCGGAGACAGAGAGGCGATCCCACCCCTGGCTTTCTCAGAAGAGGCCGTGGGCCAGCGGATGCCTCTTAGAGGACAGTTTTACACGTTACCTTATGTGATAATTCTTAACGATGTTACGTAAGAAAGGAAAAAACAAAACAAATTAAAATAAAAGCATGTTATTATACACGTTAAGTAATTAAAGAGTCTCTCTTCTGATGACTCTTCAGACAGCCTGCAGAGAGTCACGAATCTCCCACCATTTTGTCTCCTGTTGTCTATTTGTGAATCGTGGGAGAGAATTAGTTAGGAAGACGGCTGGCCTTTCCGTCTGGTGAGCGCTCACGCAAGGCAACTGCTTGGTCCGGCCTGTCCTGAAGAGTTTATGCCAGATTTAAGCAAATTTGAACTAAGTGCCAGGCCAGGAGACTTGGATCTGCCCTAAAGAATGAGCCAGTCTTCTTACAGATTCGGGAGCAAGTAAGGATGAATCTGCCACGAGACGGAAACAGACAACACACGTGGGAGGGGGTATAAATCGCTGTCCTTACGGGGGGAGTGTTTGACCTTCCAGTTCTCACGAAATACAAATGAAATCACGAGGAAATATTTGACACCAGATGACGTTCTAGGAACGAGGTGGCTGGGTCAAAGGTTCCTGTTTGTGCTGTCTCCTAATAGAACAAAAGACCACACACAATCTGAAGATGTTAAGTCAATTATGGAAACTAAGTAAATCATAGAATTTTGACTCTATAGAATATTATCCAACTATTATAAATACTAGATAAGAACGCTTTAACATAGGAAATTTGATTTCAAAATAACATTAAGGGGGCAGAACAGGAGCTTATGAGGACGAAACGTCGCAGATGACATGTGTGCATGCAGCCCTAACGCTGGCACGAAACTGGAAATATAAATGTGGGTGTCGAGCCAATGGGAATATGAGCAAACATCTTTCAGTTTTAGGCTAGTGTGAAGAAGTAAAAGAACATTTCTTGAGCACGATCTGTGTGTCAGACAATTTGCCAGTGACTCCATTTAATCCCCACAAACCTGTGAATAGGATTTTACAACACTTCCTTTCATCTTAGAATAATTATATTTTAATAATAATCATGATAGTAATTATTATGGGCTGAATGATATCCCTCTCAAATTCATACGTTGAAGGCGTAACTCCCAGCGCAAAACGTGACCTGATTCGGCAACAGGATCACTGCGGACGTGATGAGTTAAGATGTCGGACTGGAGCAGAGCGGGCCCCAATCCGGTATGACTGCTGTCCTTGTCAAGAGGGGGACTTGAACCAAACAAGCACCCAGCGAGAACGGCTTGTCGATGAAGGCAGTGATCTGAGCGACGCATCTACAAGCGAGGAACGCCAAACATGGCCAGAAAACCACGGGAAGCCAAGGGAGAGGCCTGGAGCAGATCCTTCCTCACAGCCCTGAGAAGGAACCGACCCTGCCGACACCTCGATCTTGGGCTTACAGGCTCTAGAGCTGCGAGATGATGCATTTCTGTTGTTTTAGTCCCCTAGTCTCTGGTACTTTGTTACAGCAGCCATGGCGGACTCATCCAACAGCAATCACAGCAATAAGAGCACCCAGTGTTTACTGAGTCCTCTGCGAGGGGAAGGACCCGGCTCTAAGTGTATCCAATGTACTAACATGCGTCTTCCTTCCAGCAAGCCCGGGCGGGCGCTCTCAGTGCTGCCTAGGGCCGAGGGCCCCGAGGCACGCAGCCGCTGTGGAACTCTCCCTCCCGCACACAGCTTGGTGGTGGTAGAGCTATGATTTGAACGTGACTCCAGAAACTGTGCAGGTGCTGAAACGTTTTTGAGTCCTGAAAGACGATAAACTTATAAAGTCAGATTATGGGACTATTCTCCTTCCTGGCTGGGTTTCTCAGAACGGGTGGCCCAGGAGGACTGAGGGCACCCCCCCCCCGACCCCGCCGCAGAGCAGGAGTCTGGTCCTGAAAGTCCAGCTTCCCTGGGCCCCAACACTGCCCATAATTTTCCTCCATCTTCACATCATTAAAACTCCTAGGCCAGTGCATCCCCCGAGAGCGGCCTGCTGCAGGCAGGAAGGTCAGTGCGAGTGAGGGTTGTGTTTGTTGGGCCACGGAGGGAAGCCCCTTCGGATTTCTTCTGCTTGCCCGCACTCCCTCCGCCGGCACCACCCCCGTCCTCTCACAGCACCCGGGCTCCTTGCACAGGACAGCTCCCAGGCTGCCGGAGCTGCAGACTCCACGGGGACAGTCTGTGGAACATTTGCTTAGTGCATCTCTCTTACGCTAGTTCAGACCACAATCCCGGGCCTAGACAACATTCTGAACAATGGATTTACCACAGAAGGAGAGGGGGCCAAGGACACTGCCTCTCTCTGTCCCCTGTGGTATTTATAAATGGTAAAATCAGGTAAAAAGATGATCAAGGAAGAAGATCCAGGATGATGCTGGAAAGGGAAAAGGAGGGAAGACCACCAACAAGGCAGCATCCGCCAGTGGACAATGGGAGAAGCCTGTGGGAAGCAGCGGTACCCAGTGGCCCACCCTGCCCCTGCGTGGTCTGCATGTGAAACAGCTGCTGCCTGATCCCCCCTACAGCCAGGCTAGGGCATGCCAGCCTCCAGAAAGCCCCCAGGGATTACCTGTGTGAACTGGCAGAGCCGGGATTCTTAGCTTTGTCATCAAGGGCCTCTGGGGGCTCCACTGACTTCAGCATCCTCATCTCCCTCAGTTCTTTGTGACACACCCTCTTCTCCCACTGTTTCCAGTTTCCACCCTAGAGGCCCCTCCACCAGGCTTTTGCTCATTCAATATCCTGTGATCATGAAATTAGCAAGAGCGATGTATCAGTTAGCTATTGCTGCATAATGTAACATCCCAGTCTCAGTGGCTCAATCTGCAATTGGTGGTTGTCATGCGTCTGCTCCACGTGCCCAGGGTTCAGCTCATCCCACGTGGGCTTTCATGCGGTTCTGCTCCAGGCTGCCTTGGCTGGCCTAGGAAGTGGTGTTTCTCGGTGCAGGTGTGTGGGCTGGCAAGAGTGGCTCTGCCCCATACGTGATCATTCTGGGCCGAGGCCAAAGAGGCAGCAGCATCCCAGGGGGCTCCTCTCGTGTCAGTGGCAGAAGCACAAGAGGGAAGATGGAAACACAGGGCTCTTGATTCTAAGCTCTAAGCTGGAAATGATCCCTTCTTCCCTCAGGCTATTGGTCAAGCCAAGTTCGTGCTCAAGCCTAAAGTCAAGGGCCAGGAAATGCTTCCCCACTGCCTCACCTGGGCAAGGGTGTGGACACGGGGCGAGCGGAGGTTCAGGGCAAACCCTGCAGTCTACCACAAGTGGTGAGATGGCAACAAGAGCAGCACAGCAGCAGTGCTGAGGCAGGGAGCAGGGTTTCTAAGTGCTTGCCGTGCATCAGCCCTGGAATGACGGGGTTGTGAACACCACTCTCACTCAACCACTGCTTCACCAGACAGTGACTGCTGTTTCCACAGTATTGTAAAGGAGGAAATGAGACCCCTACAGGTTCCCAAACTCCGCTAACGTCACACCATTATGAAACAACAGTCTAGATCTGAGCACAAGGTTTGGAACCTGAGGGTTGATTCTGAAGCCAAATCTTTGTCAAAACCCTCTTTCTCCTTCAAAAATCTTTCTCAAATGTTGGCTTCCCCATCAGCCATTTCTTAATCCAGCATTGTATCACGCCTACACACTGGATTAAATGACATCGTGGATATCGATTTTCATTTTAAACTGTGCTGTGCTCTCCCTCTGTCGGGTGTTGTAATGGAGCTCAGTCTAATGGAATTGCACAGCAGACAAACGGACAGTAAACACGCCCCCCCCCCCCCCCCAAACACACAAACACGACACTGAAAGTCCACAGGGTTGCAATTGCTTTTCACATCTGACGCTATTCGTCAAATGAAGACGTCCTTTCTGCGAGAGTGGAACATTCAGCTCTTTTCATTGTCCTAGTGTCAGAGGTAAGGACCCGGAATTGCTAAGCATGAAAGTGCTTATCTAAGGCCCCTGAGCAATCATCAGGAGCGCCAGCAGCGCTGGGTTTCTGCCAAGGGTGGCTCTCCTGGACTCTGGCCACCTGAAAGGAAAATACTTTCTCACAAGCAAGAGTATAGCCACCTTTCCTTTAAATGAGATCTAAGTCACACCCTTGAGAGAGGACTAGCACAGCCAAAATTTATTGGGCCCACCTGGTGATCCTGAACACTTTATTTGGACAAGTTGCATACTTTTTGAACTTACGCTCTTGAAAAATTCTTTTAGAAATGTCAAGGTGACTGGTGTATTAAAAACGAGCCAGAGCAAACAAGGATGACATTCTTTTAATTCTTTTCCTGCCAGGTCACTTTCTCCTTAACATCTAGCTCCGCGCGCCGCCATTTTCCATAATAGACCATCTGCCTGCTAGGAGGTCCACACTTGAGGGACACTGCAAACTAGATGAGATTTCATAGTCAGTTGACCCAGAGGCCCCTTCACCTTTTCTCACCAGGGCTCCAGCTGATGCTCAAACTTAAAGCTAGAAAACGAGAAAATCATACTGGCAACTTACCTGTGCTCCAGCGTCTAAGAACACGGTAACAAGAACATGAATCATTAGCGGTGGCATCACACCCTGGCCACTGGGGGAGGGGTGGCGGGGTGGGCACGTCCAGCTCCCTCTCATTACCTCTCACCAACAACTGTCAGTCAGTCCCCTCTCTCCACGTCCGACATACAGCCAGATTTGCAGTTTGTTTCTCAAAAGAGAAATGTCACTTTTGGGTTTAGACTTGGACTCTCTTTTGGCAAAATTTTTTGGATGAGAATGCCTATGAGCCACAGCAGTAACGCTGATGGTCTGAATGTTTTGTATTAGATTGAGTCGTATACATTTGCCACTATTTGGCTGTTTTTGGTCTACAGAAATATTTGCTCAGCATGGTTTAACTTAAAGAATTGCTTGCTTCCATGACCCAAAGATGAAAAAAAATGAGGCAGGCATAGCTGACTTTTGAGAAAATATGTTTTCTGGAAGAGTCCATAAATCCAATTTCTGTATATTGAATGCTATTTCCTTCTCATGCATAGCAAAACCAGAGTTGTTTCTTCAGAAAATGATTTGCTCTCTAGAGGTTATAAAATCACATTTAAGAAAAATTAGCATAAAAAATGTTGATTAAAATCAGGATGTGAACTAGTCATCATTTCTCATGAAGTAAAACTTTTATAAATGGCAACATAAGTGCCTAAGGAAAAAGAGTTATCGTTTAATTAAGAAAACCTATTGCACGGAAAAGCCACCTTCCTACGTATTTATAGAATGAATTGAGGTCTGTGGTGTATTCTTGGGGGCATTCAAGTTCAAAAGAGAATTTAAAATATTTTCATTTCCATTTTCCTGATAACATGGAGCACAGACGCTCCCACTGCTCCACAACCACAGAGCTCTGTTCGCCTGGGTGTCTCCGTCACCAAGTGTGAGCAGGAGGCGGGCCACGTGGGGAACAGTCTCGTAATGAGTCAATGAGGGAGAAAGGGAGATGGCCGGAACTCAGTCGCACTGGCTCGTGAATCCCGAAAGAGTTGGCAGCAGCCTGAGGCACATTCGTTTTTTTGAGCCAATAGCTTTCTCGGGTTCCGTCTTCTTCCGTGTCAACTTGCAACAGATCCCATATGGTAAGTAACATACAGAATATGAAGGAGAACATTTGTCTTTATATGGTATTTCTTGCTTTTTGAGTACTGTATTCTGTAGTGTGCTATTAGACTGAGTGATCCACCCAAATAACGGGATTGTAGTTAAAATGAGTTGATTACTGAAAGGAAAAATATTGAAAATAATTATGATGATGTAACCAAAGCGGGTTCATCATTCTTAGCAAATGAGACAGGAAAGCAGGCAAAAACATCTTTCTATTATTAAATTCAACATGGACGATTTAGTTTCACACAAAACACGATCTACTATGGTAAATTTATGTTGGTAATTTGAATTCATTGGCTTTAAAGTTTTGTTTGTAATAAACATACGCATTTATCTGGCTGTCATTTGTTGTTTAGAAGCTGTATTTATTAGCTGTTTATTCTGTTCTACTTTTGTACAAATATACATGACATAAAGTAGTAATAATTCCATGAAAATGTTTTCTTTACAAAGGCTGGTACTTTTTCCAGGTTTGGTGGGCCCTGTTGTAGAATTACAACCAAGCAATCATGTCTGGTTATCCACTGCTGGGTCCCAACACTGAGGACATAGCTGGATTTGGGCACTTAGCACAACATGTCACAGAAGAGGACAAGGCCAGGACTCCTTCCCCCCTATTAATAGACAGGAGCCCATGTGGGGACACGAGAAGCTGCAAAGGAGGAGCACAGGCTGACCTCCTGATCTCCACATGGGGTGGAACGGGTTCGCGGCCTGTGGCTGCCCTCACTGACATGCACAGCACACGCAGTGGGGGCCCCTGCAGCCTGGGAATCTGAGAAGCTAGGAAGGGTATTCATGTGTTTCATGCTTCCAGAGTTGGGCAGAGAGGTGCTGTCCCCTGTGTGGGCCACGTACAATCAGTCTGGGATGGACCCAGAGGGCAGAGGCCGTCACCTTCCAGTGTGCCCCCAGCTTTGCTTCCCGGACGGCCCCTCGGCCCCAACCCCATTCTCACTGACTCCACTCGGAAACACCTTATTAGAAAAACCAAACGCCTTTTGTCCTTGGCCACGCCGAGAGCCCACGTTGGAGCCACAGTCCACATTTAGTGGGTCTGTGTCATCCGCCTGACGAGGCCAGGGATGTGGTCTTTTTTCAGGAAAATATAAACTGAGGAATGTCATGGTTTCAGACCAGAACCTCAAGCACAAGTTCTGGATAAAGTGATGCATTAGATCAGGGGTTGGCAAAACATAGCCTTTGAGCCAAATCCAGCCCACTGCCTGTCTTTGTAAATAAAGTTTTATTGGTACACGGTCACACGTGTTTGTCTTCATTTGGTCTGTGGCTGCTGCTGTGCTGCCATCACAGAGTCGAGCAGTTGCTACAGAGACCTACGCCCCGCCAAGCATAGTCTGTTTATTCTCCAGCCCTTGACATAAACAGTTTGCTGGCCCCTGCACTTTAGAAATAAAAGGAAAATAACCCCTGCCCAGGAGACCCTGGGAGGATTCCCAGACAACAGCAGCACAGGGAGCACTCCGGTCCTGCTCTGGCTCCCAGGTTGTGAAGCCGTCGAAAGCTCTCTGAGGGTTTCTTGCTAAAGAACTTCAACCTTGGCGAAAGGACTGAGAGCAACTGAGTGACAACTCTTTCCTGGAGGTTATGGGTGGTCAACGAGGTGGGCTTCGGGACTGCACGGCCAGCCCAATGCCTCCTGCACGGCTTATTAGTTGAGGGAGCCCGGGCAAGTTACAGCCCCTCCCCTCTGCGCCTCGGTTTCATTCTACACAAGATGAGCATGAGAAAAATGCGTGTCTCATGGGTTTTTATGAAGACAAAATGAGAATTTAAGAGTAAAGTGCTCAGAACGTGGCCTGGCATTCAGCAGACATGAGAGTTCCTGAGTTGGTGGGGACCTCGGAGAGGGCACCGTCATTCCATCTATCAGAAGAGGAAGTTGAGTTCAGAGAGGAAAGGTGGGTCTCCCAAGGGGACACCCTCGATTTGTGCCCCACCGGGTCTGGGACTCAGGGGCCAGTCACGGAGACTGCTGAGGTCTTTCGAATGTTTGCTGTGTGCTGGGCCGGGGCTCACACTACATGTTGAATTGCCCTTAATGCTCCCAGCCACCCTGTGAGATGGGAACTTCGTTCACTCCCATTTTACAGATAGGGACACAGAGATGAAGTAACCTGGAGGTTCTGGAAGGCAACCTTGTCCAGGGTGAGCTCAAGGAATTTCCCAGCCCACACCCTCCACCACACAGCTCCACCTACGGATTCCCTGGGGAGAAATGCAGCACTTCGGAGTCCTGGGATAAGGGAGGTCTGCAGGAATTCAACTAGAAAATACATCTGGCATAAACTCTCCCTCTGGATTAACCGGGCAAATTGAGCCTTCCTGGCTGCCCTTCTCCTAGGTCTGGCATTGCAATGGGTCCATCTAGTGGTCAAAGGCAAGGATTTCCAACCGTTAGTTCTCTGAAAAGCAACTGGACCAGAACCCTCCTAGACTGTGTCTAGTCTCACTGACCACAGTATCACCAGGTCAAAGGTAAACTGGCCAGATGCTGGCCTTGGTGCTACCTGGCAGTGGCTGTGACCGTGAATGTACTATGGAAGGAGGACATTTGAAGCGGCCAACTCTCCATCCTCTGACAGGTACTTGTCCTTGCAGAGCCTCGGTATCCCAGTTCAACCAGAGGCAATTTTGTCCCCAAGGAGACATTTGACAACGTCTGGAGGTGTCTTTGGTTGTCATGATTGGGAGATGCTTCTGACGTCCAGTGGGTGGAGGCCAGGGATGCTGCTACCACCCTATGGTGCACGGGATGGCCCCCACCACGAAGAACAATCTAGTCTTGGACGTCAATAGTGTCTCCCGCTCTTGAGAAACCCAGCTGTGCCCTCCTCATCAGTGGGAGTGGTGTGTGGGTAGGCTGGAGGATTGAGTGAGGCCGTGTGTGCTCAGGGCCTTTGCACGTGTTATGCCTTCTGCCTGGATGGCTTTTTCATCCTCTTCACTCTCTTCTCCCGTAGTTTTCCTTCAAATCTCAGCTCACGGGCACATCTTCAGGGAAGCTCATCTGCTTTCCTCTTTGTCTCTGTCCCGTCTCCCCATGGGGGGCTCTGAGACAAGGATTCGGGGAAGAAGTTTATTTGGGAGGTGATCCCAGGACACACCTGTAGGGGAGTGGGGGAGAGAGCAGACGTGGGAAGGGGGCAATGAATGGGGAGTTAGTGAGCAGTTATGACTGCGAGCAGCTGATCCCTCCTCTCTGGGGAGAGGGGTGCGAGGGCTCATGCCAAGTGAGCCTCAGAACCTCCCCTCTAGGAGAGGAAGGCAGGTATCCATCCTGCAGCTGCTCCCGGGCACCATCGCCCACACGGCAGCCTGCCTGCACGCCGACAGGAAGCGACGGGTGCAGCCGTGTGTCGCCGGCCTGCACGTGGCTCTGCACTTTCAAGGGCATTCAGGCTTGCGCCTCCCACTTTGTTCCTCGGAAGCTGATGGCTCACTGTTCTCAGCTGAAGCTCCAGAGACTGGCAGCCGGGGGCCTGGCACAGTTGATGACCACCCAACAGGATTCTGGAGCTGTGACATCACCACAGAGGCAATTCTAGCTCCTTGTTCTCTGTGGCCACAGTCTTAGGGCCGTGGAAGTCTGGAGGTTCAACGGCAGACCATCATGAAAATTGTTACATCACATCCCTGGCTAGACCCAGCTTAGTTTGCTTAGTAAGAAAAGCAATATTTTTGTTGAATTTCACATTTTCTACCAAGTAATGAATTAACCTTTTTGAAACCACAAAGGGGACTACAGTAAGAAAATGAAGCCATAGCCTGTCCGAGCTGGCTGCAGCACACAGGCCATCAGAGAGATAGAGGGAGAGGCCTGGATCAAGGGATGGAAGCGAGAACACAGGAGCATTGAGGACCAGCTGATCCAAACCTGTGATGACCCACCGGGAATGGAACGGACCAGCTTGTCGTCTCAGCTGGAAGGATTCCATTGTGGGTGAAGTTAGTCCTGACCTAAGGAGCCGGATTCTAGGGGAACTGGGCCTACTCTCGTCCTGTTGTCATGGGGACTCCATCCAGCTTTTAGCCTCAGGGGACTAACTGTGGACACCATCTACGAATGAGCGGCTAAGACAGTGTGTGAGGAGGCTTACAACTCTCTGTGTCAGTGATATAAACACAAGTCTGATTAATTAGGTAAGCCGACTAAACGACAGGGCGGGCTGGCTGAGGATGTAGAAGACTGTACTGATTATTCTGATCAGTGGAGGACTAACGTCCAAGACGTCATTTACTCAGATTTTTCTAATTTTGTGAAAAGTCGACAATCCAATAAACATTCATTAAGCACCTAATGTGGCCATGAATCCAGGGCTGCGTGTATGGAATGGAGCAGGAATAACATGCATCTGACGCAGGTGCTGCCCCGGCCCCGCCACCTGCCCTCTGCACTGGGGGAACTACATTTCCCAGGCTCCCTTGCCTTCCTGGTAGGCTTAGCCAATGGGAGGAGGCATGGCCAAAGACTGGCAGGCAGGAGGAGGAGATAGGCCAGGGCATGTCTCGCCCTCTCTTCCTGCTTCCCTAGGGCAGAGGCCATCTCACCCACAACTCCAGCTCCTGGGACAGGTGGTCCCTCTCTCTGTGCTGCCTGCTGTGCCAGGCTCGGCCTGGGCAGAGATCCCAGGCTGTGCTCACCCCACGTTCTCCCTCTGCCCCTCCAGCGAGGGGTGATACCAGCTTACTGGCGTTGCTCCTACCTGGGTTTGTCACCGTTTCTTGGTTGGCTCCTCTGCTCTCCCACCCCTTGTCTAACAAATTCCCCATATTAAATCCTCTCTGCTTGAAATGCCCAGTGTGGTTCTGTTTTTGTGGAGATCCTGTGTACCCTCCCAAATTTATATCATATCCCTACCCTCTCACCAGGGTTCAGACTCCCCAGCGTCCTCTATGCTCACAGACATCTACTTCTTTCTCACCCCAGGCCCTTTGCATTCGTTTCCCCTCTGCACGAAGTGCTGTTGCCCTCCCTGGCTTTCTCAGTGACTGGCACCTTCTCATGCCTCCAATTACAGCTAAAATGTTACCTTCTCAGAGGCCTGGACCCATCCTGCCCCCACTGAAAGTTACTCAGCTCTCTCATGGCGCTGTTTCTTTCTTTCACACCACGTAGCACAATCTGTAATGATTTTATTTGCTTGTTTGTATAGTTATTTATCGTCTGCCCTCTCTACTAGAACATAGGCTCCATGTTCCCAGCATTTAGCCCTGTGCCTGGCACATAGCCGATACTGAATAAAAACCGTCACATGAATGAATAAATCAATGTTTTGAAACAGTGTGAACTCATAACAAAATCAAAATTAGAGAAGTTTCAAAAATGGTGATATTCTTTATTCATTTTGGAGATGAAGCTGGGGCCGGGGGCATCAGTGGTAGAGTCTGTGAATTCACCCGCTCAGAATGGAGCGGAGTGGATCCTCATGGACACGCCTGCTCCTGGACCAGGTCGTGTTTATGCTGGATGGTGAGGTCTCCCCATCTTTAGCGCCTGGTTTTCTCTGGGCTGGCCTCCCGGCAGCGGCCGTCTGAATGGCGATGGGTACCTGCCTGTCCACGCGTCAAGGGTTACAGACATCTCACTGAGGAAGGGGCCATGGTTCCCGTCACCTGAGTGTCAGTCAAGCCTGTAGCAGAAACTGTGGGCGCCCCACCTGCCCCCATCCGCCTGCCTGTGCGCACGCAGCCAGGAGGCACGGTTCCCAGTAAATGCACAATCGCCCCCTCGGGCCCCCACCCCTCTCTTCTCTGCCTGGGGGCTCCGGCACCGCAGAAGCCAGAAGCGTGAGTCATTGCCAAGGGGCTGGGTGGGGGCGAGAGGTGGGGTGGAGTAGGAGTGCATGACAAAATGCCCTCGCCTCCAGCTCTGGTGGGACTGTCCCCAGGGTGGCCACCATGGCTTCTCAAACAGTCCTTGCAGGAGTAGGCCGGCTGCCCACAGCGCCACCAGCTCAGTAACCCAGGGTTATCCTCTTCCCTCTCTGCCTGTCTCACTTGCCTTCTCCCTTATTTGTGCCTCCTGGGGCCACCTCCCAAGTATGCTCCCTGCACCCGAGTCCTTGTCTCCAAACTGAACAGGACCCGGTCCGTCCCCAATTTCTTAGCAGCCCTTCCTCTTTGTTCCATGTAAAGATCTGCTGCTGTGGAAGCGGGAGGTGGGCACGAGCCATTAGCTGTCCCTGCTCCGCTGCTCAGCGTCTTCCTCACCAGGAGACAGAATCCGCCCCTGGCAAGCGTGTCCACATCTGGACAATGAAAGTAGCGGTGCCCGCGCAGGCTGGCCTGCAGTAGCAGCAGGAGCCAGTGAGCATGCGCGCCTCAGGCCGACCCCGGAGCTGGGAGTGAGAAGCAGGGGTGGGCGCGGCGCGGTGAGGTGGGCCACCCCCCTCCGGGGCCTCCTCAGGCTCGCTAGGTCTGAGAAGCGCTGCCCTAGGGCCGGCTGATCGGCTGATCATGACCGGACCGGACGTGCAGCTCACAAGCCCCTCGTTCCGCCCCTAACCGCCGGGGGAGGGTTCCAGTGGCTGATGATGTAGCAGTGTAGGATGGTTCTTATCAGTTATGATAGATGCCCCTGCGCTTACCAATTTCTTCGTATTAGTTGGCCAAATTGATTCTTAATGTCACAAACCAGTTGTTGAGAAGAACAGAGGAGCCGGAGGCACCTATGCAGACAGCCAGCCCTGATGGCAACGGCGGCCTCATCAACACTCTGTGCATCCGTCAGATGCTTCCCCACTCTGTGCACGCTGTTCCCCGGGGAGCTTCATTCCCAACGCCAGCACCTGCATCTTCTCTGCTCGTCCGGCTTGAATGGGGAGCTGGGACATCTCTCACCCAGTGATGGACAGATGCCTGGGTCCCTGAGACCACACTCAGGATCAATGCATCACCAGAAGGATTCACAGGACTCAGAAAAGCCGTTATATTCATAGTTATGTTTCCTTACAGTGCAAGGATACAGATTATCAGCAATGGGCAAAGGCGCCCCCAATGGGGTCCAGGAAGGCTCCAGGTGTAGGCTTTCCCCTTGTCCAGTCCCTGTGGTGCTGTGTGGACAGCACTTACTGTGCCAGCGATGATGTGCTCGACATGCATGTTTGCTGACTGACTGGGGAGGCTCACCCGAGCGTTGGGTTAGGGTTTTTAGTGGGGGTCCATCACTTAGATGTGGTTGATTGCCCATGTGGCTGACCTTAGTCTCCAGCTCTCAGAGGTCAAGCTGATACATGTGGCCAAAGGCCGCCCGTAAATCACGTCACTAGCGTAAACTGTCTGGTGTGGTCCAAGGCCAGGCCAACAATGGCACTCTCACCAGCAGGATGTTCCAGGGCTCAAAAGCTGATTCCAAGTCACTGTGTCAGGGCAAAGCTTCCCTCGGGAGAGCTCAAGGCTTGACTGCACACGGGCCATAAATACTTCAGCGCCCAAATCCCTACTGAGGGCTCTGGAGGTGTGACCAGCTCCACCCTGCTCCTGGCAGGACTGAGCCGACAGTACCCGCCATGTGACCCGACTTGATTCTTCCCCTGGCTCAACCCCCTTCCCTTGCCAGTCTCCCCTCTCCCCTCCTCCCCTCTTGAGCTCTGGGAACACTTCCTAATGAATCCGTCTCACGCAAATCTTTGTCTCAGGGTCTGCTTCTGGGAATTCCCAGAGAAGACACCACAGGAGTCTGCCAAGTTCTAAACTTCCCACATTTTCTGTATTTTGTGGCTTTGTGGGTGAATCTCTATGGCTTTAAAACCTCCAGGGGCAGTTTCTCCACACCTCACTCCTGCAGGTATCACTGAGTCATGTTGATGGTAATGACCCCTTTGCCAGCTTTTAGCCCCCCTGCTCACATGGAGTGCTACTCCCTGCAGTCCCCTCATACCTGGATCTTTCCAGGAGTTCCCAGCAGCATCTTGGTCCCATGCGGTCACAGGCATCCTTTGGACCTGGCCATTTCTGCTGTGCGCCACTCCCGTATCTCTGCACCTGCTGCTCCGAGCCCGCAGCCTGCGTGGGTACCTTGGACATCACTCCAGAAACCTCCAGGTTTGAAGCCGAGCCAGCTGTGAAGCGGCGAGGGCTGCCTGTCTTCTCTCTGGTGTTACTCTGTTAGAGACAATGCCAGTTCTGAGATCTTGCTAAGCTTGTGAACTGACTCCTTCAGCTCGTCCTTGAGGCTGGCCTTCTCCTGCAACCCAGCCACTCCTGCCATCCAGACTCTGGTGGGGGGCCTCTTTCTTTCTGGGGCCTTCACCCTCCCACAGACAACTTCTCCAAAGGCCCAGGGGTGGCCTGGGTCTCATCTCAAACTGGGATCTTCACAACATAGAGTGGGCATGACCCTCCCCCTCCTGTTTTTGTCACATTTCCCTCCCTCCTGGCCGGCTCCTCGGCTCGTGCTGGGCAGCTGTGCGCCAGGCCCTCCAGCCACCCCTCGCAGCAGGGGTGTCTCCCTTTTGCAGCTTCTGCACAGCAGAAGGGAGCCCCTATCTTCTTTTGAAATTACGAAACCACTGTGAGTGTGTGCCCTGCTTCATGGTTACAGCTCCTTTCAACCCTGAGAAATGCACAGGCGGGACGCTCCCTGACTTAATGGTGAGAAGAAAACCCAGATCAGACAGGGAGTGTCCTGTTCTATGAGCTTCCTAAGGCAACCATAACAAAGTTCCACAAACTGGGCAGCTTAAGGCGGCAGAAATGTACTGTCTCCCAGTTCTGGAGGCCAGAAGGCCAAGAACAAGGTGTCGGCAGGCCGTGCTCCCTCTGACAGCTGCGGGGGAGGATCCTTCCTGCCCCTTCCAGCCTCTGGTGGCTGCCGACAATCTTTGGGGTTTCTTGGCTTGTAGATGCACAGCTCCATCTCTGCCTCCATCCTTGCATGCTGTTCTCCCTGTGTCTCTGTCTTCACATGGCCATCTTCTTATAATAAAGACACCAGTCATATTGGATCAGGGCCCACCCTACTCCAGCATGACCTCATCTTAACTAATACACCTGCAATCACCCTGCTCCCCCAATAAAGTCACATTCTGAGGTATGTAGATTACGACTTCAATATACCTTTTGTAGGAGACACATTTCAACCCATAACACTACCTAAGGTCATAAAGCCGGTGAATGGAAGCTGAATTTGAGGGACGAGAACATTACTCTGGGTCCAACAATACATGTGGTCACTGCAGAGAACAAGGTGCTCTGATATGAGAGTGGTCCAGGTGCCAGTGGCTTCTGAGGCATTGGAATAATGAAGAGAAATCCTTCTGTTTTGGTGAGGAAGATTGTCCTTAGCTAACATCTGTGCCCATCCTCTTCTACTTTGTATGTGGGACGCCACCTCAGCACGGCTTGATGAGCGGTGTGTGGGTCTGCACCCTAGATCTGAACCCATGAACCACGGGGCTGCCAAAGTTCAGTGTGCAAACTTAACCACTACACTATGGGGCCAGCCCTGAGAAACCCTTTTTAAAGTCCAGAACTTTAGGGGCTGGCCCTGTGGCCAAGCGGTTAATTTCACGTGCTCCGCTTTGGCTGCCCGGAGTTCGGTGGTTTGGATCCTGGGCACGGACCTATACCCTGCTCATCAAGCCATGCTGTGGCAGCATCCCACATGGAAGAAGTAGAATAACCTGAAACTAGGATATATAACTATGTACTGGGGTTTTGGGGGGAAAAAAAAGGAAGATTGGCAAGAGATATTAGCTCAGGGCCAATCTTCCTCACCAAAAAGCATACTTAAAAAAAGAAGTCTAAAAATTTATACCACAGTTATATGTTGTATCACTTAAGGTTTAGTCAGGAAAATAGCCCACGTCAGGTGGCTCATAGAAGAAATTCAATTTGGGGAGCTAGTTCCAAATGTGTTGGAGTAGCCAATGGGTAGGTGAGCATCCCAGAAATCAGCTGCAGCTGCTCGTGAGATTAGAGCTGGAGGAGCCAAGGCATGAGGCGGTGTTAGCACAACCAGAGCCAGGGCTTCCCAGCGGCACCTGGGACTAAGGCAGGGCCACCTGGCTGGAGCTGGACCAACGAGGAGAGGCAGCCACCACCGGGGTCTCCATCAGATGCAAGGCATAGAGCAGAGGGGAGAAATACCCCGGCTTGTCCCTTCCTCTCACCTCTGTCTCTTGGCAGATCTTCCCATTGGCCAAACCTAAGTGGAAACTAGCTGGCCAGAGAGCTTGAGAAATACCGTGTGCTGGGAAAGATTGTGGAATGGATCTGAGAGCAAATGGCGAATGGTGGGCACCTGTGTTTTGTAATCACTGATAGAGAAAAGACAATGTTAAAAAACCTAATATAAACTAGTTGCACTTTGGGTGATTAAAAAGAAAAACTTGAAGAGCTATATGTACTTACAAACAATAGTGCAAATGCGTGAATGGCCTAGTATTTGTTTAGTCCACTGTCAAAGCTTGGTGGGTGTGTGAGGAGGTGAGGAGGCCGTGGCATGCATTCTGGGTCCCTCCCCAGAGGTGGGGAGGTTGGTACTTTCTCTGCTAGAAAATTAAACAGCTGAAACCTCACCCCTAACAGCTTAAGATGATGCACAGAGAACAGAAAGCGTAATCCCCTCTGTGCACGTTGTGCTGGTGCCCTTTGAAAATCTGATGAGCTTTTTTAATTACCATGGACCCTTCCGGCACTTAGCTGGTAAATAGCTAAGTCTAATTAATACAGTCTACATGCCTGGGAACACTGCTTATCTCACGGTCAGTCCTCTTGGCTGCAGTGGCCGCAGAGCCCAGCCCCACGGGACTTGCAATCTCCCCTGGCCGTCCCTTCTCTTGACTAGTATATCTCCGCCTGGGAGGAAAGCGGATGCGTGCTGGAGTTAGGTAAACCAGAGTGGAGCGCAGGTGAGGGGGCCGGGAGGCTAGCTCTGTGATGGGGAGTCATCTTCTCCTTGGGGCTGTGGTTGAATCACTCACTTCCAAGCTTTTGGGAGCTCTGTGTCTCCACCACACAGAACCTTCTGGAGAGCTGGCAAAGTCTGAACAAGCTCCCCCGGGGCTGGCGTTTGTCTCTGTTTTGAACACAGTCTCATTCCCAGTGCAGGAGTGATGCCCAGCATGTAGCAGGACTATGATGTGTCTTTGGGGACAGGATGAACCTTAGTGTTTTGGCCAAGCAGCCAAATGATCAGCTGATTCTCTCACAGAGGAACAGAAGTTGCACCGGGAGGTGGCGGGGTCTGTGCAAGCCCCCCCAGTGGCTGGTGGGGAGGGAGTGAAGAGACTGTGTCTGAAAACAGCTCATGCAGCCATAAGTGCTTGTTATCCTGCTGTCAGGAAGGAGAAGAAACCCCTAAAGTTTAATTTTTATCGTCCCAGGTGACCCTGCACAGAGAACTGGAAGGCCTCGGGGGAGACCTACGTTCAGACCAGTGCTGACGTGCTTTCTGACTGTGCAGCTGGCTTCCTATTGCACAGGCTTGCAGGTGCTGTGCACCAGACCACGTGCCCTGACACTTACCAACACGTCGGCACAAACTTCGTGAGGGCAGTTAGCCAACGACGCCACTGCAATCCCTCCGCCTGGCGCTGACCCGACAGGGGCTTGTGCCCCTGCCTTTTGCTTCCCATCGGTCCACGAACCCTCAGTTTCTAGGAAGTGTCATTGACATTTACACAATGTATTGTCGTTTTGATGATCTATGCTAATAAAGTGATGCCAGACGCATAGAAGCGGGTGGAAGACCAATTACACAAGGCAGAATGCTCTTGTAGCTCCCCTCTGAACCAGCTGCAATGAAGCAGCATGGGCAGCAGAGGGCAGCAGAGGATGGTGTTTCATGGTTCAGTCTGGACCTGGCAGGGCTCCCCACCCAGCCCTGCAGGAAAGCCCTGGTTCTCCCACAGGCCAGCTCCACCAAAGTGTGGCCTCATGTCCACCGGGCACTGAGCTGGAGAAAGTCTGCTTGTCCCCAGCTCAGGCCTGTGGAGAAGCTTGCTGTGGGAACTGCCTCTAACTCCGACTAAGGGGAGACAAGTTACAGGTGTCCCCGTTCCCCATCCACATGTCCAGGGAGTAGACATCCGCATGTCCAGCTGGGGTTATCGTGGTGGACAGGCCTCCTTGTGCCCCCTACAACTGGTGGGAGTGCCTCGGGCCCTCAAGCAGCTGCCTGTTTGATGAAGATGAAGAGTCTCATCTTCTGAGCCCCTGGCACCCCTGGAATCCTTGCCTGGAAGCTTGGGGTCCTGCCTGCACGTGTGCCTTGGACGTCCTCCATACTTGGGATGGCTGGATCCGGTCAGACCCACCTTCCTCCTCACCCACATTGGTGCTGAGACAAGCGCTGTGAAAATACTAATGTGGGCAAGAGAAAAGATGACGGCGACATACACGCCCCCAGAAGGAGGAGAGGTCCACGGCAGCCTAGCAAGAAAGTGACTCACATTTTGAGCAAAGTTCATTGGGTTTTCCCCCAGATTTATTGACGTATAATTGACAAATAAAATTGTATATATTTAAAATGTACAACGTGGTGGTTTGAAATACATACACATTGTGAAGTGATTACCACAATCGGGTTAATTAACACATTCATCGTCTCACATACTTACCCTTTTTTTTTTGTAGTGGGGATGCTAAAGACCTACTCGCTTAGCAGCTTTCAACTATACAATACAGTGTTGTTAACTATAATCACTATGCTGTACACTAGACCTCAGAACTTATTCATCTCATAACTGAAAGGTGGTGCCCTTGGATCAAATCTCCCCATTTCCCCACCCCCGCCCCTAGCAACCATTGTTTACTGTCTGTTTCTATGAGATCAGCTTTTTAAAAAACTTGATTCCACGTATCAGTGAGATCACATGGTATTTGTCTTACTCTGTCTGGCTTATTTCACTCGGCATAATGCCTCCAGGGTCATCCATGTTGTTGCAAATGGCAGAATTTCCTTCTTTTTATGGCCAAATAATATTCCACTGTGTACACTGCATCTTCTTTACCCATTTATCTGTCAGTGGACACTTAAATTGTTTCTATATCTTGGCTATTGTGAGTAATGTCTTCATTGTTTCGTTTCTGAGGCTGCCTCGGCCATTGGCTCCGATCTCCAGTGCTCCTAATGACCTGTGGAGCCCTCAAGGGTCATAGGGCCCTGGTTCCTTGCAGACACCTCAACTAACCCAAGCAGTTTCCTTCTTTGTCCGGACTTTGTGTTTTTATCCATGCCATCACCACTTTCTGCAATTTGTCCAGCCTTCCTCTCTGCCTGGAAGGAGGGCCTGCCTGGTCCCCACCTCTAGACACTGTTACAGTAGCTGAGCTGCCATCTTGATGCTGTCCTCTTCTTCCCGGCCCTCCCCGGGCAGTGAGGACACGCTGTGCCCAGGCTGCCAGACGGGATGCCAGAAGCTTGATGGCTCAGGATCAAGTTGGTCCTGCCACTGGTCTTGGTGACCAAGAAGTAGCTTGTACCCCTGTGTCCTGTGGTTGGATGTCTTGTCCTACACCCCAACTTCCCCATAACCCTGTTCTTGCCTGGGTACCAACGTGCACTGGTTCCATTCTGCCCAGGTCACGTGTCTTCATGCCTTGATCCAGAATGTACTTCTCATTATTCAATGAACATTGTTTCATTTACAGAGCTAAAGTGGGTGCCAACTGTGAGGATGAGGGCAGCTTCTACTTCCTGGGGAACTCAAAGCTTTCCTCAGGCCACGGTCTACTTAACAGGGGTCAGATTTGGGGGTGGGTCACAGATCTAGAGAGAAGGATGCCCAGAGCCCTAAGGAGGAGGCTGGGAATTCTAGCCCAGTGACCCCCACCAGTCTAAGCTCAGAGGAGTGAGGCTCCATGCTGAATGCCTATCTGGCAGCAATGATCGTCTATCCTTTCTTTGCAAAATAATTCGGAATTCCTCTCTGGGCCACCCTATCTTCCATCATTCAAGCAAGTTGAGTTAAACTGTTCAGTTTAACTTTACATCTTTGATCCCCTCGTGCCACCATGTTTTCACAAGGCTTTTGGCCAAAAGCTATCCTGAGACGTTCCGTCGTAGGTTCTACGTCATCATAAAGTCCTCAGTGCAGCTTGAGGGTTGTCTCAGCTCAAGGTAAATCCAGGACTGCCTAATGCTCAGCCCCTCCTAAACAGTGTGAGGGTATCCGTGCTGGTTCAACAGTGCACCGGAAATATGCAGAAATTGACATGCTTAAAGACGTGAAGCCCAAGAAATGCTCCATTAAAAATGGCGCATTCTAAGACAGCTCAAACTCAAAACAAATGAAAAGTTCAGGCTGGGATAATCCACCAACATATTAAGAAGAGGGCTATTTCTGGATTGGCCACACCTGACTACCCGCTTCGTTTCTTGCTGCTGCCGGGACCAGAGAGGCAGAGTGAGGAAAGGGGGCAACCTGTTGGCGGCTAAGTCCAAGTCCTTTGCCCACATGGTTCCCAAAGCAAGTCCCCTCAATTGCTGCTGCCTTTCTGTCCCCCTCCAGGTCTCTGCCCCTTGTTTTAGGCCAGCGCGATTTGACAGACTTGCTGCCATTGTAGAAATATTGCATATCTGCATTGTGCGATGTGGGAGCCATCTGCCACACGTGGCTATTGAGCACTTGGAATGTAGCTACTGCAACTGAGAAAGTGCACAAAGTAATTACCATTTGCTTAATGGTCATTGATTTAAGTTTAGAAATCAAAATGGAAATAGCCATGCAGGGCTAATAATGTCATAATGGCTAGTGTTATTTCAGATGATTAACAATCCTTGTTCACTGTCATTCGCTCAGGTGTTACATCTGTTTTAATTCTTGATAGTTTCAATGTGCTCACACATGGTCCTTTCTGCAATCTGACCTTTCAGTTCTTTTTTCCCCAGATTTGTTGAGATATAATAGACATATAACATCATGTAAGTTAAGGTGTACAGCATGTTGATTTGATGTTCTTAAATATCGCAAAATGATTCCCACCATAGCATTGACTGACACTTCCCTCATGTCACATAGCTACCATTTCTTTTTCGTGGTGTGAACATTTAAGATCTACTCTCTTAGCAACTTTCAAGTATATAATACGATTTTATCAGCTATAATCACCCTCCTGTACATTAGGTCCCAGAACTTATTTATCTTGTAACTGGACATTTGTACATTTTGACCAACATCTCACCATTTCCTCTACCCACCAGCCCCTGGTAACCACCACTCTACTCTCTGTTTTATGAGTTTGGCTTTTTTAGATTCCACAGGTAAGTGATATCATACAGTGCTTGTCTTTCTCTGACATTTCACTTCACATAATGCCCTCAAGTTTCATCCAAGTTGTCACAAATGGCAGGATTTCCTTATTTCTCATGACTGAATAATATTCCACTGTGTGTGTGTGTGTGTGTGTGTGTGTGTGTGTGTGTGTGTATCTCACATCTTCTTTATCCATTCATCCATTGATGGATACTTGTTTTCATATCTTGGCTATTGTGTATAATGCTGCAATGAACATGGGAGTGTAGGTATTTCTACGAGGTCCTGATTTAATTTTCTCTGAATATATATACGAAGCAGTGGAATTGATGGATCACATGGCATTTCTACTTTGAATTCGTTGAGGAGTCTCCCTACTGTTTTCCACAGTAGCTGCCCCAGTTCACACTCCCACCCGCAGTGCTCAGGGCTCCCTTCTCCACACTCTTGCTGGCCTTTGTTACCTCCTGTCTTTTTTTGATAGCGTTGGCCTTTCATTTCATGAAGTCCTCTCCTCTCTGGTCTTGTCCGCTCTTCTGTCATAGTTTTACTCAAGACATTGTTGTCATTAGCAATAACTACAGCTCTGCTGCCATCTCATTTTCAAACACCCCACCTTCTGACTGCCACATGCTATATTGCTAGCCTACTCTGTCTAGAATTCCAAGCCAAACAATCCTTCAAGCCCACTGGGATATCCATTCCATTGATCCTATGACATTTTACCTTGTTGGTGCTGAATATTCTTGTATTATTTTACTATCCTTTTTTTTTTTTTGAGGAAGATTAGCCCAAATCGTTAAATTGTTAGCCACCAATCCTCCTCTTTTTTGCTGAGGAAGAGTGGACCTGAGGTAACATCCGTGCCCATCTTCCTCTATTTTATGTGGGACACCTGCCACAACATGGCTTGACAAGCAATGCATAGGTCTGTACCCGGGATCCAAGTCAGCGGACCCCGGGCGACGGAAGCAGAATGTGTGAACTTAACTGCTGCACCCCCAGGCCAACCCAGCCTTATTTTACTATTCTTGAGCTTTGTTCTGGGATAGAATTGAGGAGCCAGCCTGATCCTTTAGGGTCTTGCTTTCTTAGATGAGGCCGGAGCAGCCTATTTTGCCCCACTACTGAGGCAATTCTCTTCTGAGCCCTCGAGGGAGGCCCTCTGTATTGTGAGGTTCCCAGTCTGGCTGTGGGTCATAGCTCCTCTTGGCCGTGTGTGAGCACCCTGAGTTGTTCCCTCTCCTCCTTCTGATGGTTCTTCCTCAGGCTGGGGCACTTTCCTCATATTCAAGTACACTCAGCTGAACTCTTAAGGGACCCTCTGCAGCTCTCTGTAGCTCTCTAGAGTCTTGTCTCTGCTCAGCAATCCTCTCTGGAACTCTGCTGCTGTGGTCTCCCCAAACTCTCGGCTCTGTCTCCAGCTCAGGGAGGTAGCTGCATTCTGCCTGGGGCCTCCCTTCCTGCCCTGCAGCCTGCCAGTAAGCTAGGTGATCATTGACTTAATTGGTTTTTCATCTCTCAGAGATTCCTGCCAGTGCTCCCTGCTTTCCAATCTCTAAACACCATTGCTTGAGAATATATGTGTGTGTGTATATATATATGTGTGTGTGTGTGTAATTTCTTTTTGGTGGGGGGAGTCCAGTTTTTTAGTGGTCAAGATGGGAGGACAAATCTGGTCCCTTTACTCCACCTTGGTGAGAAGCAGAAAACCTCAGTTTTACTCTTCTTCACTCCCCTCCTTACTTAGCTCAAATCTCATGGTCAGTCACTACAAGCATTACCTTTGTCGGTGAAAATAATCCACAACCAGTCTATTAATGAAAATTTGGGTGAGTTTATTCAGAGCTGAAATCAGAGGACCATGACCCGGGGCCTTTCTTCCCGAAGGAAGAAAAGGCACCAAAGAAGTGGGGTGCACAGAGTGGTTATATACCCCCAGAGAGGATGTTTCACATAGGATTGAAATGTCCCTTTTACAATAGTCACGAGGCTGCTCTGTCGGCACAGCAATTGATGAAACAGCAGGTAGGTCTTCTGTCTCAGTGAATGCAGCAGGGTGGCAGTCTGTTGTCTCCAGCTGGGTGGTCACAGGTGAGCTGGGTGGTCAAAGGTGAGTGCAGCAATCAGTTCCTAGCCTAAGGAAAGATGCTTATCCCTAAGGAAATGCCAATGTGGGGGGAAGTCGCACCTTTATCTCAAGGGCCTTTGTTCTGGCCATAGGAAATGTCTAAGCAGATATACAATGCGTGCTCAATAGCCACAGTCAGGCCCTTTTGGAAAAACAAAGTCAGGCCGAATTAGGTTTATACCAAATGGCTTCCTCATACACTCCAATATATCCTATTGCTTGCCATTTTTATTTGTCACCTTCTTCTAGCTTGGCAATCCCGAACCCTGGCTAAATCCAGCTCTCTGCCTATCCCTTGCCTGCCTCTGTGCAGGTGAACATGCCTGCTGGGAAAGGTCTGTCTTTAAATTCATGGCCGTGAGCCCCTGTGGGCCATTCACGCTGCCTGGAAATCATATTATAGTTCTCTCGCCCCGTCTCTCTCACGCTCTTTTAAATGGCCATGTCTTGCCATCTTCTGTCTCTTCAAACCCCAATAGCTCCAGCCCCATCCTCTCTCTTAGCTTTCAATTTCACTGGAAAAGTTTAAGCAACCAGAGAAGTTCCCCAGTCAGTCCCTGCCATCTTTACTGATCCACCTGCCCTGCACTCTCGCCTCCACCGTGCTGCCTCCTGCAGAGGTGAACACCACGCTCCTGTCTAACGCCTTTCTGTTCATCTGCGCACGAGGTCTCAGGCTTCTCATTTAGAAGGACTTTGCCCTACTGATTCTACCTTCACTCCCCTACATAGTCAAATGTTTGGTTTTCATTGGATCATTCCCATCACTCAACAAGTGTGTTATTGTTTGTCTCATCTTAAAACAGCTCACGACGCTGCTTCCTCCTCCAGCTTCTGCACCATTTCGTTGCTCCCCATTTAAAGCAAGACTCTTTGAAAGACTTCACTCACTGTCACTGATTGGTCCCTTCCCACTTTCTCCTGATCCCACTCTAATCAGGCTTCAGCCCCCAATACCTACCTAAAACTGCTCTTGTCAGGGTCACTGTGGCCTCGATGTTGTTAAAGCCAAAGGTCAATCTCAGTTCTCATCCTACTTAACCCATCAGCAGCATTTCTCTTACTTGAGTACTCCCTTCTTGAAACATTTTCTGCACTTGTTTTCTGGGCCATCACATGGTACTTGGCTTTCCTTCTCAGTCATCTTGCTCCTGTTGGACATGAGGAGTGCCTCAGACTCAGTCCTTCATTCTCCTCTTTATCAACACCCTCTCCTTTGAGGATCCCATCCTGTCTCTGGCTTTAAACACCATCCATATGCTGTGACAGCCCCCCAGTCCATTTATATTTTTAACCCCAAAACTCCAGACTCATGAACTGAACTACCTACTCAACATTTCCTCTTGGGTGTCTAATGGACATCTCCAGTTCACCATGGTTGAAGCAGAACTCTTCTGGAGATGTTAGCTCAGGGACAATCTTCCTCACACACAGACACATACACACACACTCAAACACACACATACACAAAATTGTCATGCCAAAGAAGCTGAGTTTAAGACCATTGATGACAAGGTCCCATTTTCCCTGAACCAAGATGTCACTAATGTCACCTCCCATTAGGTTGGCAAGAGTTTGTGCTGCTCTTTCCATAAAGGTGATCAGTGTGCGCTGACTGTCCACCTCTCTCTCCTCCCTCTGGACAATAGACTGGGTTTGGTCAGTCTGTTCCCCAGTTATGACTCAGAGACAGTCACATCAATTGAACCCCAATTTTGATTTATTAGCTTGGTCTCCAACTTCTCTGCTCAGCTTCCACTTGATAGTTAATCGAAAGAAATTATGTTTATGGTCTGGCCACAGATTATGCTTTGAAGGTTTCCCATCTTTGTTCACTCAGTGCAGGTGGAGCATTAAATGTCTCAGCTCTGTGGCTTGCAGGTGAGACCTGTACAGCCAAAGGCCTCACCTCGTTTGCCTCACCCCAGTGCCCACTGATGCAGCTGTGTGCATGTGTACCTGCTCCATGAGGCTGTGAGCAACCTTGAAATAAGATTCTTTGAGGCAGGTTTGTAGCAGCTAGACCCAGCCCGTACCTGGTCCAGCACAAGTGAGAAACTATCACATAATGAAATGGGGGTGGCCAATTTAGCAGCTACAGTGCCATCGATGGTTTAATGTAAAGTATACGCGATATGAAAACAATGCCGTACAATTGTGCTAACATCTTCACACAACAACCTCTCTGTTCTCCTGGATGGATTTCTCTCTTTCCACCATATGAGTTAGGGGCTTCAGTCTCTTCTCCCCTTTCCAGAAGGAATTCAGAGCCCATACAAACTTAAATAGCCATTAATTACTCATGGACATGTTGTCTGCCAGAGGCTTGAAGGTCAATGGTATTTTAAACATTTTCTCTCTGTCATGAAGACTGGACCCCAAAGTGTCTGGACAGGACAGAGAGGGAGCAGCTGCAGGAAGATGCACCCCGTCACTGTGCAGGGTACAGTGGGAAAGTGAGACCCCTGGTCCACACAGGCACTTGTGATGAGCACATTAGTGCCTGTGTGTGCATGCATATTTGTACGTGCATGCATGTGTGTGAGCGCATGTGTGTGAGTGTGCATGCATGTGTGTGGGTTCAGCTGTTTGAAAAGAACAAAGGGGTAATTACACCTGAGGAGCTGGGCAGGGGCCCCTTGCTTCTCAGGAGAGACTGCCACTTGAGACTGAGTGTGGCGGAGTAGGGGTTGGGAGCCCTGGCACTAACAGCTGCTTTTGATAATACTGCTCACCTCTGCTGATTAATATACTTGTGAAAATAAAAGGGAAATGGACATGACCCCGCAGCTCAGTGAGTGGAACAGGATTGGCAAGCTGTCTAGCCCCACGTTAATTGCTGGTGCTCTCATCTCCCTCGGGCTCCAGACAGAATAGAGTGATCACAGAGGAGAAATGCATGCAGACCTGTCTGTCTTGCTGGGCCCAGAGCCAGGCACACTCTGCTGGTGTTCATTTCCCCAGGGGCTTGGAGCCTGGCTTCTTTCCCAGAGAACACCCTCCACAAGTAGTTTGCAGCTCTGCCAGCTCCATCAAGAAGGGCACCAGAGACCAAAGCAAATAGTTTCCCACCTTAAAACAAAGGTAACTGGAAACCTCAGAGAGAGTTGGGTTTGCTATACCTAGAAGAAAGGTAACTGAGTTGAAGACCCCAGACAAGAGCTTGCCAGCAGCCCAGAGGATGGACAGGGCCCCCAGGGCAGATTGAAATGGTTAGGATGCTGTGGTCTGCACAGATGAGTGTTGAATTGCACTAAATTGTACATAATATGGAGAATGGAAATAGTTACTCTCATTGCACCCGAGAACAACAGAACTGGGACTTATCCCAGGAAGTTCCAAAGGAACTCTTCTTTCAGTTCAAAAGACAGCTTTTGAGTTTTGGGGCAGATGCAAAGCCATGCAATGTTTTCACCAAAAATGCCTCATTTTCCCCCTAAGTATACAGAGAGATGATGATTCCACCTTCCCTGTGGTTGAGGGCACATGACCAATGGGATGTGGGTGCAAAGCAATGTAGCTTGGTCTTCAAACCTCCTGTGAGGCCTCCATGCTCTCTCTCCCATCACTGGTCAAACAGCTGCAGATGATCTTGTGAAGGCCCTAAGTAAGATGGAAGGAACCTGGGTCCCTAAATGACTGTGGAGCAGAGCTCCTCCCACCCCCAGCCACTCCACTGACCCAGACTGAGTGGCAAACAAGGCAGCGTCCTAGTGGGCCGAGCCTCCAGATTAGTTTCCTAGGGCAGCCATAGCAAAGTACCACAAACTAGCTGGCTTGAAACAACAGAAGTTTATTGTCTGACATTTCTGGAAGCTGCTCTGGGCCATGGTGTCCGTGAAGGCTCTAGGCGAAGATGCCTCTTTGCCTCTTCCTAGCTTCTGGTGGTTGCTGGCAGCCCTTGGAGTTCCTTGGCCTGGAGATGCCTCACTCTAATCTCTGCTCTGTTCCGTATGGTGGTCTCCTTATGTGTCTATGTATATGTCCAAATTTCCGTCTTTTTATAAAGACACCAGTCATGGATTATGGCTCACCTTAATCCAGTGTGACTTCATCTTAACTTGATTATGTCTGCAAAGACCCGATTCCAAAGTAAGGTTACATTCACAGGTACCAGGAGTTAGGACTTGGATATACATTTTGGGGAAACTCAACTCAACCCATTATAGTCTCCAAAATCTGGAGCTTGTTTGTTACAGCAGCTGTGTTACTTGCTCTGACTAACAAAGTCCGGCATGGGTCCCAGCAGAAGGATAACTTCATCCAGGAAGCCCTTCCTAACCTCCTACCCGCAAACCTGGAACGCATGCTACTTTGGTATCACACTGTCTGTATTGGCCTGAACTTCCCTTACTACAGCACTTATGCTGTGCCGTGATCTGTTTACTGAAATAAGTAATCCACTCGCCTCCTCCTCTGCTGTACTGTTGGTGTCCTAGAGGCAAGAATCCTACCTTTCCTGTTCTCAATGTATCTCTTGTGCCTGGTGCAGAACAAATTCCTTAATAAATACCCTTCAAATAAATGGATAGACGATGCAAGCAGGACTTGGATGCTCCTGCACAGGCAGCATCAGGCTACTCTCTGCCTTCAGGAATGTGGCAGTGGCTGATGGCGCCCTTGTTGCCAAATCCTCTGCTTCTTCTCCTTCTCACCTTCCTGTCTTCCCTGCTTCACGTGCTGCAGTTGATGTCCTCGAACATACCCATGTATTAATGCCATTTTAAGACTCTGGCTCCTCTGGGTTGTTGCTTCAAATCTCTAGCTCTTGGCTGAGCGTCAGTTCCATCGTGAAAACTGCCTGTTTCTCGTTTCTATCTGAACTCCTTCCTTATCATCTCAAACCCCACCCTCTAGCAGAAAGCATTTCACTCACTCCATGGATGGAAGTGGTTGGTTGAATTAAGTTGAATTCCTCCAAACTCCAGTTCCCAGCCCAGGACCTGCTTCATAGAGGCCACTCGTTGTAACTGTGTCTCTCCACCCAGGCTTGAAACTTGGTTGCCCCTCTCCCTTATTTCCCAGGATTGCCACACCTCAGACTGTTAGAAGGTGTTCCCATAGAGCCATCAGGAGCCTTTAGGGATGGCAGGGCCCTAAAGGTCACCTTGTCCCCTAAGAATTGCCAATTTTTGAAAAACAAAAAAGATAGACTTTATTTTTTAGAGCAGTTTCAGTTCACATCAAAATTGAGCTGAAATTACAGACATCTCCCATATACCCTCTGCCCCCACACACGTACAGCTTCCCCGACTGTTATAGACTGAATGCTGTGTCCCCCTGAATTCTTAGGTTGAAACCCTATTCCCCAATGTGATAGTATTAGAAGGTGGGGCCTTCGGAGGTAATTAGGATTCTATGAACCCTCAAGATTAGTGCCGTTATAAGAGTCCCTAGAGAGCTTGTTTCCTTTCTCTGCTCTCTGCCATGTGAGGATGTAACAAGAAGTCAGCAGCGTGCAACCTGGGAGAGGGCCCTCACCAAACTCAACCATCTTAGCACCCTGATCTCAGACTGCAGCCTCTAGAAATGTAAGAAATAAGTTTCTGTTGTTTATAAGACACCCAGCCTATGGTATTTTTGTTATAGCAGCCTGAACAGATTAAGGCATCCACTATCAATACCCCTACTAAGGGTGGTTCATTTCTTACAATCAATGAAACTACATCGACACACCATTATTCCCAAACTCCATAGTTTACATTAGAGTTCACTCTTGATGTACATTCTGTGGGTTGTGACTCATGCATAATGACATTTGTCCACCAACATAGTCTCATACAGAATAGCTTCACTGCCGTAAAAACCCTCTGTGCTCTGCTTATCCTTCCCTCTCTCCCCCTTAACCCCTGGCAACCACTGATCTTTTTCACTCTCTCCGTAGTATTGTCTTTTCCAGAATGTCACATAGTTGGAATCATAGGATGTAGCCTTTTCATATTGGCTTCTATCACCTAGTAATACGTATTCAAGTTTCTCCATGTCATTTCATGTCTTGGTACCTCATTTCTTTTTAGTGCTGAATAGTATTCCATCATCTGCAACATACCGGTTTATTTATCCATTCACTCACTGAAGGACACCTTGATTGCTTACAAGTATTTGCAAATATAAACAAAGCTTCTCTAAACATCCGAGTGCAGGTTTTCCTGTAGATATAAGTTTTCAACTCCTTTGGGTAGATACCAACAAGCGTGATTGCTGTATTTTATGGTAAGAGTATGTTTAATTTTTAGGAAACCATCTCACTGTCTTCCTAGGTGGCCGTACATTTTGCCTGCCCACCAGCGATGAATGACAGTTCCTGTTGCTCCACATCCTCACCAGCATTTGGGGCTGTCAGTGTTCCAGATTTCGGCATTCTAATAGTCACGTGGTGGTACCTCCTTGTTTTATTAATTTGCGTTCCTTGAAATGTATGCTGCAGAGCATCTTGACAGGTGCTCACTTGCCTTCTGAATATCTTCTTTGGTGAGGTGTTTATTTAGGTCTTGGCTCATATTTTAAACAGGTTATTTGTTTTCTTATTGTTGATTTTTATAACTTCTTTGTATATTTTTGATAACAGACCTTTATCAGATATGTCTTTTGCAAATATTTTCTCCCAGTCTGTGACTGGTGTTCTCATTTTCTGAACACTGTCTTTCACACAGCAGCAGTTTTTAATTTTAGTGAAGTTCTGCTTATCAATGAAATCTTTTGTGGATCATGCCTTTGATGTTATATCTAAAAAGTCGTCACCACATGAAAGGTCATCTAGATTTTTCCCCTTTGCTACCTTCTAGGAGTTTTATGGTTTTGTGTTTTATATTTAGGTCTATGATCCATTTTGAGGTAATTTTTGTGAAGGGTGTAGGTCTGTGTCTAGATTCATTGTTTTGCCTGTGCATGTCCCCTTGTTCCAGCACCGTTTGTTGAAGAGACTGTCTTTGCTGTGTTGTATTGCCTTTGCTCCTTTGTCAAAGGTTGGTGCACTATATTTATGTGTGTGTGTTTGGGCTCTCTATGCTGTTCTATCAATCTATTTGTCTATTCTTTCACTAATACCACACTGTTTTGATTACAGTAGCTTTATAGTAAGCCATGAAGTAAGGTAGTATCATTTTCCAACTTTGTTCTTCAATATTGAGTAGTCTGTTTTGGGTCTTTTGCCTCTCCATATAAACTTTAGAATCAGTTTGTTGATATCTATAACTTCCTAGGATTTTGATTGAGACTGTAGTAAATTTATAGATCAAGTTGGGAAGAACTAATATCTTGACAATATTGAGTTTCCCTATGCATAAAAAATAGAATATCTCTCCATTTATTTAGTTCTTTGATTTCTTTCATCAGAGTTTTGTAGTTTTATACACATAGATTTGTACATATTTTATTAGATTTGTATCTACATATTTCATTTTGGGGGATACTAACGTAAATGATAATATGTTTTCAATTTCAAACTCCACTTGTTTATTGCTGGTATATAGGAAAACAGTGGATTTTTATGTTAACTTTGTTTCTTTCACTTATTAGTTCTAAGAATTTTTTTGTTTATTCCTTCAGATTTTCTTAGACAATCATGTCATCTGTGAACAAAGACATTTTTATTTCTTCTTTCCTCATCTGTATACCTTTTCTTTTCTTGTCTTGTCTTATTTGATTAAAAGGACTTCCAGTAGATATTTTAAAGGAGTGATGAGAAGGGACATTTTTGTCTTGTTTCTTATCTTAGTAGGGAAAGCTACCAGTTTCTAATCATTAAGTGTGATGTAGCTGTAGGTTTATAGATGCTCTTTATCAAGTTGAGGAAGTTCCCTTCTACTCCTAGTTTTCTGAGAGTTTTATCATGAATGGGTGTTGGATTTTGTCAAATGCTTTTTCTTCATTTATTGGTGTGATCACGTGATTTTTCTCCTTTAGCCTGTTGATATGTTCGGCTACATTAATTGATTTCAAATGTTGAACCAGTCTTCCATACCTGGAAAAACTCCCACTTGTTTGTGGTGTATAATTCTTTTCATGCATTTTTGGATTTGATTTTCTAATATTTGGTTGGGGAATTTTTCATCTATGTTCATGATATATATTGGTCTGTAATTTTCTTTTCTTGTAATGGCTTTGTCTGGTTTTGGTATTAGAGTGATGCTGGCCACATAGAATGCATTGGAAATATTCTCTCTGCTTCCATCTTCTGAAAGGGAGTACAGAGAATTTGTAGAACTTCTTCCTTAAGTGTTGTTAGAACTCACTAATGAATCCATCTGAGCCTAGTGTTTTCTGTTTGGGAAGGTTATTCATTATTCATCCAATTTCTTTAATAGATATAGGCCTATTCAGATTGTCTATTTCTGTCTGTGTGAGTTTTGATAGATTGTGTTTTTCTAGGAATTGCTCCATTTCATCTAGGTTATCAAATGTGTGCATAGAATTGTTCATAGTATTCCTTTACTATCCTTTTAATATCTATGTATATATAGTTATGCATAACTATATGCTTTATGTATATACATAAGTAATAACATATAGTATGAATATATAAATATATAAATATATGTATGGTTATGTCTCCTCTTTTATTTCTGATATTAGTAATTTGTGTCTTCTCTCTTTTTTTCTTTATGAGCTTGACTAGAAGCTTATCAATTTTAGTGGCCTTTCAAAGAACCGCTTTTTTGGTTTCATTGATTTTCTCTGTTGATTTCCTGTTTTCAATTTCATTGATTTCTGCTCTAATTTTTATTATTTCTTTTCTCTATTTACTTTGGGTTTAATATGCTCTTCTCTATGTAGTTTCATAAGGTGGAAGCTTACATTATTGATTCCATATATTCTTTGTGTTTTAATATATGCATTTAATAACATCAATTCCCCTCTAAGTACTGCTTTTGCTGCTTCTCACAAATATTAAGTTGTATTTTTACTTAGTTCAAAATATTTTAAACTTTCTCTTGAGATTTCTTCTTTGATCCATATGTTATTTAGAAGTGTGCTCTTTAGTCTGCACATATTTTGGAATTTTCTGGTTATATTTTTGTTAATGGTTTCTTGCTTAAGTCCATTGTGGTCTGAGTGCAGACATTGTATGATTTCTATTCTTTTAAATTTGTTAAGGTGTGTTTTATGGCCCAGAATGCAGTCTACATTGGTGAATGTTAATGTTACATGAGAGCTTGAGAAAAATATATTCTCCTGTGGTTGAATTAAGTAGTCTTACATCAATGGATAGATCATGCTGACAGAAAGTCAACAAGGAAACAGCACCCTTAAATGAAACACTAGACCAGATTGGCTTACTAGATATATATATAGAATATTCCATCCAAAAACAGCAGAATATACATTCTTCTCAACTGCACATGGAACATTCTCAAAGATAGATGAAATGTTGGGAAACAAGGCAAGCCTCAGTAAATTTAAGAAGATTGAAATCATATCAAGCATCTTTTTTGACCATAGTACTGTGAAACTAGAAATAAACTCAAAGGAAAAAGCTGGGAAAGTCATATATATGGAGAGTAAACAACAAGCTAATGAATAACTATCAGATCAATGAAGAAATCAGAGGAGAAAACGAAAAATACTTGGAGTCAAATGAAAATGAAAATACAACATACTAAAACCTATGGGATGCAGCAAAAGTGATACTAAGAGGGAAATTTATAGCAATACAGGCCTACCTCAACAAAGAAGAAAAATCTCAAATAAACAAGCTTACACTATACCTAAAAGAACTAGAAAAAGAAGAACAAACAAAGCCAAAAGTTAGTAAAAGGAAGGAAATAATAAAAATCAGGACAGAAATAAAAGATATAGAGACTAAGAAAACAATAGAAAAGATCAATGAAACTAAGAGCTGTTTCTTTGAGAAGATATATGAAATTAACAAACACCTAGACAGACTCACTAAGAAAAAAGAGAGAAGATTCAAATAAATAAAATCAGAAATGAAAGGGGAGAAATTACAGTGGATACCACAGAAACATAAAGGATTATAAGAGAATATTATGAAAAGCTATACGCCAAGAAACTTGATAACCTAGAAGACATGGATAAATTCTTAGAATCATAGAACCTCCCAAAACTGAATCGAGAAAAAGTAGAGAATTTGAATAGATCAATCACAAGCAAAGAGATTGAAACAGTAATCACAAATCTCCCAAAAAACAACAGTCCAGGACAAGACGGCTTCTCTGCTGTATTCTATCAAATATTCAAACAAGGTTTGATTCCTATCCTTCTAAATTATTCTGAAAAATTGAAGAGGACAGGATGCTTCCTGAGTCATTTTATCAGGCCAACATTACCTTGATACCAAAATCAGACAAGAACAACACAAAAAAGGAAAATTATAAGTCAACATCAATGACACATATAGATGCAAAAATCCTCAACAAAATATCACCAAATTGAATACAACAGTACATTAAAAGGATCATACACCGTGACCAAGTGGGATTTATTCCAGAGGTACAGGGATGGTTCCACATCTACAAGTCAATCAATGTGATACACCACATTAACAAAATGAAGAATAAAAATCACATGATCGTCTCAATAGATACAGAGAAAACATTTGACAAAATCCAACATCCACATGTGATAAAAACTCTTGGTAAAATGGCTATAGAAGGAAAGCACCTCAATATAACAAAGGCCATATATGACAAACACACAGTCAACATCATACTTAACTGTGAAAAACTGAAAGCCATTCCTCTGAGAACGGAAACAAGACAAGGGTGCCCATTCTCATCACTCTTCTTCAACATAGTGCTGGAAGATTTAGCCAGCACAATTAGGCAAGAGAAAGAAATAAAAGGGATCCAAATTGGAAAGGAAGAAGTAAAACTCTCACTGTTTGTGGATGACATAGTTCTATATATAGAAAACCCTAAAGAGTCCACCAGGAAACTTATTAGAAACAATCAACAGCTATAGACAAGCTGCAGGGTTCAAAATAAACATACAAAAATAAGCTGCATTTCTCTACACTAATAACAAACCAGCAGAAAGAGAAGTCAAGAATACAATCCCATTCACAATTGCAACAAAAAGAATAAAATACCTAGGAATAAAATTAACCAAGGAGGTAGAAGACCTACACACTGAAAACTGTAAGATATTGTTAAAAGAAATTGAAAGATAAAGAAATGGAAAGATATTCCATGCTCACAGATTGGAAGAATAAACATAGTTAAAATGTCCGTAGTACCTAAAGCAATCTATAGATTCTATGCAATCCAAGTCAGACTCCCAATGAGATTCTTCATGGAAATAGAACAAAGAATCCTAAAATTTATACTGAATAACAAAAACCCCCAAGTAGCCAAAGTGAACCTGAGAAGAAAGGACAAAGCCAGAGGTATCATACGCTCTAACTTCAAAGTGTACTACAAAGCTGTAGTAATCAAAACAGCATGGTACTGGCACAAAAACTGACACATTGATCAATGGAACAGAATTGACAGCCCAGAGATGAAACCTAACATCTATGGACAGCTAATCTTCAACAAAGGAACCAAGAACATACAATGGAGAAAATAAAGTCTCTTCAATAAATGGTGTTGGGGAAACCAGACAGCCACATGCAAAAGAATGAAAGTAGACTACTACCTTACACCATACACAAAAACTAACTCAAAACGCATTAAAGACTTGCATGTAAGACACAAAACTGTAAAACTCCTAGAAGAAAGTATATGCAGTGTGCTCTTGACAGTGATCTTAGTGGTATCTTTTTGAATACTATGTCTACTCAGGCAAGAGAAACAAAGGAAAAATTTTAAAAATGGGACTACATCAGACTAAAAAGCTTCTGGAAAGCAAAGAAAACCATCAACAAAATGAAAAGACAAACTATCAACTGGGAGAAAGTATTTGCAAATCATATATCTGACAAGGGGTTAATTTCTAAAATATATAAAGAACTCCTACAACTCAACAACAAAAAAACAAATAAACCCAATCAAAAAATGGGCAAAGGATCTGAATAGACATGTTTTCCAAAGACTATATACCGATGGCCAACAAGCACATAAAAAGAAGTTCAACATCACTAATTGTTAGGGAAATGAAAATCAAAACTATACATTACCTCACATCTGTCAGAATGGCTATAATCAATAAGACAAGAAATAACAGTTTTGGAGAGGATGTGGAGAGAAGGGAATCCTCAAGCTCTGTTGGTGGGAATGCAAACTGGTGCAGCCACTATGGAAAACAGTATGCAGATTTCTCAAAAAATTAATACTACATGATCCAGGTATCCCGCTACTGGGTATTTATCCAAAGAACATGAAATCAACAATTAAGAGGATTTATGCATCCCTATGTTCATCACAGTATTATTCACAATAGCCAACACGTGGAAGTAATGCTTGTCCGTCAAAGGATGAATGGAGGAAGAAGATATGGTACATATATATGCAATGGAACACTACTCAGCCATAAAAAAGACAAAATTGTGCCATTTGCGACAATATGGTAGGACCTTGAGGGTATTATGCTAAGCAAAATGTCAGACAGAGAAAGACAAACACTGTGTGATTTCACTCATATGTGCAAGATAAACAAACACATGGATAAGGAGAACAGATTAATAGTTACCAGAGAGGAAGGGAGTGAGGGGGAGGATGAAAGGGATAAAGGGGCACATACGCATGGTGATGCATGAAAACCACACTATTGGTGAACACAATGCAGTCTGTGTAGAAATTGAAACATGATGATGTACACCTGAAATTCACACAACTTTATGAGCCGGTATGACCTCAACAACAAGAAAAAATAAAAACAAAACAAAACAAATTTTGTTTGTCTGAGAAAGTTTTTACTTCTCATTCATTTTTTAAGATAATTTCACAGGGTACAGAATTCTCAGCTGGTGGATTTTTGCTCAACAGGCTAAACATGTCACTCCATTCTCTTCTTGCTTGCTTGGTTTCTGAGAAGAAGTCAGACAATTCTTATTTTTGCTCCTCTATAGGTAAGGTGTTTTTTTCCTCTGGCTTCTTGCAGGATTTTTTCATCTTTGGTTTTCTGCAGTTTGAGTATGATATGTCTTCGCACAGTTTTGTGGGGCTTTTTGGGCATTTATCCTGCTTGATGTTTTCTCAGCTTCCCGGATCTGTGGTTTGGTGTCTGACACTAATTTGGGGAAAATTCTCCGTCATTATTGGTTCAAGTCTTTCTTCTGTTTCTTTCTTTCTTGTCTCTCTGCTATTCCCATTACACATAAGTGAGTCACACCTTTCTTGTCCCGCAGTTGGGATAGTCTGTTCTTTTTCTTTTTGTTTTTTAAGTCTTTCTTCTCTGATATTTAGTTTTGGAAGTTTCTATTGCTATATCCTCAATCTCAGCGCTTCCTTCCTCGCCAAGTCCAAACTACGAATGAGCCCATCAAAGGCGTTCTTCACTCCTCTTGCAGTGTTTTAGATCTCTAGCATTTATTTTTGATTCTTTCTTAGAATTTCTCTCTACTTATGTTACCCTTCTGTTCTTGCGTGTTGCCTACTTTGTCCATTGAAGGCCTTAGCATAGTATCATAGTTTTTAATATTCTAGATCTTATAATTCCCACATTCCTACCGGATCTGACTCTGGTTTAGATGCCTGTTCAATTTCTCCAACTGTGTTTCTGCCTTTTAGTATACTTTTAAATTTTTTATTGAAAGGTGAATATGTTCTAGTGCGGGAAAGGAATTGTGGTAAATAGACCACACTTAGCAGTGAGGAGGTGAGGTGGGGGAGGGGACGTGCTCTAGTCCTGTGATTAGTTTCAGTCCTTAGTGAGTTCTGTGCCTCTGAGCTGTGACCTTCACAAGTGCTTTTCCTCTTCTTAGGCGGAACAGGATGGCTAGAAAGGGCTGGAGTTGGGTGTTTCCTTTCTCCCAGGTTAGTTGGACTCGGTAAAACAGTTTCTCTTGAGGGCAGGCCCTGTTAAGAAGAACAGCATGCTCTGGTGTGTTTCACAACGGTTCCTTTTCCCCCTCCCTGGCTGGAAACGCACGGGGATCTTTCTGAGATATTCTCTGTGAGAACATGGGAGAGCTCTGGGAGGTAAAGCTCACAATATTTTGAGAGCCCCCTCTGGCTGGTCCCCTGGAGTTGTTAACTCTCGGACTTGTCCACACTGAGCCTCCAGCAGTCCATCAATCCCAGCTTAGGTTTTCCTGTCCTGGTCCTGCTGCCCGCGGGGACTCTGCTCCAGGAAGTCGTGATTCTCAGTGTCTGCTGCCTGGCTCTCCCACTTGGGGGGCAGCAGTTTTCCCTGTGACCTTGCTTTTCTGAAGGCTCTAAGAAAAGTTGATTTTTCAGTTTGTTCAGCTTTTGACTTTTCTTAAGATGGAGTCACAATTTCCACACCAGACCGGAAACCAGAAGCCAGCACTGCCTAATGTGAAGTTGAGAAAGCATGGCCCAGAGGGCTGGCTCGCCACGGCCCTGGGGGAGCAGCAGAGGAGCCTCTAGGAGGCAGGTCTTTGACTCAGGGCGCGCGGACTGCATGCTTTCTCTCAGCTGTTCCTCTGAGCTACCAGAGGGCAGAGTGCGGGAGTACATCTTTGGCAAGGGGGTTGTGATTCCATTTTGCACTGTGGTCGGTTGTTGGTGGGAAGCTAATTTGCTCTTTGGGTGCTTGCTTAGTGAGGCTGATGTGAGCACAAGAGGCAATGTTTACTGAGCGTCCACCACGTGCAGGAGACTGTGCTGGGAACTTTCAGGCACTCTTTCCTTCAACCTTCCCCAGGGGTCCATTTTAAAGATACGGAAGTAGGTTTAGAGGTTGAACAAGGTGCGTGTGGTCTTATAAAGGATGTTCTTTAAGTCTCTGACCCCCAAGGCCTCGTGCTTGGTGTTTGGGGTAAGGCTGGCAATGTAGCCTTGGTGGAAATGTACCAGGTAAGGAATGAAGCCCTCTGGCCCTGACCACAGCTTGTTTGAGGGATAGCGAGAAATATCTTCTGAATATGGCGGCTCTATTAGCGAATCTATTGTTGCATAACAAATTACTCCAAAGCTCAGTTGACTAAAAGAACAAACATCTATTATCTCTGTGGGTCAGGAATCCAGGTGTGGCTTTGCTGGGTGCCTCCGACTCAGGGTCTCTCATGAAGCTGCAGTCACACTTAGGCCAGGGCCGTGGACTCATCTGAAGGTGTGAAGATGCTGGTGTGGGCAAAGCTCACTCATTGGCTGTTGACGGGCTTGGCCCCTTGTTACACGGGCCCAGCAGCTGGCTTTCCCGGGGGAGCAATCTGTGAGAGAGGGAAAGAGAACACTCAAGATGGAAAGTGCAGTCTTTTTGCAACTTACTCTTGAAAGTCATACCCATCACTTTTGCCATATTCTGTTCATTAGAAGTCAGTCACTTGGTCCAGGCCACCTTCAAAAGGAGGCTCTTACACAGGGGTGAGAAGATCAAGAAGAGCCGTTTTGGAGGTTGCCAGCCACGAAGACCATATGTCTATTTGCTCAAGACAGTGACAGTCTACGTCTTTGCATATTTGTCCTGGTTAGGCTCCTCCTTTTCCTCTTTCACTTTATTTCCTTTCCCTCTAGTGTTTTCACAATTCAGTACAAAAGCCGTCAGTTGAGGTCCAGCTTAGTCTGGAAAAAATTTGATAGATACAAGATATTTATGAAGTCAAAATTACTCCTCTCATTATACATATTTATTACAAAGGAGGAAAAAAAAGTAACTTTACAGTGGAGAAGTCTGGCAGACAGTACCTCATTTAGGTGATTAAAGTTACACCAACAGGGATAGGAGAGGCTGAAATCACGTGTCACTGGATAGCATGTAATGAGAGGAACACAGCGTCACTTACGTGATATTCCCACCAAAGAGGTGTGCCTTGCATTTAATCATGACAGAACATTAGACTAATACAAATTGAGGAATATTCTATAGCCTGTTCTCTTCAAAACGTCAGAGTCGTGGCTGTTAAGGAGAGACCAAGGAATCTTCCAGATTGCAGGCAACTCAAAATACACGATAACTAAATGCAACATGTGATTCTGAACTGGATCCTGTTTCTGTAAAAGACACTGTTGGGAGAATTGGTGCAGCCTGACGGGAGGCTGAGGGCAGGATGGGGTATCAGCATTCATCTCCTGATTGTCATGGTCTCTTGTAGTTAGGTAGGAGAATGTCCCCACTTGTAGGAAAGACACATTACTGTATTCAGGAGTAATGAGCATCATATCAGCAACTTACTCTTAAACGGTTCTGGGGGAAAAAAGGAGTTCTTTGTACAGTATTTGTAACTTCTCATAAGTTTGAAATTGCTTCAAAATATAACGTTTAAGTGTCCCTGTTAGGATAGAAAATTATGATTACCCCCACTTATGGATATGAGTTCCTCTAAAAAGTCACTCTCCATACTTGTTACTGCCCCAAACACTAATTCATACTCATAGTCATGCCTTTTCCTCTGAGAAAAATCTTCTCCAAAGCAACACAGAGAACACAGCCCTAGGACAGAGCTTTGGAAAGTCAAATCTAATTAAACTCTCCTCAACAAAGAAATTGGAGGAGTAGAAATAAATCTCAGGTTTGGAACTTGAACGTATATCAAGGAAAAGATGAAAACAATTGCATTGCCCAGCAAATTCTTACGATATTGGTTCAGTCTAAAAGCAGAAGCCCTGATTCTTTGTGGGGCCTTTAACAAATTGAATTACCCTCATGTATTTCCTTATTTAGTCTAGAAAATGGAAACAAAAAAGCATTTGTTATGCTACCAAACCATCTGCCAACTATCACAGCAAAACCTTTTATCGACATAGGTTGTCAAGATTGTGGGACAAACGTAGATGGTGTACAGCCACCAAGGATTCATGGGGCCGTGCACAAAGGAAGAGGGCAAGCGATGGAAAGAATCGTGACTGCTGGATAAAGATTCTCTAGAGCAGCAGAAATACTGAAACCCAGGCACATGGAGACAGACCAAAGAACGGGAGGAATCGAGAAGAATAAATAAAAGTTTGTGCTTCTGTGAAACCGCTATAAAAACTATCCAACACTTGTATAAATGTGACGTGTTGGGAAAATAATTATAAAGACCATAAAAGATATAAACACCTTTTGTCATTTGGGGGCGGGAGGGGAAGTTATGACTGCTGGAGTCTCCTGGGTTGAAGGCATCTCAATGCTTCAGAGAGAGTGGCAGAGGCCACGCCTCCCCTCCCCCACATCCTGCAGGGCTTCTGGCTCCTCTTACCTCGTTGGACACACTCCCTTCCCACTGACCTTTGCATGTCAGAATAGACCATTTGTAATTTACGCAAATGAGAAACATGAAGGTCAGATGCAACATTCACCAATTTCATCTAATCAAAGGCATACCCTCCCCAAATCTAAAATATTTAACAGTCTGCAGCCTATGCTCTGTTGACTCTGGAAACTACACCAAACACAATTTTAAGACATGAGATATTTCTTTTCTATCTAGGATCATTCTTTGATCTCTTCATATTTTCCCCTGAAGCGGTTGGACTTAAGCTCTGTAATTTTGGCTGGGATAATTCTCATCTCAAGCAATTTTTTTTCCTTTTTTAATACGTTTCTTGATATATTTTTCAAGGAACTTACCCATATCCTCTAAGTTGTGAAATTCATTGGCATAACATTGACCATAATATTGCCTGATGATCCTTTTGATGACTGCAGGATCTATAGTGTGGCTCCCTCTTTCATTCCTGGTGTTGGAAACCAGAGCTGCCTCCTTTTTCCCCGATCAGTCCACTGAAGGATTTGCCCTGTACCTTTCAAATCAATGCTTAACTCAGACCGTCTCTGACCTTTTCGCTTGTCCTGAAACGCAAGTCAGCAGCTGGTCAGCAGCTGGTAAACTTACAGGATGGGTGAGGTCACGGTCAGATGAGGGGGTAAAGGTGCAGGTGAGGTCAGAGGCAGGGTCTGTGGAGGGTGGGGAGGCTGATAAGAAGGGAGTTTTGTGACTCAGAAGCTGGGTGGGTGCAGAATACAAGTGCAAAATAGCACAGCTACACACCCTTCCGCAGTTATTACAGGCAAACTTCCTGGTAATGTATTGTTGAAGGACCATTTCCCAGTACTTTCTGCAGAGGTCTGTCGTGCTCCACAGCTGTATGTTAAACTCACAGGAACCTCGGGGATGTTGAACTGCATATAGAGTGTCTGGTTCCCCCTGTAAAATGGGAAGGAAGAAACACAGGACTTAAGACTCCAGAGAGGGTCAAAGGGCTCCATTTTCAAATCTCTCTTTATGTGAACCAGTTACCTCTGAGAAGTTTGAATTATGGGAGAGTCTTCATTTCCAATTTCCCACAATGGTGTGAATTATTAATTATTTAATAATAAAAGTGCATATTTTATTACTATATATGCTGCAGTTGGGAAAACTCAAAAGTGCGCTAAACAGCAAAGAAAAAGTCTGATCAAACGAGTCATCAAGAATAAAAATTTAAGGCCAAGCTGAAGACCAGTAAAAAGCAAACTATGAAAGCCTCAAGTTCTTGTGGAAGGTGTCAAGCGCCTGCCTCGGCTTCAGGTCAGACCCAGCACAGAACCCTGTCTGTGCTCTCAAGCACCAGGGGCAGTTTGAAAACAGTCCTTCTGTTCAACAACCACCTGCTCACATGGGCTGTGCAGTGAACCTGGAGCCATTAGCCGACCCTCCACAGAGACACACAGTGGCACAGAGACAGTCAGATTAGCCTTCAGCAGAGTCCTGAGTAGATGAAAGAGCCAAGCGGAAAGTTTGCCTAATGTGAGTCTCAAGCTCCCTCAGGTTAGCAATGTGGGTATGGAGGATGGACCACCCCCTCTCCTCCTGTGTTCTTGATTTGACCACTTGCTTTTCAGGAATCATTTGCTCCTGGTTTTAAAACGGGAGCCTGGTCTGTCTCATAATCTGTAAGACAAGATCTTCAAAGTGACAAACAACCCTGAAAGAGACTTTTATTCAGATGAGATAATTAACACTCATCAAGGATACAGTAAACCATCACTTGGAAATCCCACTGAGTGCAGGAGTTCCTATTCCTTGCAAGGCCCTGGACCCCTTTGTGAACTAAGGGTGGCATGGACCCTTGCTCCATAAGCAGGCACATCCAGGCATACAAAATGTGATCTCAGCTGGCTCACCAATCCACCAAACCCAAGTGTGGGTCCTGCTCAGAACATCTGCTCTAAGGGGTTCACTTCTGGGCAGTGCTCCCCAATGGGGATTCTGAGGAGGATTGGATGGATGCTCCAAGGTTCTCCCTCACTACCCGCTCTGTGCTCACCTGTGTTCAGGGGTGAAGCCATTTGTCTTAATACGTTTTCTCTAGGTCTTCGCAGAGCCTGCCATATGTTAATATTCATGGAGAATCTTCTCTTGGTTATTTCCCAAACATCTTTCCTCCAGTCAAGGAAGTGTGGTCTATGGTCACACCTCCCATGAGGGCCTGCAGCTTCCTGACTCATAGCAGACGCCATGCAAATGTCTTCAGCTGGAAAAAGCATAGCGCAGAGATGGTGGGGGGAGTGGGAAGCTACAGGGCTAGCGAGCTAACAATATCCGCCACCTCCTGTTCAAGGACACGGGAAGCAGGGTGGAGACAGCGAAGAGCTGAGGGGAATGTGTAACCATCTCAGGGAGGTCCCTCCCAGGAGACTTCGCTCCGGGAGCCCCGGGAAGAGTTGCTTACCGCCAGCCTCGGGAGCACGCTGCCGTGGGAGGTGGCATCCTCTGCTTCCTCCTCATCCTGTGGGGTCAGGTGTGCTGGATGGGCAGGCAGGCTGGGGGCAGGGTGAGGTGCAAGGTTTCACATACTCACCTCACACCTCACAGCACGAGGAGGCAAAGTCAGACTTTGATAAAATTTAATAAAAATCTAATTTCATTTAAAGGTTTTTATTTTTTCCTTCTGGCCTTCCCCAAGGACATATTTTTCTTTAAATAACGCTTTTGTTTTTAAATGTAATACTTTATTTTTTAGGAAGATTGGCCCTGAGCTAACATCTGCCATCAGTCCTCCTCTTTTTGCTCAGGAAGACTGGCCTGAGCTAACATACGTGCCTATCTTCCTGTATTTTGTATGTGGGACGCCTGCCACAGCATGGCTTGATAAGCAGTGCGTAGGTCCACACTCGGGATCCAAACCGGCAAACCCTGGGCCGCTGAAGAAGAATGTGCAAACTTTACCGCTGTGCCACCGGGCTGGGCCCTAAAGAAGCTTTTTTATTGTGGAACTTTTCCTACAAACTCAAAAATGAAGAGAATAGTACGATGACCCCTGTACCCATGGTCAGCGTGGCCCGGACCTGAGCCCTATACCACCCACACCCCTCCTTCTAGACCCTCCTGGGTTATCCTGAAGCAAAGCCTAAATATCATACCGTTTCAGCCTTCAGCATGAATTCTAACAGACATCGGCGTAAAAAGTATGTCTTGTGATACTATTAGCATATGTGAAACATAATTTCTTAATTTCTTATATAGTATCAGCCAGTGTTGCCATTTCCTAATTATGTCACGAATGCCTCTTTTCAAATACTTTGTTCAAAACAGGATCCAAACAAGTTCTGTATATTTCATTCAACTGATATGTCTCCTCTCTCTCTCTCTCTCTCCCTCTTTTTTTTTTTAACTGAGGCTTAAAATACATGCAGTCAAGCACACTGGTTTTAATTGCGTGACTTAGTGAACTAATTGTGTGCACATCTAGACCCACAGTCCAGGTCAGGTTGTGGGGCATCGCGGCTCCCCACTGCCTCCTGCCTCTGCCGTCAGCCTAGGAGGAATCTCTCGTCTGGTTTCTCGCAACACAAGTTTGTCTGCCTGTTCTTGAACTTCATATAAACAGAATCATGCACACAGTATGTGCTCGTTTGTGTCTGGCATCTTTTACTCAGTCTCCTGTCTGTGAGATTCACCCACGTTGTTGTTCTTTTTGTTTTTTTTGGTTTGTGTGCGTGTGCTCTTCCATTGGTAAATGCTAAAACTTATTTTGCCATCTCTGTTTATTCGGGTCGTTTCTACACTTTGGTGTGATGCTGTGATGAATATCCCCGTGTGCATTTTTTGGTGAGAGGAGCACTCTTCCGTCCCCCACGTCTGGAGAGTAGGGTAGGTGTAGTTTAACCTCTGGAAATATTCCCAAAGAATTTTCCAAACTGTATAAATTCCGGCTGTCCCACATCCTTATAAACACTTGATATTTATTTATTTTTAACCCATTTTGATGTGTAGTCATATCTCACTATGACTTTAATTTATATTTTCCTGGTGACTAATGATATTAAGCATCATTATTGGCCTATTTTGATATCTTATATTGTGAAGTACCTATCCAGGTACTTTTGCCCACTTTTTAAAAGTTGGGTTGTTTGTTTTTGAAGTATTTTTATATGTACAACAGTTTTTTCTCCCAAAATATTATGAGAAGAACAATTTATCTACAGTGGACTAGAATGGAGTAGGTTGGGAGTAGACAGTTGGAGAGCGGGAGAACGGAGATTAAGCACAGTGAAAGTGCTAAAAATATGGGGCCTTTAGCAGATTCAGAAAGGATGGGATTAAGCAACGTGTCTCTTGCTTTTCAAAATCCATTCCTTGGGAAAAACGTGAACATAAAAATAAAACAAAATGACTCAGTGATTTACAAGTATGATGCAAAAACTGATGATTATTGAAAAGATCTTATACCAATGGATAATAATGAGTAGCAAATAAAAAGAGTAAAAATTTGGAGGAGAATGTCATGGCTTCTATGTAAAACTGTTTCTCGAAAAATACTACATATTATACTCTTTCTATGCCATACTAGGGCTCACACCAATACATGACATAAGATAGCCTTATTTTATCCATGGGCTTTAAAACATTTAGAGAAATCCTCACCATTCTCTTTAATGATGACCTTTTTTGTGAGTATAAATTGCAAGTGATCATTTCCTTATCATCTTATCAGCCTGACCCACCTACTTCCACACGTCCCCAAGTCCCCGATAATCTGTCCCTGCCTCCTTTGAAGCTGACAGCACGCTGAGGGCTGGTCCCATCGGGTGTGGAATTTCCTGCCCTGGGGGCCTTGCCTTTCCTGAAGAAAAAGTGAGACCATCCCAACGGGAAGGAAGAGGCGCTCAGAGCTAGCGGAGTTGCCCACTCCCAGGGACATCTGCAGGGGACCCAGCTCAGCAGGCCTCCCGGAGGACTTCTGATGGGCCAGTCCACCTTACGATCAGGCTGCAGCCATCCCAGGGCAGTGCCAGCCACAACCATCTCCCTCCCGGCAGCTGTGTTCAGGCCTAGCTGATTGGGAGGGCCCATTGGCAGCACAGGGCTGCCGGGGGGCGTGGCTGTAGAGCCTAAAAGGCCCCGCCCTGCAGGCCTGCTCCAGCTCTCTCTGTTGCCTGGGGCAGGCTCTCAGGAGCAGCTCCGAGAGTGTGGAGGGAAGAGAAACGAGTTAAGGAAGGAGACAGGGCTCAGGTCATGAAAGGGAAGTCTCCAGAACAGGGAGAGAGTCCACAGTGGTGTGTCACAAGCACCAATCCTTGGACCATTGGGGAAACGGCTTTGCCTGTGAGGTGAGAGCTGGGGTGCTGGGTACAGGGCTGTCTCGCCGAGATTTGCTGGAACAGAACACAGAGGTGCCGGGCAGAGCATTGACTCTGGGGTCCAGTGGACCCCTTCCTGGGCCACCCGACCCTGGGCAAGATGTCTAATCTCTCCGCAGCTCAGCTTCCGGGTGCCAACATGCTCGTAAGCTGAGTGGACGCAGGGTGATTGTCAGCAGCACATACATGAAGGGCTGACTCCGAGAAGGTGCTCAGGAAGAGGAGACTCTGCTGAGCTCTCAGTGGGTCAGGCAGCAGCTGGAGAAGGATCCCAGGAAGGATCCTGAGGAAGGGTGAACTCTCTTTTTCAGGGAAACCTCACTCCCCTCCCTGACTTCCCTCTGAAATACACAGGACGAGCTCCAGAGAGAGCGCTCGCCCATACCTCCTGGTGGTCACTTCCCAGATGCATCAGGGCACGAGGCCCAGGGTGCCCTGGGTTGATCTGGGCTGGGTGCCGGCCTGTTAAAATCACTGGGATGAAAGGAACACTGTCTGCGACTTCACGTCAACAAAGGCAAATGGATAGATAATTCTGGCTAAAACTGATGAGTTATTTTATCTTTTTTCAATTGTTTTTTAAAATATCCGGTCGCTTAATTCATTAGGCTGTCCAACTGGCATGGTTGATTTGGTAATCTTTCCAAAATGTTGTTCCTTTAGAGTTCTACTCATGGACTTAACTTCACCTTATTCTTCTCCTACTCCAAGGAATATGTAAGTGAGAAACAACGTTCAGAACCTTCCCTGCTCACCTGAATGCATTCAGTGACCGCTCGTTCAGTTCGTCACCCATCGTTCTTTCATCTCACAATCCTCATTGGGCAGTCCCCCGGCCAGGTGGTGTGCTTGTCACGGTGGACTCAGGACATGCAGGTCTCTGAAGGTAAGGAGCCTATGGTCTTGTGAGGGGAATATCGCCAAACAGGTCATCACACAGGATGACGGGTGCTTCAGGGGGTCCTTGTGACACTTAGAGTGAAACACTGGAAACACTCCAGGCTTAGCAGTAGAGAAGAGCTGAATCAGCTGTGGGGTCACCATGCCATGCACTACGAGGAAGCAGTTAAAATGAGAGGGGAGGATGTAAATACGGTGACAGAGAAGGACCCCCGAGACATGTGGCATAATATACCCTTCAGGAAGAACATATATATGCTTTCTCTGTGTATGTGGGCATCGTGTAAAAATATTTTACCTTGTATACTGTATATATTGTTCTGAAACAATTTTTATGTAGCCATAGATACAGGTAAGGCACAGGTACAGATAGAGGTGCAAGTCGAGGTAAAGGAAACACAGAAAAATCTAAATACTTACGCTAGGTTAGGGCCAGAAGGTTGAGATTCAGATTGTTTTCAAAGGGGAATTTAGCTTTGTCAAATGTTTAGGTGTTTACAGGGAGAATGTATGAATCTATTATTTGTATAACAAAATTGTAACTAGATATTTCCATTTTGCGAAAATAAAATGGAGAATTAAAGATATAGTCTAAGAAACTCATGTGACAAACGGAATAAGAGAACTGTACAAATTTTGAAGGAGATTTTGTGTGATTTCTTTGTTGGTGTGTAATTTCCCATTCAATCATTCAAGGTTATCAACCTTACTTCTGCAATTATTTGAAGTTGCTTACAAAATTCTCAGTATATAGGTCCTTATAATTCATCAAAATAAACTATATTAAAACTATGTGTATGTTGTACGTGTGTGAGTGTATTTGTGTCTGTGTATAATATATGGCAGATGTCATGCGGCACTGACTCAGTCCTGAGTTTGAGCTTCCTGGTAGTTAAAAGACAATCTTCTATACTGATATTACCACAAAGACACAAGCAATCTCCTCTGAAGAGTAACCTTTTTCTTGAAACTGAATGCAAAGAGGAGTTCATTTAAGGGACCCTGATATCAACCACATTGGGGTAGAAGCATGGGCATTATCTTCCTATGGTTTTTCAAGACTCATTAATATTACTCAAATGGATGCTTCATTTAGGCTGATGGCTCTCAACCCCATAAGATGCAATATTTTCTGTTTATAACAAATATTTTGTAACTCCTTTTGCACTATCAGGGAAAGAAATTAATGGATAATATAGCCTGCTGAACTTCATAACCGCTCCAATCGTAATATTAGGGAGAGGTAAAAAGACTGTAACGTGTAATAACAGATGAGTTCAATACATAGGTGCTGCAACATGAATCCAGGAGAAAACAAAAGAAACAGCCCGGGCCTAAGCATGTGGACTCATCCGACCGCAGAGATGCCAGCAGTTCTGTCAGCTTCCTGAACCCGTGGATGGTGTCGCTGTTTGTGTTCTGCTTTTTCCAAATCATTGGAAAACGCCTGGTCGAGTTCTGAAAGAAAACCATGTCAGCTCCTCTCCATTTGCACAAAACTGGATATCCTGGAAATTATAATGCATATTAAAACTGTGGCAGATACCTTGTTTTTCTTTGTAAGTCAGATTTAGATTCTTGGATAAAATAGTTATAAACAAGTTTCTCACCTACAGAAATACCCAGAGGGATATCTCCAAGTAGTGTGGGACCTGGCGCGGATTGTTACTGATATGGGATCTTCTTGCACATTGAAAACCATTAGACATCCATGGGATCTTCTCACTAAAGCCAGAACTATCCCCACTGTTACAACCAAAAACACTTCCAGAAATTTCCAAGGCCCCCTTGGAGAAGGTCCCGTTCCTACTGAAAACACTAAGCGGGGCACGCAATAGCCCTGACTCATGGTCTTAGATTGAAGTCCTCCAAAAGCCAATGGGGTAAGGAGGAGTGTGCAGGGGCTTGTGTGTGGGGCATGACTCCAGGGGCAGGAGGGGTGCGACTGTGAGCCACAGCCTTGATTCTGCTGGGACCTCCCAAGAGGAGTACAGAAAGTCACCAGAACCTTTGACTGGAAGGAGAGGAGGCAGGAGCATTTACCCACCAACTGCTGGCCCCACTGGTCAAGGTGTTGCCTCGAGATGCTACGGGCTTCACACTTCTGGGCCCACTGGTGCATAAGATGAGGGTGCTCAGGCCTGGGGCACTGAGACACCGTCAGCGGGAAGGAAGTCCCAGCCCACACGGGACTGTGCCCTCTTGCAGCGGGACGGTGAGGGAATGTGGGTCAGGGCGCAGAGGCCTCTAATATACTCAGTGATAGCTCTTCCTGGGGTGCACACTGATTGTCTAAGGGGACCTCAGGCATTCTGTCCACCCAGCATGCGGCCACGGAGAGGAGGCTTTGGACAGGCCATCTAGTGGGACAAATGTGAAAATGTGGAGTGTTTCAGACCTGCATCCACGCAAAGCCAAGACTGCAGCCACTGGGATAAATACTGGTCACATCTTTGAAGGCACAAGGGTTGGTCTGTTTGACAAATTAACTTTCCAATTCCACCTTCCTGGCAAGCAAGCCTTCTTTTCCTGTCCCTGTGTCCATCCTCCATTCCTGAAGAGACATGTGTTTCCCAAATGGCTCCCAGGGGAACATGAGCACTTGTACCAGAACCTCACTACTGACCTGCTAGTTAATGCGGATGCAGCTTGTCTATGGTTCAAAGTCAAGGTGTGGCATCTCTTCTCTCAACTAAGTGTAATGGACTCAAAGATGCAGAAAACGGGGCAACTGTCTGCATTTACAGTAGAGAGAGTTTATGTAACTACAGCACCAGCCTTGAGCCCCAGTCCTCAGAGCAAGTTCCTGACACTCCCACCTTGAAGATGCTGAGATACTTAACATGGCCATGGGTGCCTGCATGCATCACCCGGCGGAAGGTGAAATGCACTCCCTGTGGTTTTGCTCCCCTCCAGGCATGCTCTGGGAAGACAAGAAAGGACTGGCTACACTGGGGCAAGCTGGGCTTTCTGGGTGGCAATCTCCTGGTTTGACCAGAGAGTGTGCTCAGCCGACAAGGAGTTGATGGTTGTCTATAGAGTGACACCACGTGTGTCCCTACAGCAGTGCTGTGCCACTCGTTTACCCCCAGACACCTTTGGAACCTCTCAGTTAAACGCAGCAAACTTCTTTTGGGCACTGTCTAAGCTCAGGTCTCCCTAAAGCAGACCCTGATACTATTCTGGAAAGTGGTCCCAGGGCCCATGAGTCAGGGGAGGACTGGGAAGAGGAAAAGAGGCAAGGAGGGAATTCAGGTGTAGCTCGCTTGTTGCACTGTGGGAAGCTGGGCTCAGATCCACTAGGGACCTACCAAGAACCAGGTTAGACTTTCTACCAGAGACTCGAAGGAGGAAACTACGCATCCATGAGCTCCTGTCCTTACAGGTCAAGTGTTACCTTGAGGGGTGTTGGTTTCCCCACACAGTAGCCACCAACATAGCAGGTGGCCCCACAGTTACGCAATTAGTTCTAAGCAGAGCTATCGCATGCCAGAATTCTCTTGCATAACTATGGTGTCATATACTTGCCCTTTACTGAGTCCGTGATAAGTCCACGTGCTAGGCTTGCAGAACCTATGACTCTCACCATGTCATTTTTAGAAGAGGAGATGCATGCAGCCTGCCTTTTCAGGTCTGTCATCTGTAAAATGACAAGGAAGCTGACAGGGAGGCGACGGAGGGATGCTGAGGCTCCCTAGCATCTCCTGCTTCCAATGCCCCAGCAACCTTGCTCAGGAAATGTTGAAGGCTGGGATGTGTGGCCAAGCGAGACCTACTGTGGCGCAGTCACCATTCCTCTCAGGGACGCCCCTCACGTTAACTCCTCCTCCCTAGAAAGGCATTTGAGATTCTGGACAGACACAGGCATGTGATAAACATGGCTTGCTCTTTGCTTTTCCTTTATTTAAGGCAGGAATTCATTCTGTGGCTAGCTGCCATGGGTTACTCATTCTGTGCGTTACATTGAACTTCATGGAACACAAGTGCAGCTTTTCTGAAAGTGGTTATAGAACATCAATGCTAAAAGCTCCACTTATATCTCATAGGTGCCAAAGAGCCTGCAGTCACGCCAGTGGTGGAGCACTCACTGAAATCGTTTGATCGCGTTTCACTACACCATTGCATCTGTAATGGAAACTGTGAAAGGAAACCCTCCGCAGACAGCTGTAATCATCCTCGGTTACCTTGGATTTGTTTGTTATTGTTTTTTGTTCCTTCCATAAATTGTGCAATGCCTCTTATCAGGCAAGGATTAGCTAATGGGCGTATTGTTTTATCTCACTGAATAATAGTGGGAGTTAGAAAAAAGGGAAATGTTCCCCGACCTTCCCCCACTGTCTAGGCATCAGCCTTTCTGAATGTGAAGGAGCACAAGCCTGCACTCCTAAAAGGTACCTGACACATATTAACAGTTTTCTTTTTTTTTTCAGATAGGATGAATTTGGGAAAACTTTGGCAGCTTTTGGGTGATGAAGTTAAGGATTATTTCTATGTTTTATTTTTTTCTGAAATGCTCTGAACTTTGAGGAGTTTAGGAGTAATAATAATGGTAATATACCACATTGGCCTCATGCCCTTTGATTTTCAAGCTGAGTCCTTATATTATTTTTACTTTACCAATGAGGAAATCAAGGATGAGAACATGATTTGCACCTGGTCAACGCCATAGGAAGGGATGGGGTGGGACTCACGTTCAGATTCTCTGATTCCAGTTGGATGCGCTTTCTTCCAAGAATTTAACAGTTCAACCTGTATCTAATGGGCCAGAATAGACCCTTACATCCACTTAATCTCTTCATTAATAAATCTCACCAATTTGTGTGGGAATCCCACTCAAGGTCAAGGTTCCTGGTGACCCTTCTGCAACTCTTACCCCATCTTGCTGACTTCATTTCCTAATTAGAACCTTTTTCCTGTGATTTTGATTCCTTTTTATGATGAAAACACTCTGGGGAGAAGTCATACATGTAGCGTTATCAGTCATCCAAATTGTAGTGTAAAGTAATTCACTGGATTTCTTCCTGAGAGGAGGCTGAAGAAGGGTGGGAATGGAAGGACTCTGAGGCCTCCGTGTGTGTGTGTGTGTGTGTGCGCGTGTGTGTGCATGTGTCTGTGGAGAGGGTCACAGGTTGCTGGTACCAAGAAGAAGAAGATAAAATTTTGTCAAAAACCAATGTTCAGCCAGTCGCCTCCTCTGTCCCAAGAATGCAACCTGGAGATACTTGATTGAATTTAAAGTTTTTACTTTTATGGTTTAATCGTGCCAGGTGGGTTTATCTTGATATCTTGGTATAATCCAATTAGTTAATTTCAGATGCATCATATAAGGTGAAGAATAAAATACTAAGTAATGTCATTTCAGATGAGGATTTGATTTGTTTACTTTCCTCCTGATTCACTTTGGTTTATTCTCAATCAGCCCAGGCCGCTAAGCCTGCAAGCATTCAGACAAGATGTATAGGCGAAGAACAGACAGCAGATGTGGATAAAAGCAGCAGAAATATTGCCAAAGGCACTTTTCTCATTCCCATTGACCTCCCACACCATGTTGGAAAAGTAACTACTCTTTATTCATTACTTTTCTCCTGGGTAACTACCAGGCTTTTCCTACAATGTGGATGCCCCTTAGGCTAGATTCTTCTTTCTCAATGTAGATGCCTCAGGGAAGGGAAGACAAGCTCATTAGCAGTTGGAGACAAAATCAGAAGCTAATTGACAGTAACTGAGTATAGGAATGGGCTCTAGAATGGATTCCTGGTTAGAAATTGGACTAATGGAGGAGGGGGAGGAAGTGCGCACCGACGAGAGAGGTGAGAAATGGAACAAGAAACCAATGCACATCCCAACATGGTCTGCTGAGAAACTTAGGATAATGATCATTGTTTTCCTCGGGGTCTCAATGGCTGGCTTGTTACTCGGGAACTGACCCTCCTCCCTGCTTCTCAACCAGTCTGGATACGGGGACAGGCTTTCCAAATCAGATCATGAGATAAACACTTGCATGACAAGGAAAGCAGCGTGCTTCTCTGTGAAGGAAGGACTAGTTCCATAGCTGAGCTTCAGTTGCTCCTTCGGAAGCAGAACGGACTGCCATCTGCATCAACTGGAACCTTCTGGAAACCACGCAGTGCAAAGATTCCCAGGGAAACCTACCTGAGATTCAATTGTTAACAAAATGAAGGCCGGCTACACTCAGCTGGGACTTTTCAATAATCCCAATAAAAGGGAAGATTCGGGTCCTGCTCTGACTGTGGACTCCATCTTGGTGTTTTTAAAGTCTGTGTTGGTCAGCATTTCAAATCTAGCCGCATAGTTGTCAAAGAATTTGGCGTATGTGATGATTTTAAAATATGTCCACAGATTGTTCAGTACTCCTCCCTTCAAGAGGTGGGCCTTATTTCCACTCCTCTTGAGTGTGGCCTAGACTTGGTGACTCATTTCTAACAAATAATATAAGCGGAGCTGTTACTTCCAAGGTTAGGTCATAAAAGACGTTGTGCTCTCCACCTTGCTCTGCTTTGTCTCTTGGGTCACTCATGCTGGAGGAAGCCAGCTGCCACATCGTGAAGACACTTAAGCAGCCCTCTGGGGACGCTCACTTTGCACAGAAATGAGCTCTCTGTCCAACAGACAATGAAGAACTAAGGCTTCCAGCCAACAGCCATGTGAGTGCACCATCTTGGAATCAGATCCTCTAGCCCCAGTAAAGCCTTCAGTTGCTACAGCCCCAACCAGCATCTTTTCTGGATCCTCTTGAGAGACCTCGAGCCAGAATGACCCAGGTAATCTACTCTCAGATTTCTGACTCTCAGAAATTGTGTGAGATAATGAATGTTTGTTACTTTAAGATGCTAAGTATTAGAGTACTTTGTTACCCTGAACTAGGTAACGAACACAGAGTGCAATATATACACTCAGCAGGGTCTGTCCCTTGGCTTCTTCAGGACTAGGAGAGTGATGGATCTCCACTGTTATTAGACCTCTGGTGTTGTGGTCAGGATTTAGAAACTTGCTTTTTCTACCTTCTGTTCAAACATTTGCCAGCAGTACATGTGTTAGGCTCTCTTCCATAGCCATTTTGAGTGTGCCATTTTCCCTGCCGGGTCCTCATCTGAAGCAGCTGCCATGTAAAGTCTGCAAAAACTCCCCATGAGCGGCAGCAGCATTGCTTATGCTGTTGACACTCCAAGTGCAACTATGCCTGTCGTGTCTGATGATGCTATTCAGTCCTGCTAGTCTTGGTGTCTTTCAAAGCAAGGCCAAGAGCCAGGGTCTGGGGCCTTACCCATATCACAGGTTCTTTGTTCTTGTCACTGGTGGCTGTGCTGCTGAGGCCTCAGTCTCTCCATGTCACACTCAGTTTTGATACAGCCTCTCTCACCCAGGGCCTCAGAAATAAGTCACAGGGGACAGGCTGGAGAAGAAAGAGAGATGAACAGTTAGGATGACCCTGAAGCACATTCATTTTCCTGGAGGCTTCCTGGGACTTCTCATGAACGCCTCGATGGTGCCCCAGCGCGCTAGAGATGCACAGCAATTCCTGAGTCCAGTGTGAGCAGAGTTTGGGTCTATCTGAACCTTTGCTGCATAAACACAGAAATTAGCTGAAGTGAAAGATTTAACCTGACCATATATTGTGATCTGTGAGTCATTGTTCCCATAAAGATCTTAAGTCAGATATTCAGAGACTAAAATACAAAGAATCAGACATCAGCCTGGGTTCCCAAGCAGGATGCACATTTAAGACATGATATCGAGAAATGACAATCAGACACTAGACTCCAAAACCCCACCAGGAACTGTTATGCAGCCCATGGCACTGCCTAGAGCACCCCCTTCCCAAGACTGGGGGCCATTCTCTATCTCCCTGAGTTTATCTCCAACTGCACTTGTTTCTCTTTCCTCCAGACTCCTCCACCTCTAAAAGCATGTGGAAAACACTGCTCTATGTTTGGAAATACTTGCATGAATGTGTGAAAGGGTAAAGAATTTTGTCTCAATCCTAGCAAGGCTTCATTTTTTGGCTGCCTCTGAGGCTGATAAAAATAAAGCTTCAGAAACAGACGACCGTGTTTGTGGAGGCGGCTCTGAAGAGGAGGTGGGTCTGAGATAGTGTTGCTCAGGGCTTTTCAAGGAGCCCAGGAGTGTGTCCTCCTCTGTTTTTCTTGGTTTCATTTCTGAAAAATGAGGGCTTTCTTTAAACCCCCTAACAATGTCAGAGACGCTATGTCTAAAGTCTATAACCGCATTGTTTTCTTTACTGCAAGGCTGAGAGATTTTTCTGTCTCAAGATCTCGGCAGTGTCCTTATTAAACTAGCAAAACGTCTGGAATGGGGGCAGAGGCCGTGATTCCTTGAACGTCAGTAGCTGTGGCTTCAGTTGCAACCCATATTTCATGTTTTTAATTATTGACGGAAACCTTTAGTTTAAAGATACCAAATTTGTTCTTTGAATTGATTATGCTGATAAAGGTCACTGAGCATCTTCTAAGTGCTAGGCCCTGTGGGAATTTCTCTGTCTTATCTGCCTCCTTGACCTTTCTGAAGCCTCCGCCTGTGGACCAGCTGCTCCTCCAGATCTGAATTCCACAGCCTTGTGTCCTCTCTTTGGGGGTGAAGCGGTGGGGTCCTCACACAGCGTCCTTCTCCCTTCTGTTCACTAACCTCGCTCACCTGGAATGTCAGTGCTTCCGGCTCTGGGGACTCTGCTCTTCTCGTTGTATTATTTCTCTCTTCTTCGCCACACCATGGGCCATCACCCCACACCTGCGTTCTTAACCCCTCCAAATGCCAATGACCTACAGGAGCACAAATCCCATGCAGCTTGGGAACCCACACTCCAGGGCTGTGGGACAGCCCCCGGGATCTCCCAGGTCACTCAGAGCAGAGCTAATTGTCCCAGTTATCAAACTGTTTGCATTGGGTGAGTTTTGGAACTGGAGGGCCTCACCTGCCCCCTCCTCCCTAGTCCTCAACCACTTGCTCAGTGGAGACACCCACCACCACATCTGCTGTCTTGTTACCTCCTAAGCTGACGATTCTCTCAGCCTGCCCTGGACTGGGCTTTACACGGCCTCCATTGCACCCCCCAAGGAAAAACTGCAACTCCACTGTCGCCCAAACTCAGACCACTCAGACTCTGAGGCTCTGCTCCTACCACCATCTCTGGACGCTCACAGGCTCAGGACCCAGACTGCACCACAGGATACAAAAGTTGGCTTCCCAGAGGCACCTGGAAGAATCAGGTAACACAACTCAGAGGAGTAGGGGAGTCAATGCTCCATGGAGTAGAAGTTGACCTGTAAGAGAAAGGATGTAGACAGGATCCACAAAATAAATCCCTCCCCTTCCCTCCCTCAGAGGCCGTCCTGGGATCAGGCAGCTCCACCTAGTTAGACCAGAAGTTGCTGTTTGTGACTGAGCAACCAGGCGTTCCTGATCCGCTCCGCAATGCACCACCTCAACCTCTCCCCTTCTCTGCCTGCCTTCACTCTCTCTCACGCTGCTGCCCTGGAATTGCACCTCCCACGAAGCCTGGTGTGTAAGCTTAGCCCAGGTTTCCGAGTGAGTAGAGTCCCTGGTGTAGACACTGGTGTTCCTCAACTAAACGGAGTGCATCCCAATTCCATAGTGTCCCAAACAAGAAGACTGGGAGTTAGCCAATCTTCTCTTCATGCCAATCAGCCATGAAACAACTTTCTGTCTCAACTCTTAAACATCTTGGAAGTCCCTTTCTCCTTGTCGTTATCACATCCCTCCTTAGATTGGTCCCTTTCCGTTATTAACTTAGATTATCACCAGAAACTCTTGTTGGGCTGGCTGCCCTGTGGTAGCAGCCTCCAGGTGGTCCTCACACATTCGCAGAGGCCTCTTTCTACAAGGTAAACCCAGCCATCTTCTTTCCTGCTTAGAATCTTCTGTTGGTTTCCATCTTTGTCCTTGAGGATAAAATTCATGTTTCCTAGGATGAAGGCCTTTAGGACCCATCCCCTTCAGCCCTACCTCCTGACAGCCCCTTCCTCCAACCCCCTAATCTTCAGGTCCCAGCAGCAGGAGCTGCCCTCAGCTCCCACACCACGTCATGCTCTCTCACTGCTTAGTGTTGCAAGCTGGGTTCTCCACAGGAGTGACTGAGATGGAATTTGGAGTGAAAGATACTTATCAGGGATAAGACTGTCAGAAAATATAGGATATCCAGTTAAACTGAATTTCAGATAAACAAAGAATAACTTTTTAAATGTAATTGTCTCCCATGCAACATCTGGAATATGCTTATATCAGAAAGTGATTCACTGCTTATCTGAAATTCACGTTTAATTGAGCACTCTGTGTTTTTATTTGCTAATCTGAGAACACTAATTAAGAATCAACACCTGTGAGGGGAAGAAGGAGGAAGCAGGATCAGGCAGAGGAAGAACCTGCATGGAGTGCAGGACTGGCAAAGCCATGGCCAGCCCCACAGTGAGCGCGGGAGCCACTATTCCTTGTCATAGTGTCCAGGATCAGGTCAAAACAGCCAGGCCTTGATACCCCTGTCTCACTTAGTTACCAGTGCAAACCACTCCAGGAATGGCTTAACCTTGGCGAGATGGCTCTCTGCCCCTGAGGCAGACCACGAAGGAGCAGACAGCTGTGGTCGGCCTGACCACCACACTTCCTGCAGCCTGGCAGCACGTCCTTTCCTGAGGGGATATTGGGCAGCACACCCTTGTGTCCACCATACCTGACCTCTGCTCCGGTTTCTGTTTGAACTTCTTCCCTGTTTTCCCACCTGGTCCAGTCAGTCATTTAACACCCGGAGGTCTTTCCATCGGCACCTTACATACAATGAATCACTCCCCGTTCTGTGTTGCCTTTGGGTGTGTTTTCATTGCTCCCCTTATTTCTCTGAGTTGTCACCTATCTGCCCATGTCTGTCTTCCCTGCCAGATGGTTAAGCTCTTCCACAGGCTATACTGTGTCTTCTTCAATCAGATAATATTTATTGGCACTAATCATGAGCAGTATGTCAAGCATTGTGACACCATTGTGAACAAGAGCACCTCATTCACCCTGACTTCAGAATGAGGCGGCGGATGCACTCAATTTAGGTAGGCGACTATAGTAAGTATTAGGAGGGTGTCTTAGAGTTGCCCCAGAAGCAGACCTTGAGACAAGGATTTGGGTACAGTAAGTTTATTTGGAAGATGATCCCAGGAAACCTTGGTAAGTGACTAAGAGAGTGATACAAGGAAAGGAAGGGAAGGTGGCCAGCACAGAGTGTGTTATCAAGTCAGTCGCCACTGTGGACAGCCGGAGAACAATCCTGCTGGGAATCTCTGGGCGCCCCTGTAGACCACGCATCTTCAGAAGAATCCCACCTTAGATGCAAGGGAGTTGGGGTATTTGTCCACCAAGCCTGTCAGCCATCGGTGGAGAGCTGCTGTGGGTGAGCGTGGATGGGCGGTCATTCATTCTCTAGCACCTCCAGTTTGGGACGCGGTGGCTCTGGCTGCTCTGGCTTCAGATCGGTAGCGATCAGGCCATTGTGAACTGCACTGGGAAGGCCTGAAGAGCTATGGGTGGGCCACCAAACATGAATGATACGACTAGGAAGAGTAGAACAGTGAATGAGAGTCTCCAGGAAGACTCCCACCTCACCCAGATGTAGGGGGAGGAGTGACCTGTGCCCAGAAGGAAAGGGCTGAGTTACAGGAGAGGATACAACATGTGTGAAGCCCAAGGCAAGAAAGAGCCAGGTGTCTAAGGGAAGAGGAGGAATTCAACATTGATCTCAGGAAGCACTGGGAGTGGGCTGAGAGGAAGCAGGAAACACATCCTGGGAGGCGCTCAGAGCCGTGACACGTGTCTGAGGCCGGACTCTCCCAGCCATCCAGAGCGCTTGGGAAACATCGATGAAGAGAGGTCTGGGTACCGAAGGGTCTCAGACAGTTTTGTTGATGTCATAGGATGCATGGCACCACTAGTTCCAATATGAATATTCTGAATAGGGCTCAAAAAAAGAGTTCTGCCCTAATATGGGCAAGACCCACTGGAATTATCGCAGAAAAGTTCGCCAGCCCTGGATGCTGTCCTTAACTCAGAGGTGGAGGTCAGGCCTGGGAGCACCTCTCCATGCTCTCCTGGGCCTGTCGAAACCTGCCCTCTGAGGGACGGGCTTTCTCCCTCGTGTCTTGGCTCAGGAGATCAGCTGAGTCCCAACGCCGAGTGGATCCTTCACATCAAAGGAAAATATTTTAAAACAAAGGAAAGGACATACGGAATGAGAAAAAGTGTCTGCCACACTGCTGAATTCTGGAAGGCAAGGGGAGCTGTGCCAACGGTGACCCTGAAATGCTTCCCACCTAAGCTGGAATTCAAAGATCATTCGCAGGGAACAAGCAACCTCACCCTAAACCTTAAGGAATTTAGACTCTCGCTCAGGGTCAATGGTAGAAGATGCCTACAGTGCTGAGGAAAATGGTCTGCTCGTATATACTGGAGAAATACGTGGAAGTGAATGGGCATGAGAATGGCTGTTTCTTCACGAACACAGCAAGTTGCTCTCTTTCACACGTACCCTTGGAAGGAGGGCCTTGGGTTATTTTCTTGCTCCAGGTCCTGTCCGGAATCTGGACACAGATCATGTTCGCACTGTGTAAGCCCACGTCAGCTCCCTGCTTCGCAAACCTGCAAGCAGAGTGATGTAGGGAGAAATACCAGCCCTGGAACTAGAGTCAGAAGACCCAGCTTTGAGGTCTGCCTCGGTTTAGGAGGCCTCAGAAATTTATTTAGCCCTAGGCAAGTCACTTAGCCATTCCAAGGCCCTGTTTTCACATCTCTAAAATGGGTACGAAATAATGTTTCCTTTGCATCGCTGTTATATATTTGATCTTGCATATGTACACATCTGACATAATGCCCAAGACGAGGCAGGGTGGGACAGGGGACATGGCATGGACTGTGAGATCTGAGAGACTTACCTTCAATTTCTGCTCCACCACTTGACATCTGTCAGCGGTGGGCAAGGAGCTGTGATTCTCTCAGGTGTAGCTTGCTCGTCTACACTGGAAGGTTGTGAGGATCAAATAAGAAGATGCCTGTAAAGCACAGATCAAGTGCTCAGAAACAGTAGCCCCATGAACCTATTCTAGGTCAATGAAGATGCAGTTGCTCAGTAAGTGTCTATGCATTTCTTTGTCCAGACTCTCGTTGATGAGTCAGATTCTAAGTTGCAGACGACATTGCACCGTCTAGTGAGTTTGAGTGAGAGAGGCTTTAGTAAAGGGTACTGGGATGCTCACAGACCTCTGGGAGGCTGCTTATTTAGGTATGGAGGCTACGTAGCCACTCACAGAGCAACTGGAGGTGCAAAGAAGCCTCCCAGCAGTTCCTGCAGAAGTGCTGCTGCCTGCCACCCACCACTCATGACATTAGGGTTGGAGCCCGCAGCCCCAGCACAGCTACCCTGTCTCTGTGCACAGGCTCTCCACCTCACCTCAGGTCACATGCTGAGCCGGAGGGAGTTGAATAGGAGCCAAAGGGGCTAATTCGCAGTGTAAGCTCCTCCACCCTGGATGAATCCTATGGAAGAGGAATCATCTGGGTTTCAAAAGCTTATTCTGGAATATTCTATTCAGAATTGCCTGCAAAAGGATCCTTATTAGTTTTCTAAAATAATGATATTTCAGATCTGAATCTGAACACATAAGAATAATATTGCTTGAAATTGTTTTTATTCCTAGATATCTTTTATTTCCAAACTAAGAGGAAACGTGATTTATCTTGAGTGTCAGCCTAATTCTCCCTGGAAAAGCTGTGCGTCTTGAGGGAGGAAAGCACCTCCAGAATACTGCTATTTTGGGGAACCCCTAGAAATAGCCCTGACCAGAGGCTCAGGTCCGAGGGCCGGCGGCCGTTTTGAGAAAGGGAGTCCGCTTCCCCGTGTGCTCCTGGGCGCTACCTCCTGCCTGAGTGTGCCAGCTGTCTCGGCCAAGAAGCAGAGCCCCAGGTTTGTGGGGAAGCATTTGGTTGGGAAGAGCTCATGTCCAGCAGGACATGAGCGAGGGGGACCCGAGAGGGAAGCAGAGCGAGCCAGGGTGCGGTGTCCAGCACAGTCCCGGGAGGGGAGCACAGGCTCAACCCCACAGGGACTCTGAGGGCCATGCAGGCCACCCCCAGAGCTGTCCTCCCATAGGCAGCCACAGGCGCTGGCTGTTGGGAGTGAGACCACCAGAAGCAGAGGCTCATGAGAATGGCAAAGGCACCTGAGGGGCATCTGACAGCCTCGAAATAACCACACATCACATAGAGTAACCTGCGTATCCCATAGAATGTGTGTGTCTGCGTGCAGGGACAGTGGAAATGCTGTGACGGCCACCACTCTGCAGCACCCAGCACTGTGGAAAGAAACCAATACACATGTGTCCTTTAATCCTCCCATCAGCCCCGCGAAGGGGCCGGTTGTACACATGAGGTAACTGAGGGCACGAAGGGACAGAAATTCGCCCACAACTAGCAAGGAACTGGCTCCACCGCCCATAAGTGGTGAGTTTGGATTTGAACCAGCAACTGTCTGACTCCATCTGTATTCTCCTAACCACTAAAATATCCTCATAGATGATAGACAGATGATAGGTTGATAGACAAAATTTTTTCTAACTCGATCTCCACATGTAGACACAGATATACGTAGATTTGGGGCCTTGCACCTGTTTTGACACTGAAGAAGTGAAAAATCACAGGGAAATAAATACTGTCCCTTCTTGCCTCCATATTTCTTGAAAGTCCTTTCTCCTTCGTCACACACTAGCAAGAGTTGCAAGAGCTTTTGGTCACACAAAGGCAAATAAATTAAGCCCCAGGACCCTGCCCATGTTTCTTTATCAGAAAGCGAGCCCGTGCGCAGAGATCCAGGTGGAGGGGTATCCTGCAGAATATGCCCACAAGGTCCAGTTAGGGAAGGCTTAGCCTCCACAACCGTGACAGGGGGGCCGAGGCTGTCTGGGGACAGCAGCCTGGGCTGACGGCCTGCCTGAGCTCTCACCCTTCATGGCCCGCTTAGGGGAGTTGCAGCAGGGCACATAGAAGCTCTCAGCAGAGCCATGTGCCTCTGCGTTCCCTTGGGCAAGAGAGTTTTAGGAACTGTGGTGAGTTCCCTCTTGATCCTCCTACCTAGCACAGGGCAGAGGGGCAAAGTGGCACTGGATGGGCAGGAAAGTTGAGTAGTGCCCCTGGGTGCACCTGTGTGGGCACACACACAGGTGCACGCCTGTGGACTGACGTATAGCCAGCTGCAGAAGCTCAGGCATACCCTCAGGTTTAAATAGGATGCCCAATAAGGCATCGTGGCGGAGCCTGGTATTTCCTGGGTACCTGGTGCAGGTGAAGCACTGGCACTTACTCCATGTCTTCATTGACTGAGCTTACTAGGTAATCTTCTTCGGGTTATTGATGCTAGCGGTTCCCTTTGATCTCAAGGTGAGCGAACGTGAAATCTGAGCAGTTTACAGGAGTCACTGCAGAGTCCAGAGGCAGCAGCTCCCAGGCAGCTGGAGGGCAGGGAAATTCACACCAACTGTCGGGTCAGATGAAAAATGTGCCCCGTTTCCCCCAGTTCCATAAGCTTTTGTCAGATGGGGACACACGTTCAAGTGATGAGTCAAGGAGGGCTCTCAGAAGGACAGTGAGAGAGCTAAGAAAGTCTGAGCTGGAGTCTGGCTTCAGCCTGTTCCCATGGGGAGCTCTGGGACACAAACTGTACACAGGCTCACCTAGAGGTGAGGGGGCTGGCCTTTTGTACCCTGAGCCAGTCATTAACTAAGGTCCTTGGCGGTGGGTGGGCTGTAATCTCCTGGGAAAGGTTCTTCCTTCAGCCAATAACGATTTTCCAGAGAAGGGGAAGCTCTGAGCTGATACAGCTGACTTGCTTGGCAGATTAGGGATGGGCGCATCAGTCAGTAATGGGATTTGAGTGGGATTAGCATCAGAATGGCTTTGCAGTTAAGGACTAAGCCAAGAGTGATCATTGAGACTGGGAATGGTGGTTTTGGTACAACTTTATGGAATCCCCAAATAACCTGTTAATTTTTATTAATTGCAAAAGCTAAGAACTTCCTGGGGGACATTTTCTCCTATTATTTCATCCTCTCTCATCAACAGTGTAGGAGCTGTTCTAACAACATTCGTCTCTCAACCTCTAGTTTATTGACAGGAGAAGCATGATTAATTAAAACATCCAAATTCCCTCTTTAAAAAGAATGAGGATTCTCATTTTAAGAAGGCATGCAGGGGCAAGGGGTGAATTAAGACTCCTTGTAGAATTGGCATTCTAAATCCTCCTTTACAGTTTGTTAATAGCCCCAGGAAGTGCAAGTGACTTGTTCAAGGTTGTCGTATATGGTGAAATTAAATCCTTTCTTATTTTTCTAAAAAAGCTTTATTGAGATATAGTTCACATAGAATACAATTTTCCCATTTAAAGTGTTTAAAATAAAAATAAAGTGATTAAAACCAAATGCAAAACTTTTTCATCACCCCAAAAAGAAACCCCATGCCTTTATCAGTCACCCTCCTACTTTCCCCATTGACACCAGCCCTAGGAAACCACTAATCTACTTTACTGTCTCTATTTGCCTATTCTGTACATTTCATGTGAACAGAATCTTACAATATGTAGTCTTTTGTGAATGGATTCTTTCACTTAACATAGTGTTTTCAAGGTTCACCCATGTTGTATCAAGGATTAGTACTGCATTGTTTTAAATAATGTTCCATGGTATGGATGTGTCATATCATATTTATTCTTTTATCAGTTGATGAACTTTTGGATTGTTTCCACTTTTTTGTTATTATGATAATGCTGCTATGAACATTGGTGTACATATTTTTGCGTGGACATAAATTTTCATTTCTCTTAGGTATATATCTAGAATTAGAGTTTCTGGGTCATATTGTAATTCTATGTTTAAACTTTTGAGGAAATGCCATACTGTTGTCCACAGTGGCTGCTCCATTTTTCATTTCCACCAGCAGTGTCTGAAAGTCCCAATGTCTCCACATCCTCACTAGTATACGTTTCTGTCTGTGGCCATCCTAGCGGGTATGAAGAGATATCTTGTTGTAGTTTGGATTTGCACTTCCCTGATGGCTAATGATGTTGAGTATCTTTCATGTGCATATTGGTTATTTGTATATCTTCTCTGGAGAAATGTCTATTCAAACCCTTTGCCCATTTTTTAATTGGTGTATTTGTCTTTATTATTGAATTGTAAGAGTTCTTTAGATATAAACCCCTTGTCAGATATATGATTAGAAAATATTTTTCCCCTATTTCGTGGTTGCCTTTCCACTTTCTTGATGGTATCTTTTGAAGTACAAAGTTTCAGTTTGATGAAGTCCAAATTATACATATTTTTCTTTTGTTATTTGTGCTTTTGGTGTCATATCTAAGAAACCATTGCCTAATTCAAGGTCACGAAGATGTACTCCTATGCTTTCTTCTAAGAGTTTTAGCTCTTATATTTGGCTCTTTGATCTATTTTGAGTTAATTGTTGAATATGGTGTGAGGTAAGGGTCCATCTTCATTCTTTTGCATGTCAATTTCCAGTTGTCCCAGTGCCATTTATTGAAAAGGTTGTCCTTTTCCCATTGAATGGTATGGCATCCTTGTCAAAAATCAGTTGTCTGCAAATGTGAAGGTTTATTTCTGGATTTTCAGTTCTTTCCCTTGATCTATATGTCTATCTTTATGCCAGTACCGCACTGCCTTGATTGCTGTAGCTTTGTCATAAGTTTTGAAACAGAAAGTGTGAGCTATTTGACTGTATTCTTTTTCAAGGTTGTTTTGGCTATTCTGAATCCCTTGCATTTTCATATGGGCTTTAGGATCAGCTTGTTAATTTCTACAAAGAAATCAATTGGGATTGCTGTGACTCCATAGATCAATTTGGGGACTTTTGCGTTTTGAACAATATTGAATCTTTGAATCTACGAATATGGGATGTTTTTCCATTTTTTTAGGTCGTCTTTAATTTCTTTTAACAATGTTTTGTAATTTTCAGTGTGTAAGTTTTACATATCTTTTGTGAAATTTATTCCTAGATATTTTATTCTTTTTGATTCTAGTGTAAATGATTTTCTTAATTTTATTTTTGTATTACTCATTGCAAATTCATAGAAATGCAATTGAATTTTGTATATTGATCTTGCATCCTGCAGTCTTGCTGAGTGGAATAAAGTCTTCAAGCTAGTCCGAGTTATCCTAGATCTCTCTCCTCTCTGCCACATTGAGAGATATAGGGAAAAAGGTGTTGGGAGGTAGTGAGCCACTACAGAGCAGGGGGAGAGCATAACTGGGGTTGCTTAACAGCATTCTCCAAAAGCTCCTAGAGAATACATATGCAGCCAGACATCAAACTGGAGGCTACTTTTCTCATTGAAAGTCAATCAGCATTAACTACCCAACAAAGCATGAGGTCAATGTGAGGCAGAACTCAGAGGCTACTGGCCAGAGGAAGCAAAGCTTTTGAACAAATGAAGCTAGATTATACAAGCCAAAGTGGTGGAAAATGGGGGATATATCAGTGTCAGGAGGTGGGTATAGAAGTGGTTTCTGAGCTTATAGGAGGAAAGCAAACCTGCTTAGAAATCACCTGTTGAAGACCCTGTTATTTGAGCAACTAAGATATGTAAAAGTCACAGATAATGAGTAAAAAGGGCCCAGAACTGGGGAGGTGAATATTCAGTTCACATCCTTCTAGACCACAGAAAACTATCAGCACAGCCTCGAAGAGAAGAAATTGGAGGCAATTGCGTACCTGATGTGGATGATGTCCTTCCTCTCTCATTCCTCAGTGAGGGAAGATTGGGCATTGCAAGAAGCACCCCCATAGGTACCTTTGGCATTTTGCTGTTATTCTGGTGAAAACAAACTGGGCTATGCTGTGAGGACAACCTCAAGATCTATAGGATTCAAATATCAAAGACATTTCTTTCTTACACTGTGTGTCCACCATGGGTGGGTGTGAGGCAGGGGTTTCTGTTCATCATAGGCACCGAAGGACCTAGGATTACAGAGGTTTCGTCTCCTGGATGACACAGGCTGCATCTCAACAGGTGCTTCCATCACACCGAGGCAGGGAAAGGGGTCTAGTGAGTCACGCAGCAGCCTTTAAAGATGCTGACTGGAAGTGACCTGTGATGTTCTGCTTGAATTCCATTGGCCAAAGCAAGTCACACGGCCTTGTCTGATGCCAAAGAAGGCACTCAACTTCTACCCTAACATGTGCCCCAAAGAAAGTCAAGAATATCTGTGACTAGCTCCAATGACCGCTAAAATCTACTCTCCAGCCGCTGAATATTTGATTCTCATTTCTTCCTACATTTTTCTCTCAACAGAAACAACTTGAAAATGCCACAGATATAATCAAGGTGATGCTAGAGAAGTGAGGATTCCAGAGGAGAGAGGTGGCCCGGGGCAGGGCCTGGTTGCTCTCTGCCTGGGTTTTTACCTTGATATGGTGCATGGGGATGAGCCGGATTCTCAGGTACCATCTTCAGCCAGAGGAAGAGCCAGAACCTGCAGCTACTACAGCTCACTCACTCACCATGAAAGCCTTAGCATAGGTCTTGGTCTCTAGAAAATTCTCTAGGAAAAAATATAAATTGCATTCCTATTGTCAGTTTGAAAAATTCCACAGAAAAATTTTCCAAGGTTTCTTGAAGTTACCAAAAAATGCAAAAACAAAACAAAACAAATCCCAGTTCAGTTGTGGGTGCAAAGAGAACCAGGAAGCCCTGGAAGAGCAAGAAATCCCAGCCTCCCAGAAATCTCAGGAGAAACCTGGTGATTGAGGTCAGGAGCTGGACCAACCCAGGCACCAGAGCCGGGACGGTGCTGGCTGTGACTTGAGCTCCAGTCGAGGTGGCTGGCTGCTCTTGTGTCCTTCCTCCCTCCACCTCTCTGCTCCTCTGTCAGGTCAGACCCAGATGGCTATGCCAGGGATTTCGAGGTCCGTCCGCCTGTTTCCCATGCGGCTGGGTGGGGCTGAGCTCACTGCTCACACATCAGTCTATACCCACCTCCTGTGCAGCTCTGATGACCCTAATGCTGTTTCCTAACTTTCCCACCTCAACTTTCTGCTAAAGGACTCCAACAACCTCCCTCCTCTGAGTGGAACAGTTTCGGTTAGTCCTCATTGTTGCTGGGTGGCTTTGACTGATACAACCAGATTCATGATTCGGATGGCCCTGGGCTCTGCCCCACATGACTAGGCTATGACACATAGCAGAGAAACAAAGATTCATTTAATTTCCTCAAATCCCTTGGGTGTGGACGTAATCATCGCATGGACAATCAGGGGAACCAGAACCCACCACTCTCCATGTGGCTGTGACAGGGGATTTCAGAGGATGCGGAGGAGCTTTTCATTTTCCAGGATCAGTTTGATCCGTTGATTTAAGCACTCGACAACAGGAGCCTGAAATGTTAGAAAACTCAAGCCCAGTTGAAGGATGAGGGTGGTTTCTCATAAATCGGTGACTTGTCCTGGCTCCTTGAGTTGGCCAAGAACAAGGAGGGGTGTTCAGCCAATTTTCTTTTAGCAGCTCATAAAAACTTGACCATGCATTAATAACAGCTGACATTTACATAGCACACTTGAGTTTCCAAAGTGCTCATAGGTTTATTATTTCAACTGTGGTTCCTAACAACTGTTTTGCAAATGAGGAAACTCAAGTTTATTGAGGGTGCATGACTTTCCTAAGGTCACACGGCTCGTAAGAGTCAGACCGCAGCCTTGGATCCAGAGCCTTGAGCATCTTCGCATCATGTAAGGGAGCTGGATTCCCCTGGCATTCTGCTTCCCATGGCCGGCAGCTGAGTGGAGGCCTGTGAGTCCAGATGTGGGAACAGCTGACCAGCATCCCTCATGCTGTCAGGAAAGGTGGTAAACCATCCATGTGGGACTAGTTAGGAGCAACCTCAAACCATTTCTGCAATTGACAGCCACGTTCAGCCACTGTATACAAAAAAATAACAAGGGGTGGTGATGGGACAGGCGAACACAGCCCCAGCAATTCAGCTGTACCACATAGTTCTGGTGTAAGGATTAAATGAGATGATCCTATGTAAAAGTTCAATAAATATTGGTGCCTTCCACATACCCCTTGACGTCAAAGGTGAGAAATGGACACTAAGCAACTGTCAGGACTGTTTGCTCCATTCATAGAATAGAGTTTTGACTTAGCCACTCTCCTGAAACTTCTACCAACGGCGTTCCCATGTATCCCAGACCCTGCTCGTCCTGAAGCTCTGTAGCAACCTCCTGCTGCCAGAATGAAGTCCCCAATGGGTTTCTCTCCTGGACAGCCCTTTTCTCAGGGCCCAGAGTCTTATCCTTGGCCCTTTCTCATGAGAACAGGGAGAGGGAAAGACCTGACTAGAAGAGAAACAAGAGATAGTGGCAAGTTCTTGCCCTCGATACTTCTCCACACTTCCCCACCCCTGCCCAATCAAGGTGCCTTTTCCCTGAGAAACCCTGAGCACTTGGGAAGCTAGAGAGTCAAGAAGCCTCAGATCGTGGCTGCTCCCGTGACTGAAACTGGCTGTGCTGAGCTCCCAGGAGCGGTAGTGACCAGCTGCTGAGGGTGAGTCTGATGTAGGCCAGAGCCAGTGTCAGTGACCACTGTGACAGCCACTGCCAAAGGTCAGCCCTACTTCCTTCATAGTTTCTGCCCACAAGAGAGGAACCAACAGAAGGGAGTTGATGCTTAAGAACCTTCCAGAAGACTGAGGTCAGATTTGCTATGTCCAGCCATCCTGAATTGGGAAGTGCTTGTGGGCAAAAAGCATCCACTTGGGATGCACATACTCAATACCTGCCTTTAGGATCTCAGCATCTTCTGGAGAAAAGGCAGCTTTGGACTCTTGTGCAGTGTCTGTGAAAATGAACAGGGCTATCCAACAGCTTGTGGGCCCTCCAGGGCCCCCTGCGCCAGACTCATGCTGGAATCTTAGCCTCCCTCTCTTTTCCAGCTGACTTGCCACTTAAAGATGCTGCTTCTTACCTAGACAGGAAAGAAGAAAGATGACAGAGGACATTCGAGTTTAAAATTATTTCCCTAGGGCAGTGCTGCCCAGTAGAAATATAACCCAGACACATGTATAATTTTAATTTTTCTAATGCCACATTAAAAAAAGGTGTAATTAATTTCAATAATAGGTTGCATTTAACCCATTATAACAAAATCTTATTTCAACTTTTAATCAATATAAAACAATTATGAATGAGATAGTTTACCTTCTTTTTTTTTTTAAAACTACGTCTCTGAAACCTGGTGTGTATTTCACATGCACAGCACATCACAGTTTGGACAGCCACATCTCACGTGCTCAGTAGCCATGCGCAGAGAGCGTCCATGGTGTCTTATGGCCCTAGGTCTGGACAGTGCTGTCCTAGAGCACTATTTTCTTTCACTGGTGGTTGTTGATCCTGAGTAATAATCGTGACTTAAGCTTATGTTTATAGGAGGTTTACCATTCCTCAAAGAATCTTCACATTCTTCAAGCCATCGGATCTCATTTGAGCCACTTTTGACAGTAGAAAGTGAAGCCAAAAAAATCCGTCCGTGTTACCTGGGCAGTCAGTAGCAGACTCAGGTCTCCCGGTTCCTGGAGCGGTGGACTTCCCACCAGAACCACGAGGCAGGATGCTGCGGCAGGCCATGAGGTTACCGGGGATGCGGAGAAAGAGACAAGAAGTCAAGGTAGCCACAAAGGCTGTCAGCGAAGGGTCAGACCTATCTGTGACCTAAAACCTACTGAACTGTACACGCCAAGTGGGTGAAATGTATGGTATGGAAATTGTATCTCAATACAGTTGTTAAAGGAGAGAGAATGAGAGAGAGAGAGAAGCCAGCCAGTGTGCTGCTTTCTTTTCAGGAGCCCAAGAGTCAGAGAGGAGTGCCTCTGCCAATGACAGCACCATCTTTCATCTGTAAGTTTTTGTATTGTCAAATTATGTTAATCAAGGGAAGTAAACATTTTTTGACAGCAAAGTGAGGTGCCCCCAAGATCCTGAAATAAATCATCCCCAGAATTTGCATTATCCCTGATAAAAGCAGTACTCAACTAACGAGCGTGTGTCTAAATATACCTTGAAGGTACAGACAGGCCCCGGGCCTGCAGGACATTCCGTAGGCTGGTTGGAGAGGTGGCCTGGCTAAGGAAGTCTATGCCAAGCAGAAAAGCCAGAGCCTGGGCAGATGTCTCCTGCTCATTGCCGTCTCCCGGGTGTTTAGCCCAGGCCCGGGCCCATATGGCACACTCAGAGATTATCTGTTGAGTGAATATTAAGAGGAGAGGGTGCCATGGGACAAGAATTCAACCCCCTTGGGGCAGAAGCAAGAATGTCTCTAAGTCGGGCCTGGATTCATCTTACCTGAGTCTAATGTCAACAATGTCAGGGCCCCTCCCCCCGCCCTGACTCCCCCATAATTCTTGGACTTTTCCTGCACCTGTTAAAGGAAGGAAGTGGATGGATGGCATGCTGACATCCCCTTTGCCGTGCTGTTTCTTCGTGTAGGTTAAGGACTCACTGGCACACAGATTGGAACTTCTGTCTATTTTGCGTCTGCCTGTCTGCCTCTTTGCTTTTTGTTCTGGTGGTTGTTTTGTTGTAGGTGAGCCAAAATCCCCAGGTGTGAACAGCTGGAACCCTGAAAGAATGAGATGCCTAGCCCGGCAAGATGAGGCTGCCAAAGAGAGGCCATTTGGGTCTCCGAATTCTCAGGGAGAAGCCTGGAGCTATCTCCCTACCGTTCGTTATTCCAATGCCAGCGGTTTAACTGGAAAAGCCTTAGTTTAAGAGAAATTCTGAATCATATCCTACAGGTATGAAAGTGCAACATAAGAAAAAAATTCACAAATGGAGAGGGTGGTACTGAAGCTGTGACCTCGGACTCCGTCGTGCAGACGCCCAAGCCCAGGCCCAGCCCCGGCCCCACACCACCCAGCCCGCCTGTGAGGGGGCCCCAAAAGACATGTCCATTCCGTTCCACCCGGGAGTCCAGGAAGGGAGGGGTGCCGCTCTGCTGGACACACTCAGCACCAAAGCGCCCGCCTGATGCGGAGGGTGGGCCGAGGGGGAGCTGGAAGAGCCAGGGGCCAGGCAGCGCCTGGGTAGCGAGCTGGAGAGGGTGCCCCGTGCCGGGCGGTTCCAGGAAATTCCAGACCGGCCAACCTAACTGGCCTTTCAGAGCAGCGCTGCTGCTATTTTGAGGGCTGTGTTGAGGGGAAACAGCCCAACAAAAGCAAGACAATTGTTTGAGAGAAGGAAGGGCAGGCGGGCTCCAGCAGAGCGGCCCCTGTGCACGGTCTGGGCTGCAGCCAGGAGGAGGGCTAGGCGGTGACTTTGACACCCTCCAACAACTGTCCAACAGCTGACGGTCCCCTGGGGCCTGCACCGAGCCATCGGCTCCCTGAAATAACAACCAAACAGACAGAGGAGGCTCTATGCTCCTTGGGGTCATTTGAAGACGCTGGTCCCCCCTTTTGCTGGTTGCTGCACCTGCCCCCCAACTCTATACCTAGGCTCTGTGGAGCAGAAGTTCCCCAGTGAGGTGGCCCCACGGAGGCTCGCTTTCCTGTCAGTCCAGGCGTATGCCTTTGACCTCAGAGGCATGGTTACCCTGCCCTGTTTGCAGACCCAGATGGTGTGAGGCTTGGGTCCTTCTCTGGTGTCAGTCTGTACCACTCATCCTTCCTGGTGGCTCTTTCCTCAACTGTAAAATGAGGTTGGGGAAGACCAGTGTTCCATTCCCTCCAGCCTGGGATCCCGTGTGTGCTCACAGGTGCTTTGCATCATGACAGGCAGTGGGCAGGAGGAGTGAGCAGCCGCAGGAGCACACGTTCAGGGCTTATTTCCCTCTTGATCTTTGCAGAAGTTCCACACTTCCCACAGGACCAGAGGACACAGACTCCTTTATGACGCTATAGCCCTGAGTGTTGTAGCGGCTGCAGGAGCCGCTCAGGGCTTGGTTTGGGGGCTGGATCCGGCACCTTGTGGATGTTAGATGGAGAGAAATGCTTGGCCTCGGCTCTGGAAAAGCACAGGCTCACTGTGCTCCTCCCACCACAAGGACGGTTAGGAAGAGAGGCCGAGACCATCTTGTGGGAGTTCTGGGGATTCTCTGAGCTGGGGCTGGTGCCACACGGCCTTCTCAAGGATGCCCTGGCATCAAGACAGTGGGATGCGAGACACAGGTGCAGCTCTGCCTGTGTCCACTCACAGTCACTGACCTTGGAGAAGCCACTTAGCCTCCTGGAAATTTGCTGTCCTCGTCTTTGAAATGGACGTACTTAGATATACCTCTGGGCGTTGCTGAAAGCAGGTGGCCATGGGTGGGCTGCCTTCCTCTTTGATGGGGACTCTGTTCAGACCAGGAGTGATCCTGTGGGGCTGCCCTCTGGAGCTCCGTTGCCCAGGCCTGGCACTGGCCTGAGGAGGAGCAGAGGGAGGATGCTCCTGTTTCAGGCCTGCTCCCAGCCCGGGTCCCAGGCTCCCATGACGTGGTGAGAGGCGGGGATGTTCCAGCAGAGGGTTAGGGAAGGTTGGAGTCAGGGGGAGAGCACTGAGAAGCTCAGTTCAATGAGGAGGATAGCGATGAATTTAAACAAGAAAAGAAAAAAGAGAAAAGGAAAGGAGAGAAAAGAAAAGAAAAAAACAAGGCTAATATCCTGAAAGGATTTGACTTGATGAAAGAAAGGATTTAGGCTGTAGGACAGTTGACAGATGTTCTGCCCGTGGGGCCATATGAGGAAAAAGAAACAAGTGAGACGAAAGAAGCGATGCCTCAGTAACGTCTGAAGGTGCAGCCCATTTTTAAAGAGGAAAATGGGTCTCGCATGTGCCTGGAGGCAGAATACAGACAGAAGGAGTTATGGTGTTTTGGAAACGGTGACAGGAGGGTCTCATGGTTTCCAGGGCTCTCCTGGGCCCCAGTCCCCATGGAGTGCAGGATATTACTGTCCAGAAAAGGAGAGTGACCCAGGCCACCTAAACTCAACGTCTGTTCTGGTCTCAGAGGACTCGCTGTCCTTACAGAGTGGTTTGACTGGGAAGGAGAGCCTTCAGGGGGACATGCATGTGGCCTGGTGTGTGGGAACAAGGCTGACTGGAAGCCTGGGGGCGAGCTTGTTTCAGGCCTGGTGAAGTGGCTGAATGGAGCCCTGTGTCTCCAGTTGGAGAGCAAGCTGGGGCTAAGAGAATATTTCACTGAAACTGGGAGCACCCATGGTGGGTGATTCAGGAATACACCCAGGTAACCTGGGGACTTGGATTCTTAACACAGGAACGTCATGGTCACTCTTTAAAAGAAGCAGGAATCACTGCTGTGCTAGGGATACGCGGACCCCAGTGTTGGTGAGGTGGCCTGCTCTTCGGCAGCAGCTGAGAAAGCCAGCTGTGGCTCCGAATGGTGGGAGACAAACTGAGACGAACACCCAGACTCCTCGACTGCCAAGGGACCAGAGCCCACGCCAAAGCCCATGAAGATAGCAAACCCCTAGCAAGGAGTGCTCTGCTGGCACTGGCCAAAGTTGGGGAGCTGCTTAGGAAGCCACCAGAAAAGACTGAGGGAGGGGTCACTGGAGCTTCCCAAGGGAAGCAGGCAGAGTCTCAAACTAAACATCTTGAAATTAGAGGAGTGGGCACATTCAAGAGAATAAAAGAATAAAAGAGAAGGAGAGCGGGTTGGGGGGTGGGCACGGAGGAGAGCTCAGAGAGCAGGAGAGTGCACGGGGATGCCTTCCTTCTAGTGTGCAAATCACCAGGGGCAGTGTCAAGGAACAGTAGATTAGGTAAGGCCCCTTGTGGTCATCCAGTCCCCATGGGTCTGCTCAGTGACAGCTCCCTGACTTGTCAGTACGACATTTGTGGACTTAAGACTATGTGCCAGGATCTGGTATGTAGGAAGCTTTATTCCATACATTTTTTTCTTTACTCCCAGTTAATCCTCACAACAGACTGCAAGAAGGGCATTATCTCCATTTTACAGATGAAGAAACTGGAGCTCAGAGAAGTTAAATAACTTGTTCTGGGTCACAGTCAGTTAGTGGAAGAGCTAAGTCTCAAGCTCACATCTTTGTGATCCAAGCCTTCGCGTTCCATCACGCCGAGCCACTTCCTCCCGGGGGGCAGAGCCCCTCCCTCCACACTGTCTGAGCTGCCTCCTCCAGTACCTTGCAAGGTCAACTCAGATGGCCTAGCAGCTTGAAGTCAGTCCTCGGGCTCCGTGGCAGATTAAAGATGACAAAAGTTCTTAGGCATGCCTCCACTGAGAGGTGGGATCTGTGTCCCCTCCCTTTGAATCTGGTGGCCTTTGTTGAATCACTTGTGGAGTAAGGGGTACTATGTGGCCTCCAAGGCGAGGCAAGAAGAAATATTGCGACTTTGGTCTCGGTCTCATGGCGCACTCACTTCTGGACATTCCTCTGGTGGTATCTCTGTGTGGAGCCAGCCCCCATGCTGTGAAAAGCCTGGCCCGTGGAGGGACCCATGGGGGTGCCCTGGTTGGCAGCCTCAGCTGAGCTCCCAGCTGAAAGTCAACATCACCTGCCAGCCAAGTAAGTCACCTTGGAAAACTAGTCTGCATGGGCATAGAATCCCTAGCAGATATCTGATAATAACCACTTAACCAATTCCCTGTGAGGGCTTCCCTATCGAGCCCACTCGAATCCCTGACCCTTAGACTGTGAGCAAAACAAATGGCTGTTTTAAGTGGCTGACTTTGAGAGTAATTAACTGCATAGCAATGGACAACCACCAGGGTGCCTCTGTGAATATCTGGGTCCAGATGAGCCACATGTAGGTTGTGGGGGTGTCACATGATGCAGAGCATCAGAGGGGGGCAGGCTTGCCTGCTCTGCTCAGATAGACTAAGCGATTTCTCTTGACAATGCCACCTGGAGTGCAATCTCAAACTCATAACCAGTAAACTTCCAAGGAGAGAGTCTGGGAGCAGACTTTTAATTAGTGAGTGGTGAACTCATCTCAGAAAGAACGAAGAAGGGCAGCAGGACCGGGAGCAGAGATGAGTTCAGAAGCTGCCCAGATGGATTTCTGAGATGTACAAGGACCCAGGGACGGCAGGTGGAGAAAACAGAGGCAGAAAATCAAACACCGTGCGTACTGGCATGAATGGCACGGTGACATTTTACCCTTATTGTCAACTCTGCTTCTCATTTTGCCAGGGAGCTTGTTTCAGGATTTGAGCTCCCCTGGGACAGGGTTCATGTTAGTCATTGTCCCCGAGCTGAAGAAATGGGTCTTTCTCTTCTGAAAACCATCTCACAATTTACTGAGCTGCCTGGAAGTTGGCGTTTCTGTGCCCGGCCACTGTAAGCATCCATAGATTGGGGGATGCACTTCAATATGTCATGTTTTGTCCCCAAACATGGTTTTGCATAAATATGATTTAAAACTCAGCACAACTTGTGTTTTGAAAATCACACATGTGGATTCCCAAAACCTTGTAATTCCCCAAACTTCATCTTAATGTCTTGAAATACAACTTGCCTGTCTTCCAAATGCTGAAAACAGTTGGTGGTGTCCTGCTGTGCAGGTGTAAGCTGAGTAGAATTTCGTCTTTTGGTTCCGAGTCTTGTAAGAGTCCAAACTTTGAAAATAAAGTCAGGCCTCCAGGCCTCAACTAGAGGAGAGAGAACGACAAGGCATGGACCAGTGTGCGCGGGCATGCTGTCCTCTCTGGTGGGCAGGGACAGCTCCTGCCCTGCGAGGAGTGTGAGGAAGGAAGATGGATTGGAGACAGGGGCTTGTGCTTTCAGACTCTGAGAGGCCAGCAGGCCACCTCGCAGCCTGGGAGGGAGCTCAGAAACGCTGGGGAGACAGCCCACTGGTCTCTGCTTCTTAGCCAGTTGAATGATTTGGTTGTTTGTACAGAGAAGAGAATGACTTGAAAAAACTCAAAGGTAAAGAATTGTGACATTTGCAGATAAACAACCAAAAAAGAAAAGGAGAAAAACGATGGTTCTGTATGCTGAGGGAAAGCCAGAAAATGATTATTTTTGAAATAATATTTTGAGAGGATAAAATCCATCTGTATGTAAAGAAGCACAAAAAATAGAAGCATGAGCTTAGATTTGGCCAGAACTGAGGTCATGTTAGGACGCTGGTGGGACCCGGATGGAGCTTTCTCTTCAGAAACCGGAGGTTAATATTCAGATTCTAAAGATGGTTCTATTCAGGGGAAAATTCTGATGGAGAGGGGCTATGTTATGGAGGGAATTAAAACAGACTGAACATATAGCTCATAACCTAGACTACCGTCAGCAAATCTACGGGCCAGATCAGACCACGCCCACTGTCTGTGGCGTACTTATATACGTTATGCAAAAGGCAGAGTCAAGAGGTTACAACAGGGACCCTGTGGCCCATGAAACCTAATAATATTACTATCTAGTCCTTTATAGAAAACGTTTGCCACCCCTTGGAGTAAACAGCCAGAAACACTCACTTTGGCACCACTTACCCTGTCATCATCCCAAAATTTTGTTAGATTGGGTTCTGTATGATTGCTAGTATAGTGAAAAATGTAAATACATCCATGCATACAGACAGACACATATATACATGCATATAGACAGACACATCCATACATATAGACACATACATGCATACACACATACGTAGATATGACGAAATAAAGAAGAAGAAAGAAAAGAAAAAGACTACATCATGGGAACACAGAGAGCAGGAGGGGATCAGCCTTCCTAGAGCCGGAGCTGTTGGCACTCACTGTGCTCTTCAGGGCTCATCGCCCCTGTATACACCGCAGGCAACTTTACTGCATGGAAGTGAAATTCCCTGCTTGAGAGTGTCTCTGGGTGTAGGCACGCTCTTGGTCCTTGTGCAGAGCAGCTAAAGATACTCTCACAATCTGCCCTGAATCAAGAAGAAATGGGTCTTAGCACATACATAGCCCAACTTCCTCACCCTGTGGGTGGGACAGCTCTGAGCTTGTATGTGTGCTGCCCTGTCACCCAGAAGTCCCCAGAGGGACCACAGTGGCAACCTGTCCATTAATGCATCTTTTATTGCCTTCCCTCCCTTCTGTCTCCCTTCCCCTGCTCCTACCAGTGCATCCTGGGATCACCTCCAAATGAGCTGCCTCCACTCACGTCCTTGTCTTGAGGTCCATTTCTGGGGGACCCAATGCATGACAATTCTGGCATACTTTGCTGCTGGCAGTAAGATACTTTACTCTGCTCCCTGTTTTCCTTTGCTTAATCCTATATTTTTAAATATAGGACTAATAACAAGAATAATTTAATAGAGTTGATGAGAGTATTTTGTTTTCTTACTCATTACCTAAAACCAAGGAATGCACACTTTGTATTTTGTATACACAAAAAACAAACCCAGATAAACAAACAATAAAGAATGAAGAGAGAGGCTAATCCCCTCTTCTCTACAGAAAGGTTTTAAGTCTAGTTAAGCTTTGATTGGGCACCAGAGGAGCTATTTATATAGACAGGAAAAGGAAGAGGAAGAGCCATTCTCTGTTTTCATCCTTCCAACTGGAAGTACTCAGTAAATGTCCGATAGCTAGATAGTTAATTGCTCTACCAGTTGCAAAATTTACAAGCGCATATGCGAAGCATCCTTTTTTTTCACGAGTGTGCACAGATCTAGACACAGAGCATGCAAACACATTTGTCTCGGAAACTAAGAGGGAACATGAGAGGCTCTGAGGGAGGAGGTCTCTGGGAGGAAGTTGCTATAGACACTGCCGAACAGCTCATTTGCCCACAGCCCTTAGGCTACCAAAAAGAAAGGCAGCATTTGCAAAATGCCAGATAAGTGATGAATAAAAGTGATAACAATCTTCAGAAGAGAAAGGGCTTAGGGCGCTGCTCCTGAGGAAGCAGCTGTTTTGAATAGCGTAGGAGAAAACTTAAAGAATCCCATGTCTGTGAGATGGGGGAGTGCTGTCACATGGAGGAGAAAGGGAAGGTGATGGGTGGAAGAAAAGAAAGAAGTCTTGAAGACCGAGTAAGAACTTTCTCCACTGGACATTTCCCAATGCCCTTTTGGGGACAGAATACTGGATTGAACAGACTGGTTATCTGCCAATTTGCATATTTGGAATAAGATTCATTTTTACAGAAAATTGAGTCTATTGTGCAAAGCTAGTCATACTCTCCTTGTTATGAGTTTTGGAGCAGCTGGTGGGCTCTGTGCTCACCTGTAAGTCTCACATTTCACTAAAGAGTAGAGTCTAGTGTGATGGGGATTCATGACAACAGTGACTAGAATTTGTAGAATGCCTACTGTGTGCCAGGACCCTCTGTGTAGCTTCTTGAATGCACACTAAAACCTTTCAGTGTAGTCTATTGCCTCCATTTTACTGTGCCTCTAAGAAATTATGCAGTTTGCTGCAGACCAAGCCACCAGCATATGCCAATGCTGGAATTTGAACCCTAATACGACCAGACCTTGTGCCATGTTCTATCCGCCACACCAGTGGTTCCCCAATGCCAGTCTTTGTACAATCCCATACCATATGCCAGAGATTCCGGTTCAGCTGGAGTCGTTTGCTTGGGCTCCCTCAGAAGTAGATCCTAAGATGATAAGGATCTGAGTGCAAATGGCTTATTGGGAGGTAATCCCAGGAAGTGCCATGAGAGGACTGGGAAATGGGACAGGAAAGGAAAGCAAACCAGCAAAGGAAGCATCACTGAGCAGGTTACTGCTCCCAGTAACTGGGCCTCAATCCTGCTGGAGAATCCTGGGACATGGTGGGAAATACGCCTCAGAGTTGTCCTTTTCTGAGGGCAGGAGGCTGGGGAGTCCCCCACCAGCTCCCACCCATCACTGGCTGAGTGATGATTCTGGGGTGTTAACTCCTAGGTACTTCCGGTTTCCTCCAATGTGAGCCCAGCATGCTCCCAAGGCAGGAGAAGCCCTCAGGCAGATGGTTACAGGTGTTTGGAGTAACAGAAGCCATCTGTGGCACCAGAGGTGAAGATGAGGAGATACGGGCTGGGTGCTGAATACCAACCACAGCATTAAGCTGGGGCTGAGGAATCTGTAATTTTTTTTTTTTTTGAGGAAGATTAGCCCTGAGCTAACTACTACCAATCCTCCTCTTTTTGCTGAGGAAGACTGGCCCTGAGCTAATATCCATGCTCATCTTCCTCCACTTTATATGTGAGATGCCTACCATAGCAGTTTTGCCAAGCGGTGCCATGTCCACACCCGGGATCCGAACTGGTGGACCCCAGGAGGCCGAGAAGTGAAAGGTGCGAACTTAACTGCTGCGCCACCAGGGCAGCCCCTGTAATTTTTTAAAAACTCTGACTTTTCAATAAATGGTGTTGAGAAAACTGGATGTCTACATGCAAAAGAATGAAATTGGATCTTTACTTTATACCAGATACAAAAATTAACTCAAAGTGGATGAGAGACCTATACATAAGAGCTAAAACTATAAAACTCCTGGAAAAAAACATAGCAGAAAATCTTCACGACATTGGATTTGGCAAAATGATTTCTTGTATATGACAACGAAAGCACAGACAACAAAATAAAAAATAGATAAATTGGACTACATCAAAGTTAAAAATTTCTGTGTGTCAGAGGACACAATTCAACAGAGTAAAAGGCAACCCACAGAATGGGAGAAAATATTTGCAAATCATGTACCTGATAAGGAATTAATATCCAGAATATATAAAGAATTTCTAAAGTCAACAACAAAAGACAAATAACTCAATTATAAAATGGGCAAAAGATTTGAATAGACATTTCTCCAGAGAAGATACACACATGGCCAATAAGCACATGAAAAGATGTTCCACATCACTAATCTTTAGGGAAATGCAGATCAAAACCACAAGGAGATACTATCCCACACACATACGATTGGCTACTATCAAAAAAACAAAAAGTAACAAGTGTTGGTAAGGATGTGGAGAAATTGGAACACTTGTGCACTGTTAAGGGAATGTAAAATGGCATGGCCACCATTGAAAACAGTACAGTGCTTCCCCTCCAAAAATAAAAAAAATAGAATAACCATAGGACCTAGCAAGTCAACTTCTGGGTATATGCCAAAAAGAATTGAAAGCATGGTCTCCGGGAAACATTTGTCCACCCATATTCATAGCAGCATTATTCACCGTAGTCAAAAGGTACAAGCAACCCAACTGTCCATAGACAGATAAATAAACAAACAAAACATAGTGTGTACATACAGTGAAATATTATTCAACCTTAAAAAGAAGGAAATTCTGAAGACACACGCTAAGTGAAATAAGCTGTTACAAAAGGGCGAATACTGTATGATTCCGCTTATGCGAGGCACCGAGAATGATCAAAGTCACAGAGTCAGAAAGTAGGGCGGTGGCTGCAGGAGATGGAGAGTCATCGTTTAAAGACTACAAGTTTCAGTTTTGCAACTGAACAGAATTCTGGAGATCGATTGCACAAGTGTGAATGTACTTATTGCTACTGAACTATACCCTTAAAATGGTTAAGGTGGTAGAGTTTATGTTATTTGTGTTTTACCACAGTTTTTTTTAAAGGACGGTTCTGAGCAGCTAGACCTGGGGCCGCTGGACTACAGCCTACTGCGTTCAGGTGATCGCAGCAGTCCGGTTCCTTCATATACTGCACATGGTGCTCTTCAGAGAAGACGAGAGACTATGAGGGGTTTTTCTCAATCCACTGTACCAAAAATAAAGAATGAGGGTTAAAGGGCAAAGAGATAGTGAAAGGAAATGCGATAATTTCTTTTTCTTTTAAAATAAGTGAAATTTCTTTACGGAAGTTAAAGGAAGCTCTGATCAGTTTCTCCCTTCACAAAGCACGAAGGTGGCTCACCCGAAGACTCGTTTTTTCTCAGGGTGGAGCCGGTGCCCTGGAGTGTGTGACCTGAAACGGGGAGTTTCAGAGACGGAAGTCTCAGTGTTAGTGGTGTCTTGTTCCTAAACCAAGGAGGGCCATCTGAAGGAGCATGACGTGAAGCCCAAGTCGGGCCAAGCCCTGGGGTAGAGGAGCTGGATCATAGGATCAGGATCCCTAGTCAGCTGCCTGGGGATGGCGGAGGAGGTGCAAGTGCCACTCGGGAGCCAGAGATTTAGGAAGACTGGCAAGGAAGCAGCTGGCCCGGCAGAGCCAACAACCACATTGGTGGGGGGGAGGAGTTAGAAGACACCACCTGTGCTGGGACATGGCGTCTGGTCAGTTTACTTCCAGGTGTCCAGGCTCCAGCTGCTCTCCAAGTTAACACCTTGACAAGCTGTGACTGTGGGGGCTGACGTGATTGTGTGGCTGGAGTAGAGAAGGACAAGGTGACTGATATCAAACCTCAAGTGAGTTTGCTGACCTGTTGTGCAGCAAGCCAATCTCTGACACAGGGTTTAGTGGAAGAAAGTAGGAATTTTATTATTGCACAGCACTGAGCAAGGAGAAAGGGCAGCTGACACTGAAATCCCAAACTCCCCGACAAGCTAAAAGGAAGGGTTTTTATTTGGGGTTTTAGGTAGGGGAGGGGGAGCCTATGGCCTTGCTGGTCGCGGCTTTCCCACCAGCCTGTATTTCCTTGCGGGCAGGAGATAGTGAATCCAGGTGTTTGTCCTTGGTGGTGTCTATGTCCATGGAAGATAGTGGAGTCTGGAGCCAGGAAGCGAGAGAATAAGAGGGGATTGAGTGTTTTGGTTTTAACCCCACATATGCTGGGTTTAATGTGGGGAAACTGATATTAGGGCCGGTATCAGAACCCTGACCAAAGATAAAGACTTCAAACAATGAAATCTCCTCCCAAGAAGTGAGTCCAAGGAGAAAACCTGAATCCCTGGTGTTGATCCGAGGCCTCGCTTGCTCTCATCCCTGAAAGGGTAGGAAGTCTTCAGACCGCAGCAAGGGCGAGGGGAGGCCTTCAGCACCAGGAGATGTTGGGAGAACCTCGTCTTGAATCTGAAGAAGAAGCAAGAACAAGAACAAACACCGAATTGGAGGTGGAGGAGAAATCAAACAAAACCAAATGAGAAAACAATTGGGAAGGGCCAGCGACTCCGGACCACTTCAGAGGAATTTCCTGAGGACGGGAAAAGCACTGCTGTCTCCTGCAGCCACTGTCTCGGGGCTCCCAGGAGCAAGGAGACTATATTCAACACCAGGCAGTGGAACACTCAGCAACAGAGGGAAGCTAAAAAGAGCTGACAGCCCTGAGAAGTCTCAGTTTTTCCGCTAGAAATGGCCTCATAGAATCTACTCCTTTCAGACCGTCTATGGGGACAAAGCATATAGTTTTTTGCCACAATCAGAAAGAATATACAATTCACTGATATTTACTAAACACTTACATGAAAAGCACAGAAACCACTTCTTTTTTGGTAGGTGGGCTTCCACGTGTGGTATCCGGTCACAACGCCTCTCAGCTGGGTGCCCGCCCTGTGCTCTGCTTTCCCATGCACTGTTTTATTTCATCCGCTGTAAATCTATGCTGTGGGTTGTGTTAGGCTGCATCTTACTGATCAGGAAACTGAGGCTTAGAGGGTATATGAATTCTTAAAAGATAAACCGAGGCACATTAAAATTTTCAAGAGTTTATTTGAGCACACGTGGGTTTGAATTGGGCAGTGCCAAACCAGAAAACCAGAAGTGGTTAGGAGTGCTCTGCTAACAAGAGCTTGGGGAGAGGTTTTTATGAAGAAGACGGGGAAGCAAAGCAAGGACTTATTTGGTTGGCTACAGCTTAAGCAGTTACCTCTATGCGGGAAAGCCTGGTTGGCTGTTTGCTATTGGCTGTCCTTAGGTTTCATTTTCTGGGATGCGAGTACATTGACTCTGGCTTTAGTGTTGGTTAATCACATAGGCTACTCAGGCATTAGAGCCCCTCCGTCTAAGGGCCTCCTTGTTTAATTGCTTTGACAGGACTATGCTTAAGGGCACATAATTACCAGGTCACAGAGCTCAGATAAGGCTCACTTTTGTGATTACGAACCTCTTCCTTTCTTGGTCATGCCATACAACCTTCCAGAAGCCAGGCGAGCCACATCCGATTGAAGACCAGAGGGAAAGCTGCAAGATATTTTCTAGCGCAAAATATTAAATTCTACTTTAGTAATATTTAGTTTGAGATAGGCTTACACAATTAATAAGGAGGAGGAAAAAAGTGTTTCCTTATAACTCCCTTGAGACTAGAACTTTCCCCTAAGAAGAGAGATACAAATGTATGTCCCAAGAAAGGATGGGATCTCTTCTTGAAGAGGAGGCAAAATCAGCGTTTGATCAATATTTGCAGGGTTTCTCTAATGTCAATGTCTCCTTCCGAGGACTGGCACAACCCAGGCCTGGCGCAGAGGAAACAGTCTGATCTCCTCTCCCAAAGGCAGATTGCAGGAAGACTTGGAGAAGTGAAGAATAAACTCAACTACACTTCTCTGAGGCCGGGAGGCCGCCACACTCACAGCAGGATTTCCTGACAACTGTTCCAGCAGTGTTTTACTGAAAAAGGAGAAATCTGAAGGATAAGAGCAAAGAGGGAAAATGAAATAATATAGGATGCTTCCACAGCAACAATAAAAGACTCTCACAGGAAATAAAGAAACCTGAGCCCTTTTGGGAGGGTGGAAACAATGTGCTATGGTCCCACAGAAGCCATCACGGAAGAGAGCTCGTCTAGAGAACTGTGTGAATCTAGTTTACTCTTTGTTTGAAAAGACCCTTTTGGCTGCTGTATATGGAATGATGGAGAGGGGAGTGGGTATGGGGAGGCCAATTGGGAAACAGCTTCAGTAGCAAGACGTGGCCTTGGGTTGTCCTGGGGTGGAAGCAGTAGGGTGAAGAGGCATGGGCAGATGTGAGCTCTGTGTTGAAGGAAGGGTCCCACGGCTTGCTGTCGGATTGGATGTGGAGACAGGGGGAGAAGGGGAACTGCCAGCCGAGGTTTTGGCTGGAGCAGCTGGGTGCACAGGAAACACTGGGAAACGGGATTGGGTCCGAGGGTTAGTAATAGCAAGCTTTGGACAAGTTGAATTTGAAGTGTCTAGAAGACAAGCAGGGCAGCTGGCCACCTTCTGATGCTTAACTCTGGCGCCCTGAAACTGTTTTCTTTTTCTCACACAAAAAATGAAAGTATTTATACTTCCCTCACAGGGCCCTTTTGGATTTGAGGAGCTAACCTGCATCAACTTTTCAGAAGGGTAAATCGGTATGAAAGTGTAAGATACAGTATCTATTGGAAAAGGAATGTATAATTGTCAGTCAGCAGGTAGAAATGTCGGTTCCCAAAGGCAGTGAGGTATATTGTGGAAACTGGCAGCCAGATATAAACAATCAAGACAGCATTGGAAAACTCCCTCCCCTGCAACAAACAAATTCCACATACAGTTCCGGGGGGGGGGGGGCGTTGCGCATTATTGTGAGTGTGCACGTGTGTGCATTCATGTGTGCCTGTGCATTTGTGTGTGTGTGTTCAATTTAACACAAGAATAATGAGGAAATGAGAAAGGAATGGAATGGAAGTTTCTAAATGAAAGCTAAAAAGATAATCCCAAGGTTTGGCGTGTGGGAGCATGTTTAAAATTCTTTTCCCCTCTGATCTGAGTGAGCAGCGGGAGTGTGCAGGAGCAAGTAACAGGTAATACTTCAGAGAAGAAGAGTTTCCTTGTGGACTTCCAAGAAAGATCGGCTATGAAGACTGTGGGAAGAAAGGGAAATGAAAAATGGATTAGAAGTCCTTGAAGGCAAGCAGTGATGTGAGCTTTTTCAACAAGAACGGCTAATGACGCAAGTCTCTGATAAAACAGCTTGTGCACATTCCGTCCTGATACAGAACACAAGGGCAATGCAAGAATTCCAAAGCAGCAGTTCACTGGTGACTCAGTGGAGACTTTAACACGGAGCCCTTGTGAGGGGTGTTTGCTTTTTCTGTCATGCTCCTCTCAAACGCGCTGCTTTATCTTTTCTGGAAAGCTTCACCCCATGAACTCAGGGATAGGAACATTACTAGGTGAGTCAGACACAGTATCCTATAGCCCTGGCCCTAGAGAACAGACCATGGTGAACTTGAGACCTGAGCAAGAGCAACTCAAGGCCTTCCCCAGGATTTTTCTACGTGGAGATTGCAGAGAAGAGCCACTAATCCCAGAGCTACAAGGATGACAACTGGACCTGTGGTCACCATGGGTTCCAACTTACAGTCAGCCCACCTGTGAGAAACAAAGCCACGTGGTTAGTTAGCTACAGCCGTGAAACAAGTCGCTCTCATATTGGGTGGCTTGAAAGAATTGCACTGTCTTCTTTCAGTTCTATTGCGGTTGGGTGGATCTTCTGCTGGACTTCTTTTGGCTCCTTCATGAGGCTGCATTCAACCAGTAGTTGGGCTGGGCCGGCTGATGGTGACAGCATCCCCAACACTCAAGTCTATTGAGCCTCTGCTTGCATCATGTTTGATGATGTACAACTAGCCAAAGCAAGTCAATAGCCAAGCCTGGAGTCAGAGTGGGAGTAGACACCATGAGGCATGATGGATGGGGGACCATGATTGTAATGATGTACCACACCAAGGTTCAGACGCTCCTGGTAGCATTAGAGTCCATGGCTCTTGGGGTCTTTTATTTGCATTCTCATCATTAGAAAGATCCCTGACTAATGAAGATAATCAGATGCTAGAGATTATTCTTATCCAATTGTGCAGGGAAATTTCTCTACTGGGAATATACGGGAAATCGTAGTGTATTGTTCATCCAATCTGCAGTTAAGCTTTTATTGAGAAGCTACCAAAAGCCTGTGTAGAATAAAAACGATTCCAGGCTTCAAGTAGCTCGCAATCTCCTGGGAAAACAAACCATTCACATACAGAAAGTTAAAACACAATCTAACAACGTGAGGCACCATGGGGTCCCTATCATTTATTGAACACCTAGTAGGTGTTTCACAACCTTTCATAGTAGCTGTTATGTCACCCCAGGTTCAGAAACAAAGCCATAAACTCAAAGAATTGCCCAAAGCAGAATTGATGAAATAAAAAATATTAAGTTGAGAACTGGGCATGGTTACTGAAGGCAAGAGTAGTCAGAGAAGTCATCAGAGAGGAGGCCGTGTTATCTGTACTTTTAATTTCTGTAAATTGGTGCTTTAACATTGGCCACCAGCTGTTCCCAAGTGTCTTGGTCTGGGCTGCTGTAACAAAAAATACCATGGACTGGGTGGCTTATAAACAACAGAAATTTATTTCTCACCATTCCGGAGGATGAGAAGGCCAAGATCAAGGTGCTGGCAGAATTGGTGTCTGGTGAGAACCTGCTTCCTGGGCTGGTTTTTGACTGTCCTCACATGGTGGAAGGCGTGAGGGATCTCTCTGGTGTCTCTTTTACAAGGGCACTAATTTCCATTCATGAGGGCTCTGCCCTCACCACCTAATCACTTCCTAAGTGTCCCACCTCCAAGCATCATGACATTGGAGATTAGGTTTCAATGCATGAATTTTGGAGGGGACACCAACATTCAGTCTCTGGCACCAAGTAAACTCTGGCTCATCCAGAAACATCTGGAGACTTTAGATAGCCCCAAACCATATGCTCTACCAGTCACACTGAGCATGAATTTCATAGGGACACCACTTTCAAACACAGCTAGCCCATCTTAAGCCTGCTTCCCCTGCCGTGCCCCTTCCTTCCCATGGAAAGACAACAAAGACACTTGCCCTCAATTTCCCCCTCTCCTCTCTCTCTGCCTCATGACGTGACCCACCCTGGTGCTTCCCTGAGTGGCCCTGAGTGGTGAACTGTGTTTCTTTCGAGGGAAATGCAAATACAATAAAACCTTTAGATGTTCTCGGCCTTTCTCTCTGGATCTGTGTCTTGTCTTACCATACCTCAACCAAGGTAATATGCTTAAAACAGAGGCAGAACTTCCTATCTGGGAAAGTCCGCGAGAGCAGGTAGACACCACCTCACCCCATCCAGCACCTGGTGAGGCTCTGGTAATGGATGGGGCAGTGGTGAAGTTGTAGGAGAGCAACGTTGCGATGCGGTGAGCTACAGTGTGGTGGGAGAGTGGACCTGCTGGGTCCTGAAGCTGTGTGTGAGGAGTGGAGTATCATATTGACCCTGGCAGCTCCCCACTGCAAACCACACAATCAGACTTTCTTTTTTTTTAAAGATTGGCACCTGGGCTAACAACTGTTGCCAATCTTTTTTTTTTTTTCTGCTTTATCTCCCCAAACCTCCCCTGTACATAGTTGTATGTCTTATTTGCAGGTCTTTCTAGTTGTGCAATCAGACTTTCCATTCTGCCCTCAGTGCAGCTTCTCATAATTATATAGCAGTGTTGATACATAATAAAACTATAGCGAGCCACTTGTTGGAAAATGTGGCCAGTAAAAAGAACCCTCCATGGAAAGCTGTCAAAAGCAGCTAGTATCAATGGTATATCTTCAACAGCTTACACACAGGAATGGTTCATTTTCCAAGCTGAACCTGCATGTCTGACAGACGACTATAGCTCATCTGACCCATTTGACCGTTTGATGGCCGACCTCCTCTAATGCCTATGAGATGGAAGCTGGCCTGAGTTTGGTTGTGGTCCAAACACACATGTCAGATCAGAGATAACGATGGTTTTTAACAGAGACCATGGGGAGATGCTCTGTCACAAGACATACATGCCAGAGAGATTTTATGAGGTCACTGGGACCAATCCCTATAGAGGATCGGTGAAGGTCTTGAATACCCATGGCAGGTGTTTGCTTCCCTGTGATTCTGATTCTAGAGGTGGATCTACACTGCTGAAATGAACTGAATAACCCCAGAAAACTCTTCACACACTTCACCCTCCCAACAGTCTTTGGGATCATATGATCAGAGCAGGTTTTTAATTCACTTTGGCCACGTAGAGATTCCCTTTGAGGGAAAGGACAGTCAATGTTCACCATGGTTCATGGGAAATTTGAAAGCTAAAGACCTTTGGATGGGACAGTAGCAAAAACTGATCAAATCTAGCAAGTTGGTTTGTGTTTCAGAAATCCTTGGCTTCCAGGGCTGAAAATGATGTGAACGGTTAGGAATTAAGAACAGTCTAGGATCCTATCACTGCCCCCCTGAGGCAGAGGCTTCTCTTAAAATGTCATGCAAAACAAATGCACCATAGAAGACCAGACTGTCATGGGAGTATTAACATGGTTGAAAGCATGTGCACTTAAATTTTGATACTACTGCCAAACCATCCTGCTGAGGTCCACGCCGATTTACTCTCGGAGAGCGTCTCTTTCTTCGTTGTCCTTGGGTGTTCTTAGACTTCTGCCAAGCTGAGCAACAGAAAATGGTATTTCATTGCAGTTATTTGCATTCCTTTAACCATGAGTGAGATTAATATTTTGATAAGCCATATGTATTTATTTTCTTGTATATCGCTTTTATATCCATTATCCATTTTTCTTTAGGGGTTTTGAGATTTTTCTTATTGAGTTGTACTAGCTTTCCATAAATTGAGAATAAAATCTTAGCGATATAGTTACTTTTCTCAATTTGTCACTTGTCTTCTGAATTGGTTAATGATTTTATTTTTAAATAGTCATATCCACCAAGGGTTTCCTCAATGGCTTTGGAAATTTCTGTTCTTCTTAGAAAGATAATAAATTCGCCCATACTTTTACGTGGTGTTTTTATTATGGCAAAATCTTTGATTTCTCTGGAATTTGTATTGGAGGAAGGAGCGTGGTAGGGAACTAGGGATGTGGTCACATCTCCTTCCCTCACTTCCCCGTTGTCTTCCTTGCTCTATTTCTATGGTGCTGTGTATCAGCGGCGTTCTGACGCTGGTTGACCTCTTACAACAGTTGTCCAGAGCGCAGCATTCCCTTAATTTGCTGGGGATGTAAATTTCCTGTTCTTCAAGTTGTGATTTCTGCATTCACGGCCGTAACTGGGCTTGGTCTCTGGTTTCTTTTTCTGTGCTGTAATATTTGCTTTCTGCTCCATAGATTTTTATTTCATAGAATATACTTAAAATTTTCTTTCTCGTTGTTTCAACGTTAGACATCATCAGCTGACTCCACTTTGTCAAAGAAACAAAGCATCACACTGGTTTCCACAGCCTAGAACCTCCTCCTGGGTTTTGTCACTTGCCTATTTGTATAGGCCTTTATAACTTAAGCAATTTACCTAAATTGCTTAAAATGATTTAGTGGCTCTGTTATCTTTTGCCTTATATCAAACTGCCCTAAAACTAAGGGCTTAAAACACAAGTAAACATTTACTATTTCTGATAGTTTCTGCATGTCAGGAATTCAGACAGCTTGTCTCTGCTCCATGCTATTTGGAGCCTCAGCTGGAGAACTTGGAAGCTGGAGCCCAGAATCATACAAGGGTTCGTTCACTCTCATGTCTGGCGGTTGATGCTGATGATGGCTGAGGGCCCGAAAGAGGCTGTTAGCTGGAACACCTGCATGTGGTCTCTCCCTGTATCCTAGGATTCATTGCATCGTGGTGTCCAGTTTCCAAGGGTGAGCAAAAGAGAGAGAGAGAGAACCAGGCAGAAGTTGTATCCTTTATGACTTAGCCCGGGAAGTCACATGGCATCTCTTTTGCCACTTGTATGAATTAAGGATGAGTCACAAAGTCCAGTTCACATTCAAGGGGAGGGGACCTACACTCCACCTTGATATGCGGAGTGTCAAAGAATTTGCAAACATCTTTTAAAACTGCCACAGTGATTCTTAGGATGATGGCCTTAGGATAATAATCAAGATCTGTGCTATGTCTTGTGGGCGTTGCATGCATGGCCCTGGCCACCTAAACAACCTCATCCTTGACCAAACTCTCCCACTTTCCCTCCAGCAGGTCCCACTGGCTTTGCAGTTCTTGGTAAGTAAGAAGTGCCACTGCCCTTCACGTGTCATGCTCCTCTGCTTTACTGAGCAATTCCTGGTGACCCTTCAGTTATCAGTTCAGCTGTCACTTTCTCAGATAAGGGTTTCCTGACCTGCCTGACAGGGCTGCCCTCCCTCTGCTGTCCACTCTCTCCGTGCTGTGTATCTGTCCTTCATAGCTCTCCCCTCAGGTGACATTTTCATTGCGCTGTGTGACCCTCTGTGTCTCTGGCTAGACAGTAAGCTCCATGGGGCAGAGGCTGCTGCTTTTCACCAGCATCTCTGCATCCAGCCATACCCAGAACTTAGTAGATACTTGCTAAATATTTGTTGAATTAACCTGTTTCTTAATTAATTAAAAATAGGCAATATCTACTTTATCCACTGAGAAAAATATGGAGATTAACACACTTGTACTTCCTCTCACACCTCATCTTCTACCCCTAATTATTTGTTGGTAAAATCTGTCAATTTTCCATTGCCACGTTCATCATATTTTCTGACTATTGTCATACTTTCCTTTATTATTTAGTTTTACTTAAAATGCAAATGGGCTTGAGTTCACCACTGGTGCTTCTTTTTTTTTTATTGAGATAACATTGGTTTATAACATTATATAAATTTCAGATGTACATCCTAATATTTCAACTTCTGTGTGGTCTACAATCATGTTCACCACCAAAAGTCTAGTTTCCATCCATAATCACATAAATGTGCCTTTTTACTGTTTTTGCTCTCCACCTCCCCTCTTTGCCTCTGGTAACCACCAGTGTGTTCTCTGTGTCTATGTATGTCTTTGTTGTCATTCTTGTTTTGTGTCTAATATATTCATGGTGGCTGAAATATCTCTGCTAGATTGTTTATGGCCTTAAATTTGTTTCCCTTACACTGACGCATCCTTGGGCATCTCACTGTGTTGTTTACTTAAGTATCCAAAACGTAGTCTTCTTGTCACTGTTGTATGTCAGTTTCCCATCCTGTTGGATCAAGTATGTTTGTACTACTTTATTGTCCTCTGCTCATGCTTTACACCTGCCCTGCTGGCAGGACCATGGCTCTGCTTCCTTTAATGGGAGGACATTGGCTCCTCTCCACTCTCCTGACAGCAGTTGGTGTTCCCCGGTAGAGCTGAGCTTGGCCCTTGGCACTGTGTGTTTCGTCACCTTCCCCGCACTTGGAGGGCAGAAGTGGAAGTGGAGAGGCCATCTGCAGCAATACCTCGCTCATCCCCGGGAACCAGGGGTCGTGGCAGTATCCACAGGCAGCCCCCCTTTCCCCAATCACATGAAGCAATTAATAGGTTGAAGAATACAAGGTGCCTGTGTCACTTGGGATCTGGCTCTCAGCCCCAGAGCAGAAGAACCTGCTCATGGCACGTGACCCTCCTGACTAACACAGTTCGGGCTCTGGGCGATGCTTGTCCTCGTCTCTTGCTCAGTGCTTATAAAACAAATGTGACCTTATCCTGATGCCAGGAGAGTTTGTGGGTTGTTCTCTGGCCAGCGTTAGAGAGGGAAACTCCTTTGGATGCAAGGAGGACCTGACCACGGGGAGGGAGAGCTCGGGGTAAAGAGGGGTGAACTGGTGGACTCGTCAAGTCTGTCTCAGACAGCCGGATACCACGGGCACCTGTCAAAGTGAGTGGACTCCAACAGCGTCAGAACCATTGTTCTGCTTGTGCTCATGTTCCAGTGTGTGGTTCTGGAGGAATCCACAAGGGTGCACGCCTCTCCCAAAGGTTGCCCCCGCCCCCAAGAAAAAGGGGCAATGTGAGGCAATTATTGTTACTTTTTGTAAAATACGAAATTTGTTTATGCATGAGTCTGTGCCATGAGAAAATAGTTACATTGACACCTGGATGGACAGTGGGTGATAGATTTGCAAATAGTTTTATTTTTATAAAAATATTTATTTAGAAGTAAATATGATATAATTCTTTTTACTTATTTAAAAATTTTGTTGACAATTTTATATTTGCTGATTATTAGCTGTATTTCTCTCTTAATTAAATAGATAATGTTGACCATTTTGAGGAAAAAAATCTTTTTCAGGAAAATGTACATTTTAATTTTTAAATTTTTTGACACTAATTTACACTTTTGATAAAAACAATTCAAATTTTGGTCATTAAAATTTTAATTCAATTGAATTTCCTTTTTAATCCTTTAAATCAGGATTTCTCAACTTTGGCATGTACGTCTTTTGGGGCAGATAATTCTTCGGGGGGCCGTCCTGTGCATTGTAGGATGTTCAGCAGTATCCTCGGCCTCTGTCCACTAGATGTCAACAGCAAGTCCTCCCCATGATGATTTATGACTTATATGTCTAAATTTTATCACTCACTTAAACGTCACTGACAGTACACTCAGATGCTTGCAATCATCAGTCATCTCCGAGATTTTGCCAACTTCCAGTCATAAAAAGTCAAGGGTATACTGGTATTTTCGATTTTGCCTTCATGAAGGTATGTTAATCGAGGTAGATGGTGGAACATATTTAACAATTTACTGATTAGTTACCATGGTTTATATCTCACGACCAGGTGAGCACATAGCCTGTAATCTGCCATGTGGCCTGGGGCCCGCAGGTGTTAGAGATGGCCCTACCCCCGAGGCATGCCCAGCTTCGGTTGGGAGCCCTGGGCTCTGCTTTCTCTCCTTGCATTTTATTAGAAGCCCTGAAACAGTGCTCTCTCAACTTATTGGAATGCATATCCTAATTTCATGGGAGGCTCCCTTGTGCTTCAGATTGCTTCCCCAGTCCAGGGTGAGCCCCCTGAGCTTCCAACAGGGGTCCCTGCACCCGCTATCTGCTTTGTCCACTGGCCAATCTCTCTGAGCAAACCCCTCAACTGCTGGTGCTCCGAGAGGGGCTGGTTACAGTCTGGGCTGGTCTTTCCTGGGTGCCCCGCTCCTTCAGAGGAGTTGTCGTTTCTGATGTAGTTCCTCTTGGTGTTTTGTTTTGCTAATGTACTATTTGTGACTGGAGATTCTTGCCTCCGACTATTTATGGTTTCCTCCTCTCCTTTCTCCCTTCCTCCCAATCTGGAAGAAGCAGGAGTGTGCACTTGAGTGGACTTTCAACCAGCTTGTTGGGTGGGACTTCTGCTTTAGGGAGGGTTTCCATGCATTCTCCCCTTTTTCCTTTTGAGATATTTTGTCAATAATCTTTTCCCCACCAGAAGGCTTCTCTGAAGAGTAACGTCAGAGGCAGTGCTAACCGTAGGCAGACACCTGTGCTGAAGATGCAGACTCTTGCAATTTTTTATACTTTTACCAGCTTCCATTTGGTAAATAATACGGATTGAAGCAAAGGCTGTTTTGTTGTTTTGTTTTGTTTTTAATTTGGGCACTGCTGGTGGTCTGTCATGGTTTTCACTCATTTGATATGGTGACACTAAGTTTTAGAGGGAGGAAGATTTTGAAATCTGGTCCTACCCTCAATCTTTACCCAGAAGCTCCTGTTTTTAATTGGTAAAACACTATCACTTTAAGCTGATTTTAAGTCTGTGATTTTTAAAAATGCTTTATTTCAAAATATCAAATCTAGTTTCTCCTATTAATTTATCCTGGGTCTGTGGTTGAATAGCAGGTGATTAATTAGGTAACTTGTGATTCATTGTCATAGAATAGCATAGTATCAATAGGAATCCGTCTTATAGCAGAACATTTATTGATGTGGAAAAATGCTCATGATGTATTTATGGAAACAAAGTAAGCCACAAAATAGTGTAATAGGTGACATTTTTGTAATGTTATGCATTTACATGTATATGAAAGGTACATATTGAAACATTAACCCAAGTCACCTCTGCACAATGAGATTTTGAAGGATTTTTGTTACTTTTTAAAATATTTGAGCTGTTTTCGTTCTCAAGGTAATGTATTGAGCATGATTCAATCTTAAAATTAGAAAAAATGTACCTGTAAAACAAACACAAGCCACAGAACATAGCTAGAGAGGTGTGTTTCAATACTGCACACTACCAGCCTCCGCTGGTGGAAGGTGCTGGAACCAGCTCCATGCTCATGGTCTAACGGCTCCGTGGAGAGACCAGCTCATGTTCAGAGCTTCCCCAGCCCTATCTCTTTATATTTTGCATACTGCCCAGTGATAAAGAGACCCTCTCCCCTCAGTAGGTGCTGGTGGTGCTGAGGCACTTCTCATCTTCGTTGACCGACAGCCAACGGGAACACAGCAGCACTGTTTCCAGGTGGACTCGCACTACCCAGGCGGGAGAATTCAGAAACACCATGCATTTTCAGTGCTACTTGAATTACTCAGATCGGTATTTATTTGTTTAGGATTTATACCTCCAGTCTCCACATCTTCCCAGTAGGGAATTGCCCAGATAATCGTGCATCTGTGCAGACATCTCCCCAAAGGTCATAAGCTTTGGTCCCGCCATCGGGAAACATGTGTTTCTCGTCCTCAGAAAGGATTGTTCTTGGCTTTAAATCCCAGTACTTAGCACTTGTAAAATTGAGATAAAGCACATTGGCAGCTTTGGGACTTCTGCGAGCCAACAACTAAGACTGGACTTTGGAAAGACTAACCTGCTGCGTCCATTCTGGAATTGCATGTGGTATTTCCTCTGGAAAGGCTTCACACTGCCCACCTGGGGTTTCCAAAGCATCTCAGACAGCCAGGCTGTTTTGCAGGCCTGCGGTGATGTTTACTTCCCACCCACACACTCACAGTGAATGGGCAGGGCTCTGAGGCTGGAAAGCCGGCTTGCCCCAAGCACACAGGAAAGCCTGGGCCCTGATGCAGAACCTGGCCCAAGGCTCTAGGGCCACACAGCTCCGCTCCTAGGCCTTGGGTGCTCCCCACAACCCAACGTGTGCTTCCAAGTGAAGGCAGTGTGCCCTGAAACGTCCAACATGCTCTTCGATTCCGCATTTAGACTCATTGCTTAGAGACGGCGTGAAGTTTTTAAAAAATATTTTGGAAGACTATAATTTACATACAAGAAAACACACAGTTCTTCAGCGTGGGTTTGATGAGTTTGTCAGTTGTATACACCTGCGTCCACTCAGCGCTCGGTACAAGATACAGAACATTCTCCTCACCCCGGAAGTTCCCTGAGCTTCTTCACATTCAGGCAGCCCCTGCCCCAGCTCAAGGCAGCCACAGTCTGGCTTCCCATGGATTAATCTTGCCAGTTCTACAGCTTCATATAAATGGAAACACACAGTACGTGTTAGGCTTCCTTAACTCAGCACGTCTGCAATATTTATCCATGCTGTTGTGTGCATCAGAAATTCATTCCTTTTGACTGTTGAGTAGAAGCCCGTGAATATATCCTGTTGATGAACATCTGGGTGGCTTGTACTTTGGGGCTATTATGATTAAGGCTACTATGAACATTCTTGTACAAGACTTCTTGTGGATATATTCTTTCACTTTTCTTGGGTAAATGCCCAACAGTGGAATTGCTGGGTTGACGTATGCTTAACTTTATAAGACATGGAATGCAGGGATTTTGAAAATTGAAATTTCTTTGTAGACTCATGGTCTCTCAGAGGTGAAAGGGAATTTTGATTTCTTGATCATTTAGCCCAACCTCATCATTTAAGATAAAGGCAACTGAGATACAGAGGGGCCACATGACCCTCTCCCAATTGGCTGTATGTCCAGTAAATAGCAGAGCAGACCTGGACCCCACTCTACTGATTTCCTGCTTCCTTAGCAAGAAATATGAGAAAATCCTATTTGTTCCCACTTGTAGGGTGGAGATTATTTCTAAATGGATGAGTTCATTTTCCTGACTACACTCACAGTGAAGAAAATTGAATCTGTTATGACTTTGTTGAATCCACGCAGGGCCATGTTCCACATGGATTCTCATGGTCTCATATCATAGCTACAGACAGTAATGGAGGTAGGGTGACTCTACACTGTTCTGAGGACACGTCCTGAATTAAATTTCCTCCAAATGCATAGTATTTATTGGGCTTTGCCTCTTGCTAAGAAAATTAATGTTGATAACGCTTGACCTAGAAATGGTAATTCCACTTCTAGAAACCTCTCCTAAGGACATAAATACAGTTATGTCCTAAAGGCATAAATACAAAAACGTGGGAGATTTATGAAGAAAGCTGTCTGCCTTGTTTATGACAGAAAAAGAAATATCAAATTCAATTACTATAAATTCATATGATGGATTGTCATGCCATTCCAAAAATGCTATGAAAAATTACGTTCTAAAGCATGGTAAAATAGCATGAAGTACTTTTGTCTACAATATGCTTAGAAACAGTCTAAAGGGGAATAAGCAAAATAAGTAATAATAAAAAAGCTTATGAAGTGGTTCTGATGCTGAGGTGAAGGGAGGTTCTCATGTCCTCTTTCTCACTCTTCTGTGCTCTCTAACCCTTCAGCACCTGTCCACTGGACACCCATCCTGTGGCAGGCACCTGCCAGGTGCTGGGGATGCAGCAAGGGCTAAAGTTGAGATATGACACCACGGAGTTCACATAGCATGGGGTTCACATGCTAGTTGGGGGGTTTGGGGCACAGTACTAGGTTGTTAAATAAGTAATATACATTGTATAATTAGATAGAGACAAGTGCCATGGGGAAAAATTAAGCGAAGCAGAGTGATTTGGAGGGCTGATGGGGGTGGAAGCAGAAGTCATCATTTTAAATGAAGTGGTCAGAAGAAGCCTCACTAAGAAGGTGACGTTTCCACCAGGACCCGAGGCGGGTAGGGCGTGCCATCTACGGACAGCTCAGGGAAGAGTGTCCTCAACACAGGGGCAGCAGTGCCTGGGCCCTCAGGTGGGAGCATGTTGGTGAGGCTGGAGCATGGTGAGTGGGACGTAGAACAGGAGGAGATGAACGCAGAAGACAGGACCTCGTCTTACAGGGCAGCTTTGGCATCAGTCCTGAGCGAGACAGATGCCTCAGGGCAACTGGAACAGAGGAGGCCCCCGGCAGCAATTTGTCTACCTGAGGTCCCTCTGGCTTCTGTGTGAAGGATGGACAAGGTGTGTGGAGACAGGGAGACCTCTTCTTCTTGACCTGTTACCATTACCTGGTGCCGTTGGCCACGCCTTTCTCCTTAAACGCAAGAGATGACTGAGGCCTGGGTAGTGGCAGCATGGAACCAATTCTGGTGTATATTGAGGATGGAGTCAACAGATATTGCTTCTGCAGGGGATGTGAGGCATGAGGAAGAGAAGAATCAAGGATGACTCTGAGGTTTGTGAGATCAGCCACTTGAAGAATGAGATGGTGACAATAAAGGAAGAGAAGGTAGACTGCGGGGTGGGAGGAAGAAAAGCAGTTCTGTTTTGGAGATGTCACGTTTAGATGCCCAGTAGACATCCAAGTGGGTGTCTAGGTAGGTAGTTAGATATGTGAGTCCTGAGGGAGATGTGCAGGCTGGAGATGAAAATATGGATGTTATGAGGGTGTGACTGGCTTTCGAAGTCACGAGGCTGGATGAGGTCACTTGGAAAGCAAGCATGGTTAGAAAAGAGAAGCTGATTATGGAGAGAAAAGGAAAAACCAGCAAACCAAACTGAGAAGGAGAACCAAGAGGCCGGCAGCCAAGTGTGGGAAGTGTTTAAGGAGAAGAGCATGGCCACCTGCACACAGGCCGAGAAGAGGAAGACGGGGCCCTGACCAGGGACTCAGTGTGTGGATGTCATTCGCTGTTTGTCTCCAGTACCTAATGTAGTGCCTGGACTCTAGAGGTGTGGAATGACTGCCTGAGTGCCAGGGGCATCTGAATTTGACTCACATACCCTAGATTTGAGCATGCTGAGGAGAAAATGAGATTTCCTTTAAAGGAGATCAAGGAAATGAGGTGGTCCCTGGAGGGGAATATAGGGCTAGGGCAGAGATTTTTCAGAGAGGAGAAATGGCAGGATGTCTACATAATGATGGGAATGATCCAGCAGAGAGGAAAAATTAAAAATATTCTGCCAATAACCATAACAAATGCTACTCTAACAGATTGCCAAGGCAAAGATACCTGACCAGCATAGGACAAAAACGCAAGCTCAACAGGGCACGTTGTGAAAGTGTGGGTCTGTCGGAAGCACTGAGTAGGAAATGTGGTCTCCCAAGTCCTGCTCTAGCTCTGCCCGTGACTGGCTGTGGACCCTGGATAGGTCATTTGTCCTCTCCTTGTCTCTGCTTCTTTAACTATACACGGGAAGGTTGAGATCTGACCCTCTCAGCTCTCACAGCCGTGACAACTCAATGAAAGGGTCCCCATAGGCCGTCAGCTCCTCACTGCACTGTGCAGCCCACGTTCATACTCTAACTGTGTGAGAGAAGCACAGATCTTTGACAGGGAAGCAGTTCAAGGCTTTCTGCGCTCAGCTGGGAGACAGATCATGGAAGTAGTGAAGTCTTACCCAACATCTTGGTTAAGTTTTTATAAAGATCTGGGATTAACATCAAAGGAAGTGCAACTGTCAACTTCTGAGCCCAAAAGAGAATTCAGAATGGCGTGAGGTCAAGTGAATGTCCAACATCACTTGATCTGAAGGAAAGGGTGAGATTTTAAAGGCTCTGGTGTTGGAGTTCTCAGGACTTTCCCCAAGAAGCGTTCATGTTTGTTGTGTGTTCTAACGTGAGTGGCAGAGATGGAATCCTGGGGGAAGCTAAGAGGCTCTTTATCTCCCGTGTTGAATGGAGCTCCTTGAGAAGGAATCACTCCTCTTACACCCTTGTTGTTCAGCACTGCATATGTGGCTAACTGTCTCACATTACTGCTTTACTGCTAGCTGGTCCTGAATAAGCCACCCAACCTCATTGAGAATCATCTCTCTCATCTCTAACATGGGCATAATGAGAACACTTCTCAGGATTGGAGAGAAGATTAAAGTCTGTATAAAAAGCGTGTTGTGAAGTGTAAGGGCCATAGAACTATTACTTCTGTCTTTCAGCGAATGCTGGTTATTCTCCATGCTGTCGTTATTAGCACAAACTTGTTCTTGATGCTGTTATTAGTGCAAACTGGAATCTTTAGAACGTAGTTTAACCATGAGTGTGGCTTAGAATCAGGCACAGAAGTAACCCAATGGAAACTCTGCATGCAGGCTGAATCTAGGGAGCAACTGGTCGCAGGTGGAGAGTCCGTCAATAGCACATGCCTACTTGGGACAGCTCTGCAAAGGACTTTGCCTTCCTGGTGAGGAGCGAGCCCTGCATTTCTCTGGGCATCAGGCTAAGAATCACTCAGGGAGGAGCTCCCCTCTTTCCTAGCAAGCAGCTAGCAGACTCACTTCGTGGAGCATCGCAAGTTACCCTTTCCACAGGTGGCATTTGACAAGGGGAACACACTTTCTGAGAGGCCCCCCTTAGTCCTGCTTTTCGGCTCAACTCCCTGGTACTTTTGCCCTGGCTGATGGATCTAGTAGAAAAGAATGAGCAACTTTTCTGATAGTATAACTGATATTTCTTTATCTCAGGAACTAGCACAATGGTTCAAGACTCAAAAAAGCCAAAAAAAAACCCGTAGTTGCACTTATTTGAAAGACATTTTACAACTACTTTACAAATATGTATTTAAAATACACTAATTCTTCTAATACACTACCAACTTCTCATTATTTGTAAATTAAGATTGTTTCAGGTATTATTCCAGTTCAAGTCCAGCCAATTTCAGTTTAATCTATTCTGACATCAAATTTCTAGAAAAACTAGCATTTCTAACAGGAAGTATAGTTAAGAACTCGATTGAACAGTATCAAATAATTTTTAGATCGTCACTTTGTGAATGTGGGCTAATGTAGGCAGGACAGGTTTCTGAAGCTATTTCTGAGCTTTCTTCTTAAGATTGCTTTACTTAATATGTAGGAATTTCCTAAATGACTTTAAGGATAACTTGATCTTTTCTAGACAGGTTAGGAAGGGGTACCAGGAAGGCTTATTCTGCATCGTCTTTATCCCACTTATTAGAGAAGTCACTGGGGACATTTTTCTTCCTCTAAAGTCTCCCCTGTCTTCCAACTGCACATCCCTCTTTCTCCCTTGATATCCAACTATGTAGCTTGGCTTAAAAAATTATCTCGTCCATTCACTTAGCAAATATTTACTGAGCACATCCTATATTCTGGGTGCCATACCAGACTTGGGGTTGAGACATCTCATGGTCAGGGCTGCAGGCAATGACGTTACTATGTGCCATGTTAAGGTAAGTTTGGGGGTGGGGAAAATTGGAGGATGCCCCAAACTCAGCCTTGGGGAGTTGAAGACTTCCTAGAGAGATCGGTATTGAGTTTGAGACCTGCAGGATAGGCAGGAATTCGAAAGGGAGTAAGGATCAGGCAGGGGTTGAGTGGGGACAGAGCAAAGGTGCCAGGGCAAAGGAGGGCAGGCACATGCCTCAGCTGCACGGAGCCATCAGTGTGGCCACTTTGGGTCTGATATGGGGATATGAGGACTGGAGGTTGAGAGGTGGGCACGGACAGATCCTGGGAGCCCTGAATGCCAGCTTAGAGAGACTGACCTTTATCCTGAGAAGTGAAAAGTCACAGAGAGAAATAAAGCAGGATGTGGTCACTATAATCAGAGGAGAGTTGGGAGTAACTTAATCTAGGGCTTGTGGTGGCAGAAATGAGGATGGAGAAAAGCGGTGGCTTGAAGAGCTGAGGAAAGGATCTGAGCTCTCTCATTCGCCACTTGATCCCCACCCCCCCACGCAAGCAGGAACATGGCTCTATGAAATGAATGGGCAAGTAAGTGAGTATGTGAATGAACGAATCTAGGTGAATATGATCAGCTGAGTTATTTATACATCTTGGATGTAGAGAGAGACCAAGGCCAGCATGGTAATTGGGGGAAGACTCGGGAGTGGACATCACTGCCAGGATTTGTGTGTGAGAAGAAAAGACAGACATGGGCAGCATCTCAGAGACGGACATTGAAGAGGCCAGCAGGGGGAACCTGGAAGGAGAGCGAGAGGGCAGCCGGAAGTGTGGAGGAGAACCCGGAGGTAGAGAATCTCAAATGCTGCAGAGCGGACAGTGAAGGTAGAACTGAGAAGGGGCTGTTAGGGTTAGTAATACAGAGGGTGTGATGATCCTTGGGAACTGGTTAGGGCAGAGCAACAGAACCTTGTCCTTCAAATCTGCCTTTGATCACCGACTGTGGACAGCAAGTAGCCACATGTTATAAAGACAAAGTGAAAGGAGTAGCCAAACTCAGCCCCTTAGCACACCACCTTCCAGCGTGGGCGAGAGGGAGCATGTAGAGGACACGTGTTTGTCTCACGCTCCCCTCCGTCTGGCTGAAGGTAACACAATTGCCTCTGCCTTCCCAGAGGAACCAAGCAGCTCCCACGTTCCTCAGCAAAGGCAAGACCGTGTGCAAGGGCAGAGGCCACGGCTGGGAATGTTTTGGTTGTTAATGTTTTGTCGTTGAATCATGTTGGCAAAGTTGTTTCCAAGTTGCTCAAACATAGATCGAGGAGCCGAGTGTTTTGCTGGAGGTTAGCATTCTTCCATGATGACATCACATGGCTTGTGTCACCAGTTAAAGGATCATCAGTAAGGCAAGCAATTAACTCTATGCATAGTGAAAAGTATGCTTTTCCTCAAGTAACAAAGTATGGAGAAACAAAAGTGGTCTAACTTCAAGACTTTTTGGCAAACTTGACAATCTAGTTAGTCGCTGCTCAGGGCATGTCATGAAAACAAAACAGGATAGAAAAAACCAAAACCAACAAGAAACCCTCTGTGCTTCACTAGCATTTATCTTTGAGCCTAAGTGGGTTTTGAGAAAATACTGAAAGGAATTAGCTTTAGAGAAGCACAATACAAATGTAGGAGGAAAACAATGCCAGGGTTCTGGAACGATACCACATGTCAGAATTATTTCCAAAACATACTCCCCTGTGACTTCCTACACTTCTTTGTTTCTGGGCTGTGTAAGAGAATGTTTTCTTAAAAGAAAACATGTAACAGGGATGACTATCGGCCGACCCAGGAATTTTTCCCCCAGCAAGGGCACGCGCTGGGGCCTCAGACTTTAACTGAACCCGAGTGCTACAGCATGAGATCATGAAGCCAACGGAAAATGTGCTGTATGATGACTATGCCAAATCTAGTTTCTCCAGAGATCCAGGAGTAGAATAAAAGGGGGAGAATTAGCAAATGTTGAAGTAGAACCATTTGTTCTGTTCAAAGCAGAAGACCAGAACGGTACAGGGTGAGTACAGAACCACAGGATCTGCAAGGTTGAGAACAAGATGGCACCATGGGGCTTCTCCTGTATATTCAGTACAACAGTATATTCTCCTGTTAAGGCTGCTTGATGCTATACCGACCTGATTCACACCCTCTCCTCAAATTGATGGTGATCACTAGTAAATACAAACATTATTCCTGGATTTTGCTTTCTCAAAAAAATATTTCTTGAAATACTCTATTTTTTGGCTTCCATGATTCATGATTTCCTCATGTTGCTCCTACCCCTCTGGCCACCTCTTCCCATCCTCCATCTCTCTTCGTCTTCTAAATGCAGAATGCCCCCTTCTCTTTTCCTTCTGAAGGCTCTTCCTGCCTGACCTCATCCAGTCCTTTGGTTTGAACGCCATGTAAAAGTTGGTGAATCCCCAACCTATCTCTCTGATATTACTTCTCCCTAGACTTCATCTACTTTATATACCAAGATGTGGATGTTACCCTTGCTGCGGATGTTATGTCATTCAGAATCAACCTAAAGACGACCTTCTCATAAAGACCTTTTAAAGTCGTCGCCACCATCATGTCCCTTGTCCCATGTCTCTGTGCGGCACTGATTTTCCCCTTGTTCAGTGTGTGTTGATGCTAGTATCTGTCTACGTGGAGGTGTACTCTCCATAAAGAGGTGCCCTGTCTGTCTGTTACACTATGTAGGACAGCCTTTAGTGCACAGCCCTGTAAGTAGCTGTTGAATAATTAACTCAGTGAACAACTCGTCGACAGCCCTCACGGGCCCTGCTTCCTGGGGCTTACCCAAACAAGATGTTGAAGACTTGGCCTTAATTCAATGTGAATGTAAAAATTCCAAGATGTTGGAATAAAAATAAACTTATGTTTGAAATATGTCTGGAAATTTCACAGGAGAAGTCATTTCAAATTTCAAGCTGATTCCATCTCTTACTTGCCCTCCCATCCTGCCTCTCGCCTCACTGGATCTGAGTCAGGAGAAAATTAGTTCTGGAACTGGCTTTCTCCTCCTCCTCATCACTCAAGAGGGATCAATACAAATTATTTTTGAAAAATAATAGAGTATAATACGGCAATTTTTTCCAAAATACTGTCATTACCTATTTGACTGAATTCAATCTTTAATCACGCCTTTAAATCGAAGGTCACTGACCCGTGTGATGAAGAGCAGATCAGGGCTCGCCTGGGCCAGGGGTGGGGTGACAGTTGACTGCAGAGGGCAAAAGGCCTTCCTGAGGTGATGGAAATGTGAGCTTTATTAGGGTGGTATTTACACAGCTTTATGCATTTGGCAAAACTTATCAAACTGTGCACTTAACATGCATGCATTTAATAAGGTGATTTTAAAAATCCCTAAGAATTACTCTGTGCCCAGCACTCTGCCCATCTTCTGAAGATTGCTCTAACATCCAGAACATTATGCTAGGGCATGACAGAGCATGGATTTGAATAGATTTTTCTCTTCTACAGACAAATCATGATCTTAATCCTGTATAAAAATCATTCTCTGAAAAGTGTTTTTTCCTATTTGAGTGGCAAAAATATTTCTTTATCTTAATCCAGATGTATAGCGCTCACTTGAATATTTTCACTGAACAAATTGTCTGTCTTAATTTGGATTCCCCTAAAAGCATACCCTGAGACAAAGATTTGGGTGCAAGTTGTTAATTGGGAGGTGGTCGTAGTGGACCCCACGCTGGTGGGGAAGTGGGAATGTGAGATAGGGAGGAGAAGAAAGCCAGCACAGGGTGGGTTAATGATCAGGTGACCATGCTGGGCACATGGGGCTCAGTCCTGTGGGAGGTCTGTGGGAGAAGGTGTGGAACATGCCTCAGAGTTGTCTCGCCTGAGGAGGAGGAGGTCACATGTACCCACAGCCTCCATTGACCGAAGTCTGCTCCTAGGGCAGGAACTCCGCTGAACTTTCCTCCCGCACAGCCCATCAGCTGAGCATGCTTTGGGGACCAGAAAAAGCTGTCAGAGAAAGAGTCAGACCTGCTCACACTAAGAAGCTACTGGGTTTGGGTGGAAGGAAACAGTGGATGCTAAGAGGAATGGTGGACCACGACAGCGGCTGCTAATTATCTTCACATGAACATGAAAAACCCATCCAAAGCTTTCTTGTTTGGGGGTTTTGTTTATTTTTCTCTCTCTACTATAATGACTGATTGATTCTTTGCAGCTGTTCTGTTAGCTCTAAATTAAAACACCAAGATTAACTATAATAAAAGGTAATATCTTATACTAATCACATTTGTAAAATCCACATGTATATATGAGAATGCCACTACGGTTTATTGAGCCATTATTATGGACCAGAGACCAAAATCAAGTGCTTAATGGTCAAAACAACTCTAGGCTGAGGGTGAGAACGTTCACCCCACTTTACAGCCAGAGAAACTAAGGCTTTGGAAGGTTCTGTAGTCACTCAGCTTCTGGAGCTGGCGAACAGGCCAGAGCTCAGAGCCAGGCTGCCCTGCCCCAGACCGCAGCCGCTGGTCTCCGTGCTCGCTCAAAACGTTCAACATGGGAGTACGTGCTCCTTCCCCAGGGGCAGCTCCATCTCAAAGTCAGAGTGTCTGAGATGTACACAGTAGCAGAAAGGATGTCGGCGGGCATAGAATCAGAGCCAGGAGACAGACTGCTTAGAGACGCGAAGTGTGCGAAAGCAACTTGCGTAAGTCCTGTCAAGATGCTCAACATGTAAGTTTTTAGAACTTGAACCTACGTATTTCAAAGAATGGAAGATGTTTTAAGAATTATATTCCTGATGAAGGCTGATCTTACACGTAAGAGTCACTCTACAGCAGGATTTCTCAACTTCGGCAATATTAACATTTTGGACCGAATAATTCTTTGTTGTGAGGGACCATCTTATGCAATACATGATGTTTAGAAACATCCCCAACCCACACAGATTTGAAGAAAAAAAACCTTACCAAGGGGTTTGAAAAACAAGGAATATGTATTAGCAAGACAGTTCTGTGTTTTGGTTTACACCTGAATGCATTGTTACTTATTTTGTTTCTTTTCTGGCTGGATAACAACATAATAGGGCCAATAATCGATGTATTTTTAAGTTTGACGCTGAGAAATTCACATGACTATCAGGTTGCGCATCATTTTTTTCCCTTCTACCATGATTATAATCTGAAGCCAATATGCCCTGTATAGGTATTTCGTGTTTTCTAACATCCCAAATGGTTTGTCTGCATTCAACAGATATTAAAAATACTAAACAATATTAAGATTTTTTTTTCCAGAAAAGTTTTCTAAATTATTTAAGAAAAAAAAAAAGGTGTGGGCCAGCCCCGTGCCTCACGGTTAAGTGTGGTGCGCTCCACTTCAGCAGGCGAGTTCTGTTCCCAGGCGTGGACCTACATGACTTGGTGGCCATGCTGTGGTGGCATCTCACATACAAAATAGAGGAAGATGGGCACAGATGTCAGCTCAGGGCAAATCTTCCTCAGCAAAAAAAAAAAAAAAAAAAAAAAGATGCTCAACAAATGTTTACAAGGAAAAATCCATTTTCTTCTCTGCTAACACAATAAAAAAGAAATTAGCTACATAATTACCCATTACAACAAGGATTGCTTTTAGCATACAAATCTCAGAATTTATTTCAATATTGGCTTGTCTAGGGCCTGAGATAGTAGGGTCTAAGGAGTAGGCCCCTGGCATTGACCACATGTGCTACAGACAGCTGAGTATCCGAGCCAGTGGACATTCACAGAGCTCTCTTCAACCTACCATATGTAATATTTGTGACCAACTCATTTATCTTCACCTTTTCTGCTCAGCGGTCCCCGTGGCACCACACTGTCTTTGATTTTTCTCCTCTCTCTCCCCATGGATGCCATGGTTAATGGAGGACCGGAGGATTGTGTAGCAGAGAAGTGTCTGGGGGGACAGCCCTCTGTTGTTATAACTCTCCTCCTTTCTTTCCTGCCAACAGCACCTTGCGTGACTCCCCTTTCCCTCCGGGAGTGCAGGGTTAATTGGCTTCCTTCCCTGACTGACTTCCCTCTCCTCTGCTGTGCTCCCTGGGACCACCCAAAAAAACCACATATGCTTCTGGTAGGACCCAACCGAAGACAGTGTATTAACACCACAAAATTGAGCGTATCTTGTCCTTACTCCGCAAATAGATTTTCAAGTTCCTGAGGGCAGAGACCAGGTTTGATGTGTTTGTACCATCCGTACTTAGCCTAGAGCACCACACAGTAGGCCCACAAGTATGCTGTGATTTTATTAAAAGCACTAGGGTATTAACATATTACTTTTTTTCACAGAACTTTGTGTTAAAATACCGGAACTCAGGAGCCAGAGAAGCCTAGCCTGCCATCTCGGGGTCACAATCGTGTCTGCCCTTAAACTGCATCCCAGTGGGTGGGATGAGCCAGGGAAGGGAAGGCAGCCTCCAGCAGTATTGTCAGGGGAACACAGGGGTGGCTGCAGGGTACCTTTCATCGCTTTTCTCTTTGCGTGGGCTGCCGGGGAACTCAAATCCAAATTTTAGCTCACTTCTAGCAAAGCGTTGACTGTATTCCACCTCATATCCAGCTGCTGCTTATCTCCCTTTCCATCATTTCTATCCCATTCTTTTTCTTACTATTTTTATCCTGTATACAATAAGATAAAAGGAGCCCCTTGCTCCTGCCTGTTGGTGAGGACGCTCAGTCCCTGTAGGGGAGGGCGTGCCAGGTCCCAGAGCTGATGAGCAGCAGTGTTGGAACTCAGTTCCAGGTCATTGTCCCACAATCACAGGACTGGATTCTGCTGTGTGCAAGCGTTGATATTCTGCCTGCTTGGAAATACCAGCTCATCTAAACAGGAACTGGAGCCTGAGAACACGTGCAAATATGATATTCTTTCACACGCAGCTGACGAAGGCAACATTAGAATGAGCCACGGCCTGCAATTTCACGGTCAGCTCTCTTTTGAGAGCCTGATGACTTCCAGCTGTGGTCTCTGAACGCCTGGCCTCTGGGAACCTACAGACTGACGGAACCCGGACTTTGAGATCTGCAGTACTTGGCACCCGATTTTCAAAGGAGGGATGCTGGAAGTAACTGTCCTTGCAGATGGAGAGAGACACTTAGGGGCACTTCAAACAATGAGTGTTGCCTATAACTCATAATCAGGATTTTTTTTAAAACCCAGCCTTTTGACTAATAAAGATTAATTCTCCTCTCAATCTTTTCATTTTTCTTCCTTCAAAGTCAGTTTTACTAATGCTGACATATCTCACCTGTGCCGGTTAATGAGCGTGTCCTAACATTCTTTTTTCTGTCCTGGGAAGGTATCTTCTTATTTACACCATTTATAGCCTGCTTTCCTATAAAATTTCAGCAGCCTTTGAATATTTCTTAGTATTCATCATCATTTAAAAATAAATCTGTTCTGGGGCTGGCCCCGTGGCCGAGTGGTTAAGTTTGCGCGCTCCGCTGCAGGCGGCCCAGTGTTTCTTTGGTTCGAATCCTGGGCATGGACATGGCACTGCTCATCAAACCACGCTGAGGCAGCGTCCCACATGCCACAAGTAGAAGGACCCACAACGAAGAATATACAACTATGTACTGGGGGGCTTTGGGGAGAAAAAGGAAAAAAAATAAAATCTTAAAAAAAATAAAACATAAATAAATCTGTTCTTCCTTGTTTGGTATAGCCTAATACCATCATCAAAGGGTTTATTGGCTTTTGTACTGATACATTCAACTTGGGAGTAATATCACCTCTTTGGTCCTGAGTTTCTTCAGTTACACAATTGGAAACAGGCAAGAGTTAGGTTGCAAACAGAGCAAGTGTCTGAGTTTATTCTGGGGGAGATGGTCAGCCCTCAGTTTCACAAAGGGAAGGAAAGGACCCAATTTGCAACTCAGTCAGTTAAGTTGACTCCCCAGGTAAATGGAATGACTGGTGAAGACCAGAGGGGAAGCCAGGAAACTAGTTGGGAAATCAATGCATGGAAGAAAGGACAGTGTCCAGGAGGGAAAGCGGCAATGACAGACAGAAGCATGCAGATTTGGGCATGCCCTAGAGGCACACCTGACAGAACCTAACAAGAGTGGCTTCCTTATAGAAGTCACAGAATGTCCAGCCTCAATGGGAGCGTGGACAGCAACCAGCATGATCTCATTTCATAGAGCTGGGTGTGAGTGAGGGAGGGAGCAGGAGAGGAAATGAGTAAAGAAAGAGGGAGGGGACGGGGAGAGCAAGGAGGTAGAGAGGAAGAGAGGGAGAGAGAGGGAAGCAGGGAGGGAGAATAAGAGAGAGAGGGAGGAAGTGAGATAAGGAAGCAGGAGGAAAAGAGGAAGAGCAAAGGGAGAAAGGCGGGAGGGGGTGCGGGGTGAGAACATCACAGAAGCCTGACGTCGGGAGGACTTTGCAGACTGGCTAATCCCACCCTCTCCTGAGAGGTTTGGGGGCCTGCTCAGTGCACACGGCTGCCCAGAACCCCGCTCTAGGGTCAGGGTTCTGTCTGATCTGAATTGCACTACAGCCCAATAATTCACATTCCCAATGGCCTATTTCGTCCCAATACTAGAATCATTTGTGTTTGCCTGGAACACACACTAACTGATGCAGGAGAGAAGCACCTGCAAGGGTGTCAGCTGGCAGAGGCAAAGGGCTTGAGAAGACAGCAGGTCTGATGAGGCGCTTGTGCAGAATCCTGGATTGGGACCACACCAAGAAAAAACCAAGTCAGAAATAAAGACCATGTTTCTTGTCCTCCTCAACCTTCAACAAAGAGGAACCCGTGTTAGTGGAGGGCCTACCATTTGCAAACCAACAGAGATTCACACACATTAATTTCTTCTGCCCATTTCTCAGATCAGGAAAGTGAGGTCTTGTAACTTTCTCCCTGATGATGTGGCTAATGAGTGAATTTGAAACCTAAATCTTTAAGAGAGGAGAGACTTGTGTGTGGGAAGTAAAAGGAGGGACCCGATTCAGAGACCAGAGGAAGACCGCAGGCAGAATCAGAAGGAAGAGCCCAGTGTTGAATGATCTCCCCTCACGACGAGTCCATGGCCCTGCTCCTCTTTGATGCCAAGTCTGGCACATGGGCATTTCAGAGCCAGTTCGAATGGGAGTATGTAAGCTGCAACAATGTGAGGGTTCAAATTGCCTGTGAAGTGCAAAGGCATCATATTTTGAATCCTACTGCATTACTAGACGACCTCCAGGTGAGGCTTAAATACAAATAAAGTAAAACCAGGGCAAGCTCATGATGAAAAGAGAATTCATCTTCACTGGAGAGTGGAATCAGCTTGAGGTATCCCGTAGACTTCCCTTCTATGATGTCATAAACCAGCCCCCGAGAAGGAGGAGTTTTACAAATGTTCAAATCTGTTAGGAAGGAAGGATCAAGTGGCCCCCGACAGCTCCCGAGCGGAGGCAGAGCCCCCAGGTGGGAAAGCGCTGTGCCTCGTGGTCTAATTTGATGTGCGGTAGGAATTTATCTGAATAGGTCCCCCTCTCCTCAGACCTGTGATCCCAGCAAAGTCAGGAATAACCCCTGCTCGCCCTCAGACAGAAATCATCATGCTTCATCCTCGCAGCCAGTTTGCCAAATCTAAATTCCAAAACTTCCCAACATTTCTGTCTAGTGCGGTGAGATGGTCCAGGGAGTGAGCGTAGGACCAATCACATGGGTGTGAGCCCCGCCTCTGCCAATCCCCCCTCCTGTGTGGCCCGCACTGTGTCTGTCCCCTCCCCGCCCTGAGCTTGTCATCCTCACCCGCAGATGGGCACACTGACTCACAGAGGAGGCATGAAGGATCAACGAGTCAGATACGTATACCCTAGAACAGAGTCTGTCTTAGCGCCTATTTGCGTTACTCTGACAATCATTCAGGGACACCAGCACTGCTGGTATGATGGAATCTGAAGTCGGGCTGCTGAGAGCACGTTTACCAGGAAGCTTATTTCCTAGAATAAGTTTATTTCCTTTCCACATTCTGTGTGTCTTGTTTCTGTGTTAGCTTGATTTCATGGGGGCCCCCCACAAATTATGTTAGGTCCTAGAGTCTGAGTCCAGAACCTTTGTAAAGCTTCTAGTGTCTCCAGGATGTGAAAGTTGCTTGGAAGTATGGGGGGAAGTTTCAGAAACAGGAAAAAATTGTAAAGCTATTTGGAGCTGCAACCACTCCAATAGGAATGGATAAAGAGCTGACTGATTCCTTTTAAAGCTAAACAGACTCATGACAACTTGTTGCATGCCTATGCGGCGCATGGAGCCAGTGTAACCCAAGATAGAGACTAGCAGCGAGAGAAATGTTCAGACCTGTCTGTAGAAGTTGACAGAGTACAGAGGGAAAATTAAGAAGGGTTCCCTCAAGCTGGCTGGTTAGCTCCATGTTGGGATGACGTCTACATGCAGCCTCACCAAGTCCTACTTAGAGTGGGGCAGGGGGTGCGTGATGCAGAACAGGCCCAGGTGACATCAGGTTTGACTGTTTTGTGTGATTTGCAGTGAGTCAGTGAGCCAGTCAGAACTCTGGCTTGAGTGGACATCCAGGGGCATTTCCTACCTGGATGGAGCTGTGGGCGCCCATTTGCACTGGAGTTTTGTGGGCAAGGGGCCTTGTCTTCTGTGGGTGAGGGGCAGCTGAAGAAAGCTGGGGCAGATGTAGGATTTTAATGAGAGGCATGATGGACAGGCCAAGATGGGGATGCACAACTCAGATGAAGAGCTCAGAACCAAGGGGTGTCAAGACACGACCTGTTGAAATAACACAGAAGGGACTGGGTCAAGGCAGAATCCAGCTACAAGAACTGCTAGGGCTTGGCAAGCAACTTCAGTGAGCAAAGTAGCAGAAGAGGGAGAATCTGAGGTCAGGGGGTCCCGCAGCACCATGGAGAGCTCCCCTGGGCTCAGCTGCTTGAAGCAGTGTTAAGAAGGATTCTGAGGCTGTGACTGGGCCAAGCTGGAAAGATTGCTATGATTGATTAATGATGCCTGCCATGGACATGTGAAGGAGTGGGGTAGAATGTTTGCGACATGCTTGCCTTTCCTAACATAGGTCTGGCCTTGACCCATCAGAAGGTCTTCTGCCTCTCAGGCAGTTTTCACACAGGGGATTTGGGTCTCTGAACTAGACAGGGGTAATTCTCCTGTGTGCTTGTGATTCTTTCCAACAGGCTCTACCTCCTGAGGCCCAGTCGTGCTCTCCCAAGCATGCCTCTCTGGGATCTGGGGAGGTTCCCGAGAGCTGGACTTTTAACTGCAGACTTGGCCCCACTTTTCCTAGTGGATGACCTTCAGATGCTGCTGCCTGGACCTGAGTAATGATGGCATTCTCTCTTACTCCAGAGCTCAACTGTGCATACCTGGACTAGGATTCTGGAAAACTCTGTGCCTTTTATTCATTCTTGGCTAGAGATCATAGTCAGCACATGGATTATCCTGTAGAAATGTCATCTCTTAAAGACGCAGTCCACTTAGACAATGTCCTTTTCCCTGCGTCAGGTTTTCTGTGGCCTCCAGGGCCCCGCATGAGTGCCACAACTGTCAACACACAGCGTGAGGATGTGTGCTGCCTGTGGAAGTGTTTGTCTGAGCTGCAGCCCTGGTGTTCTTGGTTCTGGGACACACATCGCGTGAAGACCTCTGTGGAACTGAAGCGTGCTGCAAGCTCACTAGAGCAGTCTGTTGGGGGGATGTTGGCCTCCTTGGCTTGGATACACCCGCGGTCTCAGCCTCTAAAAGCACTGACAAGCAGTACAAGGGACTCCTTCTCTCCTTCCTCTGCCAGTTGCCCCTGTCCATCCAGATGACAGCCTTCCAGCTCCAGCCAGGGCCCTCCCCTTCCTTTCCTGCCACCACCTTGACTCCTAGCCCATGGCATTCAAACACAGGTGATTTTCTTGGCCACCTCAGATAACCAAAGTGATAGGAAAACTGGATTTCTCCCTGAGGACCTGGCCCCTCATTACCCCTGTCTATAGCGTTACACTCCAGAGACCCTAACCCAGCCTTAACCACCAGCAATTGGCTACACTGCACAGCAGTGCACTGGCCTCTGGCCCTGCCCTGCCATCATTTCTCCACCTCTCACTGCCTGTTCTCCTAAAGTGCCCAGTGGCTTTGTGCTGGCTGCTGGGAGAGCAGCTACCAAATTTTCACCCTTAGGTGCTAATGACAGAAGGTGTAGCATCTCCCAAGACTTTGGAGTCCAAAAAGGAACTTGAAGGAGAGAGAAATTACTAATGATGAGTTTTCCAGTTCACTGGCATGTGAGTGTGGAAAGGTTGATTCGTCCCTCTCCAGTCACATGTGTGGAGGCTCACTCACTCTGTGTGGGTCCGGGCCTTCAAGCTCTAGTGTTTTCTGAGCGCCCCTTCCACGTCAGGCCCCCATCTGGGCTCTTTCCTTCATGCAATAACGTTAAGCCCCGTGAGGCAGGTGTTATCATCCTTATTGTCCAGATGAAATGTGCGTACCTTAGGAACTAAATGACTTCTCCCAAATCACGCAGCTGCGGGCAGCAGAAGCAGGTTTCACACCCAGATTTCTGATGCAAACCCCAGTGATGATTCTCTCTGGAAGCTCAGTTCGAGCCCCTTCTATCCAGGTCTGTCCTCACCACCCCGTCTTCCGTTTCCCTCCCCAGGTCTCTGGTCCACCCCAGAGGGGAGACTGGCAGGAGATAAGCTTTATTCATTTCCGATCCCTAATTCTTGGAACATACCAAACCCTTGGTGAATTTTGCTGAATAAAAGGGCATTAGAATCCAGTTGGCAAACAGGTATTAGTTTCCTGTGGCTGCTATAACAAATTGCCTCCAATCTTGTAGCTTAAAACAGTATAGATTTATTATCTCACAGTTCTGAAGACCAGAAATTCAAAATCAGTTTCACTGGGCCAAAATCTAGGTGTTGGCAGGACTATGTTCCTTCCAGAAGATCTCAGGGAGAATCTGTTCATTGCTTCTTCCAGCTTCTGGTGGCCACTGGCATTCCTCAGCTTGTGGCCATATCAGTCCAATCTCTGCCTCTGTGGTCACAACTTCTCCTCCCCTGTGAGTGTTTCAATTCTTCCTCTGCTTCCTTCTTACAAGGATATTTGTGATTGCACTGGGACCCATCCAGATAATCCTGGATCATCTCCTCACGTCAAGATCCTTAATTACTTCTGCAAGGACTTCGCCATATAAGGTAACCTCACAAGTGTAGGGGGTAGACATCTTGGAGGGTCTTTATTTAGTCTGCCATACACACAGCTCCAGCCTTAAGAAGCCCCAGTTTGACGCTGGAGGCGCTGGTCCAGTCCCTTGCGTGTTCTGGTGAGGTCAGTGTTCACAGTGGAAGATGCTGGACTAAGGACCTCGCCCTTGCAGAGGGATGGCATGCCCACAGGTCAGCCGCCCTGGCCTTCAGCAGGAGCAGCATCCCCGCCTCCAAGAGAACAAGCTCTGTTCACAGTCTCTCCACCACTTCCCAGTGGGATGATATGGGACTATGATCCCAGCACCCCCAGGCCTCGATTCCCTCACCTGTAAAATGGGAATAATCAAAGTACCTGCCACCTAGCTTTGTCATGAGGGCTACAGGACCGTGTGCCTGAGATATGTTCAGACATCTTAGAACCTGTTTCTATTGTTGGCGAAGTCTCCTTGGAGCTCTGAGATCTGTGGGGGAAATCCATGCTTTTCAAAGATTCCCTGATTCGTTCTTAATTATTCAGCAGTATCCCTGACACGTCAGTGGCCCAGGAATGAATGAAAACAAAAGGTCAAGGAAACTTCCCTTTGTGGTCACATTTATCTTTTGATAACATTGGATTTACTCTGAGAAAACCACTCAGTCATGCAAGATGCTTTCTTCTCTCTGAGAGCAAGTACGCGCAAAATGAGGAAGGAAGTCTGCTTTCACTACTTCTAAGTGACCTTCGAGTGACACTCTGAGCACCAGCGTGCTTGGGAAGGTGGCAGAGAAGCCCAGAGTCTTCTCTTTCATGCTAGGCTGTGTGGCACAAGTCGTTTCCCTTCTGTAGGCCGAAGTTGGGATTTTCTTCCTTAACAGAAAAGAGAATCTGACAGATCAGATTTAGTTAGATCCAAACAAATAAAAGGAGATGGAAGCCTTCACTATTGACATTTAAAATCCTTCCTTAGCTACAGTCAGCACTTGCCTCTCTCTGCCCGCCAGAATAGTGAGAGAGTGGCTCCTCCACATGCCGTTGGTGAAACCTGGCTGAGAAGGGCTCCTGCGCAGACTTGCCGTGGCCTTTGTCGTGGACACATCAAAATCACCACGGCAGCCGTGGAGCAGCTGCTGCTCCTCCCTTCATCGTGGTCTGAGGGCTCATGCCTTCTCCCACCACTTGGCATCACAATTACCATGCGTGTCTGTGTGTCTGTGGTAGGTGAGAACCCCATCCTCAGGTCCTTTGCTGTGGGCTCGCACAGCACCTCCCTCCAGAGTGGGTGGAGTACCTTTCCCCGTCCTTGGGATGCTAGGCTTGGCCAGAGGAGCAGATTCAAACCCAATGTGCAGTCCACAGGCGAGCTCAGCCAAACCCAGCCAAGAAGAGTTGAAACCCAGCCAACCTACCAGTCTGTGAGTGAGAAAAAGAAATGTGCACCACTCTAGTCACTGAGATTTTGAGGCTCTTGATTATGCAGCAAAGCATTTAACACAGAGTCTTCCTCCCTTTAGACTGTGGTTGTCTTGAGGGGAGGCATAGCACGTGTTCACTAGGTGTCAGGACCAGAGCAGACAAGCAAATCGTCATTACATGCAGCAATGAATGGCTTTTACTTTTATTCAGACTCCCGTTGCCTTTAATGAAGGCCATGAGCCTGTGACAGGTGGTCCCAGCAGAGCTGGTAAAATGAGAGCTGGAACTACATTGAGTGATGGCATGGGATCAGGCGTAGCTCCTTAGGTAACATCATATTGATACAACCACACTGGCCCAGGACTCCCATCTGACTTCAAATCAGAACCTGTGATGCTCACTTCCTTCTCCAGCCCCATCTCTGAAGTGGGCTCAAGACTAGATCATAATCTGGTGGTCGTGGCAGTAAGGTATGGTGGGATTCAGGCAAGTTTCAGGGAGAGGGGACCATGCCAGGAAGAGCCAACCAGAGCAAACGGACTAGACCAGCTGTTGGCGGGCATTCCAAATTGAGGTTGAGCTGGGGTGACCATTATGGTGGACAAGAGAGTCAGGAAGGGCCTTTTGGCAGAGCTAGCACCTCCAGACAGATGGGTGGAGTCACCTGGTTCAGGTAGGGGCAGGTGAGTGGGTTGTGACTGTCTACATTGAAGCAGGTCCCTGGGCAAAGCTGACTGAGATTGGATGAAGAAAGAGGAGACCTAGTTCCATTCCTTGGGGAAGAGAGTTCAAAAGCTTGTGAAGAGTAACAAAGCAGGCAGAGTCCCGAGCTTAAAGGCCAGAAGGCCAGCAGGAAACCAGAGGTGCCAGTAGAAGCTCAGAAAGTGGCCTGGGTAAGTCTGGGGGCTCAGAGGAAGATGTGGCTCAGGGGACACTGCAGGGCGCAGGACAGTTTGGACCATGCCAGCCAGCCATGGGACTTCCATAACCTTGGGCCTCATTGCTTCTCTCTGGCCCCAGAGGGCATAGGACAGCACATCTTGGGGACAGGGCTGGGCAGGTCAGGCCCAGGCTGCCCAGGGATCCAGTGTCTATGGAGCTCTGAGAGCTGACACCTGTGAACAGACTTCCATCTGCGCCAGCCAGTCCATCCTGCCCGAGTCTCCCCGCTCCCTGCTATTGCCTCCTTCTGCACCCTTCGGGCCTTCTAAATAGCACTCGCCACACTTAGTAACGCTACACTTATCCATGGTCTCACCGCAGACACTAAGGTCTGTGAGGTCACCATGTTGGTCACCATTGCAGGCCCAGAGCCTGACACACAGCCCGACGCAGGGTGAGCACTTGAAAAATATTGGTACAGTGAAAAAAGAATGAATGAAGAAGAAAAAAAATCAAGGCAAATCTACAAAACACCAGGATCACATCTGAGTTTCTTGAGTTAGTGACATTTGGTAAGCATCTTCTCTGTTCTTGCTCCCGGCCCCACCTGCCGTCCGGAGGAGACAAGGACAGAATGACAGCACCTGGTCCTGAGCCTGTGGCTGCACCCACGGCTACCTCTTCCTGGCAGAATTTGTCATTGTTCCGATCCAGCAGAGCTTCAGTTCTCACATTTTTTAAATGGGAGTTATGACAACAACTTCACAGAGTAGTGAATAGTCATGGATGAGAAGTGCAGTGCCCGTCTCACGGTCAGAGATAAACAAATGCTAGCTGGTTCTTCCTTCCTGTTGGGTTTAGTGAAGTGTTGAGTCTTGCTTGCAAGTAAGGAATTCAACTTGAAGCAAACCTAAACAGCAGAAGAGATTTATAGGCAGGGTCCTGGGTGTCTCCTGGAATTCAGGGAGCCATTGGGAAGCCAGGTTCAGGAATGAGTGCAGAGCGGCTCCGGGATCTGAGCAGAGGGGTTCCTAGACTTTGCTGGTCCTTCAGCTCCTGTTTGGTCTGTCATAGCCAAGGGAGCAGGGTCTCTCAGAATGAACATGGAGCCCAACAGCCCACCTTCCAGGGGAGGAGATGGTCATAGTCAAGGCACAAGGGCTGGACATGGACAGATGGCCCCAAAGTTTCAGTTACAGCCTTCCAAGCCACTTCCTCCAGGAGATAGGTCACTGGATCCACAGTTGGTGATGTTAGTTCCCTCCCCTGGTGCTGCTTTGTCCTCCCCTTTGGGCTCTTATATCAATACTCGTAATTTGGTATCATGTATACATCTGTGGTGCCCGCCCCCAACTCCGCATACCTCTAATACAGGACCCCTGTCCGCTTGTCCCCTTGTCTCTCTACAACAAGCAAGTGACAACACAATATGAGCAGTACGTCTGTGTGTGCTTGGCTTAACAAGTTGTCAGATGCAAACAGGAACAGGAGAGGAAATGCTCCAAGATGAATAAAAAGAAGCCCTACCCTTGGCGATTTACTGCCCGGATCATTGGAGCCTCCGGAATCAAAGACTATCAATGCATTAATTCATCGAGTGTCGTATTGCATGCCTACTATGCCCCAGAGCCTGTGGTATGCCAGAATCCCAATTCCTTGATCCGTGGACCAAGCTGCTCAAAGAGGTCGTTTTTAGGAGCTGGATCCTCTTCCTACCCATTTGACATGGCAGCCCATACAACTTTACTTCTATTTCCCCCAGTAATTGAACGAGTATTTCTTACTTCAATATTGTACTAGTTATAGAAAAACTTGCTCTGGTCCAACGCTTAAAAGACAATTCATTCCCTGTGTTCTACTCCGGCCTTTAGAGCAATCATACTGTCTCATTTCAAATTGTACAATTGTATAATTTTCCAAGAGTTTAGCCAAATACTCATAAAAAACCCCACTGGTTTGATAGTTGAAAGCCGGAAACTGAGGAGTCCTAGAAATCTTATTTCATGAGACATTGCGTGGCAGATTTTTGTGAGGGGCTATCATTTGACAATAAATGAAAATCTCGTTGGATCTGTTGGAAATGTTTTTCTTTGAAAGTTAATTCATGGGTTTAGGCTCCCGCTGGTTTCCCTCCATTTCAGAATCCAGGAGTCAGGCTGGATACAGCTTTTCCACTCCTGGCAAGAACTCTCTAAATTTTAAAACCAAAGCACAATTTCTTTTCCTCAATGGAAAAACATAATGTTTACTTACATTTTCGCTACAAAGGAGAATCCATAGGAACGAACTAAATGTCGACAAACTGACAGTGTGCTCTGTGTTAAAGTTATTCTGTCCGGATTAAAACAACCTAGCCCTCACAGAGCATGAAATGCGCAAGCCTGATTATTTCTGATCATGTAAATTGTGGACAGTGTTTGTTCTGTGGTTTGTAGACCCAAAGCCTTCAGGCTAGATAGACCAAGGAGAGAATGGGCCCAAGCACCACATGACCTTCTCCCGCCGTCCCCTCCCTCATGTCCCAGTGGAGAAGCACACAGTACTGCCACACATGTGGTAGACAGGCAATGTAAGTTACTGCTTTCAGCGTGGAGTGGATGGATGGCCCAGCGGTTGAACTCCAAGCTATCAGAATATTGTAGCATCAGCAATGGGGTAAGTGAAAATTGCCTACCACCTGAGAGGATGCAGTAAGAACCATCATCACTTCTGGGATGGCCTGCTAATGATGCACAGTCTGAATCTAATCACAAAGAAACATCAGACAAACCTAAACTGGGGGACAGTCTACAATATAACTGACCTACCCTCTTCAAAAGCGTCAAGGTCATACAAGTCAAAGAAGACGGAGGAGATGTCACAGATTGAAGATGGCTAAGGGTTCATGGCAACCAAATGCAGCCCGTGATTCTGATCTGAACCCTTTTGCTACAAAGCACACATTACGGGGACAGCAGGAGACATTGAGTGGGGTCCGAGGATCAGCAGGTATAACACGTCAATGTGGGTTTCCTGATAGTTGTCTGCGGTTATGAGGGTGGGAGAGGTGGATATGTCATCAGGTCTGCAACTTCTCTCAGATGGTTCAGGAATAAAAGGTCTTGATTTTGTACTTGCAACTTCTCTGAATATTTAGGATTGTTTTCAAATTAAAAAAAAATAAATTGAGGCTTTCTCAGACCACCCTATCTGCATGACAACCTTTCCTCCCCACGACCCCCACGACCCCCACGACCCCACTAACCAGTAGACAAAGCCTGGTGCAGCAGGCTGCTAATGTTCTCTTAGCATCGGCCCCACGATTCTGTCTCTTCAGTTAGGCTCAATATTATCCTTTATATCTGTTCATTCATTGCCGCTAATTAATAGCTTAATGTCCTTCCCTAAACAACCCAGTGAATTTTATCAATTGGAGAGCCGACACGTTGGAATGCAAAAGCAACATCAGCTGTGCCGTGATGCGCAGAGGTGCCAGACATGCCGGGATCACTGTGTTCAAACCTCTCATTTTACAGGTGGTGACATGGAGGCTGACACAGAGTGACTGTCGGCAGCCGGAACTCAGCCACAGGCATCTCCCTCCTGGACCAGCACACTCGCCAAAACGGCCTGCATTTCTCCTGTGGAACAGCCCTCAGCACTGATCCTTGGCGCGGCTTTCCTCTCTGTGGCCCTGGGGGGCTATATTCTCCAGCTAAGCGCTAAGAGGGTAGCCAGAGAGCATTCTCAAGGCTTCCAACAAACCAAGAGGGTACTAATGGAAACAGAGAGGTGGGAGAGAGAGGAAAAGAGCAGAGACACGGAATGTATTCTGGTCACTTTCTCTCCTTCGGTGTAATGGGAGTCTGTACTGGGAGGCCCCAGAGTGGGTCCTGGGAAGGGTAGCTTCATGGTTGAGTGCAAACCTTGGATTTAGGTTTCAACATAAATACAGGCCCGGTGAACAGCCAGCACCGGCATCTGGCTGGGGTGGACCTTGTCAGTGCCTGAGGAAGACTACACCCAGTCCTAGAGACTAGCCATCAAAGGGCAGGCAGAGGAGGAAAGCAAATCCAGGCGTGCCTGCCCGCGTTCCAGTGAACGACATTGTTGTAAACTCTCCAGAACATGACTCGAGGAGAAAACGGCGACGTGCATTGTGAAACAAAAGGTGCACGTTTTGTGTGCTTGTTCTGCAGTAACATAAAATATGTCTTTTAAATTGAATGTGGAAAGGACAATAGGGTGGACTGAGGGACATTCTCAGGACCAGCGTTCCCTCAAGTAGGTGCACACCCTCAAGGCAAAGCTCAAGACAGCCCTTTGCTTGAAAAACAAGCCATGGGTTGTCTGAGTCTGGCTGCAGAAAATCCTGGGACCGTGCTGGACACCGCGGGCAGGAGGGCGGAGGGGCTGACTGAGGAAAGCTGCCCTCGCACCACCCTTGCAGTTGTTGGGGCCAAGGGAGGAAAGGCTGCGACTGCGGTGGCCCCCAGGCGGCCGGTGCTGGGCAGCCGAAAGGAGAGGAGAACCCGCCACGCACAAACACCGTGACCCGCGGGTCCGAACGCGCCCGGGAGCCTTCCTACGCAGCATAGAGATGGCAAAGGAGCTCAGGCAGAGCCAGAAACTAACGTGGAGTTTCCTCCCTCTGCAGGAGTGCCTGGGGGTGCCAGGCAGCAGCATGGCCAGCAGCCGGGGGCACAAGTCCCCAGGCCCCAAGGAGGGTGGGGGAGGCTCAGCCCAGCACCCACCATGGTGGACAGCGAGACAGAAGCGAGTCCATTTGTAAACACGTAACTGACACTTTCACTTTTGTATGTGGGGAAAATGTTTAGAGATTTATCTGAAGGGAGAGGGTGATGCTCCAGACCATATGTTCCGCACACAAAGCAACCAAAAAGCTGAAGGACCAGCACAAACTGCTTGACTGCAGATCAGGCCTCGTGGAGAAGCCTGACTGGTGTCGAGATGGGGAGCCCACTGGGCCAGATGGAAGCATTTGACCAGGTACTCCAGCTCCAACGAGCGACGGTCCAGTGTACACACTTGGACCACAATTGTACTGCTAAATAGAATGAGGGTGGGAAGTGTTTTGTGGGTTGAAATTAGGCTCCTTGGTTGTCTCCTCATAAACAAGGTCTCCACTGTGTTGGGAATTACGCCATTGTCTCTGGACACGGCTGAGTCCTGCTGGGAATTGTGGAAATACAGGCCTGACCCCAAAATGCTTCCATCTACATAACGTCTTGCAGTGTGTACTCTTAAAGGAGAGGAATAGCAATCCCTCTAATTTGAAAGACCCAGAAAGGAAAAGGACCAATTAGGATGAAAACTGGCTTTGAGTAAATAGCACATATAGAGAAAGAATAAAATAAAAAGGAAAGGCGATTTATGAGCTGTCCAGCAGCTGCAGCTCACTCTGATGAGCCAAGAAAAGAACTCAAGGAATACGAACCAGTTATTAGAGGAAAACACCACATCAGCTTTAGTTAGCAAGAATGAAAAGTTGGCTACAAAACAAAGGAAGAAAAATCCAACAGACCCTCATTAGTGCTTGGCTCAAGTCTGTAGCATTTAAAGCTCTTGTGAGACCAAGAGAAAAATTTAAAAAACAGATCGGAAAGGGGAAGCGCATTATCCAAGTGAGGTCGTGCTCTCAGAGATGATTTATGTTGATTTAAATGCACACCCCGTACACAGGAGGCCTGAATAAGATTTAAAAATATATATATATTTGGTAGATACTTTGAGTTGAAGTGCAAGAAGACTGCACCATTGCCAATATTTCAGGGACAATAGATGATTTTCATCATGGCTCCAAGTAAGTTCATTAATATCCTTAAGCCAGACTCAAAGGATACAGATAGGACAACATGAAAATAATCTTAAAATGTATGAAGAATAGGGACGGTGTGTTAGTTAAGATATAGGTGTGATTGCTTTAAAAGAGAGAAAATTTAGAGCAGCTGATATAAAATGGAAGTTTGTTTCTCTCTCACATGTAAGTCCACACAGGTGGGTGGTCCAGTGGCATGGGATGACTTCGGACCCCAGAGTCTAGACACTGTGTTGTTCTCCTCCACTCCCCTGGGCTGTGCCTTCACGTCCACGATTGAAGACCACTGCTGTGTCCGACTTCCAGGCTCTAGGCAGGGGAGGAGGAAAAGGAGGTGGACAGCTTCCTTTTACCAGTACAACCAAAAAGTTGTGCTTATCACTTCCGCTCACAGACAATTGGCCACAACTTAGTCATGTGGCTACCTGTAACCACCAGAGTCTAGGGAATGCAGACTTGAGCTGGGTAACCACGTGCCAAGATTGGAGAGAGGTGCAAATGGAAGACAGCGGTCCGGGCACCAAGATCGCTTCCAGTGTCTTGCTCCACTAGCCCCTGAGGCGCTGCCTCCATCACACTCTCAAAGCCAGCCCAGCATCACCTAGTTTGCCTTCCAGCCAGTGGGAAGGGAAGGAGAGCATGCAAGGCAAGCAGCTTCCTTTGAAGGATGAAACAGGAAGTTGCATATGTTATTTCCAGTCAATTCCATTTGCTAAAACATAGTCTTATGGCCACATCCCAGCTGCAAAAGAGGCTGGAAAATGCCTGGAGGTGTGAGGGTTCCATGAATAACAGGAAGAAAGAGAGAATGAAGATTGGGAGACAGGCTGCAGTCTCAAACACGAGTAGTATAAAATGTAATTGCAGAGAGTATGTTCAGTCTACTTAAGATACTAGCAAATTACTCTTAGGGTCTAACAGTCCAACAGTGTTTCTAATTATGAAGGATCTTTATCAATAAAATGAGACCATCTGGCTTTCCAACATGAAAACATTTTGTGTGTTCTTAAAAGATGATGATTTTCTTTAGAAACAATTTGTCATTCAAATGGCGTTCTCAGCAATTTCGTTTGAATTAGAGAGGCTTAACTGTAAAAGGGCAGTGAAATTCCAGAAGAGTTTCCCCAACTGTGTCAACGTATGTCCTGTGAAACGACTTTGGAAAACGCACGCATCACCTCTTCCCTCTGACAGTTCCGTGGGATGTGTTGCACATTAAAGTCTTATGAGTCCTGCAGGCAAGAACCTGCTCCACTTTCCTACCCCAGCATAGGCCAAGCTTATTTGACACTGAGCCCCTTCTTACAATGACCTTTTTCCCTTCTTTGCAGCTAGACTTCATGTGACACATTCTGAGAAACACTTTCTAGCATGGTAGAAATACAAAATAAGCATATACACAAGCAAAGTAATAAATAAGCAATATACGCAGTGTGTGAGTTATTGCCTATCATAAAGAAAAATAAATCGCCAGGAATAACAAGTGGCTGTCAAATTGTGAGACCCTGAGCACACCACCCCACTCCTCATGAACAGGTGACCCAGCCACCCTTAGGGATGACGTATGACTGACCCCACATGGAGGAAACTTCCGAGGTAAGAAATGCCAGCTGACTTGGTCACTTAGCTAGAAAGTGACAGGAAAGAGGGGGACTCCAGGTGCCTCCCCCAACACCCTACTCTTCCCTCCACACTGCAGCTTCTCACATAGCAAGGAGACCAGCCACGTCCTGGAGACGGAGCAGAACCAAGAAACAATGGCTATGCATTAAAATAATTTGCAAAAGATAAACTTTTTCTCCACTGCTGTTTGGACCAGAATTCAGCTCTGATGAAAAATCTTCACCTTAGTACAGGAAAATGCTGATTGGAATGTTAAGGGGAAAGAGCAAGATTCGAATCTGTGGACAGTGCATACCATTTTAAGCCTGTTGAAAGCTAAAACAAAAATTTGTGTAGATATAGTCATGAGAAAACTGGAAGGAAATATAGCGACATGCTAATAATTTTTACCACTGGGAATAGGGTTATGAGTGACTTACATTACAATTATTATTGTTTTATTCTCTCAGAGAGGAAGCTGGCCTTGCCAATCCATGCTTACCAGTGATGTCACTCTCGCTTTTACTGTCACCTCAAACCCACTGGCACAAGGCCCCCAGTGGAAGCCTTCAGAGCCTGCCCGGATGCCCTTGACCAGACTGAAGGAGTTGACTTCCAGGAGGCCCTGCTGACGGCACTCCCACCGTCCTTCCTGGAGGGCATCTGGACTGTACGTCTCCGCATCAGTCACAGTGTCTGAGCTGAGGACCCAAAGCCTCCAATGCCAGCCCTCCCCTCCACACCACGGAGCTATCCTCAAGTTTCCTGCCCCGCGCCACACCCCTCCCCCCACCGCCCATGGTAACAGGTGAGCCGCAAGCCCAGAGGCACATTCTCTTGAAAGTCTTCTGTCCCTTGCTAGAGAGCTTGCCTTGCACTGCAGAGACACAGCATCACTGTCCTTAGGTTTCTAGGTCACAGTGGGCACATGTTCTAACGCACACCCATTTTAATGGTATCTTTTGTGGTGCCGAAAGAAGAAAATATTGCCTGAAGGCCGTTTGGACATTCCTGCACTTAAAAAACGCCTTGGTCTTTTGGCTTCATTTCAGGCAGGGAAGAGCAGGAACATTCTTCCCAGGAGGCTCTTAGCTAAATAAATGAGGCAGTAAGAGGAACGGTTGCTATCATTTTACATTTCAGGGGAAGACTAGGAACACGCCGAAGCTGATCAAAGAATGCTGCGTGTGCCCGGTGCCTGTGCTCACACACACGCGTGGAGACGCTTCAGAGCCTCACCGAGGAGGATCAAGGTTTTGGCTGCTTCCCTTCCATGAGGCTCCAAATGCATTTAAAAATGAACAAAAGCCAAAGTAAGGCTCTAAGCTATGTGGCATATTTTAAACGTTAACTTTGAACCACCCTTTAAACACAGGGGTATTTTAAAGTAACTCTGAGTAACCTCACTTGGAGATTATATAAAAAATCTGGGCCAGCCTCATGGCCTAGTGGTTAAGTTCAGTGTACTCTGCTTCAGTGCCCTGGGTTTGGTTCCTGGACACAGACCTACACCACTTGTTGGTGGCCATGCTGTAGTGGCAGCTCACATATAAAATAGAGGAAGATTGGAAACAGATATTAGCTCAGGGTGGTCTTCCTCAACAAAAAAAGAGGAAGATTGACAGCAGATGTTTGCTCAGGGGGAATATTCCTCAGCAAAAAAGAAAGACAAAAATCAAAAACACCAAACAGGGCCTCCTTCAGGTCCTTCTGACCCCAGGAGAGGCCTATGTGCCTGGAAGGAAGAGACTGTGTGAGCTTCCAGCTGCTGTGACCTGAAGGCAGGGAGAGGATGGCCACTGGGCTGGGAGAGGTCTCAGACATTCTGAGTTCGGGTGTGTTTGTGGGGCCTTTCCCACCCTGGCATGATCCACAGCTGCTTAGAGGGAAAGGAGCAGATGAGATCACATGATGCGGACACTGTGGGCTTGATCTCACTCATCCCTCGAGGCTGGAATTTTCCCCTTTGGCATGGGTAGATGCAAACGCTGACCCTCCCACAGTACCCGAGCCAGCGGCCGCCAGCTGCAGACAGCCCGGGAGCCCGTGCATGGGAGAAAACTTTCCCGGATCCCCAAGCATGAGATTCGATTAGGCTTATCAGAGTTATGGACCACAACGGTGGTTCAACTTCCGCTCTGCAGCCCAGCCTTGCCATTCCATCTGGCGGCCACCATCAGTAAGTCAAGTTCACGGCAACAGCTCAGAAGGCTCCCCAGGAGGACGAGCTGGGGCAGGGCCACGGGATAGACTAACTGTAGGGCCAGGCATCCCAGAGCCTGCACTGCCAGGAGGGAGACACCTCAGAAGGAAGGGGCACCAGGTTGTTTGTAGGGTGCATGTGGTGCAGTGGGAGTGTGCAGACTCCAGAGAACTCGTGTTCTAAGATGACAGGTGTGCAGAGTCCAGAGCAGTGGGAAGGGCTGTGCCCGGGCCTGCCTGTGAGACCCTGACTGACAGAGCAGGCCCAGGCCCAGCATCTCAGAAGGGGAAAGCACAAAGCGGGAGGAGGAACAGCTGTAAATGCACTGTGAGCAAATCAAACTCACAGGGACCAAAACTGTGTGTCTCTGTGTCCAGGGCTTGTCTCCGAGCCCACAAAGAGGGTCAGACCACCAGACCCCCAACAGAGCCTTTCTTTCGCCTCCCCCTTGCAGCCGCTTCACAGACACGCGTGCCCCAAGGACTCCCTTCACACACTCATACGTCAGGCGAGACCCAACTTCGTCCTGATGCGTCGTGCCCTCCTGCCTAGGGACGCACACCATGAGCCTGGTCTCTGGAGGAGGCACGAAGCCCAGGCTCTGTGCACAGAAGGCCACCAGACAGAAGCGGTCATGGTCAGGACTGGAGGGGCAGCAGGAACAGGGACCTGGTTGCTTGGTCTTCCAGCTGGCCCCTCCTGCTGCACCCTGGCAGTGGTGAGGAACGTCTTGGCGAGGGCTGGGGCTCCCACAGCAGCCAGATGCCAGGATGGATGAGGAGGACAGGACGCCGCGTTGGCAGGAAGGATGCAGGACTTAGGAACCTGGCAGGGCAGGGAGGAGGGGTCTCCTGTGTGAACCGCAGGTGCTCCATCCGTATAAGAAAGTAAAGCCGGTTCAAAGTCCTTTCTGGAAAGGGTTATTGAGGCTGGAACTAAAAGTGAAAGTTGGATAAGAAAGTGACAGTCTAGACACTTAACCATTTTTTTTTAAATTTTGGCATTGTTTCAGACTTACAGAAAAGTTACAGGAAGCACACAGAATTCCCAGATACGTTTCACTCAGAGACCCCAAATGTAAACAGGATGAGACAGTTATTGTCTTTGCTCTCTCTTTCTTTCCCTCTCTTTCGCTCCCTTAATACTTCTAAGAGTGTCCCCTAAAAACAAGAACATTCTCTCACGTAACTTTAAAAATTATCAAATTCAGCAAATTAAGACAAATACAAATCTGTTATCTAATTTACAGATCTTTTCCAGATTTCACCATTGTCCAAATAATGTCCCCAGGGCCAAAGAAGTTCCTGGGCCCTACGGCCCTTTGCTTGCCTTTGTGTGTGGCCCTCCTGTCATCGCGGCCTGGACACTGCAGACGACCGCAGGTCCTCTTAGTGACGTGGCCCTCCTTTCTGGCAGGCTGTTTCTAACCTTGTGTCCCAGGCAAGTCCTCCCTCCCCCAGCCCAAAGAAGATGCCTGTTTGCCTTGTGTCTTGTGGGACTCTCCAGGGCTGGCTCTGTTTTGACAGATGAATAGGAGCCGTGTTTTTGGTAGGCCCGCAGCTCTGCTTATGGTCTCTGTGGAAGCACAGGCACCTCCCTCAGGGAAGTGTTTTCTCTCTCTCCTCTGCCCTTCAGTAAGTATTTCTCCACAGGTAAAGGTCCGCCTCCCCTGTGACGGGCTCAACCCCCAGGGGAGCCCAGGTCCGACGGTGGCGCGCAGGACCCCGTCGCCGGCACTCAGATCCTGTCAGGGCCCTCGGAGAACACAGTGCAGGTCCTTTCCTCCAGGACTTAGATTTCTGACACAGGAAAGGGAGAAGGGAGTCGATGAACTTCTGGCCGTCCCGCTGCCTTTGCCCTCCCCACCAGCGGCATCTCGAACCAACCCCATGCTCTCTCCCAGTGAGCCAGGACGTGGCCTTGAACTCTGAGCAGCCACAGCTAATCATTGGAGCAGACACCCATGCAGAAGCCTCTCTGCCATCTCCACTCTGGGAGTGGAGAGAAGACAGCCCTGTGGCTGTGGTAGTCTGGGAAGTCTTCATGGAGAGGCAACCTGTTTGGGGCTTAAAGAGTGGGTGAGCTTGAGGAGGTCTTACAGAGACAGGAAGGGGTCGGCATGGGGGACCTTGCTGCGGGTCTACTCAGGGACCCCCGGGTGAGAGCTCTTCTCTGCTCCAAAGCTCTGCTCTTTCCTCTCCTTCACTGAGAAAACCAGGTATAGGGAGACTACGTGTTTGGAGGTAGAATAGCCAAACTATTTGCTTCCTGGATTTCCATGTTCAGCCTCGTAGCAGCATCTTTGTAGGTCGGAAGGAAAAGAAACAGCAGATGCTGCCTTTCACCGTCCACATGCCCCACTCTTGGAGGGCCTCCCAGAGACCCCTGTGCCTGCCAAAGGCTCGGTGTGTCTCTGCCCTCCATGGGGGGTGGCCCACAAGTGACGGGGACGTCTCCCCCAGGAGCAAAGGGTAAACAAGGAGGGTGGGAGTTGTTGGGTGACGACCCCTGCTTCCTGGCCCCTGGGTGGGGCGTTCTAAGCTGTGTTATCTGCAGGGTGTCTCCGAGGGGCCATGGCGGGATGGAGCCTCCGCTGCCGTGAGCGTAAGAGGTTCATCCCCCGACTTGTCAGCGTTCCTCCCTCCCTGCCTCCTTTCGTCACTCCCCCACTGTGCTCCTTGGTCACCTCCCAAATATATCGCCTGACCCCAAGGCGAGCTTCAGGTTCCTCCTTTTGGGGAACACAGACTAAGACCATGAAAACTTTGACCGTGGGTGGCGATGGTCTTCTCACATTTTTTTCCTGTGGCAGAGGCAGGAGGGACTTTGAGGACAATGGCAGATCTTGGAGACAACGGACGCCAGCTGGGGCCTTCCCCGTGATCTCATGCGAGGGTGAAGCCGGTTCTGAGGCAGAGAGGAGCGAGCTGCGGGCTGCATGCCCTCCTGAGTCTTCTGCCCTTGTCTGGGCTGCCGAGGGGCTGTCTGGGCGGCACTGGCCAAGTCCATGCTCCCGAAGGGCCCCTGGGAAAGAGAAGGCCAACTCCCAGTGGAGCCCAAGAAGGGGCCACTCCCCTGCTGTCCTGTCCCAGACGCTGTGGCCGACGGCTGGGGCTCCAGGTGGGGCTGCTCTTATTCAAAGTCTCAGCTCCTTGTTCAAATCTAAAAAGAAGAGTTCTCACAGGAAGGACACGTGGGGAGAGTCTCTGTCACGGCCTTAGACCCATGCCCTCTGCCCTCACTGAGGGCCCTTCGCCTAAGCTGACCTGTGGTCGTCTGCAATGCCCAGGCCGTGAGTATAAAGGACAACAGGGGAGATGCTCCGGGTTCAAGGGGCACAGATGACAGCAAAGGGCCACAGGACCCAGGAGCTTATTTTGCGCTGGGGACATTGTGGGGACAATTGGTGAAATCTGAAAAAGGTCTGTACATTAGATAAGAGCTTTGTATTTGTCTTAATTTGCTGATTTTGATCATTTTTGATGTGGAGAATGTTCTTGTTTTTAAGGAACACACTGAAATATTTAGGGGGGAGGGGAGGAGAGAGGTGCACTGGGGGATGGAGGGAAGCCCAGGCAGTGTCCCGCGGGGGGCGACCCGAGTGTCGGGCAGCAGCGGAGCTGGGGGTTGGTGGGGGGTGCGGGCTGGGCTTTATCCTGTGAGATTCCTTATGAGGAGGCTAAAAAGCCCTCCTGGAGTGGTGGGGAAGAAATGCCCTCCAACCCGCAGCTGAGGTTTCTGAGAAGGGCGGGGTCCCGTGACAGCTCCCTGCTGTCCTGGCAGAGGGAGGCACCAGCGGGCACAGGGTGGAGAACACTCCGTTTTATTTTCTGCCTAATTAACCTTTACTGAAACGCGGGCCGGCGAGAGGGACTCGCTGGCGCTGTGCAGTGGTGGGTGCGGGCTCAGAGGCACGGCCTGTTGTCCGGGCTCCACTACTGACCTGGACTTGGGGGCTTTGTTCGTTTCCTTCCCGGAGGCCAAGGTCAGAGCAAACGCCCTGAGCAGCTCGGGTCTGAGGAGAAGCCATTCGGCCCACGGAGGCGGTGCATGTTCTGAAATGCCCTCAGCAGAGGGCTTGGAAGAGCAGAGAGCGCGCCGGGCTGCAGGGCCACTGTCTGAGCTCCTCAGTTAAGAAACCAGGCTCATTCTTTCCAGGCGAACCCGACAGGGTGGGCACACCCTCCGCAGAGGGGTTGGGGTTGCTGGCTGCTCACTCATTGGGGCGGGGACCCCCCAGGACACCGGGGGCCCAGTGCCATGGTGCTGGTGCTCGGTGTCTTACAGAACATCCGAGAGACAGATTTCCACCTACTCGGACAGGATCATGTGTGTGTCACCACGCGCGTCCCTGGTCCTAGACTCGGTAACCAGCCCCATCAGGAGGCAGTGATGCTGTGGTCCTTGGGATCCTCTCTAAGCAAGGGGCTTGTCCTCCAGGGACAACGCCTTATTTGATATAGGTTATCCTTTGTGACACAGCTAAAAATTCTATGGCACACTAGTTCTAACTTAGCTGTGACTGCCAGTAACCCTTTGAGTGAGAAGGGCTCACTGCCTTCTGGAAGTGGGAGAAGCTCTAGTTCTGCTGGGTCTTGGGGGGCAGCACTGTGGAAAGAGGAAGTGGTCTTTACCTGGAATAATGAGGGCCTCAAGAAAGATGGCTCTGCGGGTGGCACAGACCCTGAGTGCTGCACTGGACATGCCATGGGTCCCCACCCACCAGCCTCAGCCATTATGGACCACTGACCATGGGACCAGTGGCTTCACAGTCTGCCTCGGTTTACTTCTCATAAAATGGTTATAATGATAGCCTCGACCTGGTGGGGCTGGTGCGAGGCTTCGATGGATTAATCCACATGAACATCCTGGAGCAGTGACCGACTCAGGGTCAGCCGTATGTGGCACTGTCCCTGTCTCCAGGTGAGAGCACACAGCCGGCCCCTTTCCTGGAGGGAGGCAGCAGTTTGGGCCTGTTCGGGGGAAGCTGCGTGTGGACTCTCAAAGGAATGAAGTAGCAGGGCTGCCTTGTCACCCCTGGAGCCCAACCACCTGCTTCCAACCTGGTTTCCTCAGCCTGCCCTGTGGGAGCCAAGTTCTGGAATAATGTGGGGTCGGCTCTCCTGACCCTGCTGCAGGCCAGGGCCCACCCTCTGGGTTTTATATGGGAAAACTGATGGCCGTGAGTTGCTTTCTACCAACCTCCTGCTTCAGCATCTCTTCGTGGCTCGGTGGAGAGGGTGCAGATGTCCTCCTGCAGCTGCGGGCCCTGTGTGATCTGCTCTCTGCCTCCACCCAGCACCTACTTACCTCACCCCACTCCTGCCCTGAGCTGCCATCACTTTTTTCAACACGCCCTGCCGGGTCACAGCTCTGGACACCAGGGAGTGCTACAGAAAGTGTGTAGAATGCCCTTCCCCATCTTTTCTCATGTATTATTGTTCATGCCTCAGAGCATCCCTTTAAAGTAGGTGCCAAGTAGAGACGAGACCTTAAAAGCACCCCAATTCCTGGTCCCAGACTGTGGAACAATGTCTTAAAGGCCACACGTAGGTCTTTCATCAACACTGCACTTACCTAGTGCTTTCCCTAAGGAGCACTCAGGTTGGGAAGAGGGGTGGCATGGTGCCCTCCCAAAATTTTGACTCTAGGAGCTTTATTGTGTGGGTAGATTGCAGGCTAGGAACCCCTCCCATTTGTATCAAGACAACAGGAGTGCATATTTGGCAAAAGTGATTGCACGAGATCATCTTTGTTCTAAAAATGCATTTAAAAAAATCTATCCCCACGTCCAGCTCTGAAAAGCACTGCTTACAGCTGGAACCCTCTCCCTAGCCTAGTGGAGATGAAACTGCCAAACTGAGCAAAGTTTCTGGTATCCAGTGTCCAGTTTCGGTTTGGCTTCAACTCCTAGCCCCTGTGTCTGCATCTCATTTGTTGATTCCAGATCCTATTATCTCTCCTCTCACTCACCTCAGCACTCACTTTGCCCACGTCTTCTTTCCCGGTCTTCCTCCAGGCTTCTTCCCAGCCTGAAGGCTCCATCCCACTTCTGACTACACAGCACTGCCCATTCTGCAAGGTCGACCTCCTGCAGGAAGTCTGCCCAGCCATACCAGGAGTAAGTTATGCACCATGGCTACTCCTTCCTTCTCTCACCCCGCTCCTCCCTCCCTCCTTCCTTCCTTCAGAAAACACTGTTGAGCTCTCAGTGTGGGTCAAGCATGTGCTAGGCACAGAGAGGCATGGTCGGAGCCCTGCCCTGTGGAGTTGTGGCCCAGCTGGAAATGAAGTCACGTCCAGCTAGAAATGAAACACACACATCAGACAGAGAAGTAGAGTTACAAATTGTGGTCAGTGGGCTGAAGGAAAGGTAATACAGAACACAGAACCTGACCTGGTCTGAGGGCCAGGGGTTTCCGGAAGGTAGAGCAGCTCAAGCCAGGACCTGGAGGATGGGTATGAGTTAAACACTCAAAGGGGAGGGGAAGGGCTTGAGGAGAGATCGTCCTAGCACATTTCTTCAATTCATTCATTCAATCATTCACTCATTCATTTAATCACGTGTTGATGCTTACTGTACGCCAGGAACACCGGAGGTCCAGTGATGAGGCTGATGAGATGGAGCATGGACAGCTGAAGTGCAAGCTCGTGGGTGCTGTGGTTGCAGGGGGAGTCAGATATTTCTGGGCCTTGCAGGCCAAGTCAAGGATTAGGGTCTTGATATGAAGCACAATAGAAAGACAGTCCACGGATTTAAGCAGGGGCTTCTCAAGATCAGATTTGTGTTTTGAAACATATTTCCATGGATTAAACTCCTGCAGAGCAGACTCTAAGATGATGTATAAGCGCAGGAAGTTTATTGGGATCTTGGGTCTTGTATACTAGGATCTGGGATTCAACACCTGCAAACGGAAAGTAAAGGAAGACAGCAGGACTGCGTGCAGGAGCTGGGTTGTGGCAGTCTCAAGGGGTGTCTTGGTTAACCCTACGGGGAGCCCTGGACCTGGAATGGCCCTTCCAAGTTGTCCCAAGTTGGGATGAGGGGGTTGAACTTTCATACGTCCATCAGTCATTGGCTGGAAGCTGTGCCTGCAGGAGCTATGAGCCGGGGCGAGGCGGCTGTCGGGATGAATACGGAAGGGGCTGACCGGGCCTGCTGGCTGCAGCAGCACTTCCAGCAACAAGAGTAATAAGACCTCTACTTTCACAGAGGAATCTGGGCAGTGCATCCCAGCATCCCTCGCAGACGCTGACGTTATACGTCTACCATCCTTGTCTCTTTTCTGACCTTCTGTTTATCTGTAGTCACTAAATTCTCATGTAACACTTAATTAGTGGTTGGCCTTCCTTCTCTCCCTGCCATTTAAACCTATTTCTCCTTAAGCGTTTGGGCTTCTCTCAGGCTGAACTGTGAAAGAAAACCCATGGCTCCTCCACAACTGTTTGGTGACTGACAAGTTATAGTTCTGATTGAAGGGTCCACAGGACAGTTTGCAAACCCGGGATAACGCAGAGCCACAAACAACAGAAGTAGCTGCTTGTGATTACTTATTGAATGATGGACAAGCTACCAACTTTCTAGCCGTTTTCTAATAAGTGACAGTTTTTACAGTGTGCTCTTCCTGTAAGATGTAGAAAAACCAGTTGCAGGGTCGTGGGCTGAGCTCTCAGGCCCTGTTCGTCCATTTCCTCAGCTCTCTTCCCCATCCCCCTCTTCCAGCTCTCTGACCCAGTCCCCATCTGCCCCACCTCTTCTCTGTCCATGAGGTCGTCCCTGACATCCAGGAGAGCCATAAATGCAATGCCAGAAAACTTGAGATGACAATGTACAGTCAGCAGATACAAAGGTATATCAGGACCCAAAAGCACAGAACATCTTTCTGCTGGCCACTGAATTTAGGATAACACCTTTCCAGAAACACCTCCCTTGGAGGAGCTCGCAGAGACCAACTTCCCCTCCCAGATTTGCTCCAGTCTTCAGCAACTGGGGATTGAGAGTGATTAACACATGCCTCGACAGTACCACATTTCCATATTGTCCTATTACAGTCACTTGTTTTTGTCTCTGTTAGGCTGGGAGCTTTCCTTTCCCTGGGCCTCTTCTGGGACCCAGCACACGGCCAGCAACCAAGTCCTCAACACAGCAAGGTCCAGAGAGAGGGCAATGCTCAACCCCATGGGACTGGCATTTAACGGGCAATTTCAGGCCCATGGCTCTGAGCGATGGTGATGTGAGGGCACTTGGGGTGGAGACTGCGGCAGAGACAGGCGGTCACCGCCCCTTGGCCCGTGGCCGTCATTGTTTCCTACTGCAGGAACCAGACTCTACCTGCCGGCTTCCTCTGGCTGCAGGTGGGCGAGCCATCTGTGCAAGAGGCAGGCTGGAGGGCAAGAGTTAATGCTGCCAGGGATGGTCCTCGATCAGTTATGGGTGAGAATTGCGGTTAAATACCCAGGTTCCCTAATGCCTGAGTGGGACGACTCTCTGACACGGTTTGAACCCTCCCCCTCAAGACTCCCAGTGGGATTAAGCTCCAGTGGAAACTCACTTGACCCTCACACTCTATCGCCCTCTTATCTCACCTCCCCACTTCCCTGCTGCTGCTTCCTGGGATCAAGAGTCCAGACAGAGGCCACCCCAGCAACTTTAGTACCTTTGCATGGTCCAGAAACGATGACCTGACTGTGCAGAAAATCAGAGAGCCGCGTCCATGTCCCACCCACCTTCCATCCACAGACGCCCGCTTCGGGAACTGTCGCTCAGTCACTCCAGACTATCTTCCCATTTCCTTTGGGAAAACACATAAAATGCATCTTTTGCCTTTTTTGCACCACTTATCTCCTAAGGTATAAACTGCAGAAGGTGAGTGGGCATCATTCCCACCTGAACTCTTTACAAAATGCACCCTCGGGCTGCTGAGCACATGTGGCCGTATTCTAATGCACAATGAAATGCTTTAAGATATACTATTCCCTCATCAAGAAGCAGCTTCGTTGTTTACTGAATGTCACGGTTCAAAACATTTATAATGTGTCTAAATAAAAAAGAATAAGGAAAAGACTGAAGAACTGGAAGTTTTTGCAAGGGAGCTTACGTAAGCAGCTCAAGATAGGGGCTTAACAGAGAAAAGTGCTTAGAAAATCCAGCACTTTCACTCCAGGTTCGGAACACCTGGTCAATGCTGGGTGGCTACCTGGAGGACAGCTCTGCCTGGGATGGACTAGAAGCACTGGGATCTCATGGCCCTGACCATTTTGGTTGTTCATGCTGCTAGCGCAGTTCATACAGGCAGGACTAAGGGTTGAGGGTCAGCAACGGCTCCTATTTTCTGCTGATCTCACGATTTCCTGGCTCTGTAAGTTGAATGTTTGAAAGTTAGACCTAGGCAGAGGTCAAAGGTGCCAGAGTCATTTAGCCTTGACAAAAGAAGGCTGACCAGTGACCCAATGACATTTCCCAGTAGGAGAGGTCTTAGTGTACAGATGGTGACCAGCTGTTCCTCTCACGGAGGCAGGGTAGACATGGGGACTAAGTGTAGACAAAGACTGCTCAGATCGTGGGCTTTGTGGGCGCTGAAAGGTGAACCCAAGGCGACCCTCGGTCTCCTTTCCCAGGGACATGGGCTGATGAATAACACTGTGACTTGTCTGGCTTTTAGCCTTTGTTAATAGAGTGTTCTCTGAGACAGACCCTGGCACTTTGCAGAAGCTTATTGCAGTATGTCGGGAAATATTTATTAAATAGAGGATCTTAGAGTATACATGTGCATGTTAAATCCAGGAAATTTGCAGGATTGTGGTTTTTATGAAGATATAACTGAAGAATCCAGCACTTTTTCCTCTTCTTTTTCTCCATCATACCTCATTTCCAGCCTTAGTGACCTCTTCACGCTGAGGACGCCTGTGTGTTTTAAAATCTTGATGAGTCCTTCTCTTCTCCTTAGGACATTTTAAACAACCAAAGAGCGCGTTCTAAAGGAAGCCAGGCCCTGCCTGTGCGCATCCCTGCTCTGGGCTGTGAGGTGCTCACTAGCAACTTTCATTCTGCAATCACCTCTGGGGAGAAAGCGTACCCACGCGGTGACAAAATCACGTTGACAACTTGTGAGTTGCATCCATTTTTAACCCTAACACTACAGCACAACAAGCAACTGCTACTTCGAGTTGTGTGACTTTAGGCACATTTTGTGACCTCTGAACTCCATAACTAAATGCATGAAACAGGGTAGTAACAACGCCTCATCACGTTATAAGGACTGAATGAGATAACAAACATGAAATCACCCCGTCTGGTATAGGAGGGTCATTTTTAATTTTACCCTGCTAAAAGAAGTTGAAGGAGGATATGGAATTTATAAAATCAAGTTTATTCTACAGAACACTCCTGAGGACAGGGATAGACGGGTTTGGGTACACCATCTCTGGTCACCTCCCCTAGGGTCTGCAGAAGAGTGACAGCCAGGCTGGCTGAGAACAGACATGTACTTCAGTTTCATTTTGCTGTTAGGGTTTTTCAAAAGCTGTTGAAGACACTGACCCATTGTAGTGTTAGTTTTTCAACAAAATAGGAAGAAAACAAAGGAACACTAAAGAAAATTATTGGTTTTTACTGCGTAAAACAAAAGTATAAATTGGTGTTAGAAGAAAAAAGCCAGAAAACAGAAAGAAAGTTCTAGCGAGTATTGGAAAGATTTAAAAAGGAGTGAGGGAGAAAGAGCTGGCAGAAGGCAAGGTGAGGACATGAGCATCTGGCTTGCTATGATAAAGATGTAAAAGGCCACAATTTTAAAGGATCAAAACGTAACTTTATAGTTCATATCTTGAAACCATATGCTCTATAGATCAATATATTTCTCACTGAGTTTAGTGCTATTTTTCCTTCCAATAAGTACATTTTTCTTTTTATTTTTGCCAGCATCCATGACTTCAAAGAAAACTATGAATTTGAGTAAGTTTCTCTAGAAACCTATGACAAGGAAAACTACAACAAAGAAATTGCTTATAATTCTATGATTGCAAGAAAGTATCTTAGAAGGGATAGCTGTACTGTGCTCTCTCACCAGCGACGGGAATTTTGAAACAATCTGGCAGTAGAAAGAAAATTGAGAAAATCAACTCTCTGAGCTACCATCTGTCTTTTTCAAGCCTCAGAGTTTGCAAAAACCTAACTTATAGAATCAACACAGGCAGGCCAGTGTCTTTATGCAATCCACTTCAATGCAAAAATAGCAAAAATGCCAATGAACATATTGCAAATTAAGTTTATATTATATAAGCTTTGGGCTCACTATTGGCCAGTGTTTATTAGCACAGCTCAGCAAGCGGTGATTCCATGCTGATGGCCGCACGGAGCTGGGTTTGTGTTGGTGATGTGCCCAAAGCAGCTGTGGCACGGCTCTCAGAGAAGGGCCAACCCATCTCTTCCCACACGCTGAGCCCTAGCACCTCATTGTCAGCTAACACTCTTTCTAGCGTCTAGCATATAAACCTAAGACTTTGTTCTCCAAGCACTGGATGCTGAAAAGATATTGCTAATTTGGAAAGAAAGAAATAAATGTGGACCTGTCACTTGGCTTCCCTAAGAGCACAAACACATTCCTTGACCGCCACAGACTGTATGGGGTTGGAAACAGTGCAAATGATAGACGTTTTATTGTGAAGATCAGATAAAGATCGAAGCAGCTCAAAATTTTACTCGATGTGATTTGTGTCCTTATTGGCAGGATTCTTAAGGTCCACACCGTGGGTTTGGGTTTGGATAAGGATGGGTTTATTTTGACTTGACTCCTGCGGGGGACTGCCTTCTGAGAAGCAGGACTTTGTTCAAGCCTACACTGCACACCCTCAGGGTGCAGACAAGGGCTGTGTTCCTTTCCTCCTCGTCCTGAGAATGCGGCTCTGTCTCTGGGGCTCTGTTCATCTTGCTTTCAAGAAGTCACACACATACTCGGTCTCATTCTCCTGCAGGACTAAACTGCCGGCACAAAAGACACTATAAATTGGGAAATTAATTTCTTTTGAGAACGTCCAACTGAAGTACCAAGTCTCCTGATAGGAATAACCTTTAAAAATCAAATAAGCAATTTATAAAAGTCAGAAACCACACCCAGAAGGGCCAGCCCTTTGTTTTTAGTAGAAAGTGCCCTGGAGTCAGCAGCGGGGAGCCTTTGAAAGGGCTCCCATTACTCGGAAGGATAATACGTCTTGTTTTTATGGCAACATAACCATCTACTTTTCCAAACCTGAAATGTGAAGTGATGGAAAGTGGCCTTTCTAAAGTAAACCCCAGCGCATTCTCTATATACCAAATTACCAATAGACCCATGGAAGGGATTTTGGACAAAGAACCGTTTCTTGTTATGAATTACCCAGAAACGGAAAATCCTGCCTTTTAAATACGAGATGTGGTCTGTTTTGTGATGCTACCTTCCACTAACATTCTTTCCAGTGCAGGTGTGCATCTGTGCAGGAAGTGGGGGGATGTCCACCTCCCTCAAATAACCAAACTCTTGCATTCGAACAATAGCTCCCCTAGGAGCCCACTGACGAGCAGCATTTCCTGGGCTTCTGAAGTGAAAGATGCACAGACAGTTGAAGGTGCTTCCCTTCCTCCAGCACGCCCACCCCACCCCAGCGCCCTCTCCCCATTGGGACCCTTTTACTCTCTGGCTGTCTCCTAGGTTTCCTTCTGCCCCTTTCCACCACCCCTCTCCTCCTGCTCCTCTTTTCCTCCCCTCACCCCTACCTGGGAGGTGGAGCAGCATCAACCTAATTCTGTGGAGGACACAGATGATGCACGGGGCACAGGGACCTCTTCTTCCGGGATATGCCCACAGGTCTGGGAGAGGTGAAGTCAGTCCCAGGAATGCCACCAGGAGCTTCCATTGGATTCCATGGCGACTCTGACCTGGGACCCAGAGACCTGAACAGAACTGGATGCCAGAGGGGCAGGAACCAAGGATGTCAGAAGTCTGCAGTGATCATACAATTTAAAGTGGTGCTCTTAATAATTCAACTAGGAAAATAGTTTCATAAACCTTGGCCACCCTGGGCTGAGCGGCACAGAGAGGGGCTCTGGGCAGGAGGGGGCATGGGGTGTTAGAAAGAGCCTGGGTATGGGAGTTAAAACAGCCACTCTGTCGCAGCCCCCTCTGGGAGGATGCTATAGACAAGAAGGAAATGATGCGTGAGATCACGAGAAAGAATTTTAGAGACGTAAAAATGTAATACAAACATAAGCCCCACTTCCAGAATTATTGCTGCAGCCAAGGTGCTGGGTGGTGGGGCTGAGGGCAAGGGGCAGGATGGCTTTGGTCTTAGGAGATCACAGACATCAGCCACAATAGGACCCACGTGTGGCCCTGCAGGGCCGACCCAGGCTGAGCCTCTCAGCACAGAGCGTGGCACAGAGTAAGTGTTTAATGAGTGTCAGGGGAACACATAAGGGCAATTGGGCCAGGGTGGCGCCTGTATCACGTGTGCGTCTTACACTCCACAGGCTTCTTCACGTGGAGGAAAGCACAAGACAGCGTTGCGCTTGTTAACTGAGCTGCACACTGGAAGCCATTGTATCCCGATCATCTGGACATCAGGCTCATCACATCCTCATCACCACTGAACAAGAGCTGACTTTTGTCAAGCGCCTACTGTGTGCCACGTGTGTGCCGTCTCATATGACAGGGCAGAATGGAGCTCAGGGACATGGTTGGTCATAACAGGGGGTACAGGGAGATGCTCAGCTTTTCCCCACGTCCAGTCAGGCAGTGGGGTCCCCATGAGACTTCTGGGAGGAAGTGGTCAGAGCCGCTGGTCAGGAGGAAGCAAGGGGGCCAGCACCTGCGGCTAGAGGCGGCTCAGGAGTTGAGGAAACGGATGGAAGAATCTCTCAGATGCAAGCAGGAAGGAACTGCACATGTACACACTCATGCACACACGTGTGCACATCCAACTCCCGTGGCTGATGGGCACTTCCTGGGTGGTACACGCCTTTTGTGACCTAAAAGCAATGAAATGTAGGGAAAGGAGAACCGGAGGTGGGTACAGGTTACTAATTCTGGCTCTGTCTCAGCTACTGTTGTGACCTTGGGTAAAAGTTTCACAGTGATTTATCTGGAATCAACCAGTCATTTCCTGCATCTTACAGATGAGGAGACCATGCCCAAGCCAGAATCAGTTTCTCTTCTAATGTCTGGTAAATCAGGTCATCACACATGCTTGGCTAGAGGAGGCAACGAGCGCCTGGCAAATGATACTGTGGGGATCTGGGAGCTGGCCCACTTTGTGATAACTGCTCATTTCATGGTTCTTTTTGTGCTTTATGAGTTAGGACTCACTTTCCCATGGTCGTGGGCATTTCAGGGGCACGAGTGAAGTGGGCAAGACTGACCAGTGACGAGCGGGAATCAGCCTGGTTCTCATCATTCTCCGTGCACCACAGAGGCTGAGGTGAAGCATTAGTGGAGTTCTACCCTGAGATGTTCCTGGAGCGTGGAAGCTGAGAAAGGGCAGCGGTATGGGCAGAAACGTGTCCGTTACAAAGTATGTTGGAGTCCTAACTGCCAGTATCTCACCTTATTTGGAAATAGAGTCTTTACAGAGATAAGTTAAAATGAGATAATTATGGTGAGCCCAATCCACTATGACTAGTGTCTATATAAAAAGGGCACAGAGAGATACGCACACAGACAAGACAAGGCGAAGACACAGGAAGAAGGCAGCCACGTCACTAGGGCGATGCAGCTCTGTGTCAAAGAACGCCAACAGTCACTGACAAATGCCTGCAACTGGAAGAGGCAAGGAAGGATCCGCCCCCAGAACGGTCAGAGGGGGCACAGCCCTGCCCACATCTGGATTTTGGACTTCTGGCCTCCAGAACTGTGGGAGAATAAGCTTCTGCTGTTTTAGACCCCCCAGTCTGTGGCATTTGTTACAGGAGCTGCAACAAGCTAATACAAGCAGGTCTCACTGGGAGCCCATCCAACACCTATGAGCTCTGTGCTGGAAAATCTGGGATTTGCCTCAAAGAACAAAGATGCCACAGGAGGTGGCCTTGGGAGTGCCTCTCTCTGTCGTGTGGGAGCAGAGCCCAAGTGGCCTGGCGCCCGCACAGGTTATGGACCCAGTGGGCAGGAGAGCCTCAGGCCCCTTTGATGCCAGCCAGTGCACCTGTCCCCTCCGGAGCAGGCTGCCTGCCGAGCCAATCCCACATCCTGATCCCCTGCACTCTGGGAACGGGCATTGCCAGGTTTGATGAATGCCCTGTATTACTTCTTAAATTCTGGGGTGACTTCCTAAAATATTGTATGGGACTCATGTTTTCTCTCTCTCTCTCACACACACACACACACATACTCTTACACAGAAAGTGTGGGGGTAGAAATACCTTCTTTTTGTGAGGAAGATTAGCCTTGAACTAACATCTGCTGCCAATCCTCTTCTTTTTGCTGAGGAAGACTGGCCCTGAGCTAACATCCATGTCCATCTTCCTCCACTTTATATGTGGGATGCCTGCCACAGCATGGTTCGACAAGCAGTGTATGGGTCCACACCCGGGATCCGAACCAGCAAACCCTGGGCTGCTAAAGTGGAACGTGAAAATTTAACTGCTGCACCACTGGGCCAGCCCCAAAATACCTTTTAAATTAGAATCAGAAGACTTCTACTCTTGTATTCAACCACTCTTCATGAGCTGTGTTACCACAAGGAAGAGACTTAGCGTCTCTGGGCTTATTTCTCATTTGTAAATGGGAGAAATACCCTCTCAGGTTTGGTTTGAGATTTAAATATAATTATGCATATAAAACAAGCATTGCAATTCTTTTAAGGAAGAGGCCTGCATAATACAATGAGCGCTAATTGGAACTAAGGAGATCTGGGTTCAAGTTACTCACAAAATGTGCAACCTTGGCAAAATTAGCTCCCCTCTCTACTAAACGTAAGTGATAATATTTGAGGATTAAATGAGACATGTGTGAAAGCACTTTGGAAACTGTGATAGAAACAATATGAGACACGTCTCCACCAAGTTACTATATCATCATAATTTACAGTACTCTCAATTCCACTTACATTTATTCACCAACAACTTGGTTTCACAGAAAAAAGGCATACCTTGCTAGTATAGAAGGCAGCACATCTGAGAGCAGCTGGGGGATGATGGAGTGTACAGCATATGGTTCCTGAAGTTATATAGTTATTTTTCTTCACCATGTATAAGCACACGCCATTTAAGGGATTTCAGACCAATTTTGTTTTTAGCATTGAACTCCAGTTAGGTCAAGACATATGCATTTAGCAGTTTCAACTCTTTCCAGGATGCTTAATTTCCTGTAGAATTTATGTGGTGCCTATCAAATAAAGTACACTTGACATCTAGGCCTGTAAAAGAGAAGCTCCTTGGGATTCCATGCCTAAAGAAAAAAGATCAGTAATGGCAGAATCTCCCAATCTCCTCTTCCATCCTTCAGTCACAGGGAACATCTCGGAAATGCAGCCCACAAGCTTGCACTCAGGACCAGCAGATAAAACAGCATGAACTCTTTGTAGATCAATGGAGCCGTGACCACCATATTCATTTTTCTAGGGCATATGAACACACAATTGGGTCTTAGCTGGTCTCATTTGGGATATGCTGAATATTCCAAGCACAATGTCCTGACTTTGCTCTGCGAATGTAGGGTTTTAGTGCTCTGCTGCAGAAATGTGGGGAGTTCAGATGTGGGTCAACATTCAACCATCGCCTAATTTCTTTCTCATTTCTTATAAGATATCTTCCAGAATTTCTACCGTTGGAATTTCTTTGTTCTTCCTGTTTCCTAATGGGGAGGGGCCCAGTCTGCTTATTTGTGCCTTGTCTCCACCTCACATTGTCCCAAGCATGTTCCCCTGAGTACACCTCGACCCCCATTATGTCTGGTCACTATGGTGTCTTTAAGCGCCTTATCCCTCCCCATACCCATGTCCTCTTCCACACACTTCTGACTGGAGGATGCGACTCGTGGCTAAGATTCAAGAACATGCTAGGCATGTATATACACCCAAATCTAGGTATTTATAATTCTGGCTAAGAAAGGGACGCCAATGCAGGACACAGGTGGTACAAGTGGAGAGGTGTATGTGAGAGTGGAGACATTTCCTGAACAGCACTTGAGTGTAGAAGCATGAATCGACCCACACACTTGGGGTGCAGAGATACCACATCTCTTTATTTCTTTAAATCAAATGAAAGCCAGTTCAACTCTAATATTTTTATTTTCCAAGATTCACTCTGTCCTTGGGATTATTTAGAGTCCCAGGAGTCCAGGGCCCTAGAAAGACATCTCAGTCTGTGATTGTCATCGTGGCCACTGCTGGCAGTACCTCCAGCCTTTCAACAACACTGGTGCTTTGCAAGTGGGTCTTGCTGGGTCCACCTCCTGCCAAGACCCGTCAGCCATGGCTCACGATCTCTGCACCCATCCTGACCACGGAAGTGGTGAGGGGCAGCCTAGAGCATTCCCGGGACTGTGAACTCTTCCCCAGTCCTCACAAGCCCATGCAACCATTCTGACTCCTTTTTCTTCTTCAGCCTCACTGGCACAAAATGTACCATCTCTGCTTGGACCAATCCAGCTTTATTTTCCAGGAGCCCTAGGCCTTCCAACACAGCTAAAAGCTGGTAACCTCCTGCCACGTGCAGAGACTAAGACTTAGGTGTGATAGCCATGGGCAGTGAGGACAATCCCCTTTCAAGTAGTCCACAAGGATCAAAAGCAAAACACAGTGAAGGACCTTTGGTTTCAGCTCCAACATGTAGAGCTTGGGAGCTGTCATTCCTATCCTCACAACAAGAAGAAAAGCTGAACAAACTGAAAATCAGTGATGTTTCTTGGACCCATCAAAGCACCAAGTTCACAGGGCAAACACATCTCCCTGAATTCTGGAGAGAAAGGCACACCCAGAGTCACAGCCGTACCTTCTACTTACATGGAGCAGAAGTTGCTGGAGCTACAACTGGTAGGAACATTTCGATGGTAATTTTGAAGAGCTGCTGAAGGCTGAGTGTGTACTTGTGTGGCCCTGAGATACTCCTGGAGCCAGCACTCTTAGGAGGCTCCATGCTCTCTGTGGGTTTTACCTCCAGGAACCCCACTAGCTTTTCAAAGTAAAGCGCCAAGAAAAAAATCTTCTTGTTTCTGGCAGGGAAAAGGGGGAAAGTGACCAATTTGAAATGCACCAGAGTCTTCCCCATAACAAAGGTCAACTCAACAGGAAAATACTTTACTACAGCATGATCCGAGCTGGGGGAAGGGAAATCGCTCAGCCCCAGCCCCTGCTAGCCTTCCTGCTTCACTTAAGGCAGGAAAAAAGCTAAGGAACTCCTCGTGAAGTCACAGGTCAGGGCCGCAGACCCACTAAAAGACTGAGACCTAACCATAGGATTACAGAACACTTCCTCTCCCCCACGCTTCACACCACACCAGCAGGGCTCCAGTACAGCAACAGTGGGTTCCATCTGAAAGAGCTGTGCTACACAGACTCTATTTAAGGAGTTCTTAGGTCAACCCAAAGGCAACAGGGAGACAAAAAAGGGCTTTAGAGCAATTTCAGGCTAATGACACCAACAGCTACATCAAACATTAAGGACAACCCAACTCCTAGCCAGATTTACATAAAATCTCACACTAAAGTCTTATTTAACTCAGTTCATACTACCCAACACACTGTGTCTGACATTCAGCAAAAAAATTACAAGGCATGTTAAAAGACAAGAAAAAACACAGTCTGAAGAGCCAAAGCAAGCCTCAGCACCAAACTCATATATGGCACAGACTTTGGAATTATCAGACTGGGGAACTTAAAATAACCACGACTAATAAGTTAAGGGCTCCAATAGAAAAAGTGAACAACATACAGAAACAGATGGGTGAAGTAAGCAGAGAGATGACAACTTTAAGGTAGAATCCAATGAAGATGCTAGAAATCACAAACACTGTAACAGAAATGAAGAATCCTTTTGATGGGCGCATCAGCGGACTGAACATGACAGAAGAAAGAATCAGTGAACTTGAAGATATGTCACTAGAAACTTTCCCAACTGAAAAGCAAAGAGGTGAAAAAGAAAGAAAGAGCAGCTCATCTAAGGCCTGTGGGACAAATTCAAAAGATGTAACATACATGCAATAGGGATACCAGAAGAAGAAAGAGAGAAGAGACTAGAAGAAATATTTGCCATAATCACAGCTGAGGATTCTCCGAGGTTAATGAGAGACACCAAACCACAGATCTAGGAAGCTCAAAGAGCACAAAAACTCTACACTTGGGCATATCATATTCAAACTGCAGAAAATGAAACACAAAGAGAAAAATCATGAAAGGAGCCAGGTGGGGTGGAGTGGGCACACCTTACCTATGGAGAAACAAGGACCAAACTTACATTAGACTTCCCTTCAGGAACCGTGTGAGCAAAAAGAGAGCAGAATAAATATTTAAAGTGTTGAAAGAAAAAGCCCACCAACTTAATATTCTATATCCAATGAAATTATCCTTCAACAGTGGAGGAGAAATAAAGATTTTCTCAGACAAACAAAAAATGAGGAAATTCATCACTAGCAGACTTGCCCTGCAAGAAATGTTAAAAGAAGTTCTTCAGGGAGAAGGAAAATCACATAGATCAGAAACTTGGATCTACATAAAGAAAGAGTGTCAGAGAGGGAATAAGTGAAGTTAAAATAAAGTCCTTTTATCTTATTCTTACTTATTCAAAGTAATAATAGTAACAACGTATATGAATAAATGAAGTGAACGACAATAGTGCTGTAGGGATGGGAAGGAGGAACTGGGAACAGTGTTACGAGGTACCCACACTCCCTGTGAAGTGGCACAGTGTTCTTTGAAAGTGGACTTAGATTAGCTGTAAATATATGTTGCAAACTCTGTCTGGTAATGGACAGATCCAGTGGAAAATCAGTAAAGACATAGTTGAACTCAACTCCCCTGTGGTCTTCTCCCCACACAGGCAGGTGGAGAGAAGAGCACAGTGGCTTGAATAGAGTTTCCTCATGGTTTTAACTGACCAGAGATTTTTACATCTAGAGGAGGCGCAAATAGCAAGAAAGGATCATGGGTCACTCCAAGGACAGAGACTGTCTAGTCACTAGGCCGGAGGCTTATGGCCCACAGGCTCTAGCGGGAAGGATGGCTTCAGAGTTGGTTTAATAATCTTACCAAAGCTTAATAGCATGTGGATTTTCATAGCACTCATCTCCCTAGTGTTCAGCATAATGGGTGCATCCAGGGGGAATCGTTGTTCATAATTCTGAAGGATGAAGCCGCTCCCCCTGCTCTGAATGTTCATTAAACAGAATTACTGAACTAAGCAGTGAGTACCACTCAGCACTCATAACCTCATATCTCATTACCTGAGAGCCAATACCACTGTCTAATGGACAAAAAGATGCAATTAAACGAGAGTTAGAGAGAGGCTTGGGGATTCGTGCAAACTACAAGCAAAATCCCTGTGGCATTTGGAAAACGATATAATTGAAATCGTGCTAGCTTTGGCTGGTCCACAGCACATAAAGAGATGCTGTAAATTGCAGCCAATTACTGTGCTCAATGTTCAGGTGCTGTCCCCTTCCACAGGGTAGTTCCGCATCCCCCAGGCCTCCCTCTTTCCTGTCGGCAGTGCTCACTTGTCCTGGGTCTTCATTCCCTGCGGGAATTGGCGACACTTCGCCATTTGTACTGTAAATTTAAGGCTCTTTGCCTCCTGTATGCCTTCCTGAAATTATTCCACGTGTCTGAGCTATCCCTCAGAAAGCAGAGGTGCCTTATAACTAGAAGAGATCAAGTCCTTCATCCAACAGACTCTCAATTACTCTATTTTGAAAAACAAAGTCCTCTTTTGTTAAGACACATTGGCCTGAAGTGATTCTATTAAGGGCATTTGAGATCTGTATAGAATTTCCACAAACGAAAGAAAAGAAAATCTTGAGAAATGATGTCAAGGTTGTGAGTGTGTGACTGTTAGTGTCAAACACCAACAACAAGTACTTTAAAGATTGCTTTACAAAAACGTTGCCACAAACAGTGCCACTGTGGAGAGGGCGAAGACCCTAACGTTAGAGATACTTGCAAAGAGTTCGAAAGATCATTTCATATTCAATTTAAAACTAAAAACGGACTTAGCACAGGACCCAGCAATTGCACCCTTGGGTGTATGTTCCAGAGAAATGAAAATTTATTGTGTAACTTGTTCACAAATATTTCGCTCGTGAGAGCCCCAACCTGGAAATTATCCAAATGCCCTTCAATGGGCAGACGGTTGAACAAACTGGTCCATCCACCCTGTGGACTCCTACTCGGCAGTAAAGAGAAACGAACTAGAGATACGTGCAACCGCCTGATGAACCTCCAGGAAACGACGCTGAGGGAGAAAAGCGAATCTCAGAAGGTTACGTACCGCATAATTCTACTTAAATAACACTCACGAAAGGACAGAACTGTAGAGACAAAGAACAGATTAGTGGTTGCCAAGACTAGGGGATGGGGGTGGCTATAAAGGGGTCAGGTGAGGGAGCCTGGTGGTGACAGTACAGGTGAGTACCTTGATGTGACAGTGGTTCCACAAAGCTGCATGTGATAAACCAGCAAAGAGCTGCGTGCACACAAGTGCAGGCAAAATTGGTAAAATCTGAATGAGCTCTGTGGGCTATCCCAATGTCCACTTCCCGGGGTTGATGCTGTCCTGTGGCTGCTTCAGTGTTCCTCCTGGGGCAGGATGGAAGCGCACTCAAGACCTCCCTGTACAGCTCTTTGCACCTTCCTGTGAATCTATATCTGTTTCAAAATAAAGGCTTTTTATAATCATTTCATAAACAGTAGACATCGATATTTTAAATATGTGACTTTAAACATGTATCTGTAATGCAATTAATGAATAAACTATTACAAGTGTGCGTTTAACTATTTTTATTCACACCCACAAAAATTGAGCAGCTATTCTCAAAAATATCTTCTTAAAATATCTTCCCACCAGGAAGATGGGGATCGCCTAACTTTTGAGCTTGCCTCATATTTGGACATAAGTAGCTAGGGCTCCTCCTTGGTGCCGACAGTCTCCTGGGCATAATCCCGTCAACACAGAAAAAATACCTGTCTGTAAGCATCTCTTCCCACCAGCTGCTAAGTTCCTCAGTGTCAGAGTCACAGCGTGGACGAGGGCCAAGCTGGGCTTGCTCCCTCCTTCCTTCATTCTTTCCCTTGTTCATGTTACCACCATTCATTAACGTGTTGGTTCACTCATTTTTTCAACAAATACCATGACCTACCACCATGCACTAATACTGAGTGCTGGAAGCTGTGTGCACAAAGAGTGAGCCAGGCAGACAAGATCCGTGCCCTTTGGAGCTGAACTCTCTATGTGAGAGCAAAAAATATTTTAGAAAACGTAAATCACAAAAGTAAATAAATCAATGAAGAAACTAATTGGAAATTGTGATTAGCCCTCTGCAAATAAAAATAGAGAACTGAGATAAAGATAAGTGACAAAGGCGAGGGCAGAGGCTTCTTTCAATCAAATGGGCAGAGAAGGCTTTCTGTGGATGGGTTGTTTATACTGAGGCCAGGAGATTGAGAATGGGGTAGTAGCACAAACAGGAGCAGCAGCGTTCCAGGCAGAGGGAGCAGCACATGCAAAGGCCCTGTGTTAGGAAATAGTTGGGTATGTTGAGGAAGTAAATAAAGGCCAACATGCAGGAGAACAGTGGCCAGGGCTCAGGTCGTGGAGTGGACGTGAACGAGCCTGAGATAACACCTTTTGCGTCTAGAAGCAGTCACAGAGTTAGCATCTCTGAGGCTCCTGCCGTGTTGCTTCCTGTAAGACATCTACCTGCTCATTTTCAGAACAACATCCTGAATCTTGACAAAAATGAAAGAATATTTTAAGGCTTGGAATCCAATCTGCTGAGAGCTCCAGCTCTGGACCTTCTCAAAGCAGGTGGCTCTCTTTGGACTAGTTCAGGGTTGAAAAGTGGAGGATCATGTTAGAGCTCCTTCCTAAGTCCCCAAACCCACTCTTTATAGAAAAATTATTATGTTATTTTATTGAGGTCATAGTAGTTTATAACATTGTGAAATTTCAGTTGTACATTATTATTTGTCAATCACCATATAAATGTGCCCCTTTACCCCTGTGCCAACCCCCCAACCCCCTCCCCCACTGGTAACCACTGATCTGTTCTCTTTGTCCATGTGTTAGTTTACCTTCCACATAAGTGAGATCATATTGAGTTTGTCTTTCTTTGTCCAGCTTATTTTGCTTAACGTAATACCATCAAGGTTCATCCATGTTGTTGCAAATGGGATGATTTTGTCTTTTTTATGGCTGAGTAGTATTCCATTGTGTATATATATATATATATATATATATATATATACCACATCTTCTTTATCTAATCATCAGCCAATGGGCACTTGGGTTGCTTCCACGTCTTGGCTATTGTGAATAATGCTGCAGTGAACACAGGGGTGCATAAGTCTCTTTGAGTTGTTGATTTCAGGTTCTTTGGACAAATACCCAGTAGTGGGATGGCTGGGTCATATGGTATTTCTATTTTTAGTTTTTTGAGAAATCTCCATACTGTTTTCCATAGTGGCTGTACCAGTTTGCATTCCCACCAGCAGTGTATGAGGGTTCCCTTTTCTCCACATCCTCTCCAATATTTGTTACTTTTTGTCATGGTAATTATAGCCATTCTAATGGATGTAAGGTAATATGGCATTGTAGTTTTGATTTGCATTTCCCTGATGATTAGCGATGTTGAGCATCTTTTCATGTGCCTGTTGGCCATCTGTCTATCTTCTGTGGAAAAACGTCAGTTCATGTCTTCTGCCCATTTTTTTTTCAGGTTGTTTGGTTTTTCATTGCTGAGTCATGTGAGTTCTTTATATTTTGAAGATTAACCCCTTGTTGGATATATGATTTGCAAGTATTTTCTCCCAGTTGGTGGGTTGTCTTTTCATTTTGATCCTCATTTCTTTTTCCTTGCAGAAGCTCTTTAGTCTGATGAAGTCCCATTTGTTTATTTTTTCTTTTGTTTCCCTTTTCTGAATAGATATGGTATTCAAAAAGATCCTTCTAATACTGATGTCAAAGAGTGCACTGCCTACATTTTCTTCTAGCAGTTTTACGCCCAGACCCACTCTTGGTGGTTGCCTAAGTGGGTGGCTATATGTGTTGATGGGACAAAGAACTCAACACCCGCTTACGCTCCCTCCCACACTTTTCAACTCCTTGGCCAAGGAAGGCCACGGACGGAGCAGTGGCCTCGGCATTGGAGGAGGAGTGGTCGGTGCCCTGCTGTGAGCTCTGACACTCAAGCCTCCTGGGACCTCCCTGTATTGGGGGCACTACTCTGCGGTCCACTCCTATGGAGACTTTCTTCCTTTGCCCAGTGCCTGAGGGAGACCGGACCTTTCTCACGGGTGGGTGTGTCTTAAGGGTCTGTTCTTCCCTTTCTCCATTTTGAAGCTTGCATGACTTGAGGTGCAGAAGTCCCCAGGGACAATGGCTCCTTATCTTTCTCTGTGGGATTGTCTCGGTTCAAGGCTTCTCACTATTTTTTGCCATTGGAGCAGAAACCCATGCAAGGCCACAATTCAGCTGCTCTGCAGCACCAGCACAGGGCCCAGGGGCCACCCAGTCTGTTCTCAGTCCTCTCTGGAGGCATATAAGGGTCTTTGTGGCTCCCAGGTAGTCCAGTCCAGCTCAGGAGAGTTTGGGGTTCGGGCCAAAGTCTCAGCTAGTGACAAAAGGTGTGCATCTACCTAACTTTGCCCTCTCTTTAAACATGGACCCTGAGGAAAGCTGTATTTTGTGGGTCAGGATGGGGGTGGAGTGAGCCGAGGGGGGACGTGCTGCAGTGCAGGAGGCACTCGGTGCAGTCCTGCAGGTCTGCAGCCCAGAGACCTCCCTGACACCTCCTTCTCCTCTAGCCCCCTCACATCCCATCTGTTTCTAAATCCAGTTATTTTGCCTCACACATAACTTTTAAATCTGTCCCCTTCAGGCCATATTCAGTGACTTCCTAGTTGAAGTTGCAATACTTCCTTACTTAGACCATAGCACACGTAGAGGGGACACATTCCACCCTCCATCCCAGTTCAGCTGCTTCCCATTTACCTGTTGTTCCTAAGCTAAAAGACAGAATCTTCAATGCGGATGACAGCCTGAGTATCACCAGCCTTCCTCACCTGCCTGGTCCCCCTCATTCTGCTCCCTCTTGTCTCTGTACCAGCCACACTGGCCTTCTCACAGGCCATGTAGCACACTGCACCGTCTCCTGCCACAGGGCCTTTGTACTTGCTGCTTCCTCTACCTGGAATGCTCATCTCCCTGCCCCATCCTTTACAAGCATCTTGGCCCAGCTTCATCCTGCACATCTTAGGAGCTCAGTTGTAACCTTCACTTCTTCAAGAACTCTTTCTAACATACCCACTCTACTCCAGTTTAGACCATTTTCCTTTGCATCACATATAAGTAGCAATGAATTGATGTGTGTCTCCACTAGAGTGGAAGCTCCATGGTACAAGGGCCTCTTCTGTTTTGTTCTCTGCTCTGTCCTGGAGGCCCAGGATGGCATGAAGCTCAGAGCTGGAACACAATAAAATATGTGCTGAATGAGTAAATAATGAATGAATTAGGGAGTGTGGAATCTTGAGTCCTACCCATTCTCCCTCTCTATCTCTCCTTCTCTCTCCCCTTCTCCCTCCCTCTCTCTCTCTCTCTCTGTCAAGCTCAATGACCAGCATGATAACCAGACTGACTAGCTGAGAACTAGAAGTGGCAGACATCACGCTGTGTGGGTTGTGAGCTGCAAGGCACAGAAGAGAGGGACCGCAAACATCCAGCGGATGCAGGGACACGGAAAGGGCCGTGGCCCCTGGGGCTTGTCTGAACACTGCAGAAATTTCAAATGTGTCCATGGCTTGGCCTCAAGGGTTCAGGTTTCTGTAGGCCACTACACAGGTGGCAACATTTCCAAACTACTGGGCTATGTGGATTGGCTACAGCTTTCCTGGCCTGCTCTCGGCATTTATCAGAAGGAGGGGAGGACAGGCTGGCAGTGACCAGGCCGCTGTCCTGCGGTGCCCATGGTGGGGAACCCTATGGCTGAGACCAACCTGCAAGTTCATGTGCCACATGCAGCAAACTCGCATTCTCCCAGAGAAAATACAATTTTGGAGTTGGTGGGCAAAAGAAAACTGTTTCTCTACTCAAAATACTTCTGACACCAGATGTGTGGGTTTTCCATACCAAGCAATTCTCCACTTCTCTGCAGATACCACCTGGGCGTCCTCCAATTCAATTCAATTCTGACACTAATTGCCAAGAGTTAACACAGACCCCACAGGTAAAGGGCTCCGTCCAGTCCCACAATACTGCCCCCACTTCAGATGCCAACTGTAAGTAGTGGCTCCCCAGGGTACCCACACTTCTGTCCAACTTGACTACAAATCAGGGGTTCCCACAACCTCCTCTTCAAGTTTGAGAATTTGCTAGAACAGCTCACAGAACTCAGGGAAACACTTTACTTACTGTTACCAGTTTATTAAAAGGACACTATGGAACATACAAACAAACAGCCAGATGGAAAGGTACATAGGGTGAGGGTGCAGAGCTCTTGAGCACAGGAGCTTCTGTCCTCGTGGAGTTTGGGATGTGCCTCCCTCCTGGCACACAGGTGTGTTCACCAACCCAGAAGCTCTCCGAACCCCAGTGTGTAGGGTTTGATGGAGGTTCATTAGGCAGGCAGGAGTGATTAAGTCACTGGCCACCGGTGAGTCACTTAATCCCCAGTGCCTCTCCACTGCCAGGAGGTTCAGGGATGGGGCTAACAGGTCTAACCCTCTAATCACAAGGTTGAGTCCTCTGACAACCAGCTCTCCAACTGCCCCCCGTCCCCCGTGTCTTCCAAGAGTCACCTGGTTAACATAGACTCAAGTGTGGTTGGAAGGGGCCTGTTATGAATAACAAAAGATGCTCCTCCCACCACCCTCATCACTCAGGAAATTCCAAGAGTTTTAGAAACTCTTGTGCCAGGAAGTGGAGACAAAGACCAAATATAAATTTCTTATTATATCACAGTATCCTATTGGGAGAGACTGGGTAAGGACTCTTAGTTTTCAAAGAACAACTACCTTGAGGTAGCTTAAGTCAAAAGGGGAGATTTGTGTCTCAGAACCCAAGGCCATGTCTAATACAGGATCAAAACCAAACACATGACCAGCAGGGCCACTTCCCTCTGGGCATCTCACGTATTCTCTGTGATCTTAGAGACCGCAGTGAGTGTAAGACCGTGACTGCTTCCTCCATTCCAGAGAACTCCCAGATTGACTGGGAACCTGAGTGCCATCCCAAATTCCCACAATAGGACCTTGATTAGTCTAGCTGAGTGAGGGTCCACCTGGAGCCCAACAAACCATTGCTGGGGTGGGGAGGTCATAACAAAGTAAAATGCAAGGCTGCTGAACCCCGTCCCTGGATGTTAGTGGGGAATTAATTGCTGGTGGCAAGCTAGGCGAACACCCCAAGAGATAGCTGCAGTGTAACCACATCTTTGGCAGGAAGAGTCTGTACTGAAGAGTTCATAGGATTCAAAGGAATGGGGAGCTCGAAGTGAAGAACACTGCCTTTTTGCTACATATCATCTGGTTTGCTTTACCTTGCGTCATGGGCACATTCTCTACGGTACAAGATCGGAAGTCCCTGTGGTAAGACACTGCATCGTCTGGTGTTCTGAGCAATGCTAAATATTCCACTGGGCCTCAAAAACAAGGAACAGTGACATCACCACCAAGGCATTTTCATTACTGATGCTAGGATGGAAGCTCGCCTTCATGTCTTAAGTAATCCCCAAGCTATCAAAATAAGATAGTCTTGTTGGAAAATCCATTTGCTTCGCTGCTGGGGAACACCGTAACGTGAAGAAATGGGGCACGAGGAGAGTGACTTACGTCAGGGTTCTGCACAAGTAGAGAATGACTGGCCTTCCCCATCCCTCCTTCCGTCTTATACGCCTACAAATTAGATTTTATGCATCTAGCACGGGTCACAACCATCTACATTCTCTTTCTATTGACGATACCAGCAGTCCTGATCCAGAGAAACAACAAGAAGGCATCGGGAGTCAAATGAAGTTTGGATCATCAGCCACTTAAAGTCGTGGTGGCAGAAGATGGTCAAGGCTGGTGGTGAAGCTGGAGTGCAGGTGGGGAAGTCACACCAGTGGGTGCTGACCATGAACGCCACCTGCCTACACAGGCTTCCTTCATTCTGACAATAACACCCCCAGGTGAGCGTTCAGCGGAAGTCATGGAGCAGCGGGTAACCACTGAGCCATTTAACGCAAGACATCATGACAGATGTGTATTTCGTATGGTCCTGGAATAAAAAAAAAAAACAAACAAACATAGACCAATGAAACAGAATTGAGAGCCCAGAAATAAGCCCTATGAATGATAACTAACATTTGACAAAGGAGTCAAGAATACTCAATGGGAAAAGGATAGTCTCCTCAATAAATGGTGTTGGGAAAACTAGATGATCATGCAAAAAAGATGAAATCGAACCCCTATCTTACACCACTCACAAAAATTGACTCAACATGGATTAAAGTCTTAAAAATAACTGAAACTGTAAAACTCCTAGAAAAAATATTTTGATATCTTGGATATGACACCCAAAGCACAAGCAACAAAAGAAAAAATAAATAAGTGGGACTACATCAAACTAAAAGGCTGCTGTACAGCAAAGGAAGCCATCAACAGAGTTAAAAGGCAACCCGGGGATGGGAGAAAATGTTTGCAAGTCAAGTATCTGATAAGAGGTATATAAAATAAAATATATAAAGAACTCATGCAATTCAACAGTAAAAAACCCAAACAGTCTGACTTAAAAATGGGCAGAGGAACCGAATAAACATTTTTACAAAGAAGACACCCAGATGGTCAACCGTTCCTGGGGACAGTTTTTCCTGCAGCGGCTCGGGGGGTAGCATCAACCACATCCACACTGATGGCAGAATGTTTATCTCCTGCAGAACAAAAAGATTTCTGATTTAACCCTTTCAACAAATCAAAGACCAGGCAAGCTTTGCTTATTCACTGGAGCAGAGGGCTTCTCCATCCACCGAAACCTGGGAGCAGCGCCCAAGCCTGAGGAGATGAACAGGGAGGCGCCCCGAAGTACGCGCGGCCGTGGAATTGTCTCCTGAGCAGCACTAAGGAGGAGCCACATTTCCTGAAACAGACCGTCCCCATTATGACCCGAAGGAAAAGGATATGATCAATATCCTCTCTGAAAAGGATGGGAAAATGGCACCCTCCCCTGCCCTCACACACTGTTTTCTAGCTCACAAGAGAAGGGGCTCCTCCCAGCCTCTACTCACCATCTGGGTCTACAGCTAAGTTGACCTTTTACCTTCAAGGAGCATTCTGAGATTTACAAAGTAGATGTAAAAAGTTATATTTGGGGCACATGGTTCTGATGCTCTTAATGGGTCAACTTTGGAAATTTTCCTCAATTCTCCGTCACACCTGAGGCAAACTTACGACAGAAAAACCTTGCAGAAAAGGGGACGAAACATATTCTGACAGGTCACTTGTCAGGGCTCAGTTGAAGGAATGTGGATTCATTATTGTTGTGGATTCGCACAGATAATTAAAGATTGGAAAGGCTCTGATTTTTGGTTCATTTGTTCACCAAGAGCTGATGATCATTAACAAGCAGCATCTTAACAACAGTATTTGGTCAACCATTTGTCCTTCCTAAAAGGTTTAAATCCTGTCATTTGTGAGCACGTGCTATGTATCTAATGGGTTCTCAACAAGCGGGGATCCCTCTGGGCACAAGGCTTATCTTTGTCATGTGGCAGGTCTCCATTTCTCATAACCCAAACTCTCCGCGGCCCCCTCCTCGTTCTTAATGAGGGCCAAACTCGCCAATGAAATTTCTAGTCCCCCTCAGGGCCGGAGCCCCCACGGCGCCCCTGACTGGACACGGGAACCAGCGACGGCCCCGCGGCGGCGCGGACCGAGTGGAAGGCAGCCCGGCAGGCTGGGCTCCTCAACGTCTTTTGGGCCAATTCTACTTTGGTTTTCAACTTTGCTGTCAACACATACAGCCTCCAGGATGGAAACAGCCCGGTCTATGACTGTTAATATTCGAATCCCAGGGATTTCTAAGGAAGTACACCTTCCGTGCCGAAGGCCCTGAGTGTGCACGGAGTCCCAGGAGGGTGGGACGCAGCCCTGCCCCCAGCTCAGCGAGGCTAAGTGCCCTGTGGGGACAGCGGGCCTTTGAGGCCACTGCTGGGAGCCGAGGCCCGAGGGAGGGCCGCCGGGGGCAGGACTCAGGGCTTTGCGGCCCCCAGCTCCTTTCCACATTCAGTTTCCTGGCGCCTGCATGAAGAGTCCAAACACGGGTATCACTATTGTCCCTTCTAATTAGACAACATCCCGGACGTGACCAGGCCTGAAAACATGACATTCTGCAAGGGCTTACTGCTCACCTCTGCTGCCCAGTCTAGGCACTGGGGTCCTTGTTATAATACTCAGGGGAGGAAAAAACAAGCCACGTATTTTCTGACTTGGAATATGTTGAAATAATAAAACTTTTAACAGAGCATTGTTGACCCTGCTCTACGGAAAGAAAACTATTGTGTTTTCTCTGATTCCAATACACACCCTTTTCCCACATAGTCTTTACGTTCCTGAAATTAGGATGCAAAGTCTGCATGTAATGTCATACTCCTTTCTCTTGAAAAAAACCCAAAAACCAGAAAACTGCTATCAAGTTGATTCCTTATCTTACATTTGACAGAGTCTGAATTAAGGGAATGTGCCATGTGCTTTTCACTATGCAATTAATTTAAACAGAAGTATATACACTAACTGCAAAAGGTGACTCTGATGGGTTCTGTCATGAGCATTCAGTTCTTCCTAGGCGAGGAAAGGGCTCCTGTCCTGGACCAGTCTGCTGTTGCCTTATTTTGGGTTCTGTTTGCCTCCTTGTTTGTATTTCCTGGCCCGGCCTGACCTCATCTAGGCTGTCACATGGCTGCTCTAAAGCCCTTGTTATTATCTGCAAAAAAAAAAAAAAAATGTCCTTGTTCTTTGTGACTATGCTTAACATTCATTTTAAGAAATGTTTTTCAACTAACTTTTCCAGTGTTTGGCTCCCGCCTAATGCCCTTCTAACTGCCAGTTTCCTGTGGATATTTCTGGAATTGACTCTTTCAGACAGTTTGCTTGCACCTGAAGCCACTTCTCAAACCTCAAGGCCCTTGAACTTTTGCCACAATATCTGCCATGATTCTGGCCATGGATGAAGCGTTTTGATGTCTTTTTTTGTTTTTCGTTTTTGCTGAGGAAGATTAGCCCTGCGCTGACATCTGTGCTGATCTTCCTCTATTTTGTATGTGGGTTGCCGCTGCTGTATGGCTGATGAGTGGTGTAGGTCCACGCCTGGGATCTGAGGCCACCAACCCAGGCCACTGAAGGGGAGTGCACTGGACCTAGCCACTATGCCACGGAGTTGGCCTCTTGATGTCTTTTGAAGTGAGGAGGCACAAACTGGCCAGACCCCAAGTTGAAATGAGTCTTACGACGAGCAGGCCTGCAGGTGTCCAGTTACTTCCGGTGCATGCCATTGCCTATCTCCTCGCTGCCTCCTCGCTGCCTCCCCCCGCCCTTCATACCCCCAGCTGCATAGCTTCTCTGGAAATATTGCTCCTGAATCCTTCCCTTCAAATGGACCAGTCACTCAGCAATACACACTGCTACCGTAACTGTCTGGTGCCCATCGCTTGTTGAGGATCATGGGGATCATCAGGACAAACTGCAGCACAGAAATGTGTGTGTGTGTGTTTTATTTTCAGGTATAAAGGCTCTGATCTCATGGGCCATATATTCCACAAGGACATGTTATATACATCTGAGTTCTCAGGGCATATTGGAAAAACAAAGGGAAAAAACCTGGTTCTCCTAACACTAGTTGGTGCCCTATCTTTGATTAACCCAAGCCATTGTGTGAATGTTTGTGTCCCCCCCTAAACTCACACATTGAAATACTGATGCCCAAAGTGATGGTGTTAGGAGGTGGGGCCTGTGGGAGGTGCTAAGGCCATGAGAGTGTAGCCTCAGGAATGGGAACAGTGCTCTTGCAAAAGAGACCCCACAGAGCTCCCTCGCCCCTTCTGCCATATGAGGGCACAGTGAAAAGACAGCCATCTGTGGACCAGGAAGAGGACTCTCACCAGAAGACCACCATAGAGGCACCTTGATCATGACTTCCAGCCTCCAGAACTACGAGAAATAAACTTCTGTTGTTTATTAGCTCTCCAGTCTCTGCTATTTTGTTACAGCAGTCCAAATGGACTGAGACACTCAGAGCCTATTGAGACAATGTACTTATCCCTCAGCTGCTGGGTTGGCTACTAACAGTTCACAGCTGCTTACTCTTCCAAAAAACTGCTTTGGCCAATGGTTTCCCCTTGTCCTGAAATATCTAGCAGGTTACGCAGCTGCTGACTCTCTGATACAGGAATACAAAAGGCTGGTCCCTGCCTTGAGGTGAGATGCTCTGTGGTGCCATTCGTGTTCCAGAGCTGCCTATGGGATGAGCCCAAACCACACCTTCACCTGGATCTTTCCTGTCCTGTCTTGTATCTCCTAAAAACACGCCTTCAATAAATAACTTGCAGAAGAATTCTTGCCTCAGGCTCTGCTTTTGGGAAACTGATCTATGAAAAATGTTTTGTCTCTTTAAGGAATTTGCAGACAAAGACAAGGAAGGGAGGGAAGACATGAAAGATTATCCTGTATACAGAGATGTTAGGCAGCAAAAAGCATGACTGGACTCCAGGACTTGCTATGGAAAAGAAACCAACATCTTATGCATGAGAGAACTTCCTGCCTTCTGCATTGTCATCCCTGGTCTCTTTAGAGGAAATCCTCGGTGACATCCCTCTAGCAGACACCATACACCATGGATCCAAATAGATGCCAAGAAAAATAAGCATGAGCAGCAGGACAGCCCTTCCTCTGGAGGGCAGATGCAGAGGCCTTGATCTGTGTCCACAGGGTGAGGCTACCTCAGGTCGAACTCAGTCTGAGGATGACGCCAAAGGGGTCAACAAGAGGGCAAAGGCCTTCAGGATTCAGGAGGCAGCGCCTCTGGAGTTGAGAGTCTCAGGGCTCTGTGAGGGAGGTCCAGGTGTGAAATGCTTCCACAAATCCGCGTCCAGAGCTTACAAGAGGAGAGGATCCCTCGCTGCACGGAGTCTTTATAGGGATGAACTACGCACTTTGAAACGAGGGGTTGGAGACAGACTGAGCAGGAGTGGAGTGAACAGGGCGGCCACCAAGGTGTACTAGGTTAAGTGTGAGAGCTGGAGATGATGTCCAGACTCTAGTGACCCGAGGCCGCTAGGCAGGCGTCAGACAGCACTGGAAGGCAGTTGAGTGGTAAGGAAAAGAGTCCCGCATGTGGGAACCCGAGGCCTTGCTGCCCCTGGCCAGGCTGAGCTGCGTCAGACCTCTCTGGCTTGTAGATCTACATGTCAAGGTATGACGCCGGATCTCAGAGTAGTACAAACCCTGCAACAGAGAGCTGTGTGTCCACGCGGGTTCCAGTGCACAAAACAAATGAAATGCAGATAAAAACATATTCTTTAAAATACAAGTGGCCTCCCAAGTTATAAAAATATAGTCATTTGATTCCTGAAATGATGTTTTACCCCCCTAAACTGTGAGATGCATCAGAGCCAGCCCTGCCAGTCTCTGTGTGCCCATCTCCACTCCTTTCTCGGTGTGAAGTGTGTAATAGAGAAGGCACTCAATAAATCGAATGAATTGAGAAGTGGACCCACAGAAAACGGACTGGCAGTAGTGACAGGAGAGACTACCTCAAGGAAATGGATGGGCTAGATGGATGGATGGATGGATGGGTGGATGGGTGGATGGATGGGTAAAGATAGGGAAAAAAAGAAAGACTGAGTGACTATTAAACTGAGGAGAAGTCAGAAATATGTATGGGTAGATGGACAGATTGATGGATGAGTGGATTAAATAGATAGATGGATAAATAGAGATAAAAACAAATAGATAAATAGAGAAAAAGGGTGAAAGACAGATAAGCATACATTTATCTACCTAGAAGGAGAAGAAAAATAATACATTTGTCCCCATAGGGAAAGCCTTCTGAGAATGAAACCAACACAGGAAAAAAGCAGAGACGAGAGAGAGGGACAGACACCTGAAGCATCACGTGAACTATTGGATCCACTGTAATGCAGTAGAGACAGAAGTAGACTACAGAGCAGGGCAGGTTTGTTTGGGAGCTGGAAGAGCCAAGCAGTGGTTGACCGCCTAGCTGACGATGGCCCTGGGCGCCTGTGTGCCTAGGCCAAGGAGTTCCATATCCCATTATCTTAGTTCCCCACCTGTCGAGTTGGAGGGTTGAATTTAATATTTGGAAAAGCGTATAGTCTTTTTGAATTGAGTTTTACTCACTATTCTCTCATTACCCTTTTACAATTTAGGTTCCAGAGATTTGACTTAATTTTATTCTAAATTGGTACAATTCATAGCCAATTATCTTAAATTCCCACCTCTCACTGCTCAGTAACTACTTTATTTGTTACAGATTTCTGTGTGCAGGTGACCTAATGATTATACAGTGGTGAATAATGTTAAGATTTTTTCCATTTTGTTTTTTGTCTTAAAAAGAATAAGCCTTCTGGACTGACATGTAAAGAGCTTGGAAGTCATCACTCCTGTCCTGAACAAGAAAAAAGAGGAACAGATTGCAAATCAACTCTCTTCTTAGGTTCCTCAGAGAAGTGATGTCTCAGGGCAAGCTATCGCCTCCAAAACTCTCAGGACCCCAAATACAGACAACCACAGTTCACCGGCGGCAGACTGCGGCTGGAGCCAGCAACTGGCAGGAAAACTTAAAGAGTAAGTGACTAATCACTGGCAAGCGAGTGTGGGCTCCTGGGCCACCAGCCTTAGGGGAACCCTACGCTTTCATGAGTTTTACCTCCAGGAGCCCCACTAGGTTCTCAGGGTGAAGATCAGAGAAAATGTCCTCGTGCTTCCAGCAGTGAGGGGCGACAAGTAACCAGACTGGGCTAAAGTGACTAGAATATTCTGTGCTCGTTAGCAAAGGCCTGACCCAAGAACAACTATGAGCGATGTGTAGTTAAGATTCCTCCAGGTTGGGGCTGGTCTGGTGGCATAGTGGTTAAATTCACGTGCTCTGCTTCGGTGGCCCAGGGTTTGTGGGTTTGGCCCTGGGTGCAGACCTGTGCATGGCATCCCACATACAAAGCAGAGGAAGATTGGCACAGATGTTAGTCAGGGACAATCCTCCTCACCAAAAATAAAGATTCCTCCATGTGTTTTTGTGGCTTGATAGCTCATTTCTATTTATTGTTGAATAATATTACATTGTATAGAATGTAAGTACCACATCATATGCAGCACAGTTTATTTATTCATTCACATATTAAAGGATATTTTGGTTGCTTCCAAGTTTCGGCAATTATGAATGAAGATAAACGAAGGTAAATTTTTGAGTGCAGGCTTTTGTGTGGATATAAATTTTCAACTCATTAGCTAACTGCCTAGGAGCATGATTGGTGGATGGTGTGTTAAGACTATATTAGCTTTGTAAGAAACTAAGGAACTGTCTTCCAAAGTGAACCATTTACATTCCCATCAGCAATGAATGAGAGTTCCTGTTGCTCCACATCCTCATCAGCATTTGATGCTATCAGTGTTTTGGATTTTAGCCAGTCTAATAGGTGTGCAGTGTAATATCTCATTGCGGATCTAATTATTATTTGGTTTGTAATTCTCCAATGCATTATGGTGTTGAGCATCTTTTCGTATGCTTATGTGCCATCTGTAAATCTTTTTTAGTGAGATGTCTGTTGATGTCTTTTGCCTCATATTTAATTGGTTGTTTGTTTTCTTATTTTTGCATTATAAGTATGCATTGTATGCTTTGGATACAAGTCCCCTGTCAGCTATGTGTTTTGCAAATAATTTCCAGTCTGTGGCTTGTTTCTTTTTCATTCTTTTAACAGTGTCTTTCACAGAGTTGAAGTTTTTAATTTTAATAAAGTCTAACATTAAGTTTTTATTTCATATATCAGGCCTTTGGTGTTGTATCTAAAAACTCATCACAAAGAGATCTGGCTAACATTATAATTACCAATAATAGGTCACCCTAAATTTTCTTCTATGTTATCTTCTAAGAGTTTTATAGTTTTGTATTTTACATTCAGACCTATAATCATTTTGATCTAATTTTTGTGAAAGGTGTGATGTGAGCTCTGTGTCTAGATTTATTTCCTTTTTTTTTTCCCTTTCTTTTTTGCATGTGAATGGTCAGTTGTTTCAACACCATTTATTGAAAAGACTATTCTTTCTCCAATGACTTGCCTTCAGTCGTTTACAAAGATCAGTTGACTTTGCGTGAGTATATTTCTGGGTTCTCTATTCTATTCCATTGATCTATTTTTCTCTTCTTTCACCAATATCATACTGTCTTGATCACTGTAACTTTGAAGTAAGTCTTGAAATCAGACAGCATCAGTCCACATAAACTTTAGAATAAGTTTGTTGATATCCACAAAGTAACTTTCTGGGAGTTTGATTGGGATTACAAGGAATCTACAAATCAGTTTCAGAAGAACTGACATCTTAACAATGTTGAGTTTTTTCATCCATGAACATAAAATATCTCTCCATTTATTTAGATCTTCTTTGATTTCTTTCATCAGCATTTTTGTGGTTTTCTTCATATAGATCTTGTACGTGTTTTGTTATATGTAAGCACAGAGCTTTGCTGTCAGGGGAATTCTACTCTGTTTCTGAAAAAAATATTTGACATATAGGATTTTTAAAATACTTTATAAAAATTATTGCGCAGCCCCATTTTCTCCAATAAAAGTTAATTTGCCGGGAGTTCGGGAAGAGAGAGGGAGGGATGAACAGGTGGGGCACAGGGGATGCTTAAGGCAGTGAAACTGTTATGTGTTATTCTCTAGTGGTGGATACATGAGATTATGCATTTGCCAAAACCTGTAGACCCTGTACAACTTCAAGAGTAAATCCCAACATAAACTATAGTCTTTTAAAATAATAATATATCAATATTGGCTCACCAATTGTAACAAATGTACCACACAATGCAAGATGTTAATACTATGGAAAACTGTGGTGTGGGGAGGAGGTATGCGGGAATTCTCTGTACTTCCTGCATAATTTTTTTGTGAACCTAAAAAACTGTTTTAGAAAATAAAATATATATTTTTTGAAAAATCGCCCAACATTTTCTACTAGCTTTATTTGAGAATAGGGTTTTAGCCTGAAACTACTTTTTTTTTTTTGAAATTTGAAATAGAACCCAATTACTGTACAATCCTTTCATGTTAAGATCACTTCCTGTTTTATAAATTGCAATAACAAAACAACCACAAAACATCAGGGTCAAATTAAAGTAGAATGGGGAAAAGAAAAGAAAGAGGCCAGCTCTATTTTTCAGGCCAATTCCCATCAAACAAATGTAACAGAAAACAAATGGACATCATTTATGCAAAGGCCTACGTACTTTATAGCTCTAAGCCACGGAAAATGTGACTTATTGTGTAAGCCAACATGCTCCTTGGGTATGATTGTTGAATTTTAAGTGCTTATTATCGCTTTATACTGGGTCTGACAGGGACGGCTTCTTCTATGAGTGCCTTTCTGGAATCCACACTCCTCTCTTCTCCCCATCACTCCACCCGCTCCTATGCACCGCCTGAGTGGCTGCAGCTGCCAGCAGTGTGAGGCATGGGGATGTCGAATTACAGCCATAGGAAGTGGTTGGCAGCAGTTCCAGGCCACCCAGCGACGTTGCTTTGGTGGAACGAGAGGGCTCAAAGCTGAGGCCAATTTTATTTATCTATATCTCAAAGTTCAAGATAGTACAAAGGAAGGATTATCACTACTGAGGAGTGGAAGCGGCAGTGCAAAATCCTCTAGGCTTTTCTTTCCCTCCCACAATTGCCACTCCTGGATACAGAGAATTGGGTCAATCAGAGTGCTCAATTCAATGCACAGCATAATCGGTGCCATCACGGGTCCAGGCAATGCCCTTCTCTTGCTTTCATTGATTGATAGATTGATTAATTAATTCATTGTTTTGCACTTCATCCCTATTGGCACTATTATTCCCTTCCTCAGTAGGCATACATGCTATTATGTTTAATAAATGTCCTTGTGTATGTACATATTTTTGAGTGAAAGTGGCTTTTTTCTCCTTTTTATTTTGTATTATTCAACGCCAAGAAGTCTCATGAAACAAAATCATCCCCAAAGGGAGCTTGGACTGAAGCTACTTGAAATTGGTCATCTTGCCAGGACTTCTAGAAGAGTGGAGCAAAGGGACGTGGAGTGGACATCCACACAGGTAGAGAAGCCACTAGCTGTGTTCAGGACTCAGAGACAATGGGAGACTTCAAGCCCAGATTAAAACCTTGGAGTCGTATTTAGTTTGTAGCTGGATGGAATCTCGTATGAAGTAAAGTAGGCTATTGACCCTAAAACGAGGCAGAATATGCCACCCAAAAATATGTCACTTTGGCATAAGGATTATTTTGGGCTAAAGGCACTTAAAAACAGCAGATGCAAGAAGGGCATTGTAATCTACCAGTTTCTTCTTGAAAATAGGAGATTAAAAACTCCCACATCAAAGATGCCCTCCCTGGACCAGAAAGAAAGGAACAGTGTCATCCTCAAGGATGACAAGTTGAGACTGAGAATTCTATACAAACAGACCTTGTTAAAATAATTCTTCTCTTCCTTTAGCCTCCCCACAGAGTTACTTTTCCACAAGTGCCCTCTTTGCTCAACCTGCTATGAAAGCATGCAGATTTTGCCATGTCTTTGGGTCTTCCTTCCCTATGATGTTTCCTGTGTCACATAAAACTTATATAAATTTGTATGCTTTTCTCCTGTTAATCTGTTTATCAGCCTAATTCTCAGGCCCGGCCAAAAAAACTCTAAGAGGGTAGAAGTAAGATGTTGCCTCCCTTCTACCCTGAAATGAAGAGTCGGGGACTGGAATGCACCTTGGAAGCTTCCATCTTCCTGATCCCTCAAGCCCCCATCCCCTGATGCAGCACTTTGACAAGTTACGGTTCCATCCCCAGAGGGAGGAGGCCTAATCACAGCTGCTCTGACACGCTCAGAAGAGGCCTGTTCAGAGGTGCTTCTCTTTCCAACAGCCTGGAAACTGTACCTCATCCCCAGGGTATGCTGCTGTTGTCGGATCATAAGCGGCACATGCATTGAGGACAGGGCTCACGTGGACGCCAGTGGAATTCAGGTTGGTGGGATACCTGACAGGTCCGGAGACTTGGGTATCAGTACCCTCCAAGCAAGTTTTTGGGAGCAATTAGGGAATCCTTTTCTCACTAGAAGTCTGGCCAATGTCGATGTAGCAGAGCTTAAGAGCTTTGCAGAGAAAGCATTGGCCAAAGGAGAGTTTAAACAAGGAAATGCACACAAGCACCACTGAGACCGGGCAGCATCCAGAGCTACTCTACGTCTCAACCCTCAGACCTGCTTAGAAGAGGGAAAAATCTGAGCATGCTCTGCCACTTTCTTTCTGCTTTTAAAGCTGGTCAAATAAGAAGGCAGAGGAAGAAACCAAGTATCCACAGGATGAGCAAAGAAGAGCCAATCTGAGAAGGAAGCAGAGTGGTGAAACCAGCCAAATCCTAGTAGCACAGGGCCGACGTGGAGATAGGAGTCAGACGGGAGCTGCAGTGGATGCTTCTGGGACCTTAGGATGCAGCGAGGGAGAACTTCTTAGCAACTCTGTACTTGTTGTCTATGGGCACTGTCACAGATCACCCCACACTTCATGTCTTAACACAATGCAGATTGGAGGTTTGTGATTCAGAAGTGCAACATGGGTCTCCGTGGGTTAAAATCAGGTGTCTGCAGGCCTGCCTTCCTTTCTGGAGGCTCCAGGGGAGAAGCCTTTTCCCTGGCATCTCCAGCCTCTAGAGGCCTCCTCCATTTCTTGACTTGTGGCCCTTTTCTCCATCTTCAAAGCCAGGAACAATGGGTTGAGTTCTCACATTGCACCACTCTGATCTCCTTTTCTTCCTTTCTTTTCTACATTTAAGGACTCTTGTGATTACACCGACTCACCTGGATGATCCAGCACGATCTCTGTATTTTTAGCAATCTTAATTCCATCTGCTACCTTAGTTCCCTTTTGCCACATAACATAACATATTTACAGGACCTGGGGACTAGCATGTGGACATCTCTGAGAGTCATTATTCTTTCTACCACAAAGCCCTTTAAGAATCAACAGTTGAGGGGCCAGCCCCGTGGTGCAATGGTTGGGTTTGGCACGCTCTGCTTCAGCACCCCAAGTTCGTGGGTTTGGGTGCCAAGTGCAGGCCTACACCACTTGTCAGCTATACTATGGTGGTGACCCACATACAAAGTGGAGGAAGATTGACACAGATGTTAGCTCAGGGCTAATCTTCCTCAGAAGAAAGGGAATCAACAGCTGAGCTAAAGGGATCTCAGCAACCCCAAAATGAGGATCCACCTTGATCTATTATCGTGAAGAGAATGCAAGTATCTTGGAAGGTAGCTTTACGAAAAGAGAGTGGGAACGTTGCAGGAGGACATTTTCCCTGAGCCCTACCAATATAGGTTCATGTCAAGCTGCCCACCAGTACTTTATTTTCCCCACAGGATCAGGTGTGTCCCCAAGTGGAGTGCCTGTGAAAACAGAAAGGGCTGGAACTCAGGGTACTAGAGAGTGGGTCACAAGTGACAGTGTCTTCCTGTCAATTACGACCGAGAGCTGAGCCGCTATGTAAGGTACAGGCAAGATGGGCTGGGCCATTTTGGCTAACGGACCAAAACCCACTCAAACTGTGTGTGTGGTTGTTTCTAAGGGAGAGCAGGTGATGGTAACGAGGAGGATGGCACATGGGGTGGGCACAGAAACAGGAGCTCAGAAATGTCAGAGCTGACTGAGACAACTTCCATCTCTTCATTTGTTGTCCTAGGTTGGTACCTCCAGAAACAGACCCTGAAACACGTGTGAAGAGTTTTTGCGGGAGGTGATAGCAGTTAGCACTGCTAGGGGATGGGGCAGTGTGATAAAGAGAAGGCTGCCGACATGGTGTGCATCAGCCAGCCAGTTACCCTGTGGGGAAGTGGACCTTAACCCAGTGGAGACGTCTGGAAGGTGGGGTGGAACATGCCTCAGAGTTAGCCCATCTGAAGGTAGGGAAGCTGGGGCGTTTACCCACCAGCTTCCACTTATCATTGATGGAAATCTCCTCCCACGGGCACTAACTTCTTATCACTTTCGGCCTTCCCTGCACACAAGCTGAACATGCCTCCTCGGCCAGAAGCAGCAGGAGCTTACAGCATGGAGCACTGCGCACGAAAGAGAAGTGTTGAGGGGATAGAGCAGGGCAGCAGCAGCATCCGCTCCAAGGATAGAAAAGAGGAAGGCACAGTGGGAAATGCCCAGGCGAAGGAGGGTTATAAATGAGAAGACTCCACAGTTTCTGGATGAAAGCCTTGGATTTGTCTCCAGGGACCTTTTTAAGGTGCTAGCCTCGTATAGTGAGCAGCATGCAGACATGAATATCTAGATGCTCTTTATATTTGTCTCCCATGTATAGATACTGTATAGAGATAGAGACTGAACAAAGCACACTATCACTTCCCTCCTGGGATAGCATGTATGGAACCATCCCCTGCAGATGGTGTGAGAGTTTTTATTTTGATGACTCCTCATTAATGAATACTGGGAGGAGAAATAGAGAAGGACATTTCAGAGATGAGACGTAAGCTGCCTTCAGACTGAGCAATGCAGGACAGAGGAGAATATTATTAACCTGCAGAGAAGGCTAAGAGGAGCTTATTGTCTGAAATGAAGGATTGTAAGAGCACCGTGAAGAGGTGCTGACTAAGAGCATAATATCTGAATCCTACAGCCCTGAATCATATCTGACCTTCCATTCTCGGGGGCCAGAAGGAATCTGGCCAGTGTAGACTTCTTTCTCTGACATGTGCTAAAGTAGGTGAGTACCTTTCAGCTTGAATTCAGGAGACCTTGGACTGTTGCTAAGGAGTCAGGAGTTAGTAGAGGGTAAAGAACTAGATGACTGCCCTTGGCTGATGAGAACAAAGACACAAATTGCTTTCATTTCCCTGTTGAGTTTCGTCAATTTACAAAGAGGGCTTGAGGCAAGGGAAAAGGTTAATGAGGATGTGAAATATATAGCAGCGTTTGTTTACTTAGCTGAGATAATTATTCTCAGCAATGCCAGAAGAATAAAAGCAAGGTCCTTTGGATGTCTGGTCCCCCAGGGAGAATAGCTTAAAGTTGTCCTTGGATATATGTCAGTTCTCCTGAACCCCTGTTAATATAGTGGACACACAGTGTCCCAGCCTGGAGAGAGGGTTGACCCTGAAATTATATCCACTCTCAACAATGGCCTCAAGCCATCAATGGTAAGAAACTCAAAAATACCTTAGGGGTTTCTATAGATTTTCAGAAAAGTATTCTTAGACTTCTAACCTCACAATACCTTAAAGCAGGGTTTCATCTGGAAGCCTGAGTACTTCCAACAAAGAAGAGAAAGAGCACAGGACAAGTGATACTCATTATCATTCACTGGCCTCAATCCATCAATTATAAGGACATTTAAAGTGTCAGAGAATTTTATAGGAGTTACAGAGAAATATTTCCAGATTGGTAAACCACACAACTATTTAAAGCAGGTTTTCTAAGAAAAGCTTCAACAAGGTGGAGAAAGCCCACAGCTAGTTCTCAGGGCCTCAAGGAGTCCGGAGCGAGACCTGTGAGCAGATGCTCAGAGCCTTGGCAGACTGTCCACTGGAGACCTGTCTGAACACTTGGTTGCCCTGCCAAGACCTTCGTTACCTGCGTGGGAACTAGGTCTGTGGGTCCAGAAAAAGACAATGGGACCAAAGCAAAGATCAGCTAGGACTGATCTGAGCATGAGGGTTGGTGCCATATTCAAAACTTGGAAGTTTTGGGCATTGTTGACCCATTCTGAAAGCATGTGTTTGAGGTGCCTCTTGGGTTACAGACTGGCCACAATCCGTGTTCCCTGGTGCTGAGCATGCTGCAATGGATCACTGGAGATTGGCTGTGTTGTTTGATCTGCCTTCAGTGGTCAGTGGAAATCAGGTCTCAACAACAATGTGGGTCACCCCACCTTTGGACAGACCCATACGCAGGTTGCTAAGACTACGTCCAAAGAGGGGGTGTAGGCAATTTGGGACTCAAGTGGACATGCTTCTGAGGAAGGTATGACCAAGGAAAATGGAGAGTGCAACCCTTTCTTCTCCCTAAGGTAGCTCCCCAAGGAGCTCTCAGTACTGGGAGAATCTTCTACCTTCCTCCAAGCTTGGGCTGACCCTGAGTTAGGGGAGGTGAAAAAAAAGGAGCCAGGCATTCTTGGCTGAAATGTCCAGGATTATCTCTAAGCGCCTTAAAATTTCACTGCTCTGTTAGAGCCAACTAGAAACCCATTAAATGTGTATCACACCATGTGTCACCAGGCCCAGCACAAGAGAAGCAGAATCAATTGTGTTACTCCCAGAGGATCATTCTCCAAGGACATCTCTTATTTACTAGTGGTGGGGACTTAAAAATCAATTGAAGTTTCTGCCAGTGGTGGACTCAAACCGTCCGCAATAAAATGTGCAAAAATGCTGGAAAAATATTTTAAAACTTAACGTTTAAATGCATGGCAGCTCCTGAAAGAAAGTAAGAGAAATAGTCTGGTATCAGAAATGAAATGAGATCAGGAGTTCCAAGAAATAAACAGGTACTAAAGCCATCAGCTACTTGGAAGTCTACCTTTCACAGGAGGCCTAGCCCTTCTATTTTAACAACTGCAAGTATTGGGAACCGTTCCTTGAAAATAGAGAATAAAGTGGAAAGAGTCGCCTTTCCAGATCCCAAAATACTATAAAGGCATAGTTGTTAGAGTGCAGTTTTCGTGTTGAGAGAAACAATCAGTGAAACAGAACGGAGAGCTGAGACAGACCCAGGCATATATGCAACCAACAATCTGGGTTTGCGCTTCCCCATGTGGAGAGCAAGCATGTGTGTCTGCCTCCCACCATGCACTCGGGCAATAAAGACTCAGATGCACAGCGAAATGTTACGCTTCTAGAAATACACGTAACAGTGTATCCTTGGGACTTCAGGGTCACGGAGGATTTCCTCAATAAAATACAAAAACACAAACCACAGGAAAACAGTGAAGTATCCAACATCATTAAATCCGAGAGCTTCTCTTCACCAAAAGCCCTCACAAAGAAAATGAGAAAAGTGCCACACAGAGAAAAGGCAACAGATTGGGGCGGTGGCGGGGGGCAGCGGGGGTGGGGGCGGATTCTCAGATCAATAATAAAATGAGAAAGCAGCCCCAAGGGAGAAATGGCAAAGATATGGATTGGCATTTCACAGACGAGGAAACACAAATGGTGGAGAAACAATAAATATGTTCAATTTCATTAGTTACCAGAGAAACACAAGCATAAATTTTATTGCACACATGCTTGTTGGCAAAGTTAAGATATTTGATCACACCCAATGTTTGGCAGGGCCATGGAGCAGTGTGGAACAGATGCAAAGTGATGGCTAAAGTAGAAGTTACAATAATTTGACATTATCTGGCAATGTAAGACTGCACATACCCTGCCATTGGGCCATTTCAGCCCTGGTCACTACGCTGGTGAAGCTCCTGTCCACGTGCATCAGGACGTTCATTCCAGAACATTTACAGCAGCATTCTTCTAAGAGCAACAGCCCTGGAAACAGCCTGAAGGTCCGTGACGGGCGAGGGATCGCTAGCTGCAGGGCAGCGCGTGGGAGGCCGGGGTTGGGTCCAGGCAGAACCTCTGGGGGCTAACGATCTGTTTCTTACACTGGGTGGTGGGCATGTGGTTTTTATTTTATTTCTTTGCTTTACAACACATATGTACACATTGTAGTTGTATGCATCAAACTTTTCACAGTTGAAAAAAATCTTTTAGAAAGATCTAATCCAGGCTCCTCCCTGGGGGTGGGGGTGGACCCTGAGCCAGCGCGCTGAGCTCCAGGGTGAGAATTGTCTTTTATTGACAGTGGAAGCCTGGCCCTGTAGGTAGTTCCATGACCTCTTCCCACGGGAGTTTCTCTCTCTGGAACCTGACTGTTGAACCCAGGTAAATTCTTGTGTTGATTGCTCACTTCACACGTTGTCTATAAGCCCACTTCAGCAGGGTCAGAAGGCACATATCCAGGCCTGGGTAGCTCTTGGCTCAGTGACTCCGATCAGGTCATCTGTGGGATGTCAAGGATCGTGGGAAAGACTTTAACTGAGTGGAATCCAGAAACCCAGGCTTGTTCCCTGTCACACCCATAAAGACCCATCGCTAGGGTGTTTTCTCTGAAAGTTTCTCTGCTCAGAAGGCTGGGACGCCTTCCCCGGGCAGATGGAGCAGTGGGGTCATCCTCCAATCCCTCCAGGGCTGATGGTCCTGCAGCCCCTGTGACTCCAGTGCAGGCCTGCACCCAGGGAGGGAGGCAGCAGCCCCCAGCACCAGCCTCCCCTGTCTGGCCCTTGGGGAGCTGTAGGATGATACTCACTCATGCTCGCTGCTTTCTTTGTCTCAGCTCGTCCTCAGGAGACAGGTTTGGGACAGAGGACCTTGTTGTCTTCATGGTGGAGGCTCTCTGAGATTGCAAAAAGAGTTTCTTTTGTGGAGACAAAAAGAACTACCACGGAGAAAAGAATGTGATGGGGTGACATTGGTGTACTCTCTCCTGAGCCCTCAATTTATTTATTTTACTTCCACCCCAAGTGTCTCCGAACTACCTGCCCACCCTCGATACACACACACGCATGCACACACACACATACACGCACACAGCCTACAGAGCTAGATAGAAATCACTCAAGATTTGAGTGACCACTTGACTCTTAGGTTAAAATTCTCACCCTGGGCCGAAGAAGAGGGGACAGAGCAAATCCTTTAAGCCTGAGTGACAGAGAACATCGTTCCAATGGCTTCATGCACACACCGTCTGAATCACTGAAGGTTGGTGAGGCCCTTCGAGTCCCGGCTCTCTTACTCCTCCTGCCCTGTTCGTTGCCCTGCTCTTCCCATCCGTGTTCCTATGATGCTGAATGATTTTCCTTTCCTTCATGTTTTCTCTTGCCTCAGAGACTGTCACAAAGCAGATCCCCCGAAGAGAGGCCTAGAACATTCCGCCCCCATCTCTAGCCCTTGACGCCCTCCTGCTCTTCATCCCTGCACCCAGCACCGTGTAGCTCTGGTGTCCCTGTAACTGTTACTTTGTCCTCAGCCCACTTTTCCCTGAGAATTAAAAAGTCGTTGGGCCCAAGTCAGTGAAACCCGAGGTGCCCCAAGCACGTTACTTCTGTGAACACACACAGGCCACAACATGCTGTGTCCTCTGAGCTCTGCGTGGCCACTCGTGTCGTTTCCCCCAGTGACCCCAAGGGAGGGCTGTTGGCTTCCAAGGGCTGAGTAAGAGAATTGGCGGGTTGCAGTCTGTCACCTTGCCAGACGAGGAACTGAGACACTGCTTCTAGTTGCTTTCCAGGCAGGTCACCTTCCAGAACTCCCGGGGACCTAGGACAGGAAGCACGGACAGCGCTTCACAGGTGGCTGCCACGAGCAAATTAGGAGGGAGACCCTGTGGCACAGTAGCAACACCAAGCCATCCCCGTTTCAGGGGAGCAGCTCCGGGCCGGTGGCCACACCCTCCAGTCTTATACTGTCCTGATGGGCACGTGATGGGCCAGGTGACAGAACAGCTGTCCTCCTCTGCAAAGACTGATGAGGAATGTGCAGCAGCAGCCCTAAGTACAGAGGGGAGCTCTCAGGGAAGTGGCGGTTTCTGTCCGCAGAGATTGCCTCTAGTTTCCCCACCCTCCCCCTCGACACCAAACAGCGACAACAACATGGTAAAGTGTCAACTTCTTTGAGCTCCACTCTTTAAAACTGCTACATCAGGTTGCAGCAGGGTCAGAAGGAAGGGCTTCAGAAAGTTCAGGAACCCCATTTTTTGTCAGGTGGTCCCCGAGTTAGTGTGCCCTTTCTTTTTTTTTGTGCTGAGGAAGATTCGCCCTGAGCTAACATCTGTTGCCAATCTTCCTCTTTTTTTGCTTTGACGAAGATTTGCCATTTGCCAACAACGATGCCAATCCTCCTCCATTTTGTATGTGGGGCGCCTACTAGTGGTGTAGGTCCGTGCCTGGGAACCGATCGCTGGCTGTGGAAGCAGAGTGCGCCGAATGCAAGCGCCAGGCCCTGGCCGGCTCCTAGAGTGCCTTTATGCTCAGTCCACACCTGCCATCCCATTCACCTGTGTGTTACCAGTTTGTCCCTGCTTTGCTCTCTGAAGTGGCACAGGACCCATCAAGACCCTTTTGTACATGACAGCCCTTCCAAGGGTGGAATTTTTCATAACTGTCAGGAATATTTTCTTTGCTGAGAAAAATGTTTTCTGTTCCCCGGTTTCTTCCTTATGTGAACGGTGTCTTAGACTGCTCACTGGCTTATTCTGTGAACATGTTTCTCAAAAGGTGCAAACTGCCCCCCACAGCTTTCACTACCGCCTGAGCGAGAGAATCCATTGGGATGTCACTTCCTGGGTAGGACCGTCTTCCCTCCTACAACGTGCTGTCACGTCAGCAGCTGCCGAGCAGCCTGTGTTAAGCTCATGGTCACTCAAATCCAAAGACGCCCATACCTACACTCCCTCCCCATCCTCTGCTGAGCAGTGGAGTTTACACTTTAAGAGCGCAGGGCGGATGTTTATCCCAGTTGGCTGCCATTCTTTTGGTTTGAACTGTTTTTTTTTCTGTTGCAGAGAAATCATTACAAGCTTTGAATTGATCCTTGATTATATGTATCTTCTGCCCTTCCCTCAACTACAGAAACTTTTGGGAAAAGGGCATCTCGAAATACTGAAAACATTAATGCAGCCCCAAAGCAGCCCTACAGTCTAGGTGTTGTTACACAGCTGTGGAGACAGAGGCAGAGGAATAACAAATGTCACTGATGGCTTCCTTCTTTCATTCTGCTAAAGAAAATTCTGTATCAGGTGGACGTAGAGTACCGTATACGGATGCAGATAGCAATGAGGCAGCCCCAGGCGGCGAGGGCTGGCACTGATGGACGAGCACCCTGCCTTTTCGCCTCTCAGTGAAACAACCCATGTCCTGACTCATCTTCCCTAATGGAACTGAGCCAGGTGCCCACAGCAATGACTCTTCATGACGCTGCCTGCCCTTCCCTGATATTCTCCACCCCCCTCCCAGGCTTCCTGGGGTTGCATCCCAAATAAACCAAATGCACCCACATCCTTGTCTCAGAGTCTGCTTCCGGGGAACCCAGTCTAAGATGTGCATCTTCTAAATTAAGGCCTAGATTCTTAAGTGGGTATAAGGGTAATGATACCATCGAATGCCAGGACACTCCAAAAAGATAGATTCTTGAAGTCTAATATCTACAATTATATTTTAGCCCAAAAGTAAAGAGGCCTGTACTTCTGAATCATTGCATTTGGTTTAATCCAGTGAAAGGTTTGATTGTGGAATTCATCACAGATGACGCAGTTCACTCCTCTCAGGTAGTACACAGGTACCTGGTCCGCATCCATCACGTGGTAGCCCACAGGTAAGAACCATGTGCAAACAGCCCCTGATCTATAAATGGTGCATCTCCAATGCCTGAAAGATTGTTGTTCTCTGATGTCACATATGCTGTCCTCTTAAATTGTTCCACAAGCTTTCTTACTAAAATAAATCCAATCCAGCTCTCTTCTAAAATATCAAAAATGGAATTGTGGTGTCTGACTTATGGATGCTTTTTCTGCTAGTGTTTGGACTAGAGCCAACACGGCAATATTAAATTTGAGTCAAGTTCAATAATTTCTGTTAGGATTGTACTTATCGTTCACTGCTGATGAAACCGAGCTCCACAGATGCTGTGGGATCCGCCCTGGGGTTGGGCTGGCCGGCATGATGTGGTGCCAACAGGCAGCCATGTTCTTCCTCTTACCGCGGGTAGGAGTTGAACTGGCTGCCTCCCGGTGTCAGCCCTGGCAGAGCTGCACTTGTCCGAGGCCCTCCAGGTCCACAGGCACATCATCAACAGGTCTCTCCTTCAACGTCCTCCTTCCTGACCTGCTCTGAGCGGGCATGAGGCACAGATTTCACATTCTGCAAGTCTGTAAACCTTGACACCAGGCCCCGCTCTTAAGCAGTTGTTTTCTTCGGATGGTCCTTGATGGGTGATGACTGCTTTGATGACCTTTTCATTACCTAGACCTCTTGAATTTTGAGTTAAACCTTAATCTGAACATATCCTGGCGGGTAACTCATGATTCCTTGGCCTTTAAGCTTTTGTCCGAACTGAAACCAGGACTCATCAGGGAAAATGAAGAAGAAAAATCATAGGAGAGGAAGAGTTGCCTGATATTTCCTTTTACTTACCCATTTTAACTAAGGAAAGATAAGGTTGAAATGCAGGAGGAAGTTTGGATTCAGGTCTTCTTCTATCAGGATCAATTGCTCATCTCTGAAAGACACATGTCTCAAGGCGGGACAGGCTCAGTGGGCATGCACTGGAAGCTGGGAGCAGCCCCCAGAATGGGGATTTGCTGGACACGTTGGTTTGCTCTTTCTTTAAGAGAGGGGCTCAATGAGCTTCTTTTTGTAACTAAATGTCATGAGCAATGCTTTAAAAATAATAAACATCACTATTATGAAGCTTTAAAAAAAATCAATAATTCCCAAAACAGCTTCCCCTTTTCTTGCCTTTGCTTCACAAGTTCACAGAGATTTGTGGCCCAGGATCTGCCTCCTCACGATTGCTAGCAGCACAGCTGACGTCCCTGCACACCTGGACTCTCCTATGGGGCAGTCCTTTGAGGAGGTGAAGAAACACCAACCTTTGTCCACTCAGCTCTGACTTCTCCGTGAGTGACCCCCACAAGTTGGCCATTGTCCTGCTGTATAATTCAAGAGTATTCAATTCTGCCCCAGAATAAGAGAAATAAGCAAAAAAGAAGGACAGATAAATCTAAGTGCAGAAGCAGGTGATCTGCAAATCGTGAAGACTGGGGTGAGCATGTGTGTGCTGCCGAACATGGATAGGAGGGGTTGGAAGGACCAAAGAGGCACCCAGCATTCATGAGATCTGAAAGCGGCTGCCCACTGGTGACAGCCATTCTGGCCCTGTGTGTCCCTCACCCAAACCACACAGAAAGAAGCCAGGGTCAGTCGCAGGTCACTGAGAGCTACAGCTGTGGTCAGGTGCGCTTGCCCCAGCATCTCTCGGATGGAGTCGCTGCATATCAGGTCCAGGGACTTCTCATTTTCTGAGCTCTCAGCTCTGCCCATCGTCTCCACTCCATCAGTGGGAAACGGGTGCTTCTGCAGACATTGCAAACCGGGGATTCAGGCAGTGGGACCCTTCTAGCCTGCTGGTATGCCATCTGAAGCACACGACTGACCCCACCTCTTTCCTTAGATTCTCTCTGTACTTTTAAAATTCATTCTGTTTCCTTTTTTTTCTTTTTTTGAGGAAGATTAGCCCTGAGCTAATATCTGCTGCCAATCCTTGTCTTTTTGCTGAGGAAGACTGTTGCTGAGCTAACATCTGTGCCCGTCTTTCTCTATTTTGGATGTGGGACGCTGGCCACAACATGGCTTGAAGAGCAGTGCACAGGTCTGCGCCGGGGATCCTAACTGGCGAACCCTGGACGGCCAAAGTGCATCAGTGAACTTAACCACTGCGCCACCGGGCCAGCTCCTAAAATCCATTCTGTGTCATGACCTCCAGGCTAGCTGCCTGGAAGTTACTTGGAGGCTACCATGTGTCACGGTATTTTCCCACACAACAGAGGTGACTGACATGGGACTCGCTGGGTTGTGGGGCCTGTTAGAAATCTCATCCCATGATTCATATAATAAGTAACAGGCTGGGGGTCTGAGCCAAATTCAAGTCAGAGATGAGAGGATCTGAGTTTCCATTCTCTGTTCCTTCTGGATCTCACTCCATATAAATGCTCCCGATATAATGTGAAGTGAGAAAAAGCAAACTCATAACTTGTGTAGACATGATGACCCTTATTTCATAAAACTATTTACATGATAGATAAGAAAACATATTTACATGTGTATTTATATATGTATTGAGCACCACACTCCATGTGTTAGGTTCGATGTTATACAAGTATTTGTTTTTCTTTATAAATAGTTAGAGAACATTCATTGCTCTAAATAGATATGTATCAACATATGTATAAATGTGGAAGGACTCCAGAAGAAAATGCACGAAAATGGCAACAATGGGTTGGGGACTATTAATGATGTTTTGTTTCTTATTAATCTTTCGTATATTTTCAGGAATTTCCAAAAGCTAATGAGAATTGCTTTATGATTTAGTAAAAGTCGGCATGTCATTTCCAATGTCCTCTGCAGCACAAATCTTTACAGAAATTCTAGAGAGGGTAAGGAGCCAAACTCAAACAACAGGAAGGTTTGACCCTTTAAAATCAAATGAACAGCCTCCAGCCATCCTTGGAAGGTCCCATGCTTACTCATTACAGCATCCTTCTCGAGAAGCATTATTCCCATCATTCCACTGATGAATTTCCCTGACCCGTGTCCATCACTTCTGGTTCCTGTACATGGAATTATAGATCCTTATGCCAAGATCTACAAAGATTTACTATGCATTTGGCCCAGGCATCTTTTTACATTTGAATAGTGCTGAAATTAGTAAAACACAGTCAAGACGATCACCGCCAGGCCATATAGACACAGTTAGCCCATCGCCCATCAGCTTACCTCTTCCAAGGCAACTCAATTCTTTGCAGACTGCTTCTCTAAAGAAGGTGGGTGGGTTGGTTTCAGGGACCCACTGATGGGGCAGGAGTGGCATCAGGACCCCCCCATGCCTCTCCATGAACTCCCACATAGTTCCAGTTGCTGCTAACTTATCACCCTTAAACTCAGTGGCTTGGAACAGCAACAATCATTTTATTCTTTCTCACTGTTTCAGTGTGTCTGGAACTTTGGAAGGGCTGGGTGGATGGTTCTGGCTTAGGATCTCCTCTGATTATGGTCAGTCAGTGACTGAAGCTGGAAGAGATTGGGGGACACTGGGGATTCGAGCAGCTGAGGGCTAGCTGGACATCCCTCTCTCTCTGTTCGTGTAGTTTCAGGGCTGCTTCATGTGGTCTCTCCACATGGGGTGATTCAAGCCCCCTTCCAGCATGCTGGCCTCAGGACAGTCAGACTGCTTCCCTGGTGTCTCAGGGCTCCACACAGGAGTATTCCAGAAGCAAGGTGGAAGCGGAGTCTCCTTTCAATGACCTCGCCTCAGAAGTGACATAACATCACCTCTGCCACACCCTAATGGCCAAAATAATCACAAAAGCCCTCCCAAATTCTAGGGACGTGGGACACAGACTTCACCTCTTGATGAGTTGAGTGTCAAAGTCACGTTGGAGAAAAAGCACGAGCAATAGGAGAGATATTCTTGTGGCTGTGTTTGAAAAACACACTCTGCCACATAAGTCCTGTGCCCCCTGTTGGTAACACCAACCGCTTGCCTACTCTTACTCATTCTTTGAGTCCCAGCTGCTTAGATATTCCGTCTTGGGAATATCTTGGACTTCCTCTCCAGGCTTAAGGGTGTCTTCTTTTCAGCCTTCCCTGCAATGGCAGCGTGGGACCCCTAACCAGTTGTCCTACTTCCTTCCCTCCGCAAGGGTCTGTCAGGGTCGGCCCAGCGCTCCTGCTTCCTACTCGAGTATTCTTCCAAGGCTGCCATGCTCAAGTCTTTAAACTCATTGCAGCCGTGAAAGCAGAGAATGCCTCTTGCCTTGGTCTGGAAGAGAAATGATGCAGAGATAGAATTATGCAAGGTGAAGAAGAAAAGAAGAGAATAAAAATAGATTAGCTTGGGGACCCTGACAATCCTCTAGCCTATCTCGCTATGCTACGGATAGCACTAAATTGTTCATAGCTGTGATTTCTGGGAACAAGAACTGTTGATGCTTTGTAATTTATAATCTAAAAACTCCCTGAATTTTCAGTAATAAACAAGTGTTCTCATTTATTTAAAAATCACAAACTTTAAAAAGTAAAATATTCTACTGCCCACTCCCAGAATGGAACAAATCAAATAAGGCTGTGTCTACCATGTGCTGTTTTTCAGGACTCACTTCTGCCTGGATGAGCTATACTCGTCTAGATACCAGACTGGATCTTTCACCTCCTCCCCACTCTCCTGCAGGTGCTCCAGGCACCACTGAGAGCAGGTGTTCCCTGAAAGCACCGCCTTTGACAAGCTGCCAACCTGAGATTGATGGCGTTGAAACCATGCTTAGAGTCACTTTGCTGGTTTACCCACAGTATGCATTTCTGCTCTCAGCTGAGTCTCGAGGTCTGTCTTAAGGTAAAAGAGAAAAAAGTCCAAATTCCCCGCCTGACTCCCCACCACGTGCTCTAGGCTTCCACCTCTTAAATTATTCCTGGTTCCACGCTGATTCCTTCCCACTCGCTGTACCACAGCATCCCAGGCCTAATCAGTACTTGAATGGAGATTTAAATAAGAGGACCAGCTTCCACACTGACGCCTGCACAGGGCACTCCAGGGCGTGGACAGGAGCTCCTCTGGGTCTAATAGCAGCACTTGGTTTAGAATCACTTCTTAGCGTGGGCACAGCTTGAGAAAAACAGAGCAGAGCAGTCATGTGTCAATCACAGTTCAGGACATATGGGGAAAATTGCTTTCGCAGAAATAAGAAAGGAGGTTTTGCCCTCAAGCATCCCCATCCCGTCCCCAGCAAATTTTCACTCTGGCCTCCGCAGCATAGGGAGATGGGCTGGAGGATTGTCAGGGTCCCCAAGCGAATCCATTTTTATTCTCTTCTTTTCTTCTTTCCCTTGCATAATTCTATCTCTGCATCACTTCTCTTCCAGACCAAGGCAAGAGGTAGTCTCTGCTTTCACAGCTGCAACGAGTTTAAAGACTTGAACATGGCAGCCTTGGAAAAATGCTCGAGTAGGAAGCAGGAGTGCTGGGCCGACCCTGACAGACCCTTGTGGAGGGAAGGAAGTAGGACAATTGGTTGGAGCTCCCACACTGCCATTGCAGGGGATGGCTACTTTTTGTCCGCTGGGACATGCTGCTGCTTCTTGTAGGAAAAGGAGAGCATTATCTTAGGTCCAGTTTCCCCAGAAGGCAAGTCTGAGACACAGATTAGAGTACATGCTGTTTATTTGGGAGGTGATGACAAGAAGTACCGGAAGGAGAGTGGGGAGGAGAGTCTGGGAAGGGAAGACAGCCAATGGCACGTCGTTATCAAACAAGTCACTCCTCAAGGGAACTAAAGCTTGGTCGTGCTGGAGAACTGTGGGAGCCAGCTGAGCCCACACTGCGGCACTAGCCTCCCTGAGAGGAGAAGGAGCTGGGGTGTTTACCCACCGCCCTCACAGTCGTTGGTTTATGGTGGCTCCTGGGCGTCACTAATTCTCCACTGCTTCCAGCCCGTCACACTTGGACAGAGCAAACTCTGGTGGCCAGAGGAAGCGGGCAGGCAAAGAAAGACAGGTGCTGGCAGTGGGAAGGCAGACCCCCAGGTCTTGATTTTCTCATCAGTGAAAGAGTGAAAAGCAGACTGAATTCTCAGGCTGCTGTGGGGGTGAAATGAGATGATCCCGAGATAGGTCAAGCTCTCAGGCAGTGTGGAGCACGCGGGCGACAGGCCTCCTGCTAGTTGTCTGCTTGTCTACTAAATGGCTACCGCCAGACGTCCACATCCTTCTCAAAACAGAAGTGGCTATACTTGCCTGATTCTTGGCATACTTTCCTTTCTCCCCCCTTATTTAAAAGAAACCTCAAAATTCTTTGCCAAAGGCAAACTAATTCCATTTGTATCTTTGCAAATGATATCAGTCTCAGGGATTTTGGTCTGTCAGGGCGTAATTGCCTTAGCGGTCTAATTTATTGCAGTGTAAAAGCCTTTTTTGCTTAGACATTTTTCTTTTCTCTTCCTGATTTTTAATACAATATATTAATTGCTAAGATTGCCCGCCCTCCCGCCATCCGGAAGTGAGGAGGGTAGATTGCCTTGCATAAATTAAAAGAGATGAACTGAAAGAAACATGAGGGAAAAGAAAACTCAGGATTCCATACAAAACTGAACTTCTTCACTAAAGCAAAATTCCAAATTTTGAAAATGCACGATCAGTGCCAAAAACCTAGATCAGGACTTCAGTGGAACAATGTGAAATTCCCTTAAGTAAAGCAACACAAAATCCTCATCTATTTTCTTTTTTGATGTTAGGCTTATTTCATCTTTCAGTTGTCTTCTAAGATAATTTAGACCGATTGAAAGGAAACAAAAATTCCCTTCAACACTTGTTTTTTTTCTTTCAGATGTTCCTGAAGCAGCGGCTAGGACTCTTTGCTCTAGGCTATAAACATTTTTGATTTCTCAGTCACTGCAAAAATCAAAGAATACTTTTCTGTTTGTATATTTAGCTGAAAAGGATTTTTATGGAAGTAACAAGGACATTCTAAACCAGGGAAGGATCATGGAATTGCCTTCATTTTCCATGCTTCCCAGTGACCATATATTCACCTTTTCCTTGTCTTTAATATTGGAGGTTTGGAGGTCTGGTTAATTGGCTTTCTGATTAATTACATACTGTAAATGAAACCATATTAAACATCGTTCATAAAAAAACTCATCTGAAGAAAATTTGATTCTTCCTTGAAGATCCAGAAATGTTCATAATTCAGACCAACCGTTATGTAAATGAGTTTCAAAGTATTTGGTTATCTGAATGCTGACGGGCTCAGGATGAGTTGTTTCTGGTCAATGGATCGTTGAAAAACCATAGATAACACATTGTTCCGATTTCGGTCTCCAGAAAGATTATGCATTATGTACAGGTTGTCTTTAATTATATATGCTGTTTAAGATTCACAACATCTTTTCCTTTAATTTTCCATGGTAATTATCAGTGAAGGGCCCGATGCGTATTTACTACAAGCATTATATTATCCTGATTTACTCTAGGGAGAAAATAAATGGTAGTAGAAGCAAAGGAAATCTTTTTGGTAACCCATTCCATGGAAGTCTACTTCCTTCCTGGGTCTGTCACAGCGACTGGTCGGGTTTTGATCCTGACATGATTGTCAAACCCTGGGACCCTTGACCTGTCCGAATCAGCGAGAGCTTGCTAAGTCAGGATGTCCAGATTGCTCATTCCTTGATTAGAGCCTGTCTTCATCTTCTCTTCATCTCTTCTGCCCAAGTTCCAAAGTGAAACTGTTTTTGCACGTGGTTTCCATCAGCCTACAAGGTGGCGGGGATTCTGGCTTCACCACTGAGGGCTCTGTGGCTTGGCCACACCACCCTACTGTCCAATTGTTCCTGCCATAAAGGGCTCTCTGGGGATTAAACATGATAATACCCAAAAGGCACTTAGAATATCAGAAGTATTTTTCATCCAGAGTAAAGCGTCTTATATAATGTGTGCTTAGTGTGTGAAGTACACATGAAGACACAGATGTGGGAGCAAGTAGCCCATTTGGGAGGTGGTCCCAGGAAACACAGATCAGGGAATGGGGAAGTGAGACAGGACAGGCAGAGAAGTCAGTACAGGCGCATTAATGAGCAAGTTACATCTGCAGGCATGTGGGGCTCAGTCCTGATGGGAACCTTTGAGAAACTGGGTAGAACAAGCTTCAGAGTTGTCTTATCTGATGTTTGAGGGAGCTGCACTTTTTTTCTCCAAGTTCTTTCTGTCATTGGTTGAGAGCTGCTCCCCAGGGCAATAACTCCCCAGCACATCTGACCTGACCCACATCTGTGCTCTGTGGGCTGAGCACACCTGCGAGCAAGCCCTCAGGCAGAGTCCCAGGTGCCTGCAGCAGAAAGGAGCGAGGATGCACGGGAAAGTGAGTGCCTGCGTGAGCAGTGGAACCATCTGGGAGGCTCATGAACACATAGACTGCAGGGCTTCTTCGTCAGACGGTCTGGTCCAGTAGCTCTGGGGCGGGGCCAAGAGTTTGCCTTCTAACAAGTTCCCAGGTGATGCTGCTGCTCCTGGTCCAGGGACCAACTTTTGAGAACCACTGGCCTAGTAGATAAAGGTGAGGCTCCAAAGGTGCCTGCTACAGAGAGCTTGCCAGTAAAATCTTCAGAACCATCCGTCTGTGGTTGTGGGTAATGGATGAAATTGAGGGAGGAGAGAGAGGATAGCACAAGAGGAAAGTGGACTGATGTGTCATCTCTTTTCTCTCTGTCATAGAGAATATAATATCTTGGCCCAGCTGTAAGTTTCCATTCCTGAATATCAGCTTCATTTATGATAGAGAAAACCATCAAACTTTTGAAAATTATGGTGGACGTAATGAGTCTCAATCTTTTCCTATAGCCAAATGTATGAGGGACAATGGTCCCAAGTGTGACACTCTCTCGGGTGTGCCCAAAGTTTGACCAAAATCTCTCAAATGTGAAGAACTGACAAAGCACCGTAGTTATTTGTAATCACCATTTCATTTATGTGTAAGGACATCTCAAGAAATGCCTCAACCTCAGCTGGAAAGGAAACTGGGTAGCGCTTATTCTCAATTCTGGCAGTTCTGCCCTTTCGCATCCATTCAAACCTAAAGGAAGGCCCAGGAGTGAGACATGGGGCAGGATCCACAGCTTGTCTGCATGTGTCAGCACGACTTCCTGGAACAAATGGGTAAGCGGCCCTGGTGCCAGGCCCACAGCACTGAGCTCAGGGATGTCCTTGACCCACATTGTGCAAGCTTAGGTTGTCTGTTGAGACTTACATGCTGCGCTCTCACAATCACGTGTGTCTCATCCAACTCTGCCTTTGATGGGCAGCATCTGGCTCAGGTGCAGTGGCCTCCATCTTGGGTCCATGCAAGATGGCTTCCTGGACTGTGTTAGCCTCATGTGTGTGAGGCAGGGCCTGAGGGGGCAGTTGAGTTTCAGGAGTCTCCCTCTCTACAATTGTGTGTCTGTCGGTGAGAGCCTTTGGGATGGGGAAAGACAAGAAGGTTGTACTTTCATGTGTCAATGAAGAATATTTCTGCTAGGCATCATGACAGTCCAACTCCTCTCTGTATGAGTGATATAAGGTACTGTCTCTTGTCTCTATACCCTTTGAACCTATTCTTGGCCCTTATCAACATGGTAGTTGAACAGAGAGTAATGTTGTTATAACGATAGTGAAAATTAGCTCTAATTTTAATCAAGGAAATAATTTCCAAGCTTTGGCACTTTCTGTATTAGTTGTAATTGCTTTTGACACATTTCCCATCTGATTGCAATGTGCAGGTGTGTAATGGAATCCGTGCCCTGCACTACTGGCCCGAACCAATGCCAGGAGCAAGTTTCCCAGTGAAAATGGTGCGGCACTCTATTTAGTAATATGAATTTCCAATTGCTATTAGAAACCCAGGATCATGGCATTTAAAGGCATACAGATGTTAAACAGAGTATATTCCAATCTCTTTCTGGGAAAGCAGAGGTCTCGAGGTGTTAGGGATTGCCCCAAGAGCATGAGGCTAATTAGCAGGAACTACGACGGGGACCAGATTCCAAGCTCCACTGTTCCCCACATGATCCCTCAATCTAAGCTCGATATCTGAGACTCATCTTTGACTTTTCCCTCCCTTTCTTCCCCTAAATACTATCCGCCAAGTCCTGCCATTACGTCTTTTATGAATTCTGTCTTGTTCAGTTCTCCAGTCCCGCTGTTATCACTGTCTTTCAGGCCTTCACTCACTCTTGTATTTTTATTTCAACTGTCTCTCAACTTGTCTTCCTGTTGGTCGTCTTTATCTGCTTCAACCCACCCTCCATTCCACTTCCAGACTAAACTCCCCCCATACATTACCATGTATTCTTCTTTTGTAAAATAAGGTGGTCCTGTGTTATAGAGTTGGGCAGTTAAAAGGCATTTCTAATAAATGGTGATTAAGTGCTATAACAGCAGACCCTGTGGCTGTCCTTGTCCCACCCATGTCCTCCCCATTCCATGTGCTGCTGCTTTCCTACTGCGGGCCCCGTGGCTCAGCCCGAGGCCATCTCTGGTTGAGGAAGGTGCTCCACCTGAATGCCAGGCAGGCAGGAAGAACAGGGGATCAATGCTTCAGGGAGCGGCTCTCAGCCAGTGGTGTTTGGGAGATGGTGGAAAATATCTCAGCTTCCTCACTCCTCTGGAGAACGCTCTATGCGTCTTTCCCAGGTCTCCAGTGGGAGTTAACCTCATTTTCCCGCAGTGATAGCCTGTGTGATAAGACACCCTGTATTGACTTCCTTCTCTTCTCTCTTTCATTTCTCCACTCTCTTCCTGGTGCTTCCTGGGATCACACCTCAAATAAATGGCTTACACTTGAGTCCTTATCTCAGAATCTGTGTCTGCAGGAAGCTAACCTAAGATATGTTTGAAATAGAAGAGGCCCATGGCCCAGGCCTGGGTACCAGGGAAATGTTCCCAGAGAATGAGAGCCAAGATGAAACATGAAGGCAAGGAGGTATCAGTTGACTAAAGCAATGGAAGGTGTTGGAGGGTAACAGAGGAACATTTTTAAAGACCTGGGAGGAGTGAGCATGACTTGTTTGAGAAAAACTAAAAGAATTTCCTAGATGGTAATTTTCTAGAATTTTCCTACAAGGCAAAGTACAGGAAAATGAAAGGTGAACGTTTAGTTGGAGTGATGGGAAGAGAGTCTAACCCAAAGACCCTTGGAAGCACTGTGTTCTTTATGCTGAGGGAAACAGAAAGTCATAGAAGATGTTCAAATGGGAAAGGGAAAGGATCATATTGGCATTTTCAAAAGATTTCTGTCTCCAGTCTGGATAACACATTGGAGTGGAGGCAAGACTAGAGGCAGAGCGACAACTAAGAAGCTGCTATAGCTATCCAGGCAAGAAGTAATGGAAGTAGTAGTGGGAACAAAGTAAGTAGACGGATCCACAAGATATGAGGAAAGTGGAGACAAAAGGGCTTGTGTTTGATGAGAGGTGTCGGTTGTAGGAGAAGGAAGAATCCAGGATGACCCCAGAACTGTGGCTGAAGCAACTAGATGGACAGTGTTTCCATTCACTGAAAGATGGGTTGGAGCAGGGGGAAAAGATGGCAGAGAAGATGATGGGTTCAGCTTGCGGCTAGCCATATTTGAGATGCTGTATGACACGTAAGTAAATAATATTGAATTAGACAGTGGGATAATATGGGTCTGAAGTTTAGGAGAGGGGAATGGGCTGCATTTGGAGATAATAAGCATATAGGTACTAAATGAAGACATAAAAGGGGATGAAATTCTTCAGGGAAACACTGTTCATTTGGGCAGACAGCAAGAAGTTATAAGTGCCAAGGGATGCCTGAGAGCAACTTCATTTAATGGGTAGATAGCAATCAACAAAGGAGGCCACGTGGGGACAGCCAGAGGGATGGGAGGAAAATCAGGAAAATGGGAATGCCACAAAGAACAAGAGAAGAAACGTACAGGAGTGGTGTCAAATGCTGCTAAGATGAAGTTGAACTAAGGACTGAAAACTGTGCGTTGGATTTCATGGCAAGTAGGTCTTTCACGACTTGGGGAGAACAGTTTCCATTGAGTGGTGGGGACACAAGATGGTTGCCCAGTGACTAAGATGTGAGTATGAAGTGAGTGAGGCAGAGGTGGGCCATTCTTTCTGGAGATCTGACTGGGAAGAGGCTGAAAGAGATGGAGTAACAGAGGGAGATGTTCGCTTTCAAGAGTCCAGAAATTAATTCTGTGTTATGACCATTATAGAACATAGAAGTTTGCTGAGTAAAAAGTGTGGAGCCTGGTGCATTCAATTTCTAGAGATACATAAAGAAGATGAGTCTAAAATTATGAGTCTGTCTTAGAAGAGAAGTTTTGGCTGCTCTGAGAGTCATCAGCACGGTAATGATGCTGGAGAGTGAGCTGGATGAAAAGAGAAACTTTAGGGGAGACAAACTTTTCCTCTCTCCTCTTAGGGTCTCTGGCTGGGCCTGAGAATTAGGTGACATAAGACAGATAAACAGGAGAAAAGCATACAAATTTTATTTTCCACGTACATGGGATCCTTTATGGGAAAATGAAGACCCCAAAAGTGATTAGGCCTAAGTGCTTATAAACTAGGTTGAACAAAGAGTAATAATTATAAAAAAGTAACTAAAATATGTGGGAAGGCTAAAGGAAGATGAGAGTGATTTTAATAAGGTTTGTTTACACAGATTTCTCTCCGCTTGACTCCCCATCTCTGGGAGGTGATAAGAAAGTTCCTTTCCTTCTTGGACAGGGAGGTCAGCTTCCACAGGGGAGTTCTATCTCTTGCTTTCAGAGAGAAAAGGAGAGGTAACAGTGCCCTTCTTGCGTCTGCTGTTTTTCAAATGCCTTTCGTTCAAAACAAATGTTATGGCAAAGTGGCATATGCTGGGGTGGCGTATTCTGCTGCCCTTCAAAACCCTAGTCTAAGACAATTCTTTCTGAGGTGTAAGAGTACAGAGTAATATACTTAGCAGTAATTTATTCAAAATTATCATTGGTGCCAGACTTGTGCTGAGTTCGGGGTGACTTAAGGATGAGTAGGAAGAGAAATCTCTGCAGAGACTGAGGTTGAAGGGATGCTGGAGGAAGCCCGCAAGGAAGAGGAGCACCAGCTCCAAAGAAGAGGGGAGTGATCCACAGCGTCACCTGGACTCAAGGAGGTTCGTCTTTGTAGGTCTTCAGAGTAGAATCCAAAAATGTTCACTGCCTTCCTGCCCTCTTGGCCTCACCTTTACAGACCTCTCTTTTGCTCCCTGTTTCAATTTTGGTTGCCACATGCTACACCTCTAAATTCTGCCCAGGAGAGACACCATTGATTGGAATTATGACATCTGCACAGGCGTCCAAGGCCTCGCTAACCAGCATGCTTGTTTGGTCATCCCTGCACTGAGCCTTCCCGTCAGCAACTCTGAGCAACGCTCATTATCTCACAAACTCACAGACAACAATTCCCTAAATTTACGTTTTACAATCTTTCCTGCTTGATCTGTTAGGATTAAACTCAATTGTTCATTTTCTATAACCATCAACACTGCGAACAATTGCTATTGTAACTTGTTACAATAGTCAGTACTGTTTAAATTAAAATCCTCGTGGAAACAATTGGACCCACGCAGGTAATGCCAGGGTCGGGGGTACGGAAGGGTGAAGTCAGTGGAATGTGTTTTAAGGCTGGTCAGTGCTCAGCAGTTTCTTTCCCATTTATTAAATCAACAGGAACTATTTCCACAGACAACTGCCGTCACAGAGAAATATGTTAGTGGAACTTAGCCCTCTTTCTCGGTCTCCTACTTGTGTCCTCTGATTCCTGATAAAGTCACATTGATTACTTACATTTGTCTGACCTTGCCTGGGATTTTACAGTCCACATTTGAAAAGTTCACTCCCAGAGAAGTGGCCTTAAGTCCCTTGTGCAACTATTAGACACCTGAGCTTAGCGTAACGTAGTGCGCCAGCACAGCGTGATGCCCATGTGTTTCTATTGCCTAAGAAACTGCCACCTTAGGGGCAAGACTAAAGAATAATACACTTAGCAGGGGTTCTTTGTTCCGAATTGCTATTGGTGCCAGACATTGTGCTCAGTCTGGGAACGGTGAGAGGGAGTAAACAAGCATACAATCTCTTTCTGTCCTTGAGGGGCTCACTCACCGGCAGAAGAGAGAGAGATTTCCTCCAAAATTCATAACACGGTACTATCTGTGCTGTAACAGCATTTTGCATACACTTTTTTGGAGAAGATACCAAAGTGCTAACCATCTATTAATGGTAAACATAATTTTGAATAAGAAATCATTAGAAATTATAAGAAAGAAATTTTAGTATGAAACCAATTAGCTGTTTTTGATAAGTTCCTCTAATTTCTATTACAGAGTATAGAATTATGTGCAAAAAACTGTATAGGATTCTTTGGAATAGAAAAATTAATAAATCCTCTTAATCACTAAGGAACATAGAGTAAATAACAGATCAAAATAAACTACATTTTATTTTTTTTAATTTTTATTTATTTATTTATTTTTTGAGGAAGATTAGCCCTGGGCTAACTACTGCCAGTCCTCCTCTTTTTGATGAGGAAGCCTGGCCCTGAGCTAACATCCATGCCCATCTTCCTCTACTTTATACGTGGGATGCCTACCACAGCATGGCGTGCCAAGCGATGCCATGTCCACACCTGGGATCCGAACTGGCGAACCCTGGGCCGCCGAGAAGCAGAACGTGCGCACTTAACCGCTGTGCCACCAGGCCGGCCCTAAAGTACATTTTAGGCTGATTCTATAATAATTGCTTTAAGAATCAAAGGAATATGGAAAACATTACAAGCTGTCTGATTCTGAGATCCTACACTGTATTCAGCAAATAGTAAACTTTTTTATTTTGGAATAATTTTAGATTTACAGAGACAAATGCAAAGGTAATACAGAGACCGCGGGTAGACCTTTCAGTCAGCTTTCACAAAGGGTGACATCTTATATTCCTACGGGACGTTTGTCAGAACTAAGAACTTAACCTTGCTACATTACTATAAACGACATTCTTTGTTTGAATTTCACCAGTTTTTCCACAATTTTCTTTTTAATACTCCAGGATCCAAACTAGGATCTCCCATGGGGTTTAGTGTTCTATCTCCTTAGTCTAGGACTCTTTCTCAGCCTTTCCTTGTTTTTTATGACCTTGACAATTTTGGATAGTACTGGGTAGGTATTTTACAGACTGTCACTCAGTTTGGGTTTTCTGATATTTTGTTCATCATGTATGCATTCTGAGGAAGACTCTTACAGAGGTGCAGTGTCCTTCTTATCACATCATATCAGGGAGTACAGAACATCGACGTGACTTTTCACTGGCACTATTAACCTTGATCGTTGGGTTAAGGCGGTGTTTGCCAGCTTCTTCCATGCTACACTCACTGTTTTCCCTTTCTGTGCTATATTGTTTGGAGCTGAGTCACTAAGCTCAGCCCGAATTTGAATGGACAGAGAAGATTAAACTCCACCTCCTGGAAGGGAAACTATCCTCATATGTTATTTGGAATTCATCCGTAAGGAAGGTTTGTCTCTTCATTTATTCACTAATTTATTTCTATCAGTATAGACGCAAGTGTATTTATTTTATGCTTTGGGTGATAATCCAACACCACATTATTTATAAATTTCTGTCAGAACACAGATGGGGAACTACTTCCGTAGGCTGTTGGGAAGTTGGGAAAGTCTGTCTTAAAGACAGTGGTATTGGACAGAGCAGGAAGGAAGAATAGCAATACAAGCTAAGAGGAAACCGTGCCGAATTACGTCAAGTAGCTTTCCAATTTGCTTTGATTTTTGTTTGTTTTTTCGAGACCTTGGGCTTCCTTTGTCGTGTTCATCTGTTGTTAAAGAGCACATGATGTGTAATTGTCTAGATCTACATTTAGTGGTGATTTACACAAAATAGAATTAAGAAAGGTGAGAAAAGTGGCCTCTAGGAAGATTAGGTGACTTGTATGAGGTTCAAAAGCTAGGTAGGGATAGAGCTGAACGGGGGGCATTCAGATGATGTGTCTCTTCGTCCAGTGATCTAAGCAACAGCTGTCCTGCCAGTCAACGCAATGCACACGACTCTTTGCTCCAGGACGCCCATCTTGAATTCATCTTTGCATCCGCTGTATTCTTCAATCCTGATATTCACACATTCAGTTGTTCTGTCTTTCAAAAGCGTCCTCTGAACCACCCTGTGTCTCAGGCCCCCAGTCCTACCTGCGCATGCATGTGTGTGTATGCACACGTGCATACAGATCTGAGATCTGTTCCTCAGCATCCTCATAATCAATAACTGAATTCCTTGTCTTCCTACAAGCCGGCTGCTCCTCTTCTAATATTCTCTGAGTCAATGAGACAGTCATCCACTCGAGCTCCCAAGCAAGAAATCTGAATGATATTTTTGTTTACTAGTCTCTACACTTTCTCCCAAACTCTGTATCAAGAAGTCCTATTGATTCTATCTCCTAAACATTGTTCAAACCTAGCCTTGCTTCTCTATCACCTCACCCCTCGCCCAAGTAGATCCCTCACTGCCTTTCATTTACATTCTATATTGGTTCATAATTCAAAGTTCTTGAGTTTTTCCACCCCACTCCTGCTTCACAGCACAGACACCAGATGTTCCGTCTAAATCTCAAGCCAATCGAGCCGCTCTGTTCTTGGAAACACGCAGTGGCTCCCACTGCCTATAAGAACAAGGCTCACAATGAAACACAATTGCCCTGCCCTACGATGTCCTCTGCTTTCTCACCTCTGTTCCTTTCCACAAACTTTCTCTTTTGCTATTTCCTCAACATAACTTAAATTCCATCCTTACCAAACTGTTTGATAATCTTTTAAAACTTCCTATCTGTATCTCCATGCCTCTGTGCTCTTTGCTCTTCCTGGAATTCCCATCCTTTTTGGAAAACCTACTTACCCTCTAGAACCTTGCTACTCAAAGAGTGGTCTGCTAACCAGCAGCATCAACATCACTTGGGAGCTTGTTGGAAGTACAGAATCTTGAGCTCTACCCTGGACCATTGATTCAGAATTAGCATTTTAACAGCATCACAGGTGATTGTCATGCATGTTTAAGATTGGGGAGCACTGCACTACGATATTTCAGTCATCAGCTTTCCTAGGGAGTCTTCTCTGAAATGCCTGTCACCTTTGTCAGGCACCTGCCTCCCTGCTCTCTACCTACGTCGATGTTGTATAGGAGTCATTTGTTGATGTGAGCTCTTGAAGGAAAGGGACGTATCATGTTTATCTCTGTCTCCTCAGATCCTAGAATAGGGGTAACTTTCTTTCATCCCATAAACAGCCACCAAGCACCTGTGATGGGCCAGTCACAGCACAAAGTGATGAGGATGCCAATGCTGGATGGATGGCCTGGTCCCTGTTTACAGTCTGGGCATGAAGACAATGTCCATCAAAGAGAAATAAAGAATTTAGTGAAAATCTTGCCAAGTCATCTGCGCTCAAAGTGTTGGAATGTGGAGGAGCAGATAAACATTTGTTGACCCTGGATGTGTCCCAGTGCTCTACAGGGACACACGATGTCTATTCAAGGTCATCATTCACACATGTAAGTATAGAACAGAGAAAACGAAGGTGTGGGGTTGGTGATTACACTATCCAGTTGCCAGGTAACTTGGACTGTACCTAGGAAATCTCACTCTTGGAAGAGATCTTAGAGTTACAGCTGCTAACCTGCTGTTTGATGCTTCTTTTCAGAACTCCTACCCCATGACTTCTCACTCTTTATTTAAATACCACCACAGTCAGGGAACTCACCACCCCCATAAGCAATCCATTTCATCTGCAGTCAGCTCTGGCAGTGACTTCCTTCTCAGATTGGGTTGATAAGTCTTCCTATGCCTACTTCTAGCCTCCTGAATTGTCCCACTGCCTTGGATAATCCTCCTGTTCATCCTACTCACTGCTTCCCAGCCGGCATATTTTGTAAATATGAGTATCCCATGTAAGATTCTTCATCAAGAAGTTAGTGCTGAGGGCAACTGGAGCTTCATCCTCTTTAGGACTCTGACAGACGCGCCACAGAGTAGGCCCACCTGAGGGGCAAAGAAGTTGGGGTAACCACCGATACCCATCCATCATTTGTCAAAGGCTATTTTTTTTTATTCACGTAGTTTTTTTTTTTTAATAAAGGTTACGAAAGTTAACATCCTTGTGAAATTACAGTTGTACATCATTATTAGTCATGTTGTAGGTACACCACTTTACCCCTAGTGCCCTCCCCCACCCCCCTTTCCCCTGGCAACCACTGATCAGTTCTCTTTGTCCATATGTTAACTACCACCTATGAGTGGAGTCATACAGAGTTCTTCTTTCTCTCTCTGGCTTATTTCACTCAACATAATACCCTCAAGGTCTGTCCATGTTGTTGTGAATGGGACAACTTTGTCCTTTTTTATGGCTGAGTAGTATTCCATTGTATATGTATACCACATCTTCTTTATCCAATCATCAGTTGCTGGGCGCTTAGGTTGGTTCCATGACTTGGCTATTGTGAATAATGCTGTGATGAACATAGGGGTGCATGGAACTTTTGGAATTGCTGATTTCAGGTTCTTAGGATAGATACCCAGTAGTGGGATGGCTGGGTCATAAGATATTTCTATTCGTAACTTTTTGAGGAATCTCCATACTGTTTTCCACAGTGGCTGCACCAGTTTGCATTCCCACCAACAGTGTATGAGGGTTCCCTTTTCTCCACAGCCTCTCCAACATTTGTCACTTTTTGTTTTGGATATTTTTGCCATTCTAACAGGTGTAAGGTGATATCTTAGTGTAGTTGTGATTTGCATTTCCCTGATGATTAGTGATGATGAGCATCTTTTCATGTGTCTATTGGCCATCAGTATATCTTCTTTGGAGAAATGTCTGTTCATGTCCCCTGCCCATTTTGTAATTGGGTTGTTTGATTTTTTATTGTTGAGTTGTGTGAGTTCTTTGTATATTATGGAGATTAACCCTTTGTCAGATAAATAACTTGTGAATATTTTTTCCCAATTACTGGGCTGTTTTTTTGTTTCAGTCCTGTTTTCCCTTGCCTTGAAGAAGCTCTTTAGTCTGATGAAGTCCCATTTGTTTATTCTTTCTATTGTTTCCCTCATGTGAGGGGTTATGGTGTCCTAAAAGATTCTTTTGAAGCTGATGTCAAAGAGTGTACTGCCGATATTCTCTTCTAGAATACTTATTGTTTCAGGCCTAATCTTTAGGTCTTTGATCCATTTTGAGTTTATTTTAGTAAATGGTGAAAAAAGAATGGTTGATTTTCATTCTTTTACATGTGGCTGTCCAGTTTTCCCAGCACCATTTGTTGAAGAGACTTTCTTCCCTCCATTATAGGCCCTCAGCTCCTTTGTCAAAGATTAGCTGTCCATAGATGTGTGGTTTTATTTCTGGGCCTTCAATTCTGTTCCATTGATCTGTGCATCTGTTTTTGTACCAGTACCATGCTGTTTTGATTACTGTAGCTTTGTAGTATGTTTTGAAGTCAGGGATTGTGATGCCTCCAGCTTTGTTCTTCTTTCTCAGGATTGCTTTAGCAATTTGGGGTCTTTTGTTTCCCCATATGAATTTTAGGATTCTTTGTTCTACTTCTGTAAAGAATGACATTGGAATTCTGATTGGGTTAGCTTTGAATCTGTAGATTGCTTTAGGTAGTATGGACATTTTAACTATGTTTATTCTTCCAATCCATGTGCATGGAATGTCTTTCCATCTCTTTATGTCATCGTTGATTTCTTTCAAGAAGGTCTTGTAGTTTTCGTTGTATAGATGTTTCACTTCCTTGGTTAAATTTATCCCAAGGTATTTTATTCTTTTTGTTGCGATCGTGAATGGGATTGAGTTCTTGAGATCTTTTTCTGTTAGTTCATTGTTAGCATATAGAAATGCTACTGATTTATGTATGTTGATCTTATACCCTGCAACTTTGCTGTAGTTGTTGATTGTTTCTAATAGTTTTTCTATGGATTCTTTGGGGTTTTCTATATATAAGATCATGTCATCTGCAAACAGTGAGAGTTTTACTTCTTCATTGCCTATTTGGATTCCTTTTATTTCTTTTTCCTGCTGAATTGCTCTGGCCAAAACCTCCAGTACTATGTTGAATAACAGTGGTGAAAGTGGGCACCCTTGTCTTGTTCCTGTTCAGAGAGGGATGGGTTTCAGTTTCTGTCTGTTGAGTATGATGTTGGCTGTGGGTTTGTCATATATGGCCTTTATTATGTTGAGGTACTTTCCTTCTATACCTATTTTATTGAGGGTTTTTATTGTAAATGGGTGTTGGATCTTGTCAAATGCTTTCTCTGCATCTATTGAGATGATCATGTGGTTTTTGTTTCTCATTTTGTTAATGTAATGAATCACGTTGATTATTGACTTGCAGATGTTGAACCATCCCTGTGTCCCTGGTATAAATCCCACTTGATCATGGTGTATAATCTTTTTGATGTATTGCTGTATTCTGTTTGCCAAAATTTTGTTGAGGATTTTTGCATCTATGTTCATCAGTGATATCGGCCTGTAGTTCTCCTTCTTTGTGTTGTCCTTGTCAGGTTTGGGGATCAGGGTGATGTTGGCTTCATAGAATGTATTAGGGAGTGCTCTATCTTCCTCTATTTTCTGGAATAGTTTGAGAAGGATAGGTATTAAATCTTCTTTGAATGTTTAGTAGAATTCTCCAGAGAAGCCGTCTGGTCCTGGACTCTTATTTTTGGGAGGTTTTTGATTACTGTTTCTATTTCTTTACTTGTGATTGGTCTATTCAGATTCTCTATTTCTTCCTGATTCAGTTTGGGTAGGTTTATGAGTCTAGGAATTTATCCATTTCTTCTAGGTTGTTCAATTTGTTGTCATATAGTTTTTCATAGTATTCTCTTATGATCCTTTTTATTTCTTCGGTATCTGTTGTGATTTCTCCTCTCTCATTTCTAACTTTATTTATTTGAGACTTCTCTCTCTTTTTTTTTTTTAGTGAGTCTGGCTAAGGGTTTGTAGATTTTGTTAATTTTTTTGAAGAACCAACTCTTTGTTTCATTGATCCTTTCTACTGTCTTTTTTGTTTCAATATCACTTATTTCTGCTCTAATTTTTATTATTTCCCTCCTTCTACTGACTTTGGGCTTTGTTTAGTCTTCTTTTTCTAATTTCATTAGGTGTCGTTTGAGGTTGTTTATGTAAGATTTTTCTTGCTTATTGAGGTGAGCCTGTATCGCAATGAATTTCCCTCTTAGGACTGCCTTTGCTGCGTCCCAAATCATTTGGTATGGTGTGTTTTCATTTTCATTTGTCTCCAGATAATATTTGATTTCTCCTTTAATTTCTTCAATAATCCATTGTTTGTTCAGTAGCATGTTGTTTAGTCTCCACATTTTTGGCCCTTTCCCAGCTTTATTCTTGTAGTTGATTTCTAGTTTCATAGCATTATGATCAGAAAAGATGCTTCATATTATTTCAACCCTCTTGAACTTATTGATGCTTGCTTTGTTTCCCAAGATATGGTCTATCCTTGAGAATGTTCCATGCACGCTTAAGAAGAATGTGTAAATTGCTGTTTTTGGATGAAGTGTCCTATATATATCTATTAGGTCCATCTGATCTAATTTTTCATTTAATTCTATAATTTCCTTGTTGATTTTCTGTCTGGATGATCTGTCCATTGGTGTTAATGGGGTGTTGAGGTCCCCTACTATTATTGTATTGCTGTTGATGTCTCCTTTTTGTTTTGTTAATAGTTTCTTTACGAATTTTGGTGCTCCTGTGTTAGGTGCGTATATATTTATAAGTGTTATGTCATCTTGGTGGAGCATCCCTTTTATCATTATATACTGCCCCTCTTTGTCTTTCTTTATCTGTTTTGCTTTGAAGTCTACTTTGTCTGATATAAGTATGGCAACACCTGCTTTCTTTTGTTCATTATTAGCTTGGAGTATTGTCTTCCATCCCTTCACTTTGAGTCTGTGTTTGTCTTTGGGGCTGAGGTGTGTTTCCTGGAGGCAGCATATTGTTGGATCTTGTTCTTTGATCCATCCCGCCACTGTGCCTTTTGATTGAAGAATTCAATCCATTTACGTTTAGAGTGATTATTGAGACGTGGGGGCCTACTGTTGCCATTTTATCACTTGTTTTCTGGTTCTTTTGCATTTTGTCCTGATGGAGAGCTGTCACTTTGTGTTATTGTCCTTCTGCTTATCTCCTTTGTTCTGGATTTTGTAACCCCTTTCCTTTTTTTGATTTTCCAAGAATGAGGTTCTTCCTGAGCATTTCTTGAAGAGGAGGTTTTGTGGCGATGAACTCCCTTAACTTTTGTTTATCTGGGAAAGTTTTTATTTCTCTATCATAGTTGAAGGATGTTTTCACTGGGTAGAGTATTCTTGGCTGCAGGTTTTTGTCCTTCAGAGTTTTGAATATTTCATTCCAATCTCTTCTAGCCTGTAAGGTCTCTCCTGAGAAATCTGCTGATAGCCTTATGGGGTTTCCTTTGTAAGTTATTTTCTTCTGCCTGGCTGCCCTTAGTATTTTCTCTTTGTTGTTGACTTTTGCTTGTTTCACTACTATATGCCTTGGGGTTGGTCTTCTTGCATTAATAAAGTTTGGAGATCTATTGGCTTCTGTCACATGAAGTTCCATCTCTCTTCCCAAGTTTGGAAAGTTCTCAGCTATTATTTCTTTGAACAGGCCTTCTGCCCCCTTCTCCTTCTCTTCTCCCTCTGGTATACCTATAATCTTTATGTTGCATCTCCTAATTGAGTCGGATAATTCTTGGAGAGTTTCTTCATTTCTTTTTAGTCTTAGTTCTCTCTCCTCCTCTTTCTGCAGCATTTCTATATTCCTATCCTCCAAATTGCTAATTCTGCCCTCCATATTATCGGTCCTACTGTTCAGAGAGTCCAGATTTTTCTTAATCTCCTCCATTGTGTTCTTCATCTCCAGTATTTCTAATTGCTTCTTCTTTATAGTGTCAAGCTCTTTCATGACATAGCTCCTGAACTCATTGACTTGTCTATCTGAATTCTCTTTTAACTCGTTGAGTTTTTTGGTAATGGCAGTTTTGAAATCATCATCATTTAGGTTATAGATTTCATTGTCTTTGGGATTGTTTTCTGGGTGCTTGTCATTTTCCTTCTGTTCTGGAGATTTAATATATTTTTTCATACTGCTGGATGGTGTGGATTTGTGCCTCTGCATAGAGATAGAGTTTAGTTGCTGCTTCCACTTGTTGTGACTGGTGTGGGCGGGGGGGCAGCTGTTTAGACTGCACCAACCAGGAGCCCTGTCAGCTGATGCTGACTGGACCTGGACCCCTCCTCGTAGTCACAGTGGTCCTGTGGGGTCCCTCATCAGTTGTGGGGGCAATCACAAGGGGACCTCAGGCTGCTGGTGCCTACTGTTGCAGCCCTCTTAGATGCACTCCCTCCTTGTGGTCTGCAGCAGTGTTGTGGGCTTTCCCAGCAGCCAGGAGCAGGATCACCTATAATAGCTGCTTTGTCCCTAACAGAGCCCACAAGATCACTCTTGTCCACTATAGGTCCCAGCAGAGCTATGGGTATCTTCTGCAGTCTGTCGTTAGCTCACCTAGCTGTGCTACTTTTGCCCCAGGGCCTTCCTGCCTTGCGATTGCCAGTCAGGACCTCTCCACTAGTGCTGTGCAGAGGCTTTCACTGAGGCTGCTATAGGAACCTGGAGTTACCCCATGGGCTACGTAGCCGTTTCACCAGAGCTCCACTCTGCCCCACTCCACTTTCACAGGATCTCTGGGAGCCCCTTGCCTCGTCTGGGACACGGCCAGAGTCCGTGGGCCTGGTGGTGGCTTGTAAGCTGCTGCCTTGTGGGGAATTCTGCTCTAGGGAGCTTCCTGGTGTTCTGAATGCTGGGCTGGGCCTCCCTGCCAATGGCAAGCAGAGGGCCTCCCTGCTGGGGGGTGTAGGACCCGGGAGTGTCCCCCCAGGCCGTGGAGCCAGGTGTTGGAGCTCCACCCAATCCCAAGCACGTCCACGGGAAGTCTGGGCACCCCCTGCACCGACCCATGTGCCGGAGACCATGGGCCCAGCAGTAGCTGGCGGTCTGGTGCAGTGCTGGGGAATCCACTGGCCGGGAGCTTCCCTTTGTCCTGGATTCTGGGCGTGGCCTCCCTGCTAATGGCAAGTGGAGGCCTTCCCTGCAGGTGGGTGCAGGACCCTGGGGATTCCCCCTGGGCTTAGGTGTAATCGTGAGGGGCTTGGGTAGAGCTGTTCTCACCCGTTTCCACCATAACTCTGCAGTGAGTTCACACTCCCGCCCTTGGTGTGTGGCGATGCTATGGGGGAGTCCACTGGAAAAGAGTCTCCTGCAGGAACTAGGCTGTCTGGGGGTCGGGGGTCGGAGAGTTTTCACCTATTTCCACCTCCTCCCAGGGGGAAGTCCGTCCACCTTCCGATGTATAGTAGCACGAGACTCCTAGGCATCTTGTGATGCCATCTGGATATCCTTTGTTAATTGGTGAATGTCCACTTAGTTGTCGATTCGACGGGGGAGAGACAAAGAAGACCACTCACTCCGCCATCTTGGTCAAAGGCTGTTTTAAGTGGGCAAACTGATTTTCTGGAACTCTGGCTTGCCATATAGGCAAAGCAAGTGTGTCCCCACAGTGAGAACAAGTGTGCACAGTAGGGAGCCTTTGCATGTAGAAATGAGTGCTGAGAGGGTACGAGCAGTACGCCAGCAACATCTATTATGGGGGCGGGGGGGTGTGGGGAACGAAGTCCATTTTGGTGTGCTTGTCAAAATAAAGACCTTGGCCACTGGAGAGCAGAAACAGAAAAAAGCTGAATTTAAAGTATTTCTCTTAAGAAATACATTGATTATTCTACAATCCACAAAAATAGTATAAATAGCAGTTTTTTCATCAGATGTTGCTAAGACAACTCTGGCTGTTTCTATGGATGCTCTCTTTGGAATGGCCTCACTCATAGCCAAGGCCACCTGAGCAGCGTAGCCAGAAAATCTAGAGTGAAAAGAATCCCCTCCATCTTTTTCTCCCTCCATGCTACCACCAGCTGCCCAGCCTCCCAGTCACACCTGACTGAGGCAGCCTGGAATAATGGAATTCCTCAGTCAAGATCCATCTGGACCATCTCTTAGTCCTCACACCTTGAGAGAGTCACCTACACGCTCAGAGTGCCCCTGCTTTCTCTGAAGTTATTGTCACAAAGACTAAGGCAATATAGACAAGGAGGCTATTATGAGCACAGAACTCATGAGAGAAGCAAAACTTCCTGCTCTTTTCCATTCAGAAATACAGAAACTTTCAGGGATGCATGATCTCTTATGAAGGTGGTAGGCAGCAAGGCCCCTACACTCAGGGCACCAGCTGAGCAGAGATTTTCCTGTTACCTATAGGTTTGATCTGTTAGGTGTAAGCCCATCTGGATGCCTCCATTAGACAGGGAGCTGGTCAGTCTCACCAAATCTCCAGGTAGGGACCACGATTTTCAGACATGGAGGACTGGGAGAAAGGGGTACAGCAGCAAAAAGAGAGGAAAGTTCTAGCTAATTAACTATGAGTTGGAGGGACGGAGCTGCGAGAAAATTGGGGGAAATGGTAATTTTGGCTGAGAGAAGTTAAACTAAACCAAATGTAAACTTTTAAGAGGGAAACATCTATAAATGTTAGGTGGCTATATGAGGAAGCACGCCGTTCTGGGTTGTTTTAAGATGCATTCTTTACACAGGACCCTATAACAAACTTTGAAAAAAGTATGCTGTCATTTCTTAGATGAAAACAATAAAATGAGTCTAGCCACAATGACATTTTCCAGTCCACATGATCATGAATCACTCCTTTCTCTAAGGACTTAATTAACATCGGTGCAAGAGCCTCTAATTTCCCCCCATATTTATCGTTTGGAAATAAAAACTGTTTCCTTACCATGCATGCCAAAGAATAGATTAAACTGATGAATAAAATTATAAGATTAATAAGTGCAATTTACTTGTCAAGTGGAGATATTTCCTCATTTCACTGAGTCGTTCTCTCTACAGGGAAGCTGTGCTTTGGGACTTTGCAGGCAAGACCGGGCTGGGGCCAGTGTCTGGGGACGGGAGGGCATTGATCATGTGGTAGGCTAGAGAACATCCTTCCAGCTCTTCTTCACCATCAAAGAAGGAAAATAAGAAAGGATTCTTATCTCTAATTTGAAGACATTTTAAGTGTAATGCTATGGTAATGGAATCAAAAAAATAAATGAAAACAACGTTATAGTTGGCAAAACCAGGGAGGTAGATTCCATAGATATTATCTACTTTTCCTAAACCAAGACATAAAGGGTTAAGTATAACATATGAATAGTACCCACAGCCCGTAAACAAACTAAAACTATGCTATAAATCCTTGAAATTACCAGACAGCAAACACACACATACCACAAACATCGAAATGAAAAAAACAAAAAGAGGGAGAGAGAGGAAAAGAAAGACAATTCCTAGAACAAATGAGCAAAATGAAGAGTATATTGAAAACAAATTAAGAATCCGCAAGTTAGGCTGGTAATATGTAAAAGACAACATGTAATGTTCGATCAACACGTTGAGATGAGATAACACTAATAAACGTAGATAGGACAAACATGCCTATTGGAAAAAAGACTTGCAGAATGAGGTACGTAGAAGAGGAACAAATGAAAACAGACCAGGCAAAAACTTCTCAGGCTAATGCTAACAAAAAGAAAGCTAAAGTCACAGTGACAATACCGGGCAAGGATAAAGTCAAAGCGGAAGAAGGTGATAAACAAAGCAAAAGAGATAGCATATTAACAAGTGGTACCGTCCGCAGTGATAATGTAACTGTATTTTATGAACCAAATAACAAAGAAAAAGTCATAAAGTATAACACCAGACATTTCTAGAGTAAACCAACAACAAACAGACATAGTATGAGACTACCTCATCCTTATGATATCGTGGTTGACCAAGTGGACATAAATTTACAATTAATTACGGAGGTAGAGCAGTGGTTCTGAAGCTTGAGCTAGCCTCAGTCTCCCCACTGAGCTTATTCAAAGACAAATCACTGGGCCCCACGCCCGAGTTTCTGCTACAGTTGCTCTGGGTGGCCTCTTGTACCCTGTCCAGATGGAAATTCAGTAAACCATATGAGAAGAAATGGTGCCCTTGAAAGATATAGAATCATGAAGACAAGGATGATTCGGCCAAGAACTACTAGCAGACATCTCCAAGAGGAGTGGGGTTTAGGTTGCTGGTCTACCAACCCAGATTCTTCTAAGAGAACCCAAGGGGAATCGAGGCAGAGCCTGGAGTTAACTGCAGCTCCAGTGTGAAAACAGCAAACAGTCAGGGTTCAGAGCAGTGACATGACTCACCTGATGATTCCCCTAGGACAGAAGGGAAATTTTGCCCCCAAGTCTGTCTGTTTCCAAAACACAGGCCCATTTCATTACACCCGGGAGAGAAGTAGCAAAAAGAGAGCCACATCCTCCTTTGATCTGTCCTCTTTTGATGTTCTTACCACTCCTCAGCTTCCGAAGTGGGGAAATTTTCCTCAAAATGTATCTTCCATTTCTGCCTCCATTTAAAAAAAACATTTCTCTATCTTCGGCCGTGTGCCAAGTACTTTATACACATTCTTTTACTGAACAGCCCTGTGAGGCACATCTTCCATTACTGCACTTTACAGATGAGAGATCTGAGGTCAGCAAGGTCAACTAACTGGACACAGTCAAGAGGGGCTTGAATCCCCATCTATGTTGATCCAGCATCAGTACATTTAAGGCTATATAATTTGCCCTCCCCTGGCTCTCTCCCTCTCCTTGTCCTTCTTGTCTACTGACTTCCTTTCCTTTGCCATTTGCTTCTTTCTCCCAGCAAGCAAGGATGGGGCTGGTCAGTTTTGTCGTTTTTTGTTTTTCTCCTGGTTCTTTCCCAGGAAGCAGTCAAGTTTATACAAGTCTCCATCAAAGCAGGCTGCATGGTCACATTCTACCATCTGCTCAAACCGCTCCTTCCTCTTGACATTTTGGTCTGGATAGAAGGCAGAGGCCATCACCACAGAACAGCCAGCTGCTAACAGCCACAATGTCCCACATGCTGGTCTGTTCTCAGATGGCCTGCCATGTCCCAGGGCCTAATTCTCAGCTTTGAAAGTCTCCAAAAATGGCAGCATTCTAGGCCAGAGACAAGGCTAACTAGTTCTTCCTAATTCTGTAACCCAGAAATCATTTACCTTTAAGCTGGTTTTCAACTTTTCATGTTGATTTGATAACTTAATTCCAAGAGTTTTGAAGGCGCTTTGCTGCCGTCTTTGTCTGCCTTTCCTATTGATCAGAGAGGAACCGGAAGAGGAGTGTATCAGACCAAGAAATCTAATCCAGACCCCAATTTCAGCACTATCAAAGCAGTCGAGCGGGGGTGGTCTCCAGGAGCCCTCCCTCGCTAGACATTCTGATAGTTCACCAACGCCCCCTGGGAATGCTATGTTGGACTCAACTCTGAAGTCTGGAAAACTCTAGACTTTAAGGAGATGGTCATGCTCCAAAAATTGAGATAGCAAAACAAACAGGATTGAAGAGCCTAAAGGCACTCTCTTAATTTCCAGCTATTTCCAAAATATTTTCAGTGGAGCACAGCCTCAAACACATTTTATGAGGCCCTTTCCCCTTGAAAAATGTTAAATCCACAAGACGAACTAAGAGAAATCATCTGCATACGAATCTGATTCATTCACACTTAACTAATGTGAACCTTGGCAAAGAGTATATAGATGGTCAACAGGCCCCTTCTGGTGGCCTGAGGACTTGCTCAAGGTTGTCCACCCAAAGAAGGGGAAAGAAGAGAGTTGACACTAGACTCCTCACCCAACTCAGCACCTTCCATTGGCAAGGCTCTTGCCCCTTTCTGTCATCAATTAAGCACAGATAATGACCAGAAGACAGTAGCCATGAGTATGACGGACATTGGGTCAAGTCAGTCCCTTTGCTCATCCGCCATACCCTTAAAGAATGGCTCTCAAACCTTCCTTGCCTTGACTTCAACCACACTCCTGGTTGAGGGACATTAACTTTTCTCCCCTGATTATCTCAGGAGTCAACTACCTGGTCTTTCTGAGTCCACTTTTGCCCCTCTTTAACCTACCCCCTCCCTATCATTCCTCCGTTTCTGAATGATATTGTTAATTTTGTTACTGCTCTGCTCACGAACAACCTTTGACCTCTCACCTGCAACCCTTGCGGAATCTGTCATTTTACATTGCTATTTCCAATACCTCCTTCCACACACCAACAGAGCAGCTGCAGCTAACCTGGCCTTTTTGAAAACATGCTCTTTCAAGCTCTTCCTGGTCTCTTCTTCCCTCACTGCTCCCTTTGAAATTCTATTCTTTAAAGATCCATTTAAATAACACCTCCTACGTAAAGCTGTCCAGTTTTTTTTAAATTCGTGTTTTTTTAAAGAATTTGGGATTTATAGGAAAGATGTAAGAATAGTACAGAGAATCCCTGCACTATTTCCCAGCTTCCTTTAACTCCAACAAGCTTCCATAACCATAGTGCAAGTACCCAAACCAAGAAATTCACATTGTTCAATACCGTTATGTAAACTAAGACCAAATTTGAATTTCACTATCCTTTCCACAAATGTCCCTTTTTCCTGTTCTGGGATCCAATCCAGGATCTCACTTTACATATAAAGTAAATTACATTGGTCTTCTGAACACGGTGATGGTTCTTCAGTCTTTCTTTCATCCTCTTGATGTTTGTGATGTGCACTCACCCCTTCAGGTTTGTCTGAGGTTTTGTGAGACTGTTTGTGATTCCCTCAACACCTGATACAATTGTTTCTCCTCTGCACTCCCACAGCACTCAGCTTCTCACAGACGGGCTGGTCACACATCTCCCGCAGTCCCATTGAGGAGAAACAGCGCAGTTCACTCACTGGCCCCCTGTAACACAGTTCATCTCGAGAGTCAATATATCCCAGTCAAACCACTGAATGAATGAATGAGTGAATGATGAGCACAAAGAAAGAAATCAAGACTTTAGGCAATTTTTTAAAAAAGAAACCTTTCAACAGAAAACCAAAAAAGAGGACAGTCCCCCAGCAGGCCAAGATAGCTGTTGTATTTATCAGCCTCTCTCAGAAAAATGAAGTACCAAGAGGTGGGGCTTTGGTGAATGGGGACAAATGTATTCCCAAAGACTTGAAAAACTCTTCTGTAAGAACCATGGTGCATCTTGGGTCCAATGTTTCAGTGCCCTTAAATCTACCACTTGAGCTCCTCCTGACACACTACCTCATGGTACAGATGAAACACGGTGTCCTGCTGAATTGGTGTTTCTCCAAGATGGGAGGCCCAGCAGCAGGCGTCTCAGCCAACTGCTGGCTGTGCATGTGACGTGGAGAAGACTGCAATACACAGACACAAAGGGCAAAACGCTGCAACTCTTCACCTAACTCCAAACACAAAAGTACTGTGCAATGAAGAGCCTCTCTCACTCAAAGGTATCAGCCTAAATTTTTTATTTTACAGGCAAGAGTTTATGAAGGAAAGTGATGAGAGAAAACAGGTCATTCTTAGCATGACCTGTTGATAGAATGCAAGACATCTATTCAATAAATATTTATTGAGTGACCACATGTGCAAGATGGTTGTGGAAAGGGCAGAGTCACCAGGGAATTGGGGATATGATGTGTTTCTGGAATCTGTGTTTATTTATGGAAATATGATTCATAATTCCCAAAACACTTTAATCCTCAGTGGCTCCTCTTCAGTCCCAAACTGCCCCTGCTTTACACAGCTGGTCTCAGACACATTTCCCCTCCTTTTACTTCGGATCGTCTGCAGTCCATGCCATGGCTTGTCAGCTCAGGGGACAGCTCCTCCTGGAGCTCCATTATTTTAGATCTCTCCAGGAGCGTGTCAGTGGAATCGGAATTTACATAGAAGTGCTCTCGTCTTCTATGGAGCGTGGCTTCAGAAATGGCTATTGACCATGTTGTCCACTGTCTTATTCCATTTCCTTTAAAGATCCAGGGGAAAGATACTTTTAAGAGCTCATATGCTTGGGAAAAAGCTTGTCTCTGCTAATAAAGTAGACTGACTTCTTTTATTATAAGGAAAGCTGTGCAACTCATATTTCCTTTTCTACTTTGGATCCTATGAGATCTGGAGTTACGTTTCATGCTTGAATAGAGCAACTGACTGGAGATGCCCATTTTTGGGTATAATTTATCTCCACCATTGCCTCCCTCCTGCCAGTCACCACCACGAAAAATAAAAGACCAAATTTTTTAAAATTTATTTTAATAGTATTATCGTCCACACCCTTTTTGTTGTTATGTTGCTTCTAGTCTTTTCTGGAAGTGGGTAGCATGCATTGATAGATAGATAAATGATTGACAGATAGATGAATAGCTACTTCTAATTACTCCTAAAGGTAGAAAGAAAAAGAAAAGAAGAATTAGCCACACAGTTGACTTTTGTTGGCAGAGCCCAGAAAGTATTTTGAAAATCTATTTCCAAAGAATGTTAGCAAACTAGCATGCTCTGCACTCAGATGAGAATTACTCTGTAAACTTTCGTTTGCTATAAAAATTGGCAGGAAGCTTCCAAACTATGACCTGGGTTTTCAAATGAAGAAATTCTGCTCTGGAGGGTCGCAGAAAAGATTTAGCTGAAGAAACATCCTCGCTAACACAGCCTGGCAAGAATCAAGTGTAAATTCATAATTTACCCAGCATGTGTAGAAGTAATTTATTCAGGACTTAGACATTTGGTACACACACACACACACACACACGCACACATGCACAACTTAGTGAGTGGTTCTGTATCACCAAGGAACCTAGAGGAACAGTAGAATCATAAGGGCAGAGCAATAGATGGAATTTTCAGGGGTGCAAGCTGAGGACGGCTTCGCTGTACACTTACGTATATCAACATCAGGCTGAAAAACAAACCATAAACTAAGAAACTTCTACTTTGTTTAAGCTCTGATGAAATCAGAGGCACCAGGCTTTACTCCCTGGAGAAGTCACAGAGCTTTCAAAAGTCCTGTTCTTCCAAAAATCATCTTCTGCGCATTAACAGGCAACACGCTTATTGTTCTAGTTTGAGATCCACAGATACTCCACATCTCTGCAGAAACCTGCGGGGCTCCCGCACGCCCCTGAGTCCTCACATGAGGTGGAATGTTTATGCGTGAGTTTGCACCTATTAAGCTGCTAAAGGCGGCCCACTGATGGAGTATAACCATGGTCACAATGAAAAATGTACTATTTACAAAGTTGGCTCAAGCCTATAAAATACGCAAAGACTAGTTCCATTTTCCTCCAGATTTATTTCGTGAAAAGGTGTGTTTGTTGTATACATATATTTGTAATTATATGTCTCAAATAAGACGTACCATGTGGAGCACAACCTGGCCACTGTCCTGACTGTGCCAGGGTCGTCCCTATCACATGAGGACTGCATCACTGTGTTTTCCGATCGATATCCATGATCGTGTTGAGGATGTCCCTTCTGGTTTCTGAGACAGTGATGGATTAAAAAATGATGACTCTGCCTCTCCTTCCTGAAAGAGCCTCTATGTGGTAACAGTATCGTTCTTTTAATAGAATGCTGGATGTACTAATATTTTGTTATTTTTGCCTACGTATTCATATGTCAAGTTGGCTTCTAGTTTTCTTTCGTTCTGGGGACAGTTATTATTATTATTATATAAAGTAATTATCTATTCCTTGAAAATTAGGTATATCTTTTCTATAAATCTGTCTGGGCATGGGGCCTTTGGAAAGGATAAGTGTGACAAACTTTCCAGTTTCTATTATGGTGGTGGGTCTGTTCACTATTTAAACTTCTCTTGGCAAATTTTGGTAATTATGGAAAAAACATCAAATTAATCTAGATTTTAAACTGTTTTCGTTGATACTTATACAGAATATGTTCTTAAAGAAAAACTTCATATGCATCCCTAGATTTCTTTTCCCCTCCGCAGTGTTGCGCATTACCTCTCCTCGTGTTTTTCTCACAGAGCTGCGCGCCAGGTTGATCATTTGATTGATTGGTCTTTTCCCAGAAGCCACAGTTGGGTTTATTTATCGGTTCTACAGATTTCTTATTTGGGTGCTTTTGTTTGACTTTAATTAGTTAGTGACTACTTTGGTGTTTATAAATTCTTCTCTCTGATTTTCTCTGGTTGCGCATTCTCTGCATTCTTGAGTAACTTTTGGTTAATATATTTCAAAACACATTTACTTGTTATTTAAAACATTTAAGACTGTGGGTTTTCTTTTGCCGTAATTTTGGGCCAATATATAGTGTTCTCCTTATCTTTAACTTCTAAAGAGTCCATAATTTTAGTTGTTTTTTTCCAGTTCCACCTAAGGATATTTTTGAGTTATTGTTATTTTTAATTTCAAGTGGTTATATTGGTAGCAGCAGAAGGAGACAGGCATGTGTTATTTTGAATTTCTAGTTGTATTAGGGTCTTTTTCCTCTGGTTTCTGTTTACTGGTTTTGTCTCTCTGGTTATTCTGTTGTTTCTGTTATTCTATTTCTCTGGTTATTCTTCAGTAACCAATAGGATATATAGATAGATAGATGTACACACACACATATATATGATTTATTGTAAGGAATTGGCTCACGTGATTATGGAGACTAGAAGTCCCATGACCTGCAGACCAGGAGAGCCAGGGGTATAATTCCAGCCTGAGTACAAACCCTGAGAACCAGAAGAGCTGAAAGTGTAAGTTCCAGGACAAGGGCAGGAGAAGACGGATGTTGTATCTCAAACAGACAGAGAGAGAAAGTGAGAGTGAGAGCAAATTTTCCCTTCCTCCAGCTCAATAGATTGCATGATGCCCACTCACATTGTGGAGGTCAATCTGCTTGACTCGCTCTACCAATTCAAATGTTAATCTCATCCAGAAACACCCTCATAGACACACCCGGACATGTTTAACCAAGTATTTGGGCACTCATGGCCCACTCAAGGGGACACATAAAATTAACTCTCACACTAGTTCATTTGCACTGTGATTAGAGAACACAGACTTTTCAAGACTTTCCATCATTTGGACTTTATTGATATTTTCTTTGGCTCTAAAACATGATGAATTTTTGCCACTGTTTCATGGATATTTGCAAAATATATAATCTCTGATGGGTAAAAATGCTAAATATAGCTAGTAAAACATAAATAATTTCTTAAAATGCTCTGCATTTTAATTTACTTTTATCAACATGTTTGGTCATATCTGAAAGGAGATAGTTAAACACTGTGCCCTGATCACATTTTTATGAGGTTCTCCTTATACTTCCAGCAGTCATTGCCACAGACATTCACTGGCATTTGTGCACACTCGTATGCGTGAACATTCGCGAGCACTCCACCTTCTCAGTAGGTTTTACATTTGACGTTGAATGACACCTCATGACATGTCAATATGGATGTTGCTGCTTTCTTTTTGTGGTGTTTTCTTTGTTCACCCCTTTATTTTCTTTATTAAATTTTCAACCTCTTTCTTTTAAAAATAGTGCAGGGATTGAGAGTGTGGTCTCTTGACCCGGTTATCCAATTCCCTGGCTCCTGTTGGCCAGTTACTCATCTGAATGTCTCTGTCTCCTGTTGTGATAGCGAATGTTAAAGTGTTTGAAAAATGCCTAAATGCTTATCTGTGACTCTTTTTTATTACTATCATTTTTTAAATATTATAAATAGCAAAGCATTTATCTTATAAATAGTGAAGCATTAGAATTTTGTTTTTTAATCCAATCTTAGGATCTATCTATTTTAATAGGGTGTGTTAAAACCCATCCAAATTGATTTCCACTATCAATATTTGAGATTTTATATCTTCTGCCTTCTTTTACATTTCCTGTTCACTCTGATAGACACCTGGATTGCTTCCGCCTTTGGCTATTGGAAGTAATGATGCTATGAACAGTGATGTACAAATATCTCAAGACTTTACTTTCAATTGTTTTGGGTATATAGTCAGAAGTGGAATTGCTGGATCATATGGTAATTCTATGTTCAGTTTTTTGAGGAACTGTCATACTGTTCTCCATAGCAGCTGTACCACTTTACATTTCCACCAAAAGTCCTCAAGGGTTCCAATTTCTCCACCGCCTCAACAACACTTGTTGTTTTCTGGGTTTTTTTCATAGTAGCCATCATAGTGCGTGTGAGGTAGTATCTCATTGTGGTTTTTGATTCGCATTTCCCTAGTGATTAGTGTCATTGAGCATCTTTTCATGTGCTAATTGGCCATTTGTATATCTTCTTTGGAGAAATGTCTATTGAAGTCCTTTGCCCATTATTTAACCAGATTGCTTGTTTTTTGTTGTTGAATTGTAGGTGTTTTTTAATATGTCTTGGGTATTAATCCCTTATCACGTATATGATTTGCAAATATTTTCTTTCATTCAGTAGGTTGCCTTTTCACTCTGTTGATTGTGTCTTTCGATGCACAAAAGTTTTTAATTTTGGTGTACTCCAATTCATCTATTTTACTTTTGTTGCCTATGGTTTTGGTGTCATATTCAATAAATCATTGCCAAATCCAATGTCACAAAGGTTTTCCCCTATATTTTCTGCTGAGAGTTTTCTAGTATTAGCTCTTGTGTTTAGGTCTTTGCTCCATTTTGAGTTAATTTTTGCATATGGTAGAAGATAAGGGTCCAACTTCATTCTTTTGCATGTGGCTATCCAGTTATCCCTGAAACCATTTGTTGAAAAGATTGTCCTTTCCCATTGGCACTTGGGATCCTTGGTCTTGGCACCCTTGTCAAATATCATTTGACCATATACGTGAGCATTTATTTCTGGGCTCTCTGTTCTACTCCATTGGTCTATATGTCTGTCTTTGTGCCAGTACCAGATGGTTTTGATTACAGTAGTTTTGTAGCAAGTTTTGAAAGTGTGAGGCCTCCAACTTTGTTCTTTTTCAAAATTGTTTTGGCTATTCAGGGTCCCATAAATTTTAGGATGGATTTTTCAATTTCTGAAAAGAACAAAACAAAACAAAACAAAAAATGCTGTTGGGATTTTGATAGGGATTACATTATATCTGTAGGTTCCTTTGGACAGTATTGACGTTTAGCAATTTCAGTCTTCCAATCCACTGTTCCCCTTGATTTCTTTCAGCAATGCTTTGTAGTTTTCAGTGTACAAGCATTTTACTGTCTTGGTTAAGTTTATTTGAAATATTTTATTCATTTTGATGCTATTGTAAATGGAATTGTTTTCTTAATTTACTTTTCAGATTATTCATTGTTAGTTTACAGAAATGCAACTAATTTGTGAGTGTTGGTTTTATACCCTGCAACTGTTTATTAGTTCTAATAGATTTTGTGGAGTCCTTTGGCTTTTCTACATATAAGCTCATATCATCTACAAACAGATCATTTTACTTCTTTTTTTCCAATGTGGATGCCTTTTATTTCTTTTTCTTGCGTAAATGCTCTGGTTAGTATTTCCAGTACTATATTAAATAGAAATTGTAAAAGCAAGCATCCTTATCTTGTTCTTGGTCTTGGAGGAAAAGCTTTCAGTCTTTTACTATTGAGTATGATGTTAGTTATGAGATTTTCATATTTGGCCTTTATTATGTTGAGGCAATTTTCTTCTATTTCTAGTTTGCTGAATGTTTTTATCATGGAAGGGGATTTTGTAAAATGCTTTCTCTGCATTTGAGATGATCATGTGGCTATTTTTCCTTCATTCTGACAATGTGGTTTATTACACTGGTCAATTTTCATATGTTGAACCATCCTTGAATTCCAGGAATAAATCCCACTTGGTCATAGCGTACAATCCTTTTAATGTGCTGTTGAATTTGGTTTGGTAGTATTTTGTTGTAGATGTTTGTATCAAGATACATCAAGACTATTGGTCTACAGTTTTCTTTTCTTATCATGTCTCTGTCTCACTTTGGTATCAGGGTAATGCTAGCCTCATATAATAAGTTTGGAAGTGCTTCTTCCTCTTGAAATTTTTGGAGAAGTTTGAGGAACATTGGTGTTAGTTATCCTTTAAATGTTTGAGTGAATTCACCAGTGAAGCCATCTGGTCTTGAACGCTTCTTTTTTTGGCGGTCTTTGATTAATGATTCAATCTCCTTAGTAGTAGTTACCATGAGGATTACACCCAACATCCTAAAGTTATAATAATCTATTTTAAGCTAATAACTACAATCAAATAAAACAATGCTACTCCTTTACAGTTCTGCCTTCCCTACTTTATATTATTGATGTCTTAAATTATATCTTCATATATTTTATATATATGACATTTTTATGTATTTTATATGTACTCTTTAACATAGGTTTATAGTTATTTTATGCTTTTGTTTTCTAAAGTTTATAAAATAATTTCAAGTGGACTTATGAACCAAAGTTACAACAATACAAAAAATACTTGAGCATATATTTACCTTTACCAGAGAACTTTATATTTCAGATAGTTTCAAATTACTGTTTATGATTTGAAAGATTCCCTTTAGCATTTCTTTTAGGACAGATCTCACGGTAATGAACTCTTTCAGCTTTTGTTTATCTGGGAATGTCTTAATTTCTCCCTTATTTTATTTTCTTTCTTTTTGGCAAGGAAGGTTAGCCCTGAGCTAAACTCTGTTGTCAATCTTCCTCTTTTTGCGTGAGGAAGATGTCTGGGCTAACATCTATCCCAATCTTCCTCTATTTTGTATGTGGGATGCTGCCACAGCATGGCCTGATGAGCAGTGTGTATGTTCACACCCAGGATCCAAACCTGTGAACCCTAGGCTGCCGAAGTGGAGCACATGATCTTAAGCACTATGCCACTGGGTTGGCCCGAATTTCTCCCTTATTTTTGAAGGATAATTTTCCCAGGTAAAATATTTTAAGTTGCCAAATTTTTCTTTCAGTACTTTAAGTATATCATCTCACATCCTTCTGGCCTACAAAAATTCTGTTGAGAAGTCTGCTGATTATTTTAGAGTCTCCTTTGTATGTAACAATTACTTTTTTTTTTTTTTTTTTGCTGTTTTCAAGATTCTGTGTTTGTCTTTGACTTGCTAGAGTTTGATTATAATGTGTTTCAGTGTGGTCTCTTTGGGTTTATCCTGTTTGCAGTTCATTCGGCTTCTTGTTTTAGGGTGCCCATTTCTTTCCTCAAATTTGAGACTTTTCAGCTATTATTACTTCAAACAATCTTTTTGCCCCTTTTTTGTTCCCTTCTTCTGAGACTCTCATATGCATATATTGCTCTGCTTGACACTGTCCTGTAAGTTCCTAGGCTCTGTGCATGTTTCTTCATTCTTTATCTCTTTTGCTCCTCAGTCTCAATACTTTTAAATGACCTATCTTTAAGTTCACAGGCTCTTTCTTCTGCCTATTCAAGCCAGCTGTTGAACTCCTCTAGTGATTCTCTTTTTTCATTCAGTTATTGTATTTTTCAGCTCTAAAATTTCTGTTTGGTTATTTAAAACTTTTTGTCTCTCTGTTGATATCCTCATTTTGTTTGTACATCATTTTCTTGATTTTATTTAGTTGTCTGTGGTGTCCTCCTTTAACTCATTTCATATATTTAAGACAGTTGTTTTAAAATCATTTTCAAGGGGCTGGCCTGGTGGCACAGCAATTAAGTTTGCACATTCCTCTTCAGCAGCCCAGGATTCGCCAGTTCAGATACCAGGTGTGGACCTACGCACCACTTGTAAAGCCATACTGTGGCAGGTGTCCCACATATAAAGTAGAGGAAGATGGGCACAGATGTTAGCTCTGGGCCAGTCTTCCTCACGAAAAGAGGAGGGTTGGTGGCAGGTTTTAGATCAGGGCTAATCTTCCTCAAAACAATAAAAATAATAAAATAAAATAAAATCATTTTCAAGTGAATCAGAGACCTGTGTTTCTTTACAGTCAGTTTCTGGAGATTTATTCTGTTCCTTTGAATGGGCAATGTTTCCTCTTTCTTTGTATGCCCTGTGATCTTTTTTGGAAAATTGGGTATTTGAAAAACAGCCCCCTCAATCTGACTTTGTGGATTGGCTCCATGCAGGGGCAGATCTACACTAATCAGCCCAGTGTGAAGGCTCAGGTCCTCTCAGACCTAAAGGATCTCTGGGTCCTCCCTGTGCCTTTGCATGTACTTTTGTTCCAGTCCCCTTCCTTTCATATGCAGCTGTTTTTAAATGGCTTAATTTGCCTGCTGGTCTCACTCCTTCTCTTCTCAGAGCCTTAGCTCCTCCCTTGGACTCCTCTGCCTGTGATTTCATGCTCCCAGGTGCCCACGAGGTTGAAGTCCCTCTGCAGCTCTCTCGTTCCATGACAACTTCCACTGCTTTCAGCAGCCTCAAACCTAATAGCAAATCTATGCCACACTCTCTATCAGTGCACTGAGTCAAACAAGACAGAAACCAGTCCATTGGGAAGCCCCCCCAAAAGCCAGAATGCTGTAAGCAAGTCCTACTCTTTTCCTTCCAACCCCAGGGAGGAGCTGGGAATTTGGCAGCCTCCTCCTGATAGTGCCATGCTGGAAAGGTGGTAGTGTAAGAGGAGGCAAAAGGCCACACAATTTCTTACCATTATGAGCGTGACTTTTTCTTGGTTAAGTGTTTGCTTGGTTGCTGCAGTGCCTTAACTGGTTTCCATATGTTTCCATATTTTTGTCCATATGTTGTTGTTTATTTAGTGTTTCCGTGGGGGAGTGAGGGTCTAGAGCTTTCTGATTTGCTACCCTGCTGATGTCACTCTGAGATAATTGTTTCTTAAATATATAAAATCCACATTTCATAAGCTGTTCAACTATTCTCATCAGATATACTTGAGGCCTACATAAAATTCCAAGCAAAATAAACTCTCCAAATGTTGTGGCAGGAAGATTTCTAAGCTAGATAGAACCCTACTCACTACAATCGTCAAGATTCTGATTCCCCAAGTGGGTAAAAATCAATCAAGATTCTCAAGAACATTGATTGTTATCAAGGCTAATGTGTAGGAGTTGTCTGGTTCAGATGCATAAATGATGGAGACTTTTCTTTTAGAATCTTGAGTAAGTTTTTTTATTCATCTTGGCAGCCATCTCAGCAGACACGGTCTTCTCTATACTCCTGAGTACTTTGAAATTTCCAATGATTTCTGTTTCTCAGAAATCTTCTTGCTTATAGTAATATCTCGAAGGATATCAACAGAAATATATCTCAGTGTTACAGTGGGTCTGTTCTGTTCTTTATATTCTACTTACTTCTGAAAGGCAGCTCCTTTATAGGTTTTATCTCTCCCCTTTCTCTTATATATAACTTTTGTAAGAGGTCCAATTTATTAGATCATCTAGAAGAAGCACAAGCAGATCCTAGTCAGACTGCCTCAGAATGATTGGTTTTGTCCTCTGCTCAGTAATTACTTTATAACTCTACCTTCTGCAGCTGCTCCTGTATTTGTGGTGAGAATTCAGAATGGAGTGTGTCTCTCTCTGCCTCCTTATTTCTCTGCCTTGTAAAACACTTGCTGGGGCCTTAGCACTAACTAAAGGATTTGTTCACTATTTTTAAGTGGGTTCCTCTGGAAGTTATCCCTGAGACAAGGACTCAAGAGCAAGTAGTTAATTGGGTGATGACCCCAGGGAGCACCAGTAGGGGAGTGGGAAATTGAACCAGGGAAGGAGAGAAAGCCAAAAAAACGTGCCTTATTAAGCAGGTTACTGCTGTGGGCAAGTAGAGCTCAGACCCAGGGGCCATCTGGGAGAGTAGGTGGAACACATCTCACACTTGTCCCACCCAGGGTACAAGACAGTTGGGGTGTTTGCTCACCAACTTGTCTCAGTCACCGACTGAGGGATATTACCTCCCCAGCATTTCCAGCCCCTCCCATGGGGGGAGCAGGATGAGGCAACTAGAAATAGCTAACTTGTCAAGAGTCTCAAGTACCTGCAGTTGGCATTCTTTGTGTCTGGTCTGCACACTGTAGGATGATGAGTATTTGGAGGATACAGGTGAGGTACCAACCACATCTGCTATGCTCCCTCTACACTTTCTTCTATCCATGGAAAAGAATGGCAAGATTCAAATCTTCTTTTGCATTTCTCTAGATATACACTCTGAGAGGTCCTGGAAGCAAAGGAGATTATGATTTGAGCAATTAAAAAATCTTTCAATATGTGACCTTTTCTGTTAGCTGAAAGCATTTCTAAGAGAATAGACTGCTATTCACAGAGAAAGGTCCATTTACCCCAACCATGAGGTGTGGCTCTGTATACAAATGCATTAATCCAGTGATAATGTAAGAAAAGAAAATCTCAGAATGTTAGCATCCTCAGTGATGAGATCTGTATAAACTGCTTTCAGTGTGCTGATGTTACCGCAACGGCAACAACCAGAGGAGTGATATTTCTATATCAAAAATGCAACTTAGGGGCTGGCCCCGTGGCCGAATGGTTAGGTTTGCACGCTCTGCTTCGGTGGCCCAGGGTTTTGCCAGCTCGAATCCTGGGCACAGACATGGCACCGCTCATCAGGCCATGCTGAGGCAGCATCCCACATGCCACAACTAGGAGGACCCACTTCTAAAAATACACAACTATGTACCGGAGGGCTTAGGGAGAAAAAAAAAGGAAAAAAATTAAATCTTTAAAAAAATGCTACTTATTTTCTGCCAACTACTTCTGAGATATATGTATGTTTGAACCACCAATTAGCATTTGGGAAAGCTTATTTCATTTGAAGCTTTTGTAAATCTGATGACTCTGCTTCCTTCTCAGCTCTTCCACCACACCTAGAAAAAGTGGTGATGTTGAATGTGCTTCCATTAGATAGAAATAAGTGTACTTTTAACTTATTCGTAAGGGAAGAAGGATGAGGAAAAGTGTAAGTAGTAGGAAGGAGTGCATGCACATAATCCTTTCTTTAAACACAATAGCAGCCTCTCAGTGTTATCTGATATTTTGAGGCAAAATAAAGTACCTGATGTGAGCAGTGAAGTTGGAAAGATATTTACAGTTAAGAAACTATGGTAATTTATAGATTTTATGAAAACATGCTATTATAGGCACAGGTGAAACATATTAAACTGAACATTTGCTTTTTAAAGAAGTATTTGCTTATTGCTCCTTGCCAGATTTTGGCATTGCAGAGCCAAACCAAGTTTTAACTTCCTTCCAATTCTCTACTCCTGACATTATGGTGACTTCTCTCTCTAGAGGCCTCTGCATAAGGCAGGCCCAGATGTCTGTGATTCTAACTTTGGTTGAAGTAAAGGATGTCAGTGCCGTACTGCCTCTAGTTCTTTGCATGTTGCAGGGAGATGAGAACAAATGCACCAGCTCCTAGAGAGGAAATGGCGGAGATGTGTTGTGCTCTGCCACTATTCCCCTTCCAAGTCCCACAGCAGACATCACTAATTGATCCTGGCTCTCATTCTCAACAAGCCTCGGTGCTGGCTCAGAATTCTTCTTACAGACTGGTGTAGATCCTCAAAATGAGACTTTGCTGTCCTTCCATGTCCTGGATCAACAAGTGAAAATGTACAACCAAAGGTACTGATTCTCATGCCAATTAAAATGGTTCTATTGTCCAGAAACAAGAACACACCTTGCTTGCCGTTGAGATGAACTCAGCTGACTGCCTTTAGTACATGGGCATTGAGAAAGAGATTTTTATACAACATGACCACATCTACTCAGGAAACATTTATCAAGGGTTTAATGTGTGCCAGATAATGTGCCTGGTGCAATAGATAAGGGATGAATGCCCACAAGTCTTGCCCCCAAGGATCTCATAGCTTAGGAGGGAAGAGCAAGGCATGGAGGGGAGACAGATTAGCAGAAAAAGAAAGTCACAGAGTGGAGTGGTCATGAATGTGAGCCTGGAGTCAGACTGTCTCAGCTCAAACCCTTCCTCTGACACTAATTGTTTGGCCTTAGAATATTAATCAGCCTCTCTAACCTTCAGTTGATCTCGTCTATAATGTGGTAATAATACTACCTACCAGGTAGGGCCATGAAGATTGAGCAAATTTAGCATGATGTCACTCAGTCAGTATGTAATGTTAGCTGTGATTAATAGAGATGCAGAATTGGATTAGTTATCAATCACTGCAGAATAAATTACAGCTTAAAGCAAGATACATTTGTCATCTTTCACTTTTTGTGGATCAGAAATCCAGGCACAGCTTAACTGGGTCCTGTGCTTCATGGCCTCTCACAGGCTTCCATCAAGGTGTCAACCAGGGCTGGGTTCCATCTGAAGACTCAACTGGGGAAGGGTCTGCTCCTAAGCTCACGGGGTTATTCCTTGAGTGTTGCACTGAGGGCTTCAATTCCTTGCTGGCTGTTGGCTGGAGGCCACCCTCATTCCCTTGCCATTTGTGTCTCCCCAACATGGCAGCATGCTTCATCAAAGTGTGCAATAAGGAGAGTCTGTTAGCAAGAGCTCAGTCACAATCATTTGTAATCTACTCACAGAAGTGACTTCCCATCACTGTTGTCATATTTTATTGGTTAGAAGCAAGTCACAGGTCTCACCTGGACTCAAAAGGAGATCACTCAAGGATGTGAACAACAGGATGTGGAGATAATTGGGGACCATATCGGGGTATCCTTGTACAAACACGTTTTAAATATAAATGGTGTAAATTCAACAACAAATTTCTGTCTAAGTTCTGCTCAGAGGAGGCGAGATTAATTAGTAAAGGATATCAAGGAAGCCCTCCTCAGAAAGTTGCTGTTAAACTGAGGCTGAAAATCTAAGAATTTTGCAGGAAGACCAAGACCAAAGGGTATTCCAGGAAGAGGAACATGCTGTACAAAGGCAGGCAGTGGCAAAACCATGCATTCTATTCCCGGGTGCCACATGGTAGTATGGAGAGGTGGGCAAGGAAGGGCCCTATATTTCACTGAAGTACCCTCTACCTTCCCCTCTGGATCCACTCTCTACCCCTCTCCCCATGCTCTGTGCCCTGGGAGGCTAACCTAGAGGGTCTGCACCAACAGTCACCCTTTCCCCTGACTCCAGCTGGGTTCAAACAGTGGTGAACATCCCAGGACATAACAGGACTGAAGGAGAGAGAGGTTGGGATGTTTAAGTTATCTGGACACCTCCTGTGGGTTTTCCTTGGCCTAGTGGAGTCCTTGGACCAAGAGTAAGACCCTCACCACCAGGCTGTGTCTCCAGATTTCGGGACCACCCCTCCTCTTCCTTCTTCAGGCCTGAGGGTGATGACAGCTTCCATTGTTTTTAGATCCAGGGCACATTCCTTGTGGTTTTCTTACCTATTGCCCACAATTTTGCAAATGGTCGTTTTATTAAATTATCTTCAAATTACCCAGTTTGGGTGTGACCTCTGTTTTCTGCAGGGTTAGGCTTTACATTACACTTGAGAGAATATTCCTATAGCCTTGATTAAGAATGCTGAACTCCGTAATTTAAGATTATAAGCTCCTCATAACCGAGAGGAGATGTATGCACAGAGTGTTATCTCAAAGACCTAGGGTCTCATGGGAAAAGAAGAGAATTCAAATGACTTACTGATCTGTATGTGGCCATCAGAAAATGGTTGTGACAATAATCTAGGTGGAAAGTTCAGATTAAGAGGGGATTTAAAAAATAGATGACAAAGATTTGGATCAGACAAGCAGAACCTGAAGGTCATGTGGCACAGAGAGAAATGTCCACAAGACATGGAATGCAGGAATTTGTAGCCCAGAGACTGTCCTAAACTAGAGACACAAATGCAAGAGGTATCGGTTTGAAGTTTGTGTTAAAAATATGGGTGAGGAAGGGGTTGTCTAAGGAGAGGGTCTGGAGTGGGCGGAGCAAGAAATTTTAGAAATAATTTAGGGGGAATGAAGCCTTAACAGATCTAATAAGAACACCTTGATATTTTGTCAATTTAAAACCATTTTGTAACACAAATTTTCCCACTTTTTCATTCAGTCCTCAAATATTTTTTGAGCAACTACTATTTGACAGGCATTGTTCTAGGTACATGTGGTCCATCAGTGGTCAAAAAAGGCAATAGCTTCTTGCCTCATGGGGCTTGCATTCTAGGCAGGGAAGGTAGAAAACTAAAAAAAACCCCAAAACTAATAAGTCAATGTCCTAGTAGTTTAGAAAGTGATAATGATGTAAAGGAAAAAGTACGTGTGGGATAGGCCTCATTGACTAAAGGCTTGAAGGGGATACGGTGGCTAGCCACGATGATATCGCGGAAGACTGTTTCGGACAGAGGGAGCAAAGGCGCTAAAAGAGGAGCAAGAATGACTTCTCCAAGGACTAGCGAGAAGGTCAACGGGGCTGAAGTGGAGAGAGTTAGGCTGACAGGAGGAGAGATGATGTTAGCGACCTAACAGGAGACAGGTCATTTGGGCCTTAGAAGCCATTGAGATTCATTGTGAGGACTGAGGAAGCCACTGTGAGGACAATGGAGAGCCCTGAGGAAGAGCTATTGTGATGAGAGGGAGTCATTGCGATGGGGGGGGGGGCCCTTGTGAGGAGGGGGAACCATTGTGAGGAGGGGCAGTCACTTTGAAGAGGGGGTAACCACTGTGAGGGAGGGGAAGCCATTGTGAGGAGGGAGAGCCATCCTGAGGATATAATTGCCAATGTGAAGACTGGGGATCCCCTAATGCCTTGAAAAAAGGAGCAATGCTATCTGACTTAGATTTTAACCACATTATTTTGCCCCTGTAGGGAGTCTGGAGGGCCTGAGGGCAGAAGGAGGGAGATTCCGCAGAAGACATTGCAGAAGAGACGAGAGGAGATGGTGATTGTGACCGGTGTGGTAAGAATGGGATGGGGAGAAGTGGGGGGATTCTGTGCATATTTTGAAGGTAGAACCAACAGGGAAAAAAACAAACTATTTGCTATCATAGTAGTCGCTGATTCAGATGAAAATCATCAATGGGTTCTAAAACCAGCGGTGACATATGATGAAAAACAGGATATTTACACAGTATGCAAGTATCTTCCCACAAGATATTTATTAATTACAAAAATAGGAGAAACCTGGCAGACATCACATTCACCAAGCAATCAGAGTTTACGTCATCCGTAAAGGGACAAACCAACATTGTGAGCCTCAATGATTTAAAGCACTGTGAAGGACACATGGCATTTCAGCGGTAACCTTGCCCAAAGTGCACAACCTGAACATAAACATGAGGAAACATCAGACAAACCCAGATTCTAGGGCATTCTGCAAAGTATCTGTCCTCCAAAAAGAAAGAAAAATAAAACTGAGGGACTGTTTCTGATGAAAGGAGCCTAAAGTTTCTTGATAAGATCACAAACCACTCTTTTATTCTTTCACCATGAAGGACATTATTGGGTCAGTTGAGAAAATTTAAATTAGGTCTTTAGATTAGAAATAATATTACACGAATGTCAATTTCCCAATTTTGATGATAGTACTGAGTTAAATAAGAGAATGTAATTGTTTTTAAGAAATGCACTCTGAAGAAAGAAAATTAGATGTCATATCTGCAACTTACTTTCAAATGATTCAGAATAAATACTAAAAACATGTATATACAGAGAGAGAATGATAATGCAAATGTGGAAAAATATTAACTTTGGGGGAATCTGGGTGAAAGGTAGACAGGAAGTTCTCACGTTGTCCTTACAACTTTTCTCTAAGGTTACTTCAAAATATAAAAGCATTTGTTTATTCATAAAAACTGTTTCCAAAAATTTTGGGAATTTCCAGAGTTCTTCAAAGTTTTAATCAATTCCAGCTATGACTCAATGCCAATAGATATTATGAAATGTATAATATTATATATTAAAATATATTTAAATCTCTAAAATAAAGTAATCAGAAGGGGAGATCTATTACTTAATAAATGTTTTTCTGAGAATTTATAATTCTCTTTGTTTATATTAAGTTCATTAGTAGTGGTTTTCTTTTTCCTTGTTCTGTCTTTTGGTGGAGGAACTTCACAAATGACATTTCATACTGCTTGTCTTCACATAAAATAAACTGAAGGCTGAAGCCCCATAGGTTCCAGTTTCCCCCTTCTCTTATACTCAAGGAAGCCTCTGGCATCTCGCTGGGTTCTATATGCTCCTGGGAACCCAGTAGGAAAAGTTTTCCACCAGAGAACCCAGGATGAAAATGCTTCTGGAAAGGGAATGCTCCTTCTTTCCTCTACCTTTAAGGCATTATGTATTTCGTACACTGATTTTGTTTAATCAAACTATTTACCACATTCTTTTTCTGCATATAGAACTATCTCAAACCAGGATTCTCACCTGTGTGGCAACCTCTAATCATTCTTCATTTTTGATGCCCAATACATTGTTTAAAAGGAATTGTTCTAAAAGATGCACAAACACAAAAGGAGAAGCATATTTCAGACCATGTGGAAACAATAAAAAGATGTGTCAAGAGCTCCAGGAAGATGTCATCAGATTGTGAAATGTACAGGAAGGGGGATGGCTTATCTGAGCCTGGAGATGCGGGTTGCTGCCTGGGAGTGTGGCAGCTCACTTGCCTGAGAGCTCCTAGTTTATTGCTTCTTGACATCAGGAGACCACAGCGGGGCCAAACAGTGATCCAGCATTCAGATATCCCAGTGTAGTGAGCAGCAGCCCACAAGACCCTGTGCAGGCGGCAATGTCCTCGGACCTCGTTTGTCCATCCGCATGCTGTGGGGATTAGACCAAGCGCTTTTGCTTCACTTAAGGCATCTTTCAGTTCCACACATCAGGGAACCCACTAAACTGTCTTGAACAAACAGGGATTCTGGAAAAATGGCAACAATGGTGGCATAGTCTTTGAGTCTGTCCACATCCCCACATTAAAACAGACAGAGCAGACCCCTATAAGCCCCCAAATACGAGCGGATGAAGACAAATAACCAACAGGTACGAGTCTTGGATGCCACCAGCATGTGCATGGAGGGAACAGAACAAGGAAGCAGTGAGGCGTCTGAGAGAGGAGCCCCAGAGTTGCCAAGAAGCAAGAACTTACCAAGACGGGTGCTGGTGGAGAGGCCTGCCCCAGCTGGAAGGAGTGTCACTGCCAATGGTTAGGACTGTTGTGTGTGGTGACAATAAAGAATAGAATATTACAGAACATTACATATTCCTTATAGACAGTGTACCCCGGCACCTCTCTCACACTAGTCACTAACATCACAAAAAGAGGCAACTAGACATCGTGGGCCTCCTGCTGGAACATCACCACAACACCTAGTGTTCTGCTGGAGGGGCTGAGCGTGAGTCCAATCACCTCTGGATCCAGCTGCCAACTTGCAGGAAATACCCAGGACAGAGGGGCAGGTGGGGCTGGCCTAGGTTTTGCATGGTTGATGATAAATTATAAGTAAAAGAAAGGATGGAGGGGTAATTAATACACTAAAAGAGACCAAAACAACACAGCAAATTTAAAACCATGAACAATATTAAACTATAGCATCCAGGGGTGCACAATTTGTGATAAAACTGTGAAGAACCACAAGGAAGTGATTACTATAAAATTTGGTCTAGTGGTTACATTTGAGGGAGAGAGCGCTTTCAGATTCTAGGGGCTTCTGGGGTGACTGGCAAAGTTCCATTTCCTGGTCCAGGTGATTACAGATGTATTTGCCTTACAGTACTCACTAAGCTATGCATTGTGTCTGTGTCATTTTATAATCCAATTTTTTTTTTAATGACTTGAACAATAGAGGGCCTACACTGATGCCACTAACTGGGAGACCAGTGTGTGTAGCTCTTGATGGGCCTTGAGCTAGCAGTTCTTATCTTGTCACAAGAAGACTGGTTTTCTTGGGCTCTGGGCTCTGTTCTCCATGCTGTAAGTAAGACTCTTGCCTCATAGTAGCAAAATGGCTGCAGCTACCCATCCCCAATCTCTTCCATACTACCCTGTTTAGAGGAGAGAAAGACTTTCATCTAGGAGCTCCAGAATGATTCTTTTCAATGTGCAAAACACACAGGGTTACAAAGGAAGCCAATTATATTACAATGCATTTATCAAAATATAAAAAACGTTCGTGATATAATAATCTTCTTCTTAACAAAGATCTAGCTATGGATCTCATGCTGACCATGGTTTCACAGTATTGATGAGCGTAGAGGATGAGTCCCAATATCTGTGACAACCGTAAAGTGACGTGAACCTGTGGTCTTTGTGGGTGACAAAAAGCACAGGTTTTGCTAATCCTGCCATGGTTTGCTGTCGCCATTCATAGTGGAAGCGCTTGCTAGGTTTCTAAGGTAAGTGAAAGAAGAGGCGTAGGTTTGCTCTCACGGATCCCCCAGTCAAGAACCTTGCCCTTGGCGGAGTCCCCACAGCAATAGCGTTCACCAGGGAGAAGTGGTAGAGACTAGATTTATATGGAAACTTGTCTACGTAAAGTTTATAGAAAGAGATGCAGCACGTCAAGGAAGCCCCATGTCATAGCGCACGTCTTCACAGTTTTCATTTTGAACGATGTCAGACCTGCCTCCCACCCAAGATAGAAGGCAGAGGGAACACGCTCACTTGTGTTTCTTTCGGTTGGCCCTGGAGAGTGAATGCCCACATGGGATCCCTGAGAAGAGAAGGTTGTTTTCTTGGTTTAAGCAAGAGATAGAAATCTAATAGCTTGTTGACATTCAGATTATATGAAAAAAGTGACTGAGAAAGATTCTTTGAGAATCTTGCACTCATATGCACACGTATGACTAAAGGAAATAGTATTTTTCAAAGAAGACATTTTTCCAATTCTAGCCTGCATCTTTATAATGCACTGAATTTGAAAATAAAATGAGCATTTTTGGGGCTGGCTGGGTGGCACAGTGGTGAAGCGGGCATGTTCTGCTTCTCAGCGGCCCGGGGTTTGCTGGTTCGGATCCCAGCTGCAGACATGGCACCGCTTGTCAAGCCATGCTGTGGCAGGCATCCCATATATAAAGTAGAGGAAGATGGGCGCAGATGTTAGCTCAGGGCTAGTCTTCCTCAGCAAAAAGAGGAGGATTGGTAGCAGTTAGCTCAGGGCTAATCTTCCTCCAAAAAAAAAAAAAAAAAAAAAGAGCATTGCTGGTGTTTTGTTCTTTCCTTCAGTGGGGAAAACACTTAAGCTTTGTCATAAAACTGGAGCTGTGCAGCCTGGCTGGACCCTGGTGATGTTTTCTGATCTTGAGCAAGACATCCAGTTGCTTTGTTACATGATTATGCAGGCTCTCTCAGCAAGGATGACTGGAGGCTGGAGCAGTAAAACTGATGAGTCAGGGCCAAGCTGGAGACAGGTACACGTCTTTCCCCTTTAGAATGTTTCTGAACCCTTTTCTCCTGCTAAGAGGAAAAGCAATCTGTGACTGCACAGATCCAGGGTGAAGAACCCACAGACTTGCCGCAGCATCTGGTTCAGCCCAGACCTCCAAACCAATGGCACCTCAATCACCCAGGAGCTCGGCTGTGGGAAAGGGAGCCAGGCCACTGTCCTCGTCCGTTTGGCATGCCATAATAAAACACCACAGACTGGGTGGCTTAAATAGCAAATTTCTACTTCTCACAGTTCTGAAGTCGGCAAGTCCAAGATCAGGGTGCCAGCATGGTTGAGTTCTTGGTGAGCTCTCCTCCTACTTTACAGATGGCCACGTTCTTACTGTGTCCTCACATATGGAGAGAGCGAGCTCTGGTCTCTTCTTCTTGTAAGGACTCTAATCTCATCACAGGGGCTCCATCCTCGCAGCCTCATCAAAACCTAATTACCTCCCCAAGGCCTCCCCTCCAAACACCTTCACATGGTATTTGGGGTTAGGGCTTCAACATACGAATTAGGGGGATACAAACATTCGGTCCATAGCAGCTGCGTGTTTTCAAAGATCCTCAAATGAGATCTGTTAAGTCCATTTCCCTCATCAATACGCTCTTACGGCCAAACAATCTTTGTGAGGAAGCTTCCTTGAGTCTACTTCTTGCTATAAACTACCAGATATTTTAAAAATTTTTTAAATGAAAGAAGCTTAATTCCTTTTATTGGATAATATAAATAAATAACAAACTCATAAAGAAGAAAGTAAAAGTCACCTGAAAGCCTTTGGTCCAGAGATAACCATCATTACAATTTGATAGACAGATATCCATCTTGACATATCTCCAGTCACGTGTATGTGTCTGAAGACAAGAGTTTACATACAAGGTATGCATTAAACGTGACCTTTACACTGTTTTACACTGATTTTTCAGTTCAACATCTTTCTTCCTCATTATGGGTGTCATAGTAACCCACAACACGTCTGTAAAATAATTTGTTGAAACACTGGCCTCTTCACTGGCAAGTGTGTCTGTTGTTCCCTGCTGTGATGGGCATCCTGCACAGGCACCTCTCTGTCTTGTCTGATGCTTTCTTGAGGAGAAGTGTCCGGAATTGGAAAAGGATATTAGCACATCTCACATTTTGCCCTCCAGAGAGGTTCTAGTCCTTTTCACTCCCTAGATAGGGGGTTCACATTTCCTAGATAGGAATGGAGAGAGTTGGTGTTTCCATTTACTGAACGAAGAAATGATAGCTCAAGCGACCAAATGACCGGCCAGGGTCTGACATCTAAATGGTAGACTTGGGTTGGAACACAGTTGTCCTGAGCCCTGGTTCAACACTCTCCCCTGCACTCTCTGCTATAAGGAAAGCAAAACGTAACTAGAACAGCTCTTTTATCAACTGCAACTGAGAGCAGAGGGGACCGTGGCACAATGACTACCAATCCAACAGACAACGCTCATCCAAACCGCGCCCAGGAACAGACTCCAGACACCACTGCTTTCTGTGTTTCCCCAAGGTCTTCGTCCCACAGAAGGATTCTATGAAATGGAACCACAGTTCATTCCAAAGAAAGCAGGATTCAAGAGTTTTCTCAGGCTAAAAGTTTGTTCTGCCCACCAACAGGGATGAAGCTGTATTTCTCTCTCCCCCACAATGAACGTGTGGCTGTACAATAAATATAAATTAACTATTACTTAAATAAATTGTCTCCCAGTGGTGCTGAGACCACTCACCAGCCTTCCTACTCAATAAAGACACATTTGATGCCGGAAATTAACTATGCTGTCATCTGCTTATCAGTAAATGTTTGCCTAAAGCCAATGTCCTAGATACATGCAGCCCATCGAAGCACATGAGATGCACCCCTTTCTTAAGGAGCTCATAACCCAGGCAAAAAACATCATCCCATGAAAAAGCCACCACCGCACATAGCGTGACCCCTAGAGTCAGAGGGAGCCCTTGACTAAAGAAGAGAAGCTTCTCTGAGCATTGATTCCAAGCCCGCCACTGTCCTAGGAGGACTACACACGTCCTCAGTTAATGGATTTTCACCACGGTCTTTGAGTGAGTATCATTACTGCCTTTACAGGTAGGAAATTAAGGTTCTATCAATAAGAGAGACTTCAGCAGGGATCTAGACTGTTAAAAAAAATTTTCCGCAGACAACTTACTGATCTAGTCAGCTTTTATTCAGTAATTCATGAATCGGGCAGCATCCAATCTAGCAGATAGAAAGGAGCTCCAAAGAGCTGTGCAGTTTGAGAGATTGTTATAGACCACAGTGAGCAGGAATGAGGAAGTTGTACTGGGCATTTGCTGACTGTGAAAGCAGCGTTACTTCCCTCACCTGGAGCAAAGGGACATCTTGGAGCTGGGTCAGGTGACTTGTGCTGAGCAGGCAAGTGCTGATTGGTTGACCTGGCCTTTCCTTTGCTTGGAGAGCCCGGCATAGACACTTAGTTAAGTTTTGGTTTGCTGACGTGGTGCTTAACATGAGCTACTCCATCTTGGTTACTTTAACAGAATAATTAAGTTTTCCTTTCACATAAGAGAGCATGGGGAGGCATAGATGTGACCTCTGGATGATAGTCTGGCGTCCTGGGTGTACTTGCTTTCACATCAGAACCCTGAGTGCTGAATTAACCTGTTGGCACTGTCTTGAATCTAGGAAATAGCATTCTTTGTTTAATTTGTGCAGTCAAGGAGGCACCTAGCAGCGGTAGGAGTGCTTAAGAGATCATTTCCCCAGCCACACACGCACAAAAGCTTTAAAACAGCATGTCACAGAGCTCCACACTGGACCACACAGGGATGCTCCATCAGAGGGTTAGAAATCCAGGAGAAGCTGGCACCTCCGTGTCATGTCCTCTTTTGTTGTGTGGGTAAGGGGACCCCCACACCACCTCAGCTGAAAAACAAATGTGGGTTCATCCCATTACCTTTCTGCTCTATTCAGTGGATTAAATTTAGCAATTATGCTATAAAACTCAAAAAGACAAGTCAAAAATCCAAGAATAATCCAATATTGAGTGATGTATTGGTGGGAGGAAAAGAAGTTAAAAAGTAACAGATGCATGAAAACACTCTGCTTAATAAAACAGACAAATATATCAAAGTCTAAGGAGACAAAGTGTTTGAAATACTTAGCTCTCAGGGTTTGTCTAAGAGAACTTGCCGTGATAAAGGGAATGCTCCATATTGATACTGTCCAAAAAAGTAATTACCAGCTTTGTGCAGCTGCCAAGCTCTTGATGAGTACAACTGAGAAACTGATTTTCAAATGTTATTTAATTATAAATATTTAAATTTAAATAGTCACATGTGGCTAGTGGCTACTGTGTTGGACAGCACAGTAATCTAGAACTCTTCTTTCATGAAGATGAGCACACAGATTAGCTAATTAAGATAGCAGTCTGGAAAGTCAGACTTGGAAAAGTTGAGACTTTAAAAAGTCTTGAGAGGATGGTGGGGAGGGTAATGGATGCCATGAAGACAAGGGTTGGTGGGTGAAATCACAGCTCGTGTAATATGCCGAAGCAAAGGAAGAAGAGATGGAAGGCAGTCCTAACCCTATGTTAGAGAGAACAGGGCCCCAAACTTCTTTTCATCAGTTCCTCTCATTCTAACCACTTTCCAGATGGTAATTCTTTGCTCCATCAGATCAGCCAGTCAGAAGTTGAACTGAGCCTACAGGGTTTACCTCCTGGTTTTGAATTCAAATGGTTCACCACCCTGAGAGAATTTGGAGAGACAATTTAAATTGTTAGTCAAAGAGATGAGTTAGACAAAGGGAAGGTCTTTCTAACTGCAGGTGCCCCAGGGTTGCTGGCACCAGACCACCCAGACAGCTGAGGCTGCTCACTGTCTTGTCCCCGCTGCCCTGCATTGGTACAGGAATGCTGGGTGGACACCCCCTGACAGAAGGTCCCAGGGGAGATAACCACTCCTTGTGGACCCCTTTGGTTCTCTGCAGAAATGAAATGAGGCTAATCTACCACAGCATATTTGTCAGATGTAGATAGTCATATCTAGAACTCTAGAACAGCAGTTCTCAACTGGATGATTTCCCCCCACCCACATTTGGCAAAATCTGGAGACGTTTTTGGATTTTACAACTGGATGGGGGAGTGGTGCCATTGGCATCTAGTGGGTTGAGGCTGGAGTTGCTGCTAAATATCCTATAATGCACAGGACAGCTCCCTTCCTCAAAGAATTATCCAGCCCAAAACGTCAATAGTATCCAGGTTGAGAAACCTTGCTCCAGAGTGATGTGGGTGGATAAATTTAAATTCTTATGATGGCATTCTATGCTACTTGGAAGACAACAAGAATTCTTACTCTGCCAAGAACATGAGTGGCTTAGAGGACCCTTCACAACCATCCACTATCTCCTATATTCTTTCCCACCATCTGAAGGAGTCCAAAGTGGCCTGATATAGAGGATTCTAGATTGTTATTGATTGTAACAAGTCATGACATCATCACAGAACAGATACATGTACATGAGACTAGTTCAAATCTCAGTCCACAGTTCAGGCGTGTAAGAAATCACACTTGATTCCCCCCTTAACATCAACCCACGTGGACATGGAGACAGAACGTACAGATAACTCTTTCAAGAAAGCTTTTAGTAAAAGGGAGGTGGGTAAATGGAACTGTAGCAATGGGAGGACAGTATTAAGAATATGCTAAAGGATAAGACTTTTAAAAATTTAAAGTCATGACTCAAATAAATATAAAATGAATATGTGTCAAAGATTTTATTTAACTCATTAATAAATGAGGGAACCAGTAAGATGTTACCGCTGGTTCCAAAAGGAATTCAAACTTCAACATCACACTTAGAGAGCTTGTAATCACAGCCCCTCCAGGACCAGTTAACTCACCCCATCTCTTATCAACAGAATGATTAAGAACTGCCTGTCAGAAAATTTGCAAAGTCATGTAGCCAGAGCACATACAGAAGAAGAAATCTTGACCTGAAATGCCCACAGAACCAAAGATTCTCATCCCCACAGAACCAATGACCAGGACATAACTGGAACTTAAAAGTCAGACTCTAGGGGTGTCCCCGTTGCCGAGTAGTTAAGTTTGTGCACTCCGCTTCAGCGGCCCAGGGGTTTCACCAGTTTGGATCCTGGGCGTGGACAGGGCACCACTCATCAGGCCATGCTGAGGCAGCGTCCCACATAGCACGACCAGAAGGACCTACAACTAGAATATACAACTATGTACTCGCGGACTTTGGGGAGAAGAAGGAGAAGAAAAGAAAAAGAAGATTGGCAACAGATGTTAGCTCAGGTGCCAATCTTTAAGAAGAAAAAAAAGGGACTCATTAGAAGCAAGGGGCCCCTCATTCAGGAAGGTCTGGTGTTAAAATTCCTTCCGCACTTCATCATAAAAGTTTAGAACCTCATCGTGAATGTTTAGAACGCTGTCACAAACGCTTAGAAGCCCACCAATCAGAACCTGTCCTGCCAGCACTTCTGCATGCCAGCCTGTTCTCCCTAACTTCTTAAATTTTTCCCCAAATCTCGAATCAGGGAGACAGGTCTGAGGGCACACCCCCCCGTCTCTCTGCAGATCAGTCTTGCAAAATAAATCTGATCTCTTTTCCCAAAGGCTGATGCTGTAATTAATTGGCTTTTTATACACCTTGGGCAAGAGAACCCCAATTTTGTGCAGTAGCAAGCTGAATCAGGAATCTGAAATGAATTTACAAGTAGAGGCATAACTGGCTTTTTCCACAGAGGGAGAATGAAAATTATCTTTCCACCAGAAAGAATTTGTGTATCTCTGGATCAGTGCTATTTGCACTACTATCAGTTATCTACAACTTACAGTTAAAAACAGCCCAGAGACCATGAAAGGTACTGAGCTCCTGAGAAGCAGATGACCAGGAAAGGTGTGTTTAGACAAAGTCTTGTTTTCCATAGGACAGACTCAGCAAACTTTTGGTCTATTTCACAGTCTTTCACAATTTTCCCTACAGAAATTTTTGTGGTTGTCCTTATGGAGAAAAATTATGACTTACTCTATGTTGATGGGAATGATGGGGAAAATTTGGTGATTCAGGAGGGAAAGAGGAGAATTGCAAGAACAAACTCCTGAATCCACGAGAAGAACATGAGATCCTGGAAACAACTGGGCCTCAGATGGGAGTGGGGATTTTCACGAGTGCAATAGAAGAAAAGAGAGGACATGTGAGCCAGACACGGGTGGTTGGAAGACGGGGTGGAAGGTGAAGTAATTCCCGTCTATTGTCTACATCCTCAGGGAAATAACAGACTGAGGGTGAAGTGGGTGGACGGGATGGTGGACATTTAACAACAGCAAGAGATGTTACATTGTCATCCTTGACAGACTGAGAACAAAGAGGGAGATAGCACATGAGTAAAGGCCAACTGGGATTTATGCAACTTGACAACATGACCAGAGTTATGTTACAGGCAGAGGAACAGACACATAGATCAATGGTACGGAATAGACACCCCAAAAACAGACCCACACAAATATGCCCAATTTATTTTTTACAAAAGAACAAAACAATTCAACGGTGGAAAGAGAGCCCTTTCAACAGACTGTCCTGGAGCCACTGGACATCCACAGGGAAAAGTGAACTTCCACCTAAGATGCACACCTTCCACAAAAACTGTGTAATAATGGATCATGAACTTAAATGTAAAACGTAAAACTACACAACTTTTAGGGAAAAACATAGGAAAATTCTTCAGGATTGAAGACCACACAAAGAGTTTGTAGGATTGAGACTAAGAATGTTCCACAACACAAAAATTTGATAAGTTGGGCTTCGTTAAAATTAAAAGCTTTTGGGGGCCGGCCACGTGGCTGAGTAGTTGAGTTCGAGCGTTCCACTTTGGCAGCACCCAGTTTCGACAGTTCGGATCCTGGGTGTGGACTCAGCACTGCTCATCAGACCATCCTAAGGCTGTGTCCCACATAGCACGACCAGAAGCACTTACAACCAGAATATACAACTATGTACTGGAGGGCTTTGGGGAGAAGAAGAAGAAGAAAAATAAAAAAGATTGGCAACAGATGTTAGCTCTGGTGCCAATCTTTAAAAAAAAAAAGAAAAAAGAATGAGAGCAAGATAAAAGACAAAAAAAATTTGAAGCTTTTGCTCTATGGAAGACCTTGTTAAGAGGATGAAATGACAATCTACAGACTGGGAGAAAATATTTGAAAACCACATATCCAACAAAGGACTGGTATCTAAAACACACAAAGAGCTCTTAAATTCAACAGTAAAAAAAAGCCCCAAACAATCCAATCAGAAAATGGGCAGAAGACATGAACAGACATTTCACCAAACAGGATAAACAAATGGCAAATTAGGACATGAAAAGCTGTCCAGCATCACTAGCAATTAAAGAAATGCAAATTGGCACTGTAATGAAAGATTACCACACATCTATCAGAATGGCTAAAATAAAAAATAGTGACAACACCAAATTCTGGTGAGAATGCAGAGAAATTGGGTTATTTGTACATTGCTGGTAACAATGTAAAATGGTAGGATCTCTCCAGGAAACTGTTTAGCAGTTTCTTAAAAATCTAAACATGCAACTATCATAGTACCTAACAATTACACTTGGTATTTATCCCAGAGAAATGAAGACATGTGCACACAAAAACCCACACATGAATGTTTATGGCAGCTTTATTCATAATAGCCCAAACTGAAACTACCCAGACGTCTTTCAACAGGAGAAGGGTTAAACAAACTGTCACAGAGCCATCTCATGGAATCCTTCTTAGCAATGTAAAGGAATAAACTACTGATACGCACAAAAAGTTGGATGAATTTAGAGAGAATGATATTGAGTGAAAAAACACAATCTTAAAAGGCCACATGCTATATGGTTCAATTTATATAATATTCTTGAACTGGAAAATGAAAGAAATAGAGAACAGAGTAGTGGTTCCCAGGCATTAAGGGAGTCGGGGGAACAGAGTAAAATGGGTGTGGTTATAAAAAGGCAACAAGAGGGATCTCTGTGTTGGTGGAGATGTTCTGTATCTTGACTGTATCAATGTCAATATCCTGGCTGTGACATTTTACTACATTGTATAAGGTGTTACCTTTGAGAGAAACTGGATAAAGTGTACCTGAGATTGCTCTGTATTATTTCTTACAACTTCATGTGAACCCACAATCACCTCAAAATAAAAAGGTTTAATTAAAAGAAACATGACCATTCAGCACTGAGGTGGGCTCTATCCCAGCCATCCGTCCTCAGATGTGGCTGTGGATTAGCAGAAGAATCAGGTTTAACTCAATTGGGTTGAGACTTGCCAGGTGAGAGGAATGAAGGGAGAGGAGGGTGGGCCCAGAGTCATGGCTGAGGGAGAGGGGACCTGAGGGCAGGTGGGATGATGAATAGCAAGAAAATGGTGAGTTAGTACATTGAGGCCCATTGTTTGAAGCAGGTGCAGCAAAGTGAGTGAGCTGGAAAAAGAGGGCACGGCAGTCTGAGAGTGGGACGCTCAGCGGAGATTCTGGAGACGTCATAGTTATGGTATGATCATGGAAGGGAATCGCCAAAATGGAGTGGAGAATGAGAACTGGTCATGAGGAAGTTAAGGAATTGAGAAGCCAGTGCAATGGATGGCTCATCTCCTTGGACTGTTGAACGCATTCAAGGGTGAAAACATACATTGGTAAAGACAAAAAGGGGAGCAAGTATTAAAATACTCCATAAATGAGGGCAGGTGGCAGGCATAATCTCACAGCACGTACTTCAAATGAGCTGGGGTTTTGCAGAAGGAGGAGAAATGGTCTGTTCTGAAAGCAGCAATTGGGAACCAGGAAGACACCCAGCTCCCTGTGGTCGTGGTGTATGATGGGAATGGGAAAAGCTGCAGGAAAGGTAAGGAGAGCCCCAGGGAACAGCCAGGTTTTAGTTCCCAGCAGTTGTTCACAAAGGCATGGCCCCCAGACCAGCAGCATCAGCCCCCGTGGGGACCTGCTAGAAATACAGACTCCTAGGCCCACCCAGTCCCACTGAGTCAGAGGCTTTCGAGATGGGCCCTGGAAACTGCATCTCCACAGCCTCCCAGGGGATTCTGATGCAGCTAAGCTTTGAGAGCCACGACTTAGAGCAGCGGTTCTTGAGCCCGGGTTAGAGCCAGAACTGAGGAAGAAATGTTCAGGGAAACCGAGGCCAGAGGGCAGACCACGAGTCATAGGGGGTGGAGTGGGAGGTGGAGTACTGAGGCACCTGGGGCGGTCAGGGCAGCAGGGGCTAGTGGTCTGCGTGATGCACAACTTTCCGTTGAAGACCGACAGCCCTGGGAGTTTTAGTCTCATGGGGAAGCAGGGTACAATCATATCTAACTCTAGCCTCACTGGGGCCTGGGCGGGGAAGCAGACAGAGGGTGCGGGAAGGGTGCACACGCCAGGACCAGGGGACCTGAGCACTCCGGGTGTCGTGAAGGGCGGGGCTCAGCTGCGCGCAGCCATTGGCTCTTTCTCTCTCCCTGTCTTGTTCCATGTCAAAGCATCTCCAGAAGACACTCATCAAGGCTGAAAAGGCCGCGAACAGCGTCCTTGACAGGTGCACTGAGATGACAGAGAAGTAAAGCCGTAAGTATTGATACTGAAAATCAGGTAAACCTGGGGTCTTCACCTTCTCAATTCCTTGGAAAAAGACTAGGAATTTGTTAAGGATCTCCTCTTATATGTGTCACCTTGGACTCTGCCAAAGCCTTTCTCTCATAGACTGGAAGCATTCTGGATAACCACTGCACGACAAGTAGCTTTTACTTCTTTCCTTCTTTTTAAGTAAAAAAAGAGAAAATACTATGATGGTGTTCGCATATTTTTTTAATTACACATTTTAAGGGTTTCAGCCACACTGTGGTCAAGAAGGCATTTAAGATTCATTTAAGCACCTAATGTTATTGGAGAAAAAATGCCACAGCTCCTTCTTGAGTCCTACTTTTTGGGTATAGTGCTGAAAAAGTATTGGAAGGTGGATGAGGCCTGGATGCCACCCTCGAGGGTCTCCCAGTGGAGGGGACATTGGGGCAAGTGGGCAAATGGGTGTGCATTTCTCTGTACAGGCAGGCGGCAGCAGCAGGTGGAACAGAGTCCAGAGGAAGTGTGAGACGTCGGGAGTGGAAGAGACGGCCTCGATGGCAGCGGGAGAATCTTGTTGGAGATGTGGCACTCTCACTGGGCTTAGATGAGGGGACTCGAGACTGTGCTGACAGCCCAGCAGGGAAATGCACGGCCTGACCCACGTGAGACGAGAGGGGTGGAGGCAACAGCAATCTGTAGCTCCGGTGCCCCTTCAAGCTGAGGCTGGAGGGTTGCACTGCCATAACCTTTGATCGTCTTTTTGTTCCCAGAAAAGCTATAGCCACACGTATATATGTGAAATCTCCTTATTTGTAAATGTTGGTAAGTAAGTTTTAAGTAAATATAAAACATTGTGCGGGCCATAAAGAGCACCCAGCAGACTGCCAGTTTGTGACCTGAAGTGTAGAGAACCGGGGGGGTACGTGGGGAAGAGGGGCATTTCAGGTGGGAGAGAACTCTGTGAACCAAGGCCTGGGGGCAGCAGCCAGGGCATCCGCAGGTGTGCACAGCCCCATCGTTGGAGGGGAGGGCGGGGGAGGGTGAGTAGCCAGATAGCAAGATGGACAAGGCAGTCATGCCTCCCCATCAAGCTTCTCTGTGCCTGGATGAGATGGGCTTGGTTCTCTGGACAGTGAGGACCGCTGGTGATACTCAAGGAAGGGAAAACCTGCCTCAGTTGCTATGGGAACATGTGCTCCAGATGGCCAACCAGTGCCCTACGTGGACAGGCAGGGGGAAAGGTAGCTCAGAGGATGGGCTCGGGGCCTAATTCCCTAGTTTCCAATCCTGGCTACACACTTTCTAGCTGTGCAAACTTGGGCAAGTTGCTTGACCTCTCTGTGCTTCAGTTTGCTCATCTCTCTAATGGTAATGATAATACTTAACCATAGGCTTTTTGTGAGGATTAAATGGATTAACATGTGTAAAGCCTTACAGTGCCTGACACTAGCAAGTACTCCACAAATAGTAAAAATACTTGAAAATTAAATTTTAAAAATACAAAAAATATTAGAAATTACACGTGGGAAAACTAGTCTTTCATCAGTTTGAGGCTTCCTGGAAATCTGGTCCTGAAACATGTTTTAGAAACTTTTCCTGGTGCCTCCAAACCATAAATGAGCTAGATTGTATTTATTTATTTCCTTTGAAACCATTAAGAGTAAGAGTAAGGACTCGCCAAGAGCTAACACAGACCAGACGGCAAACAAAACCATCTGTGACCAACCAGCTCACCAAGTTCCCTGGAAGCCACAGGGTCAATGAGTCACCCTGCGCCTTCCAAGAACTCCCCCCGCTGCTTTGAAAAGTGAGGTCCCCATCATCTTAGTTGGGTCGCCCTAAGGAGACTCTGAGTCAAGGCCTTGAGTGCACGTAGCTGAGTTGGGAGGCAATGAGTTGTAGGTAGTTCAGTTGGAGGCAGATGAGTTGTCGGTAGTTAAGTTGGAGGCAGATGAGTTGTAGGTAGTACAGTTGGGAGGCAGATGAGTTGTAGGTAGTACGGTTGGGAGGCAGATGAGTTGTCGGTAGTTCAGTTGGGAGGCAGATGAGTTGCTGATAGTTTAGTTGGGAGGTGACCCCAAAAAGCACTGGGAGCAAGGGGGGAAGCTGGGACGTGAAAGAGGGAGGCAGGTTATCAGTGTGGGCATCTGGGTGCCACACCACTGAGACCCTCTGAGGGGCGTGTGGCTCAGAGTTGCTCCACCAAGGACAAGAAGGGTGGGATATTTTTCACTGGCTCCCTTTCCAATTGTCAATGGGCAGCTCCTGGGGGCACTCAGTCCCCCTCCCAAGGCTGCCCCTGTGCACAGGTGCTAGAGAACGTCCTCAGGGAGCTCAGAGGGAGGCAGGCACTGGAGGCGGGCAGATGTCAGCATGGGTGGGAACCGTCCTGCACACTGCAGGTGAACACAAAGGTGGGGCAGAAGGTCAAGAGCATCTAGACCCCACCTGTCCCCAAATGGATTCAATCCTCGTGCGGAATTGTTTCAGGTGGGCTGTGCTTGGGTGCAAGGAACAGACCCAGTCAGGCAGCTCAGATTAAGGGGCCTTGTCACAAGAGGCAGACTGCATGGAAGGTAGCAGAGAGCAAAGTGCATGGGGAACACTGATGCCAGGAAAGCTTCTCTCCCGGCAGGCACCATGTAGTCTGTTCCCTTATGCCCCCCTGTTCCCTCCCCTCCTTGTCCCTTCCTCTTCTTTCCTCCCCTCTCCAGACCAGCTTTCTCCATTCACCCATCCAGGCTGTCACAAGACCATCCAGCTCACCTAGCTAATTCAGTCTCTCCACGTCCTGACTGCACAAGCCAAGGAGATTACCTTTATTGGGCTAACTTGGGTTAACCAGTCTTGTTGGATGGTTGGCAGAGGGATGCTTAGTCAGCTCCCAGGAGCAGATCCAGGGAGGAGGGTTTGTGGGCAAGGAGTGCCCCGTAAGGGAGTCAGGGAAGAGGACAGGGGCTGAGAAGTCGAGGAAGGCCAGCCTGCGAGGATTTCAGGCAAGGCCCACACTGGGATCAACCCACAGGTGACCCTACAGGGGCCTCCGGAGGGCAGGTGATGCCTCAGAGTGAGTCCCCCCTGAGGCTTTCACACCTCTGCACCTGGTCACTGCTGCCACCCTGGGGGAGAGAAGCTCCAGTAGCTCAGTAGGGGTCCTGGTAGCTCAAGGGCTGTAAAAAGAAGTCACAGGTGCAGGCTGCTGAAAGTGCATTGGCACCAAGGAGAGAGGCACAGGAGTGATTCAGGAGCCCAGAGGATCTGGGTGGACACTGACATAATCCCCTGGGGGCGGGGGTTACGGAGTAGGATGGGAATCAGGGAGCACAGCATGGGCCACTATATCTACCTCTCCCGGAGAACCTGGGTTGAGGTTGGTTCCAAGAGATGGGCGCTGTGGAGAGGCAGGCCTCTGACACCACGCCCCTGACGATTCAAGGCACGCTGGCAACGAAGTGATCAGGCGTTCTTGGTGCTCCACTTCACGGTCACTTGCTTCCTGAAAAGTCAGGTTTGAAGGCTGTTTGTTTGTTGTTAGTTTGTGGGCTTTGCGTTAAAATGTCAACGCCAGCATCTTCGTTGCATAGTTTTAAATTCTCTTTGGGTTTAAGGATGTGGTGCTTTCAACAGTCACCTATTAAAAGCACAGAAGTTTCAGGAGTTGCTACGCTTGTCAGCTAACATCTTAGGTTTGTTGGTTTGGGCTTGGGCTGTTGTGGGTGGGTCAGCCTTAGAGGATGGAGGGGATGCTGATGGGAAAGGGGACAGCAGAGCCTGTGACGAGTGTCCTTACTGCGGAGGCTGCTGCCGCTGAGCTGTGCTTACTGCAGTTGACTGGGGCATGCAGAATGTCAGAGATCAACAGAGAAACGAGGACATTTTTCTCAGGTCCTTACTGAAGTATGACCACAACTGGGGAAATCTTAAGTACATACCCAGAGAAGTACTTGCTATCCTCCAGTGTGTAATTTCTGCAAATCTAAGCGACCTCTCAGGGTCCTGTAGGAGGACAGGAAATGGAGAGGGTGAGAGAGCCCAGCCTTCTGTCCACCCAGAGCCCGCATGGCTGGGCCGCACCACCCTCTCTACTCCGTGTCCAGGCCCCTGCAGTCTCCAGCCGGCTGCTGGCTCTCACGTCTGTGGGGTGTGGCCTGTGTGGCTGAAACTCTCCCCATGCTCAAGCTGTCCACCCACAGCAGCGGCAGGGAGCCCTTCCAGCTGTGGTTCCCAGTCGGAGATCGGCCGCCTCACTTGGCGCCTTCTCACTCTGGAGGCTCAAATGTCCCCCACAGCTCCAAGAGGAGATGCCAGAGAGCAGGCGCACCACCTACACTCTGCAATTCTGGTTCACTATACCTCTTCCCCACTCGCCGCGAGGGCCCATTTTCATGGAGGGTAACAGGATGGGCTTAAAACGGTCTATTCCAGTTAACAGTTTCTTCGAATTTAAACTGATCTCTTTTGGGTAAATGCCTTTTTGTTAAACCAGTGGTTCTTGGATTTAGAGAGCAGCAAAGTCCCCTTGAGGGCTTTTTAAAACATGGATGGCAGAGTCAGGCCCCAGAAGCTTCTAGGCTGGGGCCTTAGAATTTGCTTCCATAATGCTAACACTTTAGAACTACTGGGTTAAAGTGTAAATTCAGTTCAAACCCCTGATCAGATCTTTTTCTCCCCTCTCTCACAAGCTTCTCTCCATCCCTTCTTCCTTCCCAGGGTAGCGTCTGGATGCAACAGGAAGGCCCATGGGGTCTGACACTGGAGGTCCTGGGGGTACCTTCTGCTGCCCCCTCCTTGTGCCTGTCTCTGTATGTGTCTCTCTCTCTAACTCCCCCTCTCTCTGTTTGTCTCTGTGTGTTTTCTGCTCCCTCTTTCCCTCTCTGTCCCCCTCCCTCTCTGGGATCAGGCGTGTCTCCATCTCTCTCCTTTCCTTTCCTGTGGGTTGGGAACCTCATCTCATCCCCTACTGCAGCTGGTTCTAGAACTTAGGCTCTGAGCCCTCATGTCTGTCTGAAGAGATGGAAAGAAAGATTTCAAACTTAGGAAACCCTTTTCTCTTTAAAAAAAAAAAAGTCTAGATTTTGACTATCATTCAAAGTCGTGGAAATCCCAGTTAAGGTGTCAGAAGCTGAACACCAGTCTTTTTTCTGCCAGCCATGAAGACCACAGCCCTCCCAGGCACAAGAGGTGGCTCCTGAGCCGGAACACACCCAGGGCGCATGAAAGAAATACACATGTCCATGTTGGAAAAATCCCCTGACCATAACGCCTTTCTCTTCTGGATCCCGCGCCTGCATCCCCACGCAGAGGAAGACCAGAGAATGACCTGTCCTCCTGTGCTTCCCGGAGAGGAGCCCCACGGGCGGTGGAGCCAGGATGGGCCCTCCGGGGCGGGGCGGGGCGGGGCAGAGCCTCACCTGATGGAGCACACGCGTCTCAGGCTGGCACGCGGGTTCAGCGAGACCCTGCGCAGGTGCGCTGGCTGAGGAGTTCCAGCACTGCCAAAGTCCTGGCTTCAGTGTCTGGGCAGGCAGAGCCTTGCACCTGACACTGTGATAACAACCCAGAATTTCTCAGACTGGAATCTTGTGCTCAGTGGATATGGCTTAAGTTTGTATTGTTTTGATGGAAATCTTTCTTGAATTACTAATCATAAGGAATATTATTTTGCAGTCATAAACTGAAGACATTTTCATGGGATGAGACTTTATTTTCTTTAATGTAAATTGCTTTATAAAACTGTTTAGTGGTTTTAAGAGATTTTATTACATTTTGAAAAATGACCATATATAGCACAGTAAATGCTCATGAAAATACTCAAAGTAGGAAACGTGTATAAAAAATTACTTAAAAAAACTGTTTTCATACCTGCTGTGAAACCCGTCACGAACCTCACTACAAGTTTCTGTCCCACCATAAATTGGCAAGTGTTCTACTGTAGGAACTGGGAAATTACAGTGGTACTGAAGGAGAAAATCTGCTCTAGCCCAACGCCAATTATTTTTTTCTTTGAGGAAGGTTAACCCTGAGCCAACATCCATCACCAATCCTTCTCTTTTTGATGAAGAAGACTGGCCCAGAGCTAACCTCTGTGCCATCTTCCTCTACATGTGGGATGCCTCCACAGCACGGCTTGATAAGTGGTGTGTAGGTCTGCACCTGGGATCTGAACTGGCAAACCCTGGGCCGCTGAAGCAGAACAGGCAGAGAGCCGCTGTGCCACTGGGTCCGGCCTCCAAAGCCAATTTTATTTTGCAGAGGTGTTTCCCGTGTGTACAGTTGATTGGAAATCCTGAACTGTGCATAATAGCCTGTGAATCCCAGTCCACTGCAGGACACGGACGGGTGTGGATGCTTTAGAACCAAAGAGCCAGCAGACCCCACAAACACGGTTAATTTATTAAAGCCTCAAATTCAGCTCTCCCACGTGGGCGAGAATAGGTCTTACTCTTATAACAGAAAAAAGTCTCTAAATGGGGTGATGTCTAGGAAGTTGACTGGGTCCTTGTGGTGCTTTCCTTTGCTGTCCTCTGAAGGACACATTTTCAGCACACAACCTTTCTGTCTCCTCAGCGGGTCTGCCCCTTCCCTTCAGCTCTGCTACACCCTGACCCGCAGAAGCAGCTTCTACAGCCTCTGACCCTTCCACTCTCCTCAGCAGACCCTCCGCCCGCACTCGGCAGCCTGTCGGTATTTCTTCAACCAGGTTACTTTTAGAAGGCTTCTCTGGTAATTTCTTGGTTTTGGTAGGTTGATAGTGCCCAGCTGACGTGGCAGGACCCCCTGTTCTCCCTCAGCAGCTTGGCCTCTGGGTGTAGGCACTCCGTTTTACACAGCTGCTCCCGCATTCTGAGGGTTTTAGGATTTGGGACTTCTCTCTTCCTTGAGCTTTGCTACAAGGAGTTGCCAAGAAACCATAGAGGCTCCTCCATCTTCTATCTTATGTCTCCTTGATCCTGCATTTCCTTCTAGTTTTGCCAAATGTGTTTGAAAGAAGGTGATGTTTAGGACCCAAGGACACTCAGCAGCAGCACCCACAAAGTGACCTTCCTTCTCTTGCTCCCCTCTGTCCTCCCCCTCTTAGTGCAGCTGGTGCTGGAGCTCCTGGAGTCCTGCAGGGCCCCTCCCTGCCCTCTTCCTAGGCAGGCTAGCACAGCCCGAGTGCTCTTCCCAGGCCTCCAGGAGCACGTTGAGGTGCTCCAGGGCATGAGCCAGGTCTTCACAGGGCTCTTCATGCTCAGAGAGTTGTCTTGGCTGGAAGTTCCTTTCACATCCAGAATCTGCACTTCCGTCTCTTCATCCAGGCTAACTCACTTCTTTGACAGCCAGAGCTGCATTGCATATTCGAGGCGTCTGCCCTCCAGCTCTTGTTTCAGGTTGCCCACAGTTTCTGTGTTCTCACTTTCTGCATCTGGCTCCAGGAGGTCAGCTCCAGCCAGCATCTCAAGACTTCTCCAGAGGACTGGTGGCTTCTTCAATAACAAAGTGCTCTCTTGTAATGTCTGCTACTCACACTTGGCCATTTCTCCTTTTCTCTTGCTGTACAGCCTCAAGAACTTGTAAGATTCTTTCGAATGGTTTCTTTTTTCTTCTTCATGCAATAAATTTGTTATTGCATTGTTTTTCTGCCTCAAAAAGCTCCATCAAATTATTCAGAGTGGATTTCAGAGTTTCATTCTCCTCTGCAGTTGTGTCAATTTTTGAATAGTTGGTCTGTTTCACGCTTCATTTCTTACAAGTTGTCGCAGGAATCTTGTAGGGGACTTTACCTTCAAGTGGCTTTTATTTTCTAATCTGACATTATCTAATTGGAGCCGTGCATGCAAGTGTCTTTCAGAAAGTGGGTTGAGTTCTTTCTCCTGACTCTCTTTGGATGAGTCAGACTACACTCTGGTTTCAGCAAAGATAGCTTCATGTTTGCAGAGCAAACAGCCATGTGCAGGTCATGTCCCTCGCTTTGCACAAAGCATTACGAGTCTGTGAATTCTCGACTCAGAGCTGCATTGCAGGGGCGCTGAACCATGAGTGACGCTCCTGCTGTGGTTCGGTCCGTCAGTTCTCCCTGACGAGGAAAACGCCTGCACCTGTGGGGAACCACGCCCATGGTCAGTCTGCCCTGACCTTGCTGCTCAGGCTCCTCTTCATCCCTCTTTACCTGAAAAGCACACAGGTGTTGCTGCACCATTTTGAGCCCCTCAACGTCCCGTTTACTCAGCCCAAGAGGACCTGACCCACTTAAGGCACATGACCCGATGCACTGGAGTTCTGAGTGCGCTGAGAGCCATCCCATCTCAGGGCTGGGTCATGGTCAGGACAAAGTTAATGAGCCTCTACTCGTGACTCTGCATGAATTTTATTCAGCTAAGAAACTGCTTGCCACTTGCAGGTTTTGGTTGCATCCAAAGGTTTTCAAGAGTAAGGTTTGCTTTTTGCAAAGCCTTCAACTCTCACTCCAGTTCTAGCTGTTTTTTCCTAGTTTGTCCTTTGAAATTTTCAAATGCTTGCTTTGAATCATTCAGCTCAGTCTGAATTTGCAGGATTTGTGCTTTCCACTTCTCAGTGTTTGCCAGTGAACCCAGCTCTTTTGTAACTTTAGGGCGAATACTGGCTGACATTTGGGGGTTTTCTCTGTACTAGATATTTCAGGAAAAGCACTTTCTAGTTTTTCAGGGATCTAGGCACCTGTTTCTTGGGCTCTCTACTCAGACTCCAAGGATCTGAGACTTCTATTCTCCTCCCTGAGAAAATGACTTCCTATAGCATACTTTGCAACTCTGGCACGCTCATCTTTTGTTCTTGCAGAGTTTAATCGCACCCCTTAATTCTGAGAGCACCCCACCCCACCCCTCAGGCAGACTTCCTGGGGATTCCTCCTGTAGCTTCTCCAAGTGCATTACTTGCTCCTCTTGAAATTTAACAATCATTGCATTGGATGGATTACATTTTCCTTTTTGAGGATAAGGTCTTCTGCCTGGGTAATTTTTTCTACCAGAGACTTCTTTTCCTGTTCAGATTTCTGAGAAAATAGCACTGCCTCTCGAGAAGAGTTCCCCAGCCTCATCTCCCTGTCCCCTCAGCAGGCTTGCTGGGCATCCTGCCCTGGTCTGGCCTCGTGCTCTTTGAGCCTCTTCACACAGGCTTGCAGCTGGCTCCTGTGTCCTTGGGTGTCTTCATTCACCACCACCGTGTTTTTAATCAGCTTGGAGCAAAGTTAAGCATGGAGAGAGTTCCCCCACTACACCTGATTCAGGATGGCATTTGCGACTAAGGAAGTTTGGGCATTTCCTCCAAGAGAGTCTGGAAAAAAGAGGTAAGTTGGAAAAAGGAGTCCCTGAAGCACATGTCTTTGTTTTCTGTTACCCGCATGGATAAGGGCGACGATCACTTGGCCTCGGCAGCTCAATGACTGGTTTCTGTTACCTTCTTCCTTTGCCTTCATCCCTGCCACATGGGTATCTTTGTTTTCAGATCCTGCTAACTCCATCAGGTTGAGTACGGAGATCTGTACCATCAGACCGTCATTACTGTTCACCATTGACTCTAGGGTAACTGTAAAGACAGCATGAGACTTAGAGGACTCTCTCTCATCAATGTCCCTGCACATGGCCATTCCTCCACCCTCCAGGTGGGTTTCTGCACCGAGATGAGCACCTGCCCCTCTGCACTCCCCATACAGATTTCCTTCTTAGAAGCTCCCTGAATACAGACCAAAGAAGGCAGAATCCCACAGGTAGGTTTCAGTAAAGGAGCCCTGGCAAAGGAAACTGTATACAATATATATGGAGCTTCAGCCTCCTCTTTTTCACAATCAACTAAGAAAAATACACATTCAGAACCTTTTGGGATTACTCTTCTCAAGCTGTAAGAAATGATCAGATCCATCATCATAATGTTTCCCCTGCACCAGTCTATCCAGAGGCAGAGGTGGTGCTGTTGTAACTGATCCTGCACCCACAAGATGCCACAGGGCTTGTGGGTGCAGGTGAGCACAGCCAGCCTCCTGGGTGTTGTCCATGCCACAGGAGCACCGGAAGAGCTTTGAAGAGAGCACAGGTGAGCCTACGTTGGCTGTAGGTTTTTGTAGCTCTTCCTTACAGGGTGGAGAAAGTTCTGCTCTGTTCCTAGTGTAGTGAGAAATTTTGTGATGAATGGGCATTGAATTTTGTCAAATGTTCTTCCTGTGTCAATTGATATGATCATTTTTCTTCTTTAGCCTTTTGATGTGGTGGAGTACGTCAACTGATTTTCAATCAAATATTGGGACAACCTTATATAACTGACATAAGTCCCACTTGCTCAAGGTTTATTATTCTTTTTATACATTTTTGGGTTGGATTTGCTAATGTTTTATTGAACGTTTTTACATCTAAGTTCATTAGAGATATTAGTTTGGGATTTTCTTTCTTTTCCCTTTTTTTTTTTAAAGATTTTATTTTTTTCCTTTTTCTCCCCAAAGCCCCCTGGTACATAGTTGTATGTTCTTCGTTGTGAGTCCTTCTAGTTGTGGTATGTGGGACGCTGCCTGAGCATGGTTTGACGAGCAGTGCCATGTCCGTGCCCAGGATTCGAACCAACGAAACACCGGGCCGCCTGCAGCAGAGCACACGAACTTAACCACTCAGCCACGGGGCCAGCCCCTCTTTTCCCCTTTTTTTTCCTCTCTGTCTGTCTGGTTTTGGTCTCCAGGTAATCCTGCCTCCTAAAATAAGTTGGAAGGTATTCCGTCCACTTGTACTTTCTGGAAGAAATATGTACAATTGGTGTTACTTTGACTTTGAATGTTTGGTAAAGTTCTCCAGTGAAACTATTCCAGGCCTGGAGTTTTCTTTTTGGGGAGCTTTTTAATTATGAATTCAACTCTTTATAATAGTTATAGCGTATGTTGTATTTGGACCACTTTTACGCCTGAGGATCTTTCCTTTCAGACCATTATTTTTTGATTTATTACCTTCCCTGGTGTATTCTGTTGTAATTAGCATAGCAATGAAAAAAATTATAAGCCATCTCAAATCTTCTTTGAAATAAAGTGGGAGGTACAAAAAACAAATATTATAAAGTGGCCGCACCTTGTCCAAATTCAACAATGTGCAGGCACCTGAGAGAGCGACAATGACCGCGTCGAAGCTGGCCGTGACTCGAGGTGGTTGGCTCACTGCCTCTTTCCTATGTTGTGAATTATCACAAGGCCCTGAAAGAGGCTGTTCTGGAGAATTCCAAAGAACAGCCCCCAAAAAGACTCCAATCTGAAGGACCTCAAAGAGATGTAGCAAAAACAGTCAAAGATATTTCTAAGGAAAGTTCCAGGTCCCACATATTGGCTCTTCAGGCTGGGGACGGACGAGGTAGCTGCACACCTGGGAGTCGTGTGGCTGAGCCACCAGGGACACCTAGGGAAGCTGCTTGGGGACAGGTCCTTTGGGTCTCAGAGAAGGAGGCTCAAAGGTAAGGAGGTACGGGAAGTCTGGAGAGGGGCAGCAGGGCCAGTCCCGGGCCACACAGTGTGCTGGACGTTGACCCATGGTCCTGTCATTGTTATGGATCCATTCCTCGGAGTCTCGACAAGTACTGCCTGGAGGGCAGAGGTTCTCGAGGGTGTCCCTGGGGCCCGAGGTTTCCGCACAGGCGCCGGCACCTGGGTGCTGCTGCAGAATCCCCTCTCAGTCATCGGGGTCCTTCTACCTCATCTGCTTTGTCAGGACTCCAAATAAGGAGCTTGCTCGGAAAATCGGAGTTGCGCCATTTGGAAAATAAATCCTCTGTCCTGCTTGAGTAATCTGTTCTGCTCACCCCACGAAGCTGAGAGAAGCCCTAGCTAAGGCCAACGCTCCCAAAGGCAGCGGGGACTAGAGCCCGTGGGCCCCTGGTGATTGAACTCGACACCTTGCTCTGAACTTCCACATGAGCTTTCAAAAGAAAAGTGAGCATGTGGGCTAGGGAAAGGTGGGGGTCGGGGGTAGGTGTCTTATCTTTTTTCTCTGTTGCCTTCTCCAGCTCTCATTTCCTCTAAGCACTGACACAGTCCCCTCTCCATCATTCCTTATACCTAACGAGGGGCTTTGTGTAGAGCGTAGGAATGAGGAGGACTACAGGTAAAAATGGAGAGAGCGTAAACCCGTTCAGACACCATTGGTTCCCGGGGCCCTGGTCACCCCTCCCATAGTCCTGGAGGAGTCCTAGGTCCCACCCCTTGTCCAAGTCCATCTCACCCAGGGTCTACCTTGCCTCTCCTTCCTTCCCCTGTGCCAACTTACCAGAAACTTGAATCTGGGCTTCCTGTGACAAGAAGAAACTGTCTCAATTTCTTAGGCTGACAGCAGCTCTCCTCTGTCCTCCTGCAGAGCCTGGGGGCCTCCTTTGCAAACCAAAGACCCACTTGCCAAATTAAAGAGCAGTTCTCACCCTGGGAAGAAATCTGCTGTTGGAGCAGAGGTCTTTACTCTGGGGTCTCTGGATAGATTCAGGACAGGACTCTGGGTGGGAAGAAATTACATCTTTATTTTCATGACCCTGTAACTGAAATTTGGCAATTCTAAATGAGAGGCACCACAATAAAGTTGTCTGCCTACAGGAATGTAAAGTTCTACCCCCTCACTTAGCTTGTGGGAAAACATGGGGCTGCTTTTCTCATGACCAAAGCTGTATAAAGAACCGAGGCTCACCAGGAAACCACATTCTGCCCCAAGGCACTGGCCCCTGGACCTGGGAGGAAGCACTCACACTCGGCTGGCTGTCCCTGTCTAGGAATGACCCAGAGCACAAATAGCTCACCCTTAGCCTTCAGGACAGTGTATTCCAGGCACTTTTAATACCCTGTGTCATGATTACCACTATTTTCTTACCCAGCTCCTTTTCAGGCTCCAGTGGATCCTCCAGTCATGTTTTATGGCTTGCCCCCACTGACTTTTTAAATTGCAGAATTAAGAAATATAACACAAAAAACAGAGAAAGAGTTGGGTTACAAAACTTTGCACGTTGCTTCAAGAACTCAAAACGCATTTCTCCTAGAAACCAAGGAGATAAGGCATAAAGGCAGGAGGGCTCCCTCACCTTCCATCTAGCAAAAGAGGGGTTAGCCTATGATGTTTTGAAAGCATATTATTTCACTGGTAAATCATTCTTGAAATAATGCATTTTGAGTTGAAATTCAGATGCCTAATACCATCCTAGGAAGGTATGGTGGTTTTAACATATGGCCCCAAAATTCTTTGCACTCTTTCCACTGAGAGGTGAATCTATGTTCCCAACCCTGGAATCTGGGCTCTTGACCAAAAGAATGTGGCAGAAAGGATGCTGTGCCACTTTCACTTTATAGAGATAGTATTGCTCTTGCCAAAACCAGGCAAAGATAGTACAAAAAAAGAAAACCAAAGACCAGTATCCTTCATAAATGTAGATACACTGATCCTTAACAAATGTTAGCAAATAGAATTCAGCAATATATAAAAATAATTATACACCATGACCAAGTGGGTGCTTCTCCAGGAATTCAAGGCTGGTTCAATGTTTGATAGTGAATCAATGTAATCTACCATATTAACATGCTAAAGAAGAAAAATCACGTGATTATGTCAATCAACGAGGGCGAAAAAACATTTGACAAAATTCAACACTGATTCATGACCAAAGCCCTCAGGAAAATAGGAATAGAGGAGAACTTCCCCAATTTGATGAAGAACAGCCACAAAAAAGTCTTGTTTCCCTACATGGTCTCTCTTGACGGTGTGGGAGTGGGGACATTTTACTAACTGGCAAGGATGAAAGTCTTGGTGATGTGGGGTCGGTGAGCCGAGGAGTCGAAAGAAAGATTTCTTGGACTCTTAAGATCAAGCAGTAGTGCTCTTTTATTTAGAGAATAGTATGGAATAGCATGGGGACAGGACCCATGGGCAGTCAGAGCTGCTGCTGGCATGGGGACAGGACACATGGGCAGGCAGAGCTGGTGCCAGCATGTTGCTGCTGCTGCTGCTGCAAAGTTGGGTGGAGAGTAAGAATAAATTTAAGGCATAGGCATGTGAGTTATCTCTTTACAAGACAAAGGAAAGAATACGTAAAAAGAGTTGTTAAAGTGGTATCAGTGCCCATAGGGTCTCGGTAGGGTCTGGTTATGGGGTGGTCCTATAACTTTTAGATAAGGATCAAACCGGATTAAGTAAATGGCAGAAGCCACTGCTTAAATATTATCTTCAGCTAAACACAAAGGAGGATTTTGGGGCGGGGTCAGTTACATGAGGTTGCCAGACAGTAAACAACTTAAGTCCTTGCCTTTGGCATTGATTAAGAGTTTCTGGAGATAAGGCCATCCCCCTTCTTCCTGGCACAGAGAGGGAGGCATCATTACAGATGGAGGGTTCCCTTACAAATGTAAATGTTTCCCAACAAAGGGCAAGCAAATTCCACTCCTCAGAGCCTGCTTCTCATCTGCAGTTTTAAAATTAACCAGCCTAAAATCCTCATCATTGGCTCCCCAGTTGGCCTTCTCTGACACCACCTGTTATGGAGGTTGAGATCCCTTGCTGTGTCCAGTGAAGGTGGAAGTCCAGGCTCCCCACTCAGCCTTGGCTGGCATGCCTGAGGGTTGGGCCACATTTTTTTCCTCTTTGTTTGCCTGGATTATAGTGGTCCTTGTCAAAAAGTGTTCTGTCTTGCTAGGCTGCCACTTTTCTAGTCCTCTAGCTATAGAGTGCAAGTTTTTCTTGGGACCTTTCTCGTCTGTGCCTGTTAGCATTTCTGGGTTGCTGGACTATTCAGCTCAATTCGGGGATATATGAGGCAAGAAGAAATCCCTGGAACTCACCACTGTGTTTCTTCTTGGGTCCTGAGGCTCTTAGCCAATCAGCCTTCTTCTCTCCACCTTTCAGAGTTTTCTTATGTTTGCTTTACGTATAATCTTCTGTATTTTAATTGTCGTTCCCAGGAGGAATAGAGAAAGTACATCTATTCTTCCTAGAATATCAGGCAGAAGTCCTGATATTTTTGAAATATCTTTATTCCCCCTCACACCTTATTGTTTGTCCGGATATAGAATTCTAGGTTGCAACTCAGAGTTTGAAGGTTTTGCTGCACTTTTTACTCTTCCACTGTTATCTTCTGATTTTATCTCCTTTGAATGGGATCTCCTCTGTCTCTTGACATTGCTTTCTCTCCGGAATTCTAAAACCACTTGAAGATGTGCCTTGTTGTGTGTGTTTGCATCTCTTTTGCTGCGTACTCCTAAGGCTCTTTCAGTTACGAGACTCATGGCCTCAGGGTTGGGGAGATCTTCCTTATTTGATAAGTGTGTCGTATCTCCTTTATTCTTTTCTTCGCTTTTTTTAAGTTTCTGAAGAGTCAGATGTTGTGTCTTCTGAATTCCTTCTCTAAGTTTCTTACCTTCTCTTGCCCATTTTTCATTTTCTTTTAGTTTATTTTACTCTCCGAGAGAATTCTCCAATCTTCTAATCTTTTTGTTTACTATTTTTGGCTATCATATTTTTAATTTCTTTTTTTTTTTTTAAAGGATTGGCACCTGGGCTAACAACTGTTGCCAATCTTTTTTTTTTTTTTTTTTCTGCTTTATCTCCCCAACCCACCCCTGTACACAGTTGTATATCTTAGTTGCAGGTCCTTCTAGTTGTGGGATGTGGGACACCGCCTCAACGTGGCCTGACGAGCAGTGCCATGTCCACGCCCAGGATCCAAACCCTGGGCCGCCACAGCGGAATGCATAAACTTAACCACTCGGCCATGGAGCCGGCCCCCTCATATTTTTAATTTCTAAGACTTTCTTCACATTACCTGATTTTTCCATTTTTCATAACACCACATTTTTGATAATGGGATCATTTGTGTTTGGATTCTTGGAATATATATATATCTTTTTTGTTCCATTTGCTACACTATTTCCTCTGGATTCCTTTTTTAAAAAATGTATTCTGTTTGCTGTACTGTGGATTTCTTCTAATTTCCCTTTGCTTGTTTAGAGGTTTGCGTGCTTATTTGTTTTTGATCTCTCTTTCATGCTAAAGGATTTCACCTGTCTGGTGATCCTTGGAGCCTGTTCATGTTGAACAGAGAGGAGCTGAAAGGTTGATTTTAAAGTGAGCTGTATATTTTTTACTTGCGTCTCCAGATTTTATCCTTTTCCACCCTGCTCTGCTCTGGAGGCTCACCTACGGGGATCATATCCCCTGGGCACCTTTATACCCTGGGTTCTGGTGTGATTTGACCAATGAGAGGCACTGGCTGGGGGTCAGACATCAGGAGGAGAAAATGTTTGAGGAGTTAATGTCCCCGGCCCCCTCCTGCTGAGCAGTGGTTTGGTAGTGGTTGCATCCCTCTGCCGAAAGTGACAGGCATCTCCTTTTGGTTGACGCTCCTGCTCTCTGCCAGCAGCTGGATTCTGGATCCCAGCATTCTAGTAAACACTCCCACCCTGACCCTCAGACCCAGGGATGATGACAGTTGTCTCTGCCGCCTGCCCTGGGACCTTCACCAGCCCTTGTTGCTTTCTCTTAACCATGCCCTCAGCTCTGTAAGTAGCTCCTTTATTCAACTCTCTTCTGCCTCCCCTTTTGAGTGGGCTGTTGGTATTTCTTGCCCAGCCCCTGATCAGTACAGACACTTCATGTACTTGGACAAGGCCTTGGACTGGTGGAGTTCACAGTGCCGTAATCGGCCTTTTCGCTGGAGGACATCAGACGTGCATGTGTTAGTCGGCTCGGGCCGCAGGAACAAGCACCACAGGCTGGGTGGCTTGAACAGCAGACATTTAGTTCTCAGACTTCTGGAGGCTGGAAGTCCAAGATCAAGGTGCCAGCAGGGTTGGTTTCTTCTGCGGGCCTCTCCCCTTGGCTTGCAGGTGGCCAGCTCCTTGCAGTGTCTTCACATGGACTTTCCTCTCTGTATGCATATCCCTGGTCCTCTTCTCATATGAACACCAATCAGGTCGGATGAGGGCCCACCCTAATGGCTGCATTTTAACTTAATCACCTCTTTGAAGGCCCTGTTTCCAAATATTGTCACATGCAGAGGTGCTGGGGGTTAAGACTTCAAAATAGGAATTCTGGGAGGACACAATTCAGCCCCCAAAACACTCCATACCTGGACGTGTCTCTCTGGATAAGTTAAGTACATTGGGGTCTGTTTCCTCAGAAGAATCCTCTAATCCCTGGTTTGGGGAGTGTGCCCCAGGCTCTAGGCATTCGGAACAGGTCCAGGAAGATGATGCCACTGTTGGCAGTGAAGGCGTTTGCTGACTCCCCAAATAGTCGGCTCTGGGCCCGAGCGTCCTCTTCCACTGTGTGGACAGAACCCCAACCTAGCTTGGTTTAAGGTCTCCAGAGCATGAGCTGATCTCCTGCCTTGGGATGGAGGAGGGCAGCTTAAGCAACCTGGGATTAGGGAGGCGCCCAGTCCTTCCCTCTCAGCCGCAGCCTTCGCCCCAGCCTTTGGGGTATCGGGCACCTCTGACACATTGACTGTTCTGGTTTCCACGGAATGAATTGACTGACTTCATGCTGCTCCTCCTTTCCATAGGCACTTAGTTTATTGTTCTTTCTGCTTTTTTGAGCATGTTACCACCAGTTCATCTGTGAATTATCATATGGAAAGAATTTAGACTGGCATGTATTCAGTCCATGATAGCTGTTTCTCTCAGGTAAAACATCCTTCTACAGGTGCTTCCTTCTCCATTTTCTTTGTCCTTATAGGTTTATCATACCTTTCTTCTCCTTCACCATCATTGTGGTAATTTTGGGAGGGAGTGAAGACAAAGGCTGTGGTCATACTGACTCTTTGGATTTAGCCCTGACAGTCCTGTGGCCCCTTCTACCAAGTATTAGAAGCGTCCTTGGCTGCTAGTAGCCAAGCCTATGGAGCAAATTATAACCAAGATTCCGAATTTCAGATTCTTTCAGTATTGGATATTTCTGTTTGTATTTCTTAGCATAACGTAACCTCTTTACTGCCCTAAGGAATTTTATGACCAGCTTCTCTCAAAACATCTACCAGAACCTAGAAAGAACTCAAGAGCTTTGCTTTTATGTAAAATTCTTAAAAAATAACTTTATTAGCACTGGCCTTACAAACTTCCTATGCCAGAAACATCCCTCTTTTATTATTATTTTCTATTTAAAAAAACATTTGTTTGATAATAGTTTTAAATTTATAGCAGAGTTGCAAAGATAGTACAGAAAGTTCGTGTGTGTTCCCCATCCAGTTTCTCTGATTGTTGTCATCTTGCATCACCAGGCACATTTGTCACAATGAAGGAGCCAACATTAGTACATTACTGCTAACTAACATCACACTTCGTTCAGATTTCACTAGTTTTTTCCTTTCCTAGTGTCTTTTTCTGTTCCAGGATCTCATCAAGGAGAGTAAATTACACTCAGTCATCATGTCTCTTTCGCCTTTGGTCTGTGACTGCTTCTCAGCATGTCCTTGTTTTTGATGACCTTGAAGAGCACTGGGCAGGCATTTTTGCAGGGAGTCTCTCACTTTGGGTTTCTCTGATGTTTTTCTCGTGGTTAGACTGGAGTTCTGGCGCTTTGGGGAGGAAGACCACATTGGCAAAGCACCCTTCTGAACAGGTCATATCAAGGGCATGTGCCATGTCTGCTGACACCACATGTCTGCCGGTGTCACCTTTACCAGCTGGCCACTCTAAAGCCACTCTCTCCCGTTTCCATAGTGTACTCTTTGGGAGGACATCACTAAGTGCAGCTCACGCTCAGGGAGGCGAGTTGGGTGACACCTCCTTAAGGCCACCCCCTTTTATTTTATTTTATTTTATTTATTTATTTATTTTTTTAAAGAATTTATTTTTTCCTTTTTCTCCCCAAAGCCCCCCGGTACATAGTTGTATATTCTTTGTTGTGGGTCCTTCTAGTTGTAGCATGTGGGACGCTGCCTCAGCGTGGTTTGATGAGCAGTGCCATGTCCGCGCCCAGGATTCGAACCAACGAAACACTGGGCCGCCTGCAGTGGAGCGCACAGACTTAACCACTCGGCCACGGGGCCAGCCCCTCACCCCCTTTTATTTTTAAAAATTACAAATGATTTAGATGGCTCGAGTTTGCCGAAGCCTCTCCATGGATGAGAAGATGTAGCTCTGTAAGTATGTGGAAACGTCACCAAGTAAAGACAAAGCCAAATTGTCCTCCACTGCCCCCAACATCCTTCCTCCTAAGATAAAACAATTGTCTTTTCTCAGAAACAAAGTCCATGACATCATGGCAATGGGTTTTTCTACAAGAAAGCAGACCCATGATAGGAGGTCTCCTGGGGATCAAGGGAGCTAAATTTATGCTTAGATGTGGATCTCAGAAAGCTATGAGATGTTTGGGTGTGTTTGAATGAAGCCATACATTCTGGTGTTAAAGCCTATGAGAGCGAACTGGAAACCGGGAGCCACGTGCGTGTGTGGCCAGGGCAGCAGGCGCTCCCCTCACTGCGCAGTTCCCTTCTCGCCTGGGCAGGTCTCTGTCCTCCACTGTGGGGCACGTGAGTCTCATTTCTTGGCGCTTCCCCATCTCCAGGCTCTTCTGGGGGCCTAATGAAATAGTGTTTAGAAAGTTCTCCGTGCTCCCTGGAGGGAAGCGAGAGCCCTGCGCGGAATGAATGCTGGGCCTGCGAGCCGACTGCTTTGCTGAGCCACCCTGCAGCCCTTCAGTCTCTGCAGGTGGACATGAGGGAGACGTGGGGTCTGAGGAAAGGAGTCCATTTTCCTGTAGCACTAGCCAGGTGTGTAAAGAGGCCTTAGGAAAACCTTAACACTGTGCTCCACCCCTCAGCAACCCCAACGAGTGCCTTCACCCCTGGCTTGCATCCCCCCGAAGTCACTCTCCTCTAACCACCAGTGGCTTCCACAGGCTGTAGTTCCTTTTCGTTTCCTGCCTGTCCCTGAAGTGTCTGTCACGTGCAAATACGTGCAGACGGGGTCCTCTGGCTGCTTGGCCTGATTCAGCACCGTACCACACACCTACAGTTTATACCAAGGAGGAGCAGTGGGATCTTGCCCAAGTTATTCTTGGAATTACAGACAAAATTAAGATTTTTAAATGCCCTGGACACAGTGGACCCAGTTATTTGGAATTAAATGATCCTGGGATACAGATGCCTGCTGTTCCGTGGTGAGAATTATAAGGTACAAATAGATCGAAAGAAGCTGGAATCCAGTCTGTTCATTCATTCACTCATTCTTCAGAGATAAGCCCTTCCCACTCGTCCAGCGCTCCTGTGGGCGCAGGGACAAAGGAGAGAGGGGGCAGCCCGTGCACCGTGGAGCCCTATTTTAAAGGAGGCCAGGCTGGGGGCAGTGCACACGAATGGTTAACCCGACCGGCTCCACAATTTCCACGAACACACCCAGGAAAAGGTGAGGCCGCCCGCTGAATGGACGGTCTGGCTCAGTTACATAAAGACACGCGGTTATTTTTATAAAGAAAGAAAAGAGGCAGTCCCTTCCAAACAAATTCCAGATGGGCCGAGACCCCTCTCTGTAAGATAAACACGCCCAGAACTTAGGAAGTGCAAGGGGAAATGTTTACAGGGTGATCTGAGCGCTGCCCGGCAGGGGCGTGCGGACCTGCACCTTCTGAAGTTGCCTCCTGTGCGAAAATTGCCCTGCTGCTGCCAGAATGTGGAACTCAGCTTGGACGCTACAATCCTACCCTAACGCGATCGATTTCTGAGACTCTATGACGGTTTCCTGTAAGACAGGAGATTCCTTTGTAATTTTACTAAACCAGTTATTTTAAAAGTATATGTTAAGCTACTGCCATGAAATTTGCTTTTTATTTGAGGGTTTCTGATACTCATTTGTATTCTAATAAGCAATTAAATTGAATGCATAGTGCTGACAAATAAAAACGGCAAGTAATAGGATATATTGGAGTATATGAGGAAGCCATTTGGTGTAAAACCTAATTCGGCCTGACCTTGTCTTTCCAAAAGGGCCTGACCGAGGCCGTTGAGCATGCATTGTATATCTGCTTTAGAGATTCCCTATGGCAAGAGCAAAGGCCCTTGAGATAAAGGTGTAACTTCCCTCCCCCTCCCAAGGTTGGCATTTCCTTAAGGATTAAGTATCTTTCCTTAGGCTAGAAACTGATCGCTGCGCTCACCTGTGACCGCCCAGCTTGAAACAATAGACTTGCCTCCTGCTATGCCCACCAAGATAGCAGACCCACTACCTGCTGTGTCCATCAAGTGCTGTGCCGACAGGGCAATCTTGTGACTATTGTGGGAGGGACATTTCAATCATATGTGAAACACCCTCTTTGAGGGTATATAACCACCCTGTGTACCCCCACTTCTTTGGAGTGCTCAGTTCCTTTGTGGAAAGACTCTCCCAGGTTATAATCCTAAGATTTAAGCTCAGAATAAACTCACCCAAATTTTCATTTATAGATTGGTTATGGATCATTTTCGTCAACAATGCAAAGAAAAGGAGAAGGGTGTGTGTGCATGTGGGCATGTGTGAGTAGGTGTATGTATGACGTGTGAATCTACTCCATTCTTACCCTTCCTGATACTGACTGTCATCAAACGTCATTGATTAATATTCAGGTGAGTATTGATATCCAGTCTGTGGCCTCCCAAGTTGATGATTTCTTTGGTAGTAAGGACTGGAATCTTGCTCAGGGGGCTGGGGGATTTGAAAGGTGGGAATATAAGTGGACACAAAGAGTCATCAGAAGCTGCCCACCTCAATCGACCCACTTTAGGAAATGGACTCCTGCCTTAGGACATCCCTCCCCCAAGCAGTTGTCAACAGCCCGCATTATATCATCCATCATTAATATGGTCAAGTTTAGACCTGAGACAAGGAAACCTTCCTCCCCCAGTGCAGCTGTGACCACAGTTTCTAAGCAGAAATAAAGCTAAACAAAATCTGAAGTGTGTAGTTTAACAATGAAACAGAAAACTTGAAAACTATGATAGTCATGAAAAGTTCGGACCCTAAGATTGCCTTTTCCACATTCCCACTGGGTTGATTACCCTGTGCTCACTTGAAATAGGGTTAATAGGATGGGAACAATGGGGAAACATTTGGAGGGAAGAGAAATCCATTGCTCCTGAACTGCATAAACAGGGAGAGAGCAGACACAGTGGCCAGCAGGAATGAGGTGAGATGTTTCCAGTTTAAAAACAATTAGGCCCCCAGGTTCAAATTCAGGGAATTTTTCTGGCAGAGTGACAGGATGATTTTGTCACGAGTTTTAAGAAAGCTTGTAGCACATTAGACCCAATTACCACAAATAGTCCAGTCATGTAGGAGTAAATAGAAAGACTTAGACATTTTTCGGCCCCGTTCACTTCACACTTTAAAGAACACTAAGAGAAAAGTGAGATAAACTGCAGAGAAATGCAGTCCATGCTGAATAACCAATTAAGCAAATACAAATGTGAGCCACTTTAGGAAAACCTGGTACACAAAGACCTTTCAACATATAAAAACTCATAGTTTAGAGATAATTTTTAATAATACAACAGACCTTCTTAAAAATGATTCAACACAGAGCATCTTTAAAAAATGTGCAATGGAAATGAATAGAAACAGATGAAATATTGTTTCCATAAACTCTAATTTTCTAATTTCATTTGTATCATCTAGGATGCCTTCACTGCAGGCAAAAGAAAACTTTTCTCACAGGCACAAACAATAAGACAATTTATTACATCAAATAAGAGCTGGTTGAGGTTCTGCCGGGGTTCCGGGCTGGTTAACTCAACAGCTGGTGATGGCATCAAGGACTCACGTTCTTTCCTCCCTCTGTTATGCCATCCTTTGTGGGCTGGAATTGCCCAGACTGGCTCCCTTTTACAGCCATGTAAATGACTGTAGGAGTTCTGGATGTCAAATTCAGACACTTAACATCCAGTTTCCAGCAATGGAAACAGACCATCCCTTCATGTGACTCCTTCTTAAGGACGAGAGAAGGTTTTCCAGGAGCCCCGGCAGCCACCTTTCCATGACACATTGGTCAGGACTGGGCCAGTGCCCACCCCTAACCCAGTCATGGTAAGGACATCAGACTGCCATCCATAGGTTGGACCAGCCACGTGTCATTCTCTCTGCGTCATATAGTAAAGGAATAGATACCCGAACGAAATCGGACTTTGATCGGGGAGTTATTCCAGTTACGTTGTTCTAGTTTAGCTGCTTCTGAAAACACAAAAGTCCAGCTCTGGTTTGAAGCCATTGGCCAAGAATTTAAAACGCTTTTTAATTCAGAAAATAGTATCAGGGTCAGCAATTAGGGTGATTTTTTCCAGATTTTGCTTCAGTTCTAAACTTCTATTTCAAATGTGTGGTAATTTACTTTGTAGACATTCTATACACACAGTTTTTGAGGGTCAAGCTATCATCGAGAATAAGGGTTACTTCTGTTCACACTGGAACGTATTCTGTTTGGGGGAAATATCACAGACACACTTCAGTGATAGTACGGAGCTGTGCTGTGAAGAATTGAGTTTCTGTTGCTTCTTCCAAAGTATTAAAATGCCATTTTCAAGTATTCTTTTTTTAACCTATGTATGACATTAAAATCTCCATAAAGAAATGCTAATTGAATTTTATATGTAACTGAAGAATATAATACAATTTCAAAAATGTAGAAATTTAGTTTGATTGACATTGAATGTGGATGAAAAAGAAGTTGAACTGCTTGTGTTTGAACATATTTGGGGAATAATCTGCAACAAAAACCTTTTGCTTCTCCAAAAAGGACTATTTTAACCTAATTTGGGGAATATAGATTTATAGGACAATGCTGTGATGTTTATCCTGAGGTATGAGAGAACATGGCCAGTTTTAGCCAACTCCCAAATAGAAATTAATCCAAATAGCTTTTCTGGCAGTTTCCAAAAGTTGGAAAGCTAAGACTCATCTTACTGCGGCTTGGCGTGATGACCACGATAACTGAGGTAGGTCAGATGGTTTCTCTCGATTCCATTTTGGTTATGAAAGATGTTATTTGATCAGATGTTTCTAGAAACACAAAACTTAGAATTAAAGAAAACCTCTACCTTCATTGCTCCCCATATTCTCTCTTTCCCTTTTTCTGCTTGTCTATTTTTGGGGGAAATGGGACAGAAAGAAGGGACCTGTGCCTTACTGTAGTTGCTGATTCTACAGTATTCCAAGAAGCTAATTCACTGCTCTGCCTTTGGAAACATAAAAATTGTGTATTAATTCTGGTCTTTAGCCCATAGTTTATATTCAAATATTCCACATGAGAGACATTGTGAGGAGCTGGCCTCTCTCTGACGAGGTCCCTGGCGTGTGGGAAGGATGGTTGGGGCTTTGAGGGTCACACTGCTGTGGATGGCTCCAGTGGCCTCCATGGCCTGCCTGGAACAGCCACATCAGCATCTGGGGACGCATTAGAAATGTAGGTCCTTGGGCAGCCCATCCCTGCCTGAGGTGGCCCAACAACCTGTGTGCTGACAAGTCTGAGGTGACTCTGATGCCCACGCAAGTTTGAGAACCTCTAGATTAGGTCATTCTCAATCCTTTCTCCCCAAAAGAGCTGCACTTCATTACTTGTAAAAATGAATTTGTAGTAATGATGTGGGGGGAGGGGTGCATATGAGTGTCATTTAAGGTACTGAGGGAGAACTATGAATTTCCCTGCAATAGCCAAGGACATCCTGGGTTTGGCTGGCCCAGTCTCACAGATTCCTGGTCTCACAGAGCTAAGCCAGGGTCAGAATTCTGGACCCTGGAATGGGCACAGGTCCTGCTGCTCATGAATGAATCACCGCAGGAGCGCCTGGGTGGGGAGCTCAGCCCCGAGGCATCATGGAGTGGCCTCTGTTGGGAAGTCGTCAGCCAGGTGCACTGTGATTTGGGATGAAGGGATTTTGTTCATTTAAGCCATAATCAGTGTGTGCCTGTTCAATGAGATGCGCCATGCTAGCTTGTTGAGACACTGAGAATAGGAACAAGCTCCCAGCCAGGGCAGGTACCATGTGGTTTGGGGATCACCCGTCAGCACCCTGCGGTCAGGCTGGAGCAGAGTGATCCTCCGCAGGATCGCAGAGCTGAGGGCAATTTACCTGAGACCAGAGTATTCTGATCCCATGCTCATCCCACCATCAGAAGCTTCACAGTTAGAGAATGGATTCAGGTGTGGGGGGAGAGGCAGGAGAAGGTCATGCTCTTCTCATCAAAGGCAGTGCTTGTGCACCGCACCTCCATGGCTTCATGGGTAAAGGGTCAGCGCTGCTCTATGCCGGAAGCCGGCAGTGGAGGAGGGAGGACTTTGAGTCCAGGGTCTCCAAGAGGCCCCTCGCTGCCTGTATGAACTGATGGGGGTTATGCAAAAATGCACGCCCACAGTTCTGCTTTATCAAATCTCGTTGTCTCGGCTTCTCACGCGAACCCAGGACAGAGAGGGAGTGAGGCCAAGCTTTAAGCAACTGACCGGCCCAGGAGGGGGTGACTGGAGATGAACCCGAGCTCTGGAGCTCCCATCTGTTGCACAGTCGCGGGGTAAGGGACCAATATGTTCACGTAAGAACAGCCATTTCAACATATCCCAGCCTCACTGAACAAGTGAGATTCATGCGTCTGAAAGCACTTGTGGGTGTTTATAATAAGTCATGGAACAATTGGTTCGATTTTTGCCAGAAGTCTTTCCTAAGATATGCTCAGTAATTAAGAAAAAACCCCTAAATATCCCGTGCAGAAATTCAAAGCAGAAGCAGCTCTTCATGTCCACAGCGGTCCTGAAAAAGCGTGTCTCTGCGCGCTGGAACTGCTGGGAGCTTTGAAGTTACCAAAAGGTGACTTAGGGGTCTTCCTGCCTTACTTTAATTTCTTGATCCAGCAACGATTCTAGCATCTAGTCACTGCTCCTCTCTGCAGAGTTTTTATGTTCCTTCTCCACGTCCCCGACCTCTCACCATATTCCGGAAGTGGTTGGGGTCTAGTAGGGGCTGGCCATGCCATAGTTGGGTAGGTGTCTCCTCGTGCAAGATCACTTCCGGTCTGCTGGGAAGCCCGCCTTAAACACACTCGTCACGGTGCCAGACGTCCCGGACTAGAAATTCACTGGGATGGATCTGGAAAATGTTTTCTCTTCAGTGGCTCACAGGGATGTGCGTACCTTTGGGCAGGGTGTCAGTGAGCAGCATTTAGTGCCAGAAGAAGATGTGTCTGGTGGACTAGGGAGAGACAAGGCCACCAGAGATGGGAGCAGCTGTTGAGAACCATTTTGCCACATGAATAGATTAATAAGTGTAAAAACCCAAACAAGGCTTTCAGTGCGTCTCGTGAGCGTTCAGATAGAAACTCCTGCTGCCTGTCAGGTCCTCTCTGCTAACACCGACCCGCGATCTTCCCGTGGTGGAAAGACCCAGATTAAACCACAACCAGCCCAACAGCCTCTCAAACATTTACTTGGCATAGATTATGTGCCAGAGAGCATCCGGGTGCCCACGACCATGAGACAGTTTGGGCAGTCTCTCTTCTGTCCCGCCCTGACCTGCTTGGTCAAGCATGAAATGGCAATCAAGTAACTTACACCGTTTGCCTATTGGGAGGACCGCATGCGACTGGTGTCTGAAACGCTCAGCAAGCCATACAATGGCACACACGCGCAAGGAGTCACTACTGGGCTTTTCCCTAAAGGAAAATTCAGCCACAGAGCTGCGCCAGGCATCGTGAGTGTTTTGTGTTGTCTTTCCTCCGCCCGGATCCAAGATCACCACAGAGCTGTTCTAACAAGGTGTGTCACTGCACCAGTTAAGAAGTGATCAGCTGAGCCGAGCTCCCTGCCATCCCTTCCACAAATAGCATCCAGGCAGCTTCATTGTAACATTAAAGGCAGATTTACAAACACTCCGAAGATGGAAGGCGGGACGCTGCGTAGAAGTAACGCTGAAACGGAGGCCGCGCCCTTTCATCTGCAGATCTGGTCTCTGTGTTGTTCTCAAACGTTTTCTCCCCACACATGTTTTTTCAATAAACCGTTCATAGGAAACTGGACCCTCTTTGAAATGAGAGACTGTATTTAGAATTGCTCTTGAAAAGCCATAAACTGAGAAACCATGCAGGGTTTCTGAATCCAGCATCTGCTCTGGACTACGATACGTCCTGCATTTTGGCATTTAGAGTTTTCCGGGCTAATGGTGTCTACTTGGGTTGGCTTCAAGCTGGCTCTAAGAGAGGCAAACCCTTTCAGGAGTTAGAAGGTGGGAACTGTTACTGTTGGCTCCCTGCCCACGTCACCATGGCTCCCGCCGTTCCAGTGCATGCCCATGGCACCCTGCTGCACAGAACTGCACCTCCCCCGAAGGCCTCCTCTCTGCCCTCATTAGCACCCTGTGCTGGCTCTCCCTTCCCCATCTCAATTCCCCACTCCCCTGAAGATGCACCCTGGGTTCACCTTCCAAACTTCCCCCCAAATCCTTGTTTCGAGGTTTGCTTCTGAGGCGCCCACTCTGAGACAGGACCTTGTGCTGTGGGGTCTTCCTGGGGAAAATCCCCTCAATGAAACAAGCAAAGTTTTGGGCAAAGCTGTGAAGCAGCTCTGAAGCCGTTTTCTCTCCTGGGAGTCATGGACTCAAAGGCATCTTGTTGGAGGGGCTCACTGCCCTTCACGCACGGTTGGCGACCCTGACCCAGGAGCTGGGGTTGGAAGAGACGTGATCAGAGCCCAGATAGAGAGAGGCTTAAGGATTACCCTGTGATGACCACCCCCAGCTCCATCTGAAAAGAGGCCCAGAAGCCCCCCAGCTGACTGCTGTCCCAGGAGCACGGCCTCCAGGAGCTTGGGGACAGAATGAGACTGGACAGCTGGCCTGAGGATCTCCATCCTAAGGAGAAATTCAAGGGCACACTGAGAACAGGAAAAGGGCCAGCAGTGTCCCTTTCCTCCTTGGAGGCATGTCACTGTGGGTCACCACCGTGAGGCCATCATCACTGCTGGCACAAGAGACCTGAACCCACTGGGGGCAGGGACAAAGACCACCTTGTTCATCACAGGGTGCCCAGCACCATACACAGAGAAAGTACCCCAAGCAGGTCTGTGTCGGGCACCCAAGAAAAGGCAAGGCCACAGCCACGCTGGACTGACTCAGAGGGTCAAAATCCAGGAGCCACTTTTACACGCAGACGGTTCGGGAAACTCACACAGACAGAGAAAGGAGGAGCAGCCAGAGGGGCCAGCTCCCAGGTCTTCGTCCCACACACCAAACACGTCGACACCAAAGTGAAAGGGGCCGGAGGACCGCTGTGCGTCACTGGGGGCCAACACCACACTGCACCGGAGCATTGAGGCGGGACTCCTCATTCTCATCAGGACCCGGGAGGCAATGAGAAACTGTCCCCTGACAATGTCCAAGGGAGTGGGGAGGTGAGTGGGAGATGCCCTCATGTTCCCAGGGGATCACAAGGCGTCTGCCAAGACTCAGATCTGCCATGTTCATGCCCTTGCCTGCGTGGTCTTTGTGGATGCCTGCAAGCTTGCCAGGGTGCCATGGTGGAGCCGTTCCCCACAGCTTGGTGAACTAATACATGGATTATTTATGAACATAAATCAGAGCATTCTAAATTTTATTCTTCTCCACTGATATTTGAGCACCTATTCATGCCAGATGTTGAAGCGAACACTTTGGGGGCACATTGTATTATTTAACTGAATCTTTTCCAACCCTGTGAAATAGGAGTTATCCCATTTTGCAGATAGGGAAACAAATCCTGGTGGTTATGGAATGGGTCCATGTTTGGGCAGCTGGTGTCTAAGCCAGGGATTGTCAGAGGACTTGATTCTGGGGACCTTTACAGCACTTTCCAACTTGCACTTTCAGAAAAGCTCAGTTAAATACTTTCATATGATATATTCTTTTTAAGAGTGATCAGGAAGATTACCTATAATTCTATAAAAAATAAGTATGTTCTTGAGCAAAGTCACTGGGCTCTATCTTGAGATAGAAGGTCTTTCTAAAGTAAGCGGAATGGGCCTTTCAGAGTCAGAGCATGAATCACAGCTGTGTCTGGTCACCAACTATCATGCCGATTTCAACACTATTTCCAACCTGTAATGGAAACAACAGCTTTGTGACATTCAAACCTCCAGATTGGACTGCCTAGATTCTCTGAAAACCTAGATTTAATAGTTGAACTGAATCAGAATAGGAAATAAAAAAATAATGAATCTCTTTCCCTTCTTGCCCCCCAGCTATCCTCTCGTCTCTCCTCTCCACTGTCAGAGAAAGGACAAAAAGGAAGGAATCCCACACTTAGCCCTGCCTCCGGGCCCAAAGCGGACGCCAAGGGAGAGGACTCCTTCAGCATCAGGAGGAGGCAGGCAGATGATGGCAGCTCTGCCTTTGACTCCTGTGGAAGGAATATAAACCATGGAGTAGGCCTCGCATTACTTACAAATGAAGAAGAGCGCACTCATAACTTCCTATTTTAATTTTTAAGTGTTTCCTTTTGTGGATTGTTTTAGCTTATGAATTTTTGACTTTTTAATTCAGGTGTTTCCTAGTTCTGCTTTAGAGAGTCATAACTGAAACGATTTCAGCGTCTCGAGGGAACTGTACCATGAATCTCCCAGGGGCGCAGGCGGCTCGGGGGCTCTGCTCCTCCAGCGAGCAGGACTTCCAGCTGTGAGCTCCCCAATGCTAGGGCAGATGGCAAGCTGAGAGCCAGCCTTTCCAAAGCAAAGCTTCAAAGTGATGCTCCAGACATTGTGCTTCATCTAGACCAGAAATGATAGAGAAGCACCACACTCCTTAATAACAATCCAGTTCACGCGGACTGAGGATCCAGCACATGCGACAGGTTTTTGAATGGACCATTAGGAAGATTACGAATACACAAGGTTAACAAAGGAATAAGAGACATTCACTCTCACACCATATTGGCAGAAGTGTTAACTGTTAAAGGCATTTGGGGGAGCAATTTGGTAATATCTATTAAAATTTAAAATGCACATACCCTTTGATCCAGAGATTCCATTTTGAGATTTCTGTATTCTAGAAATACTTAAAAGTTTACAAGAAGGTGGTAAATGTGAGTGTGTAAATAATATGAAAAATTGGAAATAACTATCAACAGAGAAATAGATCAACTATGGAACAGATTCTATAAAATACTATGTAAATATTAAAAAGAATGATGTAATCCAATATGCAACACAATGGAAGGAACTAAGATTAATTAAATGAAAAAAATCAGTGTCAAATGATACCTTTGATATGATATTCCTCCAAGCCAAATCAACCAACAGACAAACCATAGAAAGCATCGTGTGTCGGGGCAAGGGCATGTGTGTATAAGGGTGAACTCACCAAAAGGCTCTGGGAGCGGCCAGGAGCACAGCTGACCCAAGCAGAGTCACTCCTCTGGGATTCTGGAACTGAGTGTCCTTGGGTGGCAGGACATTACCTCATGCAAATTTGGTTGCAGGTGGGAGAGCTGTCTTCCTCCTGCTATGTGATTAGCAGAGAAGTGAGACTGTGGAGCACAAAAAAGGAAACAGAAACAGAGAGGAGGAGACCCAAGACGTGAAAGTACAGCTACGTGGGCTCCAACAACTTTTCGTCTTCTGGTTCCAGCTCATTTCCAATGCACAGTGACATTCTAATCCTGGAGAGTCACTGCCTGAGTACCCCTATAACCATGGGATAAGTTCCTTTCTATGTGTGGGGAGATGCTTAATTCGATTCAAGTTGTTTCTCTTACCTGCAACCACATTAGCGTTTCAGTATATGTGTCAAATTCATTAATTACGGAGCCATTTCTATCAGCAAGCCTCTTGCTAATTTATAGACTCATTGGTTATTTGGCAAACTATGCCCTTCTCTTGACCCTGACGTTGGTTTTATCTTTTCTGTCCGTAGTACTTAATATAGTGCTTGGTGCTCAGCTGGCATTTAATAAATGCTTTTGTTGAATGAATAAGTAGACATATTCAAATGAAGCAATGATAGACAAGGACAGCCAGTGGGTTTGTCATATTCCAATAACACCATCCTATTTAATAGAACTGTCCTTTATTGCTGATATTCAACTATTTTCACCACAAAATTGAAATTTCCTGTGCTATCACACTTTTCAGTTTATCAGGCATTTTCATATCCTTTGCTCGCCTGTTTGGTGGGGACAGGCTCTGAGGCAGGAGGAATTCTTCCCAACACACTGAGTAGGGATGGATTCAGGATTCGAATCCAGCCCCCGTGGCATCTGTGTCAATGTTCTCTTTCATTATAAGAAGGAAGAAAGAGTAGCTTGTGCTATGTTGCAATTCAGCCTTACTTTGGCTGAGCACACTGAGGAGATGATGCAGAGCTCAACATCCTCAGCAGCCACATGCACCACATCCATTCTGACTCAAGAGACACTCGAGTGTTGAAGTCAGCTTAGTTTGCCAACTCTCAGAAAATTCAGTGTTGCCCAAATCCTTGGGGACTCATACTCAAAACTGTAAAGGAAAAGGGAGGCCTCTCTCCACTTATAATGAAAGAGAACCCATTTCTCAGGGTCATAGGATTCTGTTTCAAGATCTTGCCAGAAGCTTGGTTTATATAAACCCGGAGTTTTGTGATCAAGGTCAAGTTTCCCTGTTAATGTCACTAAATATGTCACATCACAGTAACAGGGGCATTTTAGCTCTGAACTGGGATGCTTTGAGAAATAATTTCAATAGCTCTTTTTAACATTTGGATTTCCCCAGCTGACCAATAAACCCAAGCTCTCCCACTTCTTTCCTTTCCAACCACTCCATATTTACAACTTTCATTTTCTGGCTATGTATGTATGTATGTATGTACGTATGTTACCAAACACCTACCACCCCAAGCTTAAATGAAATCAGATGATATCCCTGATATCTAAGGCTTTTGACAAAAGAGTGCAGGTATCTTTAGTAAACCGTTACCATGACAATACTGAAATGGGAAATATAACATTTATTGCACACTGACATGGGGTGTTTCAGAGAATGTTGCACTTGAGTCATAATGCCTAAAACTTTTGTTAAGATTGAGAGTCAACAGTTAGTCATTTTCCCCCTTGACTTCCATCCATTTTCCCAGTTTTCTTTGGCTTGTTGTCTCCTATTCTTTCCACAAGAAGATAGCTCCAATTTTTTGAAATGCTTTGAACATTTGGTTCCTATATCTAAGAATCAGTGTATATTTCAGTCAGACTTTTTCCAATTGGTAGCAGAAATAAGACCTGTCATCTGGGGCAGCACCATCCCATCCACACTTGGTACCACTGCCTTCACCACAGCTTCTGTTTGCATTTCTGTCATTTTCAACTCCTGAACTTTCAAAATCCTTGGACATTTACTTCTCTGACTGGTCACATACCATTAACAAGGACAGTGAAAAACATAGGTAAACATAGATAAAGAAATACATACATACATAAATGTGATGTTTTGGTGCATTGCCGGCACTCAATAAATGCACATTAAATCCATAATTACAACTAAGGAGTTAGAATGGACTGGAATGCCTGTTGAATTCATTAGCCCATTTTCATTTGGCTGTCTGTCTTTTTCTATAAGAATTCTTTGTATATTCTGGGTATGGGCCCTTAAAACAGCATGGAGGGGGTGCAAGGATAGACAAGAAGAACAATGAAAGAGATTAGAGAATCCAGAACCGGCTCCACCTGGTTTACAACAAAGGGACCACCGAAAGACAGCGGGGAAAGGGGAGCTTTTTGAATAAAGTGGGTTGATTGGTCCTCCATGTGTAAAAAAGGAATCTCGAATCTTACTTCACACCATACACAGAAATCAGTATCCGATAGATCGTAGACTCAAATGCAAAAGGTAAAATGATAAAGCTTTTAGGAGAAAACAGGAGAATATTTTTATGACCCTAACGTGGGAAATTTTCAAAAACGGCATACTACAAGCAGCAATCTCAAAACAAAAGATTAAAGAAGTAGGCCATCTTAGAAACAAGAACGGCTTATCAAACTATATCGTTACAGGAGTAAAATGCAACACATAGACTTGGATAAGAAGTTTGCAGTACATGTAATATGTGTATTTTCTAAGCTAGCTCAACACCTCCTTGGAATAAAATCAAGAATAAGTGGCATTTATTGAGCATTTGTAGTGTTTGGCACCGTGCAAAGTGCTTTCCCCACCATTAGCTAATTTAATCCACATGAAAACCCTAGATGATAGGTGTTACTAAATCCATATTTCACCAGATAGGGGGAGAGGGCTGTGTTTAGAGAGATTAAGTAACTTCCTTGAGCTCACACAGACAGCAAAGGGCAGAGCCAGGAGTCAAACACAAGTCCCCCCCGCCCCCCGCCGTAAGTCTTAACCAGCACATCCAATCATCCATCCTCTCTCACCCTTCCATCTACTTATCCTTCACTCCTTCCATGCATGTACCCATCCCTCTATCCATTCTTCCTTCTTTCTTTTCTTCTGTTCACCCATTGTGTTGTAAAGCCTTAAATGAAGCTCCAATATTACGTGCTGCTTTGACATCTGGTGAAATTGAGAGGACCTCAGATGCCCTAACCACAAGTTCCCCTCCCCACTCTGCTCCCGTGGATAAGGTCCCCTAACCAAACCCTCCTTGTCAAGGGGACCAGATGCAGTTCCTGCTTATCCCTGAGTATCAGGTTTCAGTTCCCTGTTAGCACATGGAACTATTCAAATAAGACAATCACATTCTCCTGTGGGAACTAAGGCCCACTTCTGCTCTGCCCTCTTGATGCTAGATAGCCTGCCTCCCACAGCTTCTGCTTGTTCACTCTGTTCCCAAGTGCAACTCCTGTGTGGCCCTGTATAGAGTGTGATGTCCTCCTCCTTCAGGTTTTGAGCATATGTGATTAACAAATTGATGTCGATTTCATCTGTCCAGTGTTGTGTGTCAGGTGTTTGGCCATCCTCACAATCCTGGGGTAAGAATTCCTCTCTCACCAACATGGTGAATAGGAGGCAAGTAAAACACCCATCATCCATCCATCCATCCATCCATCCACCAACCACCATCCCTCCATAATCCATCCATCCATCCACCATCCACCATCCATCCATCCATCCATCCACCATCCACCATCCATCCAACCATCCTTCTGTCTTCCTATATATTTTATGATGCCTATAATTTTGCTTGTACTTTTAAAATGATGTTTTATAAATGTGCTGTGAAAATACACCACTACATATGGCCAAGGCTTTCAGTATGACTTAAGGTTTTTGACACACCTAACAATGCAAAGATGACATGACTGAATAGCAAAGGTACTTAACATTCTGGCAAAATAACAATGACAGTTTGAGAAAGATCAGCCGCATTCCTACCATTAGGGAGAAGATGTTCATAAAGTTCTAAGTGTCTCTATTCTAAAGGAAAGACAGCATAGAGTGCCAGTAGCAAAGAACAGTGAATGATGCCTTAGGTTGAAGAGTTACTCCCAACCAATCCCTCAGTAGATTCCCCTTTGAGGTCCCAAGAAAAGAGAGCTCCGAACCTGGGATATCATTGGAGCCTCTGAGATCCAGAATGACACCTGGTGCAGCCAAGTCAATGAGTGAAAAGATTTACCCAGAAGGACAAGGAGTGAGCCCTGGGCTGATGCTGTAACCTGTCTGTCCTCTCCTCTATGCCCCGTTGCTGGAAAGTTCTATCAACCTGGCTTCTCAGCTGGATGCATCCCCAATTTTGGACCTTAAGAAAGTTGTGTTCCAGCTTACTATTCCCCTAAGCAGAGCTTGAAGCCCAGACTTTGTCTTTTATATGCCAAGCAATGGAAAGTTCAGAGAGGAAATTCTCAAAATATTTCACAACGCTCAAAATCATAAACATGAAAACTCTGGTGAAGCAAACTACCTTTTAAGGTGGTCAAGTTTTATAAGCCCTCTATTTCTATGGCAAGCTCTGACAACTGTCATTCAGTTCCAGGATTTCAGATATGTAAAGGGTTTCAATGGTCAGGCAGTCCCAGGGTTGTCAGTCCTGGATGCACAGCAGAGGAAAATGCCTGGGACCCGGCACCACAGTGTTTATAAAGTTCTCCAGGTGATTCTAATATTGAGGCAGCATTGCGAACAGGGAGGTACTCCAAACTTCCATGACAACAGGTGGAACCAGGAAGACTCAGAGACTACAATAACATGTGAGTAAATGGCCCACAGTCATCTAGGAAGGAACTTGTGATAAATTATCCAGGTCAGTATTGTCGCTATTCCATAAAACTTCATAGCTCTGCTACACGTGGATAATAAAGAGTGCCAGTAGAGTTCATCTTTTGCTTTGCATCTTTTTAGGAGACTGGCTGACTATCATTTGGCCAGAAAGGTCCACAAATTTCCAGGGTAAATTTATACCAGATATAAATTATTTGGCAACAGTGACAGAGAGAGTGTGAGTCATAGGGAAGGAATCTGACTCTATCTCGCTCCACTGACGACAGCACAAGCAAGGAGAATGTTCAGAGATATTTTTGCCTCTACAAAAAATTAGGATGACTTACAACTAAGACATACACACACTTACACACAATGATTTTAGGAAAGACAACACGAGGAAATGGAAATAGACATAAAGAATCAAGAGCAGGGAAAACATTTTTAAGGATTAAAAAAATGCATACACAGAGATATTGAATGAATAATGAAGCATTATTTATAGACGCCTAAGACTGAAGAAGACTATTCCTAAATATTTATTAAAAGGGTTTTAACTAAATAAAATATGAAATGTCAATACACTGTGATGCTATGCAATCGTTAAAAGAGTGAGGTGACTCTCAGCGTGCTGTGGAATACTCTGCAAGAGCAGCTTAAGCTAATGGAAGTTCAGACCAGAGCACAGAACCCGCTTCCCCCTCTGGGTGGGGGACACGCCGGAAGCAGTGGTGCCTCCAGGCAGGGTCCCAGACGGGCAGGGGCAGGAGGGAGTTGACATGCATGATGAACCTTTTCCTCCTCTGGAATCTTTTTGCACTGCATGTATTCCATTTCCCAAAGAAAAAAAATAAACTAACACTAGGACTATCATTCAAAAGTATATGTAATTTTTAGGGTAGTAGAAAGTCAAGACTAAGGAAAGGAAAAGCCAAGTAACTTAGAACCATGGAGTCCTGAATGCAGTATTTCAAAACGGTCTCCTGGCCTCTGAAGAGACAGGTGGCAAGGGGTTAGTCAAACTCACGAAAAGCCAGCTGAATGTTTGGGAGGAGCTTTCCCAGCCTGGGTCTGGGCCGCTCAGGCAATAGTAGAAACTGTCAAGTTGTGTGGGCAGCAGCCAGCCCCTCGGCCATCAGCTGGCACCAGACCCCAGTGAGACTTCCTACTCTTTCTCCCTGAAACCGGGAACCTGAGTCTTCACAGTGACCGTCTCTGGGCACGGCCTGGCCCACCCAGACACTCTCCCTGAGGGCAAGGCCACCACAAGAGCCTCATCCAGGTGTCCCACTTCCTGTCCAGGTGTCCACCTCCTTCCAAGCTTTGACACATGATCAAGAGACTCGCTCGTCTTCGGTGATGGGCCCATGTTATAGTGGTGACGACAGATAATGACGATTTGAAGAAAGGGCACTTTCTTCAAATGGGGACAAAATACTGTTTGCATTTTCATGCTAGAAATTTTAGGCAGAATAACACTTTGAAAGATTCTAAACTCTAGAATCTTCCAGCAGTGAGCCCTGGATCACACCATACAAACAAACACCTGCATCTCCCCCTTCGGTCTGTTTTGTATGTGTCATGACAATTTGGGGGATATTGATTTCTATTTTTTTCCCCGACGTTTCTCCCTTTTACTTTCCCCACGTAAGCTGGTAGACAAGCCCCATGCTTCCTTACACTGGAGGAGGTTGGTGGCAGAGGGAAAGAATAATTTGTCTGCAAGAGAGTTCGCTTGCCTGATTTTGCTTCCCCAAGGCCTAAGCATCTTGGAGTTTGTGCCCAGTGCCCAGGAGAAGGGAGAGGAGCCATGGAGGCTGTGTTCCAGGCCGGCCAGGAAGGCGATGGGAAGTGTGGGCCTCGGGGTGGAAGGCTGGCAGTGTTCAGCGGTGGGACAGCCAGGAAGGTGGAGGACTGGAGATCCAAATGCCAAGGTCTAGGCTGACAGAACTGAGATGCCTGTCCCCCAGCTGCCCACCGGCCATGAGCTCTCCGTGAGGCCCTGAGGGGAGCTGCCTCCGGGAATGCTGGGAGGGCATGTCACGTGAATTTAGCTGGAGGCAGAGGTTCTGGGTCAGAATGATGTTTATTTGAGGAAATAGAGATAAATTTATTTCTTGCATACCTGAGTATGTGGGCTGCAAATCCTGCCAGCCACTCATAACTTCCTTAAAACTGTTCCAGAGCAAGCCCGATAACCTCTTGTACACTTACTCTGACTAAGAAGCATTAAGAGAAAAAAAAAGAGATTTTGAAAGTGAGTCCTCTTTGCATCTTGGTGTGTTTTCACAATGAAAAGGCAGAAATGGGACAAGTCTCCATTCTTTCCGAAGGCCCTTCCTGCTGCTGTCCAGGAGGCTGTCCAGAGGCTGCCTCACTCTCGTCGTCGCCTTTGGTTTTGTTTCTGAAAATAGGAGAGGCTCTAAGGCAGGGACAGGGGACGCTGCAGGAGAGGCTTTGAGAACTCGAAGGACGGAGTCCCTCCCTCACCTCCCATGTGTCCCCGTGCTTGGCCTGGTCTCAGGATAGAGCCCGCCCCTGCAGCCCTGGTTGGTTTGGAGAATGGAGGAGCGTGTGCTTCCCCCCAGTGCGTTCTATCCGCTGGGACTACATTGATCCTTATGGAAGAAACCGTGGGCTTGCCCACAGATCCAAGCATCCAAGAAGGCTGAGGACACATCTGAGGGCTCGTGCAGTGTGCTGACACGAAGAGGAAAACCCAGAGTTTCTCAGTGATGAAACATTTGTAGATAAACAGACGTCTCTCCCTGCCTGCGAGAAAGGAGCTGGACAGGGTCACAGAGAGGGACATTCAGGGACTAAAGAGGGCCTACCCAAAACTCTGGACTGTTCTCAAGAGAAACAGTCTAGATACCAAATAAACTGCTCAAAGATGACAGCTGCAGATAAGATGAAGGCTTCCCATTGTCATCCCATCTTTATAGAAATAATGTGACAAGAAGCAGACTGGCTGAGAAAAGCAGAGATTAGATATTAACTGCATCCCTCGCTAGAGAAAGTAGAAAGTTTACCAGAAACCCCAAAAATGACTTTACAGAAGTGAATACCACGTGCAGGATTCTGGTGGGAGCTGGATAGGGGAGGGAAGTGAGTTTGGGAACAAGTAACTCTGTACTTCTGCCTTCCAGGTTATGGGGTTAATGGCCACCATGTTTTACTTTCCCTTTTACTTGCCCAGCCCCATGACCCAAAACCAGTGCAGCAACTAATAATGCAAAACTAACATGCAGAACACGTAGGACAGGCTGCTGCTGAGAACACAGAGCAGGGATCACCACCAACTGCCCCGCCTGCCCTGGCTGCCCCCACCCACATCAAACTCCTCTACCAAGCCATGAAAGGGAAAAGTAATCACATCCTGTGGGCCGAATACCACCTAAAAATATGTTTTGTTTAGTTTGCTTACGGTTGGGTCTTTTTTAAGTAACTGCCAAATAATTTCTTGTAAAACATGAATTTTGGTAAAATTGGAAAACCTAGCAAAATGGGGCACATATCACCGCCTGCTCACAATCAGATGGGGCTAAAGAGTGGCTCCCTTTTCAGATAGGGGATATTTGCTCAGTTGCCCATGGTCCCCACCACTCCCACTTGTCCCTCTAGCTTGGTCCACTTCACTCACTTATGCTATTGCCTGACGCCTGTAGGATTCTGGGGCCGTGACCTCCGGGAGAATGGAATTAGAAGCCCCTTCAAGACCAGGCTTTGTTGTGACCTGGCTGGATGCCTCTTCTAGAACACATTTAGCCACTCTAAAACTGAGGCTCCTCTTCTCTAAAAGGAGTCATGACCTCTCCCACTGGCACCTCACACAGCAGTGATGAGACTGACTGGAATGGTGCTTGAATTCTTCCTGAAGATTATGAATAGAAGATAGGTCCGGCGTAGAGGGCCAAGCGCCTTCCACCCCCTCCTATTAGGTATTCTTGTGGGTGAGCTGTCCTAGGGTCTTTTCTTCCAACAAATGCTGTCTTATTTCTCCATGTCTATACACTAAGTGGACTGGAACACACCCAGGTGGGCAAACCAAAGCTGAAGTCTCCTGGGTGATTCGGAGACAAAAAAAAGAACAAGGAAACACCTCTCTCGATGTCCTTGACCCGTTTGAAGCCTGCTGAGTGTCAAATCTATAACTTCCTCTGTTACTTGGGTTCATAAACCATGACCTTCTTCTGTTAAACTCTCAGAAGCCTGGCCTAGCACACACTGGAATTCTGAAGAATCTTTCCGAGTATGTTTTCTCAAAGGAAAATGTTTAAGTTCCCATTGAAAGGATTCTAAATTTCTCAAGACTGGACAATGATGCTCTGACAGTGATTGGGGCTGGCAAGCTTCTCCACCCGCGCCAGCTGTCTGCCTCTCACACTCATGTCACATAAACAACATTTTTCCTGACCCGGCCATTTGATCACTGCAAGATAAACACTTTGAGAAATAAATGTATAATAGCTCTTCCCCGAATTCCCACCCAAGTCCAGAGCAAAGGTCAATGGAAGTAGGAGCTGACTATGTTGGTTTAGCTGACACTGTCAGAGAAGGTACTAGGCTCCAGTAGTTAGTGGGTATGGCTGTTGTCACTGTGGTGAGAGGCATGCATCCCCTTAGTCCTGTGTGCTTTGTGCTCCCTGGGATGGGGACATGGGTTACTCACCTTTCAACCCATCCCATGAGCTCGTTCTAGCAAAGTAACGCTACTTGGTACACACTCAAAGTGTAGAGTCAGGCATTCGGTTACGGTCCGAGTCCAGATGGCAGCTCTTGCTGCCCCTTGACACCTACAAAGAGTCCATCCAACCTTCCCTTCTCTGATTCGTGGGAAATCCAAGTCGTCCCCAAGACTTCTGCAAACTTCTGTGAACTAATGTCCTCCAAGTCACTCCCGATTTGGGCCGGGTCTCACCAGGCCTCACTCTCCTCACGTTTGGTCTCCATTTCATCGTTCCTCGGGGAGAACTCAAATCTGAACTTTCACTTCATCAACACACACACATTTACATTGAGAGGACACTTCAGTGAATGTTTGAGGGGATAAAAGATTTGCATGAAGAAATGCAAACAACTTAAAATTCAGCATTAGTTGGTCCTCCTCTTCACAGGCCTTCAATCCCCCCACAGCCTGTGGCCCAGCTGCTCAGGCTGTCTCCTCCCTTTCTGTCCCCAGCAGCCCAGCAAGGAATTCTCTTCTAAACACAAGTAATTCCCTCCCCATGAGGAACTTTGGTTCAGGCACAGCACCCAATCCCCTCTGTGGGAGCACTCCTCTCCACACACTCACTTCTTTTTTTTTTTTTTGAGGAAGATTAGCCCTGAACTAACTACTGCCAGTCTTCCTCTTTTTGCTGAGGAAGCCTGGCCCTGAGCTAACATCTGTACCCATCTTCCTCTACTTTATATGTGGGACACCTACCACAGCCTGGCCTGCCAAGTGGTGCCATGTCCACACCCAGGATCCAAACCGATGAACCCCAGGCCACTGAGAAGCGGAACATGCAAACTTAACCGCCGTGCCATGGGGCTGGCCCCCCACACACTCACTTCTTAATCTACCCCAGCTGCCCGACCTCAGACTAAGATAAGAGCTACATTGGAACTGTTTGGGAGGTGCTGCTAGCTACAAATTTTGGCTTTCATAACAGATCAAGCCCTGAAATAACTGCTTTTCCCTAAAGATGAAAATGGAAATGCTCCCTGTGGGCACTCCCAGATTTCTATCTGAAACTAGAAACCAAAGTATAGACTATATGAATCTTTTACAAACATGGGGCAAATTGTTCTATTAAAATGTATCACCTATTTAGAGAATTTTGCTGGCCTGTATCTTAGTTTTGGTCCCCAAAAGCAGCCCCTAAGACAGGATCTGAGTCCAGGTGGTTTAAGCGGGAGGTGATCCCAAGAAGGACATGGAGCCTTGGGGAAGTAAGGTGGGGGAGTGTGGAAGCTGGTGGAAGGTGAGCTCAGGACAGTCAGCCTGGAGGCCAATGGAATTCAGTCCTGGTGACATGAGAGACTGTGCAGGCAGGCGTGCCTCAGAGCTGTCCAGGGAGGGGCAAGGACAAAAGGCCTGGACCCACCCACTCCCATCTTCCCTGGGCGCCTGGGCACTTGTGGCTTCCCCTGCGTGGGCTGGTCAGAATCGGCAGGTGACCTCTGCAGTGGACCAAGGGAACATGGACTGGACACTGACTCTGTTGCTACTAAGAGCTAAGGTGACTTTTTTCCAATGTAACTAGCAGAGTGCCTCTGATGCTGATTATACAATCTTATTTCCGCTCTCCTGCATATCTATGCAGTTAGCGTTTTCCCTGTTTGAGAAAAAGAAAACTGCAGCTCAGAGAGGTTAAGCGCCACGCCCAGTACAATGCATTTGACCATCAGCAGGACCAGGGTCTGACTCCTACATCTGATGCTGTAGGACTTGGTCTTCAATGGTGGCCACCACCAATGTGCTCCCTATAAGGGTCTGCTGCGTCACCCATCAAGATATGCAGTCTATATCCACCTCCCCGAGTCTGGGCTGGCCTTTCACTGTTTGACCAGCACAACGTGGCAGGGTACTAACATCCAGTCCTGGGACTAGGCCTTATGAGGCTGGCAGCTTCCAATTCCTTTTATGAAGTTAGCCACCATATAAGAAGGTGGGCCACTTGGGACCACCATGTTGTGAGGAAGCTTAATTTAGCTGCATGGAGAAGCCACGTGGGGCAGCACCAAGATACCAGTTCTGTGAGTAAAGCTTTCTAAGGCTTCCAGTGCAGCCTAGCAGCCAGTGGAACACAGCAAACCAAGTGACCTCAACCACCGCCAGGAGGAACAGAAGTGCTGGGCTAAGCTAAGCCAACCAGCAGCACCATGGAAAGGAACAAACTATTGCTATTCTGGGCCACAAAATTTCGCCGTAATTTATTACACACAATAGCTAACTGAAATAAGTTCCAAAGATTATTTTTTTCACAGCCACTACCTACGTGTATATAACTTGGATAACTAGAATCATTCTTTCGGATCTAAGCAAAAAGGTAGTTAAGAAAAGATTTGATAGGAAAATCTTAAGATTTCTCTTAGCTACCATGCAATTTTGAAGCCATTCCCAGGAAGTATTTTGCTTTAGCTGTGGAACAGGTAGCAATGGTATAATGATGCTACAAATGAGAACTCATCAGAATCCGCAGACCTGAGGTTCAATATTGCTCGGGGCCCAGGCTGGTTCATCAATGTGTATTTCGTGGTGGATTTGCCTTTCTCTGTCTCCATTTGGAGATTCTCAATCAGGGTCAGCAGTGGAAACTACAAAACAAATCCTGCCCGCTGACACTTCCCGCCAGCACCTCGCATGACTAAGAAGACTGAAGAGCCTGAGGACCATCGTTCTTGGTGGCTTAAGGACAGCTGCAGTCATGCTCTCCAAGACTAAAATCCATAGTTAGTGAGCTGCTCAGTCAGCAGCTTTCTGGGTTCTCAGGGAGGCAAGTGGTCCGAGGGAGGAGGAGGAGGAGGCAAGGGCCTGTCCTCAAGGAGCCAACAGTGTAGCTGGGAAGACAAGACTCACATGAGACATTACAGAGCTCCCGAAGAGCAGTCCGATGACTCACACTGCCCGACCTCAAGACTCACTAGAAAGCTACAGCAACCAAGGCAGTGTGGTTCTGGTGAAGTAATAGACAAATAGGTCAATGGAACAGAATAGAGAACCCAGAAATAGACCCACATAAATATAGTCAACCGATCTTTGACAAAGGTGTAAATACAATTCAACAGAGAAAGAATAGTCTTTTCAATAAACAGTGCTGGAACACCTGGAGGTCTGCATGCAAAAAAAAAAAAAGACAAATCTAGACACAGACCTTATACCTTTCACAAAAATTAGCTCAAAATGAGTCATAGACCTAAATGTAAAATACAAAACTATAGACTCCTTAGACGATAACATAGGAGAAAATCTAGGTGACCTTGCATTTGGTGGTGCCTTTTTAGATACAACATCAAAAATATGATTCATGAAAGAAAAAAATTGAAAAGTTGGACTTCATTAAAATTAAAAACTGGGCTGATCCCCCGGCATAGGAGTTAAGCTTGGTGCACTCTGCTTCAGCAGCCCAGGTTTGCGGGTTCAAATCCCAGGAACAGACGTAACTGCTCATCAGCCATGCTGTGGTGGTGACTCACATTTAAAGTGGAGGAAGACTGGCACAGATGTTAGCTTAGGGCTAATCTTCCTCAAGCCAAAAAAATTAAAAATTTCTGCTCTGCAAAAGACACTGTTAGGGGAATGAAAAGACAAGTCATAGACTGTGAGAAAATATTTGCAAACCAAATATCTGATAAAGAACTGTGATCCAAAGTATACACAGAACTCTTAAAATTCAACAATAAGAAAACAAATAACCTAATTAAAAATGAGCAAAAGATCTAACAGACACTTCACCAAAGAAGATATACAAGTGGCAAATAAAGATATGAAAGATGCACCATATCATATGTCATCAGGGAAACGCAAATTAAAATGACAATGTAATACCACTGCACACCTTATGTAATACACTACACACATCAGAAGGGCCAAAATCCAAAATACAGACAGCACCAAATGCTGACGAGGATGTGGAGCAACAGGGACCCTTAGTCACTGCTAGAGGGGAATGCAAAATGGTACAGCCACTTTGGAAGACAGTATAATGGTTTCTCACCAAGTTAAACACGCTCTTACCATGCAATCTGGCAATTACCATCCCTTGGTATGTATCCAAGGGAGTTGAAAACTTAGTTCCACACAAAAACCTACACGTGAATGTTTATAGCAGCTTTACTCATAATTGCCAAAACTTGGAAGGAATCAAGATGTCTTTCATAAGTTAATGGATAAACAAATTGTGGCACATTCATACAATGTAATATCATTCAGCGTTAAAAAATAAATGAGCTATCAAGCCATGAAAAGACACGGAGGAACCTTAAATGCATATTGCTCAGTGAAAGAAGCCAGTCTGTAAAGGTTACATGCTGTATGAATCCAACTCTATGACATTCTAGAAAAGGCAAAACTATGGCGACAGTAAAAGGGTCAGTGGTTGCCGGGGGTTTATGAGGGTGGACGGGTGGAGGAGAGATGGAAGGAGGGATGAGCAGGTAGTGTGCAGGGACTTTTAGAGCAGTGAAACTATTCAGAGCCCTGTGATACTGCAATGATGGAGACACATTATTATACATTTGTCAAAACCCACAAAATGTACAACACCGAGAGTGAACCCTAAGGTGAACTAGGGACTTTCGTTAACTACACGTCAATATTGGCTCATCAGTTGTAACAAATGCACCACACCAATGCAAGATGCTCATAACAGGGGGAACCGGGGGGGGGGGGGGGGGGGGGGGGGGGGGGAGGATGTGGGAACTCTCTGAACTTTCTGCTTATTTCTCTGTAGGCCAAAACCTGTTCAAAAAAAAATGAACTCTACTAATTTTAAACAAATAAATAAGTAGATGTAGACATGTACACAGAGGTAAAGGATGTGCACCAAATTGTCTCTCTGGGTGGTGGGCTTACAGTGTTTATTTTCTGCTCTTTCCCTATCTGTATTGGCCATTTTCCTGCAATGAATGTATTTAAAAAACTTGAGAGCAGATGTGAAGCCTGACTCCCGGGCGGAGGGAGGGAGCCATGGCCAGGTGCTCTGAGACGGTTTCTGCGGGAAGTTCAGGACTTCTGATGGAAGAAAGTAAATAAAAGTTAGGTTTGGGGAAAAAGACTTTGGGTGACACAGAGGGAGCATGAAGCATCCAGATGACCCACCCATTACTAGATTTGAACGCATAAAGTGAGAATAAACACTGAGTTTACAGAAAATCATGTTTGGAAAATTATTAAAAACTTCAGAATCTGTCCATTTTCTCTTGTACTTCTAAGTCCACCCCGTTTTTTCACATACCCACGTGAGCATCACAGGAGTACTATGGTCCCTCTTCCTCCGGGAGCTGAACCAAGGCATGGGAGGCTGGGTGGCACAAGGCCACACAGCACGCTGAGCCCCTGTCCAGTCCCGCTTGGACAAAACAGTGCTGCCTGAGGTGGTCCCGCACACAGTTCCTTGAGAGTTCAGATCGCAGGGCACGAATGGGCCCCATATAAGAAAATGTTACGTAAACAAAATCTAAATTTAGCAAACATATACAATTTTGTTCAAATTGCAAAAAGATTTAGCTGAACAAGATTTGTTTGGTCCCCATTTAATATATCTAGGATCATTAACTTCTTCCTAGAGGTGATTTTGGAGAAGGAGGGAGAAATTAAGGAAATAACTAGAACATTTAAGGGTTAATAGCTGCTGCCTTGTTTAGCACATATTTGACTGTGCCCTCTATGCTCGTCCCCAGGGACAGAGTGGTGAACAAGCAGACGAGGTTTCTGCTGTTACAGAGCCAGGGAGAAGGTCAGTAAACACACAATTACACAGCTAATCATCCAGTGCTGAGGCATCCTAATGAAACTGGATAAAAGGTAGGTCCAGCCTACCTGGGAGGTGGGGAAAAGCTTCTCAGATGAAGAAATACACTGATGCTGGTTAAATCAGTAGAAATTGACAGGTGAAAGATACGCATTGGGAGGAGCACCTGGATGTGAGGTCAAAAAACTGTCAGGTGTAGGAAACAGCATCGACAAAGGCCCTGAGGCAGGAACGTTCTGGCTTGGTTGGACAAAACTGAGCCACATCAGTGGGCCTGAGACAGAGCTAGCAAGGGATCAAGAGGCAAAATATAAGGCTTAGGAGGTAAGCAAGGTCTTCAAGTCAAGGTGAGGAGTTAGAATGGTATTCTCAGAGCCCTGGGGAGCCCTGAGCCTTCTGAGCTCAGGAGTGGCATTTTCCAATCTGTTTTAATAGAGGATGGAGCTAAAGTATAAATATTACCACCTCAATATCTTGCTTTCGATCTTCAGTTATGATTCTTCTGAAGTTATAGTAAAAATTATTTTTAAAGTAATGCTTGGTTTGCATCCATCATTAATCCAGTTTCCAGAGCTCCCACCAGGGCCTGGAGAACAGTGGAGAGAGAGAAATGGAGAATGTTCGCTTTGCTGATCTCTTCTCCCACCTGCCACATGAGGGCAGCACTTCACTATGGCCATCCTTGGGGGGAGATTGGGGGGGACGGGGGCAGGGAACAGTGGGGAGGGAAGCGGGGTGTCCTAAGCACCACAGATGCTAAAGCTGCAGACCCTGGAGGTGCCAGGGAGATACGGCCTCCCTCTGCTGTGCTAGAGGTCTCCCAGCTGTTCCCAAAACAGGAGAAGGCCATGGCCATTCTGGGCCACACTTAGTTACCCAGGCTTCCAGGGTATGCTTTTGTCCCCATTCCTGTATCTGACAGAGTCCATCTCCGAAATGGCCCCTTCAGAATCTTCCCTTTGGCTCTCTTTCCCCAGGCCTCAGATGTGTGGCTATCAATCTGAGCCTGCCCACAACAGGCCCCCTGCCACAGGGCCTGGGCGGATCCTGAATCCCAGGACCAAAGCAGTTCTTGTAAACAGAGGCCTGAAGTTCAACCACCCCGTCAGTCCCACAATGGTACTTCTGAGTGCCTGCGGGACCCAGCTAAGGCCCGGCCACGAGGCCCACTGCACTACTCTGAAGAAATCAAGACGTCCAAGTAAGTCTCTTGGTTGGACAAAACCAATTCTACAGACACAGATGGAATGGTATTATGTGCCAGGCTCACACCTGGAATACATCTTCACATTAAATCCTGTAACAAGTCTATAAGCACAACTTTTAAAATACTTACCTTACACATTAAAACAAGTAAACAAACAACAACAACAGCAAAAACGTAGGCACAAAAACACAAAGTGTCCTGGCCGGGGTCACACAGCCAGAAAAAGACGCCACTGGGATTTGAATGAGCATCTCCCTCCAAAGTCTGCCTTCTCTCCCTCCGCCGCGCCGCCGCAGAAGCCAGGGGCTGTTAGCCGAGTCACAGGCTCCCAACCGCTTACCCACAAGACCCACTATTTATCGAGGCAACAGATTTCCAGAGCAACTTAGTGTGGTTCATTTGCTAAAAGATTTAAAAGATAATGCAGAAAGAATTCAAAGTTTCACAAAGAAGACAGTCTCCATAATCAATGATGTCTGAAGAACTTTGATTTTTGTATAAAAGTACACTATATTCTGCTATAGTCCAATTCTGATAAGACTGAAGATCTTTTGTTCCATGTTTCTTTAATATCCACCTGTTTTTTGAGTGCTTGCCGTTATGCTAAGCAGTTTATTTCAGACGTTGTATTTTTCAGTTCCCAAATTTCCATTTTTATAGTTTCCATTTCCCTGCCAAGAATTTCTGTCTCTTCATTTATTAGAAGCATGTTTTCCTTTCCCTCACTGAGTTTAGCTACAACCGTTACTTTCGAATCTTTGTCGGCTGATTCCAATATCTAGGTCATCTCCAGATTAGTTTCTGTAGCTATCATTTTCCTGGTCCTTAATATAATGAGTAATTTTGAATGTTATTTTCTCATTGTGACCATGATGCTGTGGAGTCAAGTATTTTCTAAGAAGAATGCTAATGTTTGTTTGTTTGTTTGTTTTAGCAGGAAAATGACTCCTTTGGGCTTTACCTTAAAACCTCTTTCCCCGGCAGGAGAACAAATCTCAGGTCTGCTCCTTGCTCCTTTGCTGGATTGCTTGGAGCTTGCAATCCAGGGGCAGCAGAGAGCAGGCAGAGCTCTCCACAGAGGGTGGGACCCTCCGGGCTCTGCTTCTCAGGATTCTCACTGTCCAGCAGCTGCAATCATCCTGAACTTTGATCTCTGGCTTTTCAAGCCAATAAAGAGGCAAATTGTCTATTGGAGTTTTGGCCTCCAGAATGGCACAGACTGGGGCCTGCCCTCGACTAGAAGCCTGAACAAAAATGGGCAGCTCACACTGAGCTATTTCCTTCTTCTAAGTGACTCCCTTTCCGAACTTTCTGTGGTGCCCTGCTGAATGCCTTAAATATGTCCTTCATTCCAGCCTCATAGCCACCCCTTGAGGAGGGTGATGCCTTATTAATCATCCCCATTTTACTGAACAGGAAACATGAGCTCAAAGAGGGTAAATCATGGTTTCAAGTTCAAGGTCACACAGCTGGTAAATGTCACAGCCAGCAATCAAACCTTGATAACCTGAGCTCTGAAGGCCAGTTCTTACTCTCCAGGCTGTGACCTCATCTCTAGTCTGCATATTTGCCTTTGCTCAGCCATGGTTGTGAGACAGCCGTGGGTATAAGCTGTCTTCTAAATTGCAGAAGGCCACAAACTGAAGACAGGTGCTTAGTCTAGTCGTGGGGACGGGGGAAGGGCCTCAGAAGGTCCCCTGGGAAACTGGTCTGGTCCTTCCCTTTAGTTCCAACTGGAAGCAAAACAAGGAGTCATCGTGGGGGCTGAAATAAGCTGAGTTGGCAGAGAAAGGCAACCTATGACTTTCTCAAGATTTGCAGAGAACGTTCTTCAGAGTACTTGCAGGGAGAATGCAAAAGCTCCCTGAATGGAGAGCTGTTCACAAAACCCGGACATCCCTGGGCGAGAGCGAAGCTCTTCCTCACAGCACCAGAGCGGAAACCCTTTTGTGAGCTGCCAGACCACATTGGAAGTCCACCACTGACTAACCATCTTATTCCCATGTTGCTTAACTCCTCCAGATTTCATCATCTGAGAGGCAGGGCCAATATTGTGTCATTATCAAGTGTCACTGAGGAGCAAGGACACAGTGGATATGGAGCACCTGTGTATGAGAAGCACAGTGAACTTGAAGCATACGAGTGTCTGAGCTGGGCACACACTGGATCTGAAAACGTGTATGCCCTCCTCCATTTGCAGGTCAGTGACATTCCAGGAGAGAGAGGCTCAAAGGAATGCGGGGCTTATTCCATCTGCTTTCACATTTTACTCTAAATTACAGTAATCTTTTAAAAAATGCCCAGTATGCATGCGCTGATTGATTTAAATCCACTAATATGTGAGCCTGTGAGGTGTGAGTCATTCTGATCCAGGCAGGGGAGAGATTACAAAGTTAAATTTGACAAAGACTGCTCCTTTTAGGAACCTAGTTAGTGTTAGCGACAAGACAGTCACATAAAGCCTCGCTAACTCAAATGCAGCCCATGGACCAGCAGCATCACCTCCCCGAGAGGTGGTGAGAAATGCAGAGTCTCAGGCCCCACCCCAGAGCGGCTGAACCAGAAACTGCATTTTAATAAGACCTAAGGGGGTCCATATGCATGTTCAAGAATGGCTGACACATGTGTCTAGGTGCAGTCAAGGGGCTCCGTCCAGGTGTGTGCCAGGTACAGGGCCATTTACACCAGAAGGAAATTGTCTCCTGGGCAGAGATGGGTTTTGGAACAGAGTCATAGAAGCAGAAGCACCTGTTTCTTGATTTGGTCTTGAAGGATGAGCAGGCTTTGTCAGGTGCGGAAAGCCATTCCTGCCAGTGGGAACAGTGCCATAAGCTGGCTTCCTCCACCATCCTGTTCCCATCCAATCCGGAACGGCAGCCACAGATCAGGGCGCCTCGCTGTGAGCGCTGCTCAGCGGCCGTCAGGGCATATACTCAGACGAGCCTGCCCAGGACTTGCCCTGGACCAAGTGGCTGCTTTCTCCATGCCTGCCCCCTCATGTGACCAGAGCAGAGGCTGGCTGGAGAAACGATCCCCCAAAGGGCCATGCTGGGCACAGCACTGCCAGAGGGCCAGCCAGCCACAGTTGGCCCACTGTGCTGGCTGCAGAAGCCTTCCTTCCAGGCTAGGCTTTGGCGAAGGCAATACAGACTCAGGGGTAAAGGGATTTGGTTTATTAAGAGCACTTGAAAAATCACTTGCACCTTTTTTTTTTTTTTGAGGAAGATTAGTCCTGAGCTAATATCTGTGCCCACCATCCTCTATTTTGTATGTGGGACGCCTGCCACAGCCATGGCTTGATGAGTGGTGGGGAGGTCAGGTCCACGCCCGGGATCCGAACAAGCGAACCCTGGGCTGCTGAAGCAGAGTGCGCAAACTTAATTGCTACACTGCTGAGCTGGCCCCCGCCTGCATCTTTTTTTAATGGAGCAATTCATAAGCATAGGTTGTTTATTTTGATAAAATAGTCTGAGTATCTTTATTGTCAGATTTAAAAGAAAAAAACACAAAACCAGGGCTTATTTAGATAAGCAAAAGGACACAGTGTTCAAGACCTGAACATTGCAACAACCAGAAACGTCTTTGTGACAGATGAAAAGGCACCTGGCACTTCACATTTGCTTTTCGAAAGAGGCTTATTTCAATAGAGTACATCTTTTTTAAAAAGGAGATTGTTGTATTTAAAGGTTTGCAGTAAGAAACCACTGGCCTTTAAAGATCTGTCCCGTGCTTGGCAATCAGATCACCAGGCTCTTGCAGACGGGCTCCCACAGACCCACAGCCTCACTGTGTGGCCCCAGCCCACACTCGGCCGTCCTGAGGGGTGAACACTTGTCAAATGCTGCTGTGCCAGGATTGGTCTGCGGGAAGTTCCCGTGTCCCCCACCGGCCACGGCCCCACTGCTCCGGGCTGGCCTCCACGCGTCCTTCCCACGTGCTTCTCCACGCCTCTTCCTCAAACGGGGCCCTCGCCGTCCAGTTATCTGTTCATTCCCAAGTGAATGCGATGTGCTATGGGCCAAGCATACCTAAATCCAGCTTTTATGGCAAAAAGATCTTGTTTTGCAATCAGCCTGTTGAATGACTGTGTTTTCATCTGTCACCATTTAGAGCCTTCTCCTGAGTGTGGCCGCAGAGTTCTGGGAAGTTACCACGAACAGGCATAACACAATAAGAAACTGTGTTATTTTTAACAGCTGGAAAACTGGGAATAAATCTAGCTCAAAAAACCAAGACATACACATCCCAGAAGCCAGATGCGGCCCCGGCGGTCCGGCCGGTGCCCTTCGAGAGGCCGACAGGGCGAACAGCTTGCAGTGGCTCTGGGCAGGCACTTCCTTCAGGCTCATGGCCATTGTGCAGAGGGGAAGCCCAAGCACGTCCGCCAGCCCTGGCAGAGCTTGCCGTCTCTGATCTCACCCCGCAGACCTCAGGCTAACCCAGAGACTCGTGTGTTGTGCCGCTGACGTTTCAAAAGCAAGATCACTGTCGTGAGGGCTTCGGAGATCTGTATGTGCTATCTTCAAAATGTGTTTGAAGAGGAGGAAGACCCTTAAAATAACAGCCTTATCTTGTGTATTGGGCATCTGCCGAGTATTGTCTAGTCACACGGCAACAATGCTAAAATTACCAGAAAAGATAATTATCTCCATGAAACCACTGAGATACTTAGCAAGGCAGGAAACGCAAAAGGAAGGTTATTTAGAACTTCCCCAAAGAGCTGGCAACCTTGCCATGACAGGACAGAGGAGCATCCAGAGGGACAGAAGACAGAGCATCCTCCTGATAGTAAAACTCTACTGGGCGCGTGCTAATGATGCGTGTGGAATAGACACAACCAGTAGACTGGGGTCTGGGAAAATTCAGACTTCTAAGAATAAGGAGGACAAAAGGAAGCAATGGTTTCATCAAAAGGTGAATGAGCTCAATTCTCCTCACCCACTTGTAGATATGGTTTGGCTCCTATTTCCTTGGTTTTTGCATGTGTTTCTGGCTCTAAGCTATCTCAAACCCTTTACAGAAGTAGACATGGATAACTTTAGACAGCAGAAGGAAAAGAAAATGACAGTTGGAGGGGCCGGCCCCATGGCTGAGTGGTTAAGTTTGCGCACTCCACTGCAGTGGCCCAGGGTTTCACTGGTTCTGATCCTGGGCGCGGACATGGCACCACTCGTCAGGCCACGTTGGGGCGGTGTCCCACGTGCCACAACCAGAAGGACCCACAACTAAGATATACAACTATGTACCGGGGGGATTTGGGGAGATAAAGCAGAAAAAAAAAAAAAAGAAAATGACCATTGGAGTATCACCAAAAAGAATCATTTTTATCATTTCATTCATTCATTCTGATTTCAAGTATAGTACATGCTTACTACAGAATATTTGGGGAGAAACAGATTTTTAAAAAGAAAAATAAATACTACCCATTGTCCCACTATTCAAAAATAACCATGATAATAACAAATATTCTCTCTATACATTTGTACATACTTTTTAAAAAATTAATTTTCCACAGAAAAGTTGTAAGAATAGTTCAAAGAACTCCCATATATCCTTCACCCAGATTCATCAGTTGTTTACGTTTTTGCCCCATTTTCATTCTCTGAGACTCTCTTGCTGTCTCTCTGTCTAAACCATCTGAGAATAAAAATAAGTTATAGACATCCTTTATACTCACTCCCTAAATATTCCTTTTGGGTTTTCTTAAGAACAAGGACATTCTCTTACATAACCACAGTAAAATAATCAAAATCAGAAAGTTTAACATGGAATAATACCATTATCAAATCCACAGGCCACACTTAAATGTTGTTGGCTGTCCCAATGATGCCCTTGAAAACTCTTTCTCCCTCACCCAGCATCCAGTCCAGGACCACATGTGCATCCAGTTGTCAGTTCTCTCGAGTCTCCTTGATCTGGAATGGCCCCTCAGCCCTTCCTAGTGTTCTTGACCTTGATGTTTTAGAAAGTGTAGGTCAGTTATTTGGTAAAGCATCCTTTAACTTGGATTTGCTGACGTTTCCTAATGAACTGATTCAGGTTATGCATTCTGGGCAGTAATGCCATAGACGTGCTTGGTGTTCTTGTCAGGGCCTCACATCAGGTATGATGTGACATCAGTTTGTCCCGAGGTTGCTGATGAGAGCCTCCATGCCTTGGTTTAAGGTACTGTTCCCCCGGCCTCTCCACTGTAAAGGTACTATTTTCCTCTTTCATACATCGATTTTTAAAAGCCAAATTTTCAGTCATTTTGTCTAATATCAACCAACAATGTTATTAGGACTTTAGACAGCATCTTTTTTTTCTTTACAGATTGGCATCTGAGCTAACAACTGTGGCCAATCTTTCTTTTTTTTTTTTCTGCTTTATCTCCCCAAATCCCCCCGGTACATAGTTGTATATCTTAGTTGCAGGTCCTTCTAGTTGTGGCATATGGGACACCACCTCAACGTGGCCTGAAGAGTGGTGCCATGTCCGTGCCCAGGATCCGAACCAGCAAAACCCTGGGCTGCCGCAGTGGAGCACGTGAACTTAACCACTCAGCCATGAGGCTGGCCCCCGAGACAGCATCTTTATTCTACAAAAGACAAAGAACTTTGCTGACTCCTTCACAGCTGGTGGGAGGCGGCCATCAGGAAAACGGGTGTGGGGACTGAGTGGTTTGCTCCAGTATGGTGCTCTCTGATCAGGCAGCAGTGAGAAAGGGAACACGCTCGGGGACAGTGGGGACACTCACCAGACAGTTGTCAAATGTCCACCAAAGTCCACCAGAGCGCTGGTTCTCAGACTTGAACACAGTCTGAATCCTCTGGAAGGCTCATGAAAACACAGATTCCTGGGCCCCTGAATTTATGATTCAGAGTGAATGGTGGAGGCGTGGGGCAGAATTTGTCTTTCTAGTAAGGCTCAGCGTGATGCTGACGTTGCTGTTCTGGGGATCCCACTTTGAGAACCGGTCAATATTCTTTAGAATGACGCCAATTAGCAGTGTCCCAACCAAACAGCAGACTCATTTCTCTGGGAGTTATCCTGTCCCTCGGGCTCCCCTGAGAAGTCTTTGGCCACCATCTCAAAGTCTATTGACCTTCAGCTCCTCACGTCACTTCTGTTTGCTATTGGCTATAAAAATTCAAATCATGGAGCTCAGACTAAAACAATAAATTATGATATTAAGAAAAGTGAAAATCCATTTCAACTACTCTGCTGCACAATCATCCCTTCCCTTTTATAAGTAGCTGAAGTGTTATGATACTGAGCAATGCTCTAGCTCTGCTTGCCGTGATCCGAGCTGATTAACCACAATGAGTTGGAGATCGAAAAAGGAAGTGTAATCACATTAGCCGGCTAATCGGAAGACGGGTGACTAATGTCTCAAAAACGCATCTTTAAAGATTACAGAATCTTGAGGCAGTTATATAGGGGAACTGGGCAGTAAAGAGGGAGTTTAGAAATATATATGACGGACTCTAGGATCTCTTCTTCTTTTCTTCTGTCACAGATGACAAATATTCTACAGGTGTTCTTTCTTCCTGGAGGCCTTCTAATTCCCTGAGGAAACTCATTAGAACTGCTAAGAACAAAGCTGTCAGAGTCCATCAGCGGGGATACATGCACAGGATCAGGGCCAGAAAATCATGAAAGCGTGTAGCAGTTTATAATGATCACATGCTAGAAAGATTTCAACTAAGAAAAGGTTATTCCGTGTAACAAGATGTCCCTACTTATGTTCACCTACAAGCTGGCCTTATTCATGCTCACTTACATTTATAGCATCTGTAGACTCTGGAGTTCCAGGCTCAGAGACTCTAGTTCATGGAGCTAGGGGTCTGGAATCTACACTTTTACCAGAAAGTCTCAAGAGGCACATAACACACCCTACTCACGGCCTCCACATGGATTAACTATAGCAATTCCTGGTCTCCCTTGAAAGATTCTTTTACCCATTTTCTAGATCCAGGTTCTCAAATTTTGGTCTTCATTAGAATCATCTAAGGGATGTGTTAAAAATTCAGATCCCAGACCAAGATTTCCTCCTGTCTCACCTCAGAGTTCTCAAGTCAACAGTGGGCCCTGAAGTATGCATTTGACCACATGCCCCAGGTGATTCCGAGAAGGGTTGCTCTAGAGGAAAGTGATAGCTCCAGTCCAGGCTCTGAAGATAAGGGTCAAGTCGTCAATCAGCAGATACTGATTTTCAGCATGAATTGCGTTAGTAAAACAGAAGCGTTGAAACTTGCTGGTGTAATTGCTCCTAACCCTATGAAAACATATCTCCCAGGGCTGTTTCAGATGCTGCCTTTGAAGATGACCCTGACCCAGCTTCTAGACAGCCTGCAGAGAAGAGAAGAGAGCACACTTGTGACCCTTAAATACATCTCCTTTTACTTTGAATGTGGCCTCAGGCAGGCTTTTCTAGCCATTTTAGACTGCTCAGACAATGTCAATGTTCCAAGGTCCTCAAGTGCAGGCACCACCCAGCATCTAACTGGAGCTGCCAAAGTGAGGAGGAGAGCTCTCCGATGAGGGAAAGCCCACCAGTGTGCACCAGGGACTGAGACCAGTGGGGGAGAGGGGAGCCCTCTGCTCTAGCCTGGAGGTCCTTGAATTGACTTGCCACCCCCTTCTGACTCCACCTCTGCCACTCTTTCTCTGATGCACAGAAGTCTAAGTCTTCAAGCTCTCTGCCATTGTGAAGTCTGCCCTGGGGCCCCAAGCTGAAGGAAATGCCTCTTCCATGCTCCCTGAATCCTAATCCAGTCTCCAGTCTGGCTCTCAAGCACTGGAAAATGTTCTTTCTTCAGCTGCCTGTCTCCCTCCCACAGCGGATGGTGAGCTTTCAAGAGAAGACAGCAACCTTTTGTTTCCATCCCTGTATCTCTCAAAATGCGTAGTCTGGAGCTTGCAAAAACCCATATGAATGAATGAATGAGTGAATGAACAAAGACCCAAGGACCCCAACCTTGGAAAGACAATGGAGACGCAGGGCAGAAAGCCTCTGTCTGAGCAGCCAAGTTGTAGGACTCAGGGCAACCAGGCAGGGGAGAGAGAAGCCATAAGCAGGGGTGTGAGGTGGGTCTGGAGTGCAGGATGAGGCAGGGGATCAATTCCTGGGTGTCTGGAGGAAGACAGACTCGTGCTCAGTGTCTGACACAGGACTGCTAGAGGATAACCAGTACTGAGGCCCAGGATGGGGTTAACTGTGGGCAGGGGTGAGGCCTCTCCAGTTATGGGATACAGAGCAGGGAGCCAGATGGGGCCAAGCACTTCCAAGAGCCCACCCCCTTCACCCAAACTTCCCTGTGAAGTACTGGTTTAGAGACTGGTGCTGACCAAGTGTGCACAATTGGCCCTTTCTTACCCTCTGCTTTGTCTTGACCAAACTAATCAGAATTCTCTCTTTTGGTGGCTTTTTCATTTCTTTATGAGAGAAGAATTAAAATGCAGATAAACCCATGAATCATCATGCAGGATGGCAATTCGTTCAACACTAAACACACATGCAAAAGATCAGAGCTGCTTGTTTCCTGAGAGGCTGGCAGGGAGAAAGCTGGAGGGATTCCATTGATGAAGACGAGAAGAAAGGCCGTGAGCAGGACGCAGCTCACCCGTTCTGACTGCTCTGTCTACAGTCAGCAGAACAGAGTGGGGCGCAGCTTGTCAGCGGGTCCTGTTGAGACACACTCCACTGCTTTCTCCAGTTAATTCTTTTCACTGCGCTGCCTTTTTCTCTAGCTGCTGGGTTGGTTTTTCAGTTGCTCTTCTGTTTTTCTGAGTAGGATTTATATAAACAGTACATTTCAGTGACAATACAAATGATTCTGGCGCCTTCTTAAAAGCATAAACCCAGCCAGCCATTAGCAATGAAAGGAGCTCTCAAGCATTGCTCCGAACACACTCAACAGGATGGCACAACCCAATTTTTTGAATATTCAGAAAATGCAGGGCATATAATTAAATGATTTTATTATGGTGACTGTTTTCTGCTGAAGCTGAGTCATATTTGATGACTCTTTTTAATAGAAGTGATTTATAAGACTTCTAAAGAGACTATTGCTACTAAGGATAATGACATCAGTTGTACAATAAATGTCTGTTGGATGAGCCTTCACAAGAACCGTTTCCCGGCCACTACCTAATTGAGTTTGCCCCTCTGCAGAGGGTGGGCAAATGTTGCTGTCATCTGACCCTGCCCTGGCCACAGCTCATAGATCCAGGAATGGGTACTGGACCCAAGCTGGACCAATCGGATTCACTTCCCTGGTCATCTGAATGTGGACCACTGAGAGTAATTTATTTAGAAGGTGATAGGCCACCAAAAGGTAAAACTTGGGGCTTGGGGCAGCTTGGAGCTGAATGCAAACAGCAAGTGGTTCTGTCGAGACAGAAATAGCGTAGACATGAAGAGAGTGGTAGACGTGAGAGACCGGGGTTTCCACTCCACCTCAGGTGACGGGCCGTGTTGGGAGGTAATTCTCCATGCCCTCTCCCATGCCTGCACATCTCGGGCAGTCCTGAGGCGCTGACGCCTTTGCTCTGCACTATCTCCTCAAGGCTGTCTGTGCAACGCAGCCTTGGGAGACAGAGATAATGTCTCCTTGTGGCAGAGAGCAGATCTCTTGCCTGATCAGGATTATAAAGATAATATTTCCCTCTGGGCAAAGGTCAGGCAAGTTTGCTATCACCCCTCATAAGATTAAGATTTCTTAAACTCAGGGTTCTTTGTCTCTGATGTAAACCCACCCGTGCAGCATCCACCTGGCCCACCTCTGTACCAGCTCCATGAGCTGGCCGGGGGCAGGGAGACAAGGGCAAGTGACGCGAACAGGAAGCTCCTGCCTCTGCTGTGCCCTGAGTGGTCAAGTCCTTGTCTCTGACCCAGGAGATGCTGTCTTTTGAAGATGCCAGCTTCCATGAGACTGTGGTAGGCTAACTGGTTAGCTTGCAAGTGGGGTAAGTCTTCAACCTTCATAGTTCTTGACAGAGTGTTAGAAACAGACTACAAGGGAGCTGCTCACTCTGTGCGCAAGACAACAACAGGTAGAGTGTAGTGTCCAGCAGAGCAAAATCCCTGTTCCTAAACTCAAGAAGTTCAGAATCCATCAAGAATCACTCTTACAATGAGCTCTTTTAGCTTCCAAATAGATTTGCAGGAACTTGTGTTATGAGTCTATTTCTAAATATATGCATTATAGACTGAACCCTGGAAGGCAGTTTCCTATGTATTGATTCCAACGTCATTCAATTGTAAGAGGATGCGAATTTCCAAAACTGACATGGGGCAAATCCATTGTTCAAATGCTTCTGTAATCTTCCTCCTGGGGTGCAGGAGGAGGGCCAGAAAGGCTGCTTCTTCCCACTGTAAGTGAAGTGTCTAGGAACAGAATGTCTGAATAAATAACCTGGTTCCTGTAGCATCAATGATTATAATAATCAGTGCTGAGAACACAGAAGGCTCAGGACTCAACGCTAAGTGTTTCATGTATGTTACATGAGTCAACTGTTTTGAACAGAGTCTGGCACACACAAAATGTGACACAAATGTTTGCTACTGTAATTATCACATTACTTCATTCAATGACATGAGAACTCTTGTGCTTGTGTCTTAGAGATGAGCAAAGTGAGGCTTAAAAAGGTCATTGACTTGCCCAAGGATAATGAGCTGGAGTGTTTTTGGCTGCAAGTAACTGAAAACACATCTGAAAGCACTGAAACAACAAGAGTGTGGATCACCTCACATAAAAAGAAGTTCAGTGGGAGCAGCACAGAGTTGGCTGCCTCATCAACATTCACTATTACCAAACACCCTAGTTCTCTCCTGCTTCCTGCCCTACCATCTTCAACATATTGGTTGTCACATTGGACAAGCTTTTCACCTCATAGTCACAAAGTGGCTGCAGCTCCTCCAAGCATTATATCCCTATAGGACAATAGCCAAACCTTTCCCAGAAGTTGCCCTGCAATTCAATTTACCCTCATGTCTCTTTGGCCAGAGTTGGGCCACATACTCACCCCTAAATCAATCACAGATTCTAGGGAAGTAACCAACTTGAGCACTTGAGTGCACTTAAAATGAAGTCCAAAACAAAATCGGAGATCTGCCCACAAGGAAGAGGAGGCAGTGGAGTTGGGGAAGCATGTAACAATGGCTGAAACTTTGTCAAAGCCAGACTGGAACTCTGGAGCCTAAAGGCCCTACTGTTAACCTCTAGGGCTGCACTTTCCATTAGGATGGAATGTTCTAGATCTCCACTGTCCAGTATGGTAGCCACAGCATCTGACTACTGAGCTCTTGAAATACAGGTGATGTGACTGAGGAATTAAATTTAAATGTTTTTTAGGTTTAACTAGATTCAGAGAGCCACGTGGGTCTGGTGGCTATGGCACTGACGATGCAGGACCCGTGTGTCAGCAGCACGCTGTAGGAGCAGTGGTACCCTGTGGGGTCTAATGCTGTAGAAATATGATGTGAGACACAAATGTGATTTATATTTTCCAATAGCCACATTTTAAAAAGTAAAAAGAAACAGGTAAAATTCATTTTATAATATACTTTGTTTTATCTCTACATCCAAAATATTATTATTTCAACACAGAGCCAATATAAAGATATTAACAAGATATTTTACATTCTTGTGCTCATCCTTTGTCTTTGAAATCTGATGTGTATTTTGTACTTATAACACATCTCTACATTTCAAGTGCTCAGTAGCCCATGTGGCCAGAACCGGCCCAGAGATTTCAGAGCATTCATGTCAAATTATCTTTCCTGACGCTGGTTCACAAGTGACACAAGTTCACTAGGAAGTGGGCCAGACAAGAACAAGAGGCTCAGAAATGCTCCATCAGCGGCTCTCAGAGTCGTGTGCCATCGGAGTCCCCTGGAGGGCTGTCCCCAACTCCGTGTTTCTACTTCAGCAGATCAAGGATGTGCATTTCTAACAGGTGATGCTGCTGCCGCTGGTCTGGGGCCATACCTGGAGAGCCACTGCTCTAAGGGAGCCCCCGAAGCTCACAGCCCTCGTGAGCAGAGGGTTCAGAATAAAACCGCCTTCTAGCTCGGTCTCTTCTACATGCAGAGTGATGAGGCCAGGACACTGAGACAGCCTGAAAACAACTCCCAAACACCAGAATGGCATTCACAGTTTCTCTCTCCAAAGGACTGACGGCAGAGTCTGCGCCATCTGGATACTGTGCAAACATGGTCCCTATCCCAGACAGAGGTCTTTCTCATGCTCACTTTTTGTTTATCCCATATGATTTTAGGTTCAGTTTTTTCAAGGAACTCATTTAATCCATAAGAAATCTTAAAGAAAACCCTTGCCCTTATATTTAATATGATAGCTGGGGCCTTGGGGCAGAATGGGGCTGTGTCATCATTGTACTGTCTGGATAGCACGAGAATTCAGATGGAACCTGAGGAAGCGGTGATTGTGTAAATCACTTCTGACAGTGCCATGCACTCAGCCCGGGGTAAACTATGCCTTTGATATGCTGGATGGCAGAAGGCATCAAAGCCAAGCAAAGCTGCTGCGAGCACTTCAGATGGTTTTCTAATCAGCAGGTGACAGAAGCGCTGACAGGACTGCTGTCCTCCCGTGCCAAGGGCCAAGCCTCTCCCCATGCACTGCTGGTTGCGGAAGAAGCTGTCTCCTGGGGACCTGCTGTGCAGACGCTTCGGGACCAGATGGCTCCTGGCCTGAGGAGCGCATCCGAAGGGTGGAAATAGGTGAGATGTTTGCATTTCCACCTAAGGAGCCATTCCTTCTGGCTTGAGGAGCAGCTGTGAGGTCCCTGCTCCCCATCTTGTCCCTCATTCAGCCTGGGGAACTCCAAGGGCTTCCGGCCACTGGGACCCTCTGTGCCCATGGGCAGACTGCCTGGAGGAGAAGGTCCCGCAGACCCAGCCCAGACCAGCCCTGCACCACTTCTAAGAATGTGCAGGGGAGCCATTTGGGCCTGATGCCAGACATTGAATCCACAGACCAAAAACGGGCCCCAAATATGTACAGAGTTCAAAAATTACCTTCCCCATCGCACACTGTCAGCTGAATCAAAACTCCTAGTAACTTAGCCTCATGACTGTTCCTTGACTTTGCAGAATCTGTATCAGCTCTGAGTTTCCCAACCGCTCGTCCTGCAAGTGTGTTAAGTTTTGTCATTATGATGATGCTGTGTTGAGGAAAGTGACTCTTGGTATCGACTCAACTTTGTTTCCCCCATTTTAGCCATTTTGGGGGGGATTTTGAATTTATTTGTTTATTTATTTTTAATATTGAATGCCCCTTTTCCATTTCTCCCATCTACAAGCTTGATTTTTTTAGATTTCACATAAAAGAGAAATCATCTGGTATTTGTCTTTCTGTCTGACTTATTTCATGTGGCATGACACCCTTGAGGTCCATCCACGTTGTCAAAAATGGCAAGATTTCATTTTTTTATGGTTTAATAATATTCCATTTACATAATAGCACGTTTCCTTTATCCATTCACCCACCGGTGGACACTTGGGTTGCTTCCCTGTCTTGGCTGTTGTGAATAATGCTGCAGTGAACACGGGGATGCAGATGTCTTCTTGATTTAGTGTTTTCATTTTCTTGAAATAAATACCCAGAAATGGAATTGCTGGATCATATCGTAGCTCTATTTTTCATTTTTTGAAAATAGAAAATGAAATCTATTTTCATTTTCCATAGTGGCTGCACTAATTTACACTCGCATCCTCAGTGCACAAGGATACCCTCCTCTCCACATCTTCGCTAAGGCTTGTTATTTCTTGTCTTTTTAGTAACAGCCATTCTAACAGGTGTGAGGTGACATCTCACTGTGGGTTTGATTTGCATTTCCCTGATGATTAGTGATGTTGAGTATCTTTTCACGTACCTGTTGGCCATCTGTATGTCTTCTCTGGAAAAATGTCTATTCAGATCTTCTGCCCACTTTTAATCACTGTTTGCTTTCAGCTATGGAGTTGCATGAGTTTTCATACATTTTAGATATTAACCCCTTATCAGATATATGATTTGCAAATATTTTTTCCCGTTCAGTAGGTTGCCTTTCCATTTTGTTGATGTTTCCTTTGCTGTGTAGAAGCTTTTTAGTTTGACGTAGTCCCACTGGTTTATTTTTGCTCTTGCTTTTGGAGTCAGATTCAAAACATCATCGCCAAGACCTGTGTAAAGGAGCCTACCATGTATGTTTTCTTCTAAAAGTTTTATGGTTTCAGGTCTTACATTCAAGTCTTTGATCCATTTTGAGTGAATTTTTGTGCATGATGTAACATAGAGTCCAGTTTCATTCTTTTGCATGTGACTGTCCAGTTTTTGCAACACCATTTATTGAAGAGATTCCTTTCCCCATTGTATAGTCCTGGCTCCTTTTTTGTAAATTAATTGACCATGTAGGAGTGGGTTTATTTCTGGGCTCTCTGTTCTGTTCCATTGGTCTATGTGTCTGGTTTTACGCCAATATCATACTGTTTTGATTACTATAGCTTTGTCATAGAGTTTGAAATCAGGAACGTGATCCCTCCAGCCTTGTTCTTCTTTCTCGAGATTGTTTTGGCTACACAGTGTCCTTTGGGTCTCCATACAAAGTTTCGGACTGTTTGTTCTATTTCTGTGAAGAATGCCATTGGAATTTTGATAGGGATTGCATTGAATCTGCAGATTGCTTTGGGTAGTATGGAGATTTTAACAATATTATTTCTTCCAAACTATGAGCATGTAATATCTTTCCATTTGTGTCTATTTACCTAAATAGATATCCAACTATTTGTGTCTTCTTCGATTTCTTTCATTAATGTCTTGTAGTCTTCAGTGCACAATATATTAGTAATTTTTGAAGGCTAAGATGCTCTCATCAATCGCTGAGCCCCACACCGACCGGGGCCTGGAGTGCAAGGCCCCGCAGAACCGGAGAGCGGTCGGGGAGCGGGACGGCGGAAGAGCGTCCACCTCAGGAGAAGCTGAGCATCACCGGGAGGCACATGTACCTCCAAGTCCATCTCCAGAGGGACTGAAGCCCCCCAAGTGCTCATTCTCTGGAGAATTCACTGTGGCTTGAGTGGTCCGCATCTCAAATACTTCTCTGATTCCTCCCTAAACAGGTAAGTCTTGGGAGAGAATTTGTGGAAACAGCCTGGCTCCTTCTCTCAGCCTGAGACACACAGGCCGCTTCAGCTCAATCTCCAGCAGTTCTCAGTGCTGTCAGTGAAATGCACGCCTCCCCTCTACCACTGCAAAACCCTTTCCGGAAGATGCTCTGGGGAGAGGGGTGACAGCCCCTTGGGAGTTAACCCATGCTTAACAAATTAAATTCTTTTTCCTGCCGCTTAACGTGGTAATGCAAAAAATTAAAATGAGAGTTCCCCCAAATTAGATCCCCCATATGTCCTGGTTAGCCTGGCAGTGTCAGGGGTTACGCTGCCATCTCAGTGTAATTGCTAACAGAACTTCCTTTTACTCCCAAAAGAATCTGGGATGAGCATAACCACCATCGAGTTGTGAGTCAAAGCAACATAAGGACCAGGCTACATCAGCAAAGCTTGCTTTATTTTGGTCATTGGTACAAAGTGGAGATAAATACAAGTTAGATATGAAAAGTCTGTCAATAGAAACCCATATACAGCTAACAAGAGCAATAGTAACAATGCGGGTGGCTTGTCAATGGCCAACATCACCCCTTTTACTCTTTGCCCTCTGAAGGTGGCCAGCCAGTGGAACATCAGACAGCACGGGTCCATGCGGGGGCAGGTGGACCTCCTCTTCAGTCTCATCATCCAGGTTCTCCCTCTACAGCCACCCAGGGAAGAGTAAACAAAGAAATAACCAGGATGGCTGATGCTCACTGAGTGCTGACCACGGGCCGGGTGCTCTCCCAATCACTGCATGAGCACCCACATGATGGATCCTCACGGCACCCTGCCAGGTAGTTACCACCATCATGCTGACTTTCCAGATGTGGAAACTGAGGCAGGAAGAGACTGAGGAACTTGACCAAGGCTTCGTGCCTGGTAAGAGGTGGAGCTGGATTTGAACCAGGCAGCCTGGTTTCAAGGCCGTGCTGCTAGAGTGCCCCTGCCCTCCCTGCCCTGTGTGTCGGGAACGTCCAGGGCCTGCCCTGTTCTGCTCCCCACTGTGGCAGGGCTGGCACAGGCACAGAGCACTTGCCTGCACTGTTGCAACAGTCCCAAAGGCTCCCTGTGCAGACCTCACAGACCTGGACCCTTATGGCATCCTCTGCCAGCAGCCTGGGAACCATACACACCACAGGTCTGACCTTGACACCCGGCTTATACGTGTTTCCTGCTTTTTCACAGCTTCAGAGGAGGGCCCTGGGCCTCTGCCAGGCACACAGGGCACCCCATAGGCTGTTGCAATCTCAGTACCCTCATCACCCACCACGGGCCCCCAGCTGCATCTGCTCTGCCACTTTCCCTCTCTGGAGGCCACCTTCATCCTCACTGCCATGGCCATCTGCTGCTCTCTGTCACCTTCTCTGTGAAGCCTTCTCTGGCACCCATGGCTGCCACCCTTCCTCTGTGATCACAGGTACCGTCCTTTTGTTTGCCTGCTGGGGTGGTGGTGGAAATATGTGGCCCTGCAGCCTGCACACAGCCCGCCGGTCACCACACCCCGGGGCACCCCGGGGCAGCGTGCAGTCATGCTGGCCTCAGCAGGGGGCCTTACTCTCCATTAGCATTTGTTGATTGAGTGAATGAATAAATGAATGCTCCTTCCCTGCCCCCAGGACTCCAGAAATGCCGGGTTTGCATGTTCCCAAAGTTACATGCGTCACACTCATAATGTGGACTGCTTTCTAACAACCATGGAAGACAGCGACACATATGTATCTTATTGAGCTAGCTTAATTTGCTGCAAGATGTATGTACGTGTGGAGGGAGAGGGGGCAGAATCAGGAAACGTTAGAAGGAAAACTCTAAAGTAGAGATGGGAAAGATTCCCAAGGCTCACATGTGAGGCAGGACAACAGGACATACATTTTCAGGGAAGGGAGGGGCCGGGCATTAAACAGAGAGGGGGACAGCAGAAGTAGGGGTCCGGGAGTACTGAACAGCCCTCGGACACCTCCCATTGGGCCCAGGGGCGGCTATCTGCAGAGGGGTCATTTAAGGTTGCCCCCCAGAGTTAAAAAAAAAAGCCCCTATTCTCCTTTCCTCACCCAAATCTGAAGTTCCCTCCCGGAAACATCTGCACCAGCTGGAATGACAAAGAAGCCATCTCCTTCCCCAAGAGGGCTTCTCCCTTAGGACAATGATGAGAATGGGACCAAGGGAAAGGACAGACCCATTTAAGGAGTGTGCACAAAGGCCAAAGGGATTCCTAGGACAAATCTTTCAGATGAGTCCATCTGGGTGGCAGAAACTGGGGACAGAGATTGGGGTCAACTACTGTGTTGCATAAGTGCTGCGCACACTTGGATGATGGCACCTCCTCTGAAAGGACACCTCCAGCTGACCTCAAGCATCCTGATGCCCTCCCCTCCACAGCTGCCGGGCCACCCAGCATAGCAGCTGGGACCTCACCCTGGGACCTGGGGGCCACTTCTCCATGCATCAACGGGTTTTCAGGACTGCTGCAGCTCAAGTAGGCCACCGCCCCACAGAGTAGGGCCAGCGCCACTCTGCAGATAATTCTCCAAGGCAAACCCACGCTTCACGAATTCTGCTGTGCCCAGTGCCAAGATGGTCCAGCCCAGGACTGTCCAGCCAGGGGTGTGAACTCGCACTCTGGAGTTTGGGGGGAGGCGCCTGGGGCCCAGGACAGACGTGGAACTCACCGCGACGCCCGTGGGAGCCTCAGGTGTCGCCTCTATAAAATGAGTTAAGTGATAGGACAGACCCTGCAGGCTTCCCCCAGAGGAGGAAGGGGACAGGGGGCAGGGTGGAAAGGGGGGGACGTCAAGTGCGGGGCAAGTGGCTCTGCGTGCTCAGATTAGGTCCCCGCCATCCCTGGGCGGGGGAGAGCCTCATTACCCACCCAGGGGACTCAGGGATTCCCAGCCCCGCGGCTGCGGTGGCTGAGCAGGGGAGTAGCCCGGCAAAGGGCTGAAGAAGACGGGATCTGAGGCGAGGAGCTGCGGAGAGGGGAGGCCCGGCGGGGACCCCGGAGGGACCCGGGGCGGGGCTGGATCCCTGGGGGCTGGCGGCCGGTGAGCCTCGGAGCAGAGCAGGAGCCGAGGATGCCGCGCGGCGCGGGGCTTGGCGGGCGCTCGCGCGGTGCCGCCGCCGCTCTTCAGGCGGAGCGGGGACAGCCGCGCTACAGCGCCGGAGCCCAGGGCCGGCGCCCGCGGTCTCTTGCGCCACGTCGGCTCCGCCGCGCGCCCGCAGCCCCGGACTGCACCCCCGGGCATGAGCGCCCCCTCAACGCTGCCGCCTGGGGGCGAGGAAGGGCTCGAGGCGTCCTGGCCTCCCGCGGCCAACTCCAGCCGCGCCCCAGCGGAGGAGAAGGAGGCGGCGGGCGCGCGGGGGCGGCGGGCATAGTCGCCATCCAGTGCATCTACGCGCTCGTGTGCCTGATGGGCTTGGTGGGAAACGCCCTGGTCATCTTCGTGACCCTCCGCTCCGCCAAGATGAGGACAGCTGCCAACATCTACTTGCTCAACCTAGCCGTCGCGGACGAGCTCTTCAAGCTGAGCCTGCCCTTCGTGGCCTCATCAGTCGCCCTGCGCCACGGGCCCTTCCGGGCAGTGCTGTGCCGCACGATGCTCAGCATGGACGGCCTCAACATGTTCACCAGCGTCTTCTGCCTGACAGTGCTCAGCGTGGACCGCTAGGTCGCTGTGGTGCACCCTCTGCGCGCCGCCACCTACCGCCGGCCCAGCGTGGCCTAGCTCATTAATTTGGGCGCGTGGCTGGCGTCCTTGCTGGGTCACCCTGCCCATTGCCATCTTCGCCCACACCAGGCCGGCTCGGGGCGGCCAGGCCGTGGCCTGTAACCTGCACTGGCCGCACCCGGCCTGGTCAACGGTCTTCGTGGTCTGTACTTTCCTGCTGGGCTTCCTGCTGCCTGCTCTGGCCATTGGGCTATGCTACTTGCTCATTGTGGGCAAGATGCGGGCAGTGGCACTACGTGCTGTCTGGCAGCAGCTGAGGCACTCAGAGAAGATCACGTGTCTGGTGCTGATGGTGGTGGCCGTCTTTGTGCTCTGCTGGATGCCTTTCTACGTGGTGCAGCTACTGAACCTGTTTGTGACCGGCCTTGATGCCACCATCAACCAGGTGTCCCTCATCCTCAGCTATGCCAACAGCTGTGCCAACCCCATCCTCTACAGCTTGCCCTCTGACAGCTTCCGCCGTTCCTTCCAGCGGGTTCTCTGCCTGTGCTGCTGCCTCCTGGATGCTGCTGGCAGTGCTGAGGAAGAACCCCTGGACTGCTCTGCCACTGCTCTCAAGAGCAGAGGTGGGGAGGGATGCATATGTCCCCAGCTGCCCTGCCAGCAGGAGGCAGTGCAACCAGAACCCAGCCGCAAGCAGGTCCCCTCACCAGGACTGCCACCTACTGAAGAGCCCTTTCAACGCCCACCCAGCGTGGCCACCTCCAAGGGGTCTGCACCACCATGACAGCCCAGCAGGCTGTCTCTCCTGAATGCTCGCCCAAGAACCACCACCTCTTCACCCCACAGCCACCTCCTTCCAGCAGTCTGCGTGCCAGCCCCAAGAGCTTCAAAGTTCCTCCGCTTTTTCCTCTGCCCCGGACTCTGGCTTTCAGCAGGATGCCTCCGTTGGGGAGTTCTCCTCTGAGAACTCGTCTAGGATGTTAATTGTTCCTGAACCTCTGGTTGTTTTTCAAGGAGTGGGAAGCAGGATGATGCAGGGGACGAATGGCCGTCTACAGGCCGCTTGTTACTCTGCCTGGGAGAGGACTGTCTGGAGGATGGAGGTGGCCAAGCGCCCTTGCTCTGTGCAGACTCTGCATGTGTGGAAAGGGGAGGGAGGAAGGAAGATGCCTCCAAGCACACTCCCTTAGCTTCTGTCCTGGGCTGTTGTGCTCCGAGACTTGTGTGCAGCAGCCTGGGGCACTGACTTTGTCACCGCCCAGGCCAATGCCTGCCTGCAACTGTAAGTGTCATCCTGGTTGCCCTGGCTTCCTGTGAGTAGAAAAGGTTTGGAGACACTTGACGTGGGGTTTGTTACAAGGCGTAAAACTAGGTCAGTGATAAGACAAAAGAGACAGGCTAAATCTCATCCAGCTCCTCTGATGTGATTTCTGACCTGACCCTTTGGTGTGAGAGCGTGAGACCTCATCACGGCGGCAGTTTATTCTGTGGTGGTGAGTGGGAGGGGCGTTGGGGAGGGAGAAGAGGACCAGCAGATGCAGATGGAAATCAGCCAGATTTGGGGTAGAAGAGGCAGCTCTGTCACACACTGTTTAAAAAAAGTCAATATGCAAACGTCAGCCAGATGCAGATAATATTGCAGATAATACAAATGCAGATCATATGTAGGCTGCACACAGTGAAAAGCCATAAGTTTTTGCCTGATGTTAACCCAAAGATAAGTTATCTTTCCCCAAAGGAAATCATCTCTTTTTTTTTTTTTTTGAGGAAGCTTAGCCCTGAGCTAACATCTGCCACCAATTCTCCTCTTTTTGCTGAGGAAGATTGGCCTTGAGCTAATATTCGTGCCCATCTTCCTCTACCTTATATGTGGGATGCCTGCCACAGCGTGCCTTGACAAGTGATGCATGGTCTACACCCAGGACTGGAACTGGCGAATCCTGGGCCACCAAAGCAGGACATGTGAATTTATCTGCTGCACGACTGGACTGGCCCAGAAAATGTCATCTTAAGAGGAGCTTCAGTCCTGCTTTCCACTAAAGGCAGAGGTGGGTGCTGAGGAAGGGCTTGCAATGTGTGTTGGGATCTGGGGTGAAAACATGCTATCACACATGCATGAGGTGCTACGCAGGGTCTCCGCCTGGCTTAGCACAGCAAGAGGCACTTCTGGGTGTGGTTGGCCTGGTCTTGATGGTGCGAGGAAGATATGCGTGGAGCGGGGAGAAGGATAGCTGAGGAGATCCCCCTGCTCTTCAGAGTGGCTGGCTTCGCCAAGCTCACTGCTTCCTGGTGGGAGGGCTTCAAGAGAGAGCATCCTGGACCGGTCTGCCTAGCAGACCTTGCCTGACTCGGGCAGCCGGCGGGCATTCCAAGGTGGGCACGGGGGCTGCTGGGAGGATGAAGAAGACGGAAGTAGGGCCTGAGGCAATGCTCTGCTTCTACTGTGGACCAGGGCTCCCCACTGAGAGCAAGGCTCTTCCCTGGAGTGCTCGGGCCAAAGCCAGAGCTCTACCTGACGTGAGCAGGTGCCTGGCGTGTGGGAAACAGGCAGGAGAGCCGAGTTCTAGTCCTAGATACCAGCATTGTGTGGCTCAGGCGAGTGACTGCAGCCCGCCCGGGGTCCTCAGAGCTCTGCCTGTAAACTCAGAAGGTCCTTCCAGGACCAGCACTGGGTGGCTCTTACAGATCTGACCTTATGCTTTTTCCATATGGCTGTAGATTCCAGTTGCTCCTGTACTGAATGAAAGAGAAGTGGCCTTACCAAAACTCTTTGGGCATATGACCACTCCACACGGCCCACCAGCAGAATGGTGTGTAAGCCGTGATCGGCGTTGATCAGTGTGTCTCAGGGCTGGGGAGCGAGGTGGAGCTAGAGGTCTCTAGGGTCTGTACATGCGGTGGTCTACTTCTGACTCTGAGAGACAGTGTGTAGCCAAGTCTGTCCCACAAACTGGAGACACGGCTGTGCACTGGAAACTCCCACTAAGGCATGGAGACCCTGGAACCCACAGACACACATGCCCACGCAAGCACACACAGACATCAACTGGCCCTAACTTGTCCGTACCCACTAGAGTTACCTTGGGCGTCTGGAGTGAATCGGTGCTGGCGTCTGTGGGCCTTGTGTAACTGTAACTTCTTGGCTTTAAAATTGAACTATTTCTTTGTTCCCCAGTGCCTGGCCATGCCTGGCAGGGTGGGCACTGGCAAGCGTAGTTGAACTGAGCTGCGAGGACCACCCAGGCTTACAGCGGGGTCCTTCTCCTCAGCTCCCACAGGGACACACTAGGCCAACTCTCTGATGAGCAAGATAGGCACTGACCAGGAGTCTTGGCAACACTCATGCCCAGCTGAGTATTTAAAAATGCAACCTTTTTAACTTAGTTGGTGATGGTTGAAGGAGACGCAGCCTGAGGTGGTAGAAAGAAAAGTCCCTGGGAGGCAGGGGACCTCAGCTGCAACCGGGCCCCATGAGCTTAGACTTAACCTCTCTGAGCCTCAGTTTCCCACTTAAAATATGCAACAAAGAGAGCTTGCTAGTTGTGAGTTCTTCCCAGCTGTAAACTCTGCTTTCTCAAAAACACTGGAGAGAGATGCTCACCGAGGCAGTGGGAGGGTGAAAGTCAGCATTCTTCTATGTTTAGTATTCTCTCTATCACTTGTTAAAAATGAGCATTAACACTGCCCTTGACCCCGGAGTAATAAATCTGCAGTGGAGGGGTGGGGGTGAGAGGGTGGGCCCTGTTGATCATTCTCTTCCTCAGCTGCAGAGCCTTCTCAATTCTTGGGGCTTAACAAGTCGGCAGCAGCGAAGCATCCCAAGCGCCTGTCTGGGGATGCATTCGGAGCCCGTCAGCAGTGCTGCTGGCTATGGTTGGCGTCAACCCTGAGGCCTCTGTAACTGCTGGTTGCAAAAACCCTCCCTCATGGTTCATGGCTCATGGTTCGTGTGCACCAAGACTGCAGTGAATTGAGGTCAGTGATGGGGACGGGTCCTGAGGGCACTTACACATGTCACCTGCCTGTGGGTCAGCCAGGTGTTCACAATGGTCCTGCTCTGCCTACCGAGACTGGTAGTAGCAGCTTTGGGCTGCAACAGGGATGAAAACATCCTTTTTCTCACAGGTAGAATCAGCCTGCAGGTACTCCTGAATCTGTGACCTTGCTTTGCCTTTTAAAATTGCCTTTAATTTACTGCTCAGCGATGAGCCAGGTGTTTAATTCTTCCAGATGGTATTTGGGCGTAACAAGGGGTCACTCGTCAGAGTTTGTGCCCCGTTTGTCAGCACTATGTCTTTGAGCAAAGGTGATATTTTCATATTCATATTTATATTCTGGACTCACTTTCATTGAAAACATCATGCCTCGACCTCCTTAGGTGCTAAAGGCTGACTGATATCAAGGAAAAACCAACCAGATGTGGCAGGTTTTGGCCATGCTGCCTCCGACATCAGACACGGGAGCCTGAGCAGTGACTGGGGCAAATGCCTGCAAATTTGGGGATCGAAGCTCTTCTGCGACCCTGTCACACAGTCTTACATCTACCCTGAGTAGATGACAGAATAGCCTCAGATTTCTTAAGCACAATGTCACCGTCCTAAGGCCCGGGCTCTGTGACTGCTCCACAGTGCTGCGTACCGTCAGCCGGCCCCGCCCCGAAGCTCGGCTCTGTGGAGGTGTGCGCAGATGGGCGTGCCTGCGGACAGCACACTAAAGGCTGCTGCTGTCGGCTCACACAGCGGCTTCAAGGTCCGGGGAAGCTTCTGCAGACAGCTCTCTGCCCTCCTGCCTTGGAGGTAAGTGGCAAAAGATGGGCATTAATCAGATAACTACAGAAATGAGAGTTCACTTCTAAGCTGAGATAAGAGCTACCCAGGAAGGAATCCAGTTTCCATGAGATGATGTACTGAAAGAAGCTGACGTTGTTTTAGGGCAGCTTTCCCCAGGAAGGTTGCTGGAGATGACCTCCTCCAAAGACTGCTGGGAATTCACCAGAAGAAGAGGGGGTGTGGCGGAAGGTGTGAAGGGCTCTTAGAGGGAAGGGCATGTGCAAAGGGGCTGTAGAAGGAGTTACTGAAGGTGCCCAAGGTGACTAGAATAAAGGACGGGTGATGCCCAGTCAGCTGGAGGTGTTGGCAGCCCCTGACCAGCAGTGCCTCATAAGCCCCCTTAATGACTGAGGACCCTGACATGTGATAGTGGTGACAGGCTCTAATGATAGGCTTGAGTCTACCTGGCAAAGAAACCCATCAACTCTTGAGTCCTTGTCACATGGGGGCACATGTGCCCTCCACTTTTCATGGAGAGGTTGGCAGAAGGATTGTGTTCTTCTCATTTCAACTTTCATCAACTTTGCGTCGACAGGGAGGGAGGGTCCCCATCACATGAATGGATTGGCTTAGTGTCTAACAGGAAGGGGCATGTCTGACAATAAGGGAGCCAGTATAACCAAAATCCAAGATCATTAACTGTGTTGCGTAGAATGGGAACCCTGATCGCGCTAACATAGATCCTGTGGAGAGAGAGTAGGGTTCCCCTTCAGGCCAGGGCTCAGAACTCCCTTGAAGCCTCGTGGAGCGGAGTATCCCTTGAAAGCCAGCCCCATCAGGACCATAGTGTCCATTTGCCGTGGGCCTGCAGACGGCTCGCTGCTGGGTTTGTGCTGCTCCACCCATCTTAGCTCCAAGTTTATCATGGCCAGGTCCACACTGGAAATTCAGACAAATTAAACAGAGAAGTAGGGACTCGCCCCATGCCCTGCCCGGACTTTCCTTTCTCCCCATGTTACTGTTGGATTCCTGAAGTCCTATCTCTCGGGAGAAGGGAGAGAATGTTTGAGGAAAGACAGGAGTCAAATTCTGGCAAAGAATCACCAAAAATGGCACTTTTGGTTTTGATCACCATTTCAAGAGGAATTTAACAATGTGTGCCCTGATTATGAGGGTGATGGTGTGCAAGGCTGCAGGTCTCCAAAGAGTTCATGGGAGGCAGGCCCCTGTTCTCAAGGAGATTGGATCAGATTCAGGCAGGAGGAAGAGGGCACGTTTCAGGAGACTGTGGAAAAGCCCCTTTCTCCCTCACTGGGTGGCTCAGCAAAGGTTTGCTTGACTCCAGGAGCCCGCGAATACGCAGTTGGGGCAGCCTCAGTGTGAAGACAGAGGGAGGGTCCAGGAGGGTAGCAGAGAGGCTGCCATGCAGGGAAGCTACAGAAAGGAGAGGTTCCATCTCAGGGTCATATTGGTCATGAAATGTCCTATTTAAAAGAAGATTAATTTCAAGCTGGTGGACAGGGAAATGTCTGGCCTGTGACCAGGGGCCTTATCGTCCTGGACCCCAGTTTGGAGTCTCGGTGTGTCTCCCTGGATCCCTGCGCCCCTTCTGCCGTGGGCTCCTGGGCGGTGGGTCTGACTTGCCGGAGGCACCCTGGCTTCTTTTGTCTTTCGCAATCACGCTTTCAAAACACGCTGAAAAGGATTTTGATTCTGTTAGAAACTGATGTTAAAATAATATTTCGTTTCTCTTGTGAGAGGAAATCAGTTGTTTGCCTACATCTGAACCTGCTGACCAAAAAAAGGAGGAAGGTCTCTCTCCAAACAGAGAGAGAGAGAGCGCTGAACCAGGCGCACGTTCAGAAAAAGAAGGAGTGAGAGCTGGGCGTCGCCTGTGTTATTTTATGAAGAAATGCCTGAAGAGGTCAGGGGATGTGTTTTCAAATGAGCTAGGCTATCCCCCGCTGAGTAATGACCGCGATGCTAACATGTTATATTCTTTGCAACCTCAGTTTTCCTTGAAGAGATGATATAATAATTAACCCTCAATTAACACAAGATCAACAGGAGCCCTCAAAAGTTAGAACTTGGGGATCCTCTGTCACCTGGCCCTGTCCACAACCAGGATGCCATGCCCAGGAGCCCCAGGAAGGAGTGCGGCAGTGATTTGCCTCATGCGATGCAAGCAGGCGGCGCCATCTCCTTCACACTGGCCTTCCTTCCTCCCTGAGCCCCCTCCGTTCCCCTCCTCCATGAAACTGCGTGATGTGGGGTTTGGCGTCTTGCTGTTCTGCTTCTTTACACACTGCTGGTGGGCTGCCAGAGTCTGAGGCAGCACAAGTCCAGAACGCAGGGCGAATGAGCAGGGCTTTGGAGACATACGAGCGGGGTTTCACGGAAACCTGTTGCTGAAAGTAGGGAGAGTCAGGCGGCCCGGTCATCGCTTAAAAGAGCTCGTCTTTGTGCTTCAGTGTGACAACAGGATCCTAGGTGTGGGGAGATTTTGAAGGGCTAGGAGCTGTCAGAGAGGACGCAGGCCTCATCCACCGTGTGTAGACAACTCCAAAGGCAGTAGAGGGGAGGGACACCAGGGAACTTTCTGGTGTGACGAAATGTTCTATATATTGATGATGGCAATGGTTCCACCAATGTATGTGTTCTTCAGGACCCACAGAACTAACTATTCACCGAAAAGAGTGAATTTCACTGTATGTCAATTATATCGTAATTTTTAAAAGAAATGAAATAAAGTGCACTAGCCACCGTCTGGCCCTAGCCCACTCTTCTCGGGGCCTGGTCCTAATGTCCATCGCTTTCTGGGCCTGTAGACCTTACTTCTTCTAATCCCTAATCAACGGACAGTCTCCACTCGGAGCTTGGGCTCTTCTCTCCCTCGCAGAGAAAAAGGAAGTTGAGTGCGCACGCGTCTCACTGAAGGAGAGTTCCAGAAGGCCCTGCCCTCTAGCTGACGGGCCGCCTTCCCTGAGAAGGTGAGGATGGCAGCCGTCCCTGCTTCTGAGTGGACGGTCTCTGACGTGCAGCCAGGGAGGAAATTCAGTCACAGCGGGGTCACAGAAGTGTCTGAGACTCTCCCATGGGGGTTTAGGTGCCAGACCCACCTCCCGCTTTCGTGCCCCAGTGTGGCGGGCGTTTGGAAAGGTTGGGAATCTGCTGAAAGTTGCGCTGCGGGTGTCCGCAGACCAGTGGGCCTGAGCATCATTTTGAACTGAGGATTCTTTTCTGCAGGCTCCTCTTTCTGTTGTTAAACTTGAGGGCCCCACATGGCAGCCGAAGGTGAGCCTGCGGGCCGTGCAGCCTCTCCCCGCCCTCCCCCCCCAACCTCCGGCCCTGGGTTCTGCCTAGATTGAATGAAGCCAGTCTTCTGTTTCTCCTCTGGGCTCTGAGAAAGCAAGCAGGGACTTTGTGGTGTGCTCTGTCCTTTTCTGTGGCCTCCCTGGGAGCAAAATGGAGGGGACCTCGTCACCTGTCTACTTTGATGGGCCTTATGATGAGGGGAATAGACGTGGGGGCAGGATTTGACAGCTCCCCGGGGGCTGCTTCTCCCCCTGCAAACATCCCCCGCCTTAAGCTCTGCTTGACGCCCCAAATCCCACCAGGGTTGACAGCATCCTTCCAAGTGACTGCACCTGGCCTTGAAAGAACACTTTCCACTTTCCCCACCACCTGGAACTTGCCCTCAAGACACTCGAGATATAACCTCAATGTAACCTTGTTCTTTATCCAACTTTACATCCACTAATTTATTGGTGCACAAGGTAACTTTTATTGAGCACCTGCTGTGTGCCAGAACCTGTGCTAGCTCACTTCATCTCATCCTCATGGAAACCCTGGGAGGTGGCACTGCTGGCACCCCGTTTTACAGCCTTAGAGAGGTGGTGTGGTACCCATGGTCACGTGACCACCAGGGGTCAGGCTGGGATGCAAATCCAGGTGTATTTGACCCCACACTCCACGTTAGCCCTGCTGGACGCTGACAAGGGAAACTGCAGGTTTCTGTCCGTGGGCACGTGTAAATAAGTCCAGAAGTGGCTGTTACCTTCCCAGACAATTTCAGGACATAGATTGAATGCTCTTACTAAAACTCCTTGAGTGGTCCACTGGCACCTAGGTTAGAATTCCACATCTTTGAGCTGGCATACAGTCCCCTCCGCTGTTAGCTCTCCGTTTCTACCTCTTCAGCCTCGTCCTTTGCACATGCTGCTGCTTCTGCCAGGATGGCTCTCCCTACACTATGCATTTGACTAGGCCCCGCCCCCCTTCAGGTCTACTGTTAAGTGTCAGCTCATCAAAGACGCCTCCTCCAGTCCTCTACTCTCAATCTCATCCGTCCTCTGCTGTGCTCCTCCTCCTCAGTTCGTATCGCTGTTCCTAAGTTAAATCCAGTCTGGAGGCGATCATTTGTCTTATGTCTGTCACCTCACCAGAGTGTCAGCGTCTCAAGACAGGGGCTTGTCACCATACCTGTCACCGTGCCAGGCACACAGTACCTGCTCAGTAAATATTTGCTGAACTAATCCAAGAAAAGGGGTTAGGTCTTGGGGGGAGAAGAGCCGTTTGACTCATAAATCAAATTCTGACTTACCTAGAAGTACCACCCTGGCCTTTCCCCTCAGGCCCTGAGCGCTGCAGAGCATCCTCGGCAAACATGTTCCACTTGCTGAAATCTGGGCTTCTCCCTCAGGTCCGGCTATCCAATAATGTGAACAGAAAGCACGGACCATCCAGGCTGACTGAAGGCCCCTGTTCCATAAAGTCTACCCTCATTTTAAACGCTGGAGGATAGGTTTTACAGCTGACTGATTTGTGTATATGGTCTTGGTGTCTTTCTCAAAGAAAGGCTGTGATTCCTCAGTTGTTTTGCGAATTTCAAGTACAGATGAGGCCTGTAAACAGGGATGCTGATCTCCCATGGGACAGGAAGTGAGGGGGCTAGGGAGGGTCTGGGCCCCCACCCCGCTAGTGTTCTGGGGTCCAAGATGCCCCAGTAAGGGTTCTTGCCTCGGGATCTTGAAAGTGTGTTTTGGTCTTCTTGTGTCCTTAAGAAAATGCCCCTCCTCTGGAGGAAAAAATCCTAAAGCAATGAGCCCGCAAAGTCAATTTGACGGCTACTGGGGAGCAGACCCTTGTGAAAAATGTAAGACCGGGTAGTGAGGACAAATTTGTAAGGTAGCACTTTCTCCTCTGGACCTCCCAGGACAGCTTATCTGTACCTGCTTTGCCTCCACTCATCGAGCTCTTCTTTCATATGTACCCATGATGGAATTTGGTTTTCTGCCAGTCTCCCAAGTTCCTCAAAGTCACATTGTTCAACTCGTTATCTCAGGAGGGCACCGCACACAGTAGCCGCCCACCCCTCACCCCTACACACAGCAAAGCTGCAAGCTCATCGGCAGAGGATGCTGAAATCTGCAACTGCACCTTCACGACAGTAACTGCTCGGCTTAAAACTGAGAAATTCAGCATCGTCCAGATGTATACAAATATTGGAATATTTGACTGAACTTGATTTTCTTTCAACTTCTGCTTTATGAAGACTTTCAGAGCACTGCATACAAAATTCAGCCAGTTCGACCAACTCAGGAAAAGGCGCCCAAGAAATTTATGTATTAAAAAGACAGAGTTTCTCATCTCCAACAGAAATGAGAATGATTTAACACTGCGTAAAACCTTGGCATGTGGGAACGATTGTTTGAATTCAAGCCACAGACTGAGACCCCTCATGACTGTTGTGTTTGGATAGCTCAGCGAGCAGATAATGCCAAACCATATCCAGAAGGACACACAGCGGGGATGCTGGAGATGCCCGAGAAAGACTGTTTCTTTAACTCATCCCAACATATAATCCTATAATGTGTTTTAAAATGCATAGACACAAATCCTGTGCATGAAGTTGTTATGGTTACAGAGGAAAAAATAAATATTTGTGCACACAGGCATAACATGAAGTCCTTCTACAGTGAAAACAATGTCCTCTGGAAAGATCTCTGAAAGTCAGATGGCGCCGTGAGCAGATGGAGCTGGATGGGGTGTGGAGCAGCCTTTAAATGCACCTCATGTCATCTACATTGTTGGTGAGCCTCCTTTAATGATACAAAGTGTGGGCCTCTGGGAGGGGATGTGAACAGACACACGACCCAAGAACACTCTCTTATTTGTTTATTTTCTACATGTGATGTCATAAGCAAGGGTTTTGCCTGTGTTCTAGTTTATCTCCAATAAATAAATAACTATGTACAAATGTGCTGAGTTTACAAACTAGTAGAAGAAAACCTTTGCATCACAAAAGATACATTATATCATACATTTTTTTCCACACACTGAAGCGTGATTTCGTTCCTAGCTTAGTTGAACCGAAGAACTTCTCTCCCCTGTGGAGCAATGTCTAAAGGTGTGTACCTAGTCTTTCTACCAGAAAGCAAAGCCATAATATGAAAATTCCTCAGTTTCTTGAGAATAAAGGGCCTGATTTGGCCTGCTACTTATTACTGATCCATATTTAAAATATTCCAGAATGTTGGAAGCAATCTGGAACAGTTCTCCTCAAACTATACTGGGCAGACAACCCCCTGCAGCTCTTGTTAAAATACAGATTCTCCTGCGGTAGGTGGGTGGGGCTGGAGTTTCTGCATTCCCAGCCAGCCTCCGCTTCTTGTCTAGGGACCACGTTCCTAGTGGACAGGGTTAGAAGGCCTCTCTGAAGTGGGAGGAATTCTCAAGGGCCTGATCAAGGTGGGGCCGTCACTGAGCATTCTTCAGGTTCCATCCTTAGGCTCCCCAATCCCAAAGAACCAGTAGAGCTGGCCTACAAATTACAAGAACAATGAGAGGAGCCAAAATGGTAATTGGCCTGGATCACACAGCTCAAAACTGTCTTCAGCTGTCTCCTGGGAGGGGCTTCTTTCTTCCCTCAATCGAGAGCAATCATGTGAACGTTTTCAACATTGTCAAAAATAACTCATCATCATCATCATCATCATGGAAAAAGAAACTGTATAAGAAGCTTAACAACAGTTATTACTTTTCAGTCCAAAGCAAAACAACAACAACAATAAAACCCAGGCTCACTGTTTAGAAAATAAAAAACTCCTTGGGGTTGAATTCCTATAACAGCCCAGCAACGTTAGTTTAACAAATGCCTCTCCCATCTTAACCTTGGTAAAATGATATTGCTCTGGAAGCCTGAAATTTCAAGACAAATTAGCAACTCTGGTGCAAGAGCACACCCCAGCCAGTCTTGTGTGTAGAGTTCTTGTTTCTGGCTCACACAGGGGCTCTGCCTAGGCAGGCAGGTCAGAGCAGAGGGGTCTGACGCAGGGCAGGTGACTCGGGGGGGGTGGCTGAGTTCCTGAGAGGGGAAAACTCGGAGGAATGAGGGGACACACAGGGCTCGGCTTAATAAATGCAAGAGGGCTGGGGGGAAAACTTCACCAAGATGGTTCCACTGCCACATGACAAGTAGGAGTATATAAATACAGAGAGAAGGAAGATCAAAGGGAAGGGAGGGGGGAGAGATACCTACAGGCAGGGGAAAAAGCAAAAGAAAAAGATCCTAAATACTTAAAAAATAAATATGTTGGTCATTACCAATGACTTCATTACACTCACTAGTCCGGGGGCTCACAGTCTGCCCCAAAGGCTGCCTACCGTAAGGCTCGCCCTCCATGGTGGGGGCACGGGACACTCTGCAGTCTGTGTCTTCATCATCAAACCGCCAGCTTGCCCAGTTGTGCGACGATGGCATGGAAATGGCTGGGGCGTGGAGTCCTTCCAATGCCCACTCCCCAGCCTCGTGTGGAATCAGAGAAGAAGGTGAGGAGGATCTTCTCCGGTTCTGATGCCAGCTAAGGTGCTTTGGGGGGGCCAGGGAGTAAGGCTGGGGGAGGGGAGAGGACACGGGAGGGAGGCAAAGGCCAAACCCACACCTGGGTCAGGGAGGGGGGCCCCTCAGAGTTTCTGAGGCATCCTCTCCGTCCCCACGTGCTGCAGCACCACCTCCTTGGTTGGGGCCCCATACTTGTACTCTAGCTCTGCCGGCATGGCACCTTGCTTCTTGCGCAGGTGGCAGAGGAGCGCCAAAAGCGCCACCACCAGAGACAGACTTGCGATGGAGATGCCAATGAGCACGCCCGAATGCAGGGGCGCTACCGGCGAGGGGCTCGCCGTGGTGCCGGGAGTCCGGCTGACCGGGGGCTCCCCAGATCCGCTGTCTTCATCGTCTCCTTTGCTCTCCTTGGGGTCACAGTCAGTGGCAACCTGGCCGGCGAGGGCCGAGTCGGGCCCACAGATGCACTCGTAGCTGCCAAAGAGGTTGCGGCACTCGCCCGGGCAGTAGCCACTGTCGCACTCGTTGATGTCTGTGCATATGACGCCGTCGTCCAGGATGTAGCCTTCGGGGCACTGGCAGTTAGACGGGTTATTGGGGTCGCAGTCGGCTGGGCATGCAGTCTGGTTGCAGAACATCTGGCACCGGTCCGGGTCTTGGGGGATGGGCGCGAAGCCCTCGGCGCAGATGCAGCGGTAGTCATTCTGACCCACTGGCTGGCACTGGTACTCGCAGTTAGTCCCGAAGCATGGGTCCACGGGCTGCACGCACTCGCCGTCCACCAGGTCGTACCCAGGGTAGCAGTGGCACTTGAAGCCGCCCTGGGTGTTGACACAGCGCTGCGGGCACGGACTGGGCACCAGCTTACAATCGTCCACGTCCTCGCAACGGTGCTGGTCGGCAGCCAGCTGGTAGCCCGTCTCGCACATGCACGAGTAGCCGCCGGGCACGTCCGGGTTGCGGACGCAGAAATGGTCGCAGAGCTGGTCGCAGGAGTGCTCCCCAGGCGCGGCGCAGGAGCGCCCGTCGGCCTGCAGGGCGGCGTCGGCGGGGCAGAGGCACCGCGACGTCCCGGCGCTCCGGTTGCACGCGCGCTCGCAGCCGCCGCTCTCCACGCTGCAGTCCCAGGCGCCCGGCGCCTCCCGGCTCCAGCGCGCCTCGGCCTCTCCGGGAGGCGCCGTGCACTCCAGCTCCACTCCGAAGGGCGCGACAGCGGCGGAGCTACCCGCAGGCAACGCCTGGAAGTCCGCGCCGCGGGCCCCGAACGGGGTGCTGTAGGTGATCGAGACACTGGCGGCCGCCGCGGACTCCACGGCCAGGGGCCTGCAGGAGGCTGCGAAGTGGAACTCGCAGAGGAAGCCGTCGGCCTCCGCGGCGCACTGCTGCTCCTCCCAGGCCGGCTCGCCCGGTGCAGCGGCCCCGGCCGCCGAGACTGCGACGCAAAGCGGACCGCAGAGAAGCGCCGGGTCGCGGTGGAGCCGCGCCCACCTGCTGTAGCTGGTGCGGTTATCGCCCGTAACCCACTGGAAACCGCGCAAGGGCCCAGAGTGCCCTGGGTCGCCGCAGCCGGGCGGGAGCTGCAGGCCGATCCAGAGGCGCTGGCTGTCGCCGCCGTCGCCACTCAGTAGCAAGGAGATGACCTCAGCTGCCACCGAAGAGCGCACGGTCATCAGGTGGCCTTGCAGGCTCTCGCAGGCCTGACTGGCAGCGAGGAAGGTCGCGGGGCCCCGGAAGAGCGCGAAGCAGTCGTGCTCGATGCACTGGCTGCCATGGGGCTGCGGCTCTGTGGGCGCCGGGAGCCCCAGGCCAGCGGGGGCCAGCATGCCGAGGAGGAGGACCCGGAGCATGCTGTCCAGACGCGCCGCGTGCAGGCCCCGGGGAGAGCGCAGGCGCCGCAACGAGAGGCGCAGGGCTCCGCTGGCGTTAGCTGCTCCTGTCTGTCCCAGCCCAGACGCGTCTGGCAACGGCGCGCAACCCAGGCAAGGCAGCCTCTGACATGCCGGCGGGCCGGGGCCCGAGTTTATAAGTGCGCGGCCCTCCCTCCCTGGACGTTCGGGAAAAGGAAGGAAGTGCCTGGTGGGAAGGGCTGATGCTGCATTCTCGGATTACTGGGTTCTCCGGACGCCTTGCGCCCGCCCTCGCGCCTGGGATCACCTCGGGGGGGATGAGTAAACCCAGCCCGGGCGCTGGTATGTCCCCGGGCGGGGCCACTAAGCGCAAGCGCGGCAGAGGGACAGCACCTCTATCCGCTAGGCGACAGTCCGCGGTCCCGCCACTCGGGCCCCCACGCGCCCAGCCCTAAAAGAGGCATAATCCGCAGTCTCTCCTAATCTCCCCGTCCTCTTTCTTGTTCTTCAAAAATGTGTTGTTACCACCGATTTCAAGGAAAGCCTAGATTGCAGAACACTAGGAAGAAAACACCAGAGCGCGGAGGGCTTTGAAGAGGGACGGAGGAGGTAGTGCCCAAGACCTGCAGGGCTCTGGGAGGAGGTGGCCCGCCAGGAAGAGAACTTAGGGAGGGGCTGCCTAGGGCAAGGACTAGAGCTGGCTGGACCCCGCCCTAGGCCAGAGGAGGTGCGCTTGGCCCCAGAAGACAGAGGGTGTGGCTGGAGCGACAACGGGCGAAGGGGGTTGGACTGGCCGGATACGGAGCCGTCCCCCCCCCGCCCCGCGCCCCCCTCCTCGGACAGCTGGGGACCCAGAAGTCCCTGAGCGCGAGCTGCCAAAGCCAGACCTCATCTGGTCGCGTGGGAAAGTCGTGGGGATACTGTCAGGGCTCCAAGTCTTGTCACCCTTCAGAGGCAGTGGCAGGCCCCCCTGTAGGGGCGAACTTGATGGGGTGCGTGTCAGCCTGTTTGGTCTGTTTTCATTCCGCTTTCCCAGAGGGATGGTCCATCTCGCAGCCCCAGCGGGGCGCGAGGGGAGCCCTCGCGGGGAGGCGCTGCGGGCTCCAATCGGGTCCCACTCGGACCTGTTAAGGATTTTTCTATTTAGCTGAGAAGTCGGATTAATACAAAGATGTACATAAATGCCACTTGCGCTGCAAAGGGCACTGAAGAGGGGCGGTCCTGTGGACAGGCAGGGTGGGGAAAGCTGGGAGGAGGAGATGGAAATCTCTCACTTTTCGACCTTATCCGCTTATTCACTTGCCAAGAATGCGGAGGGGAGGGTCCAGAGCATAACCGAGAGTGGCAAACTTTTTTTCTTTTTTAACATCCTATGTGGTCTCTCCGCTATGTTCACTCACAACGAAGCACCAGGAGGCGGCGCTGATGAGCTCTAAACAAAGCCAAAGAAGTTGGCGATCTCCGAACCAGGGCTGAAAAGGGTTAAGCACGTGGGGAACACAAAGGCCTCACCCTGGGGCAGGAAACTCGACTCCCGGGAAGCCCTGCGCAGATTCCGCGGCTTACCCAGGTGGTCTGCCTCCCTGGTCCAGGAGAGCCCAGAGTTTTGAAAGAGACCAGGAGGGTGTGACGTCCTCACAAGCGAAAGACAAGCACCTGCCGGCCGCGCAGTACTGACTGATAGTGACCAAAGGGGTGGGGCATGGACACCTGGAAAATGAAACGGAGGAGGTGCGATGGTCCCTCCCTCCACGCTCTGACGCCGGGGGCGGGGGACTGGGAGCGCTGAGCGCTGCTCTGTGCTGAGAGAGCTGCCTCAGCTCCTGGCGCGGAAACAACAGGAACGCGGCATGGAGACTGAGAGCCAAAGCTCCCCGGAACAGACGCGACTGCCGCTCTGGGCGAAGGAAGGACCGACTTCAGATTGGAGCGTCCAGTTGTCCCGGTGCAAGCAGGGCAGGCGCTGGCCTGACGCCCCCTGGCTGCCTGGGCTGAGATGGGGATCGTGACTTCTGGGCTCAGCCCGCCCACGCCTGGGGGTGCAGCCCCTCTGGGGGCGGAGCCTGCAGATATGGGCTGGAGCCCTGCGGGAACACTGCGGAAAAATCTCAGAAAGCGGGGTAAATTGGCTTGGTGCATGCCACAAGGGAGGGGACAGGATCAGCTGCACAATCCGCAGGGCCCCTTGATCAAAACTTAAGGAGAATTTCAAGACAGCATTAAGCATTAAACAAAGGGCGGGCCCTCCTGAGCCTGCAGCCCTGAAGGAGGTTGAGGGCCAGCAGACCAACCTCTGGCCACGCAGCAGGCTGGGTCACTTCTTGGATGGGTTTTGGTGGGATGTCCTCTTCAGGTCTCCTTGAGCCCATTACTGATTCTTGAGAAGGAAAAGATGGGAAGTCTGAGGCAGCGCCCTTAGCTGAGTCCATGTGCAAACTGGATGGTGCCCGGGGTCTTGGGCCAACCTGTCTGAGGAGGTGTTGGCTATTTCCATGTAGAAAGAAACCAGAGCAACAACTAAAGGAAGCAGACCACTGACCATGGCGGGACCAGCAGTCTCAGGGGACCCTGCAGAGGGGTGGATGGACACAATCCGTTTGACCTTTCCCATCCCGCAGGCTTTGCCTCTGGCTCTCGGCACACATCTGTCACTTCGTTCCCGCCTCTCCAGCCATGTGAGGCTTTTTTGCACGTTTGAAACTACCCTCATCTTCCTCTGCACCTCCTGCACAGGTAGATGGACCCCTCCCTCGTCTCTATGTGAATGATCCCCCAACCCCCTCTCCTCCACCCACCCCGACCCTGCCACTCAACAGGGGCTCACCAGCCAGCCTGTTCTACTGGAACAGCCCCCTGAAAAGCACCGCCCATCTCCTCAATACTAAAGCCGATAACTTGTTTTCAGTCTTCATGCTTCTAGACGTCTCTGTGCTGTTTGCACTCTTGAGCCCTGCTATTCTCAAGCCTCTTCCTCCCAGGACTTCCCAGACACCTGTGCCTCTGCCTCTCCTCCTCTACCTGCCTGAGGGCAGCCCCTCTGACCCTCCTGCCCTGCGAGCTTGGCCAGTCCTCAGGTTCTGCCTGCCATCTTCTCTCTTCTCTCCATGCCTATTTCTTTACATCCCACCTTTTGCCAAACTTATCCATCGCCCTTGCAATGATATTGATGTCAAAGGAGACTGGTGGGGGGAGGTCCCCAGAAGGGACCCACAACCCATTCTTTCCCTGTATCAATATTTACACCCCCTAGACTTATGCCATCATCACCTCTGCCCCAGACTTTGTCAGTTTCCGTGTCTCATCACACTGCTCCTGCTGTGTCTGCTCTTTTCCTTGGTCTTCTCTCTCTCACTCTTCACCCCTACTGACACTGCCTGGATCCTCGCAGCCTTCAGGGCGCCCGCCGCCTGCTGATGGAGGCCAAGCCCCTTTCTGCTCCCTCCCCACTCAGCCAGGCCACACTGAAGATGACCACTCTTTGTGCCTCTACTCTGTGGCCACCAAGTAGGAAATTTGCACCCAGGGATCTGCACTGGGCTTCAGACCCAGACCTCTCGCCCTCACCGGCTTCAGAGACTGGCATCCCGCTGGTCCCTGCGGATGCTGACAGTCCCAGCAAGAGGGGCTCCTGCTGCCCGGGAGAGAAATGCCCCATCCCGTCTCACCTTCGTTCCGTGGCTCATGTTTTTTCTTCTGCCAGGAACATTCTCAGCTTTGCCTCTTCTTCTGAAATCTGTCCCTTCTTTTAAGGCACAAGTGACATGTTGCCTCATCAGCAAGTCACAAAACCAAAGCTGATCTTTCTGTGAAGTCCATAAGCCTTTCTCTCAGCACTTTATCACTTACAGCTGCGCCCCTGCTTTGTAAGTAATCAGGGCTGTGTCATGCTCTTGCTACCCTTCCAATTCAGCTTCCTGGGCGAGGGGGTGGGCGGCATAGTTCTCATACATCTGCATGCCCCATACACCTACCAGCAGAGTTAGTACATAGACTGTGCTCGGGAGTCCTTTGAGCACCTGCTGTGGATGCTTCTTTGTGCCCCTCCTGTGTGACTTCATGTCAGCCTGCAAAGACAAGGATGGGGCCTCAGGCCCGCAGAGTTGGGAGTGTGGGCTTTGGAGCCGAGTCGGCTGGATTTGAGCCCCAGCCAAGCCATTTCTAAGTTGTATCATATGTGGCAAGTGCCTGGCCTCTCTGTGCCTCCACCGTGTGATGGGAATCATAATAGCCTCCCCTTCACAGTGGTATCATGAGGGTTAAATGCGCTGTACGAGTAAAACCTTCAGAACGGTTGACCTCTAGTAAACTCTCAACGAACTTTGGCTAAAAAATGATACACTTTGGTCCCTAAAATTTGCATTCAGTCGCTGATTGCGTTCGACAGCCGGCACAGTTCCTCGTCCGTGGTAAAGACTCACTAAATGGCTGCTGGATGAAATTCAGTTCAGCTGAGCATTTTTACCAAGAATAGCAATCAGCAATTGTGAAAAAAAAAAAAGGGACAAAAGGAAGTTCAAGGATCCAGGACAATAGGGAAGGACTGAAGATGGCCAGAGAAGGTGCCCTGGGTCTCTGCGCACAGGTTGTCGGGTAAAGCCTCAGCTGCCTCCCCGTCCGCGCTGTGGGCAGCCCATGTTAATTCCTCACTTTCCAGGTGTGGAAACTGAAGGTCAGAGAGAATAAATGACTTCCCAGGGCCACACAGCCACACAGGAAACTACGATTCCCCAGCGTGCTTTAGGATGAAAGAACTAACGTGGAGTACATCTGACCCCAGATTCTGCCACTTACCAGTTATTAGAACTTAGCCAAGTTTCTTAAATCTCTGGTTTTCTCCCCCTGAAACTGGACATACAAAATCTAATTTACAAGGTTGTTGTGGGAAGTTAGAAAATAGACACACAGTGACTGGTGCCTTTCTGGGAACAGAGCAGCTGTTCAACGAACACAGTTGTTCCTACTGGTGCAACGCTCTGCAGGGCTCCGGGCTCACTTGCATCCATCTGGCAAGTCTGGCTTTTTCAACGGGAGTTTCTGTTTGATGTTTGTGGAGGAGGTTGGAGCCGCTCCCTGGATGGTGAACAAACTTCTGCCATTTGTACTGAAAGCAAATGTATGTGGATGCTGTGAAAACAGAGCTGAAGAGGAGTCCAGATACAGAAGGGGGCCCACAGGCAACGTGCTGACCCCACACATATCTTAGCCAAAGAGCTTTAGCAAGTATGGGAGATAGTTTTCTTCTTATAAGACATAAAAAGAGCTTTCTAATTCCAACACAAACACCTGCCCTTGGGCTTGTTAACTCCTCAGCCACCTGATGCAGACCACCACTTCACACTGTTTCTCTCCCAAGCACGAGGGCAGCTGGGCCCTGCACTGAAAAATGTGATGGCTCAAAAGATAAGCCTCTCCCATGGTGGAGGGGAAAACTCACTTGTCAAAAGGCACAATTCTAGGAGCTGAGGATATAGGGATTGTTGAGATACGTGACTGACTACCAATTGTTGCTGGCAATAACAGTTCCAGGGCCCCTGGATGGAAACGGCTGTCACTAGCACTTGGGGTAAGGGGGATGAAAGCTACATACACTGTCCAGTATGATAGCCACTAATCACCTGTAGTGACTGAAATTTTAATTCATTAAAATTATAGTTAAATATTCAGTTTCTCAGTCTCACAAGCCACATGTCAAGTGCTCAATAGACTAGTGACTAGCAAATGGGACAGTACAGGGAGATGCCATTTGACCATCACAGGAATTCCTGCTGGGTGGCCCTGGTCCACACACAGAGCCAGATAATCTGGAAGTCACCTCGAGGAAGCCACTGGTGGGAGCCTGTGAGCATCCCTTTCTTGGATTTGAAGAATACTATTTTATGACAGTTGTTTTCAAGATAATGGTTGTCAAAATTGTAATCAGAATCTATAAGGGAAGTATTAAGAGGAGTGTTAAAATTATATAACCATTAATACTTGACTAATAAATATGTCAATATTATTTTTAATCTTAATGTTAATTATAATAATTTAGATATTAGGAAGAAAGAAATTAAAAAGATAAAAATATTATATTCATAAGCCATTATAATACTAAAATTCAGACATAAAAATTAAATCTCTGTGGCTATGCAGCCATATGGGAACCCAAGATGGAAACATAAGTGCCTATGGAGCAAAAGCCATCCAATAAACAACAGCCCATCAGTACAGCACAGCAAATAGTTTACTAAATATTGTCTCTCACCCAGGCTGTCTTCAAGAAGTGAGGTAAAAATTGACAATCCTTTATTGACGCATTCTTTTTGAAAGAAATATGTTGCATTTAAAAAAACCCACACCTAATATCATACTTAATGGTAAAAGAGTGAAAGCTTTCCCCTAAGATCAGAAATCAGACAAGGATGCCCATTCTTGCCATTTCTGTTCACCAGTGTGCTGGAAAGTCTAGCCAGGGCAGTTAGGCATGAAAGTAGAATACAAGGCATTCAGGTTGGAGAGGAAGAAATAAACTTATCTGTATTTGTAGGTGATATTATCTTGTTTGTGTATAGAAAATCCTAGGGAATCTATGTAAAAACTATAAGAACTGATAAACGAATCCAGCAGTTGCAGGATACGAAATCAATGTACAGAAATCAAGTGTATTTCCATACAGTAACAATGCACAAACTGAAAACGAAATTAAGAAAACAATTCCATATACAATAGCCACAAAAAGAGTAAAATACTTAGGAATAAATTTAACAAAAGAAGTGCAAAATGTATACTCTGAAAACTACAAAATAGTATGGAAAAAGATTTAAAAATATTGAAATAAATTAAAAGAATTCCTATGTTTATGGACTAGAACACTTAATGTGTTTAAAGTGGCAATACTTCCAAAATTGACCTACAGATTCAATGTGATCCCTATCAAAATCCCGGCTGATTTCCTTGCAGGTATTTACATGCTAATCCTAAAATTCACAAGGGAATTCAAAGCACTCCAAATAGCCAAAACAGTCTTAGAAAAAAGAAACAATCTAGGAGGACTCACACTTCCTGATTTCAAAATTTACTACAAAACTATAGCAATCAAAACAGTGTGGTACTGACATAAGGACAGACATAAATCAATGGCATAGAATTGAGAGTCCAAATATAATCCTTCACATTTACAGTCGGTGATTTTCCATGAGGGTGCCAAGACAATTAAATGGGGAAAGAATAGTCTCTTCAAGAAATCGTGTTGGGATAACTAGATAATCCACAAGAGGTAAGGCTGGACCCCTATTTCATACTGTATGTGAAAATTAACTCAAAATGGGCAAAAGCCTAAATGCAAGAGCTAACACTAGAAAACTCTTAGCAGAAAACATAGGTGTAAATCTAATGGTTTCTTAGATATGACACCAAAAGGCCAAACCTTTTGAAGAGCAGAAGAAACCATAGATAAATTGGACACCATCAAAATTAAGTATTTTTGTGCTTCAAAGTGTGAAGACAACCCACAGAATGGGAGAATGGGAGAAAATATTTGCAAGTCCTGTATACAGTAAGAGACTTGTTGCTAGAATATATAAAGAACAATTACAAGTCAATAATAAAAAGACACTAGCTCAATGAAAATATAAGTTAAAGGATCAGAATAGACATTTCTCTAAAGAAGATGTACAAATGGCCAATGAGCACACTAAAAAATGCTCAACATCATTAGCCATCAGGGAAATGCAAATCAAAATCACAGTGAGATACCATGTCACTCCCACTAGGGTGGCTAGAATCAAAAAGATGGTAATAAGTGTTGGCGAGGATGTGAGGAAATTGGAACCCTCCAATAGTGCTAGTGAAGATGGATAATGGTGCAGCAGCTTTGGGATGCAGTTTGACAGTTCCTCAAAATGTTAAAATATAGTTACGGTATGATCCACTGATTCCACTCCTAGGTATATACCCAAGAGTAATTAAAGCCTATGTGCACACAAAAACCTGTGCACAGATGTTCATAACAGCATTGTTCTTAGTAGCCAAACAATGGAAAGAACCCACGTGTCCATCACCTGATGAATGGATACATAGAATGTGGTCTGTCCACACAGTGAAGTGTTATTTGACAGTAAAAACCACCCACGAAGTACTAACTCATGCCATAACAGGACAAACCTTGAAAATATTATGCTAATGAAAGAAGCTAGTCACAAAAGGCCACATATCGTATGATTCCATTTCCATGAAATGTCCAGAATAGACTATTTAAAGTAGATTACTTGTTGCCTAGGCATTGGCTATTGAGGGGTAAGAGGGGTTGGGACATGACTGCCGATGGGTCTGGGGTTTCTTTTGGGGTGATGAAAATGTTCTGAAAGTGATTGGGGTGGTGGGAGCACAACTCTGTGAATATACGAAAAGCCATTGAATTATACACTTGAATTGAGTGCCTTATATGTTTTATGGATTATATCTCAATAAAGCTATTTTAAAAAGAAGAAAATATGTTCCCCCAATTAATCAAGTATAGCGCCACCAAGTACACCCCTGAGCCCTTTCCCACCACTGGGGGTTTTATCATACGAGGCAGCAATAATACCAATAGCTGCCTACCTTTGAACAGAGTATTGCACCTGTCATCTCAGTGGATCTCCGCGTAAGCCAAAGGCAACTCATGGATGCCCATGGCCCGCTTGGGGTTGGCCATCCAGGCGGCCCACACTGGGACTGGAGCAGGTTTTGTGTCTTATAGATCCATGGGCCACCGCCTCTCTCTCACTCGCTTCTCACTCAGCCGTCCTGATGTATCCCTTCCTCTCAAGAGGTGTTTTCTGAGAAAAGAGGAGCACAGAGGAAAATAGCAAGAGAGCCCAGAGGTGTGCTGGTGTCCCTTTTTGCAACATTGACCCGGCTGGATGTGGCCATCTCTGCTTAGGGCACAGTGGGGAGTAGGAGGTGAAGGGGCAATCGTGCCACGAACTCTCCTGCCGTTGAGTGAAACCTGTGGACCCCTTCTCAGAATAATGTTTTGAATAAAACACACAGAATTACAGAAGTAACCAATCATATGGAAATACAGTTACAAAAATATCAAAAAGAAGCAAATATGTGATATCCAATATAAATACTTCTTTATGGATATTTTAAATCACAAGGCCTGGGGGTGGATCACTTAAACACCGTAATTTCAAAGTGGCGATCAACCACTGTGAACACGATTCTGAGATCCGCAGTGGGTGTGGTGCTGAGGTGGATCAAGGCTGCCCCAGGGAGAGAAGCCCAAGGCGTGCTGGCCCACATGCCGATCTATATGACCTGATTCATGTCTAAAGTTACACGACCACACAATAACCAGAACCCACCTGCACCGATACCATTTTAATGAATTTTTACGTCATCTTTCCTCTGTCTAGTAAAAATAACTCACGTATCCATGCCTTAGAAATTTAACCCTAACCCTCAACATATTGCAGCCCTTCACTGCGCATGCGTCCTGTCCCCGTGCCTGCAGCCCTTCACTGCGCATGCGTCCTGTCCCCGTGCCTGCAGCCCTTCACTGCCCATGCGTCCTGTCCCCATGCCTGCAGCTCTTCACTGCCCATGGGCCCTGTCCTCATGCTATTCTCTGAATAAAAGAGCACTGCTACCAGACCATGAGAGTCCAAGAAATCTTTCTTGCGACTCCTCGGCTCGCCGAGCCCGCATCAGTGTGGTATGAGGTGTCTGAGAGTTCACGCCAATCAGCTCAGCTCCTGCCGACACTACTGCTGATGCTGCCTTTTTTCCAGTGATGGTAGGATGTGCTAGGTTTCAGGGAGAGATTAGTGAAAACAAGGATGGCATGCTTTTCCCATTAGAGTTCCTGGAATCCCTTAGTTAAGAACCACTGAGTTAAGGGGCTGGCCTGGCGGCAGAGCTGTTAAGTTTGTGCACTCCGCTTCAGTGGCCAAGGGTTCACCGGTTCGGATCCCAGCTGTGCACCTGCACACCGCTGTCAAGCCATGCTCTAGCAGGTGTCCCACATATAAAATAGAGGACGATGGGCAGCGATGTTAGCTCAGGGCCAGTCTTCCCCAGCAAAAAGAGGAGGATTGGCAGTGGATGTTAGCTCAGGGCTAATCTGCCTCAAAAAAAAAAAAAAAAAAAAAAAGGAACTGCTGAGTTAAAAGAATACAGAACTATCTGGGTTAGTCAAATAGAAGCTTCTAGAACTATGTTTTGTCTAGGTGTATTTATGCCATTTTAGAGTCCCCCTTTATTTTTTACATATTTCTTCACAGCAGATTACATTTTTATTGAAAACACAATGCATATTTGAAAGGAATGCTCTGTCCTTGAAGGCGGTCCTCATCAGGGAGCCAAGAAATCCAAAAGCGTTATTTGAAAAATGTTGAACCTGCTTTGACGTCTGGCAAACATTTCCTATGGGACAAGTTCTGAGCTCAACTGCAAGACAAGAGGCTCAAAGCAAGGTGTGTGCAGAGATCACAGCTAACGTAGCCAGGAAAATAAGGAAAAGACAACTATCTTTTCTAACATTATTTAACAAAATTGTATTTTAATGTACTCTTTAAATGTATTAAATGTAAGAAATTCACAATAATATTTTTCTTTAAGGAGTTTTTTCTTTTTGTGAGAAAGATTAGCCATGAGCTAACATCTGCTGCCAATCCTCCTCTTTTTGCTGAGGAAGGCTGGCCCTGAGCTAACGTCTATGCCCATCTTCCTCTACTTTATATGTGGGATGCCTGCCACAGCATGGCTTGCCAAGAGGTGCCATGTGCACACCCGGGATCCGAACCGGCGAACCCCAGGCCACCAAATCGGAATGTGAGCACTTAAGCTCTGTGCCACCAGGCCAGCCCCTTCACACATAATCTTTTTTGAAAATTAGAAAGCTGAACATTTTGTTAGCTTAAAAAGTTGTGATATTGTGATTTATAATGAGAAATATTTATTTGGTCTTTGGCCTCTTCCTACACAGAGCTCCTAAGACACTTGGAATTTCCTGTGACGTGAGCGATAAGGTCTTTTGCTACGTTGATTAGGTGAGCCCAGCTGAGCCAACGTGGGTTGGAGGGTGGAACTTTCAGCACCACACCCCCACCTCCCAGGGCTGGAGGGTGGATCAGTTGCCAATAGGGAAAATGGAGCGCCCAGAGAGGGCGTGGGAGCTCGGCACCCTTCCCCACACCTTGCCCTGTGCATCCCTCCCTTCTGGCTGCACCTGAGTCATATCCTTGTATACTAAACCAGTAATCTAGTAAGTAAAAGGTGTCTCTGAGCTGTTAGCAAATGAATCCAACCTGAGGAGGGGGTCATGGGAACCTCTGATTTGTAGCCAGTTAATCAGAAGTACAGGTCACAACCTGGGCTTATGACCGGCGTCTGAAGTCCAAGGAAGGGGTTGTGGGAACTTCCAATTCGTAGCTGGTCCGTCAGAAGCACAGATAATGAACTGGGCTTGCAACTAGTGACTAAAGTGTGTGTGAGGGGGCAGTCTTGTAGCACTGAGCCCTCAACTTCGGGGATCCGCTACTGTCTCCAGGTAGGCAGTGTCAGAACGGAGTTGAATTGTAGGACACCTAGTTGGGGTCTGAAGGCTGGGTGCTGTGTGGGAACCGCCCCCCCCTTGTTAGAAATTGAGTCTCAGAACCATTTTAAAAGTATCTTTAATGAGTTATAACTGATGCATCCATTGGATGGAAAGCTATGGAAATAGATTCACCTGATTTAGAAGGAAAACTATATATATATATATATATAAAACACTCTCTATGAGTGGAAGCATAACAAATGACTTTTACTTTCTTCTGTATTCCCTGTATTTTCTACAAGCATGTATTTCATAATAACTAAATGGCTCCGATTCTTTATAAAGAAGTTAAAACTACTTTTTGGGGCTGAAAACCACTGAGTTCAAAAGTAATTTGGTTAATAATATACAATTAATTTTTGAAGTCTCATGAGAAACAGACCCTATTTGGAGTCGCTGTCACCTCGCTGTTTTCGAAGCATTTAGTGAAAGTGTGTTGATGAGCTTCACAAGAGAGCTGCTCTTGAGAACTTAGGAACGTCTAGGTTTCTGCCTCCGTGAGCCCAGTGCATGTGTTTCCCCAGGGTGGCATCCATTACAATCAGTTATCTACTGCTACCTAACAAACCTCCCAAAACATTTAGTAACAGGAACAATCAATATTTGAAAACCCCATTACCTAGCCAAGTCGTTATTGAATAACACTGACCTGAATTCTTTCAGCAGTGTGCAGAGGCTGGTGCAGGTGGATGGCGTCTTTTCATCAATGCCTGGCTCCATCAGGCTTGTGGGCTAGCTAATGCAGTACTTTGGTGGCTGAGAACAGGCCTCCCCTGCGGAATGGTTTGACGGCTCTGAGTGAACTGGCTGGGAACGTCTTAAACGTGGGGAGAGGGGCCTCCAGGAGCAACAAAGTCACAGAGCAGTTGTAGGGAGGGAGCCTTTCTCTGGGGTCAGGGTTGAGTCCATCACTCAGAAATCCCGCTTCTCCCCACAGGCTGGGGTGCCCAGGCCTCCATCAGTCTCTGTGGGAAGAGAGAAAGGAGTGGCTCCCCACAGGGGGAGCTTCAGACCCCACTCACCCGCACCTAGAGCCGGCCCGCCCACCAAGGGATGGGGAAGAGTTCAGTCCACACCCAAATCACTGGGTATACTTTTCAGACTGGGAGTAATTCTGAAGCCAGATCCCAGAGAAGCACTGGCAAAGGCTCCTCTTCAGAGTTTGTTTTCCTTTGGAAGGAACTTTTGGAGTTCAGCCTTCCAGAGTCCCTTAAAGGGCCCTCCAGGAAAGAGAGCCATGGGACACCCACTTAATTTCTATTCCACAGGCAATAGGGAAAGACACTTCCTCCTCGGAACTGTCACTTTTATGCTTCTGATGACCATCTGGCCATTGAAGAACCTTGGAGCCAACAGCTGCAAGGGAGACTTCTGTCAGCATCATCCATGGTGCAAATTGAAAACTCCAGCTGGTCCTACTGTAGGCGGGATAAACACACACAGCTGATAATAAGTAAATTCAGAACTTGAAACAGGCTGCAGAGATACTTCATAGCTCTCTATTTGCTCATGGTGTAGGCTCTTTCTGCTATTTTCCCGTGGTTTTGAGCTTGGACATAATTTTCATATTTTATCTTGCAATCTAAAAGTTGTATTTCATTGGGAATTAAGCAGTCTCCGAATCTGTGGAAAATAATAATTGGAAAAAAAAATTTGGCTTCCCATTTTCCAGAAAGTGTGTGCTGCCATGTCCATTTCTGGCCCAACATCTCTCCAAAGAGCTGAGCATGTCATACAAATGAGTCAGTCCCCAGGCTGAAGTGACAAAGATGTGGACGCTCTGCCCCAGAATGCGTTCACATTGCTGCATCTGGCAGAGTGAGGGGCAGCTGGGGTTGGAAACAGAACGGCCTGCTGTGATGCAGGCTGAGCAAGAGGAGGGAGCCTGCCAGCCAAGGCAGCTCCCAGCAGCCTTGCGCCTCAACACCTGGCCCCCAGACCAGCACCTCCAGCTCACCCAGAAGCTTGTTACAAATGCAGCATCTCTGACCCCAGCCCACTCTTCTGAGTCAGAATCTACCTTTGACAAGACCCCAGGGCGTTTGGTGCACACACACTCCCTTAGCGTAGTTGTGCCTGACAAAGAGCCAGTGGGGCAACCGAATGGCCTCATTGAGAAGGTTCACACAGAAGCTGGCTCCTTGCCTTGCCCTCCAGCTCAGTTTCAGTGATGCTCTCTAGTTGTGTGGAAAGGAGCTCCCAAAACCATCATCATCAGTGTCATGTCTTCTCTCTGTAAACACCATTCATCACCTGGACTGTCAGAAAGGCAGGTTCCTGGGCCGAGCGCAGGCCTACTGAATCACAAGCTCCAGGGTGGGCCGCCCTGCAGAGGTGAGCATGCCCTCCCGGGCTCTGGGCTCTGACGCACAGCATGTGAGACAAGAATGAGGCGTCCTCCATGGCTCTGATCACACCCTCACCATCCGCATCTCTCCTCCTGGGCCTTCCAGGTCCTTCCGAAGAGCCAACCCTTTCCTAGACCCTGCAACCACAGCTTTACCCTCAGGGATACAGCTATCCCAAACCTTATCCTGACAGGGTAGTAGAAATATACTTTTAAGCCAAGCTAAGCTAAATTTGTAGAATTTTGCCACAAAGAAGTTGCCGCAGGCATCATGATCATGAGGCTAAAAGTCATGCAAGGGGATGAAAAGCTGGAATGTCAAAGGGGTCCAAGATGCTAAAAGCATTAAGAATTTGTAGTCTCTACCAACCTCTAGACTTCTCGTTAGGGGAGATAAATAAATCGCCATTTGGTCCCACCACTATAATGGAATTCCTGTTGCATGAAGCCAATCGCCTGCCTAGTTGGTGCAAATCTGAATAAGCTAACGTATGGCAACAAAAGGAACAAAGAGTTATATTTTAGCCTCTGTGGGCCATTTGGCCTCTGCCATTATAGCATGAAAACAGCAATAGGCAATATGTAAATGAGTGAAAGTGCTGTGTTTCAATAAAACTTTATTTGTGGACTTTGAATTTTTCATAATATTCACATGTCATGAAATATTTTTCTCCTTTTGATTTTTTCCAAGTATTAAAAAACATAAAAACCATTTTAACTCATGGGCCATACCAAAGCAGGTAATGGGGAAGACCAGGCCTGGCGGTTACAATTTGCCAAGCCCTACCTTAAGTACAGTAAAAAAGAGAAATCCCAGAAGATGCAGACCTTGCTGATAAAAGCATTTTCTAATTCAAAGAAGACATGGAGTTGGAAGGAAAAAAATCCAACAACTAAGGAGCATTTGATTCAAATATAAGGAACGATGGTGGGAAGGGGCCCTCCGTCTCTAATCTTTACCCCATACGGATGTCTTTATCACTGATGTGCAATCCTGGTGGGTGGAGGAGAGGTTGTAGAGTGAGAAGGAGAGAGGAGAAAGGAGAAGCAAAATGCAGGAGGTGTTTAGGAGACTGCAGAGGGGAGCACGAATTAGGACAGGCTTTGAACTGCAAAGAAAGAGAACTGTTCTATTCTTTCCGTTAAAGGCTGAAAAGCTTCCACGTGGCTCTCCAGTAGGCCACAGATCTCAGAGCTGGCCTCGCTGAGATGGCTCCCCTCAGGTACCAGGGATCCTCCATCACGTGGCCTCCAGTGAGTCGTGAGCCTACGTTGCCATCCCTCCACACTCTGAACTCACTGCCTCCCAAGGTAGGAATAAAGCTGTTCCATCCTTGGTTACTTAACCAGATCAGTCCGTTCTGCTGCAGAAGATGTTTCCATGCCATGAATCAGCTCATATGAGGTCAGCAAACGAGAGCCGAGCAGACAGGGCACTAGTTCAGATACCGCTTTCATACTTTTTCTAATCACTCTTCAAGGAGCACCCTATTACTTCTATATTACAGAACAAAGTTGTATTTTTTTAAACTTGAAAATACCTGTCATCTGTAGTGAGCAGCTTAATGTTTTCTGTGAGGGAGTGTATTAGCTTTTTATTGCTGCTGTAGCCAATTACCACAGATTAGTGGTTTAAAACAACACTCATTTATTATCTCACAGTTCTGGAGGTGAGAAGTCCAAAGTCGAGGTGTCGGCAGGTCTGTGTTCCTTCTGGAGAGTCTGGGGAGAATCCTGTCAGAGGCTGCCTGAAGTTCCTGGCCTGTGGCCCCTTCCTGCATCTGCAGAGCCATCGCATAGCATCTGCCAACCTCTCTTGCTGCTGACCTCTGCTTCAGTGTCACGTCTCTTTCTCTGACTCTTCTGCCTCCTTCTTCCTTTTAAGGACCCTGTGATTACACTGGGCCCACCAGATCCAAAGACAATAAAGAGTTAACAATAAAACCAGGGCAAGACAGCCTTTTGCCAAGATGACATAATTGCCCTCACATTTCTGGTGCAAGACACGGGCCAATACAGTGTTTGGATTGTGTCTTAGAAATCTTAAGTGGCTTGTAAAAGATATGAGTTAAAAACACCACATGTCTCTTTCTGAAATAAACTTGTTTCCACTTAAAATTCCATTTTAGAAATGATTCCATTTCTGAATTTCATTCAGCTTCTTAAATCTCACACTTAAAACTACAGGATTGCCTGCTGATTCCTGGGGCAAATGACATGGATGATGTAATAAATCCTCTTCACCGAAGAGGACTTCTTGGCCCGCTGTAAGTCTGGCGCTCCACGCGCCACCGCGGAGCATCTGAACTCTACATTCCACCCGTCTGTTCTCTGTCATCTAAAGAAAACTTACCTGGATTTAGCAGAAAAACCCATAAGAACCCCGAGTCTCTTGAGTTGGTTGTCATGCTGCCAAACTCAAGTTTGAAAAAGCTAGTTTACGTATGATATCTCATGTTCTTTTTTTTTCCTTTTCTTTTTTTTTTTTTTAATGACGAGCAGTAGAATTTGAGATAGGAGAATGGGAAAATGGAAATAAAGAGCTAGGTGTGCTGTTCCCTTCACAGACTGGTTTATCCGGTGCTCCCTCCAAAAACCAGAGCTGGATTCCAGACCTAAGGCTTAGATGCCTAATGTCTCAAACACGTCCACATGGGTGGTCTGACCCCAGCTGTTCGTGGCTCCACAGTGACCGGAGCATTCTTTACTGGTCACTTTCAATTCCTTCCCCCAGCAATTAATTTTACTTGTAAGAGAGCAATCTCTTCTAGCCAAACAACTGTTTGTAAGACGGAAACATCATCTTCCACGAAAACACACATCTTAGATCCCCGGAAAACCTGAAGCAGAAAGTATAAAGCTGATGTCAGTTTCTCCTCCAGTTTCAGAGTGGGCACAGAGCAGTGTGGTCAAACGTAGACAAGGTTTATGGTGAAAAAGAAATGATCAGAAGCAGGAAAGCACCACAAAGAATAACAATCCTTCATTTATGGAGAGATTTTATTTGCTTTAGAAATCTAATGGAAGGAAAAGAAAATGTCTGTTATCAGGAATGTCACCCAGTAGGGTGCCTGGTAATAAAAGTGCTGACAACACTTTAACAATGTTATTGAAAGAAAACGTGTTTTCTAGATCTTGCCACCCACATTTTGCATCCCGTTAAGAGGAAGTGCGGACGGGGTGGAATGCCCATGGAGAGGGGCACTGATGTCTGCCTTGAAGTCTCGTAGCAATAGGATGGGCACCAACTCCAAATTTTCTGATAAAATGGGATGTGAACATGGATCTCATTGCCAGTAGGGTTTTTTGACTCACTCTTCTTCAAATTCCTCTTATTCGGCAGGACCACAATGGCATTTCTTTCTCCAGGGGGCTGATACCGAGGCTGGTCAGAATCACTTTGCCACGGTGTTTCACTCCAAGGCAAAGAGCAGGATTTTCTTTGAAGACAGTAAATAAACAGTCCGTGTGTTTACTTATAAACAGTCCACATGCTGGGTAACTGGACATGTTTTGTAAAGCTCTCCTTATTTTCAGCAAGGTATGGAAACCCACTTCTCTTGGATGAGTTATAAAGCATGTCCTGCAGATGTCTTTGATGGAAAGTCCTAGAATCTCCACCATGTTTCCTGGTACGAGCACTTAAACATTTTTTGGCTAATATTTATTGGACTTTTGCTGAATATCCCTTTTTATTCATTCATTCCACTTAATGACCACTTACCTGTGCCAGATGCCTTGTTAAGTATGTTACATGAGTCTTCTCATTGAATCCTCACAACAAACAAGTATCGAAATTACTTTTATTATCCTCATTTTATAGATGATGAAACAAATTTCTGAGCCTAACCTGGCCAAGGCCTCAGGGCCGGGGTGAAGCCAGGATGCAGTGGCACGTCTGTGTACCTCTGATATCCAGCACGTAAGCCACCTCTATCCCCGAAATCACTTAGGCAAAAGGGAATAAATCACAAGAAATGTGTACTCTTTACAACCCTGTGCACAGGGTGGATTTCCTCTGAGCTGTGCCTCAGTCTGGGAAAAGTGCAGGTGCTCAGCAGCAGCCACACAGGTACACAAATTGTGGTGCCCATACAATGGAATTCTACTCAGCAGTTGAAAGGAGTGAAGACACAGTAGCGGGGATGAATCTTAAAAATGTCGCACCAAGTGGAAGCAGCTTTACACAAGAGTAAGTTCTGTCTGATTACGTTTATATGAATTTTAAAACAAGTTAAAGTAATCTGTAGTGAGAAAAGAAAATCAGAACAGCCATTGCCTCTAGTGAGGGGCCGGGGTGCGGAACTGTGTCGAAACTGACTGAGAAGGGGGATGAGTGGACCTTTTGGGGTGATGGTTGTGTTCCTTATTTTGATAGGCGGTTGAGTTCTGCAAATGTCTGCATTTGTCAAAACTCACAGGATTGTTCCCTTAAAATTTGTACATTTGATTGCATGTAAATTTTATCTTAAAAGAAAAACACAACCATAAACAGATATTGGACTCTAGTTAGTGGCATGTGCTGAAGTGTTTAAGAGAAAGTGTGCTGCTGTCTGCAGCTGACTTTGAAATGCACCCAAAGACAGGGTGTACTGACGGCTGCACAGACGGATAGACGTGTGATAAAGCAATCACAGTGAAGTGCTGGGGTAGAGCCCAGGTGGTGCGGACAAAGGGGCTTACCGTATGTGTGGAAATTATCATAACAAAATACTGGAAAATGGCATTGCTGGCGGAGTGGAGGCTCTTTCCGTTAGGCATCTTTCCCTGATCTGAGGGAGACTCGTCTTGCTCGGCTGAAGATGAATGGTGATCTTGACCTGCAATAAGCACTTGCTTGAGGCACTATGTGGATGTTCACGTGGCAGCTGCAATAGCGACCAAAGTGGGTTTTCTGAGCCACTCAGTGACTTTATCCTTGCCGACGTTGGGAAACACTGAAAGGACAGCCACAGGAAGAGCCACATGAGGTGCCTGGGCTTGTCTGCCCAGTAGCTCAACACGCAGGGCTGTCATCTCTCTGTGTGTCCATCTGAGGGATTATACCAGTTCTGAGGGTCCTTTTAATCAGCTCCCACGTACACTTAAAGGCTAACTCTTCCCCTTCGTGAGCCTCCTTCCAGCTGAACTGCATATTCACTTTTTCCTGAGCATTCCTGAGCATCACCCACCCGCCACCCTGCCCGCCCTTCACCTCTACAATCTGGCCCCTTCCCCCGACTCGGCGCCTGCCTCGTCTGACCTCCCTATCGAGCTCTGTCCCACCTCGGGTGCTGTGCCAGCTGTTCCTTCTCCTTGGGATACCCTTCCATCTCACGCTTTGCATGCCTGACTCCTTCCCACCCCTTCTCAGCACCGGTGCCCAAACCACCCACCTGCTTTACCCTCTGCATTCCCACCACCCCTGTCCCTTTCCTTCATCGAACCCATCTCATACATTTAATTACTTGTTGACTGTAGTCATATGAACATACACATATATACATAGACACGTATACACACATGTGCATGCACACATACATATATATGGTGTAATCAAATATGTATTTTGTTTACTTATCCATCCTCTGTCTGCCCCATTGGGCAAGTATCATGTCCTTTTGTTTCATTTATACTTAGGCTTATAGCACAAAAACTGGTACATTTTGGGCTCACAATAAATATCACTTGTCTGAATAAATGAATAATTGCTTCTGCTCACATCAGCCTGTCCTGGCCCTTATCTATGCAAATACTTGAGCTTAAAAGCCAAGCTCAAGCTCCAGTATTTTTTTTCAAATACTTCTATTATTTTTGTTGTTTTTCTTGGTATATCTCCTTTGTCTTCCCAGCAGACTTGTAAGCTCTCTGAAGGCTACGACCATGTCTTATACCATGTTACAATATTTTATACACAGTAGGGAATCTTAAACATTTATTGAGTGATTAATTTCTGTCTAGGAGAAGATTCTTAATGGTTTTGTCAAGAACATTGTCCAAAGTGTCAATCAACTGCTTACCCTTCCATCCTTTGGTACCCAAGAACGAATCTTCTAAGTTCTAGGACCTTCCCAGTGATGAGAAGGGCTGCTGAGGCCTTGGATACTAATGGACACTGACAGAGTTTCACGAGGACTCAGGTGGCAAAGGAAGATGGTGCTGACAATGCCAAAGCTGAGGAATGGGATGTGCAAGGAAGAGGGCAGCATGGGAAGTCCATTCAACAAGAGAGACAGATGGCCACATTAGCAGAAGTGGACCACTTAGCTTACTGAGCTCTCGTCAGCATCCTGGATACAAGGTTCCATTCCATTTAGCAACTGGCATGAATTTTAAAATCCATTAATGAGTATGTTTCAATTTGTAAGACTTGCTTTGCAGCCGTTGTCCTGAGATGTGCGCACACCCACCCACCCTCACCCCCCCCCCCACCAGCCCTTTCCACCCAGCCTTGTGTCTACTTCTCTGTCTTAAACTAGCTCTTAACAGATTTCATTCAAAGTAAAATGAAACTCTTAAAAGGTCAAACTTTCTCTGCCTTCATTTTTTATGATTTGAGGTGAAGAAAGATTATCTCCTTGAATGATACAACTTATACTACAAAATAAACAAAAGGAATTGTGTCTCCTTATGCAATTCTTTCACCAGCATTTAGGAAGTCACATGCTTTGAATAACAGCAAGGTTCTGAGGAGTCAGATGGGCTTCAGTTTAGATCTTGGTTCTGATGCTTGCTGTGTGATGTTGGACAAATTGCTTATGTATCTTTGAGCTTTAATTTCTCCAGCTGTGAAATAAGCATAATTCATACGTGCACATAATGAAGTAAGGAAGTTAGCACAATACTGGGCACCTAAGACGAACTCAAACAAGAATTCCTACTCTTAGCTCTATTTCTACAATAGCTAAGATTCCTGAGTCTCAGCTTCCATTCTCAAAATGAGGATAAAAGCTACATCTAGGGTTAAATGATAAAATCTGGATCCCAGGGTTACTCTTAACCTCTGGACCTGGTTCGTGGACACCCAGATGGGTAATGGAACCAGGCAGGCGTGCGGGGCAAGTGTCAAGAGTTTGTCACAGCTGCTGCTGTCTATACTGCTGTCAGCAACTGTACTGCTGTTTCTAATGCTGTTCAAGCTTTTTAGGCAGGGAATTGTTATGAGCCTCCACGGCCTTCAAAACTTAAACCTTATGAGGACAAGTGATCATTTTCAAGAATCTACCCAGCAAAGTCATACAAAACTAATAAGCTAACCTTCAATTTTAATCTAAAACTGCTGTGTCAAACCTCATTCATTTACATGAAATATAAGAGCACGTGTTTGTCTTGCTGAGAAAGGAAGGGAGGTGAGTCTGACAATGTGGAAAGTTTGAATCAGAGAACGTTGTAAATGGCAGAGTGGCAGGCACTCTTGGTTGGCTGACCCCCCCACCCCCACCCCCCATCCGCAACCCCTGCTCTGTAATCCCTCTTCCAGTGTCTGTTCATGTTGTCCAACTATAGCCAATTGGATATTGTAGAAACCTGCTTGGTGGGCTACCTGGAAGGTCTTTCAAAAAGGACAAACTTAAGATTTGGGTCTGATAAAAAAACTTTAATTCTGGACAAAATATGAAAAACTGCTATTTGAAGACACCGGGGAGAGACCAATCCGACAGAAACCGGTGGGATTTCACCCTTTAAAAAGGAAACCACTTCAGATGAGATCTATGTTTACCCATATTTTCCCCTGAGCATGCTCCCAATTCACAGGGCATGAGGTGACTAAAATTCAAGCAGACAGTCCCAGTGTTAGTGGCTAGAGGTGCCAAAGGATGGAGTTCAGGGTTTGCACAGCTGGAAATTAAGGTGGGAATCTTGGAAGCAGGAAGCCACAGGGAGGAGACTCAAAATCATCTTTGATCGACCCCCAAAATACACACATGAGGAATGCTCCAAGAAGCCCAGTGGAAATCTAAGACAGATGAGTGAAAGGGCAGAGCAGATATGTCAGCCACTGACAACCACAGGCGAGACAGAGATTAGAGTTTAAGTCCTACCAAGTTAGAAAGACTTGGTGAACACCTTGTGCTTTTCATTGAAAACACCCAAAAAGCTATACCTTAGAAGTAAAGATTATGTCCCAAAACTAAGGAATTCACTCTAGGATTAAGGGAAAAACCAAAAGATACATGACCAGCAAAGCATAAAACCACGTCTTCACAAGTTCTATGCAATCAACCAGTAATTTAACAGCCTGGTACAACAAAAATCAATACTGACAGAAGAGCAGAGGAAGATAATGCAAAATTTCTAGAGTAGCCACTAAATAATAATATAAAGAGATGTCAGTAAACACCTCATGAGAAGTCCGGCTGCTGGCCACAAATCTTTATGTGATTGTTCAGGCCTGAGCACAGGTGACTGCAAAGACCTTGCCTAACAGGTGCCCGGGGGGAAGCTGCCCTCCCTGCACCAGACATGGGGCACAGCCAGCACAGCACAGTCTCTGAGGGAGGTGCAGGCAAGGATTCAGGCCCCCAGCTAGGCCTGCTCTTTGCATATTTGCACTCGTAGCCCCGGGGCCCTTCCTTCCTAGGTCTCTTTATCTGAGGCCTTGGAGTGAGGTCTTCTTCAGGCACTTCTGCTGAGGGCTCCCTGTGGGAGCCTAAGGTGGGGCAGCCTTGAAGACACTTTCCCCGCTCTCATTCAGTCCACTTCTAGCCCTCCCTGTCTCATCCTTTCCCAATCACGGATTCTATCAAACTGCTGGAGCCTTTTGTTCAGGGCTCGCTCCACAATGAGACCACCCCCATGTCTGCGTTGATTGGCTGATGGGGGTGTGGGGGGGTGGTCAGCACTTTCTCTGGTTTTAGACTCTTGCTTATACCATCTAAGCAAGTGGTTAAAAGCCTTCACTGTTTCTTTCATTTTGGCTGATAATTGCTTTAATCACAGTCCTTTTAGAGTTACCACTTCAAGTAAAATACAAGAAACTTGCAACAATATAATTCCATTACCCTTGTCTTTTATACTATTTTTGTCATATATTTTACATCTACAGAATTTATAAATCCTGCAATACAATGCCATGGTCTTTGCATTAAAGAGTCAGTTGTTTTTAAGGGAAGTGAGTAAACATCATCTCTTACACTTATTCACACCTTTACCATTTCTGGTGTTCTTTGTTCCCTTTCAGAGATATAGGTTTCTATCTGGTGCCATTTCCTGTTACCTAAGAGCTTACTTCAGCATTATTGCACTGTACGTCCGCTGGCACTGCATTATCTTAGTTCTCTTTCATCCGAAAATGTATTTATTTCTCCATTCTTGAAAATATTTTAGTGGGACATAATACTCTTGTGCATGGTGGTTTTTTACTTGTTTGTCTCAGCACTTTAAAGACGCTGTTCCATGGTCTTCTGGTCGTCATTACTTCTGAAGAGAGATCAGTTTGTTTTTCTCTAGCTAATTTCAAGATCTTATCTTTGTTTTTCATCAATTTGACTATGAGGAACCTAGTTATGGTTTTCTTTATACTTATCTGCTTGGAGGGGGTCAATACTTGTCTACACAAATGCCTGCACATAGATGTTTATAGTAGTTTTATTCATAATTGCCAAGACCTGGAAGCAAGCAAGATGTGCTGAAATCGGTGAATGCATAGATAAACTGTGGTCCACCCAGACATGGAATATTATTCGGTGCTAAAAAGAAATGAGCTGTCAAGCCATAAAAAGACATGGAAGAACCTTAAACGCATATTGCTAAGTCAATCTGAAAAGGCTACATATTGTGTGATTCCAACTATGACATTCTAGAAAAGACAAAACTATGGAGACAGTAAAAGACCAGTGGTTGCCAGGGTTTAGGGGAAGGAAAAAAGGGACAGGTGGATAGGTGGAGCACAAGGGGGTTTTAGGGCACTGAAACTATTCGGTATGATACTGTAATGGTGGATACAGGTTACTATACATTGTTTCAAAACTCATAGAATGTCCAACACTAAGAGTGAACCCTAATGTAAACTATAGACTTTAGTTAACAATAATGTGTCGTCTTGGTTCAACAATTGTACCAAATGTACCACACCAATGCAAAATGTAAATAACAAGGGGAATCGTAGACTAAGTGTTGAGAAGTTATATAAGAACGCTCTCTACTTTCAGCTCAATTCTTCGGTAAGCCTAAAGCTGCTCAGAAAAATAAAGTCTAGTAATTAAAAAAGAATATTTAATTAACTCAAACTAAAGTAGGAAAAGAGAATCAGAAGGGAAAAAATAACAGGTAGGGGAGCCAGCCTGGTGGCCCAGCGGTTAAGTTCACATGTTCCACTTCAGCAGCCCAGGGTTTGCCAGTTTAGATGCCAGGTGTGGACGGATGCACAGGTGTCTCACATATAACATAGAGGAAGATTTTGGGCACAGATGTTAGCTCGGGGCCACTCTTCCTCAGCAAAAAAAGGAGGATTGGTAGTAGTTAGCTCAGGGCTAATCTTCCTCAAAAAAAGGAAAAAAAACAGGTAGGAAAGGCAGAAAACAAATAACCAAATGGCAGGCCCAAACCTAATCACCTCTGAGTCCATCAACATGAATTTCTGGAACCGGCAAAACCAATTTATGCTGATGAGGAGCAGAACAATGTTTATCTCTGGGGTGGAATTGACTGGCAGGGAGCACAGGAAACTTATCGGTTGATGGAATGTTCTATCTTGATTGGAGCAGCGGTAACGGGGTGTATACATTTATCAAAACTCATCAAATTGTATAGTTGGGATCGGTACCCTTCTCTGCATATAAATCTTACTTCAATCTTTAAAAAAAGAAAATAAAAAAGGACAGCCTTGGTGGGCCATGTTGTAAGCATGAGGATGAAAGCCACATACTGGTGATGAAGGCCCAAAAAGATGGAAGACAGCTGAGAGCAGGGCAGCAACGCTGCGGCTCCCAACTCTGAACTCTGTCATGGGAGAAAAGTAGGCATTATAGTAATTATTTATCATGTGCAGGAAAATTCACTGTTGAATATTATGAGTTCTCTTTAAATGTAGAATCAGAACAGAATACCTAGAAGAGATGTTGAGCAGATACTGATTCATTTGCATTCATATAAGAATCATCTGTAAGTCAGATCTAGTCTAGACAAATAGACACGAACATTGAGATAACCGCCCCGAAACATGAAATTTTAGTAGGCTAAACAGCTCAGCTAAAAATCTCTTATGAACCTAATTTCCCCACCAAACTCTTATCTATTTATTTTTTTAGTTTGTTTTCTTGTTTGTTAAGTTAATGCAAGTTGGTTCCAGACTATATGACTCCAAATTTTGAAATAACAGGGTCTAAATGAATCATCTTTTCCTATGCTCAAAGAGGATCAATGCCTCATGATGAAGACCGTTCAACATGGGACTAAAGTGAACAAACAGCATTTAATTTCAGCCACAAACCGTTAAGCATCAAATCCAGATTCTGGGAGCATCAAAGATGGGGCCTGGGCGTCTGCTCTCCTCCGTGCAATGGAAAAATCCTCGTAATGAAAAGCCTTCACTGCTGACACTGGTTTCCCTTCAGACTTGGCATCTGCGGTACCCAAGAGCTTTTCCGAGGTTGTTTTCACTTGTAAATTTTCCTAACATGAAAGGCTGTTTCCATAGTAAGAGCTGGTTCCCTAAAAGTGCAGGGCCTGAACCCAAAGGGCAGGGTCTGACGGCGCAATCTCCAAGAAGGAAATGCAAGTAGACGGCTCAAAGGAGGTGAGGTCAAAGAAAGAACCCAGCCCCACAGATTTAACAAGTTAATACTCAGCATGGGGGAGAAGATAGGGGGGACCTTGCCTTTATGACCTACGTGGACGTGTTGATGGAGGGCAGTAAAATGAAGGGGATGAATGATTCCTGTGCTGTGCTGCAGAGGAAGGTAGGGGGAGGACTGCTCCCAGAAGGGGTGTCTCCCAGGCATTAAAGCTGAGCGGAGGACGTAAACAGCCACCAGCAAGGAAAAGGAAGAAAGTTCAGATAGCACAAGACTAACGCCAGCCTACGGCAGAGTCATTCATTTTTTATTACCTCTGAAATAACGAAGACCAAAGCAGCCATGTTTCCTTGTGCTACAAAAAATACAGACCACAACTTGCAAACTTTTATTTTATCCATAACATCAACAAGCAGGAGTTTAAAATCAACTTTATTGAGGTATAATTTACGTACAATTAAATGCATGCATTTTACATGTATGGTTTGATGAGTTTTGACAAATGGAAACATCCATGTAACTACCACCCAATCAAGACACAGAACATTTCCCTCCGTGAAAGTCTGTTAAGGTCCCTTGCAGTCGGTCCTCACTCTCACCCTCATGTGAGCCCTACTCTGTTTTCTATCACTACAGATTAGTGTGACCCATTCTGGAATTTCAGAGAAATGGAATCCTACAGGGTGCACCCTTTGTGTCTGGCTTACTTTGCAAAACGTAATGCTCTTGAAATTCATCCACCTCATTGTGTGCATCAGAGCTATTCGTTTTTCTTGATGAGGAATATTCCACTGTGTGAATACTCTGAAACCTTTATCCATTTACCTACAGACGGATATCTGGGCAGTTTGCAGGTCAAGCCTCTATAAATAAACTTCCTGTGAACATCTGTGGCCGAGACTATATGGATCATTGTTTCATTTCCCTTGGATAAATATCTAAGAGAAGAACTGTTGGGTCATTTGTGTATGTTTAAGTCTTTAGGAAACTAGCCAACTGTTTTTGAAGAGGTGGCCCCCTTTACCTTCCCATCAGGTTGTACAAGAGGAAGTTCCAGTTGAGAAGCAGCCTACGAGGACAAGGCATCACCCCAGGGCCATTTGTGCATGCTTCACCCCCTCCCCCTCCTCTTCTGCACACAAACACATCATTCTGACCAAGACAAGACGGAGATGGCCACCGCGGGGCTCAATGAGGGTGCAGTCGTGGGATCCGCCCTCAGATCATGGTGGGTCTCAGGTTGCGCAGTCTCTCTGGGGATGCTAGACAGCTGTCCAGCGGTTGCAGCCCCAGTATTTGCATGCATGTGTGTGGGGGTTTGTGTATGTATGTGTGTTGGGGGAGTACAGAAGGACAAGTATGTTCCTTTGGACCTAAGACATTATTAAAAATACCCACAATTGCTTAATGCTCCACCTTTCCTGTTTTGAATAGGTTGAGAGGCCAGCCAGCCTCCTAGCTCATTGCTGGTTCACATGTTTTTGACTGCAACTCCTGTTCACTTTTAGTGGGAGGCAGTGAAACCAAGTGAGTAAGAGTGAGGCTGCAGACACCCCTCTGTTAATCACCTGTCAGCTGTGTGATGGTGGGTAAGTGTCTTGTCTATGCCTCAACTTCCTTATTTATAAAGTAGAAATAATAATACTGCTTGTTTTTCAATAAACAAATACTACTTTTGTATCTGGCAAGTCGTAAAAGTTCAATGAATTTTTCCCCTTTGCTGAAATGTCACGTGAAATAATATAACCAGTTGGTCTTTGGTTTAAAAACTCTGTGAGACTTGGGGCCAGCCCAGTGGCGCAGCGGTTAAGTTCACACATTCTGCTTTGGCAGCCCAGGGTTCTCTGGTTCAGATCCCAGGTGCGGACCTATGCACCACTTGTCAAGCCATGCTGTGGTAGGCATCCCCCATATAAAGTAGAGGAAGATGGGCATGGATGTTAGTTCGGGGCCAGTCTTCTTCAGCAAAAAAAAAAAGAGGAGGATTGGCAGCAGATGTTAGCTCAGGGCTAATCTTTCTCAAAAAAAAAAGCCACTGTGAGACTTGACCATGTGTGAAGCACAGCGTGAGACACAATAAAGATGCACTCCCTCCCCTCAAGTGCCTTGTGATCTCTTAGGAAGACACAGACATGTAGCCACTGAGCCATCATGAGGGAAATTAAGTGACAAGGGCCATTAGAGAAATCTGGAAAGAGAACTCCCTCCTCAAGGACCTAGCTTCCCCAGGAGGAAGCTGGGCTGTGCCTTGTGGTGGGAGGAAGAGGCGTCTCAGCCCAGTGTGAGGGTGTTGTCACTGCCCGGCCCAAAGCCCTTAGACTCCCCACTGTGTGTACGTCATAGTCCATCTGTGTCTGCATCTCTGTACCTGATGGCTTCCCCAGCCCAAGTGTAGAAGGCCCCTCTGCCCACTTGTTTAGTCATCTGGAAATGCCAGGAATCACCCAACACCCCCTGGAGCAGCCCCTTATCCATTATTGACTGCAATTGGCATACAAATACCCAGTTCCCTTGGCCCTCAGGTGAAATGACATTTCCCAGAGTTACCATGGTTACGTCACTTCCCCACAACCCTACATCTGTTCCTCATACTTCCCAGTAAACCACTTGTGCTGGAATCCTTGTCTCCAGGTCTGCTTCTGGGAGCTGGGGTAGAAGGGGCCTGGAGACCAGCTGGATGTGATGGCAGCAATCTGCGGGGGCAGTAGTGAAGGCCTGAGTGTGGGCAGTGCCCTGACCCAGAGACAGGGGACGGGCAAGCAGACTGTGGGGATGGAGTCGGTGGACTCTGGTGGCTGGTGAGGCAGAGAGAGGTCACAGACGTCAAAGTTTCAAACAGGACCAACCAGTGGGCAGCGTTGGCTTGCCCTGCCTGCCACACTGCTTTAGTCCCCCACGTCAGCCATGCAGTCAATACATATTCATTGAGCACCACTGTATGCCAGGCCTGGTCTGGATGCCCGGGGCATATCAGAGACCAAAAGACAAAAGACACTGCCCTGAGAGGACTTACATATCTATAAATATAGACAATAATAATACATCATAATTATGGAAGAAAATTATAGACCATGTTAGAAGGTGACCGATGCTTTGGAAAAAAGCAGGGAAGAGCAAGGGTTGTTGGGAGGGCGAGAGAGAAGGAGCAATTTCGTAAGCCATTGCCAGAGGAGAGAAAGATGGAAAGTGTGGAAGGAAAGTCAGGGGACATGGAAAATAGAAATCATTTCCAGAATAAGAGCTGAGAGAGTGGACAGGAGGGCGTGCTCAGAATAATAAGAGAGGAAAACTCCCCTAAACTGAGTAAAGCAGAGCGTCTCCAAGTGGGTCCCCTGGCCAGCAGCAGCTTCACCTGGAAACCTGTTAGAAATGCCACGTTTTGGGCTCCATCCAGACCGCTGACTCACAGCTGTCTGGGTTTGGACTTGCTGCAGGGGACTCCAGGGGGTCTTGACAGCCACCTGCTCAAGTCCAGAAACTGCTGGAATAAAGCACACTCCTGAGGTGAGACGTGCTCGCCCGGTGAGGCTGCACAGCTGAAGTGAAACCTCAGAACACAAAAGAGAACGAGGAAAGAATAAAAGCATTCAGGGAAGAACAGAAAAGAAAAGAAATGGCTCCTGAAAGAAGACAATCATCTGCCATCTGATCAGGAACAAAGGCTGCGAGACAGCGACACTCTACTTTGCCAGGTTCCGGGGGCCAGCGGCTTATAGGGCAGAAATCCACACCCGGGTAAGCCATCCTTCAGCTGGGAAAACAGGCGTTCCAGCCACGCAAGGATGCAGAAAACCTGCTCTTCCACTGCCCACTCAGAAAAGACAAAAAACAGACCAAACCCCCTGTGTTTCCGCCGCCCCCGTGAAAACGGAATCCGAGAGCCTGGGAGTGAGGCGAGGGCAAGGAGAGCGCCTGACACTCGTGACCAAACCGAAAAATAAAATGCAGGTGCAATCAAGGTGGATGATGGGAGTAGGGGGAGAGAAGAAGTAACAGACGGCTGCAGTGTTTGTCTATTTTTTCAGGGAGCAGGATACAGCTATGAATTAACATTAGATATCAATAGGAAGGTACTGGTTTAAGTATGCAGGGTAAAGCATTAAGACTAAACATTTGAAGATACAAGTGGTCCTTATAAAGTTCCAAACTATTAGAAAGAAAAAGCAGACAAAGAGACCTCCATCAAGCCGATAAAGGACAGGAAGGAGAGAATAGAAACACCCAGAAAACATTATCAATAGAGTATATAAAATAAGCCACCAAAAATTTACTTATCTATCTCAGTAAATGTGAACAGGTTAAATCTCCCAGTAAAAGAGAGAGACATTTGATTGGATAAAGGGGGAAAAAAGTGAAATTCAGCTTTGTTGTTTACAAGAGACAAACATAAAGAGACACAAGAAGGCTGAAAATTTTTTAAAAATGTTTAAAAACCGAAAAAGTTAGTATTCACCAAATGCAAGAGATTAATCACGTATGTCAGTTTCAATAGTTAGACAAAATATAATTTGACCTGAAAATGTTCAAAAAGTTAGATTTCATGTTGGAAAAGGTTCTGCCAAGTATGTATCGATCACCTAACCATACAGCTTGGAGTAGAAGTCAAAACTGATTGATGTACCAGGAGGAGGTGAAAAAGCCACACACTGTGCGAGACAACGACGTGGACAAAGACAAGGGACAAGCCTGGTTTGGTGGATGTGCAGAACCTGCATCCGGCACACGCTCTGTGACTGTGAGGAGGGCAGGATGCACAGGGGCTCCATCCTCGAGGGCGTGGAACATTTAATTTGTGACATAATCTTTTTGGGAAGGGCTGACTCTGGAGATAAAAGGCACAATTACTTTCCTCCACCTCCCAAGTTTTATTATTTCTCTATAATATTTGAACGTAGAAGGATCTCAACAGAGCAGAAGCCGTGGACCCAGCTTGAGACTTTACGACATAAATTATGTGAAAAGGCACAAAATGTGAAGCAGAAGAGACAAGCAGTGCTTTCCAGGAGAAGAAGACAAGAACATGATACAGAGGTTCTTGGTCCCCAGCCAAGGTCAGCAGAAATAGAGCTCCGCTGTTCTGCAGGTGTGGTCCAGGAAGCTCCAGATGCAGCAAGGGGCACGGCCCCTAATCACCTCAAACTGAAAACTGAGACATGCGAAGGAGGGCCCAATGACCTTCACCGCGTCTGCTCATCACCCTTTTCTCTCTCTCCTCCTTTCTCCTTTCCTCCTTTTCTGTGTTTCTCCTATTCTTCCTTCCCTTCCTCCCTCCCTCTCTCTCTTCCTTCCTCCCTTCTCCCTCCTTCTTCCCCTCTCTCTCTCTCTTCCATTCACTCATTCTCTTCCTTTCCGTCCTTCCTTTTTCCTTCCTTTCTTCCTTCCTTCTCTTCCTCCCTCCCTTCTCCCTTCCCCCTTCCCTGCCGTCCTCCCTCCCTCTTTCTCACTCTCTCTCTTTCTCTTCCATTCATTCATTCTCCTCCCTCCCTCCCTTCCTTCAACACAGTTGAGTTCAATGGGCCAATTTCAACCGCAAAAGAAGATCAACATCCAAGTCAACGGTGACAAACCTCAAAGTAAAACCCAATAGCTGTACTTCAAGGGGGCGGCAGCTCCTGGTGCATCTGGCTGTGGGCCTGGGAGACTCCAGAGAGGGCCTCTTCGCAGTCCTGTGAGGGGCTTCCTGTCAAATTAAGTCCCTGGGTGGTTGCTGGCCTCATGAGTTAACCTGGCCTTTCACATCCTTTGCCTCTTTCTTCATTTTTTCATCATTTACCTGTCCTTCGTTTCCTCTGAAAAGGATGACTGGTAGGTATAAAGAAAATGTGAGGGGCAAACCCATGAGACTGTGTCACCCATCAGTTCAAAACCCCATCGTTTTTTTTTTTTTTTAAATCAGCTGTAATGTCAAAATATAACTCAAGGAGAGGCTGAACTGAGGCTTTCTGGTTTTCAGGTTCGTCATCTCTGCTCTCTGTATCTTCTTATGGAAAATACTGAAAAACTGGCTGAGAACTTGATTTGCTCATTGACTGGTGTCAAAGCCCCAGCATGTACGTAATATATGTGAGAGTCTACATTTTAATCTATAGAGTGTCTGCTACAAGTGCACTTTGCATGTGCAGTAGATATAACTCTGTATGAGCTGAATTGTTTTTGTAAATGAATCGTATTTGAAACATTTATCTAGCGTTTAAGTTATTTTACTTAGCAAATAGCAAAAGTCACCAAGAGGAGTCACCATTAAAATCTGGCATTTTTGTTCTTGGGCTTTTCCTATATTAGGAAACACTGGCCTCAGGTTTGTCAGTATGAAACAGAAAGATGTTAAAATTGTGCATGTTTATGTGTCTGTGGGTGTGTGGATGTGTAAACATGTTGTGTGTGGTGCATGTGTGTGTGTGTGTGTGTGTGTGTGTGGTGAGGGGGCAGCCATGGTTGTTCATATTAAGGTATAATTTCCAAATGTATTTGGTTAGTGACTAGACTGCTAAAAGGATCAGCTTTACTCACCCCTAAGTAATGAATGTTTCTTACAAGTGTCCTGTGCATTAGCATGACAGAGCAGAGCACTTTATCCTACCTAAGCCCTGTTCCTACCAAGGGCACAGTCTGAAAAGCAGGTGGCTTGGAATCAGCCACCATCTGCTGCCCCGGCTTCCAGTCGCAGTGAGATTTGTGCTGCCAAACAATGACGATCTGGTCTGCCTGTCCAATTAGTTAAATAAACTGAAAAAGCTTTGCTGACAAAGTGGTGATAAATGCTCCACTGATAACTGTAGAATGGTGTTTTCACATCACACCAATTGGACATGTTTAATCCTGCACCAGGTGCCACCATGCAATTAAAAAGATGCAGGGAATTAAGCAGTGAAGACAGCAGCATGGAAGAGTGGAGTCCGGATCAGAAAGCAAAATCTGGAAGCATTGAGTCAAGCCTGGGTCTTGGCAGCTGGGTCACTAGAAACAGTGCAGCCCAGGCCCTCCGTATGTCCATGTTCCCAACCTGTGTGCTCTGGGTGCCTCCAGCAGGTGAGGATGCAGAAATGGGGCAGTCAAGGTAACTTCTTTTTGCAACTCTTTGAAAAGGAAAGTGCATATATTTAATGATTGCGAATGTAAGTTCTGCCCTGTATTTTGAGTTGTTATGAAACATATTAAAGCACATTGACAACACATGTTTTTCAGAGTTTATTAGGAGAGGTGCACAGAACAACGCACAAAGGAGGACACACCTGCTACTTCCTGAGGCCAGCCGGAGATGCTCTCTGTCCCTGGAGCTCTGAGGAGCCAGGCACAGCTCACGGGTGCCCGCTGCCTCCCCCCCCACCACCACACCTGGGCAACTTTCACGCCTGGGATGAAAATAAACCCCGCATGGAAACCCACGGTTCCAGAATTGGTGGAACACATTTCAAATACACATATTTAAAAATACCTACATTCTCATTTGGCGTTCAAGAGTGATTACTGACATTTACGATCGCATCTAATATCACAGAACAAGGCTTTACATACAATCTAACTCAAGCTTGAGCCACATATGCAAAAAGAACTTCAGCCCAGGGTAAGAGCAGGCAAAGTCTGCTGCAGGGAAGGGCTGCCTCCTCGCAGAAAAGAGGAACACTGCGAGAAGGGAATGCCAGAGTTCTTCCTTAAATACACGGGCATTATCGCCAAGAACAGACCGAAACACAATTCATCTTTAAAAAGCACTTCAGCAAGTATTACTTCTGGAATCTGAAAGGAATAAGGTACTGGATTATTGAACACGTGGAGAATTTCGATTACTGCCCTCTTTGTTTTTGGGTGACCAACGCCACAAACCATGCAGATGTAAGCAGTGGGCTTTGCAGCCAGATAGGGACAGCTGTTTTCAGGGGTCGTGTCTCAGATTCCCATGCTAAAGCTATTGTTTAAGGAGATGGAAACGTGTAGGGGACATTACACCATTCTGCAGCTGCTAGAAAGCAATGCTTTCCTGTTTTCCTGATTTAGACAATGGAGAAGCCAAGAAGAAAAATAATAGGAAAAGGCTTTCCTATATCTGCTTTAAAAAACTGTGTTATTTTGAATTCAGTACATGTTTTTGTCAAATCTCATCTCTGTTCTCTTAGTTTTCACAGAAATATTTGTGAGAAAGAGGGTTGGAATGAAAGTAGCTAATTGTCAAATCCATATTCTCCAAAGAGAAGATGTTTGTGATAAAACTCCAGGTCCCATCACAAGATGCTCAAACAGGGGCTCACGATCAGAAGGTACGAGAACAGCAACACGCACGCGTGTGCTGCAGAGAGAAACTCATTCCTGACTCAGCGCCTCCTGCACAATACACAGGAGCACACACACATACAGGTTCTTTATTCCACTGTTCGCCTGGTCAAGGGAAAGAGGTTGGGGGAGCCTTTCTGAAGGGTTGCTGGTCTGCCATTGAATAACACTAGGGCGAGAGACAGCCCCACGAGACCTGGCAGTGGCTGCAGCCTGCATTCCTCCATCCTCACCTCAGAACCCAGTTAATTCACCCACTTAATGTGCCGGGGCAACGCCAGACGGACGTGGAGCACCACAACGTCACCATGACAATCAGGCGGGTGGGTCACCAAAAGCAACAGCAGCCGGGCTGCTTTTGCCTCGAGGTCATGCCATTGACCAGTGGTAGGTTCACCCTGCAAAGGGCGCTCATGAGTCCACCCATCCTGGGACATTTTCCGACAATTGCCCCACCCTTGGCTTTTACTCCTCAGCTTCCCCAAGGCAATTGCCCTCCTGCATCATGACTTCTCCAAATAATAACAAGAGAAAAGAGAGGGATTGCCCCTGAAATTCAGGAATGGGCAGAGTGGGCTTCCTGTTTAGGGAGACAGACATCCTCCCTTTAAATTATCTGCCCGGGGGATGGGAGGGGGGCAGTTTGTCTCAAATAGAGTTTTTCCACAAGTCTCCCAGAGTTATTGAACTATGGGAAATTCTTTTTGGATGAAAGTCTCCATTGTCTTTGAGCCTGCCACCAAGTGGAGCCTGCTCCCTGTCCCCAGCGCCCCCCTGTTCTGCTGCTCAGCATGTCAGGGACAGAACTGCACCGGGTCTGCCCCTGCCCAGCCCGGTGACGTGGTTGGAGGAGTCTGCACACGGCAGAGCCCACCTCTCCCGTGTTCCATCCCATCAATTTCTCTGGCTGTGTCACAGCCAAGCCACTTGGGGCCCCTCTGGATAAAGCGGAGGGTTTGTCGATGGCCATGTGGCCTGTGGACATTTGTCTATCCACTGCTGTGGCCCCTGAACTCCCCCAAAGCAAGGATTTGCATCCCTCAGACAAAATGGCAGTGGTCTTCAAAGGGAGAGCAAAGGCAGCATCTGTTTGAGGTCAGTGGTTTTCATCAGATGCACTGCCTGAGGTCATCCTGTTCAGGGATCTTGGCCACTGGTCAGCAATGGCTGTGAGAGAAGGTAGGGCTCATTCACCTGTGAAGGGGCTGACTTGCCAGAGGGGGTTTTGAGAAACTATTATTCATCAGCCCGTTTCTCCCCTTGTGGGTCCCACAGCAGGCATCCGCGGTCTCCCCAGTGTCAGGGACGGGGCTGCTTCTTCCCACGCACAGAAGAATTTGAACACAGAGACCAGAAAATGGGCTGGGCTGTAGAAGAAATGGAACACTGAAAACGGGAGGGCGTGTGGGTGCCCTCGGCCCATTCCAGGCCCACAAGAGGGCTTAGGGGAAGCCTAGGGCTGGCCTGGCTCCTCCGCCCCAGACGAGGAGGGTCAGGACTGGAAGGCCAGGGGAATGTTGCATCTGCATTCCTTTCGTGGAAGTGCAGGTACTGGTCAGCAACACATCCGGCCGCATCTTTAAATCATCTGAATGGCCACACACTTGGCTCCCATACAACAAACTGCCGACGGTCCTGTGGCCAGAGGAACTGCCTTTGTCTCCTCTGAGTGTTGAATATCAGTATTCTGAGTGAAAACTGAAGAATAGTAGGTGACTTTAAAAAGGCAGAAGTTCTGAACACCCCCCGTTAGGCCCCACAGAGCTTCCGTCTTTCCTCCTCCCACCTCGCCCCCTTCAGTTTTCCGTTTTCTTAAAAAAATCTGATCTATAGCATCTACATTTCTAAATTGGCAAAAGGATATTTATGCGGCTCTGAAGGCCCTGCACCTGGCGGCTGAGGCTCTGTCCACCCAGGGCGTGACCTCCGGGCAGATGCATTTCTAAGGCAAAACCAGAAAGAGCGGGTACCCTCGTTCTGAGAGGCAGTTTGCAATCTGAGAAGGAAGCCTGCTCGTTCTCTCTGTCCATTCTGCGAGGGCACAGCAGAAAGCTCCCAGGAGACCCGAGGCCTCCCGGCGCTGCTCAGCCGGCCCCCAGCAGCTCTGACCTCCAGGGAATCCCGGGCTGCTTTCCAGGGAGCCGGGCAGAACCGTGCGGGAGAGAGCGCTGTCGACCACACATGGTAAGGGGAATCTTTACAGGTGAGCACTTAAAAACGAGGATATAGATTAAAATTGCTTTGACTAGTTTTTGCAGTTGCAAAAGATTTTACTTCCTTTCTCTTTCTCTCTCCCTTCCCTCTCCCCCACTTTTCTAAGGACAGGAGAGAAAGGGGACTGAAGCAGCACTGGCTAGCCTCCCACATGACTGGTCCCTGACTTGGTGCGAGCTGCAGCCACGGAGCAGGATCGAGTTCTCAGGATGCAGTGTGGACTGTGAACTGTGCTAAAACGCCCCACGACGACAGCTCTCCACACTCAGCATGCGTCTCCCTCACACGTCCTTTAGTAACAGTCAGGACGAGAGACGTTGCAGTGCTTCCTCCCTCTCCCATCAGCGTCCGAATCCAGAGCAGCCTGCCACGGAGGCCGGCAGCAGGGCGGTGTCTTGGCTGCACTGGCTCAGAGACAGGCATCCTTGACTTTTTTCCTCGCGAGTGTTGGTCTCATTGATAGTCAAGTGAGAGCAACATCAGTGCACATAGATGCATCCATTCAAGGACTTCTGAAAGCAACCCCTTTCTCCAGCCCTTAGATGACTTGTTTTAAAAAATACTTTAAACTCACTTCATATAACTTTTCTCACATGTTTCAGACTTCACTTGCAAATAAACCCAAGACTATTAGAAACTTAAGAACTAGAAAATGCAATTTCTAAACTTCCTGCCTCCTCGCTACCCAAGCAGTTCAGTGGACTTCTAGTCATTCCGGAGGATTTCAATGACATCGAGCTCAGCAGGGCTTGTGATGGGAGAGCGTGTGAATCCAAACGTAGGGAGGTGCTTCCAGTCCTGAACTTGTTGCCTCTGGCCAGAAAAAGAGCTTCTTCTAGCATTAAACAACTAACTGACTTAGTCTCTGCTATACTAAGAGGGACAGACCCTTTTAGTCCTAAGTAGCATTAGCTGGCCGCTTTTTCGTTTGGGTGAACAAGTGGACAGAGAAGCAGCTTAAAGGGAGCCGTTAGCCCCGAATGATAACGCCCTGGGCCAGAATCAGTGAGAAAACAAAACCAGTCACATTTGGGTTGGAAAAGGGAGAGCGAGTGAGAATTGTTAATAGTCACATAATTCCCGCAGAGACATCCCAACCCACGGCTTCTGCGTCAGGAACGCCACACTCACGTAGAGAGCACCTGCACGCTCCGAGCGGCCGAGCTTTTCAGGAGAGGTGCACAGCTGTTGCTAAGATTCCAGGCCAGTCTTTCGGAAGAATGTGGCTCCCCCTTCCAACAGGGCGCGTGGGGCTCTGAGGACAGTGCTGCCGCCCGTCAGTGTCTCTAGGTTACCTCACCGTCAGCAGTCTGACCCCGGCGTCGGACTGTGGAAAACAAAAGGTGACACCACTGGGAGCTGCTGCCAGTTGCCGTGCACGTCTAGACCCGGGAGAGACCACGTGCACCTGCAATGCAGGCAGGGCTGCCGCGCTGGGAGAGCTTGAGGGAGCCTCCAGGTTGGCAGTGGCGTTGGGGTTTTGCTGTCCAGTGTGGATGGCGCCTGCCCCTTGCCCTCCGCCTGCTTTTTGCCTCAGTCACGGCCCTCCCGCTTCCCAGGCCCGCCCCCCGCCCCCTCCCCTGGCGACCTCAGGCCTCCTTTACCTGTACTGGTTCTCTGTGGCCCTGCTCTCAGCTCGCTCTGGGGCCCAGGAGTAGCTGTCTGTTGCACTCTGGGGCTTTTTCTCCTTCTTCTCCTCCCGCTTTGCTCTCCGCTTGCGATAAACCAGGAGCCCTAGAGCCAGAGCCAGCAAGAGCAGGATGGCCACCACGGTGCCCAGGATGTAGAATAAGAGCAGTTTTTGTCCGTCGGTGCCATCGTCGTTCTGTTTGGCCGCGAAGTCTCCACCCGTGGACTCCCTATGGCCAGTGCTGGCCGTGGGGTGATGGGTGCTGGGCTCCATCCAGACGCCAGGGGGCCCACTGGGGACCATCGTCTTGGGTGGGGTGGGGGTGATGGGAGCATTGGGTAGGAGGGAGGGGCCCCTCACAGTGGGAGCCACCTTGGAGGTGCCCTTGGGGTCCCTGGTGGGACTGGACGTTGAGGCAGAAGGCACAAGGTTCCCCTGTCTCTCACCCATGTCATCCCCCTGGTGAGGCCCAGCTGGTGGCCCCAGGGTTGTGGTGCCCATGATGCAGGAGACCCCATTGGGAGCCAGCTCCCAGCCTGGCAGGCAGCCGCAGCGGAAGGACCCCTGCATGTTGAAGCACAAGCTGTCGCAGAGGTGGCCCTCCGAGTCCTCACACTCGTCCACATCCTGGCACTGGGTGTCATCCTCACCTGCCAGGACAAAGCCCTCCTTGCAGGAGCAGTAGAACGAGCCGTCGGTATTGGTGCAGTCCTGGGCGCAGGGCGAGCGGCCTGGGGCACACTCGTCCACGTCCCGACAGGTTTCTTCTCCGGGGCCGCTAGGCTCGTAGCCCACCCAGCACTGGCAGTGGAAGCCCCCGGGGGTGTTGACACACTCCTGGGCACAGGGTGAGCCCTGGCACTCATCTACGTCCACGCAGTCCCGCTGAGTGGAGTCCAGCTGGTAGCCTTGGGGGCAGCGGCACAGGTAGCTTTTCCCGAGGGTCTCAGGGACGCATGTAGCCACCCCTCTGCACGGGCTGGAGCTGCAAGGGTTCCGGGAGGCGCAAGTCACCAGGTCGTCCAGCAGCCGGAACCCTGGCCGGCAGCCGCAGCGGAAGGAGCCATCTCCCCCCTCGAAGCAGTCCTGCTGGCAGCCCCCATTGTTGAAGTCGCAGCCGTACTTGGGGTTGACACAGAGGGGGCCCGAGCTGTCCCAGTCGAACACATCGGGGGCCTTCTCCTTGCACAGGAAGTAATGCCACTCACTCTCGTTCCTGTCCCCACAGGCCACATTGGCCATGGAGGCGAACGGCACGGCCTCCAAGGAGGAGCTGGTGGCCTGGAAGGGGGTGGTATAGTTCACCTGGCCTGGACCCCCCAGGGCCAGGGGCCGGCACATGCCTTTGAAGCTGAACTTGCACACGAAGCCCTCGATGTTGTTTACAGAAAAGCCGGGGTTCCCACAGGGGCCCTCGGCCCACTTGGGGAGGTGGCTGGCGAGGGGAGGCAGGGACAGGTCCAGCACCAGCGACACACAGCGCCTGAAGGTGCAGCTGTTCTTGGGCTCCTTGTACCAGTTGGCATAGGACGTGTTCTCCCCGCCGCCCACCCAGCTGAAGCCCCTCAGCGGCAGGGTGCTGTCCAAGCACTTGCCCTTCTCTCGCTGGAGCCCCATCCAGAACTTGCCCATCCGAGTTACCAGGGGCGCCTCCAGCTGGAGGAGCTGGGCCAGGGCTCGCTGGATGAGCCGGGCCTCCTCCTCAGTCTTCACCGTGGCCAGGTTACCCCCGTTCTTGCTGCAGTGAGATTGGGCCTCGGCCGCAGTCAGCTTGTCCCAGTGCGCCGTGTAGCAGGCGGTCCCCGCACAGACCACAGCCTTCCTCTCAGCCCCGGCACCCACCCTCGGTTGGCCCAGCAGCAGCAGCAGCAGCAGCAGCAGGCCGGCGGAGGTGGCCATGGTGGCCTCCCTGTCCCTCTTGGTGGGAGGCTAGAAGCCCGGCGGTGACCGTGGCGGCCCCAGCTGAGCCCCGAGGGGAGCTGAGGGCTCAGCAGCAGACGCTCCGGCACAGAGAAGGACACAAAGGCTGACGGCTTTTCACGTCCCCCTGACCCCAGGCGCATCCTGTGCTGTGGTGCTCCTTATATCTCACCGGAAACTGGGGCTTCCTGCAGTGAATAGTTTTCTGACTCCTGTTGCCTTCATCACGATTTTGTTGTTCATAAAAGGCAACAGGCAGCTTTGCCGGGTCCCCGGCTGAGCGCTGAGGAAACACGGCAGCGAGGGGAAGTCGTCAGGACGCAGAGACGCTGTCTGCTTGGTCTGGGCTCCATTCTCTCTCTGTGCATGAGGAAGCTCAGTGGCAGGCTAAAGAGTGAGTCGAGACTTTTGGGACCAGGAACTTGAAACAGCTCACTCAGTAACCCATAATAAAATTCCACTTGGGTTTGCAAACAACCAGAAGAGAAAAAAACATCCTCAGACTTGAGACATGAGGCCACGGATGGCTATAATTTTCAGCCTTTTTTAGAAGCAAACTGGATTTTCCTTTTGCCTATCTCACGTTCCTTTTGGCTTTGGGAGTCTTTTTTCTTTTATTCCCCTCATGGTGAACTTTAAATAGATAGGCAGTTTTTAAATAGGCACTGGGCCGTGGGAATGTCTGTTTCTAACACGATGCCAAGCTCCTTGAGAACATTAAAACAAATTGGGTGAAATTTGGCAGTTTTCAGGGTTTCACAGTGCAAATATTGTGCTGTGATGTGGCAGCGTCACAAAAAGCATCAGAAAGAAAAAATGAAAATGCTTCTGGCTCGTGGCCCTGGGCTTGCACGCCTGCCTCACTGGCTCAGGGTTCCCAGGAAGGGCCGGCGTTCTGGGCGCAGAAGGAGAACCCAAGCCATGCAGGCCAGCTTCAGCACAGCAGCTCACCAAAGGCCCCGGATCAAAGGGCTCTTTTCCTGCAATCAGACATGTTTTGCTCCTAGGGCTGTGTTTGGTTGGTTCCCCAAATTAGACCCTGAGACAAGGACTTGGGGCAAGTGAGAGGAACTGAAACAGTTTATTTTGGAAGCGAACTGAAAGAGGGAAGAGAGGAGCCAACATGGGGAGGCCCTGGGGCTCCTAGAGCGCCATTTCCAGGGCACTCTGGGAGACTCTGGCCACGTGTTAGCATCTTCCCAGCTGAGGAGAGGGGGCTGGGCCGTTCTCCTCCAGCTCCCCTCCTCCCTAGTGGTGGCAACTCCTTGGCGCTCTGGGCTGATGGTGAGGACCTGGTACACCAGAGGATACCCTCGAGTGGAGAACGACAGCGGCAGCTTTTGGGCATGGCACCAGCATGTGCAATGTTGGCTCTCCACAGAGACCTGAGTTAGGGTGTCATAGGGCTTAGGAACTCAGTGGCTTTCAGCCTCCACAAAGGATATGGTGCTCAACTCAGACTCCACGCAGGAGTGAAGGAAGGGCAGTGAGCCTGGAGCCTGAAGAGTTGGAGGGAGGGAAAGGCGGAGCCTTCTGAGACTGAACAATGAGGATTGGGGGCTCTGTTCTCAAATCCAGGGGGAAGCACTGAGGGGACGACATGCTGAGACCGCCGTGTAGAGGATTGCCTCCCGCTGTGGAGTGAGCAGCTGGCTGACAGACCCCGAGTGGTGTGGGGGGACCACTCAGCAGGCAACTGCAGGTTTCCAGGCACAGTTGAGGGCAGCGCAGACTGGGCTGGCCCCAGATGAGGGGAAGCAGATTCAGGAGGTGATGAGGATCCAGACCAGCCCTTCCTGCGCTGGCTGGAGCAGAGCTGAAGGACACAGGAGCTCCTCAGGAGGACTTCATGGCTTCCTGCTTTGCTACCAAGGGCTGGGGGCCCTTGAAGGCTGTGACCACTGCAGGTGGGGAAACAGGGCCTGGGCTGGAGAAGAATCAGACGGGGCTGCCTCTTGGGGATGAGAGTCTCCCTGGCCCCCTCATCTTGACTTGCCTCCTCAGGAATCTGAATTTGGCCCCAAAGCTGGTAAAGTAGGTGGGTTCAAGCAGACCTGGGAAGCCTGGTACCCTCAGCTCCAGGCCAGTGTAGCTGGACATACATTTAGGCTTGGCGAGGCTCAGTGTTGACCTCTGTTTGGGGGAAGCTGCATTTCTAAAGGTTTATTTATAGGCAGGGAACTTCTTCACATTGTAGAAAACGACTCCGACAGCGTGGGCCGTGGGCGCGTGCAGTCGGCCTGCACTCGTAGTGGGGGCCTTTCTCCTGGTTCACGCCATCCGTGCAGCCCAGAGCTGGATGCCTCAGTTAACCATTGTCATTGAGCAGGGTTCACCCCGAATGCCACGTGGTTGGTACTTAAGGACACAGGTTGAATGAGTGACTTGCAGCTTGTTAGCCGATTCTGACCCCCAGATCTTTGTCAGGCCATCTGCTTTTGCTGGCAGTTCGCCATCTCCCACAAGGGAACTTTCAACCTCAACTAGTATTCACTTAACCAAGTGTTTAGATCTTAAAGAAGAAAATGAACTGGGAAAGATGTGCGCTCAGTTTATTTATTTATGAACCCAGGAAGTGTTTGTAAAGCACCTGCTGTGAGAAAGGCCAAGTAAAGTGCAGGAACCCTGCCCCGGGAGTCATGGATTCTGCTTCGTCACTTCCAGTAACGTGCTTTACTCAGCCTCAGCTCTTCTTCCCCTCATCCGTAAGGAAGGATCTGGGAACAGGCCCCTGGGAGCCTCTCTTGCTCGAGCATCAGTGAACTCATGCTTCCCTCTCTCCTCTGGAACTGGGGAGAGCACAAGTGGGGAGACACGGGGACTGACTCCACTGAGCCCTTGCCACACGGCACAGGAGCCAAACCCGCTGTGTAAACCCTGCAGGGGCCATCTCCCCACTATCCACCCGAGTGTGGAAACACAGCGCAGTTTCTCCAGTGCTTACCAGGCTCCTTGTCCCCTACATCTGACTTCCACTCTGTCCCTCGGTCCTTCAGCCACTGCCTGCTGAGCTCAGCTGGGTTGCCTCACCTGGGACCCAGCAGCCGGCGGCCTCCAGCTCCAGGTCCCTTGCTGTCCTCTCCCATTCACAGAGGAGGGGGCAGGAGAGTGCCAGGCGCTGGGGCACGTGCCTGCGAGCTCGGCGGAAGGAGGAGGGCTTATGTTACTGGTGGCATTTGGCTGAGTTCTACCAAGTACTTACGATAGTTTGGATGCCAACTTTGAGGAAATGCTGAGGCTCACATCCTGAATTCTCCCTTGGATGATGACCCGCCACATTTTATTTAGCATGCAGACTTTATCAAACCTCTCCGCGGACTGAGAGTTAAAGAAGAGGAATGGCGGCCGGGAGGCTGGAGAGCTTTCCTCCGCAGACTTTCGGGGTGGGGGAAGGGGGGAGCCATCTCAAGTGTTCCAGAATCACCACAAGCCTGACAGCATGGCGTGTGCCCTGGGCCATAGCCCACCTGTCTACGTTCATTCCAGACTCCCAACGAGGACGCTGAGCTTTCTGTTTAAATTGCCTTAAAATTCGACTTCGTACGATGCTGAAGACGGCCCCTGCTGGTCTCTAGCACGGGGAGAGTTTAACCTCTCAGTTACTCTGGAGCACAGTGATTGGTTTCTGGGCCGTTCAGGAATCTGGCTTCTCTTTTTCTTTATATTCCGAACTAAAAATCGAATGAAAGGGGATCTGCAAAGCCACATTGTGTTTTTCCTGGCATACCTAATAGGTGCCCGATATATGTCAGCCAGTTCTCCCCCAGAAAATGGAGGTTTATTCGCTCACTCAACAAATGTCTATGACACTTCCTATGCACAGATTCTGTTTTCTGCACATGGAGCCAAAGGGGAGATGGGTTTTGGTACTTTGTGAACTTTGTACCAAACAGGTGGCATGAGGGACAAGAGCACAGCCCCTGAGGGAGAGTGACAGGAGCTAGGGGAAGCTGGCCGGCCACAGGGCTCAACAGTAGTTCTCTCGGTGGGTGAGGGCGTGTTCCAGAGGTGGCCAGGTAAGTAGGGGGTGCCAGGCTCTGAGGTGGCGGTCAGGGTTGCCAGAGAAGAGAAGTGATGCATTCCACAGAGTCTGCAGGAAATTTAAAACAATAATAAAACTGATTACAAGTTGGTCTTTTTTTTTATTACCTTGTTAATTTCACTAAATTCCACTAATTCTAAACAAAGTCAATGATAAAATTTGCCTCCCCCCAAAAAACTTGTTGGTCTAAATTCTAAAACAATTGTGATGGTCACTGTAGTTTTAGTAATGTGTATGCAGGCCTCAGGTCAGCACCTTTAAGTGACTTACCCTTTACTCAGCATTGTATTCTGTACCGTGGTCAGTTAGGAGACCTCACAGTTGCAGAGCTGGCCCCCCGCCCGCGGGGACCCCCGCTGCCCCACCGGGAGTTCAGGGCGGGCCATGCTCAGCTCCTGCGTGCACCACCCGGCAGAGCTGCAGTGCACAGGAAGCACAGAGGCCGCGAGGGAAAGGAGCAGAGGTCCAGGCACTCGGCCTGTCATTCTCTGAGAGCGCTTAGAGTTCTGTGTTGAAAGTTCAAAACAGGGGAACAGAGTGGGAGCTGTGAGACGCGATATTTTTATCAAGTAAGTGTAAATTTTAGTTCCTACACAAGGTATTTAAATGAATCTGAATAGCATATTTTTAAATTGAAGCTTCATCTTTTTTAATAGTTTGTTTTAAAACTAAAGAACAACTAAAGAAAAAATCATTGATACTGATTACAACGGTTCTTTCTGAAAGTAATTTCGTTGTACAGAGGTGTGAGGTGCTGCATGACCGTCCTGGGGTACAGAAATGCCAAGTGTGCAGCCCCATGGCCCAGCAGTTAAATTTCCCCCTCTCCACTTCGGTGGCCCGGGTTCACAGGTTTGGATCCTGGGTGCGGACCTACTCCACTCATTGGCCATGCTGTGGCGGCATCCCACACACAGAGTAGAGGAAGACTGGCACAGATGCTAGCTCAGGGCAAATCTTCCTCTCACACACACACACAAAATACCAGGCGTCCAAACCCTTACGAGGACTCACTTCTCCCAGGGGGTGGCTTGTGGATCTTCCAACTGTTCTGCATTGAAAGGATAGAACACATCTATCCTGAGTTCAAATCCCGCTCAATACTTACTAGCTGGGTGATCTTAGGCAAGCTGCTGAACCGCTCTGTTCATTGCTATGTGGCACAACACTGTGTGACTGTTTCCTCAACCGCAATAGGGAACAATGCAACTTCACGTCTTGTGGGGCTTTGTGAGGATTAAATGAGTTCATACCTGCGAAGCAGTCAGCAGAGCGCCTGGGAGGAGGTGCGAGTGACCATCACAACAGGAGGCTGAGGAGCTGAGACCACCTGACTGCCTCACAGCTGGACTTGGCATCGGCGGGCTGTGGGATTGGACTCAACCTCCTCACCTCCAGAGATCTGGGATCCTAGTCTGTCAAATGGGGAGGGTAGGAGTCATGACGCCATCACGCTGTCGTGAAGCTTCAGTTACAGGAGGCAACACATGTGGACGCTTCCCACGGGCGGGCACACAGCAGACCCTTAGTAGCCTGCGGTCTCTGTTCCTGTGCTGTTGGAAACAGAAAGGCGCCGCACCCGCCTCCCCCCGCCTGCACACCCAAGAATGAAAGGAGAGACCCCTACGACCTTTGCTGGAGACTTGGGCTGACCCAGCCTTCTGAGTCTTCTTCGGCTCCTCGGCCGGGTACACACTCCTCATAGAGCATTATTGATTTTTCCACGTTTCATAAATAGTCTCCTAACATAATTTATCACTCACAATATTTATAGAAAATTTGACTAGGCTGAGTGTTGTTTTTAAGGTGGACTTGTGCTCACCTGGCAACTGGCTTCCATGAGCAAAGATGCTCGTCAGCGTTCAGAAGGAGAGACCACGCCGAGGAACTGGCTGCCGCAGGGCGTGTTCACATGCTCCGTCTCCAGCCACAGCTCCCAGCTCGTGCGTGAAACTCGAGGTTGTAAATCATGCTGTCATGGCTGACCGGGGCGATTTGCAGGATCTGTTTGGCATTTACAACATTCTCGGTTGTTCCAATAAGTTGTCATAACAATTTAGCCCTATTTAGACAATGTAATTTTATAGAAACGCAAATGATCCATTTGGCCTCACGTGCCAAGATTGGATTCTCCATGAAATGAGCACAATAACACAACAGATGTTTGAAAAGAGGTCATGTAGTTGAAATAGATAGAATTTCATTGCCTTCAAGAAGCTGACTAGGGAATCGTGGAGATTTCTGGGAAGCATAGACTCTATTTGGAGAGGCAGATGTCTGAAGGACGCCCCGAGAACCCACAGGCGCCAGGACACTCGGGCGGGTGCTGCACGGCCCCTGACTGCGGGGGAGCCATGAGTCCTGCTCCAGGATCACGTGGGAAAGCTGGATCTCCACCTCACCTTCCCAGGGCGTGACTGCTGCCGTCGCCTTGCCTGGCCTCTGTTGGCGTCCCCAAACTGGAGTGACTTAGTACAAACGGAAATAACAATTCCCACCCCCTGTAGTTATGGTCGTTAGTCAAAATGGGACACTTACTAGCCATGTGACTTTGGGCAAGTGTCCTTCCTCTCTGGGCCTCAGTTTGCTAATGTGTGAATGCTATCATGCCCCGCAGAGGCATACAGATCAAATGAGATGATTTAGGAAAGTGCTGGCACAGTCAGTGCCTCATCGACAGCTGCCATGATCAGCCGCGTGATACAGTCTCCTGTGTAGTAGGAAACAGCGCTTACGGTTTTGATTATCATTTTTGCCCTAGCTGATTCTTGGGGAGCCGCCAAGAACACCCCAGAGGGAGGAAATGTCTAGTGTGCCCTGCGTCAGTGCCACAGAACCCTCCCAAAGATCCAGAGGTGGAACAATGCCCAAAGGCACTGCCCTGGCCACCAGAGAAGGGCTTACAGGTGACGAGAGGGAGAGGACCCAGCGAGAGCAGAGACGATGGTGGCACTGCCACAGATGTCCCTAATCCAGGAACCCAGGCAGATGTGTAGGGCATGGGGTGATGCGTGTGTGTTTTCAAAGCTGGCACTGTGACCTGGGATCGCAGCATCCGGGTCTAGCTCGAAGCTTGCAACACTGTATTCTCCATCGGTGGTGCATCTTTGTGCCAATCCATCACCACTGCCATGGGAGTCACAAGTTGCTGTGGGCGTCTAAGGCCTGCCGGCTCTGTCCAGGGCCTGGGGTTGCTCCTCTGCGAGGTCACTGACCCCTTCAGAGGCCGGACCCTGCTGGCTGAGGTGAGATCGAGGAGGCCAGCAGGTGCACTCCATTCTAACCGTCACTCAAACGGTGCCATGAGGATGTGCCAGCCCAGCCCACGGGTGCAGGTCCACAGGTCAGAGGTGGGCCTGTCTCCCTCAGAGGTGAGCCAGGAACTTGCCTGCAGGCTCTGGAGCATTCGGATCTGTCTGTCAAGTGCTGGGTTTTCCATTCTTCGGGGTGGGGGTGGTTATGGAGCTCCCTGAGTGCCCTGGGGGCACCCAGAGTCTGAGTCACCTTGGCCATCCCACAGAAAATGGGGTCCTCCCTGCCACGCTGAAGATCAAGGCGGGAGGTCAGACTCCCTCCCACCCCCACGGTTCTAGATGAAGACACCCTGTGAGTTCTCTCACACCTGGTCCAAGCTCTGTGACTTCAGGTGAGTTACTCAACTCTCCTGTGCCCTGTTTCCATGTGTGAAAGCCCAGTGCGACTCCCTGACCATTTCCACACAGTGGGAGGAGGCGAGGGCACCGGGGGCCAGACCACGAGGGAGTAAAGCAAGACACACCTGGCCGCCCCGCATCCATTGCCTCCATCACGGCACTTACCCCGCAAACAGAGAAGAGCTCCCTTTTGTGACATATCATCGAGAATGGGCTGACTGCATTTGGTTCAGTGCAGTCATTTGGAAGATAAACCTGATTGCTTTTTTATATCCCTTTTCTTGAAAAGAACAAAGACTTGCCTTTTCACAAGCTGCTTTGTTTCTCTCAGTCTCCACCCCTCAGGAAGAGGGAAGGCTGTAAGGAGAGGAAACCGAGCAAAGAGGATGGCGTAGGGACACAGCTGTCCCATAGCCCCAGGGCCAGAGAGAGCCCCCAGGTCCCACAGGCAGGTTGGGCGGGGCTGCGCCTGATGTCTGGGGGTCTGCTCTGGGCACAGTGACAGAAAGGAGTCCTTCTTAATTAGGCATTCCAACCTGGCGGGATTCCCCTAGGCAAGAAGGCGCGAGAAACCCAAACACCAGCGCCCAGTCCTGTTGAGAGCAACAAGAGCCAGAGTAAAGGTGGCCACTGTGTGAGAGGCCCCACGTCTCAATTTCTGGAAGGTTCTGCTAATACGGCTGCCCATTCCTGGGCTCATTTGTCTGATTTTATTTCACCAGTGGCTAAGCTTCATCACCTTGTTTTATTTCCCCTGAGTGTTCTGGATTATGTCTAGTTTCCAGCTGAAACTGTGACTCACGCTGTCCACGCCCTGTGGTCTCCAGCATTTCAAGGGAAACAGGCCTCTTTGCGGGAAACATTCCTGTCTACTTCCTCTGAGCCCCCTGGTTTGCTCATCTCCCTTTTCCAGTTCTTTCTAAAAGTTGGAAGTGACCAGACCCTCAATTCTGGGAGAATATGAGTGCTCTCGGCCTCTACTGTAGTAATGTGGTCTCTCTCAAGCTGGGGCCACTCCTGGTCCGTGAACTCAGGTCACGGCAACTTCTAGACATGGGCTTCTTCCTCTGAGTGAGAAGTGTGACTCAGGTGGAAGCTGGCTCTTGGACATTTTCTGTTAGACCTGCATGTTGTTCTTAAAATTTTGACTTAATTGTCAACATTTAAGAAGTGTGAAATTTTACATAAAGACCTGGATTCCTGGTTTCCCCTGAAAAATCAAAGTGTGTAGCAATGCTGGCACCATTCCAACACGGCAGTCAGTGGCCACACCAGCCCCTCATGGGTGCCGCCATGCTGGCTCCTGCAGCCCCGGGGGCCTCGACTTGACTAAACATCAACGCAGAGCCCAGCTGCCTTCCGTCTAAAGCTCTGATGGTTCTTCAGCTAAAAGTCACCCCCAGTCTATCCAGAGTTCTGTGTGCACGGCCCTCTGTGTGAAGTGGGTGGCAGGGAGTCGTTCTAATTATAACATCTTTTGAATCCTCCATGCCTCTCCAATAGATGCCTTCTCTTCTTCATGAGAGAAGCTCAATTGTGTATCTGTTGGCAATAAGCTTTGGGAGATGCTGGGAGACTCCCTTACCCATGGGTAAACCTGGAGAGGTCTCAGCCAGTGATGGCGTGCACATCGCCCTGGCTGGCACCTGATCAGGGCCGACATGTGACGCACACTACTGGTGTGGCGTGAGGGAAAGTGCTGGGCGCTTCGGGGACATTCCCCTTGCCCTCCAATAGAGAGGTGAGAAACCGTCATCCATCCTCTGAACGATCCTCTGGGTGCTGGTTCTCGAAGCCACTGAGTCAGGACAAGCTGGCATGCTTGGAAAGGTGGAGCAGAAAGAGGGAAGGAGCTGGGCCCTCAAAGGCCTCACTGACCTGCTGACTCAGCCGGCCCTGAGATCGCTCCCCTGAGACTTCGCACGTGAAATTATTAGCACTTTACGTTGTTTGAACAACTTACACTTTGGCTGTTACTTGCAGCTGAAAGTGTTCTTTCCAGACTTTTGAGTCCTAAAGATTTTAGTCCATGGGACATGAGTGACTCAGAGGCCTTTCCAGCCCTTCCTGGCTCTGTAGGGCTTTGGTCTGTGTGCCAACTCAAATTCCCACACAACACTTCTAGGGGCCAAACTCTGCTCCCCACACGCATATTGGAAGAGAGAAAAGTCTTCCACTTGGGCTCTTTCTGGTGGAAGAGCAGGCCTCCCCGGCAGGCGCTGACACGAGGGAGGCGGCTGAGCCGAGGAGGAGGCAGCAGACGGAAGGGCAAGACACCAGGCCACTTCAGGTTCCAACGTGCAGAAGCCACTTCAGACCTAGACCGGAGCAGGCTGCATCCTTTGTCTGTTCAGGATAAAACAGGACATGTCACATCACGCAGAGCACAGGCAGCTCCACATGGCTTCCTAAGAAAGGGCAAGCCGGAAGCCCCCGGCTTCTTACCTGAGTAATTCAGCAAGTGCTCATTGTTTCTTCTATCTCTTGATTTTGAAGAAGTGATTTTGGTGTGTCAATAGTTCATCTCTGAGCACCCTCCCCCCAAATTATGGTTTAAAGTGGTGACCAATTTGCAGGACTTAGGTCGTCACCTTGCAAAACCATCTGGTTCCACAGAATTGAATGAAATAAACATGTTTCCATTCAACCCAAAGTTTCAGGTTACTGTGTTGGAGGTGCAGAACCCCAGCAGTTTCCTTTATTAGGAAACCGCATGACTCAGTGTATCAATATAGCATCATAAAGGATGTGGGAAACCTGCTCCGATTGAAGTTTACTGTTCATTTCTTCTCCCTGTAACGCAGCAACCTGAGTCTTACAGACACACAGCAAGAGTAGACATGTGACTGGACGCCCTCCTCGGGCCTGGGAAGGCTGTCAGCAGGAGGCAGGCAGGCCTAGCTTCACCGGGGCCCTGCTTGCACTTGCAAGATGCTGGCCTGTCTGCCTCCAGGACAGCGCGTCCCTGGCCCCAGCAATGCTGGTCTCTCCTCCCAGCACTCCTCCGGCCACAGCCAGGCTCTCACTGGTGCGCACGATCACCTCAGTTTTCCCACCGTCTCACTTCTCTCCTTTCTGCTTCTCTGATGCCCCAAAGCTGCCTTCACAAAGGTCCCCTCTGATCTCCACGGGTGAATATACGGCCCCTGTCAGTCCTCAGTTACTCAACCTTCAGCCATCCCTTCTGGAATCCTCTCAGCAAGCACACCAGGCAGTCCACGTACCCCGAGTTCTTCCTGCCTCCCTGATGGTCATCCTCCTCAGGGCTCGCTTCTGGGCCCCTCACAGACCTATGGATGTGTGTTCCCATCTTAGACCCGTCCTTTCTGCTCTAAACCCCAGTAACCCAGCCACACATTTCTCACCTTGCCAGCTAAAGTTGCCAAGACCAAAATTGCACTCACTTTCTGCCCCACCTGCTGTGCACCCAGTTGTCCTGGAAGCACAGCAGGGCATCCTAACCTCACACCTCCCCAGACCTCTAACAGATGATCTGTCATCAAGCCCTAACTAGTCCTCTTTCTGCCTGCCCGGCTGTTCCTGTGCCTCATCTCCACCACTTCTCCCTGCGCTGCTCCCCAGGCCTGCTACAGGGAGGAGGTGATCAGTAACTTTGGTTGAATGGCTCCACAAATCCCACAAAGGAGAAGTCTGGAGGGAGAGGATCAGACAGGGAAGTGGCAGTCAGCTGAGAAATCAACATTTACGATGTGCATGACGACTTGACGAGGTATTCACGTTTCAGGAAGAACTATGTTCACTTTAAAACAATGGAGGAAGGTTTGCTGGTGGCCCTGGACCCCAGCACCAGGTTTGCTGTCTGCAGGTCCTCCATTCATGAAAGTGACAGAGGTAGAATTCAGGCTGCTTAGTGCTGGTCTCCCCACAGCTGGCCAGACCCCTCCTCTCTGCTCCAAGCACCTTTCTCCACCTCCCCCATCCACCAGGATGGCGTGTGCATCCTCCAGGGCACGTGAGGGACTCCTTGCCGTCCGTGGCGTGGTTTCCTCCTCTTGTTAACCTCAGGGGTCTTAGATTTCTCAGGTAGGGTTGACACTCAGATATTATTTTCAAGACCCACCACTGAGTATTCCTTCTTGACTTTCTTCCTCTTAATGTGTCTTTTTACAAAACATTAAAGCCTGCTTTCTGAGCTGTGCTGCAAAATGCTTTCAGAAGAATACCAGCAATGCAGAGGTAGTCATGAGGATGCGGGGAGAGTGGAACAGTGAGAAGAAGGCAACCTGGTCATGCTTGGGCCTCAGGAGCCATCAAGTCGCCCCGACATGGGGGCCAGCCCCGCAGCCAAGTGGTTAAGTTCTTGGGCTCTACTTCGGCGGCCCAGGGTTTGCCGGTTCAGATCCTGGGCATGGACCTAGCACAGACCTAGGACGGCTCGTCAGGCCATGCTGAGGCAGCGTCCCACATAGCACAACCAGAAGGACCTACAACTATAATGTACAACTATGTACGAGGGGGCTTTGGGGAGAAGAAGAAAGAGAGAGAGAGAAAAAAAAGGAAGATTGGCAACAGATGTTAGCTCAGGAGCTAATCTTGAAAAAAACAAAAAAAAGACGCCCTGACTTGGAGCAAAGTCTCTCTGATGTGCAGTGTTCAGCTTGAATATTCTTACCTCCAAAGGCAGGAAGGGCGGTGCAGAAACGAGATGCATCCCCAAGGCTGCCAGTGAATCTGCATCAGGAAGCAGGCAGGGCTAGAGACCCGCAAAGACGACCTCGCCCGGCTCCTGCGGCCACACTGGGTGTGGTTTTCATTCCCAGTCACACCTGAGAATAACTCTGGCAACGTGACGAATCTCAGTGCCAAGTCCTGGCCTGGACCCAGTAAGCCAGACTCGCTGTGGGTAAGGCCTGGGCTGGGTGTTCTCGTCCACACACACACACACACCCAGCGTTGAGAAGCACAGGGCCTGGAATATTCTGAGGACCCAACACACACTCACTGAACAGAGCTGCATTCTCCCCTCAGAGAGAACATAACTGCACCTGCTGCAGAAGCTCCTTTCCCGCAAGCTTGCATTTGCCTGATAGCCGTGTGAGTGCTATGTGCAGAGCCCTGAGGCTGAGCCCCAGGACCTCCTGAGCACAGCGCACATCCCTGGTAACTGGGAATTCAGAAAGTACTTTCCCTCATCTTCCTAACCTGCAAGGCAGGTCCTTCCACGATCACATGCTGAGACAATAGCGATCCTCTCTAAGCTGGGCTGCCATGCACAAGACCAGATCTGGAGGAGTGATGGAGGAGCCAGGAATGATGGAGTAACAAGGAGTGATAGAGGAGCCTGGATTCTAAGCTAGATCTGAGGGTGGGTGAGTGGGGACACATGGATGAGCATCCACCAAGGGTGCTTTATTAAGCATGATGAGCCACGGGTCAATGGAGACTACCAGGAAAGGGCATCCACACCCAGAGTCCTTCGCCTGAGACTCTGCGGTACTAATTCCATGTTCACACAATAACCTGTACACAAATGTCTGTAGCAGATTTATACATAATGGCCCCGAACCAGTAACAACCCAAATATCCTTCACCTGGTGAATGGTTAAATAAACTGGTCCATGAATACCATGAATACTACCCAGTAGTAAAAAGGTAAGAGCTCCTTACACCCACATCAATCTCCAGAGACTATGCTGAGTGGAAAAAGCCGGTCCCAATGGTTACCTCCTATATGATTCCATTTATATAATAATCTTGAAATGATGAAGTTATAGCAATGAGCAACAGATTTTTGGTTGCCAGGGCTTAAAGTGGGGGTGGGGTGGGAGGCAAGTGTGTGTGGCTACAAAAGGACAACAGGAGGAATCCTGGTGGCGCTGGAAATGCTTTGCATCTTTACTACATAATGCCAACATCCCAGTTGTGATATTGTATTATGGTTCTGCAAGGTGTTGCCATTGGGGATGCTAGATAAAGCGACATGGGATCTCTCTGTGTTACTATTTCTCATAAACTATAGGTTCATCAACAATGATCTCAAGATAAAAAGTTTAAAAACAGGAGAGGGTCTTGGTCACAAGTTTATTCACACGTTGCCTAAGCGCTAGATGGAAGCTGCTCATTCTTGGCTGCAGGGAAGCCAAACTCATCCACGTGGGCCTGCCAACACCAGCCCAGGGTCTTAGGAACCAAGGCCAGTGTCAGCCCCACGGCGCCCCAAGGCTGTGGTCTTTGATAGGACCAGAGCTGCAGGCCCTGGGTATGGTGGGGACCAGCCCTGTGCATAGGAATTGCAGGAAGCCACCAAACGGGGCTGTGAGGGCCACTGCAAACCCGAGTGGACAACATTGCCCCCACTATTCTGAGAAGATGCCTCAATTGTCTGCACAACAGCCACTCCTCTGCAGGCACTGTGAAGAAGGATCCGTTAAAGTGTTAACACATTGTAGAGACAAAATAATTCAACTGTCATTACAACATCAGGGGTCGCAAGCATTTTCCATAAAGGGCCAATTTGTAAATATTTTCAGCTTTCAGCCATATGGACTCTGTTTCAACTACTTAGCTCTGTCTTTGTAGCTCGAAAGCAGTCACAGACAATACGGAAACAAATAGGTGCGGCTGTGTTCCAACGAAACTTTATTTACAAAACCAGGCAGTGGACTGGATTTGGCCAGTGGGCCACGGTTCGTCGACCGCCCGCTTACATTCACATGATGTTTTTGCGTTTGCACATCATGTCCTCCCCAGCCACCACCAGTGGGGCATGGATACTGCTTAGCAAGCTCAGCAGTGGACCTCTCTAACAGGAGAGAAGCCTGGGATGGCCGAGGGCCAGATGGGGCCTCCGGACCCGGGAAGGAAAGTCAAAGGCCAGCTCAGACGCCCCACACTGTCGGGGACCCGTAGAGTGGGGCCGGAAGAAGCCAAGAGTGGGTCACGGTGCTTTATCCACCAGCAGACAATGGTGAAGAAGGGCTGTCTCTGTCCATCGCACCAGCTAAGGACAGTGTATTCACACTGATTCCCACCTACACTGATGCCTGGGGTCATGGGTCAGGAGAGGAAAATGCTTGACAGGGGCAAGAAACCCAGGTCTCCCCGCAGCCCTGGCCCCCCCTGGCTGTGTGAGCTCAGAGGGCTCGCTTCCCACTCGGGGTTCCAGAAAACAGGAGTGGATTGGAAGACCCCTCCCTGAGTGCCACTGTCCTTCAAGCCACGCAAAGTCTGCTTTCATCATGACCCAGCGATATTCTCCATCCACCCCCGGAGATTCCTGAAGGTGAGCATAGATACTCACTGCAGTGCGAATGCCAGTTATTGCTTTCATACCTGGTTTTCTCCAAAAATCTTCTTCCCAGCTCAGGCCTACATCCGGGTAGAAGGCCCCTGGAGAAAACAGTAGAACTTACAAACCATCTTGGGTATTAAGTTCCTTAGTAAAGCAGACAAAGACCTTGGAAAATGACTCAAATGCCGGGAAGGAAGTTTAAAAAAAAAAAAGGAGCTCATTTAAAGCAAGAACAAAAAATAATGAAAGGCGAGCTAGAATAACAAGGGAAGCACATGACATCAGCACCGCTTTCCTATCAGGGATGCCAGCCCCCACGCAGAGGAGCTCGGCGAATTTGCAGGGTAGGTGGGGTGGCATGGGTGGGGACACTTTCTGGGAAGGTGGAACAGGTAATTTCAGAGGAAGTGCCCTGTTATCTCTAACTTGTCATTGAAGTGCAGCCATCCGTAGGAAGGAGCACGTTTCGTGACTTGACAGTTGAGTTTTCACCTGCTGAGCTCACTCCTGAAACTAGCTCCCAGATCAAGGAGCAGAACCTCCCGGTGCCCTGGAAGCCCTGGCCCCCTTCAAAGCCTGCCGAGGGTGACACCCTGCACTCTGACAGCAGGTGATCCATTGGGGCGATTTCACCAGCGGAATCCCGCGGGCTGTGCGCATGTGTGTGGCTTCTTTCACCCAGCGTCGCATTTGTGAGATTCAACCCTGTTGCACACAGTTGTGGATGGTTCGTCTACCTCTCCTTGCTGAGTGTCCCACTGTGTGAATGTGCCACAATTTTGAAATCCATTCTGCTATCGATGAGATTTGAGTGGTTTCCAGGTCTAGTTGCGTGTGACTTGGGGAGGTGAAGCCTCCGCCACCACACGTCCTCCGTCTGAGCTCTGTGACACGCGTCCCACAGAGGCGTGTGGTTGGTGCCGCCTTGCTCCCTGTGCTCTCCTTGGCAAGGCAGGCTCCCCGGGGAGGGGCCGGTGAAGTGATCTGCTCCCTGCCGCGCGGTGCTCCAGGGCCTTTCCCTCCAGCAGAAGGCAGAGCGACAGGCAACAGGCACGGGTTTGGGCTCTTCAGTGCCACTCACCGGCATCTGAAGACCTCGCTAAGCCATAGAGGTCTGAGAAAATAGACCGTGCTGACTTCAAGGAGCTCCCAGACAAGAAAATCAAAGCAGGGCTTGATAGACCTACGAACAGAAAATGTGACCGGGGTCTGGGGGAGGGTGGGAAGGAGGCAAGGCAGAGAAAGCCTCGGGGACCTCAGATCTGACCTAGGTTTTAAAGGATAATGTGGTCGCTGACCAGGCCCAAGGTGAGCCTAGACACCCAGCTTATTCAGGACGAGAAACCATGTGGATGGTTTAGGAAGCCAGGCCCCATCTTTGGAGTAGAAATGGGGGTGGAACCAGGAAACCCATCCAGATGCCCGTGCAGGCGCTGTAGGGGGCACAGCTGCGGGCGAGGAGCACTGCCAGGCGCTACCCATGGGCACGTCCTTCCCGAGGGGTGGGGCGGGTACTCTGAGGGGCTGCTGCCACAGCCTCCAGCTCAGGACCCGCTACCTCACTGCCCTGCGTGTGCTTCACCAGTCTTTCACCTGTTCAGTGGCTGTTCCTGCCATTTTCTCTCCTTCCTGGAAGCTGCTCACCTGCCCTGTGACCCAAGAAGCTTGTCTTCTCACCTGCAGGAGCACTGAGACAAATGGAGGATACTCTAGAAGCGGTCCCTCCGCCCAGGTCCAAGCAGAGGAGCCAATGACTCGGTTTCCTGTGAGCTCACTTTGGCGTGGCCCAGAGGACAAAGGCATCTGGAGGGCCTTTCCCTAGGCGCTGGCCGCTGGTGGCTTCTGTTGATCGGGGCCTCCTGGCCCCACCAGCTTACGCTGGGCTCCTTCAGGGCCGCCTTTCTCGGACAGCGTGGAGTCCTGCAGGCAACTGGTGGCAACTGCTAGTGGCCATGTGTTTCCACACATTTTCTGGAAAATTACCAAGTATTAAAAATTGGATCTGAACATATGTATGTGATTGGGAATTCCAGCAGAATTCAGGAGGATACGATGAAATTCGTTCCCCTCCTCCTCCGGAGCCGCAGGCTTCCTCTCAGAGGCTCCCATGGGGAAGACTTCCCAGCTTTCTCTTCAAGTATAAACATACCCATATATGTGCACTCCTGTGCTCGCACTTTGTCACTTAGAAATATGTCTTGGAGATTGTCCCTTATCGGCCCCGACAGCTCTGGCACTTTTTTCAAGCCAGCATTCAATGATCTAGTCATAGCACATTCCTTTAACCAGACCCTGTGAACTGCTTTTTTGGGAGGGGCAAGGGAGGGTGTCGTTTTTCTATTGAGATTTTGATGTTTTTCTTACTGAAATGTAATACATATCCATAAAGTTATCTCTTGTGAGGGACTGTGTGTGTGCATGTGTGTGTGTGCGCATACTCTTTTCTCAGTTCGTCATTTGCCTTTTGACTTCATTTATGGTATTGTTTTATTTACAGAAAATGCCAACTGTTATCTAATTAAATATTTTTACCCATGTCCTTTATGACTTCTGATTTTGCATTTTGCTTTTCTTATCTCACACCCATAAAAAAACTCTTCCACGTTTTCAATAGTTTTACAGTTTTACTTTCTACTTAAAATTTTTTGTTACTTCTAGAATATGTTTTGATTGACGGGGTGAGTTACAGATCCAATAATGTTATTCCAGCAGGTTATCCAGTTGCCTATTTTCATTTAATGGCCACATCTTCTTGCTCTATTGATTTTAAATGTCATCTTTCTTGTAAACTAAATCCTGATATTATTTGCTCTATCTCTGTACTCAATTCTCATCGTTGGCCTGTGTGTCTGTTCATACACCAACGCTGGCCACATTGTTTACGCCTATACAGCTTAGAATATTTCAGTCCATCTGAACTTTATGTAACTGAATCTCCTCTTGATCTGAATTTCCCCGGCTATTTATTTACCTCATTCTTCCTCTTTTGTAAGAACTTCCCATAGATAAAAATCAGCTTATCCAGTTGAAACCAAACTATCTTTCTATTTTCTTTCAGACAACCATAAACACACAAATGAATTAGGGAAGAGTTTCAAGTTTATAAAATGAAGTTTTTCCATCCCAGAATGGAGAACATCTCTCCACATAGTCATAATATTAATTTTTTTTCTCTTTGGTGTTTTACGTTTTTGTCACAAGGAACATGCACTTTTTTTGTTTACTCTTTTTTTTTTAATTTTTTTATTGCTCTAATAAATGGAATAGTTTTTCCATTTTATTTTCTAGCTGGTTTTGGTTTTTATGAAGTTACTGATTTTCTCAAATTAAATTTGTAACCATGCACCTGACTGATCTGCTCATCATTTCTAATAATTTTTCAGTTGATTCTCTTTGTTCTTTCACATATAATACATTCCATGTGCAAACCCTGATAATTAAACCTTCTCTCTTACATTTTGAACTCAGTATTTCTCCTCTGGTTAATTGCTCTAAATAGCACTTCAACAATGTAATCTGATGTGGGGTCAGTTGGCATCCTGGTTCAAGACTTTTATAGGAATATTCCTAGCTTTTCACTATTCAGCATGCATTTTTATCATAAATAGTTTTATCATGTTGTGGAAGCAAATACCTGTTACCAGTCAATTGATTTGTAAAATCAGAAATGTCAAATTTTATCAAACGTCTCCCTCACTTCTACAGAAATGATTGTATGTCTTTTCCCCTTTGCCTTAGTAGGGGGTACAGGTGGAACCCCACTCCGGATCCCCCTTCAGGGTGGGTGACCCATCCATCAGCTGCTGGGAGCGTGGGCTGCTAATAGCTCACCGCTGCCAGCTCTCCAGATAATTGCCCTCAGCCCACGGGGGCCCTTTTCCCAGAGTCCCCTTGGGTGCGGGACCAGCCCACAGTCACGCTGGGCTGTACCGATTACAAAAAGCCAATCCTCTGGCCTCCAGGTGGAGCAGACGGTGGTGTTCTTCCCGCTCCAGAGCCCCCTGTGGGACAGACCAAAGCTGGACTCCAAGGGAGCCTCCTGTCTACCCAGCGTCTCCCTGCTGCTCCTGCCCCCGATTCTGACTGTGTCCCGGGAGCTCCCAGGTGGGAGCATCTGTGTGAGAACCCTCATCCCAGCCTCCGCCTCCAGGAACGCTGGAGTTGGACTCACAGGAAGCAGATGAATGGCTATTGTTCCTAACGTGACCCAGCTTGTATTTCTTTTTTTTTTTTTTTTAAAGATTGGCACCTGAGCTAACATCTGTTGCCAATCTTTTTTTTTTCCTTCTTCTTCTTCTTCTCCCCAAAGCCCCCCAGTACATAGGTGTATATTGTAGTTGTGGTTCTTCTGGTTGTGCGGGGCTCCCATTTCATTTCTTTAACATATTCCTGGGTCTACTTGTTATATTACACTTGGGATATTTCCATCGGTGATCATAGGCAATTAGTTCGCTGTTTTTCTTTCTGTAATTTCTCAAGATTTGATACCTTATGTACTGAATAAAAATAAACATAAAGCTTTCTCTTTTTATTGACCTAGAACATTTTAAATGGCACTGGAATTATCTGTTACTTGAATTGAAAGTTTCATCAAATTTCATAGAAATTACCTGGACCTTGGTGGCAGAGTTCAGACCTTTAGTGACACCCTCAACTGTTCCATGGTGACTTGTCTGGTTAGATATTCTATTTCTTCTGAGGTCAGAAGCATTTCTTTCTAGATAAGGGAAAATACAGATTCTGTATATATTTCTAGAGTAACATCCATTCTATTTACTTGCATGGAGTTAAAATATTCTGTCATAATTATTTTACTTTCCTTATCTCCCATGTTTAGTTCCTCATTCTCCTTTATACATTTGTGTTTTGTGTTTCCTCCTTTATTCCCCTGTGATGAATTAGTTTTGTTGGGTTGAGGTGGTTTTTTTTAGTATGTAAAAAATGCAAGTAATATAAAAAAAGAATGAAGTAAAAATCACCCAAAATCCCACTGCTCTGAGATGACACTATTGATGATTCGGAGGCCTTCCCTTCATAACCTGTTTAGGCATCTATACACACATAGACATGCAGTCAACGTAAGTTGGATAATATCCATGCTATTTTAATTGTAGCCACCATCTTTTTATTTTTAAAAAAAAGTGTTTTTGCTTTGCTGACCTCTTCTCTCTGACACACACAAACACACTGCTTTTCGCTGAATTCCATAGCTGGTAATTTTGTCTCCAACATTGTGGTTTGGGTTTCACGTGCTTTAGTTTCTTCAGAGATGGAGTTTTCTGATATTCATTTTCCTTGATGTTTTTAGTTTGCTTCAAGGAGGGAGCTGGACATAGGGGCCATTATTCTCACATCTTTAAAGGGAAGACCCTTGTGTTAGTTCCCTATGGCTACTGTAACAAATTAGCACCAATTTAACCCCTTAAAACCACCCAGATATATTATCTTACAGTATAGAAGTCAGAAGCCGGAAATGGGTCTCATGGGGCTAAAGTCGAGATGTCTGCAGGGCCGTGTTGCTCCTAGAGGCTCCAGGGAATGTCATTTCTCACCTTTCCCAGCTTCTAGAGCTGCCTGCATTCCTTGGCTCATGCTCTCCTTCCCTCAAAGCCAACAACGGAGGTTGGAGGGTTTCTTGAGCTGCATCGTTCTGACTCTGACCCTCCTACCATCCTCTCACTCTTATAAGGACCCTCATGATTACATTGTGCCCTCCCGGTATTCCAGAATATTCTCCCAGTCTCAAAATCAACTGATTAGCAACCTTAATCCCAGCTGCAATCTCAGCCGCCCCTTGCCACTTAACGAGCTACAGGTCGTGGGGATTAGGATGTGGATACTTAGGGGATCGGAGTTTTGCCTGTCACAGCTCCCAAACGTTGTTTCCCAATTCCCACATCCCTGGGATTTGGACCACAACATTTGCGGAGCTGCATTTGACGGGGAACCTTTGGAGAAGTGGGCTGGGGAGAGAGACGCAGTCAAGAGGGAGTGACCATCCTGGGTCTGAGCTTTGTATAAAAGGAGGCAACGGCACCCATCCCCAGGGAGGGCTCTCTTGGACCCATATCTCCTTGGGCCCCTACACCAATCATATTAAGTAGTTATTTTCCTCACACCCTTGATTAAGGAACTAAGGCCCAGAGAAGTTCAGGGTCATAGAGACCTGACCAATCATAAAGAGCCTGGAATGGTAGCTCACGTGCCCTGAGTTCCCCCAGGACCCTGGAAATCCCCGGGAACTTAACCCTGGAGAACACGGCAGGAAATTGCTCCTCTCCTTTCATCACGGCTCTTGGCTCGTCTCCAGACATTGCACCGGGGCAGGCAAGTTGTTCTGCTTACACACTAACAGGGCCTCTCAGAGTCAAGGGTGTTTCTGTCATCAGAAGGGGAAGTTCCTTCGCATATCTCTAGATCGCTGGGTAACACAGCAGAGCAGCAGACGCTGCCAGGGCCCCTCGTATCCCCAACTTTCCCTCCTGGCCCGCAGTCCTGACGTCCTCTGCACACAGTGGCCCATCTGTACTCAAGGCTTTCCCTCCCATCTGCCGGGCAGGCCAGAAGTACCAGGACGTCAGCTAGGCATAAGCCCCAGCTCACTCAGCCCTCGGCAGGAAAGCTGCTCCCATGCACCCCCTGCTCGTAGGCCCCCGGGCAGGATGAGGCTCCAGAGGCCCAGGGTGACAACCTGCTGATTCCACAGCCCTTTCTGCTCCTCATTATCCTCAGCAATTAGGGGGTGCTGCTTTAGCTGTCTGTCTCGCCAAAGAGCAGGGAGTCTACAGAAAGGAGCTGTCCACTCAGAGCCTGTGCCCCCACCTCCAGACCTCACTCTGGGTACCTGGCACGTCCAGGGCTGGCTGGGTTCTTCCCTGGCTGGCCCGTCCTTCTGTGTGGGGAGCAGCCCTTGGTGCATGCACCGTGACCCCCAAGTGGCCACTGCTGTTTGTGGGGTGTTTGTGGGCAGGGTCTGCACACACGGGCAGACTGAATTGTCACCCACATGCACACCAGACCCCTGGAGTTGCAGGACAGCTGAATGGGAGGAGCGGGGAGGTGGCTGAGGGCTGGGAGCAGCTCTGCCTTCGCTGCCACTTGCGCTCAGGAGGTGGAGGAGGCTGAGAGCTCTTTGTCCAGACCTGGGCTTCCAGGTCCTTAGAAAGGTGTATTTATCAAGATGGGAAGATGAACCAGGTTTTGTTTAACAGTTTGTTACCTCGACTTAGGAACTGTACATATTTAAACCAGCAGTGAGTAGGCCTCTGTTTGTGCTCTTGCTTCAGGCCCCAAACATCTCAGGGGCTGGCTGGGGAAGGGCTGTGTGGTGCCGACGGTGGGTGAAGGGAGCACAGAGGAGAGGCCCCACTGTCCACCTGCCAGTCTGGGCCCTGGTTTGCTGGGCACGGAGCTTTAGGTGGCAGACCCTGCCTTCCTCAGCACTCCTTACCCACGGGTTCGTGTCCCCAGCTCTGGAAGTCACCTTGGCTTGTGACTCCCCAGTGACTTAAAGGCTTTCTGGGAAAGCATTGCCTTGGAAACATCAGTGCGAGTGACGAGACCGGTGCCTGGAGGGACGAGGGGAAGCAGCTCTGAGCAGACCCGCCGAAGCTGCCTTTCGTGCCGAGAACTCAGAGCGCACATGATCGCGACACTGTTGGAACTAAAATGACAAGACTGTCACAGGCTGCCCTCAAAGGAAGGACCAGACCATCCTTGTCTGCAACCTCCACATCCAACAGAGGCTCTTGGAGCTCATCAGTCTTCACTCTGGCCCACCTTTAGTGCCACAGCGGTCTCTCTCTGTTGGATGGCTCATTGTGGCTTTGTCGTTTCCTTTTTCAAAATGACTACACTTCACGGAAAATTTTCTCTGATGGTGGAATTCAGCCCAGTGTCTTAGCAGAGATCAACGCATCATCTTCTGCTTATAACAGGTCCTTTCCCACGAGCGAGAGAAATCGGGCAGGTCGCAATGGACACGTTTCTCCCTAGGTGTTTCATCGTAAGCAGTTCTGCCTCACATCAGTTAACTCCCTAAAGGAGAAATTGATGAGATCATGGTTCTGACAGGTCTAGCTAAGGTCTATTTTCTTGGTGAAACTAAAGTTACAAAATCAACAAGACAGTCCCATTTATTTCATAGCCTCATGCCACACATTTTATGGACGTCCAGCTGGGGAACATAACATCCCAGGTTCTCAGATATTAGTGTGCAACAGAAGGATCTGGTGGTTCCTCCAAGGGGCAGATGCCCAGCCTCCACCCCAGACCTAAAGGGCAGGGATCCCCACCGTGACTTAGCACCACAAGTGAGTCTAATTGAAGTGGGCTGTGACTGTGCCAGGAAGACACACCAGGACAGTGGCACCCGTGGTGCTTATGTGACAATCAGAGGGAGGTGGTGGAGGTAAGTTTGGGGGACAAAAATATGTTTTGGAAGTAAGGTGAAAAGAAGAAATTTGCACTGGGTAACAAAAGATTCTTCAGTCAAAAAGTAAGCATGGAATGAAAGCATCAAAATGTATCATTTAGTATCATTATAAAAGATATGCAGACTTAAACATTTTTGATGCTGTCACTCCATGCTTATTTTGTAAGTCTGCATATCTTTTATAACGATACTAAAAACAAACTGAAAAAAAAAATTATTAGACACTAGTGGACAGACTCCAGGGTGGCCCCCACGGTCTCCACGTCTGGGAGCCACGGCCTCAGTCTTTAACCACAAGAAAATGAATTCTGCCAACAATCTGAGTGAGCTTGGAAGCAGGTCCTTCCCCAGTTGGGCCTGGAGATGAGGCTGCAGCCCAGCCCACACCTGACTGCGGCCGGGTGAGCCCTGGGCAGGGACCCGCCGCTAAGCCCTGCTCACTCCTGACCACAGCAACTGCAGGATCAGAAAAGTGGGTTGTTGTACACTGCTAAGTTTGTGGTCATTTGTTACCAGCAACAGATAACTCAAACTTCTACCTTTGGAGAATTCTAGGGAAACTCTTCCTTTTAAAAAAAGGGGTGACTAAGAGGCCAGAACAAAGCTCTTCTCCTGCCTTTCCTAGAGGAGCCCAAGGGCATCACAGTAGGTGATGAAGCCGATTTTCTCTCTATGAAAATTTTCCAGCTGATAAACAAGATTGTAATAACAGAATTAAAATACCACTCTTTTATTGCCCCCTGATCAAGTAATGGCCATGAGCATCAACAGCTGCTAACAAAGCAAAAACAGAGAGAAGCGGACGTTCTGTGCCTCCTGAGGGAAGCACCCACACCTCTTATGAAGTGGCCTTGCAAACAAACAAAAACCCATTCCTGAAGCTGGGCAAGCTTCCAGCCTCAACTATCAATTTGCAGACAATCTAGGGGATGGAAGAACACGGTAAAAACACCACGGAGATGCAACCAGCAAAATCCAGACTACAGAAAATTCTGCAGGACAAACAGTCAGCTTCTTTAACCAGAGAGAGAGAGCAGGGGACCTACGGAGGCTTAGGGGACATGTCAGCCAATTGAGATTTTGCTCTTTATTTGGACTCCGATTCAAACAAGTTATAAAACTGATCACAGGAAAATTAGGGTAATTGGAACCCTAACTGGATATTTGATGATGATTTTCCTTTTTAGGCATGTTAAAGCTATTGGACTACATATTTCAAATGATTCTTTATTTGTCAGAGAGATTTTCTGAAATATTTGCAGATAAGCTACTATCCTGTCTGAGAGTTGATTCTACACAACTGGCTGGGGGAGTGGCGGGGGCGGGGGGTGCAGGTGAAATCACATCAAGTGTGCCGTGAACTTCTTTAAGCTGGGTGATGGGCACACGGAGGTCATTATATTATTAATTATTATTACATCAGTCCCTTGACTTCCACATGCAATTGAAAAATGTCAGTAATAAAAAGTGAAAATTGTAAAGAAAGACTTGGCAAAGGCTTGTCCTGTAGAACTGGAGCTAAAGAGACTAATTGCTTTTCCCACAAAAACTTTCTCCTACAAGCAAACATAGAAGTGAGTGGAGAAACTAACTTTGCTCTGAAGAAACAAATCTGCGTGGCCAGCTGCACTGGAACACATTTATTACATGAAATGAGGAGTGACTGAATAATGGCTTTAGGACAGAAGGAAGTAATGTTTGTGAATAAAGCTTCTCTCTCTTCCCAGACTGCTTGTAACTCTTCAGTTTCCTTTTGTTTAATTGTTCTGACTTTTATGACGGCCTCTCAGATAACAACATGTCTCTGCAAAATCGCACTTCAGAATGAAGGGAGCTTTTGTTCAAATAAAAAGGTGTTTGGGAAATGTTCTGTTTGTTTTGGTTTCAAAGCTGAGAGCTGACTCAAGGGCCCACTTACTGTTGGCTCCCAGTGGACAGAAATTATCCGAGATTGCGATGGCCGAGGAGGCAGGTGCTGAGAGATGAGGCCAGGGCCCCGGGGCGGAGGGCGGGGGTGGAGGAAGAAGGCAGACTGAGGGTCTCTGTGCCGATTTGGCTGCAGAGCCCATGAGGGGCTGAGGCTGGCTCAGCTGTCCTGTGCCTCTCATCGGGAGGGTCCATGTGAAAATTTGATTGACATTTGCCCCTCCAGAGTTTTCTCATCAAACAATAAGTTCTGGTATTGCCCAGGCCTGCTGAAGTACCCCTTGGATGCCAAATTCAGGGACACATCCCTGTCCTCCAGGTTACCTGCGTCCACAGCCCAATGAAGTGCCACCCCTGCAGTGTGCTGGACCCGGCTGGATGCCCAGGCCTGCTCATCTTTGGCACCCTCCGAGACCCTTAGAAGCCATGTAAGGCCGACTCAGTTCAAGGCAGCACTTGTGAGAGGAGCCAGGGCTTCAGCCGGAGGTGACAGGGAGACCAGTCATGACTTCCGGATCACTCTCTCCTCACGAGGTGACAGGGAGACCGGTCGTGACTTCAGGACCCTTCCTTTCTCACATGTTTTTATCTTCCTAACAACCCTGGGAAGGGACTCCTAGGATCACCCCATTAGTAGACGAGGAGATTGGGGTACCGAGGAACCAGGCTCCTGTCTTAAGGTTGTGGCTGAGGTGGGCGTTGAACCTGGGGCCCTTGACCTCTTAGGCCACCTGGCCCATGAGTCTCGGAGCTGGAGGCCCAGCAACATGGGACAAGCAGTCAGGGCCAGGGACCCGCTGAAGTGGTGGCCACGCTGGTGGAGAGGGACCTGCCATCATCTGGGCCTGGTGCTTCCCTCAGAGACGCCCTGCGAGTTCTTCCACGGGTGCCAAGTCTCAGAGAAAGCTCAGTGGGTGCCTCTGGAGGAAGCCGTTGCAGAACGCCTGGCCCCGGTGCCCAGCGCTGGGCCACGTGCTGGAAGGCACAGCCACGGCCCGTGAACATCCGCATGGCGGTCCTGGAAAATTACTAACTCCCTGCTCTCCAGGGAGAAGCACCCTCCTTGTCACCTTTGCCTTTCTCTGTGAGGCAACGCCTCTGCTGTGGCTGATTTCAGTCTGCCCAATGACGTCCCTGGGCGTGGAGCAGCACACCATCATATCTTATTTCCACCATGCAGACGCCATAGGTGTAAATCTCCTCAAGAGCACAGATTGTCGTAAAAGCAATCAGGAAGTCCTAAGCTTTGAGTTGTTTTCATACAATTTACTTAATTATGTTTACATAGTTCATTTTTATTTATTTATTTTTTTCTTTTGAGGAAGATTAGCCCTGAACTAACATCTGCTGCCAATCCTTCTCTTTTTGCTGAGGAAGACTGGCCCTGAGCTAACATCCATGCCCATCTTCCTCTATTTTATATGTGGGATGCCTACCACAGCATGGCTTGCCAGTGGTGCCACGTCCGCACCCAGGATCCAAAACGGTGAACCCCAGGCCACCGAAGCAGAACATGCAAATTTAACCGCTGTGCCACCAGGCCAGCCACTTTACGTAATTTATTTTTAATAATGGCTGTATTTAACAGCCAACTCATGTGATTCTCCAAGATTGTCTGATCAGCCTCACAAGCAGGCTCCGGCACACTGTGCATGAGGCAGGCGGCTCTGAGAACCCAGCAGGCAGAGAAGGGCAGCAGGTGAGACAGAACGTGACAGGCCGAACCTGCCTGGCACTGAGCAGACAGCAGACACACAGACAGACGTGCACAGAGCGGCGTGATTGAGTCTTTGCGCAAGGCCACTCTTCCCCCAGGGCAGATGGAGTCGGGGACCAGCTGTGGGCCAGCTCCTGGGCTGCAGCTCGCACCTAATATGGAAGTCCAGGGTTTTCTTCTGCTGGTGCAAGGAGTGGGTTGCAGGCAGCCTGTCAAGTTGCTCCCTCAGTTAGAATGAGGACAGGAAATCTGCAGCCTTGCCCGTTGGCTGTTGTCTAGAGCCCCCAGTGCCTGTCCCTCAGCCTGGCACAGGGCCAGCCTGGCCTTGCTGGGGGCCTGAAGCTCTTTTGCCCATGGACCACTGCTGATCACCTGGGCGGCTGAGCAGAGGCTGTAAGGGGAAGTGGTGACAAGGGCTCGTGAGATAACTGGAAATCACTTATGTTCTGTGGCCCAGGAACCTCGTCATGTTTCAGGAGCGGCCGTGTGAGCCAGGGCTGCATGGCTCAGTGTGAGGGCCGCCGGTGGGGCCTGCCCTGCCCCAACGTCGGGCTGCACTCACTCTCGTAACTGTCCTCTCATCATACGTCACGTTAAAAATCTACTCTCAGAAAGATGACTAGATTAGAAGGCAGCAGTGCTGGGTTGTCATAAAGCTTGATGTCAATTTAAGGACTTTGGAGGAGGCTTGTCAGTTTTCAATGGTACCCAATCAAGGTATTAATAAGATCTAACTCCATGACGCTGTGAAGGGGTCAACGGTGTTTTGACATGGTTGTGTCGAGAACCCTGAGACATTCTCACCTCACCACCGCCCACACCTGCTCCCCCGCTTCCACCTGGAGCAGGTTTGTTGCGTCTCCCGGACCTGAGTTTTGTACCTGAGCTAGGATTCCTCATCACTCGGGAGAGCCTCTGTGGGTTCCACCACACTCCAGCAGCACACCGCTGTCAGGGGGCCTCAGCCCTGCCATGACGATGAGCATGGCTCCCGGCTCCCGGGGCTGCAGGAGGGGCTGGCTCGGCCCGCGGCGCACGGAGCTGGCTGCAGGGGGACCGTCTGAGGAGAGCCAGGCTCAGCTGGGCGGTTGGAGACCAGAGTTTAGAGGGGGTTACTCCAAACCCCTGGGAGGAGGGAAACCGCCCACCTCTCTCAGATGTTCCGGGAATGTGGGCTCCCTGCCCTGCAGCTGGTCGGTGGGACTCTGAAAATTCATTCTCACAAACCCACGACCACACACGTCTGCTGACACTTCGTAGGGCCACGGGGGCTGAGAGGGGCGCTGGCAGGTCTGAGGCTCGACTCCTGTCCCAGCTTCTGTGTTAGCACCTCAAACTGGCCCACAGCTCAACTATTGCTAGAGAAATGGACTATCCCCAAGCAGTTGTCTCCCAACCTGAGACTGAGGTCTGTGAGATGCTGTTCGAGACTCTGAAATTTCTTGCTATTTTTGAAGTTTCAGCCTCCAACTTTTCCCCAAATATCTGTTACGTCCCTTTGGGAGCATTATAATGTAAGAAAAAAAAAATCAAACAAAAAACATCAACTCGTCTCTCCTTATATTCCAAATGAAAATAAAAGGCCATCCAAATTGATAAATTCTTCTCCAGTAAGTTAATTACTTACATTAATCTTATTAATTTAACTCGAACTCAGTTGTCTTTGAAAAATGGCTGTGTCTTGCCCATGTGTGAGAGTGACTGACTACAGTCATTTCCCTAAAAGTTTTCCCAGAATAAACATCAAAACTCCAAACCGAGTGAAAGTTCTGCTTTTGAACTCCCTGAGGTGGTTATCTCGGCTATGGGATAATTTATAGTTGGGGCCATGGCATTTCTGGGCACCTACATAAACATCACAGCTCTAAATCCAGGAGATGACATCTTCCAAGAAGCAGCCCCACTTTCTCTGACCTCTGTTATACTTTAAGGTAATACTGTATGATTTACAAAGAATTGAAATCTCAGAGAGATCAAGCAAGCCACCCAACGTCACACAGCAAATTTATAGCTTGGGTCAGAACTCAAACTCCAGTCTCCTGATTCCCAATGTAATGCATTTGCCTGGGCTAATTAAGAGAATGGACTTACAGAAGAAAGGAATTTGTTGCACAAGCAGCTGCCATCATTTCTAAAATGAGAGGCTGGCTGGTGACTCAATGCACACCCCTCTCCCCATGGCCAAGTCCACATCACGGTCACAGTCACACCTGTTTTCTCTAGCATCCTGGGTCTTCAGTGAGTTCCTCCACTTGTGTACGTGTGCGTTCACGGAAAGCATTCCCCTGGAATGGCAAACAGCGTGGGCTCCATGTCCCTGTGATCTGCTTCCAATCCCAGTTCTGGCCCTTGATTATGTGACGTCGAGCAAGTGACTCCAAGGGAATACTGGAAAGCTTTGGGGGCCACACTGACCAGCCACATGGCCCTCAGCCTTGCTTCTGAAGGCTCCCGTCCATCCTTTGATGGAAGCGGGGTGGGTTCGGTTCGCCTATAGGGCTCCAAGTGCCTGCAGGTTGTTTGGAGGTGATCCAGGAGGCAGCAATGGGGCATGGGGAGGTGAGACAGGGAAGGGAGGAGCTGACACAGATGGGCATGTGAGCTGCCGCCACGGGCGACAGGCTCAGTGCTGCTGGGCCCTCTGCGCATGGTGTGCACACGCCTCAGAGTTGCACAGCCAGCAGACCGCTCCGAGTGAGGCTGCTGTGGTTGCACGTTACCTCGGTGACCAGCCCCAGGGCTCCTGATCTGGGCTTTGGCCTACCTGTGGAGCCTCATCCAGCTTGCCTCTCCTGCAGGGCCCTGCACAGCCACTCACACCAGGGGAGCTGGGCTTGGAGGAAACTGGGTGGCTTTGAACTGGAGACATTAGCTCTCTGGGGCCAGTTTCCCCATTTGGAAAATAAAGGACTCGACCCATGATCCCGTGACTCTGAAAACCGCAGAGCCCACCTCGGTTCGCATCCCACAGCTTCCTCGCGTCCTGCTAGGGCCTTTCTCTCTCCAGCAGTGACAGCCACACCGACCTTGAACGCCCTGCATGCGTGGGAGGAACTTGGCTTATGCTTTTGTGATCATTCACTGTTACCTTCCAGGCAGCTGGTGGGCGTGTGACTCCGTGGGGACGCCTGCCCCGGGGTATACATGGTTGAATTCAGTGGGCACGGATCCCAGAGTGCATGCCTTGCATGTTCTCAATCATTTCACTCCAGGCGTTTTCCCTTTAACGTCTGGCCTCTTGGAGTCCCTCGGAGGAGAGGGGGATAGTGCATTACATGTTGGTGTTTGCAGGGAACGGCATAGTTTTCGTGATGGTTTGGGGGAACGTTGCAGAAACCACAAGTGAAGGCTTGCGTTTGGGCGTCTGTGTGGAACAAAGTGGAAATGCTTTTGCTGCCCTGTGAGGCGTGGCCGCTGCGGGTCCAGGGAGCTTCCCTCAGGGAATCTGGTGTTTTGGAGGCATGTCTTGCTGATATCCAGGGGTCGTATGAAAGATATGTACCACCTGTTGGGCATGAGCACCCGCCTCAGAGTAGAGCTGGAGTCTGGCCTGAGCCCTTAGAGTGGGTTGTGGGCTGTAGGGAGCTCTTGGGGAGAAGGGTCCCAGGGGAGGGACGAAGGAGGCAGGGGACACATGGGGACTTGGAGCAGCAGCTGCTTGCCCACAGCGTGGCAGCGCTGATGCCTGCCAAGTACACCTCATCCTGGCTTTAACCACAGGCCACAGCCTTGACTTCCGAATGGAATATTCTAAGCGTGCCGGGCCTCCGCCAGGCTGTGAGTTTAAGATCCCCAGCAGCAGCTGCACCCCATTGTGTAGTGTCTTAACACAACCGACTTGGTGGAGGGGAAACAGGGTCGGCCCTGGCATGGGGCCTCCCACTTTCTGGCCATCACTCTGCTCCCGGTGAGGGTGAGGCTGAGCCAGAGCAGAGAGATGGCCTGGGGCTGCTGAGGTGGGAAGGGAGCGGGGCAGGTGAGGGGCGAGTGCGGTGTGAGTGGCAGCTGAGTTGAGAGATCTAAAGCAGGAAGTCTGAAACAAATCCATTGTCTCTCTGAAGGGAAAGCCAAGAGGGAGATCTCATCCGGGAGCAGGCCCACACACGGGGAGATGCGAGCAGGAGCACAGGGCTGCCTGGGAACGGTGGTCTCTGAGCCTGCGGGCCGTGAAGGTTTTTTCAGAAAAACTTTTGGCTTGAGTCTGGGCAGGACAGAGCCCCAGATGGCCCTGAGTGGGTGTGGACCGTCATGGATGCTGAGCGAGGGCTTCGGAGCAGCTTTCCCATTAAAGGGGCCCCGGCTTTGACCAAAGCAGGGAGATTCTGAGTCACCTAGGGAATGTTGGGAAGGGCAAAAGCAAGGTTCAGGTCTATCACACTTCATCCTTGAGGTCCCCTAGTACCATACCCCAGCCGAGGCTCCTCGTGCTCTTCTCCAGGCACCCAAGGCCCCTGCTTTGGAAAGATCACCCCACACTCAATTATGCTAAAGTGTAAATGACTGGCTTCAGTTTTCAGGAACTGGGATCAGAAAGCGTGAAATGCCCCAGCTCAGTGAATGAAACTCTATAAGTTATAATGGATGCATCAGCAAACGCCAGTAGGGATAATATTTTGAGGCCAGAGAACTCCCTCTTCTCCTTCAAATCATCCACCACTCCTACGTGTAAAGTTGCCTTTGGGAAGAAGCGTTCCATGTTGGCAAATTAGAAACCTACTGACGATGGTACTCTGGGATTCCTTTGTTTCTGTCAGGTATTGCTGCCTAACAAACCTCCCCAAGTCCCGGGTACATAAACAGCGACATTTACTTTGCTCAAGTACGCCACCTGGGCAGGCTCAGTGGGGACATCTCGTGTCTGCTCCACTCAGCCACAGCTGGGGCTGGGCTGGTGTCATCAGAAGGTGCCTCGTCTGGAGCCGCGTTCGTGGGCTCGTCAGTGCAGGCTCCTCTGGCATCTCTCCACGTGTTCCCTGTCGCATGGCAGCCTCAGGGCAGCTGGACTTCCTTGAGTGCCCCAGGGCTGTCCCCCTGGGCTGTCCCCCAGGACACATGACCCAAGAGATTCAGGCTGAAGTTTCATGCCCTTTCACAACCTCGTCTTGAAAGTCACACAGTGTCCCTGACTCCCACCACATTTTATTGGCTGAGGCAGGCACAAAGGTCCACTTGCGGTGTGAGGGCAGGGGACGCAGGTTCTGGCTTATGGTGGTGAGTGGCGAGGTTTGGGAAGAGCATGTGGGAGCAGAAATTTTGCTAGGGCCAATTTTGGAAAATACCATCAACCTTGCTCTTGCCAAAAAGAAATGTCGGTGCTATGATCTAAATATTTGTGTCTTCCGGAATTCATACGTTAAAACCTAATGCCCAGTGTGATGGTGTTAAGAGGTGGCGCCTTTGGGAGGTGATGAAGTCATGAGGCTGGAGTGCTCAGGAATGGAATTAGAGCCTTAAAACAGAGACCCCAGAGAGCTCCCTCGCCCTTCTACCCTGTGGGACACAGCAAGAAGACAGTTGTCTGCAACCCAGAAGAGGGCCCTCACCTGACCGTGCTAGCACCCTGCTCTGGCTTCCAGCCTTCAGACGGAGAGACATAAATTGCCATTGTGTGTAAGTCCCGGGTGTTCCTGAGGCAGCCCGAAAGGACCAGGGCAGTCACCAGACCTTCAGTGGCTTCGCCCGCACTGGGCTGGCTCCGCGTTTCTTTCCTCTCTGCAGGAACAGGTAGAGGTCTCTGTTTCTAGGTCTTCATTACTGAGTGCCCACTATGTGTAAGCACCTAGCCAGTCTATCACCTTCAAACATCACCCTGATTCTACAATGACCCCAGAAGGTGGTTATTACTGTGCTATGTTAAAGACGAGCACACTGAGCTCCAGAAAACTGATGGAATTTGTCTCTCCTTTGTGAAGACCTCATCTGGCGTGTACAACTCCCAACGCTGTTTTCTTTCCATCATGCCCTTCCTTATTTTGTTCTGCATGAAGGAAAGAGCAGGGGAGAGGTCTGGGGTGACCCAGGAGACTGAGCATGCCCTGAAGGCCCCCGTACAGTGGGCTGGAAAGATGCAACACAGTCCATGCCTGTCACCAGGACATCGACCCACTGTGTACAAAGTATTTTCTCAAAAAACCAAGATGGCAGGCGCAGGGAGAGCCACTATTAATAGCCTCACTTTACAGGAGGGACATGGGTGGTCCTCAGAGAAGTTAGCTGACCTCCTGATGCGTCGGCAAGTCGGCGGTGAGGGTGGGGAGGCCGCAGCCCTTGGCTCCGGTGCTAGATCTTCTTCCAGCTGCCTCGAACCACTCCAGCGCGCAGAATTTCCTCTCGCCATGTGGAACACTGGCTTTATAGCATGGCGCAGGGCCGGGCCTCCTGGCTCTTTGTACCACCGTCTGGTTACTGGCGTGCAGTCAGATTATCCACCCCAGCGCCTTGGGAAGCTTCCCCTAGGAAGCAGGACTTGGATCCGCAATGGCCTCCATCAGCAGCTTCCTCTCTCGGGTTTGTGGATGATGAAACAGTCTCTGGAAAGCTGAAGCTAATTAACTGTGACTAATTTGGAGATATGAGCCAAAATTCTCAAAAACAGCACTTTTCGTCTCTGCCAGGGCCTGTCTCCCAGTTCTCTTGCATGGATTTGAATATCCAACTTCCCTCAAACAATGGAAAAAAGGACTGCAGACTTTGATGGCCCAAGTAAGCATCTAAGATTCGAGTGTCAAGTCACAGGCACTTGGATAAGAAGCTGCCAAGAGGCGGGGTGAGAAGGACAGGCAGTGTTACCTCCTGCGAGTTCTGGCTCTGTCCTCCAGCTTGCTCTTCCCTGCCAAGGCCGTCTTCCTAAAGGCCCAGGCTCCCCATGTTTTGCTGTGTGGGTCAGAGGACAAGCGAAGCTGCCCCAACCAGAGACTGCATAGTGCAGTGGCTCCAGCAGGACGGCAGTTGATGGCTCTCATGTAACAGTGCATCCAAGGGCCAGGGCGGTAGGCAACGCAGTTCCAGAGGGTCACCTGGGACCCGGTTCCTATGGTCCAGAGACCCTGGAACTACTCTGGACACCCAGATACATCCATCTAGATGCACACACATCCTCCTTTGGTTATTCTGTCTGCTGAGCTCAGTGTCCCCCACTTCTCACTGGGCACCGTGGTCTCCTTCCCTCCCCTAGAGTACCGGCTAGCCTTAGTTATTTGCTTGACCAAGAGAATGGCTGACGTGATGTTCAGGGACTTCCAAGGCCAGGTCTTGGGAAGACGACGGCTCTGCCTGGGCCTCACAGGACACTGGCTCTTAGACCCCTGTGCTGCCTGTAGGAATCTGGCCACCCGAGATGGCTGTCCTGGAGAGGCCTCACCTGGGCACTGCAGGCAGCAGTGCCTCCTGGGCTGGCCATCCAGCATCCCTGCCAAAGTGCCATACGAATGCGTGAGGCTGACCCAAGCCAGCCAACACCATGGCGCAGCCCCGCCCTCTTCCCAGGGGACAGAGGACACATCCAGCAGAACACACTTGGGTTCCTGGCCCACAGGCCGCAGTGCTTACAATGGTGGCTATTTTGAGCCACTTCATTTCAGAGTGGTTTTTTACACAACAAAAATGAATGGAATGTGGGGCTACTCTGTTGAAATATGCCCAGAATTGATGGGTTTTGCAAAATTCTATTTCAGGGCCTCAGGGCCCGCACCAGGAAGGGTCAGCCATGAGCTTACTGCAGCCATGTGCAGACCTGCCCCCAGTCAGCAGCCACACCTCTTCCTCTAAGTCTTTGTCTCGTAGTCCAAGCGTGAGACGGCAACACGGAGGACAGCCAGCATACAGGGCAGTACTGCTCAGTGGCAGGTGCTCCAGAAACTGAGAGAAGGGTGCCAGCTGGGGGCTGTGGCTGGTGAGGAGGGACAGGGCTGGGACTAGGACATGAGCTGCCGGAATTACAGTAGATCCAAACAGGATGGCAGTAGGAGTTCGACAAAACTGCGCAGCCGAGGCAGAGGTGGCCTGGTCGGAGCAGAGCTGTGTGTCAGGGAGGACATAGATACGTCAGCAGGGGAGTGGGGGGACCTGTGGGCACTCTTGTGTGCCCAGGCGAGGAGTTAGGACTACATCCCTACACGATGGTGCCATCAGAGGTGGCTGAGCAGAGCAGGGACCTAGAGAATGCAGGCATAAGAAGATACGATGCCCCTGGGCAGGCGGACATGCCCTCGGCCGCCTCCTTGTGAGAAGATGGCGGAGGGAAGCAGGCTGCCCGCTGTGGGGATGCACACTCAGATCTCCTGCTGTGGGAGCGTGACTGACCGGCCCCTCAGCTGCTGCCCTCTGGACCCACCACCAGGTCTGAGCTCACGCTTCCCAGGGAACTGGTCCCAGCCAATGACTGGATGACAGGGGCCCCCACTGCACTCATTTCTGGTCTGCGCTCTCATGAGGACTCCAGAACCTGACTGTCCTGGAGCTGTGTCTGAGGCCCTTCCTGCCTGGGCTGCTTCCTTCTCCCTTCCTGCACAGGGTCAGGCCCCGTCACGATCTGAAGGCCCTCCCCACCTGCTCTGCTTCCTCCTCCTTATTCTTCACAGCTGTTGCCCCCGGATGAATCTCTTGCATGTCTGCATTAGTCTGTTAAAGGTGGACTTACACAACAGACATTCATTGTCTCGGAGCTCTGGAGCCTGCAAGCCCGAGGTCAAGGTGTGGGCAGGGTTGTTCCTCCCAAGGGCTGTGCGGGAAGGAGCAGCTCCAGGCCTCTCCCCTTGGCTTGCAGATGGCCGTCCTCTCGGTTTTCACATTGTTCCTTCTACGCGTGTCTGTTTCTGGGTCCAAATGTCCCCTTTTTATAAAGACACCAGTTATATTGGGTTAGCGGTGAACCTAAGGCCCTCATTTGAATTTAATTACTGCTTTAAAAATCCTGTTTTCAAATACGGTACATTCTGAGGTACTGGGGGGAGGACTTTAATATGTGAAAATCGAGGGGATACAAATAACCCATAACCCCGTTGATTGCCTCTTGGTGTCTGCCTCTCAGAGGAGCAGCCCTCACTCAGACGCCGTAAAGCTGAAGCTAAACCGAAAGCAGCATCTTCAGGTTCTGCGCCCCACGGGTCTTTGGGGGTTGTTGCTGGGGCACAGTGGGCAAATCCAGATTGGGGAGCAGGGACGTGGGGCGCAAATCAGTCACCCAGTGAAGCACGGGGCAGGCTGGGCCTGGACACCAGAGAGAAGATGGAGCGAGCAGGGCAGGCGAGGGCGCAGAGGAAGAGGCCTTGACTCAGCCCAGGGGTTGGGCCAGGAGCTGGGCGCCAGCGTGCAGATGTAGACAGTGGTCCTCAGGGGCGCTAGCGGCCCACTTCTCATCTGTAAGCGAGGTGGCACCAGGGTCACCACCAGCTGGGGGAATGTGTGGCTTCAGACTCCCCTGTGAAGCGGCCGTGAGCTCCTGGGCCAGGCGCGGGGCCGTGGCTGCCGCTCAGGGGGTGAGGAGCCAAGCTAAGAGGGCGTGGCTCTGACTCGCCGGCCACTGCCCTCCAGGCTCTCCATTGCTTCCCTCCTGGACCGCTCTGCTGCCGGTGGACCAGCCTTTCTGTCCGGGCACAGGAGGCGTTTCACACGATGGTCCTTCACTGAGCCCACAGATGCCCCTGGCCTGCCCCTGGCCGCCGGCCCTGCTTAGATTCTGGGGTCCCTCAGGAACAGGGCAGACACAGTCCCCACTTCCCAGCCCCTGCCCCTCTCCCACCAGCCTGTGGGGTCCACCTGCCCATTTTAGGAGGGGGGCAGGATGAGAAGCAGGAAGAGGGCCAGTCAGTCACACCTAGCGCTAAAAGGAGGCCAGTGAGGCGGGAGGAGGGGCAGTGTGGGCAGACAGACGCCGTCAGGCAGGCTCCTCAGTGAAGTAACACATCTTCCTTCCTTCCTGGAACAAGAAAGCCGTCTGCATGCTGAGCATACAACCCCAGAAGGCGCATCCGTCCAAGTGCTGCGCTTGGTCAGGAGACAGATCTGCTGCCAGCCCAGCATGATGCCACGATAGCGTCTGCAGTCATCCCCGGTGTCCTCCAGCCGAGGCCCTGCCTCCACGCACACCGCTGCCCACTCTGCAGCCCTGGGCTGACCCAGCAGCCAGCCAGTCATCCACCACCACTTACTCCCCATGTTCCCCCCAGAGCACTGTATGTGTGACAAAGAGGACACTCAGTCTGACCTCTAGCTGTGGCTGCCTGCAGCTCTGGTCTGCACGTCCACACCTTGTGGCCTCTCACCTCTGCAGGACCAAACCCAACTCTTGCTGCACCACTGGGCCTGCTGCTCTCTCCAGCATCCCCACTCACCATGTCGGTCTCTCCCCCATCCATTCCATCAGCAATCCCAGTGCCTTCATCCCCAGATGTCCACTGGTCACCACCAACACTGCTCCAACCCTGCCTGGGCCCCCTCCGCCCCGGGCCCAGACTGTGGCCGCAGACACCAGGGGTCACTCCCCTCTCCCCTGCCCCCTGGCTTCTCTTCCCAACAGCCTGCAGAGTGATCCTTTCAAAGTGCATCTCAGACAGTGGCACGTTCCTGTGCCAAAACGTCCCAGCTTCTCTCACACTTGGGACAGCGTCTCAAGTCCTTCTGACGGTGTCCAGGGGCCGCCCTCAGTCCGTTCCCTACCCTCACCCCTTCCTCTATGCCCACCGCAAGCAATCTCCTCACTATTCCTGGAACCAGCGAGTCCCCATCATCTCCTCTTCTCCAGACCCAGCTCGGCCTCTGCTCCGGGAAGCCCACCCTGCCACCCTCTCTGCCAGGAAGCCTGTCACCTCCTGCCCCCACTCCCCTTTGCTTTCTCTGTCCCCATCCCAGAATGAAGATGCTCCACGCAGGGACGCTTGTGCCCATTGTGATACAGCGGCACCCAGAACGGTCCCCTGCTGGGCAACACAGTCAATGCTGTCAGAGAAGTGAGTTCACGAATGACCCATATAGGTTAAGAGAGTGCAGAGGTGCAGTCCCTCCAGCCTTCACTCCCGGATGCACCCCCCCACCCCGGCAGGAATCCAGCCCAGCCACTGTCTTCTCTCTCCCCTGATGCCTCCAGCCAGCTTGGAGGGAGCTGGAGAGCAGGCCTGCCTCAGAGCCTAGATGCCGGTGTGTCCAGAGCAGTCGCCTTGGAGGCCTCGCCCTGAGGTCCTCCACCCCTGGGAGTCCCCTGCCGCTGTGACAGCCTCTGTGGGCACACGCAGGAGCTGGCCTCCTCCGAGGCCCCATCTCAGCTTCCCCTGGGGGCCTTGCTCAGCCTCTGGCAGGGCAGGCAGAAGGCACTTAGCCCCCAAGAACAACACTCCAACAAGGGCCTGGGATCAGCGGAAACCGTCCCATTGCTGAGACGACCCCAAGATACATCCCACACAGTTCCTCAGAGGGACCTGTGGCACCCAGCCCAGGGGTCCAGGAGCAAGACATCATCAACACAGGTCTATCTACTTGCCCCTGCCCTGCCCCACTCCCCACTGCTCCCTCACTTGTGCACCCAGGGACCACCTCTCAAAGTGACTGTGTGTACCCGAGGCCTCATCTGGGCCTGCTTTTCAGGAAGGTCGGCTCTGTGGGAGGCTGCCAGCTAAGAGGAGCCCGGCCCCAGGCTGTGCACAGAGTCGAGCTCAGCGCTCATCTAACTCGGGGCTCCTGGCCGCTCTGATATGAGCCTCCCATGGGCAGCTTCAGTCTTCGCAATGTTGCCCCTCTTTGTTGGGCCACTGCCCTGCTGCCATGCTTGGTGACTGCTCATGAAGGAGAAGACTCCCAAAGGCTTCCCCACTGCCTCCCACTGAGCATGGAGGGGTGACCACACTCACCGACCATTTCCACCAGTGCCCTCAGCCAGCGGGTCACAGGTTGGCTTTTTCTCCGCCCCACACTGGGCGTGGGCACAGGGGCTGGCATGGGGTTAGCACTCAGGGAACTTTCATGGGTGGACTGAGTGGATCCCATGACCTGGGATTGTGGCGGGTGACCTGGATGGTCTCCACTCTCTGCCCCCAATTCCTCACTTCTCAACAACCGCAAACCCTGCCAACTTCTGCCCTGCCTCGCCCAGTTGTAGCTCTGTCTCCTTTCACTTGGTGTCCCAGCCTCCTCCCTAGGACACTGTCTTCTCTGGGCCTCCAGGCCTGCTCCTGGCTTTCCTCCCACTCCCTGGAGCCCCTTCTCCACCTCTCCAGTGCTCTTCTTCTTGTAGAAGGAGCGGGGTCACTGAGAAATCAGCTAGTGGAGAAACAGGCACCTGAGACACTTGCCCCAAACCCAAGAAGCCAAGCTCTCTTCCAGAAGGAGCGTTCAGCGTATCAGGGCAGGGGCCAGAGGGGGCCGCCTGAGCTTGGGGAGAGGTTCTGAGTGCTGGGCCGAGGGCCGCTGGACACTGCCCTGTGGCCAGGCTGGGAAGGGCTCCATGCAGAGACAGTGAGACGTAAAACTCGCTCTCCCTCGTGGCCCTGCACACAGCATGACAAACCTCCCCACCAACCTCTGCGGGTCGTGTCCCTTCCTCCCAGGCCTAGCACACAGGCTCCCCAGCCCTGTGCCTGCAGAACGGCTGCCATCCTTCCCCCTCTGCCCGCCATGTCCTCTTCTACCTGCCTTCAGGGCAACTGCAAAGATCCTTCCTCCACGATTTCTCAACTCCATGGTGAATCTGTTCCTGTTTGGAAACTCGTGACATGGTTCATCTTCTCCCCCATAACAGAGTTGCTCCTGGCAACGTCTTACACCCATGTTCTATCGGTCGGCAATTGCTGTGCAGCAAACCATCTCGACTCTCAGACAGCGCTCCCTCACTGTCACAGTCCGCACCCTGGGGGCCAGATGGCGCTGGCCAGTGTCAGTCTGCACTTGTGTTCCGCAGAGGCAGGGGCTCTGCTGCAGGCTGGCGAGGCTGAGACCAACCCCAGTGCACACGTCCATCCTGTGCCTCTGTCCCATTGTGGGCACTAACATGCACTGGCAGAGCCAGTCTCATGGCTGAGCCCAGGGCCGGGAGTCAGGGCAATCACTCTGCCTGGGGTGGGAGGGCCATCAGCCGGCTGAGGTCAGGGGCCCAGGGAGGAGTATAGAATTGGGCGAGTAGCGCACCCCCCACGTCTGGGAAGCTCTGATTTCCGAGGGGCTGGAGACAGCTGCAGCTGCCCGCGCTGTCTTCTACAGTGCACACCGGGCGTTCACCAGCTAGTTTAGTTTGCTTTTGGTTTCTTGTTTTCTTTTACCACTTTATAGAGGAAGCCACTGAGACTCAGAGAGGGAAGGTGGCCTGACCAAGGTCTGCAGCAGGGAAGTGATGGGGTCCCAGAGTCAGGGCGGGAGCCCAGCCTCTCCCCGACCCACAGGAACTTGCCATTGTGCTCTGACACACTTTGCTAGCTCACCAGACTTCACAGTGTGGTCCTTGGAGTGACTCACAGCTGCCTCAGTGTTGGAGTTCGTTGCCAATTACAAATTACAAGACGGACTTTTGACGTTACAGGCTCCAGTGGGGGAAAATCATCTGTTTTCTTATGATGGATTCCAAAGATTTGAATATTTTATCTAATTTGATTTTTGTTAACTTGATCCTCACATTGGTCTGCAGCGATAAAGCTGTGGAAAACTACACTGTGGGAGAACTGGGGCGTTTACAGAGGCTGACGTGCTCGATTTCAGTCCTGTATCTTGTGCGTGGCTCTATGAGGAAACAGCGTGTACTGTGGTTTCCTTGTTAAGCTCCGGTGCCCAGCACGCGTGGGCTGGAAGCCACTGCTGTCCAGCCCCGCACATCGCCCTGTGGGCAAGCCGCCAAGGTGAGTGGAGATGGGGCCAGGGCTGCGCCGAGGCTAGCCCCGCGTGGAGTGTGGAGACGCCTGTGGCCAGTTTCAAGGAGAAAAACTGAATAGCAGTGTGTGCGTTGCAAAGGCGTGTACTTGTGTGTTTCCCCAGAAGCGGGTGGCCTCGGTGGGATGAAAGGTGTACGTGTAACTTGTAGGGAGACTGCAAACGGCTTTTGAAAGAGGCCAAGCAACCGTCCCTCTGTCTGCACAGCGCGGAGGGGCCTGCTCCATGTCTCGGCACGGCTCGGCATGGGCAGCCTTCCAGTTCTGGGCGTGCTCGTGGGCCTGTGTGGGGTCTTGTTGTGAATTGCAATTTGCATTCAGGAGTTAAAAGGAACAAACTACTTGTCTTCAACAAACTTTAGTCCGTTCGGGCTGCTAACAGAATACCACAGACTGGCTTACGAACAACAGAAATTTATTTCTCAGTCCTGGAGGCTGCGGGTCAGAGACCAGAGTGCAGGTGGGGCCCGGCGAGGCGCGCTTCTGAGTCCCAGGTGACAGTGGAGGAGGCCAGGGGTCTCTGTGGCAGCTCTCTTAGGAAGCGCTAGCAGGGCTCCACCTTTGTGGCCTAAGGGCTCCCCAAGGCAGGGCGCCCCACACCATCCTGGGAGTTAGGGTGCAACACACGAACTCGAGGGGACACACTCAGACCATAGCACCACTGACACACATGACAGCATGTGACTCTCAAAGTCATTATACAGAGCAAAAGGAGTCCGACACAAGAGTACACGTGCGATTCCATTTACATAGAAAGAAAACTAATCTCCAATGACTAGAAGCTGGTCAGTGGTCCCCTGGGTCCAGGCGCGAGACGGGTCTGCAAAGGGGCACAGGAATCTTTTGGAGGTGACGGAAATGTTCAGTATCTTGACTGTGGTTGTGGTTCTATGCGTGCATAAAACCGTCAAAATTCCCTAACTGTTCACTTTAAATGGACGCAGTTTATTGCCCATAAATTATTCCTAAATAAAGTTGATAAGAAAAAAAAAACCGTCTGTGCTCAAGGCACGGAAAGACCAGGCCTGGGTCACCTTGCTACCCCGTAAGAGGCCCGCGCCGGCAGGAGTTGCAGGAGCGATAGCGGCGGTCCAGAGCTCAGCAGGTCTTCCTCTGCACCAGGCACGTGCTGGGCTCCTTACATATCTCCTCCAGTCCTCACAGAAACCTCTGAGGAAGGTTCTCTTGTCACACCCACTGTACAGATGGGGTAAGTGAGGCACACAGACACTGAGTGACTTACACAAGGTCACGTAGTGAACTAGCACCAGAGGCAGGATTCAAACCCTAGCATCTGAACTCTGAACTAGCACTTGGCAATAAATACTTATGGGACAAGCGGTAGAGTCCAGAGACTCGGGAATCCACATGGACCCCACCTGTAAACCCTCCACCATGTGGCCAGCCATCTCTGTCACTTGGAGAGGGAAGGTAGGGCTCGCCGGCAATGTTGGGGTGGCTGCCCTTTCCCTGGTGGTGACGGGTAAAAATCCCCAAGCTAAGGGTGTGGACCACCTGCATGATGTCCTCGCCTAACTGACACCTCCCAGTAGGAGACCCCTGTGCGCTGGGTGCTGCCCTGGGAGTGAGGTACAGAATGAGCACTGGAGACCCCCCATAGCACAGACTTTAGAGTCGGGATTCAGGGAAAGGACCCCACAAATGCGTATCCAGGGTCCATGGAGGGCCATCTCTGGTCCAGGTGCCCAGCGCTGTCTGGGAGGCATCCCTGAGGTAAATGGGACTTGAGTGTCACCACGAAGGGCAGAGGTGGGCTTGAAAGGTGGGGGTAGGGGCAAAGGAAGGAGAAGCGGGAGGAGCAGAGAATTTCCAGAGGGTAGTCCTCCCTGGAGGCCGAGTGCCATGCCCACCAGTCACCCTGCGAGACAAGGTCCATGCCATTACGTCACGCAAAGAAGATGCGTCGCAGAGTGATCCATGACCAAGAAGCTCTGAACTAAAAATGCTGGAGATGCGTGTCACCTCAGGCCCCAGCCACAGTTCCTGGGCACTCTGCACCCTGACAACACTGGGCAGCCAAGGGCCAGCCTCTGCATCTCCCCAGGGCCTTCTCTGGCTAAAGAGCCAAGGAGCTAACATCCCTGGGAGCAGGTCTGAGCCAGAGAGACGAGGGCTCCTTCTCACTCTTGGCAGTGGGTGGCCCAGCAGGACAAAGCCCATGATGCTCTGCTCACAGAAGCATGCTGTCTGAGCTCCTTTCAACCCGTCTCATCCCTCACTTCCTAGCTGGCACTTCCTGAGATCTCTCGCCAGCAAACTCATCTCAGGTGCAGGTTATAGGGTCCCAACCCAAGACAGCTCCTCCGTATGTCAGCTCCCCCTTCAGGGAAGAGGGTGCAGATGTAGGACCCACCTCTGCCATCAGGGAGCGAGGCCATCCAGCTCGCACGCGCGTGGGAGTGGAACAAACGTTATCGTCAGCCCACGTAAAAGAACTAGGAAGGCAAAAGTGTTGGCCAAAACCTACACTACACTTATCACATCCCAACGCTTCCTTTTTCTTATCCAGTGTTTTTGGCTTCCTGTGACATGCTTTCCCCAAAGCCTCAGAATGGAAAAGCTGAGGGCAAAATCCAGACGGCCATCTTCATGTGGCCTACCATCCCAGGCTTCTTTCTCACTCATAGGCCTGGAAAGATGCAGCCCGGGCTTGAGGTTTCTGAACAGGATGCAAAGGCCTTAGAGAAGTCAAATATGTAAATTCTGACAAAATTTCCTGGTACTCCATGTCCCTGACAAGGATTCGAATGCAGCAGAATGAATGAGACCTCAAATCAGTGCAGCCAAGTGTGGAGCGGGGAGCCTGAGCTTCCTCCAGCAGCACTGGGCCAGCTCTTCTCCTTGGATCATGTATTTTCCACAAGTCAATAAATGTTCCAGAAACATTTTTTAAAAAAGAAAAGAGGTTTGAGCGTTTTGTCTAATAAATCTGTGTATAGCTTCATACTTACCCGCTCTGGGTAAGTAAACACCTGTTAGCAGATTAAAGGCACCAGTAAATCCTAAAGAAAGAAAACTGTTTACTTTAGTGTTTTCCAAACTCAACGGACCATGGAAGCTTTTTCTCTGAGTAACATTTATTAAAGTCCTGTAGGACACTGGTGTTCTAGAAATGCATCTTGGGGGAACATTGGACTTCACAGGTCATGCTGTCAATTCCATCAACCAATCACTGTTGAGTGCCCCATGTGACCTGCACGCGGCTCACTGTGGGTAATGAAGCTGTCTGCCAGTGCTCTGGTGTCTTAAACCAGAGTCTTAATCAAGTCTTAATCCAGATGTTTGGCATCCTGAGAAGCATGGAGAAGCCAGCATCCAGTGTTTGTGCTTTGGGGGCATCAGTTATCTCTTTTAAGCATTCCTAAAGTGCCCTGGAGAATAGCCCAATTTCGTATTTGTCCACAAACCAGTCTTTATTTCAACCATAATTGAAAGATTCAGCCACACAAGCACTGCCCGTGTTTCCTGTGGTGGGCAACTGTCATATTCGTCAGACTGACATGGCATCCACTAGCTTAAGTTGACCTGAACCTCAAGAACCTTCTGATAATCTGACCGAAAGTAGCCCCTCCAGTGAGTGAAGCGACTGGTCAGGTCTCTCAGGCTCACAGAAGCTTCCAATGATGACTGCCCTGTGAGGCGGCCACAGACCCGTCACCACGGCCCCTCCCTGTGTCTGGGAAGGCCCCACCTCTTGTCATTGTATAGTCAGAGCCATTACTGTTTGTTTTCTGGTTGTGTGGATCATGCACTATTTAATTTCCTGGTTCTTATCTTTTCCCTACACCCAAGAAAAACAGCCTGGATATCAAGTTGGCCTCAGCATGGATTTATTCTGCCTGGAACGTGGTCCCAGTGAACTGGCACAGAGCTCACACGTCATGAGTGTCCTGCACCTGAGTCTAGTCTGAGATGCAATCCACCCACTTAGTCTTCAGGGGGCTGTACGGTCCCCAGAGGAGGGCGTTGGTGAACCAGATCTCAGACCCAGGGATGCAGGGCTAAGGCCAGAGCTCACCCTCTCGTCCCCATTCACACTTGTCTCAAAGACAGCATGTATGGGGCCAGCCCAGAGGCCAAGTGGTTAGGTTTGCGCACTCCGCTTCGGCGGCCCAGGGTTTTGCCGGTTCGGATTCTGGGCGCGGACATGGCACGGCTCATCAGGTCATGTTGAGGCATCCCATATAGCACAACCAGAGGCACTCACAACTAGAACGTGTAACTATGTACTGGGGGGCTTTGGGGAGAAGAAGGAAAAAAAGAAGATTGGCAGCAGATGTTAGCTCAGGTGCTAATCTTCAAAAAAAAAAGAGACAGCATTTATTAAGCGCTTACCACATACACCTAGGAAAGGATAGTACTTAATTGCCAGCAAAAGTGCTTCCTACTCCATTTTCCAAGAGGATTAGGAAACTTTTCTTTCAAGGCTTAAGTCACTGGCAGCTCTGAGACAGTGCCCATGTGTGTGACAACTTCCCTCTGGAGGCCTCTGGACACCATCCCACAGGGGAAGGAGTGCAGGGGGCAGAGCTCAGGCAGGTGAGGCCAGCTCCTGGTCCCCTAATGGGGAGACTCAAACATGGCAGGCGTCACCCAAGAGGCCATGCCAACAGGAGGGTCCCCTCAGTTATTAACACCAGCTCTCTGGTGCCACTAGTCCCAACTCAGTGACTATTTGTTGAATGACTGAAGGATTGCAGGACCCAGCTTGCAGGGGACCAATGCAAAATAGAAGGAAAGAAGTTCTATTTGTAATGAAACCTGTAACATGCATGGTGGTTAAGAGCTCGGGCCTACCTCCAGAGGCTGCCTCCTCTGCTCGCTGAGACGAGTCACGTGGCCCGCGCCCAGAAGGGCCCATGCTGTGTTTAATGCTCCACTGTCGCCATCTTGAAATTCTTAACGATGTTTGAACGCGGGCCTTGAAGGGGCTGTTCTGGATACGCAGCTGCCCCGCACTTTAGTTCCGCATCTGTAAAATGGGAGTGACGGTGATGGTTGTCTCCTAGGTTATTATAAGAACGAAATGAGGTCTGTGTCGATCAAGTCCTTTGTGCAGTGTCAGACACATAATGAGAGCTGGAAAGGTGCTGCCTTTTCATATTTCTTTCATCCTTCCTTTCTGTCTTCTTCATTTCTGTGTTTCATATTAAAAGAGGGGTGCTTTCTAATGAGGTGAATTGTTTTTTATCCTAAAGGTTTCCCTTTAGAGGGCGGGGGGCCAAGAACTTGAGAAGCTTCTATAGGATCTAGGCTTGCTTCCACATTCCAGGAACCACGACCAGCAGAAGGAGACAGAATCTAAGCCCCCTCCCCGCAAGCCCCTGAAAGTGTGGGATTCCCAGACCCCAGAGCCCCACAGTCAGGCCAGAGCTCTTCCTTTCTCTGTGCACAAGCAGCAGCACTGAGAGACCCAGCCGTCCTTGGATTTCCAATGGGATTTTCTGAACAATTCCAGGAATTGAGAAGTCAGTGGGGAAGTTCATCGGTGGAGCAAGGTCACTGGCCTGGCTCCAGAAGTGTGGCTGCAGATAAGGGCCCTCAGGGCAGGGGCTCACCAGGCTGCAACCACACACAGTCTGCTTTCAGGGCTTCCGTTTGGGGCTGCAGAGTTCAGAGGCCAGGGAAGAAGAGAGCACTGACAACAGATGGTGGGTCTCCACCTCCAGAAAGGCTGCCTTTGCCCTGGAGATAAGGCCTCTAAGGATACAGGTGGAGCGAGGAGCCCAAACACTTTCCATGGCAGCAAACGCGTCACCCTCAGAGCCCAGGATGAGGGTTGTGTGCAGTTTGGTTCCTGACCCACATCGTCATTGTGGATGGAGGGGGTTTGGCTCTTTTCTAAGGGGCCACATTGTGATTTCCGGTGAGGTTTATTTAGAGTCTGTTTATCAATTCAATGTATTCCTGCTGAGGTCTGAAAGAGATTGGCTGGCATTTAGGGAGCATCAGAATCCATTTATTGTGTCCGTGTTCTACAAGCATCACTGATCTGGTGCAGATTCACTTCGCATGTCAACAGGCAACAGCAGGTGTGGATATTAAGTTTTCAGCACCATTAGTTGTAAGAAATAGATGCTGGGAGCGTGTGGCAGGGCCAGGAGAGAGGACTGGAGCCAAGCTTGGCTCTTGTGGATCTGGTTACTAGGCAGACGCTGTGAGCAGTTGACCTCTCTGGGCACCAGTCCATTTCCTGGAAAAGTCTGAGTCCTTGTCAACCAAGGCTGGCCAGGGCTCTTCCAGCTGTACAGGTGTTCTAAGATCTTATGGACACAGCTGGATCATGCTCTCCATGCCCATCAGGGTGGAAGCCCACGCAGAATACATTAACAATGAAGGATCCAAAAAGGAAATTAAAATAATAATTCCATTCACAATAGCATCAAAAAGAATAAAATACTGGGCTGGCCTGGTGGCGTAGCAGTAGGGTTAGCGCACTCTGCTTCAGCAGCCTGGAGTTTGCCAGTTCGGATCCCAGGTGCAGACCTGTGCACCACTTGTCAAGCCATGCTGTGGCAGACGTCCCACATATACAGTAGAGGAAGATAGGCACAGATGCTAGCTCAGGGCCAGTCTTCCTCAGCAAAAAGAGGAAGGTTGGTGGCAGATGTTAGCTCAGGGCTAATCTTCCTCAGCAAAAAGAGGAGGCTTGGTGGCAGATGTTAGCTCAGGGCTAATCTTCCTCAAAAAAAAATAAAATAAAATACTTAGGAATAAACTTAACCTAGGAGGCAAAAGACTTATACACTGATGAGACCAGGAGCCATCTTGCGTTAACCACACTCAGTTATTTGTCTGTTTGAAAAAGTAGTTAGATAAGGCAATGCTAAAGCCAACCCTGCAGATAGCATCTCTGGCACTGGGGTCACCACGGTAACAGGTGGGGTGCTTAAGTTTTTTGGGAACTGAGAGTCAATTCCTTGTCCAGTTCAGGCTGGTTAAGACCACTGATTCACCAAGTGGGGCTGCGAGGATGCCCCATAGGTGACCCTTTGACGTCAGGGGTCCTAAAACTTCACCCTCAGGTCATGATAACGCTGCCATTTTGTGAACATGTCCTGTGAGGAGCTATGAAGCTGGACCACACTTGCGTGGATCATCAATTACCTCACTTCTCCTCACCTCCAATCCTCTGTCTCCACACTTCAGACTGCCTGGCCCTTTCGTCCCATAAACATCTCTGATCCCCATTTTCAGAGAGGTGGATTTGAGATTGGTTCTCCTGTCTCCTCGCTTGGCTGCCTTGTGAATAATCCCTTTCTCTACTGCAAACTCGTCGTCTTGGTGATTGGCATTTTGTGTGGTAGACAAAATGAACCTGGTTTGGTAACACTGAAAACTACAAAATGTTGCCAAAAAAAACCTAAAGAAGACACAAATATAAAGACATTCTGTGTTCATGGATTGGAAGATAATTTTGTAAAGATGTCGTTACTACTTAAAGCAATCTATAGATTCAATGAATCTCTATTTAAATCCCCAGTGGCAATTTTTGCAGAAATAGAACAATCCAACCTAAATTTCATGTGGAATCATGGGACTCCTGCACAGCTAAAACAATCTGAAAAAGGAGAACAAAGTTGGAGGTCTCAGAATTCCTGGTTTCAAAATTTACTACAAAGCTACAGTAATCAAAAGTAGCATACAGACAGACATATAGACAAATGGAATAGAATAGATGGCCCAGAAATAAACCCTCACATATATGGTCAAATGATTTTTGACAATGTTCCAAGACTATTCAATGGAGAAAGGATGGCCTTTTCAACAAATGAAGTTGGGAAAACTGGATAGCCACATGCAAAAGAATAAAGTTGAACCCTTACTTACACCACATACAAAAATTATTTCAAAATGGATCAAAGACCGAAATGTAAGACCTGAAACTATAAAACTCTTGGAGGAAAATATAAAGGAATTCAGTGGCACTGGGCTGGGGACGCCTACACTTGGGGCCCACCGGAACAGGGAAGATGTCCTAACGACCCCCCTCGGCACCCTGACTTACTCTGGCTGGCTCACAGGATGCTGAAAGGAAAGGTCTCTGTCCAGTTGGTCGTCTTGTTATTTTCTCCATCTGTGCTGACGAGGAGACAACCAGGAAGCACTGAAGGGACCTGGGCCAAGATCGTGGGCAGCGTGATCCCGCCCGCTAAGCCTTCACTTTTCTCCTCTCAGGATGTGGTGCTGTCGAGGGGCCACGGGGCAAGCACGAGCATCTTCCTGAGAAGAGAGGCACCCTGGCTCCCTAGACATTTGACAGTGCACCTCAGGGAGGGCTGACCCTGCTCAGAAGTCGTCCATCCCGTTCCCAGGTGGAACCGGCAGCACGTCAGCTGCCAGCAGAGAGGGAGTAGTGCAAACCTACGCACAGGAAGTTGGGCAGGATGTGCTTGGGCCTTGGCCTGCCAAGATTCCAAGGAAAGCCTGAGCATATTTCAGGAGTGGGAAGGACACTGTGCAGAGCCTGGGCCTGTTTCTAGGAGAAGGAGAGGAGATATTCCCAATGTGGAGTGAGAATAGAGGACGAACGAAGGGAATGCCTGAGGGGCTGGCAGGGAGGTTGAGACCTGTGGAGAGCCCTGAACACCAGGAACCAACGTTCAGATAAGTGTAAACGCCGTCCCACTGTTCTTCCTTCTACAGGAAGGCGAGACAGGCTGGACGATTCTTTCCCCGCTCTGTCTTTTGGGAGAGGTTTCCCTTTGTCATGACGCTGCGCACTTGGTGTAAGCAGGTAAGTTGCTGTGTGGTGGGCCCTGAGTCCCCTGGGGGCAGCTCCTGGCAGGACAGCTGCTGGGGGCTGAGGGACAACAGCCTTCTGTCTCATTCATTACACCTCCCAGTCCACACGCCAGCATCTCTGCTCAGGCATTCTCACCTCACCCTGCATCTGAGGTCGAACTGGATCCATATTTCTTTTTGTAGTTGCCAAAAATCATCACCTGCCACAGACAGAGTTGGACTGATTAGATTTGCTTGCATTTTTTATGATCTAACTAAATATTAATAATAGTAAATTGCAAAAAAGAAAATCCTTAGGAGTTCAGACAGGCAGATTTGCAAAATCAATGTGAAGAATGTCAGAGCAGGTTTGCAAAACTCACATGATCAATATTTCCTGCACCCCACAGATCCAGATGCTGAGGACATGCCCAGCCTCACCTGGCTCCCCTCAAGGCTGCGGTGTGCCCATCTAGTTTCTGAGCTTCTTAAGCAATCAGCGCCAGACAGCTGAGACAGATGCGCAGCATTCTCCCCAGGTCAAGAGAGCGAGTTGGGCACCTAGAGGGATCTCTAGGGCCGCGAGACATCTGCACGCTTTCTAGTGTGTCCTGACTACGACGTGGGGAAGGAGCATCTCAGTGTAGTTTTGATTACATTTCTCTTGACTTTCCCTGTGTACGAGAGGCAGTTATTTCTGTTTCCGTCTCTACCTCCCCTGCCGGTCCTGCTGTGGAGTGGTTGGTCTTTTCGTCATTAATGTGCAGTAATGCAACAGGAAGTGAAGACACCATCTGCTTTGATTCTGATGTGTGGTGCAAGTATATTTCATGCTTGGTCCTCCTTTTTAAATTTTATTCATCTTTTCCTTTTTTGACCTACAGATTTCTTCTATCTATCTGTATACGGTCAGCATATTAATCTTTTGTTTTATGGTGTCTTAACGTTTACTCACACTTCTAATCTGCACTCCAAAATTACTCCTTTTTCTAACTCCTATGTTTCCTTCTAGATGTTTCATGGTTTAACTTTTAGCGGGTTTGTGTTTTATATTTAAATGCTCAGTTCAGCCCTGTCAAATTTTGGAGCTACTTGGTCTTAATTCTGTCCTATTTTCTACATGTTTTCTCTTTTACTGCCTGGTTTATGGTTTGTGTGTTCTTCATCTTGGGTGCATGTGCTGCTGATGATTATTTCGGTTCTGGCTCATCTTGCCGTTGCCCTCGTAACACTACTGCTCTGCGGGGTAACGTAGCTCAGATTAGGCAGAACTTACTACTCCACCCGAAGCACCGCCACTTTCTCTACCTCCCTCCATTACCCAATTTTAGTTTATCATGTTATTTAAAAAATTCTCTGGGTTAGCTTCTGTCCTTTTAATACTACTTGATTTTCTCAGCTTTGAATGATTTCTTTTGACCCCCAGGACTCAGTGCTGTGATCTCCGAGGTGTTCAACTTGTCACCAGGAGCTGGTGAGATAGTTTATTTGAAAGGAAAATCCAAAAGCGTACTTAAAAAATCATTAGACTGGGAGGCATGAGCCGTTATGGCATGAGCCAAATGACCTAACGTTGTCAGCTAAAGCCGAGGGGTGTCCTCAGGGTCAGATTGCACAGGAAACAGCGCAGCCCTGGCCTCCCTCTCCACGGGGCGTCTCAGGGGCTCTGGGTCAGCCTAAGCAGAGTGTCACAGGGAGGAGCCCGTCTGGAACGATGCACTCATCCATGCACTCATTCATTCAGAGTACGTTGATCGAGTGCCTACTGTGACGTGCGAGGGATGCAGGATGAACAAACCGGGCCCCTCCCTCACCACCCGCCCCCGCCTTGCACAGGGCTGGGGCCTTCTAGTGGGGTACAGCCAGCACGCAATCAGACGTGGGTAAGGAGTCAAGTAGGTAAATGCTATGAACAAGAATACATAAAGGCGGGGGCTCCAGATGGATGGCGCTGACGTTTGGAGCAGGGAGCTCAGGAACGTAGCCCCAGGAGGTGACGTTGGAGCTCTGGGTGTCCAGAGGTCATAGAACGGGTTTGACTGATGTGACATCTTAGAGTGAGTAACAAAACTTGCTGGAAGAACTAAGTTCCAGCTTCTTCACAGCAGGTCTTATGTAACATCTGGCTTCCTAAAACAGGAGATGGTCAGAAAGAAAGAGTGGACTAGGCATAGGGAGCCCACCAGGGAAGGGTCCTAGGTCAGCAGACGCCAGTCCAGGGAACACTCTAGATCAGTGCCACTGGACAGGCTCCGGGCTGGCCTGGCAGCATCCGGCCTGGTCAGGACAGCCCAGCAGCCTCAGGCTGAAGGGTGTTCAGCAGAAGGCTTTCCCGAGGACACTGCAACAAGACTAGGGGTGCTCCAGGTGAGGGCCAGAGGCTCTGGGACGTGCTGGCTCCACAGCCAGCCTGACTCGGCATAGATGGGGCACAGTAAATATTGGCTGGACAGGTGGGCGATAGCTGTACAGCGCCTTACACGTGAGCAAGAGGCAAAGTCCACGTCAGCTGAACATTGTGTGCAGCGGTGATTTTTGCTGATTTCTGACAGCAGACTGAGCCAACAAAATGGGACCACTATGAAGGGAACAGAGACCTTCTCTTCCCAAGTTTCTGTGGCCTGTTAAGCGATAACGCCCTCTGGATGCTGGCTGTCTGATACCTCACTTTCTTGTGTGTGCTTTTCCACATTGTTTGAATGTTTTATTTGGGCATGTATCATTTAAAAGGGAAGCTCTTTTTCTGAATGCTAACACTCTTGATTTTCATAAAACAAAATCCCGAAGCAGGAAGAAGAGTCATCTCCGTGTGGAACAATCAGGAAAACCTCCAACCACATGGCACTGCTGAGAGCTGGTGACTTCCTACTGTGTCGGAGCAGACGATGCGGCTTGCTCATCACCCAGTGCGTGATGACACAGGCTGTCAGCTAGTGTTAGGGCCTGTGTGGCTGCTAGTTTTCCTAGGAAGGACACAGAAGTCCAGACAAAGGGACCCTTGAGGGAGGGAACACCAGGAATTCATGGCATTTTGTGGAAAACCTTAAAATAGTTTCCTTGGAGTAAAAGTGTTTTGCATCATCAGAAAGTTTCATTTGTCCTTGGGATTCTGTTACCTGATAAACCAAAAAATGAAAACTTATATATTTGTGTGTGTAATATCTTTTCTTTCATGAGTTGCAAAACCAAGTTTTGATGTTGTACAAAATTGTACATGTTTATAGAAAGTACATGATTCAGGGGGAACAGGAATGATTCTAGCCAAACTGAAGGTCACATAGACAATAAGAAAAATCTGAGAGCCCTTGGCTTCTTAGAGGCTAGTGATACTGGGGAAATTCCATTTTCAAGGAAGAGAAGGAAGGAGGGAAGGAAGAGAGGAAAAAGGAAGGAATATATGTATATAATCTGTGTGTAATTGTATGTGTATATATGTGCATCTTTGCATGTGTACATGTATATGTGTGTGTGAATGTGCTTATGTGTATATGTGCGTGTGTATACGTGTATGCATATATGTATATGTGTGTTCATGTGTGTACATCTTTAAGATGCCCTCCTAACCTGGCATCAGCCCCACTCAGGTCTGAATCATACCCACCGCCCTTTTCCCCGGGCACGGAGCTGGCCATTTGCAGGGCTGGTGGAAGAATAAATGAAGCGAGATTTGACTTGGCAGGTTCACGTCATACTTTTGGCAAATTCGTCTCTCACGCTTTCTCACATAATGTCCATCAGATTTCCAGACTCCTTTCCTGAGGAAGCCCTGCCTGTTCTGGTGTGGTTTTGTGGGAACTAACCTTGAGACACCTGGCAACTCAGCCCTAAGGAAATGTAAGCCCCTGGACAGGCCGCTATATCTTGCAGAGAGACCTGCCGCAGACTCAGGCAGATGAGCCATTCTGAAGACGGAGCTCTTTCTCCAGGCCTGTCAGACTCCATTTCCCGTATGTAAGGGCCTCAGAGGTCAGGGCTGCTTACTCTGGGCACAGACTGCCCCTGCAGGGCTGCAGGAGGGAGTAGAGCTTGTGCCTTCCCAAATTCAAGGCGTCTACCTGGGTTACCCAAAGCTCAGATGCCCAGTTCCAGAGTGAACGGTGGGCGGGCTGGACCACAAGCAGGCAGCACTGGCCTCAGGCCCAAACAGGAGACGTGCTCAGGAACCCAGTAACGCACCCACCATATCATTTCTCTTTCTTCAAAACTGTGTTTACCAAAGTGTGCTCCACAGAACAAAAGTCCTTTGAGATGCTATGGGGAATACAAAAGTTTCCTCGTCCCAGGAAATTTTGGAAAATACACTCTCTGGGCTTGGAGATCCAGCACGCACCCTAGGCTCGCAAAGGCTCCAAGGAGACCTCAGCATGCTAAAATCACTGCCCCAGAACAGCTAACTGCCACACAGCCTTTCCCCAACTCTCTGAGGTGGATGCTGCTGTAACGGGACCCCCCAAACGTTCTCTCAGTGCGGCCCAGGAAGCCAGCCAGCCCCAGGTAGGGGCTGCAGCTCCCTGCAGGCAGAAAAATGTTGCTCAGACAACCCAGATTCCCCTGAACTTCCAGGGCTGCCATGTCAATAACCCCCCATTCATTAGTGGGTACCCCATGGGCTGGACCGGGGCGGGGGGTGTTGCAGGTGGAGGATGCTGGAGGCTGGGAGGGCTCTTGAGGATCCTGCAAGAGGACAAATGAAAGATGACAGCAACAGGGTTGAAGGTAAAGGAAAGATAGAGCGAGTGCGAGGATGTCGCACTGAGGAAGAGGGCTAGTAAGCAGAGCACGTGCTCAAGGGCCAGGTAACCACCAACAAATGGGCACCAATGGGAACACTGGATCAGTACAAAGACAGACAGTGCCCCGATCCTGGCCTGGCACAGTCACTGGGGGTGCGAGAGCTATATGGTTCATTTGACTCATCACGGTTTTATTTATGTATTTATTTACTTATTCACTTATTTATTTATTTATTAAGATTGGCCCTGAGCTAACATCTGTTTCCAATCTTTTTTTTTCCTCCCCAAAGCCCCCTAGCACATAGTTGTGTATTCTAGTTGTAGCTCCTTCCAGCTCTGCCATGTGGGACACCCCCTCAGCATGGCTTGATGAGCAGTCCTAGGTCCGTGCCCAGGATCCAAACAGGCAAAACTCCAGGCCACCCAAGCGGAGCCTGCAAAGTTAACCACTAAGCCACAGGGCCGGCCTCCCCACACAGTTTTATACTGGTAAAATAAGCAAAATTAAGTTAAAATCTGAGTAAGAACATCTTGTTTAAGAAAGTAGAAATGCGCAATTTGTTCGTGAAAGTTTTCCACAAAAATAGCTTTTATAATGTTGGGAACGCTTGATCTAAATGAAAAATAGACTTAGGGAAAACAGAGCTTGAGTGAGTAATGAATAACTATCATTTTGTCCATTCAATAATGTATTAACATGACAGATATAAACTGATTGCATTTCATTTGAATAATTTGAATCATATCATCAATTCTGTGAAGAATGAAAAGGTCATCCATAACGAGCCAATTGCTTACTCCTTCCAGTATGTGACCACCTCCTACAGCCTCTGGCATCTATCAGGTGTCTAACAGATGCTTAGTAAATAAACATTATTGGACAAATGAAAGCACTCATCCAAGATCTCAAGGAAATAATAGAGCCATATAAGATGTGGCTCTTTCTCTTGGAGGATCAGGTTGATCTCAACAATTCCTCCACTTCCCAGAAGCCAAACGACTCAGCGAGAGGTCTCCTTATCAGAGCCAAATCGCCTCTGGGCAGAGCCAAGATAAACCCAACATAATCTAGATGAACTTGTCCTTTCAGACCACACAGATTTGCAAAATCTTCCTCCCAGGACCCGGGTAACATCTGCTCCTAGTAGTCAAGCAATCAATTTAAGGGCATCCCACACAGTTACGGCCACGTTCTTGTCTTTTCTCTGCATGCGCTCTCCTGTCCTCAGGAAGGGGCAGGTATCAGGGCATGGACCACTTCCGATGTTCAGGACTTGGGACTAGTCTGGGCCGGGGCAGGATGGGCTTTGGAATCAGTGAGTATCTGGGTAAGAAGGGCATTCTGAAAAGAAAATCAAGGAGACAAATTCACTGTGCAGAACTGCAAAGGCCAAAGAGAAACATAGAAGAATTTATATGGATGTTGAGAGAAAAATATCAGTTACCATCCCTCTTCTCCCTTTCATCATCCCCGATCACTCCAAGCCAAGCATCCAGCCAGCAACCAACAATTAAAGGCACTTCCCAGTGCAAAGTTATCCCAAACCCTAGGAGAAATAACCTTTTAGGAGTGGAGCAATGAGCTGAACTCCCTTTCCTTCCCTTTGGCAAACTTTAGGAGTGCTGGTGTACAAGCACGATAATGGGGCTCCACTCACACAGGTTCCAGTGCAGAGGAGTTGGTCTGGGGACCAGGAATCTGCATCCTTGTTACTGCCCAAGGCGGGCCATCTGCTCTCCACAAGACATGCGAATAGTTGAAAGGGAAGATGGTAGGAGAGAAAGGGTTTTATTACAGCCTGTTAGCAAGGGGGAAGATGGTCGACTAACGTCCAAAAGAACCATCTTACAGAACAAAGACTAGAGGCCAGTTATGTACGGGCTGGTCTCTGGGTGGGGGCAGACATCTCCTCTTAGTTCTTGATAATCTTTTGTTTTACTGGATATGCATCAGAGACTGGAGCAATGCTCTATACTCTGATTTAGTTTACAGATAATAAGAACAAAATCTTTAATATGTATAGTAAAGATTACTGCTTACGTGAATGGTGCCCACAACTCCCCCCACTGGCAGCGGTAACCCAGCGTGATCACATGCTGGTAAGGGCAGCAGGGTCATCGTTGTTTGTCCGGCTACTTCCAGATGAATGGGGTCGGGGTAGAGGGACCATCAAACGGAGCAGAGTCACTTGTGTTTTGCCACCTATGACTCTGCAGAGGGAGGTGACGAGTCACTGACACAGACCGTTTGGAGATTGTTTTAGAAATACACTTGATCCCCAGTTTAATTATAAGGACTAGCCCTAGCCACCACACCAGAGATTTCAGTTGTCATTGATGATGGCTACCAGCAAAGACTCTCTGCCTGGGGTCATCACATTCCTAAGGAACTCAAAAGAATAAAGTTAATCAACTTAGAGCAGCTGGGAGGGGCCTTAAAATCCACAGAGCATTTCTGCATTAGTTAATCAGAGTCCATTCAAAGTTACAGTATGGTTTCTTTTCTACAATATGGCGTCCCTTCTGTCAGCCTCCTGTTGAGCCAGTATCATCCTTAGAATACACCCCAGGAGACATGGAGGCCAGCAGCTCTGTGCCAGCACCGTAAGTAACACCTGGGGTCAATTCTGAGGCTGTGTCAGCTCCCAATCCATGGACTCTTTCCTCTCCAAAGGACAGCTGCTGGGGTGGGCCAGTCCTGCAGAGGCCTGCGTGCCCTCACAGCAAAGGACCATGTCCGGGAACCGTCCTGCTGCAGTAAGCCTGAAGGTACTGCATGTGACCAGATGGAGCAGGTCTCCTTGGGCCCATTTTGTGATGGGAAAATGGAGTTCCCTTCCACAATCCATTCTGCTTTAGATAAAATCCTTCCCATCTCCCAGGAGCTGAGAACCAAGAAGAGGGTCGGCCAGGACTGAGACGGTGAGGAGTCTCCGCTCACTCATCAAGGACTGCTCAGTTTGCAGGGAAGAGAAAGAAGATCTTGGAAGCAGATGCAGGCCTGTTTGGGGCAGGAAGCATTGAGGCATCCTGGGGGAAGCCCTCCCTCTTCCAAAATTGGGAAAACAAGGCCCAGGGGTAGATAATGCACCCACGGGCCAGAGCTAACCTGTGGTTAGACCAGGACACTGATTTCTCATCTGGAGCTGCTTTCAGTACCGAGCAAGCGCTTTCTCCACTCGTGGGCACAGAAGCCAATACTGTGTACATCGGTCTTTGAGGGAAGAAAGTTTATTACGCAATCGATTGGTAAGGAGACGGGAGGCCAGGCTCTCAACTCTGTCTCCCTGATCCAGGATATGGCGTAGGGTTTAAGGGATCAGGGAGGGCAGGCTGGAATGCAGAAGCACTGGCAGGATGAGTTTCGACAGGTAGATCAAAACTTTCTCTTCTGTGCAGACTGCTGACTGGCTGGCTAGCCGTGAAGTGTAGGCTCAGCATCCTGTTGTTAGGACTAGCTCAGCACAGTAAACCAGGTAAAGGTCATCATGTAGATGAAAGTCATTGCCTTATCTGCTGATAAGCGTTTCTAGAGATTTGGTCATCCTCTCCTTCCTGCCACGCTTACAAACGGAGATTTCTCTTATAAATGTAAATTTTCCTTACAAATGGGCGACTTCTACTAGATTTTCAGAGCTTTTCCCTGTGTCTGCGCTTTCTTAAAAATAATCAGCCTAAAATAATTCTTATGCCAAAGAGGTGTATTTTGGGGTGACGCATTCTGTTCCCGGTCTGCGGTTGCATTTTCTCTGGCACACTGCCTCCTCCCTGAAACTACCCGGGCTCATTGGCTCACAGTGAGCCTGCGACCCCAGAGAAAGCTTCTGTCACTGTCCCACTATGATCAGGAAATAGAAGGGAAGCAGGCAGGAGAGTGTGGTGTGGTGCATTTTAGAAAGATTTCTTTAAAAGTGGTTACAGCCTGAGAAAAATTTACATCCATGCCAGTGGAGTGGAATTGATGACGTAAATTCGTTGACATGGAAGACGTTCATAATGTGTTTTCCACGGAAAAGCTTGAGGTAGTCAAGTTTCCCAGCATTACTCCACTGCGGCACCGACACGCACGGTCACGCCTGCGCTCACAGAAACGCCCAGCAAAGCGCCAGAAAGGAGCCGTGTCAACCTGGTGATAGCAATTTGTTTCTAGGTGGTGGACTTTAGGGGAATTTATTTATTTTGTCTTGGTTTTGCTCATTGTATTGCTAATTTTCTTCTGACAAATGTGTATCGCTTATGCAACGTCTTTTTTGAAAATAACTTGGAAACAAGCCTAGGCTTTGTTACTTGTTTGAAGTACTAAGCTTCAGTCCTCTAGAACACTCATTTGTCTGAGAGATTGTCCCCCAGAACTAACCCCATGATGAGGTGTTCAGCCTCGTCCCCCACCCAGGCCTCAGAACTTCTTTGCTGGATTCTGACTCCAGTGAGTGACTAATGTGACAAGGGTGACAAGGGGTGACTCATAAGGACCAAGAAAGTGGCATCATGTGCAAGACCGGAAGTTGCCACAGTCTTCTCGCTGGGGCTCCATGTGTGGTCTGCACAGCCAGGGCTCCTCAGCTTCACCCTCCCCTCTGAGGTGGATCCGCTGGGGAAACCTCAGGACGGGAGTCTGTTGTAAGGGCAGTAAGTCATCGAGGCCACTCAGTGTTTGGTTGTCAAAACAAAGGGCAGTGCTAGGTGGACAGCCTGAGGAGGAGGCTGCGGGACTCCGCAGACCTGTGACAGCATGCCATGTCAGTGGGACGGGGAGCTCACATTGTGCTTCCATTCCTGACCCCTGTCACCCTGAATGCTGCCTCATCACACTGTTCGTGACACGTTTGCTAAATGAGTGAGAGGCCAAATAAGTGACTTCCCTCGAACTCCTTACCTGATGTGGTAATTTCCTTTGCAACACATCTCACTGGTGGGTTGCTCAGCCTTCTCTTGAATGCTTCTGGAGACGGGTGCTCACTCCCACATGTGGAAAGCCGTGGCAATTTTGACAGTTGTATCTGTTAGCAAGACCTTTTCCTTCTAGTTAGAGAAGTGGTTCTCACACCTGAAGGTGAGTCCCCTGCAGGGCTTGTCAAAGCACAGACGGTTGGGCCCCGCCCCGAGAGTGTCTGGTCTGGCCGGTTTGGGTTGGGCCCAAGGATCTGCATTTCCCAAAAGATGCTGATGCAGCGGGTTCCAGTACGGCACCTTGAAGACCAGTGGTCTTCCGACAGACTCTTTCATGTTTTCCTTTACTTCTACCCCACTCTCAGAGTCTTTGGGGAAAAGGCAGAGTCCCAGAAAACAAAACCACCCACACGCTCTCACTCACACACTCACACACCTTCACTCTCACACACCTGCACACCCACGCACACCATCTCTCTCACACACACACCCTCACTCTCACACATATCTCGCTCACATACGTATCATTCATGTATCACACTGTCACTCTCTCTCACACACACCCCACCCGTGTCCCTGGCTTTACTCTCTGCGGCTCTGCGGGACGAGCCCCTCCCTGTTGTACGCACGTCAGCTTAACTGTGGCTGTGGCTCTCACTCTCCTTGCACCTCCTTGACGGACCTCTTACAGAGCAAACAACGCAGCCAGGAAACCACCGGCGGAAGACGACCGTGCTCTGCCCAGGGTCCAGGACCCGCCACGAGGTCTGGGCAGAGCTTAGACGCCAGATCAGTGGTCCTGCCGCTGGCCGACTTCCTCTTTCCTGGGTCACCGCGAGGGCAGTGAGTGCTTTTGCCTCAACAGTGACCTGCTGCCCAGCTTCCACCTGTGGTTCTGCATGTCCGTGACTGTGTCCTTCAAAGGCTCAGAGTGGGATGGTGGTATGCGGTGGAGGACGAGATCTTACTATGGCATCTGATGGCCACCACAGGGACCTGGGACAGAGATGGCCACCATCCAACTGGGGTGGCTCATCTGTGCTCCCTGACTGTGCCCTTCCCAAGCATAACTCCTACTCAGCCGGTGCAGGCGCCACGCTGGGGAGTATGTTGGGGTAGGCCCCCCACATTAGCAGCTAGCGGCTACAGGCATGTCTTCGAGAGGGACAGTCCAGGAGGCAGTCTGCCTGTTTCCTGGGGTCTCTGAAAACCCAGCCTTCCTGCCATGTTCCCCACATGACTTCTTGCCCCTCACCTGCTCCCAGGATCACCTCCCAGACTCCCTTCTCTCCAGTCCTTTCTCAGTAAATGTTGGCTAAATGAGTGAATGACCAAATAGTGACTTGGCTTGAACTCCGTCTGACGAGTGAAGTGCTTTAGGAAACAGACCCCTTGCAGGAAACTTTAGGCAGAGCCAAGTCCACCTGGGCTGCAGACCCTCAAAGACAGGACCCACCAGCTGCACAAGTTCTAACCTGCTCAGGGCCCAGGACCAAGCTCTCTCAAGAACTGCATCCTCCCCGGCAGGCGGAGGGCGCTGGGTCTAACCTTGACATCTCAGGAGTTTATTTGGCCTAGCTGGAAGTTGACTCACTACCCTTGTTAGACAAGGTAAAATCTTTGTTTCTAACCTTCAGGTCACCCTACTGGGCGCTGCCAAGTTCTCGGAACCCATGCCCTAAATGTACAGCCAGGACAGGCCTGGTGTCCACACACGATTTGCACCTGAGAGCGCTGGCCAGACTCACGATGCATCATCCCATCTGCCTGTGCTTCTCTTCATGTTTTATGTGTCCTAGAGAGAGGTGGTCACTTTACACAGTGATTTTCTGTGGCACTTCGCTTAACCTGCAGTGGTCCTGCTCAAAGACTAGAAAATCTGCAGGGAGAAATAGAAGGAAGAAACCAGAGCATCCGGCATTAGCTTAGATGGTAAAGATGGCTGGAGCAGGAATTTTCCAAGGCCTGACCCCATTCTGATGCACCCCTTATACCCCCAGCAGGCAGTGCTAACTCTGCCCCTCAGAATCCTTCTCAACATCCAGCTCTAAGCTTCTCCTTCAGTCTCCTAGAGCTGGCTCCTGAGAGGAGGCACAGCCCTTTTGCTGGACCTTCGAAAATTCAGCTGAATCTAGTACACCAGGGGCTGTGCGAGGTACATGGAGCCCTGCCCTCCAGGAACTATGAAGATATACAACCAAGAGGATAAAGACTTAAAAGGCGCTGTGACAGATCTCAAGGGGCAGAGAGAGGGCCCAACCACAGGGGAATGCCTTGAGTATGAGCTGGCCCCTAAAATGCATCTCCAGTGAGGTTCGGGCCTGAGAGGATTTGTTTGGCCCAGAGCTACATTTGTGACCCATGAGCAGGCGGGGACACCTGCTGCCCCTTTAGGCTGACCACACAGAGGATGCAGGACTCCACCCCATCCCCAAGGCCAGGAATCTGTGCACAGGGGACTAGTATGAGTTGCCAATAACCAGCAGCCACCTTCAGGCTCACATACCAAAGGTGAGCAGCACGGGGTCCACAATGCCCCTGGGATGGATGATGACGGTGCCTACTGCTCTCCTGCCACTGGGTGTGACTTACCGATGCCCAGCCAGTCAGTGGGCAGCAAGACCCTGACCCTCTCCACAGGCAACTCCAGAAGGAAGCAGGTCCAGTACCTCCAAGATGAGGAGGGTGAAGCCCCCTCCTTCTCTGTGAGTATGAGACATCCCTCGCGGAGGTGTTGAGAGCTGAGCCCTGTCCTCCTGCCATTCGGGGAGGACAGAACAGCCCTGAAGCTCACCTTTGCTCTTCTGTTAAAGGCCCACTCAATTAGAGGAAAAGGAACCTGCTCTTGATTCCATTCTTACAACTCAAAGGTTGGTCTTTAACCAGAATGACGTGGACCAAGAGAAGATCCCCTCCCACACACACACCCACTGGTACCCCACACCTGGCCTTGCCCTCTGCGGTGGCTACTGAAAACCCTTAGAGAATAGGTCCCCTGCTTTTTAAGCACTGGGCGTGGGGAGGGCCCTCCCAGAGCTGTGAGGTCCTCCCAGGAGAGTAGCCTCAGCTGGGGATGCTGGGCCCCTGGAGAACTCTACCCAAAGCTCCTTGACTCAGGAAAACCAAGGTCTCTGTCTTTGCGCCTGCTGGAATCCTGCTGCCCGTCATTCAGCCTGGACTGGGGACACAGCCACTGTGAGGCGTACATCAGTTTCAGCACAAGAGCTCTCTGCCCAGACCCCTGCTGGCCTGACCTTGCCTTCCTTTAATCCGGGAACTTACTCTTGCCTTGCCGTAGGAGGAAGCGATGTGGTCTGAGCCAGTGTGGACAGGCAGCTTAGTGAGCCTCCTTGCACTCCTGCAGGGGACTAAGGTTGAGTTATGGCCCAAGGCCTGTCTGTTTTACCTACAACTGTCTCAGTTATCTCTTCTGCAAAGTAGACCACTCCCAAATTTAGAGCTTAAAACAACAGTAATTGTTACTTCTTACAAGTGTGGGTTGGCTGTCCGTGTGGCTCTTTCGCTGAGCATGTTGCTGGCTGTGGCTGCATCATCAGGGGCTAACCAGGGGTGGAACATCCAAGATGGTGCTCGCGCCATGGGGAATGGCCAGCAGGCTGCCTCAGCCAGGACTCGGTGTAGTGTCGGGATTGGCACTGCATGTGCCAAACTTCATGGCAGCTCAGGACTCCCAAAGCACAAACAAGGAAGCCACCAGGCCTTCCACAGGCTTAGGCCCAGAAGTGACAGTCACTTCAGCTGCATTCTCTCGGTCATGAGGCCAGTCCAGATTCACTATGGGAGGGGACAACACAAGAGCATCAATACTAGAAAGCCATCTTTGGACAATTTTCCTCTCAGTGTCTCGAGTCTGAAAACAAACCCCAGTTCCCACTAAAAGAGATGAGAGCTGTGTAAACAGCAGGAGCCAACGATATTATCATGGGGCCACTTGTTCTGAGGAATTGTAAAAACACTAGGAAAAGACAATTTCTCATCTTAGCTACCTAAAAATTCTATTACAGTTTTGTTATATTCTTGAGGAAACTGACCAGGGTTTTATCCTTGGAAAACATCTCGTTATGTGCCAAATGCCACCAAACCAGCGACTCTCTTTACAGGAAGCACTTGCATCGGGGGACATGCTGTTCTTTTCTGCTGTGGTCACCGTGTGTCAGCCTGTGACGTAGGTCTCCCACCCAAGTGGGCAGAGGCAGCGTGTTGCAGTCAGCTGGGCTGCTGTTCAGACTAGCGTAAGATCTGAGGTCACTTAGCTAAGACTGGCTAGAAACAGCAGCTGTTAGTCAAAAGCACAGGCTCTTGTGTCACAGACACGACCCTGACGTCCATGCCTCCCCGGGACACAGCCTTCCTAGGGAGGGGGAGCCCGATGACCAGCCTTCCTGAGCACAGCACCTTGTGAGCTGTGACTAAAGGCTTTAGAATTTAGCTTTTGGACACGCGTCTTGGTTAATAAGCATTAATCACGTATCTCAAGTAAAATGGCTGGAACAATCTTTGTTTTCAATGAGGAATAAAATGTAAGCATTTGGGACATATATAAACAATATTCAGTGAAGGCTAAATGACTGTCTGGAAGGAAAGGGAAAGGGGCGTGTCCTTAGAGTCTAACTCTGGGCCTTGGGCAGCGTCAGGGATTCCTCCTTCTGGGTCAGCGGGGAGACAGGATTCCTCCTGGAGCTTAGGCTCTGCGGACTGGGGTGGATGCGGGTGGGAGGAGACTTCACTGGTCCTGGCACACTTGCCAGGATCCCTCTGAGGGCATCTAGAGGTGGCATCCCAACCCAGAACCAACAAAAGAAAAATCATTTGCCCATAGATAGAAAATGCCTTATTGTGATAAGCTCAAAAGTTATATTAAAATTAGAATTTTATTAAAATTTCCATGGATGACCCAAAGAAACACAGTGATAAACATAACTACCTCCTAGACGTTGTGTGTCTTTTTTCTTTAAAGTGATGGGATACAGGGGCCAGTCCTGTGGCCAAGTGGTTAAGTTTTGCGCTCTGCTGCAGCAGCCCAGGGTTTCGCCAGTTCGGATCCTGGGCGCAGACGTGGCACCGCTCGTCAGGCCATGCTGAGGTGGCGTCCCACATGCCACAACCAGAGACACTCACAACTAGACTATACAACGATGTACTCGGGGCCTTTGGAGAGAAGAAATGAAAAAAGAAGATTGGCAACAGATGTTAGCTCAGGGCCAATCTTTAAAAAAAAGGGATGGGATATAAATAAATAACATGGGTAGAATTTTACCTGTTGCTGCCCCAGGCACTATTAGACTCCGACAGGAAACATGCAAACCATTTTGCACGTTGAAGGGGTTAAAATAGCCCTTTTCCTATGGAAGCAGTCAGGACGTTAGCAAGAGGCCTCTTTTATTCCATTGCAGCACCAAGAGAAGGAAACAGGGCCCCCACCCCCACCCCAGCCTGCATTCTGTTGTGATGATGGGCGTCAGGCTGAAATCTGCAAGATCCCTCAGCATTTAAGATGAATCGTGTAAGATAATAATCTGCTTTCATTATTTTGCCAGTGGCTGTCCAGTTTTCCCAACACCATTTATTGAAGAGACTTTCCTTTCTCCACTGTATGTTTTTGGCTCCCTTGTCGAAGATTAACTGTCCCTAGATGTGTGGGTTTATTTCTGGGCTCTCGATTCTGTTCCATTGATCTGTGTGCCTGTTTTTGTGCCAGTACCATGCTGTTTTGGTTACTACAGCTTTGTAGTATACTTTGAAATATATAATGCCTCCGGCTTTGTTCATTTTTCTCAGGATTGCTTTGACTATTCAGGGTCTCTTGTTGTTCCATATAAATTTTAGGATTCTTTGTTCTATTTCCATGAAAAACACGACTGGGAGTTCGATAGGGATTGCATTGAATCTGTAGATTGCTTTAGATAGTATGGACATTTTAACCATGTTAATTCCTCCAATCCATGAACGTGGAATATCTTCCCATTTCTTGTTTTTGTTTTGTGTTTTTTTGAGGAAGATTAGCCCTGAGCTAACTACTACCAATCCTCCTCTTTTTTGCTGAGGAAGACTGGCCCTGAGCTAACATCCATGCCCATCTTCCTCTGCTTTATACATGGGACGCCTACCACAGCATGGCTTTTGTCAAGCGGTGCCATGCCCGCACCCAGGATCCCAACCGGTGAACCCCGGGCTGCCGAGAAGCAGAAAGTGCGAACTTAACCACTGGGCCACCTGGCCGGCCCTATCTTCCCATTTCTTTGTGTCTTCTTCTATTTCTTTCAGCAATGTTTTATAGTTTTCAGTGTACAGGTCTTAGCAGTATCTTTTTGAATATGTCTCCTCAGGAAAGAGAAACAAAAGAAAAGATAAACAAATGGGACTATGTCAAACTAAAAACTTCTGCGCAGCAAAGGAAACCATCAACAAAACGAAAAGACCACCTAACAACTAGGAGAAGATATTGGCAAAACATATATCTGATAAGGGCTTAATAGCCAAAATATATAAAGAACTCATACATCTCAACAACAAAAAAACAAATAACCTGATTAAAAAATGGCAGATGATCTAAACGGACATTTTTCCACAGAAGATACACAGATGACCAACAGGCACATGAAAAGATGTTCAACGTCACTAATCATTGGGGAAATGTGAATCACCACCACAATGAGCTGTCACCTCACACCTCTTAAAATGGCTGTCGTCAAAAAGATAAGAAATAGCGAGTGCTGGCAAGGACGTGGAGAAAAGGGGGCCTTTGCTCACTGTTGGTGGGAATGTAAATTGGTGCAGCAACTGTGGCAAACAATATGGAGGTCTCTCAAAAAAGGAAAACTAGAACCTCCATATGATCCAGCAATCCCACTTCTGAGTACGTATATATCCAAAAGAAAGGAAAACAGAATCTGGAAGAGGGATCTGCACTCTCATGTTTATCGCAGCATTGTCACAATAGCCAATAGAAATAACCTAAGTGCCTGTCGGTGGACGGATGGATAAAGAAGACGTGATGTATACAGAATGGAATATGACTCAGAAATAAGAAAATGAGATCTTACCTTTTGTTACAGCACGGACGGCCCTCGAGGGTATTATGCTAAGTGAAATAAGTCAGAGGGAGAAAGTCAAATACTGTATGATTTCACTCATATGTGGAAGATAAAACAACAACGACAAACACACACATAGACAGAGACTATATTGGTGGTTAGCAGGGGGGAGGGGGCGGGGGAAGGTGAAAGGAGTAAAGGGCGCATATGTAAGGTGATAGATGGCAATTAGACTTTGGGTGGTGAACACGATGTAGTCTATACAGAAGTGGAAATATAACGATGTACAGTTTAAATTTGTAGATGTACAATGTTACCTCAATGAAAAACAATTTTAAAACTAAAAATTAAAAAAATATTTAATAGAAAAAATAAGATGACTTGTAGTTGACACCAGTCCTTAGCCCCCTTTCTCCTTCCCAGGGCCTGAGCAAATCCTCCCCAAAGCAGAGGGGACAGAGCCTCCAGCTCTGAGGGTGCGGGAGGGGTCTGAGAAGTAGCAGGCCCATGTTCTTCCTCTTCCCAGAAAAGAAAAAGACCTTGCTGCTGAGAGGCGGCTTCCCTGTCCCAGGGCAGCTGGGCTCCGGGGTCCGCCTGTGCTGAGAGCCAGGAGCCCAGGGGTGCACAGCCCCAGTAGAACCACTCTTCTACTTAGAGGTGGTCCCATTCAAACTGTTGGACTGAATAAGAGGACACCCCGCGTGGGAATGGCTAGAGGTGTGAACAGGAGTTTAAAGGACCCTGTGGGAAGCGAGTGCTGAGTCAGTGCACTCTTGCCGTATTGAAAAGAAAAGAAATTGGCCACCGTGCCCCGTGGGCCAGCCACATTCCCTCTGGGCGAGACCCTGGAGAGGCCTTTCCAAACTCCCAGATGCTGCGAGACAATTAAGTCTAAAAATGAGTCCGCTGGTGGCTCACAGGAAAGGGTTCCAATCAGAGGCCCAGGCTTCTGGTCCTCCCTGCTTGTCACTCCCCAACAGAGAAGAGCAGGGAGCCTCTTCTTTCCACTTCCACCTCCAACCTCGTAGCAATAGGGGAGGGTGTTTCCTTGTAAGGGAGTCTTAATACACCAATCATTTCATCCTCCTCACTGGAGGTTTTGGCTGGAGGGAGGTGGGGACTGAGTTGGGACAGAGCTCTTTACTTTGCATTTTCCCACCAGCCAGGGCATGGCAAAGAACCAGCCCATGCAAGCAACCCACCGCCCGTGCAAGCGGCCCACCACAGGGCGCTTTGTTGAAGGAGCTCTTGTCTTTAAGGGCGTGACCGCCCTATTCTGCTCACTCACTGGTACAGTAAAGATTCCATCAAATAACGTGGAGAGAGCTCACTTGGGGTAAGGGCCTCATTGGAATAATTTGAGATCATTTCCCCCATCAGCCTGACCTCAGCCTGTCGTCCAACTGCGTGTTGTTTTAGCTCAGCTGAGTCAGCAGAAGTTGTACCCAGTCCATTCGCAAGGCAATTAACAATCTGTAATGACCCAAATGCTGGGCACAGCTGGATAGCATCCTCCTGTCATCACCATTTCCGAATAAATGTTGGTGACAGTTTGATTATACGAAAGCCGGAGCCCCATCATTGGACCAAAACAAAAGCCAGAGCAGGCCCCTGATCCAAAAGGCCACGTCGTCTCCTCTAAGAACCATAGAAGTAGTTCTCAGACTGTCAGCAGCCACTCCACTTCGCAAGGAGTGTCACCTTAGGGCCTAGCATCTACTGTTGAAGAAAAGGCAGAACATTTGAGCTGAAAGGAAATCCCACAGCCATTCGATACACCTTCTTCATTTCTCCAGAGAAGCTGGATGTTTGTCCGGGGCATCCAGCTGGGGACTAACAGACAGGGGCCTGGTCTATAGTATCAGGAATGCCCACAGGTGGGTAGTGCTTGGGCCACCTGGCTTATGCCATGGATGGGCAATGAGAGGACACATGGTACCATGGAGAGGAGAACTGTCCAGAGTGAGATGGCCACCAGAGACGTCAAGTCAGGCGGCCTTGCAGGGTGGACGGTGTGGGTTAGAGAAGGCGCTTCAAACTTTGCCCACAAGTGGAATCCGCCTTCTGCAAAGACCTCACACACGAGGCCACTGTCTCCAAAAACAGTTCCTCAATATCCAGTATTCTCACTACCAGCAGGCTCTATCAGCCAACATTTTAACAGACTCAGAAATCACAGGAATTCAAAGGCTCTTAAAAATAATGCTTGGCTATGGTAAGTGATCACATGGACAATATTTCTAGTTAAATGAAAAGCTATTGAAGAACTCCGCCTGTGTTCATGGTGCTTTATATGGAGAGGCGGGGAAGGACGCCCTCGGAATCCAGTGCAGAGGGGGTGTGTCTCGTTACAACTGGCCTGGCATGCTTTGTCTAGTTAGCTCATGAATAAAAGCCATGTAGCTCATGGCATTTCACCTTTCCCCCGGCTACCAGGGAACTCAGATGTGAGCTATGTGCTTGATTCAGCGGTCGTCCTTAGAACAGATTTTATCTTACGGTTCTTTCTTCCCTTCCCTTTCAGTACATGATGCTTATTTTTCACTTTTATCTTTTACTCATCTTAATCTCTCTGCTTCTTTTATTATAATTTTCTTAAATCTTTAGAAAATAAGAGAGTACAAATTGCATTTGAAAAATGTTTAACCCTCCCTCAAAAAGCTCTTTCATATACATTTTTTTTTCCCAAAGCCCTGCAAAATCCCTGAATGTCTTCTAAATCCTCCAAGGGTTAGGTATGGTTCTCTCTAGTCATGGGGTTAAACATATTTCCCCATGTTCTGATTCTCTGCAGACCGCTAACTCGCGGGTAACACTGTGCCACACAACTGATACACACGGGGACCAAAGCACCCACTCCCTCCCGGGATGGAAGCCCAGCCCTAGGTGCTCCAACATGCATCTCGATGAGGCAGCAAGTCTCTAGATGGCGGCAGGGTTTATTTGGAAAGTGACATCCAGAGAAATGCTGTTTTTGCTCCCGGTTCTGTTCTGCGATTAGCTTGTCATGTGTTCCCACTCTCGGGAAGCCTTGGGGGCAGCTTGTGGGTGCTGGGAAGACAGGGAACACTGCTGGTTTTCATCCCCATATGCCCACAGCCAACTACAGTCCCTGGGCCCCAGAGATGATCCATAAATATGTGCTGAATGAATGTGTCAATTTGGGTGAATCATTTGATTTCTCTGGCCTCAGTTTCAACAAAATGGGTCAATTATCTCCTGACTTCCTCTCAGCATTATAGAGGGGATTAAATGAGATTTAAGGAAACGAAAATGCGTGCAATGTATGCAGCACTTGAAAGAGCATGTGAGCATTAGTTTTTGTTACTCATGGTCAAGAAATAAGCAACGATGCCCAGGAAGGCCCCTCTGCCCTGCTGACTTGCATCTCCACTGACCCCAGAGCATCTTCTGTTTTAAGACTGTGCCAAAATATTTACTCAGTGGAAACACAATTGTGCAGATCCAGAGAGATTAAGGAAGGAGAAATCCTGGATGGCCTCATCTTGCCTCTGAAGCTTTTCCAGCCCTTTTCTCTACACTGAGGAGGGATGTTCAGGTCAAGAGGGCAGCAGGGACAAGGCCAACTGCCGCCATGGGCCTAAGGAATGAGGGGAAGCAGCCACTCAGGGATTCACGTTGCTTCCATGCACCACACCATGGAGCATCCATCTCATTACCCCCCTCTCCTCAATGGGGGAGACCAAATCACAGAGCCAGACCCCTCCTCTACCCCTCCTCATCCCCAGCTGTGTCTCTTGGGTAAGAAATCAGCTATTGGAATTCTTTACCAGGCGTGGAAGCAATTCTGGAGAACTTACATTGCACTGGCGCCAAGATTTTGGGACAACACATAGCAGTGGGGTCCAAAAATTTGGGACGAGCATATTGTGTGAGTCTCCAAAATTTGCCTTTGGCAACATTTGGATAAAAACGTCAAAAATAGAAATCATATTTCATTTATTAGTTTTTTGCGATGTTTCATTTTAATGTCTGAGGCTGTAAGCTATTCAGCTGTTGTCTCATTAAAGTGACTAAAGCTTGTGTTTGTGGGTGATGTGGTACCCCATCACTTTGACCCACCATCAGGTGCGTGCTGGACCAGAAGACAGGGGCCCAGAGCACCGTGAGACTCTCCCAGGACAAGCGATAGAACAAGTCCTCAGTTCACTGCACCCCGTTTCTTAAACACCTGAGGCACTTCTTCTCGTCGTGGAGTGGACCTAGGTGCTAAGGCAGGTAGTGAGAGGGCAAGGACAGGGCTCAGTGTAATATTTCCCTTCCCTGTTTGGAGTCACTATGACCAAGAAACAGGAAGTGGGTGGGGGGACCTTGTTTCAAGAAGGGAAATGCCAAGGAAGTGTGGGCAGGGCCGATGGAGCAGGAGCCCTGGAAGGGGTGCTTAGGAAGAGACCACTCCCGGCCCAGGGAGAATCCAGCCCCAGGAACGTGGCCAGCCGGGGCCGGGGCAGGGAGGCCTGGCCTGGGGACAGAGGAGGGGAGAGCCACTCCCAGGATTGTTTTCCAAGGACAATTTACAGTCCCCATTGTTGGCCTTTCCTCTCGGTAATTAGGCCCAAAACCGGGAGCCAGGGTGCTCATCCGTCTTGTCACTGGATTTCACTTTCCCTGGCACATCCGCTCTCGGCTGCCCAGGCAGCTGTTCCATCCACAGATGCCAGGGAGTCTGGCACTACTAGTCTGCGTCACCCAGGGCTGGCCTGGTCCCGGGTAAGCGGCTTTAATTGGCAGGGCTGGATCCACTTTGGGGCTGTCTGCAGCAGACCAGAGAGTGTCTCTGTTTGTGATTTATCTCTTCAGCAGCGTTCACAGTGGGTTAAAGCAGAGAGGACACCCGCGTCCTTCGCCTGGGTGTCACCCCTTTTGAAGGTAGCTGGAGTTCAAATGCCTCTGCCTAGGAGGGAAGAATAAATGAGCCAGTAAAGGGAATAAAACTTTAATATTGTAGGGGTGTGTGTAACCCAAATATAAATTGGAGCTTCGTATACTGGGTGTGGCCCAGTCTAGACATGGAGTCACATTCAAAGAAGCGCAGTCCCCAAACCAAAAGTCTGAAAAGTTAGTTTCAGTTTTCACTTTTCAGTGTCTGGAAGAATGCCAAAGGGGATCCGATTTACAAACCAGAGCAGCACTTAAAATTCTCTCTGTTTGCTTCTCTTGTTCCTCCAGAATTCTGTAGCCTCTCGTTTTTCCGGCACAAACTCCCCCTACCTCCAGCCTTTAAGTTTCTCCTATTCGAATCCCTCGCCTGCTTCCCATCAGCACTTTACGTTGACTGAAAAGTTGTCCCCCTCTCTGCCCATCACCTGAATTCTTCAAAACAAAAGACGGCTCAGAGGCCGGTCCAAGAAGCAAGAACCTCCTTCCCTTCCTGGCTTCCACGCACCCAGGCTTGTCTCTCTCCATGCTCTCAACAGTTTCTGCAACCCAAATCCGACTAGCCAACACCAAACCCCCTCAGGAGCCAGCAAGGGGTGGGGCTGAGATGTCACACGCAGAATTCTCTCTCTTAGGCAACATGTCAGGGAGAGAAGGAAAGGGAGATGCTGTCTGGACAGCTCCTCTCTCATGGGACTCAATCTTGCTGCCCTGGCACTTGCCTGGCCAGGCTCTGCAGACTTCTGCAAACAAGAGCCAACATTCACACGTGCCAGCCAGGGCGCCTCCACTCCAGTCAAACCTTTCCCAGAAGAGAGACTCTTCCTGGGGGTGACTGTGTCCCCTCTAGGACATCTCTGAGACTCTCGAAAACAGCACAATCCTGAGTGTTCACCACACCCTCTTGCAAGTCTCAGGACTACGCGGTGGAGCACTCCAGGGTCGCTGCCCATAAAAACTCATGCAAGAGGCTGTGCCACCAAGTAAGCATCCTGGTTGCCTTTGTGCCACCCCTGCCTTAAGTCACCTCTGCTGGCACCTTGGCGGGTGGGAAGACGGGAGGGATGAGGCAAGACACCAGGTGAGTGTGGGAGGCTGTCTCCAGCCTCTTGCCCTGGGCTGAGGGGGGCTCCAAACCCCCCAGCCTGGTTTTCCACAAAGCCAGGACCCACCTTTTGTTGAGATCACAGGGGCTCAGACGGAGGGTGACCACATAATGACGGTGAAGTTTGGAAGTCTTGAGTAACAGTAGCATGTGAGCATGAGTGCAAGAAGTTTCTGTGCAAACAAGGGATCTTGGTGTGGCTCTTGCTTCAGAGGACACAACCTGTCTTGATCCCCGGGTTGAGATTGCAGCAGCCACCGCCGCTGTCGCGGCTCTCACCTCCTTTTCTTTCACACAGGCGTTTCCCCTAATGAAATCTGGGACGTTTACCCCCTTTTTGGCATCTATCTGGCTCTCCATCGCCTGACAGATAAATAACTGCTGAGTGCGGGGGTGGTCCCCAGACAGTCTGATGCCCTCCATCTTGGAATACCATTCCCTGGGGAGTGCACACCCAATCTGGAGAAAGCAGAGACACACGGGACGTTACCAGGAAACAGTGCTGGAAATGATACAAAGTGGGCTAAGGGAGCCTCCGGAAGTTGAAGAGGCTGTGGGCCTCTGGAGCAGAACGGGATGGGTTGCTCCACAGCCAAGGAGAGTTTCAGGGGGGCCTGTAAGAGGCCAATGCGACTTCTCTGAGGGAGAAGTGAGGCCAGGACGGCTCTGCTGAAGGGACAGTTGGCACGGATGGGTTACCTTGGGACAAGTGAGGTCAAGCCCTGGCATTGAACTTTCAAAAGGAGGATCACCTCATGGACCAGCCCCTAGGGCAGGTGAACCCCCGATTTTCCTCTCTCACGGCACCCTTTCTTGCTCCCCGTCATACTCATCACATTTGTAATTTGGAGCCATTCACGCAATTATGTGTTGAATGTCTGTCTCTCCAACCAGACAGCACAGCACAAGAGGGACAGGCCTTAACATTCTGGCTCACCTGGTGCCTGGCCCTGTGGCCGGCTTGTCATAAGGTACTCAACAGACTTCGTCAACGTAGATGCGAAATTGCCTGGGCTGCTCCTGCCGCCCTCCACCTCAGCCCGCAGCAGACATGGAGAGTGGATCAGGGGTCTCTCCTTGAGTTCTCCCAGCTGCCACCCATGGATACACCTGTAATTCAAATGGACCCGGGTCTTTCTCTGGGACGGAGGACCCTGGCCTAGGCCGGGACTGATGGCAGAAGCAGCAGCAGAGGAGGCATCTGGGTACCCAGCTCAGGGGAGCTCTGTAATGGGGACCCCTCTGTAGGGGACAAAGCCACTGCTGTAAAATTCCCTGGGGACACTTAGACCTCTGCAAGTTCCCGCCAGGCCCCTCCTTTCCTGTGGCCCCTGGCAGCCTGGAAAACAAAGGCCCTGAGAGGCAGCTCCCTGCCTCCTAACTCCCAGATGCAGGGGACCGTGCCCTCTGCTGGCCAGGCCTCGTGCAGCCCGGGGAAATCAGCCCGTGGGAGTCAGAGCATTCTGTAGGAACAAGTCTGCAAGGCAAGGCGGAGGAGGCAGCCTGGCTGACCTCCAGTTCAGAACCCAACGGGGCTTGGGCAGGTGTCCTGTGACAGGCGACAGAGCGGACGTCAAAATGGCCAGCCACAGATGAAGTCACGGCACACACTCCATGTCTTCTCTCTTTGGAGTTGCCTCTGCACCCATTTACAAGCCTCAAAGGAAGAGTGACACTGATCCTTTATGATCAAACAGCTGCCCTTTTTCCAAAACAGCTTTACCAGCCAGTTTGACACGCAATTATATGCCGCAGTTTCCAAAAAGTAGAACTTTTATCCTTCAAGGATAAAGGCTGAGCCACGAATCTGACAGCTGGTCGCCAAGGGAGCTCCAGAGCAGAACGAGGGCAGCATCTTCCTTGGAGACGGCCCCCGGGCCCCCAGGCTGACAGCTGCAAAGGGCAGCAGTGACAGTTCACTGCACCCCAGGCCAGCTGCGGGTGAGCTGAAAGCCACATCTGCTAAACAGAGCCGCACAGGCAGCAGGATGGGGCCAATACGAGAGAGATGCCTGGGAACAGGGACCAGACAGACCCACAGGAGTGGTTCAGGAGGGATTCAGTGAGCACCTTCTCACCCAATCCAGTACAAGAATCCTTTCTCCAGTCAACAAGTATTTAGTGAGCATCTGCCATGAGCCGGGCTCCCTGCAGAGTGCTGAGGACACAATTGCAGGCACACGGGCACTGCATCAATCTCCCAGAGCTGGCAGCGGAGCTGGGGGATGGCACGGGGTCAAATAGTCCCCCAGCCGGATGCGTGCTTGCGAATGTGCACGCAAATGCACGCATACACACGCATGCACATACAGGCACACACAAGGACACATGAATGCACGCTGTGAAAGGCTGCAAGACCCATGATGGGGAGTGTGTCTCCTGTGAGTGGCGTGGGGGTGCTGGTCAGGGAACGCTTCTCAGAGGACATGGTGCTGCACTGAAATCCGAAGGAAGAATGGCTTAAAGGGTGGAATGTGGTTTTCAGAAGGGGGATCAGCATGTGCAAACCTCTGAGTAGGACAAGGCCAGCTCAACTGAAGAACTGAAAGAAAAGGCCACTGTGGCTGGAGGGTGTCAAGGAGGAGGAGAGGGGAGCAGCGGGAGGCTATGAGGGAGGCCAGAGCCCTAGAGCCCATTCTTGGCATTTTGGTCTTGGTCCTGAAAGCAAGGAGAGGTCACTGAAGTATCCTAAGAAGGAGAAGGAAGGGGCATAAATGGAGGTGACTTTGTTGGACACTGAGGAGGGGGACGGCTGAGAGGAGCTGAGAATCACAGAGGAAGGCCCTGCCACAGCCTGCGCAGAGCCGCCCAGGACGAGAATGGAGACAGCAGGTGAGCTGGAGAAGCACTAGGGAGGGGACGTGAACAGGCCCCAGGGACACACTGGTGACCTGGAAATTGAGCCCAGGAGGCACTTTCAGTTCTTTTCCCTGCAAAGCCCTGAGTCCCAGTCTGCCTGCGCGCGAGAATCACCCAGCAGCTTTACAAATGCCGATGCCGATGCCCCAGCGCCAGAGGCTGATTACTCAGGCCTGGGGTGCAGCCTGGGCATCTGGATTCAATCTAGATGATTCTGATAAGGAGCAAGTTTTGAGAGCACTGCCAGGGAGCATCCCAGTTTCTGCTAACCTGGGCTGGGTGGCACCTGGAGGCTGAGCAGGGGCAACGGAGTGACAGGCAGGCGCAGACATAGGAACTCAAGCAGGTTGCAGCCCCCACAGCCCAGGGCACACAGGTCCAGCCGTCAGCCCCTGCGTTCCACAGGACTTGTGTCTCCGTGCCTCTCCCTCCTGCTCTCTGGAGCCTTCTGGTGGCAGAACAGAATGAAGGGGAGGGAAAGAAGCTCAAAGCAATCAGCCCCACAATCCGTCCTGGGGAAGTGGCCTGGCAGCTGATATGCGCAGCTCTGTGCCAGCCACAGCCGCTGTCACCGCCCCACGGCAGGCTGCTGGCCGGGAGCTCAGGGCTGCTGTCCCCTCGGCACTTTGTCTTGCAGACTTGGCTCCGTCACTGATTGTGATTGTCGTTGGTGGGACCAGGTGAGGGAGGGCCACCGTGGGGCTGTGCTGGGGTGGGACGCTGGCTTCTCCGAGTGTTCTCTGCCCCTGCCAGTTCTGTCCATTCAGGACGTTTTCTCAGGAAAAGTTATCAGCTGTGAGCAAGAGAGCACACATTCCTGGACTATCTGATAAACACGTGTTATTCCTTATCCATCCACTTGACCAAAATGTCTGTATGGCTGTGGCTCAGGATTTGTTCCTTTCACTCTGGAAGAGTGGCCTGTCCCTGCCATCTCTCTTCCTCTCTCCTTGTCTCCTTCACTGTTTACACCCGGTTCTAACTCCCTTTTCCACCTCCGTCCCAGGCCTGCCTTCTCTGTGTCTCTCCTCACCGTGATGTTCAGCCTCAAAGGGGATTTCCCACAGTTCTGGAGGCTGGACACCCGGGCCAAAGTGCCGACTGTTTCTGGCGAGGACACTATTCCTAGTTCACTGATGGCCGTGTGCCCTCACTGTGGTGGAAGGATCCAGGGAACTCTCTGGGTCTCTTTTATAAGGGCACCAATCTCGGTGGTGGAGGCACCACTCTCACGACATAATACATCCCCAAGGCCTCACCTCCTAACGCCATCTCACGGGGGGAACAGGCTTCGCCATATGAATTTTGGAAGGGGACACAAACGTTCAGACCGTAGCACCCCCTCCTCCCTCTGTCAGCTGTGCAAGGCCATGTCTACAGGGACACCAGAAAGGGCAGAAGAAGTCGAAGTTGGTGATGCGCTGCAGTCTGGGTACCCCCAGAAGCAGACCCAGGATGAGGATGCGGGTGTAAGTAGGTTATCTGATCCCAGAACGCAGAAGTAGAGGAGTGAGGAAGAGACACAGAGAAAGGAAGGTGGCCCACAGAGGGTGTACTGGCAAGCTGGTTACCTCTGTGGGCAACTGAGGCTCACTCCCTCTGCGAGCACTAGGGGCCAGTGGAGACACGGGCCTCTGAGCTCCCTGCCCTGCTCCTGGGGGAGCAAGCATGAATTTCCTAGCACTCCAGCAGGCTGCTGTGGCCTAAGTAAGCCCGCAGGCAGAGGACAAAAGGGCTGGCAGTTGGAAGCCGGCCTGCGTGCCCTGAACTGGTGAAGTGAGGGGATACAGACAGACACTGACACCATCAACTTCATGGCGTGTGGAAGGTGCTATTTTCTATCCTTAGGCTTCTGGTCTCCATACAAACAGTGTGCCTCACATTCTTGCTCTGCCCTGCCCAGGTGGCCCAGGACCACCCTGATGATGGCAGCTACCTCCAACCTTTGCGTCTCCAGCCTGACCACTCCCTCCCTTCCTGACCTCAGTCCTTAGCACGGTTCGCCTGTCTTGAGCCGGGTGTGATTGGCAGGCTCATCCGTGCTCAACTAATTCACACGAAGATATTTTAGCAGCTGATAATGACTAAATGTGCCCTCCCAGGGTGTTTTGTTTCACAGCAGTCCTCTGTTTTCCACAGTTTCACTTTCTGCAATCAACTGTGATCTGAAAATATGAAATAGAAAATTTCAGAAATAAACAATTCATAAGTTTTAAATTGCATGCCATTCTGAGTAGCATGATGAAATCTCACGCTGTCCACCTGGAACGGGAACCATTCCTTTGTCCTGCATGTCCACACTGCATCCACTACCCTCCCATTCGTCACTCAGTAGCCGTCTGCTTTATCAGTTCGACTGTCGAGGTATAGGAGTGCTTGTGTTCAAGCAACCCTTATTTTGCTTAACAACGGCCATAAAGTACAAGGGCAGTGATGCTAGGGATGCGAATATGACAAAAAGAAGCTGCTGAGTGCTTCCTTTAAGCGAGAAGGTGAGAGTGCTGGACTTGACAAGATAGAAAAAAACATATGCTGAGATTGCTAAGATCTGTGTAACTTTTATTACAGTATATTGTTATAATTATCCTATTTTATTATTAGCTATTGTTAATCTCTTACTGTGCCTAATTTATAAATTAAACTTTATCATAAGTATGCATGTATAGGAGAACACATAGTATGTTTGGGGCTTGGCACTATCCATAGTTTCATGCATCCACTGGGGGTTGGGGAACGTATCGCCCGCAGATAAGGGGAGACTACTGTAGTTTATTTTATTCCGAAATTTTTTACCTTTATAGAGGTATTATCTACATACAGTAAAATAAACCATTAAGTGTACAGTTCAGTGAGTTTTGACAAACCTATGCTCCTGTGTAACCACCAGCTCAATTAAGATATCAAATATTTCCATCACTCCCAAAGTTCCCCCACGTGTCTTCGAAATCACCGAAGTCACCCCAGATTAGGAAACCACTGATCTGCCTTCCGTCACCATACATTACTTTTACGTATTCCAAATTTCTCATAATCAGCATCACCCAGTGTGTTTTCCTTTGTGTCTGGCTTCTTTTGGTCCGTGTTGTGATGCTGCAGCCTTCAGTAGCCATTCTTCTTTATTGCTGAGTAAGATTCCACCGGATGGGTGGACCACAATTTATCCATTCCTTCCAACGGACACCTGCGCTGGTGCCCTCTGGGGCCAATGTGAAGTAAGCTGCTGTGTTCAGGTCTTTGTGTGGGCATATGTTGCCCTTTCTTTTGGGCAAATATTGCACAGTGGAATTGCTGGTAAGCTAAGGTTTAAATTTATAAAAAGCTGTCAAGCTGTTTTCAAAGTGGATGCCCTTGCCATTAATTTTTAAAAAACAACTGATAGATGAATGATCATTGTAGAAAAAATAGAAAATACTGAGAAGTTTAGAAAGATAACTCAAATTATCTAAGACATCTCTACCTAGCTATAAGCATTTTAACTACACATGTTCAAGGAGCATTGTCTTGTCAGCAATCATTTGGTTGCAAAGAACAGAAAGTATGTCAAGCAAAAAGGAATTTTCTTAGAGGGACACAGAGGCCTCTCTCAGTGAGGGAGGTGCAGCTGAGCCCCATGACGACAACAAGGCCTTGGGTGGCATTCTCCTGATCTCTCCATCTCCCTTGCTCTCCCGCTCCCTAGGGCTGTAGGCCCTCCCTCTTCATGACCCCCAGTCGGGTCTCCCTGAGACAGAACCACTTCCCCTGTTGGCTCCCGGCACATACGCCCCCTCCTGGAGGGCCCGCGTGCAACAGCACTGGTGCTCAGCATGGTCTGCTTGCCAGGACTCTTCGCTTGTGTTCCCAAAAGAACGAATCTGGTTGGCTCAGCTTTGCTCAGCTATCCGTTCCTGGTTTCTGACACGAAGTTGGCCACTTGGGCTGTGGGCAAAGGGAGACTTCCCTGGGGAGTGTTATGGGCAGGAAAACGATTGGCATGACTAATACGGCCCCTTCACCAAAGACCATTCAAAAGAAAATGCTCTATAACCTGTTTTTTAAGAAGTTGCAATCTCTTGTGAGCACCTTTTCATGTCATTGAAGGTACAGCTGCATCATCATTCGTAGGGCCCACATCCTGGTATCCTATAATGGAATGTACCTCAACAACCAGTTTAATGACTCCCATAGGATAACCATTTAGGTCGTTTCCGATTATTCTCTCTAATAAACCACTCTGGTGAACATTCTTGTACAAAATAATTTCATTACGTTCTTAGGATGAATTTCCTAGGACATTCTAGATCCAATATCTAGAGCTACGCTCCACTTCATCTTCACAATGACACCATGAAGCAGGCATGAGCACCTCCATTGTACAGACGCAGAAACTGAGGCATGAGAGAACTGGGATCCAAACCCAAGTCTGAGTAGGATGATGGACCTAAAAACAAGCTGGAGATGCAAAAGCAGCCAGAGGAGGCCTGACCCGGCCCAGAGGGCAGGGCAGCAGAAACAGAGCGCTCCAGCCTTCAGAGGTGCACACAGAGCCTTTCTTCTTTCTGCACCAGTGAAAAATCTTATGTGGAGAAGTTTCCTCCATGTTGGGAGGTGACTTCTCAACCTACACACAGAATGACGCTCCAAACGACTGTGTCTGGAAAAGGCATCTTCCCCAAGTTGTCCTTCCTTCATGTTGCATTTACGACCTCTTGCACTGGCTGACTCTGAGCCCTACAGGGAGTAGGTGGCCCAGATCATTATTCCCATTTCACAAGAAGGGGAGATGGCACTGGATGAATAACTCAGTGGTCTACCAAAGGACATAGGGAGATGTCATAGGAGGTCCAAGAAGTGGGACCATTCATCCTCAACCTTAGTGAGAATGGGATGCCCACCCCCTTCCTAGGTTTTATGTTCCATGTCACTGGAAGGTGGTTCAGGCAGGGCTGGGGCTTCCTGGAGGCTGGCTGCCCAGCATGGAAGAGTGTGAGGCAGGGGCTCTGGTGGTTGGGGAACCCTAGAGGTGATACGGTCACTGCTGGGATGACAGCCAACACCAGGAATGGATAATAACAGAGAGGAGGGAGTGGGGCACCGCCATCCCTGAGAAGAAGAGCATGATGTACCTTGTAATCAAGGTAACTTGTCCCCACATCGTGGGTGTGGGGTGGTGAAGGTGAGGAGGAGGGCAAAGCTACCCTACAATGGCAAGGATGGCCTTGGCTTGGGGATCGAGAGAGAAAAAGAGGAGAGGGCTCTGCTTCTTCAGGATGCAGCCCCACCTGGCCAGCCCTGCCAGGAAAACCCACGTGCCCCCATTAGGTTTTCTCCCCACGTGAGTGTGAGACCTACAAGTTGTCTGTCAGAAAATCCTAATCAGAGCCTTAACTCTGCAGACAAGTCCCTAAAAAGACCCGGTGTGTGACCTGGCAAAGATCATGGAGCGGATGCAACAATCAAAGGAGCTGCAAGCCCTGCCCGGGCCCTCAGAGGGAGACATCCTCTCTACCTTCCGGAATCTGGATGTATGAGCAGGACGACTAGGAGGACGGACCGAGTGCTCTGGTGAGAAGACGGAAAAGTCAGAGCTGATGAAGGCAGGGCCTCCGCAGCCCACACAGAACTACTTCCATGTTGACCGAAAATCAGCCACACCCAGCCCCTGCCTGCTCTGGGGCCTCATTAGGCCGTGGAGGCTCACATTGCAGGCTTGACCTGGGTCCCTGCAGCACAAAACAGATGAGGTACGATTTCCTGGAGGGTCAACGTCGTTATTCAAAAATAAACAAAGGTTCTGCATTCGTTTTCTGGAGCTGCCATAACAGGTACCACAGACTCATGGCTTAAACAGCAGATGTTCATTTCTCATAGTTCTGGGGCTGCACGTCTGAGATCAGGGTGTAGGCAGGCTTCGTTTCACGCGAGGCCTCTCTCTTCGGCCTGCAGATGGTCAGCCTCTTGCTGCTTCTTTACATGGCATCCATCTGTGCACACACGGCCTGTTCCAAATATCCTCTTTGCACAAGGACAGCAGTAAGATTCGATTTGGGCCCACCCACATGACCTCATTTCACCTTAATCACCTCAATCACCTCTTTAAAGACCCATCTCCAAATACAGTCATGGTCTGAGGTACTGGGGGTTGGGACATTAACATATGAATTTGGGGGAAATACAATGCAGCCCATAACCAGTATCCAGATTAAAAAAAAAAAGAAGTAAAATAATCTCTATTCACAGATGACATGATCTGATATATAGGAAACCCCGAAGAATCCACAAAAAAACTATTAGAACTAGTGAACACACTCAGCAAAATTGCAGGACTCCTGATCAACACACAGAAATCAGCTGTATTTCTATACACTATCAGTAAACAACCTGAAAATGAAATTCAGAAAATAGTTCTATTTGCCACAGCATCCAAAAGAACAAAATACTTAGTAATAAATTCAACTTAGGACACACGAGACTGGTACACTGAGTTGCCGGCCTGGTGGGGTGGTGGTTAAGTTTGTGCACTCCACTTCAGTGGCCCAGGGTTCACAGGTTCAGATCCTGGGCACTGACATACACACCGCTCATCAAGCTATGCTGTGACAGCATCTCACATACAAAATGGAGGAAGACTGGCATGGATGTTAGCTCAGGGCCAATCTTCCTTACCAAAAAAAAAAAAAAAAAAAAAAAAGACTTGTACACTGAAAACTACACGACATTGCTAAAAGAAATTAAAGATCTAAATAAATGAAAAGATATCCCATGTTCATGGATTGGAAGACTTAATATTGCTAAGACTGAAATACTATCCAGAGCTATTCATTCACCTACTTTTCTGGATGCATAAGGACAAACAAAAAAGAAAGAACCCCCAATGGTTCCCCATCACACCTAGAGAAGATATAATCAGGAATCCTTACCTCGGCCCACAAGGCCACGTGACGAGCCCCTGGCTACCTCTCCGGCATGCTTCCACCTCCCAGACTCTGACGACAAAACAAATGGAGTCAGAAAGGTTCAGTCTGTGAGCCTGAAGACTACGACACAAAAAATGAATCAGACTTCCCTTTGTTCCCACGGGATGGTCCTGAAACCAACGTGGGAGCTGGACCAGCTCTGGAGCAGTCAGGGCCTCCCCTGAGAGCTGCCTGCGTCCTCTCTCCACGTGCTGTACTATGGCCCAGTCCCACCGGGTCCAAGCAGAGCCTCCAGCCTGCTGTCCAGATGCTGAGGAGGGCACTGTCCAGTTCTACTACTTACACTGGAGACAGCTGCTCCTCGCCCCACTGGCTGCTTGCTGGGAGACCCTGGGAGCACGCCTACGGTGAGTCGTGCACGCTGTTCCGGTCTCCATCCATCCTTTCCCAGGGAGACCCTGGGAGCACGCCTACGATGAGTCCTGCACGCTTTTCCCGTCTCCATCCATCCTTTCCCAGGGAGACCCTGGGAGCACGCCTACGATGAATCCTGCACGCTGTTCCCATCTCCGGGTCTGCCTCTCTATGGACCCCACCTATTCGTCCTTCCCAGTCCAACTGAGGATGCTTTCTTCTGCTGCTTAGCAATCCAAGGGCTGTTCCTGTAGCTACCATGGGCTCCTCTTCCAGGAGCCACTGGACTGTCATTCCTTCATCCATCTGTCTTTGCATTCAGCCACTCACTCAGTCCCCTGCGGCTGAATCCCAGTGTCTGATGGGCATGGGGTGGGAGGGGGCTCAGTGATGCTTCCAGCACTCACCTCTTTATTACAGGACAGGGCTTCCAGACCACAGTGGGGACAGCCACCAGCCCCGGCCACGCGGCATGCCTGCCTGGGCCTGTTTCCTCAGCTGTGAAGGAAGGAGGTAGCCTCCATGGTATCTGAGGCCCGCCAGCTATAAAATGTTATGATTACTTTTCAACTTGGAAACAGAACACCAAGTTTCAAGCACTTCCACACGTGCAGAGTCAATGTCTCCAAATCCCACTGTTAATCACCGTGTGTCATTACGCCGTCCACAGCGCTGGTCACTGTATCCGAGTTGTCCAGGAATCGAAATGTGCTCGGGGCAGTGAAGGGCCTGAGAGAGGGGAGGGGGACAGGAAGTGCGGCCCTCCTCAAAGGCCACGGTGTGCCAGCCCACTGTGCCAGCCCTGAAGAGGGGAGGCTCATGGCTGAGACAGCACAGCCGTTCCTGAGCCCAGGCTGGAGCTGCTCTTTCTTTAGGGTTGGGCATTCGTGCTCTCTCCCAGCCAGAGCACATCCTGGCGGCAGGCCCATGGGGTTGAGGGCCAGAGGTGGGCGGGCACGGGCTGCCCTGCACCTCCCCCTGCCTCTCGTGGAAGCAGCAGCAGGATCCAGCTGCTTATCTGCCCTCCGCTCCTAGCGGCCACGGGGGCTGGGTCCCCAGGGCGGAGGGCCTGAGCAAGCTCAGCCTTCCTGTCCAGGCTGCGGACTTGGCCACGTGGGTAAGTCGCTTGACTCAGCCAAGCCTCAGCTGCCTCGCCTGAAGAGCTGGGAGAAGCTGGAGTAGTTAGGAGGAGTGAGGAGGAGGAGTAATCAGAGAAGGCAGGCACAGTGGGGGTTCAGAAAGCATCGGCCTCGACCCTCATAGGGTCTCAGCCCCTCAAAGGGTTCAAACCTGCACCTGTAGGACCCGTCCCACTCGCAGGGACAGGGGAAAGTCCCTCCCCGCTGCGGTGGCCTCCTGTTGACACTGCAGCGCCACGGGCGTGCGTGCTGGGGAGACATTGGACTTCCTCCAAGGCAGGCTCGGAGGCCCTGCTTCTCTTCTGCCTGGCCCTTTGGCTTCGAACAAGTCATGAGCTTGGCGCCTCCATTATCTCACCTGGACGTGGGGCTCAGAATACCCATTTCTCAGGGACAAATGTGAGAATCAGGGGAGAGGTCCCGACGCCCCAGCAAGCACAGCTGACTCAGAATCCAGAGTTTGGTATGTAGGGAGGTTTGGCCATGCTGATGCCCACGTTTTGCTGGTGGCAGAAGAAGGAGAGCATCACCAGCTGAGCATACAGCAAGTGATGGGCACCTGGACGGAGAGGGCTCCAGAAGGCTACGTGGCAGCCAGCAGGAGGGCTCTAGGAACCTGGGTTATAGGAGTGGCTGAACGCTGGGCTGAGGAGAACACGGAAGGAAAAGGTGATCAGGAGGCTCAGACTGTATTCTCGACCCATTCACAGTGTAGCCTGCTGTAGTCTGAGCTGCTTGGTTTCCTAAACACAGTGGCCTGTCTGTGTCATTGAACATGCTGTATGGCCTGCCTGCAATGTCCTCCTTCTCCCTTCCCACACTCCCCCTTTCCCAGACTCCTATTCATCCCTCAAAACCCAATTCTGCCATGAAGACTTCCAGGAAGGTTCTCCTGGCACCATCTCCACCCCTGGGCATGAAACCACATCCGTGCTTCTACCTGGGCTGTGGTGCACTGCTGGTACGGAGCCCAGCCCTGTCTGAGAGAAGTGTTCGTCCCACATGGAGCATGCTTCTTGGCTCAGAACAAGCACTCCGTGATGGTTGTTGGGATCGAATTTGCCACTGCACACACCAGAAGTTATCCTTTCTAGAGTCACCTTTCCCAAAGCTGAAAGGCACAGGGGGTGGGGACAAATGACCCCAAGGAGGAAAACAGGTCAACTGCGAGCTGTCCAGACTTTGTACAAGGACACAGGTGACCAGGACTCCACAGCCCTCCTCGGAGGTGACAGAGCCTGTGAATAGCCACTGAGAACATTGAGTGAAAGGAATTGTCAAAAGCCAAGAACAGAAGATCTGCTTTGGTTTTTGAAATTTATCCTTTTCTTTCTAGCTAAAACTGCACGTGGGCTGCTCCAGAGACGGCGTCCCCAGAGTCTCCATCCTGGATGTTGGCAGCTGCCTGGACAAACCTTTCCAAGGGAACAGCCAGGTCACAGTGAGGGTCAGAAGAAAGCATCGGGACCACAGCAGCTGCCGGCGGACCACGTGTGGGACTGGGAAAGCAGCCTTCTCCTCACTGCCTAGCCCTCTTCCTCGGTCCCTCTCCAAATGCTGGACCACACACTGCACGCTGCAGCTCCGTCACAGCGCTGGGTGGGCGTTGTCCCGCTGAGAGCCACCCAGAAGGCCAGCCCAACCCAGGAGACCCAGACCAGGCCCTGCCAGGGAACCCAGAGAGCTCCAGCGGCCCGTCAGATACCTGGAGCCAGGGCAGCCCCTTCCCTTTCTCTGGACAAGAGATGCCTTTGTTTGCAGACTCCATCCTGGGGGCGACTGAGGACAACCACCTTGTTCCCAGAGAAGAACAGATGCAGCAGCTGCAAATCACTGATGAGATGGGGCTCCTTCCCAGACCAGATGGCCCATCAGGCTGCCCCCAACATGCTTGTTACAGAGAAAGAAAACAGGATTCTACCTGAGGTCTGTCACCCAGGGCCCAGCTCCGCCCCCGCCCCGGGGAGGATGTTTAAAATCCTCCGGCATCTTGGAGGCTGCGCACTGCAGGGTGGACCGCTCCCCGTCCCCTCCTGCGTCTCACGGTCAGTCCTACTCCCGGGGCAAGAACGCCCCTGAATGAACGAACATCAGGGCCTGAGCCCTCTGGTGCCCTCCTGGCCGCAGGGTGTGAAGAGGCATTCTTTGAGGGCCTGATTTTTTTCCTTCCAAAGACCTTTTTGGCTAACTCCTGATGCTTTTCCGAAGCGCCTACCCAAATTTCCCCTGGTAGCTCAGGGGCCCAGCGAGTTTCTTCTCCACCGTTTTCCCCACCTTTGCTTTATCCCTGGGTCACTGGCTGCCACTGCGATCTTTTAGGATATTGATAACCACATTTAGAGTGTGCCTGCATGGTGCCGAGGGCTCAGAACAAGATCTCTGTGGTGCACAGGCACGTCCCCATTGTTCAGGTCAGTCAGAAAGACAGGGAGCAGTGGGTCTGGAATTTGAACTCTGTCCACACTCTTTTCACCACAGCAGGGCACCTCCAGGAGGGTCCAAGGGCTTCTGGAATCTGAGGAAACACTGACCTATGGGCCGACCAGTGAAGCAGCAACAACGTGCCTTCTCTAATGATGCTTTCCCTCCTCAAGGGGGCTTTGGGAGCCGCCCCAGTCACGCCTGGGAAGGCAGGAGTTCCATTTCACATCTTACAGGGAGAGACCGAGGGTCTGCAGACCACTTGCCGGAAGCCTACAGTCACATTTCAGATAGGCCTGGAGTGATTAAAATGACACCTTGTCGCCAGCCACGCTCACCTGCAGGAAGGGAGACAGCGAGGGCCTCTGTGCGGCATCTCACAGGCCTCAGGAGAGCATGGAGGCTCCTGTCCACCTGCCCTCATGGTGCGAATCGCCCAGAGACTTTTCTGAGCGCCTGCGGGCAGGCTAGGTTGCAAGGAGTGAAGGATGCAGGCAGCATGGTTGGTCCCCAGACCTGATGCTCCAGGCAAACATCTTGGCGGCCAGGCCATCTCCTCCCCATGTCTCTTCACAGCGTCTTCCCTCTCCATGTGTCTGCCTCTGTGGCCAAATTTCCCCTTTTTCATAAAGACCCTCTTGGGATTAGGGCCCACCCTAATGATCTCACTTTAACTTGATTATCTCTGTAAAGACCCTGTCACCACATAAGGCCACATTCTGAGGTTCTGGCGGTGAGGACTTCAGTGTAGTTTTTTTGAGGGACACAATTCAGCCCATACAGAGGACAGACCCAAAACCCCTAAGATAAGAGGTCAAGGACAGGATCCAGTTTTGGAAGGGAGATGGGAGCCACCCCTGAAAGAGTCTGAGAGACCACCGAAGAGATCCAATGAGCTGTGTGAGCTGTGCCAGAGTCGCCGGGAGCCCCTAGAGACCCTGACACAAGGACTGGGGAGCACTGTGATGTGGCTGGTCCCAGGAGGCAGGGGAGGGCTGAGAGAGCAAGACAGTGGAGGAGGGGAGCCCAGGCAGGGCACATCATGACATGGGGACCACGGGGGCAAGCGGGGCCAGTCTTGCCAGGACCTTCTGAGGAAGGAGGTAGGAAGCATCTCAGAATTGACGCATGAAGGGATGGAAAGTGGGGTCTTACCACGGATTCCAGTCCCTCTGGTTGAGTGTTCCCAGTCATGTCCAGGCTGAGCAGGCTCCAGAGGTGCCAGGCAGCCCTCAGGCAGAGGAGCAGAGAGTAATGCCAGGAGATGGTTCTGGACAGCACTGCTGCTGCAACCCACCCGCCACGACCCGCCCGCCTCTCCTTCCCTCCTCTGAAGCCAGCCACGTGAACAGGGTGATCTCTCGGCTTCCTTCAGGGTCCAGCTCCGCGTAGCTCTGTTCTCAGGCTGGCCGCCATGTGCGGGGTATGTGTAGGGCGGGGTGTGTGTGGCTGTGTGGTGTCTGTGTGTCAGTGTGTATATGTGTGGGTTTGCGTGTGCGCCTTGTGTCATGTGTGCGCGTGTGTGTGGTGTGTGTATGTGTGGTGTGTGTGTGCATGTTTGTGTCTGCATGTGGGAGGAGGGCTGCTTCCAGATGGAGGGGATGGAGCTGGTGGATCTGGACCCCGGAGAAGGTGAGGGGACGCACCTGCGGGAACTCCCTCCTCTGAGTCAGAATGTAAAAGAAAAGAAGGATTTCAAAAGAAACGGGGACCTCTAGGCAGGCGAGGTGGAAGCTGAGGACCTCTGTCTTGTCAGGATAAAGAAGGTCAGGATTACAGTCGGCCTCTGGGAGTGGGGTAAAGACTCTGCAGGGTCGGCTGGTGCCAGCGTGGCTTTGCCTCCGGTCAGGGTCAGTGTCAGAGTCTCTGTGGTCACGGGGAGCTGGGCGCAGAGAGAGCGGGCGAGAGTGTGCACGGGGATGGTGGTGGGGGTAGGGAGTTTGTTTCTCTTTGGCCCCCAGACCTGCTGAGAAGGCCTGAGACAGATCTTTGAAGTCTTGGGAGGAATTGTGACTCCAGATGCTCGCTTTACGCAATCACCAGTGACAAGGACTCAAGAAAACCCTTAGTTGCAGCTGTATCAAGTTTGTTTCTCTCCAGGGTAAGGGGCACAACCGCAGGGAAAAGCACTGGTGTCCCCAGGTAGAAGTCCTCCTGAGGGCCAAGACCACGAGGGGCCCAAGGTGACAACTGTGCGGAAGCAAGACGACACTTGTCCCACATCCTTCTGCTGACTGTTTCATATCTCTGAGAAGCCGTGAGGCCTCAAGGAGGGTCAGCCCACCATAGGAGACTTACAACCTGCTCGGGCTGCCAGAAACAGGGGCAAGCTGTTGTCTCTGGCTCCGAGCACCTTGTCCCCGAGGGGTTTCCCCAGCACCGAGTCGGACGGTCAGACGTGAGGCCAGATAGCCACTGGGCTGCAGCTCCTTCCCGGCCCTTGACCAGCATGAAAGACAGCAGACCTTGCAGATACCTCACGGGGGAGGGCGTTTGCTCTGGCTGCGTCTAAAGAAATAAAGCAGCAAAGCCAAGACTTTCAAAGACAAGGAGCCAAAGAAGTATTTTAAAAAAAGAACAGTTTCTAAGTCTCTCTAGTATTAGTAGTCTCATTTTTTTTAACTTAGGAAATGATAGAGTGATTAAAATGACCTGAACAAAGTGAATACCGTGAGCTGAGGAGGAAGAAAGAGAACAAGTCGAAACGGACGGAGAGGGAGCTCCCCGTGAGGCTCAAACGGGAGGGTTTGGGGTGGAGTGCATGCACGCCTCATTTCATTTTATTTTTCCCTTTGCTATCTCCCTCATCTGAAATACGTAGCAAAGAAAAATTTAAGCTGCAGGAGGAAAATTGTTCCCAGACAATGGGGTTTATCAAACGGTGGCCTACAATCTGTATTCGTCTTGGTTCCTCCTGCTAACCTCAGCCCCATAATGGAGGACGACACTTGTTTTGACCAATGTGGACAACTGTCGCATCACCAGGTGTGACTGGAAACCATCTCTTGACAGATGAGAAGGGAGCTCTGTGGTGAGGAACACTGTCAGCAAACACTAGCCACTCTTGCCCTCCAGGCTCGAGAAAGGACTGGCCTTCCTGGTCCCCTGGTCGGGGGGGCCATGGGGCTGGCTCTGCACAATTACTCGTGATGGAAATGGCATCTGCCACTTCCAGGCTAGAACAGGGAAGTGCCAAAGCATTTAACTGCCTCAGACTGCCCCTTCCTTCTGCTGCAGTGACCAGCAACATTCCAGGGAGGGGTCACTCCATCAGCCTGGACCCAGAGTAAGCAGAGCCCCCTAGACAACTGGTAATGAACATGTAATGTGCATAAAAAATCAACTTTTCCTGTTTAAATTCACTAAGAGTGAATTATTGTAGCACAACCAAGCTTACCCTAATTGATACAAAACTTGTTCATTTTTGAGCTGCCCAATAGGAAAATATAATAAATAAATGAATGAAAGACTGGATGGATGGATGGATGGATGGACGGATGGATGGATGGAACTGATAGATATGGCTCTTTGTCTATGAATTTTAACCACAAACGCTGTAACTTTCCTGAATACAATCTGTGAATGTTGTTAAAATGAGAGATCCATTAGAACTCAGGAAAAGAGATGGATTTTGACTTCTGGCTTAAGCTATTTGGTGCCGCTATGAGCAAACTTTGCCCAATGAAGGCACACAGGCCCCTCTACGTATACCTCAAACAGGAAGCTCTTCAGTCTGGGGGCAAATTTGTGCAGGGCAAGGATTCAGGTTCTCCAAAATCCAGTCAAGTGTCATGAATACGTCTTGTTGCGCCTGCAGACTCAATAAAATCACAAAACAACTGTGCTCCAGTCTTTGATAGAAGCAGTGCCTAATAGTGGAGCGAGTATTGGCTAACTGTTAGAATAAAGTTGGATAATTCCTGTTTCCATTAAATTATGGCCCTGAGCTCTTGGCAAAATCACTTAACTTCTCTACACCTCATTTTCCTTACCTCTGGGATGGAAATGTCACTTTTCCTACCTACCGCATGAGGCTGCTGTGACAATCGTTTTGACAATGCATGTGAGCTTGGGTAATCTCCTCAGCACACCGTGACGTGTAGGAAACTCTGCCAGCTGTGCTTGGTACCAAGAGATGCTTCATACTCATTGCTACTGTTGGCACTCTTGTTATTACTCCTATGATTAGAATCCCTGCATAGCGAGCAGCCCCCCTGTGTACTATGCTGAGCTCACGCCCCTTGTTAAGCAAGCTCCGTCACTGCCCTGAAGCCAGGGAGACACTCAGCAGATGACTGTGGCCTCCGACAGGTGCCTTGAGATCCCCTGGTGTGGAGACCAGCTTGTCCACGCCATCGTGAGAAGGGAAGTCCTCTGCGGCTGGGAGAGCGTTTCCCGCTCCACTGGGCTCCTGGAGGGGACTGAGCTTGGCCAGGGAGGACACAGGCAAAGTGGGCCTCCGTGATGCTCCGCCAGCCCTCACACACCCACCTTGTCCTGTGTCCCGCCCCATGCCCTTCCTCTTCAAAGCATCCTAAACCAGAAATGCAACTTAACGTGACTGGCAGGGAGAGTCCAGTGCCAGACCTAGTGCCTGGGGTATATCTTGGGGTAAGTGCTTTCCTTTTTCTATCAACTTCTCAGGAGATGTTGACTGACAGCTAAACCTACCCCAAAACTACAGAATCTGCTCCATCATCTCAAGACTAGTCACAGCTGCACGTGGAAGTCCCGCAGCGGGAGGCGCGCGGCCCTGGGATCCCCGCGGTCAGGTGGGCTCCTAAGTTTGTAGTTCAGATGTAAGAATAGGGTTCACCTGTATGGTATCAATTTTTATTTTCTGTGTAACGTGATGTTTTGACATCTTAAAAAAACTTTTCTGCCTGGGGAGAGACTGCCCCTCCCGGGCTAGCCAACTCTTCCAAGACAGCAAAGGCCCCAGCAGGAGCATGCCTTTGATGGGCACACTCGCCGAGCCAGAGCCTCACTCCTCTTGCCCGCCTATGCCCCACGGGAGGCAAGGTTCCTCATCTTCCTCACCCCAGAGCCAGGTGCCTGGCCCCTAGAGACCCCTGCCTAGCTTAGAGCCCACAGAAACTGTTCAGACTAGCCAGTCCTATACTGGTCTCTCCGCCTTGTCTTGCCTTTCCCACGGAAACCCCAAGAAAGATGTGGCCTGAGCTCACCCCTCACTCCTGTCTTCTGCGTCTTTCCTAAAACCTGGTTCTTCCCCCCACCCTCACCCAGTGACCGTGCGTGGCACATGGGGGCCCCTCTCTAGGACCTGGGAGTATAATAACTTTTGGGGGTTTTTGTGTTTCCTCCTACGGCCATATCTGACTGTCACACAAAAGGACACAAACATTACCTTTCTAAGTATTCACGTGGGCAACACAGGGCACACCCAGGGCTGCAGGGCGGGGCACAGGTCTCAAGACTGCATGCAAAGACGAATCTGTACAGTCTTTCTGGGGTACAAATGGCAATGAGCCCCAGGAACCTATCCCAGTTGTTCTAATCCTAGGAATTTATTCTAAGAAAATAATGCATTAAATGCAAATGTGTACATTCAAAAGTGTTTGTCGGGGCCGACCTGATGGTGTACTGGTTAAGTTCGTGCACTCCACTTCAGCAGCCCAGGGTTCATTGGTTTGGATCCCGGCCGTGGACCTACACATCGCTCATCAAGCTGTGCTGTGGTGTCATCCCACATACGAAATAGAGGAAAATTGGCACAGATAGCTCAGGGCCAATTTTCTTCACCAAAAAAAAAGTGTTTACCCCTGTTTTATTTAGAGTTGTGAAAATTTGGAAACAGCTCCCGTGGTCAACTGCGGGGGCTACAGTAAATGAACTTTGGGGCCACGTACAGTTGAAGACGAGGCAGCCACCCACATCTGCACTGAGAACAAGATTTCCGCCATGAGAAGTAATCACCATAGAGCAAGATAGTTTCAGGAATGCACAGCAGTGTATTCTACACGATTCTAACTCAGCTTAACTGCTCGCGCCTGCAAGTGAGCACCTGGGAAAATGCCTGTGTGGTGTTGACATCAACTTTCCCTGACGAGGTTATGGGAGGTTTTATTTGCGTCTCAGTACTTCCCTATATTTTCAAATTTTCTACTGTGAACATCTGTTCCCCTAGGAATCAGAAAAATGTGGAGTTTTTTTTTTAATCTATGGGAGAAAAATCCGGAATGGTAGGAAAAGCTTTACCAGTTCTTCATATTTACTACTATCAATCTTAAGTAGCCCTCTTCCAGTACGTGGGTTTACGAGACATCGCCGGGTTTATCATCTCAGGCATCAGGTCCATTGCCTTGAGCGGAAGGCCGTACCGTGACTGAAACACCGTGAACATTTAGTACACAAGAGTTCGGGGAAGACTTGGCAAAGAGATCAAATCACTTCATGGAGGAAGAGGCAAAACTAGGGGGTTGTGGGGGGTAGCTGGCTTCTTTTCTTTATTAGAAATTGATCATTGATAGAGCTCAGAATTGGGGTGGTTTTGTGGTGAGAAAGGCTTTCAAAATAGGTTTTGGCATGGCCCCGCTTGCGGTCAAGCTGAGCGAGAAACCATTTCTATGGTTGTTAAAACTGCTCAGTAGGCTGAGTGTGAAGGGCTCCCCGCCACAAGGCTTTGTTAGAGAGGTCTCCATGCACGTGTGGCGGCACACATCCGCAGCCACTGTGCAGCAGTAATTAGCTTCTACGCTCGGCCCAGATTTGTTCACCTGGGCTCTGCCCCTTCCAAGCGCCACTCATGGAAGGTCCAGGCCGGTGTCCTCAAGGGTGTTACTTCGGTGTTAATTTATGTCCAGACATAAAGCAAAACCTAGGGGGAAAACTGTGGTCCTGTCCCATGCAGCGCTGTGGCCAGAGCAGCCTGCACATTCAGCACGTCGCCAGGGTCCCTGCTTCTGGCGGATGAGCACTGGACAAGGTGAACATGTATAACGAACACTTAACGTTTACTAGCCCCAGGCAGGAACCGGCTGAACCCCTGGTGCACAACCCCTAATCCACTCACCTCCAGGGCCACAGCACACGAAATCATCAGACTAGACGAATTTACAAGCTTCTCACCCTGAGGTTTGAAACCAGCTCCAACTCCATTCCCAAAACAAAGATGTTAAGCCCCTCTTAGGAGAAAATAAACACACGTCTCAGATTACTGGCTTTCTCCAAAAGTTATCCGGAGACTACAGCAGGCAAACATTCCGGCCAGACTGGAACTGCAGTCCGCTGTCTTTTGTTTGGGTTTGTTTCGTTTTTCCTGTTCCTGGTCAATTCTAACAGACCTCTTTCCTGCAACCCAGCTTTGGAGGCAAGCCTGAGTGGATGATTCCAGAAAAACTGCAATCCAGCACCATCAGGATATCCCTGAGAAGAGGTCTGGACCAGGGAGAAATGCCTCCAATGAAGGTGGGTCAGCCTCGCCAGCACTGGGCCTTTGCTGTCGGGCTGTGGGGAGTGCCGTGGGGGAGGCCATAATGACAATACAGATACACTCAATGCTACTGTGTGTCAAAGGCTTGGACTGTGCGCAGCTTCCTTCTAAGCACTTTACATAACTCATCTCACTTAACACTCTGAACCTCAGGGAAGATAAGCCCTGCATAAGTGGGGGGCGGACAGAAGCTGGGGGCTCTGAAAACACCACTGGAGACTCTTTTGAAGAGGTGACTACTAAACGCCATTTCCTGTCAGTCCCGTGTGGCACCCGCAAGCACGTTGGAAAGATGACACGTAACATGACACAGAGCATTGTTGCTAGGGCAGAGTTATAAATAACAAGAACCGATTTAGAATTCTAATTCCCAGCGAATTTACTGACATCAGGGCCCTTACATGGTCTAATTCCAAGTATTCATGAGAGGAGAGAAAGCCGCTGTGGAAAGGTTCAGAAGGTGAAATCTGGAGCCAGGCTGCCCGCTCTGAATCCCACTTTGCATTTTACTTGCTCCTAGACTGGGAGCAAGTTGATTAAATTTTCTGGGCTTTGGTTTCCTACTTGTGAAATGGGGCTAATAGTGCAGCTACACCATAGGGTTGGTATGAGGTTAAATGAGATGATGTTCAGACGGAGCAACATCAGCAAGATGACGGCCTAGGAAGCCCCAGGCCCGTGCTCCCCTGCAGACAGCTTAAGCAAACAACTAGAGGCAGACTAAAATCACTTTATAAGAGACCTTGACGTCAAAGATCTACGACAACCAAGCAGACACTCAATCAAGAAAAAGCCATGAAATGGTAGGAAAGTTTGTGATGTTTTTACTTGCTTTTGCCCCACACCCACCCTGGTGTGGTACAACACGGTTTAAAGGATGTGATGACCCAGTCCCCAGCTCCCCTCCTTCAACTGGAGAGAGCAAAGTGTACCTAATTTGCAATGTTCTAATCTGCCTTGGGGCTGCCTGAAGGACTGGTCTCTATTTCACTGACTGAGAGCACGGACAGCTAACTTAGGCTGGGACACCATGGAGGGCAGTGAGCATGGCTCAGGAAAGATGCAGGGGCCTGCCGGCCCGCGGATACTTGGAGCAAGACATTACTGGCGGAGGAATAGAACAGAATAGCTAAGGCCCTGAGACGAAGCAGGGGTAAGACTGTTCGGGAAATTAAGATATTTAAAAGCAGGAATATATATGGAGGAAATTGAAAAAGCACAGAGAGGCTGAGGGAGGAAACATGCCCAGAAAAACCTGTAAAGGCCATAAGTTTTCAGACCAAGCTAATAACTGAAGTTTTCCCCTGTACAGAGTCAGTCTATAAGGACCGGGAGAGACGGCTGTTTTGTCAAATGGTTGGTTTTCAACAACATACCACAAGGCATACAAGGAAACAGGAAAATATGGTCCATTCAAAGACACAAAATAAATTTCCACAATCCGTCTCTGAAGAAACAGTTATCAGACTTACTAGATAAAGACTTTAAAATAAGTGCCTTAAATATGCTGAAAGAGAAAAAGGAAAACAGGGGCAAACACTAATAGAAATCAGGAAAATAATGTATAAACAAAATGAGAATATCAATAAAGAGAAATCGCTTAAAAAGCAGATATTCTAGAGTTGAAAAATACAATAACTAAAGTAAAGAATTCACTAGAGAAGTTTGATATCAGACTCAAACAGGCAAAAGAAAGAATCAGTGGACCTGAAGATAGATCATTGGAAAATATTAAGTCTGGGGAACAAAAGGAAAAAGAATGAGAAAAGAGAATCTACAAACCAAGAAGCTTGATGAACTCAAAGCAGAACAAACCTAAAGATACACACACTCGGACATATTATATTCAAATTGTCAAAAGACAAAGAGAGAACCTTGAAAGAAGCAAGAGAAAAGCAATTCAATACTAGGGGTCCTCAATAAGATTTTTAGTGAATCTCTCAGCAGAAATCTTACAGGCCAAAAGGTAGTGAGATGATATATTTAAAGTGCTGAAAGAAAAAAAAATACCAACTTAGAAGTCTATATATGACAAAAATGTCCTTCCAAAAGAGGGAAAGGGCCAGACCCGGTGGCCTAGCAGTTAAGTTCAGCGTGCTCTGCTTTGGCGGTCCGGGTTCAGTTCCCGGGCATGGACCTACGCCACTTGTCTGTCAGAGGCCATGCTGTGGCAGCAGCTCACATACAAAAAGAGGAAGATTGGCAACAGGTGTTAGCTCAGGGTGAATCTTCCCCAGTAAAAAAAGAAAAGGGGGAGAAATTAAGACATTTCCAGGTAAACAAAAGCTGAGAAATTTCGTTACCATTAGACTCACCCTAAAAGAAATGCTAAAGAAAATTCTTCAAATTGAAATGAAAGGATGTTAAACAGTAACTTGAAGCCATACAAAAGTATGAATTCCTCCTGTAAAGATAAATTCATGAACAAAGATAAAAAGCAGTGTTATTGTAATTTTGGTTTATAATTTCACTTTTTATTCTTCCATGGGATTTAAAAGACAAAAGCGTAAAAAATAATTATGAATCTGTGTTAACGAGTACAGACCATATAAAGATGTAATGTGTGACAACAATAAGATAAAGTGATGGATGTGTAAAGGAGTGGAATCTTTGTATGTAATTGAAGTTAGTATCAGTTCAAAACAGGCTGTTACAATATTAGGATGTTAAATGTAATCCGTATGGTAACCATGAAAGAAAATATCTATAGAATATACACAAAAGGAAATGGGAAGGGAATCAAAATGCGTCATCACAAAAAAACCAATCAACCACAAAGAAAGGCAGTAATGAAGGAAATGGGAGACAAAAAAAACTATAAGGTACACACAGAAAACAAATGAAAAGTGTCAGAAGTCCTTCCCTATCAGTAAGCACTTTATCAGTAAGCACTGTATCAGTACGCACTTTTAAATGGATTAAGCTCTACAATCAAAAGAGATTGTCAGAATGGATAAAAATAACCAGGATCTAACTATAGTCCAAGGAAAGGAATGGGCTGAGGTTAAAGGATGGGAAAAAATATTCCATACAAATAGTAACCAAGAGAAAACACAGATGGCTGCACCAATATCAGACAAAATAGCACTTATGTCAAAATGTTATAAGAGATAAAGGATGTTATATACAATAGTCCCCCCTTAGCCTCAATTTCTTTTCTGCGGTTTCAGCTACACTGTCAGTGGTTTCAGTTACCTGCTGTCAACTGGGATCTGAAAATATTAAATGGAAAATTCCTGAAGTAAATACTTCATAAGTTTAAAATTGCACATCATTCTGAATAGTGTGATGAAGTTTCACCCTGCCCGGCCCGGGACGGGAACCATCCCTTTGTGCAGCATATGCACACTCTGTACGCCACCCGCCCTCTAGTCACATAGTAAGTATCTCAGCTATCAGATCGACTGTCAGGGTATCACAGTGCTTGTGTTAAAGTAACCCTTATTTTACTTAATAATGGCCCTAAGGTGCAAGAGTAGTGATGCTGGGAATTCAAATGTGCCGAAGAGAAGCCATAAAGTGCTTCCTTTAAGTGAGAAGGTGAAAGTTCTCCACTTCTAAGAAAAGAAAAAAGTCATATGCTGAGGTTGCTAAGGTCTACAGTAACTTTTATTACAGTATATTGTTATAATTGTTCTATTTTATTATTAATTTTTGTTAATCTCTTACCACGCCTAATTTATAAATTAAATTGTATCATTTGTATATATATATATATATACATATATAGGAAAAAACACCGCATACATAGGGTTCAGTACTGTCCATGGTTTCAGGCATCCACTGGGGTTCCTGGAACGTATCCCCTACAGATCACTGATGTCCACTGCAATGATAAAAGGGCCAATTCACCAAGAACACAAAATAGTTGTAAACATATGCACCAAACACCAGAGCTCCTAAATACATGAAGCAAACATTGACAGAATTAAAGGAAAAAAGAGACAGCTCTAAAATAATAGGAGAAGACTTCACTACTCCACTTTTAGTAATGGATAGAAAGACTCGACGGAAGATCAGTAAGGAAACAGAGGACTTGAACAACGCTATAGACCCGCTGGACCTAACAGACACGTACAGAACACTCCACCCAACAACAGCAGAAAATACATTTTTCTCAAGTGCAGATGGAACGTTCTCCAGAATAGACTATACATCAGGCCAAAAACAGTCTTAATAAATTAAAAAAGATTGAAATCTTGCTAAGTATCTTTTCCAATGGAATAAAACTAGAGATTGACAGCAGAAGGAGAACTGAATAATCCACAATATGTGGAAATTAAACAACACACTCTTAAACAACCAATGGATCAGAGAAAAAAAATCACAAGGTCAATTAGAAAATATCTTGAGACAAATGAAAACACAATACACTGAAACTTATGAATTGCAACGAAGGCAATAATGACAGGGAAATTTATAGCTGTAAACATTTACGTTAAAAAAGATCTCAAATCAGCAATCTAACTTTACACTTCAAGTAACTAGATAAGGAAGAACAAACTCAATCTAAAGCTATCAGGTCGAGGGAAATAAGATTAGAGCAGAGACAAATAAAACAGAAAAAAACCAGGGAAAATCAATAAATCCAAGAGTTAATTCTTACAAAAGGTCAATAATATTGACAAATATTTAGCTAGAAAGAAAGAGAAAAGACTCAAATAACTAAAATCAGAAATGAGAAGACATTGTTTCCTATTTTAAAGAAAAAGAAAGGATTATAAGAGAGTACTATGACCCCTTGTACATCAATAAATTGGATAACCTAGATGAAATGGACAAATTCCTAGAAACACACAACTTATCAAGACTGAATCGTGAAGAAACAGAGAATCTGAATAGACCTGTAACTAGAAGGATACTGAATCAGTCATCAAATTCCCAACAACAAAATAGCCCAGGACAAGACGGTCTCACTGGGGAATTCTATCAAACACTTAAACAAGAATTAATGACGATCCTTCTCAAACCCTCAGAGGAGCGCGCTCCTTCTAACGCACTCCACAAGGCCAGCATATCCCTGATACCAAAGCCAGACAAAGACACTACAAGAAAGGGAAACTACAGACCAATAACCCTTACAAATGTTAATGCAAAAATTCTCTAAAAGTATTAGTAACCTGAACTCAATAGCATGTTAAAAGGATTATACCCCGTGACCAAGTGGGGCTTATTCCTGGAACGTAAGGATGACTCTACACAGAAAAACCAACATTAGAAGAACAAAGGGAAAAAATCACATGATGACGAATTGATGCAGGAAAAAAAGCATTTGACAAATTTCAATACTTTTTCATGATAAAAACTCAAAAACTTAAGAATAGAAGGAAACGATGACATCATAAAGGCCATGTATGAAAAACCCACAGCTCACATCATACTTAGTGGTGAAAGACTAAAAGCTTTTCCCCTAAGATCAGGAAGAAGACAAAGATGGCTGCTTTCTCCACTTTCATTCAGCACAGAACTGCAAGTCCCAACCAGAGCAATTAGGTAAAAAAAGAAGAAAAGAAGAACCATCCAAATTGGAAAGGAAGAAGCAAAATGATCCCCGTTCACAGACAACATAATCTTCTATGTAGAAAATCCTATAGAGTCCACTAAAAGAAAAGCTGTTTAGACTAAAAAACAAATTCAGCAAAGTTGCAAGATGCAAAATCAATGCTCAAAAATCAATCCTATATACTAACAATGAAACACCCTAAAAGGAAATTAAGGAAATGATACTTTTTATAACAGCATCAAAAAGAAGAAAATACTTAGGGGTAAACTTAACCAAGAAAGTGAAAGACTTATACACTGAAAGCTATAAACTTTGCGTAAAGAAATTAAAGACATAAATAAATTGAAAGACACCCCATGTTTATGTGTTTGGAAGACTTGATATCGTTAAGATGTCAATACTACCCAAAGTGATGTTCAGATTCCGTGCAATCCTTATCAAAATCCCAATGGCATTTGTCTTTTTGCAGAAATAGAAAATCCATACTAAAATTTATATGAATCTCAAGGAACTCCAAATAGTCAAAACAATCTTGAAAAAGGAGAAAAAAGTTGGAGGTCTCACTTCCTGATTTCAAAACTTACTATAAAGCTACAATAATCAAAACTGTGGTACTGGCATAAAGGCAGACATATATACCAATGGAATAGTGTAGAGAGCCCAGAAACAAACCATCACGGATATGGTCAAATGATTCTTGGCAAAGGGGCCAAGGCCATTCAATGAGGAAAGGACAATCTTTTCAACAAACGGTGTTGGGAAAACTGGATACCCACAGGCATAAGAATGAAATTGGGCCCTCACCTAACACCATACACAAAAACTAACTCAAAACGAATCAAAGATCTAAATGTAAGAGTTAAAATTATAAAACTCTTAGAAGAAAATGTAGGGGGAAAGCTTCATGACATTGGATTTGGCGATGATTTCTTGGCTATGACACCAAAGGCCCAGGCAACAAAAGAAAAAATACACAAATTGGACTTCATGAAAATTAAAAACTTTTGTGCCTCCGAGGACACTATCAGCGGAATGAAAATCAACCCACACAATGGAAGAAAATGTTTGCAAATCATATATCTGATAAGGGAATGATATTCAGAATATATAAAGAATTCCCACAACTGAACAACAAAAACAACCCAATTAAAAGATTAATTAAAGGACTTGAATAATCGTTTCTTCAAAGAAGATATAGAAGTGAACTCTGAGATTTTCAAATTCTGTGGGTGGCAACAACACTGTTTCCAGCCCTGGGTAGGCACTGGGCACTGTTCGTGTGAATCCTTTGGGCAACTCTTTCGCCAGCCTTTGGCATTTTTCTCATGCATGAGCTGCTCAGTAATCTGCTGAGTATTCAAGGGGGACCCTTGCACATCCCCGGAGCTCCCCCGCTCCCTCTCTCTGTATCTCCCCTCTCTGGCAGTCCGTCCTGTAAATTCTAGCCCCCTTGGTGTCTCTGGATTCTCAGCTCTATTTCTGCAACGGGGTCATCCGCCAGGCTCCAGATGCTTCCCCAGTCCTTGCACCCTGGCCTGGAAACTCCCAAGGCGGTGAGCTGGGGCACCCACAGGGCTTGCTTCATTTGTCTCCTGTCTCTCAAGGATTACTGTCCTCTGTTGTCTGAGGTCCACTGTCTTGAAAAATTGTCATTTCATGTATTTTGTCTAGTTTTTTGGTTTTTTCAGGTGGGAGTATAAGTCTAGTCCCTGTTACTCCATCTCGCTCAGAAACAGAATTCTACCCATGGGTTTTTACACTTTAAATAAAAACAGTCTTTCCTGAAGGAAAGGAAGTAATCTAGGGAAGAGCTTTCCTTCTGCTGGTAACAATTCAAAGGAAATGTGTGACCAAACATGTAACAGGATCTCCTTATGGAGGGACTTTATCTCTGCTTGGTACCCAAGGGGACTATGTGTAACATGAAAAGAAAGCTGCATGTAAGTTGATGCTATGGGAAGTACAGTCTCCCCAGGACTCAGCAGTGGGCAGCCTCAGCGTTCAGGAATGATGCCGAGATAACCACCCACGCCTGACCCTCCAGAACGGTGTCCCCATCCAAGGGAACTGCTTCCCCTGAGTCAAGTCCAGGCCCTTGACCAGGAAGAGGGGCCGCCCATGCAATCTGATAAGCATCCCTGCAACCTGGTGTGGAACCGCAGATATCAGCTGGTCCTCAGGGACAATGGAGTCCAAGCCTTTGCTTTTCCAGAGGAGGAAACAAATTGTTACAAAATGAGTCACAAATTGTTAGAGTAAACAGAGAATTACGTATCATGAGATGATGTCTTTCCATGGAACCCTAGGGATATAGCAATGCCAGGGAGGGTTCCACGGAAGATGGGGAGGTCAGAGGGAGCAGACGGAGAGGACTCCAGGCCCATTCCTTCATGCGTCAGTCCAAGCAGCTTGTTTCATATATTGTGAACATTTCATCTCAAAAATTACTGACTCGATCCAATTGTTTTAATGTTCAGATGAAGAAGCAAAACCCCCAAAAGACTTGCCTAGGGTCAGACGGCCAGTTTAGCACCCAACCTGGGGTCAGAACGCAGACCTCCTGTGACTTAGTGTGATGCTCTATGTCGGAGCCACATTTGCTCCACGGAGCAGGTGCTGGTGAGCAGGACAGAGGCCTCAGGGGTAGGGAATCCTCGATCCCTAAGGCAAAACAATACAGACATCACAGATGTGTGGGACGGAGCCAAGAAGCAAATGGATGCAGAACACGTGAAGAGTAAGACACCGTACAAACACCAGGAATTTATTATGACTGCATTTATTACTGCCACCCAACTGGGTTGACAATTGTAGGAAGGCTAGTTCTCAATGTAATGTGACATGACACTCTGACAGCTCCAACGGTGACATTTTTAACCTGGTCTTGACATTGTTTCTCTTTATAACAGCTTGACCTGGTGATAGCTCTGTCTACTGCATGACCTCAAAGAAGTTGTAGACGACTTGCCAGTCCAGCCTTTCCCAAGGGAGGACTCGCACGGGGAAAGCGAGAGGGCAGGGGATGGAGTCTGTGTAGGTGAGGGAATCCTGGGGAGAGGTCTGGGGTTCCGGAAGACAACTCTTGGAGCATCAGAGACACCTCGCCTACTTCCTCAAAGCCAGCCCAGAACTTAAATAAAAGCTGACTACATGTGAGGCCACAGCAAAGCTCCACAGATACCAAAGGGCCGTGTCATGTGGTCCCTGATCCCTCTGCAGTAAGTTAGGGTCAACAGAAGGGGGTGAATTTCCCTTAGGGTACAGACACCTGTGTGCGCACGCCCCGTTTGTAGAATCCCAGGATTCAAGCCCAGAGGTCTGCAGTGAGCCCTGATTGAGTGGTCATTGACTGACAAATGGATTCATGTTTTAGCTGATTTGTACTTGTTGACATGAAGCCTGCAGCCTTGTTGTAAACTCTACTTAGACTGGAAGGAAACTCAGAGATGATGTTTCTTTTTTTTTTTAATTTATAATGTACATGAAATCTCTTTATTTTTATTTCTCATAGACTTAAAAACGAAGCACATCAAAGTGAACTAAGCTTCAGTGTGAGACCCGGTACAAAGCCACCAGGCACGCAGTTCAGCCATTTCTGTCTTTATTCACTCAACAAATGTGCATGGAGGATGTTATGGAGGCCTGGTGCTGTGTGGCCCTCACCTGATGAAGCAGGCCCTTGCTCCAACAGGCTGGAGTAAACCTCTGCAGCAGCAGCCCTGCTTGAGGCTGAAAGGGACTTGGGGACCAGCCCAGCCACCCGGTGGTGTTGGCCCACCAGAAACTTCTCTACAGGGAGTCTCAAGAGCCTTCTGCCCCTGCTCCCCAGACGGCCGTGGCAGCCTGGGCAATCGGATGCACTGGCTGGCAGCTGTCCTTCCCAAGGGCGCAGCATCCAGGCCCAGGAGCACACCCAGGAACCACACCTCACCTCGAGGGGGAAGGGGCTCTCAGCTCACTGCAACATCAATGCTGGGATCTCTGGCATGAGCCCCCCAGCCATCCCCCCGCCCCTGCCCTGGGGACTTGTGTCTGAGTCTTATGGAAATCAGGTGCAAGGTGATAAAATGGAAAAGGTGTTAACTCTAAAATATTGGGATGTAGTAAATACAAGTTTGAGATCTTCCTTCCCAGAGAGAAGCACAAGGGGACGCACAAAAAGGAGCTTCAGGTTCCCTCCTGGAGACCATGGCGGGCTGAAAACCCCAGTGCCCGCAAGGACAAGACCTGGTGGAGACCCGGAGCCTGACAGCCAGGACCCAAGTGGGAGATGCCCACGTGGGGCACCCGTGGTCCCTAGCAGGTGTGAGGCAGGAAACGATGACAGCCGATAGGATTCGGCAAGTTCACGAGCACATGTGAGGGACCCTCTGAGACCCACCAGAAAGCCTGGAGGGAGCTCTAAGAGAGCCAACGTACTACAAGAATAGATGGGGGAGAACCCGTGGCTTTGGAGTCACTCATAATGGCAACTACCCCAGCAGGTAGGGAGGCTGGGGGGACGGAACTTAGTGCTATCATGTTGTAACCAGCGTGGTCTTTGCTGTCAGACCCGTCTTCAAATCCTGCAGTGCAACTTGTGAGCTGTGTCACCTCTCTGGGTGAGTTTTCAATCTCCCTGAACCCCAGTTTCTCCATCTATCGAGTGGTGATAGGTTGACGACCTCATGGGGGTGTTCTGAGAACGACAGGGACAAAGCATCAAGGACTTAGCACAGCACCCAGCCGAGATCAGGTGCTTGGTAGTGGCAGCCAGGGTTTTCACGTGAGTTGTAGTGGAATTATCGTCTCTCAGAGTAGTACTAATAGACAAAGATACGGAACGCAAGTGAGGCCTCAAGAGGGGTGTGTTAGCAACTGGAGTGGATTCAAAAGAGCCGTTCACAGCCAGGCCTTGAAGGCTGAATGAGAGGTCATGTAAAGCAGATGAGGAGGGAAAGATGATTCCAGACAGAAGGAGGAGGCACGCAGGTCGAGTGGCAGCAACAGCATGGAACTCAGGGTGCTCCCAGCTGTCAGTAGACGAGGTGAGGGGCCAGGAAGACTAGGGCTCCTAACTGAGGGCACAAAATGACCAAGACAGGACTAAGCCCTCCGGCCACGTGTCGGGGAGCCACAACTGTGGGGTGCTGGTTCCAGAATGCCCAGGGGCGTCTAAGGTTTATAAATAAATATTTTTCCTTTTCAATAAAAGCAACTTGTGGGGCCAACCTGGTGGCATAGTGGTTAGGTTCACATGCTCCACTTTAGTGGCCCGGGGTTCATGGGTTCAGATCCCGGGCACAGACCTACACATGGCTTATCAAGCCATGCTGTGGCAGCGTCCTACATACAAAGTGGAGGAAGATTGGCACAGATGTTAGCTCAGGGTCAATCTTTCTCGCCAAAAAAAAAGCAACTTGTTTAATGTATAGCCCAGATATCAGCTCAGACCTCAAGTGCCACAGCTCCCCAAAGATCTACGATTGTGAGGTCACTGCCACCTCTAAGTTCTTGCCCCCGAGAACTGGGCTTCACGCATTCCTTCTCTTCCTTGGTAATATTCCACAAACAGGAATCAGCCTATCAGGCACAGCTCCAACAGCAACAATAAAGCAATAAAATGCCTGCTTACATGGAGCTTACGTTCCAGTCGGGGCGGAAGAGGTAAGGACAGACAGACAACAAACAAACAGTCAAGGAAAATATGTTGGATATCACCTGGTGATAAGAGCCATGAAGAAAAAACTGTGTGGCTGGTGAGGGTGAAAAAGCAAGAGACGGAGCCCCAAACCACCCTGCCCTCCACCCCCGCCTCCTCCGTCTGCATCCTCTGGCCTCCTTGGCTTCGCTTAGCTTCCTTTGGTGATGAAGATCTCATGCGCACCCCTCTCCATCCCTAGGAGCACGCTGAGCTCAGCTACTCGGGGCAGCATCAGTGGGTCCCAGTAATTTCAAAAAAAACAACTGTTCTGAAATAACATGAGCAATTAAATTGTTTAGAAAACCTAAGGGTTTGCCAAGAACAAATATCACATTGTTCACATTTTAACTGTAAAGATTACCCAGTGACTCCTGCTTTTCAATCTGATTGTTAAAACCTGATAAGTCAGCTTATTTTTGTTAACAAAACTGCTGGATTCCTCCTGCGACGTGACATTCAACTGAGTTAACAGAGAGTGGAGGCAAAGCTGGACGTAAGGAGTAACTGAGCTCACAGCAAGTGTCTGTTAAGAGACTGATTAAAATGGGTTTTGATGGTTTTAGGAAATGTGGCTCATCTGGGTGTACAGCAGGGGCTGCGGGCTCAGAGGACTGCTCACGGCTCCGGCTCCAGCTGGCGGCACTCCTCGTCAGAGCCTTAGTGCATGAGGCTGCTGACAGCCTGTGTTGTTCAATGCTCAGGGAAATGGTTTTGTTTTGAAGCTTACTGAACTATTTTTGCCCTGTTAATAGAAACAGGCTCTTTCCCCTCTTAATACTTAAAAGTTTCCCAAACTGGTCCTTGTGGAAAATACAGTGGCAACAAACAGCAAAATAACACGATCACCACTCTGCTGTCAGTGAGTGGAACAGTCTGGGCCCCAAAGCTCTGTCCTCGCTGATGGGGACGCCTGTCTGCAGCTCTGAACTCACTGACGGGGACGCCTGTCTGCAGAAAGGCTGTGGGGCGCACGTGCTTTGAACAGGTCGGCTCATACACAGGCCCTCTGTATTCTCTGAGAAGTTAAGAAAAGTATTTAAAATGCGGAAATAAGGCAAAAAAGTGGGTGGCACAACCTTTTATTCCCATACTGAGGAAAAGTTTAACGAGACCACCCAAGGATTCCCCAGCTGTCTAGGGGAATGGACCTGAGCTTGACCCGCCGTTTGCTATTACCTGAGGTTAGACCCTGGGAAATTACATGATATACTGGAGACCTCGAATGGTAGAGATGCATAGAATGTCTGTCCTGTAAATATTTGGGATCATAATCCCAAATATTACAGTTTTATCACCCCGTGGGACATTAACCAACCAGTGGTGGCCCTAAGGCAGCAAACTTGTCTCAGGATGATTTTCCGGTGGGCTGGAACCTCAGGCTTCAACTTCTTTTTGAATCAGCTCCACCATCTTGCCGGTTCCCTTACTAATGAGCTAAATACAGTATTGAGCTTTTGTTCATTCTATGTTTGAGTCTCATTTTTAAACTTTTGGAAACTATATACATTGACAGGAAGGACAAATTATATGTCCTTGGGCGTTGACAATGTTAATTTATTTTTTCCTTTACCTGAGCCTGGGGCTTCACCTGGAAACCCCCACCCTTTGTTCCTGGGAAGAGCTGGCCCTCCCCACATCACTTAGAGAAGATACTCTGATGCCCTCCCTGTTTACCTCCAGGGACCCTGCGGCCACACACAGACCCTCTGCATTCCCATTCTTTGCCTCATAAATGATTAGTTGAACTGCTTGTCGCCACAGACAATCCAGACAAAATACCTGCTACCTTGAATTACCCAAACTCTAGTTAAGCTTCTCTCCCTCTGTAGGGGCATTAGCCGGCGTGCCCCTTTAACAGCCATGTGCCCTTGGGGCTTCTTATCTGGGCTACACGCCAACACTCGCGATGATAGCAGTCCTGGGCCTGGCTGACCCAGCTGCTTTCTCGGGGGATAATTGGCCCCAAGACCCTCAAGGTCTCAAGGAGGGAGCAGGGGCTCTGGTCTTTGGAATGCAGGTCGTACAGGGATGATCCTCCTAGGCAAGCATGCAGCCTTTGTTGCCCTGCCTACTTAAGCAAGCTTCTCCCAGGAGACGGGAGCGGTACGCAAATCTATGTCCATCTGGCCGCAACTGGACACTCTCCCTGTAAGTAAGGCTCAGTAAACTTATATGTCTTGTTCGCAGTCTCCGGGTCATTTCTTTGGGCTCTCAGCATGATACCCGGCCACCCTAGCCCAGCTGGGCTTGTGGCCTTACACCTTCCCCCATCAGGTCCTTGAGCTTTGGCCTTCTCGGCCTGAACTCTAACACCCTAATGTCGAACACCCCCTCTTGAAGTCCCTCCCAGGAGAGCACCCGGTGGCTGTAAGGAAGACGTGCCCTGCTCGGCTGTCCTATGGCGCTGCCTACTTATCCCACTGCCTCCCGCACAGGGTCATGCTAGCCTTGCTTGCCCCGCCCTTTCTGCCTGTCCTTGGAGATACTTGCAGACATCCTGGTCTGGTCCATCTCCCTACTGCAATGGTCCCCTCCCTCATTGCAGGGGTCTTTTCCAGGGGAGTCTCTCCTCATCTAAATCTGAATTTGATTTTATCTGACCCCATCTGACACTGTGAAGAGGAAAGACCCAGTCTTACTGCTCCCTCTGCAGCCTATTCCTCCTGTCCTACCTGCCTCTTCTAGGGATCCAGGTCGCATGCCAGTCCGTGTCCACACTGCTAGCCACGTGCCTGATCCCACAGGGGATGAGTAACTGCTAACATATTCAGTGGCATTCTCTAGAACCTTGAACCAAAATGCATATGGACCAAAACATCCAGGACATCCATAGGCTTGTCAGAAATTCAGAATCCTATGCCCTACCCTAGACCTCAGGACTCAGAATCTGCGTTTTGATAAGACTCCCAATTTATTCATTTGCACATCCAATTTAAGAATCCCTACCACAGAGCACAGGGGCGAGCTCCGTCCAAGCCGTTGCTCTCCCAGCTCTGTCCCCAAGGCCAGTGTGTCCTAAATGGAAGGTCTTTTCAGCACAGCCTGACCTCAGCTGCTCTCTCTCTCTCTCTGCTCCAGCTGCTGAGAGCAGCAAAGCAATCTGCACACACGCCAGTTTATATGCTCTAATCCTCCCGGCTGAGCCAGTCAGCTCTTCACAGGCATAGTTTTCTTTTTATGAGAGATTGTCGCTGCATCATCCTTAGACAACGTTAGCTATTCTCTGCAACTTCTTTTCTTCTCTACGGGAGAAACTGGATTTCCAAAGCATTAAAAATGATGGCTCGGCTGTACTGCACCTTAGAGCCACTATCATTGGAGTCGGCAACATGATCTTCTGGCTCTGTGTATTCTCCTTGCAGCTGAAAAGTACACCCGAGGCCTGCTAACTAGCTTGCCATCCTGCAAGTGAACAACCTACTGGTCCCCAGGCCTCTTTATTCCTTCAGATCATCCGCTCATCAGCTCAGCCTGGGCAAGGGGACGGGAGCCTACGGAGAGAGATGGTGGGGAAACCCCCATTGGGGCAGCCCACCTTGGTGTCCCGTCAGCCCTCAGGGGCATAGGAGGCATGTGCCAGGCCCTGGACTGAGTCACGTGGCCGGGGAGCAGGGCAGGGGGGCTGGAGAGCACTGATGGAGCAGGTAGGGACTTCGGTCCAACTCAGCCACTGGCCGGTTGTGTGATGTAATCAGATCCGGCCTTCCCAGTTGTCTCAACTGTAAAAAGGGAGCGTGTTCTAGAGGGGTGGTTCAACACTTGAGTGTGCACCAGCATCCCTGAGAGGGTGTGGTAAACCCTTGTGGCTGGGTCCCATGCCCGGAGTTTCTGGATCAGCAGGTCTGGGGCAAAGCCTGAGAATTTGCATTTCCAACAAGTTCTCAGGTGACGTTGCTGGTCTGGGGACCTCACTTCGAGAACCTGTGTATGAAGCCCAGGTTCCCAACCAGTCTGCTCCTTAGCAGCCCCGTGGAGCTTCTGACAGCGGCCGATTCCCAGGGCCACCCCCAGAGTTTCTGACCTGGATGAGCAGGACAGCTGCCCAGGGGTCAGCATTTTTCAAAAGCTCCACCAGGTAACTGGTCAGGGTTGAGAGACCCCGGGAGGGAGGTTTCTAAGTTCCCACTTAGCTGTCACATTCTGCGATGCGATGACTCAACCAGAGTGGCCCTGCCCTGAAGGGACCAGCAGTAGAAACAAGGCAGGAGGCCACTGTCGCATGTCGGGATGTCCCTTTCTGAAAACCTGGTGACCAAATGTCCCAGCTCTCCTTAGAGCGTGGTTCTCTAGGTGAGGTCCTGCCCGGCAGAAACCTGTAGAAACGCCAGCTCTGGCCCCTCCCCAGGCTCCCTGGATCGTTGACTCCAGGTTCAGGACCCTCAAGACGGCTCAGACGACGCTGTTGTTGGAAACCCCTGCCTGAGAGGAAGAGCAGCTTTCTCTAACCAAAACCAAACCAAATCCTCCACCGGGAATGCTCAGCGAGGGCTCTGGCCTCAAAGGGAGGCTGCCCCCGTGCCCCTTCCTCGGACCGTGGGAGCCTGAAACACATTCGGTTAATCCTCTTATAAGTCCAGCTGCCCCAGCTGCTCCATGGAGGACCCCCTTCCGGCATGAAGAAGAGCCTACTGGCTTAGGAAGTGCCCCTTCAGGCCCAAGGATCCAGAATCTTCCAAGCTTCCAACCCAAAGCCTCTGCAAGAGTGCTGGGGGTGGGAGTCACAAAGGACTCGGGGGGCCACGGACCATTTCTCATCTCCCTGATGCCTCAGGCCCAGGCTGTCCCACAAGGGTTAGAGGTTGTTACAGGGGGGAAGTTTGCTGTTATGAATTAACAGAAGCAAAATGAGCCCATCCATAGTCAGGGTCTAGACGAGTGGTTCCCAGGCACGTGTATAGTTTGCAAACACTCCCGGGGGGCCTAGGATGAGGCCGAGGTGGGCATAGGGTGGGCTGTGGCCTGCCAGCAGCCTCAGGTTAAAATTCTCGCTAAGTGACCTCGGCAGTTGACATGCTCCCTCTAAGCCCCCATGTCCCCATCTGTCCTGCCATCCTCCTTAACATCCGGGCCAGCCTGAGCTGAGGCTGGGCACTTGGCAGGTGCTCAACTTGCTGAATAAATGGATGGTTTGGAGCAACGTACATACAACAATATGTATCTCACAGGGTGTCTGAAAGGACCACACATGGAAAGCACGAACCTGCTTGGTAAGCCGCCTGGCAGCTGTCGCTGCGCATTAGTGTTGGCCGCGGCTGTCAGTCTGCATTCTCAGGGAGACAATTTTCTCGGGGTGAAGCCCACTGATGGCTATAGACGAAGTCAATTATAAGCCAAGCTATGTCTCATTGATACAAACTGAAAATCTCATTCAAAAAAACATGCATCCAGATTTATGCTTCCACAAAAAGTAACAAGAAACAGCTGTCAGCTGGGCAGTGACCCTATCGCCAAGGGAACGGATCCCTTGATCACAGGTGGCTCTGGCAAGGTAAGCCCTGGCTGTGACCCCCAGGTCTGGCTCTCATGCACACACACACTGCCAGGAAAGCCTGGCGGCCGAGCCCCGCCCACAGGTGGAAATAGCTCCTCTGGAGTCGCTGGCCACTGTCCAAGGGGAAGCTCATGCGGGGCCTGTGCCGGTGGGCTTTCCCATGAAGAAAGCATTTCCAAATTGAGGGAGAGTCTTAGGAAAGCTGCCAAAGAGCCATGGGCTCACCGGCTCCTTCTCAACAATGCATTTCTATGACGACACGTCCCCACCCTCAGTGCATGATGTCAGGTCCTCATAGTGCCATCAAACTCTGTAACTGTCTCTCCTGGGCCCTACCCTCCAGGAAAAAACATGAAGGGACGTTGACCGAAGCACACCCGTTAGGATGAGGGCCTCTGGGGCCTGGCACCCCAAGCTTAAAATTCTGATCTCCGCTCATGTGTTGGGCAAGCCATTTCTTAAAAAATATCAGAACAAATGACTTTCCAGTTTGGCACCAGATGATTGTTACCCTGAATACATGGCCAGGAAGAGTTGGAAGAGGCGGGGGTGGGAGATGCCTACCCCAGCCCCTTTCAGAAGCTGCTCCCCGACTCCCTGACCAGGCTCAGACCAATGTGCAGGAAGAAGACAGGTTTGAGGAATCAGATGGACCTGCATTTGATCGTCCCTCCACAATGGTCTAGCTGTGTGACATTGGACAAGTGAATGAATTGACCCAGCTATGGTCATCTCACCTGAGAGAGGACCAGATGTTCATCATTTTCCAATCTTAGTGGCGTATTAATGACACATGGATGAAAATTCCTCGTGTTTGGCGGAACTATTATAAGAATTGGTGAAGTGCTGGGCCCGTTTCCACAAGTTGGAGCTGGGAGAAGGAGGGAGGTATGGGGTCCTGGCTTTGGAGCTGGAAGAAGCAGGGTTCTTGGTGTCAGAGACAATGAGAAGCCAGGCAGGGAGACAGAGCTGATTCAGCATAAGGGAACCCATCCCCCTGCCCTGCCTCAGATGCCTTGCCTTCTCCCCATGTCCTGGGCTGTCCCCCCACCTCCTGTGGTCTTTCCTCTGCTTCCCTCGCATGGTCTTCTCTTCCCTCTCTCTCCTTTCCCAGAGTGATCTTTATGAACATAAATTAGACCATGCCATGCCTCCTCTGAGAACCCTCCAATGCATCCATCCTGTTGGATTTATGATAAAACCCTGACTCTTCTCAGTGGCCTCCAAGGCCCCATGGGATCCGATCCCTGTCCCTCCCAACTGAACTCACCAAGGCTGTCTGAGCCCTGGGCTTTGCACTGGCCACCCAAAGATGCTCCTTGGTATTGTCACATGGCATGGTCCTTCTCACCTTTCAGAGAGCCTCATCTTTGGAAAGGCTTCCTGGAGCACACTGCCTGAGCTCCTTCCCTCCTCCTTGTTTTCCCTCCGCGCCAGCTCCCTCTGTGCCGGCACAGCCCTGGGACTCAGCCTCATGAAGGCTGGGCTCAGAGGGGCTCTCCCCACCTGGGGCAGAGCAGGAGCCAGGCAAGGGACTGGGGTGGGTGCAGTGGTGAGATATCCCCACTCAACGCCCATGCCAGGCCTCCAGGGCCCTGCACCCACCACAGACTCTCCTTGACCCCACCACCCACCTAAGGCACTCACGCCGTCCTGGGGCCCATTCCTGTACTCAGAGTTGTAAACCGATTCAAGCTCAGGTGTCAATGGGTGGTCATCGGTGGGCGGGTTGCTCCTTGCAGACAACATTTGAGTTTCCCAGGGTCTCGGGGGTCTTGGTTGAGAAGCATTTCGGGCACTGGTACACTCTCCTCTGCAGGCAGTTTTGGACAGAGGGCCTTCAGTTCTTCTCCACATAGTTCCGCAAAAGAGCCTCTCTTTGTGCCTGTCAGAGATCAACGTGCTAAACTGACTGGTGACACCTCTGTGGCTTGAGACCCAACCCTGAGCTGGTAGCCCAGATGCTGGCTCTCCTTGCCTCATTATGTGCCCAGGAGTTTACTCAGGACTCAGCTTCCATAATGAGGGCCAGCAATTGATTCCTGGCACTCGTGACTCTAGAGTGAGGAAGTCATGAGCTTTGCTACAAACATGGTTAAGCTTGTAGGAGACAAAATCGTCACTGTTGACATCTCACAAAAAGTGCAGAGATCAAAGTCGCACCCACCCTAGGAACTGGGTTCTCACTGTATCTCTCCTTTTGTTCATTTATTTATGTTTTGGCTTCGGACAGTCCATAAAGACTGGGATGATGACATTCATACTGAAAGGATGATATCAGGCTGGAATTCATGCTGTCAGGATAAATAGAAAACCCTGCGCTATTTTGTTATACAGCAAGAAATTAATGGCTATCTGTAAAATGTCTAATAAAATGATATGTTTATTCTAGAAGCTGCAGGAACAATCTTTTTTTGCTCTCCCCACCCTTGTGCTGGTTCTCCTTAGTGTGAGATTGTTACTGCACATAGGGTACAATCTGCTTGCCCCAAGACAGAAGCCAGTCATCAAGAGGCAAGATGGTGGCAGAGAAAGCACATTTTATTACAGCTTGCTAGCAAGAGGGAAGATGGCCGACTAATGTCCAAAAGAACCATCTTGAGGGGGCACAGAAACTTGAGGCAGTTAGACGGGCCAGTGGGTTACAGGGAAGGGGTGGGAATGTTGACCCTCTGGTGTTACAGACTGGGAGTGGCCACACCAGATCTTCCAGTTTTCATTGATGACAGCTGTGAGCATAGACTCTCTGTTTGGGGGCCATCACATTCCAAAGGAACTAAAAAGAACAAAGTTATCATTTTATCGCAGCTGGGAAGTACATGCACTAGCAGGGGTCACAAAATCTACAGAGCAGGTGGATCTCCTGGAGGGTGCAAATCCAGTTGGGTTAGTTAGTCAGAGGTCATCCAAAGTTACAACATGGGCTCTTTTCTACAATATGGCTTCCCTTACGTCAACCTTGTGTTGAGCCGGTTTCAAGATGACTAATTAGGGGCTGGCCCCATGGCCAAGTGGTTAAGTTCGCACGCTCAACTTCCGCGGCCCAGGGTTTCACCGGTTCGGATCCTGGGCATGGACGTGGCACCGCTCATCAGGCCACAGTGAGGCGGCGTCCCACATGCCACAACTAGAAGGACCCACAGCTAAAATATACAACCATATACTGGGGGGATTTGGGGAGAAAAAAACAGAAAAATAAATAAATAAAGATGGCTAATTAGCTTGACACAGTCATACAATCACTGCAGGCTGCTGGCTGCACTCTCCTGCCCCCTTTTGTGCTGAGCCGGCAGAATCAGAGCAGTGCACGCCCCGGGGACGGAGCCTCAGGGAGAGCGGGCTTGTTTGCTATGCACTGCATTGACCTCTCCCGTCTTCCTTTTGGTCAGTGACCTACAACCTCCTCCACTGGCAGCTTTGAAAGCCAAGGATAGGGCCCACGGTGCGAGCTTTCTGTGAGGGTGGAGACCTCATCTTCTTGTTCAGACCCAAAGCCCAGCCACATGTGGTGTCGTGAGCCAGTTCACAGAGGGAGCAGGAGGCTCTAGAAGCTCCGTCGGCACGGGTCTCCCCTGGGCTTTCTTGCTCGAAGCCCCTCAGCTGTCACCCACATCTGCTTTTACTTCTCCCCATCACCGTTCCTTTTTTGGCTCCGGGGAAGTTTTCTAAATGCCCAGAACAAGCTGTTTTCAGTTGATTATGCATACATTTTCATTCAATAACAAATTTTATTTCATCCGCTATGTCTAAAACATTATCCTTTGAACATTGAGTCCATTATGAAACTATTGAGATGTAATCTCATGTTTGATGTCATCTTTAAAAGCCAGCGTGTACTGCCCATGTCTCAGGACTCACTAGCTCCTCTTCACGTGCATCATGGCCACACATGGCTGATGGCTACTGCAGCGGCCAGCACACAGTTCTAGATAGCAGAAAAGGAGGAAACACTTACAAAAAGCTTTGAAGTCAAAACTGTACAAGGCCAATAAGAGAAGAGTAATAACAGACCAATCGCTTATCAACATAGATGCAAAAAACTCCAAGCAAAATATTGGCAAACTGAATTCACTCAATACACATAAAAATGGAAAAGATCATGTCAAATTGTTATATTCCAGGAATTTAAAGGTGGTTTAACATTAGAAAGTATGTGTGTGTACGAGTGTGTAACATCAGCGTGAACAGATTATGAAGAGACAAGGCCACTAATTTTTAACGATTTCATCTCAGAGTGATCAGGTTTGGGTGATTTTTAGTTTACTTTTTATATTGCTTATACTTTTTACATATTAAAAAGCAATAAAACTATTTTCATAGCAGGAGAATAATAGGAGAAGAGAAAAACCCAAAATTAGAAATGAGAATGAAGAACTAACAACAGAAACAGAGGAAAAGAAAAAATTTTGAGAGAACATTTTAACTCCATGCAAATAAAATAGAGTGAATGTCACTATAGAAATATATACAGGATCTGTACTTTTCCTTATCTAGAAAAAAGTACTTCTGACCTCAAAAAAAGTAAATAGAATATCTAACCAGACAAGTTAGCATGGAACAGTTGAAGGTGTCACTAAAGGTCTGAAGTCTGCCACCAAAGTCCATATCAGTCTTATGAAATTTGATGAAACCTTCAAATTCAAGTAACAGGTAATTCCAGCGCCATTTAAAATGTTCTAGGTGAATGAAAAGAGAAAGCTTCATGTCTGTCTTTATTCAGTACAAGAGATACCAAATCCTGAAAAAACAGGAATAAATAATAAACAATAAACTAATTTCCTAAGATCACTGATGGAAATATCCTAGTGGAATATAACAAGTAGACCCAGGAATATGTTTAAGAAATGAAATGCAAGCTGGGTCCGCGTTAGGAACAATGGCCATTCATCCACTTCCTGTGAGTCTCACTCCAGCGTTCCCGGAGGCAGAGTCTGAGATGAGGGTTCTCACGCAGGTGCTCCATCATGGGAGCTCCTGGGACACAGTCAGAATCGGAGGCAGGAGCGGCAGGGAGATGCTGGGTGGACAGGAGGCTCCCTTGGAGTCCAGCTTTGGTCTGTCCCACAGGGGGATCTGAAGCGGGAAGAGCACCACCGTCTGCTCCACCTGGAGGCCAGCGGACCGGCTTTTGTAATCGGTACAGCCCAGCGTGACTGTGGGCTGGCCCCACACCCAGGGGGTCTCTGGGAAAAGGGCCCCTGTGGGCTGAGGGCAATTCTCTGGGATACATGGGCGGGGCAGCTGTGAGCAGTTAGTCGCTGGCACTCCCAGCAGCTGGTGGATCTGGAGTGAGGGGCTTGGGAGTGGGGTGCTCCATCAGCATCTCCTACAAGTCAAAGGAGAAGATGCCTGATTGTATTTAAAATTAATACACAACTTACTAAGATGCAAAACTTTAAAAGCCTCACTTTGCCCCTCGAACTTCAAGTTTGACAAAAATTATTATTCTATTTGTATTTCTGGTAAAATTTGTGTACAGACAAGTAGACATTTCCTCTTTGCTTAGTGTTTGGGTAATTCCAGATTAACTGCTAAAATCCTTCAATAAGCAACCCTCTTTATAAGCTTAATTGCTTCAATAGCCTATTTCCGTAAAGCAAACTATCCCAAACTCAGTGGCTAGTCATTACTTCCCAGAATTCCGTGGGTTGGCAATCTGGGAAGTTCTATTGCTGGTCTCCCCTGGCCTCATATGTACAGCTGCATCACTGAAGGCTTGATGGGGATCAGTCAGTCCACGATGGCCCCTCTCACATGGCCGGCACCTCAGTTCTCCTCCTCGTGGCCTCTCCAGGTGGCTGGCCCACGTTTCTTCACAACATGGAGGGAGCTCTCAGGCTGCCAAGAGAGGAGATGGGTGCTTCCAGGTGCCTTGGGCCAGACTCCAGCCTCCTTCTCTCAGTGAGAGCCCGCCAGGAGACGGGCCCAAATCCAGAGAGGCGGAGAGATCGTCTTCCTCTCTGCGTGGAGGCGCAGCAGTGCTGCACTGCAAAGAGCCTCTGACAGGCGGGGACACATTATTATACAAATACCACATTAACTAATTACTTTTCTTCAACTTTTTAAACTGTATTTTAAAATGGAATATACTCCCCGTGCCTGTCCGAGCAGCACTATAAATCTCCCAGGCACGTTTTTCTAAGTGCCTGTGATAGACAGAATAATGGTTCCCCCAATGATGTGCACATCTTAATCCCCAGAAGCTGTGTGTTAGGTTACATGGAAAAAGGGGATGAAGATGGCAAATGAGATTAAGGTCGCTAAGCAGCTGACCGTAAAATAGGGAGAGTACCCTGTATGAGCCGGGTGGGCCCGGTAGAATCACAAGGGTCCTTAGAAGTGGAAGATGGATGCAGAAGAGTCAGAGGAAGACATGGACAATGGAAGCAGGCTCAGAGCCACTATGTACTGGCTTTAAGATGGCAGGACGGGGCCACCAAACAAGGAATGTGGGCAGCTCTAGCAGCAGAGAAGGCCAGGAAACAGATTCTGTCCCGGAGCCTGCAGAAGGGCACGTGGTCCTGCTAACACCTTGGTTTTAGCCCAGTGAGACCCAAACTACAGAATTGGAAGAGGACGTATTTCTGTTGTTTTAAACCACTAAATTTGTGGTAATTTGTTACAGCAGTGATGGAAAACTGACAGCACTTAAACAGTCCTTTTAAATCTAATAAATCAAACTTGGAACTGTAGAAAATCAATGTCGTGTTAAGCATTGCAGTACTGATTTACAAACTTCCTCACATTCCTATGTACTTACCAACAGCAACTAGACCAATTTCACTTTCCAAATTTAACCCACATGTTTATATGTCAGGTATGCCACTTTATTTTCCGCTTTATACAATTGAAAAACAAACACATGGATGGTGCCAATGCTTATGAAGCGTTTTCTTCAATTGAGTGAAACTGCGCCTACTGTGGGTTGGAGTCACCCTGTGGTGCTCCCCGGCGAGCCCTGAGCGGGCGCCTGCATAGGGCTGCTCTGCACGCATTCCCCATGCCTCACATCCACATTGCCGTATCCTGTATTCTCATCTTCAGTGCAAGCTCCTAGAGATCAAGAATCCTGACTCAGACCCTTGCTTCACCTTCCTATGCAGCATTTTCTTGAAAGCAGTGTAGGCTTGATAGCTGTTTGCGAGTTGATCAGCCATTTTGGAATGATCGGCCATCATCTCCATCATTCTCTAATTGCTGGCATAGTTATTTTGCAAAAGGTCAAAATGAGGCACTGAAGCAGACACTGATGCAGCAGGTTCCACTTCTGCTCCCTCTCCATGCAACCCAATGTGTTCAGGGCTCCACCCATTCCACCCCCCAGCTTCTGCTCAGCCAAGGCCAGTCAAGGGCATCCCACCTCTTCTTGCCATGATTGGTTCATGAACCTAGGTTTTGACCAATCATGGCATTCCCCTGGGGTGGGGGTGGGGATGAGGATAAGGGCTGTTACTGGTCTGGGCTGGCTGTGACTTAAGTTGGCCCAATTCATCTAGAACTCTTTTATCTCACAACTGGCCCCTCTTTTGGCAGAAAGTAGGAAGACTAAGCCTGACTCATGATTTCAAACAATTGCATCACCTTGTTTCAGGTCAGAAGGGCTTTGCTAAGTGCTCCTGGTGGGCAGAACACTGACCTCCATCAGACCAAAGCTCACGTTAGAGGAAGCCCCAAAGATGTGTGGGTGAGCCCTGACCTCTGATGATTCATGGATGCAAGAGCTCCGCTTGTTTTGAAACCCCCACACAATCCGTGCTCATCCTGGAACTAAGCTGATGCTCAGGAAATGCCTCACTGGCACGGGCAGACCAGGGCGGATGCCAGGCCTGTACTGAAGGACAGACATGCATCCATCTTGGATGACTGGTACTGTCGGCTGCACTGACCCCAACCCGTGTGTCCAGTGTCTTTTCCTGCTACCGCAAATCAGACTCCCCTCTCCCGGAAACTGAACCTCGCGGAATGCCCACTTTCCCTATGTGGCACACCCTCTTGATTGACCTGCAGCCTCTGTTCTCAACTTCCCCTGCAACTCCACAGGCTAAAATACCGAGCAGTGGCTCCCCAGCCAGCCTTGCAGCTGGGGGTGTCCAGGAGGTGGGGGAGTTCTGCGGGACTTCCTGGGAAGGTCTTTTTCTTCCAGAGAGCTCTCTCTCGGTCTGCCTGCCATTGGCAATGAGGCCTCTGGGCAGGGGCAGTTGTTGGTCGTATTGCAGACCTGCAGTGTGAGCCTGAAGACAGAGCCTGCGTGTTAAGGAAAGGGCCACTAGGATGAGGACGACCTGGATCTTGACCCGCACCTTACCTTGGGCTGACCACTTACAGAATTTCTTATGGGGTAAACAGTGAATATCTTTTAAGTCACGAGAGCTGATTTGGGGTTAGTTGTATGTAAACTACATGCAGACACACCTTTTTGTCTGAGTTGCTCCGTCTCTGCACTTCAGGACTCCACCTGGCACTCGGCTGCCCTGAAGATGACCCGTATGAGCCTGTCAATCGAACCTGCGGTGCTGGTCTTGGCCTGGAGAACTTCCACACGCTCAGGGTCTCAAGGCTTCCCAGGCCCACTGCGGACCAGCTCCTAGTCCCCAGATGTCCCAGCTGCACCCTCTCGCTGTGTGGACGTCGCACAAGCTGGGTCAAAGCCTCTTCATCCTTAAACTGCTCCGAGCCCCCCGCCTAGACTTGGGTGAGCAAAGGGACTCCTCGTGGTGCGGTGAGGATGGCCACTGCCAGCGGCTTCGTAACTCCTGGTCATCAATAGGTGTCATCCGGGCTTCTGCTTTGGCCAAAGGAGCAGAGTCCAGTGAAATTTCTTAGTTTTAAAAGATGAAGATCAGAGAGATCATTTTAATTGACTGGTTTTGATCGAGTTTCAGTGAAACTCCAGAAGCTCCAAACGTGGGATAAGAGAGCAGAGCCGGTGGCATCGGGGTACACGGGATGATGCGGGGTTTGAAGAGCAGGCGTCCAGCACAGCTGGCCAAGGAGATGGCCGGGCTCCCCTCGGTGGCCCACTGCCCCTGATGAGCTTCTCCTCACATCTTTGCATTTTCTTGTGGTGGCCTCTTCAGACCTAACACAGCTCAATCTTACTGCCCTTATGGACCAAGCACTGTGTTCAGTGTTGTTTTTTTAATCTTCACTCCAAGACAAGGAGGGGTCTTGTGAACTTCGACAGCTGAGGGAACAGAGAATTCCAGCGTGGGCCTGGCTTCACACCCCCGAGTGGTTCACGTGGCCTCACCCCTCCCTGGCCACAATGGACTGAGCACAGGGTGCACAGCCGGTCCTAGATCAGCGAGGGCCTCTGGCTTCTGAGCCTTGCTCAGACCATGTGTCAGTCATCAGGAACCCCTCTTCTGTTGACCTAGACTGGGAAAGTGGCAGTCTGGGCCAGGGAGGGCATGCCAGAGCTGAAAGGCCTCCAGGTAAACTTGGGGGTGGTGAGGGCAGCCCTGATGGTGCCAAGCAGCTTGAATTGGTGCACGTGTGGTTGAGGAGAGGGGAGAAGGGAGCAGAGGCTGCCCTGGGAGAGAACTGCCTGCTCCTCCATGCCCAGTGGCTGTCTGGTCCTCCAAGCTGTGTGAGTGCCCTTAGAATAGCATTCTGTTTCGAGGAAGGAAAGAGGAAGGAAGGAAGGAGGGAAGGGAGGATGGAAGGAGAGAGGGAGGGAAGGAAGGAAAGAAGAAGAGCGGAAGGGAAGGAAGATGGAAGGAGGGAAGGAAGAGCTTGGCTGCCTTCCTCCTCTCCATCCTTGCTGCTCCCTGCCCAGCCACAAATGTAGGCAAGTCCAGTCATTTTGAACTGAAAGAGGGACCACATTATGGAAGAATGTAATCATTAGAGTGGCCCTCATATGTCTTGTCACCCCTCAGAACAAACCTCTAGTACATTCTGAACCCAAAGGGACACAGGGACTCATTTTGGTTTGTCACAAAGATCCGGTACCCCAAGCCTGCAGCCTCCTGTGGCTGCTCTGCGTGGTCTCCTCCCTGGTCACTGCGAGATGGTGAAATGAGCTGCTTGCCCAACGTGCCTGATGAGCTAATAAATCACGGGGGCCGTGCGTGACACTGATTTCCTGGTTGCACAATCTCTGTGCAGGCAGGTCCCTGCCCTGGGCACCCCCTCAGCCCCTGATGAGGCAAAGACCCAGCTCTAGTAGGTGGGAGGTTATACTCCAGGCACAGGCTGAGTGTGCCAAAAAGGGGCGTGGCAGCAAGGGTGCCTTAGGGCTTGCTGGAAAGGGTCCGTCGTCCTTAGCACCTGATGAAACACGGCCAACGGGGGGCTTTGTTTTGAACCAGCTCAGTGCTCACCAGACTCTGCCTTTTCTCCTCCCTGCCAGGCTCTCCCAGGGAGCAGGCAGGCCAGTCTGTGCAATTCAACAATGGGCTGCAGCCTCTCACTGGCCAAGGCTCTGTGCGGGGCGTGTGGGGGACCAGGGGGACTGGGCCATGACCCTGGCCCCATGAAGCTCGCAGGGAGGAGGCAAGTGGGCAGCAGGCGTGGAGCTGAACTGCCTGGCTGAGTCTCCTCCGGACGGAATGCTTACTGAGTCACTTTCCTTGTTGTAAGTGGTGATGATAACAGAATACAATAGCAGTACCTCAGTTTGTCTGAATTAAATGAGATAATACATGGAAAGTCCTTAGACCAGTGCCAGGCATAGAGTGAATGACTAGCTACTGCTGGATTAGCTTTTGTTAATCAAAATAAATGCATATTTCCCCAAAGAAAGAAGGGAGGGAGGGAGTCCTATATTTTAGATGCACATAAATAAAGCTGTGGACACCATATAGCCATGAGAGTCTGGTGAGGGACATTTGGTGAACATGCCCAGTGGTTTAAGGCTGACAATGCAGAAGGCAAGTTGCTTCCCAGGGCTGGGATGGGCTGTCGCACCCTGGAACACAAAGGCCTGCCTGCCGAGGGGGCAGGAAGGAGGAGTGGGGACCTTGGCACTGAGGAGGCATCGCACCCTGGAACTGGGAATATGACCTCGCCTTGGGAGCCGAGCCTTGTCAGTGACAGCTGCCCAGAAGAGAGGTCCCCAAACCTGCCTGCTCAACTCCTCCTTGAATTCCTTGAGAAACCCCAGCATCTTTGCAGTGAATTCCCTTTTCCCTTTCAACTGGCTCAAATTGGTTTCTTTTGCCTGCAGAAACAAGAAATGAACCTGAGGCAAATTCCTAAGTTCTCAAATATTTTTGAGCGCTTCCCTTTCTGTCTGCACCAGCTAATGTGCAGCAGAAACCGTGGTGGCCGTTCAGCTGAGGCTTCCCCAAGACGAACGAACGAACCAGAGACGCCCTCTGGACTTCCCTCTCTTCACTCAGGAGGTGGATCTCTCCCTCCACCGGCCCCAGCACACCTGGATTCCAGGACTAATGCCAAGTTTTGCCAGCAGCAAACAATCCTGCGGGCAAGGAGGAGAGGAGGGAGAGAGGATTTCAATGTGGACATCCACAAATGCCGGCCTCAGAAACTGGGTTTAGGTGCTATAATTAACCACTCAAAAAAATAAAATATGAAAATCGGGCCCAGTAATTTTTCCAGATATTTTTCCGCTTAACTAAAAGTCCAGGATGTTTTTTTCCTAAGCTCCTTGGCTCTGAAATATGTGTATTTTGAAGGAAACAGGGCCCATATGTTGCTTATTTACGTTTCACACAAATGCTCCTAGGGAATATTTACTCAAGGTCCAAAGCAACTTCCATTTGTTTATGTTTTTAAAGAAACTCCCCGAACTTAAAAACAGGAAGTCCTTGTTGGCGAGTAACTACGAACTTGGCTCCATGGGTTTGGGCGGCTTGGGAATTGGCAACCCTGATGAGATCAGAGGGCTTTTCAGATTCCCGGGGGTGCACTGATCATCTTGCACCTGGTTGACAAGCGTGGGTTGATTCAACCAGAGACAAGCTCCATGAAGCAGTGGCCTGTGCTTTATGCCAATGACAGTTACATGGACGCTGGTGAGGAAGGGCCAAGGTGCTTTGGTGCCTTGGCAAGATGCCCCCTCCCACTGCCAAATAGAAGTGGCACAGGGCAGGCGAGAGGCGGCAGGATGGCGGCCTGGGACTAGTGGAGAGAGTGGCAAACGGAGGTGGACCTGTATTTGACCTTCCGCCTCTGCTTTTCTCTACCTTGAGCTCCGAAACCCTGCGAGGCTCAGTCTCATCATCTGTAAAATGGGAATAATGCGCCTATCTTATAAGATTTGAGGATCAGAAACACCCATCTAAAATTCCCAGCACAGTACCTGGTGATCAGCAATGGATACCCTTAGCAGACAATACAGGAGAGTCTGGAAGGCACCAGTGGGGGCCACACTTGCCCTAAGCCAGTGTGCTGTGGAGTTTCTGGGTCAGTTTTCAGAGGATGCCTGTGCAGGTGTGGGCTCAGGCAATAAGGAGAACTGAAGTTCATTCCTGTCAGCACTTCACTTGTGTCAGCGCTCTCCAAAGTGAGGTGTGGGACCCCAAGAGAGCGCAAGACGCACAAGACATGCTTCATATTTATTTCGCCTGGATGTGATAAAGCATATCTCCTAATTCTTAGTGTAAGGACTGGCTGCCTCGTGGAGTACCGCAGTCACAGAAGTCCGAGAGTGCTCCTGAGGGAAGGGTGGGAACTCCCCAGCAGGGAGAGGCAGGCCGAGCACCCTCCTTCTGAGTACTGGGCAGCTTACCTGCGCCTGGTGTGTGGGTTTACGTACATGGAAGAATCTTTGCAATTCTTTGGCATGATATAAAGAGTGATCATCCATGTGAGTCCCTGTGCATCTGACGTGCTCAGACAAGCCTTTCTGGAGATGAAGTGGGCGAGTTTCTTTTTAAAAAGGCGGGTACTTCTTTGGCTGAACTCTGTGTGCAAAGGCCAGTCATCAAAAGCAACTGACAGGGTTTCTGCAAACAGAAACACGCGAAAGCTGTCTTCAACGTGAGGGGATGTTTTAACACTGCATGAGAAACAGCTGCTTTTCAAGAAACTCATCCTATGGGGAGAGTGAAATGGGGAACTTTTCCATCCTTGTTTTTGTTTCCAGAAATAACGTGAGCACACCACTTATAGAAACTTTCATATCTGTGCCCTGAAAAAAACTTGCAAATGAAATTTTCCAACCTATTTAAAAATCGTCCAAAGTGTTTTGGTAGATTTTGAAGCTGTTTGTTTAAAAAGTATAAAAATGCAATACCTTGTAAGAAAAACTGTTGGACATCAAAAATGCATGGCATTTAGTAGCCACATTTCCCCACAAGCCTTTGTGTTCTTGGTGAACGGCGTTGAAGCAACGTGGCCGGGCATCAGGTGGTGTGCTGGACCCCTTTGGAGTTTCCTGTGTCCCTAGACGGAGCAGCCAGTAGAACCAGACCCAGAGAGCCCCACACTGAGAAGCCCAGGTTGTTGCATCAGAAAGTGTGGTCCCAGATTCACAAAGCCAGTGGAGTCCACTCCGTCACGGTAGTAATGCTGCCGGTGCTGCTTTAGTCAAGACAAAGGAGATTGGGTCCATAATGAAAAAGGTAAAAGTTATCTTAAATATTGTTTATTTCATCTGTTTTATTTATTTTTTATTTATTATTATTATTTTTTTTTTGCTGAGGAAGTTTCACCCTAAGCTAACTTCTGCTGCCAATCTTCCTATATTTTGTATGTGAGTGGCTGTCACAGCATAGCCACTGACAGACTGAGTGGTGTATGTCCACACCCAGGAACCAGACCCAGGCTGCCAAAACAGAGTGTGCCAAACTTAACCACAAGGCCACTGGGCTAGACCCTGTTCTTATTTTTTTTTAATTTTTTTATTTTTTTTATTTTAATGTATGTTCTATTATCCAGATAATATACTACTTCAGAGTCATGAGTATAGAATATATGCGTGTGTACATATATATATAGGTACACAAATAATGTATTGATATATTGGGGATGAGTTTTTAGATTTTCCAGAATTACAGTGGCCCAGATGTTTCCACTGGGTGGTAGTTCCAAAGAGCTACATGTGATACCAGCCTCCTAGCTGTCCAGACCCACCCAGTCCTCAGCCCGGCAAAGCCTGTGCTCACCAGGCTTCATCTCCCCTGAGCTCTGGCCTGTCTGTTCCTTACCTGGCCCTGCCTGGCCTCAAAACACGTGGAGGCTGTACTTTGGCCAAAGGGCCCATGTGGAGATGACATGCAAGTTAGAACCTTCCAGCTCCGTGCCAAAGTCTCGCTCTGGCCTCCCTGCCTCCCCTTGTGTGGCACCCGGTCTGCTCATCCTCCTAAAGGACTGATCTGATGGGCTGGTTGCGGGACCTGCTCAAGTCACGAAGCTGCACTGTGAGCAGCCACAGGACAGGTCTCTGCTCCCAAACAGGGCATGTTTGAGCCTGGCCCAGCCTAGCCTTCCTCTTTTGTCCTCCAGCCCAGCCCCACTGGACCACCCAAACAAGCCGCTGTTACAAAAAGTATCCAAAACATGGAGATGCAAAGACAAGTCCAGAGATCACCATGTTCCCTTCTGAATGTCATGCTGAGGCACTGTCTACCAGGCCTGCCTGAGGAGCATCGGATCCCAGGGGGCGGGGGCGGGTAGTGCGCTGGTTTTAAAGAAATGCCCACAAGTTCTTTGATAATCCTTGCCTCCCAAAGGTGGAGCTTAATTTCCCTCCCCTCGAGTGGACTGTGCTGGCCGCCTCGCTCCTGGAAAACAGAACACAGCCGAGCAGGGGCATCACTCTGACATCAGTTTCTAAGAAGACTATGCCTCCATCTTGGGTCCTGCCTTCCCTCCCTCTCTCTCTCCATTCCTCTTGGTCTGGTGTCTCTCTCTCCCCCCTCTCTCCCTTCTCCTCCCCCCTCCCTCCTCTCCGACTCCCTGTCCCTCCTCAACCTTCTCTCTCATCACTCCCCCCCGGGGAGGCCAGCTGCCCTGTCTTGTGAACGGCCCTGCAGAGAGGCCCCATGACAAGGAACTGGAACCTTCTGCCAACAGCCACCTGAGCAAGCTTGGAAACGGATCCTCTGGCATCTTCCAAAGACTGCTGCTCCGGCTTACAACTTGACTGCAGCCTGATCAGAGACCGTGAGCCAGGGCCGCCGAGACAACCTGCCTCCAAATTCCCGGCACTCAGAAACCCTATGAGATAAGACACGTTTGCTGTTTTAGCTGCTGAGTTTTGGGGTGCTTTGTCACATAGCACTAGATGACTGATTTGCTTAACATCTTCTGTTGATTGAGGGCAAGACTCCATAAAGTCGTGTGTTAACTTGGGGAATGTTGATAAATTGCAAACGGTTTCTTCTGGCAGAGTAGATAACCCCAAAGATAAGGACTTTATTGTCCTGTAGGACATTAACCAGTTTTGTATGTAATTTTACCATCTTGTTCCATCATCCCTTTTTAGACTATCTCTATCAGTATTTCAGATCTTTTGAACCAGCTTTATCATTTTGGTGATTCCCTCATTAATGAGCTAAATAAATATTTGACACCAAAATATTTGTGAGAGAATCGCGTTTTAACATTTTAGAATCACGCTTCAACATCGTGTACTTTCATGCCTCTGTGTTTTGTTCCTGCTGGATCTGGAGACCAGAAACCCTTCCCTGTTCGAGAGCCACTTGTCCTACAAGACCCACTTCTATGTCCCTTCTCTGAGGAAGCTTTCTCTGAGCTCCAAGGAGGAAGCCGTTTCTCCCTTCTCCATTGTCTTAGGGCTCTCCAGAGAGACAGAACCAATAGCGTGTGGATAGACAGATTGAGCGATCTATATCTATATCCATGGATCAGTCGAGAGAGATTTATTACAAGGTACTGGTTCATGTGACTATGGAGGTAGAGAAGTCCGTTATCAGCTGTATGCAAGCTGGTGATCCAGGAATGCCGGTGGTGTGGTCCAAAGGCCTAAGAGCCAGAGGGCCAACGGTGTAGGATTCAGTCCTGGTCTGAAGGCCCAAGATCCAGGAGCACCGAAAACAGGAGAAGATCGATGTCCTCGCTCAGTCAGACAGTCAGAGAGCAAATCTAACCTTTCTCTGCTTTTTTGTTCTATAAGGCCCTCAACAGATTGGATGATGCCCACCCACACTGGGCAGGGCCATCTGCATTACTCAGTTCACCAGTTCAAGTGCTGACCTGCTCCAGAAATGTCCTTGCAGACACCTGCAGAAATAACATTTAACCAGGTAAGTGGGTGTCTCATCGCCCAGTCAAGCCGACGCCTAAGATTAACCTTCACACCCTTGTTCCCATAGCACTTTGCTCATAATGCTACTAGAGAATTCCTCAGACAATATGAAGGGTTCTAGGTCCATCCCCAACACTAGACCCCCAGGCCTTTCCTGAGGAAGAGAGGCAGGCTGGCCTTGAAAGTAAAAAGTCATTTTCCCAGGAGTTCTCTCCATTTGAGCCAACCCAAGAGGAAGGATGAAGCCTCAGCGTGGAGGAAGATGTGGCTGAAAACCTCGAGACTGGATAGTTTGTCAGACAGAAACGAGGGAGAGAAGTGCCTCAGCTGCAGAGAGCCAGAGAGGGTGGTGTGCCGGGCGGCCGGAAGTGTGCAGCCAGAGGCCAGGGCAGAGAGGAGAGGCCGGATCTGAGGGGGCTGGTGAAGGCGCTCTCCTGAGAAGGCCCAGCACGTGGCTCAGTCAGCACAGCTTCTGAAAGGAGTCTCTCTGCTCGGGGAAATCACGATCTTCACGAGGGCAGAGGGAATGTTGCATGTATCCCAGAATCCACTGCCTCACTCCCAACACATGGTACGTAAATGCTTATTAATTAATAAACTCACAAGTAAATGAATGACTTCAAGATAGTCATTCAGATAAATTTTTTAAAAAACAAGTGTCTTGTAAAGCGTTTTCATCAAAATGGCTGGTAAAATATTCCTCTTCGGTCCTCTAAATACACACCCTTCCCCACCATGTCAGCACCAGCCCTTTTCTCTCTTTCTTGTCCTAAAGCTTCCTCAAGGCTATAGGAGTGTATACGTATCAGCTTCTGCCGCAGAGCAAACCACCCCAAAGCTTAGTGGCTGCGTAAGTTCCCTTTTGCCGCTGTAACAAATTACCACAAATTTAGTGACCTACAGCACTACGGAGTTATTCTCTTACAATCCTGGAAGTCAGAAGTGCAAATGAGTCTTAAGAGCTAAAATCAAGGTGTCAGCTGGGCTGGTTCCTTCTGGAGGCTCCAGGGAAAAATCTATCCCTTGCCTCCTCCAGCTTCCAGAGGCTTCTAGCATTCCTCGGCTTGTGGCTGCATCACTCCAATCTCTGTTTCTGTTTTCACATCTCTTTCCTTTCTGTCTGACCCTCCCGTGTCCCCCTCCTAAGGACCTTTGTAATTCCATTGTGCCCACCTGGATAGTCTCCTCATCTCAAGGTCCTTGACTTGATCGGATTGCAGAGTCCCTTTGACTGTAGAAGGCACATCCTCACAAGTTCTGAGGATTAGGACAGGCCATCGGGTTTTGGCGGAGGAGGAGGGTAGTATATTATTCATCCTGCCGCAGTGGCTTGGAACAACAGCGATGTGTTCTCCCTACTATCTGGGCCAAGCTCGGCTGGACATGTTTCTGATCCCAGCTAGGCTTGCTCATGTGTCTGCAATCAGCTGCTGGGCCAGCTGGGGCCTGGCTGGCCGGAGCTGGGATGGCTCATCTCTGCTGTAGTGGTCTCTTACCCTTCAGCAGGCCAGGACAAGCTTGTCTACATGGCGGCTGGCCAGCATTCCAAGAGAGGGTGAAGGCACGCAAGGCCTCTTGAGACTCCGTCTCAACTGGTCCAGTGTCACTTCTGCCAGTGCTGTTGACCATAGCAAGTCACGAGGTCATCTCAGATTCCAGGAGAGAGCAAACAGGTGGAGCCACAAATTCATATTGCAAAGGTCATGGGTGCAGGGCCGTGGAGGATGGCAGCCCTTCTTGCAATATACCACAGTGAATGTTTAACCACTGCAAAATCTTGAATTCACTGCATATTTATTGAGCACCTACCATGGGCTCTGCTCACAAACAGGCAACAGCCCCAGGAACCCCAAAAATCAGAGACCCCGAAAGCCACCCTTTGTCCTCCCTGTAAGAATTCTCTGCTCCCGACCATCGCATGTTCCAACTTGTTCTATTCCCACCACTCTGCACATGGCAGGTATATCCATCTGCATGTCCTTCCCCGTTCCTCTCCTCCTCACCAGACGCACCCCCTGTCAAGGCCGAAACTAAGCCGACATCAGGAAGCCTTGCGGCATCCCCCAAGGGCGTCATCCACCCCCTCCCTACAGCCCTCTGTGTTAAGGTGTGAGCTGTCTCTCCTAGTCCAAGGCAGCTGGCCAGGTTCCAGCTGGGAGGCAGAGCTGGGCCAGCACCGCACAGCTGAACAGGTAAGCTCTGTTCTCAACAGCGACACCGTGTGGCAGGAGGAAGCGATGGCAGTGTGGTCTGAGCAGGTGTGGGTCTTCGCCCACTTGGCTGTGGAGTGAAGACCGACCCTCCCTCTCCGTCCATAGGGCTCAAGGCCGCTCCAGGAAGACATCCCGGCCTTCCTGCCTTTGAGACACTAAGGCAAACAGGGACGATGAATACGTAGCGGCTGAAAAACAAGTGGCCAGACCATACTTGCCCCCACTTGTTGGAGCAGGCCAGCCTGGTTACACATGAAACTTAGAGCTGCTTTCTCAGCGGCACGTTTTGTTTTTGTAACTTTTTACTTTGATATAATCTCAAACATAAAGAAAAGTTGCAAGCATAGTACAAGGAACTCCTCTTTACTTTTCACCTGGATTTACCAATTAAGTACATATTGTTCCATTTGCTTTATCATTCTCTCTCTCTTTATATATATATAAAATCCACATATATATATATGTGGATTGTTTTCCTGAACTGGTTGAAAGTAGGAGAAACTGTCTTCCAATTTACCACTAATTTCGGTGTGTGATTCGTAAGAACAGGGACAATCCCTTGCATATCTATAGTTTTATTATCAACATCAGAAAATTTTACATTGATGCAATTCCATTGTCTAACGCATAGCCCATATTTAAATTCCATCAAATGTCCCTATAATGTCCTTTACAGCAATATTTTTTCCAATCAACATACCTTTTTAAATCCTTAATTGATGGGGGATCGGTGAGCCGAGGAGTCGAAAGAAAGATTTCTTAGACTCTCAAGATCTGGCAGTAGTGCTCTTTTATTTAGAGAATAGTGTGGAATAGCATGGGGACAGGACCCATGGGCAGTCAGAGCTCCTGCTGCTGCCCCCGCTGGCATGGGGACAGGTCCCATGGGCAGGCAGAGCTAGTGTGTGGGGACAAGACCCACAGGCAGTCAGAGCTCCTGCTGCTGCCGCTGCTGCTGCCCCCGCTGGCATGGGGACAGGACCCATGGGCAGGCAGAGCTGGTTCGTGGGGACAGGACCCACAGGCAGTCAGAGCTCCTGCTGCTGCCCCCGCTGGCATGGGGACAGGTCCCATGGGCAGGCAGAGCTAGTGTGTGGGGACAAGACCCACAGGCAGTCAGAGCTCCTGCTGCTGCCCCGAGTTGAGGGTTAGGGCTAATTTTATAAGGCATGGGTACGTGACTTATTTTTACTGGAGAAAAGAAAAGATGATGTAAAAAGTCATTAAATGATTTCAGTGCAGATGGGGTCTGGTTATTGTGCGGTCATATAACTTTAGATACGAATCTGGCCATATAGATCGGCATGTAGGTGAGGATGCCCTGGGCTTCTCTCCCTGGGGCGGTCCTAATTCATACCATAAAATAAAGTCCACTGGGTCGTATAGTTTGGCATGTAGGCCAGGTCACCTTGGGCTTCTCTAGCTGGGGCAGCCTTATTCCACATCATTAATGACTAAATACGTAAGTTTGGTTGACAGAATATTATAAGGGATTGAATAACAAGTCAAATCTGTCCACATTTTGCACCCAGCGGTGCAGGGTAGCACAGATCCAGTCGAGCTGTGTGGTCAGTTGAAAGAGGCAGGAGCGCTCAGTGATTCCCGGGGAGCGGACCTGGTATGAGTCAGAGGGAAAGACGGTGAACCGTGTTTGCAGCGCATACTTTCCTGCAAGGCCGAAGGCCCCTCCCGCCAGTCTCCAGGCAGGAGGAGGGCTCTAGTAAACTCACGACAGACACTGCTCCAGAAAAATCACCCCTGGCCATGGCAACGACAGGGCGTGAGCAAATAGAGACAGAGACACACCACGCCAGGAGCAGCGCCCTCGTGTACCACTGCCAATGTTTGCTTCAATGCAAAAATCAGTTTCCATCCCTGTCTGCTTCTGTGATGAGGACGCGGCTGAGGTGGGGGTGAAGGATTGGCCGGGCTGTGCTCCAGAGCACCTCAGGGGCGCAAGAGCGGGTTTCCCACTCAGTCCAGGAAACAACATGCTTTCTTTAGCTTCGCCGCCTACAGCAAATCTTACTATTTGCCTTCTGAACATGAAGTCGTCATTCAAAATAAAAAAGGGGATGGGGGAGGGCCACACTTGGCCGGGATGGCGCTGATATCAGGTTATGTAACTTCTCCCATGACATTCCACTGAGTACAGAGGGAGACCCCTACACAAAATGTATCCACCAACGGTTGCACGTAGAGAGAGTCCAGGCTGAAATCACACCGATTCAATGGGAAAAGCTGTCAGGTCCTGGGAATCTCTGTTGTTCAAGACAATGTCTTATTGCCCTCTTCCTTCCTGAAAGCTCCCTAGCCAAGACATTCTAATCACAATCCCCACGTATTAAGCTGCCTTTTGTAAGATCTGGAGCACGGATTGCGACAAGCAGTGGACCGTGCATGGAACTTTTGGTCAAACTTTAGTAGATTTGGGAGAAAATAGCATCATTTGTGGGCCCATTTAGGGCTAAATCATGCCATACAATTAAACCGGATCCCACACAGTAAATTGCTCAGCATGTGACAGGTCAATGAATGCAGAGAACGTTAGTGACATGAGAAAGCGACTTGAACCTGAGTCACCAGGGTAGGTCTCCTGTGAGAGGCAGAACTTGGACTAGTCTTGAGAAGAAATTCAAAAGGCATCTTAGGCGAGCCCCTCCAGAAGCCGACTCTAGATTAAAGATCCAAGGGCAAGTTTCTTTGGAAGGTGAGGCCAGGAGCCCAGGCAGGGGCTGGGAACTTGATCCGAAGAAGGGAAGGCAGCAAGTGCAGGCGCCTGTGTGGGGAAGCCCTGGGGGTCAGGGGAGGGCACACACTTGTCAACCCTGAGACCGAAGAGCTGGGGTGCTCACACCCAGTCCCCCAGCCATTGGCTGAGAGCTGCTCCTGGGCCTGTGAATTCCCTGGCATCTTCAGTCTGCCTGTGGGCCACAAAGCTGCTGCATCAGGCGGCAGAGAAAGCCCTCTGAAAGCAAAGACATGCCCTTGCAGGTAGCCAGAAGACTGATGAGCCCTGGAATGTTAACAGGGAGGGGATACCAGCAGAGCAGCAGCCGCCCCTGCTACAGTGACATTTACCTGATCCAAGGTAACGTGGAGTCACGGAGCCCAATCAAATGTGGCTCACACAGCAAGTTGCTAATGATGTGCCAAGTAGAAAAGTACCTGAGAAGGTAGAGAATGAAAAAGCAATACCAACTGAAGTTATCAGATGGAGTTCCCTATAAGAGGTGGATTTAAAACCTGTATTTGGAGGAAATTCAAACTGCCTAACATTGCTCATCAACTCAGAAGGTCTCAGGAGGTCTCGAGTATTCATTATTAACCCGGTCAGGCTCCAGGGGCTTCTGCGCCAGTTAACAGAGATTCCCGTTGGCTAGAACACCTGCTGAGCCAGCCTGTGCCAAAAAGGGTCAGTGTAGACAAGAGCAGGATGTGGTGTTTCTGAGCTTGTAGGTCAGCGCTGCCTCGCGCGAGCATCTTCCAGACGTTCCCACAAGCATGACTAGCCCCCCCAGAGAAAGGAAGCTGAAGAGCTGTGGGGTCACCAGCTCAGAAATGTACTTCAGAACACTGGGCAAAAGATGACCACATTCTGAAGGCCGGGCCAGGCGGCATCTGCAGGAGCTGCTGGGACAATGCCTGGAGGGGCTGCCTACCCGTGTCCCACCAAGAGAGCCCCCGGCCCTGCCCAGGAGGAAGGAGGGAGCACAAGGACTTGACACATTTAGACGAGGGAAACAAGGAGCTCTCTGTCACGGGCACTCTTATTTTTACTATTATTCCCACGACTATTTATTGGGCGGGCACCGTGACGGATGCTGCCCATTTTCTCTTCTCAATGTCATCTTCTTTATCCCATAAAACAAATCCTGTGAGGTGGGTGTTATCAATACCCCAGAACGTGGTTCCCTGCTCATAGACACCCAGCTGTGCTGGTGAGTCTGGAATTCCAACCCATCACTGCCTGCAAGGAAAGCAGCCCAAGGTTACGCCATCCTGCCTCCCCCACGCCTCAGTGCGCGCCCTGCCCGGAACACTGCCTGGAACGGGGGAGAAAATGCACAAATAAATGTGAGTCAGTTAAGTGACCTGCAAGATACGTGCCGCTGGGAGCCCGTCGCTAAGGAGGCCCAGTGGCGGTGCCTCTGGATCCCTGCCCCTCTCAGGAAGCCAGGAGTCCAAGGTGGCTCAGAAGACACGAGCACAACGCGCAGCAGGCTGAATTCTCACCTCGGGCTGCTGTGGGCAAAAGCCAAGCTGTGTTTCAGTTCCTTTCTTCCAGCAACAAACCTTGTTTATGCCCTAAATCAGAGGTGTTTGTCGTGAGGAGATAGGCCCTGTGGGTGTAAACAGGAGCTCCGTGTGCTCGCGAGTCAAGCCTTCGTTACACCTGTTTACGTGGGCGCCCTGGGCCGGGGATCCAGAGCCTGGGCCAGCACAGCCCACGCTCAGAGCTGCCGGAAGGACGCCAGCCTGTTACTGAAGCCCCTCGGAGCCCAGGGTTTCTTCGCTGCCTGTTACATTCCCCCTGCTGTGCATCCCCCCATCCTCTCGTTTTCTCCCAATTTGGCGTATTGCCCAGGACCTCTAGCATCCAGAGGGGTGAAAACGTGATCGTTCCTTTATCAAACCACAACTCCTGCCCCTGCTTCACCCCCGATTTTTGAGAAAGGAAATGAAGGAATGCCCCAAATCAGGTGAGAACCAAATATTTATACAGCAAACCCAATTTTATTAATGCAATTAAAAGGTAAAAATGTTTAAGTCATATCATGGTGCTTCTGCTCATTTTCTGATTCTGATTCTCTTGGACATGGTCCTGACACATAAGCCCAACCTTCCTCTCATCTATCATCTAGAACGTTTTCTCTCTCCCCTTTATTCTTCATACCCCGACCTCATCCTTCAAAGGGTTTGTGACAGTTCGCATTAAAACATACACATACACATCAAAATGGTGAAATATACACAAGTCAAATCAGCTTCTCCTTCCTGGCACACAGGCAAAGAGCAGACAATCAGAACAATGGAAACACAGTTATGCTGGCCTCTAAGAATTCGTAGTCGCTCTATTAATTAGTGTGAAATTAATTAGCTAGTAGAAAACGTATATATTGGTCTCTGCCCCGCTTCCTGGCACACAGCTCCTAAAAACCCTTGTCATTTCCTAAGTGACAAGAGCACTAGGAGCATCTCTGGTTCTAACATTTGGTCTTCGACTCTGTCCCTGACCAGAGCTTCTAAATCCCTGATAAGGGACTGAAGCATCTTTCGTTCTAATGAGGAGACTCTGGGTGGCTCCTGGAGGGGGCTGGTCACCAGACAGACCAAGCCATGATTAGAGCTTGGCATTTTCAGCCCCTCCCCACCCCCACTTTTCTTCAGAGAGGGGAGAGGGGCTGGAAATGGAGTTAATAATTGGCCATGCCTACATGAGGAAGCCGCCATGAAATCCCAAAAGTATGGGGTTCAGGGAGCTTCCAGAAGGGTGACACACCCAAGCTCCACAGGGACAGAAGCTCCTGCGCTCGGGCCCTCCCCAAACTTGCCCTGTGTATCTCTTCATCTGGCTGCTCATCAGTATCCCTTATCATATAATATCATATCCTTTAATAAACTGGTAAATGTGGGTAAGTGCTTCTCTGAGTTCTGTGAGCCACCCAAGCAAATTAATTGAAACTGAGGAGGGAGTCACGGGACGCTCTGATTGGTAGCCAAGTTGGGCTGAACTTGTGTGTAACCTGGGCATCTGCTGCTTACACTTGGCATCCGCATGGGGCGGGGGCAGTCTTGTGGGACTGAGCCCTTAACCTGTGGGGTTCTGTCGCTGTCTCCAGCTGGGCAGTGTTGGAACGCAGCTACAGTGTAGGCCACCCAGCAGGTGTCCTGGAGAGTTGCTTGGTGTGGGGAAGCACCCACACACATCTGGTGACCAGAGGGTTGGGGGTCAAGTGCTCTGTGAGTGTGGGAGGGGTGTGCGAGTGAAGGAACGCACTGGAGAGAGATGCACAGCAGGGGAAGACCGGGATTTCCCTCCACAAATAGTTAATATGATATTTTAAGACTTAAGAGAGACTAACAAGTGTTGCAGATGTGGTGGGGAATTACGAATTCTCACACACCGCTGATGGGAGTAGAAATGTGAAGGGAGACTTTGAAGGGGAAACTGGCAATATCTGGCAATGTTGAAAATTGGGCTCCCTCATGACTCAGCAATTTAAATTCTAGATAATATGGACATAGATCCCTGAAATGTATGCATAAGAAGGTATGTATATGACGTGGGGTTTTTTTAAGCACTGTTTGCAACAGGTAAAAACTGAAATGATCTAAATATCTACCAGCATCAAACAGGTAAATTGTGATCTATTCATACAGCAGACACACTGTGGTGGTTAAAATCAACGTGCTAGATGTGTATTCTCAATGAAGAGCAATCTTTAAAAACAAATGGTGCTAAGGGGAGGGGAGAACGTGTAGTTATATACAATGGGGACAGAATTTCAGTCTGGGAAGATACGCAAGTTCTGAAGATAGATGGTAATGGTTGCACAACAGTGGGAACGAACTTAATGTTGATCAACTGTAACTTAAAAGTGGCTGGGCCAGCCCTGGTCGCCTCGTGTTTAAGTTTGGGGAGCTCCACTTTGGCAGCCTGGGCTTGGTTCCCCAGTGTGGACCTACACCGCTCGCCTGTCAGTGACCATGCTGTGGCGGCAGCTCACATACAAAAAGAGGAAGATTGGCAACAGATGTTAAGTCAGGGCGACTCTTCCTCATCCAAAAAAAAAAAAAAGGCTAAATTTTACATTATATGTATTTTACCACAAAGGGAAAAAACACAAAATCTCACTTGTTAAATAATTTGATGTACTTTTCTGTATGTTTAAAATATCTCATAATATAAATACATGCATAGATAAATAAACAAATAGACATGAACACTGCTGACTCCAGCTTACCCTAAAAAATCCTTTAGGTAAACAAGTATCTTCAGGGCAGGCCCAGTGGCATAGTGGTTAAATTCGCACACACCACTTCGGTGGCCCAAGGTTCCCCAGCTCAGATCCCGGGTGCAGACCTACACACTGCTCATCAGGCCGTGCTTTGGGAATAGCTCACATAGAAGAACTAGAAGGACTTACAACTAAAATATACAACTATGTACTGGGGCTTCGAGGAGAAAAAGAAAAAGAAGAGGAAGATTGGCGACACATGTTAGCTCAGGGCCAATCTTCCTCAAGAAAAAAAGCATCTTCTAAAATCCAGATGTTTGGAGAGCTTGCAGCATGTCGCACTCATGTACATTAGCTCCCTACCACATTGCTGCCACCCACCTGGAAAGGAGCCGTGGGTGGTAGGAAGTGGATGACGGAAGTTGGGTCATGAGGCATTGCTCAGAGAGGGCAGGTGGCACGAATTGCTGGTTGACCAGGTATCTGAGGGAAGTCTGAGGACCAGTGGAGGAGGAGTGGGTGAGCCCACACAGCCTGACTCCCCCGGGTACCTGGCCGGGCCTAAGGGGCAGAGCTGGGGGACAACTGGCACGTCCTCCTTCACTGCTGGGGCTCGTGTAACTTGGAGCCATCAGACACCAGCTGAGTTCACTGACCACCGAAGGACAGTGTGACTGTTCTTGACTCTGGGGCTTTCATCAAGGTAGTGAGGAAAGTGTCTAAAATTGGAACCATGATGAATTCAGATGCACTCGGCCATCCTGCTTGTTGGGAGACCCCCTGACTTGAGCTTTGCCCAAACCGCTCCTTGGAGCCACCCGGCGAGTGTCTGCCACGGGCTGGAGAGGGCGAGGGGGGGTGCCATTGCCACCGGCCACCAGAACCAGAATCTCCTGGCAGAGAGCTGCCGACATGAGTCCAGGCACCTGCCCTCACGCATCCCCCGAGCTTCTCAGTGCCGTGCACGCCTCGCTCTGAGACATGCTTTCACACTGGCTGTGGAAAGGAAATGTTGGGGCGATCGCCCAAGCAGAAGTTCCCCACTGGAGAGCTAGGCACGCGGGGCCCACCCTGCACCCTTCTTGACCCTCAGGGTTGACCTGAGTCCGTGCGGGGCAGTTCTCACTCTAGATCCGGGTCAGCAAACCTCTGCTGCAAAGAGCGGGTGGTAAATATGTCAGGCTTTGCGAGCCATTCCGTCTCTGTTGCAACTAGTCAACCCTGCTGTTGTGGCTTGAAAGCAGATCTAAGCAAAATATCAACAAATGGATGTCACTGTGTCCCAGTAAATCTATTTATGGATGTTGAACTTTGAATCTCATATAATTTTCACGTCATGCAATATTAATCTTCTTTTGATTTTTCTCCCAACCATCTAAAAATGTAACAACCATGGGCCATGCAAAACCAGGCGGCCGGACAGATTTATTCCAAGGGTCCTAGTTTGCTATCCCCTGCTCTACACACAAAAAGACTATTGAAGCCGAAACCACGATCTCTGACGGCAGCTCTGTAAGAGGAGAGAAGAATGCGGAGAAGGAGGAAATCTAGACCCTCCCATTAGGACCGCCTAACCCTCTGTGGTCAGGCTGATCGTCTGCTCTCCACTCGGCTACGCAGCTGAAGCTGAAACACAGAACTCCGACAGCGACCACCACGCGCACGGACGCCTGCCCTGGGGCCCTCACGGCGCCCTCCTGGATCCTGATCCTTCCCACAGCCGATGCGGCAGGTGCTGCTAGCATTCCCATCGTTCAGGGGAGCAAACTGAGGCACGGACATGATGAGGAGCCTGCCCAAGGCCACGCAGGTAGCATGGGGTAGATTCAGCACTGGGCACAGGCGGTCTGGTCTCCGCCTCCGTGCCAGCCCCGTTTCCAAGGGGACAATTCCAAGGATGCTGATTTAGGAATGTGTTGGTGCCGCCCTGCCTCCACCCAGGGTCCTGGAAGGTCTGTCTTATTGCTTGTTTCCAATGCCTTTCTCCTCCCCTTCTCCATGTGTACAGGCCCAGCAGGACACGTGGGCATCTATGCCCAGGCTGGAACACAGTGGAAGCTGCTGCTCTGGCCCACTGTCCCTGAGTGACCTCTCAGTCACACACATGCCTCCGCACCCCTCTCACCTGCTCTAGGCTGCACTGAGTCCATTGTAGGAGGTAGTTAGGACTGGGTCAGTAGGCAGGGCTTGGGTGGAGTGGCTGTCTGCAAAGGGTGAGCAGCAGTGTGTGGGGTCCAGGGGAGCCTCTGGCCCCATGGGGGCAGCAGTGGGGAGCAACAGGCAGGGCTGATGGTAGAGCCCCCAGAACACCCCCGTTCACCACGTCTGCCACCATGGCCCTGGTCCTCACCTGCACAGCCCTGTCTCCTGCTGCTGGCTCCCCTTGCGGCTGCCTTTCAGTCACGCACATTTCTACCCCCATCAGTAATGTCTGAGAATTCCCACTTCCCCACCTGGTCTCCAGGACTTGGATTCTTGAAAATTTAATTTTTGTCACTTTTCCAGGAGTGAAATTGTATCTCATTGTTTTAATTTGCATTCTGGCTGTACTCTCAACTGAGTGGTCAAGAGAGGCCCCATCCAGGTGTTCTCTCTGCCTCAGGGCCTTTGCGCCTGCTGTTCTCAGTGCCTGAGAGATTTTCCTCAGATGTCCACATAGCACCTCCCTCTCAGCCTCAGTTCCCCCTTCACATGTCACTTCTAGCCTGAGCCTTATGACCCCACCCAGAAGAAGACAGAATTTCTCTCCCCCAAAGGACCACAGACCCCTCCTAGGAGTGGCCTGGCCTCCATGTTCTCCCCTGCAGCACTGTAATACTTTGTGAAAACGAAGCACCATGTGCGCAGCAGCAGAGCTACAGCGGGAGGAGGAGCCACGTGACCAAGGAACTTCATGTTGAATTTATACAGAACTAGATGACCAGAGTCAACAGCGAAAACACAGGCAGGACTCCAAGACTCGAGGCTCCCTCCTGAGGACTGAAAAGAATGGCCCGGAGCACAGTGACTGTCTTCCTCTTAGAATGCGCTTCCACAGAAATTAGAATGCCCATCTCTTTGAGTCTTTATTTTGCCGAACTTGTCATTGACTATTCAGACAACGCGTTATTGTTTAAGCTTTCACAAATAAGACTTAAGTTTCATCGAATTGTTCAGAGCGAGGTAGTAAACGGGCAGCCCGTCAGAGCTGGCGCCCAGAGGCCTCAGCCAGCTTGGGACGGCCACGGCGGGGCCCAGAGAAGGCACAAACTGGCCACCCCTGGAGCGCCAGAGGCTGGGGCAGTGGGGGAGGAGGCCGCATTGACAACAGCTGGGTGGAGCCGGGAGGGGTAGGAGGGAGCCGGGCCACCACACCAAGTTGCCCCCTCACCCTCCTCAGAGCAGCACGGAGGCCGAGTCTTGCTCCCAGGTGTGACCCGAACCCACCCTTGTTCCCCCTGCCCCTCCAGCCGGCACAGACCAGCTCCAGCCCAGACCCCTGGCACGGCCTCCTCCGAGACTCTGCACCTCCCCTCCGCCTCCGGGCACCGCTCCGGGTCCAGAAATCTCACAACCTGGCTGGGCTATGACCCCCTTCTTCAAACTCAGGGACCACAGAAATGTCCTCGTCCTCTCTCAAGGCCTTTGCAACTGCTGTTCCCTGCCAAGGACCCACCCTGGCCCGGCCAGCAGCTCCCCACCCTCGGGTCTCCACTGGGCCACCACACCCCAGGGACGCTCCATGTGGGGGTCTGCGTGTGTAATTGTATCTGTGTTTATGTGCGTGTGTGTGTTTGTGTGTCTGTGTGTGTACTTGTGCCTCTGCGTATATCTGTGTGTCTATATGTGACTATGTATCTGTATATGTGTCTCTGTGTGTCTATATCTATGTGTGTATATGTGTCTTTGTGCATCTGTGTGTGTCTGTGTGTATTTGTGTCTGTGTATTTGTGTGTTTGCATATATGTCTCTGTATGTGTGTCTGTATGCACGTGTGTCTATGTATGCATATATCTGTGTGTCTATGTGTGTGTGTGCACCAGTCCAGGCGTCTCCTTCAGCTGCTGCACAAGCACCTGCAGGACGAGGCAGCCCTGACTCTGCCCTCTGCCCTCTGCCCTCCTCACCTCGTCATCCCTTCCCTGTGCTTCCTGGCATCACCTCTCAGATAAACCACCTGCTCTAACCCAAACTCGCCCACTCAGAGGGCAAACTAGGTGCCTGCCCGGCTTCCCCCGCCCCGTGGTGTCCAGCCCCATGGAAGGCGGTGGGCAATGGAGTGCTCTGAGCGTCCGAGCACCTCTGCCCGAGAGCTGGCAGGGCACCCCTTCTCGCCAGCTGCCCTCAGTGGCCGGGCTTCGGTCCTGGGGAGACGCCCACAGGTCCCTGTTCTCTCAGACATCTCTCTCCATCTTCCTCTCTCTGAGGGCCCCTTGCCCTCTGTCCTGGTCATAAATAAATAAACAGACTCAAACCGTCTGCTAATGGACCATGAGCTGCCTTGTGTTTAAGGAGTCCCAGCATTACTGCCCGAATCCTAACAGCTGTTAAATTAATCAAACGAAGGACAATGAAATTTGTACAACAGTTGTGCAAAGGGGAATTCTAAAATAAGCGATATTAACAATAGCACAGTTCTGTAAGGTTGGCGTGTGTCATCACCACCAGTTGCCACGGGCATCCTCAGAGATGGGGGCTTCTCCCCACTTTACAGTCTAGAGAAAGGTCTCGGGGGCAGAGGCACCTGCCTGGATCCATCACAAGTTTCTGGCCCATGTCCCTAATACCATGTCCTTATGCTATTGTTTTTTGGGTCACTGCTCACTAAGAATTGGAGGATATAATGTTTTCTAAAAGATTAACATAAGAATGAAGGTACATCGTAGCCTCTCCATTGCTTACACACCAAGGAGAACGAACAGGCTGGAGAGGTGCTCCCTGAATGACAGAATCGTCACGGTGTCCAGAGCACTCGGCAGTGGGGCAGGCTCAGCACAGTGGCCAAGAGCCCAAAGGCAGTGGAGCTGGACCTCTCGGTGCGGCTGCATCATGGCTTGAGGCTGGACGGACTTTTCACTAAGGATTACAGGAAGGGCCTGGTCCTTTAAATCATCACTCATCGCTTGTACCCGGTGGGAGCACGTTGCCTTCTTCACCTCCACACCTCCCCTTTCTGCCTCACCTTCCACTCTTAGGAAGCTTTGGTTGTGGTTTGCAAAATCAGTCCCAGGGCCAAGACCCTAAATTTGGCCTGGAATTTTTGGGCTCCACCTTTTGGCAAAGGACCACGGAAGTGGCCTTTGGTCCACCCTACAGGACACTCTGCCTCCGACGCTGTGTTTTTCAGAAGGATGTGCTGATTCTGCAATCCCTGTCTCCTGGGCTGGGTGTGCATCAGCAACGCAGCACAATCGGTCGCATTTGCTGACCCATATACACCATTAATCTAGCCACAGCATTTTCCCCCAACTTGCTCTAACGCTAATGAGAAAATTTTTCTCTCTATAGTTTGTACTTCAAAAGGTTTTATTTTCTTAGCTGCTGAAATCACTCAGATTTCCACTGACGGTGAGCACTTTCTGATAGTGCAGAATGATGCACGGCGACCTGCTCAATGGGACTACCAGCCCCTGTTCTGAGCAGACACCGAGAATGTGGTTCTGGTTCTCAGCAAATCTCCTTGATCCTGGGAACAACAGCAGAGGGCTTGTCCTAGCCCGACATTTCCAGCACAGCCTGTCTGTGTGGAACCCCCAGAGGACTCAGGGGTCTCAAGCTGTTTTCTGAAGTCATAATACTTCTTATAGTTTAGTTCAAGACCTAAAAACGAATGTGTCCTTTTATTAGGGACTTAGTGGTCATTTCTGATCTCTGGGAAAGGTGGGCTCTGGGAGGCCCGGGCTTCAGCCAGCCTTGGCCAGTAAGGCAAGAGCAGAGGGTTCCCGGGCCTGGCCGTCCTGCCTCTCAGGGAGGATGAATGGGACACCTGGCTGGTGAGCCGTGGACGCTCGGGGAGGGTGCAAATCTCAGAGAAGTGGAGGTGCTTGTGATGGACAGCCGGGGCCAGGGGCCTCCCCCGGGCCTCGGGCCCTGAGTGTCCTCTGGGCTGCTAAAGCTCCTCTTCCAGCTTTGACCCGACTTTCAGCAAATGACATGTTCATCTTGGGAAACCTTTCCTTCTCGCCGCGGCTGTGAATCATCGAGTGACTTTTACACACTTGTCTGCTTCTCCTTGTTCGGTCCCTGTCTGAGAGGCTTCCACACACAGAGCCCTCCAGGCCCCCACAACAACTCAAGCAGGCAGCAGGAGGGAGTGAGCGAGGTGCACAACAATGACCCTCGTTCAAACCCGCCGCAGGGAGCCGCCAGACGTGGATGGTTGTTCCGAGGTCCAGGGTGCTGCTGCATTTGCCTGGTCCTTGCTGATCTCAGGAAGATCCACCCTGGGGTAACCCATTTTGGCTTCGCTGTGTTTTTCCCTCTGAGCCACATGGAAAGTTTGAGCAAATGGACTTTGGCAGAATCTGAAGGGGGTCTGTGTAGTGTAATGCGGTCCCCGCCCAGACCCCAGATGAAGGAAGGAAGAGGACGCCAGAGGAAACGGCATCTCCGAGCAGTGGGCTGGGTCTGATCTCCCTCAGGCCCCAGAACCCGTGAGCGCCCCTCTCTCGTGCCCAACCCAACCCCTGCCTCCCCTCACAGCCCAGGCCGTGAGTCTGCCCAGAACTCTGCACCACCTGGGCCACGAGCTCTGAACCAGCCCCGGGCACCCGGGCAGGCCTTGCGCAATGACATCCTTTAAAATATGCATTACACAGATAATCTGCTTTTGTAGAAAAATTAGAAAATGAAGAGAAGCAAAACCAAAAAGGTTAAAATTAGCTATGATCCCATGTCCACACCCCTAAAGATCTGCTGTTTTTCTTTCCAGTGTGTATTATACATAGGCACATACATATATTTTAGAAAAATAAGTTCATTCTGTAATCTGTTTTTCTCCTAGCAACTTGTTTTTTTAATCACTATTTGAATACATTGCAAAAGGGTCAAGCACTCTGGGAATAAACAGGGGCCCCTGCCGCTCAGCCCTCACACTCAGCGGCACCCCCGGCTGGGAGCCCTCTCTCTGGCACAGAGCGCAGCGACCGACGAACACCTTCCGGCGGCTCCGGGGGCACTCGTTTCTCTGGTGTGGACACAAAGAGGTAGCAGTGCTCAGTCAGAGTATGTGTATACGCTTTATGTCAATACAAGTGCCAAATTGTTCTCAAAATAGCTATATTGACTTGTTCTCCCCAAACTGGAGCAGCTGTTTTCCCACATCCTCATTTTAACGTTTGCCAGCCGCCTAGGTGAAAGTGTTATCTGGCGGTGGTTTTGGGTTAAATTTCCCTGAACACCGGTGATGTTTACATTGGCTGCTGAGTCGCCTTTACCATGAACAATGGCACATATCCCGGCCCCTGTGTTGTTAGTGTTTTAAAATGATTTTAGAACTTCTTGCTACGGTCTGGTATTAAATCTTCATATGATAGATTTATAACATTTTTCTCCCAGCTTGTTACATGTCTTATAACTTCACTTATGATGCCTTTTATCATAGAGAAGATTTTTTAAATTATTTTTATGTAATCCAAACTTTCAATTTTTTCCACCGTAACTTTTGTGGGTTTTACCCTATTTACATCAGCGTCATGGCATACCAACCACAGATTGGTTTTTATAATCACCTCTTTCTCAAAAATACATTCCACCAATATCAGTGATATAAAAGAGGGATCTAATTTTTTCCAAAGGTTTGTCGGAGGATCGGACTGAATCCGAACGTCAGTATAGAGCGCGCCAAAACGCCCCCGAAACCGCTCTCGCCACGTGCGGTCATCACTTTGCATTACGTGACCGCGCTAAAATCAACTTCTGTTCGCCCGGTTTCCAGGAGTGCCGCGTCTGAGGCCGTCTCTCGTGGAGCTGAGCGCTCATCCGCGTGCCGGAGTCCCCTCCCTCTGCCTGTTCTTTTCCTCTGCCCAGAGCTGGGCTAGCGCTGCAGATGCGGCCGTGGCTGAGCCGAGGAGACGGCCTTCCTCCCTCGCCTCCCTCCGCGGTGTCGGGGGGCTGGTGCTCTGCCCGGCCTCACCGGCCCCACTGATGCCATCCCGCTGAGGAAGGGAATGACCAGCCTGGGACTTCCAGACTCAGTTTCCCAAATAAACCACCTTGAAGGACGTTGGGTGCCTCCACCCGCTTCTCACAGCCCTGGACTCCGGGCCCCCAACAGCTCCTACCTCTGGGGCTGCCTCCTTGGAGTGCTGGGGGCACCTCTGCCTCTGCTGCTCCACGGGTCTGTCCCTCTCTGCTTTCTCTCTCTCAGAAATGCTTCGGCATGGCTGACCCACAGAGGTTTTCCCACATGTAGGGAGGAAGGTTTATTCTTATCTGCCGTTTTACTGGATTTTGGATGATCTGACCTTCTCATCCCTCTTCTTGAGAGTACATCATCATTTTACCTGAATCCCACCTGCGCATGTTAAACAGCGTGGGGCTCGTATCCTTTCTGATTTTTAATATTATAAATAATCACCATGAACGCCATTATACACATATCCTGGATCATTTGTTATTTCTTATGATAAATTCTTTTCTTTATTTATGCTTTTTGGTTTAAACTGGCTCCGAGCTAACATCTGTTGCCAACCTTCCTCTTTTTTTTCCTCCCCAAAGCCTCAGTACATAGTCATATATCCTATTTGTAAGTCACTCTAATCCTTCTATGTGGGACGCTGCCACAGCACAGCCTGACAAGCAGTGTGTAGGTCCACACCCAGGATCCAAACTTCCGAACTCTGGGCCACAGAAGCGGAACGTTCGAACTTAACCACTGGGCTACCAGCCAGCCCCTCTTATGATAATTCTTAGAAGGAGATCCAAGGAGTCAAACTATACGACCATCTGTATGGCATATGACCGTAGTATTACCAACTCGTCACCCAGACGAGTTACATCTGCTTATGTTCCACCATCTGTAGAGAGGACTCGTTTCTCCCTCCTTCACCACCCAGTTAAATCAACTTCTCCACTTGATTTTTTTCTACCTAATGGGTTTGACTTTGAAATCAAATTAAGGACCTCTAGGCTCCTATCTGGAATTTGTCCCATGGCTTTGCAGCTGACTTTGATAAACTTACTAAGACTTGGTTGTCGTGAAATAGGCTCTGAAGTGACAACTATACCTAAACATCCGTTGCTGAGCTCCTGTTTCTGGTCCCCACCATGAAACCCATGTCCTGTCCCTGTCAGACTTGCAGACTAGGGAACCCAGGAAGGACCAGCCTGCTGGGGGCCTGTCTGCCCTCTGCCAGCCCTGCATGGGTTCAGTGCCCACTGTGAGTCATGACTCCGCCATCATCTGGTCCCCTTCAGTTTCTCATTAAAATTCCAAACTCCTCCATAAAGCATCTTCGCTCTGAGTGTGAGAAAATCATGTTTTTGAGAAGTTAAGTAACTTGCCTGGAGCAAATCCAGGATTTACACTCAAGTCCGGCTACCAGCACAGCCTGAACCACCATGGAAATTGCTCAACTTGTGCCAGCAGCCCACCTTCTCCCAGTCTTCAAGCACCGACATCTCCCATGATCAAAGGGACGTGATCAATTCTGATGATGTCAGACTCCACCTCAGAGCTGACCACCCCTGCTTCAAGCATCAACTCTGAGGAAAACCATCGTGAACATTACTACAAAGATGGGAATCGTTAAATGGCGTGTTTCATGGTGAGTTCCCAGAGCCCAAAACAAATATTGGCGGCCCAAAAGTAAGTTTTAGTGAATGAACAAATGCTTAGTTGAATCTGTTAGCTCACAAGGTGGAAAAAGATGAATAGAACCAAACGAAGAGCGTGTGCGTTTATTCCAAGAAGCATTTCAACGGAACAGCCACCACTGGCCTATCCTCCCGTGGTGACTGTGCCTCCGGCCCACTTCCTAGTAACTCAAGGTCTGTTCAGTCTGTGAATTAAGGTCAAAAAGACTCTTTCCTCCTAGCCCTAGTGAGGAAGATTTTGCAATTCCTTTGGGTTTGGCGGTGGATGAGCTTGGCACAGGCACTTCTAAGGGTGGGGCGTAAACCATGGGGACTCCGGGGATGTAAGAGCCCAGGGAGTCTGCATGGAAGCAGGTGACCATTAATAACAAGGGCCTGCGAGTAGATGACCCCAACCAGGGAGCGGAGATGAGAGGCTCCAGGGAGCATGGAGGAGCCACCAGGAGAATCAACTGTGAAGCCCTGCCAAGACCAGAGAGGGCTCAGCCCTGCCCACACCAGCACCGAGCAAGTGAAAACTGCCCTGCCATCGCCACACCACCCACCGCCCAGCCGCCCCCTCCTGCCCTGTCCTGGAGGGTCTGAACTGAATGTGTCTCACGGAAGGCAGGGGACAGACAAGCATGCAAGCCACCTTCAGAGGGCCGCCAGCCACAGCAGGCCTGAGAGGTGAGTGACGCTTTGCAAAGCTCAAAGCTTCTGCTTGTGACTGTGGGCCAGTCAGAGCCAGCACTACACTCACATGGTATTTTCTGACCTAGTGAGCCTAGAGGGCTACTTTTTGTAACCTGGGATGTCCTTCTAGCCCACCAAAGACATTCAAAAGGACTTGGGGAAAGACATAAAGGTACTACGTCTAGCTTGTTCTGGCCACACCTTGGTCACCTGGTCAGGGAATGAGCCCCACCTGCAGAGGACTTGGTGGACATCCACAAATGTCACTTCAGTGCATCCTCATAGTCTGTGAAGGGTTTTTGGGCGTTGTAGAACCACCAGTTTCACTTCTCCAGTGGTTTGTTTGGATTTCTGACAGTTGCTGTGTAGTAGTGGGACGTTCCAAGTGGAATAGCTATCGATGAAAGGGAAGGGACGTTTTTTACTTGGGAAGAACTATGAAGCCTAAAGTCTAACTTTGTCAAGATGCATGGCAAAGGGTATCTCAGAAACACAAATCAGGTGTCTTTAGAGAAATTAAAGGGAGAGAAATGTAACACATAACCTGGGATGATTAAAAATCTTCATTAAGGAATTATTCCTTAAGATCCAATTCCAAATTGTTAGCCAGTTGGGAAAATTTTAACTGGTCTATTTGTTTCTTGCTAAATTCTTTTCTCTGCAAAAGCAGACGAGCTTTGCTTTCCACAATGAATATGTATCTGAAAATTTGCCAATCAAATTCTGTTTTGAATGTCTCAAGAAAGCTTGCTACTTAAAGGTCTCACCCCATAAAACACTTTTATAAGGGTGTCAATGAGGTAGTCGACCTATAACTACAATAAAAGGTAATAGGCTGATTGACAGAATCAGTACCAAAAAGGTCTCAATGAACTAGAGAGACTGGCCAAACCCATCAGGTGGTATTGACCAGGAACGCGGCAGTGCGCGGGAGGATGGCACGAAGTAGCAGGAACCTGTAGCTTGGAGAAGAGAACATGTATGTGGGGGAGAAGCAGGGGAGGACTCAGGAGGCTCTTCTCCAGTGAGAGATGAGACCTATGTTAATATCCCATCGAATGGGGACAATCGGGAGAGACAAGGGGCCTGTAGGGAACGACGTCCCATTCACTCTAATGAAGAACTGGAAGAGTTCGAGCTGTCCAGGACAGGAGGACTCACTTAGGGGCAGGGAGCTCTCTGTCTGTGGAGGTATTAAGCAGAGACGCCATCAAGAAGATTCTATCACTTCGTGAGGTGATGAGCTGGTCAGTGTCCTCCAGTGGTTGCTTGGCAGTAGTGAGAGCCCTGTCTTTGGAGGTATTAAAGTACCAATTGGGCATGGGTTGGCAGAAATCACAGCTCTGCAAAGGTGAATCGTCAGCCTTTTCGAAACCCACTCTGCAGGCTCTGCCTGGCTGGCCACACCAGCACCCCCCTGAGAAACTTTTCAAAGTGACAGAAGTCCAGGTGTCACAGAAATTCTGATGCACAGTTTTGAGCTGGAGCCAGCTATACTGGTAAATGTTAAAAACTGGCTCTCCAGAAAACAGAAAACATCCTGATTTGTAGTGTTTGCTGATTTCCGTGGTGTAAACGCTCCCACTGCGGCTAATTTCCCGGCGAACGTGGAGCAGGGAAGAGGTGTGCAGGAGCCAGCGGTTACAGAGCACGCACACCAGAGGGACTCAATCAGTGAAACGAACCTCCAGAGCATCAATTATGGGAAACTGTAAAATAGCAAGAAAGTGATGTGTTTTGGGTAATTATTAACTTTGTTTTAACATGGTTTGTTTCATTGGAGTTTACATAATTTACGCTTTAATAATGGCTGTATTTAACAACTGGCTCTCAAAAATCCTGGAAGTTTAACAATCAGCTCTCACGAGCAGGTCCAAGTGGGCTCCAGCATCCTGGGGAGGGCCAGCCTCAGGCCTTGAACGTGCCCTACACCATGTTCCGACGCTGAGTCTGGAAGAGTTCCACAAGCCCTTTCTGCTCTGAGCCTGCGCGGCTCCCGTGTTCCACAGCACTGGACAAGAGGCCACTCTGGACCAAGTGGCGAGTCACCTCTTCCCACGGCCGTGTGGGAGCTTCCAGCACCTGCAGGTCAGGTCAGGGATGTAACCAGGCGCCTCTCCAAGGAGCCCTTTCTTCACTTGGTCTCTGGTAGCTTTCCTGTCTGTCTGGGGTGCTACAAGGCCTCAAGCAGCGGAGAATCTGAAAACAACCATACGCCGAAGGAGTAACTTTAATTTCATGGGGGCAATGAGAGAAAACTAAAAGGAAAGCTGGGGTCTTGGAGCAGATCACCAGGATGAAGGTTACAGGAGGGCAGGGATCCTGGCCCCAGTTCGGAGGCTAGAGTCCCCACGTGACGGGTGAGCAGTGAACACTGAATGGATGAAAGAGAGAGAGACTGTAGAGCCGGCAGGAGGGAGGGAGCGAGGGAGGAAGGAAGAAAGGATGGGAGGAAAGAAGAAAGGATGGAAGGAAGGAAGGAAATAATTCCTTTGAGAGGATTCCATCTATTATGAGAAATAATACTAGATCAGCTTTGTCCTAAACAAATAAAAGCACCTTTGAAAAAAACGATCAGACACCCGCTTGGTTCTAAGCACTCTCTTTACGTTCTTGTTTATCACTCACAGCATCCTTAACTGCCAGTCGCCTCAGCCCCGGTTTTCAGTGGACCCAGGAACACCTCCCAGGTTGCCCCAGGTCACACACACAGCCACAACTGGCAGATGGACTTCAGATAAGTAGCTCCCCACCCCCAGCCTCCCTCTGCTCCTCCTCTCCCCTGACTCCCAGCGCCCACCCCTCCCCCCCAGGAGCTGATGTCCCACTGAGGAGAGACAGCGAAAAACCCAACTATGCAGCGTGTCCCTGGATGCTAGGTGCTGAGGGCAAGATAAACGGTGGAACAGAGATGGGAGCAGGGTGGCGCAATTTAAAATAGGAGGACAGAGTCATACACGCAGATATTCCCCCTCCAAGAAGGGGACCTTAACTCCCTTCTCCCTTTGGAGGGTGAGCTGGACTTAGGGACTTGTTTCCAAAAACAGAGGATGGAAGGGAAACGTGGGAACTTTACATTGGAGAAACCTGGCAATGCCACCTTCGGCAACAAAGTCGGGAGGGTGATCCGTGCCCCCGTGTGCTGTGATGAGAAGCCGCTGCAGCTCTGTGGAGTTCTCCCCAAGCCCACAGTCACAAGAAAACATCAGAGAAGCCAGATTGGGGCCATTCTACAGAATTCAGAATGGAATCGGGGTCTCTAGCTGGCTCAGTTGTAAACCCTTCTATGTGGTGCATTGCACTCAGACTTTAAATTGTAGATGCTGGTGACCTAGTCCCATGCCAGCCCAGGATAGGTGCGTGAGACTCCAACGGGCCTGGGCCCCTCAGAGAACAGCTCACAGGCTCAGATGGAAGCTTCTTTCCTTTGCCAGAACTGCCCCCCCGTTTCTCTGCTGGGGGCTGCCCATGGCCCTGCTGGGAGAAGCGCTTGGCTGGGCTCCTCCACAGACCTGCCTCTCCAGGGTCACACGCGGGAACCCAGGGTGGTGCTCTGTGCCTCTGACAACCCAGGTCCAGGAAATTCCCTCCCTTCTGAGGAAGGGGAGGAAGGAGCACTTTAGGTGGGACTCACGACCTCCCCAGCTAAGTGGGAAAGGCAGCCAGGGATGGGCAACTGCGCAGTGTCAGCTCTGGGCCGGCCCCTAGCAGGTGTCGCAGGGAAGGCAGGATTTCGGCTGATAAGACCCAGCAGGCCTGCACTCTGACGGGTCACGTCGGCACAGTGCTGAGCATGCGTGTTCACTTCCCACGCGGCTGTGGGAAAGTACCACTAGTGTAGACAGCCTAAAGCAACAGAAATTTATTCTCTCAGAGTCCTGGAGGCAACAAGTTCAAAATGAAGGTGTCACACTCCCTCCGGAGGCCCCAGGGGAGGATCCTTCCTCGCCATTTACAGCTTCCGGTGGCCCCAGGCATCCCTTGGCTCGTGGCTGCCTCCCTCCAGTCTCTGCTCCATCATCACAGGGCCTTCTTCCGTCTGCATGCGCCCCTCTCTGTGTCTCTTCTCACACCACGGGGACACCAGTCATGTTGGATCAGGGGCCTATCCTACTCCAGTGAGACCCCATCTTAACTAATCGCATTTGCCATGACTCAGGAGGTGTGACCTTCTGTGCTCCCATTCTAAGGGTCTGAGATTCCAGGGGAACATGAACTTGGGGGAGACGCTATTCAACCCAGGTCAGGATGGAGCCCACATTTGAGGTGTAAGCAGGAGTCCACTCAAGGAGCAGTTGCTGTTAACAGGAGGTGGTGGAGACACCCCAGTCAAAGTGAAACAGCAGCCAAACCCGGGTCCTGACTCCCAGGCTCCAAGCCCAGTCCCGCAACTCAGCAACTACCTGACTTCATCAGCACTGCTTAATCCCTGTCAACCCCAGCTTCCTCATCTTAAAATAGAGCTGCCATTTACACTGCACAGAAGGTGGGGATCTTTTAGTGCTCAGTTTCTGGTGACGCTGACCACCCCTTCCAGGGTGAGCAAAGGGAAGGCCTGGACATGAAACCACCCAGGAGCACACGTCCTCCTGCTGGGCATTCTGCACCCGCCACCAATAACAAGAACAACCTGGGAAAACCAATTTGAGAGCTCAGCCCTGCTTATTCCAAACATTTCCATCCTGCTCTTTCAAACAGCTCTCCCTCCCTGGTCACAGCTGGTCCACCAGTGTCCCTCATCACTGATAAGACCTGGACAGCATTGCTGACCCTGGGAGCACAGACTTAATGGACACAGAAACAGATAATAATCACCAGTGAAACCAGACAAAGGTCGAAGAGGAGAAGAGCCCGGCCCCTCCCGGCCCTCCGGAGGCTGCCCTCCTCCCAACGGGAGCGCAAGGGGCAGCAGGCCCGCCCAGGAGGAAGCAGCTCATTTCCACACCAGGCTCCCAGACACACCTGTTCTCATTCCCCCACGAAGCAAGGGTCCCAGTGTCAGCGCAGGGAAATACTGCTCACTCCTTTCTGATAGCGAAAACGAAATCCCGGTCACTTATGTAGGCGGAAAACCCATCCAGCTACGTAAGAGAGCAGCATTCCCGCGTGGACAGCTACCCCTGCTGCCCCATGGCCAACACCAAGGATTGCAATCACATCGTGCTTCACTGTTCCTAAAAGTGCTTGACAGACACTGTGCTCCATCCCGGTCCTCACAGAGCCCCATGACCCTAACTAGGCCACATTCCCATCCCGACCTACAGATGCAAACCTGAGGCTTGCAGCAGCTGCCCGAGGAGGCCCAGCCAAGGGTCAGAGGCCGGACTCTGACCAGGCTCAGCATCCCTTTAACTGTCCCGTGCTACCTGGGGAGCAGTTTCTGTCCTTTGTGAATTGGTCTGAAGTAGACACAGCCCCCCTTCCCTGCAAGAAGACCCCACCATCATCTTTAGCCCACAGGGGTCACCCCACAGGTTCTGGTAACTTTTCTTGTATATCAGCACACATATTTGCATCTGAGGAGCCATGGGCAGTGGTGTCCAGTGGAGAGAGCTGGAGACTTGGGTGGAAAAAGACGGATGTCAATCTGATCTCCACTGGGTTTGGCAACATTGGTTCATTTGTTGTCATGGGGGGATAATAATGCCTGCCCAGCATCGGGGTGCAGAGGCATAAATGCAACATTTATAGAGATCAGGCTAGACCTCTCTGTCAACAGCAGCCATTATTACCCCATCAAACACTCAAAAGGCTTTCTTGAGAGGAGAGAGGACCACATCATCAATGAGACAGACGTTGGCTTGAATGTAAGCAAACTCTCCATTAGCGAGAAGCCTCATTGCCTGATGACCGATGAATCCAAAATGCAGCGTGACAGATTCCTGCTCAGCCAGCCTCCTGTTTCCAACACCGCTCCTCACTCCTGAGCCACTCGCTTAAGCTAAGCAAGAGGAAACTGACCTGGGCGAGCCCAGGGCAGAACCCTGAATAGCCCATTCATCTTTCAGTAGCTGACAATGGGCTGGACCTGTCTTTCAGAGCACAAGAACTTAGCGTCAACAGAGCCTGGGTGTTTTTTTAGCTCCTGTTAAGCCAGCATTACTTTAGATATGTGGAAAATTCACTTGCAAGCACAGCATTTTTGACAGCTTGTGATTTGCACTAGGAAGTGACTCAACTTCCTCCAGGACCCAGGCGGTCACAGCGGAAAAGGAACAACTCAATTTGCCAGGAGCAGAGATCCAGCCAGCGGCATCATAATCATGGAACATAGACTGCTAATCTGGCTGAGAAATGGCTACAGGACAGGAACTTCCAGACTGAAGAAGGGCTTCAGGAGTCCAACACAATGTATGAAACTAGACCCACACTACAGCTCCCTACGCATCCTGGAAAGAAACCATAAAGGTTTATATAAAAACCAAAGGTCATATGGCATCGACTTGTCCACAGCCACTCTGGAAACCAGAAGACGTAAATCAATGCCTTCTCAAATCTGAAAATAAACAATTTCCAACCTAGAATTCTCTACCTAGCTGACCAATGAAGTAAGAGGGTAAAATATGGACATTTTCAAGTGTGCAAGATCTCAGAAATTTACCTTCCTTTCTCTCTTTCTCAGGAAGCTACCAGAGTTTGTGCTCCACAACATTGAGCTAATGAATCAAAGAGCTTGGAGAAGAAGCAGAAAAACACAGGCGAGGAGAGGGCATCCCAAGACAAGTGCCAGATGAAGGTGCCGGGTAGCAACTGTGCACCAGGCATGGACCTCAGTCTAGAGAGAGGGGTCGGGGGCTCTAGGAGACATTTCTCCAAGAGAAAGAAATTACAGAGCATCTAAAATGGATAGATAATCTGTGGCACATTTAGACAATGGAATATTACTCAACAATAAAAAGAAAAGAGCTATCAAGCCTCAAAAGGACATGGAGGAAACTTAAATGCATATTACTAAGTGAAAGAAGCCAATCTGAAAAGGCTACAGACTGTATGATTCCAACTCTGTGACATTCTGGAGAAGGCAAAACTATGGGGACAATAAAAAGGTCAGTGGTTGCAGTGGTTAGGGAGGAGGGGGGGTGAACAAGTGGAGCACAGAGGATTTTTAGTGAAAATATTCTGTATGGATACATGTCATTTTACATTCGTCCAAACCCATACAATTTACAACATCAAGAATGAATGCTAATGCAAACTGTGGATCTGGGGTGATAATATTATGTTGATGTGGGTTCATTAACTATTAACAACTGTGCCACTGGTGGAGGATGTCGATAGCGGGGGAGATCATGCAAGTGTGGGGAAAGGGGAGTATGGGAACTTTCTGTACTTTCTGCTCAATTTTGCTGTGAACCTAAAACTGCTGTAAAAAATAAAGTCTTTTTTTAAGGAAGAAAAGAGCATCTGACATAAATATCTTAATTTAAATAACTGGAGAAGAGTTTGACAATAAATTAGTGATTCTTATTTGAAAAGTACAAATAAAAAATGAAACAATTATGAACTTCAGGGAAAACAAAAAGTCACATAGGGGAAAAAAAGGAATCATGGTATACTACAGGGCTCATCTTCCAATGATAGTGACGTAAACACAAAATATAAACACTGAATAGGAACTGCACTGAAACTGCAATATAGCTAAGCTGAAACGAGGAGGCAGTGTGGGCATGCGTGCCCCGGTGTGTGCTGCAGGCAAGGAGGATGTATGTGGGAGCGAAAGGTTCGTATCCCGCCTGGGCCGCCTGAGGCCTGCCCAAGAAGAAGCCCCGAGTCTGCCTTCTTACACTACAGCTGCCTTGAAGACTGCAGAGGAAGGCAGCGCCCACCTGCTCTGCCCTGGAGCCCTGATCTCTAGAGCAGCCCTGAAGCGGGAAGCTGTGAGCTGGCATGCTGGCCTTGGGCCCACGTAACCAGGACAGTGTAAGAGATTGAGGGGAAACCAGGGCTGTGGCCTGTCTGTGTCCAGGTCACCCCACTCGATGAGGCTCTTCTCTGTGACAGCCACCCACATCCCAAATGCATGAGGCAAAAGAAGCGGCTGCTGGGCTCCTGCCATTGAAGATGCTAGGCACACGGGCCTTCATGTCCTGCGTCCCGGGACAGAGTGGTCAGAGACTAAAGTCTGTTGCATCTGGTGAGTTGAGCGCCTATTCGAAAGCACTGCTGTTCTGCTGCTGCACCAGGGGAGGTAAATCCCCAGCTTCATAAAGACAGTCAGTAGATGATGTCTAAGTCTGAAAATCAAGATGTAGTGAGATAAACGTGATTTAGAGATAGGAAGTGAACCCGAAGAGTCAGTTAAAGGAGATGAGTGAGAAATAGGCGTGGGCTGGCCCAGAGGCCGGGCCTCATAGCGTGATTCAACTTTTTAAACTATGTACATGTATACATTTGATAAAGATAAATAGTGCCTTTAAAAAGTTTTTTGAAAGATAGGAAAGAAATATATAACCTATTACAGCCTAGGTTCGTGAGCTTCAGGCAGGTTTTTATCTCTTCTAATTTTCGGGGGTTGTTTCACATGTCCTAACAAACATTTGTCACTATAAGATGAGGAACAAAACAAATCTGTTTGCAGGATTGGAGAGAAAAATGGAGGTCAGCCTTTGCGGACTTCCTTGAAGGCAAATGTTCTAAACAAATTTCAAAGCTTCTTCATAGCTGGATTTATCTTTCTAAGCACAAATTTAGTTGTGCGTGTGCTGACGCAAATTTCTAACATGACTGTTCCTTATTGAATATCATCGTAATTATTATTAGGAAAAACTGAATAATAGCCAACTCCTACTGCATCTGTGTTCCATGCCAGGCACCGTGCTGAATTCTTGACTGGAAGTATCTTATGCAAATTCCAGGGACAGCCTTTTGAGAAGGTGCCTTTATTACCCTCGTTTTACAATGAGACATTTGAGGCCCAAAGAGGTGCCTCGTCTGACAGCAGAGAGCAGGAGGCCAGCCACTGGCCCCACACAGAGGGGACACAGGCTTCCACACAGACAGGACACAGGCCCCACACAGACAGGACACGGGCCTCCACACAGACGGGACACGGGCCTCCACACTGACAGGCCATGGGCCTCCACACTGATGGGACACGGGCCTCCACACAGACGGGACACAGACCTCCACACAGACGGGCCAAGGCTCTCCACACAGACAGGACACAGGCCCCACACAGACAGGACACAGACCCCACACAGACAGGACACAGGCCTCCACACAGACAAGACACAGGCCCCACACAGACGGAACACGGGCCTCTCACCTTTGAGTTAAGTAGGGCCGGAAGTAGGTAGGACAGTGGTAGGTAGGACAGTGGCAGGTAGGACAGTGGTAGGTAGGACGGTGGTAGGTAGGGCCAGAAGTAGGTAGGACAGTGGTAGGTAAGACGGTGGTAGGTAGGATGGTGGTAGGTAGGATGGTCATAGGTAGGGCCGGAAGTAGGTAGGACAGTGGTAGGTAGGACGGTGGTAGGTAGGATGGTGGTAGGTAGAGCAGGAAGTAGGTAGGACAGTGGTAGGTAGGACGGTGGTAGGTAGGATGGTGGTAGGTAGGGCCGGAAGTAGGTAAGACGGTGGTAGGTAGGATGGTGGTAGGTAGGATGGTGGTAGGTAGGGCTGGAAGTAGGTAAGATGGTGGTAGGTAGGACAGTGGTAGGTAGGGCCGGAAATAGGTAGGACAGTGGTAGGTAAGATGGTGGTAGGTAGGAAGGTGGTAGGTAGGAAGGTGGTAGGTAGGATGGTGGTAGGTAGGATGGTGGTAGGTAGGGCCGGAAATAGGTAAGACGGTGGTAGGTAGGACGGTGGTAGGTAGGATGGTGGTAGGTAGGGCAGGAAGTAGGTAGGACAGTGGTAGGTAGGACGGTGGTAGGTAGGATGGTGGTAGCTAGGATGGTGGTAGGTAGGGCCGAAAGTAGGTAAGACGGTGGTAGGTAGGATGGTAGTAGGTAGGGCCAGAAGTAGGTAAGACGGTGGTAGGTAGGAGGGTGGTAGGTAGGACGGTGGTAGGTAGGATGGTGGTAGGTAGGGCAGGAAGTAGGTAGGACAGTGGTAGGTATGATGGTGGTAGGTAAGATGGTGGTAGGTAGGATGGTGGTAGGTAGGATGGTGGTAGGTAGGATGGTGGTAGGTAGGGCCGGAAGTAGGTAAAATGGTGGTAGGTAGGATGGTGGTAGGTAGGATGGTGGTAGGTAAGACAGTGGTAGGTAGGACAGTGGTAGGTAAGATGGTGGTAGGTAGGATGGTGGTAGGTAGGATGGTGGTAGGTTGGGCCGGAAGTAGGTAGGACAGTGGTAGGTAGGACGGTAGTAGGTAAGACGGTGGTAGGTAGGACAGTGGTAGGTAGGGCAGGAAGTAGGTAGGACAGTGGTAGGTAGGACGGTGGTAGGTAGGATGGTGGTAGGTAGGACGGTGGTAGGTAGGACAGTGGTAGGTAGGATGGTGGTAGGTAGGGCCGGAAGTAGGTAGGACAGTGGTAGGTAGGACGGTGGTAGGTAGGACAGTGGTAGGTAGGACGGTGGTAGGTAGGGCAGGTGGCAGGTAGGGCAGGGAGTAGACTGAGCAGGTAACAGGTAGGTAAGGAGTCCCACTCCTGACTCTTAAGATGGTAAGTGACTCACAAACCCTCCGGCCTGGCAGGGATGAAGCCTGGATGTAAATCCCGCTCTTCTGACTCCTTGATCCCTGTCAGTACAGACCTGACAGCTGGCTTAGGTTCCCCTGAGCCACGCTATCCAGCCCCACCCTCATCCCTACCACCGTTTGTTCCCGTCGGTGAAATCACAGACACCCTATTTTCTAAAGTCCAACATCTCCCTTTGGACTCTGTTCATATGAAGGAGATTCCACTTCCATTACCTGTGCATTTCCCAGGCTGTGGCACGGTTTGGTTTTTTTGTTTTATGAAGTGTCTGCATTTATGGGGTTTACCTCTAACACAACATAAGCAATGCTCCATGTGGGTTCATTGCTGCCCAGCACTGGGGTTGCTAGGTGGTTTCCACTTCTGGAGAGCATTCCTGCCACAGGGCAGCCTGCCAAAACCTCAAGAAGGTCAGTAACCTGAGCCTGGCTATCAGCCATCGAGGCAGGTGTCCTGCTGAAGAGGGGAACCTGGTGGCCTGCACCTGGGGCGCCAGCAGTGGCACCAGGAATGCTCAGAATACCTCTCCTCTGAAAATGAGTGCACTGTGGCTCCAGAGGAACTCCCCTGTGGCCATGCCCAGTTGAGGGGCTGAGACCAGGGCCCCACTTCCTCCTTGTCCATCCTTCCTCCCGTTTCCAGCATCCAGTCTCCCTAGTCTGGGGAAGCGATTCTTACCCAGAGGTTCCAGCTGCCTTTACCCCTCAAGGCAGCTCACTCCATGACAGCAGGGAGGCATCCTGCCCAGATGCAGACCAGCCCTCTGGACGTCCAGAGGTGTCCCCAAGCCATGTCAGCCCCCATCCCAGAAACAGTCAACAGTACCTCCCATGCTCTCCCTCTGGACTCACCTCCCTGGCAGCAGCCGAGCCCAGGGCAGCCCTGCCCTCGGTCCATGCCATGAGTCAGAGTGCTCACTGGAGAAATTTAAAGTGGCACGCTCGTTCAACGCCAGGCACCGGACAAGACGTGTGCTTCCATTACCATTAAACCAAGAACGTCAGGTAGAAAAAAGCTCTGTTGTCCTTCGCGTTTTGACAGCAGGAGCTGTCCAGCAGGAAGCTGGTGTCCCTGAGGTCGGGGCACATGTGGTTCTAACCAGGCAGCCAGTATTGTCCAGTGACAGCATCGATGATCGCTGCTCTGCCCTCGATGACTTCCTTTCGGTGGAGGGGAACATGTCACACATCATCAGCCCCAGCAGGCCTCTTGCTAGAGCAGGACTGAGCCCTCTCTGAGAGGGACTGTGACTTTCCTAGAAACTTGGGCCCCGAAACTCACTTGAACTGAGGTAGTGTTTTTGAGGGTGCAAGGTGGCCCAGCACAGCTGTGGACACTCAGGAGGCAGCAGCAGCTTGCTTGTGCCGAGAAGCACAGACATCTGCCCTGAAACAACAGCACTGAAACCTCACCTCCAGCCGTTCTCCAGCCCAGCTCCCCCAGCCAGCAGCCATCCACGCATTCACCCACTCAGAAATGACGACCGGCAACTCCCCTGTGCAGGTGCTGTTCTGGGAGACAGCAGGGACTACACAAGGTCCCTGCTTCCACGGCACTCAGATTCTTGTGTGAGGAGACAACCTACAAGCATCTATGTTACTGAAACCAAAGCAGGTCCCCTCCTGGCGAGTCACATCAGACTCCCCACCAGAAGCAGCTGTCCCACAAAGTGAAGTATGTTTGCAGCAAAGAGGAGACCCAGGGGAATCCTCTCCAGAGTCATGGCGTCCCCGAACCACGGGAAGCAGGGACCTTTTATTTGGGATGGGGAATGAGTATTCCAAAGGGAGAGGTGGGAATCCTCTTGCACAAGTTCAGTTTGAAATCGTGCTTCCACACGCACTGCAGGTGATGGCAATAAGGCCTAAGCTCTCCTGGAGAGATCTTCGCATTAAAAATAAAGCAAAGGTCATAGGTCTGCTCTTGTGGTGAGGCCTCGTCCATTCCAGGTGGTTGGTAATGGCATCTGCTAAACACAAAAAAAGGGACAAAAAACAATTTGGAAAAACAGGTAAATGCTTCCAAACCCAAGCTTGAGTTCCTTGGGGCAATTGGTCAGTGAGGAATAAACAAACTAGAAAAGCATCCAAGAGTGAGAGATGAATAACAGAAAATTTACATGGGGTTGGTGATAGGGGCTGTGGTCACTGGAGGCTGTCAGGGGAAAGTGTCTTCTCAACAGGAAGGTCCTTCTGAATGAGAGTAGTGACAACTGCACGCCTCTCAGAACAGCCACTCCTGGTGAGGGAGAGCCAGGTGCTGCCCGAACCAGGGCCCTCCCCGTCCTGTTCACTTAGGACCTCTCAGAGCAGCCACCCCTGCAGGCCTCGTAGTGAAGATGAGGAAAGTCCCAGTGCTCTGGAGGCCCATTCGGCTCAGCAGGGAGGCGGGCGGGAGATGGGAGGTCAGCTCTGCCGTGCACTGTGCTAGAGCTGGGTAAGTTCCCCAGAGGCCCCACTACGTAACCAGCGCTAACGCTGGTCTCTCTGGGGAACCCTAACCACAGGGCCTCCTTGGCAAAGGTCCCCCAAGCACACCTGCAGGCCACTCTGGTGCAACTCCCGACCTGTTCCCCTCAGGGCTCCCCGTGTCCCTGACACCACAAGCAGGAGCACAACGGCCATGAAGAGGCCACAGCGTGATTGCGTTTCAAATGAGCTTTGCTCCAAGTCTGGTCTCAAATGTTTATGAGCGAATGGGGCAGAGGCCTTTTCAGAAAGTGGTGTGTGTGAAAACAAGTCGGGGAACCTGCTTCAGGAAAGGAAATCCTTTCGGAGGAGCCAGGAAAGCATTCAGGAAGAAGGAGGGGCCGGAGCCTGGGGGCCGGAACCAGAGGGGCCTGAAGCTCTGGGAATCAGAGAGCGGGGGACAGGACCAGGAGAAGGCGTGGGTGATGGTGACGGGGCTGGAGGGTAAGGCCTTGTGTGGCGGTAACCACAGGCCTCAGGAGGCCCCCTAAGAGGAGGAGTTTTGGTGTAAGGAAAACTTTTTGTCTTTTCTTTTTTGATTTTCTTTTTCTTCCTAAGGGGCTTTGAGAACATATTTCCCCAGTCTCCAGCTGGGACTTGCGTTTCGGTTGAGAGGAGGTGGGAATTGGGGTTTCTGTTTATTCTACGCAGCTCTGCACCATTTCCCAGCCTGCAAACCTTGTGCCAATACAGTCAAGATGTTTAGGAAAACAAGACACACCAGCTCCAAAGCAGGTGGGAGACAGAGCCCCATAAGCCCAGAGAGAAACAGCTTTCGGCCTGGGGGCCTCAGCGGCGTGGAGATGGAGACGCCCCTGGGGCTCATTCGTGGGTTTGCTGTGAAGCATCGTGTGCTCTTCTGCTGTCAGGACAGAGTACCACTGCCATCAGCAGAAAACATTGCTGCCATAACAGCATGGTGGAGTGACATCTGTCTTCATTCTGAAGACCTGAGGTGCTGCCCTCCAGCCACCACAAGGATAACGTTTCAGGCCACACTGCCGCAGGGGTGTCACGAAGGGTGAGAGCATGCCACCACCGTGAGACACAGCTGTTCAACTGCACTGATCTAGTCCCAGGACCGAGAGACTGATTCCAGGAGCCGGAGGACAACGTGCTTCGATTTGTTCTTTTCTGCTTGTTCCAATCTTCGTGTTTCTCCCCCTTTACAGATCTCATCTCGCAACATCTAACCTGAATCTCTCTCCCCAGCTAATGCATATATATATAAACTATATATAATATATAAACTATATAATGTAAATATATATATAACTTCTTAAAGTTTCAAATGGGGAAATGAAGGGGTTCAGCATATGCCACCTCAAAACCTGCCACTTTGGCACGATTATTTTGAGATTCCACAGATGCAGAAGGCACCCTTCCTGGAGCTTTCCTTATCTGAATAAAGGCGGAATTTCTGAGAAATGAGCACAGCCATCGATCCCCTCTCCCCGGGAGGTTTCACAGTTGTGAAGAAGACAGAAAGTTGGCCCTGAGATGGACCTGCACAAACAAACCTCGCTCCATTAGTTTCCCCAGATCCCTACCCTCCTACCGTCTGCCGCCCTTGGACGCCTGAAACCTTTTCCTTGGTCTTGTCACTCTACACAGCAGTGGAAGTGCTCTCACTAAGTTCAATGACAGTGGTAACGCAACCGCCATGCTTTCAGGGACAAAGATATTTTTCGCTTTGAAAGGGATTTGTACAATATCTAAATTTGAGAAAGACAGCCCTGGAAGCCCCAGTGGACATGCACCACTCACATGTTCCCTCGCTGGCCCACTCACTGAAGAGCCAACGGCAGCTCAGCCGACTCTACTCTCACTTAAGCTAAGGTGTTGGTTCTTCACCCGGGTCCAAACTCATCCGGTTGATGTTGCCTGAGCCACATCCCACATGTTTCAGCATTGAAGGCCAGCCCTGCATGTAACCGGAAGATGACTTGGCTATAGGCTGTGATGTGAGGGCGTCCCACAGTTCTGATGTACCCCACATCTCTCCCATCAGCCTCTCACTCCACCGGATATTTCCACCACTAGAGTCCCTTTTGTAGGTTAAAGAAGAAGATCAATACCCTCAGCCAAATGGCAGGACAATGAATGAGAGGAATGGAGAATGGAATTTACTCCACTTTCCGTCCACGTGCCAGGTACTTAATCCTCATACAGCCCACCAAAGTTACCACTATTATCCCCACCTTCCAGAGGAGCAGGCCGAGACTCAGGCAGGTTGAGTTGCACACCAGCTTCACATAACCAGTAAATGGAAGAGCTGAAATTAGAACTCAGTTCTGTCCGGCTCATTTTACCGTGTTGGAACGTCTCATTGCCCGCCATATTTTTGGAAAATTTGAATCACCAGGGCACTTAGTGTTTTAGAAAAATGCTGATGAATGAGACAGAGGAGAAGAGGTTTTTAAGAGGAAGGAAGGACACCAGGAATACGAGGGAAGAAAACCCTGGAACACTGAGAAATGTCTCCAGGAGGGAGGTCCCTCCAGGCGGGACACAGAACACCTTGCTCCTTGAGATGACTTTGGGGGAGGTTGAGAAAGAAAGGCCTCACAGGCAAACTTTGCTATTTGTCGTAATTTTTCCTGTTCTCACTATAAGCATCAGTAATATTTGCTAATTATTTAAGTACTTATAACCAAGTTCCAAAATAAGTATAAAGTAGTTCAGCTGTGTATTGATTCCATCCCTTCATTAAACGCAGGAGGATAGAGAATATATCTGTTTTGCTTCCTGCTATGTGTTGAGTATCTAGACCAATGCCTGTACCAGAGCAATAATAAGTGGCTGTTAGGGCCATCTATTTTGTAGGGTCTCTGGGAAAACCTAGAAAACCTTTCGTAAAATATAGACTATCACCTACTCAGGTGAAATGTCCCGAAATGCTGATGCTCTAAGACTCAGCCCAGAGAAGGAAAGCTTAGCACGTGGAATGAGCAGGACGAGAAGCCAATTAGGGGGCTCTCGGTTTCCAGCAGAATTCCGACTGGGCCTGCCTGGGTCCTGCACTTGTAGGTGCTCCTATGGCAAAACTCATTTGGGTCTTTCTGTCCCAGTTCTGGCTCTACCAAATGCTGTATCTCAGCTTGGGCCAGTTGGCTCCAGCCTCTCGCTGCTGATGTCACCCTGTTATTGACACCCATCTATATCTGGGTTGTCTCCAAGTTCAGTCTCTGTTGCTGCCTGAGGCCCCTGATTTCCCCACTCAGAGCCACCGTCCCACCTTCAGACATGCCTGAACCCACGGGCAAGCCTGCTCCCAGCTCCCCAGCTCCAGACCCAGGCAAGACAATGGACAATGGACAACGGAACTGGCTGCAGATTGCTATAGTCTTTCCTGATTTTCACAGTTTTCGTCTTCTCTCTGACTTTCAGACCTCTCTGCGCCTCCCTGCTTCTATTCGGCTGCCATAGGAAGTCTCTGAGGACCAGGAAACCACAGCATTGGGTGTGTCACCTCTGTGTGTGAAGCAGGAGGCACGAGGGTCTGAGGGACAGCCTAACAGGCTCTTCCAGAGTGGAATACGTCCGTTCATGGACATTGGGGCACCTATTTTGGTAACAGAGAGACCTTTTTACTTACTTCTTAGGTCTCGGTCTTGGTCAGGATACTGAAGCTTCCCATGTGAGTGACCTGGGGCTGAACAGTGCCTCCGTGATTATTTCTTCTGATATTTAAGCGAGCACTTGACACGTCTTTTCTACTTTTGTTTGAAAGGGATAGCCAATGTAATATGAGTCTCTAAATAGAAAAACAGTCCTAATATTGTATTAAATTAAATGGAAAAACACACATGAAAGATTAATGGCGTTTTTGATCTTTAATTTATTTATATTGAAATCCTAACTCTCTGAAGGAAGCTAATGTGCATTTTATCTCCCCACTTGCAATTTTTGTGACTCTACATGTCTAGTGCTGGCGTAGTGGCATGAACTCAAGAAATGTCGTTGAGGTAATTAATTAGATGAACGGCCTTTCTCTCAGATTCAACCCATGTTTAAGTCACACAGCGTCTTGTTTTGTTTTGTTTTACTTTTTTTTTTGTCAGAGTTGAGCCAAATCTCAAAAGCAGGTGCCAAAACTTCACAAAGCAAAAAAATCTGAAAGATGAAATTAAATTTAAAACAAAAATTGAGCTGTGACAATTCAAACATAGTTTTGCCAATGCCTCCCATTCTGCTTGCATTATCTCTTACAATAATCAGCCATTGACTAAAAGGGAATTTTCCAAAATTTGACAAAACCTCCAACATTTGCCAGAGCACCAAATTAGGTCTAACTGCTAGGTGAACACCAAAATTGTTCAAATAATTATATGCCCAAAATGGAAATAAAATAGTTTCCTAAGTGATATTTTCCAATTTTCTGATAAAGAAAGATTGCCCTTTCATTTGAACTGATCATGAGAACCTTGGTTTAGTTAGAAAGTGGGGTTACCAAGGAAGTGCCCTCCTTGCCAGCCCCTCGGGCACCATGCTCAGCAGCTGGAACCTTGTCTTTCCCCAAAGGGGTGAGGGTTCAGGTCAGTAATGAATTTCGTGGTTTCTTGGACTGGATGGCCCATTTAGAAGGGTGGCCTGTGCAATTTCTTATCTTTTTTAAAAAAATCAGGATTTATGGGTCCGCAGGGACCTCAGGAGAGAAACACACTCATACTTTTAGACCCTAGTCTGTTTCCACCAGTTCTAAACTGAAATTGATCTGAAGAAAGCATTAGAAAGCAGCTTCACAGGCAGAAAGTAAGGAAGGGTGAGAGAGAGAGACGGAAGGAAGGAAGGAAAAAGACAGCCTTTGATTTCTCTCTTACTTTATGTCTGATGATTCAAATTGAAAAATTAAATAAGGAAAATTTAGTGGATTCCCTTAGATTTAAATATTCTAATTATTCAGATTGTGTCAGCCCAAGAACTCAAACAAGTTTTTCTTTACTTATGGAGACAGCGGTATGCTAGGAAAACTATAATAACAGAAAACTTTTGCTGAGATTCTTGAAAAAAAAATGTCTTAGGCTGGGTTCTCCCAGGACAGATGCTGAAACAGGGATTTGGGGACAAGTAGGTTATTTTGGAGCCATTTCAGGAAGCAGCAGTGGGAGGGGGAGGCGAGCCAGGGCAGAGAGGACAAGCAACAAAAGATGCTTCAGTGTGGGGTTAACGCTGTGGGCAAGGGGGCCGGTCCCACCAGGATCTTCCTGGCCAACCACTGCAGACTCCTCCCACCAAGGGGCAAGGACACAGGTACCTGCTTGATGACCCACCATCCCTCGCTGCTGTATGGGAGGGAAGAGGGGGTGTGGACTCCACTCCGCATCCGCCCTCAGGCTGAAAGTCACAGGAATCCATCAGCATGTTGGAAACCACCAGGGTGGGCCATGGGGGCACTGATAGCATCTGCTACAAAAAATAATTCTGTTATTGCATATGAACCTGAGGTTCCCTATTGGCAACCCTGTTTTCCCCTGGAATTCTGTTTTCACAGAGCAGGTATCAGCCCCACAAGATTTCTCAGAAAAGCTGATAATGTGCTCCAACTGAATTGGCATCCTGCCTGGCATCCAGGGTCTTTGAGGATGATTATTTCCCTCTTCCTCCCCACATCACATGCTTGGGCCTCCAGCAGATCAGTGCTGGAAGTAGATTGGGAAAAGACCCCAGGGTCTTCTGGAAAAGAATGGTGCCTCTTCCCACTCTTTCCATGCTCCTTGCCACCCTCCATCCTCTCCCAGACAACTCTGGCCCAACCTCTCCCTCCACTGGCCACAGGGGAAGAAACAGCAAAGGTAGCATTGCCTGGTACTTCTGAGCTGAGGAAAAGAGGTGAGATGGTGTGGAGCCTGCCTTCAAGAGGGTTTAGAAACCCTTGGGAGTAAGAAGGTCTTGGGGAGAGGAAACAGGGTGAACTTTCGAGGGCATGGTGAACCATGATCAGAGCAAGGGCTTGGGGGACTCTGTGAGCCTTTCTCAGTGGCTGAATTTGTAGACTACATCAAACCCTTCAGAAGTTAAAGAAAACAAGAATTAAACTCTGAGGAGTGAGCGGCTTGGAGGTCGCCAGGCAGCCCGGCTACTCCAGTTATCAGGGCATGTCTCCTCATGTTTCTCCTCCTGTGGTTGGTGCCTGAAATGGTCTCTATGGGGAAATTTCTGAGCAGACCCTCTCAGGACCATGGGGACAATACCGTGTCCTCTGAGAGCGTTGGTTCAGATTCGCAGCCCAGGGTCCCCACTTTGGGGCCCCTAAATCTAGAAGAAGAAAACCCAGGATGGGCTTTCTGGGACCTCAGCAGCCACCCTGGCAGTGATATAACTGAGTTTTTCCCCAAAGTGACCATTTCCCTGTACAGCCTTTAAAACCTTCAAGCCGCGCCTGCCCCAATTCCAGGGCCTGCAGAGGGTCCAGTGTGCGCTACCTGTAGACTTGTTCACTGAGATTCTTGGCCTCATATAAAACACTAGCTCTTGGCTGCCCTCACTGGAAGAGATGCAACATTCGACAAAGCTCACCACTCAAGCCCTGTTGCCTTCTGTGTAGACCCAGCAGCTTGTGCCAAAGGCCAGAGTCCTGTTCCTGGCTCCCTGGCAAGCCTGCACAATCTGCAGGCCTTGAGCCCAGCACACCCACCTGGCCTTGATCAGGTTCTGCCTCTACTGTAGCCCTTCAGCCCTCTTTCCTTAGACGCCCCATCAATCCAGGTCCTCCATGAGGCCTGAGAACCCAGACTGCAAATGCGGCTTCACTCCTCAGGGTCAGGGTTCTCAGTGCTCTCTTTTATGCTCAGTTGCCTTACACACTCACACACACACAAACATGCATACCCACACACAGTCTTTCCAACTCTTGCCTTGGTTCAAGAAGGGGTTTTCCTACCCATAATTTGCAGAAAAATATTCTTTAATGTTATTCAGGACTAGAAAGTACATAAACTTGCATGAAAATATTCTTAAATGCTGTTGAAAACAAGAAGAATTGCAAGTGTCAAGATGGCAGTGTAGGTGGACTCTGAACTCCCCTCCTCGCATGGACATAACTAATTTACAACTACTCTTGGAAGAATTAACCCTGAGAGAGAATTGAAAATTGTATAAAAAGAACCCCTGCTACAAGAGACAGTCCTGACTGAGGTGGAAGAGGAAGAAATGCCTTTCTGGAGAGAAAAAAAAAGGCACCTTCACAAGCTGCAGTGCTTCCTGGCTGGCTGGGTGCAATCCTAAGGTGTGCAGCCTTCCCTGGAGGAGCAGGGGACCTGAGCAGGGGAGAATTACCGCTACAAGCAGCTTTTAGACTCAGCACGACTGAGACAAGTGTCACAATATCTGGCATTGCTGGCTATTAACAACAACAGGGAATACTCCCAGAAAAGTTATCAGCCATAAGGGAAAGAAAGCTGGCTCTTAAAGGGCCCATTCACAAATTCACCCATTTCAGAAAGCAATCTGAAATCACCAGAAAGAAAAGTGCACAGTCTTTTGATGAAAAGAGACTCACCTGGTAGGCTATGGTTGCATCTCGGTGAGAGGTGAGACCTCTCCAGGGACTGAAACATTGGCGGCAGCCATTGTTGTGACCTAGTCCAAGCATGCTGACATAGACACTGGCAGATGCCTTTGGAGTTCTTCCTCTGGCCTATTAGCTCAGGATCTGCCCTACTCACTAGAGCACCAATTTAATCCAGCTCAGCCAGGGCAGGCAGCCTGCCCTAGGGACTGGCCCCACCCAACAGTAAGCCCTTGAGCAGCTTGTGGGTCCACATAGGCAAGGTGCCTGGAACCTTTGCAGACAGGTGAGTGGGTCCATCTCTGCAAGGCAGGGCCTGCATAAGGAGCCGGTGGAGTGAATGGTGCATTGGTGGAGTGTGTGGGGGCCTCTGCAGCGGAGCAACTGGGTCCACTTCAGGGGGTCAGGGTACACGCATGGGGTAGGACTGTATTGACAGTGTATGTGGACCTGTGGGCCATTGGGTTTGTCAACTGCAGAAGACTTTTGCTTCTCAAACAGCCACATAGGGGACTGACCCCTCCTTCCAAAGCCTGAAACAATTGAGTGCTCCCATGTTAAGGGCTGGCCCCACTCAGCTGTAATCCTGAGCTGACAACAGCCTTGAAGGCTGGAGGCCTACAGCAATTGTAAGCCCCTGAACTTAACAACCAGCCATGCTGGGAGCCTACTCACTTAACAGAAAAGCTGCAACAGGAATGTGTTATTAGAACCTGCAGCCAACTGTGCTGGGGCTCCCCATGCCAAATAAACTCACTGAAGGGTCCATAGCAGCCACACAGAGCTGAGCACCATAACCAGCAGGCCAGGAGGACAGCCTAGCCTCCCAGGGAAACTGCAGCAAGAGCAACCACCAAAATTTGTGCTCCTCTTGCATGAAAAATACATTCATTTCATCCCAACAGGCCTATTAACCCCAATGAGTTAATGAGCCTTATCTTTTTCCAATATCAACTCTAAAGTCCAAAGTCTTGCCTAAATATCGTCTAAATCAGATGATGGTGTGATCCAGGGTATAATTCTTCCTGAGGCAAAATTCCTCTCCAGCTGTGAACCTAACAAATGAACAAAACAAGTTATGTGCTTCCAATATGCGATGACAGGACAGACACAGGACAGACTGCATTTCAAAAAGGAGAAATAGGAAAGAAGGACAGGTCCCATACAAGTCCAAAACTTGGTTGGGCAATTCCATCAGATCTTAAGCCTGGAGAACAATCCTCTCTGGCTCGATGCCCTGCCTGCCAGGCCCACCTGGGTGACAGCATCACAACTCTGTGGGGCTTGGGGCGGGGTAGTTTGGCCACTTCAGCTCAGTGGGGCACAACCCCCACCCCCTATAGCTCTCTGCAAGCCCCCTGCCCTCAGAAACCAGGGAGGAAACAGCCCTGCCCCTGGGTCTGTGGTGAGAGTGGCAGTCCTGACGATCTCTGAATTGCCTCTGGGGTCATTCTGCCATTTTCTTGAAGGATGAAGCATTTTCACGACTAAATGCTCCATTGTCCAGTCCTGTGGAATCAAAGAAATCCAATGGCCTTCCTTCATTCCTCCCATTTGTCTGTCCCCTTTAGTTCAAACTGGCAGTGTCCCTGCCAGGATAATCCCAACTCTGTCCCCAGCTTTTGCTGAAGTGGCTGGTTACACTTGCGGTTCACATCCACACTAATTGCCTTACCAATATGGATAGGCTGAGAATTTTTCAAATTGTGAAATTCTGGTTCCTTTTTGCTTAACAACTCTTTCCATTTCTCTCTCTTCTCTTGCATTTCACTACAAGCAGTCAGGAGGATCCAGACCGCACCTCCAACTTCTAGCTTAGAAATCTCCTCAGCTCAGTATCCAGCTTCATCGATCATGGTTCTGTCTTCCACAAACACTAGAACACACTCCAGCCAAGTTCTTTGCTGCTTTATAACAGACATCCCCTCTCCTCTGGTCTCCAGTTACACATTGCTGCTGGTTTCCATTGGAGACCTCACCACAATGACCTTAATGTCCACATTTCCACGAACACTCTGTTCCTGATTATTTACGTGTTCTCTAAGAAGATGGAGTCTTTCTCTCCAGCTCTCTTCTTTTCTTTCTGAGACCTTACCAGAATTGCCTTTAACATCCATATTTCTACCCACAGTTTCTTCACAGCAATCTAAGCTTTTTCTAGCATGCACCTCAAAACTCCTCCAGCCTCTACCATTACCCAGTGCAAAGCCACTTCCACATATTTAGGTATTTGTTACAGCAGCTCCCCACATCTTGGTACCGAAATCTGTCTTAGTCTGCTTGGGCAGCCATAACAACATACCACAGACTGGGGGCTTCAACAACAGAAGTTTGTTTCTCACAGTTCTGGAAGCCAGCAGTCCGAGTCAAGGCGCCGGCTCGTCCAGTTCCCGGCGAGAGCTCCTTCCTGGCCTGCAGACAGCACTTCTCGCTGTATCCTCATGGGCACAGAGAGAGCAAGCTCTGATCTCTCCTCATAAAGTCACCAACCCTATTGGATCAAGGCCCTACTCTTACAATCTCGTGGAACCACACTTACCTGTATAAAGTCCCTGCCTCCATGTGCAGTCACATTGGGGCTTGGGGCTTCAACACAGGAACCTGGGGGGGACACCGACATTCAGTTCATAACACTCCCAAACCTTCCCCTCGTTAAGAGTATCTCTAAGGCACCCCGAGCCTGTCATCTGCAGTTCCTACTAGACATGACCCTTCCCCCTTTTGCCAGATCCACCCCGATGTGGACCCCAGCTCCTTGGTGGCTCCTGCATGGCAGCGGCCTGCCTGCGGGCCAGGACATGCTCGTGGTTTGGCTGTCAAGTGAAAACACTGTGTCTGGCATTGTGTGGGTCACAGCAGCTGGAGGAAGAACCAGCAAATTCACCAACGATCAAGGGGTTGGCAACCTCCATTCCTATGGGCAGCTCTTGCCTCTCTGCCCCTTTGCCAGATCACACACACAGGGTTGCTATTCAGAGCACAGACACAGAGCCAGGCTGCCTGGCTTCAAATCCCAGCTCTGTCATTCATTAGCTGTGTGATCTTGGGCAGGACATTTAACCTCCCTGTGACGTGAGCACAATAGTAGCCCCTCCCTCATAGGGCAGCTGTGAGGATGCAGTGAGCTAATACAAATGCCCAGCAGAGGGCAAGAGTGAAGGGTGTCAGTTCCCCCACCACAATGACCCACCTGGCACTCTACCCCTGGTGCCAGCAGTGTCTCTTCTCTCTCCTCCAGGTCACGGAGCGTAGGGAAAGGACAAGCGCCCAAGCTCTCTGGCTCCTTTCGAAGACTCTCCAGGTGGAGCGAGAGTCTGACCCAGCCCTGCTCTATGATGCCCTGGGGTCCCCCCAGCTGCCCACCCTGCTGGCAGGTAAGGGAAAGACTTTAGATTTTTCTCAGAAATTGTACTTTTCTCAAATGTATTTAAAATGAGGCCATTGGGAGATTGTTATGCCTGATCATTATATGAAGAAATTTTATTTCTCTCCCACATCTTTCTCTTTAGAGCTGCAGTCACTGGAGAAAGCAGCTGTCATCATCTCAGAATTTCTGACAGCAGATAAAGCGTGGCCAATGCTGTGTATCAGAAAATAGTGATTCATTTTCGCAACTATATTTGATCCCTTAAACAGCCTCCTGAGAGGCTATTTTGCTTAGAAAATTCTGAAGACAACTGAAGAGAGAACAGGAAGTACAGAAAAAGGGGAATGCCCTGCTGGATATTTCAGAATGTTGACTCTGCTCCAGTGAATCTGATTCTGGCTGCAGCTTTTATTAGTAAGAGAGTCATTTCTTCCCACCCCACTCCCATGAAATGAATGTCAAACATTTAAAGAATCTCAAGTTAAAAGGATACAAATTATTAACCTCCCTCCCCCTTGGACCCACACACATCTCATCCTTCCATCAGAACAACAGGTTTTATGTCAAAAACCATGGTATGGTTTTAAGAGGTGTGTGGCTTACGTCAGTTCCCCAGAAGATGCCCCTGAGACGAAGATCAGTGGGCAATGATTATTAAAGGAAGGGCTCCCAGGGGGAACAAGCAAAGGAGAGGAGAAATGGGACAGGGAAGGAGGAGGAGTCAAACACTGGAGAGACTCAGGGGAAGTCACCCAGACCCCGCCATAAGCCACTCCCGAAGGCGCCCTAGGGTGTGAGTCCAGCTCAGAGTGAGGACTCCAGGCACAGGTGGCCTGTCCTATTCCCACAGTCAGGCTTTTCCTGGGGGCTATAGGTGGCCTGGAAGCAAGGGAAGTGCTCAGCCTCCAGCTCTGTGCTGGCAGGCAGAGCAGCGCCAGGACCCTGGAAGCAGCCCTCTGAAGAGGAGCTGTGCCCTGTAGGCGCTGCTTCTAGAGCAACTGAAGACAGGGAGTCCAGGATGGGTGGAGGCACCAAAGAGCGTCTGGTGAGCCCAGCACTGCTCACAACTGGAACTCATCAATGTAGTTTACACCCTTGCTGCAAAGGAGAAGTTTCACTGAGATCAGAAGACAAGTGAACTGGGCCTGCTCCCCATTGCTGCACTGAAGCCACTGGTCAGTAGGAGACTGATAAAGAAGAAGGCAGCCCCAGTATCAGACCCATCCCCAAAGTCCCCGGCCAGACAATCCCAGGAGGGAAAAGTCTTCTGGTCTAGTGTGCCAGAGTTTAAGACCCCTGGGCAGGACACCGCGCTGATGCTCCCTCAAATCCACCTTGTTGACAGCATAGCTCCACCTCCAGCCTTGTTCAGGAGTCTCTCCTTGGCCAAGCAGCTTGGTGTGGAGGAAAGGGTAGAGGTCTTGGCATCACACTCGCATTAAACATTTAATCTCTCGAAGCTGCATTTCTCTAGTGAGCGAAATAGAGATCATCTCCCTACTTGGCAGGGAGGTGGTAACAAGTGGCGAGAACACACGTAAAGCATCTAGCCCACTGGAAACACCACGATGCCTTTTAGTCTTTACCCTCATTCTCTTGTCCTGAGAGAGAAGCAGCAGCCAGACCTGGAACCCTGGATCTCTGATGTATAGAACACACCTGCCCCTCCGGGAGACATTCTTCTGGATCCTAGCACAGAGCTGCTGCGTACTGGTCTTCATGCTCGGACCCCTGCCACCTGCCTCCAGGCTTCCCTGTAAGGCCCAGACCTCCGCGGGCTCCTCCCTCAAAGACCCTCTAGCCACCCTCACACTCGGTTGCCTTCAGCTAGCACTGACCCACCAGGCCTTGCAAGTCCCTCCAGTTCCTTGGTTCTGCTCCCTCTCATCAGTACCATTCTGTTGCTTGCGCAGCATGGAGATGCCTCTCAATTTGTAGCCAAAGAATAATAAAAACTCTCTATGTGGAAAAGAAATTTAGAATGCCCCGGGCTCGTGGAGCTGGAAAGGACTTTGGCCAGGCAAAGCCATTTTTAACAGAGTTAATGGCAGGACTAGGAGAAGCCATGCTGCAGAAACGAAGAAGCCCAAGATACCAGGAACTTAACACAGAGAACGTTGATCTCCTGCTCCCTCAGAGGCCGCCGCGCATCCGGATGGTTCTTCCAGGCGCTGTCCTCCATGCAGTGACCCAACCATTCAGGGGAGCATTTCAGAGGCTCTGCCATCTCCACCTGTGGGCTCCCCTGCAGGTGACGTGGCTGGTGAAACAGAGAGTCAAGCAGGGCTCAACCACCTGGGATAATGTCCACCCACGTCACGTGTCCTCCCTAGGAAGAAAAAGAGAATCAGATCTCACGCTGTGGGTCAGTTGTTTTCCCCAAAACTACACTTTACATAGAACCCAAAACTGGATGCTTCGCTGTTTTAAGGGACAGGGAGGAAAAGTCCTCTCACAGGTCCTCTTCCCACCCCCGCCTCGAAGGACCAGCCTCAACCCTCTGTCTCTGTGGAACAGAGGTGCCAATCCAGGGACAGGGTCCACATCTCACCCCCATTTGACACATTCAGAAAAGACCAGCAAAGCTGGGGCCTCCCGGCCATCACAAGACCTCTCGCTGGCAGCCGCAGGCCTGGAAACGTCCCAAATGACTTCTGTGCTCTAGGACGGACCTATAGCATTTCTAAAGCACAACAGATTGAATGAAATTGTCTCCATCACAGACTTCAAACAAAACACCATGCAATGTGTTGACACAATTCTATTTAAATCATGCTGCAGGATGAGGAAAGGGGATATTCAGTACTTCCGTATCTTGAAAAGCCTTTGAAGTCCTCCTGAGTACCCAAGAAAGTTTAGAAATTCTCCTGATGTTAGAAAATGTCAGAGGAAATGCCTGATAACAAGGGTCAGGATGTTAAGTAAAGAGACAGGAATTAATCTCCATTCATTAATAGGATGCTGACGTGACCTTTAAATTAAATCGAAGCCATATCATTGAAGAAAAGGAGCTGCTTATGAAGTTTCCTCCCACCCCAGCTTCCACCCTCACTCCTTTGCTGATGACTCCCTGCTCCCTTTGTCCCTTCTCCGGCTAAGAACGGGGTGCACATCAGGGGAAGCCAGACATCTGTGCAGACCAGTCTCTCCACGGGACCAAACCCACACCCAACCCCTTTCCTCAGAACTGCCCAGCTTCCAGGAAAAACCACTACAGTTCCCCAGGCACCTGTCTCTCCCAGCCTCTCCGCCTGCTTCTCCGCAGCCCACTGGCCACAGCGCCATGCCCATTTGACCCACACTGTCCCCGTCCCCATCGTCTCTGCGCCTACTACAGGCAGGAGCCTCTCAGGAGGTGTCCCAGCTCCAGCCTCGCTTTCTTCCAGCGGCTGCTGCCCAATCTGCTTTTCCACGGAACTCCTCCAGCGAAGCCTCGCTCCCCTTCTCAAACCTCCCACTGGGTCCCAGACAGAGTCCTCACGCCTCCCTGGCTGCATCCAGAAGCTTCTGGCCTTCACAGAGGCGTCAGTGCCTTGCCCTTGCCCTGAGATGGCTGCCAGCCTTTCCACACTGCATGATGAAAACCCGCCATCCTTCCGAGATCCCTCACTTCTGTGGGCCACACTGTGGCCGCCTCTGCCTGCGGGCATCGTGCCTCTGACTATACTTTCTGGGCCCTGGTGGCTCCCTGGGCACAGGGATTGCATCCTCATAATCTTGCCTCCCACAGAGGATGAGGTTGCTAAATACAGTCACACACAGGCATGCACACACTCACACACATATACACACACACACACATAAATGCACGCATGCACCCACATACATACATTCACATGCACACACACACATGCAACCCTACCCCATCATACTCTCTGGCCCTTCATGTGGAGAAGACCTGAGCAATGTGTTTCCAAAAGAGGAAAGGAACAGAGAGCTGATTGGAGACTGACCCAGCCAGCAAGGACGACCTTCACACGGTTTGTGAAATACGCTCTCTAGAGCTACGCTGTCCAGGACGGGGCTGCCGGACACGTGTTCTATCCACGAAGCTCTTACAAGGTGCCATGTGCTGTCCGTGTGGAACACACACCAGATGTTGAAGACCGTGTGGAAAAAGAATCTAAAATGGCTCATTTTTATTGACTACATGTTGAAATGGTAATACTTGAGATGTGTTGGGTTAAATAAAATATATTATTAAAGTTAATTTTACCTCTTTCTTTTTGCCTTTTCTTAAATGTGGCTACTAAAAAGGGTATCACATATGTGGCTCATATTTCTGCTGGATAGCACCTCCCTAAAAGCAGGAGTCAGCAAACCAGGGTCCACCCTGGAAGCCTCTTTTTTGTTTTATGCTTTTGTTTTTGTGAGGAAGATGGTCCCCGAGCTGACATCTGTGCCAGTCCTCCTCTGCTTTGTATGTGGGTTGCTGCCATAGCACGGCCGACGAGAGGAGTATGTCCCCTCCCCAGGATCCAAACCCTCAAATCCCAGGCTGCCAAAGCAGAGCACACAGAGCTTTAACCACTCGGCCATGGGCTGGCCCCTGGAAGCCTCTTTTTGGAACACAGTCGTGCCCTCTCCCTGATGTGCGTCCATGGGCGCTCCACGACAGCATGCCTGAGTAGTAGTGACAAGACCATCTGGCCTACAAAGCTGAAAATATTTACTCCCAGCTCTTTGAGATAGAGTTAGCTGACTCTGTTCTAGATTTACACAGAGTGAAGGAGTGGGAGGGTATGCCACTTTTAGGGAACAGAGTAAAACTCCATCCACCATAATCCAGGAGGCCACAACATGTGTAATGCTAGTTAACCAAAAACTCCTTGTAAAAATTTTCTTAGAATTGCCTTAGTAATTCAAAAGTATGTTTCCTTGGTAACACAATTATCAAATACATTGATAACTCAGTTATGGATTATCGCTGTTAGAAAGTACAGGACCCTGAGCAGACTCCATTTTCAGCTTTGGGAGTATTGGTTTTATTTTTCACGACATGGTTGGTAACTGACAAGAAGGCGAGCTGATGTTTCGGGGCACGTACTTACTGCATGCTGGGCACTGAGCCAGGGGCGGCCACAGACTATCTCACTTCTTCCAATTTCCGTTTTTGAAAGTGAGTGGCTTTCACTTATTCTAGACCTCATCTCAGTGGAGACCCTGGAATGAGCAGACACGGACCTCCATCCAAGAAGAACTGCTAACTCCCACGCAGAAGGCGCTTCGTTTCTAGGTTGCTTCTGCCTCCACAGACTGAGAGCAGTCAGGCGCTGTCCATGCCCCGGCGCTGACCTGGGCCCAGGCGAGGGCTGCCAGGAACTTAGAGCAGGTGGGAAGGGAAGGAGGAAGAGAAGACCCACTTCCATTTCTCTCACCCCGTATGAGAAGGAATGCAGTGTGGGCTGGGGATGGACAGCCAATGACACGTGGCCTTATGTGACCAGGTCACTCTCTTCCGGAAAGCCCTTAGCAGGAAAGAGTGCAGCTTGCTAAGCCCTGCTGCACACTATGTTTAGCTGAGGAGACCATCTGTTCCCGACTCCGGGGAGCAAGTGCTCACATTTCGAAAGTAAGACACAGCCCAGCCAAATAATCTGGACCTCTCTGGAAACACACTACTGTGTTAACCCAGCTACTTGACCTCCTGCCTTCGGAAGTATGTGAGGGAAATGCTTGTCATGAGCTTTTATGACATCTCAGCGTGATCCTGAGATCTAATTTCTCCCCTAGAACTTGTTCCCAACCCACAGAGTGAGCTGAGATTTGCACAAAAAAAAAAAGCTAGTAAGAGAATGTTCTCTGGTCAATGTGCAGGGAGTGTGGGGTAGGAGGAACACACTGGTGGCCCGGGAGGAAAGCAGCCTGGGCAGTGTGCCTAAGCATCTATCCATGGACACCCAACACTGTGCTTGAGGCAGACATTAGAAGCTCCTTTTGCCCATGGCTTCCCAGGGGCCTCCTCCCAGCTGGCCCCCCGCTGGCCCCCTGGCAGAGCTGCTGCACTGGCGGCAGCACAGTGCACTTCCCACCCAGAAGTGCACCCCTGCTGGTTTTTAATGTCCAATTACGTCTCTGGGACCAGGGCCATGACAGTTTGGGGCTCCATGACTGAGCATGTTGGAAACACGGGCGCTTTCCAAACCACAAACAAATGACCTGACTTTCAGAAGAAAAAGAAACTGAAAAGTAATGGAAATGCCCCTTGTCCTAGGAAAACTACTCTTTTTCCTAGGAAATGGTCAAGAGTGACACAGTTCTGCGTCCTGGCCAGAAGATTCACATGGCTCCGTAACAAGCCCGTCATGAGACTTGCTCTCATTTCCCTTCAGTTCAGAACAATCCGAAGGTGGAAAAGCTGAGGGGTGGGAACACGTGCATTGTCTGGCTGGTATCTGACCTCCAGGAGCCTGGGCACGGTGGCCCTCCTGTACTCCCAGTGTCTCGTCTGAGGATCAGCATTGGGGGGCCCCAGGCTCCATTCACAGGCCTCTTCTGTCCACTTTCCCGCCCCTGGAGAGCTCTCCAGCCCATGGCTTCAAGTGCCATCTGTAAGAAACAACTCCCAAATTGTACTTCCGTCCACGTCTCCCCCAAGCTCTGCACAAGCATCTACCTGCTTGCTCAGCAACCTCACATAGGTGCCCTGAGCAGCTCAGACTCACTCCTCACTCCTCCCCATCCCGCTGGCCTGGTCTCCCCTCATCTCTCCCCACCTCACTTGACAGTAACTCCATCACTGCTGCAGCTTGGCACTATCCCAGTCCACTCTTTCTTGATGTCTGAGCACCTCCCACCACACCCATGGTGACCACCCGGCCCCAGCCTCATCCTCATCTGCCTGGGTTCCTGCAATGCCCCAAAACTGGTCGCCTCCAAGAAGCCTAGACTCCTCCCAGCAGCCTGGACGCTCCTCCTAAACCTCCCTAGCTCAGAGCCTTGCAATAGTGCTAGCTGTCCTTCTGAGGAAAATCCATGGTTCTTAGTAGGTAATTTGGCCCCATTGACTGTTCCATCTGATCCTCATCCCCGTCCCTGTCCCTGTGCCCCACACCAATCCCACCACGTTGCCCAGAGTTTTCCCTCCACCTGGAATGCTCTCTCCGGATATTTACATGGCGGGCTCAAACACTTCCTTCAGATCCCTGCTCAAATATCTCCTCCTCCGGGAGGCCTTTTCTGACCACCTGATGTGAAAGAGTAATCGCCCAAACCTGCGAACCTCCACCCTTCCCCAGCTGCCGGTCCTTTCTCCCCGGCCCTAATCCTTGGAAGGCATGGAATATATTTACATCTTTACTGTCTGCCGTTGCTCCCTGCCTCACTCTAACATGAGCTCCCAAGGGGAGGGCCTCTGAGTTCGCTCACCGCTGCATCCCTTCTGCCTAGGGCAGCACCTGGCAGACAGAGGGCTGGGGAACGGATGTCGAGAGAATCTTTCAACAAGGCGTTTCCACCTTGTTGATTTCCACAGGTACAACCCCTCTCCTAAGGAATTCTGCACCGAGGAGCAGAGACACTCAGATTTTATGCACAGACTCCACAAAGGTAGCATGATTTGCCTTTTTAAATGTTATTTCTTTCAAACAAACAAAAAGTTGCCTCATCTTAGATTGGAGCTCCCAATCTAAGCTTAAATATAGAATTTAAGCACATCCTAAACTATTGACTGAATACTGCTTGCTGTGTTTGAGGCATGGTGTCGTGTCTGCAAATACGAAGCAGGAAGCAGGAGCTCCCAGTGTGTCTGGCGGCCCCTCTCGGCAGCGTGCGAGGCATCTGAAGGGACCAGCCTTTATAGGACTGGTTTGCATCTTAGGCCCATAAACGTGGATGTGAAAAAAAGCCATATTTTTAACTTTTCTTTTTAAGTTGAATTTCCTTTATCTTTTCGTAGGTGATGCCTTTCAATGGTAGAACATTCAAAAAGGTACATAGTGCAAATTAAGTCTCCCTTCAGCTCCCCAACCACCTGGTTGCCTTCCTTAGAGGCCATCAGGGTAACCTGTTTCCTGTCTGTCCTTCTAGGTATTTCTATTCAGATTCAGTTACAAGCCAATACATATTCTTTATTTTCTTGGATATTTGTAAGTCTGACTCCAATCCTCCATCTCACTCAGCTGGCAACAAAGCCCCCTCCATTGGTACTGGGCTCGCCCACCACCCCGGGATCACAGCAGAGCCTAGAGGCGCACGCTGTGGCCCAGGAAACGTGAAAGACCTCTGACCTTCAGCCCAGCACAGCGGACGTCCTCATCACCCGCACTCCCAAGGGTGCTTGAACGCATGTACCTCTTGTCTCAGCTTAGAACACGGCCATCTTTCCCAGTCCTGGCACACAGATGCCTAGGATTATCCTCTCCAGGAACACCAGAGCCACCATTCCTCTCTGAGTAGGGTGCCCATAAAATTTGTCTTCCCAATTGGGAGAGTTTTGAGTGATAAGGGTGAGATTCATAATTACTGTCTGGGTCAGGACTAGGCTGAGGCAAGAAAGTGCCTAGGGTACAAAAGCTAAGGAGGCGCCCCCTCTCCAGGCAGTGCAAGTGCAGGGCTGGCATTTGCATGACCCAGAGAGTAGGCACCTCCTTAAATGTTCTGTGCCTCTTGCCTCACCCCAGTGCTGCCCTGATTACTGTGGTAGACAGGGATGGAGCTGCCTGCCTTTGGCAAGCCAAAGCTGGGAATAAGCCCCTCCCCTTCTGAGACCCTTGATTGTTACAAGACCTGCCTTTAGCACCCCCAAGCTCCATCCTCAGACAGGTAGAGGTAATAATTCCCTTTTTTCTGGCCACTGCTACCTCTACCTGTCTCCCCCCTGGCAGAAGCCCTGCCAGGAACTCAGGCCAGGAAGGAGGTTGTCTTCAAGCCCCACGTGAACTCCCCTGCTGTAGAGGGGCACAGAACCTGGCCTTCCACTGGCACTGGGAGGGGCAGTACCAGGGAGAGGAGACAGAAATCAATGCGCGTGTGAACTAGCTGCCCTGTCCGCACTGCGGTCTGCTAGGGTCTTCGTACCGTGAGGCTGGCAAACGTCAACCTAGCACAGAGAATGTGACATCCGGGCTGTCCAGGACACACACACAAAGCAAGCAAGAAGCAGGTGTGGTGCTGATCCAGCCCCCAAGCCCACTTCTGGAGTGTTTCTCGGCTTAAGTGGAAAATGAAGGCAGTACCACAGCCCATTTCCCTGTCTGTACAATCCCAGCTCGGCTAGGATTTCAGATGAGCACAAGACCGAGACCTGAGCCAAGAAAGCCCCTCACTCCCAACCTCAGGTGAGCCCCAGCAGGTCGGCAGGTGGAAGGGGTCCCCACCTCCCCCCCTTATTAACTCTCCTTGTGTCCGTATTTCCTCCATGAGCCAGAGCTGACGTGGCCCAGACAAAGATGCTCCATGTCAGAAGCAGAACCAACTTTCCCTGTAAGAGCTTGGAGCACAGCAGGACGTGGTGCAAGCTGGCCGGCATCTCTGGATGGTGGCGAGCACAGTAGGATGTGGTGCAAGCTGGCCGGCGTCTCCTCTCCTGAGTCTTGGCTTTAACCAAAGCCTCGTGCCTAGCTGAAAGTGACTTGATGAAGAACAAATACATTTTCTTGTGTCTCCCACCAAAAGCTGGTCTCTCTGGTATGTCAACTCAGCGTTTGTCTAGGTGCAGTAACCTGGCCCAGTTCTGTAATCCTAGCACAGAAAAGGAGGCTCTGGGAGTGAACCTGAGCATGAAGAAGTTAAACAATCTCCCCCGGGCTAGAAGAAGAGAAAAACTCTGAGATGAGCTTTGCTAACCTGCGGCTGTGCATCCTCAGCATAATCAACTGTTGTTCAAAACTAACCAGGTCCTTCCGTCCCTCCCTAGTATATGAGTGAGCTTCTTTCCCAGGGAGTCAGGTCCAGACGTCAAGATTCAGCCTCATGAGGCCAAACGCGGGCTGAAGATGAGAACTAACCAGAAAAGTCCAGACAGTCAAGGGAAAAGAAATTCAGTCGTCAAGGCCAAATACTGGCTGGTGGGAAGGCACCAACAACACGGCCACATGCTCCCCCACCTAAAACCCCAGATAAAAACCCCTACCTTTCTCCCTTCAAAGATGTGAATCCGAGTTCTAACTCCCACCTCCTCATCTGGCTGCTGTTCAATAGCAAACCCCTTTCCTTGCCACAAGCCTGGTGTTTCAGGGTTTTCCTTTATCGGACCTCCTGTGCAGCAAGCAGAAGAACCTGTGTTTGTGTGCAGTGACAGGAGCAGGAAAGTGCTCTCCTGAGGGGTTTAGACCCAGCAGGAGAAGGTCAGACGACTTTCAGGGAAAATGCAGACATTCTGAGCAGCAATAGGTGGGACATGAGCCATGGCAGCAACTGCCCACATCAGAGGGAAACACCTACCTGGAGCCCACACACCAGAAAGTCATGGGGTTGTCATGGAGGACAGTCGCAGTGCCAGGCCACGGGGCCAGTGGGGCTCGAAGGCCCGCCACACTTCTGCCTCTTTGCTCCTCCTAAGACACTAGTTCTCTGTGCTGACGGGATACCAGACTCACCCGGAGGACTTGAAAAGGCCTGGGCCCCACCCTCGGAAGAGTGCGATTTTACTGGTTTGGGGTGTGGCCTGGGCAGCAGCGCTTTTCAAGCTTCAGGGTGGTTCCAATGGGCACGGAGTCTGAGAACCACTGTCCCGAGACAGCCACTCCCCGTCACACCCGACCGCACCCCAGCTTCTGGCCTTACTGCCTTCCGAGAAGGAAAGACTACCTCTGCAAATAGCTCTCCTTTCCCTTCATGATGGATTTAGGCACAGATGTGACTTTCCCACACTCTTGGGATTTCTTTGTAGATACTTGGGCATTTAAAGCAAACCAGACCTTTTGCTGAAGTGACACATGTGCATGAATGTGTGTGTGTGTGTGTGTGTGTGCCAGGGTGGATAGGATGACTGTAGGAACCCAGGGAATGTACAGTCAGCTGTAACCAAGGTATTTAATCAGTAAAAATGAAAACACACAGTTAAGCCTCTTCATAGGGAGCCTGCACGGTGCTCACGCTTCAGGCTCACCCGTGTCAGCCAGGCACCAGCTGCTCCTCAGTCCTGACAGGTGAAGAGGCAGAGTGCCAGCCTCAGACCGCGCTTCGTCTCCTTTGACAAGGTAAGATCAGAGAGGTCGCATAGGCAGAGGCCCAGAGAGTGCCTTAAATGCAGCAAACCTGCACCCACAGGGTGACTCCTGATCTGCTGATCCTTCACTTTCACCCCCACAGCTTCTCTCAAGAAATGCGATGGCCAAGAGCCGTCGCTCCCCACTGCCATCTTCCAGCATAATTAACCAGCAGAATGGAGAGAAACATGAATTTCCCAAAATTCAAAGACAAAATGTAAACATGATTACAAGTGGCTAGCTTTTCCACACACACAGTTGTCCATACCTTGGGAGTGGTCAACCAGCAACGAAAGCATCATTTCTTACTACTTGACCACCCTCAGAGCTCAGATGCATTCTGCTCTCACTCTCCTCTGGAGAGGAGGCTCTGCTGCTCCCTACGTGGGAACGCTCTTGTCCCATCCTTTCCCGATAACTCCCATTTATCTTTGGGGCTGTTTAGACCTCCCTTCCTCCAGGCGGCCTTCACTGATGCCCTAGGCTGCATTGGGTGGCATCTTCTGTGCCTGTTGCAGCCGTGGCTTGCCTCTACCCCAGCACCTGTCCTCCTGTCCTGAAGTGCCATCTCGAGTGTCTATCTTGAGCCACTCCTACCTCTGTGCCCAGACCCTGAGAGCTTCGTGGGCGGGGATGAGAGCCCACCACAGCAGTGACAGCACTTGATATGTGTCAGCACAGGGGGTGCTCAAAGAATGTTAAATCAACTAACAAACACCCTCCGGACCCACCTCCCAGGCCACCCCACATGCAGACAACACCCTAGGATGCTCACAGCTGGCAGAAGGCTGGATTTCTCCTGACCGGGAGCCAGCTGCCCCATCTGGAGTGCCTTGAATGTCCTCCACGGACCAGGCCTGGGCCACACGTGCAGTTGCTTCCTCCCGGGTCTCCCATCGCTCCTCCCAAGCTGAGCCACGGCCAACTCAGTGTTCTCCCCAGGGCACACTGGAGGCTTTTATTCTATGCTCTAGGGAATTGTTGTGTGTTGGTGACACTTGATTCAAAATACAAAATGGCCCACACGTGTGCTGTGCCATTGGCACCAAGCATGCACAGCAGAGCCACCTCCTGGTGAACCAGGGTTATTGCCTTCCTAGATTTCTCACAAGGCTGAGGCTGGCGTCAGATCAGCCTACCACGTATACAACTTTAGATAAAGTCACAACGAATGTGGAGAGTTCCTTCACACTTGGTGCCAGCACGTGCTTCCCATGAGCTGGATTTCGATAAGAACTTCCTCCCAGGCTCCTGGCTGGTCAGGCAGAGTGACCGCTGGATGCTGGGGCACTGGACCTCATCCCGCCATGGAGTTTCTCCAGCTGCATTATTTGCTTCATAACACAACTATCTCTGTAACAACATGGAGCCTCAGCTCCTCCTCAACCCCCAGGAGAAAGGTGGGTGGTCTTTGCTGAGGGTCTCCCCCATGCCCATGCTCCTGTTTAGAGGCTGACCTTGCCCAAGGATGTGCAAAACATCAGAGCAGAAAACTTCCATCCAGGAGGAGACAATGCATCCTCAGTGGTCACAGAACTAGAGCAGCTGGGGCAGGAGAGGCTGCGGAGGCCTGGCCCAGGGGAACAGAACATGCCGCCACTCAAGGAGGAAGCCTCATCTAGCAAACCGTCCGAGGACCTGCTTCCAGAGACCACGGCTCCCGAGAGACCATGGTTCCTGACAGACCATGGCTCCCGAGAGACCATGGTTCCTGACAGACCATGGTTCCTGACAGACCATGGCTCCCAAGAGACCACAGCTCCTGACAGACCACTGCTCCCAAGAGACCATGGTTCCTGACAGACCACGGCTCCCAAGAGACCACGGCTCCTGACAGACCACTGCTCCTGACAGACCACGGCTCCCGAGAGACCACCGCCCCTGAGAGACCACCAGCCCTGAGAGACCACTGCTCCCGAGAGACCATCGCTCCTTGTTCCATCCTGCAACATCATTTGTGTTTCGCTTCTGTTTGATTTGGCTGAGCATTAATGACATGTTTGCTAATCTAACGACAGAGAATCCCAGAGGAAAACTCTCAAAAGGATGAAAGGCCCACGAGATGAGAGGATTCCAAGGAGAAGGGACACGTGTCCCTAGAGCACAGCATGCTGACTCACAATGTCTGTGGTTGATGAACACCTTTTCCTAATCTCTTAGGAGAGCTTAATTTGGGGGCACCTCTTTATGTGCTTATGGACCATTCCTATATTCCTTGGAAGCACTTTTAAAGGCCTCTGAAAAATTTTCAGGCTTAAGCACAGGTTCCTGAGGTTAACATGGGGCCTTCCATGATCTCCTTGGCCCCTCCACGCTCTTCCTTCCTAGACTCCTTTCCTTTGTTCAGAAGCCTTAGACCAGCAGCCCCCGGAGCTCTGATTCCAGCGGGGTGTCCTAGAATTCAACTCAACTCTGACACCATCAACCAGGAGATAGTGTCAGACACCACAGGTTAAGGGCTCAGTAACACAAGACTGCCCCCACTTTAGATGCCAATCACAAGTCCACATTGTCGTGTGAGCTTCTCACTAACTGGCTATAGATCGGAGGTTCCCACGACCCCCTCCTTGGATTCGATTAATTTGTAGAGTGGCTCACAGAACTCAGGGAGACATTTTCCTTAATGGATCACCAGTTTCTTATAAGAGGATTTCACTTAGGAACAGCTAGATGGAAGAGACACATAGGACAAGGTTTGGGGGAAGGGCTAGAAGCTTCCATGCCCTCTTCAGGAGCACTACTCTCTCCGAATCTCCACAGGTTCACCAACCTGGAAGCTCTGCAAACCCTATCCTTTTGGGTTTATATGGAGGCTTCACTACACAGGCAGGATGGATTGAATCATTGGTCGTGGGTGACTGATGCAACCTCCTGCCCCTTTCCGCTCCCGGAGGTCTGGAAGTCCAACCCCCTAATCAAGGTTGGTTCTCCTGGCAGCCAGCCCCCATCCTCCCCCAAGTGCTTCCCAAAAGTCACCTCATTAACATGACGAAAGACATCTTTATTGCTCTTATCACAGGAAATTCCAAGGGTTTTAGGAGCTCTGTGCCAGAAATGAGGAGCAAATATTGGTGTATGTTTCTTATGACATATCACAGGGACCGAGGTGGTTTCAGCCTTACCCTAGCACTTCCTCAACGAGGAACATTCTCCCCTACAGGGATTCTGATGCCAACCACGAGGGACAATTTTTGGTCACCATGTTGTGTTTGAAACACTCATGGAGTACAGCAGGAATGGAATTCCGTCAAGCATAGTTCCTTCACCAACCCCATCTTGGCTGCACTGCTGAGGGAAACGCTGGCGAAACAGGATCTCAGATCCCAGAGGCCCACCCCACCACAGGACCTCCAAGGACAACACAAGAGTTTCTGTTTCCAGGACAGACTAGGGCTGAGCCTGATCTCTGCCGGCCTTCCTGATTTGCACATCTGGCCCCCCAATCCCACCAGCCCTCTCATCCCCTTCATAGGTGCTGCCTTTTGCCTTGGACCCTAACTGGTCCCACCTCCAGCGGGCGTGTGCTTCCTGGTGAGGGCCGAGGAACTCCACACTTCACTCCTCTGGGGCTCTGTGCACAGGACAGCATCCTTGGAAGCCACTCTGCAAACACAAGCTCATTCTGTATCGCTTTCAATCCTTCCCTCCAAAGCCTCCACCCCAGGAAAATGGCAGACTTGCGGCCCTTCCTCCGTCTGTTCCGTATGTTCGGTTCTGGCCGATGATTCGCCCGTGGGTGAAAGGAGCCCTGAACCAGGGTGAGGAGACATAAGGCTGGTCTCCGTTTGCAGCGGCAGAGCTGATGAGTTTGGATGTGGGGCTCAGCCCTGTGCACAAGGGGCCCTGTTCCGACAAGCAGGGCTCTGGCAGCTCTCTCCATCTGGACCTCACTAAAGGAGTCAGGGCAGCCACAAGTGTTTTGTCAGAGAAAGTCCACGGGGAAGCTCAGAGCACCAGAGTGAGGAGGGGCCTTGAGGGGCCCTGGCTTCAAGCCTCTGCACCCTCATTCTGGGGCAGTCACGCAGTCAGGAGGCCTGCACCCAGAGAAAACCGGATTTCTCCTCCCCCGGGCGTCCCTCCCCGAGCTGTCCTGTGACACTTGGGCTTGAATCCTCCAGCAACTCTGCATCTGAGTTAGGGCTTTTATTCTGGGGAGACTGGGCCCCTATGTGGGGTTACCAAGGTCTCACCACCTCTCTTCCCAGCCACCCCACTGCTCGCACCCCTCAGAGAAACTCACCAGCAAAAATTCAGACGCGGCAATGCTCAGGGCGGATGTCGGGCGTGGCAGACAGTGACACTGGGAAGTGATGGCAGTGGAGGAAGGGCGCTTTGCTCTGAGAGAGAGCATGGAGCCAAGGCGCCACAGAGGGCAGACCGGCCACACCCAGACCTTAGCCCCAGCTATTTCCACCCCAGAGATGCCGCACCCTCTGCTGCAGGCCCATGGGGCAGGAGGAAGGGCAGACCCTCGAGCAGTGCAAAGAGGATCCAGATGGTGGGGGCACGAACACAGAGGTGAGTTGTCTTGGCAGAGTCATGGTGGTGACAGCGCTCAGAGGCCAGCCAGGCTCCAGGGAAAACAGGATTTCTTCCTTCATAAGCAGGCAGCTTTTGGAAGCATATTCTGAAAATAATAATAATAATAATCTGCAATGAAAACCACTTTGTAACTCCCTGAGATGAGCTGCGTTGAAGTGTAATACAGAACTCCAGTGAGTTGTCAGCCAGACGTGGAGGGTTTGGGGCAGGCGGTTGGTGTCACCTCTGGACCACTCGTGCCAGGGTGACAAGAGACCCTGGCACTACAGAGTGCTAGAGATCAGAGGTTCTGGAGCAGGTACCATCTAAACAGAAATTTTCCAGAGTGACTTCCCACTCTCTTCTCTTGAAAGGACCTCAGTGTTCTGTCAAATGCCCCCACCTCTAAATAACAGCTGAGTGCCTACTGACACCTTGGAGGGTAGGCAAAGGTGGGCCCATCTCACTGTGTTTACTTTGAGAGAAGCTGTGTAAACCATATTTCTCTGAATCAAAAATATCTGCCTGATCATTATTTCAAGTGGCTCTGTCACTTTCTCTGACATATTTTCATAGCAAGAGGCCTGTCTTGGAGACCAACTGCCTCTCATTTGAATAATGCAAAATGTATAAATTGTACCTAAATTATGCTTAAAATGTACTTACCTATTAACGTGTGTATGTGTGTGTATATATATATATATATATATAAAACCTACTTGAGTCCTAAAAGCCAGCCTTGATAATACGCAGTCTACTGTCAATACCTGTGCTCCTTGACTGCGGGGTCAGCCAGATATCACGCACAGCCCAGGTCTGGTGATCTGACAGAGGATAAAAGCAAGAAGCTTCCGGAGTCACCAGCAAAGTGGACGGTGCTGCTGTTGTGAAAAGCAACATTAAGTAAGACAACTTGCCATTCACGGGAACTCTGTTTTGACTGTTATGTAGTTAGCGCACCATTAGGCATCACCCCTAAAAACGTCCAGGGGCTGATCCACTCGGGACCTTAGCGTCCTCAACCTAATACTTAATTATTCACTGAAAACCAGAGTCGCAGTCATCCACTGCGATGTAAACACCACTCAAACTCAGTGGCTGAAAACAACTATTTATTATTAATTTCACTGTTCTGAGATGACTGGGTTCAGCTGGACGGTCCTCACTCGGGGTCTCTCAGGAGATTCCTGTCAGATGGTGGCTGGGGCTGGAGTCGTCTGGAAGCACAACCAGACTGAACGTCCAACATGGCTATTATGGGCTGGATCATGTCCCTGCCCCCAGACTCCTATGTTAAAGTCCTAACCCCCAGGGTCTCAGAATACGAGCTACTTTGGGAATGGGGTTGTTGCAGATGGAATTAGTTAAAATGAGGTCATTTTGGAGTAGGGTAACTCCTAATCCAGTGACCGGCATCCTTATAAAAAAGGGAAATTTAGACATGGAGACAGACACACATGGGGCAAATACCACGTGTGTGAAGATGCGGGAGGAGATTGGAGCACTGCAACAGAAGCCAAAGAATGCCAAAGATTGCCAACAAGCCACCAGAAGCTGGGAGGGAGGCCTGGCACAGCTTTTCCTCCAAGCCCTAGGAATAAACCAGCTCTCCTGTCACCTCCAGCTCAGATTTCTGGCCTCCAAAACTGAGGGCAGCAAGTTTCTGCTGTTTGAGGCACCCAGTCTGTGGTTCCTTGTTACGCAGCCTGACCAGGCTCATACAGAGGTTGCTCACATGGCTGCCTGTTGATGCTGGGAACTCAGCTGGGGCTGCTGACATGGGCGCCTCTGCGTGGCCTTTCCATGTGACTCGAGCTTCACCTAGTGTGGGGTCTGGGTTGAGAGAACGAAGGTCCCAAGAGGAAACATCAGTAGGGTGAAGCAGCCCAAGACAGCAGGGAGGAGCCTCCCGACACAGCTCTCCCGCTGCACCTGTTGGTCCGGCAGGTCCGAAGGCCAGCCCAGATCCAAGGGGAGGGAACTCAAACCCCACCTCTCATTGGAAAGAGCAGCAAAGACTTGTCAGCCATCTTTAATCAACCACACGAGCTATCAAGGAAAGAACGTTGCACATGCTTGTGCATCTGTGCTGTGAAGTAAGTGATTTTATTGTCAGAAAACCATAGAAAGGGTGAGGGCAGAGGAGACCGAGGGAATCTGTTCCCACCATGAGGAAGGTCCCTCTACATTTGGAACCTAAAAGGGGCTGTCCCCTGGGGGCACAGAAGAACAGGGAAAACTATTTTAAAAAAAGCTCCAGTGACATGAACTGCAGTAGAAGAAAATGAACTAAAAATGCAGCCACGTGGAAACACCATTAAACAGAAATGGTGAAAGAGACAAAAATCTCAACAGCATGGGTGCCTGTCAGAGACTTCCACAACAAAATAGCACCCAATTTCAGGGCACCTCCTGGGATCCCGATGCCCTGCTCCGTCCGCGAATCTCGAACACTCTCGGCTTCACGCTGGAGCACAGGGAGGTGGTGGGGGAAGGAGGGGGCTTCTCACCGCCCACCTGTCTGTGGAGTGAAACCCGCTCTGCCTGCACCGGCACATCTGATGTGGGTGGTGCTCCCGCACTAGATTCTGTTCCTCTTGGAGCTAATGTGCTGGCATGACAAGCTGCTGGCCAGAGCCTTAAAGAAATGCTAAGGAGGACATGACTCTGAGGCTCTGTCTTCCAAGGGATGGTCAACACCCCTTTCTCCTGCGAAGAGAGTTGAGGAGGACAGCACAGTCCAGCGAGCTGACCAACCCCGGGGCAGCCACCAGCAGAGGTTAGGAAAAATTCCTGGAGGACCTCTGACTCCTTATCCTGCTTGTCCTCCAGAGACCACCCTAAAAGAACAAAACACTATGTATCATGTGGCAGACGATGGAGAACGTGAAGAGAGAAGAGACTAAGGATGATTTACCCAAGGCACTTCAGCAAGTCCCAACAGGAAGTCGCTGCTGAGACCGCAGGGTCCTACAAAGAGCGATCTCCCCCAGAGGCCACATCTCCAGTCCAGCAGGATGAGGAGGCACGGTATTTATGGTCTGCCAAGATGCAGGTTTCCAGAACTGCAAGGAAAGGCAGGGAGAGGAGTGCCTTCTGCTCCCTCTCTTCCCCCTGCTTCAATACGGCAGCAATGACCTTGGGCAAAGTCCAGTCGCTGGCGCTTTCTGCCTTTTTCTCACAGATTTCCTGGTCAAGGCACAGGTTTGGAAAGTCACGGAAAGGGTCTAGATCTCAGATCCCCCACCTGATAGACGTGTGAGGCTGAGCTAATTATTCACCAGCTCTGAGCCTTGTTTTTTGATCCTATAAATGGGGATAATAACATCTATCTCATGAAATTGTTAAGAGAATGAAAAGATAAGAATACATCATGTACTGCCTGAAACACATTAAATGTTCAATAAACAGGAGCTACTATTATTTTCTATGATTCTGAGACTTTCTGCTGTATTACAAAGCAGAGCACCCAACAGGCAATTAACTGAATACAATGCATATATTAAAAGACATCTAGAAAATTGGGGGATGTAATAAGCCCCACTGTATAACACATCAAACTGGGATATATATTCTTGTCATAAGTATCTGGAGGCTTTCATCGTCTTGTTCTGCCAAAGTCACTGATGGGCTAAAAGCAAGAGATGGAATGTGCAAAACTGGCATTCTGCCTTAAATCTGGGGTCCACTGAGGCAGAAGATCTAGAAAACCAAGGCCCAGTCCTCAGACCATCTCCATCATCCGCAGCACCTGCAACATGGAACAGCCGGCAGCTGAGCATCTACATTTGCAGATATTTTTCCAGGTGCTTACTTGTGGCTGCATTCTCAAAATTATACACTGCAAATACCTGGCCGCCGAGACATCGGGCTTGTTTTCAACTGGCATAAAACATTCTGTGACAGATCAAGAATCCATTGTCCTTCGTCTTGGGGACCTCCTCTGAGGACTCACGTCCAGTGCTCACACCACTGATGGTGGCTCCTGACCAAAGCAGTCAGTGACTATGATGGAGAAGTTCATCTGGATAAGTCCAGCCCAGGAAGGGAGTGATGGGGACCACCCACACCTGGCCTAAGGTGAGCTCAGAAACACATGTAGAGAGCGTGGAGGTCAACTTGTCCAGGGTCCCTGGCCTCCAAGACATCGCCAAAAATTGGTGCCCCCAGAGTAATGCAGTTCAGACATCTCTCCAAGAGAAGATGGTGGACAGCCCCAAGCTGCCACACCTTCGTGTCCACTGTGGCACTTCCACCAAGACCTCACTCTCCCCAGGCTGTTCCCAGCTGATGCCTGAGCATGGTCCTCCTGCCAGAGTGGGAGCCCTCCAGTAGGCAACCTTGGCACCAAGGTTCCCCCTGGGCTGGCTAGGATTTCTCAGGGCTCTCCCTCCCCAATCCTCCATCCTTTGATTTCTACTTTCATGAATATCAGAGCTGCGTTGCACTGGCTCTCTCAACCCTTTCTCCTCTATAGACAAGGATCTCCCCATAAATCTCCTGCGTGTCTGATTTCATCTTGGCATCTGCTTCCTGAACTGACACATCATCCAAATTCACCGTGATCACATCTAATGGCAAGAACTCACAGGAAGCCTGTTTCGCTTTGGCATGATTAGAAAGTTCCTTCTTATTGTTTCATCAGGGTGTTGGCAGAAAACAGATTTCAACTCAGATGGTTTAGATAAGCACTTTAATGGAGGGAGACGTACGCAAGTGTAAGGGAACAAACCAGGGGTGATGGAGCCTGTGGAGTGGGCAACCCCTCGAAGCTGTCTACACCCTAGGGCTGAAGGGCTGGGGAGCTCAGCGTTCCTGCAGCCCGGTGGGACTGAAGCCACTCGGGGTGCAGCCACCGTGAGCCGTGGTGCCAAGACAGGGAGGGGCAGAGGAAGAAGTGCCACAGCCCAGGCGGGCACAGGAGGCAGGCCACAGGGCACTGGGCAGGGCGGGGACACAGGGGGAGGGGCAAGGAGAGAGCAGCATCCACTTACCAAACAGTTCTGTCTCTTCTTTTGTGACCACTTGTGGGTCACTGGGTATCTCCTTTATTGCTAGTCTCGTTTTGTGTCCTACCCATGATTGCCTCAATATTTACTTTTTCATTTCAGCATGATATTTACTTTTACCTTTTCCCCACCTCCTCTGGGTTCACTCCACAGGTCCCCATGCAGCACACTCCTCGGGCACACTCCCTCCTTGCCAGGTCCCTCGTGACATCAACCAAAGCCAGAATGAGCCTTCCATGGAGGGCATGCCGCAGACGGGGACCCTGAAGCCATCTCCCTCTAGACACACTGTATCTTGGCCGACTGAAAATGTTTACCCAACCACAGGACTCTGTGAACCTCTGTTGACAGCTGCGGATTCAGAAGTCAGGGACCACCAGAGACCGCCTCATTCCGTGGATTGTTTGTGGTTAAAACTAGTTTCTAAAACTGACCATGGCCCTGCCCACACCAAGCCCGCAGATCTGCGGTGATCAGGCACAGGGCACTACACACCCACTCAGTGCTTTGAAACCAGAACCAGAGTCCAAGAAAATGTCACCATCATTGAGTTATGATATACAAAATATGTGAAACATACAACAATCCAAATTTACTCAACAAATCCCAAGGGAGTCGATTGCTTAACTGTTGTGCTTTATATGGGAGGGCCACGTGATGCACAAGGCCTGGAGTTTCACCTGCGGTAGTAGCTTGACTGATGCACTGATCCAACATGATGCCATAGCTGTGTCACAGAAAAACCCGGAAGCTGTGGCATGGGATGGAAACAAAGAGTCCGCTTTACCAGCACAGCATCCCAGACCATGCAACTCTTACACAGGAAAATCAGGGCTTAAAGTTACTGCAAGTTTTTAATTCTAAAAACTATAATATTACAGAAATTTTTGAAAAATGGTGAAACACTTTGATTTTTAATGGAATTCTCTGACAGTTCTTTTCAGGCACACATCTGCTGCAGAAGGAAAGAGCCCCTCGACTCAATTGTCTAATTTCACCCTGAGAGTAACGTCGGTTTTCCAGGAGCCAGTGGCCGGTGGAGTGAAAGCCCGTCTCTCCCAACTACCAGCAACACATACCCCAACCTCCCTCGGACCCTGCAGAGACACACCACCCCCAGAGACCTTGGGGGACGGAGGATCCTGGCAAGGGCTGTCCCCGTTGCACGCGGACCTTTACAAAAGTCACCCAGCCTGCACCTAGTGCCTGTGGAGACGATGAGGAGCTCACTCCCCATGGCCTGAGTGGAGGGCAGGGCCAGCTTTGCTCATCTCTGCTTTTTCAGTACTCAGCCAGGCCCGACCTGGCCCAGAGTGGGTGCCAGGCACTGTGCTCACATACCTCTCTCTCACTCTCTCGTTCTCTCTCCCTCTCTCTCTCCTCCCCCATGCCTACGCATGGGACCAGCCACATTGTGAGGAAGCCCAGGCCACGTGGGGAGCAAATGTGGAGTCCCAGCAGAGAGCCAGCAGCCCCTCCAAGCTCATGGGTGGATGACTTCAGATGACTCTAGTCCCTGGCCTTCACATCTTCCAGATGAGGCCTTGTCATGGAGCAAACACAAGCCATCCTGCTGTGCCGTGTCTGAATTCCTGACCCAGGGACACTGTGGGACATAATCAATGGTGATTGCTGTTTGAAACCCCAGATCTGGGGGCAATGGGTCATGTAGCCATGGACAACCACCCAGGCGTAGGGGAGATGGTCAGCAAGTGCCTCAAAGCTCCAAGCCGCTCCTCCTCCTGCCCACCCCCTGCCTCTCCCCGTGGCCTTCCCATGGCCCAGCTCGACTCTCTGCTCTCTCTTTAACTGAAGGCCCTAGTTCTCATCCCAGCACTGTCCCTCTTGCCTCTGTGGTCTGTCTGCCACTGTCTATGCCATGCATTCCTCCCTCCGCTGTGGACCTGGCCAGGTGGTGCAGCTGGGTGATCTGTGGGAGACCCAGCTCCCCAGTTAGAAGTGACATTCCAGATGAAACGCCCTGAGAGCTCCACTGCCTCCACACGAGTCACGCTGCAGGGAAGCACGGTGGTAACGAAGTGACTTCTAGAAAGAAGTCCCTAATTGGGATCATCTTTACGCCATGACGTTCAACCACATCTGAAGTCAAATTTCAAGTGGCCCGCCTGGCACCGCCACCTCCTTCTCCCTCAGCTTGCTTGCTCCACCAGCCCCCACTGCCCTTCTGGAGCTGCACCCAAATGCCAGCTGCTGGCCCCTCCCTCTGCTTCCTCACCACCCGGACGCTCTTTTCTTACCCCTCGAAATTCTCACTATAGACAAACTCATCCATTCTATGAATGGGAAGAGCCCTATTAACCACAATGACGCCCAATTATAAATCCAGGCCGATTTCTCCCCTGACCTCCAGTTTTGATTTTCCAACTGCCTGGGGACCACCCCACGTGGGCGCCTCATGGACCTCATGCCCCAAAGAGGCTCAGATGGGGCTCTGGCTTCTTCCAGCACATGGTGTTCAAGGCAAAAATCCTGATTCCTCCCTTTTCCTCACCCCACCAGCAAATCCTGTCAATGTAATCTCCAAAATGCATCGACCCATGGCCCCTTTCATCCATTTACACTGCCACTACCTCCCCTGGCCACTGCGACCTCTTTCCTCAAGTACTTCAAATGTCTCCAGATTGCCTCCACCCCAACCCCAGCATCACCATCACCAGCATCCCCACCCACTCCACCCCCACCACCACCACCACCACCATCATCACCATCGCAACCACCCCCAACACCCCACCCTTCTTCACCACCATCACCATCACCACTACCCAGACCACCCCCCCACCACCACCATCACTGCCTCCACCACAACAACACCCATTCCCACCCCACCCCCAGCCTCCTCACTACCACCACCATCACTGCCCTCACCACCATCACTTGCAACATAATCATCACTACCACCATTATCCCCACCACCCTCACCATCCCACCACCATCACCACCAATATCACCATTACCATTACCATCAACAACATCCCCACCCCCACCATGACCATAACCATCACGCCACCCCTACTTCCACCACCTCACTACTATCAACATTATCCCCCCACCACAACTATAACCACCAACATTACCAGTCCCCGTACCCACCACTGCCATCACCATCACCCCTACCACCACCATCACCACCCCACCAACACTACCCACAGCCCCACCATCACCACTACCACCATCACCCCTCTCACTACCACCCTCACCTCCAGTATCACCATTACCACCACCACAACCCCCACCCCCACCCCATCACCCCCACCACCACCATTTCGCTAGCCCCCATATCCAACCCTACCATCATTATTATCACCATGGCTACCACCACCACCATCACCCCTACCACCATCAACACAACCCTCACTCCTATCCTACCCCCACACCCTCACCACCACCACCACCATCTGCACCCCCACCATCACCATCATCAACCACCGTCACCACCCTCACCACCACCACCACCACTGCTCCCATCTACCACTCTCTCCCCACCCACAGCTCTGCAGCTCATTTCCCATAGAGTTACAGAGGTGATGCCCTTGAAAGTACATGTATTACATCACTGCCGTGCTTAAAACTTTTCCAGTGGCTTCCCATCAGTCAAGAACAAAATTCCTCTCTGTTCCTGGCATCTTGGCCCAGTGTGATCTGTCTCTGGAGCCCCCACCAGATTTGTCTCATGCCATTCTCTCCCCACTAACATTGTGCACCAGCCATTGGGGTTGTCCTTCTGCCCCTTGAACTTTCCCAAATCTTATTTCATGGCATTTGCCATAACTGTTCCCTTTGCCTGAAATGATCTTCCCATCCTCATCTTTAAGGCTTGTCTTAAACGTCCACTCTTGGAGAGGCCATCTCTTAACAATCCTACCTAAAGCCATCTTCACTTTCTTATTCTAGTGACCTAATCTTTATGAGTTATTTAATTTCAAATAGGTCAGGCTGGTTCTGGGTTCTATCTCATTCTCCTGTTTGTTTCCCTCATAACACACAAGTGTGCCCCAACCTTCTTTGCCATTCTCTGTGTGTGTGTGTGTGTGTGTGTATGTGTGTGTGTGATCTGTTTTCACCACTCAAGGGCCAAGACCATGACTATTATTTATTGCTGCATCTCTAATGGCTCTAAGCCGACACTCAGTTAACATCTGTTGAATGAATGAATGAGCATGCATGGTGGGGCCATACCAAGGACACGGCAGGCTTTCATTTGTAAGCCTTAATCCTAGAAGATGAGAAATGATGCCAAGTTTTGTCATCTGCTGATGTTTTCTGGTGAATGCCCTGTCAGGGACATGGAAAAATAGGAAAAAAATTCAGAGACTTGTTTTTTCCTGGGTTTTTTTGGTTCATTCATTCATTCACAGAGACTTGTTAATCACAAGAAAAGAGGTCCCTTTCTCCACAGACTCAAAGAAGGAGGCATTGTTCTGCCTTGTGAACTCTGTCTGAGACCATCCGATAAAGAGCTGACACAGCGAGTCTCCCGGGACTGACGCCAGCTGCGTATTAGCGGTCCAGAGTGAGGCCACCTTCATTTCTAGGAGTGACATAAGGCAGGGAGGCAACTGCAGGTCTGTTTGCCCCACTAGAGGCTAGGTACCTTCAGCCACCTGGCATTATGACTGACGTAGGTGTTACTGAACTAATCACAAGCTGGTGACCTTGGCGCCAAGGTTCTCAGCTAACAATATGTTGTTTCGTTGCTTCAGCTGATGAAGCTCAGGGAAGTTATTTTTGCTTCTGTGTGTGCCTCTGGAGTTACAAGGCAAGTAGGGAAAGAGAAACCAGAACATTCTCTCCAAAACATTGTCAAGTTCCCAAAATGATACTTAGCAAAAAGGCTTATCTGTCTTTAAGTATTAAAAATGGTAATAATGACAAACATAGGCTATTTCAGAGCCCCACATTCTGTCTTTCAGAGACAGGAGACCAGATTGCTCTCTCAAAGATTGCCTTGGGGCCAGCCCAGTGATGCAGCCATGAAGTTTGCACATTCTGCTTTGGCAACTCAGGGTTGGCCAGTTCAGATCCTGGGTGCAGACCTATGCACTGCTTATCAAGCCATGCTGTGGTGGACATCCTACACATAAAGTAGAGGAAGACTGACACAGATGTTGGCTCAGGGCTAATCTTCCTCAAAAAAAAAAAAAAAAAAAAGGTTGCCTTGTTTATTCATTCCAAAAACACGTATTCAGCCCCAATCGTGGGTCAAGCACTAAGCTATAGCCCAAAAACAAGAATGAGCAAGACACACCCTGCCCTCCAAGAATTTGCCTGTAAATGGAGAAGGCAGAGAAATAAGCAAACAGTCCCAAAATGGTAGGACAGGGCAGTGACAGGTGTGCCCAGGTCACGTCCAGATGGGAATATTGAGGAGTTGGTGAGGGGGCAGCAAGGGCAGAGCCAGAGGAGAGAGCTCTGGAAATGTCATTTGGGTGGAAGTTAATGATGTCAGGGGGAGGTGGGGGATGGGATTAAGTAGGGCTGTTAAGACCTACCCTCTTGCCTCAAGGATTAGCATGTAACGCTGCTAGATGAAGAACTTTTCCCACAGGAGGCTGGGCAAGGGAAAGGCTGGTGCCAGGAAGGCTCACCTTTTGGAGGTCAGAGTCTTGTGCCCTCTCTTTGTAGAGCACTCAGTGACGATGTGGTTTGATGTGTTATGTCCCATCTTCGCGAAGACCTGGGAAGCTCTTTCCTTCTCCACTATCTGCCCAAACGTCTGCGAGGAGAATCCCAGCTGGGGCTGGGCCAGGCGTTGAGGTGTGAGGATGAAGAAGACGCCATCATCTCCCCAGCTGTGACCACAAAGCAGTCTTTGAAGGCCAAGCTGGCCTTGATGGCAAGTTCAATGGGAACTCTCCAAACATTTGCTGGTTCAGTTTCTTCCCCAACTTTGTCTCTCCTTTCCTCTTAAACTCTAGCCCATGGCACATGTACCAGGAACACACTTCTGGAAGATGGAGAGGGTATCTGGGGAGCACAGACAAAGGACAATAGTACTTAAACTTTTCATCACTATCATGTTTAGCAGATGTCATAAACTCTCGAAAATGATTTTGATTGTGATAACTTTGGAATACAGAGTCAAATTTTTTTTATAACTGCTAATTATGCAAAGCAAACCTCAGACATCATGATATGTCACCCCCTAAATACTTGGCATGGAGACAGGTTAAAATTTGATTCTGGGAGAGCCACCCCTGATGGCCTAGTGGTTACAGTTTGGCATGCTCAGCTTCAGCAGCCCAGGTTTGGCTCCTGGGCACAGAACCACCCCACTCACCTGTCAGTAGCCATGCGATGGCAGAGGCTCACATGGAAGAACTAGAAGGACCTACAACTAGAATATATAACTATGTACTGGGGCTTTGGGGAGGAAAAAGAAGAGAGAGAAAAAGGAAGATTGGCAATAGATGTTAGCTCAGGGTGAATCTTTCCCAACAAAAAAACAACAAACATCGATTCTGGTAGGTTCAGGGCCGTGTCTCCAGAAAAAATAAATAAATAAAAATAATAAGCCTAATAATCTTTGACTCACAAAGAACATACGAAAGGAATGGATTTTTGGTCTACAACTTATAAGTTTAAAAAAAAACCAAGTTTTGATATGGAGAGTGAATTTCATGAATTGGGCAATTCCAAGTAAATTTAGACTATTGTTTATCCTAGGCTCCATATACAGCAGTCGCTGCCGCATTCAAAGTACAAAAAATGGCCACATGATACCTTCCAGCCACTCTCCAAAAACATCATCAAGTGAGTATCTGTTTCAGCTGTCTACTGCTTAGTAGCAAACCAACACAGTCCTTTGTGACTCAAAACAACAACAATTTGTTAGTTCTCACAATTCTGTGGACTGACTGGGCAATTATCCTGTACTCATCTGGGCTCACTCGTGTGGCTCCACTTGGCTGATACTGGGCTGGGTGGTCGATGACAGCCTCACTCACATGTCTGGCTGGCAGTTGATGCTGGCTGTTGGCTGGGGCACCTCGGACCTCCTTGACATGGCCTCTGTCCTCCAGCAGGCTGGACCAAACTTCCAACCACTATGCAGGTCCCAGGGCTCCAAGAGAGTGACAGTGGGAGCTCTCAGGGCTCTTGAGGCTCCAGAACTTGCCCAATGTCACTTCCTCCACATTATTTTGGTCAACGCAGTTCACAGGGCCAGGCAAGATTGAGGGGATGGAAATACAGGCCCTACTCCTTGATGGGAAGAATATCAGCCCCACAGTGCAAACGGGTGGGGCGAAAAATTCACTGATTTCACTGAGATTCACTGGGGGCCCTTATTACAACCATCTGTCTCCCTGTGTCAAGCAGAGCACAAATTAACCTCAGATTGTGCAATGCATGGAATTCTGCTAAAGGTTTCTAGGAAGGCAGATATCCCCGAGAGATGGCCCTGATGCCCAAGGGGACAGGCTGCTCCACCTGGGGGGGATGCCTGGCCCAAAGTCAAAGCTGCACATTTGCCACAGGTCTCATGGGCCTATTAATGTGTTTCCTTCAAACTTGTGAGCAAATGACCAGCGGGAGCGCCTCCCAGTGGCCTTTGCCTGAGGCACTGTCCCACTCAGATGTGCAATTTCAAACCAGCATTCATCCAGGAGATGCTACCCAGCCGACGTGCGTCAGCTACGCATCCAGTGAACCCATCGATGAGAAAGCGCGTTCTCCTGGCCTCACTTTGGGGTGAAGATCAGTTTATTCACTGCTATTCAAAAAGAGAGCAAGGTCACCCGAGGACCCTGCAGACGCTGGCTCACCCAAACTGCTGTTCTTGGTGAACCTCTGCAGGTTCGTTCTCGAGGTGGAGCATTTTCACACTCCATTTCCAGGCTCAGTCCCCCAAGGAAACTGCTCCAGACTCTTGAACAAACTTGCAGAAAAGCCCGAGGTCTGGTCAGCACAAGCATGCCCCTCCTGACAACTTGAGCTCACCTGGGCAGGAAGGTGTAGCGGGGAGAAGCACCGTCTGTCCCCACCTCCGTACCCCGTCCCAACCACCCTGCAAGCTCAGGGACATGGGCCCCACTTCTTAAGCAAGCACTCTAAATTCAACAACATCCTGGCGAGTCACCAAGAGCTGGTGTCTCATTCATCCATGGTTATCTAGCAAGATTTCCACGCCCGCCAGCCACAGGCCCCAAGCAGGTCGAGACAGTTCCTGTGTATCCCCCGACACATCCTAGCCCCAGCACCTCATCTCCTCCCAGGCCATCCCTGCTACCAGGAACAGTCAGGGGTCTGGTTTGCAAGTAACAAAATCTGAAGCCAACTATCAGGCAAAAGGGGAAATTTCGTGGAAGGTTTTCAGAGCCCACAGAATGGACGGGAAGTTTGAGAACCACTGTCTTACGTGCTATTCCAGACTCATCTGACGCAGCCGAGGGTCTCCCGGAAGCCTTCCCAGTTCAACGACATCTGAGCGGAGACCTGAGGATGGACAAGAATGGTCAGTGGTGGGGAGTCAGGAAGGCCCAGCAGAACCCTCCCCTCCCCTCCAGCCTCCCTCAGTTCTGCCCAGCCCGCTCTCTTGCACTAGACTTCAGGAACGAGAGAAAACCAGGCGAGCAGACCTGAAAGTGACCTGGGGGTGGCCTAGTCTGGTCTAGTGAGAAAAGCACGCTCATGGGGTCAGAAGGTGGGAATTTTTGTCCAGGACCCCAGGAATAACACCAAACAGCTCTGGGCCTCCGTCCCTTCCGGATGAGGGAGCAGCTGTTACTGATGACTTTGAAGGCCCGTCCAGCTGACGTTCTGATGGGCAGCAGAGAATCCGGGCACGCCTGCACTCTGACGTCAGCTCTAGAAAATCAGGACCAGGTCTGCAGAGCAGTTACAACAGCTGCTCTTTCCTGAGCATCTGTGAAGCCCAGCTCCCGTTCTAATGAACTTCACTCTGAGGTTCCTAAATTCCAGCAGCCCCCCGACTCCCATGTAACCTGTCCGCCAAATGTCTCTGGGTTTCAAAACTCTCAGGGTACAAATGTACAAATGTACAAAATGTGCCAGGAAAAGGACTCCAATACATGCCTCCTCCCCACACACACACAGAGGACGCCCCTATGTGGGTCCACAAGGCCAGCTGTTAGTGGCAGTGGCACATGACATCTGTCTACCATGTCCCTCTTCCCCTCTGTGGCTATCCCCTGTTGCCTTCTGCTGTTCACGCACCAGCTGCCACTCAGGAAGGAGCCCGACATACCACAATCCACTCCTGACCTCCCTCACTGTGTGGACGCTGGAGCAGGGCCGGGCCCTCGTAGGGTGAGGGAACTCTCTCCGACCCTGTCACTAATGTGGCTACTTGGTCCCCGAAAAAGCTCAGCCTTTACCCACATTCCACATGGAGTTTGCTCTTTTTTATTTATTTATTTATTTTTTTTGGTGAGCAAGATTGTCCCCGAGCTAACATCTGTTCCCTTCTCCCCAAAGCCCCAGTACATAGTTGTACATTCTAGTTGTAGGTCCCTCTGGTTGTGCTATGTGGGACGCTGCCTCAGCATGGCCTAAAGAGCAGTGCCATGTCCACACCCAGGATCCGAATCAGTGAAAGCCCCGGGTCGCCAAAATGGAGCACGTGAACCTAACCACTAGGCCACAGGGCCGGGCCCTGCAGGAGTCTTGAGGAGCCGTCTCCTGCATCTGGCCTTGCTCACACCCAGTCCACAGCACCGCGTTCAGATGTCATGCCCTCTTCCCTAAGGGCCGCCATGCCCAATCAAATCCTTCCCCCTTCCCCTGGTTCAAAACCCAAAGCCCCGGGCAGAACTGGTTACATGATCTGCTGGATCCAGTGCAGGCTGAAAATTTGGGATCCCTTGTTCAAAAATTAAGAATTTCGAGACAGCAACTGAAAAGCAATGAACCAAGTTCAGGGCCCTCCTGAGCCAGGGCTCTGTGCGACTGGTTGGGTCGCACACGGGGAGGCTGACCCTGGTCCCCAGGACATGGATGGGCATCCTCTGGTGGTGAAGAGGGTCTCATGGGCAGTGTCGGGTGCTGGAAGACCCGATGACACACAGATGGGGAAACTGAGGCACTGCATGTCTGCGCACTCACCCATGGCTTCCTCCCATTCACTCCCCTCAAAAGTGCTCAGCGAAGGAATTTAACAGTTGAAGGAAGGAAGGACAGAATCAAGGAGGCAGAAGAATCAGGATCTGTGCTTATGTTTTCCGGACCCTTCCTCACTGTTTCCATTCTCCCACCTACCCAGTGTATTGAGGGAGCGGTTTGCCCCCAGGAAAAGTTGTCATGTTTACTTCATGTGGAGCTCAGAGTGACCCTCCTTTCCTACCCTGCAAGGAGCTCAGGCCCCACCCTCTCAACTGACCCTCTCAAATATTTACCAACCTCCTCCCGGTGCCCAGACCTCTCTGTGCTGCTCGAGATGGGCCTGGCCCCCAGCAAGTCTGGGAACAGAACCAGGCTCCCGGGACCGAGGGCCCTGCTTGGAAATGAGAACCCACGCTCCTTTGAGGAGGACCCTAAGCCGAAACTGCACGTCTGTCCTTCCGCCTTCGCCGGGAAGATGTCTCTGGAAGGCCCGGATTATTCCCCACCAACATTTCTGCTTGTGTCCTGAGCCCAGCGTGAAAACCCGCTCACCTGGCTCGAGCGCAAGCCTCCTGAGGAGGTGCCGGCATCCCCCCCCCCACGCTGGCGCCGACACGAGGGCCCTGCGGTGGGCTTGTCCTGAGGACGGCTTGCATTTGAATCAATTCCACCTCAGTCTTTCTTCTTCTTTTCCTCTGCCCTATTCCTCTAAACAAACAACTATTAGCTAACAACGGGGAGAAGATTAAACCAAAGTAATCTTTCCTGTGTTCTTGTTGTGTCCAGATCTCGCAGGCACCGCGCCCTCTGACCCTGATGGCACTTATTCAGTCAGTGGCCCTGCCCGCAGGATGCTCAATGCCCAGGGTGAGACCTCCTGATGTTGTAAATGGCCCAAGGGCAGCGAGCGCCTGGCTCTGCCCCAGGGCCCACACACAGAGAGCTGCGCAGGGTGGGGCCCCGCACTCAGGGATTCCGGTTTTCATTACGTTTAGGCAAAGCTAACCACACTGACATTCCTGGTCCGCTAATCTCAAACATTCTGATTTCTAAAGTGCGATGAGGAGCTTACACTCCAGAAGACAGAGGGGAAGAAGACAGAAAGGAGAGACTATTCTGTCCTAAACGCCCAGGACTGGCACGCTAACAGGTGCATGGAAACCAAATGCGGCCCTTCAGGTGACTCCCAGGGTGCTGCCCAGGGGCAGCCCCTTAGAGAAATCCCGGGCTGATCAAAGCAGGCTCCTTTCTCTGCCCCACCCCTGCCAGGGTTTGGTTTCTAAATCTTGATTTTCACATAATGTAAGACCTCGTTCATCAGAATCGAAGTGCCCACAATTTTCAGCCATCACATGTCTTTTGGTTATTCATCTTCTAAGATGAAGTCCAACAAGAGAAGCTGATATCTGGATTAACTAGGGACAGTCCACGTGTGGATTTCCCCATAAAATTAGGGAATGGAGCACCAATGAAATAAACCAATGTGGGGTGGATGCTGTGCATCCCCCAGACACCACCCCATTCCCCAGCAGTCCAGGGTCATTTGCCAAACGCTTATTGCTGAGCCCTCCTCCGTGAAGTTCCCTGGGCCAAAGACAGCCACACTGTCCTAGGCCCCTCGTGAGTCCCTTGTCATCTACCTTCCGACATGTGTTTCATTCATTCGCTCATTACCAGAAGAGGTTCCAATGCACAGCAAGCCTGCAAAAGTTGGGTGACAAGGGAAGGGTGAGTGTGCAGGGGAGTGGAACAAACCAGAAGTAATGACCCAGGGTGCAGGCACGCGCTGAATATTCAGTGTTTGCCAGATTATTGACCTATGGATGGAAACACTTGTCAATAACTAAGGATTCACCCTGCCGAAAGCAAAACAGTCCCCCTCCCACGCCCCCTGGACGTGCCAGGCTCCAGAGCCTGCATCCCACACCAGCCCAGCGAGCGTGATCCGAGCACTGTGACTTCACCACGTGCTTACACCAGGGCGTTTCCACTTTGGCACCAGCGACATTTGGGGTTGATTGTTCCCCGTTGTGGGGGCTGACCTGTGCATTGTAGGATGCTTGGCACCATCTCTGACCTCTACCCACCAGCCACCAGTAGCACCTCCCACCAGTGTCTCGTAACACCTGAAGACGTCTCAGACACTGACAAATGTCCTTTAAGGGGCAAAATCAGCCCCCTTGAGAACCAATGGTTTAGAGTGACAGGCTGGAAGAATTAAATATTTCTTTAGGGAAAAAAAATCTGAATTATCTATCCTCTGCTCTGCAGCATCCTTTTTCAATAAGTACCGGCCCTAAAAGGCTCTACCCTCTCACCTCTGTTGGCAAGAGGCAAACAAGATCCCAGACTCGACAGGAATTTGTTCCAAGCATCCTGTTCTCCAAGGTTCCGTTGTATCAAGTTTCCCAAAGACCAAGGTTTACTGTATCAGGATTTTGTCTCCCTTCCCCTGAAACAGCTAGAACCCCCACCTGGGAGCAGCTTTTTTGTTCCTTCATGCATCCCATGTATTTACTGAGCGCCTGTTACTTGCCAGCACTGTTCTCAGGAAGGAGCACAGAGCTGTAAACAAAGCAGGGGCCAGCCCAGCCCTCAAGGCCCTCCCTCTCCCGGAGGGGAAGGGGAAAACGCACAAGACAGGAATGCGCACCTGCGGTGAGCGGTCGTGGAGAATCACAGCACACCAGACACAGTGGGTTTTAGGTAGAAGGGTCAGGGAAGGTCTCCCAGGGGAGGTGAATTTGAGTGGAGCCAGGACAAAGAGGGTACCCCGGGCAAGGCCTCCACCAGAGTGAACAGTGAGCGCAGGGCCCCAAGACAGGACACACGCCGAGCGCTCTGGAAACAGACAGGAGGGCACTGTGGCTGCCGTGGGTACGGGTGCACAAGGGTGGGAGTAGGTGGGAGTAGGAGGAGACGAGGTCGGCGAGGTGAGGGGGGCATATATCACACGTCATGCAGGGACCTTGATGGCTTGGATATTTTGGTTTTTGGTCAGAATGAGAGGGAAGCCATCAAGGAGGAGGGACAACTTACGTTTAAGGAAGCACCCTGGTTGCTATGTTGGGAATAGGGAGGGGCCTGGGCCAAGGCAGAAGTGAGAAGACCACGTAGGACCTGTGTGTTTGTTGGGATCAGCACAAAATCCTCAAATAACAGATTTCAATAACATAGACATTTCTCTCTCTAATGTAAACAAAGTCCACAGATAGGCAGATCAAGGCTGGCCTTGCGACTCCAGATTTCCTTCCAGCTTGCTTCCCTACCATCCTAAATTGCTGCCTCGTGGTCCCAGGTGGTGCTTCTGCTCCAGCCAGTGCAACTGCATTCCAGCCAGCCAGAATGAGGAGAGAGTGAGGACGGATGCAGCCTGAGCCGCTGGACTGACCAGGGACGTAAGTCTAAACAGGATCCGGACTCCTGGGGAGGCCGAGGCTCTAACCCCCATACAGGAAAGGCTCCTGGGCCCCCAGCCAGAGCACCCACGCTGAGAGGACCGGACCAGGGCAAGGGGCCGCATTAATGTGCAGATCCTGAGTCTGCAGGTCTGGGGTGGGCCCCTGGCAGCCAGTCCCTGGGCTGTTCACAGCAGCACGAATGCCCGTCACAGCAGAACAGATTAACAGATTGTGGCATATTTAGTTTTACATTGTGGCTACTACTCCCGTTGTACAGATGAGGGAACGGAGGCTGGGGGTTATGCGCTCTGCCCAACATCTCATGGCTAGAAAGTGGGGCAGTGAGGGTGATGGAGGGAGACCCCCAGCCCCCACATGGGAACCCAGGCTGCCGGGGTCCTTGATGGGCTAGGAGCAGCTGCTTCCTCAGTTGGTATGTGAGAAAAGCAGCTCTACCGGGGGCTCCTTCTGCCCTGGCAACCACATCATCAAGTTAACTTGCAGGAAAAGGTCCTCTGCAAAGTCACTGGCTGTGAGATCTCGAAGACCAGCAGGGGGCAGAGGGAGCCGAGATGGAGATGCGGCGCTGCTCCAGCAGCACTCAGCTGCCGTGGGCACGTGGCTGCCTCCACCCCAGGCACAGCATCTGAGAGGACATCGGTCAAGGTGCCTGGGATGTGGCCCAGCCAGAGAGTCAGCACGAACATCACAGTTCCTATGCTTCTCCTCTGTTTTGTTTTGTTCTTTTAAACTTAACTCTCAACGATCAGAGTTTCACTTGAAAACTGGAGCTATTCATTCAAGAGCCCTTCCTCGAGGGCCAACAGGCTGTGCTATCTACAAGCTCAGCCCAGGCCAGGACAGTAGGAGGGTGCTGCCCTTTAGGAACACCAGCCTCCTGTGGGATCTGAACTGAGAGCACGCTGCCTGCGGCTGTGACGGGTGTGTGATAACGCCTTGCTGCTGTTATGGTACATGAGACGTTCTAACACCTCCCTTCGCTGTGACATAGGATGCGTGACAATCCCTCACTGCTGTCTGGATACCAGCCCCTTGCCCAACTTCCCGCACACCCACTGTGTGCTCACAGTCACAATCTCTGATTGTGTGTTGTTGCCAACACGTAAGCAAGTGTCCCTGAGAGGGAAGAAGGGAGAGAGGGAGGGCCATCTCTTTTAATTGATCAATTATATTTAAATTAAGTTTTATAGGTGCACATGATTTTAAAAATCATATAGATCATATAAAAGTAGAGAATGATATCAAAAGGGAAGTAAAATTCTCCCTCTACCTCCCGCGCCACTCGGCCACCACCAGCTCCAGGGTGGGAACGAGGGTGCTAGGAGGGTCTGGCCCCATACAGCGTGCGTGGGCCAGCAGCAGCAGCAGAGTGACAGCAGGTCTGTTGTCACGGCGCAAGTGTTCTGAGCCGCTTCGGCTGCTGACTTCCCACCCATAGCTCCGTCTCCCAGGGTCTGTCAGACGGAGTGGACCCTGCCATGGAAGTTCAGGATTTTAGCTCGCGCCTGAAAAGCTGGTTGGTTGTTGGGTTTAGCTAGAGAAAGTGGCATGCTCAAGGTGACAACCCGTCATCCTGTTTGCCTGGGAATGAGGGTTTCCTGGGACGTGGCACTTTCAGCTCTAAGACGAGGACAGCCCTAAGCAAACTGCAGCGAGTGGTCACCCTGGCTCCAGGCCACACAGTGTGGATGAGAATTGGCATCCTGAGGCAGGGCCTCATCCTCCAGCCTTAGGGACAGACGGGGAAGAGCCTGCGGGCCCGCACTGCATGGACACTTGGAGGAGGAGCCTCCTGCCTCAGTGGGCAGAGTTGATGCAGGGCCTGAGAGGCGGGTTCAACCCACATTCCCAAGGACAGTCACACAGCAAAACCACCAGGATGTGCCCAGCACATGGGCAATAACCAAGTACACCCCAGCCTGGCCTTTCCCAGATCTCGGCCAAATGGACCTGCATCACCTGACCGTGTTCCCACTCCCACCCGTGGAAACGGGGGCCCACCCAGGATTTGTGCGAGCGTACCTCTTGGGGGAGGACTCCAGGCCGGACAAAGCTCCCTGACTCTCCAGCAGACGCTGGACGGCTGAGTTCCCTGGCGCCTTCAGTCTTACTACATCAGCAAGAACTGCTTCTAGACAGAGAGGACACACAGAGGCTGGACACCTGGCCAGGCGCCGCGGAAATCGCCACTGAGCCTGCACGTCACAGCCAGAGCCAAGTGACCTGACCGTGACATTTGAAGCTGGGAACCCTGCGCTTGCCCCAGAGCCCAGAGAAGAGCTTGGTAACAGCTGAAGGCCGAGCAAAACTGCCCTGACTAATACCAGCTTGGCACAAGGTGGACGTAAGGGAAGCCATACAGTAGAAAAGACACCGTGCTCACTTTGAATGACCTCTGAATAACCAAGCCAGCTAGATGTGGCCCCTCCGTGAGCTCTACCTGCTCTGCAGATTTTAAGGTACCTTCCAGCTGTGTAAGTAGAAAAGTTTGTTCTTTTGAGTTCCTTGGGAATATGATGACCCTAGGCAGAGTCTATGCTGATAGCCATCATCAATGACAACAGAAATACCAGGGTATAGGGCGTTGCTCCCGTCTCTGAAGCTTATCCAATCAAACAAAAGACTATAAGGAACTAAGACCAGATGTCTGCCCCACCCAGAGACCAGATGTCTGCCCCAACTGAGACCAGAGGTCTGCCCCACCCAGAGACCAGGCCCCTATGTAACTGGCCCGTAGTCTTTGCTCTGTAAGATGGTTCTTTTGGACATTAGCCGGCCATCCTCTCCCTTACTAGCAGGCTGTAATAAATCCCTTCCTCTCCTACCACCTTGCCTCTTGACATTGGCATGTCTTGTGGCAGACAGATGACCCCCCTTGGGCAGTAACATGACCAGATTGCAAAAGTGTCATCTCGATGTGGACCTACCCATGTCACATGAAGGGGTGGGACTTGGGGGCTGGATTGAGTTCCCCGGGCAGGACAGCCTGGACAACACCGAGCCAGCCCTTCCTAGAGCCCATGTTGTCCTTACTCTGAGTCTCTGATCAGGACACTGATTTCCCAGTTGGGTCCCCCACCACATTCCACCCCTACCTAGAGGGGCTATGAGGCCAGACCCTGGAATGGAGGAACACGGTGTGAACACCATCCTTCCCAGCTTGGCGCCCTGGCAGCCAGGAGACACCCTCTAAACCTCAGCAAGATGGGCGCCAACAGTGAAGACACCTCTGTGAGGAGACTCAGGGAACCCATCACATGGTGAGCACAGTTCCTGACAGACATACTCAATAAATGATAACTAGGAGGTATAATTAGATGCTACTGAGTAGACGGAAAACAAGTTCTGGCAGAGTCTCTGAGAATGGGCTGGCCACATCAGGGTGCGTCAGCTGCCTGGGTCAAAGCTCGTGTGCGGGCGCTCAGATCTGGAGACCCCTCGTGGTGTCCATCTCAGATTCGACTAGGGGAAGCAGGCTGCTTGAGCCCAACTTGAGAGCCACGGCAGACACAGAGCTGCTTGCTCCTCACAAGGCCAGCTGAGGCCTCACGGGGACATGTCCTGCTGCCCTGCTCCCTGCCCTTCTCCACGCAGACTCTCTGATGAACTTCCTGCACACCAGTCTCACCTCAGGACTCCCTCCTCAAGGAAGCAACCACCCAGAGGGACGCATCAGAACTGCGCTGAGCACCTTGAGACATTCCCTCCTCCCTTCCTGCAATGTCACCACGGGGGAGATGCTCCTCCCATCGCAGACGAGGCACAGAGGGGCTGCGAAGCTACTTGCAGTGGGAAGGGCCCACGAGATCCACAGGGGATGTGGAGGGGCCACAGGTAAGGGAGCGCTAAGGAGTGAAAAGGGGCCAAGAGGCAGGATGTGGGGAAGGGGCGCATCTGGCGGGATGGCTTGGAGAGGACGGCAGCTGCTCAGTGATGTCATTCCCAGCAATATGCAGGAGGGGAGTGTTCTGGGAAACGAGCACTGAAGGAGGCAAGAGGTGGTTGCAGACGGGAGGCAATTGTCTGGGGTTCTAGCCTCATACAGTCTGGAACCAGTGGCCCTGTGTGCACACTTCCCCCACCCCAGAGCCCCTGCCTCGGCCAGGACTGTGCACAGTTCTCCTAGGAGCACCAAGAAGGACTGTGGCAGGAGCCAGCCAGGCTTTGATGGTTTTTCCAGATTTTGTTTTGTCTCTTTGGCAAAAGGGCAGAGTTGCAGCCCCAAGCTCCAGGTCAAAGCATTCTCCTGTTTAATTATCCCATTTCTTCTTCTTTTGTTTTTTGTTGCTGAGGATGATTAGCCCTGAGCTAACATCCACACCGGTCTTCCTCTGTTTTGTATGTGGGTTACTGCCACAGCATCGCTGACAACTGGTATAGGTCCACGCCCAGGTTCCAAACACAAGAACTCTGACCCACCAAAGTGGAGCGTGCCGAATTCAACCACTATGCCACAGGACCGGCCACAGTTATCCACTTCTTATACCTAGGAACTTGGGGTAAAAACAAAATTCCTTTTTAATGGGCAGAGGGACTTTGGACTGCCATTTAGACCAAGGAAAAGCATTCAGTAGGTGTTTATCATATTTCCTTCAAATGAATGCAATTACAAAGAATTTGGCCACACTGTTACAATAATGTAATATTTTACCTTTAAATAATTAAAGTTTTAAAATTTAAATTACTTTTAATTTAAATTTCAATAACATTAAAAGTTGTTTTTAAGTAGTATTGTAGGGGGCCGGCCCCATGGCTGAGTGGTTAAGTTCATGCACTCTGCTTCAGCAGCCCAGGGTTTCGCTGGTTCGGATCCTGGGCACGGACATGGCACTATTCATCAGGCCAGGTTGAGGCAGCATCCCACATGCCACAACTAGAAGGACCCACAACTAAAAAAATGTACAACTATGTACTGGGGGGATTTGGGGAGAAAAAGCAGAAAAAAAAAATTGGCAATAGTTGTTAGCTCAGGTGCCAATCTTGAAAAAGAAAAAAAATAGTATTGTATCGTGAAATGGGTTGCCTCCCCTTGACTCTGAACATGCAGAGCTGCACACAGCAGCGGCGGTCAGCATGGGGGCTCGGGCGGCCTCTTGCACTTGCTCAGCTGCAGGGGCCCGGGCTGGCTGCGGTGTGGTTCTTGGGCTCCAGCAGTTTGGGAGAGGCAACACGGAGGAACTCAGGCAGCTGGTGTCAGTGAACACAAATAACTGTGGAGCAAAAGCTGGTGATATCTATAGGGGATTTGTGGCAGCTGTGTGGCCTTCCGTTTCTTCAGTGGGGAAATCTGCTGGGTTTCTCTGCAGAGCAGGTTGCCTTGAGCCTGGATCGCTCCCACCGCATGGCTGCTGATATAGCCCCTGCTTTTCTTCCTTGTTCCTAGCTGTCTGTCACACAAAGGAACCCACATAAGGCTATCAGCAGATTTCTCAGCAGAGACCTTGCAGGCCAGGAGAGAACAAGATATAGTCAAAGCGCTGAAAGAAAGAAATTGCCAGCTGAGCACACTTAACCCAGCAAAGTTGTCCTTCAGAAATGAAGGGAGATAAAGCCTTTCCTTTACAAATAAAAGCTGAGGAAATTCATCACCACTCAATTTGCCTTACCTGTCGATTTGCCTTACAAGAAATGCTAAAAGCTGTTATTCAAGCTGAAATGAAAAGAAGCTAATTAGTAACACGAAAACATGAAAATATACAAAACATTGGTAAAGGTAAACATATAGTCAGATTTGGAATACTTTAACACTGTAAATGTAAACATGGTGGTGTGTTAATCACTTTAATATAAAAGTTAAAGGACAAAAGGATTAAAAATCGCCACAGCTACAGTAATTCGTTAATGCATATACAATATAAAAGTGGTAAATTGTGACTTTTTTGATATGATTTTGTCACATAAAAGGGGGACTAAAAGGGTAGAGTTTTGTATGAGGTCAAAGCTAAATTGCAATCAGTGTAAAATAGACTGTTACATCTATAAGATGTTTCATGTGAGCCTCATTGTAACTACAAAGCAAAACCTACAGTAGATTCACAATAGATAAACAGAAAGGAATTTAAGCATACCACCAGAGAAAATCGATTCACAAAGGAAAGCAGCAAGAGAGGGAGAAAGGAACAAGGGTACAACAAAACAGACGGAAAATAATTAATAAGATGGCATTAGTAAGTTCTCACCTATCAATTATTACTCTAAATGTAAATGGATTAAAGTCTCCAATCAAAAGACATAGAGTAGCTAGATGAATAAGAAAGCAAGATCCAACTATAAGCTGCCTACAAGAGACTCAATTCAGCTTTAAGGATATACACAGGCTCAAAATGAAAAGAAGGAAAAAGATATCCCATGGAAGTGGAAACCAAAAGAGAGCAGGGATGGCTATACCTATATAAGACAAAATGGACTTTAAGCCAAAAACAGTAACAAGAGACAAAGAAGATCATTATGTAATGATAAAGAGCTCAATTCATCAAGAAGGTATAACAATCACAAATATATATCCACCCGACATTGAAGGACCTAAATATATTAAACACATGTTCACAGATTTGAAGGGACAAATAAACAACAATACATTAATAGCAGGGGACTTTTATACTCTACTTTCAACAATGGATAGATCATCCAGACAGGAAATCAACAAGGATACGTTGAACATGACCCCTACTTTAGACCAAATGGACCTAACAGCCATATATAGAACATTCCATTCAACAGCAGCAGAATACACATTCTTCTCAAGCACACACAGTACATTCTCCAGAATAGATCATATGTTACATCAGAGAATAAGTCTTAGATAATTTAAGAAGATAGAAATCATAGTAAATATTTCTTCTGACCACAGTGGCATGAAACTAGAAATCAATAACAGGGGGAAAGCTGGTAATTTTACAAATATGCGGAAATTAAACAACACTCTCCTGAACAATCAACCAATGGGTCAAAGAAGAAACCAAAAGGGAAATAAAAAAAATCTTGAAACAAACAAAAATGGAAACAAAATACATCAAAATCTAAGGGATGCTAGAAAATCAGTTTTAAGAGGAAAGTTTACAGTGATAAATGCCTACATTAAGAAAAAAGAAATATCTCAAATAAACAACCTAACTTTACACTTCAAGGAACTAGAAAAAGAAGAAATTAAGACCAAAGTTAGCACAAGGAAGAAAATTACAAAGATCAGAGCAGAAATAAATGAAATGGACAACAGAAAAAAGAATAGGAAAGATTGATGAAACTAACAGTTGGTATTTTGAAAAGACAAACAAAATTGGCAAAACTTTAGCTAGACTAAGAAATAAAAGAGAAGACTCAAATAAACAAAATTGGAAATGAAAGAGGAGACACTGCAACTGATGCCACAGAAATACAAACGGTCATAAGAGACTGCTGTGGACAATTATACACCAACGAATTGGATGACCTAGAAGACATGGAGAAATTCCTAGGAATACACAACATACCAAGACTGAACCAGGAAGAAAACTGAAAATCTGAACAGAACAGCAATGAGCAAGGAGATTGAATCAGGACTCAGAAACCTCCCAACAAAGAAAAGCCCGGGACCAGATGGTCTCACTGGTGAATTCTACCAAATATTTAAAGAAGAATTAATGCAAATCCTTCTCAAACTCTTCCAAAAAATTGAAGAGAAGGGAACACTCCCAAACTCATTTTACAAGGTGAGCATTACCCTGATTAGCCAGATAAGGACACTACAAGAAAAGAAAACTACAGACCAATATCATTGATGAACATAGATGCAAAAACTCTCAACAGAATGTTAGCACAGCAAATTCAACAACGTGTGAAAAAGATCACACACCTTGGTCAAGTGAGATTTATCCCTGGGGTACAAGGATGATTCCACGTATGCAAATCAATACATGTAATAATAAGCGTAATACACCGCATTAATAGACCAAAAGATAAAAATCATACTATCATCCCAATACATGCAGAAAAGGCATTTGACAACATATGACATCCTTTTGAGTTTCATTGAGCTCAGCAAATTGAATACAGAAGGAGCATGTCTCAACATGATAAAGGCCATATATGACAAGCCCACAGCTAACGTCATACTCAATGGTGAAAATCTGAAAGCTTTTCCTCTAAGATCAGGAACAAGACAAGGATGCCCAGTCTTACTATTCCTATTCAGCTTAGCACTGGAAGTCCTAGTCAGGCAGTCAGGAAAGAAAAGGAAATAAAAGGAATCCAAATTGGAAAGGAAGAAGTAAAACTGTCCTTGTGGGGCCGGCCTGGTGGCGCAGTGGTTAAGTGCGCACGTTTCGCTTTGGCAGCCCAGGGTTCTCCAGTTCAGATCCCGGGTGCGGATATGGCACTGCTTGACAGGCCATGCTGTGGCAGGCATCCCACATATAAAGTGGAGGAAGATGGGCACGGATGTTAGCTCAGGGCCAGTCTTCCTCAGCAAAAAGAGGAGGATTGGCAGCAGATGTTAGCTCAGGGCTAATCTTCCTCAAAAAAAAAAAAAAATTGTCTGTTTGCAGATGATATAGTCTTATATATGGAAAATCCTAAAGACTCCCCCAAAAAACTGTTAGAACTAATCAACAAATTCAGTAAAGTTGTAGGATACAAAATCAACATACAGAAATCAGTTGTGTTTCCATACACTAACGACAAAACATCTGAAAAAGAAAACAACCCCATTCACAACAGCATCAAAAAAGTAAAATACTTAGGAAGAAATTTAACCAAGGAGGGGAGAAATCTGTACACTGAAAACAACAAGACTGATGGTAAAAAATGAAGATACAAACAAATGGAAAGCTATCCCATGTTCATAGATCAGAAGGATTAATATTGTTAAAATGTCCACATTTCCTAAAGCCACCTATAGATTCAACGCAATCCCTTTCAAAATTCTAATGACATTTTTTGCAGAAAAACAAAAGACAATCCTAAAATTTGTATAGAATCCCCAAAAAACAAGAATAGCCAAAGCAATCTCGAGAAAGCAGAACAAAGCTGGAAGTATCACACTTCCTGATTTCAAACTATAATACAAAGCTACAGTGATCAAAACAGTATGGCACGGCATTAAAACAGACACATGTACCAATGGAGTAGAACTGAGAGCCCAGAAAGAAATTCTCACATGTACAGTCAACTAATATTTGACAAGAAAGCCAAGAATATTCACAGGGAAAAGCATTGTCTCTTCAATAAATGATATTGGGAAAACTTCATACCCACATGCAAAAGAATGAAATTGGACCCCTATTTTACACCAGTCACGAAAATCAACTCAAAATGGATTAAATACTAAAACATAAAAACTGAAACTGTAAAACTCCTTCAAGAACACATAAGGGAAAGTCTCCTTGACATCGGTCTCGGCAATGATTTTTTGGATGACACAAAAGGTACAGGCAATGAAAGCAAAAATTAATAAATGGGACTACGTCAAACTAAAAAGCTTCTGCACAGCAAAAGAAACAACAACCTGCAGAATGGGAGAAACTATTTGCAAATCATATATCTGATAAAAGATCAATACTTAAAATATATAAAGAACTCATGCAACTCAATAGTATAAAAACGATCTGATTGGGGCCAGGCTGGTGGCGCAGTGGTTAAGTTCGCAAGTTCTACTTCGGTGGCCTGGGGTTTGCTGGTTCGGATCCTGAGTGCCAACATGGCACTGCTTGGCAAGCCATGCTGTGGCAGGCGTCCCACATATAAAGTAGAGGAAGACGGGCATGGATGTTAGCTCAGGGCGAGTCTTCCTCAGCAAAAAGAGGAAGATTAGCAGTAGATGTTAGCTGAGGGCTAATCTTCCTCAAAAACAAAACAAAACAAACAAACAATCTGATTAAAAATTGGGCAAAGGAACATTTTTCCAAAGACATACAAATGGCCAACACATACATGAAAAGGTGCTCAACATCACTAATCATCAGGGAAATGCAAATCAAAACCACAATGAGCTATCACCTCACACCCATTAGAATGGCTGTCATCAAAAAGACAAGGGATAAGAAGTGCTGTAGAAGATGTGGAGAAAAGGGGACCCTTGTGCACTGTTGGTAGGAATGTAAATTGGTGCAGCTGCTATGGAAAACAGTATGCAGGTCCCTCAAAAAATCAAAAATACAACTACCATATCATACAGCAATTCCACTTCTGGCTATGTATATACCCAAAAGAAATGAAATCAGAATCTCAAAGACAGATCTGCACTCTCGTGTTCACTGCAGCATTGTCACAATAGCCAAGATATGGAAACGACCTAAGTGTCTGCCAGTGGATGGATGGACAAAGAAGATGTGGTATATATACAGTGGAATATTATTCAGCCATGAAAAAGGAAGAAATGCTGCTGTTCACAACAAGGATAGACTTTGAGGGCATTATCCTAAGTGAAATAAGTCAGACAGAGAAGACAAACACTGTATGATCTCACTTACATATGGAATCTAAAAACACCAAACTCGTTGAAACAAAGAGTAGAATGATGATTACCAGGTGCTGGGGTGGGGGAAATGTGGAGATGGTGGTCACAGGCAACAAACTTCCAGATAGAAAATAGTGAAGTTCTGGGAATCTAACGCACAGCATGGTGACTACAGTTAATACTGTATTACACGCTTGAAAGTTGCTAAGAGAGTAGATCTTAAATGTTCTCACCATTAAAAAGAAAGGGTAACTATGTGACGTGAGGGAGGTGTTAGCCAATGCTATGACAGTAATCATTTTCAAATAAAAAGTCTATCAAATCAACACATTGCACACCATAAATTTACACAGTGTTATGTGTCAATTACATCTCAATAAAACTGGGGAAAATTTTTTTTTTTTAAAAAAAAGAAGAGGCGATGAGGACACAGATACCCAGAGGGAAGACCACATGAAGACGGCCGTCTCCAAGCCGAGGAGAGAGGGCTCAGAAGAAACCAGCCCTGCCAACGCCTTGATCGCAGACTACTAGCCTTCAGAAAGTGACTGGATAAATAAATTTTCCACATGTGAAGAATAAGTTTCTGCTGTTTACGTCCTCCAGGCTTGGTGTTTTGCTGTGGCAGCCTGAGCCGACCACGCAAACGATGACCTCGCCCTCCCAGCCTGGGTGTCCTCATCTGTAAAACGGAAATCGTCACAAACTGTCGCGAAGATTTCTGTAAACTATGTATAAATCCATACACAGAAGGAAGCAGTCATTGTCTAAGACAGTAAAAACAACTTTTAACTCAGAATTGCGAAAAACAGTTTTCAGTTTGGAGCATCAATTTGCCTTTCCAAAAATCAATCTCCACAATTCGTGAGCTGCTGCCAGTCATTAATCCTGACAGCGCATGGTGATAAGTTTGCAATCCTTTTACACAGTTCTTTAAAATAAAGTATCGTCTGATCTGGTTTCTAACTTACAAGGTTCGTTCCTAAGCAACAAGCAGCAGCTTTAAGAAATACTGACAAGAGCCGAGAGAACCAGGCTTTGGAGAGGGGATTTCACAGATGTTGGGGGGGCAGGGCTGTGCTGGGTCAGCATAGCTGTAACTGTGTGCCCACCTCTGTCACCACTGGATCCTTGCTCTCGGGGACACCATCTGCTCTTCTTCTGGGAGGCAGTGGACCCCCGAGGCAGGCCCCAAGCCCTGGTGGACCATTTGCTTAATATCTGGGCCCCAAAAGGAAAATTATCCCATGTTCCCAGTCCTCTAAGCCCCTGGGGCCACCCTAGATGCCCTTCCCAGGCCCAACATGGCCCTCTAGCTCCCAGCCATTGCTCCTGTTCCCAAATCACCAAGGTCCAAAGCCCACACTCTTACCCAGAGCTGGGAATGCAGTTTCTGTAGCGCCACCTCAAGTTGGTTGATCGGTTTGTCGGGGTCCATGGGTGAGCTCCCTCCTGCCCCTGCCCTGGGGGTTCCCCCAGAAACAGGCCTCCATGCCCTAAGACCCATGCGCCCAGCCAAAGTGAGCTGGCCTTGTGAGGCCTCCTGGTTGTCATGTGCCATGGTCCCCCTGCCATGTCATGTACATTTCCCCTCCCCACCTGGCACCTTCCCCATGCCCGTGAGCACCCAGCAGCTCCCCACTCAGTCCCACCCATCCCTTCTCAGTGGGCGCACACCATAGTTTCAGTCTTCTTCCTCCATGAAAGCTCATCACACATGAAGCCAACCAGACCCTACTGGTGCTTGCTGCTGCTGAGGTCAACAACGGGTTCCAGCAGTGTAACAATCAGATCAAATGCGGGTGGATCCCTCTCTTGTGCAGCTTTGCTATGTCCACCAACGTGTTGATTTCCCACCTTCTGAAAAGATTAGATCCTCGAGAGCTAAAATGGCTACCCCAGCTGAAGGACTTTATCTGAAAAAGGGGATGCTGATCTTGGCTCATGAGACATCTTGGATTTATTCTTTGTCACCACCACCCAAGGACAGAAGTTGGGAGAATTTCTCCATCAAAGACAATTTGTGGAGCTCACTCTTCTTCTGCATGGCTATGATGCAGGGTCGGTGAGCCGAGGAGTCGAAAGAAAGATTTCTTGGACTCTCAACATCTGGCAGTAGTGCTCTTTTTATTTAGAGAATAGTGTGGAATAGCATGGGGACAGGACCCATGGGCAGTCAGAGCTTCTGCTGCTGCTGCATGGGGACAGGACCCATGGGCAGTCAGAGTTCCTGCTGCTGCATGGGGACAGGACCCATGGGCAGTCAGAGCTGCTGCTGCTGCCCTGAGTTGAGGGTTAGGGCTAATTTTATAAGGCATGGGTACGTGACTTATTTTTACCGGAAAAAGAAAAGATGATGTAAAAAGTCATTAAATGATTTCAGTGCAGATGGGGTCTGGTTATTGCGCAGTCATATAAGTTTTAGATACGAATCTGGCCATATAGATCGGCATGTAGGTGAGGATGCCCTGGGCTTCTCTCCCTGGGGCAGCCCTAATTCATACCATAAAAAAATCCACTGGGTCATATAGTTTGGCATGTAGGCCAGGTCACCTTGGGCTTCTCTAGCCAGGGCAGCCTTAATCCACATCAGCTACACTCCACTCTCAACAGTGTGGCACACACAGTTCAAGGGTACAACAAAACGTCACTAAGCGTGATGAAACTCAATGTCTCCCATGTCTGCCACTGTCCCCCATGACCACCCACACTCGTGCTGCCTGTACTTGGCCTTGCTCCCTCCTCTCTTCTGCATTTTCTTCATTTCTTCCTTTGATCAAATATTTAAGACATAGGATTCCTGTACGCAGAGGCTGGGCTAAGCTTGTCTCCCACAAAGATGAAAAGGTTGCACATCTTATCCTCAAAGATGCTCCAGAAAGGAGAACAAAACAGTTGCAGAACTCTAAAAGAAAGCAGGAAAGAAGCAGTGTCATGTGAAACCTAGTTCTCAAAATCCAAACCACCTGGGTGGGGGGGCGTTCTTACAGCTTTGGATTCCTAGGTCCTGCCCACGCTGACTGAATCAAAACATCGAGATGGGTATTGGGATCTATATTTTAAGCAAGCCCTTTGTGTAGTTTTTTTGCCTGTGGTTGCACAGCACATAGTTTGAAAACCAAACTGTCAATAGTTAGAGACAAGCACTCATATAAATAGGGAGCTCCTCTGGCCTCGGATGTAGAATGCTTTAAATAAGAGGCAGTGCTGGCCCGCTGGAGGAGGTGAAAGAAGGCAGGCGCCTTGCGATAATCCAAGTGTGACGTCATGACTGAGGGGGAGGGAATGCAAAAGAGCAGGACAGATATAGGAGATGTGGAGACAGAAGGGACTGAAATGACCCTCCCGAATTAGGTCTCAGAAGCAGAGCCTGAGATGGGGATGTGGGCGCCCATAATTTGAGGGAGGCCTCAGGAGAAAGAGAGGGAGAGAGGCAGAATAGGGCCAGCTAAGCATGGACCTCAGCCTCAGCTGGCCCCAAGGGTGCGTGAGCTGTGCCATAGGCTGATCCTACTTGGAGACATGGGTGCCATTGTAGCACTGTTATTGCCAGCCAACACGCGCAGCAGCTAGAGGTGAGGCAGTGACCAGTAAAAGGACTCGGGCAGGGCACCAGCAGCAACACACTCCTGGAACACCCAAGGCTTTCAGACCTACCCACAGGCCCAGTTACAAGCCAAAATACACTCCCCAAGAGGGTGCTGGTGCTGGCTGAGCGAGGCACTATTGGTGTCAGAAGGAGAGAAGGAATTAACCTCTGAAGAAGATGCTGCTTCTTCCGAGATCTGATGGCTTTGTTTACGTGGCTTTTCCTTGGTGTTTTTTCCTAAGCAAAATATACTGGAAAATTCTACAAGAGACTTGAAGGGGACTGGAGAAGGGAAGAAGGGGGAGGTGACAAATGCAATGGCTTAGGAAGATAAAGGTATCATTAACAGAGATAGATGACGCTCACATCTTTTTTCTGTTTCTCAGATGCTCCCTAAAGCCATATTTGACCTGCTCAGCTCTTTCCCCCAGGGACCCAATCCCTGGTGCATTAATTCACCCTTCCCACCCAAAAGCCTCATCAAAAGCCTCAAATCTCATCTTCTCTAGATAAAGGTGAGCTATTTACTGATATTTGTACAAACCTGTGCTTAGCAGGAAATTTCTAAAGAATCATTCAAATGAAATGCCAGACCTGGAAAGAGAGAATCATTTCACTGGGAATGGATTTTCTATTTTCCTACAAACACCAATGATGTCTCCCTCAATCATCCATCCACACTCATCCAGGCACATCCCCTTTTGGCTTGGAACTGGTCCAGTGAGTAAAGTGAAGGCAGGACAGGTTGGTTCAAGGACTGAGGGCCAGGTGTGCAGCCTAGATAAGTGGGCTCTGACCTTTGTCCCTGTTGGACCCATGGTTGGACACGAGAATGGCGTAGCTGTTCACAGAACTGGTTTCTGCCGAGGTAGTAAATGTTGTTTCACAGACAGCAGGGTCTCTGGGAACTCCTCTTCTGCATCGCCCACTTACAAAACATGATCTTCTTATTTCAGGTGGTTTAGATTGGCCAGTGGTTGGTGGTAATAAGAACATCAACCCTATCATCAACTAACTAATCCCTGAGGATTTTCATTAAAATTATTAATTACTACCCACTATTGTAAAACATCAGTGTTTCCTGAATAAATACTGCTTTTATAACCTTTGGTTTCCATTTTATAATAAATTTTTCAAACCCTTCCTATATGGATTTAACTTATAAGAGCTGTGATCAATGAACAGCCACCAACACATATGAAGAAAGACAAATCAATCATCCAGAAGCCGGCTGCCCCTGGCCTTCACCTGTGTCCTAGGCCAGAGGAGTCCCTCCTCTTGTCTTCGTTTCCCTGCTAAGTAAGCCCCCTCTGCCCACTGGAGGGAGGCAAATACAAGGGAATAACCCACACCTCCCGCCTCACCGGCGCTCCCCTTCCTGAAACCAGATGCCCTTTTGTCTTCCATCAGCTCCCGGTTAAATAACACTACCGCCCTTAATGCTGCCCCTTTTCAGACTCCGCCAGGGGGACAGCCTGCGGCGCTCACACCTCGCTGAGGTGCCGGTCCCCGTGTGACCTCTCTGCCTTTCCCTGCAGGCTTTCTTAATCTCCTACTTAATGAAACTTTGGCTGACGGGCCTACAGAGAACTCCTTCAGAAAAAGTACCGGATGACCATCTACAAAGGGCTGCAGAACCTCCAGCCTGGAGGCTAAGGAGCCGCTTCCAGCCTGGGAGGCCCAGGCAGCCCAGTGGGTTCCTCCCGCGTCCACTCAGGCCTGAGGCTGGGCCCCTTAGTTGCTATAGCAACTGAATCAGCACTTCATCTCACCTCTCAAGTGACTTCAGGCCAAGGTATTTTTGGAGAATAAGGAGCCTGGAAGAGGAAAAGGTCCCAGCTGCTGCCCTTTTCGGGAACTACAACTAAAGCCCCTCCCCCTTAAATCCCCCCAAATAGCCCTTCCCTCTCCCCAGGGATTTTCCTCCATGAATCATCCACCTGTTCTGTACTTTCAGGTCCTTAAATCGTTTAAGTGTCCCCAGGTGACTGTGTGAGCTCTGATTCATCACACCTCTGCAATCCTTCCTGAGCTCAATTTACTCTGAAAATAGCTCTATTTTTCCATCTGATTTGCCATTTTCATTTTTCTCTCCTACTAGAAGTAAATAAATTCTAATATTCAGCAGATACAGAAGAACCTATGGAAAGAGTGAACTATGACTAATACATTGGCTGTCGCAAACAACACAAGACCCTCAAAAACACACCACGTGATATGATCATGGTGACTGCCACTTATTAAGAGCTTCCTCTAGGCCAGCTACATCCCAAATTGGCCCCTTTTACTTCTCATTGTGCCTGTACCCCGAAGCAAGGTCAACCAGGCCAGCCATCCTGCAGCTCTGCAGCCGCTTCTGCTGACCTTCTGCTCTCCTGGGACAGACGTCTCCTGACGTCGTGTTCGGTGTTCCTGCTGTGCTGACGGCTCAGGACAAACCTCCCTCAGAAGCTGACCACAGAGCGGCCACTGGCACCAAAGTGACGCAGGCTGGCAGGGGATCCAGGAGCTGATCCAGAGAGCCGTTGGTGACAAAAGGAGGCCAGCTAGATGCTCCCTGTCTATTACTTCAGCCCTAATGCCAGCCAGGGAGGGGGCCACGCTCAAAGGGCTCTCGCTTTCAGTCTCGTCCAAACTGAAGAAACTTTTCCAGGAAAACTGAGTTGGGCCAAGGGCAGCTCTGGCAGCGTTTCTTGGAGCCCTTTGTTCTCCAGGATCAAATCTGCTGATGAGCAGCCACGCATGCAAGTGATACAGACCATGAGCTCCTTCATAGCCACCTCACGACCCTCAGATCCTGCCACTGAGGATACTGCGGGCCTTCCCAGGCAGGGACCTTGGGGGATCCACGTTCTGCAAGTGCCCTAGAGTGCTGTGACCCTGCACAGGAGCCCCTTCCCAGGAGACGCCCCTCGACCCATCCTTGTCACCTCCCGCGAGGCTGCCCGGTGAGGCCACGGGCTGTGTGTCCTCCCTAAAACCTCTACCCTCCAGGGATGGAGAGGGAGACCCCTGCAAAGAGGAGCTCAGTGGGCCGCACGTCAAACACAGCAAGCCCACACAACCTCAGCTTCAAGCTCTTTGCTTTCTCTCACTCAGTAATTCTTCCACCCAAATTCAGCCCTGCTGCCAGATCCTACAGAGCTGCCCATTTTCACATGCCACAAAGCCCCCTTTCTAGCACGTTTTTCTTACTCAGTGCCCCAGGGGCTGCTTTGGTTTGGCCTGCCCACCATGTGCCCCACCCCTTATCTAGGGTTTGAGTTGATTCGACTGGTCACAGAGGTGGCCACAAGCCTGGGCCGAGCCAATCAGATTACTCCATGCTTTGTCACAGCTAAGTGCTTGTGGCAGTTACTCTGACTGAGTTACAAATTAGCCCCAAATTTAGTGGCGGTGTAACCGAACTCAAGGGGTTTGCCTCTTGGCGAGAGCAGAGCCAAAAAGCACAACCAAGACTGAAGCAGGTGAAGAAAAGTTTTATTGCTCCCACAAGTGATGGAGTACACCAGGGATATTTCCCAAAAGCAATGTCTCCCTGATGAGCTCAGCACCGTGGGAGACTTTATACACAAGGCTGCAAGGATTACAGTTATTTGTTACAACTGTGTAACAACTGTGCTTCCCATGTGTATCAGGTAAGTAGGCCATTACACAGTTCAAGGTAACTTGTAGACACTTGGGGCTGGAGGGTTTTGCTGAAAGCATGCAAGTTTCTCTGCAAGATGGCAACATCTGCAAGACCGGAGGTCAACTTCTGAAAAAATAAAACATTTATTTCTCCTTGCTGGGAAACATTTCACAGCCAAGGTTAGTCATTGAACAGATTCCCAATAACCCTTTCCTTGCTGGTTCCCCAGTCACAGCAGGAAACAGTCGTTTATTTCATCCATGGTTTCTGTGGGTCAGGAATTTCAATAGTGTACAGTGGGGACAGCTGGTTTCCGTTTCATGATATCTGGAACCTCAGCTAGATAACTCAGAGGCTCACTCACTACATGTCTGATGGTCAATGCTAGCTGTCACCTGGGCCTCATCTCCTCCTCAGACAGGCCACTCTGTGTCCTCTTTCCAGCTAGAAGTTCAGGCTTCCTCTCAGCGTGACAGCTGGGTTCAAGGGCAAGCGTCGAGAGAGACAGAGAGAGGGACAGAGGGAGAAGTGGAGGGAGTGTGAGAAGGAGAGAGAGCAAGCAAGCCAGGTGGAAGCCATCTCACTTTCTATGACCCGGCTCAGAACACAACTTTCCCAGGTTCCGGGGAAAAGAACATAGATGCTGCCTCTTTTGCGAGGAGTGCCATTCAAGTATCAAGATCTGATATGGGAGACAGACAACAGTGTGGCCACCTGTGACTATGTGATCTGCCATAGCACACACCAGAGATGCAAGGCAGGTGACTATAATAGTTAGGATTAGACTTGATGGCATCTAACAAATGGACTCAAAATGAAGTAAACAAAATAGAATTATATTTTTCAGTCACCTAAAAGAAGTCTGTGTGTATGCAATCCAGAGCTCTTGGGGTAGCTCCCGTGAAATCACAAGGGAACCAAGTCCTTCCACCCTCCACTCCACCATCCCTAGGATATGGCCCACATCTACCTGGTCCAAACGGGCAGCCAAAGCACCAGCCATCACATCTGCATTTCAAGTAGTGGAATGGAGAAGGGAGAAAAGATGGTCTACACTCCATTCTTTCAGGAAGTCCCACACAACACTTCAAATTATATCTCATCAACCAAAAGAGTCACATGCCAGGTCTAACTGTGAGAGAAACTAGGAAGCATGGTCTTCAGGCACAGTGGGCATGTGACATTACAAATCAGGATACTGTTACTATAGGAGGAGGCGAGCACGGAGTTGACTGCAACTCGCTAAGACGGGGCTTAGGAAGAAACGGCTGAGAGGACTGACACTTCATCCGGGAGAGCAGGGAGAGACGATATTCTCTATCACTGATGGGACAGGGAGCAGAGGAGTAATTATTTATTTCAAGCTACAAAGGTAACCCCTGGAACTAAACATAATAAAGTTGGCTGAGCGTCTGTCTTGTAAGTGAGCTTTCCTTATAATGGAGTCATCGGAGACTGTCTAAAGTTGATAAATGAAGCAACTGAATTACAAGCTTATTGTTTAGAATTATAGAGGTAACAGCCAAAGAGACAAAAAATAGAAACAGTGGCCAGTGTTTGCCCCAGGGACGTAGACAGGGAGGGGAAGAACGACAGGACAAGAGGCAGTGGCTTTTCCTTATAAACTCTTGTATACTCTTTAATAGCTGTACCATGTGCCAGAACTCGGGCCTAAATCTTTAAATTAAATCAAAGGCAGCCTCTGCTCCACTCAGGGTGGAGCACAGCAGAGTTACTAGAAAGTGGACACAACCACCTGGCCATTTGCTGACGGCTGCCCTTCTCCCCCTACTGAAGCCAGGCCCTCCTGGGACTATGGAGGGTGGGCTGCGAGGCTTGGGGCACGGCCAGTTCCCCTTGTCAGGGCCCCGTGGGCCCCCCAGCAGAAATGGGATCCCTCACGGCTCTGAGCACCCCGAGGGCCCCGTGGCCCGAGTAGGAAGATCAGCCTGGGAGTGTTTGCCTGCCCTGACCGTCTCAGCGCATCCAGGGGACATCGTGAGGGGCAGTGTCTTCTCAACAACTTCTCCCCACCATTGGCACCTAGCCGGCGAGAACTGGCTCCCTCAGGGACCTTCGCCCCTGAACTGATCCTTCCACCCACTCATCATTTTTGCCATTTTGTCCTACATACACTGTTCATCTATCGCCTTGAAACCTCCCCCAGGCAGAAGTTAAAAATCCCAAATATTTGACCACAACATTAACAAAGCAGCATTTGAGACAGCACCTCAGAGATTCCAAACAGTACAACTCTGCTGCTTTGGGAGGCAAAGAGACAGCCACTTCCCCAAAAGGCTCTACGACCACTCCTAGGGAGAGAAGAAACAACAAAGGCAGCGCAGTGTCCAGACAAGGCTGCTCTTGGCCTTCGCAGCATTTTCACACGTTTGAGGAATGGAGCACTTCCATTTGGTGACGAGAACACCCTCACAGTCTCGGAGCTGACCAGGCAGCAGAGACGCCCCGGACGCTGTCCCTGCGCCTCCGCTGTGGAGAGCAGCTCCTGCCGGAGCCTGGACGACACTCATGTGGCCACTGCTGTGAACAGCAGCTCAGAACCGCGAGCAGGCCGAGTCTAGGCGGCTTCAAAGGCGGGCAAACTACACTCCAGGCAGGTCTGAAGGAATGGCCAGGGGAGAAGAAAGTAATACTTGATTTAATACTTGACGACCATGAGACATCAGAATTCCAGGCATTGTTTTTATCAGCAGACATTAGGAGGCCTTAGCTCTATGGTTGTTTCCTGCCAGCCCTCAAAGCCCCTCTGAGCCTGACCCCGTGTGCTCTGTGCTGTGGTTGAGGGCACTGCTTCTCAAGCTGCGGCCCCCTGACCGGCAGCTCCAGCATGCTCTGGGAGTGGGTTAGGAATGCAGTCCTATGGCGGCTGAGGCTCTGGCACCTGTGAGATAACAACCCTGCAGAGGGTTCCGATGCTCCCTCAAGTCTGGGCGCCTCTGTTTGCAGTTTGTTAGCACTAGATGTGTTTGGTTTTATGACTGCCTGTCACCAAAACAGAGCTGATGACCAAGGCATTGACCCTTCGCAGGACTGCGACAACCCCTCTGGACAAGCCCCAGGAGTTTCCGTGTGGAGAGAGTCTTGTCTTCTTGCTCACTGCTGAGGCTTGTTCCCCTACAGCAGACTCTGAGACAGTCGTTCCAGTGCAGGCGAGCACTGGGGAGGTGATCCCAGGACGCACCTGATTGGGGGGGCAGGGAGAAGAGCCAGCCCATGCTATGTCAGTGGGCAGGCTGGCAATGGGGGAGGCTGGGGCCAGTCCCTGGGGAGCTCCAGGGACAGTGGAGGGCATGCCCCAGAGATGTCCCACCCAGGGCTAGAAGCCTGGAATATTTATCCTCCACCTGCCCCATCTGCCATTGTTGAGGACAGCTCTTGGGTGTCGACCCCCGGGCGTCCTGCCCTGGGTGATGCTAGGGTCTGTGGCCAGAGGAGCCTCCTCTAGGAAGGAGAGTGGAGGCCACTCACTGTCTGCTCCATGCAGCTTCCCCAGGCCTCCAGGGAGAGAAAAGTTCTCGTAACTTCCTTCTGAGCTCCTAAGACTGTAGTTTCTGGTTCCACTCCTCCTCATTGATCAGGGGCTCCTGAGTCCCATCTTCCCTGGATGCCTCAGTGTCTCCAGTTTGAGAGCTGCCTCTCCAGACACACAGAGCAGCCCTCGAATCAGCTCCTCACTCAGACGTCTCTGCTGACTCTGGGCAGAAGGAGGGCCACACAGCCTGGCATGCCCAGTGCTCGGGTGGGAGAGAATCCTTCCACGGAGGACTGAAACTGGGGACGCAGCGAGACGGAGACACACGGAACATTTGAGGGTCTGCCTAGAAGTTGTGAAGTGGGATATCATTGGGGTTTTGATTGGCATTTCCAGGGCAGGTCATTTTACAGGGTCATTGTTTCCTGATGACCTCACTTTGACAGGCTTCGTGCCCTCAGCTCAAAGGTCAGCTCCTTGAGGGTGGGGATCGAGAAACACCTCGCCTTTCCACGTGTGGTCAGCTCACAGCACCCATGGCTTAAGCAGCTACACACGGGCATTGGTACCCCCAGATCTGCAGTCACCCCGCTTGACTGGGCATCTGGGGGTGATAGCCCTGGCACCAGACACCTCATGGTTGCACCCAGCAACACCAAGGGGTGGCCTGTACAGGACACCGAGTGTGCAGGGTCACCCAGGGCTCATGTGCATGCACGACCACTTACAATGCCTGCCCCAGGCAGCACCATTGTGCCCACCCACCGGCCTAGGCCCTGCCACTTCAGTGGGCTGCAGCTGATTTCCAAATACCTGAGGGCTTTTTTCCAGACTTGTGGAAGAAAAACCTCTCGGCCTCTCTTGCCAGCAGGCCAGAAATACCAGGAAATGACATCCTCCCTGCAGCTCTCCACTCTCAGGAGTCAGTGTGCGCATCCCCCAGCTCCCTCTTCCGTCTCCAGTGGGACCACCTGCAGGCAGGTGTGTGCTATGCTGCCATTTGCTGAGTTCTGCAGCGTGGTTTGGCTCCAGCCGCCCACAGTGGGAGCTAGCTGAGTAATCTCCTAATATTCTAATCCTGACACCACTTCCAATGTGTAGGGTTTTTTCCCCCACACTAAGCAATTCTCCAATACCAGCTGGGTGTCCTACAATTCAACTCAGTTCTGACACTATCTACCTGGAGACAGTATCAGATCCCAGAAGACTGCCCCCACTTCAGATGCCAATCGCCAGTTCAGCGAGTCCCCTGTGCTTCTGACCAGCTGACTATAAACCAAAGTTCCCACAACCCCCTCCTCGGCTTCAATTAATTTGTAGAGCAGCTCACAGAACTCAGACACATTTTACTCACTAGATTGCCAGTTTATTATACAAGGATATGACTCAGGAGCAGCCAGATGGAAGAGATGCACAGGGCAAGGTATGGGGAAAGGGGCAGAGCTCCCATGCCCTTTCCAGGTGCAACTCTCCCCACATCGCCACATGTTCACCAGCCAGGTGCTCTCCGAGCCCCGTCCTTCAGAGTTTTTCTCGGGGCTTCAATACTAGGCACGACTGATTGAACTACTGGCCTTTGCTGATTGAACTCCATCTCCAGCCCCTCCCCCCTCTTAGGTGCTTTCCAAAGCTCACCTCATTAATATAACATAAGACACCTTTATCCCTCTCATTAGGGAATTCCAAGTGCTCTAGGAGCTCTGTGCAGGGAGGGGATGAAGACCAAACAGGTGTCTTATTATAAATCACAGTGTCACATCTGCTTCCCCGTCTCCATCCCCACTCCCCTTCCGGTCCTCCTGAGCCTTCCAAATCAACAACTGGCTTCAGTGCCTGCTCTGGATCCGCTTCCTGGGGAATCCAAATAAAGACGTCCACCAGGCACCAGGCACTTCATACACATTAATTCATGGAAACTGTTTAGAAGCAAAGCAATAAGATGGCCCTCCGAGAGTTAAAAGTCAGCAAGACTGATTGGAGCAGACATATGCAATGGCACCTTGGAGAGAAAGGAGGCTCCCTGCCCCCTGGCTATGACGTCAGTGAAGAGATGAAGATATCTACCAGCACAGTGCAGAAATGAAGCACACAAGACCAGGGTTGGGGATATTCACAGGGGCAAATGTGGGCAGTGCTGGTGGAGGGAGCTGTGCTCACAGGACTCCGTGGTCTGGTCTCCCTGGTGACACTTTCCCTCCTGGGAACAGAGATCCTTCAGGCCCTGTCAGCTCCGTGCCGCTGGCTGAGGGGCTCAGGCCATCCCCCTTTCCTCCCACCCCCGTCTCCTTCTGGACCGTGCTCACGGAGTCGCCTGTCCACGCTGCTGTGGCTCCCACCTCACCTGCCCACACAGAGAGAATGTGCTGTCTTGCAAAGGGGAGTGTTCTAGTCCCTGGGAAACTGGTTGTGGCTATAGATGAACAAACCGACAGCCGTCTCGGAATCACAGTCTTGTGACTCATTTTCAGAGGTCAGGAGGGAGCCCGCCTCAGGACTGTGGAGAGTTCTTTGAGGTGGTGGTATCACCTTGTAAGGCCTCGCGGGGCCAGGTCTTCCTTTAGCTGCAAGTGGCAAACCCAGTTCCTACAGACTGCGTCCTGTGGGCTGGAGGCTCTCTCCTGCAGCCTCAGGGCAGGGCCTCGCGGTCCGCAGGGATGAAGATGAGAAAGGGTTCTGGCTCCCTTGCTACGTAACAGACCACAATGAACCTTAGTGGCTTAACAGGGCAACAATCATTTATTTTCCTCACAAATCTGCCATTTGGGCAGGGCATGGCAGAGAAGGCTCATTTCTGCTCTAAGCCACATCAGCCCAGGCAGCCCAACTTGGGCCTGGAGGGTCCATTTCCAAGGCAGCCCACTCACAGGCCTGCTGGCTGTCGGGGTAGCAAGCTGGTTCTTCTCCACAGACCCGTTCATGAAGCCAGGGCTACACACAGCTGGAGAGCCCAGCAGAGGCCGTATTGCTGAGTTCACGGCAGCATCGTTTCTCTCCAGCTCTGTCACTGGAGGGCTGCCTCACACGATCACATAGGTGCCACTGACGAGGGGACCTAACGCATCTCCTGATGGGAGGTGGCAAGGCAAGGTTCTGGACGAGCATGTGGGACCAAAATATTTTTGGGGCCATTCATGGAAAATACAATCTGCCACAGTCAGGAAGGAGAAACCACTGGGAATCAAGGCAGCCACTCTGCACAGCTCATGGGTGTACGTGAGCATGTGTCTGTCTGTCTGTCTTAGTCCAGCCCTCCCTCTCCTTCTCTCTCTCTCTCTGGTCACATGGCTTTACGCTTCTGCTGCATCATCTCCTCTCTGTGCTCATGGCCATGTTTCAGCTTTTAAGCTTACGGGCCTCACTTCTTCCCAGAATCTCCCCAAAAGTCAGGTCCTCAAGGGACCTCCCAGAAGTGTAGCCCCAGCTCGCTCTGGTACAGCTCGGATGGTTTTTTTAAGGCAAGGGGAAAAACCAACACGTTTCGTTTTGGTGGCAGGGCATTACAGGCACAACTGCCCAGCGCCCGCAGACGGTCTGTCTCCAAGTCATGTAGCCTCTCGCGGCAAACGAATGCTGTTAGAGCCTGCACCAGAGAAGTATGTCATAGTGGGGAGCAGCTCAGTCCTGTGCTTACAGACATGAAGCCCTGTCAGTCAGGCCTGCCTTCAGAGCTGCCAGCGGCTCAGCACGTGTGACCAGATGTGCCCTTCCTCCTGGGACGGACTCCATGTGACAAATGGGGCCGCTGCTTAGGCCAGGCTCATCTTCCGGATGGTGCCCATGGGATTTGTCGACAAATCCTACCAATTTGTCAGTATGCCTGTCCCTAGTTTAAAAGCCAGTTATTGGAAGAATTGCTGGCAAACAAAGCAGTTACTGTCATACAAAACGTCAAAGCATATTGACACTGTCTGCATGCCCCCTTGTGTTTGCCCAGCGGTAAGCACTTACCACACATTGTTTCATTCACTCCTCACATCAACCTAAGGAGATGGCTGTTATTACTATTCCTATCCTACAGATGAGGCAGCTGAGCCTCAGGGAGCTTACTCATTTGCCACAATCACTCTACTAACACACTAAAACACAGTAGTTCAGTTACAAGTACCTTTGCATTTATGCACCTTTTCAAATAGTATTTAAAAATGAAAGGAATTTATTAGCTCTTGAAACTGGAAAGTACAAACTTCAGGGCTGATTTCATTCCCAACACAGTCATCAAGGCCTAATTTCTCCCCACCTCTCCTGTCTGCAACGTTGTCCAGGGGCTCTTCCTCAGGGTGGCAAGATGGCAGCAGCTGCACCATCCACACACCACATGTCCAAAAGGAGAAAAAGAAAAGCATTTCCCCCAAAGCCCCTAGCAAACATTTTCTCCAAGCTCAGTAGCCCTAACTGGGCCTCTCGCCACCCCAGAACTGTGCTCAAGGCATACAATGCCAGTGTTACATCCCTTAGAACCAAAGATGTCTCTAACCACCCAAACTCAAGGACTTCAGGGGGAATAAAAATCAGGCTTGCTTCCAACGGTGGGGTGGTGACTGTTAGAGAGGAGTTATCACAACTAGAATGTTATGGAGCAATGCCTGTCTGTTCATTCAAACAATATTTATTGAGCCCTTGCTGTGGGTCAGGCACCATTTTAGATGTTGGAGACACAAACTGAAAGGTTCGTGCCCTCCCACCCTCCTGCTGTTACCAAACACAAACACAGGTTCATTTACCCGTAGCACGAGAAGGCCAAAACCCAGAAACACCACACTCATGACAAGGAAAGGGGTTTATTATCACAAGGCAGCCAGACGAGGAGATGGGAGTTAGAATTCAGATTCACGTCTTTGAAGGAAGAGAGGCAGGGGTTTTTATCTGGGGTTTTAGGTAGGGGACAGGGAGCATGTGTCCCTGTTGGTTGGTGCCTTCCCACCAGCCTGTGTTTGCCCTTGAAGACTGAATTTCTTTTCCCTTGACTGTCTGGACTTTTCTGGTTAGTTCTCGTCTTCAGCCCGCGTTTGGCCTTGGTGAGGCTGAATCTTTTTCTTTTTTGGGTCGTGGGGGGAAGATTAGGCCTGGGCTAACTACCGCCAATCTTCCTCTTTTTGCTGAGGAAGACTGGCTGAGCCAACATCACACCCATCTTCCTCTATTTTATATATGGGACGCCTACCACAGCATGGCTTTTGCCAATCGGTGCCATGTCCGCACCCGGGATTCGAACTGGTGAACCCCGGGCCGCAGAGAAGCAGGATGTGCCAACTTAACCACTGCACCACCGGGCCGCCCCAAGGCTGAATCTTGACATCTGGACCTTGACTTCCTGGGAAAGACAGCTCACTCATATACTAGGGAGGGACAGAAGGACCTGGTTAGTTTTGAACAACAGTTGATTATGCTGAGGATGCACAGCTGCAGTTAGCAAAGCTCATCTCAGAGTTTTTGTTCTCTTCTTCCAGCCCAGGGGAGGTTTTTTAACTTCTTCATTCTCCGTTTCACTGCTGCTGGCTCTGCTGCCTCCCAGGGCTAAAGCCTTGTGTTTTTACAAGACCTTGGAACTGGACAAATGTTCTTCTAACCAGCTTTTCTAGGTTTGTGACTCTGTGACTCCAGACTGGTCATCTAATTTCTGTCTCTTGGCCTCCTCGTCTGTAAAATCAGGAATAATGATACCTCCCTCAAAGTTATGAGAATGAAATGAAAAGGGCTTACATGGGAAATACAAGGAAACTTAAAGCAGCAGGACGTCTAACCTGTATGTTGGATACAGTAAGTCAACTCTCATTTTCATTCCATTAATGCTGTGATTTCGGATTTTTGTACGTTAAATTCTAATTTCACTCTCAGGCTTTATGAAGACATTTTGGTGTGAACACTGCTCCAAAGATGCTAGTTCACCCTCTCTACTCAGTCGCCAACTTATTTTTTTATAATCCAAGTTTTTCACCTACTTTATTTAAGGTGGGGCGGGGTCATCTATATTAAAGGGTCCATCTAGTTTCTAAATTTGTCCTGAAACCTTAGGAATTCAAGCAAAGGTACGCCAGACAGCAGCCAGGAAGGTATGAGTTGAATGCACACACACTCTAAAGATGCCACGACATCACTACACCTCTCCAAGCCCACGGGGCTCCCACTGTTCTGCAAGAATTATTCAGCCTCTCAGACTCGCGGTTGGAGCTGAGAATCTCGTGCCTCAAGAAATCACATTTTTAAATTTCTGCTGTAAACTGTTAAACTGCCCAAGTTGCACAATGCTGTAAGCTGTAAGTTTCCCAATTTCTACGCTAACCTGTTCCATTCTGTTGAACCTGTTGTTGTCAACAAAAATTCGGTTAAAAATCGTCCCAGGTTCCACATTAGGTGAAACGCAGCTGGTTTCAGGGCTGGAGAACAGAAAGAATCGCAATGCCAACCAAGCTCCCAGCCAGAGCTGAGGCCAGCCGGTTTTCTCCGAGCACCTCTAGTCACAGGACACAAGAATGTAAACTGCTATCGTTTCCCTTTTTGGCCCACTTTTGTCGCTTCCAGACTTATCCACAACTTCAACTTTCTCTCACTTTTAGTTGAGCTTCCCACTGAAAACTGGTTTTCCTCTACGGGTCCTTTAGGAGGTCAACCCTAGGGGGCTTAAACCATAAAGGACAGTGGTCAGCTCAGGTACTGGTCAGGTAGAGTTCAATGGGGGCTCGACCGGCTTCATCCTCTCCGTGGACTTAACGGCCCTGGTGCCACCGGGGGCCATCCTGGCGCCCCACGTGCTATCTGTCTGAAAGCTTAGCTGGGTCACCAGCTTCCCGGCTTCCCGTGACTGCATCAGGTCGCGAAGTTTCACTAGTCTAAGAACAGGTGAGTGGGGCACGTGGGACAGGACCCTCAGCGGGACTGCTCACCTCCGCCTTCCTCTCTCGCCAAGCAGCCTCCACGCCGCTGAGAAAGAGCGGACTCCCCCCAGCTCCGGGGGACGGGACTTGAGAGCCTTCATCCAACCAGGGATCCCACCTAACCAATTGGGCGGATCCTGTGATCCGGTTGGACCAATGAAAACTTGAGCATAGTATGCCGTGGCCTTCTGGGAAGGCGCGTCACCCGGAAACCACTTCCTCCCTTCAGCCACACCTGGGCGGAGTTAACCTCCCAGGCCGCCGTCCCACTGGCTGTCACAGCTGCCCGTCACGGAGAGACTAGGAGGTGGGCGGGGCCAAGCCCTCGCGTCCGCGCGGAGCACGCCGGGCCGCGCGCGGGAATCTGCTGGGGGTCCCGGCGCCGGGGGAGCCTCCTGGGAGGCGGAGGCGGCGGGCAGGGCGTATCTTCCCGGCCCCTCCCAAGGCGGGCGGCGGGGGAGAGCACGGGGCCTCGGCCGGCCCGCCCGCGACCTTCGGAGGCGGCCCTTCGGGGGCCGCGGCCCGCGCCGCGGCGCCTGACTGCGGGCGCCGCCCGCGCTGACGACGTCCTGACCCTGCAGCGGGACGCCGGCCCGCCGGCCGAGGTCCCCGCGGAACCCGGGTGGCCGCCGCGCAGGTAGGGGCCCTCCCCCTGGGATCTGGCGACCAGCGCCGCCGGGATGCCGAGACCGCCCGGGCCTGCGCCCTCCCCTCGCCTGGCGAGCCGCGCTCCTTCGGTGCGGCGGCCTGGGAGCCGGGGGCGGGCGGTGGGCGGTCGGGCGTCCCCGGCCGCGCCTCCTCGTCGCCGCATGGTTCGCCTGGACGGCACGGCCGGGGGCGGGCGGCTACGGGCGGCGGAGCTCCGGGCCCGCGGGAGGGCGTGTCCGCACCGGCGGCCGGGCTGCCCTCCGCCCACAGCCGAGCCTGGAGCGGCGCGGGCCGCGGGCGTCAGCGCGGGGAGGGAGGGCGCGGCGCAGGCCGGCCTGGGGCGACCGGGCGGCTGCGGGCGTCCACGGCCCTCGGCCCCGCCGGCGCGGCCCCCGCGGGTGGCGTGGGGCGGTTGTTGGAGCTGCTGGTAAACAAAAGGCTTTGTCCGCATGCAGGGATGAGCGTGTGCGTTTCCAGCCGCGTTGTAGTAGCGCTTTCCTGTGGGTCCTTGAGTGAACGCTCGAGGGACAGAAAGCACGGGACAGCGGCGGTTGCGGCGCCCCCGGCAAAGCGAGCGCTGCGGCGCCTGCGCCCTTCGGGGCTTGCTAGAGCTGCGGCTCCCCTGCCCGCCCCCCGGGGCCCGGCCTGTGCCCGCGCGGACGGTGCTTCCTCGCCCTCGGGGCCGGGCCGGGGCCGCGGGGCGCGCACTGCGGCGGGAGGGAGGTTCGGCAGCCCCCGGACCAGGCGCGGGCGCGCTCGCCGGCTGGTTTGGGGCGCCGCGCTGAGGTCCCCGCCCTCCGGCCAGCAGGCCGAGGCGCGGTGAGATGGGCGCTGGCCCGGGCCTGCGGTCCTCTCCTGCCCGTAGAGAAAGGGTTGCCCTTCGCGGGCGCAGCAGACAGCACTCACGCTCTCTCCGCCCTCCTGCCCGCAGCCCGCCGGCTTCCGTGGGCCGAGATGGCGGCCGTGGACTTCAAGACCTACGTGGACCAGGCGTGCAGGGCGGCCGAGGAGTTCGTCAACGTCTACTACACCACCATGGACAAGCGGCGGCGCCTGCTGTCCCGCCTCTACATGGGCACGGCCACGCTCGTGTGGAACGGGAACGCCGTGTCGGGCCAGGAGTCCCTGAGCGAGTTCTTCGAAATGTTGCCCTCCAGTGAGTTCCAGATCAACGTGGTGGACTGCCAGCCCGTGCACGACGAGGCCACCCCGAGCCAGACCACGGTCCTCGTCGTCATCTGTGGGACCGTGAAGTTCGAGGGCAACAAGCAGCGGGACTTCAACCAGAACTTCATCCTGACGGCGCAGGCCTCGCCCAGCAGCACGGTGTGGAGGATCGCGAGCGACTGCTTCCGCTTCCAGGACTGGGCCAGCTAGCGCGGCTGGGACAGGGGGCGCACGGGCCTCTGCGGTGGCAGGCTGCGCGCCGGGCCCGATGGCTCCCTCCGAGCGTGTGCTTGCTTGTCATAGCTGCCTTTTCAGAGTAGTAAAATTTTCTATTTTTGTACTTGCCCAGTAGACACCCTGGTTCTGGCAATTCTGACGAATAAACAATAATACCAGTGTTATTTTTTCCCGTTGCCTGATATGTTTGACTAGGTTTTGAGAAGGGGGGATGAAAAGGAGCGTTAAAGGCAGAGGGGTGGTCGGAAGCGCCTGCCGAGGTGAGGCCCGGGCCGGCGCCCCTCCGCCGCCACGGTGTGCACGCAGGTGTGCCGCAGCCAGGCTTCGTGGCCTCTTCACACTGGAATCTCTTGGGACACTGAAAATGACCTCTGCGCAGGCCACGCGTCCTTGACCAATTACGCCGGAATCTGAGGGTAGGGTGCGGCGCTGGCATTTTTGAAAAGCACCGAAGCTGTCTGAATGTGGTGTTCGCTCTAGAGTACACGGCAATCCCTAGCAGAGGGGCTGGGGCCTGCCTCAGGACCTTGGCTGAGGTGAGGTGAGGATGCGTGAAATGGTAGCTCATAACTGCCTGTAAATGATGCGGCTGTATTAATGACTCGTGGAAAAAGAAAGTGAAGAACTGAGGTTGGGGGTTGGGGAGCCATCAGAATTAGAAACTAGTTTTATTGACCCTAGACACCAACTCTAATTGCGTTTCTCCAGTGGAAAAGAAGAAGAGAAAACTAGAAGGTTCCATCATCCTTTGATGAATAGATGAGATCTCATGGCCACATGGCTTCCCCAGTTAAATCTTCTTTGACAAGAGTGTGCTGGGTTTGTGTCAGGGTTGTTAGGATTGGAATGGCAACGTTTGGGAAGGAAGAGAATACTGATGTGTTCGGTGGCACAGATGGCAGTTTCCTCCTAATTCTCCCCTCTCCAGTTACTGAAGCCCAGTGCTTAGCGGGACAGAGCACCCACCCACAAGACGTCCCCCTGGGTCTGACATACGACTGAGGCCTGGCCAGTGAAGTGGAAGCAGAAGGGTGGGGCCTGTGGGAATTTGTTTCAACAGACCCTTCCTCTTCCTGCTGCCTGCAAAGTGGCTGTGATGGCTGGACCGTGGCTCTGGCTCAGTGTTGAACAGCGAGGACAGACTGGCTATACCCTAGAGCTGGGATTGTATTGAGCTTGAAGGAGCCTGGGTCTCTGCTGACCACATGGAACCACCAAAATGTCCCCGGTTTCCCTAACCCCAGACTTCATCTTTATTTAAATGAGAGAAATAAATCCTTTCTTTAAGCATTGGTTTGAGGCATGTGTCGCCTGCTGCAGCAAAACCTAATCTCAAGCAAAGAAAAAGATTTGCAGCAGGGGCAGACAGTGGGTGTGTTGGGGACAGCCTCGCCATGGCACCCTGGGAAACGGCCCTCAAGGGGTTCAGAATCTAATCGGGAGGCAAGACACTGAAACGGTAAATTAAATTCCATTTCAAAGCCACATATAGAGTGGTCCAGCCAGTCTTGCAGATGTGTGCACAGCAAGCCTAGACGAGCACTTCCACTGAGGTGGTAATAAAATATGTGAGACACAAAAGAGGGTCAAGCCTGGCTGCAGAGTTGGGAGAGGGCGAGCACTGTCCCATGGGGAGGAGAGTAGGGTGGGGCAGGAGGATTGGTGCAGAGACGATTTGCTGGGCTTCAAATCTCAAAGTCCCCGCCCACCGGAAGGGTCGAGGTGGGATGCCACCTTCCTCTCCTCAGGCCTGGGGAGAGGGCACAAGGCCCATCGGGCCTCACAGAGCTTAACGTCAACTCCCTGGGGTCTGAATCACATTGGCCCGAGGAGCTTCAAGACAACAGCTGTGGGTGGCCCCATGGGACACTAAGTTTGGGAAGTAAAAAGTATAGATGGTGTTGGAGGGCGGACCTCTACTGGCCTCCCAATATCCATTCTCCCCTCCTTGAGGAACAAGAGAAAGTGGGTTTTTGGTTGGGAAAGCAGTCAAGTGAGAGACCAGCCTTCCCTAGACGACCTTGCTGGGGGCCCTGCGACTCGATGGGCCCAGGAGGTGTCCAAGGAGGGCTGTGAGACACTTCAGGGAAGTCGCCTTGAAAGAGTGGGACAGCCAGTCTTTCCTCTTTCCCTTCTCTCGTCTCTTCCAACCTCCCTCTGTCCTGCTGTTTGGAAAGCAGGTTTGAGGGTTGATATTCTAGCAGCTCTCTTGGGCCATTGAGGTCCATTTGGCCACATGCGAGGGATGGAGTAATGGCGAGGAGGCCCTGGGGTCCCTGTCAACCTCATGGGCCTCTCACCATCCTTAGATGATCCCTTCCGGCTTCTCTCAGGATCAAGGAATACACTTCCATCTTATTGAAGCCACTGTCGTTTGGCAGCCTTTTTACATGCAGCCAAAGGTAATCATCAGTGGCAAACTGGAGAAAAGTAGGTGCAAAAAAGGACAGGCATACTATTTACTATATAAAGAACTCACAAATCAGTAAGGGAAAAAATCAATAAGAATCAGTAAGAGGAAAAAAAACCAATAGCACAAGAAAAGCATTGAACAGGCAGTCAAAACTGTATGTGGAAGAAAGTGGAGAAAGTGGAGAAGGAAGGAAATGATGCATGATCTAACAATTTACTGTAATGGAATTAGGCACTGTCTGCGACGGACGCTGGTGGTGTCCCCACATCCATCCCCCTCCCCACCGTGTAGCAGCCACCTATGTGACAGCAGGAGGCGCCATCACCCCACCCCGTCAGACAAAACGGCCTGGAAACCTCAGACTGCCCGGTGCTTGGCAGGACGGGAGCTTGGTGCTGACTGCCTCATAAGGGAGTTAGCAGAAGGTGGAGAGAATGCGGTGGGAGCACTTTGGGGAGGTTTCCTTGGAGAAAGCTGCCCCCTGCTCCAAGGCCCGTCAACAGGGAGGAGTGGTGAGGTCCCACCTCCGAGAGAAGGGGCTTCCGCAGGACCTGGTGAAGGTGACAGGAGCTGCCTGGCGTCTGCAAGACCCCTGGACACAGGTTGAGGGCACCTCAGGGCCAGGGCTGTGGCGTATCCCTGCGATGGCTGGCTTGGGGAGGGCATTGCTGCCCACTTGGGAAGGATCTCAACCCCTCTGACAAGGAGCAAAGGGGCCTGAACCCCGAGTCCTGGACGAAGAGCTGGAAGGACTGAGGGACGGGACAGGAGAAGGGACAGTGGCTGCTGCATGGCGGGGGCTGGGGGGGCGGTGCTGGCGCCTGTACTCAGAGGCAAGCCTGGGTCCATTTCCTGGGCTGAGACTTGGGCCTGAGCGGGGAGCCCAGCCTGGGGGCATCTCGGCTCTGAGTGATTGGGCTCCTGGGAGAGTCCAAGAAGAAGGTAGGCGTGGTCCTCAGGGTTCCTCAGAGTTGCTAGGGGAGCAAGAGCCCTCCAGAATAGGAGGTCTTTTCTCCAAGGCAGGAAGACCTCAGCAATGCTGAAGGACCTCAGAAAACCCACTCAGCTGTCCCAGGAGAGAAAAAAATCACAAGTTCAGGGCCCGGCGTAGTGGCGTGGTTAAGTTGACATGCTCTGCTTCAGCGGCCAGGGGTTCACTGGTTCAGATCCTGAGTGCGGACCTGCACACCGCTCATCAACCCATGCTGTGGCAGTGGCTTACATAGAAGAAGTAGAAGGACTTACAACTAGGATATACAACTATGTACTGGAGCTTTGGGGAGAAAATAAAAGAAGATTGGCAACAGATGTTAGCTCGGGGCCAATCTTCCTCACCAAAAAAAAAAATGTCATAAATTCAGAGAAAGCAAACTCCTCCTACCAGAACACTCACCTCCAAAGGCTTGCAGTTGAGAAACTCAGGGGATGTGGAGGTGGGTGCCGGGGGCCAGAGGGTGTCTCTGCCTCCTCCAAGATGGCGGCTGGCCTGGCTGAGGGGGAGAGAAAGCATAGAGCCTTCTAACACTTAAGGCTTTGGGGGGATTTAAGTGAATGCAGGACTGTTTCATGTCAGAGCGAGCACAAGGTGTCCTCAAGGTGATAGAGTGCCCCCACTGAAGGGACCGTGGAGCTCGTGCTGCCCTGACCGCATCTCACTGTCAGACATCATTTGCTCTGTGGGTCTCAACTGTGTGGACCAACCACCCCGGTTTGCCCAGGATTGAGGGGGTTCCTGGATGTAAGCTTTCACTGCAAAGATCAAGAACGTCCCAGAGAAACTTGGATTAGGTGTTACCCTGCTCTCAGCCCAATTTATGCTGCAGACCAGCAAACTCGACCCGTGCTGTGGCCTCTGGACATAGGGAAGGAGGGACTGGGGCGGGGCTGCGGCCATTAGTGCTGAGAACAGGAGGGCATCACGGGCCTCAGAGGGGGGACATGTCTCACCAGCCACCAGGGATCCTGAGCACAAGTGTGGCTCCTGTGACCGAGAAACTGGGTTTTCATTTTATCTTAATTAATTTCAATCTGAACAGCCACAATAGCCATTGGTCCCTGTTACCCTGGATGGCACAGCACAGGGAAAGCCCTGGTCCAGTGGAAAACCGGAGATGAGGAAGTGTTGTCGCTGCCGGGGCCTGAATGCCCAGAAGGGACAGCGAGCTCCTTAGCAGGATTATGTCTCAAAATCAGACGGGTTTCTGCGGTATTTATCCGGCACAGGACATGAAATGCAGACACCCGGCTTCTGTCTCCTAAGGAGAGAATTTCTCCTGCCATCAGGGCTCCATGGAGGCGAGGCCTGAAAGACCTTGTTCCTTGACTTCCCAAGAACATTAGGAGCCTTACTGCTTCCTGCCTGAAATGAGGCGTAAGTCGGGCTTGAAACCGCTCTGGGGAATACCGCCCGGATGTAGATGAAGCTGGACTTGAGATCCGGACTGAAGGGTCCCCTGGCGCGCCGCCCCATTACACCAAGGCCCTTCCCTGCCTGCGCTTGGCCCTCAGCCTGCTCGGGGCTTCCCGATCCATCTCTGCTCCACCGGCTGTTTGGAGAGGAGGGTGACAGGGGACCAGTCAGCTTATTTTCACTGACTAGCGTGGGTCTAAAAGGCGATCCACTTCCCAGAACATTCTGTCTTCCACCAGAATCAAGTGGGAGCAGAACGGATAAAGCTTTCATCTGAATCTGCTGCGTTAGCCTGATGGTGAGCACCTTTACTTTCTTTCTAAGGAGTGGGTGCACGTGTGTGAGTGTGTGTGAACTCCTGTGCGCGTGGGCCCAGCCAAGGCGACTTAGCCTTCCATCCTGCCACAGAAGGTGGCCCTTCCCCAAACACTCCTCAACCACCCCCAATCCCAAACGCACAGACCTGGCAACATTCCTGTTGCGTTTTTATTTTTCAGAATTTCAGAACAGGGCCAGTTATACGATAACGAAAAAACAGAGGTCGTTACAAGGGAACCATAACAAACAGCAAATTTCTCAGCAGATGGGCTGCTGGTATTCAGTGTGTGAACTTCAGCCCAGCATAGGGCTGCAGCAGCCACCTGCCACATGGGAAACGTGGCCTCCCCATTAGAGACCACACGGAAGGCATTCCCACTCTTAACGCCCTTCCCAACCCCAGAGCAGGAGCACGCGAGAAACTTCCTATTCATGTGGTTGGACCAAGTGAGCAGTTTCAAAATGAAGGTCTGGTGGAAGTTCCATTGTGGGTCGCAGCCTTCAAACTTCACTGTCCCACAGATCACAATGGGGACCTTCATCTGGCTGTCCGTTTCGAGGTGCTTCACAGGCTGGCAGTGGACTGCACTGCCATGGGAGGAGCTGGAAGCCAGCGAGCTGAAAACCTCACCCAGGGCCTCCTGCCCAGAGACTGGGCTCCGTCGCACATCAGTGTGGCATCCTCCACGTCCGGCAGGACAGTCGGTCCTTCTTCTCATCCATGCTGGGGTAGTAATCATCGACAAGCTCCGTGTCAGCCTTGTTCACCTGCTTGTGGCATTTCTTGAAACTGTACAATGAAGAGATCACAACCCCAGGTGCTGGACAAGGGGGCCTGGGAAAATCCTCCATCTCAGGACAGCAGGGGCTGCAAGCCTGGGCAGGGGCCTGGGAATGGCAGTCTTCAAAGACCGACCCCTATTTCTAGAGGCACTCTAGAAGCCTTCTAGAAAGCACTTCTCTGGACCCTCACCTGGGCACTGGCTAGGCATGCAGATCCTTAGACCCTACTACTGACCAAACAAGCTGTCCCTGGTGATTCTGATGCGCGCTAAGGCTGGAGGACAGATTTAGGGAATGGTCGCTCCTTTTCTCTTGCTGGGAGACTCTGAACAGTTGGAGGAGTACCAAGGTTAAAAGGCGGGCGTTGCAGAGACATGAACAGGGCTCAAATTTCAGCCACTGCTGCATGTCTCCACGCCTCAGTTTCCTCAGCTGTACAGCAGGGCTCGTCATTATACCTGCATAAATGCATGCAGTGTTCTTCGACAGAGCCTGCGACATGGCTTATTATCCACAGAAGTGAGCAGGCCCGGTGTGTACCTTCCCAGCTTGGAACAGACCACATTCAGAAGCTTCTTGATCTCCTGGTGTTCCCTGAATATCTGAATCGGAGTTAAAATGGTCCACAGGGCTCCCCTTAGCTTTGCTCACTGTCCACTTCACACCCTACCCCCAATTTCTCTTCTGCCAGAATGCTCCAAGTCACTCTCCTCCTCCCCGAGGCCCCAGCTCCTGTGCCTCCCACCCCTGCTCTGTCAGGGCTTCCCCACTCCTTCCTCAGACCTCCCCACCACTTCCCTCTGCTCTGCCTGCCCACCCCTCTGCTCAGCCACTGTGGCCTTCATCAGACCCAAACCAAAGCCACAGAAAGAAACCAGCAGACCTTGCTGTGCCGGCCTCCTGGCTGCTGTGTGACCTGAGCTGACCTGCTCTGGGACCTGGCAGAGGCTGTGAGCCGGGAGGGCAGGACAGAGAGACGGTGGGCTGCCTTCTCTCCTCTCCTCTTCTCCACACCATGAGGCTTGTGGACTTGGGCCAGAATAAAAAAGAACCCACAGGAGGGGTTATTGAGGATCACTCCTCAGCTCAATTAATTTTTTAAACTTTAGTTTTAGAATAATTTAAACTTTACACAAACTTACAAAAATGAGAAAAACTAGTAACCTCTTCACCTAGATTTGCCTTACAGTTAATTTTCTAAACCAGATTTATAAGTTCATGTTCCCTTTCATCTGTTTCTACAGGCTGCAGATATAGCGGTACTGACAATGTTTGTTTCGAGGTACCCTTGCTGGGATGAAGGCGATGGGTGCGATGGGTGGAGGAGGGGAGAAGACACTTACAATGCAGACTTGCATGCAGGACTGAGTGCAAAACTGCCCCATCGTCCTGTAATCTCAGTCATGGTGGACGTGGGGCAGAACTGGGGCCTGGATGTGGGTCCCTTCCCTGTCCCACCTGCCCTGCTCTCGCTTAGAGCCCCTCCCTGGCTCCCGCTGGCTTCCTGCAACCCTCCCAGGTTGGGCAAGGTCTCTGCCCCAGGGAAGGCAAGAGGCTCTGGTGGGTCCGGCCCAAAGGCTGGACCTCTGGGGCAGCGTGCTGGGCAAGATGGGAGAGGGCAAAGGGCCTCCTGCAGGCAGGAATCCCCACGGGCAGAGAAGAGCCCTGGCCTGATGCCCGCCCTGCGGCTGCTCGGTACATGTAAATACAGAGGGAAGAGGATTCTGCAAGCTTCTGTAGGGTTCTGTGTGAGTTAGCCATGGCTTTATAATGCTGGATAACAAACATTCCCAAAACCTCAGCAGCAGAAGCTTTTATTGAGTTCAGGTGCCATAAGGCTGAGGCTTGGCTGATCTCATTTGAGTTTGCAGGTTCTCAACTGGGCTGAGCTGGTTCACCTTAGCTGGCAAGTCTCTGCTGCATGTGCCCTCATCTTCCTCCTGGGATCAGAGGGCTTTCCCAGGGTCATCTGATGGCGATGGCAGAGTGCAAGCAGGTACAGGCTTGACCTCTTGAGGCCAAGGCTTGGAACTGGCACACTGTCTCTCCTGCATATTCTATTGGCCCAATCAAGTCACATGGCTGAGTTCAGGGTCAACAGATATGGAAATAGACCCTGCCTCTTAGGGGAGAAGCTGAAAACACATGGAAAAGTCGGTGGGCACATGTGGATTGAGGAATCGAGGCCATCGACTGTCGATACAATCTAGCCAACCCCTAACGCATGAGGGGTGAGACTCCTTTAGGAGTCTGGCCCTGCAGCTGAGACTTCACAGGGCAACGGGACTGGAGAATCCTAAATTTCCCACAAATCACTTGAAGATGAGTTTATCCTCTCAGATTAGGAAGAAGAGTCTGGTGGGAGCTGACTTTTAGGCTACATAGCTGTGGGGTCTTTGGGGAAGATCAGATATAAAATGTTCCTTTGTTTGACTTTAAACATCAGCCCTGCCTCCCCCACAACCTTGCCTAATTCGGGCAGTCTCTCCCTTGTAAAGAGCCAACTGGAAACTGCAGAAGGTTGCTTTGTCCTCTAGACACAGGGCTGGGCCTGGGTGAGACAAGGAGCCAACTAGGGTGCAAAATTCCAGGAGATGCTGCTCTCAGGGCCGTGCTGGTGCACGGTCAGCGTCTGAAGCAGCCCGGGAGCCAGCGCCTCCTTTCCCCATGTGCCTCAGGCGCCCTCTCGCCTCACCTGAGTGTCTGCCCCATTCAGACGACCAACAGAAACAATCTGGTGGCCAGTCAGCTTTCCTCTTGCCATTTCCATGTGATGGGCGGGGGCAGGGTGGGAGTGGAGGGAAGCTTATGAAGAAAGAGGTGTTCACAGCATCCTGAAGGATGCCAGTGAATCCGGGAAAACGTTTGCTACACAGGACAAAGATAATTTCTTTACCATTTACAGAGCTTCTAAAAATCTAAGGCTTAGCAAAATGGAAAACTTGGAAAAGGACTCACGCATGCAGATCACAGAAATACAGATAGCCTACTGATAGCAGACAAGGTGCTCACCTCAACCGCATTTTAAAAATGCACGTTTTAAAGGAGGACCATAGTGGATGTTGTGGCAATTTCCCTGGAATCCCCTTTGTAACAGGTTTTCAGGGGATCGAACTCCTGCTCATCTCTGGGTAAACCTCCTGATGGGTCTCAGGCAGTCAGAGTAATCCTGATACCAGCCCTGATATTGGTTTCCCCTACATTAAACCCAGCACAAATGGGGTTAAAACCACAGCATTCATCCTGTTTCCCTGCTTACTCCTCAGCTTCCCAGCACCAGAATCCATCATCCACCACGGAGGCAGACAACCAGCAGGCAGACAACCAGCGATATGCACCTGGAGATTCCCTTATCTCAACATCCTCTTCCCACAAGCAGCCTCACAGGGCCAAACACAGGCTGGTGGGAAAACGCCAACCAGCAAGGCCACAGGCTCCCCCTCCCTACAAGAGCTGCGTTGCTCGCAACCTCTAAGACCCCTTGCCTCACATGTGTTGGAGAGATGAGGTGACTTTGAGGGCTCACTCACCTCCCGGCTGAGGTCACTCAAAATAAAAACACTTCCCTTGCCATAAGCCTGGCATTCCAGTTTTATTTGACCCCTCTTGTGTGGCAGGTAAAGAACCTATATTTGTGGCTGGGAACAATCCTATTGCCCCTTAAAGAGTGGCAGGTTCAGAGACCTGGGCCCAGCAAACAGAACTGAAGAGCAGAGGGGAAAAGGAAATTGTATTCTTGGTAGCTTTGATGCCTTATGGGACTAATCTGACCCCAAAGCCCATGTACTCGACCTCCAGGTCTTATGGGAGTCAATGAAGCCCTTGTAACATCTAAGACAGTTTGATGGGCCTTTCTGCAACTTGCAATCAGTTGTCCAACCAATATGAATCACCACTTTTCATATATCATAGTGATAATGGAGCAAAACATTTTGCTGTACCCAGTGTTGGCCAGGGTCCAGGAAAATGAGTATTCCTTCCCAGTTGTATGGGGTGTTGATTGCTGCAAGGTCTTCTGAGGGCAAGTGCCATTTAAAACTCCCTCCTTTTATTCCATTTCTATGGATGTGTATTTTGCCAATGTTACATTTCTATGCATATGTATTTTGCAAATGCAATTGCCCAAATACCCACATCTATATACAAGACAATTGGTCCTAGCAGTCTTTGTGATATTAGTGAAAGCACCCTAAATGCCCAACAATAAGAGATTTAAAAGTTATATTTCCAGGGAATGGATTATTCTGCAGCCTTGAAAACAAGAAGTGATGCGGGGTCGGTGAGCAGAGTCGTTGAAAGAAAGATTTCTTAGACTCTTAAGATCTGGCAGTAGTGCTCTTTTATTTAGAGAATAGAACAGCATGGAGACAGAACCCATTGGCAGTCAGAGCTGCTGCCCCAAGTTGAGGGTTAGAGCTAAATTTAAGGCAGAGGTATGTGAGTTATCTCTTTACAAGACAAAGAATATGTAAAAAAGTTAAAATGGTATCAGTGCCCACAGGGTCTGGCCATTTGGCGGTCCCACAACTTTTAGATAAGAATCAAACTGGATTGAGTAAATGGCAGAAGTCACCACTTGAATATTATCCTCAGCTAAAGACAAAGGAGGATTGGGGGAGGGGGGTCAGTTACATGAGGTTGCCAGACAGTAAACAACTTAAGTCCTTGCCTCTGGCATTGATTAAGAGTTTCTACAGATAAGGCCATCCCCCTTCTTCCTGGCACAGAGAGGGAGGCATCTTTACAGATAGAGGTTTCCCTTAGAAATGTAAATATTTCCCAACAAAGGGACAAGTAAGCAAATTCCACTCCTCGGAGCCTGCTTCTCATCTGTAGTTTTAAAATTAACCAGCCTAAAAATCCTCATCATAAACCGTTTTAAAATTAAGCAGCCTAAAAATCCTCATCACTATTGTGGGGAAAAGGCATTTGCTGCTGTATATCCTCTTAGACTCTTCATTTTTTATACTGTGGATGTCTTTCTTTTTAAATTGAAATCTCAGTTAACAATCAGCAATGTGTTTTCGCAGCATTCAAGTTGTGGGCATTCGCAGAGCAGCCTCACTTCTCCCCACAGAACGGCCCAACCTGAGCCTGACCTGAGCAATGAAGTCTCCAGGTAGATGTTCCATTGAAACATATTGGGGTCTCACAAAAATACATCTATTTTAAAATTTTAAAAATCACCAACTACCCTTGTGAGAAATAATTTAAAGTTCTGGTAATTTGCCCAGATTTAAGGCAGGTGAAGTCATGTGCTAAAACTCAAACTCTTGCTGGACCCCCAAGCTACCCTAAATATGCTTAATGTGATCTACTGGAGTATAACGTAATTTGTAGCATTTTAGCGCCTTGGAATTCACACATTAGGAAAATCACCCACTAGGCGGCGACATCGGTCCTCACTAGAGCCAACCTGCGCCCGGGCTGCAGGCCGCCCGCGACCCCCACGCCGCGCCCGCAACGGCCCTCTGAAGCCACAGGTCTCCGCCCAGCGGGCCGACGGAGGGTGGGCTGCCCGGCCAGGAGGGAGCATTGGAGGACAGCGGGCAGCTCTGCAGGGAAGACGGGCGCACCACGACCCTACAGCCGGCTGGCCACCAGCCGAGCATTGGGACGCCCTAAGCCTTTTGTACCTGCGCCCGCTGAACGCTTAGCCGCACTTCCGGGTCTCACAGCTGCAGGCTGACGTCATTATCCTGCGATCGCCCAGGACCAATTGACAGCCTCCCTGACAGCCAATGGGCAGCGAGTGCTGCGGTCCTGCCCCTCCGCGGCGCCCTCGCGAGCGTGGCCCGGCCTGCCGGGTGGGCGGCAGCGACGCGGGCTGGCGGGGCGGCGATGGGTGGGGCGGCAGCGTCGCGGGATGGCGGGACGGCGGTGGGCGGGGCCGCGGTGGGCGGGGCCGCGGGGCCGCGCTGGGCGGCGGTGGGCGGGGCGGCGGTGGGCGGGGCGGCGGGGCCGTGCTGGGCGGGGCCGCGCTGGGCGGGGCTGGGGGCTGGCGGCAGCCGCGGGGCTGCGCACGCTGCTTCTGCGCTCATCTTAGTGGGCTTTAGACTTTGGTTCCGTTCTTTCCGGTCCACTTTTATAGATTTGTTTTTAAATTATATCGTCTCCTATGTAAAATACTGTAGCCTTCTTTACTCATTATAATATCTTGAGCCTTTCCCCAAGGCATTAAACATTTTTTCCAGCTTTATTGAAGTATAATTGACAAAATTGTGTATCTTTAAAGTGTACAACGTGATAATTTGATATATATACGCACGTTGTGAAATGATTGCCGCAAGTTCCATTCAACGTTTTTTAAAACGTTATTTTAATGACTCAATAATAAACCGCCGCATGGGGATATAAAATATTCAGTTGTCTCCTTGTGAGAGTAGATTCTTTCCAAGTTTCCAATAATGTAGCGCGTTGCAGTGAACTCCCTTACGTGAAAATTGCTTGCTCCCTTTTACTCCTTCAAGAGGGCTAAGTTACGTAGTTATGTGCATAGTATGTGTGTATATATATATTTATTTTTCAACTGCCCCTGAGCTTGCATTTCTTATGCAAACTGCTGCTGCATCAAACAGTAAGTTTAACTCCCGGTCAGTCTGTGGGCTTCCTTGGTTTATCATTGTTTTTATAATATTCCATTGTCTCTGCCACGTGTACTTTTTTTTCTGCTTTATCTCCCCAAACCCCCCCTGTACACAGTTGTATATTTTAGTTGCAGGTCCTTCTAGTTGTGGGATGCGGGACGTTGCCTCAATGTGGCCTGACGAGCAGTGCCATGTCCGCACCCAGGATCCGGACCCTGGGCCGCCGCATTGGTGCATGCGAACTTAACTTTTTTTTTTAAAGATTTTACTTTTCCTTTTTCTCCCAAAGCCCCCAGGTACATAGTTGTATATTTTTAGTTGTGAGTCCTTCTAGTTGTGCTATGTGGGACGCTGCCTCAGTATGCCTTGATGAGCGGTGCCAGGTCTGAGTCCAGGATTTGAACCAGCGAAACCCTGGGCCACGGAAGCTGAGCGCGCGAACTTAACCACTCGGCCACGGGGCCAGCCCCCCATGCCACGTGTACTCTTATGTGAATTATCTGTGTTCTTTGCTAGCTTTGTATTGTATTGCCCCACTTCAGGTTATTCCGTTTTCCTCCCTCCCTGACCAAATGGAAAAGAAGCTGCTGCTTGTGAGACAGAAAGCTGCTGCCTGAAGCCTGGGAATGTCCTGCACCCTCTTACCAGCTGTGCTGTTCTCAGGCTGTGACGCAGCACCTTGTTCGCCTTGGGACCCTTATAAATAAGGGAGCATTTCTGGTCCACAAAGCATCTTAGCTGCTTCAAGCAGTTGCTTTAAGGACTTTGTCTCAGAGATGAGATGTCAGGTATTAAGAGAGAGATCGTTTTAGGTGACATTTGCACAGAGGAATTTGTCTACATTGCAGAAATTGACCAGAAAAATTGCACCGAATGAGAGAGGTAGCTGAGAGACATGAGTGCCAGGGTCTGCTGGATATTTGTGATGAAATGAGGGCAAATGGAAGGCTTGGAGTGGCGTCACTGAAGCATCAGGTGTGAGAGACTGGGGGATCCTCACAGTCTGTGGGCTAGGGCTGGAAAAAACAGACCAGGGACTGCTTCCCAGTGATGTCTCCTGTGAAGAGAAAACTGTAGGATGCACGTGCACAGAGCCTCATCAGCAGGGAGTGACCTCTTGAGTGGGCAGCTACAATGCCCAGATGCAAAGGGCCCGGTGGGATCAGCCTAGAGACTAGAAATACCCTGTGGTCAGATGCAAGGGAGCAGAGCAGACGGGAGCCGTGGCAGAGGCGATGGCCAAGCTGCCTTGCCCTGGTAGGGAAGCCCATGTAGTTACTGCTATGGTCTCCGGGGATCCCAGGGCCTGGTGGACCGTGGGCAGGCCTGCACCAAGCTCACAGGCAGGATCAGTGTCCTCTGGTCTGGCCATAGTGTGTGCAGGAGGTGTTTCTCCAACCGCCAGAGGAGCAGTGCTCCCCCAGTGCCCTCTGACAAGAGGATAAAGTGTCCTGTCCGCTGGGGGCATGAAAAGAGGAAAACCTCCAGGTTTGTCCTCCTGTCACAAAGTGCAGTGGACCAGGAACATTGAAACCTACACCAGCAAGAAGCCATAAGTGTGGATGTGGTTCTCCTGGTTCTACAGAGCGCTGCCTACACGCTCATGCTGCAGGCCGCACAGTATGAGTGACTGTGTGTGACAGTGTGTGAGAGAGAGACACACATACACTTTTACACTTGTAATCACTTTTCATCTCTTTGACTTAGTGTTGGAATTGCTTAGTGAAGAACCAGCCAAAGGGACAAGACATTTAAATCGCAGATAGAAATATTTGTTTAGTCACCAGAGAGCTAAGATTACAATTTAGTTTGGAACCTTCCTGCTGGACCCATCTGTTTCAAACACTACCGTAGGCCAGCGAGTGAGTCCTTAGCTAACGTTGATTGATTTATAAGAAGTCGAACTTGCACCAGACATTCAGTTGAAAATAATAATAAAATCTCAAACCCAATTTTAATTAAGAGTGTATGAGAATTTTTACATTGTATTATAGATTCATTACGAAAGAAACCTCTTTCATATATAACTACATTGTAAGTATAATGGACTTGTATTTTAAGATGTATTGGTTTGGGGACTTGGGAATAGAAATATTGAGGCCATAGATTTAATAGGCTTTCTCTCCTGAGAGCATATCTTAGTGCCAAGAATTTTCAGATAGGATTAGACAGTGACAGTGTTAAACCGAGGGGAAGGGCAAAGAGAACAGCTCAGCCTCAAGCTGGTCAGAGGCTAGAATGGAGGAGTCTGCCCAGGTGTATTAGTCAGGGTTCTCCACAGAAACACAACCAATGGGGGGTGGGGTGGGGTGGAGAAACGTATGTAAGAAATATATATGGTTTATTGATACATAATGTGTATAAGATTTATTATAGGAATTGGCTCACATAGTTATGGAGGCTGAAAAGTCTGGCAGTCTTCCATGTGCAAGCTGGAGAACCAGAGAAATGGGTGGTATAAGTAAGTCCGAGTCTAAAGGCCTGAGAAGCTGGAGATCAGAGTAGGAAGGCAGGAAAAGATGAACATCACAGCTCAAGAAAAGAGAGAGAATTCGCCCTCCCTTTGCCTTTTTGTTCCATTCACGCCCCCATAGGATTGAATGATGCCTCCCACATTGGGGCAGGCGTTTCTCTACTCAGTCTACAGAATCGGTGCTCATCCCTTCCAGAAACAGCCTCACAGACACACTCAGGGATGATGTCTTACCAGCTATCTGGGCATCCCTTAGGCCAGTCAAGGTGACATAAAACTAACCATCACACCTGGGATAAGACCAGAGACTAGAAAAATTGAGAGGAAGAAAATTCTTAGTTGTTAAGTGGGGTATTTTGTATTTCTGTGTAATTCATCCTTATTATTTCTAAAAAGAAGCCTGCTAATTGCTCTTCAGTATTTCTGCTGCTGAATTTATGGATGCCTATGTTCTTTTCTTTACCTGTTGGCCCTGCTCACAAATATTATGTACAGATCACATATTTCCTTTCCTGTTCCTTAGAGAATTTTAATCAATTTCCCCTGCTCTATTGCTGGATAATTTGAAGATCTTTTTGGTTCTGATGTTCTGCAATTTCATTACATTGTGAGTAGATGTGAATTTATTTTTATTTATCATTCCCAAACCTGAGAATTTCTTTATTCAATTCTGGAAAATTATCAGCCATTATCCCTGTGAACAGTGCGTCTCAGTCTCTATTTTTTGCCTTCTTGAACTCGTATTACAGTCATGTACTGCAGAACGACGTTTCAGTCAGTGACGAATCGCATATGCAACAGTGGTCCTGTAAGATCAGTGCCCTATGGCCTAGGTATATAGGCCATGCCATCCGGGTGTGTGTAAGTACACTTTGACGTTTACACAACAACAACACCGGCTAATGAGCGTTTCTCAGAACACAGCCCCGTCATTAAGCCGTGCCTGCCTGAATATTAGACTTTCTTATTCTCTCCTGTATTTCTTCACCTCTCTTTCTTATTTCCTGTCCTACGTCTCTATTGCATTCTTGGCAATTTCCTCAGTTCTCTTTCCAATCCAGTAATTCTTCAGCTGTGCCTAAACTACTATTTAACTCATCAACAGAGCTCTTAATTTCAGTGAGTATAGTTTAACTTTCAGAAGTTTTATTTAGTCCTTTTTCATATCTGCTTGCTCTTTATTCTTACTTTTCCTAATATGTTTAAGTCCTTCTCTTGTTTTGAATAATATAAACATGTTTATCTTGTAGTTCTTCTGAGTGTGGTACTGAAGTTCTTAGGGTGCACCCTGCTGTCGGTTACATCGCTGCCTCCACTCACTCATGGAAGCCTATTCTTGTGTTTCGCAACTTTGCACTGTGAGTTTATCTATGGTGAGCAAGACCCTGTGAGCCTGAGCTGGGAGCGTGTCCATCCCTCAGAAGTGGTTTTACATCTGTTTCTACAGGTGTCCTTGGGCCGTCTCTGGCCAGAGACCAGGTTTTAGGTTAATGTGCAATCTAAGGAGTTCCCAGGTCTCATGGGTAGCATAATTTTAAACCCCAACTTGACATGTCAGATGGGCCCATAGTTATAAATCCTCAGGGGAGACGTTTATACCTCAAGCTCAGGGTGAGCCCAACAACTTTCTTGATTTTCTGTGCTGATGGATAACTATTTTTTCCTAATCTTTCACTGGGGATGGGGTTCTTTGCGGGTTTCAGCTTTATGCAATGATCTCACCTGTTTCCAGACTGTGTGTGGGTGTGGAAATCCAGACTCCTAAACTATTAAGACTAGACCCACGGCCCCTTCCCAGGGCAGCCACAGCTCACTCACAGATTTGATTTTGGATTCCCTCTTCGTTTCTGGACCCTAGAGATTTCCCAAATTTCTTGTAAACTCAGCCATGCGTTTGAAAAGATGCTTGTTCTATTTAAGCCTCCATTTCTATGTGTTTGTAGCAGGAGGTTTTCCAAGTTATCACATAGCTGGCTCTATTGCTCGAACTCCTCAAATCTTGCTTCTGTAATCTAACTTGGAAAAGATCCTTGGCTCTTGGCAGGGTCAGCAATTTAAGGTGACACATACCTTTCCTTCTGCGAAGTGGGGCTATAATGCAACTGAAGAGAGAAGAGAAATTCAGTGACCCTAATTATTACATGTGGGAAGCAAAAGACCAAGGGGAATTGGCCATTTAGCCACATCTGCAGTCAACACTGGGACATGTACACTCATTGTGCACATGTTCTTTTGGTAGAAGAGAATGAGTGTGTCTTCTGTATCCTACTGTAGCAGCAGCCTGCCGTGTGCCCATTCCAGATCAACTCCTCTGCACCCAGAATGCCTGTAAACAGCACATGCAACTTCTTGCCTATCTCTGTATGTTCTAGGATTCCCACCAAGGAACTGCCTTGTTTGGACACTAGGTAGCAAGGAGCCTGCACCACTAACCCACTGAGCCACTTTCTTTTAGCTTGTCCAACACCGTGGTGAAATAGAATGCCAGGTTAAGTGTAGACATGCGACGTTCCCATGGCCTCCACCACGTCCAGGAGCTTTTAGACAGATAGGTACTGATAGACTAGGTGAGGTGCTTGCCCAAAATCACATGGTGAAGTAGTGGCATTTTCGGCCTAGAAGCCACGAGTTTCTCATCAGCCTGCTTCCTTCAGTCCTTTTGTCCCCATGTAGTCCCCCCACAGAGAGGACACAGGCTCTGTAAGGCAGCCCTCACTGACCATCTCTTTCTGATTGTTTACTTTGTTTCTTATAGACACACTGTTCATGTAAATGAGTTTTTATCCACTGAACAACTTGTTTTTCTACAGAATAATACATGAATCTGGACAAGATAAAAACCTTGGCCAGTGTACTGGATGGTTGTCTCACTCACCAGCTGATCAGGGGCAACAGACTATGAAACAGATGGTAGACAAACCTTTATAGTCTTTTTCTCTTTGGCCACTAGGAATCTCTGAGCCAAGTCTGTAGCCTGTTCTGGACATAGTAGGCTCTCAGGGCATCATCTCTATACTTTCGTGCTTCCTATCCTCTCTTTTTTACATTTAGAAGTATTTTCTGAGTTTCCAATCAGCAGAAGAAACCCAAAAGAAAAGAGTGACTGATATCAAAAACTTCAAAACCTCTCTGAGGAAAAAAAATATATATACACAATAATTAAGACCATGTGGTACTGACACAAGGATAGTCATATGGATCAATTCACTAGAGTTGAGAGTCCAAAAGTAAACCCTCACATTTATGGTCCAAATGCTTTCCAACAAGGAGGCCAAGACAGGGTAATAGGGAAAGCATAGTCTTTTCAACAAATGGTGCTGGGACAACTGGATAATCACATGCATAAGAATTAAGTGGGACCCCTACCTCACACCATATACAAAAATTAATTCAAAATGCATCAAAGACCTAAGCGTAAGAGGTAAAACTACAAAAACCTTGAGAAGAAAACAGGTGTAAATCATCATGACCTTGTATTAGGACCTGGTTTCCAAAAACAAAAGAAAAAATAGATTGGATTTCATCAAAATTTAAAAATCCTGTGCTTCAAAAGATACCATCATGGGGCTGGCCCAGTGGCACAGCAGTTAAGTTCACACATTCTGTGTGGGCGGCCCGGGGTTTGCTGATTCAGATCCGGGTACAGACCTATGCACTGCTCCTCAAGCCATGATGATGTGGCAGGCGTCCCACATATAAAGAGGAGGGAGATGGGCGCAGATGTTAGCTAAGGGGTAATCTTTCTCAAGGAAAAAAAAAAAAAAGACACCATCATGAAAATGAAAAGAAAATCCACAGGATGGGAGAAATATTTACAAATTATATTATCTGATAAGGGCCTTTTATCTAGCGTATAAAAAGAACTCTTACAACTCAAAAAAAAAAAAAAAAACTAAAAAGGATCTGAATAGAAATTTCTCCAAAGGAGATATACAAATGGCCAACAAGCACTGACGTGAGAAAGCAAATCACCTTTTTGTAATGCAAAGCAAAATCATAAAATAAAAAATGATTCTGGACCTTCCCTGGGCCATAAGTGAAAACTGTGTTTATTCCAATCTCCTTGAATCGTGTAACCAAATATAAAGATAGTGTGCTGAAGCAAAGAAGCCTATCATGCATTCTTCAAACCTTGACTGAGCACCTAATGTGTGGGAAGCTGGCTCCCGCTGGGAAAATACAATTAAAATCAAAATCTTCCCGTTACCCAGAAACCTTCTCCACAAAAGGGAGTAAAGAAAGGAAACACTTTCATTGTTGAGTAAGCATTAAACCAGAATTGGATGGCATCACAGGCAGCTGGTAAGAAAGAAATGTCACCCTTTCCTGTGGCCAACCAGGTACAACCCATTACCTATATGCTCTCAACTAAACACTAGCTAGTGCTCCACTAGAGGACTTGGCAACACTGTTGGTCATACTGCATCCTAACTCCACGCGGCAACTGGGATGCCCATCGAGGTCAGTTAGCGCTTTGGTTATCCGGAGGAAAAACACACTTCTCATTATCTTTGCGACAGGAGTTAGTTTTGCAATTTGGAGCAAGGCGCCCGCTGAAGTCAGGCGCCTCCACTCTCCGGGAAACTGGAGACGCGCCACCCCCTTGGACGTTTACATTTCGGAGCCGGCTCCCAGCCCTAAGGACTTTCCTAGGTTCTGGGTCATAAAGCTGACACAAGGCCTAGCTAGTCTTCAAAAGGATTTACATACATTTCAGAGAGGATAAAGTATTCATAATGACCAGTTTTCTATGGTAAATGCTCAAAGAAAAAGGGGGAGAGAAAACTATTTCCAACAGGAGGAATTAAGCCTCCTATTTTAATCTGATCGTGCTACACGCCCAGGCATTACCAGCATGACCTGCGGCGGCTCGCACGGGACCCGGGGTCGCAATCGGCCGAGCACCGGGAGCGGGAGCCCAGGGGTCTTTCAAAGCAGGCCGGGCCGGCGGGGCAGCACGGTCCCGAGCCGGGGCTCGGACTCCGAGGGAGGGCGGCGGGCCCGGGGAGCCAGGCTGGCTGCGCCGGGGTCTCCGGATAAGCAGCCGCGGCGAGGGGACAGGGAGGCGCCGGGCGGGTCCCAGGAGTGTGTCCGACCGAGCGCCGTCCGGAGGAGGGCAGATCCCACCCAGGCACGCCAGCACGCACGCCGCCCGCGGCCGGGGAGGGGCCCGAGCGTGACCGCGCCCGCCGCTCACGTGACCTTCGGGGCCTGCCCCGGCCCCACCCGCCGCGCCGCAGAGCCGCCCTCCAGGCCTTCTGCGCAGGCGCAGACCTTGGTGGCGGCGCGGGTCGCCGTCCTGCACTGCCGGACCGACGCGCGACCCCCACGTACGGACCGCGTCGCTCTGCCCCAACGGCCTCCGCAGTAGGACGTGCGCGCGCAGGCACTCCCCCGCCCCGGGAGGGGGCGGGGCTGGACGGGGCTGGGCGGGGCCCGCGGCTGCCAATCGGAGCTGCCCGCGCGGGTGCCGCTCCCCGCCCAGCCGGCCATCGGCCCCGCGGGCCTGGTCCGGCGGATGCGCGGCGGCAGCTGGCCGGCTGGGAGGTGAGTGCTCTGCCCGCGCCCAGCCCGCCCTCTCTCCGGCCGCCGCCTCCCGGCTGTCCGCGCGCAGGAGCGGCCGGCCGCGCGGGCCCCTCCCGAGGAGCGGCGGGCCTCGGGGGTGCGGGATCCGCGGCGGCCCGGGGCCGGAGGCCAGGCCCGATCTCGCGCGCGCCCGTGGATGCCCGGGGCCGAGCCTGCACTCGGGTCCGCCTGCAGCGGGGCCGCGTGCTCTTCGGAAGTCTGGAGTCGGGGCCCGCGGGCCGGCGCCATCGGAGCCGGTGCTGGCTCGGGCTCGCGCCGGGCTGGAGCGCTGCAGACCCCCCGGTGTGGAGGGGCCGCCGACGTGGGCTGATGCTCAGGACGGAGGCGGCGGCCGGGGTGCCAGCCAGTTACAGTGGGAGATGCAGCTGTCACCCAGGCCGAAGTGTTCCTGTCGCCATGATCCCTGCCTTCTCTCCCTGTGGTGGGCAGAATGGGGACTGGTGCTCGGAAGCCGCTGCACTGGGTGGCTCGGCATCCCTGTCAGGCCGCCCGTGAGTCCGCACGGCTGCTCCCGGCCGCGCGGGCCGAGCTTTGGGAAGCGCAGGGCTGCTGGCGGGGTGGGTCTCAGGCTGCGAGCCGGTGCGGCCATTTCTCCGAGCCGGCTGGAGTCGGTCGCCGCCCCGCCCGGCGCCGCGCATCCTTTACTCAGGCCAGGGCGGTGTTTGCAGTGTCTGAGTCTCCTTCAGGTGACACTGGTCAGGCCTCGTGGATGTCCTTTTACCGTTGAGCTCTCCGAGGGCGGCCTTTTCCTGGTTGGGGGGCTGGCGGTTGCGGAGAGCCGGTTGTAGCCCCAGGTACTGAAAGCAGGGTGGTGGATGCGACTGCAGAGGACGGAGAGGTGGGCTTGGGGAGGTGAAGACCAGTTATGCTCTAGACGTGTTGAATCTGAGGTGACATCAGAGAGCTGGCTAAAGGAGGTCAGAAGGAAGGGGGGTGGAGATTTCGGAACCAGAGCAAACTTGAGGAAGAAGGTAGATTCAAGAGCAGAAGGTCGGGGACGAACTTGAGGAGAAAGCACATATTCACGGAGCCTGAATGACAGAAGAGCCAGCAGAGCCGAAGAAATGACCCAGGGTGGCGTGGGGTACCATGGAAGCCAAGGAGGGGCGACTCGGGCGGGGTGCTGATGAAGTCTGCGATGCCCACTGCTGGGGGACGATCCAGGGAGCAGAAGTTGCTGTCTGCATGTGGCAAGGCTGAGCTGAGGGGTGTGCTGAGCAGCTCAGAGTCCAGAGTCCACCAGGCTTAGGCCCAGGCTCCAGGCCCAGCCCAACCACTTACTGTGCCCGTGTGGGTTCCTGATCTGTGAAATGGGATGATGGGCACCCAGGGCTGGCACATGGGAAGCCAGTAACAACTCACAAGTCTCAGGCATGGCTGTAAGCGCTTGACATGTTTGCACTCCTTGAAGCCTTACGATGACCTGCCAAACCTTCTGTAGAGGAGGAAATTAAGGTTCAGAGAAGTTACGTTACTTATTCAAGGTGACACAGCTTGTAAAAGCTGTGGGACTTGCCTTACTTCAGTAGAGTAACAGTAATTCAAATTATGGAGTGTTGTAAACAGCCATGGCTTGTGGACTACTTTTCCGTGAACTTTTCCTCATGGAAAGTAGTTATTTATTTATTTGGTTGTTTTCAAAGGCAGATATGATTCTCTAAGGTTTGCTCCCAGACAGTGGTGGCTGTATGTTTTGTTTTAATTATTTGGTTTCCTGATCAAAGGACTAGATATTATTGTTGTCATAAATTCTGTTATAGTTTTGGGGCCTGTGTCTGTAAGAAAATTACTGCTTTAATGTATTTCATTAATTAAAACCTTAATCATTTATGTTTTTCTTCAGGGGAAATCTTAGTAATATTCTATTTTTTCATGCACATATTATCTTATGAGGGTGCATCAGGAATTGACTTCAGAAAACTAAGAAGCGAAGTGTGATTTGAATGTTTACATGAGAAAAGTTAGGTTGAGGTTGTTAATCAGTTTATATCCTCTAAAGATCTGAAATAATCCTCATAATTTTTAATCCTTGTATTTCAGTGATTGCTCATTCATGAATAATTCTTGGTTTTGTTTTCAGAGCTGTTTTGGGAAAGAAGAAACATGGAAAGTGGTGCAGTTCTGCTGGAATCCAAATCCTCACCCTTTAACCTTCTGCATGAAATGCATCAACTCCGTCTTCTCGGTCACCTGTGTGACGTGACTGTCAGTGTGGAGTACCAGGGTGTCCGCGAAGAATTCATGGCCCATAAGGTGGTGCTGGCAGCCACCAGCAAGTTTTTTAAGGAAATGTTCCTTAACGAGAAGACTGTGGATGGCACTAGGACTAATGTCTACTTAAAAGAAGTGCAAGTTGTCGACTTTGCTTCGTTCCTTGAGTTTGTCTACACTGCAAAGGTACAGGTGGAAGAAGATCGGGTGCAGCGAATGCTGGAAATGGCTGAAAAGCTGAAATGTTTGGACTTATCAGAAACTTGTTTTCAATTAAAGAAACAGATGTTGGAGTCGGTGCTTTTGGAGTTGCAGAGTTTCTCAGAGTCTCAGGAGGTGGAAGGGAGCAGTGGTGCCCAAGTCACTGTGGCTCCTGGCCCCCGGGCAAGTGCAGCTCTGGATGGTCCTGTCGCCAGCAGCCTTGCGGATTCCCCAAATCCCCCGGTGGCGAGAATTAACAATGGCATGCTGTCAGATATGCCCTTGAGGAAGTCCAAGGAGAAACCAGACAAGAGAAAAGATGTAGTTAAGCCTCCCTACCCTAAACTCAGAAGAGCTAGCGGAAGGCTGGCCGGAAGAAAGGTCTTTGTGGAAATCCCTAAAAAGAAATACACGAGAAGACTCCGAGAGCAGCAGAAAAGTCCCGAGGCCGACATGAGGGACTACAGGGGTCCCCAAGTCCCCAGTCCAGAGGCGGTGGGCACAGAGCTGGACCCAATTACAAAAAACGAGGATGGCACTGCTGGGGTAGAGGTGGAGGAGGGGCTGCAGAAAGCAGGGCGGGGCGATGAGGAGGACGAGGAGGACCAGGAGGCAGAGAAGAGGAAGAGCAACTTTAAGTGCACCATCTGCGAGAAAGCCTTTCTGTACGAGAAGAGCTTCCTGAAGCACGTCAGGCTCCACCATGGGGTGGCCACCGAGGTGGTTCACCGCTGCGACACCTGCGGCCAGACCTTCGCCAACCGCTGCAACCTGAAGAGCCACCAGCGCCACGTGCACAGCAGCGAGCGCCACTTCCCGTGCGACCTGTGCGGGAAGAAGTTCAAAAGGAAGAAGGACGTCAAGCGGCACGTGGTGCAGGTGCACGAGGGTGGGGGCGAGCGGCACCAGTGCCAGCAGTGCGGCAAGGGCCTGAGCTCCAAGACGGCCCTGCGGCTGCACGAGCGGACGCACACGGGCCACAAGCCCTACGGCTGCACCGAGTGCGAGGCCAAGTTCTCGCAGCCCTCGGCTCTGAAGACCCACATGAGGTGCGGGCGCGTGGCTCCGGGCGAAGGAGTGTCCTGGGAAATATCAGAGACCCTATGAAAATAGCTTTTTTTCAGAACGTGGCTTATTCTCTTGAATGCATGTTGAGAAATTGAGGTTCTTCTAGCATTTGGACCAGTGTGGCTATCTCTCTAGATGTTTCACTTCTTAATTGTTCCCTCGACAAGTTGGGAGGCTCTTTTGAGACATCTTTGAATTCTGTCTCTGGGTAGAGATGCTGAGAGACTGCTCTTCAACACTATGGAATCCCGTAGTGTTCCTACAGGCCTCAGGCCGATGAGGACCCTCCTTCCTCCTGTCCACGTTCACACACAGAAGCCTGACACGGAACTTAGTGTCCCCACCGTAGCAGAGGGCTGCTGAAAACGCCAAGCCCTGCACGTCTTGTCTGCAGGCCTGGGCTCTCCCCCTCCCCGAGTAGCTTCTGGTGCTTAGTTCCCGGGGTACCTGAGGGGTTGCAGCTAGTTATCTTTATTTCTCTCTTCCTGACTCTTCACTGAGAACTTGGGCCTGTGACCACCTGGGTCCTACAGTCCCATTAAAAAGACCTCAGTGAGATGACAGTGAGGGCCCTAGGACATCACTCTGGTCTTGTCTGTTGGTTTCCAGTCTTGGAAAGTGTGCACTGGGTAGTCTAAACTCCAGAATTAGTACCGTGTTTTCTGTTATTTGTGTCTGAACTGCAGGTGGGTGACAGCATTTACACTTGAAATCCAGACAAGCAGTCTTCTACCCTGTTCTAGATCTGCCCTCAAACCTGGGCCAGCCGTTGGGGTTGGGGTGGTAGCATGGTGTTCATCATCTTTTTACTCTCTGTAAGGTTAAAAACTTGGCGTAGGCAGTGCTCAGTAAATCGTCGTTGCTAGCTACTTCGTGCTAGTTGTGACGTTAAAATGCTTATGTAGGCTCCTCAGAAACCAGGCTTGGTCAGCATTTTGAGGACAGTTCTTTCTGGACTGGTTATGTCGTATCAGGAAATGATGGTGAAGTTTTTGATCATGTGGTACTTCGGCAGCACTAGCTCCTAAGGTGTTTGTGGTCGAGTATGCTGAATGAGGAAGTTTTACAGGTATTACACGGTGCTAGTTAGTTTTTAAAAATATGCAAAGGCGTGGTCTCTGCCTGCCCCCGCCGTCTGGCATAAGGCAGACGTGGGTGACATCCAGCGTCTTCCAGGAAGCATGTCGGCCTGTTGGCCTTGTGCAGAAATGGCTTTGGGGATGGAGATTATGGGCCTCTTTACCTTTCACTCCAGTCATTCTTGTCTGGTCTCTTGAAATAAACTATCTTTGCAGGCTAGAGTGGAAATTGTATTGCAAAGTGAGGTTTGAAATACATCCTAAGTTATCATCTGAATGTTGTACTTTCAGAATTCATACAGGGGAAAAACCTTTTGTCTGTGATGAATGTGGTGCAAGATTCACTCAGAACCACATGCTGATTTATCATAAAAGGTGTCACACAGGTAAATACTCATGCTGCTGTGATTGAATGTCTTTCCTAGCTGTAGAAGGAAACTGCAATTTATTAATTTAGAAGTTGGCATCTACCAAAGTCGTGCAGGTTAAAGCCATGATGGAGCTTTTCCATCAGTAAATGAGCCAAAATGGACAATGAAATATGCCCACTGCTCCAGGGCTGTGTGCTTGTGGCGATGGCCTTGCACACTGGGCAGTAGGAATGGGCACGTGAGTCTTAATGTATCGAGAGGTATGAAACAGTTCCTACCCGAATTCCATTTCTAGGCATCTGTTCTAAAGAAATTGTTCAGAATATGGGGAAAGCTATATGCTATTATCTCTCTTCTTGCTATTTCTAATAACAAGGAACTGGAAACAACCTGACTGTCTAACCAAAGGAAGTAGTTCAGTAAACTTCTCCCTGCTAACGACCTGGCTGTCCCCAGTAAGGGCCCTGGACAGTGTGAAAAACTGTGCTTGGATGTTGACTTGAAAAATACACAATTAGGCATAGTTGTTAATCCCAACTGTATTGAAAACCTGCACGTAAAAGACTGGAAGAAAATAAATTATGTGATGTGTTAAGGTGGTGGAATTATCTCATTTCTACTTTTAAAAATTTTTGTGATTTTATTATGTAAGGGAGAAAATTTAAGTTGGCTTTCTTCTGATTCAGCACAATAACCCTGAGGTTTAGAACCCTGTTGTATATGGTACAGAAGCATACAGAATCTGTCGAATAACTATAGTTAGCATACTAACCCAGTTCCTTCTTATCTGCTTGCATTTTTAAATTTTTACTTCTAAGCACTTCAAGTTCAAATGCAGGCAAGATAGAGATGAGGCATTTAATGACATGAATTTCTAGACTGTAAAATGAGCAGAAGTGGCGTCTACTGGATGCTTGGGGATGGAGGTGAAGTTAGGTCACACTGATAGATTGTTAGAATTGGTCATTTGGTGAAAATATTAATATATTCAGATTTTATTAAAGCCAGTATTTTTAATGTTTGTGAAATCAGGGGCACACCTAATCATCAGATGAATTTGATTTGTGGGATTAAAGGACTCAAACTACTTACTGTGAAATGGTATTGAACATTTTTTTCTCGTCCCATAAGCCAATCCAGGTTGACTGGGAGTTGCTACTCCGGAATAGTCATGCTTGTAGGTCTAATGGGAACTTCCTTGCAAGAGACTTTGATTGCGATAAAGACCCAAAGAAGTGCTTTGAAAGGTCCAACAATTCCTCCAAACAAGTTGTAAAATTACTTTGTTTGGAATGACTAAATTTCCCAAACGTGAGCTGCTGAACGATGCCTCTTTAATTCTAGTCTAGTGGCATCTTTCTTGGGATTTCCAAGGGTATTTTACAACGGCTGTCGGCAAGTAGCAAGCGTCTTACATGAATAGATGTTTTATAATAGCTTCAACTGGAGAATGTTAACACACTGCCCATCCGAGCACTGTTGAGTTCGTGTGGGTTTAAGAGTGTGGACCCACTCTTTCAGTGTGTTCTAGTGCCTGTATCATTTCTGGCTTTTTGTTTCATCTTTCCATGTAGGTGAAAGACCTTTTATGTGTGAAACATGTGGCAAGAGTTTTGCTTCTAAGGAGTATTTGAAACATCACAATAGAATCCATACTGGATCCAAACCCTTTAAATGTGAAGTTTGTCTCAGGACTTTTGCCCAGCGGAACTCACTTTACCAGCACATTAAAGTCCACACAGGTATGGCTGGGATGTCACCAAAAAGGGAGTTCAGGGTGGCAAGAAAAACATCTCAAAAGTTTTTGATTTACTGGAAAATTATGTGGAATTTAGCTTTAGCAAAGACCTTTGGCCAAACTTTATGTGTCATAATAACATTTTTATATTTTTGAGTTTCTGGTTTCTGGCTCTAAGAAACTGAAGAGGTATGAATGTTTGAATATGGATGTGGATACGCGAACATTTTAACATTAGAATTAGAGATAATCTGTATTAGGTGCATACACACATGCATGCAAATTCAGCTGTTACGGGATTTGGGATTTTATATTCCATTACTGTGGAGAATAGGTGAAATGTCTATAGATGTAATACCAGCTGCTTGCATGGGTGCTGGCCCTTTTTTGGCGTAGACCATAAACTCCTGGTGTTATAGGGATGGTAAGTCCGTGCCTGTGAGTTGACCCTCATGTTGTTCCCAACATAGCCTTCCTTGTGTTGGAATGCTGACGTTTCTAGCAGTTTACAAACAGTGTTATTCCAGACTGTAAACAAAATAAGGTACAGGAGGCTGAAGAGATCAACCAGTAGTTTTCTTTCCTGTCTCAGGGGAACGTCCCTATTGTTGCGACCAGTGTGGTAAGCAGTTCACCCAGCTCAACGCTCTCCAGCGCCACCATCGCATCCACACAGGAGAGAAGCCGTTCATGTGCAATGCTTGTGGACGGACGTTTACTGATAAGTCTACTCTCCGGCGGCACACCTCAGTAAGAAACAGTCTGGCTTCTTTAAGAATGACACACGGCTGGTCCTTAGGGACGCATAACCCTAGATATTCAGAAGTGCTGTCACCATTCCATAAGGTGGTTGTAGAAGATGACAGGTCTTTCTCAGGCTTCCTCTGCAGTGAGTACACTCACAGTGTGAATGAAGTGCAGGACCAAGTCTCGAGGCCCAGGAAGGCACAATCTGTGATAAGTGGTGGTAGAAAGATATTTGACCATTAGTGAAAGGGCATTTTGCTGCAGTAGAAACTAAATTTGTTGAAGAGAGACTATTGTTTTAAAAGACAGACTTGTTAGTAAGTAGCTGTGAATTGGGAGACTTACAGATACTTGTTCAGAAACACATCAAGTGACTTTTGTTTTGTGTTTGATTTGTAGATACATGATAAGAATACTCCATGGAAGTCTTTCCTTGTTATTGTAGATGGCTCACCCAAGAATGATGAAGGGCACAAGACTGAACAGCCTGATGAAGAATATGCGTCATCCAAACTTTCAGATAAACTGCTGTCTTTTGCAGAAAACGGCCATTTTCACAACCTGGCCACGGTCCAAGACAGCGTGTCTGCCGTGCAGGAGAACAGTTCTGCAGACACGGCCTGCAAGTCACATGATTCCATGGTGTCCCAGGACGCTCTGCTGGCCACCACCATCAGTGAGCTTAGTGAGCTGACTCCGCAGACAGACTCGATGCCCGCACAGCTTCACTCTTTGACCAACATGGAATAAGAGCTTGGAGTTACCTGCCAAGCAGGTCTCATCCTGTGTCTGTGTGTGTGCTAAGTGTACACAAGATCACGTCAGGGGCTAAGACAAAGAACTGTCTCTGGGCAAAGCAGTGGGCAAGAATGGCTTCAGCAGGTTTCCCTGAATTTTTGCTAACTTGCACGTCTTTAAAGCTTTCTCTTAAAAACCCTGATCTGCATGACTTCAGCTACACTTTATCAACAAACAAGGCAGTTAACATAACCTCACTTAATTCTGGTGTAGGTTGTATGTGTTAATCATTCTAATGCTTGATTGTCTTGATGTTTATGAAGTGTAAACAACTGCTTAACTTTATAGTACAGAGCATTGATCCAGCTCATGAAATTGTCTCCCTGGTGTCTTAGGCTGCCTTATATTTCCATGTGTGTTTATTTGTGATACTTTCAAAGTATTTTTCTACAAAGCTGAAATAAAACCAGGGCCATGTATTTTCAGCTGTTTCTTTCCTGTTGAAGCAAATCAGATTTGCTCTGGGGACCCTCGAATGGTACTGAAGGAATGGATAATTGCATTCATTCCCTTCCACCCCCGTTTGTAGGCGCTAAAAAGGAATGACAAATTGAACACTTGTGAAATAGCTTAGTATAATGTCTACTTACAGCACATATGCAGCTAGGAAATTTATCACAAAATAACATTTTTTTGGTGAGGAAGATTGGTCCTGAGTAACATCTGTGCCAGCCTTCCTCTTTTGTATGTGGGACCCTGCCACAGCATGGGTGGATGAGTGGTTTGTAGGTCCACTCCCAGAATCTGAACCCGTGAACCCCAGGCTACTGAAGCTGAGGGTGCGAACTTAACCACTACACCATTGGGCTGGTCCCACAAAATAACTTTTTTTTTTTTTTTTTAAAGATTTTATTTTTCTCCCCAAAGCCCCCCGGTACATAGTTGTATATTTCGTTGTGGGTCCTTCTAGTTGTGGCATGTGGGACGCTGCCTCAGCGTGGTCTGATGAGCAGTGCCATGTCCGCGCCCAGGATTCGAACCAACGAAACACTGGGCCGCCTGCAGCGGAGTGTGCGAACTTAACCACTCGGCCACGGGGCCAGCCCCAAAATAACTTTTTTTTTAAGGAAGATTAGCCCTGAGCTAACATCTGTACCCATCTTCCTCTACTTTATATGTGGGATGCCTACCAGAGCATGGCCTGATAAATGGTGTGCAGGTCCGCACCCGGGATCCGAACCAGTGAACACTGGACCGCTGAAGCAGAATGTGGGAACTTAACCGCTGCACCACCGGGCCAGCCCTCCACAAAATAACTTGAAATGAAATGTGGCTGTTCAGTTCCATTCTGGAAAGTCTGATTAGGTAAAAGCTGTCCTACCAAAGATTATAGCAGCAAACAGTGTAGTAGTTTTTGCAAAGAGGTGTGAAAAATGAAGCAAGGGGCTTTAGAACACCTGAAACATCAGTACAGTCATTTTATTCATGAGTAGCAATGAGATGATTGTGGCAAATCTTAGAACACAGAGTATTAGTATTTTTGCTAGGTTTTCCTGACTTAATTTCTGTAATTTTTAGAAACCCAGAATTTGTCATTTTCCACATCAAGAGCTTGAAACAGACAAGTAATTGTCAGACATTTGTTTCCTTGGAAGCCTGTGAGAATACAGCAGAGGGGAGTGAAAGCCTTGGTACCTTCATCTGTGATGATGCTTTCAAAGTACAGAACCACTAACTGTCTTAAATGCTCCTTTGGCTGTCTCATTCTGGCCTTTTGCTCGAAACGAATTTGCAACGACAAGACAATTCTGTATTTGCTAACCCTGACTCTTCCAGTGGCTTGGGTGTATTGCCGCAATGCAAAGTGCTTTGGCTCACATATAGCCCTAAACGTGTTACCTTAAAAAGAGAACCTTGAAGGAGGAGAGTTCTTGTGTTCACTAGTTTTTCCTATGTTTTAATTTATTAAACTTGCTGTGAAAACTTTCATTTTCTAAGAGAAAGTTACTTTCTCGGTAAGTTCCAGGATGAAGATACAGCTGCACTATGCCAGAAACTATGAGGGAAGGAAACTTTCTTCCTGAGTGCTTATTTTGTTCTAACTTGTGACATGGGAAAGTGAATACTAAAGCCGCTCTGAGGTGTCTTAGGTGCTGATCACACTTCACACGTACTCTTGAAGGTAGCAGTATTGAATTACTTCAAATTCAATTATGACAACACATCCTGGTTGTGTTTACAGAACAAAACAGTAGTGACTATCACACAACCATTTTATTCTTGGTGAGAGAATGAGCCTGCCTAGCTGAGGTACTGTTTCAAGGAATAAAGTCATCCCAATGAGAAGGAATTTAAATAACAGATTATTTTGTTACCTACTGGAATAATTTTTGTCTTGAATTTGTTTCTTTAGAAGTTCTATAATAAATTGTTTAACGTGTTAATAAATGTTTGCTTTGTAAAAGTAGTTTTGCAAGTCTAAGTTTATTTCCATTATTAGAATTTAGGCTCTATAGAAATAACACTAACTGAAACAAGTTGAATTTCCTGGACAATGAAATTTAAAACCAGTGTCTATGGTCCTAGGATTAATCCATTTAACTATGTGAATTGCACTGCACATTTATTCTTTAGAAGTGGAAGGCCTGGTGATGAGTAACTGACCTCCGCTTACGTGGAAACCATCTGTGCAGCTGAAGTGTGTAAGGGGACTGTTTCTTCAATGTAATGTTAAAGTCTGCATCACAGAGACTTCTCCAACTATATCCATTTCTCTGGCCTCTTCCTGGGAGGGTAGGGCTGCCCGAGAACAGAGAAATCCAAACACCTTGGAGAAGACTCATCACAGAGAGATTTGTGAGTGTCTCCCTCTATTTCTCTTAATCCAAGTACAGCCTCACTGAGTGACAGCAAGGCAAACCTCGGAGCATGTCAGTCCCAAATCTGTGATTAGGAAAGTGCCCTTGGTGCTGGCCCTGCTTCTGCCAGGGCATCAGGAAAGGCTACTGAGAAGGTAATTAGTGCCTTCCAACCATTTCTGGGAAATACTCTCAGCCCAAACTCCAAAGTGCTCTAATGCCTTTGGTTTTACCAAAATTTGTTGTACAGTTTGGGGAAAAAAGGGCCATGTGGTGGGGGAGGACCTTTATTAAAGCTGATTTTAACAGAAATGTCATTTTGCTTAGGTAGTGTAAGTTATAATTCTAGCCTGTTAAATGTTATACCTTGCTGCACCAGGGACATTTTTTTGCGACCAAAAGAGTCCTGTCCCCTAACTAAGCTTGATGGTGTTCACATCACTTGAGGCAACAATGTTATCTCGGGGAAGGGGGCGCACCCATACAAAGGGGCATTTGTTCACAGGTACCGAGACGAGCAGAAGGAACTGAGCAGGCTACAAACACGGGTCAGAGGGCCACGTGTCATGTCACCCTGGCCAAGCCCCAGAAACCACCCACTTACCTTTGCCAATCTGCACAGGGACTCTGACCAAGACTGGCAAAACCAGGTTTTTAAATCACCATGGTGGCTTCTATTCGGAAATGATGATTCTGAGAAGAGACATTTGAATGATAAACTAACCTTCAATGATCAACAACTCAGTATTCCCAGATTGGGATGGCCTGTTCTACCATTCATCTTTTAAAATTTGCTTTGAATTATCTTTAAGTTGTTGTGAATATACTTACAGACCTGAACGCTGCTCTCTGACACGATGAGCTGGCCTGCACTAGCCTCACACAGCATCCTCTTCCTCCACAGAATGAGGCCCAAGTGGCCAGTGGGCTGCACCCTCCCCAGGGGCACGTGCCACCCCTGTAGAGACATCTGCGAAGTTCAACACAGCCAAGAGAGTTGAGTGGCTTCAGAGTTCCTCACCCCCAAAGCCTCCAAGAGTGTTCCAGGAAACACTCTTCCCGCAACTTTCCAAGTGACTGCAGACTAAAGGATGTAAGCAAGATTCCTTAATGGGGCAGCAGGAAGAGATGTGAGTGTGAGGCTTCAGAGAGAGCGTGCAAACCTGCAGTCCAGGCTGTAGTCAGCGCTTCCTTCATAAACCCTCTGCCTGCAAAATGGTTACAGTGCCCTGACTTTCCACCAAGTGACGGAGGCTGTAACGTAGTCAAATCCATGTTTGGATGGACTTTCAAACAGCCTGGAGAATACGAGCGTCCACTGCCTTAAACTTCATGGAACAACTTCAAGGAAGCCAGGAAAGACCCATCAAAGTGTTACTCATAATTTCCACTTTATTTACTGTACAGGTTCACATAAAATATACATACTCTTTCTGCTAAGGTAGATTTATTGTCACATGGTTAGTTTTCATAACATAATCCTCTGCTGAGAGAATGAGAGAGGAGCACCCCACAGTGACCGACTCAGAACTTCACGGGCAGGAACCTGCTCCTGATCACAGCTCACACAGCAGGCAGGCGGGTCACAGGTGGCATGCTGTGCTGCCAAATCCTCTGAAGAAAGCCACAGCAGTTTGCATTTGGACATTTTAAATGCACAGTATCAGAGGAAACATTAAAAGCACACACTTTGGTTATAGAGACGCCATCACAAACAGTCACGACTGTGCAAAAACACTGCTTTCGAATTATTAAATAAAAAAGGAATTCACACAAGGTATAAAAATGCTGCCACAAGAAGCAAAGCTTTCCTGTAAGAAATTTTAACCGACACTGACTATGAACTAACCCCAGATTTGCTAAAATACAAGAACTGTAACGTAAATAGTCATTATGTTTTGTCATAAACAATATAAATTCTGAAACTCTAACTCGGCCTCTGAGTCACGGTGCTGCTCCAACAGTGAGGAGGCATTTCAAGGAACGAAGGCTGGATACTGTTAATGGGACTTTTTTCTGCTCATTTTTCTTTTATCTTCCGGCAGGTCTGTTCTAGCCATTACAATTATTTGTATTCTTTCCATGTGAAAATATTAAAAACAGAAAATTCTTAACTCAGGCACTGAGCCCAGTGTTTATTTCAATAAAATAAGCAATTCTTTGATTGACATAATAAAATGCTACCACTACTATTTTTAAAAAACCATACGTCTTTCTTCAGATAGGTGTTTGTTAGGGGATCATGATGAAAGCTGAACAGAATTGCCTTAAAAGAAATCGCTGGTTTTCATTTTAAGCGGTCAGATCAGAAGGTTCTTTTAACAAGCGGAAACAAACTTTCTAGACCGTCATGAAACAAGCATGCTGGCTGGCTGGGATCTGAATGCTCTCCAGATGGGACAGATTGCATCCAGGGACACAGGCTACAAAGTGCACTTGGTTGTGGAATAGATTATATAGAGCAACAAGAACCCACCGTTCCCTCTCATCTTTTTGTCATAAGGAAACGGGAAAATGAAGAAGTACCAAACGGGCTCCATTTCAGATTGTACCATAGTGATGACTGTCTTTCTTTTAAGAATCCCAGACCTTTGAAGAAAGGAAAGAATCCTCATCAGATTCTAGGGTGCAAAGCCAGAGTATCCATGTTTTCTGGCCCATTCCCTCCACCCTCAGCCAACACTGTGACATCACTCACCTTCCTCTCCATCAGTCCACCTTGTGTAGGTGACCCCACAACTACGGCCAGGGAATCTTCACGGCCACCTAACAGACAGCCTCCATAATTGGGCCTTAGCTGGCCCTTTTCAACTTCCTTTCCTGCTACTTTCCCCTTCATCCCAGACTGACCTATTCACCATCCCTGAACCTTCCTTCTCTCTCAGCCCTTGGCCTGGGCACACCCACTCTACTTCTGCCAATGAAAGCCTACCAATCCCAGTTGAAGGACATCCAAAAACGAAAACATCATTCAAATACCAGTTACCATCTGACATAATATGGGAAGTTTCATTCTCTATCATTAATGTCAGCAGCACAATTTAGAAAGAACCACAGGCTATCACTGACAACAAATGCACATCAAACATAAATCATTTAAGCCTAAAAATATGCAGAGGAGTTTCTGACCACGTCTAAAGTACAACGTCAGCATGTAACATAATGGGTAGGGATCAAGGTCAACCGAGCACATATTATATCAACCGAAATAACAGGACAGAAATCAAACACATAAGCTAAAACAATTCCAACAGCTAAGAGGAAAAATCAAGTCCCCTTGGAAGCTAATTGGTGTTCTTCCCCAGCTGGGCATATATATAGTAAACCTGTGTACTGTATTTACCCTACCTAACTCATCACATTCAATAAATGGATAAAATTAATGACACACCTTCTCAAGCTTCCACTTAGATAATCTGCAGGCCCTGATGCAGATTTACGTGGTGGTGGCACAGAGGGCACCATCTCAACGTGGGAAAGTGTGTTAACATGAAAGTGAAGAAAAGAGATGTGCCAGTTAAAACATCTTTACGTGAACATAAAGAAAGGGATTTTGAACCCAACTAAAAGTGAAAACTATCTCCAGGAAAACAAAAAATTCTGTTTCTTATAGATCTTGTGTGTGTACAATCAGTCAAATTCATCTTGACATTCATCCACACGGCAGCAAGCACTGCCAGGAAGCTCCCTTTTCTTACAATGTAAGTGATGCCGGCAGACCTTGGCTGTTCTGAATTTTTGCATGCACGTTAGCATACAGAACAAAAAAAGCAAAGAGACTGGCCACTAGCACCACCAAAAGAATCACAAGACCACACAGACACACACTCAAAAACAATTTCTAAAGAGGAAAGGCATAAACTCATTCCTAACAACCATCCTAAACTAAATACGTACATTTAGAGAATACATCCAGATGCAAATTTACAGAGAATATGCAGAGCATCTATCAGAAAAATTGGGTGGGGTACTCAAGTCCAAGATAAAGGATACAAAAACGTGGCAAAATGAAACAGGCTCTGCAAATATCAAAATAACAAGAATATGATTCTGAAGTAATTCTCAGGAAACTCTGGGGACTCTGGCAAGCGTGAAACAGCCCATCACACTCACAATATGCACAGGCACTTCCCATCCGTCCACTTCAGCGACACAAACATGGTGAGCTTAAATTAAACAACACACATATCTCGTTTCACTCATGTGCACAAAATGAAGCCATTAAATGGGCACTCCATAAAGATCACTGGGCCTAAGATGGAACTAAAGAGCAGTTAGCTGCATGCCACAAAGACAAGCATTTCACTTGAGGTCTCCGTCTCCTTCTCCATCCCCTTGAATGGATTTTTTGATGCGAAGCAACATGGTAGTAAGCCACTGATCCAAGCGAGATATTGAGTCAAACTCCTTCACCTAGTTTAAGAAAAGAGCAACAGGGATTATCCCAAGGAAATACAACCAAAACCCAAAACAACATGTGCAAGCTGTTTAAACATTTACAATGATAATCTGACAACTTTTCATTTACAATCATTCATTCCAGTTTATAATTTTCTTCATTAAAAATTGTTTATTTTTTCATTATCCTGTGACTACTTTGATGGAGCTAGTGACAAGTTCCTCTGCTTTTTATATTGCTCTGTATGCTAACATGTGATGGCCAAAATTCCTAACAGCCTTTTCATGATTGGAAGAAAAGCACATTTAATGTGACAAAAGAAATGAGACGCTGTATAAGAAGGAAACACGGAAAATGGATACTGCTCCAGAATTTCACTAAACATGACAAAAACAGACTTGCAGAGATTGGATGTGTGGATGCAGAATTCCTTTAACTCATTTCAATGTGCTATCAAAGAATGAAATTTCAATAGAATGAAAATGGTTTGGTAGCAAAAGTTAAACAGGAAAATATTCCTTTCCACCATGGCTTCAAAGCCATGATGAACATACTAATGGAGGATACTGAGAAATTTGCTCGATTCTAAACATAAGATGGCAAAAGATGGGAAAACAAAAAACTGCTTAGTGGAAAGAAAAAATCTTCCATTTATCTTATGCCAAGAATATTGCAAACTCTCATTGCTGTTTTCATATTTGAAACTGTACTTAACTGACTTTACACCTATTTATGGATCAGATTATTTTCAAAAGAAAACATTCAAATATCAAATTGAAATAGTATGCGATAATCTCTCTCAGATTTGCCTCACAGCTAAATTAAGCATGCCTAATGGAACTGTTTACTTGTAAAGGTTTGTGGGATATATAAAACATGACCTTTGGAAAATACATTTAGGTATACTGGAATAATGTTCAAATAAACATTCAGCATTTACACAATAAAAAGAACAAGAAATTTCTGTAACTTAAAACTTCAAACAATGTACTATATCCCAAAGCACAACTTACTGCTTCAGTGTAAGCTTCACTGTTCTGTTCTTCATGAGCTTCTAGAAGTTTCTGATAGCATAAATATGGAAAAATGAGTTTGGTGGTCTAAAAACTTCCATTTATAAGTAGATATTTTAAATACAGAAATAGCCTTAGTATCACATTAACTGCTGTTGCCAAATACTTTACAAAATTGGGAAAATATTCAAATACAAGTGAATAATTACTCTAAGTCAGGAATCCAGTTTTTATGCCAACAATTTCTGAATTTCTTATTTCAGAATAAAATGCTTAAGTCCCTAACTCCAGTGGCATTTGAGACCTATTACACAAGAGCAACAAAGTACCAGGGCTTTTCAGCAGACTTCGCTTTATATCCAATTCCACCTGACAGCAAAGGTTTTTTCCTTCAAGGTGTACTATTACTTACTTTCAACAATTTACATTCTCTTGAATCAGTAAATGCTGGAAACATTTCCTCATATTTCTCAAGAGCAAGCTGAGAGAAAAAAAGCCACTTGTTAATGTCTGACTCACTGAACCAGAAAAGAAAGCTTTGAACATTCTACTAACTTCAGTAAAGTTCATCTACATCCTGTTTAAGCATATAAAAAGTATGCTGTTAAACTCAACATCAAAATTAACAGAAAATTTATTTTGAATTTTTAATTTCAGTTAAGAATTTTTAGAAGAATTTTTCTGAAATAAGTTGCTGTAGAGAAGAGAAGGTGAACCAAATCTAATTTCTGAAAAGTCACAGACCAGGTGTCTGTTTTCATCCATTAAATGGAGAAGCTCTTCCTTAACATTGTCCAGACTCCAAACACATCACAGATAGACCACTGCTCGAGGCCAGAGGGGAAAGCACCTTTTCTCTCAGAGGTTTCAAGCCTGCCCTTCTGACTCCAGAAACTGACAACACCAAGGCTGCCCAAGTCTCTGCCTCTTGTCTCTCAGCTTTCACTTTTTCCCAATCCTCATTCCAATTCCCTTTGAGTTTAAAAAAAGGATGTTAGTCTACTTTTATTGTCTCCCTCATAGCCCCTTAATTTCTTTAAAGCAAAACTACTGAAGGAAATGTGGCTACCAGGGAACTTTAAGAGACCAGCTTCGGCAGCTGTTACAAGATTACAGGCGAGACATGTATCATGGTATTATTATTATTATTATTATTATTAACGTACCCAGTTTAGTCTTGCTACTAATGAACACAACCCAAACGAAGTGATCACAAGAATGACAGTTCCCGGCGGCCTGTCCTCATGTGTGAGTGTATCAGAAAACGAGTGCTGAAGGGCTCTTTACCTTGGCATTCAGTTCATCCACTATGAAGTGGCAGAGGGCTGCTTTAAAGAAGTAATCCTTCGCACTGTACTTCAACAAAGGATTATCCATAGTGTTGGCCCCAACCTAGGCACAGAAAGCAGAGCTGGATTTAAAAGATTTACCTCCTTATCTCAGGCAAAGTGATTCTCATCTATTGCCCTTTAGAAAATACTTCCGCTTCTTAGGTTAGTTTAACATGAAATACATTCCTTTAACCCAATATCATATACTAGAAAATTTTACAAGAAACAATACATAATACTTAAAGTGCTGATCTGTTAAAAATGCCTCAGAAGACCTCCACTTCGAGGAAGGTGGAATAGACATCCTTTCCTCTATTCCTCCTGCTAAGTACAACTAAAAGCCCCATCATTTGATATAAAACAAACATAAGAAGACTGAAAGGTGGAGACAAGAGAGCAGAAGGACTAGGGACCTTGAGACACAGGGGAAAACATGGCAGTGAGTTCCCTAGGTTTTCTTTTTCTTTCATATATCCTTGACTTGGAACAGAAAAACCCAGCAACCTATAAATGCCACTGGGTGTAGCAAAAAACAAAAAGGAGAATAGATAAAAGTCTGCTCTCTCTAGTCAAAGGACTAAGAAAGGGGCAGCCTAGAAAGACAGAAAATGTTTAGATAATCAATGTTCTACTCCAGCCAAACACTACTGGAAAACTTCCCCACTCACATGAGCAAAGACTGAATAGGGAACCAATACATCCACCTTTTTAAGACTGCAAGGAGGAGCCCAACATTCCTGTCGAGGTGGCTTCAGAGAAGGCCAAGTAGGGAGCCAAGCCTTCATCCCCATCAGCCAGTAACAACTCTACCCTCCATCCCTGCAGCTGAGGCAATGGAGACCAACCACATGGGGAGAATGGATTCCACCTTTACTCAGGGGGAATGAGGCACCCCTCATTTCCCAGTGGGCATGCTTTCAGAAGAGGCCTAGAGGGGGGTTAAGACTTTCACCATCACCTGGCTGTAACAAGGAGGACACCAGCATGGCACTGGTGGAAAGCAAGCAGGGGCTGGGATGGCTGCCTTTGCCCAGAATTAACAAGGGTCTCCCCTAGATGTCAGTGGAGGTTGAGTGGGGAGCCTGAACTTTGAAATCCACCTAGCAGTAATGAGGTGACACACCCCTTCCCTAGTCAGAGCAGTGTCAAAGAAAACCAGCTGACAGAGTTGGTGTAAGTAAGATCCAGTCTCATAACATAATATGAAAACATCCAGTTTTCAATCAAAACTCACACACATACCAAAAGAAGAAAAGATCTCAAGCTGAAAGAAAAAAAGACAACCAACAGATTACTGCTCTGAGATGACAGAAATATCTAACAAAGATTTTAAAGGAGCTCTCATAAAAATGCTTCAAAGAGCAATTACAAAAACTCTTGAAACTAAAGAAAAAACAGATAGCATCAACAAAGAGAAAGAAATTCCCCACAAAATATCCCCCAAAATATAAAGAAGAAACAAATGAAAATTTCAGAACTTTTTATACAAAAACCCACATAAAAAGTGGATGGGCTGAACAGCAGAATGGATGGGACAGAGAAAAGAATCAGTGAACTGATGATAGAACATTAGAAATTACTCAGTCTGAAAGACAAATACCACACAATTTCGCTCATATGTGGAAGATGAACACACGAACAAAGAGAACAGATTAGTGGCTACAAGAGGGGAAGGAGGCCGCGGGGGTAGTGGGCAAAAGTGGCAGGGCACACATATATGGTCACTGATAAATAATAATGTACACCTGAAATTTCACAATGTTAGAAACAATTATGATCTCAATAAAATAATAATAATAAAAAAGAAATTAGTCTAAACAACAGAGAGGTAAGAAACAGAAAAAAAAATGAACAGAGCGGCAGGGACCTACATGACCAAAAAATAAGGTCTAACATCCAGGTTGTCTGAGCCCTGGAAGAAGAGGAGAAAAAGAGGGGGGCTGTAAAAGTACCTGAAGAAATAACGGCTGAAAACTTCCCAAATGCAGCAAGAAACATACACCTAGAGATTCAAGAAGTTTAGTGAAACCCAAACAGAACAAAAGCAAAGGTATCCATGCCAAGCCACATAAACTTCTGAAAACTGAAGAAAAAAATTTTGAAAGCAACCAGAGGAAAACAACACCTTACTTACAGGGGAAAACAAAGTTGAATGAGAGGAGACTTCTCATCAGAAACCATGCAGGCCACAAGTGTAACATATTTCAAGCACTAAAAGAAAAGGACTATCAACTCAGAACTGCACACCCAGGAAAATATGCTGCAGGAATGGAGGGGAAATCAAAACATTCCCAGATGATGTAAAACTGAGAGAATCTATCGCCAGTAGACCAACCCTAAAAGAACAGGAAAAGGATATTCTCTAAATAGAAAGGAAACAATAAAAGAAGGAATCTTGGAACATGAGGAAGGAAGAAAGCACTCACGAAGCAAAACATGGGAGCATACAATGGGCATTTCTACTCCTCTTGAGTTTTCTAAATTACGTTTGATGGTGGAAGCAAAAATTATTACCACTGACTGACACAGTTCTAAGAGTATGAAGAGGAAATATTTAAGACAATTATATATTGAATGGTGAGGGTAAAAGGTCAGAAAGTAAGATAAGATTTCCATATTTCACTGGAGCTGTTAAAATGATGACACCATTAGCCTGTGATAAGTTAGGTAAATGTAATATCTAAAGCAATCACTAAAAAACTATTCAAAGAGATATACTCAAAAACACTATAGATAAGTAACTTACTGGAAGGCAGGAAAAGAAAATAGAGAAATGAAAACTAAAGCATTCTCCAAGATAGATCACATATTAGGCCAAAAAGAAGTCTCAATAAATTTAAGAAGACTGAAATAATACCAAGCATCTTTTTTGATCACTATAGTACGAAACTAGAAATAACCTACAGGAAGAAAATTGGAAAAGCCGCAAATATTTGGAGATTAAACAAAATCTCCTGAACAACGACTGGCTCAAAGAAGAGATCAAAGGAGAAGTAAAAAAAATACCTGGAGACAAATGAAAATGAAAATATGACAAGCCAAAATTTGTGGGATACAGCAAAAGCAGTTCTAAGAGGGAAGTTTATGGCAAAAGGCACCTACTGCAACAAACAAGAAAAATTTCAAATAAACAATCTAACAGTGCACCTAAAAGAACTGGAAAAAAGAAGAACAAATAAAGTCCCAAATCAGCAGAAGGAAAAAAATCAGAGCGGGAATAAATGAAAGAGACTAACAGAAAAAATAAATGCAACCAAGAACTAGTTTTTTGAAAAGATAAACAAAATCGACAAACTTTAGCTAGACTCACCAAGAAAAAGAGAGAAAGTTCAAATAATCTCAGAAATGAAAGAGGACAAATTACAACAGACACCTCAGAAATACAAAAGATTATAAGACACTACTACAAAAAGCTATAGGCCAACAAATTGGATAATCTAGAAGAAAAGGATAAATTCTTAGAATCATACAACCTTCCAAAACTGAATCAAGAAGAAATAGAGAATTTGAATAGACCAATTACCAGTAAGGAGATTGAAACAGTAATCAAAAACCTCCCAAAAAATAAAAGTCCAGGACCAGACGGCTTCCCTGGTGAATTCTACCAAACATTCAAAGACAACTTAATACCTATTCTTCTCAAACTCTTCCAAAAAACTGAAGAGGAAGGGAAGCTTCCTAACTCATTTTACAAAGCCAACATTACCCTGATACTAAGACTAGACAAGGACAACACATAAAAAGAAAATTACAGGCCAATATCACTGATGAACATTGATGCAAAAACCCTCAACAAAATACTAGAAAATCAAATACAACAATACATTAAAAAGATCATGTACAATGATCAAGTGGGATTTATTCCAGGGATGCAGGGATGGTTCAACAACCACAAATCAATCAATGTGATACACCACATTAACAAAATGAAGAATAAAAATCACATGATCATCTCAATAGATGCAGAGAAAGCATTTGACAAGATACACCATCCATTTATGATGAAAACTCTCAATAAAATGGGTATAGAAGAAAAGTACCAAAACCTAATAAAGGCCATATATGACAAAGCTAAAGTTAGTATCATACTAAACAGAAAAGAACTGAAAGCTATCCCTCTAAGAACAGGAACCAGACCAGGATGCCCACTGTCACCACTCTTATTTAACATAGTATTGGAAGTCCTAGCCAGAGCAATCAGGCAAGAAAAACAAATAAAAGGGATCCACACTGGAAAAGAAGAAGAGAAACTGTCACTATTTGCAGATGACATGACTCTATATATAGAAAACTCTAAAGAATCCACAAAGAACTTTTAGAAATAATAAATGAATACAGTAAAGTTGCAGGATACAAAACAAACATACAAAAGTCAGTTGCACTTCTACACTCTAATAACGAAGTAGCAGAAAGAGAAATTAAGAACATAATCCCATTTACAACTGCAACAAAAAGAATAAAATACCTAGGAATAAATTTAACCAAAGAGGTGCAAGACCTGTAAACTGAAAACTATAAAGCACTGTTGAAAGAAATTGAAGAAGACAAATAAATGGAAAGATATTCTGTGCTCTTGGATTGGAAAAATAAACATAGTTAAAATGTCCATACTTCCTAAAGCAATCTACAGATTCAGTGCAATCCCTATCAAAGTGCCAATAACATTTTTCACAGAAATAGAACAAAGAATCCTAAAGTTTATATGGAACAATGAAAGACCCCAAATAGCCAAAGGATTCCTGAGGAAAAAGAACAAAGCTGGAGGTATCACACTCCCTGATTTCAAAATATACTACAAAGCCATAGTAACCAAAACAACATGGTACTGGCACAAAAACAGACACACAGATCAATGGAGCAGAATCAAGAATGGATAGCTAATTTTCAGCAAGGAAGCCAAGAATGTACAATGGAGAAAGGAAAGTCTCTTCAATAAATGGTGTTGGGAAAACTGGATAGCAACACGCAAAAGAATGAAAGGAGACTATTATCTTACATCATACACAAAAATTAACTCAAAATGGATTACAGACTTGAATGTAAGACCTGAAACCATAAAACTTCTAGAAGAAAACATAGGTGGTACTCTCTTCTACATCAGTCTTAGGAGCATATTTTCAAGGACCATGTCTGACTAGGCAAGGAAAACAAAAGAAAAAATAAACAAATGGGACTATATCAAACTAAAAAGCTTCTGCACAGCAAAGGAAACCATCAACAAAAAGAAAAGACAACCTAACAAATGGGAGAAGATATTTGCAAACCATCTATCGGATAAGGGGTTAATATCCAAAATATACAAAGAACTCATATGTCTCGACAACAAAAAAACTAACAACCCAATTAAAAAATGGGCAAAAGATCTGAAAAGACATTTTTCCAAGGAAGATACACAGATGGCCAAGACGCACATGAAAAGATGTTCAACATCACTCATTATTAGGGAAATGCAAACCAAAACTACAATGAGATAAGTGTTGGAGAGGATGTGGAGAAAAGGGAACTCTCATACTCTGATGTTGGGAGAGCAAACTGGTATACCCACTGTGGAAAACAGTATGGCGATTCCTCAAAAAATTAAAATAGAACTACCATATGATCCATTTATTCCACTGCTGGGTATTTACCCAAAGAACATGGAAACATAAGTGTGTAAAGATACATGCACTCCCATGTTCACTGCAGCATTATTCACAATAGCCAACACTTGGAAGCAACCTAGGTGCCTATTGAGGGACGAATGGATAAAGGAGATGTGGTATATATACACAATGGAATACCACTCAGCCATAAAAAAAATGAAATCTTGCCATTTGCGACAAACTTGAGGGTATCATGCTAAGTGAAATAAGTCAGAGGGAGAAAGTCAAATACTGTATGATCTCACTCATAAATAGAAGATAAAAACAACAACAAACACACACATAGAGACAGAGATTGGATTGGTGGTTACCAGAGAAGAAGGGAGGTGGGAGGAGGGCAAAAGAGGTGATTGGGCATATATGTATTGGTGATGGATGGTAATTAGTCTTTGGGTGGTGAACATGAGGTAATCTACACAGAAATCAAAATATAATGATGTACACCTGAAATTTATATAATGTCATAAACCAATGTTACCTTAATAAAAAAAGTAGATAAGAAAAGCAAAAATAAAATAAAGCATATTCTGTATTAATAAAAACAAAAAAACAAGGACCACACATGATCATTCATTGTCACGCTCCTGAAGTCTCTTAATTAAAGCCGTCCCTCTCCCTTTTGTCTATGTGATGATCTTGTTGGCCCTACAACTATAAAAAGACAGATAAGAAACATATTTCTATTTCCCATATTGTTCCAAAATGTCTTTGAGAGAGTCTAATAGCACACACTCTTCTTCCACAGAAAGACAGGTGGATGTGACTTGGAGTCCAAAGGAACCAGCTTAGGTCTTGCTCAGATATTAAACTCCAGCCCTCGATATGTTGTCCCCACAGCAGCCCCTCTACTCTAAAATTTGAGGAGTCACCTGCTTTTCACCCAAGGGTGCTGAATAGCTCTACCCAGGTAAAGTGATCTCTGGGTCAGATGGCATCACACCACCAAAAAAAAAAAAAAGAGAGAGAAATGAAATATAGAGCAGAAACAGAAATAAAAAATAAAATGGTAGACTTAAGCCCTAATATATCAATAATTACATAAATGTGAATGGTCTAAATACATAAAAGACAGAGATTGGCAAAGTGGATTAAAAAGTATGACCTAACTATATGCTGTCCATAAGAAACTCATTTCAATTGTAATGATGTAGCAGGTAGAAAAACAATGGATACAAAAAGATGATATATCATATAAATAATAACCAAGAGTGCAGGATAGGCTATACTAATATCAGATAAAGCAGACTTCAGAGCAAAGAAAATTATCAATGACAGAGGGGAATATGATGTAATCATAAAAGGGTCAACCAATCAAGAAGACATAGCAATCCTAAATATGTATGCAAATAACAGAGCTGCAAAATATGTAAAGCAAAGATTGATAGAAATGAAAGGATAGATAAATCCACAGTTACAGCTGGAGATTTCAACAACTCTACTCTCAACAATGGATGGAAATAGAAAATCAGCAAGTATACAAGAGAATGCAACACCACCATAAATCAAGAGGATCTAATCAACATTTCTAGAACATGCCACCTCCAAAAGCAGAACCAGAGAAGATATGCAAAGACAGACAATATTCTGGGCCATAAAACAAACCTCAACACATTTATAAGAATTGAAATTACAGAGAATGTGTTTTCCAGCCATAACAGAATCAAAGTGGAAGTCAACAACAGAAAGATAACAGAAAAATCTCCAAACATTTGGAAATTAAAACACTTCTAAATAATCCATGGGCCTAGGAGGAAGTCTCAAGGGAAATCAATAAATGCAATGAAATGAATTAAAATAAAAATATAACAAAATTGTGAGGCAGTCAAAGTAGTGCTGAGAGGAAAACTGAAAGCACTAAAAATGCATACCCACAAAGAGGAAAATTATTAAGCTAATAAACTCCCACTTCAACTTCCTAGGAAAAAAGCAAAATAAATCCAAAGAAAGTGGAAGGAAGGAATAAAGATAACAGTGGAAATCAGTGAATTAGAAAACAGAAAAACAATAGAGAAAAAGCATTGAATTCTGTCAAATATTTAAAGAATGAACACCCAATCCTTGAAAACTCTTGCAAAAAATAGAAGAGATGAGGATACTTAGCAACTCATTCTATGAGGCTAGTATTACCTTGTTACCAAAACCAGACAAAGACAACACAAGAAAAGAAAATTAAAGATCAATAGCCCTTATGAATATAGATGCAAGATCCTCAACAAAATACTAGCAAATTAATTCCGACAACTTACAAAAAGGATTACATACTATGACTATGCAGTAAAGGATTAATTTTGTCCAAAGTGAGGTCTGGCCTTTGCCCATGGCTCCTAGGAAGGATTCTCTAAGTCCTTGGAATGTCCTGCCTGAAAGATTTTTTGCCTACCTGGGGGCCTTGGGCAATGTGGTTCAACTCAACCTACGGAAGGACAGGAAGGGGTGGACCACGCATAAGGTCAACCACGTGAGTGGTTAGCCATGTCTAAGTGACTAAGCTCGAATAAATCTCTGGATACCAGGTTCAGGTGAGCTTCCCCTGTTGACAATACTCTAAGCATCTTTTCACGCACTGTTGTTGGGAGAAGTAAGCGCCGTCCACATAATTCCTACTGGGTGAGAACAACAGGAAGGTGCGTACTTGGAACTCTCCTTGATGTGCCCTATAGGCCTCTTCCTTTGGCTGATTTTAATTTGTTTCCTTTGCTATAATAAACCATAACTGTGAGTATAACAGCTTTCAACAAGTTCTATGAATCCTTCTAGAGAATTATGGAACCTAAAGGTATTCTTGGAGACCCTCAAACTTTGTAATAACCAAGTAGGATTTACCCAAGGAATGTCGTAAAGTTGGTTCAATATATGAAAAATCAATGAAATAGGCCACATTAATAGAATAAATGACAAAAATCACACGATCATCTTAATAGATGCAAAGAAAGCACTTGACAAAATCTAATACCTTTTGATGATAAAAATACTCAACAAACTAGAAAGAAAAGGGACCTTCCTCAAATTGTAGATAAAGGACATCTACAAAAAACCTCAATTAACATCATACTTAATGGTGAAAGACTGAAAGCTTTCCTTCTAAGATGGGAACAAAACAAGGAGGTCTGCTCTTGCCACTTCTATTTAACACTGTACCAGAGGTTCTAGCCAGGGCAACTGACAAGAATGTGAAGTGAAACGTATCCGGATCGGAGAAGAAGAAATAAAACTACCTCTATTTACAGATGGCATGATTTTGTATACAGAAAATACTCAAGAGTCCACAAAAAACCCATCCGAGCTAATAAACAAGTTCAGCAAGGTTGCAGTATATAAAACTAGCAATTGAAAACTAACAATCTGAAAAGGAAATTGAGAAAATAATTTCATTAACAACAGTGTCAAAAAGAATACAATACTCAGGAGTATATTTTAACCAAAGAAGTGCAAGACTTGCACATTAAAACTATAAAACATTGTTGAACAAAATTAAAGAAGATCTAAATAAATAGAAAGCCACCCTGTGTTCAGAGATGTTAAGATGGCGATACTTTCCAAAAATGGTTTACAGATTCAATGCAATCCCCATCAGAATCCCAGCTGGCTTCTTGGAGGAGATTGATAAGCCGAACCTAAAATTCAAATGGAAATGCAAGGGACCCTGAATAACCAAAACAATCTCGAAAAAGAACAAAGTTGGAGTTGGAGGACTTACATGCCCTAATTTCAAAACTTACTACAAAGTCATAGTAATCAAAACAGTGTGATACTGTTACAGAATAGAACAGACAGACATACAGACCAATGGAATAGAATAGAGAGCCCAAAAATAAACCCTTAATTTTCAACGAGGGTGCGAAGACTAGTCAATAGTAAAAGAACAGTGTATTTAACAAATGGTGCTGGGAAAACTGGATATCCATAAGCAAAAGAATGAAGTTGGACCTTTACCTAATGTCATACAAAAATTTACTCAAAATGGATCAAAGACCTAAACCTAAGAGCTAAAACTATAAAACTCTTAGAACAAAACACAGGTGAAAAGCTTTATGACCTTGGGTTGGGCAATGATTTCTTGGATGTGACATGAAAACACAGGCAACGAAAGAAAAAATAGACAAATTGGACTTCATTAAAATTTAAAAGTTTATGCATCAAAGAATATGAGTAACAGACTAAAAAGGCAACCCACAGAATGGGAGAAAATATTTGCAAGTCACATATCTGACAAGAGATTAATATCTAGAATACATAAAGAACTTCTAAAACTGAACACCAAAAAAGCAAACAACTCATTTCAAAAATGGGCAAAAGGAACTGAATGGACATTTCTCTAATGAAGATATACAAATGGCTAATAAGCACGTGAAAAGACTATCAACAGGGGCCGGCCCGGTGGTGCAGCGGTTAAGTGCGCACATTCCACTTCAGCGGCCCGGGGTTCGCCAGTTCGGATCCTGGGTATGGACATGGCACTGCTTGGCACGCCATGCTGTGGTAGGTGTCCCACATATAAAATAGAGGAAGATGGGCACGGATGTTAGCTCAGGGCCAGCCTTCCTCAGCAAAAAGAGGAGGAATGACAGCAGTTAGCTCAGGGCTAATCTTCCTCAAAAAAAAAAAAAAGAAAGAAAAGATTATCAACATCGCTACTCATTAGGGAAATGAAAATCAAAAACACAACGAGATACCACTTCACAATCAGTAGAGTGACTATTATAAAGAAAAAAAAGGGAAAATAAGTACTGGTGAGGATGTGAAGCAACTGGAACCCTTGTACATCGCTGGTGGGAATGTAAAATGGTGCAGCCACTGTGGAGAAGAGATTGGCAGTTCCTCAAAAAGTTAAAAATGGACTCGCCATGTGACTCAGCAATCCCAGTCCTAGGTGTGCAATCAAGAGAACTACAAACATACACCGCACCAAAAACCAAAAACCTAAACACAGATGTTCACAGCAGCATTACTTATAATAGCCCAAAAGTGAAAAACATCCAAAAGTGGATCAAGTGTTAAGAGGATAAATAAATGATGGGCATACCTTGCTTTACTGCACTTCACAGATACTGCATTTTTCACAAGACCTTTCACAAAGATTTTGACTTGCTGAAGGCTCAGATGAAGGTTAGCATTCTTTAGCAATACAGTTTTTTTCATTAAGGTATGTGCATTGGTTTTTTAGACATAAAGCTATTGCACACTTAAGAGACTACAGTATAGCATAAACATAGCTTCTACATGCACGTGAATCAAAAAAATTAATGTGATTTGCTCAATTGTGATATTTGTTTTATTGCAGTGGTCTGGAAATGAACCCACAATATCGCTGAGGTATGCCTGTATGAAATATTACTCAGCTATGAAAAGGAATGAAGGGTCAAAATTGCTAAAATATAGATGAACCTTGAAGAAATTATACTAAGTGAAAGAAGGGAGTCACAAAAGGCCACATCTTGTATGATTCCAAATATATTAAAGACCTAGAATAAGCAAATTCATTGAGACAGAAAGCAGATGGTGGTTTCCAGGGACTGGGAGGAGAAAGGAATGGGGTTTCTTCTGGGGATGATGAAAATGTTTTGAAATTAGGTAGTGATGACGGTTACACAACTTTGTGAATATAACTAAACACCATTGACTTGTACTCCTTAAAAGATGAATTATATGATATGTGAATTATTTAATAAAAAGAAAAATTAAATAAAAAGTTTAATTTACAAAAAAGATTCAGAACAACTACTACTTGAAGTTGAACAGACAGCTCACCTGCTCATAGATCTCAATGGCTTTCTGGTACTGCTCAAGCTGGGCGGCATATGCTGCCACCTTCAGCAGACACTTGTTAGCTGAACTGAAACCAAGAACCAGAGCAGAGTAAATAACAGTCTGATAGAAAAATAAAAAGACATCCCAATACACCTCCATTTGGTCCAATACACTGAAAGAATACAGTGAAGGTTTGTCTTTTACCATATGTAACAAAATCCATTTAATTACATTAAGAAAAATACTTGCCTGTTGGATTCTTCTCCTTTGTAATAATCAGCCGATTGTTCATAATGTGCGATAGCCTGAAAACACACACGTTTTATTCAAACTACTTGTTTGAAGAGTTGCATTTAAAAACTACATTTGTATAGGTATTTTTTCCTATAAAAAACCCAATTCCACCAGCAAATCTTTCACAACTTGGCCTACTTTATTTAGGGAACACAAGAAAGCATGCACCTCTGGAAGCCTAATGGCAGAATGCTCTCTGTCCATCAAAATCTCTTCTTCCCCTCCCTCATGGCAAATTCCCAGCTGCACCACTTCCCCCACTGCAGCCCCCACTGCCCTTAGTGGTAGCCATGTGACGCATTCTTTCCAGTGGAATGTAAACAGATATGCTATAGGCTACTTCCAGGCTTGGCCCATCCATCTGACTGTGCATCCTTCTCAAGGCCTTTTCCCCTTCCCATGAGGCAGAGCAGCAATGACCAAGTCTAGAGTGACACTTCACAAGCTGAAGATGGCAGAACTTCCGTCAATCTGGCTCCTAAAAACTACAAAGGGCAGAATGTACCCCAACCCCCATGTCCCCACGACTGTCAAACCCAGAACAGTTACAATGGATTGTTATTTTAGAGACATATGAAGCCCTACTACACTTTAGATCCATGGCTTGCTACAGCAGCACAGACTATCCTCACCATTACCATATGTGTTATCTAGAGTAAGGGTGATGCCTTCAATCTAAAATGTTGGTGCTGAATTAACAGTCAAGAGGAAAGGAAACAGAAATTGCAGGCTGGAAAGCTAGAAGCCCTTGTCATTCTGTGGCATGAGACTTGGTGAAATCAACCATGCAACAATCTGGAAGGCAAAACACAAGCCTCCTGGAACTAGAAAACCCTATGGGAAGAAGCTCTGTGTATACAGCCAGTGCCAGTTTGTATTACTGTTTTCAGCAAGATTTTGTAAGAAAGAAGAACTCTGGAAAGAATTAGCCTGTTTGTAGGCAGTTATGAAAGGAAGGAGAAAGTCCAGAAACAGAGAGCCTCATCAGATGGAAAGGCCAATGGCTTCTATACCCCAAATGGCAAGAGGTAAGTTTGAACAACGTTTTAAACTAGGAGTCTGGCAAACTTTTCTGTAACAGGCCAGATAATAAATATTTTAGGCTTTGTGAGCCATATGATCTGTTGCAACTACTTAGCTCTCCTAAAGTAGCACAAAAGTGGCCAGAGATGATATATAAATGAATGAGTGTGGCTGTGTTCCAATAAACTTTATCTATGGACAATGAAATTACAATTTTATATAATTTTTGTGTGTTATAAAATGTTTTTTTCCCATCAATAATTAAAAATGTGAAAACCATTCTTAGCTTGGAAGTGTACATAAATAGGTGGTGGGTTTGCAGACCCCTGCCTTAAGTTTCAAGGTTTTCCCAGTAAGCCCAAAAGGGGGAGGCAGTATCATGCAAAAATCAGATTACAAGTGCTGCCTTCCCACTTGAGACTATCAGTTCAATGACTTCACGGCAGCCCTAATGAGTTAAAAGAGGCCCAGAGACAAGAAAACAACAAGTGAAATAAAACAGGCTAGGGAACTCTGTTGGAAAGCCACTTTGGGGTGGTTTCTGGTCAGCAAGCTGACTGGAAACAAAGAGACTTGGCTCGTAAAGCCTCAGACCCTCTCTCCTACAGGCGGTAGTGATAATGACCAAGAGAGCAGAGCCACCTCTGAAGCCACAGGCTGAAGGGCGCAGAGTCAACATTAGCCCAGTCTGGCTGCAGAGCACCACGGACAGTTTGTGAAAAGCAGACACTTCTGTGTTTGAATGATTATGTTTTGCATCTATTTGTTTCAGTCATTTAGCCTACCCTGACTAACATGCTCCCCTGCCAATTTTATCAGCATTATTTGTTTTGTTTAAAGATTTTTTTTTTCCTCTTTCTCCCCAAAGCCCCCCGGTACATAGTTGTATATTCTTCATTGCGGGTCCTTCTAGTTGTGGCACGTGGGATGCTGCCTCAGCGTGGCTTGATGAGCAGTGCCAGGTCCACACCCAGAATTCGAACCAACAAAACACTGGGCCGCCTGCAGCGGAGCACACAAACTTAACCACTCGGCCATGGGGCCAGCCCCGATCAGCATTATTTGTAATAGGAGAAAAACTAGAAACAATTTAAAGGATTAAATATAATGGGCAATATGCCATGATTAAAACTAACAAGAGAGAAAGCTCAATATGGAAAGTTCTTCATGAAATATTAAATTAAACAGCCATAAAAGAACAGGTACACTACAGTCCTCTTTTTACAAATATACTATAGAGGCACCCAGAAAATGCCTGGTAGAATATATTCCTTTGGAGTACAAGTCAGAGCTGTCACAAACATACACGTATGAGATTATCTGAGGAAGGCACATCTTCTCCCACTAAAATGTAAGCTCTGTGAGGGTAGGTTTCCTCGGGGTTTTGCTCACCATTCTGTCCCAGAGTCCAGCACAATGTCTGTCATACAGTAGGTGCTCAACAAACAGATGCTAGGTGAATGAATGAAACTGTACTTCAAGTAAGGGTCCCCTACTAACTACTGCCAATATCTGGGTTAATCCGAATGCCCAGCAGAGAGAAGTTTTTCGGTGAATTGATGATTAATCAAAAATAATCTTTGAACTGTCCTCACTCTCCCAAGTATATAGCACTCTTTCCCATCACCATAAATGGGGTGAGGTATGAGAAACGTCCAAATCTTTCTGTAGATTATCAGATTATAAGAACCTCTTCCCAGAGAGGGAGTGTAGCTACTTATCTTCCTAGTTCTTACAGCACCAGAATTCAAGGAATAGGGTTCAGTTAAACCATATGTAACTGCTGTTTTGGAGGTTAAAAAAAAAGGTCTAATGTCAACAGTTTGGTTTAACCTGACACTAGATAATGGTATTGGTTCATTGAAATGTTATAACTGTAAACTACAGCTAGATTTATCACATAAAAGAAAAACTTAGTTTGGTTTTTAATAACGCTAATTAAACCAACAATCAAATTGCATGGTTTTCCCAAGTTCTGACAGAGACTGGAATTGAAAGGAAAGCTTATCTACTGGCTTAACAGAAGTTTCAGAGAAGAGAGAACGGCCACAGGTTATCTTTGTATGTTTACAGGCAGTTTGAAATTTTAACATGTAGTAAAACTTACCAGGCACAAGTAGACCCTTACACACTAGAAATCAGCCCACTGTATCTTACAATTTCAAGGATAATAATAAATAACCAAAATAGAACACAGTCACCAATAACGGCAGCACAATAATGATAAATCCAGACATGAAACCAGCTTGATTATCCTATTATTTAAGTAGCATGCCCAAAGAATCACAATATTCCTTTTTGGGGAATCTGGTACGTATCATGATGCTGGAGAATACATGGATCCTGAAATGAGACAAGGTTCTCTAGGACTGCAGTCATCATTGGTGTCTTAAAGCAAATGCAATTTCCAGGGTTCAAGCTCAAAAGTCCACTTTGTAGGTGAAACAGCCTTAAACAGCCTTCAGATGGGATCAATTCTTTTAGAACATATACCCCGAGACAGGACCTAACATGAACTTGCCACAGACACCTATCCTACATTGTAACAAACAGTATGGAAATCATATTCTCTAGGGGCTGAAACACAAGTGAGTCAAAGTTCCTCTTGACATTTTAACAGACCCTTTAAAAATGACCAATTTATTATTTGGTTCAGTGTTTTACTTCAGGAAGTCAAAGAAGTAATGTGAGTATAAGAAACTTCACACTTCATGATTCACTAGCTAAAAATCTGTGAATGAGTCAGAGAACATACAGTGGCCAGTATGAAAAGGGAAGAAATTCATTTGTAATAAATCAGATAAAAGGTATCTTGGTGTGTCTGATTTTTCAAATTTAAACTTCATACACCATCAACCACACTACAGTGAGTCCCACCAGGGAAGCGAAGGCAATGATGTTTCTAAATACAAGAGCCCAAACATCAGGGAACATGAGAAGTTAACCTTGTGTGTGTGTTGAGTAATATTCTTAAATTGCTTTTAAAAGAACACATCATATCAATAAAGAAGATGCCACCTACTGGCCAGCTCACAGAATGGCAGGAACACCATGAGTAACAGGGGCCTCAGAAACTGCCATGACAAATCATCAATTTTTAGAAAAAAGAAGGAACACAAGACTGAGTATTCATTTTACCTACCCTGCATTTTAAGGAGATCCATGTGGTGAAGTGGCTGCCTGACACCGTGCCCCGGCAACAGAGATGGCATAGTGCTATGGGCTCCTGTCTCCAGAGTCATCTTCTGACCCCCGGGGACAAGGAGCTGATGAAGCAGCCTCAGGTGGCAAGATGCCCTGTGCACGAGTGCTTGTCTGCCCAAGATGATTCAACCTCAATAAAGATGTAGTGCCCATCTAAGACACCCCGATCAAATAAATATCCCAGCCACACCAGAGCCATCTCCTTCCTGTTTCCTCATCAACTCCACACCAGGGAACAAAGAAGGGCTCTGGTCTGGGCTCATCATCTCCTTGCATGGTCTGCAGATACCCTCTCCAAAGAGAAGATGCACATGCACATGCCAATGCAACTGTTAGCCTTGATCTTGTCAAGATCAGAGGGTAGCCTTGGAAAAGCATGGCATATTATGATAAAAACAGCCAAATAATGAATTCTATGTAACAAGTCAGCAAATTTTGTGCTGTATATCCAAAAGCTGGTGGTCAGCATGAAGTCAGAGGGTGAAGGTTAACCACGCCAGTCCAACTTTAGAACTAAGAGATGCCTCCGTGAACCAAGAAAGACTCCATTTGCTCTGGCAGGTACACTGTTACGGCAGAGATGGGGACGTTGTTTGTTGATTTATTAGAACCTACTATGTCCCAGAGCTCTACGCTCTTGGGATAGATCAGTAAACCAGAGGCAAAGCTCCCTGTTGACATGGGCGCCCACTCTAGTGGAGAGATGATGAATCACAGGAATGATGAGCAAGCATATTGTAGCACATGATACAAGGTGACCCGTGCAATGCAAAAAAAAGAAAAAGCTGACGTAGGTGGAGGTACCTGAGTATGTATTTGTGAGGGGCTGAGGTTCCAACTTTAAGTGGTCATTACAGATCTCATGGAAAAGATGACAAATGAGCAAAAATCTGAAGGACAAGAGGAAGTCAGCTACATGGACATCTAGGGAGCTCTTCAGGCAGAGGGAACAGTCGGGGGAAGGTCCTGAGGCAGGAGCTCATCTGGCATGTGTGAGGATCAGCAAAGAGGTCAGGGTGGCCGCAGTGAGGTACAGTGTGGGGAGGAAGGAGAAGAGGAAGAGGAGAGGCCTGAGAGGCGAGGGGGCATCTGCAAGGTTCTGGCTGTGCCTCTGACTAAAAGGAGGCCAATACCAGGTGGTGAGCAGGGGAGAAACAATCTGATTTACTGTGTACAAGGATCACTCTGGCTGCTCTGTAACACAGTAGAGGGCACAAGTAAAAGCAGAGAGGCCAGTTTAGAAACTACTTCCATGATCCAGTGAAAGCTAGGGGACAACAAGGCAGTGAGAAGTGCACAGACTCAGGAACTTTGAGGACAGTGCCCACAAAAACTGCTCACAGACTGGATGTGGAGAAAGAAGGCAAGGAGGCCTGTGGTTTGGAGGGGAACATAGGAGTGGGAGGTAGGGCAAGATCAGAATGCAGTCTCAGACATGCTGGGTTTAAGATGACTGTTGGACACAAGTAGAGAGATTGGCAGACAGGGGCATACAGGAATGTGAAATTCAAAAGAGGTCTGCACTGCAGACAGATAGAAGAGGCACCAGCCAAGGAGCCGGGAGAGAGCACTCAGCGAGGTGGCCGCAGAGCCAGGTGGAGGCGGTGTTCCAGAAGCCACTGAGGGAAGAAGTGAAACAAAGAGGAAGAGCGACAACTGTCTGATGCGGCAGCAGGCACAGGAGTGCCATGACCATTCAGACAGGAAGGAAGTGCAATCTCTAAGAGCATGCTCAGCGTTCATTAGTCTGACAGTAACTGGTGATGATCTCCTCCACCACCGTTTCTGTCTGATTCACACCTGCTGTCTTTCACAGTACTCAGGAGGACAGTTTTACATAAATACTTGTCTCCAGACTGAGCTGAGACAGCCTCTGGAGTCTGACAAATGTGTTTTCTTCTCACTGAGGAACACTCCAGCCCTGCCGGTGAGCCCATGACTGAGAAGTCAATGTGAGACAGGAGAAAACTCAGCGCTGCGGCCCGCTTTGCATCAGCTCCGGTGGTTCCAACCTGAGTGATCCCAGGCAGCACAACCCTTTTGAGCCCTGAGTTCCACACCCAATAAAAGGGCCTCAGGGTTGGAAAGCTGAAATGTGGTAAAATTCATGGCATGCCACCAAGGACAAAGCCTGGAAGACAGTAGGTGCTCAATAAATCTTTCCTCCTTCTTCTCTTCTTTTGCTACTATAAACCACAGCTCAGAAAACCAGACGAGTGAAACACATGTGTGGCCAAGTCAGCATTCACCCAACTTCTTCCTCAAGAAAAGGGCCTGAATATAGAGGGGTGCAATGCCTGCAGGACTTCTGCTTCCTTCACAGGGCTGCAGAGACCTAGCAATAGAGATGAAGATTCCTCTGGTGAGACCAATGTTCCGACACGAATCAGACAAAGCAGAAACAGCGAATGGGCTTGGTAAATCTTAACCAGCTCTCATGTCTCAGACAGTCACTCCAGGCAAACAGCCTGTCTACTCATCAGCCCAAGAGGCCCCTCGAGTCTCCCTGTAAAGTCATCTATGATCACTCTGCACCACTCACCTCCACTGGAAAAGGGAGGGTTCCTCAAGTCAACTTATCTACCTGCTTCACACCAGTTTATGAGGAATCACATTCGTTGCTTTACCTTCTCGATGTCTACAAGTTCAGTCTCATAGATCTCAGCAATGGTGATGTGGTGCTTGGCTGCAATTGTAAACCTTCCCTGGGGAAGAAAAAAAAAGACAGTCATATTCCTCTTTTATCTATCTAAACGGCAATCGGTTTAGAAACCAAAGAGTACAACTCTAAGCCATCTCAAAGACTCCACCCCACAGCCGCTCAAGCAAGGCAATGTCTTACCATGTCTGTGTAAATGTCGATGGCTGCATTTAAGCAGTTGATAGCCTCTGAAGCGAAGGCATTTAAGAAAAACAATGAAAAATCCATTCAGTCAAAGAGGGTTCAGGTGGGCCTGTCTTCCTGGCTGTTACTAGAATGTTAAGGAGGCCCCATACGGGGTGGAGGGTGGGCAGGTTAGTTAGTGAGAAGCAAACACAAATCACGCACAAGTCCAGACCCCTCAGCATGCTTTGTCTGGAGCAGCTGCAGTGCAATTTAGGGAACTGGAGCTAGAGTGGTATGGCTCAATTACTCTTAACCTGACAATGAGGACTCCATCCAGGGGAAAGACTGCATTATAAAGAAGAAAAAACCATGGGAGTGTCATCAACACCAATCAGCTATATCCGCTAAAACATAAATGTAAATGCATTCTTCATTGATATCATGTATATATATATATATAAAATAATTTTGGAAGATAGTACTTCACAAGAAAGATCACTTCAATAGACTTCATGCAGCCAAAATCAAAAGCACTTTGAAATCCCTGTTCAGACAACTCTTAAGCAAAGTCAACATTTTTTTACATTGTTAAAAGAGGCTAACTTTTGGTGTAGGAAGGAAGGAAGAAAAAAATCTAATAAATGATAGTGCTAATAAATTATATGAATTTTCTAGAACAGTGAGCCAACAAATTTCCCATCACAAAATGGTGGTGTTTATAATGCTGGCATACGGCTGACAGCTCCAAGTTTACTGGTTTTGTTTTAAAAGAGGCAGCAAAGTGAAAAGGCCTGACTGAAGAACTAGAAAGGTAAGAAGATTAACAAAAAGTAAAAGCAATTTCCTCCTAAACTATATAAGAAATGTGGACTCATCATTACACCTTCAAAAATACAGAGAAACAGAACAATAAGTTATCCACAATCCCACTCAAAACCACTGTCAGTATTTTGATGCACTTTTCCTTCCAGCGTTTCCTGGATGCAATTCTGTGTGCACAAACTTTCTTAGGAATTTGAGGTCTCAATTCTCATGTGGTTCTTTAGCTACTATGTGAACATCTGCAGGTCACTGAAGATTCTCTGAAACCAGGGATTTTAACATTTGCGTCATATTATAATACAGTAACAGATTATAACTTTACCATTCTACTCTTACTGCTCATTTAGGCTGTCTTCTGTTTTTCACTTTCGGAAATAAACTGTGATTAGCCCGTGAAATATCTATTTATGTATGATACATTCATAAAAGTTGAAATTTCTGTGTTAAAATGGACTGCTAAAAGGAAAAAGGGAGACTCCATAGCTACCGCTGTCATGTGTGGAAGGGAAGAAGAAACTAATGCTTTTAATGACTAAGCATACACTTCTCTAACTAAAAAAGAAATACCAAAACTTCTAACACTTTAAATACCCAAGTTCATTCTTCCTCAAAACCAATACTTTGAAAAACACGTCTTAAAAATCAGATGAATACCGTGTGAATAAGTTGTTTTAAACTATTGGATATTACAACCTCTCATTAACTGGATCTTCAAACACCCTAGGTACTTAGGAATAAGGGAACATTAGTTTCCCTTAATGAGCAATATACATATTCATACAATTAAGACAGAAATCGTAGATAAAAGTAAAGCTAATCTCCAAAATGTTCTCCAAAATGCAACATAAATGGAGTTTAAACCAGTGCTGACAACTAAACAGCCAAGATAAATTTAACATATTTTCTCCTCATAAAAGTTCCAAATGATTAAAGAAAAATCCCTAAAGTCACCAAAATCTCTGTCATTCCAAAGTACAAAGATTTCTTTCCACCAAGACTCAAAGGTCCAGCAGTGCCACCTGTGGGAAAGGTCACCCACACTGACCCTACTGTCCTAGTTACGCAGAGGCAGAGGTGAACCTTACCTTGAGGGTCTGCCTTTTTGTAAGCGTTTCCAGCGTCCACAAAGCTGGTAGCAGAATCATGTTTGCTCTGAAGCTGCATGTGGAGCTTGGCTGCCAGACAAAATGCATTTCCTGCAGCTGAAGAAGACAAATTACTACAATGAAACACAGAGGAACAAGTATTCCCACAGAACGACCCATGCTCTAGGTGCTAGGCCTACCCCTAGGAAAGTTCCAGTTCACTGAAAAGAAGCATTCTAGTCAGAAGCACAGAAAACGTGACCAACTGCATCTTAGATGTATCTAAAAATAACCAGAATCAAGTCCAGCAGTGATAAGCGCTTCTCTAGGTCCCAGGAGAAGTCCCCAGTGGCACCTGGGCAACAGGCCTCCATTCAATCCCCAGGGCCAGGCCAAGCCCAAGCTCTTCACTTCTGTCCCCAGCACACACCAAACATCGACTGAGGGCTTCAAGCTATGAATGTTTAAAGAAACATAAAACACTGACTGAGACGAAGGATATTTACCTGCCCATCTTTCTATCATACAGTGTCCACTGAACTTTGCTGATAATGTTGAAGTAATTGCTAACGAAGGCTTCACGGACAAAGTAGACTTCTCAAAGAGTGAAAATCAGGCCCATAATTTGAAAATTCGAAGATTTTTCTTAAGTTTATAAGAAAATCTGACTGAAATTTATACAAGGTTTAATCTGTCTTTATTCCACTTTGTGTGAAAATTTGCACATTTCCCTACAGAATCATAGAAGGGGTTGGTTATGGGGTGCTGCCCAGGTCTCTGTCTGGACACGGCACAATGTGAAAGGCTTATGCACTAAAATTTTTCAGAAAAGGCCTGGATCAGGGACCATGGATTCTGAGCAGCAGAAAAGAATGAGGGAAGGAATCCCTAGCAGAGGAGTCACACGAACAAGGAACAAATGCTGGAAGGCAAGAAAGGACTGGAACTGGAGGCCAGTGACAAGCCTCTGCTGCCTGCTGGAGGAGGCATGAATGTGCTGGGGCAAAGGAAGACATGTCAGGCCAGCTCAGGAGGCTTTAAACGTCAACATGAGAAACATGGACGAGGATGAATCCACTTCATCATGAGCTTCTCAGTTCAGAGAGAGTGCCACGGCAGTCCTCAGAAAAATGAGCCCCACGGACTGGGGAGCACAAAGGCCTCTGGAGACAAAGTTCAGTAAGGTCTGCAATAGGGAAGTCACTATCAACAGGAATGGAGGGAAAATAATTTGCTCCACTAGGAAGAGCATGATTAAGAATATCACAAAAGGGGAGTGACGTCAGCATCATGGCAGAGCGAGCTCTTCCCTCAGACACAATGACAAGGACATTCATAAACCAACACAGGGCAGTCATAGAACACAAAGACGTCTGCAGGTGGAGGTGCTGGACCCCTAGGAGGAAGTGGAAGGATGTGAGGAGAGGTCCTCTCCCTCCCTGGCAGCTATCTAGGGTGCGGGACTGCACAGCGCTGAGAAAAGAGAGGGAAGAGGCAGTTCTCCACAGGAACACCTTGCTCTCCAAGTTCCCTCACAGGCTGTGGGGAAGCTCCACAGGAGAAGTTTGAGCTGTTGCAGGGGTCTCTTCATCAAGCCAGTACCCTAGGAGGGCAGATAGCAAGGGCAGAGCCAGAAGGGCTCTGGGATCACACATGGAAAGGAAAGCCTCCTCCCTCCACCAAGCACTCCAGCTTGGCTGGTTGGCCAGAACAACCGCACGTAAGTTAGAAAAGCAGCAGCTGTGAGCAGGTAGTCGCAGATGGGCCCTGTCAGCATAGATTCCAAAGTAAACGCACAGACACCAGGGATCACAGCAGGCTCAGAATACAGAGCTCCTGAGTGGCAGGTGGAATCTGCGACCAGATACCATCACTATGCAAAGGCACAAATCCACCCCATCAAATAGTATGAAGAAATGTATTAATACTCTAGACCAGAAGGAAAAGGAGAAGAACCCAGAAATAATCCTGAAGGCACAGAAATCTACAACCTAAATGACAGAGAATTCAGGGCCGGCCCAGTGGCACAGCTATTAAGTGTGCACATTCCGCTTCGGCAGCCTGGGTTTCGACAGTTTGGATCCTGGGTGCGGATGTGGCACCACTTGGCAAGCCATGCTGTGGTAGGCATCCCACATATAAAAGAGAGGAAGATGGGCACAGATGTTAGCTCAGGACCAGCCTTCCTCAGCAAAAAAGAGGAGGATTGGCAGCAGTTAGCTCAGGGCTAATCTTCCTCAAGAAAAAAAGAAATAAAATTTAAAAAATGACAGAGAATTCAAAATGCTTACCATAAAAAAACCTCAATGAGTTACAAGAAAATTCAGATGGACAGTTCAAGGAAATCAGGAACAAAATTCATGAACAGAGAGAATTCTCCACAAAAGAGATTGGAACTATAAAGAAAAACCAATCAGAAATGTTGAAGATGAAAAACAATAAATGAGATAAAAATCTGGAGTCCTTGAATAACAGAGCTGATGTTATGGAGGACAGAATTAGCAGGTTGGAGGACAGAAATATAGAAATGCTTCGGATGGAACAGGAGAGGCAACTAAGACTAAAATGAAATGAAGAAAGTCTCTGAGAAATATCGGACTCAATTAGGAAATGCAACATAAGGATTACAGGTATTCCAGAGGGGAAAGAGAGGGAGAATGGAGTAGAAAGCTTGTTCAAAGAAATAATAGCTGAGAACTTCCCAAACCTGGGGAAGCAGCTGGAAATACAAGTAAAAGAAGATAACAGAACTCCTAATTATATCAAGGTACAAAGATCTTCTCCAAGTCATATACTAGTAAAACTGGCACAAGTCAATGAAAAGAAAAAATATTAAGGGCAGCAAGGCAGAAGAAAATAACTTACTTAGGAACCCCTATCAGGCTTTCAGCAAATTTCTCAGCAGAAACCTTACAGACCAGGAGAGAGTGGAATGATATATTCAAAAATATGAAACACAAAAACTTTCAGCCAAGAATACTCTATCCAGTGAAAATATCCTTCAGCTACGATAGAGAAATAAAAACTTTCCCAGATAAACAAAAGCTGAGGGAGTTCATCACCACAAGATCCAGCCTACAGGAAATGCTGAAGAAGGTCCTCATACTGGAAAAAAAATAAAAGTGTTTACAAAGCCTCAAGCAAGGAGACAGACAAAATCAGAAAACTGCAGCTCTCTATCAGAACAGGTTAGCAAACACTTAAATATAACATTAAAGATAAAGAGAAGGAAAACATCAAGAATAAATATAATCACTTCATTTTAACCATACACTCACAACACAAAATGGAATAAGTTTTGACAACAATAACTTAGGGAAGAGGAAAGGGATGGAAGCTGCTTAGACTAAGGAAATAAGAGGTTATCAGAAAACGGACTACCTCATCTATGAGATCTTTTATACACATCTCAGGGTAACCACTAAACAAAAATTCAGAACAGGGACACAAATGATAAAGAGAAAACTGAGAAAACCATCATAGAGATCTACCAAACTGAACTGGTAGTCCAAAATACACGGGATGAGAAACAAGGGAAATACAGAACAAGCAGAAAAATAACTCATAAAATGGCAGCATTAAGCCCTCACATATCAATAATCACTCTAAATGTAAATGGATTGAATTCTACAATCAAAAGACATAGAGTGGTTGGCTGGATTAAAAAAATCAGACCCAACAATATGCCTCCAGGAAACACATCTCAGCTCTAAGGACAAAGAGAGTCTTAGAGTGAAAGGATAGAAGACGATACTCCAAGCTAACGGCAAATAAAAGAAAGCAGGTGTTGACATACTTATATTAGACAAAGTAGACTTCAAGATAAAAAAGCAATGAAAGACAAAGAGGGGCAGTACATAATGATAACAGGAACACTTCACCAAGAAGACATAACATTTATAGATACTTATGCACACAACACACGAGCACCAAAGTATATAAAGCAACTATTAACAGAGCTAAAAGGAGATATTAACAGTAATGAAATAATAGTAGGGAACCTTAATACCCCACTGACATCAACGGATAGCTTATCCAGACAGAACATCAACAAGGAAATAGTGGAATTAAATGAAAAACTAGACCAGATGGACTTAATAGATACATATAGAACGCTCCATCCCAAAACAGGAGAATACGCATTCCTCTCAAGTGCACATGGAAGATTCTCAAAGATAGACCAAATGTGGGGAAAGAAGGCAAGCCTCAATAAATTTAAGACTGAAATCACATCAAGCATCTTTTCCAACCATAATGCTATGAAATTACAAGAAAATCAACTACAAGAAAAAAGCTAGGAAAGTCACAAATACATGGAGACTAAACAACGTGCTACTGAACAACCAATGGATCATTTAAGAAATTTAAGGAGAAACCAAAAAATATCTGGAGACAAATGAAAATGAAAATACACCATACCAACTCATACAGGATGCAGGAAAAGCAGTCCTAAGAGGGAAATTCATAGCAACACAGGCCACCTTCACAAACAAGAAAAATCTCAAGCAATCTTAAACTATGTATAACAGAATTAGAAAAAGAACAAAGCAAGCCCAAAATCAGCAGAAGGGGAGAAATAATAAAAATTAGAGCAGAAATAAATGAAACCAAAACCAAAAAAAAAACAGTAGAAAGGATCAATGAAACTAAGAGCTGGCACTTTGAGAAGAGCCCATCTGAGCTGCTAGTCAGCTGGTACTTTCCTAAACTGCCACTTGGAAGTTAGCTGCTGCCCAAGTACCCCAGGTGCCTGCCCACTACACTGCCAGCAGCCTTGGCCTCTCTTCTGGGACTCCCAGCCTCATGGTTCACCAGTGTAAGGGTTAAAGCCTGGCAGACTGCAGGAGTTCTGCAGTCCCAGCTCCAGCTGGGAGCTAGTGTCCTCTCTGATTGATCAGTGCCTGTGTCATGCTGGTGGTTAAATATTTTCAAAACCGCCTAGGTACTCTTTTTATCTTGCACAGAACAAGAGTTGAACCTGGGCAGAATGGCTCAGGAATTTGTCCTGCCTCTTTTCCCTCAGCTAAGCCCAGAAACCTGAATGGGAATTACGTGGTTACCTCTGGAGAGGGGTTAGGACAAGGGATGGCAGCTGAAGCTTTAGTGGGATTGAATGTTTTATTTCTTAAAAAGAAATTTAAAGTAAATGTTTAATACCAGCAGTGGGTACTTAGGCATCTGCCACTACTTTCTGTACTTTTCTGAATGTTTATGACAAACCGTTTCTTAAGTACAACAGATTCTGTGATATTCTTTTTTTTATGCTAGTTTCAGAAACTTTATTTATTGAGGTCATAATAGTTTATAACATTGTGAAATTTCAGTTGTACATTATTATTTGTCAGTCACCATATAAATGCGCCCCTTTACCCCTTGTGTCCACCCCCTGACCCCCCTCTGGTAACCATTAATCTGATGGGTTCTGCCTAAGAGTCTAGTAATAATTCGGATTTCCCAAGTCAAGTGCTTAGAACAGCCTGGCTCCAGTTACACACGTCCTCCCTCTTCCACCAGTAATTTCATTTTACACAGTTTCTCTATGTTGACTGTCCCAGAACCAATCATGGTCCATCCATTCCTGGATGAGTGTAATACCATAGTATCCAGGCTCGCCCAGGCTATCTCCTTTCCCCAGGCAATACTAAGAGCTTTAATTTTAAAATTTCGTGCTCCCACCTTCCAAAATTAACTGCTGGCTGACTTTTTCACTCTGAGCACTCATTTCAATCACTGCTAACAAATGCCAGCTGGACCTCTCCAAACTTGGAAGTGTCTTTAAAGGGGCATATTTTATTTAATTTTTTTTGAGGAAGACTAGTCCTGAGCTAACATCTGCCACCAATCCTCTTTTTTCTGAGGAAGATCGGCCCTAAGGTAACATATATGCCCATCTTCCTCTATTTTGTATGTGGGACGCCTGCCACAGCATGACTAGATAAGCAGTGCACAGGTCCACGTCCGGGATCCAAACCTGTGAACCCTGGGCCACCAAAGCAGAGCACGTGAATGTAACTGCTACACCACTGGGCCAGCCCCTAAAGGGGCATATTTTAAACCAAAGTCACACAACTTCTCAGGGTCAATTTTCTCAATGGTAAAACTGGTTTAATAGCCTGCCAGGATGAGTTCTCAAAACTGACTATCATATGAGTTAGCTTAATCTTTATAGAAGAACTTTTAAAACTATCAAGAGATGCAGTGGTGTTATGATCACCATCACTGCAACATGGAAATAATTCTAAAAAACCTAGTATTTATGCATTCACTACACAAATATCCTGAGCATCTACTATCTTGCAGGCATCATCTACTATGTTGCTGACACTAGTCCAGGGGCTGCAAATATAGCAGAAAAGAAACACAAAAACATCCTGGCTTTCTAAGGTTTACATTCTAATGAAGGATAGCACATAATAAAAACACACAAACAACATAAATGAATAAATACATTTCATTTATTTTGGTTAGACTGTAGAAAGGGGAAGGGGGTTTCCCAGAAGGAGAAGACTGCTATCTTTAAAAGGGATGGCCGGGGAAGACCTCACAAAGAAGACAACATTTGAAGAAGGACCTGAAGGGAGCAGGGAACCAGCTATGCTCTATTTGGAGAAGGGAACGTCAGAAAGACGGAACAGCACATGTAAAGGCTCTGAGGAGGGGGCCAGGTGAACCAAGGGAGTGGGTAGGAGATGAGGTCAGAGACTGGAAGGGACTGGGGAGATCAGGTAGGTCTGCGAAGGCCACTGTTAAGGACTTCAGATTTTATTTGAAATGACATGATTGGACTTATGTTTTAACAGGATTACTTTGGTTTCTTCATTAAAACAAACTAGAAAAGTACAGAAGCATGGAGATGTCAGCCCAGGAAGAGACGACTTCAATGGGGGAAGACACAAAGCCTCCTGCGTTATATAAATGTTAACAGCCCTTCTGAAATGGAATTTCCAACGGTTAGAACATCTGGTCACCAGATAAAATACATAAGTGGTCTTTTTAGATAAGATCACTTTTTACCTATGATTACAGGAACTGAACAAAAGATGGGAATGCTGAGACAATACTCTTTTCTCCTCCATTTTTTTCAACACATTATAATTCAAGCATTAAGTGCATTTTGAAAACATAACATTTCCTTTTTACTCAAAACTAAACCTATAAAGAATTTTAGAGCCAGAAAGGACCTTTCAGATTCATCTAGTTGAACAGCATTTGCTTCATTGAAATGATTTTAGTGTCAGCCTTAAAAGCAAATGAGTAAATCAACACACTGTATTCCTTAAACTTACACAATGTTATGTGTCAGTTATAGCTCATCAAGGCTCGGGGGGGAAAAAGCAAATGGGGAAACGGCCTTGTAGAGGGCAATGGCCCAGTTTTAGATCATGCAGCAGGTGCAAGCTGGGCTAGAGACCCATCCCTGCTCTGGCTGAAAGTCCTCTCCATTTTCTCTACAGAAACACCCTATCGCTGGGCCATGACAAGCCTCTTTTTCCAGGGGTAGGGGATGAATTTGTTTCTCTAATCAGTGTTAGAAAGAGCAATCCCCTCTCAGATGAATAAAAAGAACAATTCTGTTGATTTTGTTATGTGTAATTTCACTGGGAAAGGCATTACTTTAAAGAATGATGAGTCTTATGGGATTTATATAAATAACACCCCCACTGTCACATTTCTCAATGGAACCACAATCAGTTATCACAGTGCTGTTCTCAGAGTAAGGAATGGTTAGAAATTCTCAAACAATGTTTAGGTAAAGAAAAGCAGACATTTCTCTTTACCCTACTTGTTTTCAATGAGTTTTACTACAGTTTTCAATCCTTATGGTACTGGATTTAGTTGAGCACTTTAGTAAGAAGCAAAGATTACTCTTCTTAATTCCAAGTTATTTTTTTTTTTTTAAAGATTGGCACCTGAGCTAACATCTGTTGCCAATCTTTTGCTTTTTTTTCTTCTTCTCTCCAAAGCCCTCCAGTACATAGTTGTATGTTCTAGTTGTGAGTGCCTCTGGTTGTGCTATGTGGGACGCCACCTCAACATGACCTAACGAGCGGTGCCACGTCTGCACCCAGGATCCGAACTGGCAAAAGCCTGGGCCGCCGAAGCGGAGTACACAACCTTAACCACTCAGCCATAGGGCTGGCCCCCAAAGTAATTTGAACACTTTTTAATTACCACATGTCTATTGTATTAAGTGGTTTATAAAAACTAAAACAGAAATAGTGTCTGTGCTTAAACTTTAGCCAGGATTTCAGGTTTTGTTCACTTAGATCAAGGTCCTTTTCTCCCAGCCCACAGAGGCCACACCAGTTATTCAGCACTGACACCTGTCTCAGAGCCAGCAGTCTTTTTCTAAGGGGAATGCAGCCAGTCATTTCCTCCTTCAAAATGAATTTAAAGTTATTTATCTGAAATGTAAACAAACAAAAACTTTATACATACCACTCCAATTTTTAGCCATCTTGAACATATTTGCAGCTCTGGTATACATTTCACAAGCTTCTTCTATTCTTGTGTTTCCTCTAAGAAAAATTTAAAAATGAGGTTAAGTTTCACCATAACAACCATCCATGTCCCTAATCCTCCCTCCCTCCCTCAAATAACAGACATTTAATGGGCACTTACTATGTGCCAGATAAGCATTACAGAATCTTAACAGCTGCTAAAAGGTGGTGATATTATCTCCGTTTTCCAGATGAGGCATGTGAAAGTAAAATAACGAGCTCAAGGTCACACGGCAAGGATGCCAGAGAACTGAGACTCAAAACACAAACCTGGCTGACCCCAGAGCCCACGTCCTTAACCACAGTCCTTTCCACACATGAAAACTGAAGTTTTAAGTCAGTCTGAGAAATCAGAAGTACATTTTTCAAAGGAGATTAAATTTTGAAGGATAAGGACATCTTTACCTTGCTAATTTCCAAGAGTTTAACATTATGTTTATTCATACTTAAAAACAAAAACAAAACCTGAAGCCACAGCATAGGAGAAAGCACCATGCTGTTTCACAGTTGTATTATCTATCAGGGGACAAGCCCTTCTCCAACGTGGAAGGGGCCTCAGGGTCCAGCTCCTCACCCTATGTGGAAATGCATTTTTCAACATCTTGAGAGGAGGAATTCCATTGCTGCTTCAGTGCATACTGTTCTGGAAAGCTCTTCACCAGGTAGCTGATTCCATTGACAGACAGCTTTAGCTGCTTAGAAATTTCTTCTTACATAAAGGCAAAAATAATCCTCTCTAACTTCCATCAGTTTTTTAATTCAACCTTGTTTTCACTAAGCTAAGCTAAGGCCTCTCAATGAATGATGTTTCTCTATCTTGTCTCTCTACATTATAAACATAAAATAATCAAAGAACCAAGACAAAGTAGACTGTGCAGTACACATAATGAGGAACTCAGAGTGGAGTAGGCCGTAAGGACTAAGAGACAGGAGGGGTCAAGCCTGACCCTTGGAGAGTGGGCACAATATGAATATGAGCGAATGCATATGTTTATGCCAGGAACTCACATAGGCTCCAAAGTCAAGCAGAGGGGTACGCACAGCTGAGTCCCAGCGCAGCCGACCTGGGCATACATTTAGGCTCAGATGTGACTTGCGCCTTAGGCAGTAACTACTAACTGACCCTAGGCTAGTTCTTTAACTTCTTTGGGCCTCCGTTTTTGCATGCGTAAACTGAAAATAATATGACCTATACTTTGGGGTTATTATGAAGATCAAAAGAAATAATCCAACAGTTTCCAATGCAGGGTTTGACTGAGAATAGGTACGCAATCAGGATGATTATTATAATTAGATCCATGTATTGAAGGCATACAAACTTTAGGGAATATTTGTACATCTGATAAGGGACTTGTCTTACAAGGGACTTGTATTTAGAAAATACAAAAAACTCATACAACTCAGTAATAAAAACACTAATAACTCAATTAAAAAATGGGCAAAGGATCTGAAGAGACATTTCTCCAAAGAAGATACATAAATAGCCAATAAAGACATGAAAGGATACTCAACATCATCAGGCATCAGGGAAATGCAAATCAAAACCACAAATGAGATACTACTTGACTCCCACTAGGTTGGCTAGAATCAAAAGACATAATAACAAGTGTTAAAGAGGATGTATAAACCAGAACTCTCCTATACTGCAGGTACAAATGTGAAACGGTACAGCTGCTTTGGAAAACAGTTTGGCACTTGCCCAAAAGGTTAAACACAGAGTTACCATATGACCCAGCCATTCCACTCCCGGGTACACACCCAAGAGAAATGAAAACATTATGTCCACACAAAAACTTGTATTCAAATGTTCACAACAGCATTATTTATAATTGCCAAAAAGTGAACTTAAATGTCCATCAACTGATGAGTGGACAAATAAAATGTGGTATATATATATACAATGGAATATTACTGGACCATAAAAAGGAATGAAGTACTGATAGACACTACGACATGGATGAGCCTTGAAAACATGTTTAGTGAAGACGGTCACAAATGAGCACACATTGTATGATTCCATTTATATGAAAGGTCTAGAATAGGCAACTTCACAGACAGAAAACAGATTATTGGTTGCCTACAGCTAGGAGTACTAGAGAAAAATGGAGGGGCAGGGTATAGTTTCTTTCTGGGGAGATGAAAATGTTCTAAAATTGAATGTTGTGTTGGCTCCAAGCTCTGTGAATATACTAAAAACTACTGAATTGGACACTTGAAATGGGTGAATTGTATGGTATGTGAATTATATCTCAATAAAGCTGTATCCCCCCTCCCCAAAGACATCTTTAGGTGCTATGTCACACATTGAATGACAGGATGGCAACAATCACATCCACAAACTGTCAGAATAACCAAAGCCTTCTCTCACACCTTCATGTCCCTTTTTCATCACTTCAAATCCACATTTTTAAAAAAATACAATTAGATAATTTCCCCAATGGAAAATTCCTAACATGAGAGAGTTTTCAATCTTAGTCATAGCTCCTTAGAGCTAACAAAGGCTTGTCACTTTCTTGTCTCTTCTTTTTCTAAAGCGTACTAGGAATTCTGAACTGTAATTATAGTGCAATCATTCTTATTAAAGGTTTCCAAATAAAACTAGCTTAATTAAAATGTACTCTATCCTATTATTTTCAGAGATAGATTCAGCTAGGAATAATAGAACGCCTATATTATGCTAGGTTTTATGACGGATATTTCCACATACAACAACCATGAAAGACACTATCTCCATTATACAGAAGAAAAAACTGTATCTGGAGGTCAATAGCTTTCCCAAGGTCATCCAGCCAAGGTCAGTGGTGGTGACACCTGACTTCAAGTTCAGTGGTCTTTTTATAAAAATAACGAATGAACCCTGCTAGACTCAAGACCCTCACCTCTACTAAAACAGAATCACCAGAAATATTTTCATTTTAAAAGCACTAGAGAAACTCACTTGTCAGAAACAGAACTTTAACAATTCATGAAAAAATGTACTTTTGAAATTACTCCAAATGTATACTGTTTTATATTGTGAAAGTTAACTTTTATAAGTTTTAAGGGCAAATATTCAGAATTCACATTCAAATAATTCGACTGATTGTTATCTAGAGTCCCTGTGGTGAAACAGAAGATCCTTGAAAACAGAAACAAGTCTCTGTGAGGGAACCTACATTATAGTGATACAACATAAGTACATGACCACAAAATGAGCCCAATTATTTTGGGGGATTATGGTATCCTGACCTTGAAGGAGAAAACACTTTCTCTACTATGAAAGAAAACAGTGACCGGCCTGCATAAGAACCACCATCAACACTCCCTCACCCCCAAACCACCACAACCAACCCCCATGCCCAACCCCACCATGCAGCCCCAGCCGACACCACCTCCTCTCAATTCCAGGGGCAAAGCCGACTCTCTCCTTTTCTTGGTCATGCTTACTCAGGAAACATTCACTGAAGTCAATATGCGTTAGAAAATACCAAAGAAAGTTCTTGCCCATGAGGAGATAAGAATGCTGAGGAAAGAATATTAAACTTCAGGGCTGGAAAAAATGTGACAGTGTCCAACCCCCACCATGTTCCACTGAGAAAAGATGGTCACAACCACAACATGTCCCAGCAGGAGCCAGTGAACAGTAGAGGCATGCCTTGAGCCTGGCCTGCAAGTCCTCGCCTCTCTGCACTACCCCATCCTGCCTATTCCCATCGAGATGTCTGGCGGAAAAAAAAGTCAACCCAGGAAAATTATAGCCCGTTATTTCAAAGAGCTCAGATGACATCCTACATGCAGACAAATCATTGATCTTTTAAAAACTAATTAATCTTCAAATAATCTGAAGTCTTGCTTTGTCCTCATCTTGAATAGAACTATTTTGGAGCATTGTAAAACACTGCCAACTATACTACAGGCTCTTTTACAACTGTGGGTGGGAGGAGGGAAACTTTTTTCTTTTAGGAAGATTAGCCCTGAGCTAACTGCTACCTTCAAAGTAGATTTCGTGAAGACTAATGGCATACCGATCATGCCATGTTCCTGGAAGAAAAGGTGGCAACTGCAGAGAAACAAACAGAGCTGCTTCTAAAATCACAAGACAGTAGAGTAGAAATAGCATATAAAGCAACAGTGACAGTGCTGTTGTGATGTGAAAGCAGAACTAGAGACGAAATTCAGCTCTAGCATCAGAATACCCTGAAGAGATATCAAACTTTGTCAAAAGACTGAACACAGGGATCGTTTTAGTTGTGCCTGGGACCCTCAGGGGAAAACCCCACCAGCTCCTTCTCCTATTTATGAGCAACACCACTTTAGCCACTAACTAGACGGATGCTCTGAGGAGAGGGACCAGCACAGGGCCTGGCACACAGGCCTCAATAACCAGGTGGTCTCAGCTACACCTTACTGGTATAAGTGACTCAACCCAGTTAAGGCCTCTATATAAACTTAAGATTCTGGCAGGTGGGTGCAGAGAGCTACTCGTCTTGTGGCCACCCAAGAAAGCCTCATAAATAAGTGCCCTTGCTTATTAAATCCACCACCTACCAATCTGGAGGGATTTGCCTCTTTCTTCAGTTTCTCTTTGCCCTCAGTGTATGGGGGCTAGCTTCAGATTACACCCAGGAACAACATTTTTCAAGAAACTCAAGGAGAAAAAAAGTGTGAGCCAAGGATTGTATAGCCAGCCAAGCCATCCATTATGCACCATTGACAGAAGCAAGAATTCAAGGCACACTGCAGTAACTTCTAACTAAGAGATGACTAGGGAACATCAGTAAAAAGACTGGTGGTGGTGGCACTGAATATGTTTTGCTATAGATCCAAGACTAAAATAAGTAAGGGACAAGGGTAGAAAAGTAATATGAAAATGTCTGTTCTGACAAAGTACAAATAACTGAATCCTCTCCTCCACATGCGTGTGCGCGCACATACACACACCCCTTGGAGAAAGGGGGAAGTAGAATATACTCACTGACTAGCACATAGGTAATGGGTATTTTCCAGAACAGACAAAATACTAGGGGCCTAAGTAAGGAAAAGGAACAAAGCTTATTAAAAAAGACTCATAGTACAATGGTAACCAGTAGAACAAAAATACAAAATTTCCTAAATAAAAAGGAAAGAAAAGAGATCATATGAAGAAAAATTGCAAATGAAACGTAATACATAAATATATAGTAAATATATAACAAAATATGACAGAATTAATAACCAATCATATACGAGTCATACCAATAATGTAGATGGCCTGAAGATTTTTAGATTCGTTCACAAAGCAAAACCCAACTCTGTGCTGAATATGAGAAATCGAGAGAGACAATTAAAATAAAGCTATTCCGACAGGCTTAAGATAGAGAGATGGTCAAAAGTATACCAAATTTATCAATGAGCTTTTGTTAGATTTGTTCTAGCAAGAAAAAACCCCAAAACCTCCCAAAGGCTTCTCTCTTACTCACTTTACCTGTTTCAGCAGGCTGGCCGTGACTCTGCTGGTTCTTTCTCTGTGGGTCATCTTTTTTTATTCTGGAATGCAGCCCAATCTGGTATGCACTCTTCTTATGACAGAGAGAAAAAACCATGGCAGAAGCACGGGATGGTCCCTGTAGCTTCTGCTCAGATAGAGCATGCATCCCTTCCACTTACACTCTTTCAGTCAAAGTCAGTCATAGGCCAGGATGGGCTCGATGGGGAGGGGAAGTGCACTCTTCCCAGAGCTGGGCAGCACAGGTCACATGGCAACAAACAGAATGTATAATGCTCTTACATAACACAGTCCTAAAGCCGACAAATGCAAATAATAAGGTGGCGGGGATTCCTACCCTGGTATCAGACAAGGCAGAATTTGGGCTTAAAAGTACCAAATAAGATAAAGAAGTTCATTTCATAAACCTATAGATACAATTCATAATGAAATTATATTAGTCATGAATATCTATGTACCAAAATATGGTAGCCAGCTTTTTAAAACAGAAACTACAAGAGATGCAAAGAGAAAGACAGAAATATAAAAGGGGCCATTAATATATCTCTTTTAATACAAAGCAGGTTAAGTGGACAAAAAATAAACACAGACATGAAAGACCTAGACAACATAATCAATAACTAGATCTTAGGGATCTCTATCAAGTCATACACTCTGATAAGAGAAAATTCCCCCTGCTTCTCAAGTGCACATGGACCATTCATGAATGCCAATCATATATCAGGTGGCAGAGAAAATCTCAGTAAGGTCTCTTATCATAATGAAATAAAACTAGAAATTAATAATAATATACAAAAAAGGCCCTTCCACCTGGAACAATACCCTCAAACAAGTCTTAGGTCAAAGAGGAAATGAACTAAAATAAAAACACTAGCTATCAGAATCTACTGGACATAATTAAAACATCAATATAATTTTAAAGGAAAATTCATCCATGAATATTTGGATCCATATAAATTAAATACCACTCCCATTGCCCCAAAAAAGCCAGAGGGAAAAATGAAAGAAAGTAATAAAGGTAAAAGCAGAAATTACTAAGGCAGAAAACTAGTAGAACTAATAAGTCAAAATATTAGTTGTTTGGAGAAAAAGAATCAAAAGAATTAAAAAAAGGAGGAAAGCACAAATAAAAAAGAAATGACAAGAGAGAAATAACTACAGAAATAAAGAACGTTTTTAAAAGTTATAAAAGACTACTTTGCACAACTCTGCAAGTAAGTTTTAAAACCTGGATGAAATGAATAACTTCCTAGGAAAAAGTAATTTACCAAAACTGACCTCAGCAGAGAAAGTTTAAACATTACAAATCTTAGAGGAAAAAAGAGAAAGTTATCAAAGAAATACCCACCAAGAAGCCCAAGACAGTTTCACTATACAAAAAAAGGATTCTAAGAGGATTATACTTAAACCTTAAAGACAAGAGCACAAGAAAAAAGGGAAACTTCCAAATTCTTTTTATGAGGCAGCTGTAACATCAATACTTCAATCTGATAAAGACTATACACAAAAGAATTGTAAATAAAAGAATTTGAAATGAAATATTTAAAAACAGAATCTGATAGCTGATTAAGAAATAATACATTATAAATCCAGAGAAGCTATTCATGGTATACAAGGACAGTTCAACGAAGATATCCATTAATTAACATATTAACAACTAAGGAGAAAAATCATGTTTATCTCCACAGATACTGAACAGGGTTTCAAAATACAACTCTTCATTCAATCCCTAATGAAAATATCCATTAAAACATGAATTGACAGATACTTCCTACCATGAAAAAATATTTTAATACTTTAATTCAAGAAAATATTGATCCATTAATTTGTAAGATTTTAACTAAATTTAATTTTAAAAACCTTTACTTATAATAAGCTCCATTTAAATACAGAAATGGTTAACATTCTGAAATTCTACTTCCAAAGTTTCCTTACTGAACTCTAAGTATCAATCACTCAAAATTCTTTAAAGGTACAAAAGCTTTACTGAATTTATCATCTAATCAAATGAACACAAAGTGAAAGCATAGGACAAGAGAATAAAGTTTCCTATACCTAGTGCGATCCTCTGTCCTGGTTGCATGGACACTCTCGCTTTATACCCATTTTCTTGGCATCTCAAAAATATCCCAGTTTGGACAATATAGTCACGGCCACTCTATAACTCACAGAAACAGGGAAATATTTGAAAAAATTTAAAAGTAGAATTGCAGGTTTAAATATGTTATTCACATACAAAAGATAATATTTAGAGAATGAGAAATAGGTAAAAGAAAATGCAAGGCCGTGTAATAAGCTTCATCATTTTTATCAGAATTGACAGACACTATCTAAAATTAATAAATCAGGAAGTCGAAGTATTCTAAAATTATTTAGAATTATGGTGGTAACCATCAGAAGAATTACAAAGAAAGTTAAAAGATTTAGGACAGGGGAGACAAAGAGAAAATTCCACTTTAACAGTGGTTTCTTGTGATGTTTTCATCCCTTGGCAGCTCTGTTCCTGCAAGGGGGATGTGGGAAAGGAACACTGACATCTTGCTGACAAGCAAGGGACTTGTGCCTTACACACAGAAGAAATACAAGACTGACTCTTTCTCAGAAATATACAATGCACATTTTCATCTAATTTTACTGAAAGCAACAAAAAAGGAAGAGATATAGAACAGTAGTAAAAATACAATATCGCCAGAAAACCAGTGTCAGGCAGTGGATAAACACCGAGAGAAGGAGATGAACTCCTAACAGGTTTTAATGTGCAGTTAGGATGCTGAGAATGAGTCTGTGATGTGAAATACATGCAATATGCTGGGCAGCTTTTAATGGCCGCTACAGCCTCAAAACAGCATCACCTGTTCTCTTTAAAGCACTATCTGGTCAGCTCTTAACTATGTGGGCTCAGAGCATACTGATGATAGTATGTATGTTACCTTGTTAATTCAGGAGGCTGACTCAGAGACAGACTACCCCGGCTTTAAATAAAGGATAACAAGAAGAGATTAGCAACGAAAATGGGAAAATTTTACAGCTAAGGAAGTGGGGGCAGAGTGGAGTAACATGCACTCCAGCCTAGAAGGGTGATGAGACGTTCAAGTGATGCCAGACACAATGCAGGATTCTAAACATTTAAAAGTGACACAGAAACTATCTTCCTATTGTAATTGACAGAAACTAGGCCTGGTTTTCGGCTTCAAATAAGTATATAACACTATTAAAACTCACGGAACTCTGAGTATTCTTCCTCCCTAAGCTTTCCTGGAGCCAAGTATTACTGAAAATAACCGTCCTCCATGGTATAAACAACACTTACACAGTACAAAGCTCTTTCAGATATTTTATTTCATTGAAAGACCAACGATCCAGCCCAAAAGGTCTTTGGCTCTGAAATCCTGGAAAAAAGTCAATGTGTCTGGCTCTCTGCTTCCTTGATAAATAACTGAGGCTGACAATTTGGATGAATATGCTAATTAATGTTTCACAATCACCATTTCCGACAGCACTAAACATTTTACAAGCAGACTCACTGAACCCTCATGATGAAATGTACTTTTATTACCCCCATTTTATAGCGGAGGGAACCGAGGCGCAGAGAGGCTAAGCAACTTGCCCCAGGTTCCAAAGCTAGGTTAATAAACTGACCCGCACCCAGGTCAGATCTGGGACGCAGTAACTTTGTGGGAACCGAGTGTGAATGGCGAAGATGAAACTTTTATTATACGGCCTGTCAATGAAACAGGTGATCAACAGTCAAGGAGAAAACAATTCTTTAAAAACAAAAAGGCTTTTCAAAATCCTTTTAGAATCACTGGCTCAGGATTTGGCCTATTTTCACGCAGACAACAACGCAACAGCCCGAGATGAGCATCGAGCACCAGAAGGCTTTTCTCCTTCGTCCATTACAGGTCCTCTTCCCGGAAGCACATCCTGGCTTGAAACACGCAGCGACATTAAGATCACCTCCTCGCGTGAGGTACCACGACACTACTATTTTACCTCAACAGCTTTTACCAGTTTTGCGGATCAGAGAAACGAAGGTCCTGGTGAGAGCACCAAGCATTAGGCAGCGCTCCTTCTGTACTGCCATCGCCTTCACAGGCAGCCAAACCTGAACCGACCGCTAAGCTCCAAACCACACCTGCCCCGAGAAACGCAGGAGCCGCCGGGGGCCCGCACAGCGCGAGAGCCCAGCCCGGGGCGAGGGATGCGCACCGGGGCCCGCACAGCGAGACAGCCCGGGCCGGGGGAGGGGGACGCCCCCGGGGGCCCGCACAGCGCGAGAGCCCGGGCCGGGGGAGGGGGACGCCCCCGGGGGCCCGCACAGCGCGAGAGCCCGGGCCGGGGGAGGGGGACGCCCCCGGGGGCCCGCACAGCCCGAGAGTCCGGCCCGGACCCGCGCGGAAACGGCCGGGTCTGACGCACGGCGCCGCCGCTTCTCGGGGGTGAAAGACGCTGCGTAGTCGGGCGGACCTTTTGCTTTCAAAAGGAAAAACAAAAAGCCGCCCGCGCTTTCTGCGCCTCTCCTCGCGAACAGCTGAATCACGCACGCAGCGCGCACGGCCCTCCAGAGCGCAGCCCGCCCCCGGGGCGCCGAGCTCGCGCCCTGCCCGAGAGCCCACAAGGTGCAGGAAGCTGCGGGGGCGCCGCGTCCCCCTCGCCGACGCCAGGCCGGGCCGCCCACAGCCCCTGGGACCCCGCGCCGACGGCCAGCGCTGGGCCGACGCCCGTGGCGGCTGCAGGGGGCGCGGGGGCGGCGGCCGCGGAGGGGCCCGCGATCGAGACCCCTCAGGGCACGCGGGCCTGGAGCTCACCCAAACAGCCCTCGGAGGAAGGAGTGGGAGGCCTTGACTCGCTTCTCGGCCTCCGCCATCAACTGCACCGCCTCACGCTCCTTCCCTGCGTTGTCCATGTCGCCCGCCGCCGCCACAACCTCCTCAGGCGGCTCGGACGCGCCTCCCGCGCCCTCGCCCTCCTCTCGTAGCGGCGGGGAGCGCAGGCGCGGCGCGGGGCCTGTCGGGATTTGTAGTCCGGGGCCTGGCGGCGGCGCTGCGCCAGAGTCAGGTGCAGTTCCCAGCTGGCTGCAGAGCCTGGCAGCGCGGGAGCCGAGCTTGAAGACCGCCCGCGCCAGGGGTTTTGGGGCGGGGAGGGTGACCCTCTGCAGGGAACCCAGGCCAAGGTAAATCTTAATCTCTTAAGTATGGAGGTAATGGAAAATGGCCCGTGGCTTGCGGTAAAGATCACCTCAAACATGCAGCATCACGTTGGTTCAGAAATCCCTGCTCAACACGACTGACACATGGCAATGGGATGGATGAAGAAATGGGGCAACAGATTAGAACATTTAACCTACGCCCCAGCTCCGTAAAGGGAATCTAAGGCAGCCACTGAAAGCAATTTCATTAACGTTGTGATGCCCATCCACCCACCCACTCGCAACAGCAGGCAGAAAGAGCTATTTTTATCTCCAGAGCAAGACGTTCAAGAATGTACCATTTCTGCCAATGTAAGCTCACAATTAGTTTTCAGTCTCCCTGATAACCTGATATCAGTTTCCCTACATTAAACCCAACATGTATGGGGTCAACACCAAAACACTCTTTCCTTGCTTGCCCTGGCTTCTTGGCTCCAGAATCCACTATCCTCCATGGAGACAGACACCACCAAGGACAAGCATCTGGATTCATTATCTCCTTCCTGCAAAGAGATACAGGCTGGTGGGAAAGCTGCTAACCAGCAATGTCACAGGCCCCCTCCTCTCTGCAAGTGTCTCAAGGGCTAACACAGGCTGGTGGGAAAGCTCGGACCATGGAGGCCATATGCTCCTCCTCCCCTACCTAAAACCCCAAATAAAAACCCTTCCTTTTAGCTTTTCGGAGAGTTTGGGATTTCAGCGTTAGCTGCCCTCTCTCCTTGCTCAGCGCTGTGCAATAATAAAATTCCTACTTTCTTCCACTACACTCAGTGTCAGAGATTGGCGTGCTGCACAACGGGTGAGTGAACTCACTTCAGGTTTAATATCATCCATATATTGCAACTTTCTGTGGGTCCTCTCTTTCTTGGTTGTGAATGAGCTGCATACATTCAATATACGCATAATCTACTGTTTTTATTGACTGAATTCTTTTCAATGGATCTGAGCCATTGAGCTCTCTTATCTTTTACGTAATGCTGGCCATGGAGGGTGGGTCTTCTAGGACATAATTCTTGCCTGCCAGGAAGACTTCTAATCTCCTAGGAGAAGTATCTGTAGATAGATGCTCTGGTGTGCCAGTAGTTTCCAGGCCTGTCCCAGAGGGAGTTCTTTTTTAATACGAAGTCTAGACTAGTCATTTACATTGGCAATGCTAAAGCAGAGGTAGTGGAGTAAATATGAAAATCTCTGTCAAATGAGAGCTTGTGACAATTTCAAACTATTAACAAATACACTTGGCACTGACACAAAATATATGTGAGAAAATGAATCTTGTCTTTAGAGAGCAAGGCAAGAGGACCAATTCCTAGAAAGAAAGGTGACTAAAGCACATACCTCAAGAGTTTATGCTTTGCAGGCACCCTAGAGGGAGAAGGAAATCTCACATCTTCGGGCAGAGTTTATCTACTCTTACTACATGCAGTATTCTAACTTCAAAAAGCTAATGTGTGTGCTTATGGAACAGGGAAGAAGGAGGCAGGAAATTAAAGGTGGTACTGAACCTCTTAATCTCGAGTTTGTGTGCCTGATGCACAATAAGACGTCAGTCTTGGAGATGGAGAAAGATCTATTTGAATTGGCCCAAACAAGAAAGCAGGAGGATAGTTTCTCTCAAATCTGCCTCAAGGAAAGAAGAAAGCAGGGGATCTTCATAGAGCCAAGGGGCTTAGCAGGAGGAGTTTCAGAGAAACAAGGGGGAATTCTGTGTTTCTTTCACTTCCAATAAGCCTTTGGGCAATCAGATTTCTGGGTGTCAGTAGCAGCTGGGGTCTGGTTATCTGGTGATCATAATCTCCTTAAAGGCACTCATTTTCTTCTGCAAAACAAGCTCATAAATCCTTGTGACCCTTGAGTCACCCCTCAGGTTAAAAAAGAAAACAGTAAATTAACGAGATTAACTTCTTTTCATCTGTGTCTGTGTTGGAAACAAGATCTAACGGTAAACACAGGAGGCTAGATTGGAATGTTGAGTGTCCAACTACCCACCCTGAGAGATGGTCTGCAAAGGTAAGGCTGTTCTTGTTGAATATTTACAGTGACCCTCAGGTACCCAGCTTCAGCAATAAATGCAGGAGTAAGGAGAAAAACTGCAAAAAGTGGGCCTCAGCATTTGAAAAGCGTAGCAGTCTTTGGGAATTTAATGGAGTTGGGCCAACTTGAAAGCTCCTAAGGGCAGCATGAGCCTGTTGATCAGCAGATCCTAAGAGCAGCATCAGTTTCCAAAGCTGGCTCAATGTGCAAACTCTTAAGGAGGTTCAAGAAATACTGATTCCCAAGCCACTAGCATTTTGTTTCAGGATCTCCTGGCATCTAGGAAGCGTACATATTAAAAAGAACTCTCCACCACTATTCTGAAGCATACAATTTTAGACTCTCAAATCCGTAGTCAGCTGAAAAGGAGATAGAATGGGCTGTCTCCTCTAAACTAGAATGTGCAGTTAAGGCTGGCAGGCGTACACCTTGACATTTTTGATATTTCTGAGTATTTCCATCATTCTCTTCTTTCTCCTGGGCACTCCCACCCTTCCCCTAGTCCTTACCCAAGTAAGAGAAAAATTTCAAACCTTAATTATTGTGTAGAGCCTGTTTTCTTCTCCCAGAGGCCAGGTGAGGGGAGTCGGCAAAGAAGAGAGACAAACCTCACAGAATAAGGACCAACTAGAGGGACTAGTGGGGAATTTTTGAAGCAGAAGGCAAAAGAGACCTGCTTTAGTGTGGGCCAGGGAGGGAGGGAGGCCCTCAAACAGGAGCTGTCCAGGAGCAGATCCAAAGGACCTGTGGCCTGTGCCTGTGCTGACCAGGACAGTGGCCACTTGCCATAGGTGGCCATTTAAATTTAAATCAAATAATAAGAAATAAAATACGAAATTTTGCTTCTCAGTCACACTAGCCACATTTCAGCTGCTCAATAGCCACACATAGCTAATGGCTACCATATCAGATTGCACAAATATAGAACATTTCTCTCTTTGCACAAAGGTCTGGTGGACAATGCTGACCTATACACACCTTGTCTTTCACCAGCTCTGGACACTTGGAAGAAAAGAGGGAAAAGGCTTCAGACTGTTTCTGAGAAGATGGAGCAGGAAAGGAGGCGCCTGCACCCTGGACAAGGCAGAACCAAGGAGAACCTGCAGGCCTTTCCTTGCGAGCAGATCAGGGTGGACACACAGACACTCAGACTGATGAACACATGAGGTTAGATTGGAATGTTGAGTGTCCAGCTGCCCACCCTGAGAGATGGTCCATAAAGGTAAGGCTGAAGCCATTTGAGAACAGCCAGCTCTAGGAGAGGCAAGGACAGGAAAGAACCCATGGGGAAAACAAGGGGTAGCCATCTGCGTGTGTTCACAGGAGGGGGTGTGGCATGGGAAGAGTCCTGTGTGGAGTCTGGCACCACCTGAGCATACAGCAGGCACAAACGCAGTGTACCTGCAGGATTTCCTGGGCTAGTGTCCTGACTGGCCAGTGCAGATGCCTGGTACACTGGGTGAGCACCCGCCAGGCAACTGAGTACAGCTGGCTCTCACTACTAAGTCAGTAAGTTCTCAGCTACCGGTTACTAGGTTGCTAAGATCACTTAGTGTCACCTACCTCTCCTCCCTCTGGTTCCAAAATCGTTTGGGAACTTCTGATTGTGACTAGCACTTAATATTCACGTGCTTGCTGGTCCCCACTGCCATCACCTGCGATTCTCCTCGGGGTCCTCTTTGGCCTTCCAGCCTGCTCTGCTTGAATGCTGGAGAGGGAGGGGATTAACTAAGTTCATTAATAGAGGAGTTAATGCCTCTTTGCCTCCTGGGAACGGCCCTCAGTCAATGACTCTTGGGAAGTTGGAGGATAAAGACCCCTCTGGTGGGACAACTCTGAGGAGTGTTCTGCGCTCCCTCTCAGAGGCTCCCGTGGGAAGGAGCTCCATCTGCCCACAGTAGAAGGTTGCTTGTTCTATACCCTTTATGGACTTCCTTCCCTTCCCTGTCCCCACACCCCGCTGGTGCTGCCTGATACTGTCACTTCCCAATAAATTGCTTTCTCTAGACTCCTTGTCTCAAGGTCTGCTTCTGGGAGAACACAAACTAAGACAGAGAGGATAGGCACTGACTACAAATAGGTGTGTTCTAGTCGCCATGGATAGTCATGGTGTTCATTACAAATTCATAAATTGGGATTGTCACCCATGCATAACTGTATACTGATGGTTCTGGTTCCCACTGCAACTTAGTGCTGTGAAACAACAATCATTTAATAGGATTATCATTCGTGGTTTTAGGGGTTGACCGGGCTCAGCTGTGTGGTTCTCAGTCAGATGGGAGCCGGAGGTGAGGCTGACTCAGGGGCTTCTTCCCGCACACGCCTGGTGCCTGGGATGGGAAGACTCCAAAGGCCAGAGCAACCGTAGATCCTCGCGTGTCTCTGGTCTCTTACTTGGTGGCCAGGGCTCCAAAGGTGCTGGGGGGAGGGGGAGCCAGGCAGCAGCTGCATCACCTTTAAGACCTAGTTTCCAAAGTTCTGAGGCATCACTTCTGCTTCCCTGAAGCAAATCCCTTAGGCTCACCCATATGCAAGGGATGGATCTCAAAGGATTTACAGACATGTTAAAACCACCATAGTTAGCTTCAAGGGAGCCAGTTCCCACCCTGGTCCACTCTGGTTGCATTGACAGAGCTGTGACTCTGGAGTCCCCCTGGGGGGACTGGGGAGCAGCCCCTTGCCTCCAAGGGTCCTGGAGTCCTGAGGGGACCTGCGTGGCCTTCAGCTGCCTCCTCCAATGACATCTTGGCCTTGCTTCTGTCTGCAAAATAAGAGTGGCTCAGAGGATCTGGACAAGGCCAAGTCTGTGCAGTGTGGTCCCCTTTAGAAGGCAAGAAGAAACGAAGCCATTCTAGAAGGCTTTTCATCCCACAGCGTCAAAGTAATGAATTCATGAAAATAAATGTTGGCCCTTCCTGGTGATGAGGTGGGGCTTCAGCACTTTGTGCAGCTTTAAGGACAGAATTTACTCGCTCTGTTTGTAGTGGTTCTTTTCTTTTTCCTCATGGACTTGCAAAACTTGAGAGCATTTGAGCGGAGAACTTCAAAGGAATAATTAGATAAGTGTTTTTATTACCACTTTTTTTCACTTTTCAAAACAACAGTAGTTTGTATATGTGTGTGTGAGATACATTTCATACCACGTCAAAATTGCTACAAATATTCTCAAAGGCAGCTTGTTAATGTTATTTAACATTTCCTTAAGAAATCATCCTGTAAAATTTAGACCAAAGAATTAGAAAAGGTAAAATTCAGTATACACAAATATATGTTAGAGGAAACATACAAAATGGTAAATTAAGTTAAAATACTTATGAAAAATAATAGTCATTAATTAACATTATTCTTTTCATTAGTTGACATGAAATTCCACAAACATTTTGAAATTAACTTGATGCTTTTAAATATGGCAAATGGGCATAAGAACAAAGATGACTCAACTTTTATTTATATGATACATTCTAAGACTTTTCTTCTTTATGCTTAAAATAGTTCTTCTCAAAGTTATGGTTCTGAGCTACAGGTACAATGACTTAAAGGGAAAAGTCGTTTATTTCTCAGAATGTCTTTTGATATCCTATCACGTTATTATTTAATGTTACATTAAAGAAATTTTAGGAAAATTTTTTCACCTATATTTCTACCTAACCAGAGTGTTTTCCTTTTTTATGTATATGTGTTCCTATCAAATCTTTATCAAACCTACAAGTATGTAGACATTATAAGCATGTATATTTGTTTGTATTTTGTTTGCTTAGGAAGGATAAGCATTTTCTATATTGCTGCAAGTCTTTGTGATTAATTATTATTGAATAATAATTCAATGTACCAAATTTTACAGAGCTCTTTCCCATCATGGCAGATGTGCGTTTTGTCATATTTGGATATTACCAAAATATTTAGGTCTGTCCCAAAAAGCAGGAAGGGTTTTCCCATCGGTGATCCACACTGTCACAGGCTTATTCAGAGTGTGGTGCCAGCATCTCTTCATATTTCGTCTGAAAGAACTACGTCTTCATAAACTCACTCTGCACTATAGCGACTGGATTTGAAATTACGGTCAATGATTATTATTCATAGATTCTGTATTTGCAAATTTGCCTTTTTGCTAAAATTTATTTGTAACCCCAAAACCAATACTCATGGCAGTTTTGTGGTCATTATGGACATTTGCAGAGCAGTGAAAAATTTGAGTGGCCTGACACACATGTTCCCAGCTAAGGTCGGACAAGGCAACACTGCCTTTATTTTTAGCTCTTATACTCTAAGTGTCCTTTTCATGGACTGTTTAGTGCCACATTTTTCATGTTTTTTTGTTGGCGATTTCACTGCTTAAAACTGCCCCAAAACAAAGTGCTGAAGTGCTCTCTAGGCACTTCCTAGACACAAGGAGGCTGTGATGTGCTTTACGGAGAAAATACATGTGGTAGATAAGCTTTGAGCAGGCATGCGTTATAGCGCTGTTGGCTACGAGTCCAATGTTAATAAGTCAACTATATATGTCACATAAAGTGTTTTGAAACAGAAACACATATGAAACAAGGTTATATATTGATGGGTTGACAAAAATGTGACCAGAGACTCATGAGAATCAAACCTGTATTTCCCTTTAGAGCTATAGTTCAGTATTAATTCAGTGTCTGTGGTGACTTTACAGAACGTAACTACCTCGAATGGCGAGAACTGACCATACATTGGGAGGGAGTCCGGACAAAGAAAATGAAATGAAGCCAGATCATAGAATCTCTCTTTTCCAATCTTTCAAAGAAACAGTAAAGAAAATAAAAAACTAGCAACTACTCCAGAGAATTAAGACAGAGGGAAATCTCCCTGTGTCAGATCACATTGCTTTCTAGTCCCACTCGCTAGCCAGCTTTATGCTGCTCTCTGCCCCAGGACGTTGACCTGTATGAACTCCATCAGTGGGGCTCCCATGCCCTCTGACTTCTTATTGTGTTTGGCTAAGGAGGTGCCCAGCGAGAGGCGGGGGGGTGGAAGGTGAATGAGATCATGGCATTTGTCCCCTGGGCCCTCCACAGGGTGGCACCTGAGGCTGCCTGACATCTAGATCGGCTCCCTCATCCTTCAGCAAATGACGGCCCTGTAATGGCTCTGGGGTTCCCTTGCACCTGCAGAATTGTAAATACCCCCTGTAAATAAACTCTCCTATGGTGCGTGTGCCTCCGTTTGCTGTGGGGACCCTGACTGACATACTCGCTCCCCAGCTCATTGTGCAAGGCTGGTATAACCTTGAAACCCAGACCAGAAAAGGCCCGTGTGAGAAAGGACAGTCTCGGGCCAGTCTGACTCATGAACGTGGGTACAAATTTCTGAACAAAGCATCACCACACACCATGCACAGAAATCTAGATGGTTATGGATATGATGTGAAATGCTGAACTTTAAAAGTTTCAGAAGTTTTAAATGAAAATATAGGAAAGTAACTTTATGACCTTGATTTCCTAAATAAGACATTGAAACTGCAAACTCTAAGAGAAAAAAAGTCGATACGTTCCCTGCATTAAGTCTAAGAATTTCTTTTCACTGACGTAGCATAACTCAAATGAAAAGACAAGGTCACAACCCAGAAAAAGATATTTGTAGCACATGTACCCCAAAATAATTATTATTAAGGACATGAAAATCCTACAAATCAATGGAAGACAAATAACCAAAGTGAAAAAATGGGCAAAGGACTTGAAGAATGTTACAACAGGGTCTTGGCCCTTTTCAGCTTTTGCTGCTCATTACTTCAGAAGGACGATTGTCTGCTCACAGAAAAACAGAAAGATAGCAGGAGAAAAGCAGAAGCAGGGGCGCGGCAGCCTGCAGAAACTGTGCGCTTTTTACTTGCTTTCAACATGGGAATTGATGCTTATTTAAATAGAGTGGTCTGTGCAGGAGCTGGCGAACCAATACTGGATTATGGAAAACATCTGCAGAGACGAGACCAAAGGCTGCATGAGACCAACGGCCTGCAGACAAACCCTGCCATCCTCGATGCCAGGTGGAAGGAAGTCCTATGGAGACAGTGAGAAGGCTTGGCCTCTTATGACACATCCGACTTTCTGAGCTTCATGATTTCTCAGTTTTCTTAGTCTGGAAAGAGAAAATGTACACTGGGCCTTGTTTGGCAGTGCCAGCTCTTAGCCATCTCTAGCACCACCTTGTCATTGTTGACATTATGCACCGGCTGCTGGCCTGCTCCCCAGGACCAGCAGGCATTTCCAGCCAAGGTCTGCCACGTCCTTCAGTGCAGCCCTAGGGACAAGGGCTCAGGGTCACAGTGAGGGCTGCCACTGGTGGCCTCGGCAGTGCTCCCCTGCAGCCTCACATGGAGAGTACCCATACCGTGGATTGCTCCTTGCTGGGTTGGCGTTGAAGGGTTGCTGGCAGCAGGGTGGGTCTCAAATAGCTTTGCTTTCTGCCTGGGTGATACCCAAGTCAGCAGCCAGTCCAGACTAGGACGATTTAGGGGACAAAGAAGAACTTATTGAACAGTGCTACAAAAAGAAAACAAGAAAAGACGGTGGAGAGAAGAACCCAAATGAGAGCAGCACAGTTATTTGCAAGGGCTTGTTTGTTCACCTAGAGTGAGGAGCAGAAGCACAATAGCAGATGTAGGCTCATGAACAGGGGGTCGTGCCGCGACGCCTCTCGCAGCTCTGATGCTGGTCAGTGGCAATGAAGATGGAGGGAGGGCTTCGGGGAGGAGTTCATAGGAAAGCTTCAGGGCAGCTGCACCTGCTTCACCTCGATGGCCCCTGGAGGAGATTTCCCTCCCTACTGAAATAGCCAACGTGGTTGAGCCCTATGCACCAGACACTGTGTTGGACACTTCTGTGCCTCTTATAATTTAATTTTCACAGTCCTCTGAGGTATTTACTATTATACCAATTTTACAGATGAGGAAATTGAGACTCAAGGTGAAGCAATTGCTAAGCAACAGTAGAAAGGCTGCCTCCTTCCCCACTTCTGACCCTATTCTGTAGCTCTCCCACCATTCACAGCAGCCCGAAACGCACAGTGAGACCAGGACGGACCAGCCTGGATGTCTGGACTCAGCCTGGCTGGGCAGAGGATGCCCTAGTTGGCTACCTGTCCTGGAACATGCTGGCATCCTTGGGCATGGCTTCCCACCTGTTAGATGACCTACAGTTTCCCTCCTGCTTTGGGGAGTAAGGGCACCCCACTTCAGGTTCCCAATCAGAGGCATAACATGATGAGCAATGGTTTTTGACCAGACTGATGGGTGATCTGGGCAGACCTGAGAGCTCAGGTCAAGGAGGAGCCTGAGAAGTTTGTTGGGGAAGGGGCAAAAATGACAAAGGTAGGACAAGGGAGTGAATTAAAAGCCACAACCAAGAAACTCCTGGTCTCCAGACTCCTCAGCCTACAAGAGCAGAGCTTACAGTGATGGGACACACTCTGCCTTTGTTTGTTTCCTGTTTTTTGTCCCCTGGGAGCAGGCCTGACAAAGAATTCCAAATCGTGGTTGACAATAGGCAAAGCCAGGAAGTTGTGCAGCTCACAGAGAGCCCCCGTTGGGCCCCACCACCTCACCCACACACCACACAGCCATGGGCTAACCTAAGATGAATCCCATCCATGTGCCACCATCACTGGTCCAGCAGGGGCCCTGCTGCTGGGTCCAGCCATGAGACAGAAGGCCAGGTTTGCTGCACTCTTGGGAAAGATGCTTTCTCTTTCCTAAGAACCAACTACCAATGAAGCTGTCTTCCCCTGGGTGGTGTGGCAGCAGATGAGAAGGTGGCCTGGGTGCAGGCAGGTGGGAGGAGCCATGGTGCAGACCTTACTCTTGTCAGATTTGCCCCTATGTGGCTCTGGCCAAGGGCAGTCCTTTCTCACTCAGTGTCCTGGGTCATGAAAAGGAACACAAGAGTGGCAGGAAAGGGACCCCAGGCTGAGTGTCTGTTCTGTAGAAAGCACTGTGTTTATTCCTGCATACCCTTCATCCATCCGTCCATCCATCCATCCATCCATCCATCCATCATCCAAACTGCTTTATTGAGGCATAGTGGACATAAAACAAACTGCACATATTTAAAGTGTACAGTTTGATGGGTTTTGACATATCTATCATCTGCAAAATCATCACTACAATGCATAAAATGAACATGTCTATCACCCAAAGTTTCCTCATGCCCCATTGCATTCCTTCCTTACTCCATGGACATAGCAGGCCCCATATCTCCTACAATTTCATGCTATAATCAGGGCTCCTATTTTCTCCTTCTTTTATTTTTTTAAAATTTAAAAAAAAATTTTAAATTTTAATTTTTACAGCAGTAACATTGGATTATAACATTATATAACTTTCAGATGTACATCATAATATATTTCGAATTCTGTGTAGATTACGTCTCGTTCATCACCCAAAGACTAATTACAGTCCATCACCACACATGTACCTAATTACCCCTTTTGCCTCCCTCCATCCCCTCTTCCCCTCTTGTAACCATCAATCTAGTCTCTGTTGCTATGTGTTTGTTTGTTGTTGTTTTTATCTTCTGCTTATGAGTGAGATCATATGGTATTTGACTTTCTCCCTCTGACTTATTTCACTTAGCTTAATGCCCTCAAGGTCCGTCCATGTTGTTACAAATGGCCGGATTCTATCATTTCTTATGGCTGAGTAGTATTCCATTGTGTATATATACCACACCTTCTTTACCCATTTGTTCCTTGATGGGCACCTAGGCTGCTTCCAAGTCTTGGCTATTGTGAATAGTGCTGTGATGAACATAGGGGTGCAGGTATCTTTATGCATTTGTGTTTTCAAGCTCTTTGGATAGATACCCATCAGTGGAACAGCTGGATCATATGGTAGATATATTCTTAATTTTCTGAGGATACTTCGTATGTTTTCCATGGTGGCTGCACCAGTTTACACTCCTACCAGCAGTGTACGAGGGTTCCCTTCTCCCCACATCCTCTCCAACACTTGTTTGTCCCCTTCTTTTATTCAGAAGAACAGGGCTCGTTTTTTCCCCTTTTCCCATGAACATAACTAGCCTGCCTAATGTACCCTTATTCCACGGAAATAATCAGGCTCCCTATTTTCCTCTTATCCTATGCCTGTAACCAGGCAACGTATTTTCCTGTGATTCCATGGAAATAAATAGGTCCTCTGTTTTCCCATTGTTCTGGACATGACTGGGCCATATACAGAGCCAGGTCCTCTAGGTCCCTATTAGTTCATGCACACGACCAAGTTCCCTATTTTTCCCTTTTCCATGGAAATGTCCAAAGACCTGCTATCCTCTAATTCCATGGACATGACCAAGCTCCCTGTTTCCCTCTATTCAGTGGATCTAATCAGGCTCTTCATTTCTTCCTTACTCCGTGGAGAAGACCAAGGCCCCTATTTTCCACTTATTATATAGACATGACCAAAACCTCTATTTTCCCCTTAATCTCTAGAAATAACCTGTCCTACCTTAGTTTTCCTGCGACTCATAGCTATAACTCTTCTCCCTATTTTCGTCTGATCCCATGTATTACCAGGTCTCCTATTTTCCCTTATTCCATGGACATGACTGGGACTGCTATTTTCCCCTTGGTACATGATCATGCCCCCACTTTGTTCTTACTTCTGGCCATAGCCAGAGCCCCATTTTTTCCTTATTCCATGGATATAACCAGGACACCTAGCTTCCCCTTAAGCATGGAATTGATGTGACCTCCTCTTTCCCTGGATGTGTCCATTTCCCTTTTTTGCTTTTCTAGACATGACCAGGGCCCTTGTTCTCCTCTTATTCCGTGGAAATAATCAGCCCTCCTATCTTCCCCTAAGCCATGGTGTGGCAGGCTGAATAATGGCTCTCCAAAAGATATCCACGTTCTAACCTCTGTAACCTGTGAATATTACCTTATATGGCAAAGAAGGACTTTACATAAGGGGTTAAGTTCAAGATCTTGAGATGGGAAGATCATCCTGGAATTTCCAGGTGGGCCCTAAATGTGACCTGTGTATCCCTATGAGAGGGAGATTTGATGCAGACAGAGGAGAAGGAGGCCGTGTGACCATTGAAACAGAGGTTGGAGTGATGTGGCCACGTGCCAAGGGATGCTGGCAGCCAGTGGAAGCTGCACCCGGCAAGGAACAGGTTCTCCCCTAGAACTTCTGGAGGGAGTACAGCCCTGCTGACATCCTGATTTTGGTCCAACAAAAATGACTTCAGACTTCTGGCCTCCAGAACTGAAAGAGAATAAATTCCTGTTGTTTTAAGTCACCAAGTTTGTGGTAATTTGTTATAGTAGCTATGGGAAACCAATACACACATGGACATACCTGTGCTCCCAATTTTCTTCTTATTCCATGGACATTTTAGTGTGTTGAATTGTGTTCCCCCACGATATACAGCCAAGTCCTGACCCCTGGTACCTGTGAATGTGAACTTATCTGGATACGGAGTCTTTACAGATTTAATAAAGTTAAAGATCATAAGATGAGATCATAATGGATTTACAGTAGGCCCTAAATCCAATGACTGGTGTTCTTCTAAGAGAAAGAAGAGAGAGATTTGAGACAAAGTGACACAAGGAGAAAGGCCATGTGAAGACGGAGGCAGAGACTGGAGTTATGCTGCCGCAAGCCAAGTAACTCCAGGAATGACATGAAAAGTCCCCCTTTTCTGGTTTTATTGAAGGACATAGCCAAAGTCTATATTTTCCTTTTATCCCACTGAAATTACTAGGGACTCACTTTTCTCCTACTTTATGGATATAGCCAAGGCCCATATTTCTTAAGCAGGCCTATTTTTTACGTGTTTAGCCCTATGTTCACAAGCTTCCTAATATGGCCTCTTGAATACTACTTTCCCTTCCTCAGGTCCTCAGTCCGACGGACATATCCCAGATTTCCAGGGCTGACTGAGCTTGTCCAGGTCTGGGCACTTGCACACACTCCTACGAATCCTGATATATCCATTTAAAAATGCCACTCCTGCAGCTCAGGCTCAGGATATTCCAAGGCTGTCACCTCCATCCTCTGGACAGGGCAGGCTCTGAGGGTCAGGGGGGTGTTGGAAGAGGTCCTTGTAGGATTTTCATGCGGCAGGGTGGTCTGGGGTCTGGGGCGGTGGGGATCTGACAGACCATGGGCTTCAGTGTGCGGGTTCAGAGTCGTGGGGAACGGCGCAGAGGATGCTCCTGAGGGCCGCCCGATCCCTGGCCTGGGAACAGGTTCTTTGCCGACGTTCATTTAGTCTCCACCACAATCCAAGATTAGCGCTTTTTCCATTCTCATGTTATAGATGAAGAAACTGAGGTTTGGGAGACTAAGTAACTCTCCCAGAGTCACCCAGCAAGGGATTGGAACCCAGGAGAGTTGGGTTCCAGGACCCGTGCTTCCCCCACCAAATCATGCCACTTCTCAAAGACCAAGGTCCCATTTATTTATTTTTGAACATTTTAACCTTTGTTTTGAAATAATTTCAGACTTAAAAAAAGGTTACAAAAGTAGCATAAATGTTCTCATATGCCCTTCACCCCTTTCTCAAATGTTAACATTGTACATAATTACAGTGCAATGGTGAAAATGAGGAAGTTAACATTCATACAGTGCTATTAACTAATCCACAGACTTTATTCACTTTTCACCAATTGTCCCACTAACGTTCTTTTTCCAGAGCAGGACCCCATTCAGGATCCCACTTAATGAGTGTTTCAAAAATAAGGCGCTCTTATGGGCGCAAGTCGTGGGTTCAGGACAGGCTACCCCAAAATATGGCACCTTGGCAAATCAAATATCTTAAGCTGAAGGGAGTTTAAGAAAATGGCAGAAGCCAGCAGAACACTCTGACCTCCCCACTAGCCCTCGCTCCCTGAAGGCAGCGAGAGGGCCTTCTCTGTTCCAGGAGGACAGAGGACGCCCTGTCACCAGAGACACGGGACCTAGGGTGGAGCAGGCTGCACAAACAGACCTTGTTACCTCTTTACCATGGACTACCTACCCCTAGCCAAACCCCTTTGTCTCGTCAATTCTTCACAAATTTATTCTTTTTTTGGTCTAAAAGATATAAAAGCTTCCTGCTCTGGTCACTTCTTTGGGTTTCCATTCTCTAGTGAAGGCTCCCACGTAGATGTAAAAATTCAATAAAATTTGTATGCTTTCCTCCTGTTAATCTGCCTATGTCAGTTTAATTCTTAGACCCAGCCAGAGACCCAAAGAGGGGAGAGGAGAATCTCCTCCTCTCCACAGCAACACCCAGCCTTCAGGGGGCTGCAAGGTTCATTTCTGAATAAGGCTTACAGCTTATTCCTCCCTCACAGGGAGGCTGGGATTACCTCACAAAGCTCCGCTGGGATCTCACCAAGACAGCAAGTGCTAGCTCCAGGGCCTGCAGGCACAGTGGGATCCAGCAGGCAGATATCTGTGGTGGGTAGGTGGCAGGTGAGTAAAGGGAACCCGGCCTTAGAGGAAGTGCAGGGAGTAGTTGATGGCTGAGTTAGACGGCTGGAACCCACAGCAGATAAGTAGAATGTACCACGCCCTGTTCCGTGTCCCTGATTCCTTAGATCTCAGTTCAGATATTACCTTCTCCATGAGCCTTCCCCAGTTCCCACAAATGGCGCTCTCCACCCCACATACCAGCTCTTAGTACCTAGCACTGTAAAGGTCTGTTCTGGGAGCTTTCTTCCTCGCAGTTCCAAGCTACCCTCAAGGTCAGATAGTAGACTATAAGTCGAGGCAGAGTCAATAATACACCTTAGGTGTGAAGGCAGGGGAGGGTCTTGTCCATCTTGGCAGGTGTTTGGAAATTATGCTTGCCTGAATCGCCAGAGAACAGAGCGGGTGTCGTAGATGTGTGGAAAATGTACTGAGCTGAGAGTGGGTTGGGCAGCCATGCCAGGAGATTTCCCTGGTTGGTCCTTTGGTCATATTGTGGGCAGAGCCTTGGAAGAATGAGTTCCAGTCTCAACCTCTGTTTAAATGCAGGCAGGCCATCTCCTGGGGAAGCCTGTGCTGGCGAGGGCTGCCGCTGGAGAGTGAGCAAACCACAGCCTGGCGCCTCCCCACCCTGGAAGGTGCCGTGGATAGGAGGTCTCTCAGCTGTGGAGATGGGAGCTGGATGCTGGAGGAACCCTCTGCTGCTGCTGGCTGCCTTGGTCCTGGCGGCCAAGTTGGGTCATTTTCAAAGGTGGGGAGGCTTCCAAGAGAAGTCCATGAGTCAGAAAAACATAAATTCAACGCTCAAATTCTTCATTGAAACCTACAACAATGCTAGTAACGACACCTACTTATTTGGAGTTGACAAGCTACTTCGCAGTCAGATGCAGGTTTGTGCCTCAGTTTCTCCAGATGTGCACACTGCCCCCATTCTTACCCACTCAGACAAGTGGGGACACCCTGCGGTTCCCAGAGAGACCGAAGTGATGGTTTCACCAAGTGGCGAATGGCCTCACTTGGCATGGATGTGCTTTAGAGCTGTTCAGGCCCCAGTGTTGCCTTAGTCACCCTTCCAAGATGCTAGCCTAAGGCCTGGAGTGAGATCCCAACTCTCTTACTCTTAGTCTGGAGCAAAAATGTCCCCTGAGATTCTCAACAGGTCTTCCTTGGAAAGAATTGCCTTTCATTCTGAAATTAGGTCCTATCAAAGTGATAGCAGGTTCCCGGAACAATAATATTTCAGTGTCCAAGACTGTAAAATCTAAGTCTTTATCGGGTTTTTTGGGAAGCACTTCCTAGCTGTGTTCCACATAAACCTGGAATTACACAGATCATCTTTCTTTTTGTTAGTTTTATATATTATATTTCTCTGAAATATATCAATTGAAGGATGACAGAGGAAAGAGAAGTTGTTTGAAAACCACTTTTGTTGGTCCAAGCTGCCCTCAAGTTCAGATAGTAAACTATATAAGTTGGGGCAGAGCCAATTTAGAAAAAATAACTCACTAGGAGAAAAGTGCTCTGGTCAGAAATAGGGGCAGTGGGAATAGGAGAAACCAGTAAGGGTAGGGGCAGAGAGGGGTGAACAGTGTTACTATGACACAAATGGCCTTATGTCACACCATGAAGACATTAGCCTGTTCCCATCTCCGTCACACACTCTTGCCACAAGATGGCAGCTTGTCAGGGCCAAGAACATTGAGGTGACTTGGCCACAAGGTGGCAGCCAAGTTCTTCTCGAAGTTGGCTTGTTTTCCCCATCTGTCTTCTCAAGGATGAATCTGAGAATCTGAGGAGGCCTGTCCTGTGGAATCAATCCATTGTCATTAACAGTTCACTTTAAAAGAATTGCTTGTGAGCAAACTTTTGATGTCATTCAAATGGATGACTGGACAGAACGAGTATGCCCCTTGGTAGCTGGGTGACCTAGGGCAAGGGTCCTTGGGCATCTCCACAATTGTGGCTGTGTCCATCCTAATCCCTGACAGAGGGGCTCAGGAGGTGGCGCGGTGTGCTGCCTGTGCCTGGGCTCCAGGTCCCCCATCGTCATTGTGGGATCTTGGTCAAGTGCTATCCATACTCTCCAGGCCTCAGTTTCCTCACTTGTAAAGAGTGAAGCGGCACTTGTGAGAATATTTCTATTGTTAGGATTATTCCTGTTATCAACAATCAAGTCTAATAACGAATAAGAAGACGCTTCACAGCCTGGAACGTTAGTTAAATTTACAGCCAGCAATTTTAGTTTCTTCATACATACAGAGTGTGCTGAAGATCAGTGTGAAAGCGCTTGGCACTAACCCTGCAAGATGCCATTGCCTGGATGGAACTGTCCTTTGATGAAGAGCACAAGAGCCGTGCATCCTGAGGTTATTCTGGTGGATGCCGGGACCAGGATGGCCGTACTGCCCTCAGCCCCTGTCCCTGCACGCGTTGAGGTTTTCTGGGGATGTTTTCCCCCTGGGGGCAGTGTGAGCACTCTCTCCCTCTATTGCCACTCTAGAGAGTGCCAAGCCTTCTCATTTGGTTTGACCACTGACACTAGGACTGGGAAGCAGGGAACATCCAGGAGCTTCTCCCCTCACCGGTGCAGAACTCTCTAGTCCACACGTTTACTTGGGGAGTCCAGCTCAGCTTCCAACAGGCAACAATAATCGCCAAACCATTTGTTAGCGTTTTTTTTTCCGGGTGTGGGGCTTCCCTGCCACAAAGGGCTTTCCCTATCTTTAACCACGCAAGCCTTCACAGCCTCATACTTGAATGTAAATACAAGAAGACAAAGCACAGTAACAGGAAACAGGGGTGTGTTTATCACTCGCACATACCCTCGGAAGAAGTTGACACTATTCTCATTTTTGAGTTGAGGAAACTGAGACTCAGGTAGGTAGAGGGAGTTGGCCAAGGTGACAGAGATGGCAGGGGATTAAACCAGAACTTGAGCACAATTCTTCTGTCTTTTGTTCTGTCGCTCTCCCGACTCCACAGCTGCTTCAGAGTAATGTTCCTGACACTTTGCTAAAACATTTAATAATTTGTAATTATTAAGTTGTTTTAAAATTAGTTTTATGCACTCAGTGAAATACACGCTTCCCTTTCACCCACATAACAGCTCCTTGAGCAAGCACAATTATTATCTGTGCTCTGTAAGTGAAGACACTGGAGTTGCAAGGCACTTGCCCGGGATCACAGCCTTAGCAGATGGGGACCTCTTGCCCCGTGTTGATTTGATTCCTAAGCCCATGTTTTCAGCTGTGTTGCCAAACTGCCTCTCATCAGGTTTGTTCGGAAGGAGAGCAGGGAGGGAGGACATGGATGAAGGGAACTGAGAGAGCTGAGAGACAAGGTGTGGCTCTATGCATTCTGAGGACCCTGTGTGCAGCCTGGGGGCTGTGCTGGAGCTGCAGAGCAGCCAAGCTCGAGCTGTGTAGCCTCCCTCGTCCCAAGGACACAAGGGAGACAGGTGGAGACACTGCTGTGGCTGCAGCAGTGAAGCCAGTCCAGAGCAAAAGAATGGGTTCCACCTATGCTGGGCACTGACCAGGGTCTGCACTCGCAACTGTGCATCCTCCAGCCTGGGAGGGGAGGAGAGAGCCGTGCTTTCGGTGGATGAGCTCTGGGAACAGGGACTGTGGCTCCTGGGGCATCACTCTCCTTCCTAATTTTTCCTGGAAAGAGTCAGCAACTGGATGCTTGGAGTCAAAATTAACAGTGCCATTGCTTCTTGGTAGCTGACGACGGGAGTGGAGTATATGGTCACCGTGAAGATTAGCCGGACCAAATGCAAGAGGAACAGCACAGAAAGTCCTTCATGCCCTGTTCAAAGCAAGAAGGATCTGCAAAAGGTGTGTTGGATGGGACTCATGACCAAGAGGGAAAAAAGTAAAACTTTTACAAGTAAATACAAGTTGGACATTGACAGCTTTTCCTGCTGTGTGGATTGGGGTGGGGCGAGGGCGTAGCCCGAAGGCTGCCTGATGCCGTCTGAGGCCCTTGGGCACGGGAGGAAGCTCTCTAATTGGGCAGTCTTCCCATTCTGTGCTGGAACCCACCTGGCCCCAGGCCTCCTGGTCACTGGACTCCTGCCCACCCAGCCCACTCCCTGGCCCTCACGTAGAAGCAGCGCTTACTTTCCTTGGGGACCTCATTCTGGTCTCGGCTTGCACTCTCCAGATCCCTGAGGATTGTCCAGTTGCCTCCTTGTCTTCCAAACTCTGCCCACCCTTTCCTAGTCCCTCCTGGTGGCATCACCTGCAAGCTGGCAGATACAGGGTCTCTCCCTGTGCCTGGGTGCAGTGTGGGAGGGCTGGGGTGGTATGTGGGGGAGAGTGCCTCTCTAGCTGGGCAGGGGGAGCCCAGGGGGAGATTCCTGTTCTGGGCCTGCCCCCCCCCCCCCCCCCCACGACCATGTGACCCCATGGTCAGTGTGCAGCCTCAGTGAGGGGTCCAGACTCCCAAGACAAGGGCCTGAGGGGGCAGGAGCTTTTTGTTCACCTCCAAAAAATATTTCCCTGAAGCTGATTGTTTTCTTTCTCCTCCCACAGAGTCTCATTTGTGATTTTTTGGTATACACTGTGCCCTGGATGAACTATTACCAGCTCTGGAACAACTCTTGTCTGGAGGCCTAAGTGTGTTTGCGTAAAGCTCCTTGATGAAACCCTAGACTGCCCCCGTGCACTTCCTGTTTTAGGCTCCAGAAAGGAGTACGTCTCCCTCATCAGGGTCTCGCTACACACCCACTCACAGACATAGACACACACACACTTACGCATGCACACTCACATAGCACACTCATACACAGCACACACATGCACACTCGCACTGCAGGCTGTCACATGCACTCACTCTCAGACGTGCATTCTCACACACTCTCTCACACTCTCACACACACTTGTGTATTTTCGGTGGTCTTTGGTGGTTGGCGCAGTTTGAGCAGAAGGTTGTTAGCTCTTTGGGGAAGCTCATGATATTTTCTACTTCGGCCGTCTCTCTGAGGCTTTGCTCCATCCAGGCACCTCGTGACCTCTGGCCTGAGCTTGGCAAGCTCTGTTTCTTCTCTACACACATACAACTCTGTGACTGAGGCACGTCTTTGTGGGTGTGTTCAAGGTCCCCCGGACCACCCCCAGGTTCAGTAACTCACTGGGAGGATCCCCAGGACTCGGCCTGGAGCCGCAGTCAAGGCCATGATTTACCAAAGTGAAAGGATAAGAAGTAGAATCAGCAGAAGGAACAGGTGTGTGGGAAGAAGTCATAGGAAGCCAGGGGCAGGCTTCCAGAGTCTTCTCCCAGTGCAGTCACACAGGCCACTGTGGGAAATGCTGTCTGCTGGGGAAGTGCAGTAGAGGCTTTGCGCCATGGGTTTTCCCTGGAGCTGGTCATGCAGGCAGCATCTGCCTACCATGTACCAAAATTTCAGGCTCCCACAAGGAAAGCAGGTATTCAGCATAAATCACATTGTTTGTACAAACAGTATAGACAAAGCGAGGCCCTCTTATCATTCAGGGAAAGGTTTATATCAATGTAGGGAGCTGTTTATCGTCTGAAGTCCCACACTCCAGCCAAGGCCCACTTTGCAAGCAGGTCTTTTCAAGGGCAGTGGTCTTGGGCTGGGCGTGGGATCTCACTTCTTCAGAAAGAGCTCCTGAGTGTCCCATGTGCTCACTGCTGGTGGAATGAGACCTCTGGTGTCCTCCCTTGTGTACTCACAGTCAAGCAGAGAGGCACACACTGGACCAGAAACGAGGAGTGGATGTGGGCTGAGATATACCACTAGACCAGTTGGTCTCCTCCCCAGGGGCCAGTCCCACCAGCACAGTCATAACTCCAACTCGAGAGAGTATTTCTAAGGGGGAAAAGTAAACACACAAGCAAGAACCTCAAATTTTCCCAGGAGGCCTGAGGGAGCAGGGGAGGTGGAGAGGAAGAGTTAAAGGGGGTGAAACTCTTGTTCGAAGAAGAGGGAAGACAGAAGCATGCTGTCCTGCAAATCCAACCTCATTGAGGGCTGACCAGGCCCCTGGCACTGGCCTGCTGCCCTCGTTCTCTTGTTTGATTGTCATGACAACCCAGTGAAACAGAGACTTTGACCTCTGCCTTACAGGGGAGGAGCCCCCAAAGATAACCTCTGTCCAGATCCTAACATCCTAGCTGAGTTTGGCCTGTTGGTTGAACTTTTAGAAATGGAATCATACAGTGTGTATTCTTTCGTTTCTGGCTTCTTTTACTCAGCATATTTATGAATCCATCCGTGTGGTGTGTACTTGTAGTTCACATTTATTATTGTGTAGAATTCCATCATGTGACAATATATTGCAATTTGTTTATTCACTCTACTGATAATGGGCTTTTGGGTAGTTTCTAACTTTTAGGAATAATAGCTACTAAAAATAAACAAATGTGTACAATGTCTAATGGTGGACACACTCATGTGTTCTGTTGGGTACACACCTAGGGGTGGAATTGGTGGATAATATGATGTGTCTGTGTTCAGTCTTTAGCTAATTTACTCAAGATCTTTTAACTTTTTAAGTTTTTTACTTAGTTTACCACTCTGTTACTTAATTATTGTTTAAACCTTGTTCAACCTCTAAATTCTTACTTTTTTGTGTCTTTTATTTATATGGCCTAATTGTTTTGTGTCTACCTTTATTTTATGTGATTTCATAGGGGCACTCAATTTTTTAATAATATTTTACCAAACTTTATGGCGTTGCTTTGAATTTTTAAAGTGAACTTTCCCCATACCACCTGCTTACCTTGTTTTTGTAAACGGCAACCGGGAGGGACTGGCACAAGGTGGGCCTGTGTGACAGGAGTGGGGAGTCCAGGCCCTGACCTCTAAAGGACCCAGGACAGATCCTTACAAGAGAGAGACAGAGAGATTTGGCAGAGACACATGGAGGAGAGGGCGTGTGAAGATGAGGCAGAGGTGGCAGTGATGCGGCCACAGCGCAGGAATGCCAGCAGCAGGAAGAGGCTGGCAGAGACAAGGAAGAGAGTCTCTCCCAGGCCCTCCAGAGGGAACATGGTCCTGCTAATAGCTTTTATTTTAGACTTCATGGCTCCAGAACTGTGTGAGCACAAATTTCTCAGTTTTAAACCACCAAGTTTGTGGTAATTTCTTACAGCAGCTACAGGAAGTTAACACACCAGGTTTTCTTCTGCTTCATGTATTTCAGACTTGAGGATAAAGGGCTGGCAACCTGGAAATGCCGATATGTACAGAAAAAAATGCCTCAATAAAAGCCTGCTCTTTCTAGCCAAAGGACCAGGAAAGGGGCAGCCCATCAGGACAGAAAACTTGTAGACAATAACTGCTCTGCTCTTGCCAAGCACCACAGGAAAAAAATGAAGCTCACAACCCTCCCACCCAGCAAAAGCTGAGTAGGGAGCCTAGACTTTCACCGTCCTGAGACTGCAATGGGGAGCCCAAAACTCACACTGGGATGGTGCTAGAAAAGGCCAAGTAGGGAGCTGACACTTTCATCCCTTTTGGGTGGTGACAAGCCCCCTCCTCCCTGTGGTGATAGTGAAGACCCTGTGGAGAGTCTGGACTTCTGTTTTCCCACTGAGGTGGTGTCAGAAGAGGCATGCGGGCAGCAGGATGAGGCACTCCTGTCCCTCCCAGACAGAGTGGCTTTAGCAGAGGCCTAGTGGGGAGTCTGAACTCCCACCCCTGTCCAGCTGTGATGAGGAGTCCCCCCATTTTGTCAACAGAGGCTGAGTGGAGAACCTGGGTTTCCATCCCCACCTGGCGGTAATGAGGTGGCCTCTCTTCCCATCAGAGGAAGCCTGCTAAAAGAGATGTAAATAAGATTCAGAGTTGTAATATGAAAACATTGAAGTTTTCATAGAAAATCACTTGTCCTACTAAGAAACAGGAAAGTTTAAACATAAATGAGGAAAGATAATGCATAGAGGCTAACATAGAGATGATACAGATTTAACATCATTTGATAAGTGCATAGGGTTCTTGGACCCAATTCCGACGTGCATGTGGAAGCTTCTGCATACCAGCAAGAAGTTATTGGACATCAGTAGGGTGTCTGAGAACGCAGCTCAATTCAGACACTAGCTACCTGGAGATAGAATCAGATTCCATAGGTGAAATGCTCAGTCTCACAAGATGGCTGTCCAGTTCAGATGCAAGTTGCAAGCTCAGGTTGTTTCCTGTGCTTCAGACTGACCGGCTACAAACTGGAGGTTCCAATGACCCCTCCAATTCAGGTTACTACCTGTACTTCTGACTGACTGGCTATAAATCAGAGGTTCCCATGACCCTGTCCTCAGGTTTGATTAATTTTCTAGAACAGCTCACAGAACTCAAGAAAACCTGTTTACTCACCAGATTACCAATTTATTACAAAGGATATTACAGGATACAGATTAACAGTCAGGTGAAGAGATACATGGGGGAGGTCCTGAACAAAGAAGCTTCTGTCCTCACATAGCCGGAGGCCTGGCATGGTGGCACATGGAAGCATTCTGGTTCCACAATGTGGAAGCTCTCCAAAAAAACAAAAGGCCAACGAGCTGTCCTTCAGATTTTTATGGAGGCTTCATTACATAGTCATAATTGACTAAATCATTGGCCATTGGCAATTGATTCAAGCTCAAGCCCCCTGCCCTACCCAGAAATCAGGGTAGGACTGAAAGTTCCAATCCTCTGATCTCTTGGCTGGTTCTCCTGGCAACCAGCCCCCACCCTTGGGTGGGGTCCAAAAGTTACCTTCATTTACATAAACAAGACCCCCGTTTTATCTATATCGCCTTGAAGCATTTTTAGGAAGTGAGGACAAGAGACCAAACATTATAATAGAAGATGCTCCCATTGCTCTTACCACTCTGGAAATTCTAAGGGTTTTGGAAGCTATGAGCCAGGAACTGTGGATGAAGATCAAATATATCTGCGAAACATATTTTGGCCACCTGAATGACTAAATATATATATTTCTTACAATCATGATATCATAACAAGCATTATAAAGCAGTCATAAGAATGCTGCAATGAGCAATTATGAACATGCTTCAAACAAGTGAGCAAAGAGAAAGTCTCAGCAAAGATGTAACAAATCTCACAAAGAAATAGAAGAAACAAATGGAAATTTTAGAATTGAAAAATATAGTAACTAAAAAATTCAATGGTTGGGCTCACCAGTGGATGGAAGGAAAACTGGAAGAGAAAACAATAGAAACTACACAATCTGAACAGCAGAGAGAGAGTCAACTAAATATATGAATAGAGCCTCAGAGATTTGTGAGACTATTACAAAAGATCTAACACACTGAAGTCCCAGAAGGAGAGGAGACAGAGGGGCTAAAAAAACGATTTGAAGAAATAATGGTTGAGAAGTTCCCAAATTTGGCCAAAGACCTAAACCTATAGATTCAAGAAACAGAGTGAATCCTAAATAGGATAAACCCAAAGAAATCCACACCAAGACACATCAGAGTCAAACTTCTGGAAATTAAAGACAAAGAAGAAAACGTGAAAGAGAAGACAACTTACCCTTAGGGGGAAAAAAACTCCAATTGTAATGACAGCAGATCAAAAACCACTCAGGCCAGAGTGGCACATTTTTCAGGTGATGTAGGGGAAAAAAACCCTGTCAACCCAGAATCCTATAGCCATCAAAAATAGCCATCAGGAATGAAGGGGAAATCAAGCAAGTCTTAGATGAAGGGAAGCTAAGAGAATTTGCACCAGAAGACCTACTCTAAAAGAATAGTTAAAGAATTTCTCTAAATAGAAAGGACCTTATATATGAAGAAATCTTGGAACATCAGAAAGGAAGAGTTTAAAAAGTAAAAATATGGGTAAATACAGGAGGCTTTCTTTTTCTTGAGTTTTCTAAATTACGTTTGATGGTTAAAGCAAAAATTATATCATTGTCTGATGTTTTCAATGTACATAGAAGAAATATTTAAGACATTTGTAAATTAAGAATGATAAAAGGATGTAAAGGGAGGTAAACTTTTCACATTTCATTCAAACTGGTAAAATATTGACACTAGTAGCCCATCAAGTTATGCATATATAATGTAATATCTAGAGCAACCACTAAAAAGGCTATGCAAAGAGACACACTCAAAAACAGTACAGATACATAAAAATGAAATTCTTTAAAGAGTGTTCAAGTAATTCACAGGAAGGAAGAATAAATAAGTCCCACAGAAAAAAAAGCAGGAAGAACAAACAGAGGATAAGAAGTAAAATGACAGACTTAAGCCCTAACATACCAATAATTACATTAAATGGCATTTCAAACTACATATAAATGGTCTAAACAAGCCAATTAAAAGATAGAGTTTGGTAGAGTGGATTTAAAAAAACTTAACCCATCTATATGCTGTCTACAAGAAACTTCAAATATAATGATATAGGTAGGTTGAAAGTAAAAGGGTGAAAAAAGTTATATTATACAAACATTAATCAAAAGAAAGTAAAGGAGGGTATATTAACATCAGACAAAGTAGACCTCAGAACAAAGAAAATTACCAAAGATAGAGAAGGACGTATATAGTGATACTTCCACTCTGGAAAATAGTTTGACGGTTTTTTTAAAAAACCCTAAAATAGTCTTTACTTATGTAATGCAGCAATTGCACTCCTGGGCATTTAACCCAGAGAAATGAAAATTTGTGTCCACACAAAAACCTGTACATGATTGTTCATAAAGTTTTATTTGTAATAGCCCAACACTTGAAAACAAAAATTACATCCTAAAATAGGTAAATAGTTAAACAATCTGTGGTACCATAATAGACCATGGAATCCTACATAGCAATTAAAAGGAACAAACTACTGATACGTGAAACAACTTGGATGGAGCCTAAGGGCATTATGACAAATCTCAAAGGTCATGTACTGTACAATTGCATTCATATAGCATTCTCAAACTGGCACAATTATAGAGATGGAGAATAAATCAGTGGTTGCCAGGAATTTGAAGTGGTCAGGGAGAGGGAAATGTGACTACGGAGTAGTACAGAGTATCTTTGTGGTGATGGGATAGTTCTGTATCTTGATTGTGGTGGTGGTCACATGAATCTACACATATGACAAAATGACACATATACTCAGTGTACCAGTGTCAATTTCCTGGTTGTGATATCTCTCTATAATTACATAAGATACAATCAAGGGGGAGGAAACTGGATGAAGGGTACAAGAGACCTCTCCGTACTGTCTTTGTAACTTCCTGTGAATCTGCAATTATTTCAATATAAAAAAAATTTAAAAACTCACTGGGCTGAGAAATAAGATCATTGGGCACAAATGTTCTGCCTTACCTTTAGTCTCTGCCAGGATAATAATCCCTGCATCCAGACAAAGTAGCCAACATACCAGAAGAGCATTGATTAATATTAAATTACTACTGCTGCTGCCAGTATTCTTTTTTTAAATTTATTTGATTTTATTGAGGTCATAACAGTTTACAACATTGTGAAATTTCAGTTGTACATCACTATTTGTCAGTCAACAGATATATGTGCTTACCCCTCAACCCCCTTCCCTTCTGGTAACCACTAATCTGTTCCCTATGTCCGTGTATTAGTTTATCTTCCACATATGAGTGAAATCATACTGGGTTTGTCTTTCTCTGTCTGGCTTATTTCACTTAACATAATACCCTCAAGGTCCATTCATGTTGTTGTGAATAGGACTACACATCTTTTTTAATGGCTGAGTAGTATTCCACTGTATACATATACACCACATGTTATTCACCCGTTCATTAGTTGATGGACTCTTGGGTTGCTTCCACATCTTGGCTATTGTGAATAGTACTGCCTACTGCCAGTATTCTTACTAATTGTTAACATTTACTTGAATATCTGCTTTGTGTTAGGCACCATGTTAAGCAATTTACATGCATTATCATTATTAACCTTTATAATTACCCCAAGAAATAGGTACTGTTATTTTCAGTTAAAGATAAAGAAATTGTAGGTTAACATTTTCCCAGATGGTTGGCAGAGGGGAATCCCACTTGGGTCCTGCCTGAAACAGGGTCCCTCCAGAACTTTGGTAGGGAGAATAGGAGATGGAAAGAATTTACTCTTTCCAAGCTCCCAGCTATTTTCCACTGGTAGACACTTGGTGTGGCTACTATGCATCACGGGTCACAATTCACATGTGCAGGGAGTATCCTCTTGGTGCTGTGTATATATCCTCTCACATCTTATCCTTCTGTGCACACCAGTTTCAAATGCCAGCACCTGTCCCCCTTTTTCTCCGCCTGCTTGCTCTGCCCTCCAACCACCCCAGAATAGAGGTTACAGGGAATTAATGCCCCTGCAGCCAATAGCTGACTGGAGCTGTTGGATAAATACCCCGGCTCCCTCTCTCTTCAGGTAGAATAATGTTCTGTGTGTGTGTGTTCCACAGTGTCCCTAGGGCTCCCCAGCTATTTTAAACCCCAGGGCTTTTGCTTGAGCTCTTGGGGACAAGATCTGCTTCTCTCCTACTGGGTGTGAATGAGGACAGACGTGACCTGGTGAGTTGCCGGCACCCCCTTGCGACCACATGGAGGAAATGGAGTGGAGAGATGAGGCAGGTGACATTGTTTGAAATCCTGAATCAAGCTGTTGTGTGTGGGATACTTATTCCGCAATGTGACATTCATGGAAGGGAGCTCCATTAACGTAGTGTTCCTGGTTCCTCTCTGTCCTCAATCAGTCTTCTCCTGGAGGAGTTAATCTGGTTGGTCTCTTTGGGAAGAACAAGCTGGGTGCTGTAACCCAGGTCGTCCTCCTTTCCATATGGGGCATATATTTTGCTAGATACCTCCAAGGAGAGGAATCTGTCTGTGAGGCACCTGCTGTGGTCTAATGTTGCTGATGCTGGGGATGTAAATGTAATTCTAGAACTTGATATTAGAAAGTGCACTTGTCAGCAAAGATAAGGCACATCTCTCAAACCAGTCCTTATCAGTAACAAAGACTCTCATCTGTTTTTGTTTTTGGTGAGGAAGATTGGCCCTGAGCTAACATCTGTGCCAATCTTGGTCTATTTTGTATGTGGGTCACTGCCACAGCATGGCCTGATGAGGGGTGTGTAAGTCTGAGCCTGGGATCTGAACCCACGAACCTGGGGCTGCCAAAGCAGAGTATGTGAACTTAACTACTTTGCCACCAGGCTGGCCCTGGCCCTCAACTTTTTAAATTACTTATATTATTTCTCCCTGTTTTGCACTTTAGACAAGGAAGGAGATACTCTTCACTGAGCCCCTCAGAGATGCCATCATAAGCCATACTTGCAAATATCTCTTGGCTGTTCAGTTAAGTGACTTTGAGCTTCATTCCTCCTCCTTCTTCTCCTTCTTCTCATCTTCTTCTTCTTGTTTTAAAATCAAAAGAATCCTACTAGATATAAGGATGGAGTTGAAGTTCTGCTGTCATGTACGTATAGGCTATGAGGCCAGAAATTATTCACGTCACTTCATTTGGATGCCAAAGCTGCCCTGGCCCAGAGAAACTTCAGATTATATTATTATAAGCTGATGAATTTGGGAAAAAAAAAGAGTGGAATCATACACACTAACAGCATTGAGAGAACAGGTTGACACACATTTATTTCTATGTTGCGAATCGCTGCTCATCGCAGGGTACTCTCACATATGGTGGCCGCAGGTGTATGCTCCAGGACACCTAGCCGTTGGTGCAGTTTTTGGTCAGAATTTTGTACTTTTCAAACCAGGGAACAACATACACTGTGTAGAAGCAATCAATTTGCTAAAAAACAAACAAACAAAAAAACAAAAACAATATTTAAGAAAGATCAACACGCAAGGTGAAAATTTAAAAGAGAAAGAAGAGGATAGAAGGCATGTGAATAGGGAAAATGACACTATCTCAACATGCCTTCAGTCTAGATGTGGTTTTTGACCTTTATTTTTATTTCCTTCACTTAATAGAATTAGGGCTGAGATCATCCCAGAAAATGTTCCTCTGTTTGTGGTCAGAATTGGAGCCTAGAAGTAAAGTGTCCCCCCCACCCGTAGTCACCATGGGAACTACTGCTTCTTTTGCTTCTTCATTTTTACCCACATGTTGTTTACTTCACACTTCCCCTTACTGGCTCCATCCATCCGTCCATCCATCCATCCATCCACCCATCCATTCATCCACCTACCCTCTAAACCGTCTCCACCATATTTCCTTCCTTCATTTGTCCATTTATCACATTCTCTCTCTCCTTCCCTTGTCCCCATTCTCTCCCAAGATTTTCCTTTTCTTTTTCCCTGGCTTCTTCTCCCATAATGAGAAATCAATAAACACATTTTGCATATTATTAATTATCATTTCTTAGTGCAATTTTGTTTTCCTGCTCTGCATTTGAAAGCCTAGGGTGGGGAGCAGGGTGGGATGGGAGGCTGAAAAATTTATATTTTTCCTAAAATAGAAATCAGAATACTGATTTCACCAATTCCATCTCTCACATCAATAAGATCGTCTATTTTTACTTTACTTTTATCTTCAGGTATGCTTTTCATAGATTTCATCATCTCCTCCAGGGAAGAACTAAAAAATTCTACCTTGCTAGATTTTGAAGAATTACTGAGTAAAAAGTGAGGAGAGAGCCCATGGATGGACACATTTCTGTGTTGAGAATATCCAGGCCTTCTAACTAGGGTGACCATGTAATTTATGAACCAAGATATATTGCAAGCAAATGGAGATGCTGCTAATGATTACTCTAAGAAGCTAGTCATGAAGCAGGACTATTCCAAGCAAAGTGGGACATATAATCATAAAATGAGGACATCTTCATTTTAATTCATTTGGTTAAAGAGAAGTGATTTGTAGGGCCTGTAGGATTTGAGACCTTCAAGGCACCTCTGCATGTGGGCCCACCCTGACTATGACACTGCAGTGATGGTGGTCTGGCCATCCTCCCTCAGGTGTGACAATACTAGGTGGGGACAAAGCATATAGGGGACTAAGCCACTGTTGGGGGAGGTGGCTCCTCAGCAGGTCGCACACATGTAGGTTTGTCCCCTCTCCCCCCGGCCCACCAGTTGAGCTATGTCTGAACTCATTTTCTCGTCTCTTCCTCCTCTTTGCCCAAACAGTGCTGGATGAAAGGAATAGAGGTTGGTAGCCCAGTGATTGCATGTTCTCATCAAGCTGATCTTCAGATATTCAGCTGGTTGCACCAGAGAGGTCCCACTGGCTGCTAAAATATTAGCAGCCCACTGCAGCTCAGCCACTTGGCTCCTCTCTCTGGACACTTCCAACCTCCCTATAATTTTTTCAGCAACAGGAGCAGTGTCTGCCAGGCAGGAGCCAGCCGCTTTCACCTTCACTTTCCGCTTGGAGAAAGGAGGTGTTATCCACGCATTCTTTTCAAGCAAGCTTGAATATATCCCCAATAATCCTACCTCATATTATCCTAAAACCAGAGAAAACCCCACTGAAAAATGAATCCTTTCTGAGTGAATGCACTTTCACCCGGTACCTTGTAAAGCTCCCCTTCTTGAAAGGTGCAGTTTTCAGTCTCCAGCTTCTGGCAGGTGGTCCGCCGCATCTCTAAGTTCACATGATACTCCATATGGTCAGTAATCTGTGGGAAGCAAGTGGCAAGGGGATAAAAAGACTTCTTCTCCCTTCTGTGTAGCTTCTGGTGGTGGGAAGTCCTTTACACGGTGCCCAAGGTCAAGGACCCCATCCTGGACAGCTAGGAGGGCTCCTCTCTCCTCTTCCAATCTGGCTCCCATGCCTCCTTTTGTCCTTCGAGGAGAATTCACCAGAAACCACTCAGTGGGCAAAGTCGCCCCTGGATAAGCCAAATGATGCTAATTCTTTTGGACAAGGCTCGGTGAACTTTGTCTGCAAAGGGCCAGATAATAAAGTACTCAAATCTGAGAAAGCGTGTGAAAGCAGAGCAGTGCGAAACACACGTGAACACACGTGATGTGGCTGGGTGCCAAGAAAACTACATACAAAAGGAGGCAGCCGGCAGATGTGGCCCTTGGGTTGTAATGTGCTGACCTCTGATCTTGGGTATCATTTAAGTGACAACTTCATCTAACCAGTGAATTTATGCTTTTCTTAAAATGCCCACTTGGAACTAAATGAGGCTGAATTTCACCTGTGTGGACTTCCTCCAGAGCTGCAGCAGAATCCCGGCAGAGGGGTATGGGGAGGAGGGGGGAGGGGAGCCACACTGACCCATTTCTGGACCTTCAGCACTCGCACAATCCGGAAGCTGTACTTGTCATCACTTTCCTTGTTGAACTCCTCTGTCACAAACTGCATGGTAGCTATCACGTAGCTTTCTGATGCAGGCACTTCTTGGACACTGAAAAAGGTTTTCTTCCTTGCTCGGCAGGTAAAGGCCACCAAGGCCACCAGAATGGCCAGTAGGAGCCGTGGGGCCTGCCAGGGTCTGCCCATCATCCCTCAGCTGGGGAGGAGTAGGAAGCGCTCCCTGCTCGGCCTGCTGGAGGCCGGGTGCTTCCCACTGACCCCCTCTGGCCTGGCCGCATTTAAGCCAGCCTGTGGTGGACACCCACAGCTTTCCTCCCCTCCCTCTTTGTCTGCAGCTGAACCAGACGAAGAGCAGGGAGACCTCGCGGTGGTCGGCGAGCTCACTCCCACTTGCCCTCATTCTTTTCACTTAGGTTTGTGTTTCACACACACATGCTCATGCAAACACCCGTCTCTTCCCTGTTGAGGGGTTGCTCTCTCAGCAAAACACCCCCTCCTGCTGCCCCAGCAGTATCTGGGTGGAAGCCAGGCCAGGGGCCTCCTGCCACTGAGGTCACCTCAGCCAGGGCCGTGGGAGGTCTGGAGTGACAGGAAGCGATGGAGACGTGGGGGACGCTGGATCCTAGGGCAGTGGAGCATGAACAGGTGAGCTGGGTGAACACCGCATCCTTCCTGTCTTCTCGCCCTTCCCTCTGATTCTTGTTATCCCCTCCCCACTTCCCGACTGGCTGGAATACAAGCTCTCCCTCAAGCCCAAGCCTTGGCCTCTTCCTTTGTGTTAACAGTTTTTAACTTTGGGAGGTGCCTGGGCCCCGCTGGAGAAGCTGATGCTCCTCAGAAAACTGAGGATGTGCCACATCTGGGGAGCAGGCTCCACTTGCGGGCGTGGTCATGCTGTGGCTTTATTTTCACTCCCCACTGTCCCTTTGGAGCGGACTGGCTGTGCTCTTTGTGCCCTGCGACCTTAGTGGCACTCTCAGAAAGTATACACAGCCTCAATCCAGTAGTTAAGGCGTCAGTCTCTCCGGACGCTCAGAGCTTTGAATGTGGCTTACAGCTGTGCTTCCGCTCCGGGAGGCCTGCGTGTGGCAAGCGGGAGGGACTACTTCTTTTTCTTCTCCCCCATCTACTCCGCCTCCCCCATCTCACCAACCACAGGTCTTAGGACCTTTCTGGCACTGAGACTAGGGGAAGAAGGGGGGGTGCACAGGGACTGGAAAGTTCCTCCTTGGCTCCAGCTGCAGTGCTTCTGGACTTGGTGGAACATTTATTTTTTGAGGAAGATTAGCCCTGAGCGAACTACTGCCAATCCTCCTCTTTTTGCTGAGGAAGACTGGCCCTGAGCTAACATCCATGCCCATCTCCCTCTACTTTATACGTGGGATGCCTACCACAGCATGGCTTGCCACGTGGTGCCCTGTCCACACCCGGGATCTGAACCAGTGAACCCTGGGCCGCCGAGAAGCATAACGTGCAAACTTAACTGCTGCACCACCGGGCCGGTGCCCTGGTGGAATTTTAAAGCTGGGTGTCCTGCGGGTCCCTCCTTGGCTCCCTGAGCCTCCACTGCAGGGAGCCACTCCTCCGCAACTCTCAGCAGCTGTGTTGGTTTCCTATGGCGAATGATCTCACAGTTCTGGAGATCAGAAGCCCCCAATACAAGGCGTTGTCAGGGCTGCCTTCCTTCTGGAGGCACTGGGGAAGACCCCTTTCCTTGCCTTTCTCTGCTTCTGGAGGCCACCTGTGTTGCGTGGCCCATGGCCCCTTCTTCCCTCTTCAAAGCAGCAGAGCGTCTTGCAACCTCTCCCTGCCTCCACCTCTCTCTCGCAAGGACCCTTGTGATTACGTCTGACCGACTCAGACAACTGAGGATAATCTTCCCATCTCAAGATCCTCAACTTACTCACATCTGCAAAGTCCCCTTTCCCCTTTAAGGCAGCCTATTCACAAGTACCAGGGGTCAGGACAGGGACATCGTTGGGGATGTCATTCTGCCTGTCATAACAGCACAGTGTTTCTTTCTTCCAGCTGCTCGTTTGCCCTCTCCTCAGCCCGGGCATCCTCTGGTTTCCCTTGGCCTAGTGCAGGACCCTCCTGGTGGCGCTCCCACCTCAGCTCGGTGTCTTTTGGCTGCCCGGTTGGAAGTGTGAGTCAGCCACTGCTCATGGCTCTGGAGAGAGTCGGACCACCTCCCTCAACACTTCCCCTCTGCTTTCCAACCCCTGACCATTTTATTCTCTCACCACTGGGGAGCTGTTTCTGTGTCTTCGCCTATTGTAAGGAGGTCTGCCTTCTTCTCTAAACCTCACTCTGAAATCTGTCTCAATCAAAAATTCGGTTTTCGTGTTGAGTAACATTTATATAAAATGCTGCATATGACCTTAGGGGGGTTATAGATCCCTAAATCATGCCCCCTGGCATGGGACATGAATTAAGAATCCCTATCCTACACTCATAGCTGCTAAGAATTTGGCCATGTTCGATGCTTCCATGGAGGCGACCTCCATATATTTGCCTTCGTTCCAGGTCCCTATTTTGAGGTCAGATTCTATATTTCTACCTGGTTGCTGCCAATTCTTTGAAAATCCCACTGTGAAGGGAAACTCCTGAAACCCAGGATCAGCTCATTGTCTTCATTCCCCTTACACTACCGCTCCGGGGCTCCCATTCTGTCTCTTAGAAGCCCCAAAGTCAGCCACCAAGGTCCACCCAGCTCTCATTCATTGTTTCTGTTTCACTGCCTGCGTGGATCCTTCATGGGAAACATGGACCATTGAGTTTCTTGCTAAGAGACATGCATCTGTGGGTGGACTTCTCTAGCACATTTATCTTGTTAAAAAAGTCTGTTCTTCCTGGCAGCCAGCTTTCCACATCCCGCTGACAGTTGGTTTAGATGCTGAGATTGAAAGTGGAAGGGACAGTAACTGCCAGCTATCACAAAGGCTTCCTGCTCAACCTTGGACAGAATGCTTAGCCTCAAGTTTATATGGATTCACCTAATGTGCCTGGGGCCACGGGCTTGGACTTGCTCTGCTAGAAGGTGTTATCTGACTGCCAAACTGTCGTCTCAGATCGATGGACACACTGAGGAAGTTTGAGTGGCGGTTTCTAAAACTCCTCACATGCTCGCCAATTCCAGTGATTTTGTAAGCTCTCTGGCTGCAACTGATGAGTGTTCCTGCCCTGCTAACGCCTCTTAGGGTCCTTGTAGTTCAGGGGGATGCCTCTCCTCACCAGTTGATTCATTCCTCATCTCCCATAAACACTGTCTCTCCAGCCAACAGAACAGCTCCCTGGACTCAGAGCAGATGGACGTGGGGAATCAGCGGGTGGCCGCCCAGGTGCCCATCTTCTAGGAGCATGAGCAGATGCCTGCTTTATGGTGAGAGTGAGGAAGTCACATTTATCAGGACTCTTCTCAGACGGGATGGTCGCAAACCCTTGAAGGTGGCTCCAGTATCCTTTGGGACTTTGATTTAGCTAGGTTTTGTTTTGTGGGTCTGGGGGCAGACTGGAAGGGCTGGGCCACAGAGGAGAGGCTGAGCTCTCAGGCAGGGGACCCCCTTGTCCACCTTCCCTAGAACATGTAGCCTCCTGCCCAGGTCTCCCGCATACCTGCCTCAGCTGAGCCCTGGAGCCTCCCCTCCGGTGAATACGCTCCCCTTTTCTTCACTTTGTTGGCATCTACTCATCTTCCTGGACTCTGATCAAGGGTCATATCCTCCAGGACATTTCTTCTGATCTCTTGGCCCTCCCTTCTGCCCAGGCTGCTAAGGATGGCACTCCTTTGGGCATCTTTCCATCAAAGCATGCAAAGCTGTCCTCCTTTCTTGCTTTTCCTATCTGTCTCTGACACCTGACTTTAAGCCTTTCAGGACAGCCAAGCCACATTGTCTGGACTCACATCTGGCTCCATCATTTACCAGTTAGGCAATTGTGGGCAAGTTACATACATTTGATGTGCCTCAATCTTCTCATCTTGAAAATGGGTATAAAATAGTTCCCATCTATGCAATTGTTCAGATGATTAAATGAGATAACTCAGGCAAAGGGTTTATAACGGTGTTCAGCACGTCAGCTATTATGACTATTATTGCTGTTATTATCATTATTGTTATCATCATCCCTGACACCTAGTGCAGTTCTTGACATTGAATGAATGGCTGGCAGTGTTCACATACACACTCTCACACACACACACACACTGGTTCACCCTTGGTTCTCTCCTCTTGCTCATCCTTTGTGCCCAGGCAGTCACCACAACCCGTTGGGTCATTCTTCAGAACACATCTCAAAGATCCCTGGCATGGAACTGTCACAGAGTGGGACTTTGTTTTATTCATGGCTGCATTCTCAGGGCCTAGCACAGAGTCGTTGCTCAAAAATATATTGGATGATGAACGCATGAACACATGAATGAATGAATGAATGAATGAATTCCTGTTCCCACAGAATGCATTCCCACGGCCACCTCCCAGCCCGCTCCACATGGCTTCTTTTTGCGCTCTTGTAATGTCTTACCTGCTTGTGCAGTGTCCACTCTGGCCTGTCCCCACGCACAGTCAGCTTCACCATGACTGCAGCTTGCACGTTGGCAGTGGTCTCTGTGGCCTAGCAAAGAAGGGACAAATTCAAGAGACAGCTGCATTTACAGCATCATTTCTGCTACTTCCCCGTTCATGCCTCTACCAACAGTATATGGGAACACCCTTTCTACAAACCCTGCTGGTCTCCCCAAACCCCTCATAAGCACCTCAAATGCATTTTAACTAATCTGGGAACAAACGTAACAAAGTCTTCCTTCACAGCTTGGAAGGCACATGGTGGCTCCCTATTGGAACAGCTGAGCTGCCCAGATGACCACACTAACAGAAGCCCAGCTGCCTCTCCCAATATAGCCAAACCTCCCCAGTGCCTCATTAAGGCTTGCTCTGCCCTTTTGTGGAGGACAGGCTGTCAGTGACGGGGAACTGATGCCCTTGGAGCATCTGGGGAGTTGGTGTACAAATACTCCAGCTCCCTCTTGCCTCTTGGGGGCTGACTCAGAGCCATGTGTTCTGTAGTTTTCCACGGTGCCCAGCAGGACTGAGTCCCAGGTCACCACTGTGGTCACCTGCTCATTAACACACCTGTACTGCCTGCCTTCCTGTCCCGTCTCACTCCCCATTCCCCCCTCTGCTTGCTGGAACGATCTCCTAAATAATCCATGTGAACTAAAGTCCTTGTCTCACGGAAGAGAAAGCTAAGACAGTAGGTATTTCAATAAGCTTGTTCACTTACTTTTTAAAAATGGAAAACACGCTGGGCAGCCTAAATGGGTGCCAATAAGGGATTGCTTAAGTACATTAAGGTATGATAGGGGAGGTAAAGAATTTTTCCTCTACGCATCTTAGGTTCATTGAGTTGGGCCCCGCAAGTTAGAGTGACAAAAGACAGACTAACAGAGAAAAACAAACAGAAATTTATTAACACGTGCATTGCACATACACATGGGAGCACCCAGTGATGAGTAACTCAAAAAGGGTGGTTAGAACTTGGGCTTTGATAGCATCTTCACAAAGAATGATACATTTGTAGAGAACTTTCAAGACAAAGAAAAGGGGCTTTGAGCTTCTGGGAGGCAAGCAGGGAGAAGGTAAATATATAGGGGTGGTGGGGAGGAAACTATGATAGAGAAGGGCTTGTCAGTAAGGTTTGTTATGTAAATTCCTCTGGTGGCTGATAAGGTCTAGAGGTATTTCTGGTGATTAACTTCTCTCCCTTCTGATAGAGAGGGGAGGGGTACACCTTTACGAATTTATGTCCTGATTTTAGGCAAATAGTGCGAGGGCAGAGAACTTTTCTTGTGGCTGTTTCTTTTCAGTTGTCTTCAGTTCAAAATGATTCTCAAATCAAAGTGGCATATGTTGGGGTGGCATAATCTTTTACCCTTTAGTATATTCCTCAAGAGATTACTATTTCTGTTAAAAAGGGGTGCTCTTCTAGCTGTGAGCCCTGACTCCCTACAAAAGCTGCAGGGGGTCCCAACACCAGATGGGTGCCCCACTGGCTCTGGATACACTGCTTTGCTCATTAGACTCAGCCCCAGAGTCTATGAGACTCCTTAATGCCAGAGCCCAGGCTCCAGGTGACCCTGACCCAGCTGCACCTGGTGGAGAAGGCAAACTCAGCAGACAGCAGAACTGAGGTCAGCTCCCCAGTCAGGGGGCAGCCTCTCAGAGGGCCCTAGCCAGGCGGGTGAATCCAGTATGCTGATCACCTTATTTGAAGTGGGTGGACCAGGTAAGTCCTCTGTTCTTATCAACAGCATTCAGCGGCTAGCTTGTGCAAGTTTTACGCTGAGATTTCCATTTGTTGCAAGTACGTAAAATTTACTATTTGGAGAAAGGAGTGCTTAGGTCTTGGTGTAATCTGAAACAATAGCTAATCACAATTTATTTTCTACCTCCCCCTCTCCCACACCAGAGAAAAATTATTACATGTGTAGTAGGCATTTAAGGGGTATTCTGATCCTTTTAAAGGGCTGTTTGTTCTTTGCTTTTCTTTGTCTTAAGGTTCTGTATATTGTCATTGGGCAATCTTAATCACCCCTGAGAACTCCACACTATCTGTAATCAGGGGATGAACAATTGCTGAAAGAGATTTCAGACAGAAATACCTGTTCTCGTGTGTCTTTTTGCTCTGCTGAAGCCCAGGAATGTTTATTCAGGCGGCACAAAGACCTGGCCCCCTGCTCCAGGGGGGACATCTCTGCAGGGCCATCCCGCTGCAGAGTTCCAGGGACCAGCTGAGGCCTTTGTTGCGACTGCATAGCAACCCAACTTTTGCCTCTGCTCAGCTGCATCCCTCACTCCCCATAGGTATGCGCCCTGGAAAAGCTCCCCGGGAAACTGATAGTGATCAAGACTAATGGGGCCCAGGGGCTGGCCCAGTGGCGCAGTGGTTAAGTTCACACATTCCACTAGGTGGCCTGGGGTTCACCAGTTCAGATCTGGGTGCAGACCTATGAACCTATGCACCACTTGTCAAGCCATGCTGTGGCAGGTGTCCCACATATAAAGTAGAGGAAGATTGGCACTGATGTTACTTCAAGGCCAATCTTCCTCAACGAAAAGCAAAGGATTGGTGGCAGATGTTAGCTCAGGGCTAATCTTCCTCAAAAAAAAAATAAAAGGAATAATGGGGCTCAGGGGCTCCTTCTAACCTCACTGATCCTGTCACAATTTCCCATGCGGAGCCCCGGGTAACCAGGACAGTGGGAAACAGACTTTTGGATGTTCTGATTGATACAGGAGCTACTTACTCAGTTTTGAGTGTTTGGCTTTCTAAATTCTCTGAAAAGACAATGCTAGTGATGGCGGTCTCAGGAGAAACCTTTATTCCTCCAACCCCTAGATTGTCAAATGGGAAAACATACGTAAAACATAGTTTCTTATATATGCCCAAGTGTCCTCTTCCATTGTTTGGATGAGATTTGCTAACTAAACTGAATACCAAAGTGACATTTGTGCCTGGACAAGTGGACATTAAGGGACCACCTGAACAGGCCTGCACCCTCCAGCAGCATTATTGCTGCCACATAAGGAATCTCCAACAGAGATTCCTGAAGAAATCCTATAAGAAGTAAGACTAGATGTGTGGCCAGATGAGAAGCCAGGCCAAGGAAAGACAGCGGTGCCTATACGTGTTAAAATTCATCCCAAGTCAAAAATTCCAAATTCGAGACAGTACTCACTAAAGGAACATGCTAGGCAAGGTATTCAATCTCTATTAACTGCCCTTCTCGAATGTGACCTCATCTGCCCTTGCCAGTTTTACTGGTGCAAAAGCCAGGCACACAGGAGTATCGCTTTGTGCAAATCTTAAGGACAATTAACCAGATTGTGGAAAATATCCATGTGGTTGTGCCCAACCCTTACACCTTGCTTACCATCTTGTCTGGAGATTTCAGGGGGTTTACAGATCTGGACTTCAAAAATGTGTCTTTTTTTACGTACCTTTGATTCCTGACTCACAGGAGCTGTTTGCTTTTGAATGGGAGGATCCCAAAACTAGAGGCAAATAACAATATTGTTGGATCATTCTCTCTTGGGGTTTTAAGAACACCCCCATTATCTTTAGTGAAACCTTAGCCAGAGATTTGAGAGGTCTCCAATTGAAAGAGGGAGCTCTTCTCCAATATGTAGATGACATCCTGATCGCTAGTAAGACCAAAGAGATCTCAGACCAGAACACGATTCTGACTCTAAATTTCTTAGCCGAGCAAGGCTACAAGGTTTCCAAGAAAAAGGCCCAGATCGCTCAGCTGTCTGTTAAATATCTGGGTTTCAAACTGCCCCAGGGGCAGAGAAGCCTGCTCCCAGACAGGAGAGAAGCACTGACTAGGGTGGCTGTGCCCACTACTAGGAGATGACGGTGAGGATTCCTGGGCATGGCAGGATTCTGCCGTATCTGGATCCCCAACTTTGGACTGATAGCCAAGCCCCTCTATGAGGCTCTCAAGGGTGGAGACAGTGAACTCCTTAACTTGACTGGAGAATGCCATAGAGCCTTCCAAACCGTGAAAGAGAAGCTGCTCACTGCCCCTGCTCTAGGCCTCCCAGACCTTAGAAAGCCCTTTGACCTGTTTGTTCATGAGAGGCAAGGAGTTAGCCTCACAGTAATGACCCAGAATCTCAGTACCATGAGGAGGCCTGAGCTCTATTTCTGGAAACAGTTGGACACGGTGACTAAAGGATGGCCTGTCTGCCTGAGGCAGGTGGCAGCCACCTGTGACTTGTTATAGGAGCAGAGAAGTTTACTTTGGGTCAGCCCACCACTGCCCACATTCCTCACTGTGTGCTTCTTATTTTGGAACAAAAGAGAAGATGGATACTGGCTTGCCTCCGGGAGGCTAGGCAAGTGTCAAGCCATACTGCTCAACACCTAGCATCACTCTCAAAGCAGTCTCAATCTTAAATTCAGCCACTCCACTTCCCACAAGTCCTGAAGAACCTGTACATGATTGTATGCAGATAATTAAACAAGTTTATTCCTTCTGTCCTGATCTGACAGACCTGTCATTGGAAAACCCAGACCTTGAGATGTTCATGGATGGAACAGCTTCATGAAGCAAGGACAATGCCAAACTGGAGATGCAGTGGTAACCCATCAAAAGACCCTGGAAGCAGAAGACCTTCTGCCAGGTGTCTCTGTGCAAAAAGCAGAATTTATAGCTCTGACAAGAGTCCTCTATTTAGGTAAGGACAAGAGAATGTCCATTTTTACTGATTCCAAGTATGCTTTTTCGGTGGTCCATGCCCATGGAGTCATCTGGAAAGAAAGAGTATTATTAACTGCAGGGAAAAAGGAGATTAAACATGCTAAAGGAATTTTAGGCTTACTAGAAGCTGTTCTGGGACCAAAGTCAGTGGCCATTGTCCACTGTCCAGGACACCAGAAATCAGACTATCTGACTGCTTAAGGGAACAAGTCATTCAGAGTGAAGGGATGAAAGATGATACTCCAGGCAAATGGCAAACAAAAGAAAGCAGGTGTAGCCATACTTATATCAGACATAAAAGACTTTAAGCCAAAAGAGATAATAAGAGACAAACATGGACATTATATAGTGATAAAAGGGACATTCCACCAAGAAGACATAACACTTACTAATATATATGCACCTAACACAGGAGCACCAAAGTATATAAGGCAACTATTAACAGACCTATAGGGAGAAATTGACAGCAACACACTAATAGAAGTGGACTTTAACGCCACACTTACATCAATGGATAGATCATCTAGACAGAGCATCTACAAGGTAACATTGGCCTTAAATGAAACACCAGACCATATGCACTTAACAGATGTATATAGAAAATTCCATCCAAAAGCAGCAGAATACACATTCTTCTCAGGTGCACATGAAACATTCTCAAAGATGGATCATATGTTGGGAAATAAAAAAAGCCCCAATAAATTTAAGAAGATTTAAATCATATTGTACATCGTTTCTGACCACAATGGTATGAAACTAGAAATCAGTGACAAGAAGAAAGCTGGAAAAGTCACAAACATGTGGAGACTAAACAACATAGTATTGAACAACTATTGGATCAATGAAGAAATCAAAGGAGAAATAAAAAAATGCCTGGAGACAAATGAAAATGAAAATGCAGCATACTAAAACTTATGGGATGCAGCAAAAGCAGTACTAAGATGGAAATTTATAGCAATACAGGCCTACTTCAAAAAACAAGAAAAACCTCAAATAAACAATTTAACACTATACTTAAAAGAACTAGAAAAAGAAGAACAAACAAAGCCCAAAATCAGTAGAAGGAAGGAAATAATAAAAATCAGAGCAGACATGAGTGAAATAGAGACTAAAGAGACAATAGAAAGGATCAGTGAAACTAAGAGCTGATTCCTTGAAAAGATAAACAAAACTGACAAACTCTTAGCTAGACTCACTAAGAACAAAACAGAGAAGGCTCAAATAAATAAAATTAGAAATGAAAGAAGAGAAATTACAGTGGCTACCACAGAAATACAAAGGATTACAGGAGAATATTATGAAAAACTATATGCTAATAAGTGGGATAACCTAGAAGAAATGGATAAATTCTTAGAATCATATAACTTCTCAAAACTGAATCAAGAAGCAACAGAGAATCTGAATAGACCAATCACAAGTAAAGAGATTGAAACAGTAGTCAAAAACTCTCAAAAAACAAAAGTCCAGGATGAGACAGCTTCTCTGGTGAATTCTACCAAAGATTCCAAGATTTAATACCTATCATTTTCAAACTTTTCCAAAAAATAAAAGAGGGCGGGACACTTCCTAACTCACTTTGTGAGACCAACATTACCCTGATATCAAAACCAGACAACACAAAAAAAGAAAATTACAGGCCAATATCACTGATGAACATTGATGCAAAAATCATCAGCAAAAAATATTATCAAGTTGAATACAGCAATAAATTAAAAGGATCATGCACCACAATCAAGTGGGGTTTATTCCAGGGATGCAGGGATGGTTCAACATGCACAAATCAATTAATGCAATACATCACATTGACAAAATGAAGAATGAAAACCAAATGATCATCTCAATAGATGTACAGAAAGCATTTGACAAGATTCAACATTCATTATGATAAAAACTCTGAATAAAACGGGTGTAGAAGGAAAGCACCTCAAAATAATAAAGGCCACATATCACAAACCCACAGCCAACATCATATTCAATGCTGAAAAATTGAAAGCTATTCCTATAAGAACAGGAGTGAGATAAGGATGCCCACTCTTGCCACTTTATTCAACATAGTATTTAAAGTCTTAGCCAGAGCAATTAGCCAAGAAAAAGAATTAAACTGGATCCAAATTGGAAAGGAGGAAGTAAAACTGTCACTATTTGTAGGGGACCTGATTATATATAGAAAACTCCAAAAAAAAATTCACGAAAAAACTATTACAAATAATTGACAAGTACAGTAAAGTTGCAGTGCACAAAATCAACGTACAAAAATCAGTTGCATCTCTACACTAACAATGAACTAGAAGGAAGAGAAGTCAAGAATACAATCCCGTTTACAACTGCAACAAAAAGAATAAAATGCCTAGGAATAAATTTAACCAAGGAGGTGAAAGTCCTATACAATGGAAACTATAAGGAATTATTGAAAGAAATTGAAGAAGGCATAAAAAAGTGGAAAGATATTCTGTGCTCATGGATTGGAAGAATAAACATAGTTAAAATGTCCCTATTATCTAAAGCAATCTACAGGTTTGATGCAATTCCAATCAGAATCCCAATGACATTTTTCACGGAAATAGAACAAAGAATCCTAAAATCTATATGAAACAACAAAAGACCCCGAATAGCCTAAGCAATCCTGAGAAAAAAGAACAAATCTGGAGGTATCACACTCCCTGAATTCAAAATATACTACAGTGCTATAGTAACCAAAACAACATGATACTGGCACAAAAACAGACACACAGATCAATAGAATATAATTGAGAGCCAAGAAATAAAACCACACATCTATAGACAGCTAATTTTTGAAAAAGGAGCCAAGAACATACAGGGAGAAAGGAAAGTCTCTTCAATATATGATGTTGGGAAAACTGGACAGCCACATGCCAAAGAATGAAAGTAGACCATTATCTTACACCATACTCAAAAGTTAACTCAAAGTGGATTCAAGACTTAAATATAAGACCTGAAACCATAAAATTTCTAGAAAAAACATAGGCAGTACACTTTTTTTAAGATGGGCACCTGAGCTAACAACTGTTGCCAATCTTTTTTTTCCTTCTGCTTTTCTCCCCCAAATCTGCCCAGTACATAGTTGTATATTTTAGTTGTGGGTCCTTCTAGTTGTGACATGTGGGACGCTGCCTCAGCATGACGAGTTGTGTCGTGTCTGCACCCAGGATCTGAACCAGCAAAACCCTGGGCTGCCACAGTGGAGTGCACGAATTTAACCACCCAGGCATGGGGCCAGCCCCTGGCAGTACACTCTTGACATCGGTTTTAGCAGCATCTTTTTGAATATCATTTCTCCTCAGGCAAGGGGGAAAAAGAAAAAAATAAACAAGTGGGACTACATCAGACTAAAAAGTCTCTGCACAGCAAAGGAAATCACTAACAAAACAAAAAGACAGCCCGCCAATAGGGAGAAAATATTTGTGAACCATATATCTGATAATGGGTTAATTTCCAAAATATATAAAGAACTCATACAGCTCAACAAAAAAAATGAATTACCCAATCAAAACTTGGCAGAGGATATGAACAGGCATTTTTCCAAAGAAGATGTACAGATGTCCGACAAGCACATGAAAAGATGTTCAACATTGCTAATTATTAGGGAAATGAAAATCAAAACCACAGTGAGATATTACCTCATGCCTGCCAGGATGGCTATTATTACAAAGAAAAGAAATAAGTGTGTGCATAGAGAGAGCATATAGTTGGGTCATATTTTCATTCATTTTGACAATCTCTTTGAATTTAGATCACTTACATTTAATGTAATTATTGATATGTTTGGATTTAGCCTACTGTTTTATTATTTGTTTTTGTTTATTATCTCTGTTTTTATTCTCTAGTTTTGCTTTTTTCCCTTATTTTGGGTTGTTTGAACATTTCTTTGGCATTTAATTTCAATTTATCTATTGTGCTTTTGCCTACATCTTTTTTGTGTAGTTTTTCATTGGTTGCTGTAGGGATTGTAATATACATTTCTAACCTTTAAAAGACAACTCAGCATCACCATTTCATTGCTTTAGGTGGAATGTAGAAATTTTACCACAATATAGATCTCTTTATCCTCCCCCTTCTATGTTAGAATTTCTTACCTGTTATGTACATTGAAAACTCCTTTCAAATGTTTAATTTTTGCTTTTAATTGTCATATATTTTAAAGAACTCAGGAGGAGAATAATTACTTATTATATTTATCCAAATATTTATATTTGTGCTGTTTTCCTCTATTCCTGGTGCTCCAAGTTAACTTTTGGTATCATTTTTTGTCTGTTGACAAATTTCCTTAAGCCCTTCTTTTTATACCAGGTCTGCTACAATAAAATATCTCAACTTTTCTTCATCTGATAACATCTTTATGTCACTATTATTCCTAAAATATATTTTCAGTGAATATAGAATTGTAGTTTGGCAGTTCTTATATTACAGCATTCAAAATCTTGTTCTCTTTCCTTCTAGCCTCTATGATTTCTGATGAGAAATTTGCAGTTGTTCAAATCTTTGTTCTTCTACAAACAAACATGTTTTCTCTAGTGGCTCTCAAGGTGTTTTCTTTGTCTTTAGTTTTCAGCAGTTTGATTATGATGTGCCTTGATGTGGATTTCTTGGGATTTATCTATTTGGGATTCACTGAGCTTCTTAAATCTATGTCTGACAAATTTGGGAAAGTTTCAGCCACTATCTGTTCCAGTTTTTTTTGGTTTTATACTCTTTCTGTTCTCCTTCTGGGAGTCCAACGATGTGAATGTTAGAACTTTGGATATTGTTCCATAGGCACCTGAAACTCCATTCATTCTTCTGAATCTTTTTTCCTCTTTATTATTCATAATGAATAATTTCTAGTGATCTATCTTTATTCTTTTTTGAGGAAGATTAGCCCTGAGCTAACATCTGCTGTCAATTCTCCTCTTTTTGCTGAGGAAGACTGGCTCTGAGCTAACATCCATGCCCATCTTCTTCTACTTTATATGTGGGACACCTACCACAGTGTGGCTTGCCAAGTGGTGCCATGTCCACACCTGGGATCCGAACCAGTGAACCCCAGGCCACCAAAGCAGAACATGTGAACTTAACTGCTGCACCACCAGGCCAGTCCCTCTAGTGATCTATCTTTAAGTTCACAGACTCTTTCTTCTGACATCTTCAATCTGCTATTGAGTTCAGTCAAGGGGTCTTTAATTTTTGTATTTTGTAAAATTTTTGTTTGCTTTTTGTTTACATATTTTTATTTCTTGCTGATGTTTCCTGCCTTTCCACTCATTTCAAGTGTGCTCACCCTTACTTCCTAAAATATTTTGATAATAGCTGCTTGAAAGTCTTTGTCAGATATTTTTAACATCCGCATTATCTCAGCATTGGTGTCTGTTGATTGTTTTTTCCCGCAAGAGTTGAAATTTTCTTGATCCTTCATATACTGAGTAATTTTGGATCTTATCCTGGACATCTTGAAAGTCGTGTTATGAAACTGTGTATCTTGCTTAAATGCTATGCGGAATGTTGATGTTTTTGTTTCAGCAGGCAATTGACCCACTTGGGTTCAGGTTGCAAATTCTGACCAGCCTCCTATGAGTTTTGGTCTCAGTGTCAGTTCTGTGTCAAAGCCTCTACAGTGCTATTTGAATCTGTATTGAAGGTGTCTCCCAGGGGCCAGTCTGGCTAGTTGACAATCTTTCTATAAGTCCTTGGTGTGCTGTTTAGGGTTAGATCCACACTTGTACAGTTCAGGGTTCAGCCTAGGGGCTGCTTTCCTGAGCTCCTCACTCCCCATGATCTCTCCAGTCCTATCTGGATTCCTGGACCTCCCCTCCCCTGCAGGCCCACATTTACACCCAATTCTGGGGCCACAGAATAGGAAAAAAGCAACTGGGTTTTGCCCTACCCTCTTGGACTCACAGCTGCTCTGATCAGAGAGGAAAGCTCTCCTCCTTCAACATTTTGTGTGCCTTTAGGTTCCAATGCCACTGCTGTTGCTGTCACTGCTGCCACCATGAGACTGCCTGGGGGCTGGGGCATGGAAAAGCTCAGAAAAGAACAAACAGGGGCTGCTCCCACTGTCTCTGTACTCATGAGTCCCCTTTCCTGCTCCTCAAGCAGGACTAGAGGCCTTCTCCCAGAGCTCTGTCTCTCTGCACCCTGGTGCCCACTTCTGGGTTTCTGGCTTCTTGAGTCCAGGCTGGGGGATACCAGAGGAAAAGGAATGGAAAAACCCTACTTGGTTCCATGGTGTTTCAAATTCTGACGTTCTTCTCCAGTCCGTCTGCTGCTCTTTATGTTCCAGAGCCCCTGTGTAGCTGCTCCATGCGTTCAGTCCGGGTTTCCTAGTTGATTCTTTGGGCGAGTCAGGGTGCCGTGTGTTTACCCTACCTTCCCTGGAACCAGAACACCCTTGTCACTTTTCTTAAGCTTCTTTTCTACTAAACGCTCTACATCTAAAAGGCCTCCATCCTGGGGCTTCAGGCTGTTCTTCCTTTCGCTGGCTATTGACCACCCTGAAGAGAGTACAGAAGACTCCTGTTCCCTTCCCACTGAACATCTTCAGGGAAAAAGCAGAATTCCAACTTTCTTTAGGGACTCATCCTCTCTCTTGTCTCCAGTTATGTGTATAGGAGGGACTGAGCCCAGCCCCGTGAGGGATGGTCTCCAGCTGAACCAGGCTGATCAGTAGAGACACAGCCCTGTGTGTTTACATGCAGGGACAGACACACCTTCCCCAACCCCAGCCAACGACGGCGCCTCAGGAGATGTGTGCTGGGCCTCCCAGAACAAGGGACCTCTTCTTCCTCTTCCACAGGCACTTCTAGAAGAGCCCTCATTCTCCCTTTGCAGTGGGTGGGGCAAGGATATGGGGTTGGGTCAGTGCAGCTACCCAGGGCATTGCCAGCCCTAGGACAGGTCCAACCCCCAGGAGAACAGAGTGGAGAGGACTCTGGGCATGCCTTCCAGCGTAATTGACCAGACTCAATCTTCTCTTGCTCACGTTCCCCATTGAGGGGAGTGTGGCAGATGCTGTGGGTGCACCACAGGCCTTCTACTGTGTGCCCTGTGGCTTTGCCTGAGGCTTTCTCTGGCCATAGGGCATGTCTGCCCAAGATGGAATAGGCCAAAAGTGGCAGGCCAGTCATGCACTTGGGAGCAGCCTCTATACACGACAGACAGGAGCTGGGGAATCAATATCCCGGCTTGCTTGCCCTCAGATGGGCCACTTCTGAGGCTTGTGCTCTGGATTGTCTCCCAGATGTCCCCAATGGAATGGAGCCCCAGTTGCCCTCAGCAGTCACAGCTTATTAGCATCCCTTGAACTGGCTTCCTTCCCTGCCTCTCTCACTGTGCTTCCTGGGCACCAGGAGGCCCTGCCATGTGACTGTCCCATGCCATGGTCCTCACAGACCATGGAGCCTTCACCTGCCTGAGAAAGGACAGCCAGAAGCTCTGCTTAAGTCTCCCTCGGATGGCCCTGGGGGACTTTGGCTAAGCCAGAAGCGGCCCCACAGAGCAACGGCAATTAGGAGCCCAGTCTCTGTGGCCGGAGCATGCTGCTCGATATCTCAGCTTTCTTGTCTCCATGGAGGAGGCCTTCATGTATGTTTAAGACCTCTGGCCACAGTAATGTGCGATTCTTTGTTAGAAGCCACAAAGTATTATCCTGTTGCTGAATGCAGAGAGACGGGTCACAGTACCGCACTGGGACACACACATCCCTACAGTTGGTGTCCCCCCGTGCTGGGACAATGCCCCGTCCTCCTCGGCTCATCTCCTCCCTTCTCTCACTCATCTCCACGTCCCGAGGGGACTGCTGTACCCCAGTCCTGCTGAGTTTTTAAAAATAAGTTTTATTTTAAAAGAATCTTATAGAAATGGTATAATTATGATGCAATTAACTGTTCCCCTGAAACATTTGAGAGGAAGTGGATGGGATGATGCCTCATCACCCCGAATATGTTAGTGAGCACTTCCTACAAACAGGTAGTTCTCCTCCCTAACCGCAGCACCGCCCTGGAAGGTAGGGGAGTGAACGCCGAGGCTTCTCTCCTGCCTAATCCTGACCCAGTCAAGGGTTAAGAGACGGATGGGCAAGCCCGCCCCAGCCCCAGCCAATCACAGACCACTAGCACCTGTGTACTGGGCATCCCAGAACAAGCAACCTCTTCTCCCAAGTGCCCCTGCAACAAAAGGATGCAGAGTCACAGGTCGCATTTGATCTTCCATCTGGAACAGTTTCTCAGGCTTCTCTTGACTTTCAAGACCTTGACACCTTTGAAGGCTCATGATAGTGTAGAATTTCCCTAAATCTGTATTTGTCTGATGTTCCCACTAGCATGGCATCCTGGTCAGTGCTCTCCCAGTGCAGAAACCTGTCTGTAATCTTTCCTGGTCTGTGCCTGTCAGCCTCAGTGAATGAACCTCCCACCTCTGCTCCAGGCCCTGGCCCCGGCCCCACTCCCTGGAGAAAGGGAAGCTTTGTTCTTTCAGTGGGCGCTTTGCTAGCTGTCTCGGTCCCTCCTGACTTCTGAAATAGTGACAACGAGACTCTTTGAGACCTAAGGAACAGGAACGTCCCTGTAACAAGCACGTTTGTCCACTGGTTTATCATCCCAGGGACAAGGTCAGAGGCGTGCGATGAGGCAGGAGAGCAGAGGCCTATTGGCCTTGGTTCCTTGGGCATTTGAACAGCGTTAGCTGGCATCTCTGTCTTTTCCTGCACCCACATTCCCCTCTAGCAAGGTTCCCTAACACAAACACACACACACAAAACTGCTTTGTCAGATGTTGGGAAGGAAATGCCTATCATTTTTCAAATGATGAAATAATCACACTAATGCTTGATCCTGATTCTGATTTATGGATGAATGTTTGGGGAAAAGGCCTCTTCTTTGCACGATTAAAAAAAAATTGCTAACTAGATGTACTTTTTAGAGCTTTCAAGAGGATAAGTATTCTGATAACAGGTGATAACTCTGCTGTATTCTGCTGAGTTTTGATGGTTCCTTGGGAACGACCTGTCTCAAATGTGATAACAAGAATTGGACACCCGGGCAGGAACTGGATATCCTGAGACACGAGATGCAGCTCTGAGAGTGGCCAGCATTTGCTCCCGTGCTCTTGGCAACACCACTGCTTTAGAAAGAGGCAGCGACACTGGGGCCAGCTGCGAGACTGGAGGAGACAGAGCAGTTCACAGTCGGGGCTGGGTTTGGGGAGGGGCTCTCTTCCCTTCCGCTCTCTCTGCTGACAGAGGGGTGTCAGAGGTGGGTGCCACCGGGAGCTGCATGCCTTTCAGAACCATGCACTTCTCTCTCTGTGATTCTGAATTCCCCTGAGTCACTGATTTTTTTTTATTGTGGTAAAATACACAAAACATAAATTTTACCATTTTAATCATTTTTAAGTGTGCAATACAGTGACATTAAGTACATTCACATTTTTGTGCAACCATCACCACCATCCATCTCCAGAACTTTCTCATCTTCCCAGACTGAACTCTGCACCCATTAAACAATACCACCTCCTCCCTTGCCCCACAGCCCCTGGCAGCCACCGTTCTACTTTCTGTCTGTATGGATTTGACTATGTAGATACTTTATATAAGTGGAATCATACAGTATTGGTCCTTCTGTGACTAGCTTATTTCACTTAACATAACGTCCTCAAGGTTCATCCCCATCATAGCATGTGGCAAGACTTCCTTCCTTTTTTAAGGCTGAATAATATTCCATTTTATGGATATGTAATTTTTAAAATCTGTTTGTCCATTGATGGGCATGAATTGCTTCAGCCTTCTGGCTTCTATGACTAATGCTGCTGTGGACATAGGTGTGAACATACTTGTTTGGTCCTAAGCCCCATCCCGAGGCAGTAACTGCTGGGTTCTAGCAGAACCCCCAGGGGCCCTGACCCAGGTAGCTCTCTGCTTTGTCCATGAGCCTCCAGTGGGTTTAACCACATGTCCTGCCTATGGAGTGTTGACTTCCATAGGAAAGAGGGGAAATGGCCCTGCTGACTCTTCCAGGGACAGTGATGGACCCTGGACCAGAGGTCACAGTCAGACTGAAGAATGCTTTAAGGTGGAACCAGGTTGCAAAATCCAATGCTGTTTCAAATGGAACCAAAATTTTCTTCCTTTCACATAAATCTCCTGAAAGTCAAAGATTGTAGGAGAATCCCAGGAAGCAAGGAACATGTCACTTCTGCTTCAGGCTCAGGCCACTGAGCTCACAGGGACCAGGCCTTCTCTAGAGGGGCCACACCCATGCCTGAGAGGACAGAGAGGGTTGTTGAGGGTAGTTCTGTCCATCTAGATATCCACTAGGGGTACTACACAGGGGGCCACTGGGTTGAAAGAAAACCTTTACCAGGACCACAGATGACCTCAGAAGGCCACAACTCAACAAACATGTCCCTACCTGTGCCATGATGCTTAAAATCCCCCACCTGTGGATGCAGCCCAGTCTTCATGATGAAGATTGGGCTACAGGCATTATTCACTGTCCCTGGGAGAGACATGTGGGGATGGACAATCACAGGACAATCACCTGTGGAATTGTCTCGTCCCCATCCTGCCTGACTCAGAGAAAGACCTGGAGGGGAGAGAGGAGAGAGTGGGAGGGCACTGGGAGTGTGATGGAGGAGTGAGAAGAGGTGACATTCAATGCCAGTGGAGAAAAGGCATTTTCTTTGCTTCAACTGGGGGCACAAACACTGGGGTTCAGCATCTGCCAAGAAGAAGGGCTGTGGTAAAGATCCTAGGATGTTGGCTGAGACCATGAAGGGTCATATCCCATGAGTAAAAGTCAGCTGGATACAGACCACTTTCAGAAGCCCTGCTTTGAATCTTCAAAGAACTGAAATAAAATAATTATCAACCTAAAATTCTATAGCTAGCAAAAATGTTCTTCAGAAGTGAAGGCAAAATAGGGGCCAGCCTGGTGGCGCAGTGGTTAAATTCACACGTTCCACTTTGGTGGCCCAGGGTTCACTAGTTCGGATCGCAGGTGTGGGCCTACACACTGCTTGTCAAGTCATGCTATGGTAGGCGTCCCACATATAAAGTAGAGGAAGATGGGCATGGATGTTAACTCAGGGCCAGGCTTCCTCAAAAAAAAAAAAAAATAAGAAAAAGAAGCCAAAATAAAAATATTTTCAGACAATCAAAAAGAGAGAAATCTCAAAAGTTTCAAAAGATTGAAATGCTTCAGAGTACATTCTCTGTTCATGGTAGATAATTGCAATAAAAACTTAATTTGAAAACCTCTAGCTGCCTGTAAATTTAATAGTATATTTCTAAATAATCTAAGGGTCAAAGAAGAAATCATATAGGAAATAAGAAAATACTTTGAATTAAAAGATAATTAATATATGACATAGCAAAACTTCTGAGATGCAGCCAAAGCAGGGCTTAGAGAAAAATTTATTGTCTTAGGTCCATATGTTAGAATGGTTGGAGGACACTGAGAGGAGAGAGGAGGGAGACTCAGCTGAACCTCCAGGACAGGGGCACCCATGGAAGTAGAACTGTTTAGTGAGTAGATGGTTTTTTAAAAAAACTAAAAGATATATCAACAAGACCCAGCCAAAAAAAATTCTTAAGGGAGTTCCTTAGGGGGAAGGGAAAGGATCCCAGTGGAAGCAAAGTAGTGTTGAAGGAATGATGCCCAGCAGGAGAGTAACTATGTTGCTAAATTCAAATGAATAACGAATGTATAAAACAGCAATCACATTGTCTTATGGGCTTTCAAATATGTAGAATTTAACACATGACAACAATAACACCCAGGCAGAGCTGGGGTTAGGAGTAATAGCATTCTAAGGTCTTTCTGCCATCCTTGAAATGGTAGTGGTACTAATTTACTGTAGACTCAAATAAATCAATGATATTTGTTACAATTGCTAGAATTACTACTAAGAGAAGAGTAAAAGGAATGGCAAATAAAACCACTGAGAGGAAGAAATAGAATAGTAAAAAGATCTTGCATAATCCAAAAGAAGGCAATAAAGGAGAAAAGAAGGAACAGAGACAAATGAAATTAATAGAAAACAAATATTAAGATAGTAGATTCGAACCCTCACATATCAGTAATGGTAATATTAGTTATCAGTGATCAGTAACATGAGTCTTTGTAAATGGAATAAATCCTTCAAATGAAAGACTGTTAGACTAATTTAAAACACTATTTGCTGCTTCAAAGACATCTGAACTATTAAAATACCATCTGCAGGTAAAAAGATGGATAAAATGTATCATGGGAACAATGCTGATGCAGCTAGTCTGACATCAAAGTAGACCTCAGAGCAAAAGTGTTCTTTGGGATAAAAAGGTACAATTCATAATGATAAAATGGTTGACTTCCAAAAAGGTGTAATAGTTCTATTTGTTTAAGCACTAAACAACAGAGTCTCAAAATACCTAATGCAAGAATTGTGAGAAAAAGGAGAATAGGCAGAGGAGATGGTGTCAAGATGGTGGCATAGGCAGACTCTGAACTCAATTCCTCTCATGGACACAATGAATTTACAACTCCTCTTGGAACAATTATCCCTGAGAGAGAACTGAAAACTGGATAAAAAGAACCCCCACAACAAGGGACACTGTTGACTGAGGTGGAAGAGGCAGAAATTCCTTCCTGGAGACAAAAAAGACAGCTTCCAGGGGCCAGCCCAATGGTGCAGCAGTTAAGTGTGCACATTCCACTTTGACAGCCTGGGGTTTGCCACTTCAGATCCCGGGTGTGGACATGGCACTGCATGGCAAGCCATGCTGTGGCAGGCGTCCCACATATAAGGTGGATGAAGATGGGCATGGATGTTAGCTCAGGGCCAGTCTTCTTCAGAAAAGAGAGGAGGATTGGCAGCAGATGTTAGCTCAGGGCTAATCTTCCTCGGAAAAGAGAGGAGGATTGGCAGATGTTAGCTCAGGGCTAATCTTCCTCAAAAAAAAAAAAAAAAAAAAAGGCAGCTTCCAGCCACAGCTATTCACATCTGGCCAGGAGCAACCTTAAGGTACACAGCCTCCCTTGTGGGAGCAGTGGATCTGAGCAGGGGAGCATTATCACAATGAGCAGCTTTTGGGCTCAGCACAACCAAGACAAGTGTCATAATACGTGGCTTTTCTGTCTATTAACTACGGCAGGGAATATTCCCCCAAGAGCTATCAGACATAAGGGAAAAAAGCCTGCTCTTAAAGGGCCCATGCACAAATTCACCCATTTTGGAAAGCAACCTAAAATCACCAGAAAGAAAGGTGCACAGTCCTTTCTTGAAAAGAGACTCACTTGATAGGCTCTGGGTGTGTCTAGGTGAGAGGTGAGACCTCCCCAGGCTGGGAGCACCTCCCCAGGGACTGAGACAGTGGTGGCAGCTTTTATTGTGACCTACTGCTGGCATGCTGATGCAGAAGCTGGCAGGTGCCATCAGAGTTCTTCTGCTGGCCTATTAGCTCAGGGGTCTGCCCCACCCACTAGAGCACTGATTGAATCCAGCTCAGCCAGGGCAGACAGCCCACCATAGGGACTGGCCCCACCCAAAAGCAAGTGCTTGGGCAACTTGTGGGTCTGCATAGGCAGAGTGTCTGGAACCTCTGGAGCTGGGCTAGTGAATCTGCCTCTGTGGGGAAGGGCATGTGCATTGGTGGAGTGTGTGGATTCTCTGCAGTGGGATGACTGGGTATGCCCCAGAGGCTCAGGATGTGTGCATGGGCCAGGACTTTGTTGATGGTGTGTGCAGACCTGTGGGTGGTGGGACTTATCAGCAGCAGAAGACCTGTGCTTCTCAAATGGCCAAATAGGGGATTGGCCCCACCTTCCAAAGCCTAAAATAATTGGGTGCTCCTGTGCTTGGGGCTAGCCCCACTCAGCTGCAATCCTGAGACAGCAGACACCAGGCTTCCAGGCTGGAGGCCTACAGGAATTGTAAGGCCCTGAGCTCAGCAACCAGCCACACTGGGGGCCTACTCACTTAATAGAAAAATTGCAACAGGAATGTGCCATTAGATCTTGCAGCCCACTGTGCTGGGGCTCTCCCTTCGCAGTAAAGTGACTGAAGAGACTGTAGCAGCCACACAAAGCTGAGTGTTATAATCAGCTCACCAGAGGCATAGCCTAGGCTCCCTGGGCACCTGCAGCAAAAGGAACCCTGCTGCAACAGAAGGACACACGTAGCCCACACAGGGGTCATTCCTGGAACATTTGGAACTGGTGATGAGAAGTAAGCACACTGCTGGGCCTCAAAAGGCATCTCTCACATAAGGCCTCTTCTCCTAGATCAGGAGAAATAGCTGACTCACCTAATACATAGATATAAGCACAGAGAAAGACGTAAAATGAGGAGGCAAAGGAATACATTCCAAGCAAAGGAACAGGACAGATCCCAAGAAAAAGAACTAAATAAAACAGAAATAAACAATCTACCTGACAAAGAGGTCAAACAAAAAGTCATAAGGATGCTCATTGATCTTAGGAGAAGAATGGATGAACACAGTAAGAATGTCAACAAAGAACTGGGAAATATAAAAAAGAATCAATCAGAAATGAAGGCTACAACACTAGAAATGAAAAATTCACTAGAGGGACTCAATAGCAGAGTAGATGATACAGAAGAATGGATCAGTGAGCTGGATGAAAGACTAGAAGAATCACACAAGCTGAACAGATAAAAGAAAAAAGAATTAAAAAGAACAAAAACAATCTAAAGGAACTCTGGGACAACATCAAGTGTGCTAATGTTCATGTTATGGGTGTCCCAGAAGGAGAAGAGAAAGACAAAGGGGCAGAGAATCTATTTGAAGAAATAATAGCTGATAACTTTCCTAACCTGAGGAAGGAAACAGACATTCAAGTACAATAAGCACAGAGAGCACCAAACAAGATAAACCCAAAGAAGCTCACATCAAGACACATTGTAATTAAAATTTCCAAAATTAAAGATAAAGAGAGAATCCTAAAAACCACAAGAGAAAGGAAACAAGTGGCCTACAAAGAAAACTCTATAAGGCTATCTGCTGACTTCTCAGCAGAAACCTTACAGGCTAGAAGAGAGTGACGTGATATATTTAAAGTTCTGCAAGGAAAAAAACCTACAGCCAAGAATACTCTACCTGGCAAGGTTATCATTCAGAATGGAAGGAGAGATAAAACATTTCCCAGACAAGAAAAATTAAAGGAGTTTATCACCAAGAGATCAGTTTTACAAGAAATGCTAAAGGGACTTATTTAAGTGGGAAAGAGAAGACTACAAATAGGAATAAGAAAATTATTTTTAAAAAGGCAATAAAATCTCTGGTAAAGGTAAAAATACAGTAAAGGTAGTAGATCAACCACCTATGAAGATAATTTGAAGGTTAAAAGACAAAAGTACTAAAATTACCTATTTTGATGATAAGAGAGCAATGGATACACACATATAAAACAAGAGGTAAGACGTGATATAAAAAACATAAAAAGTGGGAAGAGGGGAGCAAAAGAGTAGAGCTTTCTGAAAGAAGTCAAACTAAAGAGACTATCAACTCAGTATATATTGCTATATATGTAGATTACTGTATATGAATTTCATGGTAATCACAAACCAGAAACTTATAACAAAAACACAGATAATTAAGAAAAATGAACCCAAACATAATACTAAAGAAAGCTATCAAACCACAAGGGAAGAGAGCAAGCGAAGAAGAAAGGAACAGAGAAGAACTACTAAAACACCCAGAAAAAAAGTAACAAAATAGCAATAAGTACATATTTATCAACAGCTACTTTAAATGTCAATGGACTAAATACTCCAATCAAAGGCATAGGGTGGCCAACTGGATAAAAAAACAAGACACATATATATGCTGCACACAAGAGAGACACTTCAGACCTAAAGATACTCACAAACTGAAAGTGAAGGATGGGAAAAAATATTCCATGCAAATGGCAAAGAAACGAAAGTAGGGGTGGCAATACTTATATCAGACAAAATAGACTTTAAAACAAAAACTGTAACAAGAGACAAAGAAGGGCACTACATAATGATAAAGGGAACAATCCCACAAGAGGATATAACACTTGTAAATATCTATGCACCCAACATAGGAGCACCTAAATACTTAAAGTAATTATTAACAGACATAAAAGTAGAAATAGACAGTAAAACAATAATGGTACGGCACTTTACCACTCCACTTATACCAATGGATAGATCATCCAAACTGAAGATCAATAAGGAAACATTGGCCTTAAATGACACATTAGACTAGATGGATTTAGTAGATATAAATAGAACATTCCATCCAAAAACTGCAGAATACACATTCTTTTCAAGTGCACATGGAACGTTCTCCAGGATTGAGCACATATTTGGCCACAAAACAAGTCTCAATAAATTCAAGAAGACTGAAATAATGCCAAGCATCTTTTCTGACCATAAAGTTACCAAACTAGAAATCAACTACAGGAAGAAAATCAGAGAAGTCATAAATATGTGGAGATTAAACAAAATGCTACCAAACAATGATTGGGTCAATGAAGAAATCAAAGGAGAAATAAAAAAGTACCTGGAGACAAATGATAATGAAAATACGACATGCCAAAAATCTATGGGATACAGCAAAAGCAGTTCTAAGAGGGAAGTTCATAGCAATACAGGCCTACCTCAACAGAAAAGAAAAATCCCAAGTAAACGATCTAACAGTAAACCTAAAGGAACTGGAAAAAGAAGAACAAACAAAGCCCCAAATCAGTAGAAGGAAGGAAATAACAAAAATCAGAGGAGAAATAATGAAATAAAGAGCAAAAGAAAATAGAAAAACAATCAATGAAACCAAGAGCTGCTTCTTTGAAAAAATAAGCAAAACTGACAAATTTTTACCTAGACTGACCAAGAAAAAGAAGAGAGAAGTCTCAAGTAAATAAAATCAGAAATGAAAAAGGAGCTGTTACAACAGATAGCTCAGAAATACAAAAGATTATAAGAGAATACTATGAAAACCTATACATCGACAAATTGGGTAATCTAGAAGAAATGGGTAAATTCTTATAATCATACAACCTTCCAAAACTGAATCAAGAAGAAATAGAGAATTTGAATAGACCAATCACCAGTAAGGAGATTGAAACCATAATCAAAAACCTCCCAGAAAATAAAAGTCCAGGGGGCTGGCCCCGTGGCCGAGTGGTTGGGTTCGCGCGCTCCGCTGCAGGCGGCCCAGTGTTTCGTTGGTTCGAATCCTGGGCGCGGACATGGCGCTGCTCATCAGACCACGCTGAGGCGGCGTCCCACATGCCACAACTAGAAGGACCCACAACGAAGAATACACAACTATGTACCGGGGGGCTTTGGGGAGAAAAAGGGAAAAAATAAAATCTTTAAAAAAAAAAAATAAATAAAAGTCCAGGACCAGACAGCTTCCCTGGTGAATTCTACCAAACATTCAAAGAAGATTTAGTACCTTTCCTTCTCAAAGTCTTCTGCAAAATTAAAGAGGAGGGGAAGTTTCCTAATTCATTCTATGAAGCCAACATTACCCTGATACCAAAACCAGACAGGGACAGTATCACTGATGAACAGCAATGCAAAAATCTTCAACAGGGGCTGGCCCAGTGGTGCAGCGGTTAAGTGCGCACGTTCTGCTTCTCAGCAGCCTGGGGTTCGCCAGTTCAGATCCTGGATGCGGACATGGCACCGCTTGGTAAGCCATGCTGTGGAAGGCGTCCCACATATAAAGTAGAGGAAGATGGGCACGGATGTGAGCTCAGGGCCAGTCTTCCTCAGCAAAAAGAGGAGGATTGGCAGCAGTTCGCTCAGGACTAATCTTCCTCAAAAAAAAAAAAAAAATCTCAACAAAATACTAGAAAATCGAATACAACAATACATTAAAAAGATCATGTACAATGATCAAGTGGGATTTATTCCAGGAATGCAGGGATGGTCCAACATCTGCAAATCAATCAACATGATATAACACATTAACAAAATGAAGAATAAAAATCACATGATCATCTCAATAGATGCAGAGAAAGCATTTGGCAAGATACACCACCCATTTATGATAAAAACCCTGAATAAAATGGGTGTAGAAGGAAAGTACCTCAACATAATAAAGCTCATATATGATAAGGCTACAGCTAAAATCATTCTCAATGGAGAAAAACTGAAAGCCATCCCTCTAAGAACAGGAACCTGACAAGGATGCCCACTTTCACTACTCATTTAACATAGTATTGGAAGTTCTAGCCGGAGCAATCAGGCAAGAAAAAGAAATAAAAGGGATCCAGATTGGAAAGGAAGAATTGAAACTGTCACTATTTGCAGATGACATGATTTTATATATAGAGAACCCTATAGAATCCAGTAAAAACTTTTAGAAATAATAAATGAATACAGTACAGTTGCAGGATACAAAATCAACATAAAAAAATCAGTCCCGTTTCTATACACTAACAACAAAGTAGCAGAAAGAGAAATTAAGAATACAATCCCATTTACAATTGCAACAAAAATAATAAAATACCTAGGAATAAACTTAACAAAAGAGGTGAAAGACCTGTACACTGAAAACTATAAGACATTGTTGAAAGAAATCGAAGAAGACACAAAGAAATGGAAAGATATTCTGTGCTCTTGGATTGGAAGAATTTGCATAGTTAAAATATCCATACTTCCTAAAGCAACCTACAGATTCAATGTAATCCCTATCAAAGTGCCAATATCATTTTTCACAGAAATAGAACAAAGAATCCTAAAATTTATTTGGAACAACAAAAGATCCCGAATAGCCAAAGAAACCCTGAGAAAAAAGAACAAAGCTGGAGGTATCACACTCCTTGATTTCAAAATATACTACAAAGCCATAATAATCAAAACAGCACGGTACTGGCACAAAAACAGACACACAGATCAATGGAACAGAATTGAGAGCCCAGAAATAAACCCATGCATCTAGGGACAGCTAATTTTCTACAATGGAGCCAAAAACATACAATGGAGAAAGGAAAGTCTCTTCAATAAATGGTGTTGGGAAAACTGGACAGCTATATGCAAAAGAATGAAAGTGGACCATTATCTTACACCATGCACAAAAATCAACTCAAAATGGATTAAAGACTTGAATGTAAGACCTGAAACCACGAAACTTCTAGAAGAAAACATAGGCAGTATGCTCTTTGACATCAGTCTTAGCGGCATATTTTCAAGTATCATGTCTGATCGGGATAAGGCAAACAATAGAAAAAATAAACAAATGGGACTACATCAAACTGAAAAGCTCCTGCACAGCAAAGGCAACATCAACAAAACAAAAAGACAACTAACAATTGGGATTAGAAATTTTCAAACCATATATCTGATAAGGGGTTAATATCCAAAATATATAAAGAACTCATATATCTCAACAACAAAATAACTAGTAACCCAATTAAAAAATGGGCAAAAGATCTGAAAAGACATTTTTCCAAAGAAGATATACAGATGGTCAATAGACATATGAAAAGATGCTCAACATCTCTAACTATTACGGAAACGCAAATTAAAACTACAATGATGTCACTTCATGCCCATCAGCTATAATTAACAAGACAGGAAACAATAAGTGTTAGAGAGGATGTGGAGAGGAAGGAACCCTCATACACTGCTGGTGGGAGTGCAAACTGGTGCAGCCACTATGGAAAACAGTATAGACATTCCTCAAAAAATTAAGAATAGATCTACCATATGATCCAGCTATTCCACTGCTGGGTATTTATCCAAAGACCACGAAAACAAGAATGCACAAAGATATATGTATCCCTCTGATCATTGCAGCATCATTCATCACAGCCAAGACTTGGAAGCAACCTAGGTGCCCATCAAGGGACAAATGCATAAAGAAGATGGGGTATATATACACAATGGAATACTACTCAGCCATAAAAAGGATGAAATCTGGCCATTTGTGACAACATGGATGGCCCTCGATGGCACTATTTTAAGCAAAATAAGTCGGAGGGAGAAAGTCAAATACTGTATGATCTCAGTCATAAATAGAAGATAAAAACAATAACAAACAAACACATAAAGACAGAGATTGGCTTGGTGGTTACCAGAGGGAGAAGAGGCGAGAGAGTAGAGCAAAAGGGGTGATTAGGTGCATATGTACAATGATGGACTGTAATTAGTCTTTGGGTGGTAAACATGAAGTAATCTACACAGACATTGAAATATAATGATGTACACTCGAAATTTACATAATGTTATAAATCAATGTTACTGCAATAAAAAAGAATAAGTGAATTAAAAAAAAAAATTTAATTCCCATTAAAAAAAGAATAGGCAATCATAGAAGACATAGTGAGGTGATTTTTTTTTTTTTTGGTGAGGAAGATTGGCCCTGAGCTAATATCTGTTGCCAATGTTCCTCTGTTTGCTTGAGGAAGATTGTTGCTGCGCTAACATCTATGCCAATCTTCCTCTATTTTGTATGTGGAACGCTGCCACAATATGGCTTGATGAGTGATGTGTACATTTGCGCCTGGGATCCAAACCCAGGAACCCCAGGCCTCCAAAGCAGAGCATGCAAACTAACCACCACGCTACCGGGCCAGCCCCTCATAGTGAGAGATTTTAATAAATCTCCCAGTAACTGACAGAAAAGAAGACCCAAACCCAAACCAAACCAAAGCAAACTCAATAAAATGAAAAAAGTAAAAAGGATAAATGTATGTAATATTTGAACAAAATGGCATACTGAGGTACATAGACAGCTAACCGTGCACCTAAAAAATGCAGCATACACATTCTTTTCAAAAACATATAGAATACTGGCCGTATTCTGGGCAATAAAACAAATCTCAACAAATTTCAAAGAGGAGAAATAATAGAAAGGATGTTCTCTGCCTATGGTGGACTTGAGCGGGAAGCCAATAAGGGAAAAAACAATTAGAAAATCGATTACGGTTAGAAGTGAATACAGCTGTAATAGCCCCAGGTGAAGAAAGAAGTCGCGGTGCAAGTGAAGCCACGTTTTAAAGTGAGAGAAACTAATCACAGGCATGTCAGGCCGGGAGGGGACGGTCAGATGTGGCTTCTGGAGGAGCAGGGCCAGGGCGAAGGTGAGAGGGAGCCTCCCCGGCCCCGCATTGCTGGCCACACACCTTGTACTCCCTGGGCCGGCTGGGGTGTGGGCTGCAGCCAAGGTCACAGGCAGGCTCGGCCTTGGCCTCCGCAACCCCCCACCCCCACCCGGCATGGGCTTCTGGGCATCCCTGTACTGGGGAGGGCGAGCGAGGGGCCCGCAGGCCCTGCAGGAGTCGGGCCGCCGCGGCAGGAGGGAAACTGTCAGGATGCAGCTCAGGCAAACCGTCCCGGAAATGTGCAGGATCCGAGCGTGTGCATGCGTTACCTTGCATCCAAGATTTTTGTGACAAGTGGGTGGAAAACGTGGCCCCCTGTTCTGCCTTCTGTTTGGTGACAATGGGAGAGACAAGGCAGGGGGATGGAGAGAAGGGGCTGGACAGACGCACCAGTCTAAGAGGACGGGTCAGCAGCTCAGGGCCTCCGCGGGGCAGGGCTGTGTGGGTTGCGGAGCTACGGAGGGCTGCTGCGCAGGAGCTGCCACCCTGCTTCCCCGCGCGTGGCCAGCCCTCTGTGCTGACGCTGGACAGCATGTTCCTGAAGGTGCCGCTGTTTCTAGGGCTCATTGTGCTGGGCACTCATGTCTGGACTATTCAAAAGGAATTTGTAAACATTTATAAGAAGCACGATTATTTTGTGGCATCTGTGGAGTTTGCCGTGGCTCGGTTCAATGACGACAATATGGAAATGAATGCATACAGGCTGCTGGAGGTCCGGCGAGCGCAGCAAAAGGTAAGTGGCAGTCAGTCCGCCCACGCCCGGATTCCGGTCCCCACTGAGCAGCCCTGAGGCGGTGTGATGTCCGCAGGGCTCTGAGGCGCAGGGCCCACGTCCGCACCACACTCCTGAAGAGACGGGAGGGGCCCCATCTGCACACAGGGCACCGGCGTCCCTCGGTCTTTCCCATTTCCTGACCTCGGCCCCTCCTTGGGCTGCATCTCAGCCCTGGGCCCGGAGAGGTTCCAAGAGCCCCTCGGGCATCGAGGCCACTGCTGCTGCCCCCGCCTGAGCCGGGGTCCTGCCTCGGGGTCTGGGGACGCTGCAGGGGGCTGGGCGTGCGCGTGTGCGTGGGGGGTGTTGTTGGTGTGTGTCGGGGCATGAGTGGGTGTCAGGTGTCAGTTGCAGAATTCCTGAGCTTCAAACAAGTCAGCTTTCCAGACAATTCCAGGTCAGCCTAGTAGAGGTGGGCTTCTCCTCAAGGTGATTTCTCTCTCTGTTTGAGTTCTTCCCGAACTTTTATGAACTTCTATTTAGGGAAATGAAATCACACCTTTTAATAAGTTCTTATCGAAACCTAGTAAACTCACGAAACAGCGCCTGATTCATAAATATGCACCTCGACAAAAGACTGCGGGAGGAGCCCGTGCATGCAGCTATTTCCCACGGGTAGAGACCGAGTGCTCCCAGCCCTCGGGACCCCCTACATCCTGGTCGAGTGCTTCTCCCAGAAAGGACAGCCCCGCTCTGATGGCTGCTCGGTGCGCTGCCCCGCCCCTCGTCCTGCTGCCCATCAACGGCCCCGCTCCGTGTGCTCGCTGTGTCTGGCGGGCGCTGCTCCAGCGTGGATTCAGAGAGCGGTCACGCCATCAGGGTTGGCTTAGCGTGTGCGGGTGCAGTGCCTGGAGCTCAAGTCCCGTGAACGTGCCACCCTGTGTGTTCACGGCACCGTCCACGTGACCGCCAGGTATCGGCCGCAGGAGGAGAGCGGCGGGGAGGATTCCAGCGCATGCTGTAGGCGCATGCAGGGACACCTTTCTGTGCATTATTTGCTTATAGAGAAATTGCACACGATTTGTATATGCTATTTACATGCATGTTCTAGTCTTTTGCCCACTTTTCTACCTGATTCTCTGCCTCATTCGTGAAAAGCAAATATTTAGCAGCTGTTTTACAATTTCTTCGTCACAGAGGTGGACCATGATCTATCTGATGGACTTGGAGATGGGCCGCACGACGTGTGAAAAACACGTTGAAGACATTGACAACTGCCCCTTGCAAGAAGGCCCAGGAGAGAAAAAGGTTTGAAAATAAAATCAACCCAAAGTGTCATGAACCTTCTGGGAACAAAATGTAATGTGAAGGAAGGCGTCTTAGAAAACCTACAGTCCTCCCGTGTACCTCCTTACTCCTCGCACAGAACACTTGGCTCTGGACACTTCAGGTCCCCAAGTGTGTTGGGGTCTTTCTCCCACCAAGTGATTCCCTGTGACATCAGCTCTCTACCTGGAGACACCATCCGATCCCTCAGGTTAAGGGCTCAGTCCCACAAGACTGCCGCTCCCCCGCCATTCAGATACCAATCACAAGTAGCCGGTCCTCAGGTTCCCCACGACATCTGTCCAGTTTGGCTACACACCAGAGGTTCCCATGACCCCTCCGCAGGTTGGATTAATTTGCTAGAGCAGCTCACAGAACTCGGGGAAACACTTATGTACTTTTACCAGTTCATTGAAGGATACAATACAGGAGACAGCTGCATGACCAGGTGAAGAGATGCACAGGGCGAGGTCTGGGAGGCTCCCAAGCACGGGAGCTGGTGTCCCTGTGCACAGGGGGTGCCAGACCCTCCCTGTGTGGGTGTGTTCACCACCTGGGAGCTCCCTGAAACCCCTGCGGGTGGGATTTTTACGGAGGCTTCCTCATGTAGGCGCAGTCAATTATTAGCTCCGTTTCCAGCTCCTCTCCTCTCTCTGGAGGATGAGGACTGAGGCTGAATTCCAGGTTCTAATCTTGGCTTAGTCTTTCTGGTGACCAGCCCCCATCCAGGAGCCAACCAGCAGCCCACCCAGAGTCACTTCATGAGAACAAGACATGCCCCTGGTGTTCTTACTACCTAGGAATTTATGAGGGTTTTAGGAGCTCTGTGCCAGCTACTGTGGCAGAAACCAATATATATTTTCTATTATCTAACAGCAGGCCTGGGGAGGAGACTGGAGAATCATCAAGGACGGCCTGGGCAGAGCGGGGGCCTGGCCCCTCTCCCTGAGGTCCTGGGGCTTCCACTGGAGGGAGGGGGGGCATTCTGAGCAGATAGGGCTGCTTCCAGCAGAGCAGTGGACTGAGCCTGTGTTCACAGCTGGCTGGCTGAGCAGAGACACCCTGCAGACCCCACGTGACCTTCCCGCCTGGAGGGAGCGCTCCCCCAGGTCCCAGCCTCAAAGCTGCCTGAGACCTCAGGCTTCAGGCAGAGGATGCTCTCCCCGTGGGCCTCCCTGCTCCTTTGGGCCTGTGATTTGGGTTGGAGGACTGTGTGGTTTCTCGGGTCATCCCACCTCTCCCTCTGGTCTCAGGGCTGCAAGGCCATGTCTGGTCTGTCTGCGTCCCCTGTCATTGCCCTATGAGCTGACACCTGGTCCACGGGGCTGGGACCTTGGGGAAGGGCCTTAGTCAGGGTGATGCCCTCGGTGGGAGTGGTCTGCCCCACAGACGCGGCCTTGGGGGCAGCCTCCCCTGGGGCGGGTTTGCCACTGTCGTTGACTGTGTGGGGCTCAGCTGGACTGTCTCCTGGGCAGTGTGCCAGCTCCCTCAGAACTCACAAGACGGGGGTCCTTCGTGGAGCATCTCGTGCCCCCGGCAGGACCCCTGAGAGGCAGGCGGTGGCCCCACCAGGCACCCTCTCAGGAGCCCCTGTCCTGGGTGGGCGGATCCAGCAACCCCTGCCCATCACCCTGGTGGGGCCTTGAGCTTCTCAAGCCCTGCCCCAGGTTGCTGTTTCTCCTTTCTTCCCTCTTGTAGTTTTTGATGGCTCTCGAGCTCCTATTCAGTCCTTCACGCTAAGTGCTCTCAGTGTCGCATTGTCCTGATTTCCGTCATATGATTACTTTTTTTCCAGGTGGGCTGCACTTTCATTGTGGATGCTCGACCCTGGTTTTCCCAGTTCACCCTCCTGAACAGCACCTGTGTGTAGGAAAGGCAGGCAAGGAGCCCCTGGCTTCTCAAGGCAGAAGTTCCTTTTCTGCTGGAGGGTGACAGTCAAAGGTCTGTGCAGCGGCAGGGGGAATAAAGGCATCTGAGAGCACTTCCTGTGTCCCTGTCAGCTTTCCACTCTCCCGGGTCGTTTATTCTCCACGAATGTCACTGCCGGCGACAAGTGGTGGGGAATTTATCATTCTAGCACTTACCTTGGCTGCAGGTGCAGAGCGTTGAGTAAAGCAAACCCCCCAGTTGGTGTGAGGCTGCCCTTACTGGTTCTGGCAGGGCCCCACTGGATGGTTTGTGTGCTCATTCATTCATTCTGCCATTTGTTCCTTCACTCATCTCCAATCCCACCATGCCCCTCATCCATTCCTCTCCAAAGGAATGCAGACAATTCTGTCGGGGAACAGCCACCCACATCCCCTCCGCTTCCGTGTCTGGAGCCAGACTCACAGTGGGTGGTGCTTCTCCAGGTGGGCTACACCCAGACACACAGGTGGTGGGGGGCAACTGGAACTGAGAGAAGGCTCTGCCCTCTTGGGCCCCATCAGGGGCATCTGCTCCAGGAGGCCTGACTGATGAGGATGTCTTCTCCAGGGACTGCAGGGATGGCTCAGAATTTGGCAGCTCCAGTCACCACGTCCCCACCTGCTCCCCGAGCCATTTATTCCCCCATGAGGGCTCAGCCTGGCCCCCTTGGCCACCAACACCAATCACTCCCGCTTGGACAGGCACCGTGGTGACAGACACCCACCCTGATGAGCAACTCTCTCCTCTTGGGTCCTGGTGGGGAGCAGCCCTGGAGGGACAGAGAGATGGAGGGCATGGAGGGTATGGGGAATGACTGGGCAGTGAGGCCGTGGCCATGCCACCTGGGGGAATACTTGAGAAGGGAGAGCTGAGGGGTTCCTCTGCTCCTCCTGGGTCCCTGGGGTTCTGGTTTGAGTGTCCCTGGTTGAAAGTCTGCCCCTTTCCTGACTGATTTATTCCCACGATGTGGCTGTAAGTACTACTGAGATAGATTTCCCTGCACAGCTGTGGACAGCCCCATTGGGCCCAGCACAGAGACTTTGGCCTGAGCCTGCTTTGGTCCTTTGACCAGTTGCGTGTAGGATTTCTAGCATCTCCCTGCTGTTTGATCGGGGCATATACAAACTTACAATGGCGTGTGTGTGGTCACTAAAGCTGGCCGATAATCTGCCCTTGGCTTGAGTGCAAGTGGGATCGAGCCATTGTTCATGGGTCCCGTGCTGGTAAAGGACACAGCCAGACCCTCCCTGAGTGCTAGTCCGTGCTGCTCACAGGTAGACACCTTCAACCCAACTCCCACTTCCATCGGGAAGGCCTGGGTTCTTGCTCTTTTCAATTTGCTCTGGTTTGATCTCAGATGCACCTTACGTGCACCAGGGGGCTTTGCAATTGTTCCCCATGTTCGTGCCAGGACCCTCAGCATTAGGGTGCAGACTCTGGCTGATTTCAAATGCTCCCCTGCCGATTCCAGGAGGCTCCTTCCTGTTGGGGCCCAGGGCACGGATGGAGGTGCCCCATTCTGACTGTGGCCTGTCTGCTGGTTGGAGCTGTAACTAGAAACATAGTCTTTTGGGAACCGAAGGCCACAGTTTTGCTTCTTTATGGGGGGTTACAATAGTTCTATTCATGGTGTCAAGATAAGAGGAGCAGCACTTCCCAGGGCCTGAGGGAGAGCCTGGGTGACCTTAGAGCAGCTCTCAGGAACTGATAGAGCCTCCAAGGTCAAAGTCAGAAGATACACACAGAAGTGAGGAGTCCATTTAACAAATCTGATTTTTGGTTACTGTCAAATGTTGAGCTAAGCTATTCCATGGTAATGCTGCCTCAGCATCCACCTCGTGTGGCCAAGTGGCCCGCAGGGACCTGAAACTGACCCAGGACCCTCGTGCAAGCACACGCCCTGGACAGCAGCCGGCAGAGTCACAGCACATGGGAGGTCCCGGGCAGCCTCCCAGCAGCCTCCCCTGCCTCCGTGGGCTTCCGCTGTGCCCCTAGAAAAGACGCCTGTGGAGCTCATGGAAGCGCCGCTCTTTGGGTTTGGATTGACTGATCTGCCTTACCGGGGACCCCACCTGTGGACACTAATAAAGGCGTGTCCGCAGGCCCCGCCTCTCCCCGTCTACGCTCTGCCTTGACTTTCCTGCGTGGCTCCTCGCCGTGTGCCGTGGACTTCCTCCAGGGCTTGTGAGTAATAACCTTCTCTGTTTTCGTTTCTCTTGTGGTCCACTGTTGAACCCAGACTCGCCAGCCATCAGGCGCTCTGTGCTCCACTTAACAAGCGTTCATTTGACGAATTCCTAACAGCCCGGCAGAATATTCACCCACGCTGCAGAACGTGCATTCTTTTGAGCTGATAGCACATTTGTCCGTATTGAGTGGATTCTGATCCATAAAGCAAATCTTAATGAATTCCAGAGAACTGATGTCACATAGAATAGGCTCTCCAGCCACAGCGAGGTGCAGGCAGACATTAAGAGGAAAAATGTTTGCAAACTCAGCCGCACTTCTCTGAATAACACGTGGGTTGGAGAAGCAATCTCAGTGCAGGTGGAGCAGGTGGGCAGGTAGGCGCAAGGGTGTCCTCTATTCCGTCTACACTCCCTTCTCTTCCTGTGCTAGCCCGGGGCCTGTCCTTCCCCACGGCTGAGGCCCGGGCCCCGCCTCCTTTCTGGGACCTCCATTAGTGTACAGGTGTCCGTGTTCCCCAGGCTCCAGGTGGGAAAATCATTGTAGAGTAGAGTGTCGTCATGCATGCGGGCAGCATGTCGCACTTTCCTGGCCTGCCCGCTCCCCTTGCCTTGTTCACGCACCAGGCAGGTCACGCATTGGTACCACGGTTCCTCTGAGAAGAACCTGACACGGCGACGCGGCAAAGGTCATGGGACCAGACTGTGGCAGAGCTGCATGAGAATGCATGTCAGCTGGGCTAGGCAGGGCTGCCCTTCCCCGCCCTGACACCTCATGCCCGTGGTTGCTGTTCACGGCCATTCCAGCAGAGTCCTGCCTCGGACTAGCTTCCCTCTGCTCCTGGACATTCTCTCTGCCCACCTCAGGATGTTAGAAACCCCTCTCTCCCTTGCCAAGCACAGCCAGGCCTCATGGCAAGTAGGTCAGCAGGTGCCAGAGGTGGTTAGAGGATGGTACCCCAGCCTTGATGCTGACCCCCCCGTGCCCTCCTGATGCTCCCTGAGGTCGTGGGCTACAGCCAAGGTCAGAGGTAGACCTGGTTTTTACCTCAACTCCCCAGGACTCAGGACTCACCAGTATTCTTAAGAATTCCCGTGACTCTGCCAGTCCTGGGCCGCACTGCCACGAGGGCAAGCAAATGGGCTCATGACTCCCCCCATCCCCAGGCCCTATCAGGGTCGGGCTAGGGCACCAGGAGGCAGCCTTGGAAATGTGCAAGGAACAGAGTGTGTTGCTGGCATGTCCCTAGGTCAAAGGCTTATGTGACAAGGGAGTGGAAAATGTGACCCCTGCTCTGCCTACCATTTGGTGATGATGGGAGGGACAAGGTAGGGGGCAGGGAGGAGGGGCTGCACAGAGGCGCTGGTCAGCAGCTCAAGGCCTCTGTGGGGCAGGCTGCGTGGGATGTGGAGCAGTGGAGAGCGGCCCAATAGCAGCCACACCCCACCCTCCGTGTGCCGCTGGCCTCCAGGGCTGACACCGGGCAGCATGTTCTCGAGGGCGCCTCTGCTTCTGGCGCTCATTGTGCTGGGGCCTCACGTCTACAGATGTGGCTTTGTGGACATCGGTAAGAACACGAGCTTCTTCCGCATGTGTGTGGAGTTTGCCAAGTTTCAGTTCAACCAAGCCCAGCCAGATGAGTATGCCTACAAGCTGCTGTGGGTGGGGCGAAGCCAGCGCGAGGTGAGTGGCTCTCTTCCCTCCCTGGGGCTCCACGTTCACCCCAAAACCAAGCCTGGGAGGCGCGAATCCTTGTTCTGCAGGAAACAGCAATGGGCGTTCTAACTTGGTGAATATTTTTTAAGAATACAGGATATCATCAGATGTGTCCCAAGTTTCTTTTTGTTTCCTTAATGAGTAGAGTCCTTGAAAAACAGGGTAGAGAGGAAGGCAGGACAGCAGAAAGGAAAGCATTAAAGTCAGACATTCAGATGTGGTGTGTGGAGAGAAAAACAGCGTCCTATATGAGAGAGTGGAGAGACGCGAGAACAGCAGAGAGAGACCAGTAATGAGAAAGACAGAGAGAGGCGGTAGCCGACAGACAGAAGCCCAACGAGAAAAGGCATCCCAGAGGAGAGCTGACTGCAGGCCGCGGCCGGGCTCCAGGGAGCCTCGTGGGGCCCATCAGCCAGGCCGGATGCAGAGATGATGCTCCTGCCTGAAGTCCGTGGCCTTGACTGCCCAGCCACTGTGGGTCCGGGCCTGGGCAGGAGGTGGCAGAGAAGACAGACACGTTCTCATGGAACCATTATGCTGGTGACGAGAGGCAAACAGACCTCAAGTTCATGAGTGAAACAGTGGAAGACTGGGACAATAGGGGTCAGTGAAGGGCCTCAGGGCTGTGGGGAGGTGAGGAATTTGGGAGTGGTCAGAGAAGGCCGTTGTGTGATGGACACTCCTGGAAGGACCCAGCCACGTAGGGGTTTGGGGAGAAGAAGGACAAGCAGCCACAGAGAGGCCCCTGGACCAGGACAAGCCCCGAGTGCCCAGGAGGCCTGACAGTCTCAGAGTAATGGCACCCATGGGAGGGAGTCACTCAGGTGCTTTAGCAATCATCTCTCTGGACCCTGTGGGTGCAGTGGGCTCCACAACCTGCGGGCAAGCTGACACCAGCACGCAGGGGATGGTCGCCTAGTCACTAGGAGGTACAAGAAATGCTGGCTTCTTGGGGCCAGCCCTGTGGCTGTGTGGTTAAGTTCGCACACTCTGTTTTGGCGGCCGGGGGTTTGCTGGTTTGGATCCTGGGGGTGGACCTAGCATGGCTCATCAAGCCATGCTGAGGTGATGTCCCACATAGAAGAAGTGGAAGAACCTACAAGTAGAATATACGACTATGTACTGTGGGGCTTTGGGGAGAAAAAAAAAAAGAAGATTGGCAACAGATGTTAGCTCAGGGCTAATCTTCCTCAGAAAAAAAAAAAAATCCCCCCAAACAAAAAAAGAAACGCTGGCTTCTGAGTCTGCTTGGAGGTCGATGTGGGGTGTGGAGAGAAGAGCAGGGTCAAGGACAGACCACAGGTGTGTGCCCTGAGCACATGGACCAGGGGTGACTCTATCAACTGAAAGACATGGAGTAAGGTTTGGTGGCGGGGAAAGATCTGGGCGGAACACACCAGGTTTCAATTCTGGGAACCCCCCAGCACGGTGTGGAAGGCAGTGGGGATAGAGTCCTAAGGGCAGGGAAGAGGTTGGGCCTGATACAATGTAGGTGTCGTTAGATCTGGTTATGCAAACCTTTCCCGCTGGTGTTTATTCTTACACTGCCTGCTTCACCTGAATGGAATAGACTGTCACCCAGGAGTCAGTCCGCACACGCCCGGATTCTGGTCCCCAGTGAGCAGCCCTGAGGTGGTGTGATGTCCCCAGGGCTCTGAGGCGCAGGGCCCACGTCCGCACCACACTCCTGAAGAGAAGGGAGGGGCCCCATCTGCACACAGGGCACCGGCGTCCCTCGGTCTTTCCCGTTTCCTTACCTCGGCCCCTCCTTGGGCTGCGTCTCAGCTCTGGGCCTGGAGAAGTCTCAAGAGCCCCTCGGGCACCGACGCCACTGCTGCCGCCCATGCCTGAGCCGCGGTCCTGCCTCGGGGTCTGGGGACACTGCAGGGGGCTGGGCGTGCGCGTGTGCGTGGGGGGTGTTGTTGGTGTGTGTCGGGGCATGAGTGGGTGTCAGGTGTCAGTTGCAGAATTCCTGAGCTCCAAACAAGTCAGCTTTCCAAACAATTCCAGGTCAGCCCAGTAGAGGTGGGCTTCTCCTCAAGGTGATTTCTCTCTCTGTTTGAGTTCTTCCCGAACTTTTATGAACTTCTATTTAGGGAAATGAAATCACACCTTTTCATAAGTTCTGATCGAAACCTAATAAACTCACGAAACAGCGCCTGATTCATAAATATGCTCCTCGACGAAAGATTGCGGGAGGAGCCCGTGCATGCAGCCATTTCCCACAGGTAGAGACCGAGTGCTCCGAGCCCCCGGGACCCCCCACCTCCTGGTCGAGGTGCTTCCCCTGGAAGGGACAGCCCCGCTCTGATGGCTGCTCGGTGCGCCGCCCCGCCCCTCGTCCTGCTGCCCTTCGACGGTGCCGCTCCGTGTGCTCGCTGTGTCTGGCGGGCGCTGCTCCAGCGTGGATTCAGAGAGCGGTCACGCCATCAGGGCTGGCTTAGCGTGTGCGGGCTCAGTGCCTGGAGCTCAAGTCCCGTGAACGTGCCACCCTGTGTGTTCACGGCACTGTCCATGTGACTGCCAGGTATCGGCCACAGGAGGAGAGCGGCGGGGAGGATTCCAGCACATGCTGTAGGCGCACACATAGACATGATTTTGTAAGAGAAATGGAGAATTAAGAGGAAAAAGCAAAATAATAAATAAATTAACAATAAGAAAAATAAGAGAAATTGCAGATATGTTTATCCCTATTTATAGGCATACGCACATTCACGTCTTTTGCCCACTTTTCTATTTGGTTCTCTGTGTTTTTCTCATTATGGCAAAGTATTTCCCAGTAATTTCTCCAATTGCTTCCTGACAGCATCTTACTTGGATCTATCTAATGGACTTGCAGATGGGCCGCACAATCTGTAAGAAACACGATGAAGACATTGACAACTGCCCCTTGCAAGAAGGCCCAGGAGAGAAACAGGTGGGAGAACACGATCCACCCAAAGCATCACGGATCTTCTGTGAATGAAAAATAGTATCAAGGAGGGCCTGGGGAGGAGACTGGAGAATCATCAAGGACGGCCTGGGCAGAGCGGGGGCCTGGCCCCTCTCCCTGAGGTCCCGGGGCTTCCGCTGGAGGGAGGGGGCCATTCTGAGCAGATAGGGCTGCTTCCAGCAGAGCAGTGGACTGAGCCTGTGCTCACAGCCTGGCTGGCTGAGCAGAGACACCCTGCAGACCCCACGTGACCTTCCCGCCTGGAGGGAGCGCTCCCCCAGGTCCCAGCCTCAAAGCTGCCTGAGACCTCAGGCTTCAGGCAGAGGATGCTCTCCCCGTGGGCCTCCCTGCTCCTTTGGGCCTGTGATTTGGGTTGAAGGACTGTGTGGTTTGTCGGGTCATCTCACCTTTCCCTCTGGTCTCAGGGCTGCAAGGCCATGTCTGGTCTGTCTGCGTCCTCCTGTCATCGCCCTATGAGCTGACACCTGGTCCACGGGGCTGGGACCTTGGGGAAGGCCTTAGTCAGGGTGATGCCCTCGGTGGGAGTGGTCTGCCCCACAGACGCGGCCTTGGGGGCAACCTCCCCTGGGGCGGGTTTGCCACTGTCATTGACTGTGTGGGGCTCAGCTGGACTGTCTCCTGGGCAGTGTGCCGGCTCCCTCAGAACTCACGGAACGGGGGTCCTTCGTGGAGCATCTCGTGCCCCCGGCAGGACCCCTGAGAGGCAGGCGGTGGCCCCACCAGGCACCCTCTCAGGAGCCCCTGTCCTGGGTGGGCGGATCCAGCAACCCCTGCCCATCACCCTGGTGGGGCCTTGAGCTTCTCAAGCCCTGCCCCAGGTTGCTGTTTCTCCTTTCTTCCCTCTTGTAGTTTTTGATGGCTCTCGAGCTCCTATTCAGTCCTTCACGCTAAGTGTTCTCAGTGTCGCATTGTCCTGATTTCCGTCATATGATTACTTTTTTTCCAGGTGGGCTGCACTTTCATTGTGGATGCTCGACCCTGGTTTTCCCAGTTCACCCTCCTGAACAGCACCTGTGTGTAGGAAAGGCAGGCAAGGAGCCCCTGGCTTCTCAAGGCAGAAGTTCCTTTTCTGCTGGAGGGTGACAGTCAAAGGTCTGTGCAGCGGCAGGGGGAATAAAGGCATCTGAGAGCACTTCCTGTGTCCCTGTCAGCTTTCCACTCTCCCGGGTCGTTTATTCTCCACGAATGTCACTGCCGGCGACAAGTGGTGGGGAATTTATCATTCTAGCACTTACCTTGGCTGCAGGTGCAGAGCGTTGAGTAAAGCAAACCCCCCAGTTGGTGTGAGGCTGCCCTTACTGGTTCTGGCAGGGCCCCACTGGATGGTTTGTGTGCTCATTCATTCATTCTGCCATTTGTTACTTCACTCATCTCCAATCCCACCATGCCCCTCATCCATTTCTCTTGAAAGGAATGCAGACAATTCTGTCGGGGAACAGCCACCCACATCCCCTCCGCTTCCGTGTCTGGGGCCAGACTCACAGTGGGTGGTGCTTCTCCAGGTGGGCTACACCCAGACACACGGGTGGTAGGTGGGCGACTGGAACTGAGAGAAGGCTCTGCCCTCTTGGGCCCCATCAGGGGCATCTGCTCCAGGAGGCCTGACTGATGAGGATGTCTCCTCCAGGGACTGCAGGGATGGCTCAGAATTTGGCAGCTCCAGTCACCACGTCCCCACCTGCTCCCCGAGCCATTTATTCCCCTATCAGGGCCCAACCTGGCCTCCTTGGCCACCAACACCAATCACTCCCCCTGGGACAGGCACCGTGGTGACAGACACCTAACCTGATGAGCAGCTCTCTCTTCTTGGGTCCTGGTGGGGAGCAGCCCTGGAGGGACAGAGAGATGGAGGGCATGGAGGGTATGGGGAATGACTGGGACAGTGAGGCTGTGGCCATGCCACCTGGGGAATACTTGAGAGGGGAGATCTGAGGGGTTCCCCTGCTCCTCCTAGGTCCCTGGAGATCTGGTTTGAGTGTCTCTGGTTGACAGTCTGCCTGTTTCCTGTTTAACCAGTTCTTGTGAAGAGGCCATAAGTGCTGATGGGACAAAATTCCCCAAGTTGGGGACGCCTCCCCTGGGCACAGCCAAAGTCTTGGTTCTTTTGACCTGTCTATGAGTAGAGTTTGTGTCAAGTCCCAGCACTTTGATAGGAGCATATATAAACTTACAAGGGCTTGTCTGTGTTACCAGCAAAGCTGGCCTATTGCCCACCTTGGCTATGAGAGCACTCAGGTTCCAAGAGGTCAAGCCACTGTTCATGGGTCACAGATAGCCAGCCCTCCCTGAGCACTAGGTGGCATTCCTCGCAGTTGGCAGCTGTGTCACTTCCAGCTCCCATTTCACATCAGGCAGTCCTGGGGTCCTGCTCTTTTGACCGTATGTCACTCATTGCCTTTCTTCATCCCCATGAAACCACATGGGTGTCATTTTACAAATCTAGAGACCAGGCCACACCCCCTTCTCTACCACAAAAGAATCTCTGTGACCCAACATCAGACATACATGCAATCCCAGATGATTAGCATTTGTGGCCAAGGTGTGGAAATGGTTCTCCAGGGGACGACAATATTTAGAAATTGTGTAAATTGCAGTTAGTGTGTCTTGTTTGTGGCTTGTGTCTTTCCTCTGTTTTGTGCTCTCACGGAATTGGGGATTAAAAACACGGCCCATTCACTGAGTTGATGTTCACAGGACGTGGGCTGCCTAGGGGTCTTTGGTGGGGTGGGTGAATATTGTGCCTGCCACCGTTGTCATTGATGAGCCCACCTTAGTAGTTTTTGAGTGACGCATCCGTCTCTAAGGGCAGTCAGTCCTGGGAGCAGCCCGTCCTGTGCCATTGCATCTTGGAGAGACCTCTCCAGATTAGCCCGGTCACCAGGGGTCCCAAATCAGTAGGGAGTAAAAATCTATTTGAAAGTTGTAATACAAGCACACAGTAGAAAAATTGACATGTATTTCAGGAATTGCTGATTTCCATGAAACCCAGAATGTTTTACCCGATTACCTGGTTTGAAGGAGCAGGGATCTTTGGAATATATTTGCTGAGACCCCCTCCTTAAACGGGGGTTTAACCCAGATCTCAGCACTGGGCTCCTCAAAGCAGGAAGGAAGGAGGTGGAGGAGAGGGGAAAGCTGTGCCCCCTGCAAGGCCACCGTGGTAAAATCCTCTGCTCACCCTCGCCCCAGCTCCCTTTCCCATTTCTGTGGCAGCGCCCTGGCAGCTAGTCTCAGGGTTCCTTACCATGATTTTCTGGAAGTGAGCTCAAGGACTGAGTCCAGCACCGCTATCACCCATTTCCCTTTAACTCCTTGGTTTCCAAACACAAAGATCCCCAGGGATCAGCAGAGAAACAAAGGCTCAGAAACTCTTCTGACTGGCTGCTTGTTAGCTCTTTCTGTGATGCTTTCCAAACATTATTTTCAGAAGAAACTCACCTGCCGCAGAAACTGCTGTTGTGTATCTGCTTTCCTGTCCTCTCTTATGAGGTCATGTGTCTGCCCAGGACCAGCATCAGCAGATCAAAACCAACAAAGCAGTGTCCCAAACCACCACAGGCGTCAGGATGAGCCCCTCGCCTCTGTCTTCAAGTGCCCCACACCCAGGTGCCGCCCCTCAGCATCTGCCCCGGTCCCTCCCAGCACCCCATAGACCCTAAACAATCTTCCCTTCTCCTCCGCGGTCTCCTTGCTGTGCCTCGCTTTCAGAATCTGCGACTCTTTACGTAATGATACCTGTTATCTCCAAAACGGTCTATATTTCATGTGGACCTTTTCTGTGGCTTCTATCCTGTGCGTAGCTGTCAGATAAATCTAAAATATTAACCAAATCATGCAAAGCCTCAAATCAGTTCTAAATTTTTAAAACACAGAATGTTCAGCACTCAATCAAAAATAGTTAGAAATAAGACAAGATTTCATGGATAAGTCAAGAGCAAAAATAAATAATAGAAACAAATCTGAAAAAATATTTAGACACTGTAGGACTTTAACGTACCCAGGATGAATAGATTCAAGGGATTAAAAGATGGATCATACAAAGAAGGAGAACTATGAAAAAAGAATAAAAGGAAAGTCCTAGGACTGAAAAATACAATAAGAGAAGTGAATAACGCAATAGGCAGGTTAACCTCACATTAGGAACAGCTGAAGAGAGAATCAGACCTCCCCCGCACGCCTCCCCTCCTACCCCCGCCAAACCCAGGAGGCAGGCCAGAGGATGGAAATGTCTGCAAATGTAAAGTCTGAATTTTCTAGAACTCACCAAAGACATCAAGCCATTGATTTAAGCAATGTTACAAACTACAAGTTGGATATAATAAAAGAGCCTCACAGCTGAGCATGGAAGAGTTCAAAATCAAATTTAATGCGAAAAGTCTTGAAATCAGCCAGAGGTGAAAAGATATCTTATCTTCAAATAAGCAACCATCAGGCTTTCAGCCGACCTCACATAGGAACGACAAACACTAGAAGATACTGTCATGCATCTTCTAAACGCTGAAGGAAATTAACCACGGGCCTGGAATTCCTTAGTTAGCAAAAATCTCTCTCAAAAATGAGTACAAAACAAAGTTATTTTAAAAAAACAAAGTGGAATGTTTTTGTTGCCAGTATAAGCATTCTAAAATAAATACTAAAGGAATTCTCTGGGCAGAAGAGAATCCCAGATGGAAAAATAGTGTGGTAGGAAGAAAGAAACAATACACAAAAGGATACATATGTAGATAAACCTAGATGATACATTGATTGTCAAAAATGATATTGTGTCGAAGATTGTAAAATACATATAGAATTAATATACATGAAAAAAGCACAAAGCTGGCAGAGGAGTAAATGTAAATAGAATGATATAAATGGACTGAATGTTCTGATTAAAAGACAAGTTTAGTTGACTGTTGGAAGAGCAAAAGAATCTTCGCAAAAAAGGAAACACATGTTAGGTACAAAAACACAGAGATTTTGGAAAAATAAGGATGGATTAAAGTATACTATGCCAGTGCTAACTAAAAAAGTCAGTGTGACAGTATAATATCCCATAACATAAACTCTCAGACAAGAAGCACGGCCTGAAATAAAGATGGATATTTTACTATGAAAGTGTTCATCTACTGAGAAGATATAACGACTCCAAGCGTGTAGGCTCCTCTTTCAAAATACTCAAAGCAAAAACAGAAAAAATAAAAAGGAGAAATAATCAAACCCACAATCATAGGGAGAGAGTATGAGACACAACTCCAGGGACGAAAAACTAACGAGACACAACAAATCAGTCAGGTTCTGAAGTTCTGATGCAGAAGTTCTGGACAGCACAATATCAAATTGCCCTTTTTGACTTCTATGGAATGTCGGTGAAATACTGACCGTGAATGTGTGCTCTTTTCAAGTGCACAGGAAACATTTTCAGAATTGATCAATTGTGTACCAAAAAGTAATTCTCGACAAAATTCACAAACCTGATACCAGGCAGACTGTTCTGTAGTGACAGTGAAATTAAGCTAGAAATCAGTAAGAAAAGGTGAGTGAGAGACATCCTGAGCTCGGAAGAAGCTCCCTCCTTCTTTCCTGCAGAACTTCCCGATCCCTGGACCTGGCTGTCTCCTCGAAGTGACCCAAAGACTACGGGGGATGGCGCTGGAGCATGTGCTGCTAAGAGACAGCACCTTCTGAGGGCTCTCTCCTGCTTCCTGCCAACATCCATTGTAGCCTTTCAGGCCCGACCACAGGTGATAACAAAGGCTGTGGCTGGCCGGCTTCGGGGGGTGGGGAGTGGAAGCTGCCCCCACGTCAGACTTGTGCCCACATTTTCCATTCTCTGGAGAGAGCTGACAGCACAGACTCACGCGCCCCTCCCTCTCATGGGCCGGCGCTCAAGGGAGACACTGCTTAGGGGGGACCTCCTTAAGGAGGAGAGGCGCTTTTCTGCACTCTGACTCAGTTCTCAGTACTTTCTCTCTCCTAGCCCTTCCCACTTGTTCTCCCCAGTGCCCCAGGGTCCTCTCTGGTTTATTTGCTTCCCAGTCATCCTTTTTTGACTACTCCAGTTCCCTGCCTCTTTTCTTCTTGGACAGCCATTTTCCTGCCTGTCTGTAGCTTTATGTTCTTGCTCTTGAAGAATTGGTAGCGTTATTTTGTGTGCATGATATTTATGTAATTGCGTCATGTTCCATATCTTAAATTTTACTTTTTCCAGTTAACATTGTCTTTTAAAAGATTCTTCCTGCTTCTCTGTGTCCATCTAGTCTAGCTTCGAACTCTTGCACAGTCTCTGTGGGGGAGGGCCCACCCCTTTTACCCACCCCTTCTTCCATCCGAACTTCTTCCTTTAGGTTCCTTGTGGACATCCTGAGAAATTCTCGGGACTGGTACTCAGGAATGGACTTGCTGTGTCTTGGGGTTTGCAAACCCTCAATTTGCCCTGCAGAATGGGGGCACCAGTACTCATCCCCACCAGCCGCGCAGGCCTCTTGTGCGCCCATGACCAGTCTCACTGAGCTGTCTCATTTTCAAGAGGCTAGTAGGTGAAAAGGAGTAGCCTATTTCACTGGTGGTACCTATTTGCACTTCTTTGGTTACCAATGGGTGTGAACATCTTTCGATGAGCTCAGTCTCTTAGCTTTCCTCTCAGAGAATTCCTGACTCATAACATTAATTCATTTTTTCAGATTGCTTTTTTTTTTTCCTGATAATATCTTTGCCTTTCTTAAGTTTTCTAAGTGACTGCTTTCAAAGTATGATCTGTGGACTGGTGCCCACCTGTTTGTTACCAGTCCGCTCTGAGGTAAGTATAGGAATGATAATAATAAAGAACTGGTCCTTCACAACAGAGATTTTGAGAAACACAGGAAGTTCTATTGATGATTAGGTTCATCTCCACTTTGATTTTCTGTTCTAGACATTAATTCCTTGTTAGTTTCAGACATGGCAAATGTCTTTGTCTGTACTGCCATCTGTCAATTGACTTTTGTTAATAGTATCTTTTTTGTTTTTTTGAGGAAGATTGGCCCTGAGCTAACATCCATACCCATCTTCCTCTATTTTATATGTGAGATGCCTGCCACAGCGTGGCTTGATAAGTGGTGCACAGGTCAACGCCCAGGATCCTAACCGGCAAACCCTGGGCCACCAAAGTGGAGAGCACAAACTTAACCACAACGCCACAGGGCTGGCTCCTGTTAATGGTATCTTTTGTTGAACAAACATCCCTAAATTTGTGAATTTTAATGTCGGGTATGGCATTTTATACTAAAGCTCGTTAATGTATTCTTTAGGTCTTTTCATCTCTGCTCGTGTTTTTGGCTTCAGATCTATCAGATAAAAAGCTGAACACTTATCTATTTTCCCCTGCAGTTCTCTCATTTCTTGCTAGTGTGTGTTACAGTGCCGTGCTGGGCCTATAAAGAGTTTGATGATTGTATCTTCTTGTCTTATTTTTTCTTTTGTCTATTTTCACTCCTGTATTAGTTTTCTATGCTGCGTAACAAATAGCCACAAATTTAGCAGCTTAAAACAACACCCACTTATTCTCTCACAGTCTGAGTCAGACTCACCTGGATGCTCTGACCAGAGTCTCTCCAGGCTGTAATCAGAGTGTTAGCCAGGACTCCTCTGAGGCTCGGGGTCCTCCTCCAGGCTCATGCGTGGGTGGCGGAGTCCAGTTCCTGTGGTTGTAGGACTGAGGCTCTCAGCCCTAGAGGCTGGCTGCTGTTCCCTGCCCCAGGACCTTCTGTGCAACATGGCAGCTTGCTTCTTCAAGGCCAACCGGCAAGGGTCTCTGCTGCTTCTTGACTCTTACCTCTAGATTAGCTTTTTTTTTTTTTTTAAAAAATCTTTGTTGACATATAACTTATATACCATACAATTCACCCATTTAACATGCACAATTCAGTGTCTTTTACTATATTCATAAAATTCTATATCCATCACCAGCCTCAATCTTAGAACATTTTCATTATCTCAAAAAGAAATGCCACACGTCTTAGCCACCACTCTCTAGTTCCCTATCTCTCCCCACCCTAGTCCTACCAGCAAATAACCTTCTGTCATATGGATTTGCCTATTGTAGACATTTCATATAAATGGAATCATACAATATTAGTGTCTTAGCATCTTTAAATTAGCACAATGCTTCCAAAGTTCATTCATGCTGTAGTGTGTATCAGTACTTCATTCCTTTTCATTGTCCAATAATATTCCATTGTATGCATATACCACATTATAGTTATCCATTCTTCAGTTGTTGGACACGTGGGTTGGTTCCCCCTTTTCAGGAAGTATGAATAATGCTGCTGTGAACATTTGTGTATAAGTTTTTCTGCAGATGTAATTTTTCATTTCTCTTGGGTATATACCTAGGAGTGGTATGTCTGGAACATACGGTAATTCTGTGTTTAACCATTTGAAGAACTACCAGACTGTTTTCCAAAGTGGTTGCACCACTTTCTGTTCCCACTAGGGGTTTATGAGGATTCCACTTTCCCCGCATGCTCGACAACACTTGTTATCGTCCATCTTTTGACCCTAGTCATCCTAGTCGCGTGAAGTGGCAGCTCATCGCGGTTCTGATTTGCATTTCCCTGACCAGTAATGAAGGAGAACACCTTTCCATGTGTTTCTTGGCCATTTGTATATCTTCTTTGAATAAATGTCCATTCAAATATTTTGCCCAACTTCTAATTGGGTTGTCTTTGTATTAGTGAATTGTAATGGTTTTTTGTATATTCTAGATTCAAATCCCTTAAGTCATATATGGTTTTCAAAAATTTTATACCATTATGTGGGTTATCTTTTCACTTTCTTGATAGTGTCCCCTGAAACGCAAAGGTTTTTCATTCTGATTGTGTCCAGTTTATTTTTTCTTTGGTTGCTTATGCGTTCGGTATCGTACTGCAGAAATCATTGCCTAATTGAAACTCACAAAGATTTACACCTATGTTTTCTTCGGAGAGTTTTATTGTTTTAGCTCTTACATTTAGGTCTTTAATCCATTTTGAGCTAATTTTTGTATGTGCTGTGAGATAAGAGTCCAGCTTCATTGTTCATCATGTGGATATTGAGTTGCCCCAGCACCACTTGTTGAAAAAACTCTTCTTTCCCTATTGAATTGTCTTAGGTCAAAAATCAACTGACTAGAAACGTGACAGTTTATTTCTGGACTCTCAATTCTACTCCACTGATTTATACGTCTATCCTTATGTCAGTACTGTGCTGTTATGACTACTGTGGAATAATTTTGTGTGTGTTTCATAAATTTTGAGATTGGAAAGTGTGAGTTCTCCAACTTTGTTCTTCTTTTGCTGGATTGTTTTGGGGTCTGGGTTCCTTGCATTCCCATGGGAAATGGGCCCATGGAGCTCCTCACTTTGCCATCTTGAAAGTGAAACTCTTCTCTAGACCTTATGTTAAAGGACTCATTTGATCTTATTGATCTTGGTATTATCTCAAAGTTTGCTGATTAGGGACCTTAATTACTTCTGCAAAATATCTTCCTCTTTGCCATATAACCCAACCACGTCATGGGAATGATATCCCATCATATTCCTATGTCCCACTCATAATCAATGGGAGTGGATTATACAGAATATGTATCACAGGGGGTATATGTTGGGGGTCATGTTAGAATTTTTCCCACCATAGTTCCTTATGACTGTTTTTTGCCTTAAACCTCATTTTGTCATCTATTAAGATTGATGGCTCTTATTTTCTTTCCATTTCATATTTACCGAAATATTTTTGCCTCCTTTTATTTTTATCTTCTTTGTGTCTTTTTGTTTTAAATGTATCTTTCATAGACACTGTGCTGTGGGTCTTTTAAAAAAAATCTAATTTGTGAGTCTCAATATTTAGTGAGTTGCTTTTATTACTGTTATACTTGATGTCTTCTCTGCCATCTTCAGTATTTCCCATTTACTGCATTTTTTCATTTTATTTTATTTCTTTTCTCATTTTATTTGCCCTACCTTTCAATGAGTAAATTGAAGTTTCTTTGCTGGCTCCATTCTGTCTCTGTTCTGTGGTTACTGCTCATTTAACTTGAGAGTGATTTTCACGCTTATTCACCCCTGTGGCTCCTAGTTCCTGCCAAGAGGGTGAACTAGAATGGGCTGCTGGCTCTCTCCCGGGATCAATGCTAGAGAGACTATAGAAATGACAGGGAAACTTAAATTCCAGTAACTAGCAAAGTATAACAAAACAAAAACCATATGAGACTCCTGGGGTGACTCTTGTTTTGTGGTAATTATTACTTACCTTTTCACCATAGAAACTGGCAGCAATTCCCAAGGCTGCAGGTACCAGGGCACCGGGGTAAGGACAGGGTAAGGCCAGATTCCTTCCAGCAAGAGGAGCTGATGAAAAGCAGTGGAGTCAAGGAGCTGCTTTCAGACAGCTGCATAGCCCACTCACATCTCCTGGCGTGGTGGTGTAATGGGTTGAGACTATGGGAATCATGAGGTGGGGTGAACGCATTTTGCATGTAGGACTTTGCAAATGTGATTGAGGACCTTGAAATGGGGAGATTATCCTGGATTATCTGGGTAGGTTCGATGTAACCACAAAGGGACTTATAAGGGGGAGGCAGGAGGGTCAGAATCAGAGTCAGAGACAGAGATGTGATGATGGAAGCAGCAGAGGGAAGAAAGATTGAAAGAGAAAGGGAGAGAGAGACATTTGAAGATGTTTCATGCCTAGCTTTGAAGATGGAGGAAGGGACAATGAGCCAAGGAATTTAGGCAGCCTCTGGAAGCTAGAAAGGCAAGGAAATACATTTTCCTTTAGAGTCTCCAAATGGAATGCAGCCATGGCCATAATTTGATTTCAGCCCAGTGAAGCCGTTTTGTGTTCCTGACCTTCAGAACTGTACGATAATAAATCTGTGTTGTTTTAAGTCATTCAATTTGTAGTGATTTGTTACAGCAGCAATAGAACACCAACACAGATGAGTTGCATTTTATGGGGACTGCCTCCTCTCAAGATCGCCTCATCAGGGTTCAAGGGTGAATCCCTCACTACAGGCGGTGGTTGATGGAGTGGCAGCAAAGGAGGTGATCTACAAGGGCTCAGGGTACCTGAGCCTTTATACTGTGGGGTGCATCACCTTTCTCTTCCTTAAATTCATCCCATATAGAGCCTTAGTCCAGGTCAAAATTCCAGACAGAGCAGCTGAGACATCTTGGAGGAATGTGGACTTAGTGGCCAAAATAACTAAATCCCTGAGGAGTACAATTAGGCTGAACCATTTGAAGTCACTATTTTTGTAGATCAATACCAGTCCCATATTGGTAATTCCCTGTGGTTCAACTTACTACCCTTAGTGGGAATGATAAAACTATGGCCCAAAGACCAGATCTGGCCTGCTGCCTGTTTCTGTAAATAGTTTTATCAGAACAGAGACACTCCTGCATTTTCCTGTTGCCTCTGGTGGCACCCTGGACAGTGAAGGAGCACACAGTGTCAGATATGATAATATTCTAGCTCTTGTTTGTGTGATGGATTCATGGGTGTTCATTGTGTTGTACAGCCATGCATAGACCAGTGCTGGGAGTGTCACGAACAAAGGAAAGGATGACATTTAAGCCAAACTCTGGGCAGCTAGGGTTCATAAGAAAAGGAAAAAGCAAGCGAACAAAAGACTCAAATGCACCCTGGAGTCAGAGAAAGTCCAACAGGTGTTTTGGTCTTGGTAGTTAATTAGGAAAGGGCTGAGGGGCAGGTGGTGGAGTTACTCCAGCAGTCCAGACTCAGTGGGCCCCGGAGTGGTGGGGCTCCTGGCACTGAAGACCCTCTGAAGCAGGCTCCATGTCTGCTGGGCTGTGTCTTGTGGCTTGTCCTTCATGAGCCCCTTGGCCTAAGGGGCAATGAATGACTCGTATCATGAAACCCAGTGAAGGCTCAGGTCATGTCCCAACCTACATGGGTACCCCTCCTGAGGGGTCCCAATCACCCAGATTTCACTGGGTCATGGGAACCATTGGGGGTCAGAGAAGGCTTGTCTTCATTTTACAGATATGGATATTGGCTTCCTAGGTGATTAGGTCCCTGGCCTAAGGGCCACCCTTGGCTACAATAGAATTGGAACAGGGACCTACATGCCCTGATCTCTGTGGGAACACAGGCCCCTAGGAAGAGGCTGCTGCAGTCTCTAGAGCTGGATCTGCTTCCCGGAACCAGGGTCTCCCCTGAGTCAAGCCTTGTGTGGATAGTGCCTGAAGCATCCTGACCCCAGTGGTAGAGGGATTGGGAGGCAAAAGGGATGGAGGAGCCCATGCGGCTGACTCCCTAGAGGTGACAAATGATCAAAGTCATGTGCAGCCCATTCATGGCCCTCACACCCCTATCTCCTCTTCAACCTTCTGTCTTAAGCACATGAACTGCTCTTTAATCTAATCCTATTTTTATTTACATACCATCGTAACCATGCTAAGGATGTTTTCCCCTAATTATTGAAGTAATGCATATATAATATAGAAATTTGAAGAAATACAAATATAAAGAAAAATCAGAAATTAATATTTTTTCTTTCATCAAAGCAAAACCATTGTTCATTCACTCAAAAAATATTCACATATACTCCATGCTGGGCCTTGTTCCAGGCTCTGGTGGCATAGTGATGAGCAGTTGAAAGGGTTCCCTGTCCCTAGAAAGCCCATTTTATTTCTTGAGAGGAAAGACATAGGATAAAGAAATTCACCAATAAAGTACTGCAGGTTAGGATAAATGATGTGGAGGGAATAAACAGGGAGGTGAAAACAAGAGCTGCCAGGCCAGCAGCTAGAAGAGTCGTTGGGAGTAGCTGGAAGAATAGCTGGGAGAGGCGTTGTAGATTTGGGTTGGCGGGGGCTCTGTGGAAATGACATTCATGTTGACAAACAGGGTGGCGTGAGCCACCGTGAGGAGAGGAGGGAGGAAAACCAGAAGAGGCAACACCCAGACCCCAAGGGGAGGCCCCGCCTGGCGGGGGAGGCGAGGCCCTTAGGTGCTGCTCGGTGAGGTGGGAGAGGCTGCTGGAGATGTGCACAGGCAGTCCAAGTATGGTCAAGATTCTCCTGCATTTTTTCATAAAATATTTTTATTTACAAAAAATTGGATCATATTTAGTGTTTTGCATCTTGTATATAATTTATTTTTTCATGAGCATTTTCTGACACCATTGAGAATTCCTCAAATACACAGTTTTTAAGGTAATGTAAGAGGCTCATTTTATTCATACTGTAACGCATTTATATATTTACTAAAGGTGGATATTTAAATGTTAACAGGTTTTAGTTCTTTTAAGTAAGGCTGCAGTCAACATCTTTCAGTGAAAAAATTTAACTTCTGTTATAGCTTTGAGATAACTTAAAGTGGCATTACTGGGTCAAAGAACATGGCTACTTTTAAGGGTTTTAATGTGCTTTGTCAACTTGCTTTCCAAAAAGATAGTACCAGTTTACACGCTCACCAGGAGTAAGTGAGGGGTATGTGATTATTTTACAGATTATGAAAATATAAATAAAATAAATGGGTTAATTTTTTTTTTAAGTCAAGAAGGCTTTTTTAAAATAAAAGTTGTCATAAAAGTTAGAAGCTATGAAGGAAAAGGTGGATAAATTTATCTATATAAAAATTTAAAATTCTTTTATGGAAAATATTAAAAACAAAAATCAACTATGAATAAATTCCAAAGATGGAAGATAAATTGGGAAAAAGTCTTGCTGAACATATGTAAAATGGAACGTTAATCTCGCTAACGCATCCCCACAGCCCTGGACACTGATAAGAAAAGACTGTGCCCTAGGAAGACTGGGCAGGACAGTAATGGAAGGAAAACTACTGAGTCTACATGGAAAGATGCCTAATTTTGACCAATAATACAAATCAAGGAAACATAATTGTTCTCATATCCAATTAAGAAACAGTAACTCGGCTGAAGCAAAGATATGGGGAAGAAAGGACTGTCAAGTTGTGGTCTGAGTTTCTGGTTAGAAATACAGAATCTGCGGCCCCGCCCCAGACCCATGGAATCAGAATCTGCATTTTAACAAGATTCCAAGTGGTTCATGTGCACATTAACGTTCAGAAAACACAGATACAGTACACTGGTTCTCAAACTTGGCTGTGCGTGGGAACCTTCAGGAACTTTAAAACTTTAAAATATGCCGACTTCTGGGACCCTCTCCCAGAAATTCACTCTGCTGGTGAGAGTGACCCTGGCACTTTTAAAACTCCCCAAGTGCTTTTAACATGCAGCAAAATTTTAAGATCATGAATACATTACTGGTAAGTGACTAGCAATTTGGCAATATATACTAAATTTAAATTTGTATAAAGCCTTTGCATCAATTTTCCATCTAGTCTTTTATTATACAGAAATATCTGTGTAATTTTGCAAAGGTATTGGAAAAGTATTGTCCACTACAGTAGAGTTTATAACAGCTGAAAATGAGAAACAACTGAAAAAAAATCTATCGATTTTTCAAATACAATGTGGTGTGTTCATACCCTGCCATGTTTTACAACCTGCCTGGCAGATTTATGACCATCTGTTATTTCCTGTACATTGTCTCTCCTCATGGTCAAGAGCCCATCCATCAATCTTTGCACTCTGGGACAAATGCCCACCTCTCTGCCCCTCCAGGAACTTGCTGGACACCCACTTGGGATGTTCACAGAGACGCAGAATGTCTGAGAGCCCAGGGGTGCATGTACGCCCTCCCACTCAGGTGTAGGCCCAGGCATCAGGGTGGCCTATGTGGCCTACATCCTGGCAGGACATTGAAGGGAGGTGCTATTAGCCCAAACAGAGGGACTCCAGAAGCCAGACATTTAGGAAGCCAGAGTCACAACACAGGCGGCCTCTGAGGGGCCCTCCACTCTGAGGGCAGAAGCAGGAGGCACTTGCCTGCTGTGTGTGAGCTGCCTGGACTGAAGGCCAGTGGCCAGCAGGTGAGTGGTGGCCTCACTGAGGCAGGGTCACAGGTGTTGGGTTACATCACAAAGTATGACCTCACTGCGGGGGCGTGGACTCAGAGGGTGCAGACAGACCGGAGATCAGAGGCAAGGGGGCCCTTGGACCATGGCATAGGCACTGGCTGAAAGTGCTGGAGAGCTGGGAGACCCACTGGCTGCGTGTGGGTCAGAGCCCAACTCCACGAGGAGGAAGGAGTAGCCGGAGGGTGGGGCAGGTTGGAAGCCCACAGAGGACCAGAGCCAGGAAACCTTGGGGCTGCGGCACTTTTCCCAGCCACATCTCTCAGGCCTGAGGCGCAGAGACAGGAGTGGGCCGTGAGGCGCACAGGGTAGGTGTCGGCGCATCTGGCTCTAAGCGCTCTCCCTGGACCTGCAGCTGCAGCCACGACACAGGATGACGAGGGCGGGAGGCTGAGAGCAGAGACTCCTTAGCTGGCTTCTCATGGGTGGGTCTCATTGGAGGACAAGGGTAGCCCTATAGGGTGACCCTAATGGCTCTGTCTTGAATCTGGCTGCGCTGATGCCATAGTGGTAAGATCTTTGAACCTATGGCAGCAGCAGCAGTGGTCACCCCATGCCACCCGCAGCTCCAGCCCTGAGAACAGAGGAGGCGTGCCTGTGCCCCTGGACGGAGGGACCATGACCAGACCCCATGGGTCCAGCCTGCTCCTGTTCACCATTCTGGTGGCCCTGGTGGCCAGCACAGACCCAGAAAAGAATAGGCTTAAGGCATGGAGGGAATTAAACATCATCAGTGCCTCAAATGCCAACGTGAGGCAATGTCTGTGGTTTGCCCTGCAAGAGTACAACAAAGAGAGTGAGGACAAGTACGTCTTCCAGGTGGTCAAGATTGGGCAAGTCAAGATGCAGGTAAAGGTGTTCTCTCCAAATATGCAAATATGCATATGGTGCCTCCGACTGAAGCCAGGCTGAAAGAGTGGGCATTTGAGAAAAACATTGACAGACAGAAATCCTGAATATGGGAGTGCTCAAGTGGATAGGTACTTTGTGTACTTGCATGTGACCGCAACGTCAGTGCACCTTCTATATCTGCTTGGACTGTTGTTCCAAGTACTTTACATATATTAACTCATTTAAACCCCAAACTGCAAATCAAATGTTCATGATTTGTATTTGCTAAGGTTGGGGGACCAATTAAGCGCCATGAATATTTTGTAATACTGTTGCCATGGGCAACATTTCAATCTAGCCACATAATGTGGAATGTGAGGTTGAAAATCAACACGAGGTGCTATTTAATGTATAAGCTAATAAGGTGCCTCCTCCAATATTCTTTAATTCTTTGAATTCAACCTTTCTTTAGGGGAAGTGGAGGCATTGTGATTTTCTGTTTATAGAAATATCACATTCCTCATGGGCCATGAGTTGCCCGCTGCTGGGAAGCATTGCTTACTTGGATTCCAGTGTGGGTGACGCCCCCTGGAGTTGGCAGCACGAGGCCCTGACTGCCATGTCTGAGCAAAGGCCTTGGGTTTTGGGATTCCGCTGCCTGTCCCAGCCTCAGTCAGTTAGTTGTGGTGTGGCTGGTAATTACATCATGAAACACATAGGAATGAGTTGTAAAGACACTCAACAGACAGTCGTTGTTGGCAGAGCTCACTTCAGCGTTTACCCTCTCAACGCTGCCTCTGTCAGCAGGGGCTAGGCCGGTTTATGTGTTGGCGCTTATGACCATGTCTCTGGGAAAACGTGAGCCGTCAGCACCGTATTTCCAGTGCCTTATGCGGATGGCGCAGCACCCTTTATGGATTGGGCGCCCTCCACAGTCCACCTGGAGGCATGCTCCCTTGGCCCTTTGAAATAAAGGAACGGATTCTGGCTCTTGTAACATCCCTAGTCCTGTTCACAGCTTGCTTTCTTTGGTACCAAGTAACACATGCATGTAGCAAATTTCTCACAAACCCTTCCATGCTAGCCGCTGTAGATGGGGCAACGAGGTGGACAGAAGTGATCACAGACCTTAGGGAGCCGGCAGTCCAATTAGAAGGAAAAACTGCTAACCCAGGAAGGTGTGCTCTGGTGTTATTGTGGTGCACGGTGCGCGGCGGCCCGGGCATTGGGGGAGGTCTCCTCAGAGAGCGTTTCTCACCTCCGCTGGCTGCACTGCCACCATTAAATGGTCTCTGGTTGGGACCCAGGTCTCAGTAGGCGTTAAAACCCTCCAGGTGATCCCAATATGCAGTCAAGGCTGAGAACAACCTCTCCAGGGAGTGATGTTGAGGACGCAACCTGAAGAGGGACGGGTTAAACAGGTGAAGGAGGCGGGAAATGCTTTTGTTTGGGTTTCCCCAGAAGCAAGCCCTTGTGCTAGGATTCAGGTGAAAGTAGTTTATTTGGGAGGCTATCCCCGGAAGCATCGGGAGGCCATCCCCGGAAGCATCGGGAGGCCAGAGGGGAAGTAAGAGAGGACAGGGAGGCAGCCAGAGCAGGGTGAGTTGCTGACCAGGTGACCACCATGGGCAGCTGGGTTCCGTGTACCTTGGGGCCTCAGGGAGAAGGGTGCAGAGCCTGCCATGGAGTTGGCCCCCCTGCAGGTGAGGAGCTGGGCTCCTTATCCACAAACTGCCATCCGTCATTGGTTAAGAGCTGCTCTGGGAGCCCTTGACTCCTACTGGTGGCAAGAAGTCCCTTGGGCAGGGACCCCCAGAACTGGCAATGTGTTTGAGAACAGCATGGGGCATACCACTCACAGCCTCTGCTACAGGAGGGGACCAGGGAAGATTCTGGGGGTGCATGGGGGTGGGGAAGAGCAGTCAGGCACAGCAAGTTGCTAGTGGGAAGGCACATGGCCCATTTCAGCAACTCTAAGGAGCCAATGTGACTGGCCAGGGACCCGACCATGCAGTGCCTCGTGGGGCTGGGTAAGACTTTGGCTCTCTCTTAGAGCACTGAAAAGCCAAAAAAATACCAGGTCTGGGAGTTCTTAGCATCAAGGTGATCAGATTTGGGTTTTAAAACTATCACTCTGGTTAACTTGTTTTTAGAAAGGGGTTGTGAGGATCCAGTGCAGATGTCCATGTAACCACATGGCCTCCAGCTTCGCACAGCTCTGGTTCGCGTTTACCAGGAATCAACACAGAGCAGTCCTCGGCCTTCCCTTGGCTGGATTAGCAGGGAGGGGAGTGAAGCACGGAGGTTAGGATGCAAGTTCTAGTGCAGGAACGCCTTGGCTTGAGCTCTGGGTTAGCTGCTTACTGGATGGATAGTTATTTAGCTCCTCCGTGCCTCAGTTTCCTCACTTGATAAAGATCAAGAGTGACAGCCTGCCTCCGGAGGGCTGGTGTGCTGGCTGGGGAGATATCGCGTGCAAAGCCCGGTGAACAGTGCCTGGTGACGGTGAGCAAGTATCACGACCACAGGAAGCTCTATTGGTGACCAGGTTCACCTCCATGGGGTTTCGAGGTTCCCTAAGTACAAACCTTCTATTGGTCACTTCTTGATGCCTTCTTACCAGCTTCTCCCCACAACACAGGCCAGAGTGTCCCTGGTTATTCCTTGGAACACAGCTAAAATGTAATACAACTTCATTCAGACCTGGAGAAAGCACTGGGGAAAGGCCTGATAGAAACAGGTGAGTCCAGGTGGCCTGGACCCCGCTTGCAGACATTGCTTTCATCTCCTGCTGTAATCTTTCACAATCGATGAATACAGGCGTAAATGGACGTCCTGAGTAGCCTTACCTGTGTTTGACCATGAACGAATCAGTGAACACGGATGCCTTGATGTAAACCCACTGCTGCTCTGCTTACTACACGCTCCATGGAGAACAGAAGACGGATTCCTCGAAGACTGCTTGTGGAGGTGGTGGGCAGGGCCTTGGGGGGTAGCCCCGAAGGGCAAGAGATGTCACCAGATGACAGGATCTGAAAGGGGATGTGGGAAAGGAATCAGAGAGGAGAGTCCTATGTGGCCGAGGGGTCTGCCCTCCCTCCTGGTGCATGTGGACCTGTGACGTCTGGGGCCCAGGAGAGCCGATGGTTCTGGAGGCCTCATCCTCCTCCCAACCACACTGAGCACGTGCCCTGGACTTTGGGACAGAAAATGGACTTAGAAGGTTTTGCCTTCAAGGAGGCCGCACACCAGGAAGGAGCCTTTTCCCTGCATATCCAGCTTTAGGTAGTGGCTGCTGCTGGTATCAGTGTGAGTGTGCAAAGGAACCCAGGCAGCGGATGTCAGAGGCCTTTTCCTAAAAGTATGTTTAGACAGAGGAGGAGAAAGGGAGAGAGGATGAGAGTGAGAGCGATTCTTTTAGTGTTTGCTAAAACTTTTTAAAGTAAAATAAAACTTTTTTGAATAAAATTGCCTGATTGCTAATTGACAGGTCACAGATCGTTTGGTATACTTTATTGATGTTGAAATTGCCCGCAGCAATTGCAGAAAGCTTTCGGATAATAACGAAAACTGTATCGTTCAAGAAAACATCAAGCTGGAAAAGGTAGGTGACAAACCGACTGTCTGTGATGGTCTTGGCTGCTCTGAACCCCAGAGAGAACTCAGAGTGTCCAGACCCACTCTTTGAGGTCTGGATTACTCCCAGTGTTTAGCGCCAGAAGTGGCCAACCCTGTGGTTTTTGGAGCAGAGGGTGCAGGGCAGCAGAATGTGGTGGACCCTCTGAGTCTTTCCTCACCCCTCGTTCTGGGGACAAGATGCTGTCAAGGTCACTCCTATTGCAAGGGCTCCATCAACACTGGCCTCTTGGTGCAGGAAAATCTGCTAACACGTAGTCACTGAAAATCTGCCCTCTTAGACCTGGATGAACAACACAGCTGTTTCTGACCCCACAGTTGCTCATCCTTATGAAGGCACAAAAGGAAATTCATTCACTCACCGCCCATCAAAGCTTACTTTGCACCAGGTGCTATTCTGGGTGCTGGAGAATAAGCAGCGTCTAGGCCAGACTGTGTCGCCATCCTCCCAGGCTGACAGCTGATTCTTGCCGGGCTCAGCCCAGTTTCCATGAAGGTCAGGGAACAGCCCAAAGTCTCCCAACCAAAGGGCTGGCTTGGTCCAGGGACTTTTGGCCTCAACCCTGTATTTCTGACCTCAGAGGTAGAGGTAGTGAGAGCCTCGGATTGTCCATCCAAGTGCTTCGGCCCCAGGCTTTCTGCAGGTTTGACCAAAAGGCATTGCCCCTTTGTTTACACCAGTGCTTCTCCAACGTGAGCGAGCAGCAGAATCACGTGGAGGCCTTGATAAACCCAGACAGCGGGGTCCTATCTGCAGAGGTTCTGATTCATAGGTCCAGAGTGAAATCCAAGGATCTGCATTCTTATCAAGTTCCCAGGTGATGCTGCTGCTGGCCACGGGACCCTCCTTTGAGCACCACTGCTTTACAGAGCCATAGCATAGGAGATCGCAAGGGACCATTAGTGAAGTGCGCTCCCGTGATGTCTGACTCACGCCACCTCTGTGTGCTCAAACTGAGCGAGTCTCATCAGGTCCAGTTAATAGTAGATACCTGCCGGGACAAACGCTTAAGCGGTTTTATCTTTTACCGTTGGTAAAAGCATGGTTGGTTTAAATTTATATTTTCTACTAGGCTTTTTGGGATTATGGGAAAGTTGTTGCTTTTTACCTGTCTGTAGGAAATATTAAAGAGAATTGAGGAGAATTATTCTCAAGGAGCTCGTTGATTGTATGTAAGTTTTCCAGGGACACCCTGGTTTTATGGCGTATGTTTTTAAGCACACATTTATCAATAATGAAAACTTTGTTTCTTTCTTTCTGAGCCTTTGGAATAATGTTGAAAAGTAAGAATGCTGGACTGTTTTTCTTATTCCTGGATTTAACGGGAATGTTTTCAGTATTTATATCCTACTATTAATTATTGCATCAAGTACTGATTTCTGAACTTCCCCCAATTCTCTCTTATCTGGAGTTATTTTTAAAATTCAGAAGGTTTTCTTCTATCCAATATTCTTTCAACTTCTACTAAGTATATTGAATATCTTTTCTTCTTTGACCCATAGTGTGGTTAATTAAAATAATAGATTCCCTAATGTTGAGCCATTCTTAGATGTTTGGAATATGGTACACTTGTCTTTGTGTGTGTGTGGTTTTATAACTTTATTTGATTGGCAGTGGTTAGTTCTCAACCACATTAGCAGATTGTAGGTTTTTGAAAGTGATGACCGGTACGTAGATAACAAGTGTGTAAGCTTGTTTGGTGAATGTTCATCTTTATCAAGTTGTCTGGGCAACCCCACATGGATACAGCATAGAACATTCCTTATTCCTTTGGCTGGACTGCTTTGTTGAACCTGGTGTCCATGTGCACACCTGACATTCCCATCTCTTTAACAGCAAATTTCTGCTCTCTCTGAGTGCCTGGGGGGCATGCTTCTTGGAGCCCACTCCATGGATGGGGGCTTTCCATCTTTTGCTGTGTTCTGGATCAGTTTAAAAACCAAAGGAGCCTTTGGTTCCCAAGGTTTGATGTAATTTACCCATAAAACCATCTTAATTTGGGATTTTTTTTGTGGGTTTGTGGGGAAAGGAGGCCTCCATAGTCCCCCTTTGCATGTGTTCAATACTCATCAGAGACCAAACTTCCTTCTCTCTGACTCCATTTGCCTCATCGTTCCTGGAAGTACCTCAATATTTCCAGTAAATTATTTAAGATATCTTCTGCTGTTTTTCCAGGACTACTATCTGCCTGCTTATCTATGTATCTATCTATCTATCCATCCATCCATCCATTATCTATCCATCCATTCATGCATCTTTCCACCTATTTAATGATCCATCCACCCATTCATCCATCCACTCATCCAAGCATCCATCCACCCATCTCTCTATCTACCCACCCATCCATTCATCCAGCCAGCCATTCATTCACTCACCCATCCACCCATCCTCCCACTCATCCATCCACCCATCTACACAACAGCCATCCACCCATTCATCCATCTGTCACACACACATAAAATATTCCATTTGTCATTTCAATGATGTTTTGAAAGAGAGAGAAGAAATCTTTGAAATTAAAGGTGTGTTAGGCTCTAGAACCCTCTAAATTGTTCTTACCCTGACTTGTTATTAGAACAAAAGGAATTATTTAATTATTAAGATAACATACATTAGTTTATATCTACATAGAATTGCTTCATTTACATTATAGAAAATATTAAAGATAATTAAAAACAAAATCAAGTTTACAAGGTGATCTCCCACCAAAATATGAAATTGTTAGAATTTGCTGTCTATCTGCGGATGATGTGGGCACAGAGACTCCCATGGGTAACTGCTGATGGAACAGTCTGCAGCCTCTAGCTAGCAGATTTCTGGGAGTTTTCCTTGATGAGTGATGACCCATCTTCCAGCATATTCCTGAGCTGATACCTAGCAACAGAACAATTTTTTCTTTTTCTTTTGTCACACTACTAATTTTTGTTGTGGTGGTGGTCTTTTTCAGAGAGTAATGTGCAGCTTTGTGGTGGGAGCGCTCCCCTGGAATGGTGAATTCGTTGTGATGAAGAAGGAGTGTGCGGATGCCTAGGGGGTTCTGGAGCACACTCACCGCTGTGTCTGCCTTTCTCTATGAAGAGACAATGGTGCACCAACACGTTTCCTCATGCATGCCTCTCTGCTTGCCAGTTTGGTTTCTAGTTTCATATTAGGTGATGGTGAAAGATGGGCATGTCCAATTCCTCCTTCCTGGCTTCAAGGGAGACTCCTCGCCTTTGGTCGGCTTGATGGCTCCCCACCAGGAATGAGTTTATCACTGAGTACAAAGGATGGGGTGACGTCTGGCTCCATTTCCCACTGCAAATCCAAGGAGGAATCCTTTTTTCATTGGGTAACAACCACTTCTAGAGGTTTAAACCCAGTAGTTGCTAACTTAGCTTCCTTCTGGAAGCTTCCTTTGGCTTAAGACTTCTTCCTGCCTGAGAGTCCTAGGTGGATGGGTCCCTGGGCCTGGAGACCCCTTGGCAGAAGCAGCAGTCCTCCTCTGCGAGGTCTCTTTGAATTGGTGGAGTTGGTGTTTCTTCGTATGTCGTTGTCAACAATAGTCACAGAGAGAGGGCTGAGGGCGATACAGCCTTATGAGTGAGCTGTGTTGCTTGCATGTGTCTGTGTGTGTACATGTGTGCATGTGTACACTCATGTGTGTGGTGTGAGAGAGGAGAGATGGAGAAAGAAGTAGGCAAACATAGACCATAGTAGGAGATAAAATTCTCTTGAAGAAAGTAGTCGTTAAAAACAGATGTGTCTGGACCTACAGCTAGGATATACAACTATATTCTGGGGCTCTGGGGAGAAAAAAAGAAAAAAGAGGAAGGTTGGCAACAGATGTTAGCTTGGGCCAATCTTCCTCACCAAAAAGAAATGTTAGCAATCAACATTTTTGTTAAAAAAAAAAAGAAAGTAGATGTGTCTTATGGGGAATTATTTAAAGGATAGAGAGTTTCAGACGGTGAGAAAGTTCTGGAGATTAGTGGCATAACAACGTGAATACACTCAACACTGCTCAACTGTACACTTAAAAATGGTTAAAATGGTAAATTTTATATGTATTTTTAAAAGTTTTAAAAATACATGTTTTAAAAGTGGTGCTGGGACGATTCAGGAGGCCAGTTGTGTTTCAAGTGTCGGGAAATGGGCCAGGTTTACCTCGCAGGGCCTGGTGCACGGTAGAGATTGCAGTGTTTCTGCCCCAGACAGAAGGAGGCCGTGAAACTCAAAGGCCATCCTTTTGTCTGCTTTCTCAGGGTTAGCGAGCTGGTGTTTCACCGTTGGGAACACCACACCACTCGAGGTGGTGGAGGACAGGCAGCATTCACCTTGCAAAGCCTTTGCTTCTCCTCTGGCTCTGTCTGCTCCCCTCCTCAGCCCCAACTTGACTGTCTCTTCCGGCCCACCCACCTCCACACCCTGCTTTCCTCCAATGAACCCCTGCTCTGCTTCCTCTTTCTCTCTCAAGATCCTCACTGAAGGGACCCAGGACTTGGATCTCAAACAGATTTTTATGTTACTTGGGCCTAATTGCTTAGCCTGATTAAAAACTATTCTTTCCTGTAGGCCAGGAGGGCTCCATCAAAAATACCCCCTGCCCTCTCCCTGGGGCCCGGACACACTGAGGGAGTGCCCCACGTGGGAGCCCCAGACAGCAAACCCGGCTTCCAGGGCCTTCCGGGAGCTGGTCGTTTACAGCTCCATGGGTCTCTTCTGTTTGTGGGACAATGTAAGCGCCTTAGGAAAGATCACAGTTTTGGACCAGCATCTTAGAATTGTCCTTCCTCGTGGACAGCTGGAAGGACAGCTGGGGGGGAATGACAAGGAATCAACGTCTGGAGCAGGCAGGCATCGGGCGGTGCGAGACCAGCCTGGGCGCGCTGGGAGTGGAGGTGGCTACCCACCCGTGCTCTGTGCAGGTCGGCTTCCTGCATGGGCCCAGAGGCATGTGGTATATGTGCCTCAATGTGCAGAAGTCTAACTATCTTTTAACTTATATTAAAACTTAATTTAACCTCGTCTCCTTTCAACTGTCTCTCCAAATCTCTTCTCCTTTATTTTCTCTCTATAAACATGAAATAAAATACAAGGCAGGTCTCACTTTCCCCTTGCTGGATTTTGTGTCTTTTTTGCTAAGGTGTTACAGGAACACACACAGCTTCTCGCAGGTACACAACCTTTCTCGCCTTTTCCAGAGAGGAGCCCCCGCCACGAGACCTGAAGTCTCCCTTAGGTTCTTCCCATGCCCTGTCCACAGACCCTGGAGGCCAAGCACTGGCTGTCTCCGTCTGGGACACAGGAGCACTGCGGACAGGGGAGGTCATGGAGCTCAAGGAAATGGGGCATGACCAGAAGCACTGGGTAGCCTCAGATGCTGTCCAGGCTCAGGACTGGTATGAGGAGTCCGTGCCCTCTGCCCTGCCCTCATTCTTGCAGGGACACATGGCCTATCCACTTGGTGACCAGTCATGGCCATGCTATGTGAGGACAAGGAGTCCATTTAGCACAATCCTGGGTTGGGCCATGGAGACCCTACAGGCTAGTGGGAAACGAGGTCAGAGGCAGGGGCCTGCCAGGACCAGGGCCGGGCACCCAGCACCACGTGCACAGCAGCGGCAGGGAGTTCAGGGCATCGGACCTGGGATAGGACCAGGTGGGCTGAGTGGAGAGTAGAACCTGGCCCTGGTCCCAGAAGACGTGAGTGCTGTCCCAGCTCTGCCCGCTCCTGCTTGTGGTGCCTTCACCACCGAACTTACTCATAGTCCGGTCTGCTCCCCATGCCTGGGAGAGCGTCAGGACTGCCTGGCTCCTGGGGGCCTGCTGGAATGGGAGGTACTAGGGGTGGACATGCAGTCATTTCTCATGGGTCCTAGGAGGGGATATTTCCCCTTCTGTGAGATTGGTATATTTAGACCCAGTAGATGCATGTCTAGTGTCTTCAAAGGCATCAGGGACAGAGGGTCAGTCCTGGGACAGGGGGCGGCCCATGAGAGTGCAGGAAGTGTGCGGAGCGGCCATGGGCTCCATCTCCACCCTCTGCAGTGGGGGCCATGGTGGGCGAGCTCTGGGAGTGAAGCCGGGGCTCAGTGAAGGGGGCTGCCCCACTCTCCCTCCCCCAGCGCCATGTTCTTCACTCCTTGCTCTCCTCTGTATCTCTGTTAAGAAAAAAATTACCTGAAACTTGGAAAAAAGCACAGAGAAGTCAACATGTGATTTTCATGCCATTTTGGACATTGTTCAACAGGCCTAACAAGGATTACTGAATTATCCGGGAAATGTTCTTCTATTTGGTGCGTTCTTTATTACTGATTGAAGGCCAGACTCTAAAGTTATGTGTTAATTTGTGGGTCTTTTTGTCCAACAGAGGTGCAAATGATTCCTGTCTAGTAGAAAAGGTCGCCCCAGAGCTTACGGGTTTACTGCTTTCTAGAAAAATGAATCAATTTTGTAGTTAACCTAGGAATTTCCCCTCGACATTCTTTCTCCAAGCCCGTAATGCTATTCCTCAATTCTCCTTTGAGCTGGCATCGTCTCCCTGTTGGGTCTTTCTTTACAGAGTTGAATAAATCAGATGCTCATTCTATGTAAGTGGATCTGATTTGTAACTTTCTGAAAATTATCCTTTGACAGTTTCCATGTGACTCCCCTAGAGTTCTCTACCCTCCAAGGCACCAGGTATGTCCCATGGGATTCAGGACTTCTGCCCTCCCTCACTGTGCCCCCGCCCTCACCAGGTTAACTCGGGGAGACTCTGGGATGGGCATCCTCACAGGCCTGTCACTTGCTATGGAGGGGAGGGCGTCAAGAGTACAAGAGCTAAACACAAAAATATTAGCGGGTCAAAGATTGTCTTTGACGGATACAAACATCGGCTCTGTTCAGGGGCCTGGAAGCTGTCAGGAGCACCCAGGTCAGCTGGGCATCCAGAGAAAGTGGCACTGGGAAGGCCGTGTTTGGCCCTTGCCCTGGGAAGAGTGAGTACTCAGACTGTTGACTGCTACCCATCACCAGATGGGAGCATTTGGGTTCTGAACTTGTGGTGCCCGAAGGCAGTAAAATGACAACCTGTCCTTGGAGCATCAACTTTCCTGTTTTCTGGCTCCAAACTCTTCAGAGTTCGTTGTTTTTAATCACACTTCTGCATCCCTAACAAAGAGACATTCTGAGCGAGCAGCTGCGGTCACCAATTGCATCTCCCATTGGCCTGGACAAGCTGGCTTTGTGCCTTGCTGACCAGGTTCCCTGGGGATTTTGTCAGCTGCACCTTAGCTGGAGCTGGACTGCCAGGTGAAGCTGATAAGACTCTAAATCTGACCCTTCAAGGCTTAGGGGCTAGGCCCTGTGCCACAGATAAAGTGACAAAACCTCAGGACCCCCATAAAAGCCATGTCTAATTGTGAAATTAGCCCTTGACTTTGGTTTTGAATAAAACCAACACTACTATCCAAGTAAGCCGCCTGAAAGCCAACACTCGTTCCAGAATGTGGCCAGGACACCAAGCCAGGCCGGAGTTCGATCAGAGCAGATCCATTAAAAATAGCCTTTGCACATGTCATTACCATTTTAAAAACAAAATTAAACAGAAAGCTTGGTGGTGGTACGTACTAGTAAACTATTAGATTCCGTTACGGTGGTTTTTTTTCATGATGGAGAATTTACCAACCCATGGTTTGGCTCCTACTTTAATAACAAATTGCTTTCAGAAAAAGAAAAAGAAAAAGAGATAAATTAGCTTTTGTGGGAAAAAAAGGGAAACATCACAGAGAGAGGAGAAAAAACAGTTTCCCGTGGCAGATGTCAAACTGGCTAAAAGGCATTTCTGGTTGGGCAGATGCTGATTTATGCATTGAAAAAAATCAGAGTAAATACATAATCTACCAACTTTAGCAGTGTTAGTAGAACAGAAAAATCAGTAGCACTTACAAACCCTTGGGAGGGAAATCCGCAGGAAGGACAACAATTCGCCCCAGACAAACCCAGGAAATAAAGGATGGTACACAGAAACAGCAAACAAAGAAAGTCAAAATACGGTTGGATTTTGTAAACTGATAAAATGAAAACTCTTATATTTTATAAGATAATGTTAAAAACAAGACAACACGCCCAAGATGGGTTGCTTATGCTAAGCCCCATGTCACCAAACTAAGACTTAGTCTAATGGCACTTTGGGCTCTCCCAGAAATGGACTCAATCAGAAAGTGCCTGATCAGTACCAGGTAGGTGATCTGCCCGACAGACTCCAGCCGTCTCCTAAAGGAAAGGGGCTTCCAACAACATACTGACATTTTGCCTACGCCTTGTTCCTGCTCCCTTCTGCCTATAAACGTCTTTCATTTTGTCCAACTCCTCGCAGCTCCTTTCTATCTTCTAGATTGGATGTGGCCCAATTCATGAATCCTTGAAAAAAGTCAATAAGATCTTTAAAATTTACTCAGTTGATTTTGTTTGTTAACAATTATCAAACTCATAGGATATTCGTAAGAGACACATATAGCACAATCTAATCCTGCGTGTTGAAAACCTGCTGATGGACAAAGATGTGTTAAAGCAGGAGAGAGAGCATCAATATCAGGCATAATGGGATTTAGGCACAGAGTGTTGGGGTGAAGGGGAACTCTCTCCCTAGAAAACCTGTTCTAAGACACCAAGAAAATACAAATAAGATGGCACTGAATGACACCTAATCCAAACATTATGGAAACGACCAAGTTACAAATAGAGGAGAAGACTGAGAAATCTCTTTCCAAAGCTGACAAATCAAGTAGGAAAATAAATTAAGGAACTAGATGAGGTGAATAAAATAAGGGAGCCATTTTGTTTCCCAGGTACATGCAAGTAACGATTTGGCTCCCTGAGAGGGAGGCCATCAACGTGGGAAGAGAGAAGGAGAGCAGGAGAAGCCTGGGACTGCGGCCTGAGGACTGGCCGGCAGCAGACCCAAGACCACACTGGGATGCCCCACCTTGAAGGGTGGGAAACGTGACCTTTCTGCTGACCTTGGGTCCTTCCCACCCCGTGTTGGTTTTCCTTGGTAAATAGCACTTCTGTCAGCTCCCCTCATGTCTCTGGTGGAGTCTGCCCCGATTTCCTGGACTGAGACCGGCTGCTCAATGTGGTGTGTTCAGAACGCTTCCCGGCCTCCCCCGGCCTCCCTGTTCCAGCCAGTGCTAACTGTGTGATTATTGCCACAAAACCCACCCCTTTCTCAGAGAATCAATGGGCCATAACGAGCACTTGAGCATAACTGGTACGATTGCTTTGGTTACTTAGTGCATTTTCCTCACTTTCAATATTGGTTGTTGATTTCTGTAGAGCAAAACAGAAATGACAAAAGTCTGTTTTTGCCCCTGCTCACTAGCTCTCTGCTGGACATGCCGGGCCTGAGTCAACTCACTGCCGTCGACCCCGCCCAGGGCCGATGAGGCCGGCTCTTCAGATCCTCCCTGAGGAGCAGTCCTCTCCTGTGGACTGACCGGTGGCCATGTTGGGAAGAAGAGGTGACTTTGGTGCCTGAACAGGCCCTCTACAGGCCTGGCAATGCTGCTGGAGGTAGGGAGTGGGCAGTGCCTTTTGTACTCCCGCCCCTGCCCAGAGCCATTTTACTTTCTCCCACGAGGTCCTCCTCTGCTCCACACCATGACCCAGTCACACAGGAAGCACCTCCATCCTGGGATTCATACCCCCTTGGTGGTGTCCCTGCTCTTAGTCAGGGCCACCGGCCAGTGACTGACAGCCTCTGAACTCCTTAGCCACATCCCCGGGGGCCCAGTCTGGACCATGGAAATGAAATGCAAACAGCTACTGATGATTAGCTAGCTAGGAATTAAAGTTTTTTTCCTTTTTGCAATTACTGATTACAGCTTTTAGCTGTTTAACCCACCCACTGTTAACTGTGCTGTTAAGGCAACATGCTGTCTGACTCCCCCTAGGTTCCTACAGATAACACCTCCCCAGAGCCTGGATCACCATAGAAATGGGTGTTTTGAGCTGTTTTTCAGGAATTAGAATCCTTGTCCACTTCAGGCTGGTTGAGACCACCAACCCATCAATGGGCCTGTGCAGATGTCCGATAGGCGACCTTTTGACATCAAGAGGCTAAAAACTCCACCTTCAGATCACGCTAACAGCGCCATTGTGTGCGCAGGCGTCCTGTGAAGAGGCGTGGAGTCTGACTACTCTTGTGTAGATCTTCAATGACCTCACCTCTCCTCACCTCCAATCACCTCTCTCCACATTCAGACCACCTTGCACCCCCATCCCAGAAATATCCCTGAGGCCCTTTTTTCTGAGAAGCAAATTTGAGACTCATGCTCTCGCTTCCTTGCATGGCTGCCTTGTGAGTAAACCCTCTCTCTGCTGCAATCTCATTGTCTCAGTGTTTGGCTTTCTGGGCAGTGGGCAAAAACGAATCTGGTGTGGTAACAGAAGGACAGGAGCCCAGGAAGCCACAAGGAATGGAGGACAGAGGGAGCTGGGACAGTGGGGCATGAATAGGGGAGCTGTGTGGTCTGGGTTGCCGCCCTTGGCTGTGGGGCTGGGATTGGGGTGGGAAGCAGAGGGTGAGTGGAGGAAGGCCCCTTCCCTCCATGTTTTACCACTTCTGCTGGCAGGGAATGCCTGGCTACCTGTGACCCATCCCAGCTAATAGATTTCCTTCTCAGCCGTGTTGAGCAGAGGAAAGTAAGTTGCAAAGTCTTGGCTGAGCCACGGGAGCCCCACTGGCCAGTGGGAAGTGAAGTCAGAAGCAGGGTCAACTCTGTGGTCACCACATGGACACCATTATCTCTGAGGCCCAGGCCACTGACACTTGCAAGGACAGGGGTGCAGCCCACAGGCCAGCTCAGATGACAGGAATTCTTATCCCAACTCTGCCATTTCCTAGTTTTAAGGCCCTCGGTCAGCTCATCTTCAGCTTGGGAGAACATGCCTGCCTATCTCAGATGGCTTCTTGGGAACCAGGGCAGGGCATAGAGGAGCATGTGCTGGGTCAGCTGCAACACACTTTATGTGGGGGCTGGGTGATTATTCCCTGTCTTGGCCATGGATCTGTTTGGACACTTACATTTGTGAGTCACTGGTGGAGTCAGGCCAGGGCAACAGCCTTGGGGACAGATGGTAGAGGTTGCAAGGTCTGAGTCCTTGCTTCTGTTGCCTCCTCCTACTTGCTCACTGTAGACCTTGTCCCACCAAAAAGTAGAAAAACGCTAGTTCTATGGTCACTTCATTCTTGAGCTGACACAAAGTTTGATTGTTGCAACTTCAAAGTAGGCCAGGGACAAAACAGCGTCTGCAACGCTCCCGCCCAAAGAAGAGAGGATCCGTGGGCTGAATGAAGGGGAGGGCTTGAGACTGGGGTCTCTCCAGCTTTTATCTAGACCCAAAGTCACGCCTGCAGCATCCACCCTTTCATCGACGTTAACAGGAATGTGAATCTGTGGGCCATTCTCAGGAAACGAATCACCAGAGGGCAATGACCTCATCCCCTGCCCTGTATAGCCCACCACTTTGGCCCCTGCAGGCACAGGTCCCTGGAGCTCACCCAAAGCGGGTTCACCCAAGGGTGTGTACATGTGCAGGGGCCCAGCTTGCTCTGCCTCCAGAACCCTGCCTGCCCCTCCCTGGTGGGAAGCTAAAGGCCTACACCTGGCCCCTCGGCGCACATGCAAAGAAGCCCCTTCTGCACTCATTCACTCAGCCTCATCTTGCCAGTGGAAAGAGAGCATGACTATGGGTCTGTGCCTATTGCCAAGATGAGGAACTTGACCTGTGGTGGAACTAGATTCAACTTGCTGAGTGTTACAGCAAACCTCACCCACAAGGGAAGGCCCTGAGCCAGGCTACAGATCAGAGAATTGTTCAAAAGTCCTGAGGATCTACCCATGCTTCCTCCCCACAAAGGGGGACTTGAGATGAAAGGAGAGTGATTTCTGTAGGATCTTTCCCAATTCAGCCATCCCTGGAGCAAGACTTAGGGTATTGCTTTAAGAACAATCACCAAATCAGACTATCCTAACTGGAATGACAAGTCATGCAAGCATACTCTCCACAGACACAGCTGAGCATGAGAGGATGGGCAACCTCCCCAAACTAGGATGAGAGCCCAGTTGTCCTGACCCAAGGGCTGGTGCCTCCCATGAGTCTTGCTGGGCTGGGCACCGGGCCCAGCTTCTGCTGCCCTTGTAGCTCAGCCTCTGCCTTGGCAGTGGCCAGTAAATAATGGATGCCTGAAGGAATGGGTGATGGCACCATTTTCCTTCCCAGGCTCACTTGCTTTTCAAGGATGTTAACATGACAGGGCTCCCTGGGGACAGACTTTGAAACCTTCTTGCCCACTGTTTCCTGGGAGTCTCTCTCTGGGAAAGAGTTGAGCTTCCAGCCTCTAGGCAGCTTCTCAACCACCTCTGCCTTCCATCTCATCTCCTCTGATCCTCTGCCCTCTCTCTTTCCCTTGTAAGGACCTTTATGTTTACATTGGACCTGCCTGGATAATCCAGGATAATCTCCCAGTTGGGGATCCTTCTACGTTATATTTCTTAACATATAAGAGTAAAATTAATAGAAAAGAGCTATGATGGAGGACTTCTAATTAAAATTATGGTTAACATGCTGGCCCAGTGGCATTGTGGTTAAGTTCATGCACTCTACTTTTGCAGCCCAGGGTTCTCCGGTTTGGATCCTGGGTGCAGACCTACACACGGGTCATCAAGCCGTGTGGTGGCATCCCACAGAGAAGAACTAGAAGGACTTACAACTAGGATATACAACTATATACTGGGGCTTTGGGAGGGAAAAAAAGAAAAGAAGAGTGGCTAGTCCTTGTAGCCATAGAGTGCTACTGGGAAGCATAAGTTTTTTTTTTAAAAAAGTTGTGATTAAAAGGAAAGAAAATAAGTGCGTATGGATTAGAAGTGTATGGAGCAGTGATCACAAGAGTATGAGTGAATTGAGTTCCTCTATTCATATGTGTTAAGGACTCAAGGTCCAGCAATATACTGTTTATAAGAGAGAACTGTAAAACAAAATAACCAAGGAAGAGTGTATGTGAAAAGATGGGTGAAAATAGGTTTTGGGAAATAGAGAGGATGCTGATCTGGAATGTTTTAGAAAATGTAATGATGCAAGAAAATGAAAGAACTGGTATAAACTGTGGAAGAGAGGAGAAAAAGCGTTCTCTTTTAGTATGAGAATCCAAGAGAGTCTGGCAAGAAGCACAGTTAATCACTGGACCCCTCCGAGTTACGAGCAGGTGTGCCCACCATCTTCCATGCTCTGTGGAAGCCCAGCCCGACTGCCATGTTTGGAACAGTGCTGGCCATGCAGCAGACCTCAGGAAATATGTCTTGAAACACTAAATAAAGCCACCACTTAATGCCACAGGGGTGATTCATTCTGAAGATGTAATAATTCTGAACCCAAATGCATCTAAAATTATATATATATGTCTCAAAATAGAGAGAGCAAAAGTCGACAGAACCACCAGGTGGCACTGTGTCCTCAGTGATGGTGGACATCTTTCAGGTGCCTCTCACAGTGAGTGAGATCACTGCCCCCTAACCAGGAAGGCTAGGAGGGGAGGCACCCAGGTGGGCTTGCCATCACTCAGGGCGAGTTTGCAGGACGAGGACTGAGCTCTCTGGAGGCTCTGACCTGTGATTGGGAATTGGCTGTGGGCTCAGGGGAGAGGGAGGAAGAGAAAGAGCAAAGGCCAGCCTCTCCATCCTCAGCAAAGGGACAGGAACGAGCAAAGCTCTGGAAGGTACAGGACGTGGGAAGGGAGGGAAGGAGCTGCCAGTATGTTGGTCCTTTGTCCTCTGTCCTCCTCTGCAGAGCTCCTGGGGCTCACTGGACTCTTTACCTGGCCTCAAAGCCCACCTCTTGATCCTACTTTCTTCCCATTTGGCTCACACTTTCCTCCCTGTTTCTCTTTTTCTCTCTTCTCTTATTTCCTTTTCCATATCCCTTTCACCTCTCCACTCGCCTTCACGTGGGAGTGAGATACATGTTAATCATCAAGGCCATGTACAGAATCTCTGCTTCCTGGTTTTGGGAGCTTAATGAATTATATACACTCCTCATGTATTCTCTCTCTCTCTTTCTCTGTCTGTGTCTCTCTCTCATACACACACATACACACACACACACACACACGTTCTCAACTCAAATAATCCATAATCGATCTAGAACTCAAAATTGGGGTGAGTTTATTATGATCCAAACCTAAGGACCACATAGCCTAGGAGAGGACCTTCATGAAGGAAGGAAGCTCTCAAAAGAAGCAGGTGTACAGAGGGGTTATATACCATCTTGGAATAAAGCACGCACATTACATATGAGAAGAATGTCCCTTTCACAACCGTCACAAGATTGCTTTGCTGGCACAACAGGCCAGTGGTCACAAGGTGAACAGAGCAGGTTGGTAATTAATCCTTAGTTTCTGGGAAGAGATGCTTATCCTTAAAGAAATGCTGACATAGCGGGAAGATACACCCCTATCTTTAAGGGCATCATTCTCAGCTTTGGGGTGTAGTAAATATTTGAAGCAGATGTACAATGCATGCTCAACAGGCATGTCAGGCCCTTTGGAAAAAGAAGGTCAGGCTGGATTAGTTTTAAACCAAATGGCGTCTTCATATACTCCAATATATCCTATTGCTTGTCATTTATTCATCATTTTTCCCCTTTTGATTGGTAATCTTTCCGTAGAAAGCATTGGTGATCAAAATATTGTCCCTTGGTGCCAGGGTTGTTGCTGCCTGCCCCAGGTCCATCGCGTCCCTCGGTGCTAGATTTTTATTTTATTGATTTGCCCTGTTATCCACACTGGGGGCAAATAGTTGGATACAATGGACAAGCAGGGGGTACGTACATATTAACAGAGGAAGCATTTCATAAGTTTTTCAATTAATTTTACATTGTTGCACAAACGCTACACGTGTGCTTTTATGTGACTCATTATGTTTACATTGTTTAAAATTATAGAATGGGAACAATAACAATGATGATAATTCAGTATTTGAAAAGATTAGTTTTAAAATGAGTTCTTAGGCATAGTCTTTATCAGAAAAGGAAATTCGTCCCGGTTTTAAGATCGACCATCTCAAGTCACTGGGCAATCATTACTCTTGCCCGCATGCCAGTCCTACAATGCTGAGCAAAGAAACAGTAATTAGTTTGAATATTGTGACTAATACAAGAATTCAAGGAGTAACAGAAACAGAAATTGCAGTCCTGATCAAAAAATGGAAACAATACTTGAACAGAGTTGATCAAACAAATCAAGACTAGATATATGTCAATCATCAAGTCCATCACAGAATATTTGCTGCTAGTTTTTGGGAGTTTAATGAATTATATACACTACCTGTGTATTTTCTCTCTGTCTCTGCCCTCCTCTCTCTCTCTTTCTCTCTCTGTCTCTCCGTCTCTCTCTCTCTCATACACACACACACACACACACACACACACACACACAAATGAACAAACTCAAAGGGTTGGGGGTGATGCAGCTTGTTACATTTACATGCATGCCAACTGTGATTTTTTTGAGAAAATATTTGAGCAAGGAATTGGGTATGTACAAAGAGGTAAGCATAGAATGATCTCATTATATTGTTGATGATAATGGCAAATGATGCAAATGACACTTGTTCAGAATAGGGTCCAGACTAACTCAATTATGGGACATTATTCAGCCATCATAGATGGAAAGATCCAGTTACTATCATGGGGGTCAGGGGAAGGGACAGACATTAGACAAATGAGCAAATAAATAAGACTATTTCCAGTATAATGGGGGTAGTGAGCGAGGGATTGATTGGCAAGTGGGGGTAGGGTGAGGACTACCCGAGACAGGGGTATCTTGTAGGTACCTGACACTCTATTTACTCTGAATTCAACTCTCCACATTTCCTGCCCAAACCTGCTCCTCCTTCATTCCCCACCCCAGCACATACCACCACCACCTGCTGCTTAAGGCACTTATTACCTAGGGTCACTTTTGACTTTTGACTCCCGTTTCTCCAGGTGTGGTTCGCTCGACCAGCTCATACCTCTAAGCATGACTCACTTTCCCCTCATCTGCTTAGACCCCAGCAGCAGCCACCTTTTCACAACTGCAATATTCCAATAGGCTTTTTTAACTGAGCACCCGGCTTCCTCCACTCTTGTACTTCAATCAATCATCTGCCATCACACAGAGAATCACCCTTAAAAAATGAGAAACTTAGAATGTCAGTCCTCTAGACCCCCACATTTAAGCATCTGTTATTTTGGTTTTCAACTTTTTAGCTGATCCAATAGCAAAGCACAGTTGTGGGAGGGCGGACAAATTAGGACATGGACAACATATGGAGGGGCATGGAGATACAGGAGGTGATGGAAAGGCAGTGCTGCTGACATCCTATCCTACCAAGAGAAGTTCACGGGGAACTCCTGGAAGTTTATGAATCAGAAGGAGACGTTTGGTTATATTTTTTAAACTTATAAAAGTAACTAGTAGAGTATCTATCTATCTATCTATCTATCTATCTATCATCTATCATCTATCCATCCATCCACTATTCCTGCAAACAGTGAGAAGAAGGAGGAAGATAAAGAGAGCTGATGTGTGAACTAAATCCTCATCTTTTGTATCAAGGACTCACGATGTCTTTTCTGAGTCCCAGGGAGTGGACCCGAGAGGCAGAGGGTGGGTGGACACTTGCTTTTCTGCATCTGAAGGTCTTCTCTACATTTAATTTTTACTATGAAACTTTGAAATTTTTATAAAAGTAATTCTATTTATTAAGAGATAGAGTATTACAGAAATAAATAACTTAGAAAGTGACATTTCTGTGTAATTTCCTCCCTCAGGCACAGGCCTGAGAATGGTTCAAATCTCCAGATTTGTTTTTATTTGAGCTCATAACAATTATCTTTATTCTTAACAAATCCAGCTCTTTCTCTGCATAGTAGTTTCCAACTTGCTTATGACATTTATACAGAGCAAATATCTTTCCTTGTCAGTACGTGCACATATTTTGGTTAATTTTTTTAGATCTCATTGCACAGATAGTACATATTTTAATAGTATACTATCGATACATATTTGGGCTGTTTCCTTCATTTCCTTTTTTTTTTTACTATTAGAAACTGTGTTGCAGTGAATAATTTTTCAGTCACTTCTGTGCACGTAGGCAAATATTTCTGTGGGATAAAATCCTAGATGTTGAACACTGTATTGAGGAATATGTAACTTTTAATGTTTCACAGAGATTGCTAAATCGCTGTTAACAAAGACTGGGGGAGTCCCCCTCTGCCAATGCTGATGAAGGCGCTTTGTCAACTGGACACTGTCTTGGTGTTTAATTTTTTTTCCAGTGTGTAGGAGAATAGTGACATTTCATTGTTGGGCTAATTTGAATTTTTATTGTTGAGGAGGTTAAGCATATCTTCACATATGTATTAGAGACATTTATATTTCTTTTTCTGTGATTTATGTTTATGATTTTTCTACAAGTTTCCTATTGGATTTTTGTCTTTAAAAAAATTTACTTGTAATAGCACTTTGATATTACGGAAATTAAAATTTTCTGTGTCAAATTTGTCATTCTTTTTACTTGTCTCACGTAATGCCCACTAGGATGGCTATAACCAAAAAGATAGATAATAGCCAGTGTTGGCGAGGATGCGGAGAAACAAACCCTCATACACTGCCAGTGGGAATGTAAACTGGTGCAGCCACTTTGGAAAACCATCTAGCAGCTCCTCGAAAAGTTAAACATAAAGTTACTATGCAACCCAATGTTTCCATTCGCAGGTCCGTCTCCAAAAGACATAAAAGCACAGCCACACAAAACTTGAACATGAATATTCATAGCTGCATTAGTCATAACGGCCCAAAGTGGAAACAACCCAAATGTGCACTAATTGACCAATGGATAAATGAGACACAGTATACAAGTACAATGCAATATTATTCAGCAATAAAAAGAAATAAAGTAGCAATACAAGCTACTGATGAACCTTGAAAACACGCTATGTGAAAGAAGCCAGACACCAAAACGTCATAGGTAGCACGATTGCATCTATATAAAATGTCCAGAATAGGTAAATCTTTAGAGAAAGAAAGTAGATTAGTGGTTTCCTAGGGCTCAAAGAGGGCAGGGAGATTGGGGGCGATGGCTAAAGAGGGCTGGGTTTCTTTTTCGGAGTAATGAAAATATTCTAAAGCTGATTGTAGTTTTGGATGTAAAACTCTTGTGGATATACTAAAAGTCATTGAACTGTACACTCAAATGAGTGACTTGTATGGTATGAGAATTATATTTCAATAAAGCTTGTTGATATAAATAATCCATAACAAATCAATAAATCAAAATTGGGGTGAGTTTATTATGAGCCATATCTGAAGACTAGCCCTAGCCTGGGGCCTCCCTTCCCAAGGAAGGAAGGGCACTGAAGAAGTGGCGTGTACAGAGTGGTTGTACACTGTCTTGGAACAAAGACCGTATGTCACATATGATGGGAATGTCCCTTTTACAACAGTCACGAGATTGCCTAGCTGGCACAGCAGAGCTATTCACATGGTAGGTAGCAGGTCTGCTGTCTCAGTGGACACAGCAGAGTGGGCGCAGCAATCAGTTCCTAGCCTAGGGAGAGATGCTCATCCTTAAGGAAATGCCAATGTGGGGGAAGTTGCACCTTTATCTTAAGGCCATTTGTTCTTGTCTTTGACACATAGCAAATGCTTGAAGCAGATGTATAATGCAAGCTCGACAGCCACGTCAGGCCCTTTTGGAAAAGCAAGGTCAGGCCAAATTAGTTTTACACCAAACGGCTTCCTCATAGACTGCAATATATCCTATTGTCTGCCATTTGCTTATCAAGCTGTTTAAAGAACAACCCTACCCATGAGCAGTGTGCTCGCTTCTGTCCCGGTGGCTCTCCGATGGCACCCCATGAAACACCTTGAGTGAGAAGCACCTTGCTGCATCCTCCCTGAAATTTCGATTGCCACGATCGTGAGCAAATTGAAATGCTCTTATGCATCAGTAGTATCTGGAACAGTCAGTATCTGCAGTTGCTGATGACCAAAATGGCTAAGGCGTGCCTGGTGGGGAGAGCGTTGGTGGGGGAGGAGTGGGGCCTTGCAGAGAGGATGTGGAGGGCTCTCTCCCATCCTCACTCCATCAGTGGAGGCCTGAGGACCAGCCCTGCACTCAGCCTGAGGGAGCTGCTTCCCCTTCAGACCTGCGGGTCCACACGCATCACAGCATTCAGCAAACTCTCCCCCCAGCCCCTTTTACTTCCTCAAGGACCACCCTCTTCAGGAGAAGATGTGGGGTCACAAATGCCTGGGTTCCTGTCCAGACCCGTGGGATTCGCAGTGAAGGATGTGGGTGTCTCTCAGCTCTGTGCTGTGCAACTTACTCTGAACACGAGGCGCCAGGTGGCAGGGGGATCAGTGGGGGCAGCTGAGAGAGGCCTCACCACAGGTGAGCTGTCTTCAAACAATTGATGCGTGGCCAGCAGGGGAAACGGATTCCTTTTGGGTGTATTGTCTGTTTGAATTCTTGGCCCTCTTTGAGCCAAGACAATGGAGGAAACTGTCTTTGTCTTTTGGATTTTAAAGAGCTTCTTCTATAAAAGGGGCATTTGGCCTTTTGCCGGATATCTTCCAAATAACTTATCCTATTCATCCATTCATCCCGTGACTTTGTGTGTGTATGCTGTGCTGTACGAGATGTGTGGCCAAGTTTGTTGTCCTCTTCCATTTTGGTGTCTGTGTTTCATATGTGCTTCGCGAGGGCTCCTCGGGTGGAGTGAGCATGCAATTTGTCTCTGACACAGGACCGCTAGCTGGAGGCTCCCAGGTCTTGTAGGCCCAAGAGTCTGACTTCCTGTTTGGAATTTTATCCTATGGATCTCAGGTATGATCCTTTTTGTGCTGATCTATCTTTTATCCTGGAAAGAGAAATAGCAATTTCCAAACTTCTGAGTTCTTGGGAGCTCCTTCATTGTTACCATGCCAGGCCCTAAATGCAGAGTGGCTGGAGCTCTCTTCATTGGAGCCTGGCTTGGGACCTGAGAATCACAAACAGGAGAGGACACTCCAGCGAGGGCGAGGAAACAGAATCAGAAATGCTCACCTGGGACAAGGTTACAGATGGGAAAGATACAGCCAACGGGCTAGTGGGGTCCACTCATTTGACCCCAGAGGTATATTAGGCCCCATGGCTATTGCCAGCTGGCACCTTTTACTTGGTGTTTCTGGCAGCAGCTCCTGCCGGCTGTAGGCCACCAGCTCCAGGCCCAGATACCATCAACAGCCTCCCCTCCCTGAGGGCCTCTGGGTCCCAGATTCCCTGAGCCTGGCTGTTTCACACCTCATCCTGCCCCTAAGACCATGGGGTCACATAACAGGACCCCGACAGAAATGGCCATGGAGGTGCTTTCACTTCCAACTGGTTCAGTCCGAAGCCCAGACATTTAGAAAGTCGGGAGGCATGGACGATAGTGAAGACTTCTGCGCTGGGGCAGACGCGGTGGCTCCCTGTGAGCCTCTGGACCAGTGAGGGCTGAGGGACCCTGTTAGAGGTGCCACACATTTGAGCAGCATCACAGGGGCTGGGCTTACCTCACAAAGGGACCATGTGTGACCACCTGGCTGGGGAGAGCAGCCAGAGGGCAGAAGCAGCCCTGAGCTCAGGCCCCACTGACACCCTGAGTGTGCTGGAGTCGGAGAGTGGCCCACGAGCTGGGAGCTGACTGGAGCTCAGGAAGGAGAAATCTACCACTTGAGGGCCAGGACAGCCAGCTCAAGGCTCAGCAAGGAGGAACGCAGTGAAGAGCTTGGGTCCGAGGTGGGTCTGAGGTGTAGCTGTGCCAGGTGGGAAATGACTGTGATGCCAGGGGGGACTCCAAGTGTTTTCTGGGCAACTGACTCCGGAGATCATGGAGCAGAGAGCCTCAGGCCAAAGTTGGCTGCTCGAATCCCGCGTGTATCAAATCAATGTAAACCATCAGCGAGAAGCTGGGTAACAAGAAGGAGCAGGTTAATATGATTAAGATGCAGGACAAGTGAGGCAGAGACAACCCCCGGGCATGGGACGTTCTCTCTGTAGCACCCTCCATGCTGATGGGGGTTATAGGGCCCACGGTGGAGGTTTGAGCAAAGAGGTCCAACAAGTCAGTAAACACACTGGGAAATCTACCTGGCACAGCTGGGTGGGCTGATCAGCCTCCCGCGCAGCCGAGGGTTGGTTCGCGTTCCTGGGGGAGGGCACACTGCACCGAATGGGGTCCCCGTGGGCGGCTGCACTCACCCCTCATGGCCATGCTGTGCTGCATCTGTCTTATGTCTATTTAGTGCCTGAGGAAGATGAGGTGTCTCGGGTTTGCCGTCACATTCTCTTTCAACTTAGATGTGCTGTCCTTACCGCTTATCTGGAATGAACACAGCTTAAGGATTCTGCCTTCATCTCTCAAGCTATCCACCTACTCATGATCCACACCTAACACGTTCACTGTTGAGCCCGGGTCTCACAACTGCATCCTGACTCATCTTCTATAGTAGCATGGCATCTCCTCAAAAAGCAGATGCACATTACAAGCTGTGATGTACGCGTACACACTCGTTAGACTGTGGGAGTCTGAAGGTACACATCAGGGCAGGCAATGAGGTAAAGCTCCCATGCCTAATCAAGCGACTGAGACGTTTACTCGACCTCTGTGTGCATCCCATTTTCCTCGTATGGAGGGGGTTACTTGTTATGCTGCCGCATGGGAAGCCCTGATTACAGGGCCTGGCAAGACTCAATGATGCTCAATAAACAGATCCCAGGGCAGTTACTGAGTCTGACTAGAAAGAGGGGAGATGCAGGGCACAGTGTCGAGGCCAGTACAAAGCTTAGCTGAGGATTTCACATCGGAAAGGAAACAAACAAGGTGAGCGTTGAGACCTGCACTCTCCCTGTGGCAGCGTGTCTGCTGTCTGTGCCTGTCTCTGTACACAGACCTGCTACAATAGACGAGTCTATTGGACAAGGGTACAACAAGGCCTTCACGGGGTATACAGGGAGCTCGTGGACAAAGAGATAGGGGTCGCCTGGCAGGGAAGAAATGGGTGTGTGTGTGTGCATGTGTGTGCATGCGTGTGCACCTTCTTCTTGCGAGTGCACTGAGGTACACATTCTTCCAGAAAAGAAACAGCCAGTGTGGGAAGTGGACTGAATTGTGACTGCAGATTTCTTGTGTGGCTTCTTTTTGGGGAAGGAGAGAAAGAAGCCCGTAAAAGATGATGTTAACAGAAGGTCTCTCCTTTTCACCCGCAGCAGCAGTGCCAGGAGGACTGGGGCGCAGAGGCAGAGAGGCAAGCCCAGCCCACACTCCCCCGCAGCCCTGGAAGGACAGAAGGGACTCTGCCTGTGTCCACTTGGCTGAGGCGCCATGGCCAGGCTCTGCCTGAGCTTGCTGCTCCTGGTGGCCGTTGTGGCCCTTGTGTCCAGAGGCGTCCACACCTGGGGCTCGCCAAAGGTGGTGCGAGAATTCCAAGACATCCCAGAATCCTACGTGTACGTGCAGCAGGCGCTGTGGTTCGCCATGAAAAAGTACAACCAGGCCAGCAGAGACAAGTACAGCTACAAGGTGGTGAAGGTTCTTAAATCCCAGGAGCAGGTCCGTGAGCGCTCGCTCTTTGCTCGTTCTCCCCATGTGTGTGGTCGTGGTGGGCCCATTGTCCATGGACGGCTGCTGAGATGGGGCAGCGGGAGACAGCTGAGAATGCCTTTAGCCGATATGTATTAATTTTATTTTAAAGGTTTTTGCAGAAAAATTAGTTATACTTCATCCTTTATGATCCTGGGATGAAACATAACATATCCATTAAAATAACTTAAAATTGGTTATAGTCACATCAGAAAGCATAGGTGAGAGCCCAGAAGGGGTCAAGCTTGAAGGGGCCAAGTTTAGGACAATTTTGAGTTGATATCACCAAAATGAGTCATGACAGGGATGGATTATAACACACAAACAAGCAAAGAACCAGCCAGTCGAGCTTCACTGAGAAAACGAACAAGGGAGAAGGGAAAGCTCTCCCTATTCCTCCTATGGACGTAAAAGAACGTGTAACTAGAAAGTCACCTTTTCAACCCCATGGTAAAAACTAATTCAGGTACAGATCATCGATGAATCCTACCACCACTGGGTGAGAGAGTGTTGGCAAACAAATTGCTCAGGACTTATTAATTAATTACAATGGGGAAAAATACCCTTAAAATCAAGAAATCTGGTGAAGGCCTTGTTCACCAAATGCTTGTTAAAATAAATTGGTAATAATTTGTTGTCAATAATTGTGAATGTTGTCAATAAATTGACATCATCTGTTGCTAATGTGATGCCGCTGAAAGGACACATCATCGCCTGGGGATGGTATTCTTGCCTAAAATGCTTACCCTGAAGGTAATCATGAGGAGCAATTAGACAGATCCTTAACTTGGGGCATTTTATAAGACCACTTAAAAATGTCAATGTCAGGAAAGATATGAAAAAAGCAGGAAAACTGTTCTCAACTAAAGGAGACAAGACACATGACAATAAATGTCGTGTCGTCCTGTATTATCTCTTAGATTTAGAGAAAACGATAAAGGAAGTTATTAGGGCAGTTGGAGGGGTTAGAAGGCCAGCAGCATATTTCCTGAGGAAGCTGATGGTCCTGCGGCTGTGTGGGAGCCCGACAAAAGCAGCAGCAGGTGCGTCGAGGACCAGGCATCAGGCGATCTGGCTGGAGTCTGAGGAAGGAAAGGGAGGGTGGCAGAAGGGGAGCCGGGGCTGCCCTGGCCCCAGTTTGTGGTGACATTGGCCCGACACAAGAGCAGGGACACGTCTTCCGCTCCTCTTCCTCCTTCATTAGCTCCGTCTCCTTCCGCCATCTTCCCCTTAACCTTTACAGTCCGTCCCTCCAGGTCACGAGCCAAGCTGCCCTAGTTTCCTGCTGTCTTATGTGGTCAGGAGAGAAGGTTTAATCGGTGGCTTTATCCTGGCTGAGGCTGTGACACCTGGCTCCTCAGCCATCTTCCACACGCTGGGACGTGGGCTCCCTCTGGCTCTTTTGTGTGGTCCTGGTTATGCTGTTTGTGTTTCTTGGGCCGGGACACCTCATGAATATTGATGGCCTCGGCATCCACTTGTGTTTAGTACCTGTCCTTAGTGAAGTCTGCACCTTTCCAGAACTATTCTGCTGTCTTGGACTTCTCTTGCTTTCCCACTTACACAAATGGAAGTAGATGGTTCTGTTCATAGGTAGATATTTAATAATAAAACAAACCAAATACTCATGTTATCTTAAAAATTATATACCATTTTCTATTATGTGCTATTTTTTTCATGAATGTGCATGTTATTTCTCAGTTCACTGTAAGCTCTTGAATGTGGCTAAGAATTCAAAAAAGTCAGATAGAAACTCGTTCAAAAGAGGCTAGAACAGAGGTAATTAAAATTCCCTGGCACGTCAGCTACATACCCCTGGAAAACATATTGAAGAAAGAGGCAAAAAAAATGCACCCTCACAAACAAAAATAACTGAAGACAAGGCAAAAGCAAAAAGAAAAATGCTGGATGGCAATTCGGATTAAATTTAACAACATAGACACAGGTCCTATATAAAGAAAATGGCTATGTCTTGTTAGATGATTTCAGTTAAAAGTGTAAAGATCTGTTTCAGTTGGCCAATTACAGCCTGAGGCCAAATCTGGCCTGCTGCCTATTTTTGTGTGCCCCCTGAACTAAGAGTGGTTATAAGAAATGAAAAGAATAGTTTGTGACATTTGAAAAGGACATAAAATTCAAATTTCAGTATCTGTAAATAGAACACTGCCACGTACTTTGTTGAGTATGGTCTGGGGCTGCTTTTGCACTGCAATGACAAGATGACATGCTCGGCAAAGCCTAAAATCTTCACTCTCCGGCCTTTCAAGGAAGAGTTTGCAGCCACCTGCGGTAGCTCACAGAGGACTGAATTTCTGCTGCGGATTTCGCGCAGCGTGGATGCTGGTAAAAACGAGCACTGGCAGTAGGCTGGGGCCACAGCTGACAATTATACAAAGTTTACTTTGTGCCAGATTCAGTTGTTTTTCATATGCTCACCAATTCAGGTCTCACAACTCGTTAAGTAGGAACCACTTTCTTCCACTTTACAGAGGAGGAAATAGGCACAGAGAGGTGTAGTAACTTAGTTCACACAGCTACTAAGTAGAAGCACCAAGATTTAAACCTGGGCCACCTGCTCTGAGTCGGCACACGCGGCTGCCTCTTTATGATGCCAGTGGAGTGGAGCGGGGACAGTGCAGCCAAAGGGGAGGGAGAGGGTGTCACAGAAGGTGAGGAGAGTCCGGGGAGGCCTGTCTGTGAAAGGGTGGAGGGGCTGCCTCAGCAGCCAGGACCCCCATATGCCTCCCCTTCCTGGGCAATCTGGGGTCAGGTTAGAGCGGGCAGGCAGGTAATGGCTGTTGAATCTGATTTAGAGGAGTGTGTTTGTATGGTGATTATAACTCGGAACTATTACTCAGGTAGGAAGCTGCGGTTCTCAGCTGGCGTGGGTTTCCTCGCCAGGGGACTTTTGGCAATACCTGGAGGCATTTTGGGTCATCACAACTGAAGGGGCTGCTCCTGACATCTAGGGGCAGAGGGCAGGGATGCTGCTAAGCCTGCTACAGCGCACAGGACGGCCTCCACCACAAAGAACTATCCAGCCTGTGTCAATGGTGCCGAGGTTGAGAAACTTGATATCCAGTCGTAAAGTACTAGGAGTATGTTTGGAAGTTGCTGAGTTAAAAAAATGAAAGTGAACACTCATTTTCTTGCATTTCCAACCTGACTCACCCTGAAGGCGCCACCAAAAGTGGTTTGCTCTGTCCTTCCCGACATTTTCTATACACTTACATGCATAACTGAAAATTTTAAAAGTGCATTTTATATTCACGAAATCATACTTAGATCTCTGCCTACCACACCCATTTTGTTCAATGCTCAGGCAACTTTTCTAGAATTTCCAAAATTTTTCTATGTTTTCTGAATATCACTTATTCTCCTGGGGTCAGTTATTGTGTTTAACTGGGTCATTCCCTGTAATATGTTTTTTTCCCTAATTCTTGTAAACCTTGTTTTCTTGTTGTTCACTTTTCAATGATAAAAGTCTGCCTTTGCCATCATGCATCTCTGTCTGCCCACCAGGCCCTCTTCGAATAAAGGGCTGACGGTGGGCTGTGCACAGGAGGGGAGGTTGCCTGGAAATGAAGGATTTTGGAGAGTGTTTCACGTGGAATGAGGTGTGGTTTACTAAACCCGGCAAAGCGCGGGGACTTGAGAGAAGCCACACCCTCTAGGCCAATTTCAGCTCTGGGATGTCCCCTTCCCTCAACATCTATTCACTAGCTATGAAGATACCGCAGCATCTGCTGTTTATTCCCCAAGCTCCAAAAAGCAGAGCATTAGCTTTCCCAGGAAAACATTTTTGGGGAATAGTTTTCTCACTTTATCTCGAGGACAGTTGCCATTACTTTAAAATTAAGTACCAGGATGAGAGAGACACAGAGAAACAGAAACAGAAAGATATCAAGGTAAAGCCCCAAACCCCAAAACTTCTGGCAAGGAAACTATGGGGCAGAGGCTCATTGACCCTCAGCAGGCAATAGCATGTTTATTGATCAGAGATGACAATTGATACCGTGTATCCTTTTATGACATCTAATTTTTAAATCGCTCATTGACAGGTCACAGATAGTTTGGACTACTTTCTTGAAGTCAAAATTGCCCGAACAATGTGCAAGAAAATTGCAGGAGAAAGTGAAAACTGCTTATTGCAACAGGATCCCAAAATGCAAAAGGTATGTGGCTGATCTGAGAAGTGGTGGCCTGGTTGGGTTTGTGCCTGACAGAGAAAGCTGTTGGGACCAGCCCTGCTCCGATTCTCGTTTCCTTTGTAAACCATATTCTAATCATACTCAGGACTCAAGATGGCCAGGCTCCCGACCTAGAGCACTGTTTTTATTATCTATTGCTGATACCACCTTCCCCCTACCCCTACCAACACACACGTGTGCGTGCACACACACACACATGCACGCACACACACTTAGTGGCTTAAAGCAGCACTGTTTATTATTTCTAATATTATTTCTCACTATTCTGCAGTCTGGGCTGGGTTCTGCCAGACAACTGTTCTGCCCTCTGTGGTGTGTGCTGGGGCAGGAATATTCCAGGTGACTGCTCTATTCAAATGTTTGGTGTCTCAGCTGGGATGGCTGACACAGTTGGGGGAATTGGCTGGGCATCTTTCTCACTCTGCTCAGGTACTTTCCACGGGGCAAACGTGGAGAGTGACCAGTCTTCCTGGTTGGTCCAGGACTAAGAGCTTTCCTGGAATGGGAGACTTTCCATGCTAAAACCAGTGAAATCCTGGGAAAACTGGGATGAAATAGTCGTCCTACACTTGGGCTTCCTTACAACATTGTGGTCCCAAGGGAGTAGCCCTTCTAAGCAGAAGCTACCTCCAGTCTTCCTTAGGCCTTGGCTTGGAAGTCAGAGAACATCCCTTTTGCTCCATTGTTTTGGTCAAAGCAGGTCACAAGGCCCAGTTTCAAGGGGAAGCCATAGGTTCTCCTCTCCACGGGCAGAGCATCATGCACGTACTGGCAGGAAAGGAACTAGGGACAGCCATCTTGGTGGACTGCTTACACTGGGCCCAATCTGCTGGAGCTGCTTGCCCAGTAGGGAGTATGGCATGACAGACTCTGCAGGCTTGTGATTGCTTTGCAGCCAGAAAAGCCCCACAAAACTTTTCTTGGCTGGTTCCACTAGTCCAGCTGCTGTATGGAAGGCCTGGGAGGCTTTGGGACAGTCCCAAGACTCCTAGCCCAAGGGCCCCATATGCCCATTACAGTCTCACATGTTAAATTTTCTGCTTTTTCATGTCACCACTGAGGAACAGTTCCAGCTGGGTCTGGGTGTAGCCAGGCCTCATGCCCAGATGGGCACTATCATGAAAGGGTCAGATCATTTCTCAGCCGTAATGGGAAATTTTCCTTATTCTCATCATATTGGATTAACAAGAACATTTGGATTTAAATGTAATCTTCTTAAGTGTACATAAATATTTTCTAAAAATATATTCTCATAAAAATATAAGCGATAGGGGTCTCATAATTCTATCCCCTCCCTAGGAGTTTGGGATCATTTGTGTGAATATATCCAAGATAATTTTACTATAAATTCATAAAAATAACCTTTCTTCTCTTTCATTTTAACAACTGCTGATGTATATATGTATTTTTTCACCTTTTCAAATTTTCTTGGTGATATTTTCAGACATTATTTCCAATTTTTATTTTTCATAAACAAAGTTGTGTGTATATATATATCTTGTGTATTTTTTTGCCTATTTAGTATATTCCTAAAGCTGGCACAAGACATGGCTAGGCATAAATAATGACAGATTAGTGGTTGCTAAAAATTGCCCAGACACACTCAAATAAAAATTATCTATGGGGGCTGGCCCCGTGGCCAAGTGGTTAAGTTCGTGCACTCCGCTGCGGTGGCCCAGGGTTTCTCTGGTTCGGATCCTGGGCGCGGACATGACACCACTCTTCAGGCCATGCTGAGGTGGCGTCCCACATGCCACAACTAGAAGGACCCACAACTAAAATATACAACTATGTACTGGGGGGATTTGGGAAGAAAGAGCAGAAAGAAAAAAAAAAAGAAGATTGGCAACAGTTGTTAGCTCAGCTGCCAATCTTTAAAAATAAAAATCATCTTCATATTCTTATGCATAGTAGGCACCACAGCAGGATGCCAAAATGCAAGTAGATGGCTATATCTAGAGAATGGACTCTTGTCGTAAACTATCAGAAATCATTTTCAATTACATAAGATTTCAAAAATTCAGGTAGGCACTAAGAATGATGTATCAAATACTCATGCACCTGCCACATACATTTTATAATAGTTATCATTTTATCACATTAATTTTAATTATTTATTTTAACAGGTAAAATGTTACACGTTCATTTCACTTCCCCCTCAAAGATACCCACTCTCCTAAAATTGATGAGTAGTGTTACTACCCATTTTTTAAAACTTTTATCTATATATGCAAAGTTTTGAGTATTTTTCAAAATTTACACAAATTTTGGAACTTTGTGTTTTGTATTTAACAATATTTTTTGAGATTTATTCATATTGGTAAAATCTTCTATTATTTATTTATCCCAAATTATTTCCTGGGCCAGTTGATGTATATAGAAATGGGCTAAATTTTTTTTTTTACTGTATATTAAGCTTTTATGTATTTCATCATATTTAACCATTTCCCTGTTTTGGACAATCATGGTTGTTTTAAATTTTTAACAACAATGCTCCAGTGAAAGTCCTGACACATGCTCACTGACCAGGGGCAGGAATCTCCCCAGGGATGATGTTGGGAGCTGCTGTATTGGGAGCATGTGCAACTTCAATTTTAGTGTGTGTCGTAGGCCATATGTGATGCGCAACTCAACTGTGCTCTCCAAAGTGGTTGAAGCAGCATACCTTTCATCAGTGCCGTGTGCCATCGTTCATTTCCCCCCAACCTTTCCAGCACTTGTGGTTATGAGTCTTAAATTTTTCTAGTCTGATGTATGTGAAATGTTACCTCCTCATTATTTCACTTTTCATCTCCATTTGTAGTAAGGTTGAGCTGTTTTAATGTTACTAGTGGTCACTCAGGTTTTCACTTCTAGGACTTGCTTTTTAATGTCTTTTTCTCAGGAGCAATCAGAGGGACCCTGTCAGGTGCCTCAGGTGGAGGAATACAGCCAACCGACTATAACCCCCTTACCCGCTCTCTTCTCCCAACCTCCCACTTTCCTGCCTCTATCTCCCTTTGGCCAAACCCAACTAGAAGCCAGAGGGTGCTTACTGATGCAGTCTATAAAGATCAGAGGGCAAAGGTGCCCATTGTCACAGTACATAGAGGTCAGAGGGTGAGGATGCCCACTGGCACAGCCCATAGAAGTCAGAGGGCAAGAGTGGCCATTGCCAAAACCCATAGAGTTCAGAGGCTACTGACACCCATTGGCACAGCCCATAGAGGTCATTGGTCTTCCAAGATGTACTGGGTAAAGATAAGAGGAGTGGAGACCTGGAGGGACAAATGGAGAAAACCAAGGAAAGGGGCTGGGGTGGAGACAGCAAGATCAGTTTGAGTCTATGAGGAGACTATTGGAATAGCTCAGATGAGAGATAATGTTGGTTAGGATGGTAGAGGTGCTCAGTCCTGGAAGTCTGTGAAAGGTTTGGTCAGAATTTGCTGATGGATTGGCCATGGAGTGTGAGAGGAAAGTTAAGGATGACTTTAAGGTTTCTGGAGTTCCAAAGCAGTTGGCTTTCTTGGTTTCCTCTTATGCTTTCATCCTCTATATGGAGTACTTGGCATTCTATAGACTTCCATTACCTTGTTTGCTTTGACTTATCACTTGAGGTTCCTCCCTGTCTTTGTCCTTGTGTGGGGTCCTTCCCTGTTTCATAGAGCTCCCACAGACTTGATCTTCTCTCTTTTCTTTAGCTATTTATTGAGATTTAGAAAGAAAAAAGGGTAAATGTCTGAGCTCCTTGGAAAATAAATTCTAAAACTTGATGTTATTTTAAAAAGCTATTGGCCTGATTCATTTCATGTAGAAAATTTGGAAATATTCAAAAGTATTAAGTAGCTTAAATCCATTATAAATACCCTTATGTAAAGTTTACCACTGTCAATATATTGTTATATATCCTAGTTTTTTCTGTATTTTATATTATTTGTATTTTTATGTAGTTGGGATCATATGGCGCACTGTTCCATAATCTATATTTTCATTTAATAATAACCTCTAAGGATTTCTAAAATAGTACAGTTATTTGGGAGTGTCATATAATGAAACTATTTGATTTCATTTAATGGTGTTTCCACATTTTATTTAGCCAATCCCCGAGAATTAAGGTTTTTCTAATTTTTGCCTATTATAAGCAATGTTTTAATGAATATTCTTCTCTATTCTATTTGTGTGCATATCTGATTTTTTTTGTTTTTTTAAAGATTGGCACCTGGGCTAACAACTGTTGCCAATCTTTTTTTTTTTTTTCTGCTTTATCTCCCCAAACCCCATCCTGTACACAGTTGTATATCTTAGTTGCAGGTCCTTCTAGTTGGGGAATGTGGGACACCGCCTCAACGTGGCCTGACGAGCGGTGCCATGTCCGCGCCCAGGATGCGAACCCTGGGCCCCCGCAGCGGAGTGTGCGAACTTAACCACTCGGCCACAGAGCCAGCCCCTGTATATCTGATTTTTGTTTCCTTGTAGGCAAAGTTCCCAGAAGTTGAATTACTTGTTCAATATTTTTTCGTCTCTTAAAGATTTTTAATACACATTGCTAAAATGTCCTCTAGGATTGACCTTGATAATTGGATTTTCCATTCCTCTGTTTGTTGATTGGTTCCTGTCTGCCTTGGCTGATCTAGAAGTTAAGCAATCAGCTAACTCTCTGATAAGCCTACTCTCTCTTCTCCCCACCACTGCCATGAACCAGCTCACCCCATCCTGAACTCACCTCCAACCTGGACGCCCTTCTGGCCTGGATGTCCTTCCAGCCTGGCCTTAGTCCTTCAGTGGCCTGTCTGGGTGGTGGGTAGCTTGATCCTATTTTCTCCCTCAATCTGATCCCTCAGTCTTTGTTTCTTATGCAACTTCAGTTCTATTTGATGCTGCCATTCACATTTCCATTGATGTAATGGAAGTATTCCTACTTTAGACTTTTATTCTAACTGAGTGAAGATTTTAGGAGAGAAAGGAGGGACGCTGTGAACTCCCCCAAGACTGTCACCCTGAAGCCCTGCTCATTCTGTAGGCCCTGGGAAGAGTCTTCTCTCAGCTCCCAAGCTACAAGCTTTTCTTCGTAGTCTTTGGCCAGACTTTGACCCCCCTCCCCAAGCCATGAGGACCCTGAACTATTCTTGTTGTGTTGCCTCCCCTGGGAAGAACCCACTGGGCCCTCCATGCAGCTTGGGATCTCTGTGGGCTGCAGGGAAGTCGGCACGGCTGAATGAGGGCCAGAGCTGGAGAGGAGGATTTCTGGATGATGACCAGTTCCTGGGCTCTGGCCCTTGCTCCCTTGGAGTGAAAGGAGCTGTGTCCATGATGGCTTCCGATCACAGGGAGGTGAACTGACAGGGGTCCATCCTGGTGAGCGAGGCTGGCTCCTCCACCATCAGGTCCCAGGTCAGCAGCTCCAGAGACTGCGGGGGCATGGCTGGCTCAGACCACCTTTCAGCCTGCCTGAAGCCAAATCCCAGCACCTGGAAATAGGAACTTCTGTTTTGTTGATTTTTGTTTTTCATTTTTCTTTCTTTCAAGCTGATTATTATTATTTTTGTCTCTTTTAGATGTTTCTTTGCACCTTTATTGTTGCATCGAAACCCTGGAAATTTGAACTCAATATGCTGAAGAAACATTGCAAAGATGTCTAATTATCTTCTAGCACATTCTGCCACTCACACTTCCATTTTAAAAAAGAAGCAAAGACACTTGCAAAACATTTAAATGACACAGCTGACCCATTGACCTCATTTTGTGGCCGTTTGCTTTTTTACGTGTTCTTCAGGGGCTGGTGCTGAGAATGTGATGCCTTTGTGCAGTGCTGGGCAGCCCTTCCAGCTACTACCAGGGGCCATCTGCTCCCAGCAAATGGAAAAGAGTGTGAGCCTGTTTTCATATCTCATCAAACTCTGAGCACAAATTGCTTTTCACTGACAGCTCTTTAAAGAGAATTACCCGGATGACCCAGCTCTCAATTGCTTCAAGCTGCTGGGTAGTTTCTGCAAGGTTCTGGCTGCCTGGAGAGTGTCCAGTGTGGATTTCCACAGAAATCTCCCTGCCCAGGACTCCTGGGAAGACCCAGCCCAATGGCTTAGAAATGGTTTTAAACCCTAGATCCAATCTGGGATCATTCGGAGATGGGTCATTTGGAGATTTGTGTTGTCCTTTTGGTTTTGGATTGAGGCAGAAAAAATGCAATAGTGATGGTGTGTGGAGAGTGGGTTGCATTTGTGTGTGTGTAGGCACGCATGTGCATACAGTAGGAGATACTAGTTATCTAATGCTGCATGACTACCCACCCTGCCTTTAGTGGCTTAGGCAGTTTATTTATGTCTCTTGTGGTGTCTGCGGGCGGCTTGGCCAGGAGGCTCCAGACGTCATTTCTCGTGGGTTACACCCGGGTGTTGACTGTGCTGCCCTCATCTGAAGATTGCTTTGGCTCTGGAGCATCCGCTTCCCAGGCACTCATGCTCATGGCCATAGGTTGTTGTTGGCTGTTGACAGGCCTCTGTTCTCCTCCATGAGGCCTCTCCACAGGGCTGTTGTGTACTTGGTATGGTGGCTGGCTTCCTCCAGACAGAGTGTTCCGAGAGACCAACATGGAAGGCACAATGCCCTTTGTGACCTAGCTTCAGATCTCACACACCATCACCTCTTCCTATGTTATTGGTCACCCAGATTAGCTTTGGTTTGGTGTGGGAGGGGCCTCTACAAGGGTGTGAAGACCAGGAGACGAGGACCGGTGGAGGCCATCTTGGAAGCCGGCTACTCCAGTGTGTGTGTGTAGAGAGGGCTGAGATGATGAAGGGGGTTAACATGACCAGAAAGAGCCAGTTTTTGAGACCTGGATGTGGAAACTACAGCACCAGTGTGCAGGTGGAGGCCATCCAGGGAAATGTCAACAACAGCACAGGAGGAGGTTCCAATGGAGACATGTGAGAGGCGGGAAGCCCAGAGGCCACCCGGCTGACAGGCAGACGCTCCCGAGAGTTCTCCTCTGGCAGGGCCCACTGCAAGCACCTGAGCCTCTCTGCCTGGGGCTTTCTCCCCTCCTGCAAGGGTCAGACCGGGCTGTGGAGGGGCAGTGCTTCTGGGAGGAGCCCTCAGCCAATGGCAGATGTTGGAGGATGAATGGTGCAGCCTTCTGAGCCCCTGGGAGATCACACTGAGGTGCGTTCTGTTCTCCCAGTCTCTGAGATGAGCCCAGCGAGACAGAGCCCTTGGTGCCCACAGTGTTAATCTGCTCACCATTATATGCTGCTTCCCTTCCCACTTCCCCGCTGCCCTTCTGGTGTTTTCTGGGATCGCTTCCAAATAAACCACTTGCACTTGGATTTTTGTCTCAAGGTCAGCTTCTAAGGGAAACAACCTCCTACTGGAGTCCAGGTCCACCCCGAGGGGCAGCGGGTGGCCGCCCTGGGGCTTGCCTGGGTGAGTCCAGGAGGCAGGGCACACTTTATCTGCACTTCCCTCGCCTTGGCCAGCAGCTGTGTCCTGGGAAAGGCATGCCCTGGCCTCCTCCTCCTCTGTGTGCAGACTTCTGGGGACACCGGCAGGACAGTTCTTGTCACACTGCTTCTCCCCTCCCCTGGGATGGGGATCTATGCTGCCCCCGCAGCCCCAGCAGCCCACACCTCTCTGCGCATCTCTGCCCTTCAGCCCCCACTACTGTAGGGGTGCAGCTTGGGCAGCTGTCCTGCTCCATAGCTGGAGCTGGCCTGCCCCACCTGGGCCCGTGAGCAGCCTCTGGAGAAGGGCTTTCTCCTCTGAACCCTGACAGCGTGGCTGCACCTGGAGGGAGCCAGGGTGTTCACACACCCTGAGCTGGTTGTTTCCATCTTACCCATAATACCTGTTGCAAGCATTTGGGGCTAACTAGACTCTCCCGCCCACATCCAAGGTCAGCCGGTTAGTATTAACAGTGTGTTGGATCAAGTTCAACTCTTCAAAACTGTCTGGGCCCTTCTGAGGCATTGAGTCACTCAGGATGAAGAATCAGAGTCAAGACAGCTCTATTGAATAATGAGGCTATTGAGTTTTATTTGCCCACAGTTGGTGAATTTTATGTGAGCGTGGAGGGGGCTGGAACTTGTGGGCATGTGGACTCTGAGACATCTCCAGTGTTGGCTCGTTCTCTTCCAAGTTTCGAAGGCTCATTAAATTGAAGCCTGTAGTCTTGGCCACCTGGTGGCCAGCAGCCCATGAAAACTTTCGTCCTGCCCCCAACCCTCCTCTGCAGAGACCTGCTCCTGAGATGACACAAGCGTTGGCTTTGCCACCATTACTTTTTTTTTTCTCCTTAGATAATGAAGAATTTTGAGAAAAAAAAAGGGGGGAGTAAAAAATGCCCCTTTTTAGCAGGGCATGTTTCTTTCCCAGGCTATCCTAGGGCCAGGGAGAACCCAGAGTCCAGATCCCGTGGGACATACTAGGACCTGAGGGGCGTCTGAGTTTTAGGAGCCAAAGTGGAGATTTGGAGTGTGGGGGAGTCGTGCTGAGGAGCATGCATGGCAAGGACCGCTGACAGCTGGGGTGTGTCCCTGTGCACATCCCGTGACAGCCCTTCTCCCCTGCCCCAAACCCCAGCCTCCTCTGTCTCCTTCCTCTGTGCCCCATGGAAGAGGCCTGGGCATTTGCAAAAGCCCAGCCAAGTCCTCCACCTTGTTGTTACTTTGTGTTCAGTCCTGTATTTATTGAGCCCCACGGCTGGGCCCTGACCCTGACACCTGGGAAAGCTGAGGAAAGTACCCACTGTGCCCTTGGAAAATGGGAAGTGGCCAGAGAGCAGAACACGGGGTAAGTACGCAGAGCACTTGACAAATGCAGCAGCTGTTTCTTCCACTGCCCCACTTGATTTCAGCTGCACGCCTTGAAGACCTGGAGTCTGAGGCTGATGGGTTAGCAGCTGGGAGGAAGCACAGGCACAGCCAGACTCACATTTCCGGAGAGACGGGGCTCCTGAGACGGAGCCACGGGCTGAGCCCCTCACCCTTCCTGGGGTTTGGAGCCCGGCGATGCCTCTGACCGTGTGTTCACAGCCACCTCCTGCTTCTACCTCTGGCAGTGTGTTGCCCAAGGACACACCTCAGGGCTACACTGAATTTCCAGAAACTTGCTTCCCTGATAATTCAACACACAGACTCCCGAAGAAGTGGCCCGGATCCCCCAGAGCCAGGCAGCCATGGGCAGGGCAGGAGGGACAGGTCTTCCCGTGAGAACAGGCCCTCAACCTGTCACTCACAAGACCGAGGACCGGGCACATGTCCTGTCCATCACGGTGCTGGAGAGACAGTGGGAGCGGGACAAATCCCCACTTCCTGGAGACACCCTCTGCAGGGCAGAACCACAGACAAAGCCCGCGGCGGGATCTGAGTGAGGCAGGAATCAGGGTGACCCTGCCATGGGCAGCGCCTTGATACTCTGTCGTGGGCTCCCTCCCCAGCCCCAGGAGGTGGGATGAGCTCACAAAGGGTCCAGGGTCAAGTCTCCCCCATTGGCTGACCACACGGGAGACCCTTTCCTGGGAGCTGCCTGAAAATGGCACCTGAGTGGAATGAGTGGGGTTGACTCCTAGGAAAACAGGGGAAGGACTCACAGTGGGTAAAAGGTGCCCTCTAACATCCCTTCTGTTGAATGAATGGGAAGACCACCGGTGGGAGAAGACAGGAGGGTGGTGGGAGGGTCTTCCAGAAAAACCTGCTCAAATCTGGGACCAGGCAGGCAGGGCCATGGGTCAATAACACAGCTGTGCTGATGCTAAGCGATGCTTGGCCAGCAGCGAGGATGCCCACTGCCATGCTCTCCCCTCAGCGTTGCCTGGAATCACACATTCCTGGGAAGCCCATCCAGGTCTCTCTTGAGGACATGTCCAGAAGATATCTAACAGCACACGTCCCGTCTGATTCCCTGAGGGAGACCCTACCAGGCAGGCTTGGGTGTAGGTAGTTTATTTGGGAAGCGATCGCAGGAGGCACAATGGGGAAGGGAGGCAGAAAAGGGAGGAAGTCAATATGGCTGTTGTAATGGGTCACCCCACGGTCGCGGATTTTCTCCTGCTGGGAAGTGTGAGAACCACATGGAACTCGCCTCTGACTGGCCTTCCTGAGGCTGGGAAGCGGGGCCTCCCCTCCACCCCTGCTGCCCTCCCCAGGGATGGAGTGTTGTCCTCAGGCTTACCTCTCCCCCTGAGGGTGGTCGCTGCTCTGCTGTTGGAGCTCCACTTGCACAGAGAAAGCCCTGAGCCGAACTGTGGGAGACGGGGATCTTGCGGTGGAGCAGGAACCTGCTGGTCCTGGGTCCCCTTGATGCAGGGGCACTAAAGGGGCACCTAGTGGGGGAGCGAGGCAACTGGGCCCGAGGACCAAATCCTTACAAATTTACACACAGTTTATGTGTGTAAATACACTTTTATTGGAACACTCCCACTTCTGTTGTGTTCACACTGTCCATGGGGCCTACCGGACACTAGGCAACACTGGGGAGTTGAGAAGGAGACCGCAAGGCCCATAAAGGCCAAGAGTCACCCTCCATCTCTTTAGAAAAAAAGTTTGTTGAATCCTGTTCTAGGAGATTTGAGCAGAGTCTCAATGGCATCTGCTACAACACCATCTCACAAATTTAATGGCCCATGAATCCTCTGGGAATTTGTGAAAATGCAGTCTCATTGTCCAAAGGTCAAGAGGCCTCAAGACTGTACATTTCTAAGAGGTTCCAGGAGATGCTGCTGCTGGACTGGTCTGTGAGTGGAAGCTGGAAGTCCCTCCTACATCCTCCCACTGGTCGTGGACCAGAGAATGTGTGTGAGCATGCCTCCAAGACAGGGGCCACATGTGTCCTGAGGGGCCTGAGGCCATGTTTGGGTCCATCCTGAACTGTGGGTTCCTTGCCGGGTCATGCTCATTGCACTTCTAGGGGTATAGGTCATCCCTCACGAGCCCTGAGACAGCAGCTCAGAAGCACCTGTGCTTCCAGATTGTGCCATCTGGAGCTGGCTCAGGAGGTCCAAGAAGGAAACAGGAGCTCTCAACTGGGGCCCACCAGGCTGCCCTGCCGGGAAGACGCCATCAAATGCCCAGCTCCCTCCCTGAGGAAGATGCTGTACAAAGCCTCTTGAGATGCTGATGTTTAATGATCTACTCTACGCGATGAAAACGCACAAGGAGGAGTCTGCACATGGCCCAGCTGTGAGACTCCAGACACTTGCAAATCAAGAGAACAGAACCCAGTGTGCTCAACCACCGATGGGCCACCTGCTGGGAATTGCTGGAGTCCAGAAGGAGGCCAGTCTTAGGGCAGGAGAGGGTGTGGTCTCACTTAGTGGAACCCCTCCAGGCAGGTCTCATTCTGGAGATGGAAGGTTGTAATCCAGGGCTCAGTGCTGATGGTGAAGAAGCAGTGGATGGTCTGAGGGCACAAACAGGGAATGGAGAGTGGGTGCAGGAGTCTTGGGGAGCCTGTGGCTCCAGCTCTGAACAGCATCCATCCCAACCTTGCATTCCCGGGTGAGCAGCTGGGGGATGCAGGCTCTGGCCCTCAGGGGCAGCCCCAGCTTGATTCCTGGATGATCCTGATCTGGATATCTCCTGACACCGGGGCACCTGTGTCATTCTCCCTTCAGCAGGCCTGTAGTCTCCAGGGGAACCCCCAGGCTGTCCCAGTGTGATCCATGGCCTGAGACCAGCAGTGAGATGCTCCCTCCCAGTGGGTGTTATCTCAGAGGGGTCCCTGACACTAGGTGGGCTTGTCCCAGAGCTGGGGTTCACCTCTTCTTATTCTCTGGAGCAGAAACTGCATACAGCAGGGCTGCTCCTCAGCCTCCCACCCACTTGGGCTCTGGGCAGTGCCAGGGAGACCTGAAAGCTACCAAGTCAGCCAAAGGGGCTGTTCGCCACCCCCGGCATGTTTCTTCACCTAAAAGCAGGGAAGGGAGGTGGATGAAGACCAGAGAGGGGACATCTGTCCTCGGGCCTAGGAGACCTGAATCCAAGTGCTCAGGACCAATCTGACACCAGTGTGGCCCAGGGTACAGGCAGCTAGAACGGGCTGAGTGGGCAGAGTCGGGATCTGTGAATGGCCAGGGGCCTACAGGTGGACCCTGGGGCTTGCCTGCCTGGCTAGGCTCCCTACTGCTGCACAAGCAGCGGACGGAGCAGGGCCTGTAGCTCCCTCACTCCTGTGTGTCCCTAGGAATGGCATTGTCATCTGCTTCACCCCCTCACTGCACCCCCATGCAGAGTCCACGGTTGTCACCTGAGGGAAGTAGATGTGTGTCTTACATTATTCAGCTCCGAGCTTTCTTCAAAGGGGCAGTTGTCAATATCTTCATCAAATTTCCCACACCTGGTTCTGCGAAGGTCCAGCTCCATGGAGAACGTCATCGTGTTCTCGTCCTGTGGTATGTAGAGACATCACAGTGGAGACACTCATCTTGGTCCCCTAAGAAGCTGCTAGTGTGGGTCCACGCAGTGTAGGGAGAGGCCCAAACGCTTCTCCATTTGGGAGCTTGCCTCTGGGCCTGAGTCAGCTTCCTGGAGTAAAGCCAAGCTTGGGGAGTTCGGAGCAAAGAAGCCTGTGGCCCATGGGGGCCCCTGGGTAGACACAGGCCGACTATCATGCACCATCAATATCACCCACCTGCAGCCCCACATCCCCAAATGCCCTCGTGAGACCCCACCTTCACTCTCAGCTAGCTTCTGAAGCTACCACAGCATTCCCAGGGGACAGGTGCCAAGTCCCTGGGAGGGTGTTGGCTCTGCAAGAGTTTGCTGAGTAATCTCAGCCCAGGGAGAGGAAGACTCATCTACAGCCCTGCTGTCACACCTTTCACTCGCCCGACAGCAGAAAAAAGCCATACAGTGCTACTGCACACGCACGCACGCACGCGCACACACATGCAATTGAGACAATGGCTTCAGTAAACCTCTTGTTCTATTGCAAAGTGCACTCTGAAATCTCCTGTACACTTCTCCACTCCATGTTGCTTCATCCATTCCATGCGCTCCCACTCCATCTCATCCATTATTCCCAAAATAGCAAAGTCGCTCTGTGACTCCAGATCTAGAAAACCCAGGGCAGAGGTCCAGCCTGAGAGAGCTCGGGGCAGCTGACCTGGCCGAGATGCTGCCCACCAGTGCGCACAGAGGTGTGACTCGGTGCAGGTTGGAGACGCCTTGCCCTTCTTTCAGATTCTCGGTCCAGAGATCCAGAGGGACTGTCCCCAACACGCACACATTCACAATCACACACAGAAACTCACACAACTGGAAGCACTCCTTTATGAAAGTGTTTTCATCATTCACATCTGCAGCCCAGATGAAAATGGCATTCCTGGTTGCATCTGTCGAGATTCCGTTGCAAGGAGAACATTTTAGGATTAAGAACTATGGTCTGGGGCAGAGTGTGAAATTCCATCCATTCCCCCAGGTGGAGACCATGGGATGGAGCCCAGAGCACATGGAAGTCAGAGAAGAGGCCCTGCCCTCACAGTGGGACCTCAGGATGAGGGACAGTCCTGTGCTCCTGACCCTCAACCCGCTCTCCCTCCGTCTCCCTCTCTCTCTCTCTCTCTCTCTCTCTCTCTGTTTTTCTGGTTATCTCTTTTTATGTCCTTCTCATTCTATCTCCTCCGACATTTCCTGTCTGCATTTTTTCTTGCTGGATATCTTCATGCCCTCACAGTCCATGTTTGGAAGTCATTCCTCAGTTAAACAATGTCATAAGCCTCAAAATGCATCATGCACGGGAGCAGACAGTCACTAAGGTTTTTTACATTTCCAATTTACTGCTTTTATAAAAACTGAAGTATCTGACCAGGTTGTATTTTCCCTGTGTGTTATGAACTTCAGATAGTGAACAAGACCCCTTGATAGGACCTCCACCCCTAACCCTCACGTAAGCACGTGGAGGGAAACAGGGCAGCGAGAAGTGGTCACCTACCTGCTCCCTCCAGGACTTCCGGATGCGCACCAGCCTGTAGGCATTCACGTCCTTGCTCTTCAGGTTGAAGACGTGTAAGGCATACTCCACGGTAGCTGGGAGGTAACTTTCTATGACTCTTTGGTCATCACTGACACTTTTCTCTTGGGAACTCCAGCCACGAGTCACCAGGAGCTGAGAACCTAAGAGAATCAGGAGCATGGTGCAGGGCAGAGCCCAGCTCCGCTGTCGGCGAGGCCCGGCTGCAGGCGCACAGGCCCCCATGGGCTTCGCTCTTCCCAGCTCAAGCTCCCACCAGAGCCTCCCTGGGACTGGTCCACTTATCTGCTCCGGGACAAGCGCCTCCCTCTGGGCCTCCTCTGTGCTATTACGCCCTGTCCTTCCCGCACGTGACCGTGCGTCCTCCATCCAAAGCTGTTAAAATCATCTCCTGTCCGGGAGAGAGGGACAAGCCCCAAGCAGGACAGGTTTGGAAGGACCAGTGATATGAGGGGTCCCCTGTAGCTGAATCACAGTCACAAGTGCTCCCTCAGCACCTCAATGGCGAGAGGAGACTTTATCTGGATGCCCCAGAGTTGGATGCCGAAATGAGGACAACAGTGCAGGAGGTATAAGTGGAAGGTGGTCCCCAGACACACCAGCAGGGTGAGGGCCAGTGAAGAGGGACAGAGCCAGAAAGGATGAGCTGCCCGGAGCCGGCTTTGTGGGTGATAGAGGACAACCTGCCCAGACATAATGCATATTCTTCCTAAGAAAGGAGCAGAAGAGGCCTGAGGTCTGGACAGTTCTGGATGTTTCCTTGTCCCCCTTTGCTCCCCAGCCTCCCTTGAGTTCTGGAACAGAGAAGGCCCACTGGCTCCGGGGGCTGATGCTGGGCGTGGGGAGTTGGAGGGTCTCTGACCCAGAAGCTTCCAGCTGAGCCCACTGCATCTTCCTTTGCACAACCTCTCAGCTCCTGGATGCGCGGCCATGTGCTCAGCCTGCCGGGCCCAGCTGTGTTCACAGGAGGAGGCCATTGTCACACACTGGGCTCCAGTTTCCCTCCTGCAGGACTTTGTCTTTAGAGGAGGGGGAGTGGAGTGAAAGAGAAGAAAGAGAGGAACCAATGAGTTCCAGGGATGGCCGAGCTGTGTCCATTAGGTGACTATTGGTGCCCTCTCGTGGCCACAGTCATCACAGCTCAGCAGACACGATTTCCAGGGCGCCAGTCTGTTCCTAGAAAAGAGACCTTCACAGCCTTCAGCGGAAGCAGCAAGTGGAGGTCTGGAAGGACCAAATAATACACTCTTTCCCAGCAAGACTTCAGCTCTGTGCCCATGCCTTAGGCCTTCAGTCTTTGTCTGCAGCTGCTCGTGAACTTCAGAGGGGCCCAGAATCCCCCGAGGGCCAGTAGATACCGACGTGCCTGGGCCTTTCCCTCCCCCAGGATGCTCACCCAGTGGGTCTGGGCAGGGCTGCAGAGTTTGCCTCTTAACCAGCAACCAGGGGATGGTGATGTGTCTGGTCTGTGGACCACGCTTTGGTAGCACAGTCCAGAGTGAGTCCTTGAGGGTGGATGCAGCCAAATCACAGTGAGAAGTCACTCAATTGTAAGGGCATGGAGTGGGGGTATGAGAATGGTTTCTGGGGGCCACACTGGATCAGGAAAAGGTTAGAACACCATGCCTAGTGACAAAGAAAAAGGAAGGTTTCTAGAACCTAGACATCAGTGACTAGATGATGCCTATGGAAGGAGAGAAGGCTGCTCCAACCCCGCCAGCCTGTCCCTCCTGCACAGACTCACTCAGAGCCACACAGATTATCCACTGCCAAGAGCGGAGCAATCTGTCCCATCCCAGGTCTCTCCCGGGTTGCCCACTGTCCAGAGGCCCTGCTGTGTGCGCCTGCTAGCACCTTCCCCAGAGATCCAGTTCTTCTTCTTTCTGACAAGAAGCATGCTGCGTCTTATCCCTCATGCGTCTTTGTGATTTTTCTTTTCATTCAGGTTCCATGGTCACTGTTCCATCGTCTCCCACTAGACAACAACTCACGCCTGGCAGGACAATGTCAGGGTGAGATGTGTTATTTGCAGTGAATAAGCAACTTGATGTTTTCACATGTGTGAAGCAGCCAGGTGTGCAACAAACTCCACCCAAAGTGGTTGTGTCTTATGCAATATTAACCAACCTTAAAAAGAAGGCAATCTGCATCCATGTGGATGGGCCTGGAGGACGTGATGGTAAATGAAATAAGGACAAAAGATTGCATGATTCCACTTTTATGAGGAATCCAAAATAGTCAAACTCTCAGAAACAGAAAGCAGAATGGTGGTTACCAGGACTGGGAGGAGGGGAAATGGGGCGATGTTGGTGAAAAGTTTCCACATTTCAGTTATGCAAGATGAATAATTTCTGGAGATCTACCTTACAACATAGGGCCTCTAGCTAACAATACTGTATTGTGTAGCTATTGTGTGCTTTTACTACAAATGGAAAAAAATTAAATTAAAAAAATCAAAGGATGGAGGAGGACCCTTTTGGAGGTGGTGATAAGGTTATGGTTTTGATTGTGGTGATGGTGTATACTAATCTCGAAACTCTTTAAGTTGTAGACATTGAATGTTGTAGCTTTTGTGTGTCCGGCGTACTTGACTGACTACAAGTGGTTTAACCAAAAAACAAAAAAAAGAAGTTGTGTCTTTTCTCAGACGGCTTTAACTTCACTAAAACTGCAGCTAAAGCTGAAGTGAGATGGTTTCCTAGCCTGAGAATGACTGCACACGTCTGGGGGTGGGATTGGGGGACCCAATCACAGGAATGTCTTCATGGGTTTCTGTGGGGAACAGGCTGTGGAGACCTGTGTGAAGTAGAATCCTGACACACCTGGATAGATTGTGGGTGTCCTGACAGAGTCCGGGAAATGCCCACAGATGACACTCGGACTTTGCCATCGGAGGGGCCTGGAAAACATGGGTCTGTCCTGCGAACGCCAGGCCTCCCGTCCTGAGGGCAAGTGCTCGCATGCACTCTAAGGGAGTGTCCACACTTGCTCTTACGTGAGGGACCATTCAGAGCCCTGTGCACCATATCTGTCCTCACTGTGCAGCCAAGGAGAAAACGGGATGGCCACACCCAGACCTGGGACCGCGGGTGCATGGACACAGCTGGCCCTTACAAGTGTGTCTATACTGTTGCCACGTCCTTAGTAGTTTGAGGTGGTCACCCTTCCCAGACTGAGGGCTACTGGCATATCAAGACAAGAGCCAAAGAAAGGAGAGTGAATGTGGGCCCCAGCCTGTCAGAACCCCAAAGACATGGGCACAGACATTGCGTAGACCCAGCTAAATGCAGAAGGTGTGGAGTGCCCAGCTGGGAGCCTGCAGTCCCCTGCCACATCCCTCTGCCTGGCCAACCCTCCATCTGGGATCTGGGGTGCCCTTTCTCCAGGCATCTCCTATTCACCTTTCAATGCCCAGGAAGAATGTTATCTCTTTTGTAAAGCTGTTCTGACTCCTCGTGGCAGAGCTCTGTCTCGCTAAGCTGAGTCTTGGGCACTTGTTGACCTATCTGTCCCCTGGGGGAGGCAGGACTTCTGTCATGCCCACTTTTGTGTTACTGCCACAGAGCCCCCCATATGGGTTGCATAGAAAGATGTCACTGACTGCTCACTGAAATGGGCCTGATTCTCTAGGGCCAAAGCCCTGTGTTTCCAGAAGCATTCCTTTCAACAATCAGAGAATGTCAGCTGTGGCCTGAACCAAACCAGCAGCCCTTCTCTGTGGAGCTGAGGTGGACAGCTAGTAAGCAGAAGCCATCGACTCCCTCCAGGACCCACGTGCTCCTCCTCCAGCACTCCCTCCTCTGACCTCACACTCAACACCTTCCTTCTTCCTTCCCGTGACCACCCCCCCCCCCCCCCCCCCCGCCTCCAGACACACAGCTGGCTTCTCCAGCACTGTTTATGGAGCAATTTATTCTGTCCTATCTGATTCCCCAGCGTGTGTGTCCTATGCCTGTTGCCCAGCCTGACTTAGCCATACCTTCCAACTGTCCTGCATCATCTTGCCTGGGATCATCCGCTTGGCTTCTGGACAACTTCCTAAGGGCCCTGCACCTCCTGCTTGACACTCCCTCAGGGGGCCCTGCCCAAATAACCTGTGATTCCCCAGGTTTCCCATATGCTGGAAAACAAGAAAGTGCCAAGAGTGCACGTGTTCAAAAGAAGGAAACAGGGGCAGGGTGAGCCCCAGGGCTTGGGACGGAACAGAACAATCACAGTCTGGTCCGAGGAAACAGTGTGCCAGGGGCCTGGACACTGCAGTGTGGCAGAGCACCTCCCCAGTGCCCTCCGTCCCCTTCCCCTCAGCTCTTCTGTCTGGAGGGCTCTTCTCAGCTCAGTCTTCAAGTGACTTTGAGTTCTGATCACTTACGGAATCCCATTTAGATTTCCAGCAAATTTAAACTGAAAGAGAAGGGCAACAACAGAATCGAAAAATGGCCAAAGCAGGCCGGCCCCATGGCCCAGAGGTTAAGTTCACATGCTCCGTTCCGGCGGCCAGGGTTTGCTGGTTCTCCGGTTTGGATCCCAAGGTGTGGACCTACGCACCACTCATGAAGCCATGCTGTGGTGGCGTCCCACACGGCAGAACTAGAATGACCTACAGCTGGGTTAGACAGCTACGTACAGGGGCTCTGGGGAGAAAACAAAAAGGAGGAAGATTGGCAGCAGATGTTAGCTTAGGGCCAACCTAAAAGAAATAAATAAATAAAATAAAAATAAAAATCCTAGTCAGCAAGGAATTAAAAAAAATATATATATATATAAATAAGAATGGCAAAAGGAAAGACAAAAATGTAAACATTCCCACAAAATATGTAAGGCCTCGATCGGGAGCCTCTTGCCACATGTGCACAGCTGCAGTGACGGGGCAGTCTCTCCTCTCACTGGTCCAGCCTGCTGGAGGGGGATGAGGGTCTCTCTGAGCCCACTTAGGAGCTTTGGCGCTGGCCTGCCCGCCTGACCCAGAGCAGCCTGTGGGAGCGGGGGCTGCAGAGGGAGGGAGCACTGCCCACACGCCCCTCATGACTCACTCGTGGAAACTCTTCTTTTCCTTCCACATGACCAGACCTGGCTTTTCCATCTCTTTCGTTGTTCACATGAAAACAAAGGCTTTCGTTGAACTTTGGGTTATAAATGGGCAAACTGGATTTGAGTATTGAAACAAGAGTGAAAGACAGTCAATTCTGTTCTAAACGTGTCTGTTGTTGCAGATGCCTTCTCCATTGAAATGTCTTTCCCTCCCTCCCACAAGGCCCACAGCTCTCACTTCTGCCTGACACACGCCCGCCTCCCCTTTCTCCTTTCACAAGCCTTCACTGAGTGCCTGTGTGCGCCCGGGACTGAATTCTCTCCTCTCTAAACTTTTACTTCTTGTGTATTTTAGGGTTCTTTTTTTCCAGACATTAGAATATTCTGAATAAATTAAAAAAGTACAAAATGTTACAACATCATTTTAGTAGGTACAATGTAGGTTTGCTTCAGTATAACAGAAACTCCAAATAACCTTGGCTTAAACAAGCAAGATATTTATTTCTCTCATGACCTTGACAATAGCTAATATAATATAATATATCATGTCATATCATATGGCTCAGTCTGGAGCCTATACTAGCTGCTGTCCTCAGCTCTCCGCACCCTTCAACTCACTTAAGCCTCATAGAGAAAAAGTCAGCCAAAATGGTAGGTTGTATTAAGCTACATGCTTTTAGCATTTTGCATGAATAATATCACACTGTATTTCTTGCAACTCCTTACTCACATCGTCTCTGTGAGTGTCGCCCATGTTGGCACTTGTTGATCTGTCTCCTCTACTGTCACTGCTTTGCTTTATTTGTTAGGACCTTGTCCCAACAGACTATTGTTAATAAAGTCGTTCCCTACTGAGTGCCCTGGGTTAATCTACTCTTTTCCTGTTGCAACCCGGGCTTCAGTAGGCACCTCATCCTGGTCTCCACGTGCACGTGTGTGAGAGTTTCTCCAGGGTGGGCCCCAGAAGAACCATTGCTGGGATATGAGATAGCCTCTCCTTCCGCTTTATAAGGGATCCCTGTGCTAATGGTTTCTTTTATCATTCAGATTAAATTGAAGATGCTTCAGTGTATCAATATTTTTGTTAAAGGTTTGTGAATTTTTTGTTCTACTTTAAAAATTCTTTCCTATATTCTCCTACAATTTCTTCTAATCACGCCATGTTCTTTGCTTGTCACATGTAGGTGTGTGATCCCGCTGGAGTTGGAGTGTGTGTGGTGTGAGGTAGCAATTTAAGGCTTGACCTTCTCCCCTCCAGATGCACAGTTGGCTTTTCCAGTACTGTTTATGGAGTAATTTATTCTTTCCTATCTGATTCCAACAGCGTGTCTCTCCTATGCCTGTTTCCCCAGACATGTCGGTTGCTTTTGAGTCTCTCTCCTATTGCGCTGGCTGGGTGAAGGAGGCATGAGCCTGAGACAAGAAGGTGATCATTTGACATTGGCCAGAAAAGCAAGTAAAGTTCCAGGACTCATTCCAGGCCTGGACGTGTGTCCTGCACCCTGCTTGCTACATGGAGCCACTCTCTGCCATCCCCTAACTCCTGGTCACACCCTTGAGTCACTGGGCCTGTGGCTGTCTGTGCTCTGCACTCAGATCCCAGCTTTGGGGAAAGTGGTGTGGGTTTGACTCCAGGTGTAGGAAGCCCTTCTTGGATTAGCCATTACTATGGATGCTGCTGTTAGTATCTCAAGCACCCAACCCTGCAGACTTCACCCCATTCCTTCATCATTTGGAAGCATGAGGTTTGTTCTTTCATCCTTTTTTCAACATTTTTGGTTCTATTTTTCAAGGGGCTTGTCTTCCTGGGAAATTGGACTTATCTTTTGGATGCAGGTAAGCCCTTGCCCAGAAGAGTAAGAGGAAGAACTGGGCATGTCTATCACGGAGAGGACAAGAGGGGTGCAGGCCTGGGGATGAGAATTGATTGACTGTGAAGGAAATGAGCCATCATCGTATCCATTGACAGAGGTTTGAGTTTTCAGCTGATTAGCATGGCCCATACGCTGTAGTTTATAGGAACCACGGAAGGAGGAAGGGGTTGAGGAGGTCCTTGGAGTTGGGCACATCTGAGTTCATGTCTCATTTACACTTATTACTGCTCATGGTACCCGGGGCTCATTTTCGTTTTATGTGAGCTTCTGCTTCCACAGCCGTAGGATTAGAATTATTTGTTATCTCCCTCAAGGGGCTGTTATATGAATGAGATAATGTGTAGGAGGCACTAACAGAATGCCCAGCAGAACCAGGCCCTCAACAAATGACATTTGTGGTTCTTCTGCTTCCCCTTGATTATTGGAAAAGCATCCTTTGGGAGCCAAGTTTGGTTCTAACAATCCTCATCACCAGCAGGTGGCAAGTGAGCGAAGGCAGGCACTGCTTATTCTGAGCTGTGGGACAGGGGCATCTGGGGGGGCAGAGGAGCAGGTCCCCAAGGCTCCATCACCATCTCCCAGGTTCCTTGGAACGGGGGACACAGGCACAGGATTGGACTTTGTTGTTTGGCACTGAGTTTAGACTTTTGGTCTGATTCATGCTGGGATCAGAGCTCAAGAAAACTCATTCTGGAGAATCAAATATGACGGTTTTTCTCTTTGAGAAGTGCTGACAACCAAACTCACTCTCCTGAGCTTCAAATTCAAAGTGTTGAGAAGCTTGGGTTCAAGTCCTTGCATCCTGACCCTGTGGCTGTGAAACCCCAGCACCGTGCTCAGCCTTCCCGCACCGTCTTCCTCTCTTCTACGACATGGTCTGTGTCGAGTTTACATGAGGGAATGTGTGCAGCAACGCTCGTGGTCTCTCATGGAACCACTCAACTGCTGGCTCATATAATACCAGTGTCCGCTGCCCCCACACTAAAGTTAAAACTGTCCTGGCTTCTTCTTGTTCTCCGTTGGGAGCAAGTTTTATTGCATGATAAAATAAGGCGTAAGTAATAGATCCAATTGTTTGCTGAGGCCCTCGAGACCTTCCATGCCAATCATCCCAGTCGAGTTCACACTGGCCCTTTGTCATGGGATCCCCTTCTGTACAGGCTGTTTGGGGTTGTCCTGCCTTAGACACTTGGCTCACACTGTGCATGGTGTTTTCAATACTTTTCATTTTGACAGTTTTGGGCAACCTTTGTTGCTATTTTCAAAACGCCCCTTTACACTTGGCCAATTTGACAAACGTGTCCTTTTTGTCTTCCTTACCAGTTATCCAGGCAAGGACAGTGGCTGTTTTTTCCTTGAAATGATTCCATTCAGAGTTCTTTTTGGGTCTCCTGCAGCAAACCGCTGTTGACTCAGCCAAATTTCCACTTCCTCAGTTAGTGCTATTTGGAGATCAGCCACAAATGTCCAACACTGGCATTTATTTTGGAAATATCAAACAAGAAACTCATTGAGGAGATAACACTCCCTTTTAGGGGACAAAAAACTGATTCAGCCCATTTCCCACCTTCTTTACTTTTCCAGGCACATCAGCTGTTCTTGACTAAAATAACGTTTTTCTTAAGGCTTACCACAATCCATGTGAATTCAGACTAAAGAATTAGATTTGGAACCTATTTCTCCAATTCCCATATACATTGGTTCAAGTTAAAAGATAACCTATAGCAGTATTGAGAGATGAATATCAAACATTGGAGGTGGGATTATGTCTTTGTGGGTCAATTGCCACCTTTCACGTGGTAAATAAACGGCAAGCAATAGGATATATTGGAATATATGAGGAAGCTGTTTGGTGTAAAACTAATTCGGCCTGACCTTGTTTTTCCAAAAGGGCGTGTCGTGGCCATTGAGCATGCATTGTACATCTGCTTCAAGCATTTGCTATGTCCCACAGACAAGAACAAATGCCTTTAAGGTAAAGATGCAGTTTCCCCCACACTGGCACTTCCTTAAGGCTAAGCATCTCTCCCTAGACTAGGAACTGATTGCTGCACCCACCCTGTGACCACCCAGCTCGAGAAAACAGACCTGCCACCCTGCTGTGTCCACTGAGACAGCAGACCTGCTACCTGCAGTCCATCAATCACTGTGCCGACAGGGCAATCTCGTGACTACAGTAAAAGAGACATTGCAATCACATAGGATACACGCTTTTTGATGGTATATAGCACTCGGAATGGTATATAACCCACTTCTTTGGTGCCCTTCCTTCCTTGGGGAAGGAAGGCCCTGGGCTAGTCCTCATATCTGGTTCATAATAAACTCACCCCAATTTTGATTTATAGATTGGTTATGGATTATTTGCATTGACACATATCAGAGATCAGACAAGTATTGTCTAACATTGGCAAATAAAGGTATAGTGGTGTAAGCCTCTGACCAGACAAGTCATCAGGGAAGACACTAGAAGAATTGGAACGTGGCAATCTGCTCTTGGGGACTTGGACAGCAGCTTGGAGCTGATGAAGACTGTTGCTTTTCATCTTAAGCTCATGTGCACTTTCTATGATGTTTAGACACTACTTTGACAAAAATAAAACAATGGTTCTAAGCTTTTTTGTCTCCCCCTGAATGCAAAGAGAAGCTGTTAGACCCAACAGAGTGATGTGGGTTGGGGGCCAGGGGCAGGAGGCTTGGGAGAGGTGAAGGAGGCCCTCTTCCAGGCGAGTAGGATGGAAGGAAAGGACAGCTCTTGGAAAACCCAGTGAGTCATTCGAGGAGTAATTCGTGACACTTATCTTCAGATTTTCCACATTAAATCATGTAAGATAAATCGGGAGTGCTTTATTCACTACCACATGTTTCCAGAGTGTAAATCCTGAGTCTTCATGGTCAGATTCTGAGGCTGTAATCTGACTTCAGGCTCCTCAGTCTAAGCTCCATCTCTGTGCTCCTTTCTCTGTTTCTGGATGTTCTTTCTCAGAGATTGTGCATTACCACGTCTCGTGAGATTGCAAGATTGCTTTGGAAAAACTGAGTTCACAGAAATGTCTACTTACTCTGGCACTAAAAAAACCCATCCAATCAAACAAAGAACCCCAAATGACCAGGGCCGGCCCCAGGGCCGAGTGGTTGAGTCCACACGCTCTGCTTCAGCGGCCTGGGGTTCACTGGTTGGATCCTGGCACTGCTTGTCAGGCCACACTGAGATGGCATCCCACATGCCACAAATGAAATATACAACTATGTACTGGGGGGACTTGGGGAGAAAAAGAAGAAGAAGAAGAAGAAAAGAGATTGGCAACAATTGTTAGCTCAGGTGCCAATCTTTAAGGAAAAAAAAAAACCCAAGTGACCAAAGGACTCCTTAATGAAAGCTCAGAGCACTGAATTCAGCCCCAGGCCAGGTATGCTCCAGCCCCAGAGCCTTTTACTGTCTCCTTAGACAGGTACTAGAGTCCTGGAAGTGGGACCAATTGCAAGGTCTGCTTGGGTCCTGTAAGGGACAATCAGGGACTGTCTGGTCCAATCCCCTCCTTATGCTCCAGAGAGACCATTGAGCCCCACGGGACTCAAGCTTCAATCCTCCTTCAAATTGCAAGTTACTTTCAGTGGACTCTGCTCATCTTTCCTTGGCGTTGTCAGCAATTCTCAAATCTGACTGCTCATCAGAAACACCTGGGGAGTTTGAAGATGTACATAGATTCTGAGGCCTTATCTGAAAGACTCAGAAGCTCTGGCAGTGGGGCCTGGGAACCTGGACTTTTAACAAACCCTCCCAGCGATTCTGATGTAGCTGGCAGGGTACCATCTGCAGGCCAGCCTTCGGAAACCACTGAGCAGAAGGTCTTAAGGGTCCTCTGCGTTTGCCTGTCCTGTGATCCTTTGATTCAACGAATGCATCCCTAGCACAGACAGGATAACACACCAGCGGGAGGAGGCCCTGAAGGGTCTTCCAGGGCTGTCCACAGCTCACAGCGCATCACTTACTGTAAACGCACCATCCATAAGGAGCGTCCCGCCTGTGCCCTGCCTCTCCCAAGTCATGGCTGCTTTTGAGAACTTCCAATGGGAAGAGGGCAGCACTGGTCCTGCCTTTCACTGTGACCCCTTTGGATCTTGGCCTGGCAACACCTGGCAGGAAGAGAGCAGGATCTGTTGTGAGAGGTGAGAACCATTCTCAGAAATCCACGGTCCAAACTCTGCTCTGCCCGTCTCAACCTCAGTGATGGGTAATGATCTTGCCCTTTTAGGAAATTGTTTCTGACATAAGGTGAGATTTCAGTGTCTACAGCTATTGAAAAGGATATGACAGATACAAGAAACACTGAAGAAGAAAGGAAATTTGGCTGAATTTGAGAATTTTTTCTTTTTTTATAGTGGTAAAATATACGTAACAAAATTTGCCATTGTACCATTAGATCAACGTACTGCACATTTTTAAGTATACAGTTCAGGGCCACTCAATACCATTCATCTCCAGAACTTTTTCATCTTCCCCATCTGTAGCCATTAAATGCTAATTCCCCATTCCTCCCTCCCCCCAGCCCCTGGCAACCACTATTCTACTTTCTGTCTCTATGAATTTGATTACTCCAGGTACCTAAAACAAGTGGAATCATACAGTATTTGTCTTCTTGTGACTGGCTTATTTCACTTAGCATAATGTTCTCAAGTTTCATCCATGTTGTAGCATGTGTCAGAATTTCCTTCCTTTTTAAAGGCTGAATAGTATTCCATTGTGTGTGTAGACCACATTTTGTTTATCCATTCACTGTCAAGGCATGCTTGGGTTGCTTCCATTGCCGGGGTCCCGCCCCGGCAGAGTCCAGGTTCCTGAGGGATGGACGGCGTCGGCACGATGACTGAGGGGGAAATAAAGGGGATGTGAGACTTGGGTTGGTGTTAGCAAGTCCGACTTTACTGTGCAGAAGTGTCGTTTATATATTTTTCAGGATTAGTACAGAAATAGTTCTACAAATATTCTCAGAGAGATAAGGAAGTAAAAAACGGGCACAAGAATATTTATTAGCATTCTATTCTATAGAGCATAAGGTTAATGGTAGTCTTCTCCGCAATTAACTAGTGTTTGTTGTCTCTAAGCTAAAGGAGATAGGTACCTAGGCATCTGTTGTAATTCATGGTAAAGTTAAATCAAAGAGAGAAGGTCCAGGCCTCCGGACAGGACAGCAGTCTGTCTGGTTACATCCTGGTGGAGCCATCCCTGCCTCCCTCAATCACTTACGCCATTAGTGTAGATGGTTAATGGGAACAAAAGGCGACTCCAGGGTATCTTATCCCCAGGGCTATCTGCATTCTCAGCGGGCAGTTAAACATCTTTACATTTTCGCGCCCTTTAGGGGGTGAAAGCATTCCTTTGTCATTTAGATTGTAGAGCTAACAGTCCCTTAAGCACACTGCCGGAGAAAGTATCACTTTGTTAGTAAAGTAAAGGGCTGAAAAGCTAAGCTAAACTGTATATCTTCAAGAATAAAAAACAGAAATAAGTATAGACATAACCTTGCTAGAAAGCATGCATATAATTCAGAAAATATCAGGGGTGTCGGCCGGCCATTCTTCACCGAGGGGCATCCCTGCACCCCTCGGCCTTTCTACTCATCAATTAATTATTATTTATTGCTTTTAGGAGAAAACCTCTATAACATTTTAACAGAAAGCAGAAGGTCAAGAATAATATATAGATACTTCTTGATCATCCAATTAACCAGCAAACTTAGAAGGACGATGCATATATATATTTAGACAAAGAACTGGAGGGAGAAGGAAACATTAACCAGATGGAGGCCATAAACCTAATTCGACATCTCTTATCTGGGCAGGATTCCTTTCTGCTTGTCTCAGAAGGGACTGTGTGTTCCTCCAATAATTAACTGAAAAATATCTTGAAAGTTACCTGCAGGTGGTCACATTGTCTTACTATATTCAATTCTCCCGGGAGGTAGTGCCTCCCAAGCAGCCACCCAAAGGAGTGAAAACTGGAGGTTAAGAAAGGAAAAGGAATGAAGGGCAATTAGAAGCAGCACAGGTTTCAGAACTATGTGAGGGGCTGGCCGGTTATTCTTCACCAAGGGGCGACCCTGCACCCCTAGGCGTTAATCGGCTGGACCCTGTCAAACAGCCGATCAAATGATGTAGCCACGGCTCCCAGCATTTCATCTTTTTGTTACTGTGAATAATGCTGCTATGGACATGGGTGTACAAATATTTCTCTGAGTCTCTGCTTCAGTTGTTTTGGGTCTGTACCCAGAAAAGGAACTGCTGGATCCTATGACAATTCAACTTTTAATTTTTTGAGGAACCACCATACTGTTTTCCATAGTGGTGCCACCATTTTACATTCCCATCAGCAGTGAAAAAGATTTCCATTTCTCCACATCCTCACCAATACCTATTATTTTCTCATTTTTTTCTCTTAATTTTTTAAATCATAGCCATCTTAATGGATGTGGAGTGGTTTCTCATTGTGGTTTTGACTTGCATTTCCCTAATGAATGGTGATGTTGAGCATCTTTTCATGTGATTACTGACCATTTACATATTGTCTTTGAAGGAATATTTATTCAAGACTTTTGCTAATTTTTAATCGGGTTGTTTGTTTTTTTATTGTTGAGTTGTAGAAGTTTTTTGTATATTCTGAGTATTAACCTCCCTTAGATATATGATTTGAAAATATTTTCTTTCATTCCATGGATTGTCTTTTCACTTTGTTGATAGTGACCTTTGATGCACAAAAGTGTCCAATTTATCTATTTTTTTCTTTCATTGCCAATGTGTTGTTATTGTGTCCAAGAAATCATCACTAAATCCAATGTCAAAAATTCTCCTATATTTTCTTCTGAGAGAAAAGTTTTAGCTCTTGTGTTTAGGTCTTATATCCATTTTGAGATAATTTTTGTATATGGTGTTGAGTAAGGGTCCAACTTCATTCTTTTGCATGTGGGTATCCAGTTTTCCCAACACCATTTGTTGAAAAGACTGTCCTATCCACATTGAAGCGTCTTGGCACACTTGTCAAAAATCATTTGGCCATATACGCAAAAGTTTATTTCTGGGCTCTCTGTTCTATTCCATTGGTCTATATGTCTGTCTTTATGCCAGGACCACACTGTTTTGATCACTGTAGGTTTGTAGTCAGTTTTTAAATCAGGAAGTGTGAGAACTCCAGCTTTGTTCTTCCATTTCTAGATTGTTTTGGTTATTCAGGGTCCCTTGAGAGTACATGAATTTTGAGACAGATTTTTGTATTTCTGAAAAACAGTCGTTAGGGTTTTGATAGGAGTTGTGTTGAATCTGTAGATCGTTTGGCACAGCACTGACATCTCAACAATATTAAGTCTTTCATTCCGTGAATGTGGGATGTCTTTCTATGTATTTCTGTCTGCTTTACTTTCTCTTATCAATGTGTTGTAGTTTTCAGTGTATGATTCTTTCACCTTCTAGGTTAAGTATTCCTAAGCATTTTATTATTTTTGATGTTATTGTAAATAGAATTGTTTTCTTAATTTCCTTTTCAGATTGTGCATTATTAGTGTATAGAAACGTAATTATTTTTGAATGTTGGTTTTGTTTCCTGCAACTTGGCTGAATTTATTAGTTTGAACAGTTGTGTGTGTGTGTGTGTGTGTGTGTGTGTGATCTCTAGGGTATTTGGCATATAAGATCATGTCATCTGCAAACAGGAAGATTTTACTCCTTCCTGTATCATCTGGATGACTTTTATGTCTTGTTTATGCATAATTGCTCTGGCTAGGATTTCCAGTACTATGTTGACTAGAAGTTGGAAAAATGGGCATCCTTGTCTTGTTCTTGATCTTAGAGGAAAAGTTTAAGTCTTTCACCCTTGAGTATGACGTTAGCTGTGGGTTTTTCATATATGGCCTTTATTATGTTGAGGCAGTGTCCTTCTATCTCTGTTTTGTTGAGTACGTTTTTTTTTTTATCATAACAAGGTGTTGAATTTTTAAAAAGTAGAGTTTGTCTTTTAGAGCAGTTTTAGATTCACAGCAAAATTGAGCAGAAGGTACAGAGATTTCCCATATACTGACTGTGTCCACGTGTGCATAGCCTCACACCCTGTTAACATCCCCCATTACAAGAGTACACTTCTTACAATTGATGAATCTACACTGACACATAATTATCACCTAGAATCCACAGTTTACATCAGGGCTTATTTTTGGCATTGTACATTCCACAGGTTTAGACAAATTTATAATGACACGTATCCACCATTATAATATTATACAGAATAATTTCACTGCCCTATAAATCCTCTGTGCTCTGCGTATTCGCTCTTCTTTTTCCTTTAATCCCTGGCAACCACTGATCGGTTTACTGCCTCCATAGTTTTCCCTTTTCCAGAATGTCATACAGTTGGAATCAGAGAGTGTGTAGGCTTTTCAGATTGACTTCTTTCACCTAGTAAAGTGCATTTAGGTTTCCTCCATGTCTTTTCATGGCTTGCTAGTTCATTTAGTTTTTGCAGTGAATAATTCCATTGTCTGCATGTACCACAGTTTATTTATCCATTCACCTGAAAGACTTCTTGGCTGCTCCCAAGTTTTGGCATTTATGAACCAGCCTGCTATTAAACAAACATTCATGTGCAGATTTTGTGCAGACATAAGTTTTCAACTTCTTTGGGTAAATACTAAGTAGTAAGATTGCTGGATCATGTGAAAAAAGTATGTTTAGTTTTGTAAGAAACCACTGAACTGCCTTCCAAAGTAACCGTATCAATTTGCATTCCCTCCAGCAATAATGAGAGTTCCTGTTTCTCCACCTTCTAAGAGTATTTGGCATTGTCAGTGTTTCAGATGTTGGTCATTTTAACAGGTATGTAGTGCATCTGAGTGTTGTTTTAAGTTGCATTTTCCTGATGACATATGCTGTGGAGCATCTTTTCATATTTTTATTTGCTATCAAGGGTGTCAAATTTTGTCAAATGATTTTTCCACATCAATTGGGATGATCATGTGGTTTTTTTCTTTATTCTGTTAATATGGTCGATTGCACTGATTGATTTTCATATATTAAACCATCCTTGCATTCCAGGAATAAGTTTCACTTGGTCATGGTGTATAACCCTTTAAATATGCTATGAGGTTAATTTTATGTGTCAACTTGACTGGGAGATGGGATGCCCAGACATTTGCTCAAAAATGATTCTGAATGTGTCTGTGAGGATGTTTCTGAATAAAATTAACATTTGAATCAGTAGACCGAACAAAGCAGCTTAACCTCCCTAGTGTGGGTGAGCCTCGGGCAATCAGTTGAAGGCTTGAATGGAATAAAGGGCTGACTTTTCCTCAAATAAAAAGAATTCCTCCTGTCTGATTGCCTTTAAGCTTGGACATTGTTTTTTTTCTGCCTTTGGACTAGAACTGAAACATTGGCTTTTCCTGGGTCTTGAGCCTGCCATCTTTTGGCCTGGAACTACATTATTGCCTCTCCTGAGCCCCCAGCTTGCTGGCTGCAGATCCTGGGTCTTGTTAGCCTCCATAATCATGTAAGCTGATTCCTTATACGTCTTTTTCTATCTCTCTCTCTATATATACATACACATCCTATTTATTCTATTTCTCTGGAGATCTCTGACTAATAATATGATGTTAAATTTTGTCTGCGAGTATATTGTTGAGGATTTAGTTTGAGTATTCATAAGAGATATTAGTTGGTAGTTTTATTTTCTTTTAGTGTCTTTTGTCTGGCTTTGGTACCAGGGTAATGTTAGCCTTATAAAATGAGTTTGGAAGTATTCCCTCCTTTTCAATTTTTTGGGAAGCATTTGAGGAAATTTGGTGTTAATTCTTATTTAATTGTTTAGTATAATCTACCTGTGAAGCCATCTGGTCCTGGGCTTTTCTTGGTTGGGAAATTTTTGATTACTGATTCAATCTTTGAGATTGTTTTAATATGAGTAAAAAAAAAGAACAGAAGGAGCAGGAGAAGTCAAAAATATTTTAAGTTTTGGTAGTAAGCAAGAAGATGGTTCCATTAGCAGAGATGAAGAAGCTAGAGAAAGAAAGTGGTTTGAGACAAAGAAAGAAAGTAAACTAGAAGAGAGGTAGATTGGCAGGACTGGAGAGAGAGGGGGAAAGAAAAATGTATGATTGCACTAGCACTTGGCATGTTACAACCCAGTTAGATGTCATAGCCTTGTGAGGCAGTGCAGTGAAATAATGTAAGCTAATTTGGTCACTCAGCCCAAGTCAAGTTCTTCTGGTCAATAACAGTAACCTCTGACAATTAAGAGAGGGCTATATGATCTTCCCTTCCTCCCAAACTCACCTACCAGTGATAGAAACAAGCCTCAGATGAAACTCTTCCAAATACATACACATTGCAGGCACTGAGCATCTTTCCTCCTGGGGTTGCCCAAGGTTGGATGTTAGTTTGTATCTTTCTTCTTTCTACATCTAAATGGAACTCTCCAGCAAGAGCTTGGCAATGGTATTTGAGCTAGAGATGTGGAATTAGCATTAATCTGAAAGGACATGCTTATTGAATTTTTAGAACCAAACTGGAGCTCTGAGGGAGAAGGGAAAAAAGAAAAGCAGAGGGCCAAGGACATCTGGAACAGGAGGAGGGGAAGAAAGGAGAATTATTGAAGGAGAAAAAGATCAGAGAGAAGTAATGAAGGCTCCACTTAGGGCAGGAGATTAATTTTATAGGCTGAGGAGTGATCTGCCAAAAAATTTTAAAACACCAATAAGAATGCTAAGGAAAAGCAACTTTAGAGAATTAGGAAAAAATGTAGTTATTTCCATGGAAATAGAATGTGCTTGTCTTTGTGAAGTTTTCTTGTCCTAGCTGTACGAAACAGTGGATAAAAATTAAGACACATGATCACTAAGAGTTTTAGCTAACGTGTGGCCCATGATGTGTTTTCTTATTTGAGATAGGTAGAACCAAAGGGTGGATTAACGTACCCGGAATGTAGGACTGTTTCTCCACACCTCGGTCTGCCCTGCCAATGATTTTTAATTTGTCTGACTCTCACTCACCCACCCTTTGGGCACTGGCTCATACCTCCTAAAAGCCCTGAAATAAACCCCCTCATTAATGGTGATGTAATGTCTCCTGCCTTCCCACGCCCAGGGAAGGGTCTAGTCTTCCAGGAAGTGAGTCTCTCTCTCTCTCTCTTTCTCATACACATATTTAGAGAAGAAACAAAACTATTGAAAGCTGGGAAATATTTTGCACACATGTGAAATGGAAGTTAAATCTTTAAATGGATCTTTAACAAGATGTTGCGACCATATTTCCCAGTTATTGGTGACTCCTCCTCTTGGCTGCACACCTGCCGTTCCGTTCCCACCTCTCCTTTGTGATGCTGGTGCTGACACTCTGCCACACATTCCTGCAGCTGCTCCCTGGGGGGCTCTGCCAAGGTGGCGGGGGTGGGGGGGTGCGGCTCCAGAGAGAGACTGCGAGGCTGGAGGAGGCAGGAGGAGAGACACCCCAGGAGAGATGAGAGCAGGAAGATACTTCATGGAGGTGGAGAGTCCCTCCTTGATTCTAAAGTCACATGGAAGGCTGTTGGTGTATTTTTGCATTCACATCAACTCAGTTCTGTTTAATTTCATGGACAGCAAAGTATAACTTACAGAACATAGGAAGCTGAGACACTCTCATGTTTTTGTTTCTGTGAATGACAATCGAGGCCATGTGCTCACTCTTGGTATATTATATCCATTCTCTTTTCTTTAACAATAGAATTCTTGAGCTGTGATTTGGCACATGACCCTCTGCCAAGGCCAAGACACCAGCCCTAGTGCCTTTGCTGCTGGGCGTGGCCAAGCGAGTCGTGATGGCTTGAGAGCGGGGAGCAGAAGGGCTGTGGGCCACTGAGGGTCATGAGCTCCTCTGCCCTTTCCCTGCTCTTTTTTTTCTCCTGTAGCATTTTATTTGATATAATTTAAAACTTACAGTGAAGTTGTAAAAATAGTGCAAAAACTCCTACATATCCAGATTCACCAATTATTAACATTTTTTGCCATATTTCCATTATCAATTTTCTCTTTGTATATACATTTTATTGTTATATATATGCCCCTAAATACTTCAGTTGTATTTCCTAAAAGCAAGGACATTCTTCTTCATAAAGACAAGAAAATGATAAAGATTCAGACATGTAACATTGATAAAATATTAATGGTTAATCTAGAGTCCACATACAAATTTTGTTCAACTAATGTCCATCATAGCAGTTATTTTACCAGTTCAAGATGCAATTCACAATCACACATTGCATTCAATTTATTTTATTTCTTCCAGCTTTATTGAGGTATAATTGGTATACCAAAACTGGCACATAGGGGCCGGCCCAGTGGCACAGTGGTTAAGTGCGCGTGTTCCACTTTGGCGGCCCAGGGTTCGCCGGTTTGGATCCTGGGTGTGGACATGGCACTGCTTGGCACGCTATGCTGTGGTAGGCGTCCCACGTATAAAGTAGAGGAAGATGGGCATGGATGTTAGCTCAGGGCCACTCTTCCTAAGCAAAAAGAGGAGGATTGGCAGCAGATGTTAGCTCAGTGCCAGTCTTCCTCAAAAAAGACCAAAAAAAAGGGCACATAATTAACATATACATTTTGGTGAGTTTGGACATATGTACACATTGTTGTTACCATCACTACAATCCAGGTAATAAACATATCCAGCACCTCCAGAAATTTTCTTGTGTCCACCTCTTTTTTGTGTAAGGACACTTAACACGAGCTCTACCCTCTTAACAAATTTTTGCGAACACGACACCTTGTTATTAACTACGTTGTATAGCAGATCTCTAGAATTTACTCACCTTGTAAAACTAGCTTTATACCCACTGAACAGCAACTCCTCAAACGTCTCACTCCCACCCCCCGTGCCTTCATTCTGCTGTCTACCTCTACGCCTTTGATTATTTTATTTTCTTTATTTTTTATTGAGTTCATAATAGTTTACAGCATTGTGAAATTTCACTTGTACAGTATTTCTTGTCTGTCACCACACAAGTGCTCCCCACCACGCTTCCCCTGGCAACCACCAAACTGTTTCCTTTGTCCACGTGTTTGTTTATATTCCACATACGAGTGAAATCATGTGGTGTTTGTCTTTCTCAGTCTGGCTTTTTTGCTTAACATAACACCCTCCAGATTCATCCACATTGTTGCAAGTGGGATGATTTTGTCTTTTTTATGGTTGAGTAGTATTCCATTGTATATATTTACCACTTCTTTATCCAATCATCGGTGGATGGGCACTTGGGTTGCTTCCATGTCTTGGCTGTTGCAAATAGTGCTGCAGTGAATATAGGGGTGCATATGTTACTTTGGATTGTTGATTTCAAGTTGTTTGGGTAGATACCCAATAGTGGGTCATATGGTAGTTCTATTTTTAGTTTTCCAAGGAATCTCCATACTGTTTTTCATAGTGGCTGCACCAGCTTGCATTCCCACCAGCCATGTATGAGGGTTCCCTTTTCTCCACATCCTCTCCAACATTTGTTGCTTTGTGTCTTTGTAATTATTGCCATTCTCACAGGTGTAAGGTGAAATCTCATTGTAGTTTTGATTTGCATTTCTCTAATGATTAGTGATGTTGAACATCTTTTCCTGTGTCTGTTGGCCATCTGTATATCTTTCTTGGAAAAATGTCTGTTCATATCCTCTGCCTACTTTTTTATCTGGTTGTTTGTTTTTTTTTTTGTTGAGTTGTGTGAGTTCTTTATATACTTTGGAGATCAACCCCTTGTCTGATAAATGACTTGAAAATATATTCTCCCAGTTGGTGGGTTGTCTTTCCATGGTTTCCTTTGCCTTGAAGAAGCTTTACAGTCTGATGTAGTCCCATTTGTTAACTTTTTCTTTTGTTTCCCTTACCCAGGTAGACATGGTATTTGAAAAGATGTGGCTAAGACCAATGTTGAAGAGTGTACTACCTATGTTTTCTTCTAGGATTTTTATAGTTTCAGTTCTTACATTCAAATCTTTAATCCATTTAGAGTTAATTTTTGTGTATGGTACAAGATAACAGTCTACTTTCATTCTTTTGCATGTGGCTGTCCAGTGTTCCCAACACCATTTATTGAAGAGACTTTCCTTTCTCCATTATATGTTCTTGGCTCCTTTGTCAAAGATTAATGGTCCATGGGTGTGTGGTTTTATTTCTGGCCTTTCAGTTCTGATCCACTGATCTATTTGTCTGTTTCTGTACCAGTACCATGCAGTTTTGATTACAATAGTTTTGTAGTATGTTTTGAAGTGAGGGATTGTGATGCCTCCAGCTTTGCTTTTTTTCTCAGGATTGCTTTGGCTAGTTGGGGTCTTTTGTTGTTCCAAATAAATTTTTAGATTCTTTGTTCTATTTCTGTGAAGAATGTCATTGGGATTTTGATTGGGATTGCATTGAATCTGTAGATTGCTCTGGGTATATGGACATTTTAACTATGTTTATTCTTCTGACCCATGAGTATGGAATGTCTTTCCATTTCTTTGTGTCTTCCTCAATTTTTTTCAATAATGTTTTATAGTTTTCAGTGTACAGGTCTTTCACGTCTTTGGTTAAGTTTATTCCTAGGTATTTTATTCTTTTTGTTGTGATTGTAAATGGGATTGTATTCTTGATTTCTTTTTCTGCTAGTTCATTGTTAGTATATAGGAATGCAACTGATTTTTTTAATTGATTTTGTACCCTGAAACATTGCTGTAGTTGTTGATTATTTCTAATAGTTTTATGGTGGATTCTTTAGGGTTTTCTGTATATAAAATCATATCATCTGCAAATAATGAAAGTTTGAATTCTTCCTTTCCAATTTGGATTCCTTTTCTACTTTTTCTTGCCTAATTGCTCTGGCCAATACCTCCAGTACTATGTTGAATAAGAGTGCTGGGAGTGGCCACCCTTGTCTTGTTCCTGTTTTCAGAGGGACGGCTTTTAGGTTTTCACCATTAAATATGATGGCTGTGGGTTTGTCATACATGGCCTTTATTACGTTGAGGTACTTTACTTCAATACCTATTTTATTTACAGCTTTTATCATAAATGGATGTTGGATCTTGTCAAATGCTTTCTCTGCATCTATTGAGATGATCATGTGATTCTTATTCCTCATGTTGTTAATGTAGTGTGTATCACATTGATTGATTTGTGGATGTTGAACCATCCCTGCATCCCTGGAATGAATCCCACTTGATCATGGTGTATGATTCTTTTCATGTATTGCTGTATTCAGTTTGCCAATATTTTTTTGAGGATTTTTGCATCTAAGTTCATCAGTGATATTGGCCTGTAGTTTTCCTTCTTTGTGTTGTCCTTGTCTGGTTTTGGAATCAGGGTAATGTTGGCCTCATAGAATGTTTTAGGAAGTGTTCCATCTTCTTCAATTTTTTGGAATAGTTTGGGAAGGATAGGTACTAAATCTTCTTTGAATGTTTGGTGGAATTCTCCAGTGAAGCCATCTTCTCCAGGACTTTTGTTTTTTGGGAGGTTTTTGATGACTGTTTCAATCTCTGTACTTGTGATAGGTCTATGCAGATTCTCTATTTCCTCTTGATTCAGTTTTGGGATGTTGTATCAGTCTAGGAATTCATCCATTTCTTCTAGGTTATTGAATTTGTGGACATATAGTTTTTCATTGTGTTCTCTTATAATCCTTTGTATTTAGGCGGTATCTGCTGTAATTTCTCCTTTTTCATTTGTAATTTTATTTACTTGAGCCTTGTCTCTTTTGTTCTTGGTGAGTCTGGCTAAGGGTTTGTCAATTTTGTTTATTTTCTCAAAGAACCAGCTGTTAGTTTCTTAATCCTTTCTACTGTTTTTTTTTAAAAAAAATCTCTATTTCATTTGTTTCTGCTCTGATTTTAATTATTTTCCTCCCTCTGCTGACTTTGGCCTTTGTCTGTTCTTCTTTTTCTAGCTCTGTTAGGTGCATTTTAAGATTACTTACTTGAGATTTTTCTTGCTTGTTGAGGTGGGCCTGTAATGCTATGAATTTCGCTCTTATGACTGCTTTTGCTGCATCCCATAAGAATTGGTATGTTGTATTTTCATTATCTTTTGTCTCCAGGTATTTTTAATTTCCCATTTGATTTCTTCAATGATCCAATGTTTGTTCAATAGCATGTTGTTTACTCTCCATATATTTCTGATTTTCTGAGTTTTGTTCTTGTGGTTGATTTCTAGCTTCATAGCATTATGGTCAGAAAAAATGGTTGGGATTATTTCAATCCTCTTAAATTTATTGAGGCTTGCCTTGTTACCTAACATATGGTCTATCTTTGGGAATGTTCCATGGGCACTTGAGAAGAATGTATATTCTTCTGTTTTTGGATGGAATACTCCATATGTATATCTATTAAGTCCATCTGGTCAAGTATTTCATTTAAATCTACTGTTTCCTTGTTGACTTTTTGTCTGGATGATCTGTCCATTGAAGTAAGTGGGGTGCTGAAGTCCCCTACTATTATTATGTTTCTGTTAATTTCTCCCTTTATGTCTGTTAATAATTGCTTTATGTACTTTGGTGCCCCTGTGTTAGGTGCATATATATTAATAAGTGTTATGTCCTTTTGGTGGAATGTCCCTTTTATCATTATACGCTGCCCCTCTTTGTCTCTCATTGTCTTTTTTAACTTGAAGTCTGCTTTGTCTGATAAAAGTATGGCAACATCTGCTTTCGTTTGTTGGCCATTAGCTTGGAGTATTGTCTTCCATCCCTTCACTCTAAACCTATGTTTATCATTGGATCTGATGTGTGTTTCCTGGAGGCAGCATATGGTGGGTCTTGTTTTTAAATCCATCCAGTTACTCTGTGTCTTTTGATTGGAGAATTCAATCCATTTACAATTAGAGTGATTATTGTTACATAAGGTCTTAATGCTGCCATTTTATCTCCTGTTTTCTGGTTGTTCTATGTTTCCACTGTTTCTCTTCCTTTGTATTTCTGACTGCCATTTCATTTTGTTGGTTTTCTGAGGGGGATTTATCAGTTTTCTTTTTTTGTGAATTGTGGCTCTGCTCTGATTTTTTGTTTAGTGGTTACCATGGGGATTGTATGAGAGGTGTTGGAGATCAGATAGTCTATTTTCTTATAGCCTCTTATCTCCACTAACCTAAACAGGTTCCTTCCCTTTCCTCTCCCATTCTGAGTAATTGCTGTTACAAATTGTTCTGTTTTTAATTTTGCGAGTTTGTGGCTAAGTTGATGTGTTTATCGTTACTTTTGATGCTTTCTTTCCCTTTCTCTTTTAAGTTGTAAGTCAGTCTTTGCCTCTCTGTTCTAGTAGAGAGCTGCAGGTTTCTTATCATGTCTGTTTATTTATCTCCTTGCTCAGAGCTTTGTAGACTTTTCCCTTTTGTTGCTGATATGAGGGCATCTTTAATTATTTCTTGTAGGGGATGTCTAGTGGCGATGAACTCCCTCAGCTTTTGTTGGGAAAAGCTTTTGCTGGGAAAGCTTTTATTTCTCCATCATATCTGAAGGAAAGTTTCACTGGATAGAGTATTCTTGGCTGAAAAATTTTGTCTTTCAGTAATTTGAATATATCATTCCTTTCTCTCCTAGTCTGAAGGGTTTTTACTGAGAAATCTGCTGAAAGCCTGATAAGGATTTCTTTATCACAAACTTTTGCCATTTTTACTATTACATATCTTGGAGAAGGTCTTCTAGCACTGAAGAAGTTGAGTGTATGATTAGTAAATCTGAAACCATCCTCGGTTTGGAAGTTCTCAGCAATTATTCCTTTGAACAAGCTCTCTGCTCCTTTCTCCCTCTCTTCTCCCTCTTGAATACCTATAATCCTTATGTTGCTTTTCCTAATTGAGTTGGACATTTCTCAAAGAATTCCTTCATTTTTTCAAAGTCTTAATTCTGTCCTTCCTCCACCTGTAGAATTTCTACATTTTTATCCTCAAGAAGACTAATTCTTCCACAAGATCAATTCTATTTCTTAATGATTCTAAATTATTATTTATTTCATTAATTGTGTTTTTCATATCCAGAATTTCTGCTTGAATTTTTTTATAGTTTCAATCTCTTTGGTGAAGAGATTCATTTTATTGCTGAGCTCCTTGAATTGTCTTTCCATGTTTTCTTGTAAGTTGTCGAGTTTCCTTCAGGCTATTTTGAATTCTGTCATTTAGGTTGTATCTTTCTGTGTCTTCAGTGTTGGTTTCTGGAGAGTTGTCATTTTCCTTCTGGTCTGAGTTGTTGCTGCAGTTTCTTATGGTGCTTGATGGGCTAATCTTTGATCAGGGCATTTGTGTTATTAAGATGTAGATTCCTCCTCTTACCACTAGGTGGGAGTAGGAGCAGTGTTTCTGGCCCCACCCCGTCTGCTGGAAGCTGTGGGGGCATTATGGGTGCTTTCCCCAGCCTGGGGAGCATTCAGGCACTTGTGTGGACTTTGGTTGGTGGGCAGGTCTTTCTCACTGGGCTAGGGCCGCTCTTTGGTGCCTCAGGGGCACTCTGAGCTCTCCTTCCCTGCCAGAAAGTGATCACCAGTGGGCTAAAGGCTGCCACTGCTTCTTCCCCCAGCCATCCAGGATACATTCCCTCTCTGGGGGCTCAGCAGCACTATGAGCACTGGTGCGTGCCTGGGTAGCATTTGTTTCAGCATTTAGATCACTGTGGACTCTGTTTATGATCTGGTCTGCAGTCCACGGGGCCTCTGTGTTTGGTGAGCAGAGTTTCCTTGCTGGGACCCTAGCTATGGCTGCTCTTTGATGGGACAGCAGTGAGGTGGGCTCCCCCTCTCCACCAGGAAAGGGAACCTGATGGGGCTCAAAGCTGCCACGCCTATTTCCACAGCCACCCAGAACACATTCCCTCTTTGAGGGCTCAGCCAGATGTGAGCACTGGTGTGTGCCTGGGTAGCATTTGTTCCAGCACTAGATCTGCTATGAACTCTGTTTACAGTCTAGTCTGTGGTCCGCTGGGCCTCTGTGCTTGGTGGGTGGTGCTTTCTCACTGGGACCTGAGCTATGGCTGCTCCTTGGTGGCATGGGGTGCAGTGAGCTCCCCCTCCCTGCCAGGAGCATAACCATGAGTACAGGCTAAGGGTTACTGCCACCTCCTGCTACAATCGCCCTGGTGCATGTTCCCACTTTCTGGGCACTTGCCCCAGGTTGGAAAGCATTTGTATGTGTGCACAGCGTTACTAGGGGAGAGCAGGGCATGCTCGCTTATCTCTGCCACTTCCCAAGGGGCCAGTCCATCCACCCTCATATGTTTAACTGCATTTGTCTCTCAGGCATCCACTTGTGCTGTGTGGGCTTCCCCCACTGGTCAGTGAATGTCCATTTAGTTGTAGTTCAAAAGGAGGAGACACAAAGGGAACAGCTCAGTTTGCCATGTTGTTGACGTCCAACCTTTGACTATTTTAGATTCCTTAGATAAGAGGAGTCATGCAGTATTTGTCCTTCCGTGACTAATTTACTTCACCTAGGATAATGTCTTCCAGGTCCATCCATAGTGATGCAAAAGGTAGGATTTCCTACTTTTTTAAGGAGAAATAATAGTCCACTGTGTATATATATATGTATATGACATTTTCTTTGTCCATTCATCTGTTGATGGACATTTAGGTTGTTTACATATCTTGGCTTTTGTGAATAATGCTGTAATGAACATGGAAGTGCAGAATATCTCCTTGAGACCTGATTTTAATTATTTTGTATATATACACAAAAGTGGGATTGCTAGATAGTATCGTAGTTCTATTATTAACTTTTTGGGGAACCTTCATATTGCTTTCCATAGCAGCTGCACCATTTTACATTACTACCTGCATTGGATGAGTTCCAATTTCTCTACAACCTCCCCAACACTCGTTATATTTGGGGGGGGGGGGGCTTCAGATAGTAACCATCCTAACAGGTGTGAGGTGATATCTCATTGTGATTTTGATTTGAATTTCCCTGATGATTAGCGATGTTGAGCATCTTTTCATATACCTGTTGGTCATTTGTATATCTTCCTTGGAGAAATGTCTATTCAAGTCCTTTGAACATTTTTTAATTAGGTTATTTGGGTTTTTGCTGTTGTGTTTTAGGAGTTCCTTATATATTATGTAAATTAACCCTTTATCAGATATAGTTGGCTCTCTGTACCTGTGGGTTCCATGTCTGCAAATTCAACCCAACGTGGATTGAAAGGCCTACAATAGCTGCATCTGTACTGAACTTGTACAGACTTCTTTTCTTGTCATTATTCCCTAAGCAGTACAGTATAAAAACTACTTACATAGCATTTACATTGTATAGGATGTTTTAAGTAGTCCAGAAATGATTTTAAAGTAAAAAAAAAATGATTTTTTTAAAAGTATACAGGAGGATGTGTATAGATTTCATGCAAATACTACACCATTTTATATAAAGGACTTGAGCATTGGCAGATTTTCGTATCCATGGGGGTCCTGGAACCAATCTCCCATGGATACCAAGGGATGACTCTATGGTTTTCAAATGTTTTCTTTCATTCTATAGATTGCCTTTTTACTCTGTTGATTGTTACATTTATTATACAGAAGCTTTTTAGTTTGTTGTTGTACCAGTTACCTGTTTTTGCTTTTGTTGTCTGTGCTTTGGGTGTCACATTCAGAAATTATTGCAAAGACCAGTGTCAAGAAACCTTCCTCTATGTTTTCTTCCAGGAGTTTAGGATTGCAGATCTATATTCAAATCTTTAAAGAATTTTTAGTTAATTTTTGTTACGGTGAAAGATAAGGGTCCACTTTCATTCTTTTGGATGTGATCATCCTGTTTTCTCAACACCATTTATTGAAGAAATTGTCCCTTCCCCATTGTTTTTTCTTGGCACTCTTGTCAAAAATAAGTTGAATGTAGATTGGTGACATCAGAATCATGGCAGGGTGAGCTCTCCTCTCTAAAGTACAGCCAAAAGGACATTCATACACCAACAGAGGACATACACACAACTCAAAAGACATCTGAGAGACCCACACAGCCATACATCTGAAGGTGGTGGGACTGGATCCTCTGGAGGAAGTGGAAGCTGGTAAGGGGAACTTTTCTCTTCCCAATGGCAGCCAGCAACCTTGGGACAGTGCACAGCTCTGAGAGGAAAGGGGGGAGGGGTGGCCCTCCAGGGGAACACCATTGCTCTCTGAGTTCCCCCACAGCCTGAGGGAAAGCCCCACACATAGAGGAGACTAAGCTGTCTTCACCAAAATAGCACCCCAGGAGGGCCCAGGGAGAATGCTGGGATCCCGCAGAAGAAAGTGCCCATCCCCCTGCCTGCAGATCCACAGGAGCTCTGCAGAGAGAGGTGGTGGCTGGGGTAGGCAGGCAGGTGAGGGAAAACACCTCTCCCCCCACCGGGCACTCCAGCCCAGCCATTGCCCAGAGAACTGCATGGACAGAGAGGCAGTGGCTGGGAAAGGTGGGCAGGTGTAAGAAGGGTGCCCCTTTCCCCACCTGGCACTCCAGCCCTTTGGTCACCCAGAGCACTGCATGGAGAGAGACACAGCAGCTGGGGGAAGTGCACAGGTCTCCATGATCACCCAGAGTGCTGTGCAGAGAGAGACTTTGTGGCTGGGGTAGGTGTGGAGTAAGAAGATGCTCCTTCCCCCACCAGGCACTCCAGCCCTGTGATTACCCAAAGCACTGCACAGAGAGAACAGCAGAGGCTGGAGGAAGTGCAGGTATAAGAAAACACCTCTCCCCCCGCCAGTGCTCCAGCTCTACCAGTGCTCCAGCTCTACCATCTGTCAGAGTGTCACACAGAGAGAAAGAGACTCAGAGCCCTGGATCACGCTGGGCCCAGAAAACACAGGGCCTGATCCCCACCCAGTGGCAGGCAGTGGAAGATGTGACCAGATAATAATTCTATTTGGAGGCAAATATCCACTCCATCAAGAAGTATGAAAAAGTATATTAAATCTCCAGACCAGAAGGAAAGTGACAAGTACCCAGACCTCAACACTGAAGACACAGAAGATCATAGCCTAGATGACAAGAAATTCAAATTAGCTGTCATAAAAAAATCCAACGAGTTACAAGAAAATACAGAAAGACAAATCAATGAATTCAGTAACTTCTTCACCAAAGAGATTGAAACTACAAAGAAGAACCCATCAGAATTGTTGGAGATGAAAAATACAATAGCTGAGATAAAGAAAAATCTGGAGTCCTTAAATAACAGAGCTGACATTATGGAGGACCAAATTAGCAATGTAGAGGACAGTAACATGGAAATGCTTCAGACGGAGGAGAAGAGAGAACTAAGATTAAAAAGAAATGAAGAAACTCTCAGAGAAATATTTGACTCAGTTAGGAAATGCAACATAAGGATTATAGGTATTCAATAGGGGGAAGAGAAGGAGAATGGAGCAGAAAGCTTGTTCAAACAAATAATATCTGAGAACTTCCAAAACCTGGTGAAAGAGCTGGAAATACATGTGAACAAAGGCAATAGATTTCTAATTACACCGATGTAAAAAGAACTACTGCAGGTGTATAGTAGTGAAGCTTGGAAAAGTAAATAACAAAGAAAATATACTAAGGGCAGCAAGGCAGAACAAAATAACTTTCAAAGGAAACCCTATCAGGTTTTCAGTGGATTTCTCAGCAGAAACCTGTAAGGAGAGAGTGGAATAGATATATTCAAAATACTGAAAGAAAAAAATTTTCAGCCAAGAATACTCTATCCAGAGAAAATATCCTTCAGATATGATGGAGAAGTAAAAACTTTCCAAGATAAACAAAAAATAAGGGAGTTCATTGTCACAAGACCCCCCTTACAAGAAATCCTCAAGAAGACCTCACCTCTGAACAAAAAATAGAAAAAAGACTACAAAGCCCTGAGCAAGTTGATGAATAGATAGGCAATAATCAGTAAATGTCAGCTTTCTAGCAGGTCAGGTTAGAAAACACTTAACATTGACCTTCAGGTTAAAGTGAAGAAAAACACCAAAATGAAAATATTATCTTCATTTTAACCACAAACTCACAACACTAGATGGAAAAAGATATGATAAAAATAACTTCTCCTTCTGTGACCCCTATAATCTGAATGTTACCACGCTTGATATTGTCCCAGAGTTCCCTTACACTGTTCTCATTCTGTCTAATTCTTTTTTCTCTTTTCTGTTCTGCTTGGGTTATTTCCATCAAACTAAAAAGCTTCTGTACAGCAAAGGAAACCATCAACAAAATGAAAAGACAACCTAACAATTGGAGAAGATATTTGCAAACCATATATCAGATAAGGGGTTAATATCCAAAATATACAAAGAACTCATACAGCTCAACAACAAAAACACCCAACAATCCAATTAGAAAAGGGGCAAAAGATCTGAACAGAGATTTCTCCAATATACAGATGGCCAACAGGCATATGAAAAGATGCTCAACATCATTAGCTATCAGGGAAATGCAAATCAAAACTACAATGAGGTATCACCTCACTCTGGTCAGAAGGGCTATAATTAACAAGACAGGAAACAACAAATGTTGGAGAGGATGTGGAGAGAAGGGAACCCTTGTTCACTGCTGGTGGCAGTGCAAACTGGTGCAGCCACTATGGAAAGAAGTATGGAGCATCCTCAGAAAATTAAGAGTAGATCTACCACATGATCCAGCTATTCCACTGCTGGGTATTTATCCAAAGAATTTGAAAACACAAAGGCATAAAGGTACTTGCACTCCTATGTTCATTGCGTCATTATACACAATAGCCAAGACATGGAAGCAACCTAGGTGCCTATCAAGGGATGAATCGATAAAGAAGATGTGGTATTTATACACGATGGACTACTACTCAGCCATAAGAAATGACAAAATCTGGCCATTTGTGACAACATGGATGGACCTTGAGGGTATTATGCTGAGTGAAATAAGTCAGAGGGAGAAAGTCAAATACCATATGATCTCACTCATAAGTAGAAGATAAAAATGACCAAAAAAACCACATAGCATTGGAGATTGGACTGGTGGTTACCATTGGGGAAGGGGGGGAGGGCAAAAGGGGTGATTAGGCTCACATGTGAGGGGATGCACTATAATTAGTGTTCTGGTGGTGAACATGATGTAATGTATACAGAATTTGAAATATGATGTACATCCGAAAAAATAAAAATTAAAAAAAACCTTACAATGGGAAGAGGAAAGGGATGGAATTGGTGTAGGCTAAGGAAATAAGAGTCTATCAAAAAATGGACTATCTCACCTATGAGATTTTTTATACAAACCTAACGATAACCACTAAATAAATAATTAGAACAGAGACAGATATGATAAACAAGGAAAAAAATGAAGAAACCTATCATAGAAAACTACCTAATCAAATTGGTAGTCCCAAATACACAGGACAAGAAAAAAGGAAATGCAGAAGAACAGGAAAATGAGTGATAAGATGGCAGTATTAAGCCCACATATATCAATAATCACTCTAAATGTAAATGGATTGAATTCTCCAAACAAAAGACACAAGTGGCAGGAAGATTAAAGAACAAGACCTAACATTATGCTGCCTCCAGGAAACACAACTCAGCCCCAAGGACAATCATGGGCTCAGAGTGAAGGAATGGAAGATGATATTCCAAGCTAATGGCAAACAAAAGAATGCAAATGTTGCCATATTTATACCAGACAAAGTAGACTTCAAGATAAAATAGGTAAAGAGATACAAAGAGGGGCAGTATATAATGATAAAAGGGACTCTCCACCAAGAAGAAATAACATTTATAAACATGTACATACCCAATACAGGAACACCAAAGTACATAAAGCAACTATTAACGAATCTAAAAGGAAATATTAATGAAAACACAGTAATAGTAAGGGACCTCAACACCCCACTTACCTCAATGGATAGATTATCCAGACATAAGTCAACAAGGAGATAGTGGACTTAAACGAAAAACTAGAGCAGATGGACTTAATAGACATATATAGAACACTGCATCCCAAAACAGAAGAATACACATTTTTCTCAAGTGCACTTGGAACGTTCTCAGGATAGACCATATGTTGGGAAACAAGGCAAGCCTCGATAAATTTAAGAAGATTGAAATCATATCTAGTATCTTTTCCAATCATAATGCTATGAAACTAGAAACCAACTACAAGAAAAAAGCTTGGAAAGGGAGAGTGATGTTAGTATCATGGCAGGATGAGGTCTCAGAGAAATCTTTCCCCTCCAATATATAACCAAAAAAATCCATAATCCAAGAGAGGACATCCAAACACAACACAAAAAACGTCAGAGAGAACCACACAGCCATATGATGGAGCATGGAGAGACTGGAGCCCCCTTGGAGGAGGTGGAATGTGGTAAGAGAAATCTTTGCTCCCTCCCTTTAAAGACAGTGATCCAGGACCACACGAGGCCTCTGAGAGGGAAGGAATGGGGGAGGGGATGTTCGTTTGTGGGAACATCAAGGACTGCCGAGGGCCCTTGCAGCCTAGAGGGGAGCCCTCTATGGCGGGGGGTGGTGGCAGGGGAAGCTTTCGTGGTGACCAAACTTATAAGGCCAACACCCCAGGAAAGCAGAAGGATAAAACCCCCGAGAGCAGGCAGGGGAAAGCACCTCTCCCCCCACACACTCAGCGTGGCTCCAGCCCCTGTGATCTCAGCTGAAGGCAGAGGGTTTGGAATATGCAGCTCTTGACCCCCACCCAGTAGCAATAGGCGGTAACTGAGACCAAATAACAACAGGATGCGAAAGAGCAGAACTCCCTCCAGCAATATCAAATATTTAGATCTCCAGACCAGAGAGAAAATGACAAGTACCCAGAAGTCAGTCCTGAGGACACAGAAATATGTAATCTAAATGACAAAGAATCCAAAACAGCTGTCATCAAAAACTCATCGAGGTAAAAGAGAATATAGAGAAACAATTCAATGAGTTCAAAAGTTACTTCACAAAAGAAATTGAAACTATAAAGGAGAATCAATTAGAAATATTGGAGATGAAAGACACAATGGAAGAAATAAAATAAAATATGGATTCCCTGAATGCTTGAGCTGACACCGTAGAAGAGTGTATCGGCATAATCAAAGATAGACATATTGAAATTCTCCAGATAGAGGAGGAGAGAGAACTAAGACTAAGTAAAAATGGAGAAAGTCTCTGAGAAATATCTGACTCAATGAGGAAATGCAACATAAGGATTATAGGTATTCAAGAAGGAGAAGAGAAGGAGAATGGAGTAGAAAGCTTGTTCAAAGAAATAATAGCAGAGAACTTCCCAAACTGGGGGAGGGAAATCCATGTGGAAGAGGCTGCCATATCTAAATATGTCAATGTAAAAAGACCTACTGCAAGGCATATAGTAGTGAAACTGGCAAAACTGAGTGACAAAGAAAGAATACTAAGGGCAGCAAGGCAGAAGAAAATAACCTACAAAGGAACCCCTATCAGGCTTTCAGCAGATTTCTCTGCAGAAACCTTACAGGCTAGGAGAGAATGGAACAACATAGTCAAATCTTTGAAGGACAAAAACTTTCAGCCAAGGATACTCTATCCAGTGAAAATTTCCTTCAGATATGATGGAGAAATAAAAACTTTCCCAGACAAACAAATGCTAAGGGAGTTCATAGCCATGAGATCCCCACTACAAGAAATCCTCCAGAAGGCCCTCATGCCTGAAAAAAAAAGGGGGAGAAAAGGGTTACAAAACATGGAGTAATGAGTTAAATAGGTTGACAGAATCAGAGCAGGATAGCAAATACTCAAGTACAGCATTAAAGACAAAGGGAAGGAAAACACTAACACAAAAGATAATCTTGCCATTTTAACTACAAACTCATAACATAAGATAGAATAAGATGTGAGGAAAACAACTTGAAGGGAAGAGGAAAGGGACTGAATCAGTTTAGTCTAAGGAAATTAGAGGTCATCCTAAAAGGGACTATCTTACCCATGAGATCTTGAATACAAACTTCAGGGTAACCACTAATCAAAAAAGCAGAGCAGAGACACAAATAATAACTAAGGAAAAAATAAAGAAACACAACATAAAAAACTACATAACTCGATTGGTAGACCAAAATACACAGGACGAGAAACAAAGGAAATGCAGGAGACTTGGAAAACAACTGATAAAATGGCAGCACTAAGCTCTCATATACTGATAATCACCCTAAATGTAAATGGATTGAATTCCCCAATAAAAAGACAAAGAGTGGTGAGACGCATTAAAGAACAAGACCAAAAAATATGCTGCCTCCAGGAAACACATCTCACCTCCAATGATATACACAGGCTAAGAGTGAAGGGATGGAAGACTATACTCCAAGCTAATGGCAAACAAAAGAAAGCATTTGTTGCAATACTTATATCAGACAAAATAGACTTCAAAATAAGACAGGTAGAGAGAGATAAAAAGGGGCAATATATAATGATTGAAGGGACATTTCATCAAGAAGAAATAACACATAAATATCTATGCACCCAACACAGGAGCACCAAATACGTAAAGCAACTATTAAAAAACCTAAAAGAAGACATTAATAATAACACAGTAATAGTAGGGGACCTCAAAACTCCACTACCTCAATGGACAGATCAGCCAGACAGAAAATAAAAAAGGAAACAGTGTAATTAAGTGAAAAGGATAATACACATTCTTCTCAAGTGCACATGGAACAGTCTCAAAAATAGACTATATGTTAGGAAACAAGGCAAGCCTCAATAAATTTAAGAAGATTGAGATAATAACAAGCATCTTTTCCAATCACAATGCTATAAAGCTAGAAGTTAATTACAGAAAACAAATCAGAAAAGACAAAGATGTGGAAACTAAACAACAAGCTATTGAACAACCAATGGATCATTGGAGAAACCAAAAAATATCTGGAGATAAACGAAAATGAAAACATACCAAACCAACTCAAATTGGATACAGCAAAATCTGTATTAAGAGGGAAATTCATCGCAATACAGGCTCACCTTAACAAACAAGAAAAAACCCAAATAACCAATCTCAAGCTACACCTAATTGAATTAGAACAAGAACAAAGCCCCAAGTCAGCAGAAGGAGAGAAATAATAAAAATCAGAGCAGAAATAAATGCTATTGAAACAAAAAAGGCAGTAGAAAGGATCAATGAAACAAAGAGCTTGTTCTTTGAAAAGGCCAATAAAATTGACAAACCCTTAGCCAGGTTTACAAAGAAAAAAGAGAGAAAACTTAGATAAATAGAATTAGAAATGGAGGAGAAATAACAACAGACACCACAGAAATACAATGGATTATAAGAGAATACTATGAAAAACTATACGCCAACAAAATAGACAATCTATAGGAAATGGATAACTTTTTAGACACTTACAACCTCCCAAAGCGGAAACAAGAAGAAATAGATAATCTGAATAGACCAGTCGCAAATAAAGAGATTGAAACAGTAATCAAAAGCATCCCAAAGAATATAAATCCAGGACCAGATGGCTTCCCAGGGGAATTCTACCAAACTTTCAGAGAGGATTTAACACCTATCCTTCTCAAGCTATTCCAAAAAATTAGGGAAGATGGAACACTTCCTAACACATTCTATGAAGCCAACATCACTCTGATACCAAAGGCTGAGAAGGACAGCATAAAAAAGGCCAATATCACTGACGAATATAGATGCAAAAATCCTCAACAAAATGCTGACAACCCAAATAAGCAATACATCAAAAAGATCATACACCATGATCAAGTGGGATTTATAGGAGGGACACAGGGATGGTTCAACATTCGCAAATCAATCAACATGATACACCACATTAACAAAACGAGGAATAAAAACTACATGATCATCTCAATAGATGCAGAGAAAGAATTTGACAAGATCCAACAGGCATTTATGATAAAAACTCTTAACAAAATGGGGATAAAAGCAAATTACCTAAACATAATAAAGGCCGTATATGGCAAACCCACAGCCAACATCATACTCAATGGGGAAAAACTGAACGCCATCCCTCTGAAAACAGGAACATGACAAGAATGCCCACTATCACCACTCTTACTCAACTAGTACTGGAGGTTTTGGCCAGAGCAATTACGCAAGAGAAAGGAATAAAAGGAATCCAAATAGGGAGTGAAGAAGTGAAACTCTGACTGTTTGCAGATGACATGATCTTATATATAGAAAACCCTAAAGAATTCATCAGAAAACTGTTAGAAATAATTAACAACCACAGTAAATTTGGAGAGTACAAAATCAACTTACAAAAATCAGTTGCATTTCTGTGCTCTAATAATCAACTTACACAAAGAGAACTCAAGAATGCAATTCCATTTATAATCACAGAACAAAGAATAAAGTACCTATGAATAAACTTAACTAAGGAGGCGAAGGACTTATACAGTGAAAACTATAAGACATTATTGAAAGAAATAGATGACTACATAAAGAGATGAAAAGACATTCCATGCACATGGATTGGAAGAATAAACATAGTTAAAATGTCCATACTACCCAAAGTAATCTACAGATTCAATGCAATCTCAATCAGAATCTCAATGACATTCTTCACGGAAATAGAACAAAGAATCTTAAAATTCATATGGGGAAAGCAAAGACCCCAAATTGCTAAAGCAATCCTGAGAGAAAAGAACAAAGCTGGAGGCATCACAATCCCTGACTTCAAAATGTATTACAAAGCCATAGTGATCAAAACAGCATGGTACTGGTATAAAAACAGACACACAAATCAATGAAACAGAATTGAAAGCCTAGAAATAAAACTGCGCATATATGGACAGCTAATCTTCAACAAAGGTGCCAAGAACATACAATAGAGAAAAGACAGTCTCTTCAATAAATGGTGTTGAGAAAACTGGATAACCACATGCAAAAGAATGAAAGTAGACCATTATTCCATGCCATACACAAAAATAAAGTCAAAATGGATCAAAGACTTGAAGATAAGTCCTGAAACCATAAAACTCCTGGAAGATAATATAGATAGTATACTCTTTGACATTAAACTTAAAAGGATCTTTTGGAATATCATGTCTTCTCAGACAAGGGAAACAAAAGAAAAAATAAACAAGTTGGAGTTCATCAGACTAAAAAGCTTCTACAAGGCAAAAGAAACTAGGATCAAAACCAAAAGACAACCCACCAATTGGGAGAAAATTTTTGCAAATCATATATCTGACAAGGGGTTAATCTCCATAATATATAAGGAACTCACATAACTGGACAAGAAAAAAACAAACAGCCAGATCAAAAAATGGGCAGATGATATGAACAGACATTTTTACAAGGAAGAAATACAGATGGCCAATTATCACATGAAAAGATGTTCAACATCACTAATCATCAGGGAAATGCAAATCGAAACTACACTAAGATATCACCTTACACCAGTTAAATTGGCTATAATCACTAAGACTAAAAATAACAAATGTTGGAGAAGGTGTGGAGAGAAGGGAACCCTCATACGCTGCTGGTGGGAATGCAAACTGGTGCAGCCACTATGGAAAACAGTATGGAGATTCCTCAAAAAACTAAAAATAGAAATACCATATAACCCAGCTATCCCACTACTGGGTATCTACCCAAACAACTTGAAATCAACAATCCAAATTAACATAGGTACCCCTATGTTCATCGCAACAGTATTCACAATAGCCAAGACATGAAAACTATCCAAGTGCCCATCAACTGATGATTGGATAAAGATGTGGTATATATATATATATATATACACAATGGAATACTACTCAGCCAGAAAAAAGACAAATTCATCCCATTTGCAACAACATGGAAAGACCTGGAGGGAATTAGGCTTAGCGAAATAAGCCAGACTGAGAAAGACAAACACCACATGATTTCACTCATACGTGGAATACGAACAGTCATGTGGACAAAGAAAACAGTTCAGTAGTTACCAGGGGAAGGGGGATGGAGGGTGGGCACAGGGGCTGAAGGGGAGCACCTATGTGATGACAGGCAAAAAATGATGTACAACTGAAATTTCACAATGATGTAAACTATTATGAACTCAAAAATTTTTTTAAAAATCTGCGAAAGGAACAAAATGTGGAGACTAAACAACATGCTGCTGAACAACCAATGGATCATCTAAGAAATAAAGGGAGAAATAAAAAAATATCTGGAGACAAATAAGAATGAAAATACACCATACCAACCCATATGGGATGCAGCAAAAGCAGTCCTAAGAGGGAAATTTACAGAAATACAGGCCCACGTTAACAAACAAGAAAAAGCTCAAATAAGCAATCTTAAATTATACCTAACACAATTAGAAAAAGAAGAACAAACAAAACCCAAACTCAACAGAAGGAGGGAAATAATAAAAATTAGAGCAGAAATAAATGAAATTGAAACAAAAAAGGCTGTAGAAAGGATCAATGAAACTAGGAGCTGGTTCTTTGAGAAGATAAACAGAACTGACAAACCCTTAGCCAGACTCACTAAGAAAAAAAGAGAGAAGGCTCAAATAAATAAAATTAAAAATGAAATAGGGTTACAACAGATACCACAGAAATACAAAAGATTATAACAGAATATTATGAAAAACTATATGCCAACAAACTGGACAATCTAGTAGAAATGGATAAATTCTTAGACTCTTGCAACATCCCAAAATTTAATCAAGAAGAAATAGAGAATCTGAATAGACCAATCCCAAGTAAAGAGATAGAAACAGTAATCAAAATCTTCCCCCTCCCCAAAAAAGTCCAGGACCAGATGGCTTCTCAGGAGAATTCCACCAAACATTCAAAGAAGACTTATTACATATCCTTCTCAAACTATTCCAAAAAACTGAGGAAGACAGAAAAATTCCTAACACATTTTATGAGGTCAACATCACCTTGATACCAAAACCAAAGAAGGACAACACAAAGAAGGAAAATTACAGGCCAATATCACTTATGAACATAGATGCTAAAATCCTCAACAAAATATTAGCAAATTGAATACAGCAATACAGTAAAAAGATCATACGCTGTGATCAAGTGGGATTCATACCAGGGACACGGAATGGTTCAACATCCACAAATCAATCAACGTGATACACCACATTAACAAAATAAGGAAGAAAAACCACAGGATCATCTCAATAGATGCAGAGAAAGCATTTGACAAGATCCAACATACATTCATGATAAAAACTCTCAATAAAAAGGACATAGAAGGACAGTACCTCATCATGATAAGATCCATATATGACAAACCCATAGCCAACATCATGCTCAATGGGGAAACACTGAAAACCTTCCCTCTGAGAACAGGAACAAGACAAGGGTACCCACTCTCACCACTCTTATTGAACACAGTACTAGAGGTTTTGGCCAAGAGCAATTAGGCAAGAAAAATAAATAAAAGGAATCCAAATAGGCAATGAAGAAGTGAAACTCTCACTGTTGGCAGACGACATGATTTTATATATAGAAAACCCTAAAGAATCCGTTGGAAAACTATTAGAAAGAATGAACAACTACAGCAAAGTTTCAGGGTCCAAAGTCAACTTACAAAAATCAATGGCATCTCTGTACTCTAACAATGAACTAACAGAACAAGAACTCAAGAACGCAATCTCATTTACAATCACAATCACAATCACAAAGGAATCTAGGAATAAATTTAACCAAGGAGGTGAAAGACGTATACAATGAAACTATAAGACATTACTGAAAGAAATAAATAATGACATAAAGAAATGGAAATATATTCCATGCACACTGATTGGAAAAATAAACATAGTTAAAATGCCCATTCTACCTAAAGCAATCTACAGATGCAACACAATCCCAATGACATTCTTCACAGAAATAGAACAAAGAATCCTAAAATTCATATGGAGCAACAAAAGGCCCTGAATATCCAAAGCAATCCTGCGAAACAGGAACAAAGCTGGAGGCATCACAAACCCTGACTTCAGAATATACTACAATGCTATAATAATCAAAACAGCATTGTACTGGCATAAAAACAGGCACACAGATCAATGGAACAGAACTGAAAGCCCAGAAATAAGACCACACACCCACAGACAGCTAATCTTCAACAAAAGTGCCAAGAGCATACAATTGAGAATTGAAAGCCTCTTCAATAAATGGTGCTGGTAAAACTGGACAGCCACATGCAAAAGAATGAAAGTAACCCACTATCTTTCTTCATACACAAAAATAGACTCAAAATTGATCATAGACTTGAAGGTAAGACCTGAAACCATAAAAGTTATGGAGGAAAATATAGGCAGTACACTCTTTGACATTAGCTACATTAGCTTAAACAGATATTTTCGAATACCATGTCTACTTGGACAAGGGAAACAAAAGAAAAAATAAAGAAGTGGGACTTCATCAGACTAAAGAGCTTCTGGAAGGCAAAGGAAACCAGGATCAAAATGAAAAAACAACCCAACAACTGGGAGAAAATATTTGCAAGCCATATATCTGACACTGGGTTAATCTCCATGATATATAAAGAAGTCACACAACTGAACTACAAAGAAACAAGAAATCCAATCAAAAAATAGGCAGAGGATATGAACAGACTTTTTTCCAAAGAAGATAGACATATGGCCAATAGGCATATGAAAAGAAGTTCAACATTACCAGTCATCAGGGTAATGCAAATCAAAACTACACTAAGACATCACCTCACACCCGTTAGAATGGTTATAATTACCAACAAATGTCAGAGAAGATGTGGAGAAAAGGGCCTTCATGCACTGCTGGTGGGAATGCAAACTGGTGCAGCCACTATTAAAAACAATATGGAGATTTCTCAAAAAATTAAAAATAGAAATACCATATGACCCAGCAATCTCACTACTGAGTATTTATTAAAAAAACTTGAAATCAACAATACAAAGAGACATGCACCCCTATGTTCATTGCAGCCTTATTCACGATAGCCAAGACATGGAAGCAACCCAGGTGCCCATTGATTGATGATTGGATAAAGAAGATGTCGTATATATATACAATGGAATATTACTCAGACATAAAAAGGGCAAAATCATTCCATTCACAACCATATGCATGGACTTTGAGGGTATCATGTTAAGTGAAATAAGCAGGACAGAGAAAGACAAACACCATATGATTTCACTCGTATGTGGAATATAAACAAACTTGTGGACAAAGAGAACAGTTTAGTGGTTACCAGAGGGAAGGGGTTTGGGGGGTGGGCACAAAGGGCAAAGGAGCACATTTATATGGTGTCTGACCAATAAGAATATGCAACTGTAATTTCGCAATGTTGTAAACTATTATGACCACAATAAAAAAATGAAAAAACAAATCATTTGAAAGTATATATGTGGGTCTATTTCTGGGCTTCTATTCTGTTCCATTGGTCAATCTGTATATTTTTCTACTCATATTATACTGTTTTGATTACTGTAGCTTTGTAATATATTTTGAAATCAGGAAATGTGATGCCTCTAGCTTTATTCTTCTTGCTCAAAATGCTTTGGCTATTAGAGGTCTTTTGTGGTTCCATGTGAATTTTAGGATTTATTTTTTTTATTTTCATAAAAAATGTCTTTGGGATTTTGATGGGATTACATTGACTCTGTAAATTGCTTTGAGTAGTATGGACATTTTAACAGCACTGGTTCTTCCAGTCCATGAACATGGGATATTTTTTCATCTATTTCTGTCTGCTTTAATTGCTTTCATCAGTGTTTTATAGTCTTCAGTGTCCAATCCTTTCACCACCTTGGTTAGGTTTATTCCCAAGTATTTTATTCTTTTTGGTGCTGTTGTAAATGGGATTGTTTTTTAAGTTTCCTTTTTGGATAGTTTATTGTTGGTGTATAGAAATTCAAAAGATTTTTATATGTTCATTTTGTATCTGACAACTTTGCTGAATGTATTTATTTGTTCTAATTTTTTTTATTGTGTCTTTATGGTGTAAGATTGTCTACATATAACATCACGTCATCTGCAAACTGAGAGGATTTTGCTTCTCCTTTCCAATTTGGATGCCTTTTATTTTTTTTCTTGTCTGATTGCTCTGGCTAGGACTCCAGTACTATGTTGAATAGAAGTGGTGAGAGCTGGCCTCCTTTCCTTCTTCTAGATCTTGCAGGAAAAGCTTTCAGTTTTTCGCTGTTGAATATGATGTTAGCTGTGGGCTTTTCATAAGGCCTTTACTGTGCTGACGTGAGTTTCCTCTATACCTAACTTACTGAGAATTTTTATCATGAAGGGGTGTTGAATTTTGTCCAATACTTTTTCTGTGTCTATTGAGATGATCATGTGACTTTTGTCCTTCATTCAATGTGGTGTATCATATTGATTTGTGTATCTTGAACCATCCTTGCATCCCAGGGATAAATCCTACTTGGTCATGGTGTATGATCATTTTAATGTGCTGTTGAATTTGATCTGCTAATATTTCACTGAGGATTTTTGCATCCATGTTCATCAGAGCTATTGATTAGTCTCAAGTTTTCTTTTCTTGTCATGTCTTTGTCTGGCTTTCATATCAGGGTGATGCTCGTGTCATAAAATGATTTCAGAAGTATGCTCTGTTTTATTTTTCAGAAAAGTTTGAGAAGGATTGGTATTAATTCTTCTTTAAATGTTTAGTTAATTTCACCTGTGAAGCCATCTGGTCCTGACATGTTCTTATTGGGGGGGTTTTTGGTTACAGATTCAAATATCCTTACTTGTTATTGGTAAGTTCAGGCTTTCTATTTCTTCTTGATTCAGTCTTGGTAGGTTGTATATTTCTAGGAATTTATCCATTTCTTCTAAGTTGTTGAATTTGTTGGCATATACTATTGTTCATAATAGTCCTTAACGAACTTTTAAAAATTTTATGGCATTTGTTTTAATATCTCCTCTTTAATTTATGATTTTATTTGAATCTTCTCTATGTTTTCCTTAGTCTAGCTAAGCATTTGTCAATTTTGTTTATCTTTTCAAAAAATTAACTCAGTTTAGTCAACTTTTCTATTGTCTATTTGATTTATTTCTTCTCTGATCTTTATTATTTCCTTTCTCCTGCTAATTTTAAGCTTAGTTTGTTCTTCCTTCGTAGTTTCTTGAGGTGCAAAATTAGGTTCTTACTTGAGGTCTCTCTTCTTTTTAAATGAGCATTTATCATATAAACTTCCCACTTAGTATTGCTTTTGCTATATCCCATAAGTTTTGACATGTTTTATTTTTATTTTCATTTGTCTTAAGAAATTTTCTAATTTCCTTTTCAATGTCTTCTTTGACCCAATGGTCATTCAAGAGTGTGTTATTCAATTTCCAAGCATTTTAAGTTTTTGTGCTTTCCTTTTAAATTGATTTCTAGTTTTATTCCTTTGTGTTTGGAAATGATACTTGGACTAATTTAATCTTCCTAAATTTTTTAAAACTTGCTTTGTGACCCAGCTTGTGATCTATCTTAGAGAATGTTTTATGTGTGCTCACAATGAATGTGTATTCTGCTGATATGGGGTGGGATGTTCTGTATATGTCTGTTAGGTCCATTTGGTCAATACCATTCTTCAATTCTGCTGTTTCTTTATTAACATTCTGTCGGGACAACATTCATTATTGAGAGCAGGATTTTGAAGTCTCCTATTGTTATTGTATTGCTGTCTTTTTCTTCATTCAGATGCCAATGTTTGCTTTATAAATTTAAGTGCTTTGATGTTGGATGCATATATGTTTATAATAGTTATAACTTCCTGTTGAATTGATCTTTTATTATTATGAGATGACCTTTTGTTTCCTGTGACAGTTTTTGATTCAAAGTCTATTTTGCTTGATACAAGTACAGTTGCCCCTCAGTATCCATGGGGGATTGGTTCCAGGACCTCTGCAGATACCAAAATCCATGGATGCTGAAGTCCCTTGTATAAAATGGCATAGTATTTGCATATAACCTACACACTTCCTCCTGTATACTTTAAGTTACCTCTAGATTACTTATAACACCTAATACAATGTAAATGCTATGTAAATAGCTTTTATACTGCATGGTTTAGGGAATAATGGAAAGAAAAAAAAAGTCTGTACATGTTCAGTACAGATGCAACGATTGATCTGTGGTTGGTTGAATCCATGGAAAAGGGACCCACAGATATGGAGGGCCAACAGTATAGCTACTCCTGCTTTCAGTGTCTATTTGTGTGGAATATATTTTTCCAATCCTTCACTTCCAGCTTATGTGGGTCCTTAAATCTAAGGTGAGTCTCTTAGATAGTATATTGTTGGTCTTGTTTTTTAATTCATTTAGTCACTCTATGTCTTTCAGTTGGTAAGTTTAATCCGTTTATATTTGAAGTAATTATTGATAGGTAAGGACTTAATATTGTCATTTTGTTAGTTGTTTTCTGTCTGTTTGGCAGTTCTCTTGTTCCTTTCTTCTTCCCTTGCTTTTTTATTTGTGGTTTGATGATTTTTTGTAGAGATATATTTTTGTTTTTTTTCACCTTATCTTTCATGTGTCCACTCTAGGTATTTTCTCTGTGGTTATCATGAGGCTTGCATCAAACTTCTTATAGTTATCACAACCTATTTTAGGCTGATAATAACTTAACTTTAGTAGCATTTGAAAGCTTTAACTTTTATTTCCTTCCACTTTATGTTATTGATGTGAGAGTTTATTTATTTTTATAATGTGTATCCATTCACAAGTTTTTGTGGTTATAGTTATTCTCAATACTTTTGTCTTTTAATGTTTATAGTATGGTTAAAAGAGATTTGCATGCCACCATTATAGTATTATATTTTGTGTTTTCTATATATTTATCTTTACTAGTGAGATCTGTACTTTCATATTGTTCTTTAACATTTATTTGTTTCAATTTGGAGTGTTTCCTTTAGAACTCCTTGTAAGGCAAGTCTAGTTGTGACAAATTCCCTAAATTTTTGTTTATCTGATAAAGTCTGCCTCTCCTTTATGTTTGAAGGAAAGTTGTGCCAAGTATAGTATTCTTCGTTATTAGGTTTTTCTCCTCCTCCCCTGCCTCATCCCTGTCCTTTGAATACCATCTCACCATCTTCTGGCCTGCAAGGTTTTCCCCGAGTATTCTGCCAGTGGTCTTATGGCAGTTCCCTTGTATGTGGTGAGTTGCTTCTCTCCTGCCACTTTCAAAATTCTCCCTTTATCTTCAACTTTTCACAGTTTAATTATAATGTATCTTGGTGTAGAACTCTTCAGATTCAACCTTTTGGGGGATCTTTGGGGATGATGACTCTGGATGTCCATGTCACTCCCAAAATTTGGGAAGTTTTCAGCCATTATTTTTTTAAATAGCTGTTCTATTCTCTCTTCTGCTTCTGAGACTTCCATCCCGTGTATATTGTTTCCGCTGATGGTGTCTTATAAGTCTTGTAAGCTTTCTTCACTCTTACATTCTATTTTCTTTTTGGTCTTCTCATAGGGTAATTTCAAATAATCTGTTTCTCTCTTCTGTTTGACCAAGTCTGATGTTGAAGCTCTCTATTTAATTTTTCAGTTCAGTTATTGTGTTCTTCAGCATAGGATTTCTGTTTGAGTTTTTTAAATGTGTCTATTTCTCTGTAAAGTTTCTCATTTTGTTCATGTGCTGTTTTCCTGATTTAATTTAGTTGTCTATCTGTATTCTCTATAGTTCACTGAGCTTCTTTAAGATGATTATTTTGAATTTTTTTGCCAGGCAGTTCATGTATCTCCATTTGTTTAACTTCAGTTATTGGAGATTTGTTAATTTCCTTTGGCATCATATTTCCCTGATTCTTCGTGATCCTTGTATCTTTTTGTGGATATCTATCCTTTTGAGGAAGCAGTCACCTCTTCCAGTCTCTTCAGGTTGGCTTCAGCAAGGAAAGACCTATACCAATCAGCCAAGCCTGGGGTCCTGGGTGGGCCAGCTGGTAGTGTTTACAAGTAGGCAGGGCCCGTTTCTGGGGTGTACTCTTGGGTAGCGTGCTGGACAGGCTCCTTGGTGGGGCAGGACTACTGGTTGGTCTCCCTGGTTGGGAGGGGCCACTGACTGGGCTCTCTCATTGGATGGGTCCTCTGGCTTGGCTCTGCAGTTGAATAGGACTGGTTGGAGACTTGTTGGGGGGGCTTTCAGTTGGATGAGGCCACTGCTAGGGGCACAAGGCTATGGCTGAGATCGTCACGCTAGTTGCTGAGCGACCCTATCCCTTTCTTTGTTCCTAGCTCTTTAGGTGGTCTAGCTGTGCCAATTTCCCAGTGTTCTGCATAAAGCAAGCACAAGTGGGCCTCTCAGGCAGTGCCCTGAAATGCTAGGGAAATTGGATGCCTTCACTGATTTTTCTTTCCCCCCTGGAGAACTTGTGGGCTAAGGAGACCTTTCTTGGAATGGCACTATGCTCACTTGGGGAAGATCCAGCATGGTCAAAGTGAGACCATGCCTCTTACACTTTTAAGTGCAGTTTTTCTTGTTTTTTGTGCTCTATCAGGGAGCTACATTCTTACCTCTTGGTTACGGAATTCTCACAAAGGCCTTCTCTTCTACGGATAGTTGCTAAATCAGTTTGTGTGAGGTGACTAGAGCTGGTGACCTCCTATTCTTCTGTGTAGTGTAAGCCCTGAGAGTCGGTTTTTGTTTTTTATAATGCAAGTGCCTGACTTAAGCTTTGATTATCGAGGTATCCGCTTCAAAGACAGCTATCTCCAATAATCACATTGCCAGCCACACAAGACAAAGAGCCAGGCCTCACCCCACCCCCCTGCTGGCCTCCCCCCACCAAAGCTCCTTTGTTTTAGAGATCTTTGGTTGATTTAGATAACTGCTAATTTGGCCTTTTCTTCCTGTGCCTTAATTCCTGATGTTACGTTTTAAATTTACCAGTAAATATAGAACCTGCAAAACCCTAGGTCCCACTCTGGACCCCAATAGAGGCAGAACCCCAAGCCTTCAATTTCTCTCTGTCTCTCTCTATCTACTGGCAGCCTCACTGTGTGACCCTAGGCATTCCATGTACTGTCCAGGATCTGTAATAATAAACCTTGTCTCTTTCAAAGTTTCCTGATGGTTATTGCTGGGGCATCTTGTAATCATAATGAGAACCACAATGGCTGGTCCAGCCACAACATTGGTTCTGAAAGGGGAACTCAGGCCTAGGTGAGAGCCCCCAGGCATTTCTAGCAATAGCATCATTATCTATAGACTGAGACAATCAGAAAGCAATTGGTGTAGTTGGCAGGATTGCTCTTGCAATTAACCAAGGGGGATGCCCTTTAGCTGCAACTGGCTTACTAACCTCCTAACTCAGGTGGGTAACATCATCTGGGAAAGAAGCACCACTCATTGGGAGTTCTTCACGCTGCTATATGCTTTTGCATATTGCCTCTGTTGTGTGTTGTCCATGGGATCCATCCCCAAATGCCATGGCTGCCATAATAATTCAACTACCTTCCCAGAGCAGCATGATCAGGGCCATTGGCCTTACAAGACGATTAGACCACCAATTGTAAAGGCCTTGTTGGGGCGGGGGAAAATCCCCTTTCTTCCCTTCTCGTGTTCTTGTGGCTGGACTAATAATAAAATTGACACAACACCAAATTAACAAGACAAAAATCTAATTTAATTACGTGCACACAGGAAAATCATGAAGTTGTGCTTGGAGAGTGAACAAAACAGGCGGTATATGTATCTTTTACACAAAGAAACATAAATTTGTGAAAAATTGACAGGACAAGGAAACTTAGGTTTGAGGCATGTAATTAGTGAGGAATTTAGACTTGAGTTAGTGAGTTATCAAGGTTTGTCTATGCAGCTTCTTGGCCCTCAGCCCCCCAGCTCTGGTGATAAGGATGCAGGCAGGGCACCTCTCATATGGGAGATTCATTCCTGCTTTCAGAGGAACAGAGACAGGAGGCTCAGAAAGCCCCTTTTGGCTTTTTAAGTAACTTTAACTCAAATAGTCAACATGCCATTGTGGAATATCTTGAGGCAGACTGTCCTGGGCCCCCACAGTTCCCTCCTCTGAAACTTCCCTGGAAGTCTCACGTGAAAGCTGAGCTGGTGGCTGTAGAGAGAGAGCAGGTTAGAGGATGAGCGGTAAGAGACCTGCAAAGAAAGACAAGAACACTGATCAGCATGAAAATGAACAGACAGAAAAGAATAATTTGACACACATTTCCCCTCACCCCATTAAACCAGCTCCCCATTCCTGGAAATAGATCAGTACAACAGAATGTCTGTGCTTCGTTTATCTGATAAAACACACTAATCCTCTCTTTTAACAAATTCAAGTTAGATACTACTTGTCCCGTTTGATTTACATAGAAGCAAGATTTTTCACTGATGACTGCACAAGCTCCTCCTTGCTGGGCAGTCAGTGTATCTAGCACACGATGATTTTGGAGAGTCCCGGAGGCTAAGCTGTCAACTTCCCACTGGAGTATTTGTACAGTTTGCACGGTGGTATCGAACTCTCGCTCCATGACCATGGAGAGATTTAAGATCGCCTTTTCCAATTCATCATCTCCAAACCTTGGGAATAAGACCCTCAAGGCTGAAAAGAACTTGGAGTTATGATACAGAAGAGGGTTTTCTACAATTTCTCAATTTGGGGGGTTCCAGACTTTTATAAAGGCTAAAGGCAATGCTTCTGGCCATTTTAGTCCAGTTTCTTGACAGATCTTTCCTAAAGTCCTTTTTACGCCTACATTTTTACATTCCACCTGCCCTGATGATTGAGGATAGAAAGGGGTATGAAATTTTAATGAGTACCCTTGAGTTTTTGCAAGCAGGTGGTTTATCTCTGCAGTAAAATGAGTTCCTTGATCTGATTCAATCCACAAAGGAATGCCAAGACATGGGATAATTTCAGTTGTTAATTTTTTTTTACCACTCTTGTGGCCTCGGCCCATCTAATCGGATAACATTCAGTCCATCAACTAAACATGCAAAAAACAGTGAGAATAGCCGGAAGCTGGGGGCAGATGTATAAAATCCATTTGTAGTGCCGCAAAGGGCAGCGTGGGCCCAGGAGGGCTTCCTGGAGTAAAGTGATTTCCTCCAGAAATTTAGTGAGATTTACAAGTGGTGCCCTGGGAAATAACTTGGTCCGAAATTTTGTGGCTACGGGGGCAAAAACAATTATCTTGCAGACTAGATAAAAGATAAGGGAGTCCATTTTGAGCTGCATATTTAGCAGCTCTAGCTCTGTCAGCCCTGTGTTTCCTGAAGATATAGTATCAGTCTCCTTAGTGAGACAGGAACCAGCCTAAAGAGACAGGGCCATCTGCAAGGCCCCTGGCCTAACAAGATAAGGCCCCTAACCAATCGGCAGGCTAGGAGAATCAGAAGGAAGTCACCAAGATCCACATTCCGCAGCCTCTGGACTTTCCTGGGCTCATGCATGTGCCCTAGCGCCCAGGAGTCCACTGAAGGTGACCCTAGCTCCATTAGCATACTAAAAGTCACACCCAGGGGTGGAGAGCTAGCATGCTAATGATACATGCATTGCATGTGGTGGCATGTCGAACAACTGTGCAAGTGCAAGGAAAACCCCACCTCTACCCACCATGACAAGGCCCTGCCCTGCAGCCTTTGCCTGATAATAAGCCCCAAAGTCCCGCTCCCTAGGAGCCAGTCACCTGCCCCTTTGCTCTCCGTGCCAGCTCCCTTGTGCCTGTCCTGTGCACAAGCTAGTGAACTTTTACTTTTCTACTCTTGTTTGTTGTCTCTCTTGATTTCTATCCTGGGGGACAACAAGAACCCACTGTGCTGGTAACATTTGTATTGGCTAAATAATGAACAATGGCAATTTTAGCAGGGAGGTGAATAGCTTTTAATAAGGCAGCAATTAATGACCATTAGCGATAGGAGTTCCTGCAGAAGTTAAGACTCCGTGGAATTTCCAAATTGCGCCAACAGCATGGCAGACTTCGAAAGCATATTTAGAGTCTGTGTGAATAGTGGCAGTCTTTCCTTTTGCTAATGTGCAAGCTCAGTAAGAGCCATGAGTTCAGCAGCTTGGGCTGATTTTACAGTAGGCAAAGTTTGCCTCCAGAGTTTCGTGTGGGGAGACTACAGCATAGCCAGTTATTACATGTCCCTGGATGTTTCGTTTACAGGAGCCATCACAAAATAGAATTAAATCTGGGTGATCTAACGGGATATCTGAGAGATCCTCTAGTGGCTTTGAGATCATTTCTATAGTAGTGAGGCAGTCATGGGGAATGCAGTGGCGCTCTCCCACCCAGTAGCTGGATTTAAAGTGTGTTACAACGATGTAACAGGATGGAACGGTTGGTTAAAAGAGCCTACTCATAGGAGGTCTGTCACCGTGTAGAGAGGTGTTGTGTCTTATGAATTTGCAAAATAGCAGACAGCATGGGGACATAGAGATGACTGGCAGAGCCTAATGTTGGAGCACTGGCTTTGTCAACCAGGCAGCAGCTGCGGACACTGCACGTAAGCATGGGGGCATATCTGATACCCCATGGTCTAACCGGCATGAGAAATATGCTACAGGATGTATCTGAGAGGCAAAGGGTTGTCCGAGAATGCCTGTAGCAATTCCATTATTTTCATGGCCGTATAAATGAAAAGGTTTGGCAAAATTAGGGAAACCAAGAGCTGGTGATGTGGACAAACCTCATTTTAAAGCTTCAAAGGAGGTTACTGCCTCTGAAGGCCAGGAAACAGGCTCTGGGAGAAGGGCATAGAAAGATTTGGAAAGAGCTGCAAAGTTAGGAATCCACTGGCGACAGTAGGCAACCGCTCTTAAAAATTTGCTCACCTGTTTTTTTGTTTTGGGGAGAAGGATGGACAAAATGGATGCACAGCGTTTGGGGGTGAGCTTTGGAACGCCTTGAGATAGCTCATGCCCTAAGTAGGTCCCAGTCTTCTGCACCCACTGAGGTTTAGATCTGGGGGATTTATGGAGTGCCTTCAGGAGAGTGAGGGGCCTGTGAGGGCTCCCTGCTCAGTTTGATTACAGAGTCGGAGGTCATCCACAGACTGAACAGGAGTGGAGCCTTGAGTAAGGGCTGCAGAATCCAAGTCAGCTTTAAGGACCTGGGAAAATATTGAGAGGGACTCACAATATCCCTGAGGTGTGTGAGTCCATGTGAATTGTCTCCCTTCAAACGTAAATGCAAAAAGAAAGTGTGAGTCAGGGTGCAATGGGATGGAAAAGAGAGCAGAGCAGAGGTCAATGCCTGTAAACCAGGCTGTGTCAGCAGGAGTGGAGGTCAGGATGACAGCTGGATTGGGGACCGCAGGATGCTCAGGGATCACAAAAGAATTTAAGGCTTTTAGGTCCTATACAAATCCATAGATTTGATTTCCATCTGAATCAAACTTACCCTCCTTTTTTACTGGCAAAGTTGGGGTGTTGCAGGGTGAGGAGGTGAAAACTTAAACACTCTACTGTGAAAGAGAGTTGCTGTTGGTGCTAATTCCTCACTGCATCTCTGGAGGGAGGGGATGGGGCTACTGATGGAAATGGGTTATTTTTTTTCCAAGTAATGCGTGTGGGCTTTGCACTTAGAACAATCCTACTTCATTTGCATATGTGGCCCAGAGTTTACTTGGGACATCTTTTAAAGATTCCTCTTTTCCAGAGGAATTTAAGTCAGGGTAAGTTTCTAGGAAGGAAAGTAGGAAATCTGGGGCTTGGTCCAAGGGCAGGGAAATAAAAGCGCCTTTTTCGTTGCAATTTATAATGGCATTAAATTTACATAATACATCCCTGCCAAGAGGGTTTGCTGGTGAGCAAGTGGAAACTAGAAAGGCATGATGAGAGTTAAGGGGGCCTGAAGACACTGGATGGGCTGAGAGGCCAGCAACGAGACAGGCTGCAGAGACTCCTGCCGCTTGAATTGAGGCAGAGCAGGCAGGTGGGGACAAATCTTCCGAGCGGAGAGTAGACAAAGTCACACCAGTGCCAATTAAGAATCAGTCCCCGATCGTCTATTTTAAGTTTATGGTAAGTTCTGGAGGGTGACTGAAGACCAGCTGGCCCTGTCAACTGAGGGGAAGCTGCACCTCAGAGGGAAAAGCATGTACTCTCTGAGAGGACTGTTTGGGCTCAGAGGGATTACTTCTTAAATTTTCCTTTCGCTTTAACACAAGACAGTTTCTTTTCCAATGTCCTGATCTTTTGCAATATCTGCAACTGTCTGAAGATGAATAGGAAAGACTCTGAGTGGGCTTTAATTTACTCTCAGAGTCATACTTTTGTTTTTGTAAAGACTCAAGCTGCAGAGCAATAATTATAACCTTTAACTCTTTTTTTTTTTTTTTTTTTTTTTAAAGATTTTATTTTTTCCTTTTTCTCCCCAAAGCCCCCCGGTACATAGTTGTGTATTCTTCGCTGTGGGTTCTTCTAGTTGTGGCATGTGGGACGCTGCCTCAGCGTGGTCTGATGAGCAGTGCCATGTCCGCGCCCAGGATTCGAACCAACGAAACACTGGGCCGCCTGCAGCGGAGCGCGCGAACTTAACCACTCGGCCACGGGGCCAGCCCCAACCTTTAACTCTTTTTTTTCTGCATTCCTGCAAACTGTTTTCAAAGAATTGTGTTGGTGCTTCCATTATTACTCTTAACGTTTGCCCTGACTACTCAGTCACGCTATTTTGATTTTTTTTTTTTTTGGTGAGGAAGATTGGCCCTGAGCTAACATCTGTTGCCAATCTTCCTCTATTTTGTGTGGGATGAGGCCACAGCGTGGCTTGATGAGTGGTGCTAGGTCTGCACCTGGGATCCAAACCTGTGAACCCAGGGCCACTGGTGAACTTAACCACTATGCCACCAGGCTGGTCCCTGAGTTGTTTTTAACATGGGGAGAAAATTTCCCACTGAAGCAGAGATTAAGAGATTCCTACGCTCTGGGGCTTCTGATTTAATGTGGTGTACCTCTGGAAAGTTTGCATAAAGCGTTCAACAAAGGCTTTTGGATGGTCTTCTTTCTGGGTGCATGATTCAAACTTAGACCAATTTACTTTGGGAGGGGATGCCTCTAGTATGGCTCCTATTAACCCTTGAGTATCAGCCTCCAACTGAGCTACTTTCTGGGCGTTTGTAGGAGGGCCTGGGAGAGATTCTGCCCATCTGTTACCCCCAATGCAGGTTCCTCCCCAGGGCCATCTGGTTTTCTGATAATTACAGTATAATCATGGGCTGGAAGAATGCCCCTTTAGCCAGTCAAGGTCTCCATGAGTTGGGTTATGGATAGCCACTAATCTTTCTAATGCCTCTCTGAATTTTGTAGGATCATCTGACAATGGAGATAGAAGGGTTTTATAATTTAAAAGATCAGCTGCTGTCCGGAGGACATGAATTCTCTGTGGCAGTGGCCCAGGACACATCCACAGAGGACACTGCATGGAGCGCTGCATAGGGATGTCTGTAGTTGGCAGGGTCTGTTGACTGAGCCCTGGAAAGTAGGAGGAGTCATAAGGGATGACCGCCCCTCTCAGGTGCTTCTGCCAAATTTACTTCCTGACTTTCAGCATTCATGTAAGTAACCTGTATTCCTCTAGCTTGGAGGTAAACCTGAAGTGCCCTCTGTGAGTCTCAGAAGGAGAGGGAAGTTGAATTAGGTAGCTGGGCATTGAAGGGGTTTTCTGGAGAAGTTGGAGGATGTTTAGCAGTTAAGAGAAGTGGCTGAGGAGCTGGGGCTGGGTTTGGAACTGGATTTCGAGGGAGAAGCCCAGAGATGTAAAGGATCTTCTGGATAGTCAGGGACAGGAAGTTGAGGATAAAGGGCAACATAAGAGGGAAGAGTAGGGGAATTTACATCAGATTTGGTTTTTAGTTTTTTCTCTAATTCTGATTTTTCTTTTTTCATCTTATCAAGGGAATCTCTAAGGCCAGCTGTTATACCTTTTTGTGTCCTCCTTTCAATTTGATTCTCCACAGCAACTTATGATGAGATTCTCTAAAAAAAATTTTTTTAAAGAGTTTTTATTTTTTTCCTTTTTCTCCCCAAAGCCCCTCTCTAAAAAAATTTTTTAAATACAGAAGCTTTTCCAATTTGAAAGATCCCTCATCTAGCCATTGATGAGTAATTTCTTTATTAGTATATTTATTCCAATAGTGACTCAGTCTAATAAGCCTTTTTATGGAAAGACTCGGAAGTAACTTTCCAGGCTTAGAATAAATCTTTACCATGGACACAAGAGGCGTCCTTGGAGTGGGCGCAGATGATGGAGCCCCCATGATCCTACAGTTCATTCCCAAAGATAGTCTAGAAAGGAAAGACCTTTGCTGCACAGGCAATAAGGATGGTGTAGTGAAAACTGTCTCTGGGCTCCCATAGGAGCATGGGAGGCCTCCAGTCACAGACCCACTGATCTGTGACACTGGGCAGACGCCGCTGGAATGGGACTTTTCCAGCACTAACAAGCAGTGAAGGTTGAGATGACAAAGGTCCTTACGGACCGGACCCTTTATGACAGTCCCCTAAGAGCTGGTGCCGCTGGACAGAGAGAGTGTTGCTTGGGACTGTGTGTCTTGGAACCCGGGTCTTTTGACTGGCCTCCAGGCGCACTCCAGTAAATGCGCCTTCTGGACGGTGGAGATCAGAGAAAATATTTCCACTGGTCACAAAGCCAAGCTCTCAGGACGGAAAAAGATGGAAGGAAAAATCTCATCCTGCTTTTGCAGAGGGAACCCACAGCAAAGTTTGTCTAAACAGATACCGATCTGGTGAGAACCGTGAGGCTCCCTGGTCTGTGAGGCCGGCTCCAACAGCAGGCTTACCCAGGGCTGTGCCTGCTCCCCTGCCCTGTACTTCTCCCTCCTTATGACAAAAGACACAATGACAGAGACAAAGGAAACCAAAGCCCTGCTCTGGGAGGAAAGAACCAACAAAACCAAGAGTACTCGTTCACCAAGTACCAAAGTCACTAAAGTCCAAGAAACTAGTTTCACGAATATTTCCTCCTGCCAATCTAAATTTAGAGAGAGGAAAAGAAGCCCTCTCCACTTTTGTTCCCATTGGACTCTGTAGACAGAGATCTGGGAGGCTGGCGTGGTAAGACGGCTTACCTCTTTGCCAGCTTCTGTGTCCGATGTCCCAGGATCTCTGAGCTGCAGCAGCCTCAAGGAGAAAGCAGTTTTCCAGCCAGCATGCCTACTCCTGGCTGGCTCACCAGAACTGTCTGGCAGGGGAAGATACCCCCCTTCCCTTCTTGTGTTCTTCTGGCTGGATTAATAGTAAAATTGACACAACACCAGATTAACAGGAGAAAAACCCACTTTAATCCCGTGCACACAGGAGAATCATAAAGACGATGCTCAGAGAGTGAACAAAGCAGGCAGTATATATATATCTTTTACAAAAAGAAACATTAATTTGTGAAGAATTGACAGGACAAAGACAGTTAGGTTTGGGGCATGTAAATAGTGGCGAATTGAGGATGACAAGGTTTGTCTATGCAGCTTCTCAGCCCTGAATCCCCCAGCTCTGGTGATAAGGATGCAAGGAGAGCACCTCTCACATGGGAGATTCATTCCTGCTTTCAGGGGAACAGAGACAGGAGGCTCAGAAAGCCTCTTTTGGCTTTTTAAGTAACTTTAACTCAAAATACTCAACATGCCATTGCAGAATATCTTGAGGTGGCCTGTCCTGGGCCCCAAAGACATTAATTGACTATTAATGTGTGTGAGGCTCCTTGAGGCCAAGGAGAGCTAAGGAAGGTGGACTGGATTGCAAGGCAACTATCATTGCCCAAGGAGCGGCTCTGGGGTAAAGGCATGAGGAAAGGATACTCCTACAGGTAAGGAGGATGCGATACCCCACCTGTGACCTCTGAGTCTGTGGGTCAAGCCTGGGCTGTGTGTCCTAACCCAGACAAGTGAAATAACCTTGCAACTGGCAACCAGCAGCACCACAAAAGGGGAAATATAACAGGCCTATGGTCTCTGTACCATGCTTCACTGGCTGCTGTCATTCTTAATACCTTCGACCCAATAGGATAGCATGAATCCAATCCCTGGCATAATGTTACCAAAAAAAAGTGGACAAATACAAGTGTCCTGAACATCTGGTGCCTGAAGCTGAGGAGGTACACCAACTCTCTGATAAATGCAAAACCCCTCAGAAGCTTCCTGAGCTTTGCTCAGTGCCATAGCATACCAGGATGCAGAGGCTCTGGTAACACAGCCCAGAGGCCTAGGGGCATTGCCCAAAGACCCTGTGAGCACCACGCTGGTGGAGGCAGAGCCCAGTCCTGGAGATGCCAATTGAAACACCCTGGAAAGAAGAGTGGCCAGCTGCAAAGAGGGCTCACAGTGACGTCCACAATTTTCTGGTAACAATACATAAGATTAAGGTAACAGGAGAAAATCAAGAAGTGTAAACTGAGGTCAGAAACTATACTTTAACTTAAATTCAAACTTTTCTTAATGATTTTGTTCAAGAGGAAGAAGAGAGGGGAACTAATTCGCTTTTGCAGGTTTTTGGAACAGGAATTGTTACTCACAGCCGCTGAAATGTGTCAACTGACTGGTGTCTCTAAAGACCCTCAAATCTATAATCTTCTTCAAGATCTATCTGGGCTGTATGCTCACTTCCTCCAAGATACCATAGATCCTGAGATCCCTCAGCTTTCTCCTGAAGCAGGTAGAAGCAAGAAATATACCTCCTGAGGCATCCCTGACACCAAGGGCAACGCTGACAGGGTTATTGATGCCACTAGTGAGGAGGAAGAGGGAGAAAGGAAGCAAAGGCCCCTAGAGCCACCAATATCTGTACCAGGGCCCTTCCTCTTCTCATTTGGGTATTTATTGCCTGGTGCCATGCCCATCCTTCCATCACATGACCACTGCTAAGGCTCACAGTGGATAGAAAACATTAGATGAGGCCTGTCTGCTGCTACACAAAATCAGCATGGTCCAATGAGTTTATCATTTCCACACCATAGTGACCCAAATGACCACTCTTTATTTATAACCCTGAAGTTCTAGAACATAAGAAACTTTTGGATCCATCTTAGTTGGAACTCTTCCCCCTGATAATGATATTGAACCTGAAGTGAGTTCGCTCACCCGTTGTGCAGCAAGCCAATCTCTGACACCGGGTGTAGTGGAAGAAAGTAGGAATTTTATTATTGCACAGCGCTGAGCAAGGAGAGAGGGCAGCTAATGCTGAAATCCCAAACTCCCCGAAAAGCTAAAAGGAAGGGTTTTTATTTGGGGTTTTAGGTAGGGGAGGGGGAGCATATGGCCTTGCTAGTCAGCAGCTTTCCCACCAGCCTGTATCTCTTTGTGGGGAGGAGATAACGAATCCAGGTGCTTGTCCTTGGTGGTGTCTGTCTCCACAGAGGATAGTGGATTCTGGAGCCAGGAAGCCAGGCTAAGCAGGGAAAGGGTGTTTTGCTTTTAACTCCATATTTGCTGGGTTTAAAGTGGGGAAACTGATATGAGGGTCGGTATCAATAACAAGAAGAAAATTAAAGAGAATGTAGTTTGATAGGTGGGTCAGTTCCTTGATACTATTCAGGCTGCAACCCAGTCCTTTGAGGAGTTAAAAGCAGCTGTCCTTATCTCACAAATCAAGTCTTTACAAAATCAGAAACGTGGCTCTAGAGAATTGAACGTCCACCTAACCTTAACAATCCCCAAAGATGCCTGTAGATATTGTAAAGGATCAGGGCTTAGGAAACTGAACTGTCCTGAATTTAAGAAAAATTTAAATCATAATTACCCTAGACTTCTGATAATAGACAAATATATCCCAAAACCCCCAGAAGAAAAAGCTTACATTCTTTCTCTGTCCCTTGAATATGTAAATTTTACCATGTCTTTAAAATGTGACCACTCCACCACGAGGTAATGGAAACATCACCCTCAGTCACCTGAGACTAAAGAAAAAGAAGGCCGGGTCGGGGAGGGGCTTTTTAAAACACAAACTGCTATGAAAGCTCTCTTCCCCAAATCTAGTCCACAGCCTCCCAGATATGACTTGTAAATGACAAATACAAATCTTTAAAAAATCTTCTCCACAAATATGAATTAAAAGCTCGCCGTGTGAGTGGGTAACCTTAATTTGTTTCATCTGCTGCAGACACAGTTTGGATTCAACTGCTCCTTAGAAGCTAGTGAGCTTTGTGTTGTTGCATCTGATTCATGGCTAAAATCTTGGAACAGAAGCTATAGCGTCTCTGTGTCTGTCTGTGTTTATGTATGTTTACGGAAGTGTGTTTTGTGTATGTGATTTTTTTCTACCTCCGATAGTATTGTCAAAATTAATTTGCAAAAAAGCTCTGTTTCATAGACTTAAAGGAAAAATAAAGAAGTCCCAAATTAAATATTTCTAAGCTTTCAGAAATATAATAGAAACTAACCCAAATGCTTTTCAAATTCACGTGATCTAGGATAATCTTTAGTAAATAAAAGCTAGTTTGTTTGTTGGTTTAATTAATATGTATGTCTTCAGACTTATCAGCATTAAATATAATGCAGACATATAACTTTTATTCTACCGGGGTTTATTAGTCTAATAAGCGCAGGTTATCTCTGTCACAAAATTTGTCAGCAAGAAAAATAACGTAAAATGACGGCTAGCTGTTTTAATGTCTCATGAAATTTTCATGAGTGATCCAAATATGATTGTCAAGAACAAGTGAATTAAATAAATGAAGTGGGATGAAAGTTTATAAGTGAGCTTTTCAACAAAAATTGTGTTTTATGGTAACTAAATAGTTATCCAAATCTTTTTGGTAACTTAAAAGCTTAGAATTTTGCTAGGTTAAGTTAAATGATGGAAATTCATTGAATATCTAGATTATTTCCAAATAAGACAAAATACTGAACATTAATTACTGAACATAGATTTACTCACCTTTGGCTTCTTATTACAGAGAAACTAAAGATATTTGAACCTGTCAGTAAACATGTCTTGTGCCACATAAAGAAATATTTTTTTACTATAAGAAAATGTGTGCTTCTAGAAATTATGAAATGTACTCATAACTTTGTCAATCTGCAGATACTCATGTAACAGTACATAATTGCCTACTTCTTAGTTTTCACTAAAAATTAAGATTTCTAAGGGTTAAGAATTCTAATTGATATACATAACTAAGGCTGCTAAAAATAATAAGGGAAATATCTCTATGCAAGGAAAGTAGGATGTGTTTTGGCTAAGAAAAGATATAAGCTATGGAGATGAATTTTTGTTACGAGAAATGAAAGTAATTTTGTCCTAAAGTAGAACTGGCTGTTTCAGAATGGACAGAGAGGAATAAAGGTTAAATTAAGTGGATATGGAAAGTTGGGGAGGCAGAGAGAGAGAGAAGGAGAATTTTACCATGTGCAGTTAAGCTGACTAAAAATGAAATAAATTTCTTATAAGGTTTTAAAAAATGTTTTAATAAATAGCGTACTCACGTAAAACTAAAACTTAACTTTCTTTCACTAAGAATAGGACAAAGTTTTCTTTTTCTTTTTTTTTTTTTTTTTAAAGATTTTATTTTTTCCTTTTTCTCCCCAAAGCCCCCCAGTACATAGTTGTATATTCTTCGTTGTGGATCCTTCTAGTTGTGGCATGTGGGACGCTGCCTCAGCGTGGTCTGATGAGCAGTGCCATGTCCGCGCCCAGGATTCGAACCAACGAAACACTGGGCCGCCTGCAGCAGAGCGCGCGAACTTAACCACTTGGCCACGGGGCCAGCCCCAGGACAAAGTTTTCTTGAACTATTCCTCTGCTCTTGATAAGATTGTGAAAGGTTGTCTTTATCTTTTAAGTAAACTCCCTAGAAAGCAAAGATTCTGTGTTTTATCAAAACAATTTTCTGTGCTTCATGTTGTCTTTATCAGGTCTCAGATCACTGGAGGAAAGCGTCTTCTCTATTAAAAGAGCTAAAGTTTTTGTTTGTTTGTTTGTTTTTACAACTAAGTAGTGTTCTATATTTGCCTTCAAAGTCTTTAATTGTCACTTTGGTTAAATGGTTAACGAAGTATTGTTTCACAGTGACCTGTGATCCTATTTAATCCAATGTTTTAAAACCTTTTGATATTTTTGACAAACTTCCCCCAAATTGAATTCTAAATGAAGTCTTTTTGAGTTCAAACTCACTTTGGGATTTTCCATAGGGCCTCTAGAACATGTTAAAAGATTTGTTCTCTCTCCTTATAAAAAGAGAGAGGCTAACCTGGTTAGGCTCATTGGATATGTTCACTTATATGGGAAGCATTGCCAAATAAGGGATGATGCTAAATCTTCTTTAGGTTGTATTTGTATGAGTATATGTTATTAATATCAGTGTTTCAGATATTGTAGAGAGTTCCTAAAAATTTGATATGTAATGTTATCGGAAATAATTCCAGTTATCATCTTAAACTGTTGTATGTCACAGGAATAACCACTGTCGAGTGCATTGTAATGAACTCTCATCATATCTTTAATCATGGCCATTTTTGTCTTTTGTCATTTACAGACAGTTATTGTCTTACTCTGAATATTTTGCAAAAGTGCTTCATCTGAAAGGAGACTAATGAAAAGGACTTTAATAAGTGTGGGTTTCTGACAACTTTCAGATCATACCACTGAACTAGGTAAGAAATTACAGAATGCTAAGAAAAAAATTGGATGCACAAAACTCTGAACAAAAGATCAAGATCAAGAAGAATTAATGACATGGGAATGAATAAACTGATGAGGATGATTATAATTTTTGTTACATTTTATTTGAAACATTGCTGGTTCTTTAAGGTTTTGTTTTTCTAGATTTAAGGAAACCTTTTCTCTTAAGCTATCTATGCAATTGGGTAAAGCATATCTTTGTGAAAAGAGATGAAACAATTACTTTTTCTCCCTATCTCATCCCCCCAGAATTTGGAAACTCTTATGGAGTATTATTATTTTTATGGCAATATAGTTATTTGCATAAGCTCAATAAGATTCTGCTCTTCTTGTAACAGGACACAATTAGACACTTTGGTTATATTACCAAGGCTTTTACTGAATTGTCATATTTGAGAAACATATGCACAGACCCAGATATGACCAGACAGCTTTAAGGAACTATGGTTGATTTAAAGGAGACAATAAAGCCCCTTGGAAAAATTGGCCTGGAACCTTGCTTACAGAGTTCCTGGCAGCCTTACTGGGTGAGTAAGCAAAGTCCCTTCCTGGCAGGCCCAGGAATCTCAGGATATTTTGGAGACCTTGAAAAGGGAGGAATTCTCCCAAACTTTAGGTGTTACAGGCAAAATTTGATGGTGAGTTCTTGGCTTGATTTCCGAGTCCAATCTGAGATTCCTTGGGAAAATGTCCAGCAAAGCAGACTTAAAAGAGCCTATATGATCAATTAACTATTCTTACTGCACTTATGTAAATAATCAGGCTAAGTTTAATTAGACTAGACATATAGCAAACAAATTAGTCTTACTTTGATTATCTCTGATAGAAATGGGAATAACTGTAGAGAGAAAAATTATGTTTTAATGGAAAACTATAGTACACCTTTTTGGATATCAGATTCTAGTCCTATTAATTGTCTTTGAAGTTTTGCTTTCTCCCTGTAAACTGGACCGGATCCTGAATTCTTTTTGTTTCGTCCAATATCTGGCTACAACTCTCTAAAACAGTGTTTCCAGTTTTTCTCCCATTTTTCTGACTTGAATCATTGGGAACTAAAATTGCCCTTTTCCCGAAACTATGCAAGCTAAAGCTGGACAACGGGATACAAACTTCCAAGAAATAACCACAACAGCTCATGTATGGGCAATCTTCATGCCTGTTGCTGTGTGGGCTGCTCAGAAAGATTGCCAGAGACACTCGAACTCCAAACCAGGAAAATCTGTCAGATCGCTGCTGCCTGTCCTCGCTCCATCTGGAGGTGCTTCTAGCCTAGCATCTAGAAATCTCCGACTGCCACCCTCAGGACTCAGACTGGATTTATGGTCTGCTCCAAACACTAACCATTGTTTTCCTTTTGGTTCCATAGAAATTCCTCTTATTAAATAACCTGATGCAAACACTTGCACCAAATAGGTCTAACTTTGGGAGCCCACCTGCTTTACTGCCTCCCGAAATGAGACCCAGCCCTTGAATTGAACTTAGGACTAAGAGACCGGTTCAGTGAGATATGGAACAATCCACCAACTCAGCACATGTTCAAACCTACATGTACCAGATGGCCTGATATGTTAAAATATTCCAAAATATTTCCCAAATTAACTGTGATAGTTAAATTTTATGTCAACTCAACTAAGATATGGTGCCCAGTTGTTTGGTCAAACAATAGTCTAGATGTTTCTATGAAGGTATTTTGTAGATGTGATTAGCATCTGCAATCAGCTGACTTTTAGTAAAGAAGATTACCCTTGATAATGTTGGGCGAGCCTCATACAACCTTTTAAGTTTAGGGCCTTAAGAGCAAAACCTTAGGTTTCCAGGAAAAGAAGGAATTCTACCTCGAGGTGGTAACATAAATCCTACCTGAGTTTCCAGCCTGCTGGCCTACCTGACAAATTCCAGACTTGCTAGCCCCTGCAACTACATGAGTCAATTCCTTAAAATAAATCTCTTAATATATATACGTATATCTTATGGACTGCGTTTCTCTGGAGAACCTTGGCTGATATACTGACTAATTCAGATAAAGCATGAAAGAGGCTTCCTTAGGAAGTTAGGGACCTGGAACAATGAGACTAATGTGAAATAAAAGGGGATCCGAAGGCCAGGATAGGGAGATGTGGACCAATGTTGATCCAATTGCTCTTAAAGGGAGTAATAAAAAGGTGAGAGAGATATAAGCTATTACTGAATTAGAAACAGAGACTGTAGCCAAAGGCATCTCACTGATGAAGAGAAGAGAGGCCTCAAGACAGACTGGAATGACACCTATGGTGGAAGCGGAAGAGCCATCAGACTGCATGGCGGCGCTGCACAGAGTACTCAGAGTGAGAACAGTGGAGTGATTGCTCCCTAAAACTGGTAGAGTCACTGAGCAGTGTGGCTTCAGCCATCTGTGTAGGGCCTGGGGAGCAGCACTTATTTAGAGCTCCTGGTGGTTCTAACGTGCAACCAGGGGCGAGGACCACAGCCTTAGCAAATAGGTCAGATTTACCGATCAATTTCACCAACCTAACCTCATCAAAGCTCTACTGTGGAGTTTCCAGGTGATGCAGACACTGTAGCTGGAGATACAGATTTGCTTCGGCTCCAAGGGATAGTGCTTGATAAACTCAAGGAAACTAGGGAAAGGTACAGCAGAGGTGGGACGTTAACCAAAGGCAGCTTGGCTTAGCGGACATTCTCATGGGAGCCATCTCCTTAGATGCAAGTTATCCATCTCAGGAAAAGAGAGTGAGCAAGAAATGTTTCAACAGCAGATGATTTTGGCAGACTAGAAGTTATTGACTTTCGTCCTTCCAGAGGGTACCCCTAGGGCAAAATATAGCAGACTATACAACAACAGGAAATGAGTGGGGCTTAGAAGCAAGGAGAGAGTAAAAGCAAGGAGAGAGTAAAAGCAAGGAATGGAGGCACTCAGTCTAGCAAATAATGCAGGCCCTGTCAGCGTCAGGAAAGATTAGGGACCTAAGAGGCAGATGAAACCGTCAACAACTTACCCGATCCTTACTGAAAGGCAAGGGGAAGAGTGAGAAATTCTGATTCAGTTGGTGACTGATCATTCCTGGTATGAAAACAGTGGTTCTCAAACTTTAGCCTGCATCAGAATCACCTGAGGGCTTGGGAATTAGTTACGTATTGCTGTGTCACAAATGATTGCAAAACTTGGCAGCTTAAAATGGTAAGCCTCTATTATCCCACAGTTTCTGTGGGCGTGCCATCCAAGTCTTGCTTCATTGGGTGGCTCTAGCTCAAGGCCTCTGTGAGGTTACGGTCAAGCTATTGGCCAGAGAATCAGTGTCAGACGAAGGCTTCACTGGAGTTGGTTGCTGAGGGACTCCTTCCAAGCTCCCTCACACCGCTGCTGGAAAGTCTCAGCTCCTGTCATGTGAGTCTCTCCATAGGCTGCCTGAGTGTCCTGACATCACAACAGCTGGCGATCTGAGAGCCAGCGAGCCAGAGAGTGCCCAAGATGGAAGCCACAGTCTTTATGGACTTTATATACTATGTTTGGCAGGGACATTTCATTATTTCTGTTGTAGTCTTTTCATGAAAACCTAGTCACTAAGTCCAGCACATACTCAGGGGAAGGGATTACACAAGAGCATGAAAACCAGGAGATGGAGATTGTGGGGAGCATCTGGGAGGCTGCCTACCACAGTGTATTAACACAGATTATTGGACCTTACCCCAGAGTTTCTGATCTAGCAGGGTTGGGGTGGGGCCTGAGAATTTGCATTTTTAACAAATTCTGGGCTGCTTCTGCTGCTGCTGCTCGTCCAAGGACCACACTTTGGGAACAGTTCCTTTAAAAACACTACACCCAATCACAGGGAGAAACAGGCAACAGCTGCTGGAGGAAGTTGGACTTCACGCCCGCGCTGAGACTGGGAATCTCAGCGGCTGAGATTCTGGCTGAGTCTGAGCTGAACAAGAATTTGAGAACGATAGTTTGCGAATTTTACCTTAAGACTTTGGATTTTTAACTCACACAAGAACAGCAAAATTCTGTTTGATGCTTTAATTCCTTTGGACTTTAATGTCTTAGGACTTCGACTTGCAAGGAGAGTTAATCCTGAACTTTGATTTTTCCTGGGAATGAGATAATGGGGTTGGGGTTGAGTGGGAAATTCCCACGCTGGCTTGTAATTAGAGTACAATTGTTTAATTGTACTTGTTTAGTCTTGCTGACGCTTGGTTGGACGATGTGGCTAGAAATTATTTGGGATGGAAACGAGAACACCGAGCAACATTTGGTTTGGGTAAAATGTACCTTTGGGATAAATCTTTTTATCACTGCTTTTTTCAGGTATAATTTACATACCATACAATTCAACCATTTAATGTGTACAATTCTGTCAGTGGCTCTCAGTGTATTCACAGACTTGTGCAAATATCTCCATGATCTAATTTTAGAACATTTTCATTACCCCCCAAACAAACGCCCTACCCATTAGCAGTCACTTTCCATCCCTCTGTCACCCCCCTCAGCCCTTGGCAAACAGCAGTCTACATTCTCTCTCTATAAATTTGCCTGTTCTGGCCATTTAATATAAATAGAATCGTACAAGATGTGTTTTCGTTGTTGCTGACATTTTTTCAAACAGCATAACGTTTTCAAGGTTCATCTATGTTGCAGCATGTATCAGTACTTTATTCTTTTTATTGCCAAATTATATTTCATTGTATAGATGTATTACATGTTATTTACTCATTCATCAATTGATGGACATTTTTTTTCTATTTTTTGGAGATTATGAATAATGCTGTTCAAACGTTTGTGTATAAGTTTTTGTATGGTCATGTTTTTATTTATATTGAGTCTCTATATAGGAGTACAATTTCTGGGTGATACGATATATTTAAAATTTTGAGGAACTGCCATGCTGTTTACCAGATCAGTTGCACCATTTTACGTCATCATCAGCGATAAATGAGGCTTCTAATTTGTTAATGTTTGTCTTTTGTATTATAGCCAGGTGGTGGGTGTAAAGTGGTATCTCATTTTAATTTTGATTTGCATTTCCCTAATGGCTAATGATGAGCATTTTTTTCACATGCTTATTGGCAATTTGCATATCTGCATTGGTGAAATGTCTATTCAAATCTTTTGGGATTTTTTTTTGCTTTTCTTTTTTTTTGGTGAGGAAGACTTGCCCTGAGCTAATATACATTGCCAATCCTCCTCCTTTTTCTTTTTCGCTTGGGGAAGATTAGTCCTGAGCTAACAACTGTGCCAGTCTTCCTCCACTTTGCATGAGGGATGCCTCCAAGCATGGTTGATGAGTGGAGTGGGTCCACACTCAGGATCCAAACCCTTGAACTCTGGGCTGCTGAAGTGGAGCGTGCAGAACTTTAACCACTTGACCATGGAGCAAGCTCCTCTTTTGGGATTTTTTAATTGGGTTGTCTTTTACAAAATTGTTTGTTTTAAAATTGAGACTTATCTATTTATTTAAAAATGGTTTAGTTGTCTTCTTATTGAGGTGTAAGAGTTCTTGGATTTTGGATACATATTTTGGATACAAGTTTTATATCAGATATATGATTAACAAATATTTTCTTCCATTCTGTGAATTGTCTTTTTCTTGATGGGATTGTCAAATGACAAAACTAAAACAATTTAGTAACAAGTTTGATGTACTGTATTCAAGGAAAAAAATTCTTGGATTTTGGTAGTACAGTGCCTCTGAAGGAGTGAAGCCCTCTTCTGGAGCATTTTGGTCAAAAGCAAGTTTTATAGAGTTTTAGAAGCAGCAACATGGAGACAGGTATGATTGGCTGGGGTTGCATACCTGACCTTATCTAGAAAGATCAAGGAACAAGGAAATAAGTCCAGAGTCCAGAGTTGGCTTACCATATAGGGATTGGCTGCCTGGATATTCTGTGTTTCTGGTTGAGCACAGTATTTATAGAAACATGAACATTCAGTTTGCTGATGTGGCACCCTGAGCAGGAGTGGCTCCATCTTGGCCCCAGAAATTTATTTCAATAGTCCATCCTTTTGAACACTCAAGAGTCTTTATCAAAAATATTGGCCTTAGTGTGACTCTCAGTTATCTTTGTATCTTTGGGTCTCAGCGTAGTATTCGCAAAAGATGATGTTGAGCTTGTATTCTTGGAGCTGGTTACATTCTTATCTTCTCTTGTCATTCCCATCAGTAAGGGACCATCTATTGGCTGGTCAGTCGCTGCCCACATGCATTTAAAACTTTTGAGAGAAAGCAATGTATTTGGGAGACAATCGTTAGCAACAAAACAATGCCCATGCTTTGAAAAGCACTCCTGAGCCTGGGTCCCCAGACCCAAATAAGCTGGAATCAAATAAGTCAAGAAATGATCCTAAAGAAGGGGATACTTCTTTAAGTCAGTTTTCCTGTTTACCTATTTCACGTAACTGTGTCTCCACTTCCCCAGAAGTGTTTATCCAGGTGCAGCAAGTGCTGTTGATTATTGCACAAACTTCTCCTTGTTCTGCAAGTAGGTAATCCAGAGCTATTTTATTGTCTAGGACAACTTTTGCAAGTGACTCCAGTGATCTCTGCTAAGTAGCTATAGCTTTGGTGGTGGACCCTGCTATTTCCCTTAGAGTAAGAAATGGACCCCCAGGCTTAGGGAGTCTGACATGGTTGAGAAGGGGCTGAGTTTGTTCCAGTGAAGGTGCAGCACTGGAAATCAGGGAGAAGTTTGTGACAGGCAGAACTACAGGATCACCATCTTTGTAGCAAACCCAACAGCTGTTTGGAGTTTGGTTTCCCCTCCCCTGCAACAGCCTGAGATCTGAGAACAGTGGTATTTTCTTCCGAGGCCAGAGAAAGGCAACAAGGTGGGCAAAGAATCATAAAGACTTTCATGGTGTAAGAATTAGGAAAGGGATGGTCAGAGAGGGAAGGAGGAATGGAAAGAGACATTCATGATCTGACATCTTGGGAGGAAGCAGTTTACTTCAATGTCAGCCACTTCTTTTCCTAGTGAATTTGATTCTGAGGTCTCCAGCACTTGTACAAGACCAGATGTTAGGTGGAATTTTCTTCAGTTTTGAAATATGGACCCAAGGTTTGACACTGTGTAACTTGGCAGCAGTGTCAGTGGTCAAGAGTACTTGGTAGGGTCCTTTCCATGAATCTCACTTTTTGCAGAAGCATCAAAGTAAAACAATAACTGTCTGTACAATGACAAAAGACTTAAAAATGGTCATGGTTAAAGATCTCATGAGAGTTCAGTATAATGCAATTGACAAGAAAATTTGGTTGTTTCTGTGACATAGTTTAATATAACAACTGGACTTATGACTGATAATATACCAGGACATATCAAATTTTAAGGAATTCTATACAATTTCTGGAATGCTTATATTAATAACATATGCTCACAAAACTATAACCTAAGAAGGTTAAACATCATTTCTTAACTGACAATGCTTCCTATGTAATTTAACATATCAAATAAACCTAATTAGTTTAACATCTCTTTTTATAAAGAGAGAGAACAAATCATTTGAAATGTTCCAGGGGCCTTCTAGATAATCCCAGTTAGTTTGAGGTCAAAAAGACTTTATTTAGAATTTGTTTTTGGGAAGCTTGTTAAAAACATCAAAATGTTTTAAAAAACGTGATCAAATAGGATCATAGAGTGACATCAGCGACATGGCGGAGTGAGCTCACCCAGGACTCTCTCCCTTCCAAACTACAACCAAAAAATGAACAACTGAATTTCAATCAATAATTTCAAAAATACAGAGATCATCAGAGACCCACAGCAGCTAAACAACGGAGGGCGGAGGCTGGAGCCACCCTCGGAGGAGCTGGAACGGGGTAGGAGAGAACTTTGCTCCCTCCCCTAGAGACTGGGATCGCTGCTGCGGTTGAGGGAAGGAGCGGGGAAGGGGCTGCGCCTCTGGGGATCATCCAGGACTCACACAGACCCCTGCAGCAGAAACCCTCTAAGGTGGGAAAGCTTTCACGTGGGGAGACCCCATCAAGCCAGCGCCCTGGGAGACCAGAGAGCGAGAGCTGATCTGAATCCAGGTCTGCGCCAAAAGAAAGTGCCCCTCCTCCCCCAACCCACGCTGTGCACAGGCCATCATGGCTGAAGGCAGAGGGCTCAGAACACGCTGCTCTCGACCCCTATCTAGTGGTGACAGGCTGAAATTGCAACTGAATAATAGCATCATGTGCAAAAACCGCTCCTCTACTATCCAGCAATTTATAAAAGCTCCAGACCAGAAGGAAGACAATAAAAACACAGAATTAAGTCCTGAGGACTTGGAAATAGGTAAACTAAGTGAAAATGAGTTCAGAGTAGCTATCATCAAAAAACTCAATGAGGTAAAGGGAAATATAGAGAAACAAGTCAACGAGTTCTGGAGTTACTTCACAAAACAGATTGAAATTATAAAGAAGAATCAATCAGAAATACTAGAGATGAAAAATACAATGGGCCAGATAAAACAGAATACGGATTCCCTGAATGCCTGTGTAGACACCATAGAGAGAAAATTAGCATAATCAAAGATAGACAGGCTGAATGGCTCCAGACAGAGGAAGAAAGAGAACTAAGAATTATAAAGAATGAGGAAAATCTCAGAGAAATAATGGATTCAATGAGGAAATCCAATTTAAGAATTATTGGAATCCCTGAGGGAGTGGAAAAGGAAAATGGAACAGAAGGAGTGCTCAAAGAAATAACTGAAGAAAAGTTCCGAAATCTAGGGAGTGAGGGAGAAATGTATGTGGAGGAAGCTTTCAGATCTCCTAGATTTCTTAGTGTAAAAAGACCTACTGCAAGGCATATAGTAGTAAAAATAGCAAAAATGAATGACAAAGAAAGAATACTCAGGGCAGCAAGCCAGAAGAAAATAACCTGAAAAGGAGCTCCTATCAGACTATCAGCAGATTTCCCTACAGAAACCCTACAAGCTAGGAGAGAATGGAGTGACATATTCAAAACTTTAAAGAATAAAAATCTACAGCCAAGAATACTCTATCCAGCAAAAATATCCTTCAGATATGAGGGAGAAGTTAAATCTTTTCTGGACAAACAAAAGCTAAGGGACTTTGTATCCAAAATACCTCCACTACAAGAAATCCTCAAGAAGGCTCTCATACCTGAAAAAAGAAAAAAAAAGGAGAAAGGGGTCACAAACCACAGAGTAGGGAGACAAATAGATAGAATCAGAATAGGATAGCAAATATTCAACAATAGTGTTAGGATAAAGGGAAGGAAACCACCAAAGCAAAGATGATCTTATCACTCTAACCACAAACACACAACACGAGTTGGAATAAGAGATGAAAATAATAATTTAGGAGGGGAAGAGGAAAGGGACTAAATCAGTCTAGGCCAAGTAAGTAAGAGACCACCAGAAAATGGACTATATTATACACGAGATTCTGAATACAAACTTCAGGGTAGCCACTAAACTGAAAAACAGAACAGAGACACAGAACATAAATAAGGAAAAATATAAGAAATTGCAGAAGTCAATCGGTAGGCTAAAACAGATAGGATCATAGGTCACTGTGAAACAATACTTAGTTATTCATTTAACCTCAAAATCTTTGAGGGCAAATACAGAAAGTTCCATAGATAAAAAAAAAAAAAACAAAAAACAAAACTTAGTTCTTTTAAACTTGAGAAGACTGGATTTTCTTAGGTAATCAAAGACCTGATAAAGACAATGTAAAGCACAGTAAATTATTTTAGTAAGACACAAAATTTTTTTCTAGGCAGATTACTTAAAAGGTAAAACTTTTGTTTACAATTTCTTATTAAGAGCAGACCAATAATCTAAGAAAGTGTTGCCCTTTTAACAGAGAGAAAATTAAATTCTAATTTTGCTTCAGGGTACTTTTGATATTAAAATTCATTCTTTAAAAACATAAATAAATCCATCTTACCCAGCTTGCCCACACATAAAATTTCTCTTCCAAAATTCCTTTTCCACAAACTTTCTACAAGTGTTTTGTATCCATTCAGGTTTTGTCCTATTTTTTCTATTTTTTTTTCATTCTAGAACAACTAGTCATTTTACTTTAGTCCAAAATTTCTTAACACCCTTAACAACAACAAAAAACAGGTCCTCCATACCTTTTCTTATCCAAAAAATACATTCTACCTTCCTTATCTACTTTTGATACACAGTTGTTTCTCTTCATCCTTATTATTTCTAAGTAGTTTTAATTGATTAGAATTCTTAATCCTTGGAATTCTTAATTCCTGGTGAAAACTAACAAGTAAGCAATTGTAAACTGTCACACTACCATTCTGTAGTTTGGCAAGTTTACAAATACATTGTGTAATTTCTAGAAGTATATTTTTTCTCATAGTAAATTTTTCAATGTGATGCAAAACATGTTTAGTGATGGGCGCAGATATCTTTAGTTTCTTTGTATTAAGAATCCAAAAGTAGTTAAGTTTGTGTTCAATAATTGTTTTGATATTTTATCTTACTTGGAAATTATCTAGATATTCAATGAATATCCATCATTTAACTTAAATTAGTATAATTTTAAGGTTCCAAGTTACCAAAAATATTTTGGAACTATTTTTAAGTAGACATACCATAAAACATAATTACTGTTGAAAAGTTCATTGATAAACTTTTATCTTACTTACATCTAATTTACCTGCTCTTCATAATTATGTTTAGCTTATTCATGAAAATTTCTTGAGACACTAAACAGTTAACCATCATCTTAAGTTATCTTCCTTGCTGACAAATTCTGTAACAGACATAACATGAGCTTGTTTGATATCTAGTAAATCTTGGTAGAATAAAAGTTGTCTGCCCACATTATATTTAATGCTGATGACTCTAAAGACATGCCCGTTTTAATGAAACCAATGAATTTACACTAGATTTTATTTACTGAAGATTATACTAGATCATGAGAACTTGAAAAACATTTGAGTTACTTTCTATATTTCTGAGTATACACTTAATTGATATAAGCACTTAATTTTATTTAAACCAATTAAATAGAGCTCTTTTCAAATTAATTTTGACATTACCATCTGGAGGGAGAAAAGAGCCACATATCTGTGACATCCATATGTAGACATAGGTAAACATACAGACAGATGTAAACAGAGATCTTATAGCTTTCGTTTTAGAACTTTAGCCATGAGACATGCACGATAATGCAAAACTCACTAGTTTACAAGTGAACAGTTAGATCCAAATTGTGTTTCTGGCAGATGAAATAAGTAAAGCTGAAATAAGTAAAGATGAAATAAATAAAGTAAAGTAAAGACAAAGGAAAGAATATGTAAAAAGTCGTTAAAATGGTATCAGTGCAGGTGGGGTATCATTATTGGGTGGTACTAAAACTCTAGATAAGAATCAGACCGGATTAAGTCAGGATGTCCTATGCTTCCTGGAGGATGTTGGTGGTGGGGGGACTCAGCTACGTGAGGTTACCAGACAAGCACAATAAACAAGACTTAAGTCCTTGCCTTCCCCATTAAGAGTTTCTAGAGATAAGGTCTTCCCCCCTTCCTCCTGGTGCAGAGAGGAAGACACCCCCACAGATGGAGACTTCCTTCACAAATGCAAATGTCTCTCATCAAAGGGCAAGCAAATTCCACTCCTCAGAGCCTCCTTCCCGTCTGCAATTTTTAAAAGTAACCAGCCTAAAATAATCCTCATCAAAGCTTACCTGCTCAGATGGCTTAAGCTTTTCAATAACAGTCATCAGAAAGCTTTTTAAAATTTTTCATTTGCCTAGTTTCCACATAATCTTTTCTCCCCCATGATAAGAATTACCTCCCTGAAGTTTACCTTTGAAAGATATAGCACATTCCTCAAGAAGACTGGGTGACAGGACACAAAATAAGACAAATATGAAGGCAATAGCTGTCACTGGGAAAGAAAAGAATCAATAACCAGTAGGTACCCCTAAATCAAATTCACAAGAGTATGGATTTGGAAGGAAAAGGACAAAATTAAATTTTATTTTCCTCTTTTGACTGGGCACCGCAGACAGAGATTCAGGAGAGTTGACTCTGGTAAGGGTTCTCACCCTTGGCCAGCTTCTGCCAGTTTTCCTAGGACCCCATTTGTAGGCTCCAGAGTGAATGGGGTTTAAAGTAGAGAGTGTAGCCCTGATATCTACCAGAATTTGGTAAGGCTTCCATTAATTTTAACTTTAGTTTTCCCTTGGCTGTGTCGATGCAAATAATCCATAACCAATCTATAAATCAAAATTGGGGTGAGTTTATTGTGAGCTGAAATGTAAGGATCATATAGCCCGGGAGAGTCCTTCCACAAAGGAACGGAGCACTCCAAAGAGGTGGGGTGTACGGGGTGGTTATATACCCTCAAAGAGGATGTTTCACATATGACTGAAATGTTCCTCTTACAATAGTCACAAGATTGCCCTGTCGGCATAGCGATTGATGGACACAGCAGGAAGCAAGTCTGTTGTCTCGAGCTGGGTGGTCACAGATGAGCTGGATGGTCACAGGTGAGCACAGCAATCAGTTCCTAGTCTAAGGAAAGATGCTTATCCTTAAGGAAATGCCAATGTGTGTGTGTGGGGGAAGTTGCACCTTTATCTCAAGGGCCTTTGTTCTTGCCATAGGAGATGTTTAAAGCAGATACACAATGCATGGTCAATGGCCATGTCAGGCCCTTTTGGAAAAACAAAATTAGGCTGAATTAGATTTACATCAAATGGCTTCCTCATATACTCCAAAATATCCTATTGCTTGCCATTTCTATTTGTTGGCTGTTTAAGGGAATAACTGGTAGCAGTTTACTAAAGAATCTCTTGGAGTCCCGCCAACCCTGGGAGGAGCACATAAGGAAGGCCCTTTTTTGAGGATAGTGTCTCAGTTGATTGCAAATGAGATACTAATTTATGGGCCAGTGTTTTGATGATGGACCCTAGTGGGGTGAAGTGGAGGAGGCCAGGGTGTTGTCTTAAGTTTCTGGCCTTGGAGCTGTTGCAGCGACAAGCTCACAAGGTCACTAACTTGACGGACTTTTGTTGATGATTTTACAGTCTCTTCAGAGTGGAAAGGCAATTCAGACAGAGTCTTAGTAGACTGCAAAGACTCAGGGAAAGGAGGATGGCGAGGAGCAGCAGGAGTCATGTCAGTCTATGGTCTTGTGTTTTAGGTACCACTTGTGTCTTTAACTTTTCACCAGCCTTTTGCAATGAATCTTTCAATAAAGCTATTTTGGAATCTTGAAGTCTTTTGGAGACCCTGCATGCCAATCAGATTCCATTTAGGTTGTTTGATTTGGAAACCCTTGCTTTCAAGTGCACTTTATAAATGAACAATCTTGTCTAATTGGAACATTCCCCATAATGGCCATTGTAATTCCAGGTTGTCTTAGTAAGATTTTTCCATTTTTTAAGATTTCTACAGCTTCTGGGGCCACAGATCTTAAACATAAAATGAGCAGATGTACCAGAAGGTAGTGATACTGGACCTCTTAATCTCAAGATCGTGTGCCCGATGCACAGTACACCAATCACTGAGACATTGGTGCTTGGAGATGGAGAAAGGTTTATTCAAATTGGCCAGGACAACAAGGTGGGGGGATATGTTGTCTCAAATCCACCTTAACAAGAGAAGAAAGCAGGGGTTTTTATAGAGCTAAGGGGCTTGGCAGGAGGAGTTTTAGAGAAACAAAGGGGAAATCTGTGTTTCTTTCACTCCAGATATGCCCCTGTGCAATCTGACTTCTAGGCATCAACGGCAGCTGGTGGCTGGTTATCTGGTGATCATAACTCCCTTGAAGGCATTCTCTTTCTTGTATAAAACAAGCTCACAAATCCCTGTGACCCTTGAATCACCCCTCAGGTTGAACAAGAAAACAGCACATTGACAAGATGAACTTCTTTTCATGCGTGTCTGTGTTGGGAACAAGGTCGACAGGTTTTATTGAACATTTACAATGACCCTCAGGGACCCGGCTTCAGTGACATGCTCAATTCTTTGAAACTTAAAAACTCCATTTCTTTAGCTAAGTCTTGAGCCTCTTGGAGCCAAATTAATGACGAAGAGGGATGTACTACTGGACTGGGGATTTTCTGATGTTTTACAGTGCACTTCATGGCAGAGAAATTTCCTTGAGGTTGGCAAGAGTATTGATCTAACCTATTCTGTGACCAACTAATCTTTGCAAGGGAGTCTTAGAGTTAGGCAGCAAGCATTCTAACAGCTTTTAAGTGCTCAACCGTGCCCACCAATTTTGCAGCTCTGGCTTCTTGGATTCCCACTGACAACAAGATCTTTTACTCCTTTCCTGAGAAGATCTCTTTCTAGTGGTGGACATCCTAATGGTTCCTAATGGTCTGACTTGTGCTTCTGTCTATTTGTTAGTCACAGTTACACCTGTCACCATTGCACTTTTAAGAGTGGTCTGATGCCTTCAAGGTCCAGAGAGCAGGACCTTCACTTTCTGCAAGGTGACCCCTTGGGGTGTCACTTTTGAAACAGTCAAGAAATGTCACAGGTCTGTCAGGTATGAGAAACAAATGGCGCATTCAATTTTTGTCCTTCTCTATCAGTTAGGACCCATAAGAGCACAAGTGCTGGAAAACCCAACTTGACAGTCCCAAAGAAGGGAGCTGACTGTTTCACACAACTAAGATGTCCAGAGGAAGAGTCGATGTCAGGCACTGCTTGGTGCAGGGACTCAAATGATGTAATTGGCCTGCTCTTTGCTGTCTATTGACTCAGTTCTGGTGCCCCGTGATTTAGGTTTATTCCCAAACAGCTGCTCTGGATCTGCTGTCTTCTCATCATCATACCCCACATGGAAGAGAGAGGCTGCTTTTCAAATAGTTTAAACAAAATCTCACCATTAAGCCTCACGATCCCTGGGTGGCCAGACCTGGGTCATGTGCTGTCTTTGAGACAATCACTAAGGCCTGGGGGGATGGGCTGCCCAGACTGGTTTAGCCAACGTCACATTCTCCAAGCCATGGTCCAAAGTATGGAGTCAGCTTCCCTGGAAACAGGTGGAGTGAGAGGGAAGGAGGGGACACGTCACATATATTATCTTTTTATTTTATCATAAGAAGGTGAGGCGCTCATTGGTTTATGAGTCAGCACCAGCCTCAGGATTGTTTGGTGATGTTGCCTCCATGTGGACAGTGTGACCAGTGAAGAACACACACACAGCCCGTGGGGGAAACAGTCACTAGCACCATTCATTGGCTGGCAGCCATTCAGAAAAGGTGGCTGTTTTCCCTAGTCTTCCCCAGGGGCTACGATTTGGGTAAAAAAAGAAGTTGCTATTCATGATCAAAATACCTTATGAAAAGGGTGGATCCTGTTTACCAGCAAGCCCTTTGTTTTATGAGCATTTTGATGGGCGTGGGGAAAGTCCAGAAAGAGCTGAACTGTTCCACCCCACAGAGGGAGGGTTTGAACCTCCAGAGGGATCTGGAGGGAAGGGACAGGGGGAACAAATGGGCACTGCTAAGGGAAAGAGAAACCAGTGAGGCGAATAAGGTCAGTGACTCAGTGGGGTGAAAGTTAAGTGGCAACAACCTCTGGAAGTGAGGCCAAGGGCATTTCACGAACAGGAATGTCCCGTGCTGGGGCTGAAGATGTCAAGGTTACTGCTCCACAGAAACCTGCTGAGCTGCCTGAAATCTTAATGAAAGATCACTGACCTAAATGAACGCTTTGGGTGAAAGGCATTTTCATTTGACTGTGTTTTATTTACTGGGAATGGAGGAGGGGCCTGGGGTGTATGTCTAGGTGGGTAACTGGCACCAGAAGTGTGTTGAGATGCAGGTGGGACCCTGAGAGAGAAGCCTTGCACCTGCTGCAATTTGCAGATGTTTTAGGAGCCATTGGACTGCACAGGGAATCTGATTGGGCTGTAGGTCAGTGGTTCTTTGGGAAATCAGTTGGGGAATATTGCACAATTCCAGTGCCTCAGCCAAGATCAGTTCAGTTTCTCAGAGTGGGACCAGGCATCAGCATTTTTGAAGCTCCCCAGGTGACTGCATGTGCAGCCACGCCTGGGACACCCTGTGCACCTTCTCTGGTCTCAGGGAGCTGGAGGCCCTGGCTGACATCGGAATGAACCCTGAGTGTATCTGACTCTGGGCTTAATAAACCTCAGGTGACGTGACACTGAGGTGACCCAATGGGAAGCCCGAAGCCAAGGGCGAGAGAGCAGATATAGGTGATTGAAAGAGAATCTGCTCCTTGTTTTGGCTATCATTTGATTCACCGCTTCTCACTGTTGTGTGCGTTGTTAGCACAACAGAGTGTAATGAAAAGGAACAGGTGGCTGGACCGCTGTCTCGGACGCCTCCCCTCTCCAGCTCGGTCCTGGAGGCTCAGGACAGGGGCGGCGTTTTCCTCCCTCTGCATCTTCTAAGGGGGCTGTGGCTTCATGCACGGTCAGTCCTGCCCTTCTGCATCCGATGGTAGTAATGGACCACAAAACCCCTGATTTCTAAGGGTCTATAAATTATGAGCCACCAAGAAAGACACAAGAAAAACAGACAAGATCAATAAATTTCTTCTATATCGGCAACAACTGGTGAGAGATACAGTGGGGAAATATTCCTGACAAAAAAATAAAATATCCAGGGATAAATTTCACAGGAAATATGAAAGATGCTTAAAAAAGTTATTTTATACTGCTGAAAGGCACAGCAGCAGCCTGAACTCATTGTATGATATATGGTATTCTAAAACGAAAAGGTTGAATACTAAATGTTGTCGATTTTTTTCCCCAAATGGAATATAAAGTCAATGTAGTTCTAGTTAAAAACACAGTAATTCTACCTTTTGAACTTAAAAAAAAATTCATCCAGAAGTATAAATACAATATACTTAGAAACAAAATTTAGAAAAGAATAAAGAGAATGCTCCTGACCTAACAGATACAAAACGTTATATTTAAAACAAAGTAGTTGGCACAGAAAAACAAACCCAGTTAGCTTTAGGACAGAAATCCAGAAACTGCCCTATGATGCTATGGGAATTCCCTACACAAACTATGGCCTTTTGAGGCAGTTATTGGAAACCTCACAGAGAAAAGAGCTAATAATATCATTTGAAAAAAATGAAGTTAGACTCATAAGACACCACACAGAAATAAAATGTTGACATTCTGACTGGAATAATGCTATGGATTTACGTAACACACTGCCCTCAGTGCTGTACAGGTATGAACACAGCGAACCCCCATAACCCCATGAGGAAGGGACACATGCTGTCCCCTTACTGATGACAAGTGAGGCTCAGCAAGAGCGAGGAGCTTGCCCAAGTCACACAGCCAGCAGAGTCCTCACTGAGGCTGTCTGGCTCCAGGTTCCCTGGGCTGCACCCTCTTCAAGGCATATACACACGCACACTCTCAGGGGTGTCCCAGACACTACTGCTGTGTGACAAGTCACCCTAACACTTGGAAGTGTGGTACGATCACCATTCCCTCTCGCTCACAGCTTTGTGGGCCGGGAAGGGAGCAGCTGGGTCGCCCTCGCTCGGAGGCTCTCGTCTGACTGGTCCCCTGAGAGCGCGGGGGTGGGGTGGGAGGGGCAGGGGGTGCTGGGTGTCCACAGCAGCTCTCTCTCCTGGCAGCAGGGGACGTGGGTTTGGCTGGCGCTCGGCTGGGGCTGTGCACTGGGCACCTCAGGGGCCTCTCCAGAACGGTGGTCTTGGAGGAGTCACGCTCCTCACGGATGCTGCTCTCCGGGCAGGTGTACAAGAGAGCTCAGGGGAAGCCAAGGGTCTTCTCTGACCCCACTGGAGAGGTCAAAGGGTCACTTCCTCTGCAGTTGCCAATTGAAGCAGTCACAAGCCCACCCAGATTCAAGAGGCGGCTCACAGACCCCACCTCGCAAGGAACGTCAAATGCAAGGAGTGTCAAAGAATATGGGGACCACGTTTTAAATCACCACAATATATAATTAGATCAATGAAAAAATATCTAAAACCTATTGTTTACTCAGAGCCGGGCACTGTGCTAAACTTACTTATATGAATAATTTTATATGTTATACACATATTTACCTTTAAAATAAACTTAACATAAACATAGAAGTAAAACCATGCAGATAAAACTTGTAGGGGCTGTGTGGCCTCTCCTGGACACACTGGTCTGGGTAATGTCCGGGTCAGAGAGCCTTCTGGGTCACAGTGCCTCACCTGGACTCCCAAGGTTGTGGTACCTACAGGCCTGTCCACTACCTGAGGGGGACCTGGGGTGGAAGCAGCCAGACCCCCATGGTGACGGCTGTGAAACACAAGGCCACTCAGTGTTGTTAGGAGATGGGAGCAGACACACAAGGGGTGGGGAGCTGCGGGCGAGCCAAGCTGTGTGTTCCCCCTCTTCCCCACTTGGGCTTGCCCCCCGCCTTCCAGGAGGAAGGGAGAAATGAAGTGTCCACTAAGGGGTAGCTTTACAGGAAATCACTGCTTTATTGTTGTGCCTGGATGCTGGTTACTTGTGAAACCAAGATTTTTCACGAAAGTAGGAAAGACCCTATAGCGAGGCCGTCAGTCCAGGCCCAGAAAAGGGCTGGCAGGGTGACAATGGGTAAGCCCTCGGAGACCACGTTGCGAGACGCATCAGAAAGGCCTTGCTTTCACTCTTTTCTATTTCAGTCTTGGTTCTGACCTTGACTGATCTTGATTCTGATTGGTATGTCCCCAGTTAGTAACATACACACACATATACTTTAATTTTTGTCTTTGTCTCCTCATAGGTGCCTGAAGTCTATTGTGGAAAGAAGTTATTATAAATCAAACCAGAAATCATTATTTAGTTTCTAGAGAACTTGACCAGTGAACATCCAGCCCAGGAGTGTGATCCACTCAGCACACATGGCTGAAATCTACCGTCTGGCAGAGCCCCGTGAGGGTCGCCCTGGGCTGTGGGCTCCGTCTGACTCCTGTCCCTGCTGTCCTGCCCATGCTCGCTGTCTGAGTTCTTTTGAATGCAGCAGCGCAGGTCCCCTCTTCTCCCTTATCCGATCAAGAGACACCCTGGCTGAAGCCTGAACTCCCAGCCGACTCCATGACTTAATCATCCCAAAAAGGGGCCGCAGGCTCTGCGCTATGCCTGCCACGGCCGCAGAGCTCTCGGCTTGTCTGCCCATGCAGAGCCAGCGCGACAAGGAGCTCTTCACAAAGTAACTGCTGAAACACCTCGTGTGTGCACATCCCCGAGACAGTGAACAACTCTCCAAGTTGCTGATGTTACTTTTTTATTAAGTGAGAGAGGAGCAGAACATGCGCACTACGTACTGCTGCATTTGGAAAGCAATCAGAAGACAGAAGTGAGTTGGAGCCACTTAGCTGTACAAACAATACCCGAGAAGCCTTCTCTGTGTGTCTCCTGAGGCTGGGACACTGAGGGGACTTCCAGCAGGATGTGGTCACTCATCTAAGCTTAGGAGCTCTACAAGGCGGGGTGCGAGTGAGAGGCAGTGTGGCCGGGCCTGTCACACAGTCCTCTACGCCTCGTGGCAGCTGGACTTCACCACGGACATTGTGCCCATCCAGGGCACAGTGTATATCTGGAAAGAGCAGACTGTTTTCTGTGAAAGGGAAGAGAGAGGGACAGTCAGTTACGGTTCCAGTTAAAAAGGAAAATGCCCAGCACAGATGTCAGAAGAGTGGGTGAGGGATGCTGGAGGGACTCCTGCTGAGCCCCAGAGCACAAGAGGACTCTGCAGCACCCTCTCAGCCACCCTGCCCTTGGCTCCGAGTCCAGGAGAGGGCATTGTGACCCCTACCCCTCAGCCCACAGGACTCCACGCTGTCATGCCCCCAGCACAGCCCTTTAAGGAACAGCCTGTGCAAGGCCACAATGCCCCAGGGGTGCAGGGCACCATCCCCAAGTTCCCTCCACCACCAGTGGGCCGGCATTGAGACAGGTCCAGAGGGGAGGACCCAGGGGCTGGGAACTGGGTCCAGGAAACCCTCCGGAAAGAGGCAGGATGTCTGTATTGGGGGGTGACGAGAGGCATACCGCTCTCCCCAGAGGCTGAGACTTCCCAAGAACCAGCCAAGCCCACGGCGGGTCTGGGATTCAGCGAGCAGGATGGACTCGGAGGGTGTCAGCTGCTTCTAACTCCCTCTGATCTGTCTGGGTGGCTGAGGCTGGGATTAAACGGCCCTTTCTCGCTGCCCAGCAAACACCCCACAGCTGAGTCCTCCATCCAACAGGCAGCAGTCCCCACAGTACATGGTGCCCCAATTCTCCAGCTAAAACCCCCTTACAAATTCAAACTTGTCACATGCATACACAGGCCCCCTTCCGCCCACATGCACACATACCTGGGCACACGCACAGCCCCCCAGCACTCTCACATCATGCACCCACAGGCACGGGCACAGCCCCCACCCCTCTGGCCCGCGGGGCTGCTCCCGGTCTGGCATCAGGCACATACCCTCAGTGGGTCGTGGAAGGGGCAGGTGGCCAGGTTGGGCTGAGACTTGGTGCATCTGGTTCGGCCGATCTCCACGTCCAAGAAGTAGTTCAGCCCAGCCACGACCTGTACGCGGGGAGAGCAGGACTCGCTTACCACACCCCGCCAACTCCACACACACCTTCCCGCTCTGGGGAGCACTCATGGGCCGCCAAAGCCGGCAGCCACCTCCTGACGGCTGGTGAGCTGCTGTGCCCCAGGCCCTTCTTGTAACCTGTTCACACAGTGGCTCCAACAAGGGTCTCCCGCAGCCCAGCTGGAGGCGAGGCAGAATAGAAGGTGGAAGCTAGGCGCCAAAGTCCTGCTCACTAGGTTCAGGAGGAAGGCGCAGGTCTGGGGAGCCTGCCAGGGCGGTGCTGAATCCTGTGCCAGGGCTAGGACTGAGCTAAAGGAGGTGGTTGGGTGTGGGGTGAACGCTGTGTCAGCTCAGGAAGACCATCCCAGGATCACGTCTAAGCTAAACTCCACTCACTAGCCTCAAGCCCTGGGAATCTCCCTCCCTCGACGGAACCCAGGTCTATCTACTCACTGAGCAGTAAGAAACTAGATGCTTCTCTCACGCACACACGTGTTAGGCTGATAAAAGGCTGCTGCTGGAACGCCTATCTCTTAGGGGTGATTTTTGATGGGAATATTTCTGATGTGTGTCACCACACCTGTGTGTCTTCTACATTTGAGATGACAGGATAGAAGTGAACCCTGTCCTCACACAGGGCATCCCAAAGCCACGCTTCATCAGAGCTTGGGGAAGCACAGGACGAGAGGCTGGGGACCACACCCTACTCAGTGGAAACACAGCAAGTCCTGTGATCCTTCTCGTGTCAGTTTTCCCAAATGACTGCGGACCGATGAGCTACGATGCCAAGCTAGTGTCACACTCAAGAGGAGCAGGCTGGCAGGGCCCAGGTGAGCAGGGATCACATATGTTCTGTCCAAAGGGGACAATGCCAGCCGACAGGTGCAGGAGGAGAAATGCGTGTGGTCTTGACGCAGCTTCTGAACTTTCAAGAGAAGGTGGAAAGGAGCCCCCAACACTGGCATGTAGTACTACACTTTGGCTGCTGCATGGCTACGTTCTGCTCTCCCATGAGATGCAGGCCAGCTCACCGAAATTCTAGCCTTCCTTCAAGGATGAGTACAAGGCCCAGAGCCCTTCATGACACTCCCTCCCGCCCCCTTCTCGGCTCTGATGCCTGCACTCCTTCCTGGCCAGAAACACAGGCAGGCTGGCTCGGGCAGGGGGCAGGCAGCCTCCTCCCTCCTGCAGCAGGCACTCAACTACCCTGATTACTGGTGGCAGTGCGCCCATCGCAGGCGGGGGAACCAGAGGTCACAACCAAGAGGCTGCGCCCATGGATGGAACCTGCACAAGGATCCTGTCCTCCAGGATCTCGAGACAGAGGGAGAGTCTCATGCAAGACCCTCTGCTCTGGGATGCACGTAGGCCACACACCAGCTCACTGACTCATGTGTTTGCTGCTAACCTCTGGGTGCTGGGGGAGCAGCGAGGGCCCCGCCTCAGGGAGGATGTTCTGAGTGTTGGCCCCTAATGCCACTGCCTGAGGAGGCCGTGGAGCCCAGGTTAGTTTAGTGGCACCTACTGAGAGGAGGCACGAAGGAGAACACACCTCTTCCACATGACCCGACCCTCACCTTGAGGAAACACCAGGCCAACCCAAACTGAGCAAGTCTGCACCACAACTAGCTGGACCCTTCAAAAGTGCCCAGGTGAGGAAACAGACTGGGGGGCTGCTGCAGAGTAAAGGAGGCTGCAGGACAGCGGCAGAGGCACACGATCCCGCGTGTCCTGGGCTCTCAAGGACATCAGTGGGACCGTCAGGGACGTCTGAATAAGGTCTGTGTCTTAGATAACTGTCAGTGCTGATTCCTGATTTCCAAACTGTACTGTGGTCATGTAAGAAAATGCCCTTGTTTTTAGGAAATATATACTGCATGACTCTCAAAAGGTTCAGAGAAATAGAGGCTTACAAATATTTACACTCACACGTATGTGGCAAGTGAGGTGAATAAAGCAAATATGGCAAAATACCAACATCGGAGGAATCTGGGTAAACGATCTACAGGCACTGAACGTGCTATTTTTGCAACTGCTCTGTAAGTCTGAAATTATGTCAAAACGAAAAGTTAAAAAGAGGAAAAGTGCTTAAAAAAACCACTCAGTAGCAGAGTCAGGAGGGCCGCCAGGTGTGGGATGTTGTCCCTTCGCCTGTGGTCATTTAGTTGACAGCTCCCCTGAGCCCCGGGTCCCACTGGGCTGGAGCAGGGCGCTGGGGCGAGGGTTGCAGGCACTGCCGGTGACACGCCGCCGAGGGCTGTACGGTGACAGGAAAGGCCGGGACGCGCCCGGCTGCGAAGCGCGGCCACACACCGGGCGCCAGGGCTCCGCGCTGAGCCCTCCCGCAAGCGCGGGGCCGGCGGGGGCGGGGCTGCTGACGTCGCGCAGGCCACGCCCTCCCGGGCCGAGCCTCGCCCTTCGGGCTAGGCGCCCCGGACCAGCCCACCACCCGGGCCCCCAGACCCTGCGGTCCCCCGCCGCCCGGGCCCCCCGCCCCCGCGGCTCCCCGTCCCCCGCCGCCCGGGGCCCTCCGCCCCCGCGGCTCCCCGTCCCCCGCTGCCCGGGGCCCCCGACCCCGCGGCCCCAAGTACCCTGCTGCCCGGGTCCTCCCCCGCCGCCCGGCGGGACGCACCTGCTTGCGGGCGCGCACGACGCGCAGCGCGCGGCTGTGGAAGGCATCGTTGCTGGCCTTGTTGTACTCGCTGAGCGCGAAGTCGAGCGCCTGCTGCACGCCCTGCTCGCTGATGTCCGCCTCCGAGATGCCGCCCACCAGCTGGCGCTTGCCGGCGCTCGCGGCGGCCGCGGGGCTCGCGGCCAGGCCCAGGGCCAGCGCGGCCAGCAGGAGCAGCGGGGCGCGTGGGAGCACGGCCATGGTCTGCGCGGAGGAGCACCGGACGAAGGACAGCAATGCGATCCGACCCGAGGCCGCGAGCACCCCCGGTCGGCCGCGCTTTTATCCCCCGGCCGCCCTCGGGCAGCCGGCCCGCGCCGGCTCCTCCTCTTCCGCCTCCCCACCCGCGGCCCGCCCTGCCCCCGGGCCCGCCCTCCACGCGGGCTGTTCCTCCCCTCCGCCGCAGTCCGGGCCCGCGACCCGCTCTTGCCTGCTCTTCCGTCCCAAGCCTGGCCTCGTCCCCAGGCCCGCGCCTCCTGCCAGTCCTGGGCTTCCTCGTCCTGGCTCGCTCCCCACTCAGTCCCGCTCCTCCCCCGAGTCCAGGTCCCCCTTTCCAGCGCTCCAAGCCTAGCTCACCCAAATCTCACAGTGTCACCCCTCTCGGGGCCTGCAAACCCCTGAACTCCGATTCTTTCTCTGAAAAGAGAAAAATAAAAGAGAAATAGAGGTCTTGGCCTCTGAGCAGAGCATTTGTTCCAAGTCTGGGGATCCCGGGAGCAGCGGTGCCATTTCAAAGGCTGGGGCAGACCCCATCTGCACCCTGTTCTGGAGAACTTCTTTGCCAAACATAAATGAATGAATTAGCCTGTATTTGGTAAAAGGTCATCGGGTTCTCTCTTTCACAACCCATTTATTTCTTCCACCGACAAACCTCTCTCGGGCTTCTCCCCGGGCCAGATGGTCTAGGGCCTGTGTGTAGATATGGCGTGGGTGACTACATCGGACTAGACATTGTAGAAAGTAGGTTTAATAATATTTAACCCAATACACCCAAAATATTATTTCAACATATGCAACAGTTGTTAGATATTTTACATTCTTGTGTGTGTGTACTGTGTTTGGAATCCTGTGTGTCTGTTTTACATTTAGAGCAGGTGTCAGTTGGGACCAGCCCCATGTCAAGCACCCTCTGGCCCAGTGTGGCTGTGTGTGGGGCAGGGGTCAGTAATGAAGATCGGGGAGTGTAGCTCCTCTGTTGGCAGGGAAACAGAAACGGAGATGGGTGCTGCTGGACGCTGGTCGGGGAGGCCCCTTGGAGAAGACAGACGTGTAAGCTGAAACCTAAAGGACAAGAAATCCTGCTGAGACCAGGGAAGGAGCTTCAGGAAGAGAGAACGGAGGGTGGGGCTGGGCACACCTGTGGTAGAACCGGACTCCACCTGAGGTGGAGGGGTAGGGTGCAGGCAGACCCTGCCGCGCGGCGGGTTGGGGGGCGGTGGAGTAAAGGCGCGGTGCTGAGGCAGCGAGTGTGGAGCAAGGGGCCACTCTTGCTTTTCCCCTCAGGGAGCCACATTCCTGGCCCTGGTCCTCTGTACACTGTTGGGAAAACTTTCATTTTTAAAAAACCAACTTGAATGAGGCATAATTTACATACAATAAAAAGCCTCGTTTTACGTGTCCCGACAAGGAATTTTAGCAAATATATACACAAGTATTACCACTCCATGGAGATCTGGAACATTTCCATTACCCGGGGAGGTTTCCTAGTGCCCCTCTGCAGTCGGTCGCATGCCCTCCCCTGGCTCCTGGCAATGCACAGATCTGTCCCTGGAGACTTGGGGTTGCCTGTTCTCGAGCTTCCCATAAATAGACTCATGAAGTGTGAGTGCCAATGTGTCTGGCTTCTTTCACGCAGCGTCATTTTTGAGATTCCCTCTGTCGTGGTGTTAACCTAACTGTTGGCTGTCTTTCTCCCTGGACTGAGAGAACGTGATCAGCTGAGTACCATGTGAGCTGAGAGAGCCCCTGGCTCAGGACTGTGCAGGTCTGGGCTCTAATAAGGCCCGAGAGTGGGGGGTGGGGAGGCTATTCTCAACAGGCAACTGTCTATGTTTCTTCTCTTACCCCTACCCTCCATGCCTGAAGGGGACCCAGGGGCAAATGACGTATAGGACGGTGGCAGGCTTTGCCAGAAACACTGGGGGGCCTCTGAGCCCTTGAAGGGCACCCAGAGGAACTCTCTTGGGAGTGGACCAGTCAAGGCAGTGGTGAGCCAGCGTCAGCCCAGACCCGCCTTGGTCTTGGGGCTCGGGCAGCAGGAGTCTGGCAGGCCGGAACAATATGAATAATGCATATTCATGCTCAGTGTTAGGATGTGAGACCCTTTTGTCAAGGCCTAGTTATAACTGTAAGAGAGGAAAATTTTTCCCTTCTCTCCTTCTAGGTTCTTTGGCTGGTCTAATAATTAAATTGACATAAGACAGATTAACAGGAGAAAAACAAATTTAATTTTGTACATACAGGATCCCTCTAAAAATATGAGACTCAAAGGCAGTCAGGCAGTTGAGGCTTGCATGCCGCCCTCAGCTGAGGAAGGGGTAGGGACCTGGGGCTTCCAAGGGGCGGAGGGCAACTCTGGTGACCAGACTTCTGCCCTGCCACACAGCCTTCCAGACAGGGACGTTCTCTCCAGTAATAGCTCTCTTCTTGGTACAGGCCTCCCGTTTAAATTATTTTAGGCAGTTAAGGAGGAGGTAAAAAGCTCTGCCTGAGCCTGCTGGGTCTTGACTGCCTTCAGCTCAAAATCAGCCACATGCCAAAGCAGCACATTTTGGAGCGGCGTGTTCTGCTCCCCTCACAGCCAGCCCGACAGCAAGTGGAGGGCCTCTAGGAAAGCCAGGGTAGCCTGCTGGACGCACCAGGTGTCAAAGGGAGGGCATTGCAGGGCGGTGAGGGACAGGGCTTCCATGCTTTCTCATGGTAGAAAAGAGGGAGAGAAACACAGAGCAGGGAAAGAGGGGGCTGCCCCTGGCCAGAAACTTCTGAACAGAGTGATTATCTCTGAAGGGTGGGAATTGGTTCTCATTCTGGTTTCCCCACCCATACTGGGCAGCTGGGCATCTAGTCCAAGGAGGGTATGTTGTGCAGAGAGTAAGCTGAGATATAAGGGACTCTCTCATCTTCTGTTGTTAGGAGGGATGTGCAGGGTACCCAGGTAGCCAGAGCATGGAGCTAAGTGTGAGTATGTTGGGCGGAGGCAGCTTGGATGGTGACACATGCTGCTGTGTCTGGATTGCACTGCTTCTTATGCTCCTCTGTTGGGATGCTGGCATGTGCTGCAGGGAGGGCCAGGCGTTTTGATACAGAGACATCTCTAATCCCAACATAGGGTGCCCACGGGAGCTACCAGAGCAAACTGCAGTACAGTCTGATAAGAAGTGGAACGCTGGGATGAGGCTGCACGTCTGCTTCAGCGGTCTGAAGGACGAATCTGGAGAGGTGGGCTACTTTGCTAACTGTAGTGCCTGGGGGTCAGAACCAACAGAGATGAGCCGGCTTCAGCGGTACTGGTTAAGCACAGTTTAAAATGATGAAGCAGCCCGCGCGCTGATTACTGTAGCTTACAGCTTCGGGGATAAGCTAGCAGGGACCCAGAGAGAAACAGAGAACTCAAGATCATAGCATGGGCCTCCAGCACCCATGCATCAGGGAGGAAGGAGCATGGCTGCCCAGGAGGCGAGCTTGTTTCCCTTCTGCAGGATGCAGAGAAACCCGTGTTCCCACAAGGCCGTGTATGTGACGGTGGGTCTTGTGATGTGAATTTCTATAGTGAGAAATTAAGGTGAAGGAATGACGGATATTCTTTGTAATATATAAACAATAATAAGTGGATATTAAATAATGCTGTAATGAATAAATGACCGAGCACATAAAACGTCACCTAAAGTGACGAGTCATCATATCAAATTGGCCAAGAGTTGAGATTCTGAACATTTGGGCTTTGAGCAATTAAAACTTGTGTCCACAATAGTAGCTTAGCCTGAGCAAGGCATGGGTTTTGGTGGCATCTTAACATGGAAAGATTGAGAACCTCTTTTAGGGGATGCACTTGGTTCTCTGGGGTCAAGCTCTGAAATTCCTGGCACACACCTTCCCACCTTCTCCCCCTGCCCACTCTCAATTCAGGGGCTGTGGGGACACTTCTGCACCATGTGCCAATGTTGGTAAAGTCTCAGGGCTCTGATGGGGATCGATCAGTACGATTTCATATCAGTAGGAAACTGCGATGCTCATGGGAAAGTCTGTTGGCAGCCCCTGGGAGGAAGATGCACGAGAGCACAGTGGCCAATATCTGTTTTGCACTTAACGGGGTAAAAGAGAATCCTTTCGGCAGCTTTTGCTCTGGGTCCAATATGTAAACAGCCTCATTGCTTTGTATTACAAGTTACCATTTATTCTCACAAGCAGCCGTTTACAAGAGCAGCTCTGGTGTCTGAAGCAGCATAGCCAGGGGCAGGGTCAGGGAGAGAGTGTCCAGGGACATAGGTGGGTGACTTGTGCAGCTGGGCGCTCTGCTGTCTTTCTGGGCCTCAGCCCTGGCCGCAAGAAAACAGGATGGCTCTGAGTCAGGTTGAGTAATCCCCTTGGCATCTCTGGGTGGTCAAAGTTTCCTCTTCAAATCCACAGTGTGGTCACTGCTCTAACTTCCCTCTCAGTGTTTGTGTGACCTTGAATTCTAGTTCCTTCAGCAATCTGTAGTAGGGCAGCAGAGGGATTCCTCTTCCTGCCAGGGATAGCATTAGAACTGATGCAATGAATGTTGAAGCTGGAGCTCAGAGGCCACTAAGGGCAGCCCTACCCTCTCGATGGTGCCCCCTGCCTCCTCTTCATGCCAGTCTCAGAGGATAAGTGTCAGAATAATATTTAACACTAGAAGCTAGCCAGGCCAGTGCTCCACCCTACCCCAGATTTTGCCTGGAACATGGTGATAATACTTTTGCCAAGTAGGAGCCTATAAGACTTGGGGAGAGGGCAGGTGGAGAGGGGCAGATGGGGAGGGGAAGGTGCAGGCAAGGCGAGGAGGTGGTGGGAGATGCATTCTCCCCAACATTTTATTATGAAGATTTTCAAACATGCAACAAAATTAGAAGAATTTATAGCAAACACTTAAGGTACTCACCACTAGATTCTACCATTAATATTCTACTTTACTTACTTTATCACATGTCTATCCATCTGTCTATCTTTCTCTTCATCCATCTGTCCATCTTTTTTTGATGCATTTCAAAGTAAGTTGTAGACATCTATGTACTTGACTCCCGAATACATAAGCATGCCTAGCAGTAGCCAGAGGTCGATATTTATTTACAGTTTTTTTACTGTAAAATTTACCATAGTGGAAGGCACAGAGCTTAAGTGTACATTCAGGTAATTCTGACAGATGCATACCCCTGTGTCACCCAAACACCTATCAGGTGCAGAATGTGACCAACACCCCTTCCCAGTCAATGTGGGCCCTCATTCCCAGAGACAACGCTGCACTGATTTCTTTTTTCACTATAGGTTAGTTTTGTCTCTTCTAGAAGTTCATATAAACGGAGTTTTACGGTATGTAGACTTCTCTGTGTGGCTTTTTTCACTCAGCTTTGTATTTTCTAAATCCACCCCTGTTAAGTTGTGTATTCATAAGCCAGCCTCGATTGCCACAAGGAGCCCCCTCCAGCAGTGTCTTAGCGGAGCGCAGCCCATCTGCCCTAAAGGAGGAGCACTCTCGATTCCTGGGGATGTTTCCTGCCACTTCTCCGCCTTTTTCCCTTTAAACTGGAACAACTTCCCTCCTTTCCCCTCCCCTGTTCACGCCTGCCTTTTTCCTTCCCCCCTCCTTCCCCTCACCCCTCAAAGCTAGTTTTAATTTTTGAAAAAAAGTTTCTGCCATCAGTAGAGGCAAACTTGATTTTAAAGGACAAAGAGCAGATTTTTCCAACTCCTCCTCATATTTGAAAATAAAAGTTCTTGTTTTTTAAAAAAATCAAATTAGTACAATATGTTTGTTATAAAAAGAAATAAGAAAACAAAGAACAGATGAAGAAGCTCAATTCCGTGTGTGCGCGCCTGTGTGTACGTGAGTGCACGTCCATGCTGTTCACCACACCGAGGCCACGCGGCAATCATAACTCAGTGCTGCTTTTTTTTCACTGTCATATCATGAACATTTCTGATTGTGTTATGGTCTTTGAAAGCTCTGTTTTATTCCCTGTTCAACTCGTTATTCCATAGTTAAATTTTTTCTTTAATGCTAGACTTTTCGGCTGTTCTTGGGATTTTTTTTTTTTCCCTCTATAGTGAGTAATCCTGTAATACACACTATTATAGGAAAAAAGTCTTGGTGAATATTTTGGATTGTTTTCTTCCTAGAATTGGAATTATTGGGTCAGAGGCTACAAAGCTTTTTTGGATACAGATTGCCAAATAGTTCTCCAGAAAGAAATGCCTGACTCATTTCTAAGCAGTGAAGAGGCAGTTCTAGTGGTCATAAGCAGCATTTTGTGCTTTATTTTAGTTGCAAATATTTACAAGTGGAATTGTCGTCGATGCTGGCATGCTGGGCCTGAGACCCTCGGTGGAGCCTTCTGAAGGGTGTCTTCGTCCCATTGCTGGAGCCTATGGCTGACTCACGTCATGGTAGATCCACCTTGCACTTATTTATCCTCCATGGAAAATGTCATCAATTCCACGTCCATGCTATTTATTCTTTCATCAATTCAGTAAATGTTCATGGAACAAATTGTTGATGCACATGATGCATAACCGATCTATAAATGAAAATTGGGGTGAGTTTATTCTGAGCCAAAATATGAGGACCATATAGCCTGTACGCCAAAGAGGCGGGGTGTACAGAGTGGTATATACAGTCACAGAGCAGGTATCCCATGTGATTGGATTGTCCCTTTTATAGTAGTGAGATGGCGCTGTCGGCACAGTGATTGATGGACAGCAGGTAGCAGGTCTGCTGTCTCAGTGGACACGGCAGGGTGGCAGGTCTGTTGTCTTGAGCTGGGTGGTCACAGGGTGGGTGCAGCGATCAGTTCCTAGTCTAGGGAGAGATGCTTAGCCTTAAGGAAGTGCCAATGTGGGGGAAGCTGCATCTTTACCTTAAGGGCATTTGTTCTTGTCTGTGGACATAGCAAATGCTTAAAGCAGATGTGCAATGGATGCTCAACGGCCATGGCACGCTCTTTTGGAAAAACAAAGTTAGGCTAAATTAGGTTTACACCAAATGACTTCCTCATATACTCCAACATCTGACATCACGTTGACAAATAAAAATGGCAGGCAATAGGATGTTGGAGTATATGAGGCAGTCATTTGGTGTAAACCTTATTTAGCCTAACTGACTTTCGATTAGCATCTGAAGTGGGGGGCGGGGGGCAGTCTTGTAGGACTGAGCTCTTAACCTGTGGAATCTGATGCTATCTCAGGGGTAGATAGTGTGAGAATGAAGTCAAATTGTAGGACACCCAACTGGTGTTGGAGCATTGCTTGGTGGTGTGGGGAAAAAAATCCCACACTTTTGAATTGGTGACCAGTATCATTAATTGGTACCGGAATCCTACCTCCAAATCCATCTGATTGCCTTTCCACTTGGGTGGCCCAAGACACCCCAAGCTGCCCATGCCCTAAGCGACACTGTGGGTTTAACCCTCTCCCTCCCACGCTCACAGTGTTCTCCATTTCAGTAAGGGCTGTTTCTTAAAGGTCATCCTCTCAGCGAGACCTTCCTTGACCCCACTCTTTAAAGTTGTGACTTCCCTCTCCCCCACCCGACTTCTCCACCTTGCCATCTTCCTTCCCTAACTTATTTTTTCCATTGCACCTTCTGATTGGCTGGATGCATATTTTCCTTCTTTTCTGTCTCTACCCACTAGAATGTACACTTGATATTTTTATCAGTTTTGTTCACTGCCTTTCCCAGTGCCTGGCACATAATAGGTGTTGGTAAGTGTTAGCTGAATAAATGGATGAACTGGATTAGTGCTCTTAAGCTCATTTTTGAGAAAGTGATGTCAACATTTCCTCCCATTATCGTTTAGGTCTTATCAAATAGGAGTTAATTATTTCAGTAAGACAGGGAAGGGAGAAGACCCAAGGGATGTGGAAAACAATAAGTAAAAATGAAAACAGTACATTACCTCATTTGTTTTTAGTGTCTCAGAAATTATAGGAAATGAAACCTATAGAGAGAGACCAGGTTTATATTAATGAGGTAAAAAGGAGGCTGACGCAGGTATCTAGGCAAGTCAAGGTCTGAATGCACCTGTTTGGAAATAGCTGGTAATTAAAGCGTGATTCCATTCTTCTCTGGCTCTTACTCATCCTCCACAGAAGCATGCCCGAGGGACTTCGTGAGAATGAAAATGCTTTATGTTGAACTATCTTTATCAGTCTGAAGTCGAAGGTTAAAAGGTTGTAGGAAAATGAGAACTAGAAGGGAAACTGCAGTTCTACGGGACGTGTCAACCAAGCCGTTTCCAATGTCAGGCAGTCCTGACTGATTTATGTCTGACTTGTTCAAAAAAAGGAATTTTTTGCAAAGAAGAATGGGTGTCAGCCCGAGTCCCCTCCCAGACAGTGACTCTGCCTGTAGCGTCACCATTTGGGTCCAAGCTCCCTTGGCCACAGTGGTATGGTACGCTCACACCCACAGCACCTGTGTTCCTGTGCCTGCGGACACAACACCCTGGTACGTTTGCAAGGTGGCGAAGAAATCAATAGAAAACAGAGCTATTTGGGAAAGCCGGGATACAGGTCAAAAAACTAGTGTAAAGTTAAAGCCCAGAACAGTTTTATGTGGGGAGGAGACTGTATTATACTAACGTAGGTGTCCAGTACATTCCTCTGGTTCAGTGAGCTTGCGGGAGTCAAGAGAAAAATAAAATGAATAAGAAAAATAAGAGGGTTCAATTCACCTTCAGTTTTTCCTTCTCTAACGCTCTTCCCTTCTTTATGTAGATCTGACCTATATTGTTTCTCTTCTTTCTGAAGAACAAGTCATTTGTGGCACATTAAGGTCCTGGAAGGCCCACTCATGTAGCTGAGGCGTGACACTTCGTCACAGAGGCTAGGAGTTAATTTCTTCAGGGTGATAAAGAAAAGTCAGTCCAGTCCTTAAATTGCTGCTGTCCTGCCCAAAGGGACAGAACTCTGGGCAGAGAGGAGGGAATGGCTGGGGGTCGTCAGACTCTTCTCCTGAGTGCCCTTCACTCACTCGGGTTTGAGAAAGGGATGCGGTGTTTGAGACTTTTTATTTAGAAACATTTCAAAATTATAGAAAAGCTGCAGAAATAGCAGGCGGTTTTCTGTGCATTCTTGGGTAGTCTCTCATCCCCAGTTATTCAATCAACCACGAATGTGGGTGTTGTAATGATGGTACTTTGTGGATGTGGTTAAAACTCGTAATCAGCGGACTCAAAGGAGCGGAAGTAGCCCAACTAACCCAGGTGGGCTTGATTGAGCTGGTCCACGGGCTTCAGAGCAGAGTTGAGCTTCCCCAAGGAAGAGGAAATTCTGCCAGTGGACAGCGGCTCCGGCCTGCGCCAACTCTCTTTCTCTGGTTGAACCCTGGCTGACCAGCACCCAGATACCAATTGTAAGCATTTGCTTTATCTCCCTTCTATAGATACACACACATGTATACATATTACACCAACATAGACATAGAAAATGGAAAGCTCGAGTCTACCCAAACTGGCCAACTTGCCCAACTGGTTCAATTGGCCCTTGGTTCAAAAACAGCTTTACGGTGCCACTTAGCTTTCAGTGATCTTGTTTTCCCTTTGAGTTTTGGAGTTCAGTTTTTTACTATCTTGCCAAATCTTTGATGCTTTTAAGAAGTAAAAAAAGGTTTTTATGGTCAGCATTTCTGGTTGTTTCTAGTGGGAGTTTGGCTTGATCCCTACCCCGCCTTGTTCCTGGCAGTGGAAGTCCTTCCCGGATTGTGCTGGGCGTGGCTGAACTGTGCACTGAGAATGTGAAGGGGAGTGCAAGGGCCGCGTGGGGCGGCCGTGCGTTTCCAGTCCTCCACACTCCAGGAGCAGAGCCGCGAAGGCTCCCCTGAACGAACTATGAAAACGAGGCTGCATGAAACTTGGCAGGAACGTATCTGAAAGTTTCTAAGAAATATTTTCAAAAGAATTTAACTTTCTAACTGCTAATAAATTATTTTGAAATTTCAAAACTTTATTCAGAAATTACTTTTCCAGCAAACTCGGCCACCCAGGAATCCAAGAGTGAGTATAAAATGGCTGTACATCGTGCAGTTTGATGGCGAAGGTGTTGTCACATTATTTAATGTACTTTATTCACCAGAAAGTCCTTAAGGACTCATGCAGAGCTGATTAACTCTTATTTTAAACACAATGCAAAGAGACCTTTCTCTGATTTTCCAGCCCATATACCCTTAGAAACAATAACTTGAAAGAAAACATGCATTTTGAAAGGTGGGCTCGTTATAAGAGCCAGGAATGGCATCTCAAATATAAAATTATACTTACACATAACATGTTATAATTATAATTACTTGCTGACCCTTTTGAGAGGGTTGTAGAAATTATGGCCCTCTACATCTAAACGATTCTGCCTAAGAACAAAGTACCTATAAGAAGAGGACTTTTCTTTTCTTTTTTTATGTAATCACAACATAATGATCAAATTCAGGAAATTTACCACTAATACACTATTATTCCAATAGTGTTTTTTTCAAATCCTTCTAATTGTACCCAAAATGTCCATTACAGCCTTTGCTCCCATCTGGTCCAGGATCCAATCCAGGATAACATTTTGCATTTAGTGTCATGTCTATTCAATCTGGAACAAGTGCTCTGCTTTTATTTGTCTTCCATGTCATTTACCCTTTTGAAGAGTACAGGGCAGTTTTTTAATAATAATATTCTATATATGTTATTACATTATAATAATTTGGGTCTGTCCAAGATTTCTTGACAATCAGATTCAAAGTAAACACTTTTGGCAGAAGCACCACGTGGTGAGGCTGTGTCCCTCTCAGGGCATCATGTCAGGAGACACATGAAGCGGGTTTGTCCAACCCCCAGTGACATTAACTTTGATCATTTGTTTAAGGTAGTGTCTGCCAGGTTTCTCATTATATCTTACTCCCTTTGTAATTGATAAGTTATCTCTGGGGAGAAACTTTGAGACTATAAATATCCCGTTCTCCAAACACTCTCTGGTGGTGGTTTTTAGCATCTGTTGGTGATTCTTGTCTGAACCTATTGTTATTATGATGATGTGATTGCCTTCTAGGCTTTCAAAATACAGCTCTCAGCGTGGGCTCCTGCCTGCAGCAACTGTCAGGTGAGCTCTGCCTCCAAGGCTCACCTCAGAGAGCCCAGAACACTGGGCTGCAAGGGAGGTAGGGGTGTGACAGGTTGGCAAAAATATGCTGTGCACTTCCTTCCTTCTGAGCAATATGTGAGGCTCTTTGGGGGAGTTTTGTTAGGAAGCCCCTTTTCAAGACCAGAGGGTCCGCCAGCAAATACCACTTTTAATGGCACTTTTTTGCTTGAACCATCCGTCAAAGATATAGGCCTTCAACACCCTGGCTGGGGGCCGGAAGTGGGTCATGACAGTAGTTTAAATTTGGAAGCCAGTGCTCTGCCTGAACATGCCAGTGGAATTGACTTGAAAAGTGTGTATTTAAGAGGGACTGGTGGTTGCTTGTGTTTGGGCAGCCTGACCCTGAAGAGAAGTCAGGAAGAATCCCAGGGGGTCCCAAGGAGAGGGCCTGAGGGCTGACTGTCTGGGACAGCCCAAGGCACCCACACACCAGCCAGGCTCAATTTGTTCTTGCCTGCTGCTGCCTGCTGCTGAGCCACACCGGAGGGTCCCTGTTCCCGGAGCACCGAGGTGGAGGAGGACCTGATCTTGGGGACTGACTATAAGCCGTTACTCCCTCCTTCCCCCACCCCATCCCACCCACCTCCAGCTTCTGCCATCCATGATCTCTGTGCCCTGCAGGAGTGGGCAGAACTGCCCCCATAACCTCACTCTGGGAGCAGGGACTCTCTCTTTTCGTCCCCTCTGGGGACAGGACAGGGGCGGTGGCCCGCAGCCTGCCTGAGAGTTGTGTCTCTGAGAAGGCTCACACATGGTCTGGCCAGTCGTTCTCACCCTGGTCACAGAACAGGGCCCTCTGGGTGCTGTTCGAGGTCGGGAACCACCCCAGAGTTTCTGGTTACCCGCGAGGTGGTGTGGCCCAGGTGTCCATAGTTTTCAATCTCCTCAGGTGATTCTGGAGTGATGTGATGAGCACAAGGGTCACAGGCTAAAGGTCAAAGCACGTGCTGCATGAGCCAGGGAGTTAACCCCCTCAGTCTAAAATCCCACTGAGGTTGTCGCGATCAAGGAAGTCAGTGACTTCTGGCTTGGATTTCTTTTAAACTCCTGCCCAGGTGGACTCAGGTTTCATTTGAGGTGCTCCCAATCCCTCGGTTGGGGCAGGAAGTGAGCGGCAGAGGTGGGATGGACTCAGGATCCCACTGGAGCAGGGGTGAGGCTGTGGCTACAGGCCACTGTGTGGAGACAAACACCACACACAGCTTGGCTGAAGTTTCCAGAACAAGACAATCTTTGCTAACATGTTAACAATTCAGACACCCACATCCTACCATATATTTTTACTTTTACAAAAAGGCACCACTTACTGAATCTTGGCTGCAAGTCCTGTGAAAATTGCAGACAGCCGGACTCACAAGTCCATGCTTCTCAGAGCATGTGGCCATGGGGGCATCAGGACTAGCCTCGGTGGTGTTCCGACTCGAGGCAAATGTTGTCTCAGATAGCTGCTCGTCTCTGTTAAGAAGTCAAACGCCCAGCAAATCTTACTCATAACTCATGAGTCAGAAGTCCTCATTCTGATCCTGTTTGTGCAGACCCAAGTTGCCTTGCCTGGGGAGCGGTCCAAGGCTGTATGGAGCTGTGAGGCCAGGGATCTGTGGCAGCAAAGGCTATCCTATGAGTATGTGGGTTTCTTCCTAAATTGCCACCACAATGCTTAGGAAATTTAACTCCCTCTCCCCCTGAGACTATGAGAATGGGTAGAAACAAGTAGTGATGCAGGGTGAGGAAGTGGGGATGACTGCTGGGGCAGGGTGGGGATAAAGGGGAGGAGGCAGGGGTGGGGGACGGTGCAGGGCATTGAAAGCTGTCAGGTAATTGCGACTTCCAGAGTGCCGGCACTGTACCAGGTCCTTTCGTACATGCTTCCTCATTTAATTTTCAGACAATCCTGGGAGACATGACCTCGGTTTGTAGATATCTAAATGGAGAGTTGGAGAGGTCAGCATATCCCCCACACTCATTTAGTCAGAGAGGGCATGTGAACCAAGTCTGTTCCTTTTCTGTGGAAGTGGGAAGTGGGCTGGGTGTGCAGACCACAGGGCTAGGTAGTGACAGGTGAGGCTGAACGGGGAACAGAGAAGGGAGCAATCCATGTAAAGCTGGGGACCCCATGAGCATGCGCAGTGGGGCAGGAGCTGGGAGGGGAGTGACAAATAAAAATGACAAGTAATAGGATATATTGGAGTAAACGAGAAAGCCATTTTGTGTAAACCTAATTCGACCTGACCTTGTCTTTCCAAAAGGGCCTGACCGTGGCGTTGAGCATGCATTGTATATCTGCTTTAGAGATTCCCCATGGCAAGAGCAAAGGCCCTTGAGATAAAGGTGCAACTTCTCTTCCCCTCCCAACATTGGCGTTTCTTTAAGGATTAAGCATCTTTCTTTGGGCTAGGAACTGATTGCTTGCGGCGCCCGCCTGTGACCACCCAGCTCAAGACAATAGACTTGCCTCGTGGTACGCCCACCGCCTGTGATCACCCAGCTCAAGACAATAGACTTGCCTCCTGCTACGCCCTCGGAGATAGCAGACCACTACCTGCTGTGTCCATCAAGTGCCGTGCCCACAGGGCAATCTTGTGACTATTGTGGGAGGGACACTTCAATCATATGTGAAACACCCTCTTTGAGGGTATATAACCACCCTGTGTACCCCGACTTCTTTGGAGTGCTCTGTTCCTTTGTGGAAAGACTCTCCCGGGTTATAATCCTCAGATTTCAGTTCAGAATATACTCACCCAAATTTTCATTTATAGATTGGTTATGGATTATTTTCGTCAATAGGAGCATGCGTGTTCACCGCGCACAGACACCCTGAAAGCCCTTGGCCTGTCATCACCTCTTGGTGAGCGCCCAGCCGGCAGGCCTGCCATCACTCACACTTGCCTCTCAGAGGCACTCCATCATTCCAGCCCTGGAGGTCTGCAGCAGAGCTAAACAAAGTGCAAACACACTCAAGGCTTCGGTGTTGATAGTTCAAGAAGAAGAAAACAATGAGTGCTGATAAGACATTTTTTAGTGATACGATCATTGGTGGGTATGGAGATCCTGACCTGAGGGAGTTTATGAAAACAAAATAAGTAATTGACGGGAGAGAGGGCTTCTTGGCTCAACTGTGGAATCCTCTGGGGATTCTAAAGCTGATTTCTTAAGCAGTCTGAATTCTCAACATTCAGTTGGGCATTCCTCATTAACTGGCCTGGAAAAATGCAAGCTTTGTTCCTCCCAGAATTTAAATTTCTCTTCCTGAGAACAGAAGAGTGTAGAATAAAGGACTGTATTGTCAGCCAACTCTCTCATACTTAAGACTGAGGGGCGGCATCTCAGGCCTGCTGGCCCTGCTGCTGGACTGGATGGGGAAAGAGCAGCGTCTAGAGCACGTTGGAAAGGGCCTCCCTGCGTGCAGGAGTTGGACTGTGGTGTGAGGTCTGGGAATTGGGCTGGAATTGGCTGAATACACAACTCTTTTGTAAAATGGGGTCCAGACGCTGGCCTTTGTTTCTCCTCTGCTTCATGCTGCTCACACGTTCACTAAGTGCGCGTGTTCACCAGACGGTGGTGGCCTCTCTTTGCTGGGCTCCAGAGAAATAAGCATGTCCTTCGACCACGGAAGGGGATTTCCTAGGCTCCTTCAATTCCTGCACCAGGCACAGCAGGCCTGCTTCCCGCTTCCTCTTTCACTTCCTCCCTGAGGGACTGCAATAAAGGGCCAACCCCTCCCACAACCTAGAAGGAAGTCTAATCCTTCTGCTTTCTCCTTTCACTTCCGTCTCTGAGCCCTGAGCATACTGCGAAGGACTGACTTGAGGGCGGACTGGCCACTTTCCCTGTGTTTACTGAGAGGACCAGGCAGTCCAGATGGAGGGGGAGGGGCAGCAGCGTAGGGTCTGCAAATTGGAATTTACCAGAAAGACTTACCCTAGGGGGTGTTGGGAGCTCGTCCAGAAGTGGGCAGGCACTTCGCCTACCTTTTGGCCATCCGTCCCTGTGCGTGCCTCCTTGGAGAGGGTCCGAGAGAGGAGGGAGGGAAATGGTGTGATTCAAGGGGAACCCTGTGTGGAGTCTGTCACACAATCTCTCCTGGGAAAATGGGGCTCGAACATCACTAGATGACAGATAACAAGATGTTGTAACATAGAGGCTGCCCCTGTGCTGCGGGACCAAGACAGGGAAGCCAGTGAGAAAACAACCTCTGAACTGAACCCATCCCTGCTAACAACTGGAGATAAGACTCTGGTGACAAGGTGGGCAGAGCAGGTGAGCAACGCCCCAGACAGGACAGCAGGTACAGTCTAACCCTGTGTGCGGGGCTGTAGACTGGGGCTTCTCAAACTTGAATGTGCACATGAACTGCCTGGAGAGCTTGTTAAAATACGAGTTCTAAGGCAAACCTGAGATTCTGCATTTCTGACACACTCCCAGGTAGTGTTGATGCCACACTGTGGACACACTGAGCATCAGAGCAGTGGCTGCAGACACGGGGCATGAACTGCAAGCAGGATCTGAGCGACGTTGAGTCAATCTTTGGCCTCGGTCCAGGAGGTTTGATATGCTTCCTGTTGGATGAATGACTAGGGTCCTTGTTTGGCCAACACAGAACTTCGAGGCAAATGTAAACAGGACTATGTGGCTGGAGCTGAATGCCAACATGTCAAATGTGCAGTGTCCAGCATCTAGCTAGTGCCGTCAGTAAGCAGAAGTGAAATCTGTCCAACTACTGCACAACACAGATTGTTTCCACACATTTCGCTTAATAGCATAAAAGCAGTGACTTCCACTTGGTTGTTACTAATGACTCTGAAGGCTCCAGTCGCTTTAAATCTGGTGATCCTGGTTCTTTCAGAAATGTATTAAGAAAAGAAAAAAACCCTTTCAGAGTAGCCTAGTGAGCTTTTTGCTACCTTATGCTAGTGAAACAATCTTAATGTTTTAGATTCTTAGACAAACTTATTTTTTTAAAGATTAAAGCAATATTTTATTACTTTAAGTTTATTTTCTCATTATTCAAGGTCAAAAACAACAGACAAAAGCTTCAAGTTAAATATAAAAATACAACAAACCAGTAACATATCATTCTCTTAAGGGATAGAAACTGTTGAGGAGCTTTCTATATTTTTTTACAGTTTTATTGAGAAATAATTGACATACATCACCATATAAGTTTAAGGCACATGGTGTGATGGTTGGATTTACGTACATTGTGAAATGGTTGCCACAATAGATTCAGCTAACATCCATCTTCTCATATGGATGCAATGAAAACAAAAGAAAGAAAAAAATTTTCTTGTGATGAGAACTCAGGATGAACTCTCTTAACCTCTGTCCTATCCATCCTGCAGCAGCGTTAGCCACGTCATCACTGCATACATGACATCCCTGGTTCTTGTTTGTCTTATAACAGGAAGTTTATACCTTTTGGCCACCTTCATCCTAAATATTTTATTTTACGTTTCTGCACTGGACACTTGCAGCTTTAATGTTTAATTGCTGTCTAGTGTCTGAGCCAGCTTCCTCTGTGGGGCATCCCCTTGTGCTTGTTATGGAGAAAGTCAGAGCTCCACCCCTACTAGACAAGCCGAGAAAGCCAGATACCTCTTCCTGCCTCCTGGAGGGTAGGACACAGATGCCTGTCCTTGGATACGCCAATAGATGCTTCGATTCTGCATTTTAAATTGGAAATAGGTATACAAAGAGACAAGGACAGTTTAAAAGGAAGTGGGGCCATGCAGTGTCCATGTCTGTCTTGGCAAAGTAGATGGGCTTGCGTGCTGGCCATCACTCCATGGTGCTAATGGCGCCGTCTACTGCCTGGAGGTGGCAGGAGCTGTGGCCCTAACCAGGTGCTTCAGGAAGTGTGACCTTGTGTTCAGCTTCCCTGATGCCCCTCAGTCTGTGCTCATTTTCCGAGCCTGGCTATCCAGGTTGCCCCTAAGTTTGTGAACCCCCTCACCTCCTTCAGATGAATCCCTTTTCTCTCTGAAGTCAGTTAGACTTGGTGTCAGTTGCTCGCAGTTCCCTGTGCTCCTCTCCTCTCAAGAATCTCATTATGGATATAAAAGCCAAACATTATTAGCTTCCTCACTTTTTCTACCACCAATTGCTGATTCAGGAACTTCTGGCACTTTTGATAATCTTCAGTAAAATGACATTATAGCCATTATAAGCTATAATTAGAACATAACTGCATGTCATTTGGTTGTAACTCCTAGAGCATGATTTGTGAGTGCATATTAAGTAATTTAATAAGTGTCTTCTTCAACTGCTAAGTGCCAATTTACTGGAGGCCACCCAGCCAGCAGGGCATTGCTCCATCCGCTTAAGATCCAGATACTCTAAGTCCAAGACAGGAGCAGTGAAAACACCAGCGCCTTCAGCCACAGTGTTCTTTCACTCCATCGGACTACTTTCTAACACCAACTATAGAAGATAACAAATCTCCCCAACTTAGCTGTTGGGCGTTCATCAGGATTTCATTGGCAGACGCATCAGGCACACCGACACTGATGTTAAACTGAATCATTACAATGCTGTCTGACATGTGATCGACTATATCCTGTAATGAAACTTAATGGCTCACTGACATTCTCAAATAGATGCCATGAAAGTGCCCAGGGGTTTTAAGGCCAAGAAACAAAAGGGAAGAGGAAATTACATTGGCATTTACTGTACGTTTTCAATTTCCAGCACCCTTTGGTACAAGTGTGGCATTGATAGTATGAGCAACGTGGGCTGAACTGGGAAGATCTTGTGTTTTAAGGCTTGTCTTCTCTTTCCTCACTCAAGTGCCTCCAAGAACAATGGAAATCCAAGACAAAGTCCCCTTGAATCAGAACTGTTGAATCACAAATGTCATGTTCCTACTCCATCGGTAAAGGTGAACAGCTAATTGCCATTAATTGCATTAATTGGAAGTTACTCATTTGAAAGTAAAAATTAAGTCTAATGTCAGGATCTAACACTGAATGCCTTTAATGCCAGAATCCTGTACCAAATTCCTCCGTTGCTTGATGAGGTAACCGAAGGAATGTTTGAAACTTCTCCAAAGCCTGGTTTAATTAAGGGTTTAGGAAATGCTGATTGGGCACACACGGAAGTTTCATGAAGTCATGCACACACACACACACACACACACTCACACACACGCTCTCGTGGAGAGCTGGAGGGGTTGGGCCTTCTCAACATGGATGTGCTCCCATCTAGGAGGTATGCCACTTTTACGTGGTCTGTTCCACATGGCCTATCCACTTCGCCTCCTGGGCATCTGGCTTCCCACCTGTGCTACATGGAAACGTGAAACTGAGGCTTGGGCAATACTGGCCCCATCGGTTAGACAGTTCCAGAAGTCCCAGACAAATTTTGTTTGTCTAAATGAAGAAACTGAACAGTTAAGGTCTTTGGAAAATTATGGAAGCTTTGAGATTCGTCCCTAATAAAAGCTGAGTGGACACGGGCTTCACAGTGTCTCTGTAATTCAGGGATTTCTGGAGCCGGCTGCGTCTGAGACCTAACCTGAACTCTGAACTTGATCCTTCCTGTTGTCTAATCTGACTGCTGACATGGCTCAGCCGCTCAATGAGTCAGGAACACAACACAAGGGGCGAAAGCAGGGAAAGAAGGTCAAAAACCCAGACCTTTGAATTGGCTGGGACATGGGAGCATGTCAGGCATTATGGGAAGACGAGCCAGGACATGCCTGACTCCTGGCCCACCTCTTTCTTCATGCCAGCAAGTTGTTATCATTGAGGGGAATGATCTAAGAACCTTGGAAATTGGGAGTCTAGAGAAAAGAGTGTAGGTGAAGCCAAGCGTGTGCATGTTTCTTGTTGGCAATTTCATTGAAATTTCTGTTATCTGTGCTCTGGCTTATGCATAATGTGATTTGAAATGGGGACTTTACCCATTTCTTGTCAATAGCTCTGTTAGCGAGTCCTCATTCTTGCAATCATGAAGAAAAAGTAAACTTCTTATCTGCATTTCACTTCTCTGAATTCACTTTCTTTATCCTTTTATGTCTTTCTCCTAAATGCTCCAAAGAAAGAGAAGAGACAACCCAGCTTACAGTAGCAGTTGTGTTTACCGGGGCTGGGTGCTGAGAGCATTGCCTCTGTGCAGGCCAGAGACGTCGGGCAGAGCCCACTAAGCAGTGTTGATGGCTACAGAGATTACGGACAAGAAAGAAAAAACTCTACTTCAGCACTGAGGGAAGTGATTCAAAACACGCTGCGTGTTCTTCTTGTGAGATGAGTGAGCTACATGGTATTTAGGGAACAAAGTATTTTTTGGCGGGTCACGTCTCTGAACTCAAGGAAAAGGCCACAGGGAGGAGGCCAGCCTGGATTTGCGAAATATGTTCTGTACACATTTTTGGTAATGCATCTGCAGGTTAAGCGGACAGGTGTTACTGTGGTGTTCGACTGTTGGAGGTGGTCATTCTCATTTTCCTTAGGATGCTGTTCATCATCGTATTCATACTAACTTCCTTCAGGCGTTGCCTGGGACTGCGTTAGTGCTCAGGATCCTGGGATTGCCAGCACCATAGATTTAAGTCTGTAGCCAGCTGCCCCCGCCACATCAAGCCGAGGATACCCACTGTAGCAGATGCTGCTGGTGCCCTGCCCAGGCCCTCTCACTCAGCTGGTGCACTTGTCCCCAGCTCCTGCGGATGTTGAATGTCAAGAGCTCTCACCTGCTCCTCTCCTGAGGGATGGTACTTGGCTGAGGGGAGCTGCTTCACCCAGATAGGCCTGGGTGATGGGCCCTTGGCCAGTAACCATCTGGGGTAAAGAACTTGTTCCACAAGAGGGGCAACCTTGTGGTGCCATTCAGGCTCCAGGGCCCCCTGAGGTCACCCTGAGGCTGGAGCTCCTCTGAAAGCCACTTCTGCTTTGCTACTTCCTCTGCCCATCCCTGCTCCTCCCTGCTCTCTCATATAAGTTTCTCCTGGGAACACTCCTTCAGAAAATCATTTGTCCAAGATCCCATCTCAGTCTCCACTTTTAGAGAACCTCATCTAAGACCACCATAAGCAAGGTGGGCGGGGGGATGACGCATGCCGTGGTTCCTCACACGTGACTGGATGGCGGATGCAAATGGACCTCTGCAGAAACAGGGTGGTACACGTGTTCTTCAATCATCAGGTTCAACTGAAAGCAAATGAAACTAAGAGCTACATCCCACCTGGGGTTTGTCATTTATTTCATGATATTAAGAAAACAAATACCAAGAATAAATGAAGAAAATAGCGCGACTCTGGTTACATTAGACAGGAGAAAATTGGTGATTCTCTGGAAGGACCACTGAGTTTCCTCCTAGCCTTGGTGAGTATTTTTAGTAAGGGAGAAAAATTAAAAATCAACCTCACTGGGCCTTAGGGAAGATACCCTGCAGGCCTTGACCTTCATTCTCACCCCTACAGTGTGCCCGTGGATTCCAGACTGAGGTTCCTAGGACCGAGGTGGCTCACAGGCAGCAGGATTACACCTTTAGCTCCTCTCACACAACACTCTCCGGTCTAGGACATCTCAACCACGCTTAGGGCTTCAAACAGTAAAACTATGTCTTCCACTGCCTGCTGGATGTCGCCACCAGGTGTCTTGCAGGCACCACCCATATCCAATGTTAAGTTCATCACTTTAGCCCACAGACTTGTCCCTCAACCAGTCCCCATCTCAGTTAATGGCACCACCATTCTCCATGGTCATTCTGACCAGAGACATAGCAATCACCACCAGGCAAGTTATTTAATCTCTCAGTGCCTCAGTTTCCTCATTTGTAAAACAGGAATAACAACGATACTTTGTATCAATGAGTTATTACTACAATATGCTATGTAAAAAGTAACTGCATGATCTCATTGGTATATGACAATTACTGTTTATTTTGCATATATCTGCAATCCAGCAGGGAGGCAGGAGTGAATATTTTGAACAATAATCTAATGTGCCTCAATAGCGTGCCACACTGTCTCACAGGGGTGCCAGGAGAATCAAATGAGATAATATTTGTAAGCTGCTTAGAACAGTGCCTGGCATTTCTTTCTATCTTTCCTTCCTCTTTCCTTTGGTTTGTTCTTTCCTTCCTCTTTTTATTGATCTATCTATCTATCTACTTATCTATCTATGTATCTGTCTACAATGTTTCCTCTTTATTCTTCATCTTTCCCAAGCCAGTAAAAATTGAAGACTTGTAAAATTCTCTTAAATATCTTTTAAATGTGTCACTCCTAGTCCCATAACTATAAGAAAGCCCATAGATTTCTCTTGACTGAATTCTCTTTAAAGTACCCCGACCGTATGTTGTGCTTCCTCTTGTTTGCCTTCCAACCCACTGCAGCAAAGTGGATTGTCATTCTTGACTTAAAGACTTCAGTGGCTTCTAATTGTCCTTAAATTAAAACTCCAATTAGTATATGACATGATGTATAACTTTCTGTGGTCTTGCTCCTTCTAGCTCCCATGCACCCTACAGGCAGCTGGGTTGTGGCCTGGCCTGGCCTTTGAGGTGAGAATCTGGACTATACTGCATTTGGACATTTTGTCACAATCCTGTGTGCGCTGGTCCTGGATCTCTTGAGTCCTTTGGAAGGCTGATTCTCTGTGGTACAGCTTGATGGGTTCTGAATATAGCAGTGCTTTGGAAAGAGGATGAAAGCTAGAAAGGAGGAGACAGATGGGAGGGCAATGCAATGTAGACTGAATTCAGAAGAAAAGAGTTGAGGTCCAAGTGCAGCATGGCAATGATGGATATCAAAAGAAACCACACAACCAAGGAGATTACATTCTCTGGATCCCAATGTGGGTGGAGTGTGGGTCTTTGCATGAGAGGTGTTCAGAACATTCTGAATGTATCAATTATCTATTGCAGCATAAGAAACCACCCCAAAACTTCGTGGCTTAGAATAACATGAGTTGTCATTTCTCACAATTCTGTGGTTGTGTGGGTGGCTCTTCTGCTGATCTCTCCCGGGCTCACTGATGTGACTGCATTCAGTTGGCGGGTAGATTGGAGGACAGGCTCAGTAGGGACAGTGGGCATCTCTTCCCACGCAATCTCTCATCCTCAAGGAGGATAGACAACACATCTTCACGTGAGGAAGCATTCTACGAGCAAAACCCCAAAGAGCAAGCCTGGCTGCAGCCTCTGGGAGCACCATGTTTGATGATGTCTCATAGGCCACGGCACATGGCTGAGACAAGTCATAGTGGGAGGGACTTCATGGATGTGGATGCCCAGAGACCCCATGCATTTGGGGCCATTAATAATTAACCTGCCACACCCACATGGAATCCAGTGAAGGAATCATGAACTCAGAACTTTCTGGCTGCAGTTTCAAAGACTGCTGTTTGAGGAAAATTAGTTTCCCATGATATGTGGACGGAGAAGATTAGGTATCCTTAATAAGGATACTGAGATGCAGAGGGAGGAACTGAAGGCAGGACTCAGGAGAGCTGAATTTAGCCTTTTTCCACACTTATTCGTTATGTGATCTGGGCACATCACTCCTTCTGGATTGGGTTAGAAAGGGCTAATCAGACATTGGGTGAGTCAACCTAGGAAACTCACCAGTCTTGTTTGTTTCTTTTCTGCATCAGACTATAAACTTAAAAATGGATTCCACCTTCTTCAAATGTTTTGCATTTTCTACCTAAAGAAATAACCATTCAATGACTCTTTGTATCCCCTTTGCCTCTCTTGCTCTTAGCATTTTGTTTTAGGTGTCCGGCATGGTTTGAGAACTAGAACTGGGCCCCTCCTCTTTTCCCTGGTTGGTGTGCTGTAAGGAGGTGATGTTGGGGCTTCCCTTGTTTGGTCAGTGGCACTAGCAGTGAGAACACATTTGCTGTGCTTTTGACAAACCGTCAAGATTGCTTATGTTTATCTGTGTCTCCAAGAAGATATGGGGACCAGCTAGGAACTGCCAAAAGGAAACTTTTAAAGCTCCTGCTTCTAATCTTTACAATAACCAGTTTAACTAGTTATTATGCAATGTGAGTTGTTATGGGGGCAGGAAAGTGCTCATTTGGGAAAAGATTAGAGAAGACGCAATATGAAAACAAGCTAAATCAGATATTAGTCAGTTTTTGTTGCATGGCAAAAAACCTTAACATCTCAATGCTTTACAGCAGTGCTCTTTTCTCCTCACACTCTCAAGTCTGTGAATGGGCTGTGGTTCAGCTGATCTGGCCTGCACGGCCTGTGTCTTCATGCTGCAGCCTAGGCTGAAGGGGCAGTGGCTGTCTGGGTCAGGTTCTTCTCATGGAGGCTCAGAGGGGAGCAGGAGGACCAGCCAAATCACACTTGCACAGCTGAAGTCTGTGTGCTTCTCCCATCTGCTACTATCCTATTTGCCCAAGCTAGTCACGTGGCCATGCCCAAAGGCAATGGGGTAGGGGATTATGTCTGCATTTTCTAGAAGGTGGTGCTGCAAAGCCACTTGGCAGAGGTGTAGATGTGTAATTTTATTTCACCAAGGAGGCAGTCATTCATTAACCCTATCACACCTACCTAAGTCTTAGAAAAATGCCTCTCCTTCGAATGGGCGAGTGTCGCTGGACACAGGAAGCTGTCCGTGGTTTTCACCTTGACGGTGGCTGCCGAAACTTCTGTTATCAAGGCTGACTTCTTTCCATCTTCTCTTAACTACCCTGGAATGCCTGGGAAGCCATGTCTCCTAAGTAAGTGTCCTCCAAATGAGGACTTCCAAGTGATGAAAGCTTCCTTTCCCAGAGCTCAGCTTTCTTTTCTATAAAAATGGAGAAATTAAAGAGCATGGTCTAGGATGCCCTTTAATGCCCTAAATTTTGTGATTCTTTAATCGCTGAGTTCTTCACGATGAGGCATTCATCCCTCTTCCTGCCCCGCCCCCAACCAACCATGGGCCATGTAGCTACTGTGTTATCTAAATCACAGCCAGATCCTGGTGTGGGTGTGTGTGTGGGTCTTGTGTACAGAATATTTTCAACGTATTGGTTCAAGTAATTTTTAAAATTTTGGGATGTACCTACTGTATGCTGGGAACAATCTTCTCATCAGCAGAAGTATGCCTATGTATTTGGAGAACTGTGAAGAGGAAATGATGACTCTTTGTCTTTTGCGTTTGGTCCTTTGCAGACTGCTCGGCACATGGAAGCACCTGAGAGAGGGCAAAAAGCATTGACAGTGAGTGTTCTGCTGTCTGGGTCCCAGGACTCTGCCTCTGGGACACCCTGTGTTTCGAGCCACCGTCTCCAGAGCCACTTTTTCATCCCCCCACAATTGCATTTTGATATTTCTTCCCAAGCCTTTGTTATTTTTCAAAAAGATCCATAGGTAATGTAGGTTCCAGTGAATAAAAATAGCAGTTCTAACAAGTAGTCTTGGAGTCATTATAACCTCATGGATACTGCCAGCAAGAGGGCCACCGTGGAACATCTCGTCTACACTGGGAAGTCTCTGATATGTCCGTAGGGGTGTGTTCATCAAATATGCACACTGAGTGCCCTGTGGTTCAGGGACTGTGCTAGGCGCGTTACAGAGAATGAGTTAAATATAGTATCGTTTTTAAGGAGCTTATACCCAAATAATATCCTACCTAAAAAAAAAAATCAGGAAAGATCACTTTGAAGAGGCGACATTTGAGCCAAAATCTGAAGGAAGAGAAGGAGCCAGCTGCAGAAACCAAGGAGAGGGGTGTTTCCGGAACTGCAGGAGCTGACCCTGAGGCAGAAAGGATCTTAACCTTTGGAGCTCTTGAATGGAATGTCAGGGACCCAGCATCCACTGGGGTGGGGTAAAGGAGATTGGGTTTGATGGCTGAGCAGACATCAGTTCATGTCAGACTTTATACACCCTCATAAGGAGTTTGTATTTTATTGAAAGTGTAGTGAGAAACCTTTGAAAGATTTGACAGGACATACATGACACCTTATATATTGTTAAAAGCTGAGCACGGTCACAGTGAAGGGAATGGGTGTTAAGGCAGTAAGGATGGAAGCATAGCGAACAGTCAGGAGAAGACTGCAGTGGTCCTGGAAAGAGAGGACAGCAACCTGGGCTGCTGTAGTGGCAGGGAGATGGAACTAGAAGAAAGACTCAAGATGCATGTGAGAGGCGGACTTGCTGAGGGCGTGGGAGTGGCTGCAGAGGGAGGAAAGCACAAAAACAGCAGGCCAAGTTTCAGCGAACGGTGGTGACAGTTACCAAGCTGGAGATGACTTGAGGATGGGCAGATTGTCAGGGCCCTGGGCTGGGAGCGGAAGAGAGAGCTGCACTCAGGGATCCTCGGAAGGGCCGTGGGGGTGGGACTGGGGATCTCAGGTGCCAACCTCTGGATCTGAGCCTAAAGGGGTATTTTATTAGTTCAGAGTGAAGGGCAGGACTTGTCTGCGTTTTCATGATGGCCTTCATTTTGGGTGGTATCAAAATTTCTCTCTATTATGAAATAGTGATAGTAGCTTTTTTTCTTTGTGATCTAACTTGAAAAAAACAAACATTAGCAACCGTTAATTTAAAAAAAGACTGATTGTAGGTACACACAGTGTGCAGCCTGTGGCATGGAGGGTGTCTGAGGTGGACCATGGGATGGTGTCAGTGGGCCTGTGGGGCTCCGAGAAATGCTGGGTATCTGAGGGGAACTAGGGAGGGAAGAGGCTCACAGAAGGGGTAAGGCCTCTCCCACAATGAAGGAGGGTTGATGTGGGGAGATGTCAAATATGAAGATGAAGACACCAAGGAACGAATTCTTACAGGTGGCCTGTCAGCCACGAGGCTGAGGGCAATTCCGGCGTCTGCAGCCACCCTGCCCTGTGAGTCCTGCTGAATTTACGAGTTTGCAGACAATCTCTATAAGGCCTGCATCCTCCACTTGACCACAATGACCACCAGCAGGAAGCATTCCCCCACTGGTGATCAGTCCCTCTCATGCAGCTTCTTATTCCAACTCCCTGTGTGTGCTTGCACATTCTGAAGGTGTCCCCTGGGGCGACTTAGGATCCGACCTGAGGGAAGGAGCTTTGCAAGCTGAACACTCCCATAGTGCTGTCGTGGGTTCTGGAGAACCCCATCTCCTTGGCTCTGTGCTTGCTGCTCGAGGCTACCCGGGGACATCGGGTATCACTGAACAGAGTAAATGCCAGTAGATGGCAGCAGACTCCCGTTATGCAGCTCTTCAGCAACAGTGACCAGAACTAGACCTCCCCAGGTAGGAGACAGGCCTAGAACTGATTACTGTGGGACAGACACCTTCTGAAACCAGGTGACAATGAGTGTGAATATCCCTGTGGACAAGTCTGGTTTCTGCCCTCTCTCTTCCCCGCTTCTCTCTGCTCTCTCTTGCTCCCTTTTCCCCTTTCTTAGGCCATCTGTCTTGCTTGTTCATGGCCATCTCTGGTGGACAGGAGTGTGAATGTCAGGGAACACTGCTTTTGTTTCAGTGGTTAACAAAAGTGCAAGACCTATTTGTGATGGACACTGTTTCCCATCTGGTGTTAAGTGACTGAGGAGAAGATTCAGTAAAGTCCTGAGTTAATGAATCTGCAGACATGGGACTCCCCTTACTGGCACCTGCTCAGGCCTAGTGCTTACTCTCTGCTCCAAGGAGCTTGATCTTTCCCCATTAAACATCACTATTTCCACCATCAACACCATCATCATCAACATCACCATTACCATCGCCATCACCACCATCATCACCACCACCACCACCATCACTGCCACCACCATCACCACCATCACCACCATCACTACCACCATCACCACCATCACCACCATCACTACCACCATCACCACCATCACCACCACATCACCACTATCATCATCACCATCACCGCCATCACCATCACCATCACCACCGCCATCAGTGCCACCACCATCACCACCATCACCATCACCATCACTACCACCATCACCACCATCACCACCACCACCATCACTGCCACCACCATCACCACCATCACCATCACCACCACCACCACCATCACCACCATCATTGCCACCACCGTCACCATCACTTCCAGGTGTGAGCAGTTACTCTGCATCAGACATTGTGCTACACCTTATTTTATTACATAGTCACCCTTATTCTACACTTACAGACAAAAAGGAAGTGATGACTGGGTTTGAACTGAGACATGAGAGAATAAGGATTTGCTTCTGTTCTCAAACACCATCTTGAAATCAAAGGAATGAAAAGACTCACTTTATTTCTTAGCCTCCATCTTGCTAGGCCTTCCCCAGCCAGCTCTGATCTGAACATCTGCAGTGATGTCCCCTCTGGCCACTTGTCTCATACCTCAGATTCTGATTTCCTGGTTCTGAAACTTTCAGAGAGCTGCCTCACCTGCCGTGTGAAATGCCAGCATCTTGCCCTCTGTAGCTGAACCCTCTGTTTGCCTTCTTGTAGCCTGGCCTCTTGGGACGCTGGACTCCTTGTTGGTCTGCACACATGCACACCTGTCTGGGCTCACATGATTTTGCCTTTCTGGAAAGTTTGCCTCTGCCTTACCACTCTGCCCCTAATCTTTGCCCCCCAAATCCTACCTGTTCTTCAAGGTCAGGTCTATATGCACCCTGTCCACGAATTCTTCTCTGGAGGAAGACATGAAGGCACTTTTGTGTTTACCAGGGGCATTTACCATCTTCCTCTTGGGATCTTTCTTACTTGTATGTATGTTTCTGCCCCCCGTCAGGCCATGAGATCCTGGAGGTCAGAGACTGAGTCTCCTTCTTCCCCAAGAAGTTTGCCTGTCAGATATCACTGAAATAATCACAAACAAAAACTAATAATAATTACTACTAATAATTAACTAATAATTGAAACTAATAAAAAATAATAATTGACAAGAGCTAATAGTAATAATAATATCAGCCTACAATGAACTTAACAGTCAGTAATTCATTATAGCATCACAATAACTATTTACTAGGTACAATTACTATCCCCATTTTACAGTGGAGGATAATGAGGCACAGAGATGTTAGGAAAGTATCTCAAAGTCACACAGCTTCTAAATGGAAGAACCAGGATTTTAAAGCATGTAGTCTGGATCCAAAGACCATGCTCTTGTGATGAGGTTAGACGTCCCACCTGTGTGCAGTCTTCAGATCTTTTGCACATTTGAGAGACTCTATGGTGGGCCGCAGTTCAGCTGCTTTTGGGCTGGAGCCCAGTGGATGGGGGGGTCTTTAAAACTCCAGGGTCATCACCCACTCCTGTGGAAGCTGACAAGGATTCACAGCCAGACGTCTCGGCCCAGACTCTCCTTGTATGTGGAGTTTGCTTCCCTAACGTTGCCTCAGTGACTTCTCTTATTTTTTGAGACTTAGCAGATCTTACACTCTCCACGAAAGTGACTGTCTAGTGTGGGCTACTCAGAAGCAAAGACTGGGGCAACAATTGCAGACGGTTTTAATTGCGAGCTAGTCCCAGGAACCACTTTTGGGGGAGTGGGGCAGTGGGACAGGGAAGGGAAGGCAGCTGAAATGGAGTGTGGACTGGCGGCTCCTGTGTGGGCACCTGGGGCTCAGTCTTGCTGAGAACCTCTGGCAGGTGGTGGAGAACTGGTCAACTGGCATCTGTCAGTGGTGAGAGACGCTGCCAGGGGCCTTTAATACTCTAGCACCTCCCTATGTCAGCAGCAGAGGTGATGGCAGTTGGGAGGTGAGCAGGTAGGCACTGAGGTAGGAGGACCAAGGGGATGAGGCAGTGTCTCCCACAGCTGTCATGATGCTTGCCCCTCCTCCAGCCCTCTGTGTGGGTTCTCCAGTGCCCTATCCTTGTCTCTGATCTCTGTTTGCATGTCTAGCACCCCACCTTCCATCCTAGACTGAATGCACACTGAGGGTGGAAGGCTCTTTCTTCTTGATTTCTCCAGCACCCGACTGAGTGTCTCATAAATCTTCATTCAGAAACTTTAATTTATGGAGGAATGCTTTTGAATAATTAAAAGAAAAAAACATTTTATGGAAGCTGCAGAAACAAAAAGCAGATTGCTTCATGCAATTTAGAAAATCACCCAGAAAAATTAAAATGCAGGGGCAGGATCCAAGATGGCACCATGAGTAGTCCTCTTTGTCTCTCCCCCTTCGAGTCTACAATTATTTGGACACTCATAGCTTAACAAAGGATATCCAGATAGCATCTCAGGACGTCTGAGAGACCCATGCGACTATAAATCGGAAGGTGGATGGACTTCCCTCCGGGAGGAGGTGGAGATAGGTGAAAACTCTCCGACCCTGACTGAACAGCCTAGTACCTGCAAGCGGCTTTCTTCCAACGGACGCCCCCAGAAGATCAACACACACCTAGGGCAGGGGCGAGCACACACCAGAGGAGCAATGGGGGAAACAGGTGACCAGAACCCTACCTAAACCCCCCGCAATTACTCCTAAATGCAGAGGGAAACTCTAGAGTTACACACCTGAGCCTGCAGGGAGAGTCTCGCCCTGCCATTGGCAGGGAGATCCCGCCTGGTGTCCACGGTGCCCAGAGGGTCCCAGAGAGAATCACAGAGGGTACGGCGGCCCCCCGGCTGCCACTGCCTGCACAGTGGGGCAAGGGATTGCCGGAGATCTCGGAGAGGACTGGGGCTGGGGGGAGCTCCAGAGGCCGGCTCCGCAGCCCAGAGGGGAAGCTCCAGCGTTCCGCCCGGGCAGCAGACAAAACTCTCTGCCTGCCATTAGCGGAGGGGCCACACCCAGCATTCACAACTCCGGGAAAGTCCCGGAGAGAATCCCGGAGGGCGAGGAGACCCCCAGCTGCCGTTGCCCGCCCCGTGGGGCAAGGGATTGCCGGAGATCTCGGAGAGGACTGGGGCTAGGTGAAGCTCCAGAGGCTGGCTCCGCGGCCTGGAGGAGAAGCTCCAGAGTTCCGCCCAGGCAGCAGACAAAACTCTCTGCCTGCCATTAGCGGAGGGGCCACGCCCAGCATCCACAACACCGGGAGGATCCCAGAGAGGAGAATATCAGGCAGGGCAGCAGCTGACCAGCTACCACTGAAATCAGGATCTCCGGCTATCCCCCAGACAGGGCAAAGGGCTCCCCAAGTTCCTGGGGAACAGGACTGGGGCTGGGTGGAGTTCCAGCGACCTGGCTGCATAGCCTAGGGGGAAAACCTACAGGCTCACAGCAGCCTCAGCGAAAGCCTCTGCACAGCACTAGTAGAGAGCACCCATCCGGCAGCCACAAGGCTGGAAGACCCCGGGACAAAAGTAGCATAGCTAGGTGAGCTAACCACAGACTGTAGAAGATGCCAATAGCTCCGCTGCTACCCATAGTGGACAAGTGAGATTTTTGTGGGTGCTGACAGTGACAGAGTGGCAAATATAAATGATCCTACCCCTGGCCGCTGGAAAAGCCCATAACACTGTTGCAGACCCCAAGGAGGGAGCACGTCTAGGTGGGCTGCAACAGTAGGCACCAGCAGCCTGAAGCCCCCCGTGACGGCCCCCACGGCAAAAGAGGGAATCCAAAGGACCACTGTGACTACGAGGAGGGGCCCAGGCCAAGTTAGCAACTGCGGATAGGGTTCCTGGTTGGTGCATTATAAACAGCTGCTCCCCCACCACACCAACAGAAACAAGTGGAAGGAGCAACTAAACTCTATCTCTATGCAGAGGCACAAATCTACAATATCAAGCAATATGAAAAAATACATTAAATCTCCAGAACAGAAGGAAAAGAACAAATACACAGAAAACAATCCCAAAGAAAATGAAATATATAACCTAAATGATGATGACTTCAAAACAGCCATCAGTAAAATACTCAATGAGTTAAGAGAGAATTCAGATAGACAACTCAACGAGTTCAGGAGCTATGTCACAAAAGAGTTTGATATGATAAAGAAGAACCAAACAGAAATACTGGAAATGAAGAACACAATAGAGGAGATTAAGAAAAATCTAGATGCACTGAACAGTAGGGCCGATAATATGGAGGAAAGAATTAGCAATTTGGAAGATGGGAATATAGAAATGCTGCAGGCAGAGGAGGAGAGAAAAGTAAGACTAAAAAGAAATGAAGAAACTCTCCGAGAATTATCAGACACAATTAGGAGATGCAACGTAAGGATTATAGGTATACCAGAGGGAGAAGAGAAGGAGAAAGGGGCAGAAAGCATATTCCAAGAAATAATGGCTGAGAACTTCCCAAATCTGGTGAGAGAGATGGATCTTCAGGTGACAGAAGCCAATAGATCTCCAAACTTTATCAATGCAAGAAGACCAACCCCACAGCATATAGTAGTGAAGCTAGCAAAAGTCAACGACAAGGAGAAAATACTAAGGACAGCCAGGCAAAAGAAACTAACCTACAAAGGAACCCCCATCAGGCTATCAGCAGATTTCTCAGCAGAAACTTTACAGGCTAGAAGAGAGTGGAATGATATATTCAAAAATCTGAAGGACAAAAACCTACAGCCGAGAATTCTCTACCCAGCGAAAATATCCTTCAAATACGATGGAGAAATAAAAACTTTCCCAGATAAACAAAAACTAAGGGAGTTCATTGCCGCAAAACCTCCTCTTCAGGAAATCCTCGGGAAAACCCTCATCCCTGAAAAATCAAAAAAAGGAAAGGGGCTACAAAACCAAGAGCAGAGGAGATAAGTAGAAGGACAACAACAGAGAGTAGCAGCTCTCCATCAGAACAGATTAAACCATGGGACAAGAAACAAAGGAAACTGAAGAAAACTGGAAAACAAGACACAAAATGGTAGTGGTAGGCCCCCACATCTCAATAATCACTCTAAATGTAAATGGATTGAACTCCCCAATCAAAAGACACAGAGTGGCAGGATGGATCAAAGAACAAGACCCAACAATATGCTGCCTCCAGGAAACACACCTCAGCCCCAAAGACAAACACAGACTCAGAGTGAAGGGGTGGAGAACAATACTCCAAGCTAATAATGAACAAAAGAAAGCAGGTGTCGCTATACTAATATCAGACAAGGTAGACTTCAAAGCAAAACAGATAAAGAAAGACAAAGAGGGACAGTATATAATGATAAAAGGGACTCTCCACCAAGAAGACATAACACTTATAAATATATACGCACCCAAGACAGGAGCATCAAAATTTGTAAAGCAACTCTTAATAGAACTAAAAGAAGACATCAACAACAATACAATAATAGTAGGGGACCTCAACACACCATTAACACCAATGGACAGAACATCCAGACAGAAAATCAACAAGGAAATAATAGAATTAAATGAAAAATTAGACCAGATGGACTTAATAGATATATATAGAACACTTCATCCCAAAACAGCAGGTTACACATTCTTCTCAAGTGCACATGGAACATTCTCAAGGATTGACCATATTTTGGGAAACAAAGCAAACATCAATAAATACAAGAGAGTTGAAATAATATCAAGCATCTTTTCTGATCATAATGCTATGAAACTGGAAATCAACTACAAGAAAAAAGCAGAGAAAGGTGCAAAAATGTGGAGACTAAACAACACGCTTCTCAACAAACAATGGATCATTGAAGAAATTAAAGAAGAAATCAAACATTATCTGGAGACAAATGAAAATGAGAACATGACATACCAAATCATTTGGGATGCAGCAAAAGCAGTCCTAAGAGGGAAATTCATCGCAATACAGGCTCACCTCACTAAACAAGAAAAAGCTCACATAAGCAACCTCAAATGACACCTAACAGAACTAGAAAAAGAAGAACAAACAAAGCCCAGAGTCAGTAGAAGGAGGGAAATAATAAAAATAAGAGCAGAAATAAACGATATTGAAACAAAAAAGACAATAGAAAGGATCAATGAAACAAAGAGTTGGTTCTTCGAAAAAATTAACAAAATCGACAAACCTTTAGCCAGACTCACCAAGAAAAGAAGAGAGAAATCTCAAATAAATAAAATTAGGAATGAGAGAGGAGAAATCACCACAGATACCAATGAAATACAAGGGATCATAAGAGAATACTATGAAAAACTATATGCCAACAAATTGAACAACCTGGAAGAAATGGACAACTTCCTAGACTCCTACAACCTCCCCAAACTGAATCAGGAAGAAATGGAGAATCTGAATAGGTCAATCAAAAGTAAGGAAATAGAAACGGTAATCAAAAACCTCCCCAAAAATAAGAGTTCAGGACCAGACGGCTTCTCTGGAGAATTCTACCAAACATTCAAAGAAGACTTAATACCTATTCTTCTCAAACTATTCCAGAAAATTGAGGAAGATGGAGTACTCCCTAACACATTCTATGAAGCCAACATCACTCTGATCCCCAAACCTGACAAGGACGACACAAAGAAGGAGAACTACAGGCCAATATCACTGATGAACATAGATGCAAAAATCCTCAACAAAATTCTGGCAAACTGAATACAGCAATACATCAAAAAGATTATACACCATGATCAAGTGGGATTTATACCAGGGACACAGGGATGGTTCAACATCCGCAAATCAATCAACGTGATACACTACATCAACAAAATGAAAAACAAAGACCACATGATCATCTCAATAGATGCAGAGAAAGCATTCGACAAGATCCAACACCCATTTATGATAAAAACCCTCAATAAAATGGGTATAGAAGGAAAGTACCTCAACATAATAAAGGCCATATATGACAGACCCACAGCCAACATCATACTCAATGGACAAAAACTGAAAGCCATCCCTCTGAGGACAGGAACAAGACAAGGGTGCCCACTTTCACCACTCCTATTCAACATAGTACTGGAGGTGTTGGCCAGAGCAATTCGGCAGGAAAAAGAAATAAAAGGAATCCAAATAGGTAATGAAGAAGTAAAACTCTCACTGTTTGCAGACGACATGATCTTATATATAGAAAACCCCAAAGAATCCATAGAAAAACTATTAGAAATAATCAACAACTACAGCAAAGTAGCAGGGTATAAAATCAACATACATAAATCAGTAGCATTTCTATACACTAACAATGGACTAACAGAAAAAGAACTCAAGAACTCAATCCCATTCACAATCGCAACGAAAAGAATAAAATACCTTGGGATAAACTTAACCAAGGAAGTGAAGGATCTATACAATGAAAACTACAAGACTTTCTTGAAAGAAATTGATGACGACATAAAGAGATGGAAAGACATTCCATGCACATGGATTGGAAGAATAAACATAGTTAAAATGTCCATACTACCTAAAGCAATCTACAGATTCAATGCTATCCCAATCAGAATCCCAAGAACATTCTTCACAGAAATTGAACAAACAATCCTAAAATTCATATGGGGCAACAAAAGACTGCGAATTGCTAAAGCAATCCTGAGCAAGAAAAACAAAGCCGGCGGAATCACAATCCCCGATTTCAAAACATACTACAAAGCTACAGTGATCAAAACAGCATGGTACTGGTACAAAAACAGGTCCACAGATCAATGGAACAGAATTGAAAGCCCAGAGATAAAACCACACATCTATGGACAGCTAATCTTCGACAAAGGAGCAGAGGGCCTACAATGGAGAAAAGAAAGTCTCTTCAACAAATGGTGCTGGGAAAACTGGACAGCCACATGCAAAAGATTGAAAATTGACCATTCTTTTTCACCACACACCAAAATAAACTCAAAATGGATCAAAGACCTAAAGATTAGGCCTGAGACAATAAGTCTTCTAGAAGAGAATATAGGCAGTACACTCTTTGACATCAGTTTCAAAAGAATCTTTTCGGACACTATAACTCCTCAGTTGAGGGAAACAATAGAAAGAATAAGCAAATGGGACTTCATCAGACTAAAGAGCTTCTTCAAGGCAAGGGAAAACAGGATTGAAACAAAAAAACAGCTCACTAATTGGGAAAAAAATATTTACAAGCCACTTATCCGACAAAGGGTTAATCTCCATAATATACAAAGAATTCACATGGCTTAACAACAAAAAAACAAACAACCCAATCACAAAATGGGCAGAGGACATGAACAGACATTTCTCAAAAGAAGATATAAATATGGCCAATAGACACATGAAAAGATGTTCCTCATCGCTAATCATCAGGGAAATGCAAATCAAAACTACACTAAGATATCACCTTACACCCGTTAGATTGGCAAAAACATCCAAAACCAAGAGCGACAAATGTTGGAGAGATTGTGAAGAAAAAGGAACCCTCATACACTGTTGATGGGAATGCAAACTGGTACAGCCACTATGGAAAACAGTATGGAGATTTCTCAAAAAGTTAAAAATAGAAATACCCTATGACCCAGCCATCCCATTACTGGGTATCTATCCTAAGAACCTGATATCAGAAATCTCAAGAGTCCGTTGCACCCCTATGTTCATCGCAGCATTATTTACAATAGCCAAGACATGGAACCAACCTACATGCCCAGAAACTGATGATTGGATAAAGAAGATATGGTATATATACGCAATGGAATACTACTCAGCCATAAAAAAAGACAAAATGGCCCATTCACAGCAACGTGGATGGACCTCGAGGGTATTATGTTAAGCGAAATAAGCCAGTCAGAGAAAGACGAACTCTATATGACTCCACTCATAGGTGGAAGTTAATATATTGACAAGGAGATCTGATTGGTGGTTACCAGGGAAAAGGGGGGGTGGGGGGAGGGCACAAAGGGGGAAGTGGTGTACCCACAACATGACTAACAATAATGTACAACTGAAATCTCACAAGGTTGTAATCTATCATAACATTAATAAAAAAAAAAATTTAGCTCTGAAAAAAAAAAAATGCATAACAAGGAAATGGAAAAGAAGGAAAAAGTAATCAACAGCCTGGAGGCCCAGAAATGGAATAAGGTAAAAGCGAGAATGAATCATAGGTGGTGTGGCGTTCATTCTCTTCTGACTGAAAGGACGAGATGCAACCAGAAGCAAGATGCTGGCCTCCTGGGGAAGTTACAAGTGGTGTTCAGGGCAGGACGATCTTCTTGGCATCTTGGTGACCTTGGTGCTGAATTGGATGAGAAGTGTAAATGGTCATCCATGCACTCTGTCCAGGAATTACTTGACTAGTAAGATGCGGTAAAATGTCTACTTTAAGGAATTTTTAACATCCTACATTGCGTCATATCCCAGCCATGTGATTTTGGGGCCCTGGTGTCAAAGGGTCCGGAGAAGAGGAATCGGTGAAAAGGGATTCGTGTGCTGCTTCCACTTGCCTTGCTGCTTTGTTTGGTCTGCAGACATCTACCCAGCGTGCTTAGGTGGGTGTTTGTGGTACCCATTAGGGCTGTCCTCTCTTCTTGTTTCTTCTCACGAGTACAAGATAGCATCCTACTTCTCCTTCCCTTGAGTTAGATGTAGTCATGTGACTTGCTTTGGCCAATAGCACAGAAGAGGAAGTGACGTGTGTCACTTCCAGTGGCACTTGTGAGAGCTGGTGCTTGCTTCCTTGGTGCCTGGTGTTTTCTTCATCAGCCTGGGACCCAGAATGAGTGCAGCATGGAGCAGATGTATGTGCACTGCCTCTGTGGAACCAGCAGGACACAAGCACTGAGTGTTATGTCGCTGCCCTGTCACTGAGGTTGGGGTTATTTGTGACCAAGCCCTGCCCAGACTGTTGTGACTGCTGCGGCAGCTGGAGCCATGGAAGATGGGGCTCAGAAAGATGAGGGAAGTCTCTTGATAGTGCACAGGCTAAGATATGCACTGGCCCAATGGATCTATGTGTTCTGCGTTTGACAGTCAGGATATAGACGCATTGAAGACAGAAACTCTTGATTATTAACTGAGACCAGGAGAAGGAGAAAGAAGAACGTAGAGAAGAAGAAAAGCATGTGTGAGGAGCCAAAGGAAAGGAGTAGGGCTCAAACAACTACTGGGGTCTTCACAAGCCTCTTTCTTGTAATTTTTCTCCCTTTTTGTTCTTTATAGAACAGGAAAGAGGATCTCGCACTAATTAGATAAGGACATCCCATGCTAATTTATGTTGTGAAATAATTTGCCAGATAGATTCAGCTCTAGAATAAAAAGCATTTCCAGAGCATGGAGGTTTCATCATAGATGGATGAGATTGCCAGTGAAAAACCTGCTACGAGCCCTTCTCCAAAAGATCCTTTGGGCTAAAATAGAAATAAAATCTCTTGTAGCATTTTGAAATGTCAGCTATTTTCCTGCAATGGTTGTAATGGCCATATCTGTCTGGTTTAGAGCTTCTACAAACTCAGAATGACCTATCACATATGGAAAAACACTTTCTGCCCCATGATCGTGAGTCAGAAGGAACTGAGCTTACAGCAAAGACAGGCGCAGGGCCAGCACCCGTGGGTCCCGGAGAGCACACACCGACTTCAGCCCACTCACAACTCGGAACCCTCCATATTCGTTAACAGAACCATCAGGTGCTTCCGAGAGAGATCTTTATGTCAGCTCTGAGGTTTTGTCACACACACTGACAATAACATCTCTACAAATCCCGATAACATGTTTTACAGGCAAAGTCTTCTGCAAGAAAAAAGGAGACTTTGGTCCCATATAACTGACACCAGCAATGTCTGGCTATGCTCAGAATGCAAACTAATCCACTTAGCTGAACTCAAGGCTTCGGTTCTTCAGGTGTGTCGGATGCTGTGCAGAGCATGAACTCAACCCCCTTTCACTGCCCCGAGGAACCGAATATTGGTGTTGCTGTGGTGACAACACTGGGGTCGTGGGGTGGAGCCAGAGAAGTGTTTGGCATTACTGAGCAGGGATGGAGGTTTCCGTTTGCTGGCCAGAGCTGCTGTAACAAAGCGCCACAGACTAAGCGGCTTAAAACACAGAAATTTGTTATGTCATGGTTCTGGAGTCTGGACGTTCAAGATCAAGGTGTCAGCAGGCTTGGTTCCTTCCAAGGGCTGTAAAGGAAGGCCTGTTCTAGGCCTCTCTCCTTGGCTGTGGATGGCCATCTTGTCCCTGAGTGTCTTCATGTCACCTTCCCTCTATGTGTGTTTGTTTCTGTGTCCAAATTTCCCCTTTTATAAGGACATCAGTCATATTGGATTCATGCTCACCCTAATGACCTCATTTTAACTTGATTACCTCTGTAAAGACCCCATCTCCAAGTGCAGTCACTTTCTGAGGTGCTGGGGGTTAGGACCCAACATGAGTTTGGAGGGGGCCCATAGCCCATGGGAAGGCTTTGGAGTGGACCCATCCGCCCCGCGTCTCAGTCAGGCATCATAATTCTGGTGCGAGCCTGGGCCAGTAATTTAACTGCTCCAATCTTCAAAGTTTCATCTGTTAAATGACCTAAAATTTTTTATTGGTCTCAAATCAGTTCATCAAATGATCTCTTTATACAAAGATACATTTACTAAAAGTTTACTATTTCTTACCTCCAACTCAGAGTAGTTTTGCATTTTAGTATTCTGTCTTTTGTAGGCATCTTTTAGATATAACTATACAAATATGCCCAATCTCTCCTAAACTTCAGATCTGAATTTCTCTGCTGACTATCTCCACCCAGTTGTGTGAAGCTTAAATTAAGTTCAAAACCTCCACGTGTGAACTCAGTATCTCACTTGTTCAGTAAGGAAGCCATGTCACTTAGCTCTCACACCCATTGGCAAATTCGGCCTCCAAGTGTTTTGCATCCCCCAGGCTCCGTTCCCTGGCCCAAACACTAGGCTCATCTACCCTGAGCTTATATTGTTACCATGGCTCCATACTGAGGCACCCTGAGTCTCTGCCCACTTTAAGATGTTTTACTGGTCTTAGTTTAAAAAAATAATAGAAACTATCACAAACACTCAGGCACCCACACCAAAAATCCACGGGGCTGGTGTACATTTAATCATATAGCATGCTTGTCTAAAGTGATTGCACCATGTTACACGCTTGCCAACAATGTATGAGAGTCCAGTTGCTCCACATCCTTGCCTTTGGGGCTGTCAGTCTTTAATTATAGCCATTCTGGTGAATGTGTACTTCCATTGCTTGTTTCTCAGGACAGCTTCTTTCTCCTCTTTTTTGGTTGTGCTTTGGGGTAGACGTATTTATTGGTATCTGGTAAACTTGGTTGGGTGCTCATTTTAGAACAGAAAGTAAAAAGATGATTGGGAGCTCACTGTAGAGTGATCTGGCTGTGCTGTTTGGTTGAGGCACCCCTGAGCTTAATATCTTTAGCTTTACCATCTTTAGGACTTCCTCTTGGCTGGTGAGTTCCTCAGGGAAATGTCTCCTGACCTCCTGCCTGGAGGACGAGACCTGGCTTCCAGGATCAGGTAGAGAGGGCCAGGCTTCAACGTCCATCTGCATATATTCACTTAGTACACTCTAGCCCACAGAGCCCCGGGCTTACCCTCCCCAGAAAACAAGCCTCTCATGTCCTCGGCCAGGGATCTGTGGATTAATTGCTTCCTATTCAACTAGTAACCTAGCCTATTTTACTTTGTTTTTCCCTTCACCTCCAGAGGTAACTGACCCCATCAGTTCATGTTGTAAATTGTGTTGGTTTTTTACCTTTTCCCACTTCTGGTCAGGAGTCAGTTTCCTGAAGACTGAGTCAATTACATTCATCCACTTTCTTCCCAGTTTCCCAAATCTCTTGCTGTTCTCTCTTCTCCCACTCATGCTTGTGGATTTATTCCTTTAAAAAAATGACATTTGCTCTCAGTTTAGTGGGGATTCAGGAGGGACCAAGATTAGATGCATGTTTGCAATCTACCATTTTCATCCTCAACTTGGTTTATTTTCTTAAACAAATGTCATAAGATACCACTCCAGAACTCAAGGTCTTAATGCCACAACCATTAATTTTCACTCACATGTCTGAAGGGTGGCTGGGGGCTGGCTGATCCAGGCTGGCTTTTCCAGGCTAGGCTCTGCTGGCTTTGCTGGGCTTGGTTCTGAGCTGCTGGCTGGGTCCAGATCAACACCTCTGTGTCTCTCGGTCTCCTTGGAGAAGTGGGCTACCTGGGCCACTAGTAGATAGTAGAATGTGTGAGTACGTTTCAAGCCTTTGCTTGCACCATGTCTACTTATACACCATTGGCCAAACCCAAGATCCCATTTCTGGTGGGAGTTCTAGCAAGTTACATGGCAAATGCTCCAAAATGGAGAGGGGTGAAGACTTGGGGCCCCATAATACAATCTGCTATGGAAGATCATGCCATCCTCTGTTTATAGACCTGTGATAGATTCCTACTTTCGTAAGCTATTTTTTCCCCCAGAATATGATCCAAGGAAGGTTTCTCTATTATTTTATTATAGTTATTGCATACTGGTCGATAACTTTTACATGCATAAAATGTCTTATGATCAAGCAATTTTGAGAAGTGTTTTGGTTAACAAAATCAAATCTATTTCATTCCTATAGAGGATTACTGAGAGCTTTTAGTCTGTTTGGGGGAAGCTTTGTGACTCCAAAAGCGGGGTGGGATTAATATAGAACATTTCTCACAATTGGGATATAGATTCCTCTTCTTTGACTTGTTGTACGGTGCTGGTGTTCCCTGAAGGTCTTTAGGAAGTGAGGGCTGTGTGCTGATATTCAAAACCATTGGCACAGAATGAAAGCCATGTCATTATACAACCTCTGTCTATGTGGTCCGTGTCATTTTAACCCTCCTCGGCATTTCCTTCACATCCTTGCCTGTCTCTGTTGCTTTGCCTGTGCTGTGCCCTCTGCCAGGTATGCCGCTTTGCCCTTCACAGTTCCCATGTCCTCTTTAGTGCTTTCTACACACAGCTGCCTCCTCCCCCTGCCTTCCCCAATCTTCCTGAACCCCTGCCTATCTCCTTTATAATGGGACCATGGTGACACCTTCCCACTGAAGAGTGATGGGGCACACGACAGGGCAGGGAAGTCAGGTGGAGACAGGAGATTTGAAGCCTCACAGTCCAGGTTCGGTTGAGAGTTTACTTTGTGTCACTCCTTCTGGTGTGAAGCCGTGAAGCCATTTCAACAGGTGCTAGGTGCAGAGCACAGATAGGAGCACAGTGTTCTTATTGCTAATTTGCCTTTGTTCTTGAAGATTCTGTACTTCCCAGAATGCTGGGACAATCGGGGTACTGGTTCCCTGAGGGTCTTAGCCCATTGCTATTGCAGGTCATGCCCTTCACATTTTAAAATGAAAAACTGAAGAGCATATGGCTTAATCTTCAAAGTGCAGTGCTGCAGAGCAAGACCCTACATCCAGTTCTTAATATTGGGGACTGTAGGATGGTGCTCATGGGAATTGGAGCTTGCATTCAGAGGAGATGACACCATCTTACCGGCAGAAAGCAGGAATGACTTCTGACGAAAGTGAAAGAAGAAAGTGCCAAAGCAGGACTGCATGTGAACATCAAGAAGACAAAAATCTGACTACAGGAGGACTACACAACTTTAACGTAGGCACTGAAGACACTGAAATTGTGAAAGGTTTTGTCTACCTTGGTTCAGTCATCAGTTTAAATGGAGACCACAGCTAAGAAATCAAGAGAAGGCTGGGACTCGGGAGCGCAGCAATGAAAGAACCAGGAAAGATCATCAAGTGTAAGGAAGCGTCATTAGAGACCACAGCCAAGGTTACCCACACCCTTGTGTTCCCAATTACTGTGCACAGGTGCAAAAGCTGGACAGTGAAGAAGGCTGACAGGGAAAAACGGATTCATTTGAAATATGGTGTTGGAGGAGAGCTCTGTGGGCACCCTGGACTGCCCGAAAGACGAAAGAAGTGGGTCCTAGAGCAAATTAAGCCTGAACTATTGCTGGAGGCAAAAATGATAAAACTGAGGCTCTCCTACTGTGGGCACATCATGAGAAGGCCGGATTCTTTGGAAAAGACAATAATGCTGGGAAAAGTAGAAGGCAGCAGGAAAAGAGGAAGACCACATACGAGATGGATGGACTCCATACGGGAAGCCATTGGCATGAATCTACAGGAGCTGAGTAGGACTGTCGAGGACAGACATTTTGGACATCACTCACTCATAGGGTCACCAGGAATTGGAGCCAACTTGACTGCAAGTAACACACATTCAGAGGAGAAGTCACTCAAAGACAAAGGAACACTCTAAGTATCTCAGGTGTGCAGAGCACAGGCATTGGCCAGATGGCCTTGAGGTCAATGTTTCCTTGTATAGCGTCTGCATTTTTGCAGCTGCCGCTAGCTGAACTGCTCACATCGCTCAGCCAGCGGCAGGCTAGGCAGGCTGGCTTAGAGCACAGGAGATTACTTTATAGACAGCTGCACGATTCTAACCAATGCCCTGAACCCAAAACTGGGCCCAAGTCCATCTTGAGTGTGATCACTTGTCCCTCTCCCCTCCATTCCTCCAAGAGACAAGACTGTCTCTTAAATACATCTTTAAATAGTTCGCTTCTCTGCTTAAAATTCTTGCAGGACTATCACCTGTGACCCCGTTAGTGTGGCTTGCAGCCCAGCAGCACTGCGCACTGCCATGCCTCCAGGTGGGCACTTCTCACAAAGGAGTCCCTGCAAGTCTCTGAGATATTGTGCTCTCCCCCAACTGCCCCGCTTTCTTGTCCTGTGTCTGGAGTGTCTTCCTCGGGTCCCTTCCTCATCATTTCTCTAGCCTGTAATTGCAGCACGGGTGGGATCACCTGCAGGCGGGTTGTCCCTCCTGGGCTGGGGTCCCTGGCACCACGACAGCCTTGTAATGGTTGCTGTCCATCTCTAGCCTCCCCAGGACCGCTCCCCAGGGCACATAGTAGATAGGATTTCTTGAAAGAGAGTATGAACTGATGGTCAGGACATGGGACAAAAACCAAGTTGTGTTCCATTTTTTGCATCATGACTACATTGTTTTAATTCTATAATATCGCTTAATATCAGATATGAGAGGTGGCTATTTCTGTTTATTCTTCCAAATGACTTTTACCATCTTAAAAATGATTGAATCTGTTTTGAATGGAACTCAAATAAGTCTATAATCTGAAACAAATTAACATCTTTATCTTACTTATCCTTCACATAGAAAAAATTATAAAACTCTAGTTATACATGTCATTTTATCTTTCTTCTCAGAAAGTTTTCCAATGCTTCATAAAGAACTTGCATGCTTCTTTTAAAAATTTTGTTATTGTGGTAAAATATACATAACACAACATTTGCTATTTTAACCATTTTTAATTGTACAGTTCAATAGCATTAAGTACACTCACATTGTCGTGGAACCATTGTCACCATCCATCTCCAGAAATTTTTCGTCTTCCCAAACTGAGACTCTATCTCCATTAAACCCTAACTCCATATTTGCACCTGCCCCCAGCCCTGGCAAACACAATTCTACTTTCTGTCTCTCTGATTTGCCTACTCTAGGGACCTCATATAAGTAGAATCATACAGTATTTGCCCTTTTGTGCCGGACTTATTTCACTTAGCATAATGTCCTTAAAGTTCATCCATGTTGTAGCCTGTGTCAGAATTTCCAGTCTTTGTAAGGTTGAATAATATTCCATTGTGTGTATATGCATATGCATATCTGTCCGTCCGTCGGTGGACACCTGGGTTGCTTCCACCTTTTGGCTGTTGTGAACCGTGCTGCTGTGAATATTGGTGTACAATGCACATTTCTTTTTGAGGATATTCTTGGGCATTTTTTTGCTGCTGACGTGGATTTTTTTCCTTTATAAATTCGAATTGGTTTTCGCTAGTATCTAAGAAAGTTATTGACGTTTGTGTTTTTGCTGTGAATTCAACCATGCTACTGAACACCGATGCTGATTCTCCTAACATTTACGTTATTTTTCTGAGCTTTCTAGACATAGGAGAAAATCTTCTACAAATAAAGATCTTGTCTTTCCCTCTCCTGTAGTTTTAGCTAACTCTGTTGTACATCTGTTTGCATTTGCAGGAGGTCGTATCTTATGTATCTTTTTATTCCCAGGACTCAGAACGACACGTAGCACCTAAGAGTCGGTTAACAAGCATTCGCTGCGTAACTTTGTGCCTCACATTGGGTCATGTTAAACGTTGCCATGTGATGCCAATTTTGTTTCCTTTGTTGTATGCATATTTTCATTAACAGCAATCATGTAATATCTTGTGGTATTTAAAGACCCTTTTTGAAAACATTCTTTCATTTCCTAAATGCCATTATACAGTAATAGGTATAATTCTGCCCATTATACGGATGGGTTAACTGAGCCTCAGAGAGATTTCATCACTTGCTCTCTCCAGGAGAGCCTGCGTTGCTTGGTTTCCTCTTTGCCAGCAAGTCTTCATTCTCTCAGCTGCTGGGAATGTGGCCACTGATGGCCGACAGCTAAGTACTTCTGTGGGCTTGATCTGAGTCAAAGAAAGCTGCTTTGGCAGGATCACACCTCTGGTGGGATTGCCTATTTCCAATGAATGGTCTATGGTGTCGCACGAAGTTCTGACTCTTTGGCCTCAATGTGCAGCAACTCTGAGGGGCCCTCCCAGCTCCTGAGCTCTCCTTGGGGCCAGATGAGGCCTCTGTGGAGTTGCAGCCCAGCCTAAGTTCTCCCTCTGCCTTGGAAGGGAGGGTTAGGACAAGAGCCAGGTTCTGTAATTTTCAGTTAACCTCCCGCCCCCCGCCATTGCACAGTAAGCTTCAGTGGGATCCTTGGCCCTGGGACTGTAACTTAGGGTGCGTCACCTCCGTCTCTCATAGGGACATTCTGGCTGTGAGGAGTCGGAGTCCTGAGAAACACTGGCCTCTCTCATGACGACCTAGACCACAGACCAACAGGCCATGGGAGGATAGTGGCCACAGATGGAACAATGTCATCAGAGGACCCAGGCTACTTCTCTCCATCTTCTCCATCTTTCCTGGACATTTTTGTTCCTGGGCACATTGCTCGTGACTGAAAGGTGGCTGCCATAGCCGCAGGCATCCTGTCCCACACTACAGCTTCCAAAAGCCAGGAGAGGGATGAGGTGGGGGAGGGAGGGAGAGGAGAGAGACGAGATTCTCCCCAGGGCTTGTCTCTTTTTATCCAGGATAGAAACTTTCCTAGAGGAGCCCCAGCAGACTTCTCACATGTCACTGGCTGGAACTGGGTCTAGGCCCCTCGGGGGGAGGCAGGCTAGGAAATTGATTTTCTGGTATGTTCAGCCTTTGCACTTATAGACAGGCAGGAAGAAGAGAGTTTGGAATGGCTGGCCAGATTTCCAGAAGAGAGTTTCTTAATATGAGAGTCTGCAGAAAGCTTCTAGGATCTCCACTGAACTCTGAGAGTTTTGAATGTTTGTGTGTGTGCGTGTGTGTATACACAAACACATATTTCTGGAGATGATGTCTCACAGCTTTCATCAGATTTCTAAAGGGATCAGTGACAACAAACCATTACTATTTTTAGGTGGAGGTGCTGAAATGTAGATGCAACACTGCGAGCTTGCACTGAAATTAAAGGCAGACCGCCATCTTGAGACTTATATATTCTTTGCTTTCAACTGAATTGGCAACAGGATGCTTCCTCTTAACGTTCAATGGGAGTAAGAAATAAGAGGATGGAAGAGGATGAAATCCAGCCCCGTGGAGCCAAGCAAGAGGCCACTTGCTAATCCTAGCCTTTTAACCCGCAGCAGAGATGTGCTCTCTGCAGAAACAGGCACCATGGGGCACGTGAAGAGTCTGAGACTTTGCTCTCTTCCCCCCTGGAGAGCACAGCATCACCGGGGGAGGACATATCCAGAAACTTTCAGTGCTGCTAAGAAAAAGGAGAGATGTGTCAAACACTAAATGGATGCCATAATTCAAGGGAGCATGTGGGAACACCTTATGTTGAAAATCAACTCACAGAGTAACTCATAGTTAACTTTCTGTGCTGTTAAGCATATGCAGGCGTATCAACCATGCAAAATAGAACATTTAGCCATAGCAGTTGTTAGCTTCTAAAATATAGACATATAAAGAATAAGAGGAAGATTAATTTACAATCTTTTCACCAAAAAACCCACGGCTTACATTAAAAACACATGCACATTACTATAATATTCAAATGGAACAAAAAGGCGCAAAATTTTTAAAAGTAAATCTTGCCATCCATTCTCCTACCCACTGTATCTCTCTTCAAAGATATCTACTCCCATGTTTGGTCCAGAATCCCCTCTCTGAAGCCTGTAGTTCTGTGTACAGGTTGCTTCTTGGGTGGAAGTGACCTAGGTCCTCTGGGCAGGGGATGTCTTCTTCTTACTGATGAGCAAAGTTTCTGAAGCTCTGGCTCTAGAGAACAAGGTCTTTCATTGAGTGAGAAAGCAGTAGTTAATTAATGAAGATGTCGCTTTGACATTTTAAAGCCAGAGATGTGAGAATTATTGTTTCCTTGTAATGTTACAACTGGCTTTGTCCTTATCTACTCGCGTTATCCATTCATCCTGTGGAAGGAAGGGCGGACTTCTCCTTTCTTAATCCATGTTATTTTTACTTTCTCACATAGTATTTTTACTAATTAACTTCTTGACACAACTGTAATAATTTTCTCTTATAGCTTCATCCTCAGCTAATGAACGACTACTGGATTGCCTCATCATATGACATTGGGTGTTGGTGCTCCGTCTATCATGTCAGTTCCCAACAGTGATTAGTGTAGGGTGGGCACGTGACCCAGCCCTGGCTGAGGAGACCTGGAAGGGCTTTCTTTTACACGCAGCTCAAAGCTTCTCACCAGCTCCTGATGCCTGTGAACTTTTCTTCTGCATGGTTTTGTCCTACCCTTACTTCTTCCTCAGGCCTCTTCTGCTTTGTAGCTGCTGGATATGCATCCTCCCTCGTGTCCCCATTGCCCACCCTACTCTTGCAAAATAGTGGAGTCTGTTCACATTATTGTCATGAAGCTAATGGTGTATAAGTGCAGGGCTCCTCACAAACCCATCTAAGGCTCTGAGCGGAGCCTGAGCAACAGGTTTCCTTGGTCATATGTTTTATACAATTAAAAAAGGTGAGGTATTTCACCTGCAGAAGTTCAGAGCATCATCTTTTTCTACTCTGACTTCCTCCATCATGTTCTTTTCCTTCTGGGTGGTCACAGTCATTTTTGGTATCCGGTTACAAGTTGAGTTGGGGATGCATTGAACAAGGGTTAGTGGAACATATTCCTGCATTTCTCAGTCACTTTTGTGTATAGTTATTTTCTCGCTAGCTGTCCTAGCGTAGGCGTGGCCTCCAGACGCAACTCCACCATCTACGTGGATTTTGACCCAAAGGACAAGATCAGAAGATGGACCTTGATCAGGAAGTGTCCTATAGCACCTCACATTGGAAGTATGTGATTAGTGGAGAGGAAACAGCGTTTGAAATATGTGAAACCAGAAGCCGGTCTGTGGAAAATTCTTCCCATAATGTAAAATTAGAGTGAAGAATTTGGTTGTTTTTGATGCCAAGTCAAAAACGGAAGTTTTCTCTCCTTGGGTACATACTCACTAATGTGGTACATGCAATAATTCATGCACCTTGCATTTGTTTTTATTTTTGATGGGAATTGGATGCAATAGAATTTCTCAACCTTCCACATTTGTAGGGCACACCTGTCTGGTGTGACCACCCACAGCTAGGACATATTTGTGTGAAGTGGCATAGATCCAATGTATGGGATCCAGCCTCTCACAACCTTTTATCCTGATGAAGTCTCGCAGTTCTAGACAAGACAGATGTAAAGTCATGACCTGGGAAGTAAGACACCTGAAGAATTATTTATTTCAGTACAAAATCCTTATGCAGATACAATAAACTGATCAAGGTAGTACAAAATTATATGACTACACAATTTTGAAGCTCAAGACCATGTAGAGACAATTTAAAAATGCTGTGTTTAGTGAGCATTGTCAATACAAAGAGTCTTTTAGATTTACCAATCTTAAATCAAGAAAACTTAAGAAGTGTTAAAATCTTAGAGCTCATATATGAAAGAAAACTGACGGAGGCTTGGCCAAATTTGACAGTAATTTGAAAAATTTACAAGATATTACCAATTAAGAGTTTTGAAAAAGAAAGAAAATGTTATATACCATCAATTCAAAAAAAGTGATCAACCCCATTTATGGAAAGACTGATTCATCTTTCAGTTATATTTATAGAAAATGATGTTACAAAGTCAATGTCATATGATGAGGCAATCCAGTAGTCGTTCATTAGCTGAGGATGAAGCTATAAGAGAAAATTATTACAGTTGTGTCAAGAAGTTAATTAGTAAAAATACTATGTGAGAAAGTAAAAATAACATGGATTAAGAAAGGAGAAGTCTGCCCTTCCTTCCACAGGATGAATGGATAACGCGAGTAGATAAGGACAAAGCCAGTTGTAACATTACAAGGAAACAATAATTCTCACATCTCTGGCTTTAAAATGTCAAAGCGACATCTTCATTAATTAACTACTGCTTTCTCACTCAATGAAAGACCTTGTTCTCTAGAGCCAGAGCTTCAGAAACTTTGCTCATCAGTAAGAAGAAGACATCCCCTGCCCAGAGGACGTAGGTCACTTCCACCCAAGAAGCAACCTGTACACAGAACTACAGGCTTCAGAGAGGGGATTCTGGACCAAACATGACACTTCTGGATGCATTATGTGGTTTGTAAGGAGATAGGACCCGGGGTCCACCTTGTGTCCTGACCTGAAGTTGACTCCTATACACACAGCCCTGCTTTGCTCTGAGTCCGCCAAAATACTGCTTCAAAATCCCTTCCCTAAGCCTGTAGTAACTCTCTTTTCCTTTTTCTGGTGAGTTGCCCCCAGGTTCCTGTGACTTTATTTCCTTACGGCAGTGAGCTGATAATCATGAATTTGTTGACCCCAGGTTTGTTTTTGGTGAGCTGATTGTGCTACAACGTATGCTATTTTTCTGGATTTTGTGATGTTTGTGGTATTTATTGACATTTTAGAATTTGTAATATGCCATGATTTATTTTCTTATTCTAAATATATAACTTTTGTGCTTAGTTGGGTATTGGTAATATTGTGGTATTTTTCATAAAGATGGCCCCTAAATGGTCCAAGCCCTAGGCCTTGCATGGCTGCCTTCGGCCATCACTCTGCACGTCCACCTCCTCAAGAACCAACCACACTTGCCTGCGGGCCCTTGCCTGGCACAAATCGTGCCAGGGATTTGTCTACACTGAACTGAGGGCATTGTAACCTCTTGAGTTTCAATCTTTTACCACTGACTTTTGATATTATTTCTGCTGAAGGAACTCTTGGAAGAGGCATGATATTTCCAAAGTATCAACCCAATGTGATCCTCCTTCACATTACTCCAAAGACCTTATGGCTCCTGGAGACAGCTTGGTGCCCACAGCTTAACATGTAAGATGAGTGCTGCTTACCCTCTGGCCTCCTCTCCCTGCTCCCCTCTAAAACACAGCCCTGTGCCTCAGCCTCCCAAGCAGACTCCCAGACCTGCTGTTTAAGGCCCCTGTCTCATTTTCTTGGACTGATCGCCTACCTGGATATGATTGCCTCTATGTGACCACGCAACGGCTAAGAAACCCCAGCACATGGCCAGTTTTTGTCAAGCAACATTGCAACCCTACTCAGAATTGGGACAGATGCTCATGTGTCTTCTCTTTCATAGCCTGGAATAATTAATGCCCATCCTAAAGTGTAATATTTTAGCACCAAGCTTATTAAGACCATTATTAGTTATTAACTACCAGGGAGCCAATTAGGTATTGGGGAATCAAACTCAAAACTAAGAGAAACAGTGAACCAGGTCCTGTTGGCCCAGTGGTTAAAGTTTGGCTCTCTCACTGCTTTGGCAGTTCAGGCCCATTTCCCAGTCCCAGAACCTCACCACCTGTCTGTCAGTAGCCATGCTGTGGCAGTGGCTCACACAGAAGAACTAGAACAACTTACAACTAGGATTTACAACCATGCACTGGGGCTTTGGGGAGGAAAATAAAAATCTAAGACAAATAGCAATGGCCACTGTGCAATATGAAAAGACTTGGACTTTGCCATGTCTTTCTGGAAAAAAATATCCATATTGCTATATTTCAGGAGTTGCTTTTTAATTGGTTCTGCATCTCACCGAGAGAGTGACTTCTCCAGGGACACATTTGAGAAGTTGCAGATGAGTATTTCTGGTTGGAATATTCAGGATTCAGAGCAGCAATTTAGCAGCTAGGTCTTGTGGCGTCTGTGATTAATCTTTGGGTTGTGATTTTCTGGGTCAGTCCTAAATGGGTAGATATTTCCTCCTAGATTGTGGGCCTATAATTAGCTGGTCTACATCAGACCAATTGTGATTTCTGCTTTCTGGATGTTTGACCCATCAAGTGGACTGGTGTCTATAAGGAAACACTACAGTTGACTGCGCATAGGTCAATTTCACTTTTTATATATGTATGCATAACTATTCTTATGATAATAACGTGAAAGCAGCTTTGGCCTTATAAGCCTTGTAAGACATACTTTTAGAATAACATTGAGAGGTGCAAATGTCCAGGGACCCCATAGCACCTTTATCTTCCAAACTTCAATTGCCAGTGGCCACCACTTAATCTGACCCTTGCCTTTATCATTCTGTATCATTCCCCCACCATGCTTTAAATGTATAAAGATGACCATATGTGGCTTTCTTCAAAGTGTGCTGTGCAGATTCTCTGCCTGAAAATCACCTGAGTGCTACTTAAAACACAGATCCCTGGACCCCATCCCAGACCTAATCCTGGGTGGAGTGTGTGTGTGCGTGTGTCTGTGTTTTCCAAGCTCTCAGGGGGGCCTTACGTCCTCCGAGGTTGGAAGACCAGCTCCTCTTGGGATTTAACCACTTCTCTCTTGCGCATGCGTGTTGTGGGAGTGTGTACGTTCATCAGGAGCTTCCCAGGCACTCCTGCTTCACCTTTTCTGTATTTTTGTTGTGGTCATTGTTACTCTATCCCTTTCAATCTTTTGCCAAGAGATGCAGCTGCTATTGGATTTCACTGGGGAAAAAAAGGCAAACACAACACATCGGGCTTCTGTGGGTTACCACGTGACTCTTCTCTTCCCAGGAGGAAGACAAGTGTTTCTGAGCATCTCACTGACCTCTCCTTTCTCAGTGGTGAATACCCTACACCATGGATGAGTATCTCTGCTGTGCTTTAGAAGGCTTCCATCAGGGTTTACTATGGGTTTTTTTTTTTTTTTTTTTTTTGCTGAGGAAGATTCACCCTCAGCTAACATCTGTTGCTAATCTCCTTCTATTTTGTATGTGAGCTGCCACAGCATGGCCGCCAAGGTGTGGTATAGGTCTGCTCTTGGGAAGTGAACCCAGGATGCCCAAGTGGAGCTCACAGAACTTAACCACTAGGCCACCAGGGCCGGCCCTATTATGTTCTTAATAGGAGGTTTCTGTGTTTTCTTTTCCCCCAAATCAACTGACATTTATTGAGTGCCTGCAATATGTCAAGTTCTGTACTGGGCTTTCAAGTTTTCCATTTGAACAACTTAAAATATGTGTCCGAATAAACCAGAAGTCACTGTTAAATTTTACTTAGAAAAATATAGCATTTTTCCATCCAACAAATTACACATTGGTCATAAAACATCAAGCCAAAACTACAGCCTCCTTGAAATTCACTGTTTTCCTTAACTGTGGGAATTAAAACAACTTTGCGTCACCAACTATTTAGCGAGCCCCTCCTACAAGCAAGAGATGTCACAGAGGTGGCATGAGAAGACGCGCAATTTGAATAGGTTCCATCCTTAGTGAGTTTTAAGGGTGATCCCAGACATAGACTAGAAACATACCAAACGGAGGGGAGGCTTGATGTGATTGACTGTCAAATAACAGTACTAACAATGATCACGACACAGCCCCCATTCCTGCGTGCCCCTCTGGGCCCGTTCTCCCACGGCACAGGCCTCAGATCTCTCCACCCTCCTGACAGCACCCTCAGGTCACTATCCCCGTTTTATAGCAAGCAAGCTGACCTGCAGAGGGTAGCACTGCGTTGCTTGAAGAGGCAACCCAGAGGCAGAGGGGAAGGATGGAGAAACCCTGCCAATGAGGGATGGAGCATGGACATGAGTGGCCGAGTAGAGGGCCCAGCAGGGCAGCGCTCCTGTGGCCGACGCTCAGGAAGGAAGAAATACTGTCTACCCTGCAGAGCAAGAACTTCAGCCTCTTTGTCTGTCGAGCCCGTGCCCGCTACGGAAAAGTTTATTTGTAATAAGAACAAGACGACAGAAAAACAAACATTCCCCCAGCAGAGTATAAGCCAGCAGGTGGCCACTAAGGACCTCGCAAATAGCCATAGATCTGCAAGACTCTGATCAAAGCAACCGTTTACATTTCATGACCCTCAATGAAAACATTCCAGCATAAACTCTCATTTACTGTGAGAACTAGAGGCAGGTCATGTAAAGTGAGATGGAAATTTGATACAGCATGCCATCATTTTGGTATAAGGTGTGAGCTTCAGGGCAAGGTGTTTCTTTGCCTCTGGCTGTCCATTCCAGCAGCACTTGTTGCACAGGGTCTCTTTCCACCACTCACCTGCTTTTGCACCTTTGTCAGAATCAGCTGGGCATCTTTAGCGGGTCTCCTTCTGGGTTCTCTGTCGTGTTCCACTGATCTGTGTCTGAGTCTATCCCTTAGCCAATGCCTGTCTTGAATATTTCAGGTATAAATGAGGCCTTAGTATTGGGTAGAGGGATTCCTCTCACTTTACTACTCTTTGTCAAGATCCTCTTAGTTATTCCAGGGCCTGCACTATTCCAATAAATTTTAGAATAAGCTTGTCTGTGTCTACAAAAAACCTGACTGAAACCAGAATAGCAAAACAATCTTTGAAAGAGAAGAGCAAAACTGGAGGGCTAACACTTCCCAGTTTCAGAACTTACTACAAAACTACAGAATCAAGACAGCGTGGTACCAGCAGAAGGGTAGATGTGTAGGTCCACAGAAGAGAATTGAGTACAGAAATATTCCAATCGCTTACATTTATGGTCAATTGGTTTTGACAAGGATGCCAAGACAATTCAAAGGGCAAGGAACCATGTTTGCAACAAATGTTGCCAGAACAACTGGATAAACACATGCAAAAGAACGAAGCTGGCCTCCTTCCTTGTACTGTGTGCAAAAATTGACTTAAAATGGATCATAGACCTAAATGTAAAAGCTAAAACTAGGAAACTCTTAGAAGAAAACATAGCAGTAAATCTTTGTGATCTTGGGTTAGGCAGTGTTTTTTATTAATGTGACACAAAAAGCACAGGCGACAAAAGGCAACACAAATAAACTGGACTTCATCAACTTAAAAGTTTTTGCGCTGCAAACAAAACCAACAAGAAAGTGAAAAGACAACCCACAGAATTAAAGAGACTGTATCCAGAATATATAAAGAACTTTTATAGTGCAATAATAAAAATACAAATAATCCAACTAAAACTGTGCAAATGATCTGAATAGCTCTTTCTCCAAAAAGATATACGAATGGCCAATAAGTACATGAAAAATGCTCAACATCATTAGCCATTAGGGAAATGCAAATAAAAACCACAATGAAATGCTACTAGGTATCCCATTCATACTAACTAGGTCAGTTATAATAAAAAAATACAGAAAATATCAAGTGTTGACAAGGGTGTGCAGGAATCGGAACCCTCGTACACAGCTGGTGGGAACGTAAAATAGCGTAACTGCTTTGGAAACAAGTTTGGCAGTTCCTCAGAATGTTAGACATAAGGTTACCGTATAATCCAGCAGTTCCACTCCTAGGCATATACCCAAGAGAAATGAAAGAATATACTACCACAAAAACTTGTCCAAGAATGTTCATAACAGCTTTATTCATAATAGACAAAAATTGGAAACAACCCAAATGTCCATCAACTGATGAATGCATAAAAAAATGTATTGTTTCCATATAATGCAATATTTTTCAGCAGTAAAAAGAAAAGAATGAAGTTCTGATGTATGTTACAACTTGGATAAACCAAAACATTTTTCCCCGTTAACATAAGCCAGTCATAGAAGATGACGTATTGTTTAATTCCATACCTATGAAATGTCCAGAATAGGCAAATTCAGAGAGATTGAAAGTAGATTAGTGGTTACCTGGGGCTGGGGAGTGGAGAAGGGGGAATGGAGAGTAATTGCTAATGGGTTCCAGGTTTGTTTTAGGAGTGATGGAAAACGTCCTAAAATTAGATTGCTGTGCTGGTTGCATATACTACAAACCATTAAGCTGAGCACTTTGAATGGGCAAATTGTGTGGTAATTGAATTATATATCAATAAGGCTGTTAAAAAAACTTGCTAAGATTTTGATAGGAACTACGTTAAAGCTATAGATTAACTTGGTGAGAATTGACATCTTTACTGTGTCAAGTCTTTCAGTCCATTAGTATGGCATATTTCTCTATTTATGTAGGTCTTGTTATTATTAATTTCTTTCAAAATAATTTTGTAATTTTCAGAACACAGATCCTGGATATGGTAAGTTTATACCTAAGTATTCCATTCTCTTTGAAGTGTTTGTAAACTGTATTGTTTTTAATACTGATTTGCACATAGTCCTTTTTAGTATGCAATTGATTTTCGCATGTTGATCTTGTATCCTGCAACCTTGCTGAGCTGACTTGTTAGTTTTAGTTTTCCCTTATTTGCTTTTTTGGTAGATTCCCTGGGATTTTCTGTATAGCCGATCACATTATCTGCAAATAGGCATAGTTTTACTTATTTCTTTGAGATCCATGTGCCTTTTATTTCTTTTCTTTGTCTTATTGCAGTAGCTAGAGCTCCTGTTACTGTGAGGAGTAAGAAGGGGGAGAACAGATATTTTGCCGTGGCCCCAGCTTAGAGAAAAAGATTCAGTCTTGCGCTTTCCGCCTGAGGTTAGCTGTAAATTGTTAACAGATGCTTTTAATCTGGTTAAGGAAGTTCCTCTCTACTTCTGGTTGGCTAAGAGATTTTCTCATGAGGCAGTGTAGATGTTGTCAAATGATTTTTCTGCATCAATTGATATTGCATGATTTTTATTTGTTAGCCTGTTGATATCATGGATTACACTCATTGACTTTAAAATGTTGGATCACCTTGCATCCCAGGGATAAATTCCTCTTGTTCATCATGCATACATCTTTCTACATTGTTTGGTCCAATTTGTTAATGCTTTGTGGAGGGATTTTGTGTCTAAGTTCACAAAGGTAGTGGTCTGTGGTTTTCCTTTCTTGTGCTGTCGTCTGATTTTGGCCTCATTAAATAAGTAGAAAATTGTTTAATACTCTTCTATTTTCTGGAAAAGATTGTGTAAAATTAATGTTAATTCTTCTTTAAATGTTTGGTATAATTCTCAGTGAACCAGTCTGGACCTGAGGATATTTTAAAGGGGATTTTAAATTATGAATTCAATTTCTTTAATGGTGTAGGACTAGTTAGGTTTTCTGTTTCATGTTGGTTAAATTTTGAGGGTTTGTGATTTTTGAGGAATTGGTTCATTTCATCTAAGTTGTCAAATTTATGAGCATGAAGTCATTCATAGAATTCTGTTATTATCCTTTTAATGGATGGAGGTCTGTAGTGGTCTCTATCATTTCATTCCTGATATTGGTGATTTGTGTATTTTTATTTTTGTCAGTCTTGCTAGAGATTTACCAATTTTATTGATACTTTTTGAAGAGTCAGCTTTTTGTTTCATCGATTTCTCTATTGACTTCTTGTTTGCAGTTGTATCGATCTCTGTTCTTATCTTTAGCATTTCCTTCTTTGGGCTCGTTCTGCTCTTACTTTACGAGTTTCTTGAGGTAAGAACTTATTAATTTAAGATATTAATTTTTTCTAATATAAACATTTAGCACTATAAGCTTTCCTCTCAACACTGATTTAACTACATTGTACATATTTTGATACGTTGCATTTTTATTTTATTCAGTTGCATGTATTTTTAAATTTAATTTAAGGTTGTCTCTTTGACTCATGGATTATCACAAAGTATGTTGGTTAATGTCTGACTTTTTGGAGATTTTCTTGTTTTCTTTCTATTATTTCTAGTTTCATTCTATTAGGACCTGAAAATATACACACTCATCCTTAATGAATAACTTTAATTCTCTCAAATTTGTTAAGGTTGGTTTTTGACCCATTGTATGCTCTATCTTAGTGAATATTCCATAGGCACTTGAAAAACTGTGTGTTCTTAAGTTGTTTCATACGTTCTAAACAGGCTAATTAGCTCCTGTTGGTTGATGATGCTGTTTGGGTCTTTTATATCTTTGCTGATTTTCTGTCTACTATTTCTATCAGTTGTTAAAGGGGATTGTTAAAGTCTTCAATTGTAATTGTAGGTTTGTGTATTTCTCCTTTCAGCCCTATCAGTTGTTTTGTTTCTTGTATTTTGAAGGTCTGTTATTTGGTGCATACATATTTAGGATTGTTATATCTTACTGGTGGACTGATTGATTATATTTTAATATTTATATCACCAGATTCTAAGTTCCATAAAGACTACGTTTATTTTGTTTACTGTTTTACCCTTACTACCTAAAGCAAGGCTTGCACTGAAGAGGTACCTACTATATGTTTACTAAATAGATAAATAAGACATCTTTAATGTAAAATATTATCTAGATTAACCTATTCATTTTATAATGGAGACAATTGAGATCCATCAGATTATTTATTTTGTTTATGGTTTCAGAAGTATCTAGTCAGAGAAAAAAGGGTTAGATTACAATAGGTTTACTTCCAGATTTACATTTCAAAAAATATTCAGTGCTGTATTTGTGTACACATTACATGTGTGTTGAGATCAAAAGCAAGAAAAAAGAGAAAGAAAGATCCTAGATTCTAAAATGTTCTTGGTGTTTCCTATTTGTGCTTTATTACATTTTAACATTCTGTTCAATGCATGATTCTGCTCATGGTAAGTAATTAATGCTCAACTCCCTAAGTTTACCCCTCACTTCTCTTTGGATAGAATTTGTTGGAATACCCATGTGTTAGTTAGAAAGCTCATTCTCCCCTCCAGAGGTTTACTGTAAGCTTGAGGCTGCACTTGAAAAGCTTCTAAGAGTGGAGTGTTTCTCCCCAAGGTCTCATGGCTTCAGAAGCTCTAGATCCTCTTTCTCCTAGGAGACAGTGGCAGAGGGCCCACTGAGGTCTCCGCCTCCACTATTTGGCTCACTGATGTAAGCACATTCCCAAGGCAGTCTATCTTCATGCTCCACAGGGAATAGTTCTTATCAAATGACATGTGAAACCTGCAGATGGGCCGTGGTCATGGCCTTGCCCATCCAGTGATGTTCCTGCCTGATCCTCCACGCAAGGGCTCAAATCTGAGGGCCAGAGGGTCTTCTGTCCTCCTATGTCTTCCTTCTGACGTGTCCTTCAGTCAGTAACTTAGAAAGAGGATGGATGGTTTCATTTTGAGCCATGATCTTTTTGTTTTCTTCCTTTGCTTGCCTTGTTTTTTCTTCAGGACACCTGTCCTGTCCAGAGAATCTTTAGGGCACTAAATAAAGTGGTCCAGATAGGAGGATGAAACGTAGTGAGAGCTGACAGCTGTCCGAAGCTGTGTGATGCCGGAGGAAAGCCAGGAGTGTCTGTTATTTAGTCTAATTCTCACACATATTCCTGCTACTTCAACCTTGGTCTGCTCCAATTTTGACCACAGAGGTCACCTTTCATACTAGTGAGAGCTCAGAACTCTTGGTCAGGAAACGTGTGCTTTGTGTAATGGGGAGAAATGGGGCATTGTCTGCTCCCAAGCGTGTTAACCTGCATGCTTCACTTTGGGGATGGTGTTGAGTCCATGCTATGTGCCATCACCCAAAGGCAGCTGGGCTTTTATCAAGCGACTACTATGCGCTAGGCCCTGTTTTAGGTACATTAGTTCAAGAGACACCAGATACAATAGACACGTACCACACTTGAGAAACTGAAGATGCAATGGGACAATAGAACAAGGGCACATGAGCTCTTAAGACATCCGTTATGTCTTGTTGTGTAGCTCAGTTCAGAGGTGCAAGAACTTGCTGAGGGTGGGACTGTGGCTATCAGACTGCTACCTGGAATATAAAGGGTTGGAAGTGGACCTAAATCACAGGGGAGCAGCAGGAGGTTATGGTGGCATCAGAATGGCCAAGTCCTCCCTGTGATAGGCGCCCCAGGCCCCGGACTCCAAGGATGGCTCTAGAAATGGCCTTCATGACAGTCATGAAATCTTTTGCTTTAAATGTCCTCCAATTCATCCATTGGGATCCTTTGGATTCTATACTCTTTGGGTTCAGATGGCACGATCTATATTCTCTCCTAGTTAGGCAGCCGTGACATAGCAGAAGAGTAGGAACCTTATAATTACAATGACCAGATTTCTGCCTGTGTGCTCAGGCAGAATTGTTTCCTTCATTCAGCCTCGGTTTGTCCATCTGAGAAATGGGAATCGAGGAGTGCTGGCTTACTCTGGTTGCAGTAAATCATGCTAATTATCCTGTTATGTGGAATGTCTGGAGATAATTCTCCATTTAGTAAGGGGATTTCCAGTCAGAGTGTTGAAAGTGTCATCTGGTTTTTTCTTGCTGCTTTTAATAACATGCAAGAGGAAAGATAAAAGCTTTCAGAACAAAAATAAGCCAAGGCTTGCTGCTTTGAAGATTTGCAGCCTGCTCAGATGGCAAATGATGTTAAAATTAACACATGTCTTCTAAGCAAAGATCTAATCCAGGACACTTCCAGGAAAGCGTGATCTAAGATGAGGCCAAGGCTGCGACTGTAAAATTCTTTATTAAAACCTCAGGAAGACTGAAGTTGGTTCCCCAGAATACTATTCAGTCAGACAAAAGGCCCTGTAATTATTTCATTGTGTGACTCACTCTCAGAGCCCCTCAATCAAACAAAATGGCCTCTAAGAAGTTTAAGGATATTGCCTCCCAGCAGAAGCCTAAAATCAAGAAGAGCTTATTCCAAACAGATTTTTAGGGGTGGTTTTGTCTAATGGAATGGACCCTATACTATTTATAAAATTTAAAAGAATGATCTTAGGTGACACACTGCCAGCTTGACCTGAAAGGGACAGAGATGCTACAAAATAAAATAGGCTGTTTGCCGCCGCCAGATTCTACTAGAAGGAAGTCAGCTGGGAAAACTCAGCTGCAAATGCATGCTACCAATCACGGGAAATGAAGAAGGACTCAGAGATTGGAACCAGGACCCAAGGGGCAGAGCCAGGAGCCGTGGAGAATAACACGTGGGCGGGATAAGGAATGCGTCCTAATCAATGAGCTTCCAGCCTTCTCCCAGCTGGATATCAGAACTGCTATGACCACTGGCTCCTGTGTGCCTCCTAGTTCCCTCTTTTTTGGATAGGAGTACTGATGGTGCTTACCCTACTCCTGTTCCCCATTGTCTTTGGGGCGTGTGGGGGCAGATAATTCATGTCTTCAGTTTACAGGTTAAGAGAATCTGTACTGGAGGAGCCTCGTCTGCACCTGGGCCTGATTTAAGTGACAAGATGGTGGACTTAAGCTGATGGGATGGGATTGGTCTTACGGGTGTCGACGAAAATAATCCATAACCAATCTATAAATGAAAATTTGGGTGAGTTTATTCTGAGCTGAAATCTGAGGACCATGGCCCAGGGCCTTTCTTCCCAAAGGAAGAAAGGGCACCAAAGAAGTGGGGTGCACAGAGTGGTTATATACCCCCAGAGAAGATGTTTCACATAGGATTGAAATGTCCCTTTTACAATAGTCGCAAGATGGCTCTGTCGGCACAGCGATTGATGGAAACAGCAGGTAGGTCTGCTGTCTCGAGTTGAGTGGTCACAGGTGAGCTGGGTGGTCAAAGGTGAGTGCAGCAATCAGTTCCTAGCCTAAGGAAAGATGATTATCCATAAGGAAATGCCAATGTCGGGGGAAGTTGCACCTTTATCTCAAGGGCCTTTGTTCTGGCCATAGTAAATGTTTTAAAGAGGATATACAATGCGTGCTCAACAGCCACAGTCAGGCCCTTTTGGAAAAAATAAAGTCAGGCCAGATTAGGTTTATGCCAAATGGCTTCCTCATATACTCCAATATATCCTATTGCTTGCCATTTCAATTTGTCATTTCCCCCCTTTTGATCTCTAATCTTTTGATAGAAAGCATTGATGATCAAAATATTGTCCCTCGGCGCCAGGGTGGTTGCTGCCTGCCCTGGGTCCATCATGTCCCTCGGTGCTAGGCTTTTATCTCATTTATTTGCCTAGTCGTCCACGTTGGGGGGAATTAGTGGACAAGCATAGAGTTATATATATTAACAGAGGAAGCATTTCATATGTCATGTAATTTCCAATTAATTTTAGATTGTTGCACAAACATTGTATATGTGCTTTTCTATGACACTTCACATTTACATTGTATATGATTATAGAACAAGTACAGTAACAATAATAACTCAGCAGTTTTGAAAGGATTGGTCTGAAATGAATTCTTAGTCATAGTCCCTATCAGAAAAGGAAATTTGTCCAGGGTTATAAGACAGATCAACCATTTTAAGCCCTCAAGCAATCATTACTCTAGTTTGTATGCTACTCTTACAGAACTGCTTAAAGAAAACAACAATTAGTTTGAATATTATGACTAGTACTAGAATTCCAATAAGTAATAGAAATAGGAATTCCAAACCAGATTGAAAAAGGGAACAGATACTGAAGGGGAGCCAACCAAACAAGTCAAAGTGGGTGCAGGATTCATATAAGGCATCCACCTGCTTCTTCATGTGCTTTAGCAGAGATGACACATTGGAAGATTCATCGCATATAAAAGCACAGCATCCAGTCTGAATGAATGTATGTGTACCACCTTGGGATGCAGTAAGAATATCTAAAGCCATTCTGTTTGGAAGGACAGCCCTTCTCATTAAAGACATTTCAGTATTTAAATAAGATTATTCCTGCTTGACTATCATTAAGGGCTTCTTGAGTAAATTTAGTCAGAGCTTTCATATGTAATAATGACATCTTTTAGCCACAAAGAAGAAGCACATATAGCTGCAAATATAGCCATACCAGTGGAACACTGAACAAGCCCATCTGGCCTTAAAGAGAAGGAGATTGACAAGAGGTTTTAACTCAGCCTGACTCCTTCCCTGCTTTTAAAGGAAACTCAGGGTGCAGTGTTTTAGCCATCCAGGCAGTAGCCAAGGCCAAAGATTTGTTCCACATAACCATTGAGTTCCGTCAGGAGTCACTCGATAAATGCCTGGCCTTCAAGACCAGTCTGTTCCAAATTAATCACTTTTTTTAAGTATGATAGCATTCCAAACAAATTATAAAATAGGTATACAGTTTAAGCATTACAAAGGTTTAAATGAGGAGATAAAGTCAGGGAATACAGGCCTGGTCTGGAGTCTTGGGACAGCTGTCTACAACAGATGCCGTCGTCTTCTCTTCCTCGTACAGTCCTTTCCAACAGGGCTGCAAAGAGTCTTATTTGATGTCCCTTTCAATAAATAAATTCTTCACGTTACAGTCCACGATCCTTAAGTTCTGGGAATTCTCTGTGAAAGAATCAGCTACCAATCTTTCATTTCTTTTAAGCACATCAATAAGACCGTGACAACAATGTAATATATCCCTTAAGCAAAGCTGGTTCATATATTTCCTCATCTAATTGCATAGGCTGTTCTATTATTATTTCAAAAGGAGACAGCCGATGTTTACAAAAAGTACAGATCTAAGATGAAGGAGCACGAGCACAAGAGCTTTTGGCTGTGAGAGATTAAATGCTTCTGAAGGCTTGCCAATTAAGTTTTGGTTGTGCCGTTAGTTCTTTCTACCAAGCCTGAGGATTGAGGATGGTAAGCGCAGTGGAAATGCTGCAATATTTGCCCAATATTACAAATAGATTTGAGTTCCCCCAGTCACTGTGTAACTCTGGAGGAATTCCTCAAACAGGAATTTATCCTTTTCAATAACAATTTACCTAAAGCCATCGCTCTTCTGCAAGGAAAGGCCTCAAAACAATGTGAGAACATACAGATCATTACAAGACATATTTATCCTTGAGATGGTGGCATTTGGACAAAGTCCAATTGTCATACGTCAAAGGATACCTTAGGAAGGGGAAAGTGGCCTTGTGACTCATGAAGTGGCTTCTCTGGATTATACTTTGGGCATATAGCACAAGTAGTAGAGGCTATATGAGCCACTGGGAGAATGTTTCCAAAAGTATTGTTTTTCTCTTTTGCTGTAACCTATATATATATATATTTCTTCTTCCGTGGTGATTTCTTAAGCCTGTAGAAGGAAATCTTTTACTGGGTTAGCAGAGTTAGAAAGTAGCAGGCATTCTTGAGGCTGGACAGCATATCCAGCTTGATAACCGTCCTTGTTTATCATTTAAGTAAGACGCATTTGTAAACCAAATTAAACAATAGAATGCAGTTGTGGTCTTCTCCCCTTGCGATGTTGGAAGCAAGGTAGCAAGGTTAATGGTTGGAGCAAATTATAAACTAGTTCCTGAGTTCAGGGGGCAGGCAGTCAAGAAGACTTCTAGCTGTCAGAGTCAAAGCATCTTTCTGCAGCTTGAAAGGTCTCTGATGATGTCATCGGGCATTCAGGTATATTTTGAGCGGCTTCCAGCTTACACAGCAACAGACAGGAATCTCTCAAGTTTCCATCAAGTTGTTCAGCTTCAGTTTGCAAGGCTTCAGGAAAAAGAGCAGGTTCAATTCTCAATGATTCCAAATGAAAATGAGGTAAAAAAAATTGAAAACATTAGTTTGGAGGTTTGTAACCAGATCTTTCAGTAGAAGAATTCAGGATCCAGTCCAATTCACAGGTAGAAAAAGCTTCAAAGACAATTAACAGAAGTAGGATCTGATATCCACAAATGCGTGTTATAGTTTTTCACTGAAACATAATTCTTCTCTCTAAAATCACCCTCATTTTGGCCAAAGATAGCCAAATTAAGACTAATTGGTTTGCAAAATAAGTTTAGTTTCAAGAAACTTGGCCCAATTATTTACATAAGTGCAGCAAGAATAGCAATTGATCATACAGGCTCTTAAATATGCTTTGCTGGAATTTTTTATGAGGAATCTCAAATTGAACTTTAAAGACCTCTCGAGGCCGGGAAAGCCACGCCAAGGATTTGTGCCATCAGGCCTTGCCTGCAATACCTTAGATTTGGGTGAATTTCTCTCCTTTCTTGAGATTCCCCCAAATATTTCGAGGTTCATTGCACCTGCCAGATAAGCAAGCTTCCTTACTTACCAGGTAAGATTGCTGGACTCTCTCTCTGTAAAGCAAGGTACCAGGGCCATATTTCCAAGTGGCTTTATTTCCAGAAAGTCAACCTTATTCCTCAAAGGCAGCATTGTCATATCTGAGTCCGTATATTTCTCTCAAATATGACATTCCAGTCAAAGCTTTGGTAAGATAACGAATGTGTCCTGTTATAAGGAGAACAGATTCTTATTGAACTTATGCAAATAACTATATTGCCATGAAATAACCATACTCATTCACTTACGAGGTTTCCAAACTCTGGAGGGATCAGGCAGGGAGAAAAAGATAAATGTTTCAGTTTTGCTCACAAAGGTATAATTTCACCAAATTGCTATAATAAGTCATAGTTAGCATAAGAGAAAAGAGAAAACGATTTTCTTGAATCTGAGAAAACAAAACAAAACATAAAAAAAATCAACGATATTTCAAATAAAAGTCATAAAAATTATAATCATCCTCAGTTCATTCAGTCCTGTTTAACCGGTTCTTGATATTAATCTTCTGTTAGTAGTTTTATGAGGTCATCAGTTTCTCCATTAGATTTCTGTAATTTCTTACCCAGTTCAGTTCTGTGATCTGAAAGTTTCTCAGAAAACTGTAATCCAGAGTAAGTGTCAGAGTCCTTTCCATGAATCCCTCTGAAGATGAGACATATTTGCCAAAGCAAAAAGCATCAGAGTAAAACAACTGACTGTAAACAACAAAAGACTTAAGAATGATGATTGACAGAGAAACTTATTATTTCTGTGATATACAACACCTTAAAATAATAATCAGAATTATGGCTGATAGCCAGGACAGATCAGAATTTTAGGAATGCTATATAATTTTCAAAACACTTATATCAATAACATTTACCCACATAATACCACCTAAGAAAGATTATCACCGCTTATCTGACAATGCTTCCAATGTAATTTAACAGACCAAATAAGCCTCATTAGTTTAGAATCTTCCACCTTATAGGAAGAGAGAGCAAATTTCTCTGCGAAGTCTCAGGGGCCCTCTGAAAATCCCCAGAGAAATTCTCTTCCTTCATCCAGGTCAAAGGAAAACCTTTATTTAGGACTTGAATATTTGTTTGAGGGAGAAGCTTGTCAAAAATATCAAAAGATTTTTAAACACTTACTTAAACGAGATCAAGAGATTGCTGATCTTATCATTGTAAAACAAGGGTCACTGAAACAGTGCTTCATAATATTTAACCAAAGTGACAACAGCAAAAAAAACCTTAATAGAGAGACCTGTCTTTTATCTTAACAAAACGTAGATCTTCTGTAAACTTACTCAGAAGGAAAAACCTTTTACAATCTCTTTATCAAGACCAGACTAATAGTTTAAGAAAATTATCCTTTTAAGAGAGAAAGCCAAATTCTAATTTTTGTACCAGTTTACTTTTTCATATTAAAACCCATTTACTTAATTAGATTCATTTTAATCTTAACCAACTTGACCATGTACAAAACTCTTTTCAGAATTTCTTTCACAAACCTTCTATACCTTTCTTTTACATTCAGAATTTGTCCAAAGTCCTTTATTTGTTTTTTAGTACTTTAGGACAAATTTACCCTTTTTAACCAATCAAACAAAATTTTTCCATTCTTTTTATACCTTCTTTACTGAAAACTTACCCCTTACTTTCCTTGAATATAAATACATTTTCCTTATTAACTTCTAGTAGCTTTAATCACATATATTAGAACTCCTTAACCTTTAACAGACCATAGTAAATACTAAACAGTTAAGCAATTATGAATTGTCTTTTATATCAGCATTCTAAACACTTTACATAATTTCTAGGAACACCTCACTTTACAGTAAAAGACCCAAACACTTTTAGCATCTCTGCAATAAGAAGGCAAAAGTAGATAACTCAGACATGCTTAGCAATAATGTTTCAGTGTTCTATCCAATCCAAAAATGACCCAGATACTCAGATTTTTATCATTTAACTTAACTTGGCAAAACTCAAGATTGTTACCAAAAAGAATTTCGAAGCTGTTTTTTTCCCCCAAGTATACAGACCATAAAACAGTTATTGTACCCACTTTTATCTATTTAAATTGTTTCCAACAATTATGTTCAGAGTACCCACGAAAACCTTGAGTTATTAGATAAAACTGATCATTTAAAGCTATTATTTTGCTGACAAATTTCTAACAGACAACATGAACTTACTTGACTAGTAAACCCAGGCTGCATGCCTGCATCATATTCAAATACTAACAACTCCTGAGGGCATGCCTTTTCAATCAAACCAACAACTTAAACTTTCATCAACCAGAGATTAATCTATATCATGTTAACTTGAAAGACATTTGGGTTAGTTCTATTTAGAAAAACTTTTTGTAAATGCTTAAGTCAATGGAATAGAGCTCTTTAGAAATTGCACCATCTGGAAGTAAAATATAAAAACTTTTGTAACATATATAGACACACACAAACAACAGACAGAACAAAGATTTTCCTAAGATTTCTGTCTCACAGCAGACCATGGTGAAAAAACTTGTTTTCCCAGTTTTTATTTTTCCTCTTTCTTTCTTTCTTTCTTTTGGCCTTAGCAATCTGGCTTGGGATCCCCCTTTGTTAAGCGATTGCAGTCACAGCATGAAGCCAACCAGAGTCCAGAGGAGAAGCTACCCATTCGGGAACTGATGGGGCTGTTTTAGAAGCTCGATTTCCCGCTTCTCTTTTGATTTTGTTTTGTTATAAAGTCCGAACAACTTCTAAGGACAGTGTAATGGATCAGAAAGTGTGCTGCTTGTGAGTGTCACTCCCTATAGAAAGGTCGTAAACACTCTCTTACGTGCCTCAGCTTCTCCTCCGGCGATCTAAAACCACCATGGGGCTTGGAGCACCGGGTGACCAGCCCTTATGTATGCATCCCCAGATGAACCTGTAATTAATTACTGTGAATGAAAGTGCAGTTCCCTATGGGACTGCTGCGCGTCACGAGGATTGATCCTCTGACACTACCAGTGAGGTCCTTAGTCACCTAAGGACACCTTTTGGTAAAGGCCAGGAGGAGCAAGTGTCCCTTTTCTTCGGAGCTGAACACGTTCAGTCTCTCATTTCTCTATCAAGCAGTTTGTTCAGACTTTATAAACACAATTCTTTCCAATTTAAAGCCAAGTTAAAAACGTCAGCCTTCCCCATTCACTCCCAAGTTCCTCTAGGCTCCTCTGGCCTAGCAAATTCCTCCTAGGTTCCTCTTACCTAGGGTATGTACCGGTACCCCTTAAGACACCTAGTCTTAAGATCTTAACCAGCTCATATAAACTCTTGGACCATCAACTTAAAGTAAGGAGGTCTGGGTTTCAGGAGAGCTCATCAGGGTCACCTGAAGAATGCAGTGATCCAGGGGCCTCAGTGGGCCCTTATTGGTACCGAATGCCGGTTCAGTGTAGATTCCAGGTGGTCTCCGGTGGGTTTCTCTGAAATCCTGCCACGACTGTGCCAAGAACTGTCGACGAAAATAATCCGTAACCAATCTATAAATGAAAATTTGGGTGAGTTTATTCTGAGCTGAAATCTGAGGACCATGGCCTGGGGCCTTTCTTCCCGAAGGAAGAAAGGGCACCAAAGAAGTGGGGTGCACAGAGTGGTTATATACCCCCAGAGAGGATGTTTCACATATGATTGAAATGTCCCTTTCACAATAGTCACGTGACTGCTCTGTCGGCACAGCGATTGATGGAAACAGCAGGTAGGTCTTCTGTCTCAGTGAACACAGCAGGGTGGCAGGTCTGCTGTCTTGAGCTGAGTGGTCACAGGTGAGCTGGGTGGTCAAAGGTGAGTGCAGCAATCAGTTCCTAGCCTAAGGAAAGATGCTTATCCCTAAGGAAATGCCAATGTGGGGGGAAGTTGCACCTTTATCTCAAGGGCCTTTGCTCTGGGTGTAGCAAATGTTTTAAAGCAGATATACAATGCGTGCTCAACGGCCACAGTCAGGCCCTTTTGGAAAAAACAAAGTCAGGCCGAATTAGTTTTATGCCAAATGGCTTCCTCATATACTCCAATATATCCTATTGCTTGCCATTTCAATTTGTCACGGGAGTCCTGGACAGGCTGGGTTATTTTGCGAGTCTGAGGGATGTGAGGTCAGGTTGTAGTATCCAGCCTCCAAGATGGCCCCGGGTGACCTATGCTTCTTAGTATTTACATCCTTGAGTTGTTTCCTCCCACACTGTCCCAGGGTTGGGATGGGAGAAGTGGTGGCATATCCCTTCTGACGTTAGGTTCTAAGAGACTCCATGGCTTCCATTTTGGTAACTCTCTCTCAAATCACTCTCTCTGGGGAAGCCAGCTGCTATGTTGTGAGCTGCCCCATGGAGAGGCCCACTTGGTGGGGGACTGAGGCCTCCTGCCAACAGTCACGTGAGAGCACTTACGAATAGACCCTCCAGCCCCAGTCAAACCTCAGGTGACTTCAGCCCTGAATGACACTTGATTACAGCTTTGTGAGAGACCCTGAGCCAGAACCACCCAGAGAAGATGCTCCTGGATTCCTGACCTATAGAACTTTGCCATCATGATGGTTAAGTCACCATGTTTTAGGGTAACTTGTTTCACAGCAGTGGATAACTGCTATACAAGGTAACCGTACACTGCCCTAAAACTGACTCTAGAAGGTGTAATCAGGGCCTGGATCTACATTCTGGTGTGCTGAAGCAATCCAGCTGTGGAAGAGGCTGAGCACTACCTGAGAAGATGGTGACTCCCTCAGTACTACCTGCAGGGGTAGGAGTCCATGCTGTTATCACCATGTCTTGACACGACCATCAGGGGAGGACCACCAGGGAGAGCCTTCTCCATGAGGAGTGATTGAGAGTCAAGTGCTGTGCCAGGCTGATGGGAGCTGCAGTGCTGAGAGCATCTGCTTCGAAGGAAGAGTGCTGAGAGCACCTGGAGGCAACAGGGGCCCTGGGAGCAGCTGGTGGAGTGCCTGGAGGGCCAGCCTCCTGATTTCCCTGAGGCGGGACGTTATTGGTTTACAACTGTATTCTCAAAGACTAGCAAATAAATAGATTGCTTTCAGGTTTTCAGATTCACCCTCTTATGGGATTTACCCTTGAGGTCTATGGGATGGTAAAGATGTATGGCCATGTATAGTTTTAGCTTTTCTTTGGTTATAATTTTAAGCTTACAGAAAAGTTGCAAGAATAGTACAAGGAATCCCCATATATTTTTATGCTGACTCACCTATTATTTATAATTTGTCCCATTTGTAACCTATCTATCCATTTCAGAGTAAATTTGAGACATTGTGCTCCTTCATCTTTAAATAACTCAGTGAGTATTTCCTAAGAAAAACGATATTGTATTACATAACCACAGCACAGTTATCAAAACCAAGTGATTTAATATTGATATAATACCATTATCTAAACCATATTCAAATTGTATCAATTGTCTCAAAAGTTTCCTTTTAACCATTTCTTTTGCCTACACATTCCACTTAACTGATGTATCTCATTAGTCTGTCAAACTGAACCAGTTTCACAGACTTTCTTTGGGCTTCTTGACCCTGATATTTGTTAAGAGTAAAGCCAGTTATATTTGCAGAATGCCCTTGACATGTTGTTTTAAGCTTCACGATTAGATTCAAATCATGCGTATTTGGCAGAAATGCCACAGAGATGATGTTGCATTCTCAGAGCGATTCATCAGAAGATGCACCATGATGGTCTGTCCTCACATTGGGATGTGAAGCTTTGTCCACTGGTTAAGATGTTGACCGCCATGTTTCTCCAATGAAATGTTACCATTTTCATGTTTGTAATTAGTAAATAATTAGCTGGGAGATATTTTGAGACTATGTGAATAGCTCCTCATCAAGCTTTAACTTGATAAATTTTAGTATCCCTTGCTGATGTTCTAACCTTATTATTTCTACATTTATTTGCTCCCATTCCTGTAAGACGAAGCTCGCTCTGTGTCTGTGTGTTTACGCATTCGTTTCTAACAGCGTGGGTTTTCTGGATGCTTACTTTTTTCAATGTATTATAGTTCCTGACTGTTATAACTCACTTTGATGCCCAACTGGTCCCAGATTTGCTCCTTGGGAGTGCCTTCAAGCTGCCCCTATATCCTTTGACATGTCCCCGTGATTCCGAGAACTGCTTTACTTAATGGCACAAGATGCTTTGATTCCAATTTATTTTTGCTTTTACTGGGCTCCTGGGGTGGGGGGGGGGGGGGCGGTTGGTAGCCTCTAAAGAACTGTACAAACACCTTGAATTATATCCTCAGGCCCTGGGATTCTTGGTCCGGTTAAAAAGCAAGATACAGATTCTGTGCCGTGGGACTTTTGTGAGAAATGGGAGCTTCGTGGAATGAAAATCTTCACGTCAGAGGACCAGCTGGTCAAGAGAGAACGTTAGACAGACACTTTGTTTGAAGTATAAACACATTTGCATCCAGTTGTCTGTAAACAGTGCACAAGCTCTGTCCTTTGAAACCCCTGACGGCTTTCCTTAGACGCCCCTCAGATCATTCTCGTGAGTCGTGCTTTTCTGATGTCCAGTGAGTCATAACAGTCCTGGCAAAGAAGGTGGCTGTGTTAGCCAAGATTCTCCAGAGAAACAGAAACAACAGGAGATTACAGATACACATAAAGTGTACATAATATTAGTTAATTAACTTTAAGGAATGGGGTCACGTGATTGTGGAGGCTGACCAGTCTCTAGGTCCGTAGTTTGCAAGCTAGAGAGCTGATGGTGTAGGTTCCGGTCTGAAAGCTGACAGGCTCAAGCTCCAAAAAGAGCTGATGTTTCAGTCTGAGTCTGAAAGCAGGAAAAGACCTGTATCCTCTCTTCAATGTAGTCAGGCAGGAGGAGTTTCTCCTTACCCGTGGGAGGGTCAGACTTTTTTTCTATCCATGTCTTCATCTGATTGGGTGAGGCTCACCCACATTGGCAATCTGCTTGACTCAGTCTAACAATTTAAATGTTAATCTTATCCATAAACAACCTCCCAGATACACTCAGAATAATGTTTGATCAAATGTCTGGGCACCCTGTGGCCTAGTCAAGTTGACACATAAAATTAACCTCACAGCATATTATCTCTCCTCGTGTCAAGGTCGGTGGGGGGGGGGGGGGGGGGTGGGGATGGGCCATGGGGCTTTCTGGCACAACATCTGCTCCTCTGTTTGATGAGAACGAGGCTGCAGCAGTCCCAGGAGAGCCTGCTACAAAGTGGGAAAGGCTTGGTTGGAAGGATTTGCCTTCCCCCGCCCTCCCTCTGTTCTCCATCTCTTTCCCTCCCTGCCTTCTCCGTCCCACCCTCCTCCATTGCTTCCCTCCTTCCTTATAAACAGAGTTTATTCCTGTATTTCTTTTTAGCACACTACTTGAAGGAAATTAACCAACCGTTACAGACCAATACCCTCAGGTAGAGTTTGCCTAGTCCACTCCCAACATCTTAGAAAATGACAAGCACAGGCAGGAGATGACGGAAAGCAGCTTTGGGCATGAACACAGCAATCTTTTCAAAGTAATGGGGGGCAATTCTCACTAGGAGCACTAGGCAGCGATGCAGCCGCCCTAGGCATGCTGTGCTCGCCCTGCTGAGATCACCATACGTCCACTTTAGGTCACGACCCGGTTCCCTTCAGGATCCAGTCTTTATTCCCTTATCAAAAGGCACTCCTGGGAAAGACAAATTTGATACAAGTGATGGCTTTCCCAGAGATATTTGCATTTTCAAATTTATAGATGATTATGAGATAAAAATCACTGTTATAGGAATTTGAAACAGTTAGAGTTGGCAGAGAAAGACTTTTCCCACGGGGGGAGGGGAACCTGTTGACTGCCTGCAGCCGTGAAATAACTCTGCGAAGTATGTGTGAAGCTTCCTCTGGGTGAAGTTTGCTTGTGAGGCAGAAGAAGAAGGTGGGACAGAAACAGTGTCGCCTTGAGTCTGCTTTCTCGTATGCAGAGAGGGATGGAAAGGGTTCTTCTAAGACATTCACAGGTGAGGCTTATTCCATTGTTTGCAGATGATTACACAGGCTCCGTTTCTGATGATGAAAAACGTCACGCGTGAAATCAATGACAGGTTAAAATCAGGCAATATGGAAGATGAAGATAATCCACCTGAAAAATTAAAAACATACAGTCCCAACTGTGGCTATGTAATAAAGACAGCCTGCAACCCTTGGTCCTGGACTGAAGCAGTAAAGATCTTTCTGGTCCATTCTAGAACCTGCACTCAAGGTTGGGTGAAGACGGCCCCTGACAGGGTGAGAAAACTAACTTTGTCTAATTTGGGGAAAGTTGAAGGAGGGGATTGAAAATAGAGTTTGATCTAATGCTTTCTGGAAGCCCACAGCTTTTCTCTGCCTCATAACCTTGCTTTTGCTTCTTCAAAGTCCTGAGATGGAGAAGAAAGAAAAGGAATAGTCCCCATGTCTCCTTAAGAAGCTGGCTTGGGCCAGGGACATGTCCTTTTAACGGAAGGTTTCTCAAAGTTGGTTCATAGAAAACTCACCTTGAGTTGCCCCCTAAAGAGGGCTCTGTCTTCAAATTGCCAAAGGAAGTACCACATATTCCATTCCTGTCCTTCATGCTCCCTGTGTGCACATTAGCGTTGTCATTGTCCTGGAAGTCCTGCCTCGAGAGCCCTGGCTCCCTTTGCTTAATCATATGTCCCCTAAGCTTATTGGATCAAGGACTCTGAATCAGGTAGTGGTATCAGGCACCCATGGCCCTAGGGCTCAGGAAATGCTGCCCAATTTCACTGAGCTCTGGTGAGGTCTGTATGCTGTCAGCATCCCACTCCTGCTCAGAGGCTTTCCCAACTATGTGCAGGGCTTGCAGTTGGCATGCCTGTGAAGATGCAATGAGGTCCAGAGAGCAAAGTGGGGTAAGTACGAGAATGAGTTCTGCAGCCAGATTGCCAGCTCTGACACATACTGCTGTTGGGAAAGTTTCTTACCCTCTCTGTGCCTCAGTTTCCAGATTTGTAAAAGGGGTGTAATAATAATACAGGTGTCTGTGTGGATTGAGTGAACAAATGCTTGTAAAGAACTTAGAACAGGGCCTATCACACAGGAAGCGCCCCAGACTGGTGACTGTTATTCTTGGGGAATCTGATTCTTTCATCAGCTCAGGCTGGAGTTAAGCTTTAAGCTTTCCTTATAGCAATGGGAGAGCATGTCCACATGTTTTTATTACTTCTCTAAGCAGGAATTGTGGGTCCACGGAAGAATTCAGTTATAGCTTATTTTTCCTTTACTTGGAATACAAATTGGCTTTAACTTATCCGTGCAGACATTCATATGGAAAAGTGTGAGCGGCAGAATTCTAGATTCAGTGCCACTAGGAGAGGACGGTGGATGGAGCAGCTTCCTGGGCGACATCTGGGAGACGGGTTTCGGGTATGGCAAGTTTGAGACGTCTATTAAATATCGCAATGGAGTCACTGAATAGGCACTTGGGAGATATGAGCCTGGAATTGAGGGCCGAGGTGAGGATGAGAGTTACAAGTTTACAGTCACCAGTGAATAGATGGTATTTAAAGCCAAGAGCCTAGAATGGATCCTCAAGGTCAGCAAGGCCATAGAAGAGAGAAGACCAAGGGCTGAGCCCCCCAGAAACTTTAATATGTAGAGGTCGAAGCTAAATTATAGATGGTGAGAGGAAATGGCTGGGCATGAGAATGAAAGTGGATCAGAAGGAAGTTGAAGTTGGTCTTGAAGCTTGAGCTCCCAGGAACTTAAAAGCTATTAGGCAATGCAGTGATTCATGTCGAGGATTCCTGGAAGTACTTTGTTGACTGGGATGTGTAAATAGTGTCTCTTTAATGGCCAGGATCCTGGAAGTTCTATGAAGCTTCCACTCTTAGGTCACTGTCCGTGGCTGCAGAGAAATGCTGCCCTCCCAGCTCAGGTTCTCCTGAAGCAGCTCTGGGGATCCAGCAGCCAGTCAACAACCTGGCTCACTGCTGATAAGGAAGAGCTTTGCTCTAGGTGTTGAGAAGGCAGCAGTGGGAGGGTTCATCTGTTCTCTGGGTCAAAGTTGAAAGCTGTACTTTGTGTAGAGGATTCAAACTTTCTTCCACATTATGTGAAATTGTCCTCTCTACTGGGGAAAATTGATAGATATTTCAAGTACAAATAACGCTTTTGCTGAAGTAAAATATAACTTAAGCGGTTGATATTATTTCAAAGCACGAATCTTCTCAACTGTTGTAGCCACAGCATCAGTTCTTTGTTTTCTTCCCCACGTCGGGGAAAATCAGAATCTCGATGAAATGGTCCCAACTCTACCCAGAGGAGGACCCTGTTGACTGAGGGCTTATTCTCCATCCTTCATTTCATGCTCTCTGCTGAGTGACCAATGGCCTCTGCTTTGTGCCTGGGGAGAATTTCTGAGACCTGAAGTCTGGAACTGTCACACATAAATGGACATGTTCTTTAATTCCGGAAGTCAGACAGTTCATGCATCCACCAACCCATCCACCCACCCACTCTTCCATCCTCCATTCATCCATCGATCTATCCTTCCATCCAACCATCCACCAGTCCAATAGCATTAGTTGTGCATCTACTGCATGCTACATGTTCTGTTGGGGGTGTTCCTGTGGGGAGGCGGATAAATAGAAGCACAATTTCCAGACAGCACTCTAGGTCGAGGGTACCTCTCCACCTGTGGGTGGAGAGGTAGAGAAAGCTTTTCAAAGGAGGTATCACCTAAGCCTTGCTCAGCTGTTCTAGCCTCAGGTAATTTGCCCCCCAGGGGACATTTGAAAATATCTGGAGACGTTTTGGTTGTTACAACTAAAAGTGTACAATTGGCAGCTAGTGGGTCAAAGCTACATCCTACAATGCAGATGACAGCCCCATGACAAAGAATTATCTGGCCCAACATGTCCATAGCGCCAAGGTTGAGAACACTGCCCTCGAGTGACAGATGAGAAGTTAGTCAGGTGGAGAAGAGGCAGAGAGAGTGTGAGGGAGTCCAGTGTGTTCATAAAGCTGTGTCCCATCTGGCAGGAGCCCTGAGATTTGGGAGTGGAGAGATGCAGCCCCCTGAGTGTTAAGATTCTCAACTGTCTTGAAGACAATTGAAGGATGTGAATGATTCTGAGTAGAGGTGGGGTGTGATAAGATTCACATTTTCAAACAGGAACTGCTTTGGCAGCAGTGTGAAGGGTGGTTTGAGGCAGAATGTGGAGGAGCCAGTGCTGGGAGTCACGAGGGTACAGGGGGCACACAGAGCATTTCTCCTGCATGATGGCCAGCACGATCCTCAAGGACCAGGAACCTTGGTACACACATTTAACCTTCACATTTTTGAATATTTGGCATAATGCATATTCCTCTTTTGAGATATTTTAGCATATCTTTTTCAATAATATACTTTTCAAAAAATAGACCAGAGGAAATAAAAAGGACCTTGGTTACCTTTTGGTCTGAGAAACAGTGTCTGGTGGTAGACGTTAGATTGAAGACGGACTCTTCCTGATGTCAGCAATGTTTCTAGAATGGTACTGTAGCCAGACATCGAATTCACACTGGTGCCCTGAGAACGGGAGCAGCTGAAGCCTGCTCCAATAATTCCCCTGACAATGAAATTCTAGGCGAGCCCGTTTTCTGCCTTCAGCTGTGACTAACCAAAGGAAAGATTTAATTGAACCTAAAGAAAAATCAGTTTCCCCTCTTAATTTTAATTGGATCTTTCAGCTGGTGAGAGCACTGAAAAATGAACTTCATTCTCTCTTTGTAATATTACAGGGAAAATTAATGTAATTAAAAAATAATCACTGTACATTGTTCTGAAATTTCCCTCCTGAATTGTTCACATGGGCAGTGCTGCCCCTCGGCAGCCACGTGAGGACGTTAGTACAGTGCTGTGGGTGTTTTCATTGTCTGCCTCTCCTTGGGCGTCATTTTTCTTTAAAATGTTTACCTTGATCGACCTTGCTCACCTGTAGCAGGGCCCGTTGGGAATTGATCCTGTGTCAACGGGAACCTCCCCTTGCCCCAACAAAGAGTTATCTCATTTCTACTTTTAAAAATTAAAGAGCCAAGGTAATGTGTTTCATTACAGAATTCGGTTTGTACTCCAACGTGGAAGACAAGCTTCTCTCTAAGCTACAGCTGCCTGCCCAGATGACTTCTCGTGCTGTTGTAAAATTGAGCAGTTCCATAAAGGAACGTGGATCCGGCTTGGAAATGAGGTTGGTGAAGAGTTAAGTTACAAACGATAGAAAATGGTAATCTTTCTCAGGTTAAAAAAATAATAAATCTCTGTATTTAAGGTGTTTCAACTTTTCCTTCTCAAGTTCAAATTGGATTTCGTATATGAAAGATGATATCACTTGGGCATATATAAAAATTTATCAGAACTGGCTGTGTGAGAGTCATCAAAAGAGATATTAAGAAGCACAGCAGAATTATGTACAGGCAGAAATGCACACTGATGTCTCCTTTGGAAATTCCAGAGTGTGAGATTTGTAATTGGTAGCACTCATCTTATTTTATTTAGGTTGTAACAATTTGAACCCTTCTTTCCAAATAGTATGCAGTTCCAGGCAGGGGCTCTGGGCCATCACAAAATTTATAATGCTAAAATGGAGAATTCTATTTCATGACTTGAACTGATATTATTGAGTCCTGGGGCCCACTTATAGCTGATAAAGCTGACAAAAAGCCCTTTTGAAGAGACGAGAGATAAATGAAATGATCACTGACTGCCCTGGTCTGGAAAGAGCCGGAATATTGTTGTTATTTCATACGAGTGGTTGAGGATATCTGTGCATTTCCTGGGCAAGAATCAGAGGGAAACCCCTCTGCGCTGGCATCCAGAGAGAAAAGCAAGTTTCCAACAGAAGTACCAAATTAGACGTTATACTCTGATTTGGGATGGAGCAGATACAGGAAGAAAAACAACAGATGTGGGGTCCTTACGATATCCCACTTAAGTTCTGGGAGTTTCCTGAGGTTATAACAAAGTGGGCAAGTTTCACAGTTATTGTATTTCCCAGGATGTTAAATTGTAGCCCTTGAAGGTATTTTCAAATTCTTGCTAGGAGACAGATGAAAACCGAAAAATATAAAAACTGAAGTTGATGAAGAGTTTATTTCCAAAATTTTGGAGCAATTTCTACCAACAGTAAACCCAGATAAAATTGGATTAAGAGAAGCTTTGGTGATCTGTGTATGCTTTGCCTCACGAAACTTACTCCTTGCCCACCCAGAATGAGGCACATAGGTGCATGTCCCTGTCCCAGAGCCTGCCCTGAGCTTAGAGGCCATGGAGCCAAGTCAGCAGAAAGCAGGACAGAATCTCCTCCTGGTATAAGTACTTTTCTCAGTGTGTCCACTCAGAAACTATGACAACTCAGAAACAAAACACGGTGGAATGGGCAAATTAGCACCTTGTGGTGGCATATGAAATGTTGTAAGTGTTGTGTCCACGAGGAAATCACCCGGGGTCAGGGAAGGGAAAGGACACGCCCATGAAGCAGGTTGTGTGGGCAACCAGGATAGTCCTGCATTCCTTTGAATTGACAGTGTCAAAGCATGAGGTCAGCATGGATGAAAATCTCACATCAGCATGAGTCCAGCTCATGGGTGAACCACCTGTCAACGTACTCTCCATCTGACCTGCTGGGCAGAGGTAAAAACAGGTAATGCGGCTCACCATTTGCCAAAACACAAGGTTAACTCTACATCCCTTAGAAGATGAGTAAATAGAGAAAAAGAAAATAGTGTCTACACCCTCCTTCCCCCAAGAAAACACATTTCAATCCAGGGAAAGAATTGCTTATTTAGAAAACTAGCATCCCCAGTAACATGTAAATGACATGGCTGTGTAATCCTAGAGCAGAAAGTGACAAGGAGAAGTCATACTGAGATGAAAGGAGAGTAGGTGGTATGAAAACACAAGAGGATAAGATGCAAAGACAATGCAATGAGATTAGAAATGCCCCAGTTGAATAAAGATTTAATAGCAGAGCTAAGATGGGCCTCTGCAGCGATAAAGCGCATGTAGTGAAGTCACTGATGTGGGGACGGGGCCTTTGGGAAGCCTTGGGAGAATGCATAAAATGTGACAAATAGGTGTAATCTCCAAGAGAAAGGTTGACGGATAAAGAGAGTAAAATGCAAACTAAGAAAATAGATGGCCTGAAGAGATAACATGGACAACTGGAACATTAGCCATAATCAAAAGAATTATTTTTTTGAATTAGTATAATTCAAGAAAAGTGTCTTGATAAAAACAATGACAAAAAAACCACATAGCATTGGAGATTGGATTGGTGGTTACCATAGGGGAAGGGGGGAGGGGGAGGGCAAAAGGGGTGAATAGGCTCACATGTGAGGGGATGGACCATAATTAGTTTTCGGGTGGTGAACATGATGTAATCTACACAGAATTTGAAATACGATGTACACCCGAAAATAAATAAATGAATTAATTAAAATAAAAAAATTAAAAAATAAAAAAAATGGAAAAAAAACAAAAGAAAGAAACGTGTCTAGACCCAGGACCCAAGTGTCTAGATTGAAAGGGTTCTTTTTTTTTTTTTTGTAAACAAAGATCCCCAAGGAATAACACCTGGATGTCCAGGAAAAATGTTCCCATTAGGAGGAGGACAGGCCGTATCTTTGTCCGACAAACATTCAGAAAGAAAAAGTTACAAAAAAAGGGAACCAAATTCAGACTTCTGCACTAGGATTTAAATAATATATATTGTTTTTTGAGGTGGGGGAAGATTATCACACACAAATTTTATTTACGTCTAGAGATTACATAGTCCAATACTCAAAGACATATACCTAAATTTTACCTTTTGATAAAAAAATTGAAGAAGTTGTATTTCAGAAATAGTTTGGAGATGTTCAGAATAGTTGGAGAATGAGGAAGTTGTGTGAGTAAAGGATTGGTTATGAACACTGAGACCAGTGAAAGGTCGAGTTAACCTAAATTATTGGTACATACTTGCAAATCTACAAGATTATATCATAACTAATATTTGATGAAAAGAAAGAATGCAAAATCGATCATGTGGAAATCTCAAAGGTCCAATTTGTGTTTTAAAAGACTGAAAAATTTGGGATAGAATATGAGGAAGCAAAACCATGCTAAAGTCCACATTTAGTGCACATGAGGAAGCAGATGCAAAAGACAAATTTTCTGTCTTGATTTTTTTCTTTAATTAGTGCAATAGCCTTTTTTTGCTTTTCTTTTTTTTTTCTTTAGGAAGAGTGACCCTGAGCTAACATCTGTTGCTAATCTTCCTCTTGTTTCCCTCCCCAAAACCCCAGGATGCAGTTGTCTATCCTAGTTGTAAGTCATCCCAGTTCTTCTATGTGGGATGCCTCCACAGCATGGCTGGATAACCGGTGCATAGGTCTGTGCCCAGGATCCGAACCAGTGAATCCCAGGCTGCTGAAGCGGAGTGCATGAACTTAACCACTCAGCCATGGAGCCAGCCCCTTTGTCTTGATTTGAATAAAGAATTATAGGTGAACAATTAAAACCAGAATGTAAACCTACTAAATCATTAGAGGGGATAAAAGGAAATGAAACGTGGTACTCTTCAGATCGTATCACAATTTAATAGAAGTAAGAATATACATAGCAGAGATTACAATAAATATAAGAGGGCTGGATGCCATTAAAAGAAGACACAGATTCTCAAATTGCATTAAAAATTAATATCTATCTATAAGTTGATTACACTCGAAAACAGACAAAGAAAACATATAAGATTAAATTATATAGCTAGAAAATAGTCAATTAATATTCAACAAGGGGGCCAAGAGCACCCAATGGGGAAAGGATAGTCTCATCAACAAATGGTGTTGGGGAAACTGAATAAACCATGTAGAACAATGAAATTAGACCCCTATCTTACCTCAATCACAAAAATTAACTTGAAATGGACCAAACACCTAAACGTAAGTCCTGACATCATAAAACTCCTAGAAGAAAATGTCAGGAAGAAGCTCCTTGACACTGGTCTTGGCAATGATTTTCTAGATATGACACCAAAAGCACAAACAAGAAAAACAAAAATCAACAAATGGGACTACATCAAACTTAAAAGCTTCTACACAGCAAAAGAAACAATTAATAAAACGAAAAGGCAACCTACAGAATGTGAGACAACTTTTGCAAACCATATATTGGATAAGGGATTAACATCCAAAGTATGTAAAGAACTCATACAACTCAATTAAAAAAAAAGCAATCCAATTAAAAAAGGGGCAAAGGAACTGAATAAACATTTTTCCAAGGAGGACATCCAAGTAGCCATTGGGCACATGAAAAGAGGGTCAGCATCACTATCATCAGGGAGAGCTATCTTCATGCCCAGGGGTTCCCAGTGGCCTGAGGGCAATATTTCTGACTGGTTGAGGCAAGAGTGAGCAGCAGTGACAGTTGAGGCTGGAGAACTCCGCCTGGAGAATGGGGATAACCCCCGCCCTGATCTTTCCTCTGATTCGTCCCTCTTCACGTGTATTTCTTCTCCATGCATTATCCTACCCCAAGGTTGCAGGACTGATGGAGGAAGCGAAGCAGGAAGCACAGACCACGTGCTCAACTGTTGATGACACAGAAGAGATTGGCTGCAAGACGCCCAGCTTGCAGTGACTTGGAGATCAGCTTCCATTCCTCCTAAAGCAGTGATGAACTATTATCTTTTTTAATTTTTAAATAAAATTGAGAACAAGTGTTGCCAATGCACCAGCAACATCTCCACGGACACACACAGGGGCTCATGCTATCCTGACACATCCCTACTCCTTTGCTCATGCTGACACAGGAAGCTAAGAATGGCTCTGCATGTGGCTTAATGCCTTCAGTGATGATATCTGAGAGACAGACTTACAAATATCCCAGTGGCCTGGCGTAGTGTGAATAATGGAAAGGCAAAGTCTGAAGGGACTGTTATTTATTTGCCTACTTGGACAACTTTGTTTCAAATTATAGCTCAAACTGACCTGATTTCTGCTCTCATCAGGCATTAAACAATCTTAGGAAAACATGTCACCTCCTGTGATCTGTGTCATGAATACTAATAATGTCAACAACCACAAATCATGACTGACATTATTGAGCAATGCCTGTGAGTCAGACGTTGCTCTAAGCACTTGGCATTTATCCACTTATTTAATCCTCACAATAATAAATTTTATTATTATCTCCACTCTGCAGGTGAGGAAATTCAGTCACAGACACTTTGCCAAAGTTGCAAGCTAATAATTTGTGGAGTCGGGACTTGTCCTCTGCAGCCTGGCTCCAGGGCTCAGCCAATAACAGGAGAATGTGTTTGTCTCTTGAATCCACTCCAGTGAGGCTGGAGTCCACTGTTCCACAGAAACCGTTCTTGTCAAGGTCACTGTGACCTCCACATTGCTAAACTCAAGGATCAGTTCTGGGTCCTCATCTTGCTTGACTCAGCAGCAGCATCAGACGTGGTTGATCCTGAAATGCCATCCTCACTGGCTCCAAGCACACCATGTCCGGCTGGGCTTTCTTCCACCTCTTTGCTCTCTCTTTATCTCTTTCACTAGTTCCTTCTCATTTCTCAGCTTCTGAACCTCGGCGTGCGTGGCTTCCCCCCTTGGACTGCTTTTCCTTTTTATAATGCTCGCTCTCATGGTGACTTCACCCAGTCTCATGAGTTTAAAAAACTCTATGCAGTGGTGATTCCAATTTCTTGATCTTGAGTTTTGACCTTTCCTTCAACTCTGGACATCTAACTGATTACTCAACACTTCCATTTGGATGTCTGGTAGAATATTTCTGGTGTGGCATGTCCAAAACAAAGCTCTGGTCCCCCTACCCCTCCACTGATCTGCTCTGCCCTGGCCTTCTCCATAGGAAGGACAACTCTATCCTGGGCGTACAGACTAAGGCATTTGGAGTCATACTTGATTCCCTTTTCTTGCCCACTACACATTCATTGCAGCATTATGCACAATAGCCAAGATACGGAAACAACCTGAGTGTTGGTCCTTGGACGAATGGATACAGATGTGACATGTATATATATATCTCACATCTTCTCTATCTGTCTGTCTGTCTATCTATCTATCTATCTATCTATCTGTCTATCCTGAATCTATCTATATATTGTAATATTATTCGGCCTTTAAAAAGAAGGAGATCCTGCAATTTGCTACAACATGGATGAAGCTGGAGGACTTTTGCTAAGTGAAATAAGCCAGACACAGAAAGAAAAATACTGCATGATCCCCCTTATATGTGGAATCTAAAAGAGCTGAACTCATAAAAGCAGAGAGTAGAATGGTGGTTGCCAGGAGTGGGGGTGGGGAAGTGGGCATCTGCTGGTCAAAGGGTACAAAGTTTCAGTTATGTAGGGTGAATAAATCCTACAGAGCTAGTGTACGGCATGGTGACTATAATTAATAATATTGTACTGTGTGCTGGGAATTTGCTAGGAGAATAGATCTCAGGTGCTCTCACCACATCAAAATGAAAGGTAACTCTGTGAGGAGATGGATACGTTAATAAGCTTGACTGCAGTAAACATTTCACTATGTGTATATCAAATCATCATATTTTACTACTTAAATATATATCATTTTTATTAAAAAACAAAGACAGAAAACTCTTACCGTGGCCTTCAGGGCTTCACATCTCCCCCACCTCTTCTTGTCTCTAACCACCTCTCTCTCACACCCTCCCTCCTAGCTACAATGCCTCCTCGTTGTTGACCCTCCATCATGCCAGGTTCCAGCCTCAGGGACTTTGCACTGGCTGTTCCCTCTGCTTGGAACTCTCTTCCCCCAGATACCCACAAGCCCTCTTTCAGCTCCTTCCTGTCTCCCCTCAGTTATCACCCTTCAGTGAGGGCTTCTTTGATTCCCCATTCCACATGGCAGGCCCATTCCCAGGTGACCCACCCTTCCTCCTACTCTCCTTTTTCCAGAGCAATCGCCACTACCTGACAATACACTGCATGCTTTTGTCCATCTTGTTCGTTGTCAGTCTCTCCCTGGAAGAATGTAAGCTTAATGAAGGCAAGGGTTTTCTCTTTGCTCCTTGCTGCATCCCAGCCCTCAGGACACTGTTTTGCACACAGTAGACACTTCATAGTGAGTGTGCGAGGAGCTATATAGGAAGTAGCGGTCACCAGGCTCTCCCAGCACGCCAGGCACTGTGCTCACAGTCTTTCTGTCACATCTTGTTTAACCCTGTGATCACTCTCCATGCTTGGGACTTTATTTTTAGGTTCTTTTCTTGCTGATGAGGAAGTTGAGGCAGGAGCAGCCACTGCCAGCAGCACGTGAGTGCAGAACCAGGACTCACCTCCAAGAGCCTGATTTTAGGTCTGCGTTCATCCCGACCCTCCATCATGACTTTACGACCTGTCTGGAGGGTATATTGGCTTCCTTTGGGAGAGTGAACCAGGCTGACCACTTTATGCTGAACAAGGCTAGAGGACTTGAAATGTGGCTAGTGTGGCCAAGGAACTGAATTTTAAATTTGATTAAATTTTTTTGTGTGTGTGTGTGAGAAGATTTGCCCTGAGCTAACATCCATTGCCAATCCTTCTCTTTTTTTTTGCTTGAGGAGGATTAGCCCTGGGCTAACATCCACACCATCTTCCTCCACTTTGTCTGTGGGATGCCTCCACAGCATGGCTGATGAGTGGAGTAGGTCTGCACTCAGGATCTGGACCCGCAAACTTGGGCCAATAAAGTGGAGCTCACAGAACTTCAACCACTTGGCCATGGGGCTGGCCCCTGATTCAATTTTAATTAATTTAAATTTAAATAGCCAATGTGGCTGGTGGCTACCATATTGGGCAGTGCAGGTCAACACTACCACTCATCAACAAAGCCCTTTATTTCCTGTTATTTTGTGCCAGTATTTATTTTAAAAATAGACATTCCCACTGCCAGGTGAAGTAGGCCCTTCCCTGGACTGAGGGAGAGCATCGTGCGCTGTGGGACTGTGTTGAAGGACGACTGCTTGTTGTGGTTCTTCCGCATTGTTTCTCCCGCCATTTTGTGCAAGATCTCATTTGCTTTCAAATAGCAGCAATCTGGTAGAACCCCCGTCTTGTGTCTCTGGTTCCTCCCGTTGTGTGCAATGGTGAGCGTTCCGCAGCAGTGGGGAGACGCCGTAAGCAGATAAAACAGGCACGGGGGATTCTCAGCGCAGCGAGCTCTCAGAGGACGTGCGTCAGGAACTGCTGTGCCCCTTCCACCAAGGACCTGAGAGCTTTTACTCAAACACGGTTGTCCTGTCCTCTCACAGACGGCTCTGGGATTGACTGAAGTGCACCCTCCTATTTTAATTCCAAAGTGTTGGTGTTCCTTTGGGGGCCGATTCTTTCTGCCGTGCTTGGTTGGGTGGCCGGGGAAGGAAGTCCACAGGGAACACCAACCATGGGGCTGTACTGCAAATTTGGGACAGCTTTGCCGGATCTGGGCTCCTAGGGCCACCTCTGTTGAAGCCCACAGCAACATGGAGCTGAAAGAGGAGGGTGCACCCATATATTTCACATGGAAGCCCCCGGGCCCAGGAATGGGGTGTTGCAACTTGGCGGGGGTTGCTGCAGCATTAACTGCAGCCCGGAGTCCCCTGAAGTTGCTAGTTTGGTTCCGATTGCCATCATTTGTCTTGGTTTGTACTCTAATGCTTTAAAAGGTGAGCAAGAAAAACAAAAACAAAACCCAGCTTCAGACTTAATCATCTTTCTTGTCCCGAGGATCCCATGAGGCCACATGCTTGGGGACAGGGATTGGATAGAATGTGGCCTTCCTGGGTGGATAGAGAGCTGTCATTTCCTTAATCATTCAGGACATGCCTTAGAAGGGTGATCATGGACTCAGTCACCCAACACACACCTGTGAACACTTTCCACTTGCACACATCTATGCTATTGAGAGCTTTGTTGGTGAAGGCACAGTGCTGCCTAGGGCAGGGCTGGCAATGAGCATGCTTTATGAAGATGCTAGGTAAGTAATTAGAATACTAGATGTTGAGTGCACAGGATAAACAGAATGATGCGAAATTACTTTCTGTCACTCCTCACTGATCCTCTCGACGCTATATGCTGAGCTCCACTAACTTCTGTACTATTTCATCGATAGAGTGAAGTAAATTTTACAGCAAATTAAATACAGTCCTTGTTCAAGGTCTAAGGGACTCAGAAAGATGCTCAGCCCAGCCAGCACAAATGAGCCCACTTCCCTGGGCCCCTTGATACAGCTGTGCTTGCTTGACCTTCTGTGTCACCTCAAAATCCTACCCACACAGTGCCCCTGGGTGAAGAGGTATGCCCCATCAGCAAACTGCCTCTGCAGCCACCCCCAGGGCAGGCACACCAAACAGACCGAGTCCTGAATCTGTCCAGAATCCCCTATCCACTGGAACATCTGCTCCTCTGCGGACCTCGGTCACACTGCTGGTCTGCCCTATGACGTAAGACCACAGGGAAGAGGCACCCAGGCTGGATGGAGGTTGCGCTCCCAGAGGAAATGTATCCGTAAATCATGGTGCCCCCCTCGCCCCCCATGGGCACAGACATCTGAGAGAGCTGGCAGTCTTTCTGGGGGGAGGTTGACTTCAGGAAACCAATTGATACACATTCGCCTTTGCTATCAGGAAGTTCATAATCTGGAAAAATTGATATGCACGTGATATCTGTGTACTGAAAAACTGGGTAGAAAACTCCACAATAATTGTACATTCTAAACATTTTGGGCACTAAGAAGTGAAGGGTTGTTTCTGGCTGGGGGAAGTCTGGGAGCCCAGTGGCTGGCATTTGGATGAGTGGGAATAAGAAGGCAGGGGTCAAGCAGCAGAGGTGGGGATTGGAGGAGCCCGAGGAGACTCTGAAGGTGTGGATAGAGGCAAGAACAAGGCAGCACATGGACCATTCCAAAGTCATGGCTGCCATGGATGCAGACATAAGGATTTGGGCCCATGTGAGAAGGCACTGGGAGCATTTGAGAATTTGAGGAAAGAAAGAGTCCTCATGGAGGTGGAAATCTAAGAAGATCCTCCCCGCTGGTGGCGTGGTGGGGAGTGAGGAAGAAGGCCTCCTCCACACTGCCACCCAGAGGGATGGAGCTCACTCATAAAGGAAGATGTGGAAGGAGGAGTCACTGCCAGAGGAGTTTGGGGGAAGAAGAGTCGATGTGGTCTTGAGCAAGAAGGCAGGTTCAAAGTGACATGGGGGAAGGATTCATGCTTTGCTGGATCACAGGTTTCGGAGGTGATGATGGCATCTGCTTGGAATTCTATGATCCAGTAACTAATGTTCCAGGGTGGGCACAGGGCAACCTGACAGCCGCCAGGTCCCACCCATGGCCCGTCCCTGGTAGACTTGGCTCTGGTGGGTCTTTCAGAGTCCTCCTTCCTGCCTGGGAAACATTGCACACACTCCTCATCTCTCATGCCCCTCCTTGACAGCCTTTTCTAGTCAGCAAATGATTTTCTTTCTTTTTGGACACTGGCACATCCATTGTCCCCCTTCTCTATCATAACATGCTAGCCCTGTGGCACATTTAGCCTTGAACCTCAGCTCGGCACTGTTTGTGACTCTTGTCCTTCACTGTGACCCCCTCTGAGTGGACCCCTTCTTCTTTCTTTATAGATAACCCAAAAGATCAGTTGTCCCCCAAACAAGTGTGTCCTTGACCCCGCTGCCTTCGCTAATTCCTGTCCTGCGATGTCAAGGAGAGACAAGCTTTCAGGGAGGACTTCGGCGAAGGGGTGACTGGTGATGCCACCTAGCTCCAGCTGGTGACCTCGAGGAAGTAGGGGCATAAACTTTCAGCTCAGGAAAAATGATCTCTTTGCTCTGTTTACTGTTGATTGTTAATATTGTTATTGTGTTAGTTCTTGTTTTCCATACTTCGTAAGGTAGTATGTTTTCTAAGCCAACATAATACCATTCAGATTACTCTGTGTTCTGGAATGTAGACAAGAAAATTACATGGAAGTATATTTGAGAATTTGCGCAGCTGTGTCTACTGTTGTCTAATGGACTTTCAACCCGAACCTTCCATTTCCTGCTGTACATACAGTGTCGTTTGAGAACTGCTGCTGGGTACTTCTTAGCATGGCATCCATCTCTTTGGCATCAGGTCTTGATTTATCCCTAAAATGAATTCTTAAGCTCCCTCAAGGACACACCTGAGCTTTCTTTACTCTAGAACTCATACTTTGATTATTGTCAATGAGGATCTGATCCTGTTGAATCTCTGACACTTTTAGTAAGTCCCAGGCCAAACCACGAAGGCAGTGAGCTGTGTGTTCAGTGTTCCTCTGGCCTTCACCCTGATCGCTCTTTCAGGCATCCTTCCCCCGCTTGGTGACCCACACCCACTGGCTGGGTGAAGTGGAACTCGCACTTTTTGCTCTCCGTGTCTACATCAGACAGTGTACCTTTTGAAAAGGGCTCTTATTCAACTATACACTTTTTTTCAAAGGCAAGAGTTTTGGTTTCTGCTCCGTTCAGTGGCATTGTGTTCAGAGTGGTGGTCCTGTGGATTTGTAAGAGAACCCATCAAGGTTATGGAAGGATATATTATAATCTTATTTTTATTTTTAAAAATCTAAACATAACAGAGGAACTGGGCCTTAGTACCATTTAAAACATGGGCTGATTCAGGCGCCCTCGTTTGGTTTCCATGTTGGCTGATTGTCACTGGGTCACCTGTCAGGTAAGGACTCAAGTGTCCCTAGGGCAGAGTGACACACAGGAAACAGCCAGGGCTTTGAGCACACAGCCCGAGGTGCATGAGTGTGTGTGTGCTGTGTGACACGTGTTCGTGTGTCATCTGTGATGTGGGGGGGGGGGTGGTGTGTGTGTGATGTGTGTGGGCGTGAGTGTGCATGTGTCTGTGCTGGGGGCAATAGCAGGGGAGGCTATGGTTTGTACTAGGAAGCTTGATTAGGGGTATAATGTAAGATTTTGTATGCCTTGCTAAAAGATTTGGGTTTTATCTAGAAAAGGGCAGAAAGTACTCCATACATTTTAAGCAGGGCAGAGATTGGAACAGATTGACCTTTTTGACACTCTAGCAGAATTACGGGAATGAATGAAAGAGTGTGATGGAGATCAGGAGGCTGGCTAGCAGTTGGTGGTATAGACTGAAGGAGGACTACAGCAACTGTTGAGTGCAGTGGAAGTAATGGGGACTCACCGTGGATTGAGGCAGTGATGGCTCTTGATTCTTCATGCTTTCTTATATCTGCACCCTGGAGTGGTCCTGTCCTCACTGGCTCTGGTTTGACCATGGACTCGCTTTGACCAACGGGACAATAGCAAGTATGATGTGACTTGAAGAGTGATGTGTTTTGGGGCTTGCCCTCTCTTGCTCTTCTTTGGCTCCCCATCACTTCCGCCATGCGAAGAAGCTGGACCAGCCTGTTGAACAAAGAGAGATAACGTGGTCTCACCATCCCCAACAGCCAGCAGCCACCCATCTTCCCGAGGCAGCGCTGTCCAGCCGACTGGCAGCTGACAGCAGATGCATCTGTGATCTCAGACAAGGCTGGCAGGAGAACTCTGCGGAGCCCAGCCCCAGTTGCCCCTTCACAGAATCTGGAGCCAAAGTTGGAAAAGATTGTTGTTTTAAGCCACTAAATTTTGAGACGGCTTGGAGTTCAGTAAAAGCTAACTGACAAACCAATAAATAAATAAGCAAGGCTAGTGATTTCTGGCTGCCTTCATAAGTGGTTGGATATGAGGGGGAATCTCAGAAGTTAATCTCGGAGGACGCTGTGCTCTCAGATGAGGGCATCCTGAGGCCCCTGGGGCCACACTGACACCTGGAGTGAGAGGGACGACGTCAGACTTTGACCTCGTGAGACCAAGAGTGGGGCTTTGGCATGGGGCATGCCTCACTGAGCTGGGGGTGCAGGGCCTCAGCCCGCAGGTGAGGTGAAGGTTGGTGCGGAGGGTGAGCCAGCCCTTCGATGTGGTTCTTTCTCTGCAGGATCACTCTTCTCTTCAGTCGGTTGAACTTACAGGACACAAACATGCAGCGGAGAGCTAGAACTTCTTGTCAGATGTTCAGCAACGTGGTCTATGAAATGCTGAACATGAATGTTTCAGATCATTTGGAAAGTTGGTCACATTTTCCTTTTATTAAACTCCATGTAGTAGCAATTAGAAACAACGACGACAACAGAACTGACAACTGTGGAGCTGAAAACCCTTGTATGTCGTAGTCATCACAACCTAGGAAATGAGGATCCAGTTGGAGAAGCAGAGTCACCTTGGGTGACGTGGACCAGGCGTTCGTAGGGATCGCGCCTCAGCAGCTGTCAGAGCTAGAGGAGACGTTCCTCTGTGTCTGGTGAGGCAGGACCAGGAGCCGGGGCAGAAGAGCTGGATGTGAAGTGGGAGGGAGCAAAGAGAAACTGGAACCTATGTCTGTCTCTCACTGCCTCCCACTTTGACAACACAAGCAGTCTGGAGAAGAAGCTGGTGCTTCGGCCGCAGAGCTGCACACAGGCCTGGCCCAGACTCGGAGAAGCTGAAGCAGGGAGGCCACTGGGAGCTGGCGGGCTGGGTGGGCTGCTGCTCTCCAGGCTGGGCTCTGCGCTCACCTTCTGAGCATGAAGGCTGCTGCCTCCTTTAGGTCTTTCAGGTCTCTGGATGTGGTTTTGAGGCCAGCACTAGTGTGGAACCAGACAGGACAGGGCTTTCCTCCTTCCTGTGGCTACTGCGAGACACTGGCTGGCCAATGCAGTGGGCCCCAGGGTGGGGCAGTGATGGTAGGGTCTTTCTCTTACCTCGGAGTTGGCAAAGGAGATAAATTTGAGTTGATTCAACAAAGGAGGAGGGGAGCTGTGGGGTGGTCTCCATAGTCAACTTTACCCTGGTTTTCACAGAGGTAGGAAGGCCCTTTCAGGCCAAATTTCTGAAGAACTGGGAGGTTGGGATAGCGCCGTGGTTTTACGAAAGCTCATTTGTGAGGATTTGGAGATCCCCTCCTGGGCTAGCTGCTGGTGGCCCCAGAGATGGCACAGGGAAGGGCCTAGGTGGCACTGATCTCAACCTTAATTATTTGGGGCATTTCAGTTTCTCTTATGAACGGCTTACCACACTGTCATTCATCGTTTTGTCAAAACTCTTTTTGGGACACTTCTCAAAGGTAAGGAGAACACGAGTTGATTCCCAGCTGCATGGACCACAGGTCGTCTTCCTTGTGGCGTGTTTACGTTGTTTACGTTTGCATCTTACTTTCCATACACTTGCTTACTAGCATAACCTCTTCTGGGAAACCAGCCCATGCTCCTTTTATCCTTGACAAAAGCATCACCACCCAAGCCCACAGCCCCGCTGCTGTTTCTGGATCCCCCAGCCCAGCCCATGGATTTCCTCCCCTCCTGCTTCCTACCATGAGAGTCAGGGCCCGGCTGCAAGGGCCCCGTGGTGCCACTGCTCTCCTGCCTACTTCTTGCCAGACTCTGGACCTTGGCTACCTTTCCCCCGTCCAGTCCTGGCACAGTTGCACCCATCCAGGCCTTGTCCTTACACCCTCCCTAGAAAGGCTCCTGGCTCCTCCAGCTCCCTCACGACGTCTGCATCAGAGGGAAAAGCATAGTCTCTTCTATACACCTGGTTCTGAGCTCCCTGTGCTGCTTTTTTTCCTCTGCCTCTCTCTGCCGTCCTCTGGGCTTCAAGAGCTATGTTGAATGTGATGAGTTCACATGAACCATGCGGTTGAAGGATAGACTATTCATTTCTGTTTACTTTTGGTATTTTCTCTGGTGATGCACCCACCTTTTCATGGTCATTTTTGTCTGTGGTTGCACATTACAACAAAATATGCTTTAGTGATAACAACTGCAAAACAAGCTGGCCCCTTGTGCTCACTTTCATCCCAGATATAAGAGTGAACCCCAATGACTTTATCTTAGTGTCTTGCCTCTTTATACGGGACTCACAGTAGGCAGACTAATGACCCATCCCTGGCCTTGCTCCTGAGGGGCTGTGTCGAGGAGCCACACAGGAGGGGAGCGGGGACCTTCTCACCATGGCAATGAAGGGCTGCTCCAACCTATGACTGTGATTTCTTTCTAAAATCATAGAAGGATGCTATGAATTGTTCCTTTTACTTAGAAATAGTTTGGGAGTGTAATTCATATTCAGATTGTGAGTAGTTTGAACTAAATAAACCGTATTCCCTTCCAGCTGAAATTTTCTACCAGCTTATCTTCATGAAACCTGTGTATGCAGAGAATCCAGAAATATGTCAAGCAATAAATCTCACCTTCATTTGCTATTGCCTCTCAGTCCAATCAGACAAAAATTCCTTAAACAGAACTTTATTGAAGTCACTACTCATCCCTCAGGAACTGCTCTGGGTGGATTAGACAGGCGATTTTGTCCCTTGTCACATGAACGGAAGACCAGGCCTCCTGTGCTTCCTCTGTGAACATTCCTCACTGGCCTGTGATGTTGGTTTAGAAGGAAAATACCACCCATGATTGTTCCATGTTCCCAACAGGTTGCAAGCTACCAGGGTCATGTGCAACTGAAGCTAGGGAACCTCTTATTCTTTGCGTAGTAAATGTTTGGCAAACTCCTCTACAATCACAAGAATGTTTGTTGGTGAGACAGGCAAGACCCCCACACCCCTCATTTCCCAAAGACCCCCTAGCTCTTTTCTGCAAACCTCCAAATTCCTTCCACCTCTTAGCTACTGTTGTCATTGCTTCTCCTGCAAAGGCACACCAGCCATTTCCAGTTGCCCTGCTTGAGGCACAGTCACTGAGTACTACGATGATGTTAAACCGCAGATCTGTGGGCCCACAAATAACCCTGGAGTATGAGATCGCAGAAGGTCATTCCGTGAAATGGCTCATAGATTTCCCGTGGGTTATTGCTTTTTAACCTAGATTATCTTGGGAGAGAAATAGGTTTCATTTATATTCTAAACTCATGCAAAGGGCTGCAAAGCTTGCTGATTTCAGAGTCTGATTTATTTTATGGAAATTAACATAACCACTGAAATCAAACCCTTTCCCTTCCACAGTGTGGCTGCCACAGTGGCCTAATTGTGATGGGGGACAGTCGGAGAAAGCATCTCACTTTCCAGTCCTTGTTTGTTTTGATGCTTGTTATTGTGTGCGTGAGGCGCCGCCCCTTTGCTTGCTCTTCTTGCTTCATTCCTTCTGGACTGGCCGTAGTTCACCATCAACATCAGCTTTTATTTTACAGTACATCTCCTGCTGACTTTTTATATTGTAGTAAAATATACATGACACGAAATTTATCATTGCACCATTTTTTAGTGTACATTTCAGTGGCATTAAGTACATCCACATTGTTGTGCAACTGTCACCACCATCCAGCTCAAGAATTTTTTGTCTTCCCAAACTGAAACTCTGCATCCATGAAACAATGACTCTTTATTCTCTCCCTCCCCCAACCCCTGGCCCCCGCTGTTCTACTCTCTGTCTCTATGAATTTGACTCCTCTAAGTACTTCATGTAAGTGGAATCGTATAGTATTTGCCCTTTTGTGACTGCCTATTTCACTTAGCATAACGTCCTCAAGATTCTTTTATGTTGTAACATGTGTCAGAATTTCCATCTTTTTAAAGGCTAATTGTATGGAATTTTTGTATGTATTGTATGTATACATTCAATTGTATGTATTTTCACTGTATGGAAATAACACTTTTGTGTGTGTGTGTGTGTGTGTGTGTGAGGAAGACTGGCCCTAAGCTAACATCTGTTACCAATCTCCTCTTTTGGGTTGAGGAAGATTGCCCCTGAGTTAACATCTGTGCCAGTCTTTCTCTATTTTGTATGTGGGCTGCTGCCTCAGCATAGCTTTATGAGTGGCGTGTAGGTCCACACCCGGGATCCGAACCTGCAAACCCCAGCCCACCGAAGCACAGCATGCGGACTTCACCACTACCCCACCAGGTCGACCCCAGGAAATAACGTATTTTGGATACTGTCTTTTAATTTCCCTTTCTGTGCTTCCTGGGGACACCTTCCGATTAAGGACTGTGCCCAAGTCCTTAGCTCAGGATCTGCTTTGAGGAGAACCCAAATCAAAGCAAATTTAGATCTCTTTTCCTTTCAGGAGTTTAGATCCCACTTTATATAAAAAAATAATTTAAAGGTATGTCAAATCTGAAAACGTTCTTCTGAAAGAGGAGAAACAGTTACCAGGATGTTTAGAGAAAATTCAGGGAAACAAATTTAATAAAAAGACTTGCAGACTGCAGATAAGCCCGGGGGAGTTTCCACAGACCCAGCCAGAAGAAACAGGCCTGGCAGGAGGCAGGCAAACGGGCCAGGGTCCCGGCGGGTTGACTTCTAAGTGTGAGGGACCAAGATGAGGTTCATTTCCAGGGCAAGGCCCCAGGGAGCTGCAACCATTTAGGACTTTATCGGGGACCAAGGACCCGGGCGAAGGTGATGGTTTCCAAGGACTCAGGCAGGGGGACATGGCAGCAGCTGCTCCTGGTGATGCGTGTGAGAAGGAATTTCTAACATTCTGCTTCTCGGCGCCCCTTGGTGGACGAGGACTTGATCTGGTCAGCGGTGGCTGTGGTCAGTTGGGGCAGGGCGAAGGTGGCAGAACCAACCCAAACCTTTCCAACCTTCCTCCGCATGGTGATATTTTCTTCAGTGGATTCCACATTCAAGTTGTAAATATCTGCACCTTGGATATGTGCCATCTGCGTTTCCTTTTTCCTTCTCTGAGGCTTTCTAAGCAGCAGTCAGCAGTGCTACCGACCATCTGCCCCTCTCTTGGCAAAGCGGCACGACTGCCATCAGGAAGGAAGTTCTTGCCCTTAGTTCCGCGTTCCTCCTTGACTTTGGCCTACGGTTCTTAGGGGTTTTCCACTGAGCACTACTGATTTATCCTGGATGGTCCCTTAGTTAGGATATGAAATTCTGTGTTTATCATGACTCCTTCGAATAAGAACGCTCTTCCCAAGATGTCTTCAATAAAGGGGCTAGAAAATACTGAGCCCTTCCGTGATATCCTTTATAAGCTGAATGTGTAACAGCACAGGTGAAAGTGCTCAGGAAGTTAACTACTTGGTGGCAGAGGTGAGGTTCAGCTTAAAGGACCAGAAGCCAGGTGGACACAGGCTTTGAGGCCGCCCCTGTGGGTTGATATGGTAACACCGGGCCACCCCTCAGCGGTGGTTCTCATCGAGGTCTCCCCCATCTTGCTGTTCTTCCACTCTGACACTGAGTGGGAAGTGAGTGACCAAAGAATAAACCTGTGCAGCAGAGGCCGTCCCAGGCCCGCCCCTACTGCCTGTGCACTCGCTGTTCTCAGACCCTCCTGTGGAGGCCTGCTCTGGGCACCTGTAACTCACACTGAGAGCTTGCTCTCCATGCTCACACCTGTCACCAGGAGCAACTGCTGCCCTGTCCCCCTGCCCGAGTCCTTGGAAACCATCACCTTCGCCCGGGTCCTTGGTCCCTGATAAAGTCCCAAATGGTTTCCAGCTCCCTGGGGCCTTGCACTGAAAATGAACCTCGTCTTGGTTCCTCACACTTAGAAGTCAACCCTCCGGGACCCTGGCCCGTTTGCCTGCCTCCTGCCAGTCAGGACAATCAGGAGGTACCAGCACTCACTGCCCGGGACCTGCCTCCAGACAAGCTGGATGGGAGGTGGAGCAGAAAATGCCCCTTTCCTCACCCTTACGGGCGAGTCTGAGGCAAAGTCCCATGCCATCTCGCAGAAGTCCCCAGACTGCACACGAGCTATCCACAGCAGTGACCTGCTCACTAACTGGCTTCCTTCCTTCCCTGTCTCACTTTCCCACATGCCATTTGGGTCCTCAGGAAGCAGACACTGAGAGAAAATTAGGAATACCAGCAGTTTCTTGGGGGCAATGCCTGTGCAGGGGAACAAGAGGGTAGGAGCAGATCGGGCAAGGGAAGGGCTCTGCGATGCAGACATGACACCTATGGAAGGAAAAGGGGGGTCAGGATGGGGCAAGGAGAGCCTCAGGCTGTGGCACACTCTGAGGCAGTCTTGGCCAATCCTGTGACATTCCGCAGGAAGGAGTGTCCTACTGGGTGGGAGCGAAGGGACCCCCGCGGCCCATTGGCTGGGGCTGCCTCAGAGAGCATGCTGGAGCTCCCCAGCAGAGGCAGATCCTGACGGGTGGGCTGCACCTGGAGGCTGTTGGGTAACTGCCCTCCTTGAAGCAGTGGGGCAAGTACTTTCCTGGAGGGATTCCAGGGGACAGCTCCATGATTCACACCACTTCCCCCATGCTCCCTCCAGTCTCCACTCAAACCAACTTCTTGCTCTCAGTTCCTTTTCTCAAGGTCTACTCCTGGGGGATAAGCCTGAAACAAACTTTATTTGTAAGCTAAGATTTACCGAGTAGGTTCTATGTGCCCACTGTGAAAGCACATGTCCCTAAAAGGCATTAAGATGATCACCACATGGATGAGGAACTGAGCCTGATGGAGATGAAGAATCTTGCCCAAAGTCATGCATCTGGTAAGAGATAATCTGAGATTCCCATCCAGTCTGTGGATGCGTTCTCTTTTGGGGGACAATTAGCCCTAAGCTAACATCTGCCACCAATCTTCCTCTTTCTGCTGAGGAAGACTGGCCCTGAGCCAACATCTGTGCTCATCTTCCTCTACTTTGTACGTGGGACGCCTGCCACAGCAGGGCTTGATAACGGTGTGTAGGTCTGCACCTGGGATCCTAACCGGTGAACCCCGGGCCACAGAAATGGAACGTGTGAACTTAACCTCTGTGCCACGAGGCTGGCCCCTGTGGATGCTTTCTTTTACAGCAGTGTTTCCTGCTCCCATGAGTTCACTCTGCTTTTCCCCCAGTGCGAGACTCTTTGCAGGGAGTCTCCTGGCTGCAAGCTGGTCAAACAGTTAGAGGGGGCAGAGCAGGTGGACACCTTCTAGCAGCCACAGAACCACTGCTGAAGTTGTTTCTCAGATGCAGTGTTGCTTTCATGGGATGCGTGGAGCTCCTGGGCATCCCTCAGGAGCATGTACATTGCAGGGAGCCATGCCATATTGTCCCTGTGGTTCCCAGGCTCTCATTAATATGCCACATGTTTACAAAGAACATTTGCAGGGGGTCTGCAAGAGGAGCAAAGCCAACAGCAAACTGCAAGAGACTGAGCTAGCATGCTCCGGAGGAGTTCCAATGTCCGTCACTGCACCAAGTGCCCTCTGATCGGGGAAGCACAGGCACAGGGCATTGACAGGATGCTGGGACCAGGCTTGTCGTAGTCACTGTGCTGGTGAGCACTGAGTTTCCATCTTGCAAGGCTGTCCCATTTCCTTTCCTGCTGCATTTCTCTTTATGGCACCCCAAATAGATGACAGCCAGCTGCCAAACAAACAGAAGGCATCTGAATATTCACAGGATTTGAGATAGGCATCCTCCTCTCAGGAAGCAATTTGTGGAAAAAATCAGTTAAGAGCGAGGTTTCCAGTTTATATAAGTGCTCAGATTTGTCGCACAGGTTATTAAAGCTGAACAATGAACTTCTCATTCTGTTTGGAGGCCAAATGCTGCAAAGCTATTAACGTGCATCCATCTTGTGTGCTTCAAAATTGGAACAAGCTTCTTTAATTGCATCAGCATAAAGCAAATATCTGTTCCTCAGAGGACCTGGCTTTAAAGGTGGTTTGAAATTAAGTGACTCCAAGGCCCACGTGGGCATCGTGGCAGCAGCTAGGAAATGGGGTGACTGACTGCATGCAGGGAGCAGTGCAGGGGAAGTTGAAACAGTGAGGGAATTGTCTTTCTCTTTGCTTCCTTCCTTCTTCTCTGGAGTTCACTGTTGGCAATTAAGTACTGAAGAGCTCCTCCCCTGCCTGATGCTTTGGGACACGCAGCGCAAGCAGTGAGCCCGCAAATTGAGTGGAAACCCCTAATCACTAAGATAATGGTCCCGACAGAAGCTTCCTTGGGAGGAGAACTGCTCCTGATATTACTGGGTGGGACCTGGGTCCTCTGGTCCTCTCTGTTCACCAGTCTCAGCACAGGTCAATTCCATCAGCAAAGGCAGCCAACTCACTTCCTCAGTCCCCTGTGGAAGCAAAGGGGCCAGAGGAAGCGGGGCGTGAAGACGGGCCTCTGAGGAAGCAGTAGGACGAGAGAGGAGAGACAGTGGGGCTGACCAAGAGACACAAGCGCAGAAATGCAGGGGGGGTGAGGGGTGAAGGAGGGAGGAGATGGCTCATGCTCTCTCGTGCTGCGAGTAACAGGTGCACTTTCCATCTCTCTCCACCAGGTTTCCTGTTAATTGGGCATCACATTAAGAGTATTTTTCTGTTTGCTATTTGAAAAACACAGAAATTATAATAACAAGGATGACTGCCTTTTACAGTGTTTCGTTTTCTCTGACATACTTGTGATGATAGTCACAATTTTGGTTGCAATGTGCTTTCATATGGGTCACCTCTGTGAGCCGTACCATGGACCCGGAGTAAGTTAGGGTTATATGAAGAGTGCAGCCTACCCTAATACAGATAAGGGAACACTCCCAGGTAACTCTCGTTGGGGCTGAGAGGTATCTGATGGCTATTGATGCATAATAAATTACCCAGAAACTCATTGAGTTCGCTCACTGTTTAGTGGGTGAGGTGTGCAGGAGGAGCTAGGTCAAGCGATTCTTGGTTGGGGTTTCATGCTGGTGCAGTCAGCCGTGGCCTGACCGCAGTTCTCAGAGGGCTCAACTGGAAGGCGCCTCCACGGCAGCTGGTTCACACAGCTGATGCACCTCTTGGCCCCTCCAGCATGGAGAGCTCAAGGCAGCTGGACTCCTTGCATGACATCCCAAGAGAACCAGGTGGAAGCTGCATGCCCTTCTTCCACTTCCCATTGGAGGTCACACAGTGCCCCTTCCACTGCATTCTGTTCATTACAGATTCAAGGGCATGGCTCACAGACCCCACTTCCCGATAGGAGGACTATCAATTATTTGGGGCCATACTTTTAATCACCACAAGAGACTTGCCCAATGAAGTGATGGAATGAAGATGGCTCCAGGAGAGCCATGCCTCAGGATTAGAATCTTATGTACCTAGAAGTGTTCCAGGGATCTTGCTGCTTCTCTGTCCTGCAAGTGCTTCTTGACTCTCCAGGCACAAAATACACAGGATGCTCCGACATGGGACTCAGTGTACTGTATTACTAAGTGGGGTAAAATATAAGCACCTCACTCCACTGACTGTCAATCAATTTGTCTTCTATTCAGTGGCAGGAAGAGGACGAACAATGATGAGCAAGGGAGGGGAAGGACTCTCTCACGCTCCTGAGTGAGAAGTAAGTGGCACTAAAAACAGAACAAATCAACATGGCCTTTTAATTTGTCCTGTCACGAAACTTAGGAAGAAAAGCTCATCTCAGCCAAAAGCTGTGTGACTGATGTCTGGTCCATGCTGAGAACCCGGCACAGTCGGTGGTGCAGATATGGTCCTCTATGCCCTGCCTTGACCTACCTGACAAGCACCGAGGCAATTGCAATTTGGCATGTGGCATCTTCTGTAGAGCCAGCTGCACATTTGTCATCTGCCTCTTCATTAAAGGAAACTACTGCACATAGGTGTGCCTGTGCTCATTTAGCTCTGGGGATAGATGGACAAATAATCCACAGATGCTGCCTTCAAGGGACTCATGGCCCAGGGAGCAAAGTCAACTATAAACCTGCAAGTGTGCTGAGAGTTGGAGAATTTTTCCTCCATAAAAGTTTTAGGAAAGTCTTCTTAGAGAAAGTGAAATTTGAGCTTAATGCTATAAAGTAAGTAGCTGTCTCTGTGTGTGTCTGGTGTGCCGAGGTGGGGTGGGTAGGAGTTGGTAAAAAGGCAGCTCCAGGTCGTGGGGTCAGTCTGAGAGGTCAAAGGCAGTAGCAAAGGGGAGGTGCTTGGCTATTCTAGATAATTGTTCTAAGTTCCGCCACAGCTGCTATCCCCAGGCAGGCCCTCCCCTGGTACGTCCGGGTCTTAGCCCCTGGCTAGCTTCCCAGCAGAAGTGAGGAGAGGGAATGACATGGAGCTGGCCGAGTGCCCTGACTCTGCTTCCTTCACCTCTGCTCTTTCCCTCAAGGCCACCCTGACTCTCCAGAAGTCCCCAAGATTGTGACGAATGCCTCTAACTATCAGAAAATTTAGCTTTCTGGTGACTCCTAGGCTGCCTTCCATTAGGTCTGGTTCTGCGCTCAAGGCTGTAGAGGGCAGTATAATTGCCGTCTCCCAAATCTGCCCTCATGGGTTCACCAATGGCTATCCCAGTTACTCCACTCCGGGCTTCGTTAGCTCAGATCCACCTCTCGCAACTTATTTGAAAGAAATAATGCTGCTTCCAAACATGTCTAGATTCTCACCTGTTTCCTCATTTGGAAGATCAGACTCTTGTCATCGTGTAAATTAATTCCAATCAATGAACTGTGTTTTGTCTCCTTGTGTGTCCTTTTAAATAATTGGAAGTGGCGAGTTCTGGTTTTCAGTTTGAGTTAGCTTACAGGAGCTCTGCCTCTCTTGATGCTTGGAAACTGCTCTGACGTGGGCTGAGCTGTAGCAGAGAGAAATACTCAGACACAACACCAGTGATGCTGCTGTATTTATTGTTTTTGGTACACAAGTGGTACGCATAAATGTAATGATCATGTGAGACACTTAAAAAATATGGTCTGTTGCAGGGACTTTGGCCTGCACAAAAGTGAAGCAAGATAAGCTGGCCATTACCCTACAGTGGAGATGGCTCTTCACTCCCAGAGGGCAGAGTTGTGGTGGCTCTTCTTCTCACCAATCACTTTGGGAAACTGCCAGGTGAGCAGCGCCCCGGTGCTCATTTGCATTAGTTTCCTACAGGAATTCAGATGGGCGGGCTCCTCACCTTCATTCCAGGACCTGAGAGGTCAACACACCTGTCTTCAGCTGGAAAGCGATTAAACGCCGTGAGAATTAGGAATTATTGCCACAGAATGAGGCCATGTGAAGCCAGACAGCAGCATGATTGTATCGTGCTTGGGATCAATGAGCTCAAATGCTGAGAAATATGACTAGAGTAGAAACACAACTATTTTTATGTAAGAGGTAATTTAAAAATTTATAATGTTTTAATATTTATCAAAGTGATACATACATATGGTAAAGAAAAATTTAAAAGGACTCGAATTTACAATGAAAAACACAGTGCCGGCACACCTCGGACTGCTCCCAGCTCTTGCAGCTCCCTCTGCTACCAGCTCTGTTGGCCACCACTGAACTGCTAACAGCTGTTCTGCTATTTCATTCATCTAAAAATAATTTTCAGACATTATCTCCTAACTCTCTGATTTGAAATTTTAAGATTTAGCTCACTTAAGCTACTTCCCTCTCTTGTCTCTCGCCTCTTCCCAATTTTAGATAGTACTTCTATCAGTTACAGTGTAAGTGCAAGTAATTTAATCAAGTGCATATTTATTTCTTATCAGATTTGCGTCTCTTTTCATCTCCATTTCTATACCCACTCTCCAACTCCTGTTAACCGGACCTTTGTAAGGGGAGAGAACATTTTGTATTCCGTAGCATAATTAAGTTTTGTGTACAGGTCTTCTTCAACATATGATAGGGTTACATCTCAAAAAATCCATAGTAAGTTGAAAATGTTCAAAGTTGAAAATGCATTTAATCCATCCAACCTACCGAACGTCATAGCTCAGCCTAGCCTACCTTAAATGTGCTCAGAACATTTATATTAACCTTTAGGCAGGCAAAATTATTTAGCACAAAGCCTATTTTATAACAGTGTTGAATATCTCCCGTAATCTACTGACTATTGTACTGAAAGTGAGAAACAGAATGGTTGTGTGGGTACAGAATGGTTCTAAGTCTATCAACAGTTCACCCTCGTGTTCACGTGGCTGACTGGGAGCTGCCACCCGCTGCCACTTGCTGCCGCTGCCCCGCGTCACGAGAGAGGATCATATTGCATACTACTACCCTGGGAAAAGATCACAATTCAAAATTTGAAGTATAGTTTCTACTGAACACATATTGCTTTCACACCATTGTAAAGTCAAAAAATGGTAAGTGGAACTGACGTAGGTTGGGGACCATCTGTATCTTGACTGTAGGTTGATTTAAGAGTTCAAAACCAATACAGTTCCTTAGCAAAATTGTGGTAAAGTAAGTATGATTTTTCCAGAACCAAGTCATGTGGTTGAGCTGTATTCCTGTCTCCAAGCCCTATATGATGGCGCTAGGGCACATAGAGCAGTGTATTTCTAGGATGAAAGACAGGTTACATCCCTCCACTGCAGCCCAGATGGCGTTTTAGCTGGATGCACGGTTAAACCCTGCCTTTCGGAAAGGCTTTTTGCTTTCCCTGGCGTTTCTAAATGCCTTTTGTTTTGTGAAGCTCAATCAGATCCACATTTCCCCACGGTGTAGTCCCTGTCCTAAGACGTGTCCAGGGGTTCTGTAGTTACAGGGACATGATCTAGGGGTTTGGAGGGCCATGGAAAAGGCATGGAATAAATTTTGAAACACTCAGTTTTACACTGAAGAGCAGCAAAGAAAAATGACTGGAGAAGAACCCATGCCACTGCTTTTGGTTTAGACTTTACCTCTTGGCCCGGGGAGATGTCTGAGGGCACAGAGGGAGATAATATCAAAGGACCAGACTGGAACGTGCTGAGCACGGGGCGTTTTCAGTATCTCTAATGGCGAACTGAGGAGAGAGGCACCTGCCAGGATAAAGAAGAGAACCAGTTCGGGCAAATTGTTAACGGGGTTGCTAAATCACGGGGAAGCATATTTACATGTGTTTTGATATATGAACCAAAAAGACCAAGTGGGGTGAGTTCCCGGCTCACCCTTCTCCTCTTCTCCCCTCCTGCTATGCTTCATCTCTCCCGGCTCAAAATGAGAAATAAGCAGAGATGATCTGTACATAAATATTACAAAGAAGGAGTTAAAAAAATGAACTAAAAACATGTATCAGAAGAGAAATTACCCAAAGGAGAGTGAGTCTCAACACATAATTCTCCAGAGACGCAAATATATGACAAACAACATATCATCATTCCACAAAAGTCACAAGAGAAACAGGAATTCATACAAAACATTGCATGATATCAGAGAGATCCCAAAGTGCACGCTCGAGGCTCAGAAAGATGAGAACCAAATGGAGTGGAAATGAATTTTTCCAAAATGTAATAAAACAAAATGCTCCTGAAATAAGGAGCTGGATCTGTAGCTGGCAAGGGCACACCTCCCCCTAGGAACTATACACACTCTGGAGAAAGGACAATGAATGGCCTTCTCAACTCCAGGACACTTCTGTTCCCTTTTTCTGTACTTTATTGTGTGTGGTGTTTGAATATTTGGGCTGAGATTGGCAAACAATTCTCTGACATTTTCCATCACCTTAACTTTTCACTTTGTGGTCTGGGAGGCTTTTATTTTTCAGTCTTACTAATGATTTTTATTTTAACTTCAGAAATAAGCATTTTAACTACCAAAAATTGTTTCTTGTTTTTTGATCCTTTCCCGGCAGCCTGTCTTTGTATTATGGTTGTAATTTCTCCAATACTTCTGAAGATATTTTGGGCTTTTGAAAATATCCTTTCTGAATTATCTAAATTTCCTATGGAATGAGATATTTTTGTTGACTTTGGTTGTTTCCCTTGGAATTGCTACTTTCCCCCACAGCCTGGCGATCTGAGCCAACGCTTCAGAACGGAAACAACTCCATCAACTGGCATCGGCCCACGTGCAACTCCCTCCCCACCCGCCGCTGCACCCAAGGCTAGCGCCGCTCTGAATTTCGACGGAATGCAGCTCCTTTTTACATATGAGTTCACCCTTTATAAATATGTGTTTAGAAAATATAGCATTGATTTTCAATTGTTTTTTAACTTTATGAAAATGCTATCAAGATGTATGTTTCTTCAGGGACCTGCTTTTTTCTTTTGTTAACATTTTGTTTCTATAGTCTGTGCTTGCTGTATGCAGCAACAGTTCATTTTCAGACAGGCAGAGTCCTGGAGTTGCTAAAGACACAGCAGCGGAAGGGGCCAGGTGTTGGTTCTGGTGGCAGCATTTCGGAGTACAAGTGCTTCCCCAGCTCACGTCCACTGCTGCAGCCCTAGGGGAGCCACGTATGGACCCGGAGCAGCCCCGAGATCAGACCATGCGGAGCGATCACCCACAACGTGGAGAACAGCCTCAGAGAGCTCTGGGAGCTACTGCAAATCCGACGTGAGCAAGAAATACACATCGTTGTGTCAAGTCAGTGAGATTTTGGGGTTATTTCTTATCAGAGAAAAACCTAGCACACCTTTTCCTTCCAGCTTGAAATGATTTTTGTGTATGAGGTGATGTGTTAATCCAATTTTATTTTCTACAAGGATAACCGATGTGCATCCCCACTCATTAAACCGTCTGTTCTTCCCCTGGGGACCACCATGCACCCGTGTTTGTGTGCGCCTTTCTCTGGGCTCCCTTCAGCGTGTAGTCAGTTCATCAACCCTGCGTGAATGCCTCGGCGGCCTTTATTACTGTAACTTAATAATATCCCGTGAAGTGGCCCTCCACTTCCTTTTCCTCCTTCAGGAACACCTTGTCCAGTCTTGCTGTGCTCGTCCACCAGGCTTTAAACACCTAAAATCACATGCACGGCAAAAAGCCTGTGGTTTGATTGTCATTGCATTTGGGGAGGATTGACGTCTTTCTGGTATTGAGTCTTCCTCTCCTCCTGGGCTACGGGCTGTTCATTTGTCTTTTTGATGTCTCTGAATTATTACCGTCTTTTCAAACACAGGGATGGGTTGCTGGAGTGTAGGCCACCATCTGGCACTGGGAGTCTGTTTACAGCGGTGTTTGAGAGAGTTAGACTCAACGTTCATCCTCATGAAAGTAAGGCACGGAAGAAGAGGGTTGGCGAGAGGACCACACGTCCGGACTTGCTTTGTGTGTGCAGCCCAGCTGGGTGTGAGGCGTGCAGGGCCTCAATCTGCTCCCACTAAACCCACCCAACTACAGGATAGGTTTTCCTTGAAATCGAGGTACAAGCAAGTCAAGCAAACTATCAGAGCCCACAGTGGGACAAAGCCACAGTGCAGGACTTGGGGCAGGCCACTCTGGCTGCAAGCCAGAACTTTCCCAATACATCGCCATTAGCTTACTAAATAAACTGAAAAGCTTTTGCCTGACATTTTTTAGATTTACGAACCTGTTTATCATCTTGGCTGATATTTTCTAGCGCATTTATGATTATGAGAAATAAATTTTAGAATAAGATCCTTCTTAGGTTCATTAAAAGTTGTTAACTTTCCAGAAATGTGTGTCCATAGGCCAATCTGGCAGAGGTCACGTGGCACCATGTCATCTTTACATCAGCAGAGGTTGGGGAGCTCGCCATGCAGAGAGATGAAATAGCAGGAATTCTGTTTGTTCAAATGAAACCGGCAAGGTGGATGCAGCTGTTGCAATGTTTTGAGAAAGGACATTAGCTCCCTTTGGTCTCTGTCGTCACATCTTTCTTCCACAACTGAGGGGCAACTTATTACTGGCAGAAATAAATTGCATTATATACCAGCTCTGTCTTTGCAGTCTTGTATTTTCTGTCTGTGTAATAACCTGCTATGATTATGTATGAACTTCTAAGTGGGAACAGAAGAGACTTAATTCCGTTAAATTTCCCTGGAGAAGGGGAGTCTGATTCAGTTCAAACACAAGGGTTCTTCTTGTTAGGAAACTGTAGCATTTGGAACAGTCTTTTGCGGATCGGTTGACGTACCTTGATGAGATTTTTATTTTATGTGTCCAGTCCAGGTTTCCCACACTTGACTAACTTGAGAGGCAATACTACAAAAAACCGTCTTCCTTCTGAACATGCAAAAGGCCCTGATTTTCCCACTTCTGCTCCAGGAGATATGATCTCAGCCCTGATAAAATTTAGCCTCTAACTTAATTTTGTTCCCTCCTTCCCACTGACCAATTTTTTTCTCCTGATGCAGAAGATCTACCAACCACAGACACATCCTGTTTTCAGATGGTCTTGAGCCGTCTCGTTTTGCAAAGGATGTAGGAACAGGCAGATTCTATAGGGGACTGAGAGACAAGGGTTGTAATTTAATCACATAAACTCCCATGCTTTAGTTAGCATAGCTGGGTAGCTTTTGGGGTACATCACAGAAACCTACTTAGGAACTCAAATACTAAGCAGATTAGTTCTCTGGATCTGAGACACCACCCCAGAACACAGCAGGCGAGGCTTGTGGGAACAGGAGGTCATCCATCACCTCTGCTGGGCTACCCTTTGGCAACACCCTCCCTTGTCTCTACACATCTGCTTTACTACTTTCTGCAGACTGCCTTTTCCGCCATGCCAGCACTTTCCCACAACCCCAGTGTCCACAGCCCAGAGTGGAAGCCTGAGTCCACCCGAGTATTCAGCTCAGTTCTGTGCGAACAATGGAATCTCTGTCCCATTTCCATACCCTTCGAGGGATGTTCTACTGGCTGAGCCAGAGCTGCATGCCCACCTCTGATCTAATCAGCCGTGGCTGAGGAGTGGGTGTCACGGGGAAGGAGGATGGTCTCTTCCCGACGGCAGCCTCCCACGAGGGGAGAAGGGTGGAATTACAGATGAGTGTCTGGAGGCAGAGCAGTGGCTCCAAAGATGTCCACATCTTAATCCCGAAACCTACACATGTTGCCTTACGTGGCAAAAAGAGCCTGTAGCTGTGATTAAGTTCAGGGTCTGGGGATGGGAGATGAGCCTGGATACCCAGGTGGGCACAATGTAATCACAAGGTCCTTATAGGAGGGAGGCAAGAGGGTCAGAGTCAGAGAAGCGGATGTGATGATGGAAACAGAGGTTGGAGTGATGAGGCCATTAGTCAATGAATGCAGGCGGCCTCTAGAAGCAGGAAAAGGCAAGAAACAGACTCTGCCCAATGCCCAGAGGGAACACAGCCCTGCTGACGCCTTGATGCTAGTCCTGCGGGACCCATTTCCAGCTTCTGACCAGCGGAACTGTAAGTTAATACATGTTTGTTGTTTTAAGCTACTAGTTTGTGCTAATTTGTTATAGAAGCCACAGGAAACAATACAGTGTGGACATTGTTGGAACCTGTAGTTGGAGTCAAGCTGGAGTATCGGACCTGTGTCCTTTCATTTTTATGCTTCTTGAAGATTTTACTACAGTTACTTATTCAAAGTGTGTATGTGTGTGTGTGAGAGAGAAGAGACATAATGGTCAAATGAGCCAACTGTTCCTTAGAAATAGTTCTGGATCTGATGATATCAGGATGGTAGCCTGTTTTGAACTGTGTGTGGGAAAAGTTCTATAGGTATTAAATAAAACTGAGCAGCAGTCCACCCATTTTGCCCGATTTTTAGTATTCTTATCTTTCCTTTTCGGTCACATAGGAGAGTTTGAGCGTCTCAAATGGGTTAACAATGGAAATCTTTTCTCAGGTTTGTATTCTCATGAAGAGATCTGAGTCCCTCATGCCTGACCTCAAGTCTCTGGCACCATTTCTGTGCCCACGCTGCTAAGGACACGAAGGTTGTTTAGAAGCCGTCAGGAACACGCCTGTCTGGTGTGCAGATGCCTGAACAGCTAGAGGTTGGGGGCTGGCCCGGGCTGAGGTGTGCCCTTCAGCAGCAGGAAGTGCATCTGACACCTGAGCTGTTCAATGGAGAGAGTGCTGGTGCCCGGGCAAGGGTGACCCTGTTCCATCCGGGAGCGGGATGCAGGTAACTGATGGGTTTGGGACAGCTGTCTCGGAGGGGACCACCAGCCAGATCCTGTGCAGATGCCTGAGAAGGAGGATCTGACCCCTGCAAACCTTGGGCTCGCACTGCATCTACAAGAACCAAGGGTCAAGAGGACCAGATTGGATTATGAAACATTGCTGCTTTCACTGTCTGGCTCCAAAGAACCCCACTGGCTCTTAAGGAATTAGATTTGGGCTTTTGCAAGATTCCATCCAGTCTTAACATAGAAAAGTCTATTTTGCTGAACTATTTAGAATCAGGCAAGATATTTTAAAACTTTATTTTGTACACTTATTTTTCACCTTTACCCAAGAAAAAGTCAAATTGAACAGGAAGGAAAAGTTGAAGTGTTTGAGACTTTTCAGGGAGCCTGAGTCCTCTATTGAAGAGAAGGCAGCGGGGTCACTGTGCTACTAGACATCTGATTTCAGCAGCCCCGAGACCACTTAGACTACCAAGCTCTCGGTTGTTAAGATGTTTCTAGAATGTTCCTGGTGTTTGACTAACTTCCAAAAAGCAAGAGGGTCTGGACCTTCTGCTGCAGAGGCACACACTTTAATCTTCGAGTGATGGCCCGACCACCCTTGACAAATATGCCAAATGACATGGGAGCTTCTGCAGTTAGTGAACGAGCAGGGAGGCACAACATGCACAATTTTAGAGAAAACTGTTTATGGAGAGTAAAACTCAGATGGTAGATGGCCTTTGTTTTCAAGGGAGTTTCAACACAGGATCAAACGGGGTTTATGACTCCACTGTAACAAAGAGTACTTAATAATCACAACAGCATCTCCACTGTCCAGTCAGTCATTCAGATCTAAAGATGCAGATATTTCTATCAGTCTAAATATTTGCCAAATTAATCTGAATGCTTGGCCTTATCTTTCCACTTTTGTGGAAGTATTTTGCATAGTGTAGATTTGTTCTCTGAGTGTGTACGTGGTGCTCTGGACGCAGCTTATAGCGGGCAAATATGGACCATCTGTTGTACACATTTCCCTGGGTTTTTATGACAACGACATCAGGAATATGGTTCTCTCTTTGCCAAGATGAAGCTGTACCCCGGCCAGTTGGGCTATGTATCCAGGGATCAACAGCTGGTAAATGGTGTACTACCTCCCAAGGCCACAGTCCACTTGCCAGGGAACATTGTGGCCAGATGCACACATTCTGTATCATGACGAGGGTGGGGGCTACCTGAGTGTATCCAGACATCAAAAGTGTCCTTCTATGATTTGTGCATTTCAGCCACAGTGTGTGATGGTAGCTAATGCCATTACCCAAGAATTTTATCCTCATGGTAAGACATTATTTCTGCTCAGCTTTATTCCAATGATTTGAAATAAAGTTTAAAAACTCATCAAAGTTAAATATTTTTTGAGGAAAATTAGCCCTGAGCTAACTGCTGCCAATCCTTCTCTTTTTGATGAGGAAGACTGGCCCATGCCCATCTTCCTCCACTTTATATGTGGGACGCCTACCACAGCATGGCTTGCCAAGCAGCAGCATGACTGAACCCTGGATCCTAAGCGGTGAACCCTGGACCTCCGAAGCAGAACGTGTGCACTTCACCGCTGCACCACGGGGCTGGCCCTCAAAGCTAAATATTTTTTAATGAGGTGATGACAGCTAGACAAGCAGAGTAGGGGCTAGAAAAGACAGAGCAAAAGTCACGGATGGGGTCAGTTCACAGAGGGCCTGAGACCTGCTCAATTACTAGAGATGGGCTAAACATTTGACTCTAAGCTTTCTAGTAAGAACGCAATAGGAACAACATCCACTCCAGGGGCCTCGGCGTCTGAGAGAAGTAAACCAGACAGGTGCTTAGGGAAAGCCCAGTTATTCCCAGTACCGAATTTAGAGAGAAAGTTTTCTTCTGAGCCCTCATAAAGAAGGCACTCTGTGATGTAGAGAACAGCATAACCTCCATTCCTAGGCCAGTTTTATAGGGCTAAATCTCCTAAACTCTTTTAATATAGGACATAACACCAAGCAGTAAAAATATGAAATTGACGGGGGAGGGGGAGGAATTGGCTGTGTTTGGAAACTAATGTGATCACTGGTTTTCTGTGTTCTGACTTAATCTAGGGTTTTAAGGAATCTAGAGGAAAGTCAGGATGGAAGCTTTCCATCAGTTTTTTCTTACAGCTCAATCTCTGAAATACTTGGCGTGGTAGGGAGAAGGCAGTTGAATTGGCCTTCACGGCTTCCCCACAGAGCCACATGCTTCATGGCTGGACCACCTGGGCATGCTGCTAGGAAGAGTCCTGACAAATTCTGGAGGCAGGGACATTTCCCAGAGATGGTTTATTTGGCTCGAGCCCTGCAATCAGCTGTTTCATATAATTTGAGGGAGTTGACCACAAGCAGATGCGCATAAAGCTGGAAAGAGCAAGATTCCAGCCATCCACTGGGGTTGGCTCACCCTTCATGTAACCATTCCCCAGAATCCACTCCCTCTTAGCCAAACTCATGTCTTCCTTCATGCATGCACCTGAGCGATTTTATTAGTCAACAAGAAGATTATAATTAACACCTCATACTTTACAAAACTCGAGGAAATCCTTTTCAATGTTTGCTTCTGTTTTCATCTCGCCAACCTGGCTCAGACCAATCTGATTTCTTTGGCCTTCCTTCCTTGTTTACTTTGCATTTTTTTGGTTTCTTTTTGTTGTGGTCACTGGGTAATTTAGGTAAAGTGTACTAGTCCTTATCACACTTGGTGCTAGGGAAATGAATCTCATGATTTCTGGGTTTGGGGGTAGGATTTTACATTATGAATCATCCAATGATTGGAGGCAAGAGGAACAGTCTCTCCTTCAGGGCCTCTGGAGACGGGGTTTAGATGGTTCTCAGGGAGTAGCCTGTCACCAACGGAGCCTGCAGCTCTTCCTTCATTTGACTGTTTTCAGCTGTGGTAGATTGCAAAAACAGCCCCAGTTCCGTGCACCTCCTCTCATCAAAGGGCAAGGTCTGGTTCTCCATCCATTGACCCTGGGTTGGTCTTACGACTGGCTTTGGCCAATAGAAGTCAGTGCAAGTGACAGGGTACCAGCCACAAACCTGGACTGCAACAGGCTTGGCATGTTTCCTCTCTTCCCTTTAGAAACATACTGAATCGTCACGTGAACAAGCCCAGGTTAACCCATGGGAGAATGCAGCCCGGTCACCCCCATCACCCCAGCTGACAGCCAACCACTGGACTGGTGGCTGAGGTCATTCTAGACCAGCCAAATTCCAGCCAATATGTCAGCAGACCTCAGACACCTACGTGAACCCAGCTAAGATCAGCTAAGCCTCGACAGGTCAGCAGAAGTGTTCAGAGCACGTAGACTCATGAGCAATAATAAATCCTTATTGTTTTAAGTCACTACATTGTGGGAAGGTTTGTTGTGAAGCAAAAGTGAACTGATAAATCTTCTCACTTTAATGAGGATGCTAGCAGCTACAAGGGAACTCTGCCCAGGGTAACATTATTTAGTCTCAGAATTAACTAATTTGATTGCAAGCGACAGAAATCTAATAAAACCTGGCTTACTCAAAAAGTGGAATCTATTGGTTGCTAGAACCAAGCCACAGCAAGTTCAACAGTGCAGCTGGGACTCGCGGAGGACTGAAGCCAGGAATTGAGCTCCATGTGAGTTTGCTCTTTCAGATCCAAAGTAGTAAAGTACGATGGAGACCCCTTTAGAAAACAAACATGAAAGAGAAAGATGAATCCAGGGTATTTTTACTGTATGTTTTTGGACAGGGAGAGTGAGGTTAATGGTAAGACTTTTTTGTATTTTCCTGTCTCCCTGGAGTAATGCGGCTGCTCCTGGTTCTGCGCTCTGGGAAGATTCCCCTTGCCTCATGACCTTTAGGGCCATGTGTGAGCAGAATGGGGCAGACTTCACCTCTTGGGGGCTCACAGTGGAACTTGTCATCCTTTTTGGCTGCCTGGCATCTGAACTACCTCCCTCAACTTTGAGGATCCTCTACCTACGGCAGCGGAATCTGGCCTCCCTTATTTAAATGGAAAAAAACAGATGTCACTTTCCCAGCCTCCTCTGCAGTGAGGACACAGTCGTGTGACCTGGTCTCTGTGCCAGATCTGGCACAGCATCACTTCTACCATATTTTATTGTTCAAAGCAATCAGAGTCCCCTCAGATTCAAGGCAAGATAACCCCAAATTCCCAGTGGGAGGAATGTCAAAGAATTCATGGCATCTCTAATCTTCTACACGGTGACACAGTTAGAGTCCCAAGAGAACAACCTGGTATCTGTTGTCTCAATTGGGGTTTCCGCAGAAGCAGACCCTGAGGCAAGGATTGTGAGCACAGCGGCATCTCTAGAAACACCACTAGGGAAGTGAGATGCAGAAAGGAAGGAACCTAGGTACACTATCAAGCAGGTGACTGAGTGTGGGTGACAGGGGCTCATGCGGGCAGAGAACTCAGGGACAACACGTGCAGCAAAAATGCATTATACCAAAGAGGGGTGAGGGAACCGAGAGTACGCACTACTCTCACAGGTGTTACCTCCCTGGCACTCCGGGCCTGCCCTGCGCGTGTGTTCCGAGAAGACTTGGGGAGACGTCTGGTGCAGGTCTGCAGGCTTAGAGCTGGGGCTGTGGGTGGGCAGCACTCGGCTGGGGAGTGTTGAGGGGCCATGAGTGGGGCACTGGCCACAGCTGCATCCTCTCCAATTCCACAAATGATTGTTTCTGTAGCAGTCAGAATGTTTTGGTTGTAATATCCAGACCCAAACCCAGGCTAGCTTAGGATAAAAATGGGGGTGTATTGTCTTATGTGTCCAAACCACAGGAAGGGAAGAGACAGAGCCAGGGTTCAGGGATAGCTGGGTCCAGGAAGCAATCAGTGTCAGGCCTCTCACCCCTCCTGTCTCTCATTTCTGTTTTTCTCTGCATTTTAGCATCACTCTCAGATCCCTTTCTCCACAATATAGAGATATGATGGAGGGTGTCTTTGGGGCTTGTATGATCCAAGTATTGTTACCATGGAGGAATTTTAAGTTCCAATTTAAAATGTTCTGTGGAAGAACTCCAACTGACACAGCGTGACTCCCTTGCCTGGCCCTGGAATCAGTCGATGGTGGGGGTGAGGGTCAGGGTGTTATGAGTGATGGTTTTCCTTGGAACCAAGCTGTTGGAGTGGATTTGGAGGTACCATTTCCAAAAATAGACAAGCTACTTCTACCAGGAGTGGGAGCAGTGCTGATCAGTCGAACTTTTTCCTCTAGACTAATGGCTTGTGAGGAAACGTTTCTCAAACCCTGGTGAGTCACATCAGACCTTCCAGCCATTGTCTGTAGGGCTTCCTTATGCAGAAGCAGAGTGCTGTCTCATGGAGAAGTAGAGTGAGTAAGAACTCAACATGATCCAAGAGAGAATACGCGCTTGAGAAGATGGTCCGTTCATTGATAAGGGGCAAGGGTCTTCTCAGCCATTTCATCTTCCACCTTCCCCACCCTCAAAGACAGCACGCTGTAGCAACAAAGGACTATCTATGAAGTAAAAGTGTGAAGACAGTGTGGAATTCTCTGCTGGAGGAGCAGGTCGTTTGTGAGGAGGAAATCTAAGTAAGGCCCTGCCTTTGCCCTGACCCCCTGTAGAGATTCCTGGGTGGGCCTCCTGGCTCACAACAGTCCTTGCCTCTTTCAGCAATGCCTCCATGAGCTCCCCATGGTGGCAATCATGGCTGTTCTGCACCATGTGGCATCTCAGCCTGTAGCCAGTTGATCCAGGAATGGACACATTAGCCGAGCGGGGACTATTAGATTCTCTTTCCTAGGAAATCTGAATTTTGAATCTGAGCAAGATAGAAACTGAAAGTGGTTGCAGTTGTTGAAGTCAACATGCATCTCAGCTAAGCATTTCCATTTCGTATTGACAAAACAATATGGTTTTTAGTGAACAAAATCCTGATCCAAGCCAGCATGCTGGGGAGAAATGATCGTTCACCCAACTTCTAGGTCTGGGTCTCTGGAGTGAAGGGGATGCTGGGTATTTCTGAAGAAGGATGCTGCAAAGGCAGAGAAGAATAATCAGACAGGTTGAAGGAAACCAGTAAGGATGTAGGGACAATGAAACAAAATGGAAGAGATTATTGAGACTTAGAAAGAAAAGCTAGATAATGTTTCATGCTGCTGAGGATTCAAGTAAATTGAGGACTGAATGGTTACCATTGGTCACTGGTGACTTGATCAAGAGATGGTCTGCTCCATGGATACCTGCACTGTCCTGTCCCTACCAGCACTGTGCTTGTTCAGTGGGCTTGTGCACAAAGCTGTGGTGGCAAGCACAGCCTGTAGGACTGGGCTCCACAGGCTGCATTTCCCTTCACCTGGATATCAGTCCCGAATTTCTATTTGCCAGTCACAGCAAGCTAATCTGAGCTGGACCTTTGGCACAGTAATTCAAGAGGACTGTCTGTTCTTTGTGCCTCTCTCTGAGACCTGCCATAATTCCCAGGGGTGGCCCCCAGCAGCCTTGCTGGAGCAGCGTGACTCTTCTGGGTTGGTTGTGTGACCCAGGCTTAGCCTATAACCTGCTCTTCAGCAGAGATTGTAATATGAGGAACTGAGAGATGCAGGCGCTGGAGGCAGCTGGAGCCGAGCGAAGCTGATGGCAGCCTTCCAGAGAAGGTTTATGTTTCCTGCTGAGCCTCCTGGCTGCTCTCTGTCTCACTGCTGGATGGCCAGTCCTTCCTCAACTCATGAGGTACCCAGTTACCTTCTCACAAATTCCATTTGATGCTTAGTTTCTGCTCACGTTAAGTAGTTGGTTCCTATTGGCTGCCGACAAAAGAACTTCAGTCGTTACATCTACTTGCCGTGTTACCTGTAATTACAGCATTTTCAGCCATTTGCCTTTAGCCACAAGAGGAAAGGAAGAAGAGAGGGGTGATGGGTGAGAGTGTTTAGGGGGGACTACCAGCTCCTGGATTCAAACATCTAGAGTATTCTCAGTTTGCAGCAGCAAGGCCCAACCTAACCTCTCTGGGCGTCTGAAGCAACCCTAAGTCACTCAGCACAATCAGATGCTCTGTTTCTAACCGGCACTCGATCCTGCAAAGCTTGGTGTCAGCAGGAGGTCAGCGGGATTTAAGGGTTTTAGCAGAACTCTGGAGCTTTAAGATTTTGAACTTCAGAAATTCCACTCATTTCTGACCTTCTAAAAGGAATATCCAACTGTTTAGTAAAGCAAATTAAGTTCTGGTCTTCAGATGCTTCTCTTCAGTGAGAAGGGTTTCTCTTAACCATTTTGCTCGAGTTGCTTCAAGTGCAGGACTGTAGTGTCCCAGGGCTGTACAGCTAGATGACAAATCAGCCTAATGGAGGGCTCTACATTCCCCTGGGGCTGGGCTGGGTGGCAGCACGAAGCCCACGGGGCTCCCCAGCAGCCTTCAGGGGCTCTGCTTGTCTTCACTCCTTGTCTGCAGGTCAAGCCCAGGGGATGTGAAGCCCCTGCTTTTCATGGGGACTTGTGAGATGCAAGAGCAGCTCCAGCAAATGCTGGCCTTTTGGCTGAAGCCTCTGCAGCTGACTGTTCTGCTAGAGCATGGGATGGATCCCTCTGAGGCCATCCTCATCCTTAGAACCACCAGAATGCCCAGGACGTCAGACAGGTGGTGCCTCCCTCAGATCATCCAGAGCAGACCCCTGCTTGACTGCGGGGAGGGTGGGCCCAGGCCTGCACGAATTACCTGGGGCTGCAGCTCGTTAGTGGTGCCTCACAGCTGGAATCTGGCTGTCCCCATCGCTATCTTTCTCCTCCTGCACCTTGCCTGCCACGGAGATGTTGGCGCCACGGGACAAGGGAGTGGGGTGAGAGTGGAAAAGAGAGTTCCTTATTCCTCTCCACTCTGTGTGAATTGATATATCCAGCCACGCCCCCACCTCCCAATGATAGGGGCTTGATGACGTCACTGGTCACTTTAAGCCAATATTTTCATTTGTGCAGATTTCACTCTTTTAACTGGATGTCTACATATATTCTTTAGACTTGAGCAGCCTTCGCTCGGAGGCTGGCACTGGGCTCGAGCCATCCACAGATGCCTCCTCTCCCACCCCCTGGCTCTAGGCCGTGAGATAAGCACTCGATCCTCATTGGGAGGTGAGGAAAATGAGTCTAAAGAGTTTAAGAAATGCACGTGTGGACACTCACCTGACAAAATCCCCTGATTTGGAGTCCACCCCTGGAGACAGGTGTACCAACAAGTGAGATCTGGCAGGGACACAGGAGAAAGGCAGGTCTCTATGTGGGAACCAGCGTAGAGACGTTCCCCCAGGGGAGCAGTCCATGCCAATGCCCTGCAGCAAGAAGGGGCGTGGCCCACCCCAGGAACGGGAGAAAGCTTGTGGAGTGAACCCCAGTGAGCCAGACACTAGGGTGGAGAAGAAGAAAAGTAGCCAGTAGCTGTCCAGGTAGGTCCCACAGGCGTGACAAGGACTTTGCCTCTGTCTTAAGAGCCAAGAGTAGCCACCTGCACCCCAGAGGATGCTGCTTCCCCTGCAGCCCCCTCAGGCTGAACGCATTTCTCCTACAGCCCTGTTAGCACCTGAACCTGGCATGGTGAGACTCTCCTGCTCCTCACTGCCACTTCCGGACTTTCTCCCTCCTTTTCCTGAAAATCCCAGCCCTGAGGCTCAGACAAGATGAACCAGCTGCTGCCCCTCTGGCAGTAGTTGTCTCTAGACTCCCCCGGGGCTGTTTTCCTTCATTCCTGGGATTGCGGCTTCCCAACACCCCATGTCTTCATGTGGGGTATCCACTTGAAGAGGTTCTCCAGCGCCCTGGCCTGGCGGGTCCTGACTGCCTCTCATCACGTGGCCTTGTCTTATACCCACCTCAGCCACCCGTGTCCACAGTCCTGCCCTAAACCTTGTCATTCACAATACATGGAAACTTCCATCAACTTGCTCAGAGGATCCCACATCCCACCACCACCTCCTATCTTGGTACAATTTATTTTAATAGTTGCAGATAAAAATCTTGTGCAAACATCAAAAAATAAATTGCAGACACGCAGGACACGGTAGATTTGGCCAAATAGAAAATCAAAATGATGCAAGCCAAGGTAAGTAAAGGTTGTATTAATGGAAATCTTCAGTGTTGGAGCAAAGAAAAGAATCCTCCTGTGACTACACTGGAGAACTCGGTTAAAGTAGTGTGTCCACTTCCTGGTGAGTTTTTAAGAGGACAGTGGTCTTCATGGGTGTTGGGAGAGATGGTCTAAAACCTTTGTGACATCAAGGATACCAACTGGGTGGGGTAAGTTTATCCTGGAAAGATGAAGTCTTAGCGTTGATGTCGATTCTGAGAGTGTTGGCTTGTTATTGTTAAAAAATGCTATTCATGACCAGCCCACTTCTCACTAAAAATCCAGATTTCTGACATCTTTTCAGAAAAACCCGAAAATTTGGCAGTGTTGGTTAGTTTTGCCTGATGGCTACCACAGGGTGAAGCTGACAGTGGCCTGCCCTGCAGGACAAGCACGTGCTCTCTGGTCACTGCAGTCCTACCACATGGCCCACCCCCACCACTGCCCAAGCCACTCCTGCATAGAGCGGGGTGTGAAGTGAATCACCTCCGGCTGAGGGCAGCAAAGTTGCTTTCAGGGGAGGGGGAGTGGACGTGCATTCACATTATTCCAGATCTACAAGGTCACCCAAAGAGGTTATTTAATGCTAACTCAGGAAGGCGTTTCAGAGAAGCAGGGCACTCTAACAAAGGGATGGGCTAGCTTGGGAGAGAGTGAGCTCCCCATCCTGAGCCTGGAGCTATGCCTGCTTGGGCTGTTGTGGCGGAGCTCTGCTTTAGGCAATGATTGGGACTGTGACTTTTCCACTCTGGAGTCCCAGGCTCTGCCATCTTGTCTTGCATCCTGGCCCAGCAGTGTCGAAGCAGCCCTCTGAATGCAGCCACGACAGCAGCCATGACTCTCTCCTAGTTGGGTCTAGAGACTGTTAGATCTGACCAACTGTGCTGGCTGGCATTTGGCCCTTTGAGCTTCAGAGAAAAAGCCATAATTACCTAGGCAAAGATGATCGTGTAATTATCCAATTTGCCGGCACGGCAGGGTGTGATGCAAATGCTTCTATGATGTCAAGCCGGGTCCATAGAAACGGAAGCCTCGAGCCAGCAACAGGAGGTGGCATTTTTCACACAAGTTTGGTCAGGAGCAGTGGCGTTGACTCAAGGCAGAGAAGCAGGATATGGGAAACTCTAGGAGAAACCATTGGAAACCACCGCTATGGTCTGTTTCCACGGTCTGCTTTGGGCAAAAGTGCTTTGCCTACTTTATTGGTTTTTAATGAATTAAACTTTTGTCTTTGTTGCTCTTCTCTAAACTTTGTTTCTATTCATTGAGTTCTGCCTTTCTCTTTATTACGTCTTTTCTTAAAATTCCCTTGAGCTTAACCTGTACCCTCTTCCTCATTTAAGCTGACTTCTCTGTCTACCAATGTCCCCCATGGACCAGCGTCTGTGCCACATGGCTGCCTGCCCCCTCTTAATGGATGACTCTCTCTGAAATCAAGCTCTTTACGTGTGCAGTGGGCTCCCACCCCCTCACTGGCTCAGGGACACCATACCAGCAACACTTCCCTGACTCTCTCATGTCTCCTTCTCCCCTCTCTGTCCCCACTCCACAGCATACAAGCATGCAGTTTTTTCTCCCATGTTAGAAACTCTCTTGATCCCATTACCTCCCCAGCCACCACCACCCAGTTCTCTGACCCTTACAGTCAAAGCGTTGTCTAAACACACTGTCTCCAATCCCCCTCCTTCCATTTTCTCTTAAATCCACTCCAATCCAGTGTTCATACCCTCCATCCCACCAAAGCTGCTCTCCTCAAGGTTACCATTTATGGCCACTCTGCAAAATATGATGGCCAATGCCCAGTTCCCACCTTCTGGAAGTTCCTGCCATGTTTGTGCTGTGTCTGAGCCAGTCGCTGGTGGTTATAAATGAATATTCCCTTGTCCGAGGAGTTTACGGGAAGAAGCGTAGCCAAGAAAGCTACAGACCACTTCTTGCTTACTAAATACACATTTATTCTCATAACAAACCAAGCAGTAGATAAAGCAATGAGGGTGAATTAGCAGCCAAGCCATCATGTGAGTTAGCTGGGCACAAAGGACAGCAATAACCTCACCCCAGGATTTGGTCACTCCGTCAGGCGCTCGACGGCCCCCAGCCTCCTGGCTAGCCACACTGATATGTAAGTGACCTCCACTGGCCAATGTCTTCACCCAGTCTCCTCAAGGGGACACCTTTCAGTCCACACGTCCTGTGGTCTGCTGCTTGCCTCCACCCTCTAGAGAGATGTGGGGACACCAAGGTTTATCTGGATATTTTGGTGGCAGGCTGAGTTTTTATGCTAAGGGTCTGGTGTGTTTGATAAACCTGCCATTCTACTGGTTCAGGGCTACCTCGTTCCTATCAGTGTTTTCACACTCCCAGGAAACAAGGATGTGTTTTCCACAAACACGTTGCCGCTCCAGGTTTTGACATCTCAGCAGGTGTATATCTTTTATGTCCAGGGAACCATATGTCCATGAGAGCCAAGGGGACGTATACAAACAACATGCGCTCACCAGCTCTGAGGTTTACAATGTGTTTAGGAAGGCACAGGGGTGGCACTGGGGTCACACACAGATGCACGGTAAGTTGGAGGGTGAGGAATCCTTCACATGGTCCATAGTTTGTATCACCATTGACTCCATCCACCAGTCCCTCCCCGGAAACAGTTTCCTCCCTTGCTCTCTGGGGGGCGCACTCTCCCGCTTCTCTCTTGCCCCACTGTGGGCTTGGGCTCAGTCTCCTTTGCCCATTCTCCCTCACCAACTCGGCCTTTTAGTGATGCAGCGCCCAGGGCTCAGTCTTGAGTCGCCTCCCTGATCTGAGTGTTCTCACTGTGTTGCCCGTTGCTTCCAGCTCTTCACTGTACCTGTCGTCTGTCTATTGTTTCCTCCCAATTATGACTCTCCAGCCAGGACCTCTTCTCTGAGTTCCCGACTCGTACATTCAGCTACTCAGTATGGCCATCTGCTATGTCCGGCGTGAGCTCCTGACCTCTTCCCAGCCCCTCCCCGCACTGCCAGCCCAATGGTTCCCTTCTCCGGTGAATGGCGATTCCACCCTTGTGGCGGCTGAAATGTTGGAATGATCGGCTACGTCTCTTCTTTCCCTCACCCGTAGCCACTCTGTAGCAAATCTAGGGCCTCCCCTTATGACTCAGATCCAGATTCTCTTTGCTCCTCAG